>NC_090393.1:73083078-75799328 GCF_036365525.1 Heterodontus francisci | reverse complement strand
TTCCTCAATGACCTGCCCTCCATCGTAAGGTCAGAAGTGGGGATGTTCACTGTTGAATGCACAGTTTTCAGTTCCATTCGCACCTCCTCAGATAATGAAATCACAGCAGAAAATGCTGGAAATACTGAGCAGGTCAGGCAGCATCTGTGGAGAGAGAAACAGAGTTAGTGATTCAGCTCGATGCTTTCCAGATTTCCAGCATCCACAGTATTTTGCCTCAGATAATGAACCAATCCAGAGCCACTTGTACCACGACCCGAACAACATTCAGGTTTGGGCCGACCAGTGGTAAGTAACACTCACGTCACACAAGTGCCAGGCAATGAGCATCTGCATCAAGAGAGAATCCAACCACCTCCCCTTGGCATTCAAAGCATTATCCCATCGCTGAATCCCCCAGCATCAACATCCTGGGAAAACATTGACATCAAACTTAACTGAACAAATCACATCAATAGTTTCTTCACCCAGTGGCTGGTGGGTGTCTGGAACTCACTGCCTGAAAGGGTGGTAGAGGCAGAAACCCTCATCACATTTAAAACAATCTCTTGGATATTCCCCTCTGCATATTTAAAATGGGTAAGGAATAACTCTCCTCGTCTGCACTGCCCCATCGAACACTCTCAGAGAAGGTACAGCACGGGTTAGATACAGAGTCAAGCTCCGTTTAAACTGTCCCTGGAGTGTCGGATTAACCCGGGTCACTCACTGTGCCCGGCTCAGCCTCAAGACTCACCTGCCTCAGTCACTGAGACGCTCCTGTATCACTTGCCTTAATGTAAGCGGATGCCGGGTTTGGGAGCAGGACAGGCACACGGGATTAGGACGACTGGTCATGTGGAGGATGAGCATCAGTAATCCCTCAGAGAATCAGAACAGGCCAGTGAGATTCAGAAAAGGAAACTTGTGTTGAATTTGTGAGTCTTGTATTGTCGAACGCTTTATATTTGGTGAGAATGTTGAGCCAGTGAAATTTTGCCCCAGTGGGATGAATCGATACTATATGACTTTATTACAACAGTAAGGTACCGTGTGTACTGTAAATATGGACTGAAATCACAATGTAACTGATCAATTTTCAGCTGAATACTATGACTACAGTTATACCTGCTATCCTGTGAGAATGTACATCAGACACGATGGGATGAAGTCAAAGTGGACACTGTTGAATTTGCCAGCTTGATCTTTGTGGCAACACAAGGGTTAAGTAAGTTAAAAATATTAAATGGTCAATTCACTTGTTTAAGTAAACACTCAACAGAAATGGGTCTGGAATGTCCTATGTGCTGCATTCCTACTCCTACATCTACTCTGTCCGGACCCCTCATGATTTTGAACACCTCTATCAAATCTAATCTAAAGTTTCTCTTCTCTATGGAGATCAACCCCAGCTTCTCCAATCTATCCACGTAACTGAAGTCCCTCATCCCTGGAACCTTTTCGTGAATCTTTTCTGCCCCCACATCCTTCCAAAAGTACGGTGTCCAGAATTGGACACAATACTAGTTGAGGATGAAGCAGTGTTTTATAAAACTTCATCATAACCTCATTGCTTTTATACACTGAGCCTCTATTTACAAAGCCTGGGATCCCATATGCCTTTTAACCACTTTCTCAACTAGCCCTGCCACCTTCAATTTGTGCACAGACATCCAGAGGTCCCTCTGTTCCTGCACCCACTTCCTTCTGTTCTTAGGTTCTCATAACAGAGAGGGACAGAGACCGAGACAGAGAGCGATAGCAGGATATTTCTCTTTGGACAGGGGAAGAGGAGGAGGCCATTTGGCCCCTCAACCCTGTTCTGTCATCCAATGAGCTCATGGCTGATGTGTGATCTAACTCCATGTACCTATCTTTGCCCCTTAATCCCTTTGGTTAACAAACATCTATCAAACTCAGATTTTAAAATTAACAAGTGTCTCAGCATCAATTGCTGTTTGTGGAAGAGAGTTCCAAACTGATACCACACCTGGTGTGTTGAAGTGTTTCTTCATTTCACTCCTGAAAGGTTTTTAGTCTACGTTTAGATATTTAGACGATGCCCCCAAGTTCCTGACTCTGCAGCCAGTGGGAATTGTTACTCTCTGACCACCCCATCAGTTTCCCTTATTATCTTGCAAACATTCATCAAATCATCCCATAACCTTCCAAATTCCAGGGATACACAGTAAAGCTCCAGTTACATTGTCCCATTAAACATTCCCAAGCCAAGCACAATGTTGGGTTTGACACAGAGTAAATTTCCCTCTACGCTGTCCCATCACACACTCCCAGGACAGGAACATCATGGGGTGGATACAGAGTGAATCTCACTCTTCACTGTCCGAAACAGACAAAGAGAGAGACAGAAAGAGAGAAACAGAGGGATATAGACTGACAGGGTGACTGAGAGAGAAAGAAGGATATTAAACAGGGGATATTGGAAGAGGAGGATGCAATTTCACCCCACAACTCTGTTCCGGCATTCAATGACATCATGGCTGATCTGTGATCTAACTTACACCATATATCCCGCCTTTGCCCCCTTATCTCTTAATATCTTTGGTAAACAAGAATCTATCAATCACAGATTTAAAAATTAACCAATAAGCCAGCATGAAATTTCCACAAACAATATCATGATGGTGTGATGGCTCCCACAGTGGAATAGCTTGCTGGATGTTTAAAATGCAGACTATTCCTCCTGGATCATCAGAAGTGTGCACCTGGGCCCCAACTTCATCTACATTTCTCCCTGCCCGATGTTTTTTTCTCTCCATACCTATCTCTCATATATTTGTGCAGACAGCAGTGAAGGATTACATCAAATTAAAATATCTTACATTATCCTTTTCATCCACCTCAACAATCTCGCTCTCTCCAACTTTGTCCCTCTCTACAGCCCTCTCTCTGCCTTCATATATAACCCTCTCTCCCTCTGTCTCTCTCCTAGTGTCAGAGATCACAGGAGGGAGAGACAGAGATAGGAAGACAGAGAGAGAATGTTGAAGGAACTGTACTCTGTTCCTAAGCTGTGCTGAAGCTGCTCTGGGAGTGTTTGATGGGCTACATTAATCGGCCGTGTCCAGTCCTGTATCAGACTGTGAAGAAGCAGAGCATGTTCAGCACACAACGGGTCAAAGGGAATGATTCACTCCTGTCTGCTACTGGGAAAAGAGACTGACCTTAACATCAAGGCAGCGTTTGACCGAGTGTGGCATCGAGGAGCCCGAGTAAAACTCAGTGGGAATCGGGGGAAAACTCTCCACTGGTTGGAATCATACAGAGCACAAAGGAAAATGGTTGTAGTTTTTGGACGTCAATCATCTCAGTCCCAGGCCTTCACTGCAGGAGTTTATCAGGGTCGTGTCCGCAGCCCAACCATCTTCAGCAGAGATCCCAGCAGAAAACGCTGGATATACTGAGCAGGTCAGGCAGCATCTGTGGAGAGAGAAACAGAGTTAGTGATTCAGCTCGATGCTTTCCAGATTTCCAGCATCCACAGGATTTTGCCTCAGATAATGAACCAATCCAGAGCCACATTCACCAAGACCCGGACAACATTCAGGTTTGGGCCGACCAGTGGCAAGTAACATTCACGTCACACAAGTGCCAGGCAATGACCATCTGCAACAAGAGAGAATCCAACCACTTCCCCTTGGCATTCAAAGCATTATCCCATCGCTGAATCCCCCAGCATCAACACCCTGGGGAAACATTGACCAGGAACTGAGCTGATGAAATCACATCAATACTGTGGCTACAAGTGACTCACCCCCTGACACCCCAAAGCCTTTCCATCACCTGCAAGACACAAGTCAGGTGTGTGAAGGTATCTCTGTGAGCCCACACCTGGAGTATTGTGTCCAGCCCTGGTCTCAGTACTGAAGGAAGGATATACTTGTCTTAGAGGTGAGGAGGAGAAAGAGAGAGGGGGGAGAGGGAGAGAAAAAGAGAGACAGGGTGAGGGGGAAAAGAGATGGGGAGGGTGAGGGGGAGAAAGAGAGGGGGGTTCAGGGGGAGAAAGAGAGGGAGAGAGAGAGAGGTCGGGGGTGAGGGGAGAAAGACAGGGGGAGACGGAGTGAAGGAGAAGGCAAGGAATATGAAATTCCAAAGGAGCTACACAGGGTGTATTATCATCCAAAATCTGACACCAAACCCACATGAGCAGAGATTAAGGCTGATGACCAAATGTTTGGTCAAAGATGTTAGTTTTAAGGAACGTCTTTAACCAGGAATGGGAGATAGAGACGGAGAGGTTTAGGGAAAGAATTCCCCAGTGTTAACAGTCAGTGACATTAATTCCTGATTGTCGGTAGAGATTTGTTAGGAAAGGGTATTAATGTTTACGGAGCCAAGACATCTCAATGTGGAGAAGGAGCAAATCAGTCATGACCTGAGTGAATGGCCTCCTCCTGTCATTCTAAGGGCTTTATTAATATCCCTGCCAATGCATTGATGGTTTTCTGTTTCAAAAAATGACCAGGTTGGGGTTTTCTCTAAACCCTCTCGCCAGCCTTGGAACGACTCACGGATTCATGTCTAAGGGAACTGGTCAATTGTTCTGGTAGAAATTTCCCCCTTTGCTGATGGGTTAATAAAGCCGATGGGATCCTGAGCTTTATAAACAGGTCTAGAGTATAAAAGTCAGGAAGTGATGCTCAACCTTTCAAATAATAGTTTGTCCTCGGCTGCAGTATTGTGTCCAATTCTGGGACCACACTTTAGGAAGAACATGGAGGCTTTGGTGAATGTATAGAAGAGATTTACTAGAACGGTTCCTGGATGAGATTATTCCAGTTACACTGATAGACTGGAGAAACTGGGCTTGTTCTCCTTGGAACAGAGAAGATTAAAAGGAGATTTGATCGAGGTGTTTAAAATCATGAAAGCTTTAGATGGAGGAAATAAAGAGAAAGTGTTTCCAATGGCTGAAGGATTGATAACCAGAGAGCACAGATTGAAGGTGATCGGCAAAAAAAACATTGGTGACATGAGGAAAAGGTTTTTTTTTACACAAGTGCTTCAGATTTGAAATGCAATGTCTGATAGTGGTGGAGACAGATTCAATAGTAACTTTCAAAAGGGCAATTGGAGAAATCATTGAAAGAGAAAAAAATCAACAGGCACTTGGAGAGGTTTGAGTTCATTAGGGAAAGCCAGCATGGATTTGATGAAGTAACAGAGAAGGTTGATGAAGGGAATGCAATGGATTTTAGATGGATTTGAAGAAAGCGTTTGACAAAGTAGCACAGAAAAATCTGGTTAACAAAACTGAGGCTCATGGGATAGGAGGGCCTGTGTCAGCTTGGATCAAAAATTGGTGAAAGGACAGAAAACAGCGAGTTGTGGTAAATGGTTGTTTTTCAGACTGGAAGATGGTAGACAGCAGTGTTCCCCAAGAGCCAGTGCTTTTTGTCAAATTTCAACATTTGCCGATGATCCCAAACTTGGAGCAGATGCAGTGAGGATGACACCAATAGACTACAACAGGACATAGATAGTTGAGCAGAATGGGCAGACAAGTGGCAGAAGGAATTTAATACAGGGAAATGTGAGGTGGGCAGAAGGGACAGGGAGAGGCAATACAGACTTAGTGGCCCAGTTCTAGAGAGTGTGCAGGGACAGAGGGACCTGGGGATACATGTACATACATCTTTGAAGGTAGCAGGACATATTGAGGAAATAGTCAGCAAAGCATATGGGATCTTGGGCTTCATAAATAGAGGGTTTGAGTACAAAAGCATGAAAGTTATGCTGAATGTTTACAAGCCTCTAGTTAGGCAACGACCAGAATACTGCATCCAATTCTGGTGACCACACTTTCGGAAGGATGTGAGAGTCCATTGGAGGGAGCAGAGGGGATGGTGGTTCCACAGATGGGGGATATTAACAAAGGGGACTGGAAACAGCTACTTGAAGGTCAATCAGTGTCAGAGCAGTGAGAGTATTTGAGGGTTGAGAACAAATATGTTCACACAAAGACAAACAGGGTGGGACTCCCAAATCTAGAGCCCCTTGGATGTCAAGGATCAAACCAGGTGGGATAAGGCACAAGAGGGAAGCTTCTGTCAGATATCGAGAGCACAATACCACAGAAAGCCGAGAGGAGTGTAGAAAGGTTGAGGGTGAACTTAAAAATCAAATTAGGAGAGCAAAAAAAATGGCCGGAAAATAATATTACCGAGTAAAAGCAAAGAAATCACAAAGATGTTTTATAAATACATTAAGAGCAAGAGGATAACTAAGGATAGAGTATTAGGGACCAAAAAGGGAGACACACAGATCGAGAGAGAGAGAGAGAGAGAGAGACAGGCACAGAGAGACACACACAGATTCAGAGAGAAAGAGAGAGACAGGCACAGAGAGAGACACACAGATTCAGAAAGAGAGAGAGAGTGAGAGAGAGACAGGCACAGAGCGAGAGAAACACAGACTCAGAGAGAGAGAGACAGGCACAGAAAGACACACACAGATTCAGAGAGAGAGAGATAGGCAGAAAGAGAGACACACAGATTCAGAGAGAGAGAGAGAGAGACAGACCAGAGAGAGAGAGACAGATTCAGAGTCAGAGAGAGGGAGAGACAAGCACAGGGAGAGACACAAAGATTCAGAGAGAGAGAAACAGAAAGACAGGCGCAGAGAGAGAGATGCACAGATTCAGAGAGAGAGAGACAGGCACAGAGACACACAGATTCAGAGAGAGAGAGACAGGTAACGAAAGAGACACAAATATTCAGAGAGAGAGAGAGAGAGACAGGCACAGAGAGACTCACAGATTCAGAGAGGGAGAGAGAGAGAGACAGGCACAGAGAGAGAGACTACAGATTCATAGAGAGAGTTAGAGACAGGCAGAGAGACACACAGATTTAGAGAGAGAGACACACACAGTTTCAGAGAGAGAGAGAGAGAGAGACAGGCACAGAGAGAGTGACAGACAGAGAGAGACACACACAGATGCAGAGAGAGACAGACAGATGCAGAGAGAGACAGACAGATGCAGAGAGAGAGAGAGAGTGACAGGCACAGAGAGAGACACACAGATTCAGAGAGAGCGAGAGAGAGACAGGCACAGAAAGAGACATACAGATTCAGAGAGAGACAAGTACAGAGAGAGACTCACAGATTCAGAGAGAGAGAGAGACAGAAAGAGAGAGAGAGACAGGCACAGAGAGAGACACACACAGATTCAGAGAGAGAGACTCACAGATTCAGAGAGAGAGATACAGGCACAGAGAGACACACACAGATTCAGAGAGAGAGAGAGAGACAGGCACAGAGAGACACACAGATTCAGAGAGAGAGAGACAGGCACAGAGAGACACACAGATTCAGAGAGAGAGAGACAGGCACAGAGAGACACAGATTCAGAGAGAGAGAGACAGGCACAGAGACACACAGATTCAGAGAGAGAGAGAGAAAGAGACAGGCACAGAGAGAGACACACACAGATGCAGAGAGAGACACACAGATGCAGAGAGAGAGAGAGAGAGAGAGAGTGACAGGCACAGAGAGAGACACAAAGATTCAGAGAGAGCGAGAGAGCGAGACAGGCACAGAAAGAGACACACAGATTCAGAGAGACAGGCACAGGCAGAGACACACAGATTCAGAGAGAGAGACAGGCACAGAGAGAGAGACACACAGATTCAGAAAGAGAGAGAGACAGGCACAGAGAGACACACATATTCAGAGAGAGAGACAGGTACAGAAAGAGACACACAGATTCAGCGAGAGAGAGAGCGAGACAGGCACAGAGAGACACACAGATTCAGAGAGAGAGAGTGAGATACAGGCACAGAGAGAGACACACACAGATTCAGAGAGAGACAGGCACAGAGAGACACACAGATTCCGAGAGAGAGAGAGCGACAGGTACAGAAAGAGGCACACAGATTCAGAGAGAGAGAGTGAGAGATACAGGCACAGAGAGAGACACACACAGATTCAGAGAGAGAAAGAGAGACATACAGATTGAGAGAGAGAGAGAGAGACAGGCACAGAGAGAGACACACAGATTGAGAGAGATAGAGAGAGAGAGAGACAGGCACAGAGAGAGACACACAGATTCAGAGAGAGAGAGACAGGCACAGAGAGAGACAGACAGATTCAGAGGGAGAGAGAGAGAGACAGTCGCAGAGGGAGAGAGAGGCAGGAGAGTGAGGGAAACATGGAGGGAATCAGAGAGGGAGAGAGGGGTAGCTGGCTGTTGTCATACTGCTGCTCGTGGGATCTTGCTGTGCATCTAGTGCCCGGCAGCATTTCCTACATGACAACAATGAGGACACTTTAAAATTCAGCTTCCTGAGGGTCTGAGTGTGGATTTCTCGGTGTTTTCTCTCCATCTTCCTCTGCTTTTCTCTCCCCCACACTCTCTCTATTTTAACCATTAATCAATAGGAGCTGCAATGTGACGTGTGGTTGTTTTAAACGGTGACAGAAACACTTCAGAGGACGTTTCAATCCAGATTAAATCCCAGATAGAGAGAAAAAGAAACAGATGTGGATGGGGTGTGGGGAAAGGAGCAGGAGAAAGACAGGGAGAGGGGTGTTTGAGATTTTCAAACTGCAGGAATGTTCCTCTCTCTGGGATCTCGAAACTTACATGATTAAAAACAACCTGCATATTATCATATTGCTGGCTGTGGGATCTTGCTGTGCACACACTGCCTGCAGGTTTCCTGCATTACAACAGTGAGGACCACTTTCAAAATTAATTCATTGAGTGTCAACTGCTCCTGAGGGCCAATTACTACAAGAGCTGAACGTGAAGCTGTATAAAGGCTTGTGAAAAGTTTAAAGATGGAGTTTAGCATTTTCTGAGGACTGTGATGGGATATCTGGCGATGATCACATTGTGGGATCCTGCTGTGCACACATTTCCTGCATCAATTCCTACATTACAACACTGAGGCAGAAACTGAGGGAGAGTGGGAAACAGCTGGAGGTGGCAGGTTAAACAGAGAGAGAGAGAGAGACAGGCGGAGTGTGGGTGAGGGAGCGAAGGCAGAGAAAGATGGCGAAAGGCAGAGAGAGAGAGAAAAATGCACGCTCAAAACCTTGGTAAACTGAATGTTGAAGTGTCACCATTGCTGGGATCTTGCTGTGCACAGCTTGCCTGCAGAATTCCCTGCATTGTAACAGTGACACACACACACAGATTTTACAATCCAAACTGATGTCAGTAAAACTGGCCAACAGAACCTCAGTAACAATCAATGGACTGGAAGAGTCAGGAAGGTCCTGTCCTGGGATTAACATATCAATGGACTGGAAGAGTCAGGAAGGTCCTGCCCTGCGATTAACATATCAATGGACTGGAAGAGTCAGGAAGATCCTGTCCTGGGATTAACATATCAATGGACTGGAAGAGTCAGGAAGATCCTGTCCTGGGATTAACATATCAATGGACTGGAAGAGTCAGGAAGGTCCTGTCCTGGGATTAACATATCAATGGACAGGCCCCCGAGGCAGGAGATTGAGAGACAGCCCAACATGTCAGAGACTCAAGGGGTGTAGTTTGCAAACAGTTCACTCAGGATATAACTGGGTAGCAAGATCCCAGTTCCAATCACAAAACCCACCTTTCACTCTCTTTCTAGAGAGTGGACACATTCCCCAGTCTGGTTCAGTGTGTGTGTATGTGTGTGCTCTCTGTCTCAATCTGGTTTATAACTGTGATTTGATTATATTTGAATATTGCTGATTGTCTGTGTAACTGAGAGAGGAAACCCTGGGCTCTTGCTGTGCTATTTTGTTTAAAAATGACCTCACTTTGTATTTTAATGCCATTTATTCTCCTTCTTTCCCCTGAGGAATTTTCATTCTGAAAACTGCATGGTGAAGGTGAAAAGAGGGAATGTTTGGGACGAGGAATCCTTGGACAGGAGCTTCCTGCAGAGCGGATGGACTGAGGCCTTGTTCACAGGCTGCACCCAAAGGGCCCACGTGAGTTGTGTCTGTTTATTAGCCCGAGGTTTAATTTCCTCTCTGGGGCCCACCTCGCAAGGCTAACTTGAATATCTAAAAGGTGAAGCTGTCTAAAGGCTTGTTATAATTCCCCAATAATGCTGGTGTTTTGGGCAGTGCCGTGAATTTCTCTCTCTCTCTCTCTCTCTCTCCATCTGTCTCTCTGAATGAGTGTAACAGGAGGGAGAGAGATGCAGAAGAGTGAGGGAAACATGGGGGGAATCAGAGGGAGGGAGGAGGGGTAGCTGGCTGTTATCACACTGCTGCTTGTGGGATCTTGCTGTGCACCAATGGCCTGCAGCATTTCCAACATTGCAACAGTGACGACCACTTTAAAAATTAACTCATTGAGCTTCAAAAGCGAGGAATTAAGTCACAAATGTGATAGTTTCTAAAGGCTTGTAATAATTCTCGAATAATCTGTGTGCTTTGGACAATGTTCTGAAACTTTACTGTTTCATAAGATGTCCGGAGCCCATTTCAATTCATTTTACTGAAGTTCTGAGTTGAGATTTCTCTCTCTGTCTCTCTCCAGCTTTCTTTCCCTCTGTCTCTCTATTTAAACCTTTAATCGTTAAAACCATACCACACACTGCAATATGATTTGTTGTTGTTTTAAATGGTGAGACAGAAATATTTCATTGCTTATTTCAACTAAGATTAGATACGAATTTGAGGGGAAAAAGCCCGATATGGACAGAGAGAGAGAGCAAGAGAGAGGGACACAGGGGCGACTGAGATAGGAAGAGAAAGAGAGAGATACAGAGACACAGAGATAAAGAGACAGACACACAGACACACTGGTGGAGGGAACTCTCTGAACCCTTTTAGCCTCTGCTTTATTAACTGTGATTTGTTTGTATTTGGGTGTTGCTGAGAGATTCTGTGTAACCGAGGGCAATTGCTGGGCTCTTGCTGTGCTATTTTGTTTAACAATGCCTTTTAATCAATTTTCTATCTCTCCCTCTGGCCTTAGGAATTTTCATTCTGAAAACTGCATGGTGAAGGTGAAAAGAGGGAAAGTTTGGGACGAGGAATCCTTGGACAGGAGCTTCCTCCTGAGGGGACGGACCAAGGCCTTGTCCACAGGCTGCACCCAAAGGGCCCACGTGAGTTGTGTCTGTTTATTAGCCCGAGGTTTAATTTCCTCCCTGGGGTCCTGGGTTAACTAGTTCCTGTCGGATTGGGGCCCTGGAGTTTTTAAACAGGTTGAAAGGCTGGGGTTAAAGGAGCAGCCCCAGGAGGGAGTCCCATTTGCCACTTGCTCCTTCCAGCCCTGTCTGTGAGGTTTGCTGCTGTTTTGGGCAATGCTGTGAAGCTAACAGTTAAATAAGATGCACGGTGCCCATTTTAATTCATTTTACTGTAGTTCTGAGGTTAGCTTTCTCTCTGTCTCCACATTCTTTCCCAGTGTCTCTATCTCCCCCTCCCCCCCACCCCCCGCCATGCTTTCTCTTCTCTGTCTCTGTTTCACACTCTCCTTCTCCAATTAAACCTTTAATAAATAATAATAAACATACCACACACAGCAATGTGATTTTTTGTTATTTGAAATGGTGAGACAGAATCAGCCACTTGTTCCCAGTTTAAAGATGACTTTCACCCTTTTCTGGGGACTGAAATCTGGCTATTATCACATAGCAGCTTGTGGGATCTTGCTGTGCATCTAGTGCCCTGCAGCATTTCCTACATGACAACAATGAGGACACTTTAAAATTCAGTTTCCTGAGGGTGTGAGTGTGGATTTCTCGGTGTTTTTACAAGAATTTTACAACAGTTACAAGAGCTGAACGTGAAGCTGTAGAAAGACTTGTTAGAAGTTTAAAGATGGAGTTTAGCATTTTCTGAGGACTGTGATGGGATATCTGGCTAATATCACATTATGGGATCCTGCTGTGCATACATTCCCTGCATCAATTCCTACATTACAACACTGAGGCAGAAACAGATGGAGAGAAAAAGAGGGAGAGAGAGAAACAGCTGCAGGTGGCAGGTTAAACAGAGAGAGAGAGAGAGAGAGAGAGGCGGAGTGTGGATGAGGGAGGGAAGGCAGAGAAAGATGGAGGAAGACAGAGAGAGGGAGAAATCCACACTCAAAACCTTGGTAAACTGAATGTTGAAGTGTCACTATTGCTGGGATCTGACTGTGAGGTTTTTGAGCAAATTGTCATCGGGAGTGAGAAGGTATTGGAGGTTTTGGAAGGCTTAAAAGTGGACAAATCTCCAGGTCCGGACCATTTGTGCCCCAGGATGCTGTGGGAGGCGAGGGTGGAGATTGCAGGGGCTCTGACCCAAATTTTTAATTCCTCTCTGGCCACGGGGGAGGTGCCAGAGGACTGGAGAACAGCTAATGTGGTCCCACTATTTAAGAAAGGTTGTAGAGATAAGCCAGGGAACTACAGACCAGTGAGTCTCACGTCAGTGGTAGGGAAACTATTGGAGAAAACTCTGAAGGAGAGAATCTATCTCCACTTGGAGAGGCAAAATGTGATTAGGAATATTCAGCATGGCTTTGTCAGAGGGAGGTCATGCCTAACAAATTTGATTGAATTTTTTGAGCATGTGACCAGGTGTGTAGATGAGGGTAGTGCAGTTGATGTAGTTTACATGGATTTCAGCAAAGCCTTTGACAATGTCCCACATGGGAGACTTATCAAGAAAGCAAATGCACATGGGATACAGGGTAACTTGATAAGGTGGATTCAAAATTGGCTTCGCTGTAGGAGACAGAGAGTGATGTCAGACGGCTGTTTTAGTGACTGGAAGCCTGTATCCAGTGGCGAAACACAGGGATCTGTGTTGGGTCCCCTATTGTTTGTCATTTATATAAACGACATAGATGACTATGTGGGGGGTAGGATCAGTAAGTTCGCGGATGACACAAAGATTGGCTGAGTGGTTAACAGTGAGGTTGAGTGTCTTGGGTTACAGGAAGATATAGACTGGATGGGCAGAAAAGTGGCAGATGGAATTTAACGCTGAAAAGTGTGAGGTGATACACTTTGGAAGGAGTAATGTGACACGGAAGTATTCAATGAATGGCCTGACACTGGGAAGTTCCGAGGAACAAAGGGACCTTGGTGTGTTTGTCCATAGATCTCTGAAGGCAGAAGGGCAGGTTAATAGGGTGGTGAAAAAGGCATATGGGACACTTGCCTTTATCTATCGAGGCATAGCTAACAAAAGCAGGGAGGTCATGTTGGAGTTGTACAGAACTTTGGTAAGGCCACAGCTGGAGTACTGTGTGTAATTCTGGCCACCACATTATAGGAAGGATGTGATTGCAGTGGAGGGGGTGCAGAGGCGATTCACCAGGATGTTGCCTGGGATGGAACATTTAAGCTATGAAGAGAGGTTGGATAGGCTTGGGTTGTTTTCGCTGGAGCAGAGAAGACTGAGGGGTGACCTGATCGAGGTGTACAAGATTATGAGGGGCATGGACAGGGTGGATAGGGAGCAGCTGTTCCCCTTAGTTGAAGGGTCAGTTACGAGGGGTCACAGGTTTAAGGTGAGGGGCGGGAGGTTCAAGGGGGATTTGAGCAAGAAATTTTTTTACCCAGAGGGTGGTGACGGTCTGGAATGCACTACCTGGGAGGGTGGTAGAGGCAGGTTGCCTCACATCCTTTCAAAAGTACCTGGATGAGCACTTGGCACGTCATAACATTCAAAGCTATGGGCCAAGTGCAGGCAAATGGGATTAGGTAAACAGGTGAGGGGTCTTTAATGCATCGGTGCAGACTCGATGGGACGAAGGGCCTCTTCTGCACTATAATATTCTGTGATTCTCTCTCTCTCTCTCCATCTGTCTCTCTGAATGAGAGTAATGGGAGGGAGAGAGACGCAGGAGAGTGAGGGAAACATGGAGGGAATCAGAGGGAGGAGAGGAGGGGTAGCAAGCTGTCTTCACACTGCTGCTTGTGGGATCTTGCTGTGCACCAATGGCCTGCAGTTTTTCCAACATTGCAACAGTGACGACCACTTTAAAAATTAACTCATTGAGTGTCAAATGTTCCCGATTTATTTCAATTCATTTTACTGAAGTTCTGTGTTTTGATTTCTCTGTCTCTCTCCAGCATTCTGTCCCTCTATTTAAACCTTTAATAGTTAAAAACACACACTGCAGTGTGATTTGTTGTTGTTTTAAATGGTGAGACAGAAATATTTCATAGCTATTTTCAGTCAAGATTACATTTGAGATACACACACTGACACAAACACACACGAGTGTTTGTGCAACCGAGGGCAATTCCTGGGCTCTTGCTGTGCTGGAGTTGGCAGGTTAAACAGAGAGAGAGAGAGAGCAGGAAATGACAGGGTAAACACATCCACACTTCCCAGTCTCTGGCTCTGTGTCGGGGGGATGTATTTGTAAGATGGGGAGTCACTGAGAGATTGTTTTGTGTCAGTGAGTGAGAGAAAGAGTCCTGGGCTCTTGCTGTGTTTGATTTCTGTTCAAAAATGCTTTGCTTTGTTTGAATCAATTTTATTTCTCTTATTCCCAAGGAGAATCTTTTCAGAAGCTGCAGCTGTGATGATGCAAAGGGAGAATCTTTTGGCCACGTGGAATTCTCAGACAAGAGCTATAACCAGAGAGTAAAATAATAAATATATATGTGTCATTGTCAAATTCATTTCTAGATACAGAAAAGAAAACTGTGTGTTATCGGGGCTGATAAAAAACAAAGTGCTGGAAATGCTCAGTATTTCCAACACGGTTTTTATTTCAGATTTCCAGCATCTGCAGTATTTTGATTTTGTGTTTTCGGGGGTCTGTGGATTTTTTACCACAAGGGAGGGGGCTGGAGGGTGCTCCGAAGGGAATAGTTTGGGAAGCGCTGCTCCAGAACAGTCAATGTAATCCTGTAGATTTTCCTCTCTCCATCTCTTGCTGCAACTTGTTCCCTGCACCTTCCTCCTTGTTCCTAGTTCTGTTTCTTCACATCTTTAAATCCCTATCTCTGTATCTCTCAACATCCTTTCTATCTCTGCCTCTCTCTAGAGTCAGACAGGTTTCCATTGTCACTCTCTTTCTGCGACTCTCTGCATCTTTATCTGTCTCTCTCTCAGTCCATTTCTTCTCTCACTCACTTACTTCCAAATCCCTGAATCTTTCCATCTCTGCTCCTCATTTCCTGCAAGATTATCACTGCATTTTCTCCCCCGCTGTCCCGGGACACCCCTCTCTATTCTGTGAACGCATCTTACTTTGTATCTCTGCCCCTCCACTTCTTTCTGTCTCTGCATCTCTCTTTGTCTGGGATCTTTCTCAATGTCTACATCTCTCTTTGTATCTCTCTCTCTCTCTCTCTCTCTGCCCTTCTCGGTATTTCTGACCCTCTGTTCTCAGTTTCTCTCTCACTGGTTTTGGACTCCCTGCATCTCATTCTCCATCTCCCTTTCCATTTATTTCTCTCTCTCTCTCTGTTGTGTCCTAATTTGTTTTCTGTGTCTCTGTCCCTCTGTCTAGGGGTGGATTTGAACTCACTGCCTTGGTGTTGTACAGGGCGATTGTGAACCGGGATCCTGCTTTCCGTCTCTGCCCAGTTTTGCTCTCATTGAGATAAAAACAGGGGAGAGATGCTGAACGGACAGCCGATTCACAACCACTCTCCTCCCCTCCTCCCTGGTTTGCACCATTGGCACCAAGTCCGAGTCCAGCCCAGCGTTTCTTTGCCTCTGTGTGTATCTGCTCCCCGACTGTCTCTGCCTGTCTCCTTGTGGCCCGATGGGGGAAGGGACAGATCAGTCATGATCTAACATGGGGTGGGGCAGGATCAAAGGGCTGAATGGGGTGGGGTATTTAGATGGGAGACTGTTCGCACAAGGGGGGGTATTTAGAGGGGGAGGTCTGTTCCCGGGGGGTATTTAGAGGGGGGTCTGTTCCCGGGGAGTATCTAGAGGGTGGGGGGGGGTGGGGGGAGGTCTGTTCCCGGGGTATTTTTAGATGGGGGTCTGTTCCCGGGGGGGTTATTTAGAGCGGGGGGTGGGGGAAGTTTGTTATCGGGGGGTTTTTAGAGGGGGGAGTCTGTTCCGGGGGGGGGGGGATTTAGAGGGGGGGGGGGGAACAGAGAACAAGAGGGAGAGAGAGAAACAGAGGAAAAGGGAGAGAAAAACAGAGAAAAAGAAAAAAGCAGAGAGAGAGAGAAAAAAGCAGAGAGAGAGAGAAAAAAGCAGAGAGAGAGAGAGAAAAAAAAGCAGAGAAAAAGAAAAAACAGAGAGAGAGAGAAAAAAAACAGAGAGAGAGAGAGAGAAAACAGTGAGAGAGAGAGAAAAAAAACAGAGAGAGAGAGAGAAAAAAGCAGAGAGACAGAGAAAAAAGCAGAGAGAGAGAGAGAAAAAAGCAGAGAGAGAGAGAGAGAGAAAAAAAAGCAGAGAGAGAGAAAAAACAGAGAGAGAGAGAGAGAGAAAAAAACAGAGAGAGAGAGAGAGAAAACAGTGAGAGAGAGAAAAAACAGAGAGAGAGAGAAAAAAAACAGAGAGAGAGAGAGAAAAACAGAGAGAGAGAGAAAAAACAGAGAGAGAGAGAGAAAACAGAGAGAGAGAGAGAAAAAAAACAGAGAGAGAGAGAAAAAAAAGCAGAGAGACAGAGAAAAAAGCAGAGAGAGAGAGAGAAAAAAGCAGAGAGAGAGAGAGAGAGAAAAAAAAAGCAGAGAGAGAGAGAAAAAACAGAGAGAGAGAGAGAGAGAAAAAAACAGAGAGAGAGAGAGAGAAAACAGTGAGAGAGAGAGAAAACAGAGTGAGAGAGAGAAAAAACAGAGAGAGAGAGAGAAAAACAGAGAGAGAGAGAAAAAACAGAGAGAGAGAGAGAAAACAGAGAGAGAGAGAGAAAAAAAACAGAGAGAGAGAGAGAAAAAAGCAGAGAGACAGAGAAAAAAGCAGAGAGAGAGAGAGAAAAAAGCAGAGAGAGAGAGAGAGAGAAAAAAAAAGCAGAGAGAGAGAGAAAAAACAGAGAGAGAGAGAGAGAGAGAAAAACAGAGAGAGAGAGAGAGAAAACAGTGAGAGAGAGAGAAAACAGAGTGAGAGAGAGAAAAAACAGAGAGAGAGAGAGAAAAAACAGAGAGAGAGAGAGAAAAACAGAGAGAGAGAGAGAAAAAACAGAGAGAGAGAGAGAAAAAACAGAGAGAGAGAGAGAAAACAGAGAGAGAAAAAACAGAGAGAGAGAGAGAAAACAGAGAGAGAGAAAAAACAGAGAGAGAGAGAGAAAACAGAGAGAGAGAGAAAACAGAGAGAGAGAAAAAAACAGAGAGAGAGAAAAAAAACAGAGAGAGAGAGAAAAACAGAGAGAGAGAGAGAGAGAGAGAGAAAAACGGAGAGAGAGAGAGAAAACAGAGAGAGAGAGAGAAAAAAAACAGAGAGAGAGAGAAAAAACAGAGAAAAAGAGAAAAAACAGAGAAAAAGAGAGGGAGAGAGAAAAACACACAGAGCGATTGAGATTGAGTCAGCAAGAGGGAGAAAGGCAGAGAGAGACAATAAAGATGTGATACTCACCATCCCACACGGTCTGCCTCCAACATTGGACTCTAACACGTTCCCTCCATCAGCTCATCCATGGGGAAAAGATCCTGGAGAGGGAGATTGGGGTGGGAATTGGAGAAAGGGTCAGGACTGGGACAGAGAGTGGGGGATTCAGACTGGACTCTCTCTCACACACACACACACACACTGTAATCAGCTTGAAATTCACCTGGACACAGAGACTCACCTTCACAAACCTGCCGCATGGAAAGAAAGAATGGAGTCTGATGTTGTCCGAATATATCCCAGAACCTGTCACTCAAAACAGACAGTCCACCCAAAATACAGCTCACCCAATCAGCTCTCAGCTTCCTCTATCTGGACACTGCCTCCCAGGTATGGGACAGTCCAAGGTGAGTCTCTGTGTAAACAGGGAGTGGGGGAGAGAGGGATATTCCAGCCATATCCCAAATGGACCAGATTCAGAAATGGAGAGATTCAGTGAGAGAGAGATTCAGTGAGAGAGATTCAGTGAGAGAGAGATTCAGTGAGAGAGATTCCGTGAGAGAGAGATTCAGTGAGAGAGAGATTCCGTGAGAGAGATTGATTGAGAGAGAGATTCAGTGAGAGAGAGAGATTCAGCGCGAGAGAGATGGAGTGAGAGAGACTGAGTGAGAGAGAGATTGAGTGAGAGAGAGATTGAGTGAGAGATTGAGTGAGAGAGCGATTGAGTGAGAGAGAGATTGAGTGAGAGAGAGATTCAGTGAGAGAGAGATTCAGTGAGAGAGAGATTCAGTGAGAGAGAGAGATTGAGTGAGAGAGAGATTCAGCACGAGAGAGATGGAGTGAGAGAGACTGAGTGAGAGAGATTGAGTGAGAGAGAGATTCAGTGAAAGAGAGATTCAGTGAGAGAGAGATAGAGTGAGAGAGAGAGATTCAGTGAGAGAGAGATTGAGTGAGAGAGAGAGATTGAGTGAGAGAGAGATTCAGTGAGAGAGAGATTCAGTGAGATAGAGATTCAGTGAGAGAGAGAGATTGATTGAGAGAGAGATTGAGTGAGAGAGAGATTCAGCACGAGAGAGATGGAGTGAGAGAGACTGAGTGAGAGAGATTGAGTGAGAGAGAGATTGTGTGAGAGAGAGATAGAGAGAGAGATTCAGTGAGAGAGAGATTGAGTGAGAGAGAGATTGAGTGAGAGAGAGATTGATTGAGAGAGAGTTTCAGTGAGAGAGAGATTCAGTGAGAGAGAGATTCAGTGAGAGAGAGATTCAGTGAGAGATTCAGTGAGAGAGATTCAGTGAGAGAGAGATTCAGTGAGAGAGAGATTCAGTGAGAGATTCAGTGAGAGAGACTGAGTGAGTGAGACTGAGTCAGAAGGAGGGAGAAAGGCAGAGTGTGACAGTAAAGATGTGATACTCACCATCCCACACTGTCTGCGTTCCATCGTTGGACTCTAACACCTTCCCTCCATCAGCTCATCCATGGGGAAAAGATCCTGGACAGGGACACTGGAGTGGGATTTGGAGATAAGCGTCAGGACTGGGACAGAGAGAGTGGGGGATTCAGACTGGACTCTCTCTCTCACACACACTGTAATCAGTTCCAATTCACCTGGGCACAGAGACACAGAAACTCACCTTCACAAACCAGTCGCAAGGAAAGAATGAATAGAACTGATGTTGTCCGAATATATCCCAGAACCTGTCACTCAAAACAGACAGTCCACCCCAAATGCAGCTAATCCAACCAGCTCTCAGCTTCCTCCATCTGGACACTTCCTCCCAGGTATGGGACAGTCCAAGGTGAGTCTCTGTGTAAACAGGGAATGGGGGAAGAGGATATTCCAGCCATATCCCAAATGGACCATTCCAGACAGAAACCTGTCTGTCTGTCTCTCTCTCTCCCTCCCACAAAATCCTCATTAACAGAGCAGAAAAGCTGCTGTAATTTAAAACCTGGAGGGTCGGTTTGGATAATGACCATTTAATACTCATTGTATTAAATGCCTTTCACTATTCATCTCCAGTTTACAGAAAGTTCAGAAAATGACTCACTGCAATTACCTTGTAATTGTGACAAAGTGTTTTTGCTGGAGAGGTCTGTTTAACTGCAGTATAAACAGGCAGCTTTTACGCGGTTTTTCAATTCCACTGTGTGACAAAGACTGAAACTAGAGCCAGGTTAATGATGCAACCAAGAGAACTTTTATAACCAGTGACATTTCACACAACAATTCTTACCCATATTTACAGTTATATTAGTTAATGATTCTTTGCACTGTATTTGATGCTGCTGTATTTATGTATTAGCCTGTAATCAATCGAAAGAAACTTTCTTTGCATTTACCAGTTTAATGTTACAAGGGTTTACAAAGCTGGGAAATGGCCATTTATCACAAAAGGTGTTAAAGATATTCCAATTTTCACCTCCAGTTTATATAAAGTTCAGCAATACAGACCTCTACATTCTGACAAAGAGTTTTTACAGCTGCAATAAAGTGTCACTTGTTTCCATTTGCTTCCAGACAGTTCCTATCCTCTGTTCTCCTGGGGGATTCAGAGAGATTTTTGTTCATCGCTTTTCCATATTCAGGAGGTTCAGCTCCTCTGCAGCTGCTGTCCTGCAGAAATTAATTGCATATAAAATCTTTCCCTCGTTTTGGAGACATGAGGAGAGACTGTTTACACTAGCAGAGGGGTGAAACAAATAGGCAGGGCGTTATTATGGTCTGGAATTCAATGTCTGACAGGTTTCTGAAAGCAGATTAAATATTAATTATCAGAAAACAATTGGAGTAAAATTTCAACTACTCTTAGTTATAGTAGAGAAGATACCAGCATAGAAAGAGAAGTGTGTGAGAGAGAGAGATGTCATAACGTAGGTGATCAAGAACTCAACACAACTTATATTGAGATTTTTTATTTATAAATGAATGAGTTTTATTTGATCCTGTTGTTTTATTTATGCATTACCTTTAATCATTCAATATAACTTTCCAAACAGGAACGAGTTTCATGTTACAAGTGTTCACATAGCAGAAAAATAGCCATTTTACAATAGTTGCATTAAATTATTTTATTCAGCATCTCAAGTTTACAATAAAGTAAATTCTTCAGACTTGTGGAAACTTTCAAACTCAGCAAGGGAATCTCCCACCAGTAATGGCTCAGCATCTCCATCTGCTGGTGTCCCCGTCTCACTGCAGTTACTGTCTCCCCTCTCACCATCCCCATCTGCTGGTGTCCCTGTCTCACTGCAGTTACTGTCCCCCTCTCACCATCCCCATCTGCTGGTGCCCCTGTCTCACTGCAGTTACTGTCTCCCCTCTCTCACCATCTCCATCTGCTGGTGTCCCTGTCTCACTGCAGTTTATGTCCCTCTCTCACCATCCCCATCTGCTGGTGTCCCTGTCTCACTGCAGTTACAGTCCCTCTCTCACCATCCCCATCTGCTGGTGTCCCCGTCTCACTGCAGTGAATGTCCCTCTCTCACCATCTCCATCTGCTGGTGTCCCCGTCTCACTGCAGTGACTGTCCCCCTCTCACCATCCCCATCTGCTGGTGTCCCTGTCTCACTGCAGTTACTGTCTCCCCTCTCTCACCATCTCCATCTGCTGGTGTCCCTGTCTCACTGCAGTTTATGTCCCTCTCTCACCATCCCCATCTGCTGGTGTCCCTGTCTCACTGCAGTTACAGTCCCTCTCTCACCATCCCCATCTGCTGGTGTCCCCCTCTCACTGCAGTGAATGTCCCTCTCTCACCATCTCCATCTGCTGGTGTCCCCGTCTCACTGCAGTGACTGTCCCCCTCTCACCATCCCCATCTGCTGGTGTCCCTGTCTCACTGCAGTTACTGTCTCCCTCTCTCACCATCTCCATCTGCTGGTGTCCCTGTCTCACTGCAGTTAATGTCCCTCTCTCACCATCCCCATCTGCTGGTGTCCCCGTCTCACTGCAGTGACAGTCCCTCTCTCACCATCTCCATCTGCTGGTGTCCCCGTCTCACTGCAGTGACTGTCCCTCTCTCACCATCTCCATCTGCTGGTGTCCCTGTCTCACTGCAGTTACTGAATCCCCTCTCACCATCTCCATCTGCTGGTGTCCCTGCCTCACTGCAGTTACTGCCCCCCTCTCACAACCTCACAATCACTGCGATTTGCAGCTTTGTCCACTGGCGGCGTTTGTTGACAAAGCAACCACTAGGTGGCGCTGCACTGGCACATGCGCAAACGTATCCTGTTCCAGTTAAAGTCAGGATCTGCCCACGCTCAGGCAGCTGCCAGGACTAAAGATGGCGCCGGTCAAATCATCACAAAGGTGGGTGGAGGGTGGGAGGTGGAGCTGGGGGTCTGGGGGGCAGGGGGTGGAGGGGGAATGGGATTTAGTTCCAGTGTTTGAAACCCTTCAGCTCTTTCTATGATTTCACTATTTTAACAATGAGATTGAGAGGGTATTTCACCCCCTTCTTCAGCTCCTGTCTGAATTTAGTCTGGGTCACAATGTAAATACATGTGTTGGTGCAGGAACTGAGAATCTGCAGCATCTTTGATGTTTGACCTGTGATAAAGAGAGGGTCAGTGTAGGAGGAATAATAATAAATATCTGCAATTCGAGTATAAATGATAAACACAACCTGGGTCACCCATAACAGGATAAAACTGCCGGAGATACTGAAGAGTAAAATAATTGATTTCCTCCGATTCTCCATCTCTGGGTCCTTGTGATTCTCTGCATTGCTGTGGCGCCGGAATCCCCTGCGGACTTTACTGGAGAATAAAATCCGCCTGACAGTCAGAACATTGAACAGCAAAATCAGAAAGACCGGGACACAAGGGGTTAAAATGAGGTTAAACAAATCAAATGCCACCCATTTGGGGGAAGTAAAGAAGCTCAGTTTAGTAACACAACCCATGGGAACATTATCAATAATGTAAACTTGTTCCCATATAAAGTACCAGGGGAGAGACTCTAAACAGCCCAGCACACTCACTGTTCCCACAACCACAGCCGCCCTTTTCTCGGTGCAATATTTTGTTTTCAGCTTCTCGCAACAAATGGCCACAAATCGATCAAAGGTGAAAGTGACTGTGAGCCAGACAGAAACAACTGTGGATGCACAAAGCAGAACGCCAATGAGAGAACACACAGGAGTAATTCTCAGGAATGAATATGGGAAATAAATTAAAACAATCCAGTTCAATATTGGATTAGTGATAACGACCAGGAGATCAGACACTGCCATTCCCACCAGGTAGACACTGATACATTTGGAGAGACTGCACTTTCCTCGGGACAGGATCACAATCGCCACCAAGTTAACTGGAAGAGAGAGAGAAAAGGAAGCAGAGAAATTACTGATCAGACCTGGAGACAAAGCAGCAGTTTGACAGGATCTGGGCTGAAATTTCCAGCTTTGTTGCTGCATCGAGCAGTGAAAACTGATTCATTGACCTGGGCAGTGTTTTGTCACAGTGAAATGTTTGAAAACACAATTATTAATAATGAATTGGGAAATTGATGCAGAAAGTGAATAAAGTCAGCAGCGGATCTGCTGGAAGTACTGAGTGAGGATGCAGTGCCAGTGGGGGAATGAGAAGGAGATTTCCAGAGATGGAATCCAATGGGTTAATTGGGAATGTGTCTCCAGACTGTTGGTTGGGAAGGGTTGGGGAGAGCGGGATGTGTAGCTGGTTTGTTGCTCTGGGTTCAGGGAACAGACAGGGACTGTTCCCACATGGGAAAAGGCTAAAAACTGCAGCGCTGAATCTGATTATCAGCCATGATCTAGAATGGTGGAGCAGGCGAGAAGGGTTGAATGGCCACCTCCTGCTCCTATGTTCCTGTATTCCTATCAGGTTGGACAAGGCAGCTGGAGGTGGAGCCAGTGAGTGAGATTGGGAGGGAGAGAAGGAAAAGGACATGTTGGAGCAGGAGGGGAGACTGGAGCAGATGGTTTGGGAAAATGGATAAACTGAAGCAATGGATGAGGAGACTGAGGATTCAACACAGTGAGAGGAGAGGCTGAGATTCACAGGGAGAGACTGCAGCAGAGTGTTAGAGGAAATCTAATCTATAGATCCCAGTAATACAACTCAATTCATACATTCAAACAATAATCCCTGTGGTAATTGGTGTTGGAGAACAGTTCATTGTTAATACAATATAGTCAATATATTTCGTTTGTACAGGCAATTAAATATAAATTGAAATATATTTCTGATATTAGCCTCGCTCTTTATTGAATTCAGCGGTCACAGAGATTTTAAAGTGCACTATTTAAATAATGAAATACCATCAGTGAAGAACTGATTCTATTCTGTTTATTCAGTCACTAAGTAAGGAAGAGGAACATTCCACAAAACAAAATGAGGACCTGACAGAAATCAACACAGAGGATCAAGTCCAACAGGAAAATGAACACAATCTGACAACAGACAACTTCAACTCACAGTTTCTATCACTAATTGTTCTGGACATTCCAGCACTTTATGATAGTGAATTATTTACACTGCTGCTTCTTTCTCTTTCTCTTTACTTCTGCTGATCTCTTTCCCTCGGTTTCATTCTCCCTGCTCCTTTTCTCCTTCCCTATCTCTCTGGAGTACTCACACCCTGTAAATTGTTACTTCATGATGCTTTTCACATATGATTTCTTCCTAACATTTTGCATCTGTGTTCTGTTCACCAGCCCCAGGATCAATGATTCTATTCTCAGAGTCAGTTTGTTCAATGGTGAAACCTCTGTGAATAATTTAATGTATCTACAGAACACTCAAGTCTCCACCTGTTCACCTACACTCTTCACTTCATCTACAATACATGTAATAAACAGGATCGAAAGCTACTTCCAGACAAACCTCTCAATCATTGAAATTCCTTCTCCTGGAATTATAAAGTAATCTGTTATAATGTGGGATTGTTTCATTAATAAAACACCAACATCAGCGCTGCAGCTGATAAATGGAAAGACTCTTGATACCAACTGATAAAGTGAAAACCAGTAAAACATCACATCAATACTTTCTATTTTACAATGTAGTCCAGTGACAGTGAAGTTTCACAGTGAAGCAGAGAAGGAGAAGTGAAAGTGTCAGCAGCAAACTCAGTTCAGTAGCCAGACCTCTGAAGCAGCGTCAGACACACACAGAGTGAAACAATATTTGATAACAGTGATAATCAATAAATACATTGAAATCACAGTTAAACTGGGCCATGTTATTGGGGAGGGAGAATATTGTTCTGTCCCCTTGTTACACTGAGACCGTGAGATGTCTCATTATCAATCACTGAAAAAAAATCATAAAAATATTCCAGGATTGGTTAGATCCACATCACGAAAATATTAAAAAGTCCTAATGGTTTGATTATTGATCCTAACTGAAACACCTCATTTCAATACATTCAATACACAGAATAATCCAATAACAAAGCCACAGTTACTTAAAACAATACCATTAAATACATAACACAACTCATACAAGAATGAAACAGTAGACAATGAGGAGATTCCATCAGTAAATTGCTGGAAAAGAACAGGCGGCTGTGTAACACACACAGAGGGAAATAATACCCAGTACAGCAGCACAGTTAACATTGATTTACACCATTAACAGCTGAGATACTGCTTACCAGCAACTCCAATTGCTGCAAGTACAGGATAGTAAATGTCTTCTATCTGATACATTACTGGATATCCCATTTCTATGAGAAGCAGAGATTTCTATTAGCCTGGAATCCACAGCTCCACCAGGCACTCTGAGCTGATCCATTCCAATGGGTCCTGATTTATACAGGGGAAAAGTCTCCACTGACACGGTTATACCCCTGATCATTGCTATTAGTTACACTCACCTGAACAAACACATTACATCAGCAGCTTTGACTCTGATGTAAATAATGTGGTGGATAAAACACAATCATTTCAATATCAATAACATTTTCTGAGTAAGACCTCTCTCGGGAATAAACCTGAAATCTGAACTCATACTGGACGGATGCTTCAATTGTGAGAGGCGTCATTTACATTTTCCATATTATTGTATTGACCTTGTTCACTCCTGGCTTTTCTCTGTTGTGTAACTGATCTGTCTGCAGTGGACACTGAATCCAGGGACAAAAGCAATCCCGTTTCACTCTGTTCCTGCCTTTTCCCAGTTAAAATGTGAAATTTGAGTCTCTGATTCGGGACCATGTTCAGGGTTACAGCTCAGAACATACTGTGAGTGATATTACGGGACAGACACTGTACGCATCCATTTGGGAGGCAGTTGGGTAGTGATAATATCACTGGTCATGTAATCAAGAGGACCAACCAGATGGCCTGGGGACAGGGGTTCAAATCCCACCACGGCAGCTATATAAAACAGAGGGAGCTCCCTTTCTATGTATAAGGTAGAGGGAGCTCCACCTCTCCGGACAAAGTGGAGGGAGCTCCCTCACTATGTAAAAGTGGAGTGAGCTCCATCTTTATTTATAAAGTGGAAGGAGCACCCTCTCCATTTATAAAGTTGGGGGCGATGAAGGAAAGAGGAGAGAGGGAAACGGAAACAAATGGGGAAATGGAGAGAGAGGGACAAAGTGGACGACAGTGAGATACAGAAGAGATAGCGAAATGAGACCTTGACGGAACCCCAGTAACAATCCCCATTGTCTGCCCAGTCCGGTATTTGGGGTTTAATGTAAGGGTTTTAGGGATGAGTGTTAGATGAGTGTTTGATATTTTCAAACTGCATTGACATTCCCAACAAAAGCAAGAGTCAAAGATTCAAAATTAACCAAACAAATGGCTCAAAGCATTGCTGTCCATGTATAGAGGGACAGAGAGATGGAGGGAGTGAGACACAGACGGACAGAGACACAGAAAGAGTGGGACAGAGAAAGGGAGAGAGAGAGAGACAGAGCTAGCATGACAGACAGAAAGGGAGGCAGGCAGATGCAGAGGGAGAGAGACAGGGAGAAAGCGAGGGAGACAGATACAGAGGGAGAGAGACAGATGCAGAGGGAGAAAGAGACAGAGAGAGAGAGGGAGGGAGACAAACAAAGGGAGAAACAGAGACAGAAGGAGAGACAGACAGAGAGAGAGGGAGTGCGAGATTATAGGAAAAACTTTACATCTAATAATGTTGCAAAAAGATAGAATTAAAAAGTAAAACTGGCTGTGTATAAGAACTAATTTTGAAAGGAATGATCAGGGGTTTAGTGTGAGTGTTTTGGGGGCAAGTGTTGGATCAGTGATTGATATTTTCAAACTGAAGTGACATTTAATATTATTGAAAAAAATAGTATTAAACACTGACAAACTTTAGAAGCAGGGGAAATGGGATACAGTGTGTGAGGGGACTTTGACAGAATCTCAGTAACAATCCCCATTATCTGCACAGTCCTGTATTGGGGGTTTAGTGTGAGAGTTTAGGGAGCGAGTGTTGAACAGTGTTTTGTATTTTCAAACTGCAGTTACGTTCCAAGCAAGGGCAAGATTTACAGGTTCAAAATTAACCAAGAAATGAATAAAAACATTTCTGTCCAAGGAGAGAGAGATGGTGTTAGAGACAGAGTCATGGAAAGAGGCAGAGAAAGAGGGAGAGGACGAGGGAGAGAGAGAGAGAGAGAGAGAGAGAGAGAGAGAGAGAGAGATGGGAAGAAACAGACATGAGAGGGAGAGACAGAGAGAGGATGAGACAAGTTGTAACAATCATTAACAATCCTCATTTTCTGCCCAGTCCTCTTTTTGGAGGTTAGTGTGAGTGTTTTAGCGGTGAATGTTGGATCAGTGTTTCATATTTACAAACTACAGTGACATTCCCAACAAGACTGTTAAAGTATATAAGAGCAGGGAGGTTATGCTGGAAGTGTATAACTCATTGCTTAAGCACCATAATGAGACCTCCCAGGGCAGGTACAGTGTGAGTTTATATACAGAGTCAAGCAGTGGATTTAGAGCAGGAGGGAGAGACGGGCAGAAAGAGTGAGGAGATACGGGGAGGCAGGCAGATTGTAGGAGAAACTTTACATCTAACCTCGTTAAAAAAATAAATATTTCAAAATTTAAATGGATTGCGCACTGAAAATACTGTCCACACAACAACTAAAGTCACACACCATCCTAACTTGAAACTATATCGCCGTTCCTTCACTGTCACTGGGTCAAAATCCTGGATCTCCCTTCCTAACAGCACTGTGGGTGCACCTACCCCACATGGACTGCAGCGGTTCAAGAAGGAGGCTCAACACCACCTTCTCAAGGGCAATTAGGAATGGGCAATAAATGCTGGCCTGGCCAGTAACCCACACATCCAACAAATAAATACGGCAAATAAAAAGTTGACACCGAGTCACTTTAGGAGCTATTAGACGAGACGAACAAAAAATTGGTCAAAGAGGTCGGTTTGAGGGAGGGTCTTCAAAGAGGAAAGAGAGTTAGTGAGACGGAGAGGTTTAGGAAAGGAATTCCAGAGTTAGGGTCTTGGCAACTTGAAGGCACGGCCACCAATGTTGGAACAATTCAAATTGGGGATGCTCAAGAGGCCAGAATTAGAGGATCACAGATATTGGTGGATTGTGGAGCTGGAGGAGATTGCGGAGATGGGGAGGGGTCATTTGTGGAAGACAGTTCCAAACTTCTACCACCCTTTGTATCTAGAAGTGTTTATAAATTTCATCTTTGATAGGGCTTTCGATTAATTTTTGATTTTTAGACAGTCCCCCCGGTCCGAGACTGCCCCAATCGAATACTCACAGGGCAGGTACGCACAGGGTTAGATACAGAGTAAAGATCCATCTACCAATGCCAGACTCAGTGTTCCTCTGTCTCTTTCTCCTCATCTCTCACTGCCTGCAACACCCTTTCTCTGCCTCTCTTTCTCCCTCTTCCCATCCTGAGAGCAAGAGGGAGAGATTGAGATAGTGTGCAGAGGGAGATAGAGAGAGAAAATGGAGAGATAGACTTGGAAAGTGAGTAACAGAGAGAAGAAATAGGGTTGCAGAGAGTAGAAGAGATGGGAAGAGAGAGATAGAGATGGAGAGAGATTACCAGCAAGAGAGTTTACCAGAGATTACCTCTCTCTCAGTCCCCGTCACTCCTTTCCAATTTGTTACCATCTCCATCTATCTTTCTCCCTCTACCCCGATGTTTCACACTCCATGCCTCTCGCTCATATGTCTGTGTATACTTCAGTGAAGGATTACATCAAAATATTATGTTTTACATTTGCTCTTTCAATCTAACTGAACAATCTCTCAGATTGTGAACAGAGGGGCCTTGGAGTGAGGGTAGCAGGGAAAATCCAGGTAATTATAGACCGGTGAGCCTGACGTCAGTGGTAGGGAAGCTGCTGGAGAAGATACTGAGGGATAGGATCTATTCCCATTTGGAAGAAAATGGGCTTATCAGTGATAGGCAACATGGTTTTCTGCAGGGAAGGTCATGTCTCGCCAACTTAATAGAATTCTTTGAGGAAGTGACAAAGTTGATTGATGAGGGAAGGGCTGTAGATGTCATACACATGGACTTCAGTAAGGCATTTGATAAGGTTCCCCATGGTAGGCTGATGGAGAAAGTGAAGGCGCATGGGGTCCAGGGTGTACTAGCTAGATGGATAAAGAACTGGCTGGGCAACAGCAGACAGAGAGTAGCAGTGGAAGGGAGTTTCTCAAAATGGAGACGTGTGACAAGTGGTGTTCCACAGGGACAAAAACAAGAAATGCTGGAATCACTCAGCAGGTCTGGCAGCATCTGTGGAAAGAGAAGCAGAGTTAACATTTCGGGTCAGTGACACTTCTTCGGAACTGACAAATATTAGAAAAGTCACAGATTATAACAAAGGAGAAGGTGCAGATTGGACCAGGCCACATAGCTGACCAAAAGGTCACGGAGCAAAGGCAAACAAGATGTTAATGGTGTGTTGAAAGACAAAGCATTAGTACAGATTAGGTGTGAATACACCGAATATTGAACAGCAGCAAGTGCAAACCTGAAGAAAAACAACCTGAAAAAAACAGTGGGTAAGCAAACTGAACAAACTCAGATGAAATGAAATAAATGCAAAAATAGATTGTAAAAAATGTAAAAAGGAATGTAAAAAAAAGGAAGAAAAAATAACTAAAAATGAAAGTAAAATGGGGGGCTGTCATGCTCTGAAATTATTGAACTCAATGTTCAGTCCGGCAGGCTGTAGTGTGCCTAATCGGTAGATGAGATGCTGTTCCTCGAGCTTGCGTTGATGTTCACTGGAACACTGCAGCAATCCCAGGACAGAGATGTGAGCATGAGAGCAGGGGGGAGTGTTGAAATGGCAAGCAACCGGAAGCTCAGGGTCCTGCTTGCGGACTGAGCGGAGATGTTCCGCAAAGCGGTCACCCAGTCTGCGCTTGGTCTCCCCAATGTAGAGGAGACCACACTGTGAGCAGCGAATACAGTATACTACATTGAAAGAAGTACAAGTAAATCGCTGCTTCACCTGAAAGGAGTGTTTGGGGCCTGGGATAGTGAGGAGAGAGGAGGTAAATGGGCAGGTATTACACCTCCTGCGATTGCAGGGGAAGGTGCCCTGGGACGGGGACGAGGTGGTGGGGGTAATGGAGGAGTAGACCAGGGTGTCGCGGAGGGAACGATCCCTTCAGAAACTAGGACCCATGCGGGTACCCATAGCGACACCTTTTACTTGAAGTAAGTGCGTGAACGGAGTGCCTCAAGTTCAGAGGGGGACAGGTTAGAGTGAGTGAGGGGGGCAGAGAAATTGAGATGACCAATGTCTCGCCGACAGTTTTCAATGAAGAGATCAAGAGCGGGTAAGAGGCCAGGGGGAGGGGTCCAGGTAGAGGGAGAATGCTGGAGGCGGGTGAATGGGTCTGCTGGTCGGGAGGAGGACTCCTGGTCAAAGAAGTGAGCCCGGAGGCGGAGGCGACGGAAGAAGAGCTCAACGTCATGCCGAGCACGAAATTCATTGAGGTGGGGACGTAAGGGGATAAAACTGAGACCTTTGCTGAGTACAGAACTGCGGAGTAGAACAGCTTTGAGATAAGGTGAGGTGGTGCTGCTGGAGAGAGAGGTCCAGTGTGTGCATGTGACGGCGCATAGCACTGAGTGTGGATCTCAGGATGCGGCGAGAGTAGCAGTCCGAGGAACGTTGTATTTCTCGTAGATACCTGTGATCCTGGGTGGTTTCAAAGCATGATGGGTGAAACTGCAGTTGGGATCCATGTGGAATTAGTCGGAGCCGGAGACAGTCACTGAGGAAGGAGATGTGGTTGTGAAAACGAGTTTTGGTAGATACCTTATCAAACGCCAGGAGGGAAATAGAAAGCAATGAAGGTGAACAAGGTAAAAGAGACAAACGAAAATCCCGTCGGAGAGAAGAGCAGAACTTCTTCAAGGTAGGCATTCCTGGAAGAGAAGTGGCAGTGAATTAAACACTAAAATAAAAGCAAAATACTGCGGATGCTGGAAATCTGAAATAAAAACAAGAAATGCTGGAACCACTCAGCAGGTCTGGCAGAATCTGTGAAAAGAGAAGCAGAGTTAACGTTTCGGGTCAGTGACCCTTCTTCGGGGTCTTCTTCATTTCATCTTAGTTTGTTCAGTTTGCTGACCCACTGTTTTTTTTTCAGGATAGCACTTGCTGCTGTTCAATATTCAGTGTATTAACACCTAATCTGTACTAATGCTTTGTCTTTCAACACACCATTAACATATTGTTTGCCTTTGCTCCGTGACCTTCTGGTCAGCTATGTGGCCTGTTCCAATCTCGACCTCCTTTGTTATCTCTTGCCCCACCCCCACCTCACCTACTTATAACCTGTGACTTTTGTAATATTTGTCAGTTCCGAAGAAGGGTCACTGACCCGAAACGTTAACTCTGCTTCTCTTTTCACAGATGCTGCCAGCTGTACCTGAGTATCTTACATGTCGGATTTTCATAATAGACATCAGACCAGGGGCATTGAGTAATAACACTAGTGCACTGATAATGATGAAACAAATAGTACACTTCTCTCAGTTCTGCTATCGTTCTGGTTAAAACAATTGCACCTTCTCCAATAAATCAATAGCCTTTTTGCCACATGGAGTCCTGGACTGTACACGGAATGATAATTGTGGAATAACCAACATTCTATATAAATTCAATATCAGTTCTCGGCTGTTACAATTCATTTCTCAGGAAATGAACTCCAGTGCTTTTCCAGTATTTTTATGGCTGTGTTAAACACTGTTGCCACTTAAAATGATTTCTGAATTTATACCCCTGTACCCCTTTTCCCTTCTAAACCTTTCGGAATCTTATTTTCCAAAGATTATTCGGGAAGCTCATTTTTCTGACCAAAATTCAACACCTCAGACTTAGCTGCAGTGAGAAAACTTGCTATTTAAATGCCTATTCGGCAAATTTGTTAACTGTTATTAATAATATCTTCAGGTATTTTGTTGCATTCTTCCTCTGCATTAACTGTACTCTCAATTTGGATTTGTCTGCAAATTGTGAAACTGTGCTACTGCTTCCTGAGTCCATACCATTTCTGTAAACGGTAAACGACAGTATTCCAAGGGCTGATCCTTGTGGAAACCATTTCCCACCTTCTGTCAAGCTGAGGAAATACCTATAACCCGTACTCCATGTTTCCTATTTTTGGAGCCAGATTGCTGTCTATTCTGTTGCTTATCCCATAACACAACTATTTCTGAGCGTAGTCATGAGTATGCTGTGTGGCATACTTATCGAAGACCTTTAGAAAATTAATGAAAATTGCATGGACTGTTTCACACTTCTCTACACTTTCTTATATTATTCAAGTACGTTGATAAGGTTGGCCACTACTATGTTTCTAGATATTTTTTCTGCTAAATCTTTCAATCAATATTCCATAATCTTCCCTGCCACTAACGTTATGCTTTATCGTCTATTGTTCCTTCAGCATATTCTATCTTCTGTCTTAAATTAGCTGTCCATCTCTGGCACTATTCCCACCTCTGATCATCATTAATGAACAGATAATCATGACTCTGTTATCGCTTCCCTATCTTCCAAAGTATGTGTGGATGAAATCCATCTGAGCCAGCCAGTTTGCCCTTTCTTCGATTACATTTATCAAATATCTCCCCACTTTCTACCTTAAATGTCATGAAGTTATTTTTCGAATGTATTCACCATTAACTGACATTAATTCTTCCCCTCAGAGGTCTCTCGCCTTTCTTCGGGAACCGAATCCTAATCCACTGGGTCTTTCTGCCCCAATTGTCCCACAGTGCAGGACACTTTCTTCTTCCCTTCAGAGCTCGGAGCTATGCCTCAGAAGAACATTTACATTTCTGTACATGTCAGACTTCCCCCCTCTGCTCCAAAGTCCAGTAAAGCCAAGCTGCCCTTCAAATCCCAATAAAGGAATCTTGCCTGGCAGACACCATGAAGCCTTTTCCCGGACAGTATGCATCCACCATCTCCTGCTGGATCGTTCTGAGAGCCCCACTTCGAACTTATTTGTGCTGTTTCATTCATTCGCCATTCCCCGCGGAATTCCTCTCTTCCTCAGCAGTTCTGCTCTCTGAATGAGAATCCTCACAGTATCCTGATCCTGACCCCTGTGCAGGGAGACTGTTGTAAATATTAGGTATGTGGACATGTGGTGTAAACATTGGAATATTTAACGCTCAAATGTTGATGCTATGGCAGCATGTACTAGAAATGCTGTCTTTTGTATCTGATACATGGACTATACTTTTCTCAGAACAGTTGTGATGAAAGGTCACAGACCTGAATTGTTAATTTTGCTTCGATCTCTATAGATTTTTCCCGACCTACTGAGTATTCCCAGAACGTTCTGCTTTTATTTCTATTTTGGGCGGCACAATGATGCAGTGGTTCGCACTCACAGCTCCAGCGACTCGGGTTCAATTCTGAGTACTGCCTGTGCTGAGTTTGCAAGTTCTCCCTGTGAACTGCGTGGGTTTTCACTGGGTGCTCCGGTTTCCTCCCACAGCCAAAGACTTGCAGGTTGGTAGGTAAATTGGCCATTATCAATTGTCCCTAGTATAGGTAGGGGGAAGGTGGGAATGTGGGAGGAATATGGGATTCGTATCAATGGGTGGTTGATGGTCGGCACAGACTCGGTGGGCCGAAGGGCCTGTTTGAGTGCTGTATCTCTAAATAAAAAATAAATTTCCAACTTCTGTAGCATTTTGCTACTATCCTGGAGCGTGGTCTCTGTCTCTCCTTACTGTCTGGGTTAAACAATTCGAGCATTTGTTCAGTTACTTCCAGTCTCTTTCCCATTCTCTCTCTTACAGTTAATTTACTGGCGATTGTGATCCTGTCCCGGGGAAAGTGCGGCCTCTCTACCTGCATCACTCGCTACCTGGTGGCCATGGCAATGGCGGATCTACTGGTCATTATCACTGAGGTCATACTGTTCAGGATCAACTATTATTATTTCCCTGAAGTTTTAATTTACACCACGCCTGTGTGTAGTGTTATCAATGTCCTGATTCATGCAGCCACAGATTGTTCTGTCTGGTTCACTGTCACTTTCACCTTTGATCGATTTGTGGCCATTTGTTGCCAGAAGCTGAAAACAAAATATTGCACTGAGAAAACTGCAGTTGTTGTTCTAGCAACAACCGGCATTCTGCTCTGCTTAAAAAAACGTCCCATTTTACTTTGCATATGAACCTGCAGAGATAATCGGCAAAGTACTATGGTTCTGTTATCGAAAGCCAAGCTATTATACTGATCCCGGATGGTCGGGGTTTGACTGGTTTGATAAGTTTTTAAACCCATTGCTCCCAATCGCTTTAATTCTGTTGCTCAATGCTTTAACTGTCAGACACATTTTGGTGGCCAGTCGAGTTCGCAAGGGACTGAAGGGTCATAGAAAGGGAGAGAATTGCAGTGACCCAGAGATGGAGAGCAGAAGGAGGTCTGAGGTGACCTTTGGAGGAGCGGAGAGAAAGGGGGCAGGAGGAGAGTCAGAGCGTCCCGACGTAGAATCAGCAGCTACTGTCTCTCCAGCACCCCAACTGGGTCAATGGCTGAAAACAAAAGTTATTCTTACAAAATCAAAATGCTGCAGATGCTGGAAATCTACATTTGCCAGTTGATTTTTATTACTTGTTTTAATTTTCGAAAGATATTATTTAGTCCATCTCCCTTAAATTCCAGCAACTTGGTCACTGCCAACTCTGTCTCTCTGTCTCTCTCTCTCTCTCACTGAGTAAGATGGTGGTCGTTTGTGGTTCGCAAGCCACATGAATTAGAAGAACACAGAGGTCTCAGTGGGTTGTAGGGGCTGTTGGTGTTTACAGATATAGGGTGGGTGCTGGGGCTGAAGGAGGTTACAGAGATAGGGAGGGCAGTCTGTGCTGGAGTAGATTAGAGACAAGAAGGATTGTAGGAGCTGGAGGAGGTTACATGGGTATGAATGACTGTAGGGTCTGCAGGATGTTACATATATATGAAGGGTTGTACAGGCTGCAGGAGTTTACAGAGATTTGGAGGTTGTGGAGGCTGGAGGAGGTTTCATAGATAGGAAGAGTTGTAGGAGCTGCAGGAGGTTACAGTGATATGGAGAGTTGAAGGGAAGGAGGTGACAGTGATATGGAGAGTTGAAGGTGTGAGAAACGTAGCCCGCTTGATAATAATTTACACCAAGTCAAACTCTGAAGAAGTAAGTTTATTTAACGGTCTTGCAAGATCGGGTGTCCTACAAGCAGGCACACCGATCAACATATTCAGTTCTTGTTTATACAATACAAATCCATTTGTCCACGCCTTTATTTTACATTATTGGTTATAACGTATTTTGACACTAACCTATCCTGTGGTTGCTGCAGTCTCCTCCTCTGTTTACTTCTCCCCCTACTCTAACTTTCTAGCCCCGAACTCTTGTTTTTGTTTTACCTTATTTGGCTCTCCATTATGTGTTTTAACTTGCAGCTGTCAGCCTTTATCTTAGTGGGGCAGTTTCTTATTCACTACATCCGTTGTTCTAACTCTTGCTGTTTCTCTGTTATCTGCCTAAGCACAATTTTTAAGTGATGTACTGTCCCAAGGTCTCCACTTACATACCCTTATCAATTCTTTGTCAGTGAAGTACTGTCTTAAGGTCTCCACTGACATATCCTTATCAGTTCACTTTTTCAGTGATTTCATTATGTTGTGCACAAATGACTTCTTGGTAACTTTCCACAAGCTGTAGAAACAACATTTCAGTATTTCTTATTCTCACAATTTCCCCTTTTCTTTTACTTAATCCTTGTTGTTTTCTACATACTGCGGAGGGTTCTCATATGTCCTCTCAATTCCTCTGAGCATTATTTCAGATGCCTTTTCAATGTCTGTATCTCCGTTGATACTATCCACTTTGTCATTACCTAACAGGTATATACTTTCTTCCTGGCCTCTTTGTATTGACATCTGCTTCGTCAAAGCTGTCTCAATCAATCGCTGTGTCAGCCCTCTTACACAAGGAATAATACAACACCCGATGGCTATTAGTATTCCGACAACCGTGATCAGGGAGGTAAAAACCGAGATTATCATGCCTTTCCATTTTCCAAACCAGGATTCAAGCCACCCCGTCAAGGAAGTGTCTGCTCCTGAATTTTCAGCCATCTCTTCTGCTAAAGTTGTTAACCCTTGCAGTGCTCGGGTGATTGAACCATCGGGTGCTGTATTATTTGGGATAAATGTGCAACATTTCCCTCCTAACATTATACACACACCTTTTTCTGCTAAGATCATATCTAGAGCCAGTCGATTTTCCCAAGCCATTCTACTAGTGGCATCTAATTGTTCAGCTATACCTTTTACCGCATCTCTAGTATAATTTATAAATCTTTGTTGGTTGTAATAAATATAATTTATCCAATCTACATTTTTGTTAATAGTGACCCACCAAAACAAAGACTCGAAACCGGCGGTTATTTGGTTTCGGGCCTTGAATTCATCAGTTACCCCTCTTGGGACCCCTATGAAATCCATGTATACCTGGTCGTCAAAAGAGTTCGCTATCACTTCCCTTTTACCCCTTTCCCTCGTTATTATCTTTTGTTTCTCAAATGCCAAGGTGAATGGTATTGCCAATTGAACAATTGCGCACGTCCCCTTCCACTGGGAGGGTAGGGTCTGTCCCAGGATTTTTCCTCCGCAATACCACCATAAATCCGCTCTGGGGACATTCAATGATGATTATTTCCCTCCCCTGACTCTTCCAGTTTCGTCCTCAGTCTCTATGCATGACTTCAACTCTCCCATATTTCTGGTTAGCTCCGCACCGTGTCAACATACGCATGATGTGTGATTCACACTGGTGGCTAAAAATGAAGGGGGAGTCCTTGAATCCTTTTTCTCCAGGGGAGGGAACATTATTGACAAGGATATGCAAGTTTGAATACCCCAAGCCGTCTTATCCTGATATAGGGCTAACATGCATTCCATGCCCTTTCGGTCACGCTCCCACCCCAGCGGGAAAGGTACTACTTGAGCTATCGGTCTACCAGATGCACAAGCATAGCAATTGTTTTTGTTCAAACTTTTTACAGGTAATTTTATCCATTCTACCCAGGCATTTGTGTCCCCGTAACCGGTTTCTATCTCAATTGTCTTTCTCAGGTCCTTTACCTCTATTATTTTTACTATGTTAGGATCGTTATGAGAGGTCCCTTTTAGTTTGTTAGATGGTTTACCAGTCTTATCTATTGTTACCTGAAAACAACATTTTAATTCACCTTTCTTTTTCCCTTCTCTAACTGTTACTCCAAACGCCTTGTTGTCTAATTGGAAGTGTTTAATACAAAAACATCCAACCCATTTTATTTCCTGGCTACTTTTGAAAAGAAAGAGAGAAGGCACACAATATTACAGACAGTATTTCCGCGCTCGCGCCGCTATATAAAACAAAGTTCGTTACTCAAAGTCTTTTTAGCTTTAGTTTCAATGGTTCTTCTGTTAATTCGGTTGTCCAAGTTCCTTCCTCGGCCGGGGGTTGTACCGGCCCCTTGATTCTTGTGTAGTGGGTCCCACCTCTTTCTGCCGTTCTTATGGCTGTTTCAGTGGTTAGGAGAGTCTGGTATGGTCTTTCCCAGTTCAGTTGTAGTTTAGTCTCTTTCCACGATTTCACCAGAACTCAATCTCCTGGTTGGATCTTGTGCACTGCAAATTCGCGAGGTGGTGTCTGTGCTAACAGGCCTTGCTTCCTGAGGAATGACAATGAGGAAGACAACGCCAGTATATAGTTCTTTAGAAACGAATCTTTAGTTTCTAAGGTTGGCATCTCGCCCCTGGTTCCCATATAGGGTAATCCGAATAGCATTTCATAGGGGGACAGTCCCACATCTTTTCTAGGGGCTGTCCGAATTCTGAGTATCGCTATAGGTAAACATTTTGTCCAGGGTAACCTTGTTTCAAGTATCAGTTTGGACAGGTGTTTCTTTAAGGTCTGATTCATTCTTTCCACCCGCCCTGAAGAGGGAGGGTGCCAAGGGGTATGGAAGTCCCATTGGATTCCCAATCCCCTAACTATTTCTTGTAATAGCTAGGAGGTAAAATGACTTCCTCGGTCTGAAGTGCTGTGGCTGCCACAGCTTGCACACACTCTGGCCATCCCTTTTAGCTATTTCATTGTGGTTTCTGCCACTTAAAATCAAAGCTCAGCAAAGCTACTATTCTTAACTTGGCTATATTTCCCATTAAGCATAGTGCCATGCCTTTCTGCTCACTTCCACATTCCCCCCTTTTATCATTCTATGATAACCTTCTCTCTACTGATCAACTTATATATGATTATATATATATTTACTAGGATTATGTGGATCCATTTACTCAAATAACATTTAAACAGTATAATATAAAAGCAAATATAAAAAACTCAGCAACTGCTGAATCAGAAGGGTAGGCTGAGCCACCCTCTAACAAGGGGGTGCGTATTAGCCTGGTCGGTATGTTTTTCATTCTAACTTTGTCATGTCTGGGTGATAAGAAGAGTGCTGTTGAAATACAATGTCTCTCTCTCTCTCTCGCTGCACCAGCTGCAAGGCCAAGTTGCCTCTGCAGCCCTGAAGTTATGAAGTCATTTCTGATAAGCTGTCCCTCCCTGCAGCACTGAAGCTAGCTTGTTGGCAGTACATGACTGATTAATTGTTTCATCTTAAATGTTCCCATGTAATTCTGTTCTTAAAAATTCTAAAATCTAAATTCTGTTCTCACAGTCCCCCTTTTGATTCTTCAAAACATTTTTAAGAATCAATCCCTTTGATCCCACCTAGGTGCCTTTAATGGTCTCTATTTGTCTAGAAACAGCCTTCAACACCCAGAGGGGTCGCACTCAATACGCCGCCTGCTTGTGCCTGCGGTAACTCTGTAAAGGCATAAGTTTTGCAGGGGCTTCAACTACTTGTTTACAACAATGCCTTTTACTATCAGATTTCTAAGGTCTTTCATCTGGCCCCTATGGCCGATATTATTGTTCTGCCACTGTGGGTCTTGATTAGGGTATTTTTGTTCAGCTGGTTCGTTTCCCCCTACCCCGGGAGGGTTTTCTCTTTCCCAAATTTTCAAGGGTCTTCTACGAGGACTTTCATTTCCTTTTTAAACACTCTTACCTCTCCTGACGTTAATGGTGCACTAACAAATCCAATTTCATTATTTCCTATTGGTACCTCTCTCAAGGGCATCATTGTCTTAGGAGACTCTCTGTCTCTATCGTCGTCGTTATCGTCGGGTTTAGGGGTGGTCCTTCTTGCTGTCCTTAGATCATATTTGGGTCTTTTTCTCCTTGGTTTTTGACTCTAAATCCCAATACTCCAACATCCGTCCCAATGGACTTTCTGGAGGGATGTTGCCGGCAGACTTTCCTTGTCTCCTATCGTCTTCCTTTTTAGACGATTTATTTCCCATGGTTAATTGAAGGGTCTTGTACCCTACGGTATTCACCTCCTAGCTGAAGGGTCTTATACCTTACGGTATTCACCTCCTAACTGAAGGGTCTTATACCTGACAGTATTCACCTCCTAACTGAAGGGTCTTGTACCCTACGGTATTCACCTCCTAGCTGAAGGGTCTTGTACCCTACGGTATTCACCTCCTAGCTGAAGGGTCTTATACCATACAGTACTCACCTCCTAGCTGAAGGGTCTTATACTGCCCCACAGTATTCACCTCCTAACTGAAGGGTCTTGTACCCTACGGTATTCACCTCCTAGCTGAAGGGTCTTATACCTTACGGTATTCACCTCCTAACTGAAGGGTCTTATACCCTACGGTACTCACCTCCTAGCTGAAGGGTCTTATACTGCCCCACAGTATTCACCTCCTAACTGAAGGGTCTTGTACCCTATGGTACTCACCTCCTAGCTGAAGGGTCTTATACTGCAGTACTGAGAAGGTCTTATCCTACAGTTAACCAGTATTCACCTCCTAACTGAAGGGTCTTATACCTTACAGTATTCACCTCCTAGCTGAAGGGTCTTATACTGCCCCACAGTATTCACCTCCTAACTGAAGGGTCTTGTACCCTACGGTATTCACCTCCTAGCTGAAGGGTCTTATACCTTACGGTATTCACCTCCTAACTGAAGGGTCTTATACCATACAGTACTCACCTCCTAGCTGAAGGGTTTTATACTGCCCCACAGTATTCACCTCCTAACTGAAGGGTCTTGTACCCCACGGTATTCACCTCCTAGCTGAAGGGTCTTATACCTTACGGTATTCACCTCCTAACTGAAGGGTCTTATACCATACAGTACTCACCTCCTAGCTGAAGGGTCTTATACTGCAGGACTGTAAAATTCACTCCTCAAGGACTTTTAGTACTTAGAAGGTCTTATCCCACAGTTAACCAGTATTCACCTCCTAACTGAAGGGTCTTATACCTTACGGTATTCACCTCCTAGCTGAAGGGTCTTATACTGCCCCACAGTATTCACCTCCTAGCTGAAGGGTCTTATACTGCAGGACTGTAAAATTCACTCCTCAAGGACTTTTGGTACTTAGAAGGTCTTATCCTACAGTTAACCATAAGTCACCAAGATAATACTTAAAAGTCGTTTTTCTTACCTTGGTCCATGCACGGAGTTGCCTGACTTCACGTGTGTACCTGCCGCACTAAATACTCGTTCAGAGTGACTTCCCTAGGATCATTTTCAGTCGATTACTCGGGTCCGCTACCAACGAGAGAAACGAGACCGTTTTTAAATTAACGGGACGCGTCTTCTCGTCTGTCGTCGGTTGCGGTCCCGGCAATGATGAAGAGATCCCGGACGAGACCCCAATTGTGAGAAACGTAGCCCACTTGATAATAATTTACACCAAGTCAAACTCTGAAGAAGTAAGTTTATTTAACGGTCTTGCAAGATCGGGTGTCCTACAAGCAGGCACACCGATCAACATATTCAGTTCTTGTTTATACAATACAAATCCATTTGTCCACGCCTTTATTTTACATTATTGGTTATAACGTATTATGACACTAACCTATCCTATGGTTGCTACAGTCTCCTCCTCTGTTTACTTCTCCCCCTACTCTAACTTTCTAGCCCCGAACTCTTGTTTTTGTTTTACCTTATTTGGCTCTCCATTATGTGTTTTAACTTGCAGCTGTCAGCCTTTATCTTAGTGGGGCAGTTTCTTATTCACTACATCCGTTGTTCTAACTCTTGCTGTTTCTCTGTTATCTGCCTAAGCACAATTTTTAAGTGATGTACTGTCCCAAGGTCTACACTTACATACCCTTATCAATTCTTTGTCAGTGATGTACTGTCTTAAGGTCTCCACTGACGTATCCTTATCAGTTCACTTTTTCAGTGATTTCATTATGTTGTGCACAAATGACTTATTGGTAACTTTCCACAAGCTGTAGAAACAACATTACAGTATTTCTTATTCTCACAAAGGGAAGGAGGTTACAGTGATATGCACGGTTGTAGTGGCTTCATCGAGTTACGTAGACTATCATGATCCTGTCTTTTCTTTCCCTGGGAAACATGTGGTGTGTCTTTAAGACAGTAAAGGAAAAATACTGCTTTAAGAACAAGCAGGCCTCAGGAGTTACCAAAGAGGTGCATTCTCGTGACCTTGGAGACAGCCGCTCGGACTGAGCATCGAGAGACACATTTGTTACAATTTAATTTTGAACTGTCTTATCGTGCAAACAGACTATTCGAACAGAGGAAACAGACACTCATCTATGTGTTAGCACCGGAAAAAATATCAGCCCATTTTAAATTGAAGGAAGAGAATTTAGCCTGTTTATTTATCATTATCTTTCAAAATTTAAAAAAAATCAGGCGTAAACAGATATCTCTGATAATTTAAACAGAAGGAAGTGAAGCTAGACTTTTATGACTCAAAAACTCTAAAACTAGATTAATTCTATTGAAAGTGGTTATGAGTTGTTGACCTACTGTGGTCATGGCTGGAGAAGGAAAACATCACTTACTGCTGGAATTAGACGACGGACTGTTCTACTGTTGAAGAATCTATTTTGTCCCCATCCGACGTCTGTGAGGACTTCAAGGAACATTGGACAGCAAATTTGCAAGGACTCTATCTTATCTATTTAAAATGTTTATATCTTAGTAGTGTTTAAGAATTTATTTTTCTTATTGAACTGTTATTTTGTTGATTTAAAGGCACTTGGTTTGGTTAGCTTCATTAGGGGGTGAACAGATGGTACAATTTGGTAGGGTCTTTCTTTAATTTGGAAGCATTAAAATGATATGTTAGGCGATCTGTGGAGGGACGGGGCTGAATTTACAGTGCGTTTCTCCCAACACAATCAGAATCATATATTTAGACAGGGGCACTTGTACCGGAACCATTGGTCGTAACAATATATAAAGGGTGAAAGAGGCTGGAGGATGTTGCAGTAATATGCATAGCTGTAGGGGCTGCAGGGGGTTTACATAGATAGGGAGGGTTGTAGGACCTGGAACTGGTTACATATATATGGAGTGTTACACGGGCTGGAGGAGGTTACAGAGATATGGAGGGTATTATGAGCTGCAGGATGTAGCACAGATTGGGAGGGCTGTAGGAGATGGAAGAGGTTACAGAGATATGGAAAGTTGTAGGGGCTGCAGGGGGTTACATACATAGGAATGGTTATATCTGCTGGAGGTGGTTACAGAGATATGGAAAGTTGTAGGGGCTGCAGGGGGTTACATACATAGGAATGGTTATATCTGCTGGAGGTGGTTACAGAGATATGGAAAGTTGTAGCGGCTGCAGGACGGTTACATAGATAGGGAGGGTTGTAAGGTCTGCAGGAGGCTACCTATATATGGAGGGCTATAGGGACTGGATGAGTTTAGAGAGGTATAGAGTGGTGTATGAGCTGGAGGAGGTCCCGTAGAGTCGGAGGGTTGCAGGAGTTGGAGGAGTTTGCAGTGGTACAGAGGTTTGTATGGGCTGTAGTGGGTTACATAGATAGAGAGGGTTGTAGGATATGGAGGGGGTTACAGAGATATGAAGGGTTATAGGTGCTGCAGTTGGTTACATAGATAGGGATAGTTGTACGTACTGCAGGAGGTTCCAAATATATAGAGGGTTATAGGGGCTCATAGAGTCATAGAGTTACACAGCACAGAAACAGGCCCTTCGGCCCACACTGTGCCGGCCATCAAGCACCTAACTATTCTAGCCCCATTTTCGAGCATTTGGCCCGCAGCCTTGTACGCTATGCAGTTTCAAGTGCTGATCTAAATACTTCTTAAATATTGTGAGGGTTCCTGCCTCTGCCACCACTTCAGGCAGTGTATTCCAGATTCTAACCATCCTCTGAGTGAAATAAATATTTCCTCAAATCCCCTCTAAGCCTCCTTCCACTTACCTTAAATGTATGCCCCCTGGTTATTGACTCCTCCACTAAGAAAAAAGTATCTTCCAATTTAACCTATCAATGCCCCTCATAATTTTGTATACCTCAACCATGTCCACCCTGATCATTCTCTGTTCTAAGGAAAACAACACTAGCCTTTTCAGTCTCTCTTCATAGATGAAATGCTCCAGCCCAGGCAACATCCTGGTGAATCTCCTCTGCATCCTCTCCAGTTCAATCACATCCTTCCTATAGTGTGGTGCCCAGAACTGTACGCAGTACTCCAACTGTGGCCTAACTAGCGTTTTATACAGCTCCACCATAACCTCCCTGCTCTTATATTCTGTGCCTCGGATAATGAAGGCAAGTATCCTATATGCCTTCATAACCACCGTATCTACCTGTGCTGCTGCCTTCAGTGATCTATGGACAAGCACACCAACGTCCCTCTGACCTTCTGTACTTCCTAGGGTCCTACCATCCATTGTATATTCCCTTGTCTTGTTAGTCATCACCAAATGCATCACCTCACACTTCTCAGGATTAAATTCCATTTGCCACAGCTCCGCCCATCTTACCAGCCCATCTATATCGTCATGTAATCTAAAGCTTTCCCCCTCATTATTTACAGCACCAACCATTTTCGTGTCATCTGCGAGCTTACTTATCATACCTCTTATATTCACGTCTAAATCATTAATGTACACAACAAACAGCAAGGGTCCCAGCACCGATCCCTGTGGTACACCAGTGGTCACAGGCTTCCACTCGCAAAACCAACCCTCGACCATCACCCTCTGTTTCCTGCCACCATGCCAAATTGCCCTGGATCCCATGTGCTCTTACCTTCTTCACCAATCTCCCATGCGGGTCCTTATCAAAAGCCTCCCTGAAGTCCATGTAGACTACATCAACTGCTTTACCCTCATCTACACGTGTAGTCACCTCCACAAAAAATTCAATCACGTTAGCTAGACATTGTCTCCCCCTGACAAAGCCGTGCTAACTAGTCCTAATTATTCCCTGCCTCTCCGAGATTAAGCCTGTCCCTCAGAATATTTCCCAGTAGTTTCCCAACCACTAATGTTAGACTCACCAGCTGGTAAATAACTGCTTTATCCCTGCTTTATCCCTGCTACCCTTCTGGAATACTGGTACCACATTCGCTGTCCTCCAAGCCTCTGACACCTCTCCTGTGGCCAGAGTGGAACTGAAAATTTGTGCAGGGGCTGCAGGAGGATACATGGACAGGGGCGGTTGTAGTAGCTGGAGGAGTTTACAGAGATGTGGATGGTTGTAGTGGTTGCAGGAGGTTACATAGAAAGGGATGGTTGTCGGAACTGGAGGTAGTTACAGAGACATGTAGGGTGCTACATAAATAGGAAAGGCTGTAGGAGCTGTAGGGACTTACATATAGAGTCATAATGTCGTACAGCATAGAAACAGGGCATTCGGCCCACCGCATCCATGTCGACCATAACGCCCATCTATACTAATCCCACCTGCCTGCATTAATTCCATATTCCTCTATGCCTTTCGCATTCAAGTACCTGTCCAGATGCCTCTGAAATGTTGCTACTGTTCCTGCATCCAGCACCTCCTCAGGCAGCTCTTTCCAGATACCCACTATTAATTGTGTGAAAGATTTACCCCTTTGATCCCCTTTAAACCTCCTCCCTCTCACCTTAAATCTATGCCCTCTAGTTTTACTCGCCCCTACCATGGGAAACAGACTCTGGCTATCTACACTATCTGTGCCTCTCATAATTTTATATACCTCTATCATGTCCCATCTCAGCCTCCTTCGCTCCAGGGAGAACAGAACCAGCCTATCCAATCTCTCTTTATAACTCAAGCCCTCCAAACCAGGCAACATCCTTGTGAATCTTTTCTGCACCCTCTCTAGCTTAATGATAAATTTCCTGTAGTGCGGCGACCAGAACTGCACACAGTCCTCCAAATATGGCCTAAGCAACGTTATGTACAACTGTAACATGACGTCCCAACTCTTGTACTCAATGCCTCGGCCAATGAAGGCTAGCATGCCATACGCCTTCTTTACCATCCTGTCTACCTGTGTTGCCACTTTCAGGGAACTATTTACTTGCACCCAAGGTCTCGCTGCTCAACAACACTCTCCACGGCCCTGCCATTCACTCTATATGTCCTGCCCGGGTTTAACTTCCCAAAATGCATCACTTCACACTTTTCTGCGTTAAATTCCATTTGACAATCCCTTGCCCACTTTCCCAGTTGATCTATATCCTGTTGTAAACTTAGACAACCTTCTTCACTGTCCACTATAACGCCAATGTTGGTGTCATCTGCAAACCTACTAATCATGCCACTTACATTCACATCCAAATCATTAATATATATGACAAACAACAGAGGGCCCAGCACTGATCCTTGTGGCACACCACTGGTCACCGGCCTCCAATCTGAAAAACAACCCTCCACGACCACCCTCTGCCTCCTATCACCAAGCCAATTTTGTATCCAATTTACTAGCTCACCCTGGATCCCATGTGTTCGAAACTTCTGGACCAGCCTACCATGCGGGACCTTGTCAAAGGCCTTGCTAAAGTCCATGTAGACAACGTCCATCGCCCTGCCCTCGTCAATCCTCTTGGTTAGCTCTTCAGAAAACTCAATCAAATTCGTGAGACATGATTTCCCACGCACAAAACCACGCTGACTATCCCTAATCAGACCACGCCTTTCCCGATACATATAAATCCAGTCTCTCAGAATCCTTTCCTGTAACTTACCCACCACTGATGTAAGGCTCACCGGCCTGCAGCTTCCTGGCTTATCCCTGCTGCCCTTCTTCAATAAAGGCACAACATTAGCAATCCTCCAGTCTTCCGGTACTTCACCTATGTCTAATGAGGATACACAAATCTCTGCCAGGGCCCCAGCAATCTCATCCCTTGCTTCCCAGAGCATCCTAGGAAGCACCTGGTCAGGCCTTGGGCACTTATTCAGCTTAATGCGCTTCAAAACGTCCAACACCTCCTCCTTTGTAATATTGATATGCTGCAGGAAATCGGTGTTCCCTTCCTTGAACTCACCAGCTTCCATGACCTTCTCCATGGTAAATACTGACAAGAAATATTCATACATGACCTCGCCCATTTCCCGTGGCTCCACACATCGATTGCCACACTGATCCTTAAGGAGACCTATTCTCTCCCTGGCTACCCTTTTACTCTTAATATACTTATAGAATCTTTTAGGATTCTCCTTTAGCTCATCTGCCAGGGAAATCTCTTGGCTCCTTTTCGCCCTCCTAATTTCCTTCTTAAGTGTAGTCCTACATCCCCTATACTCCTAGAGGGACTCGCTCGATCCCAGCTGCCTATACCTGACATATATCTCCTTCTTCGTCCTGACCAGACCCTCAATAGCCCTCGTCAACCAAGGTTCCCTAAACTTGCCAGCCTTGCCCTTCCATATAACAGGAGCATGCCGGCCCTGAACTCCTCCTATCTCACTTTTAAAAGCCTCCCATTTGCCAGGTATCCCTTTACCTGTAAACAGCCTGTCGCATTCAACTTTTGAGAGTTCCTGTCTGATGCCATCGAAATGAGCCTTCCCTCAATTTAGGAATTGAATCTGAGGAACAGTCCTATCCTTTTCCATGACTATCTTGAAGCGAATAGAGTTATCGTCACTGGTCCCAAAGTGCTCCCCCACTGACACATCAACCACCTGCCCATTCTTATTTCCTAAGAGGAGGTCGAGTGTAGCCTCTTCTCTAACAGGGCCATTCTGCTTTAGAAAACTATCCTGCATACACTTAACACATTCTTCCCCATCTGATCCCTTAGCACTAAGGCAGTCCCAGTCGATATTAGGGAAGTTCAAATCACCTACTATTACAACCCTATAATTCCTACACCTATCTGTGATTTCCCTACATACTCTTCCACTTTCCTCTGACTTTTGGGGGGCCTATAGTATAATCCCGTCAAAGTGATCACCCGTTTCTTATTTCTAAGATCTACTCATATGGCCTCGCTGGACATTCCTCCTGGGATATCTTCTCTAAGTGCTCCTGTGATGTCCTCCCTAATCACTACTGCAACTCCCCCCCCCTCTCTTACCTCCACCTCTGTCACGCTGGAAGGATCGGTACCCTGGAATATTGAGCTGCCAGTCCTGACCATCCCTCAACCACGTTTCCAGAATAGCTACAATATCACAATCCCATGTACCAATCCATGCTCTGAGTTCATCTGACTTACCTGTAAGGCTTCTTGCATTAAAGTAAATGCTGTTTAGCCTACTAGACCTTCCACACTCATTGTCCTGCCCCTGCCCGTCCTGCCTACTGGACTTGCTTGCTTTAACCTCTACATTCGAATTAACTATCTCACCTGAAACACAACTACTTTGGGTCCAATCCCCCAGCAAGACTAGTTTAAACCCTCCCGAGTAGTACCAGCAAACCTCCCCGCAAGGATGTTGGTCCCCCTCCAGTTTAGATGCAACCCATCCTTCTCGTACAGGTCACCTCTGCTCCAGAAGATATCCCAATGAACCAAGTAGCTGAAACCTTCCCACCTACACCAGTTCTTCTGCCAAGCGTTCATTTGCCTAATCCTCCTATTCCTACCCTCATTAGCACAGGGAGCAATCTTGAGATATTTATGGATGTTTGTAGTGGCTGGAGGAAGCTAAAGAGATTGGGTGGGTTTTAGGGTCCGGAGGAGGTTGCAGCTTTATGGAGGGTTGTAGGAGCTGCAAAAGGGCACACATATTGGCGAGGGTGGGGAGGGGGGGTGGGTGGGGGCTAGGTGTGGTTGAATGAGCTGGAGAAGGTCGCCGATTATGGAGGCCTGCAGGGGTTGCAGTGGGTTACATAGACAGTGAGAGTTATAGGAGCTGGAGGAGGCTTCAGAGACATGGATGGTTGAAGGGGCTACGGTCGGTTTCATAAATAGGGAGGGTTGCAGAGACTGTAGGATGTTATAAGGATATGGACGGTTGTAGGAGCTGCAGAGGGCTACTTGGCTAGACATGTTTTTAGGAGCTGGAGGTGGTTACAGAGATATAGAGGGTTGTAGGAGCTGGAGGATGTTACAGAGATATGGCGGATTGTCGGGATTGCCGATCGTTACATAGGTGGGATGAGTTGCAGGAGCTGGAGGAGGTTACAGAGATATTAAGGGGTGTAGGGGCTGTATGAGGTCACATAGATGGTGGGTTGTAGGAGATGGAGAAGGTTTCATAGATATGGAGGGTTGCAGCGTTTGCCGGGGGATATATAGCCAGAGAGAGTTGCATGAGCTCGAGAAGGTCGCAGAGGTATGGATGGTTGAAGCGGGTGCAGGGGTTTACATATGTATTGAGGAATACAGAGTCTGAAGGAGGTGACAGATAGAGGGAGGGTTGCAAGAGCTGGAGGAGGTTACACAGACATGGAGGATCATAGGGGCTGCAGGAGGTTACATAGGTAGGATTGGTTGTGGGAGCCGGAGGTGGTTCCTTATATGTGGAGGGCTATGCGGCTGGAGGAGGTTTTCGAGATATGGAGTGTTGCAGGAGCTCCCATAGATTGGGAAGACTGTAGGAGATGGAAGAGGTTGCACTGATATGGAGGTTTTTAGGGATTTCAGGGGGTTACATTGATAGGTAGAGTTGTAGGAGATAACAGACATATGGAGCGTTCTCGGGGCTGCAGGTAGTTACTTAGATAGGGAGGGTTGCAGGAGCTGGAGGTGGTCACAGAGTTATGGAGGGATGTCCGAGCTGAACGGGTTTACATAGATAGGAATTGTTATCGGAGTGGAGCAGGTTACTGAGATATGGACAGTTGTTGGGCCTCTAGAGGGTTACTTATTTATTTAGGGATACAGCACTGAAACAGGCCCTTCGAGTCTGTGCCGCCTATTTATACTTAACCTACATTAACCCCATATTCCCTACCATCTATCTACACTAGGGCCAATTTACCTATTTGACTGTGGGTGGAAACCAGAGCACTTGGCAGAAACCCACGCGGTTATAGGGAAAACTTACAAACTCGGCACCGGCAGTACCCAGCACTGAACCCGGGTCGCTGGAGTTGTGAGGCTGTGGTGCTAACAACTGCGCCACTGTGCCACTCTATGCAACTTCCACCAGCCCCGATGATCCTTCATGTCTGTGTAACCTCCTCCAGCTCTTACAACCCTCCCTCTATCTGTGACCTCCTCCAGGCTCTGCAGTCCTCAATATATATGTAATCCCCTGCAGCCGCTACATCCGTCCAAATATTTGGAAGCTCCGTGCAGCTCCTACAACCTTCCTTATCTGGATATCCCTCTGCAGCCGCTGGATGAGGTTCGAGAGATATGGTGGTTTGTATGAGCTGCAGGAGGTCCCTTAGAAGGGAGGGTTGTAAGAACTGAGGAGGTTGCAGAGATATACAGGGTTCTTGGGGCCTCAGGGGCTTACATATATAGGGTGTGTTGTTGGAGCTGGAGGACGTTACAGAGATAAAGACCGTTGTAGAGGCTGCAGGATGTCACATAGATGCGGGGGCTATTAGGTGGAGAAGGTTTCAGAGATATGGAGGGCTGCAGGTGGGTTACACAGATAGGGAGAGTTGTAAGAGCTGTAAGAGGTTACAGCGATTTGGACGGGTATAGAGGTGCAGGAGGTTACATATATATGGAGGATTACAGATGCTGCATGAGGTTAGAGATATTTGGATATTTGTAGAAGCTGCGGGAGGACCCTTAACGTGGGAGGGTTGAAGGAGCTGGAGGAGTTTGCAGTGATGTGGAGGTTTGTCGAGGAGGCAGTGGGTTGCATATGTTGGGAGGGTTATAGGAGATGGAAGGGCTTACAGAGATATGGAGGGTTGCTAGGTCTGGACTACCTTACAGCGATAGGGAGGGACAAGGCCATGATTGGATTTGAAGGCTTGCAACATAAGTTTAAACTTGAGTTGTAATATGAATACCAAAGATTTTCTTTCTTCCATGACTGGAGCATCATGTCGTGGATGGGAGTAATCGTTACAAGAAAATTCTCTCCCACACATCTTTCCAGCTCAGCCATTCAAGAATCACTCTGCGTTACCCAATGGGAGAAAATGTCAAACAGGCAAGATTACAGTCCAATCACCACTGGCCTCCAGACAGAATGAGAATAGTTAAGGTTCGCTGGCCAATGCTGTAAGTTTCACTCCTGAAGGTGAGTCTATTCGTTTCCTCCACTGTTGGCTTTGTAAGACGTTTCGACACAGGAGCATAAGTAAGCAATTCGGCCCCTCGAACATAGTCTTCCATTCCCCTAGATCATGGCTGATTTTCTACCTCAACTCCACTTTAACGCCAGATCCCGTTAATTCCCTCAAAGTCCAATAATCTATCGATCTCAGACTTGAATCTATTCAACGATGGAGCATCCAGGGCTGTCTGGGGTAGAAAAATCCAAAGAGTCACAACGCTCGAAGTGAAGCCATTTTTCTTAATGTCACTCTGTAGCGGCCTTCCCCTTATCCTGAGACTATGACTCCCTGTTGTAGACTCCACAGTCAGGGCGAAAAAGCCTCTCAGCATTTATCCTTTCAATCCCCCTCACAATTGTATGTATTTCATTACGTTCACCACACACTTTCTTTTTCTAAAATCCAGGGGCTATCGGCCCATTCTACCCCACAAGTGATTGAAGGAAGGCTCCACGTTGGTTGTGTAGTGACATTGTGCATTTGGTGATCTGGAAGAAGTAAATTAAATACCATCACTTGAGCAATGGAGCAGAGGGATAACAAAAAAAATGCTAGCAACCGCTCCTCGGCGTAGAATCCAAACTACTGCTTCTTCCTCAACTTCAATTGTCTACCAGAAGATTTACCTTTCGCCCAGCTTCTACCCTGTCACCCACGCTGCCATCTCGTTTGTTCATCCTAGTGGGAGGGGGTGGGGGGGTGGGGGGCTAAATCAGATACCGAGTTCAGGATAACGTATTTCCTGTAGTTTGTAGCACACATCGCACGCGAACCTCACTTAATTAATTTGCAAGAAGACATTTTGGATGTGTATAGATCCTGATCTGTCCCTATTTTCCTTCATCAAAAGATCCCGCACTCTGACCGACGGTTCATGGTTCTATATCATCAAGGGTTTTGAATGAGCAGTTAAGGACTGGCTGGAGATTCAGTAACCAGTGCGTGCAATATTCTGAGAGTCGGCAAAATCGCCCGAGGAGAGGAGAAGGAATCTTTTCACACAGCGAGATTTTGTGCTCTAGAATGCGCCACCTGAAAGGAAGGTAGAAGCAGATTGAATAGGAAAATATCAAAAGGTGAATTGGGGAAATACGTGAAGAGGACAGATCAAGGGAATGTGTGACTATCTGGATAGATTTTTCAAAGAGCCAGCACAAGCACAAGCCGATGGGCTCCTTTTGTATTGTATTATGCAATGAGTCGATGGAATGCTTCTCATATCAGAATTTCGTCAATCTGTTTGATGTTGTAACTTCTCCCAAAGATAACTCGCCCACCTTAGTTCCAAACATTCTTCATAAAATGACGTTGTGCCATTCACCTGGTTTGCTTAGAAGCTACAGTCTGCCAACGCCGCCACCTCAGTGTCCCTGCACCTGCCTTTGTGTTATTCACACTTACATTGTCAATCACCCTAGGATCAGGAGATCCCACTGACCTATCAGCACTTGAGAGCCTCATGCCCGTTGATGGTTCCTCTGTCCCATCTCCACTGGACAACCTCATGCCGACTGCTGGTTTCACTGTCCCATCTCCACTGGGCAGCTTCACGCCAGCTGATGTTTCTTTAACGATGTTTGCCTTGAACATATTCAACGATGGAGCATCCACAGTCCTCTGACATAGAGAATTCAGGAGATTCAGAACCCTTTGAGTGAAGAGTGGCATTGTGGCACAGTGGTTAGCACCGCAGCCTCACAGCTCCAGCGACCCGGGTTCAATTCTGGGTACTGCCTGTGTGGAGTTTGCAAGTTCTCCCTGTGTCTGCGTGGGTTTCCTCTGGGTGATCCGGTTTCCTCCCACAGCTAAAAGACTTGCAGGTTGATAGGTTAATTGGCCATTATAAATTGCCCCTAGAATAGGTAGGTGGCAGGGGAACATAGGGACAGGTGAGGATGTGGTAGGGATATGGGATTAGTGTAGGAATAGTATAAATGGCTGGTTAATGGTCAGCACAGACTCGGTGGGCCGAAGGGCCTGTTTCAGTGCTGTATATCTAAAGCTAAAAAAAAATCTAAAAGAACTTTCTCCTCATCTCAGTCCTAAATGACTAGCCCCTTATCCTGAGACTGTGTCCCCATGTTATAGATTCCCCAGCCGGTGGAAACAACCTCCCAGTGTCAAGCCTGTTAGGCCCCTTCAAACTCTTGTATCTTTCAATGATATCACCTCTCACTCTTCTACACGCCAGCGAGTATAGACCCACTTTACTCAGCCTCTCATCATAGGGCAACGCTTTCCATGCAGGAACTAATCTAGTGAGCATTCGCTGTACTGCTTCCAATCCAAGTATATTCTTCCTTAATGATGGAGAGTAAAACTGTGCACAGTACTCGAGGTGTGCTCTCGCCAAAGCCCTGTACAATTGTGTCAAAGCTTCCCCATTTTTGTACACCTTGTCAAATCGGCTGTGATGCTTTCCTAATTGCTTGCTGTTCCTGCAGGTTAACTTTCTATATTCCTTGTATCAGTACACCCAAGTCCCTCTAAACATTATCATTTACAGGTTTCATACCTCTTTAAAAATATTCTGCTTCGTTATTATTACTATCAAAGTGAATAAACTAACACCTGCCCACGTTATACGCCATCCGCCACCTTGCTGCCCACACACGGAACCTTTACAGATCTCTTTCCAGCCTGTTAGTGCCCTCGTCACAGCTTACATTCAGACTTTACTCTCGGTTCCTTGGTATAAGTCATGAACATCGATTGTAAATAGCTGAGGCCCCAACACTGATCCTTGCGGCATTCCACCAGTTACAGCCTGTCAATTTGAAAATGCCCCGTTTATCCCCACTCTCTGTTTCCTGTTCCTTAACCCATAAACTATCCATGCCTATATAGTAACCCCAACTCCAAGCCACAATGTTGAGAACTCTCAAAAGAATTCCCTCCCACCTGTAAACCTTTGTATCGCCATCACTCGCGCCACTGGGGCACAAAATGCTCAGGGATAGGAATGGATGAGTGTGGGACATTGCCTGCAAGGTATGATTTGGGGAGATTGACGTTGCTTGACCAATTTGAAAGGCTTCGTATTGGCAGAAGTACCCAGATGTTAATGAGGAGAATTTTGCAGGGGGGACTGACCAGGGAATGGCTTTGCCATGTCTGGTGCCGATGTTGTTGCTGGTCCGCCTGGTTTTATTCTTATCCAACTTTTCTCTGGCAGTTGGATACAACAGAGTCTCTTGATGAGGCAAACACATTGTTGTGCATCTGGAGTCATTGTAGGCCACATCACATATGCACAGCAGATTTCCCTCCCTGAATGGTATTAGTGAACTAGATGTGGTTTTACATCAATCCAGTAGTTTCATGTGCACAACTACCTGGACTAGCTTTGTATTCTCCATCTAATCTAACTTCCACCAGCTGCTCAGGTGGGATTTGACACTTGCTCCAGATCATTAGTCAGGCCTCAGGCTTACTAGTCCAGTAAAATTACCACTATGCTACTGTTCACATCACTTATTAAATCTGACCCGATAAGCAATGTGCAGGGGAATTACGTTGCCATTAGTTCTTCAATTGTGTGTTATAAAGACAGTAACTGATAAAATTTGTAAATCATTAAATTTATCGTATTAAGGAATCTATTTTAAATTGGAGACGCTAACTAATGCACCCTTACAAGGATGTAACAATTAATTACACAATTGGGAATATTAAGGACAACGCATTTAGAGAATTTTAAATTTGAAATGGTCAATGATAAACTGTTGCTTAACAATATACGGGGGGAAAAGCCTGCTACTAATTCTTAAATTGGCCACGATAACCGATACACCATGGAATAACTTTACAGTCATTGTAACATTGGCATTGATAATGCACACACAGGTGATTAAGGTGACAGTTAAAGAAACAGTCTCAGTAACAGATCAGGGTCACAGGCCTGAAACATTAATTATGTTTCTCTCTCTCGAGGTGCTGTCAGAATTCCAGCACTTACTGTTTTGATTTCAGATTTACTGCATCCGCACTATGTTGCTTTTACTTGAAGGTTACAGTTAACCGTTCAATTGGCTATGATAGTTGATGCACAAGGGAATGGAGTTACTGTTACTTGTTAAATTAGACTTAATAAATGCATTATGTATAAGGTTTCAAATAATTGTTTATTGTGTTTATTAACTAATACACTGTGAAGAACAGTTTATATTAATTGTTCTACTGGGCTTGGTACAATGCACATGGAGATCAGGATGCAGTAGGTTGATAATTTAGCCTTCATGATCAATATACAGGAGAATACAGTTACATGTAATTATTTAGTTGAATATGACAACCAATACCTAAAGGAATAAAGTTTGTTTATTGTAAAATTGGAATTCGTAACAGTCCACAGGGAATAAGGTTCCAATTAACTGTTCAATTGGATGTGATACTCAAAACACCAGGGCCATTGTTAATTATTAAATTGGATATGGTAAGCAATACACAGGGAAATAAGGTTGCATTTATTTATTCGATCGATTATAACGAATACATTGGCGAATATATTGAGACAATTGTTAATTTTGCCATGATATCAAGCTTTTAGGGAATTAAGCTGCAGATAGTTATGACATTGGGCTTCAAACCAACACCCAGTGTACAAAACTACAATTAATTCTACTATAGGTCTTTCGAAGAATACAGCAGATTAAGGCTAGAATTAATCGTCATTTTCGGCTTGATGAGAAATATGCAATGGAAAAAGGTCAGTGAATAGTTCAATTTAATCTGTTAAGCAATGTGTAGGGGAATAAATTATCGGTTAATTGTTCAATTGCCTGTAACAAAAACTACTAAGTGCAAAATTAGTTAATCATCTAATTGGCCGAGTTAAGGACTGCATGAAATTAAAGGTTACTGTTAATGCTTACATTGGACATGGTAACAATACAACATTAAAACAATTACGTATAAAATTAAGCAACATCCAAGGGAAAAGCTAACTTTAATTTAAAGTTGATATAATTATGAAGACACAAGTGCATACAATTAAACACAGGTGTTATACTGGGCTTCTAAAATATACAGTGGAAAAGGTTACATTTAATATCTTACACTAAATTATTAAATCGGACACGATAACTAATATAATGGTTTAGAGCGTTAACATTAGTTATAAAATCGGACAAATTAAGCAACACACAGGGGAATAAGTATTATTTTAAGTTTGCCATGGGAAATTAAAGATGGGTGCATAAAATTACAATTCATTGTCAAATTGGATTACAATAAACAATAATTAGGGAGATAAAGTTGCAGTTAATTGGACAATTGTTTATGCACTGAATAATAAAATTAGTTACTTGTTTTTTTTTGTAATGCTATAAATATGCAAGGGAATAAAGGTAAAATTACTTGTTTATTGGGTTTGATAATTAACACACAGCTAAGGCATTTACCGTTAATTATTATATTTAACGGTTAACTATGTACAGCTGTTTAAGGTAACCGTTAATTGTTATATTAGTTTTGATAACAGATGCACTGTGGAATAAAGTCACGGTCATCGTTCAATTGGATGGGATAATAAATACAGAGTGGTACAATTTACTGTTAATTGTTAAATTTGACAAGGTAGCAATATGCAAGGGAATAATGTTACAGTTAATTGTTCAATTGAATATAACAAATACACTGGCTAATACATTTAGTTAATTGTTAAATTGGTTATGATAACCAATGCATGAGTTAAAAAGCTGCAGATAATTGCTCTTGAGTATTATAAAATTGGATATATAAACCAATACACAGGAGAAAAAGTCACAGTAATGTAAATTTGAAATGATGAATTGTACACCAGTGCAGAAAATTGTTAGTTGTTACATTGGATGATGACAAACATTGCATTAGGGAATAAAGCAATGGTTAATTGTTTAATTCCATGTCTACATTATTTATGTTATTTGTTAAATTGGTTGTGATAATAAGTGCACATAGCTGCTATGCCAAGGTTAATTATTAAATTGTGCTTGATAACCATTACACAGTGGAAACAAGTTGCAGTCATTGTTTGATTGCACATAACAACCAATACACTAGACAATAAATTTACAGTGAATCATTCAATTGCAATTGATGACGAATACACATGGTACTAAATTAATCATTCATTGTTGCAGATAACTAATACACAGAAATTAAGGTTAGAGTTAATTGCTAAAGTGTGTTCAATGGCAATGCACATGGGAATAAAGTCACACTTAGTTGTCAAATTGAGCCTGTTAGCTGATATACAGTGTATAAATGTCCGAATAATTGTTCATTAGGCTTGATAACTACTGCACAGGGAGTATAGTTGCATCCAATCAGTTATATTTGGCTTGATAACAATGCACAGGAGAATAATATTACAGTTAATTGTTATGTTGGGTTTGCCAGCCAATACACTTGCAATTACGTTACAAGTATTGGTAAACTGGACTTGATAACCAATACAAAGCACAATAAAAAAATACTGTTAACTGTTCACTTTCAGCAGATAAAGTATGCAGCGAACAGCAATTTGCAGTTAGTTGCTCAACTGAATGTAACAAACACACTGCATGATAAAATTGGTTAATTGTTAAACTGATCATGGCAACCAATGCATGGGATACAAAGAAACAATAAATTGTTGTTTGGTAGTACATAACTTCGGAATTCATCTTGCACTCATCAGGACGAAACGCAAGAATAACTAATGTAAGGGAAGACAGCAACTTATACCGCATGCAAAGAGTGTGCTGAGTTGTTGGCAAGTGAACTCTGATTGGTAGAGGCATTTCCATGGAGAATGCACCAGTTTACAGTGACTGCCAGTTAACTGCCAAGCTTTGTTTGACATTTAAACCAGATAGTTAACCTCTGATTGGTCAAGGCATTGCCCTGAGCAATGAACCAGCGAATGGCTGTGAATTGTTTTGTTCATCTGAAACAGGCGCAATGTGTGTATATGTTCTTTCTTTTATTTGCTCTTTCATCGCAATTCAGAGCACACTGCAGATTAGTCGGCAAATGTTGTCCAATCGCAGAATTACATCTAATGTTCGACAGTGTGTCTGTGGTTTTGCAAGCACGGGCTGGTTGGGTGTGGCCTGTACCTTGCCCGTTGCGAACAGTGTTGCATTGGTAATCGTGCCCAGTTTACCAATACCTGTAACTTAATGGCACGCTTGTCATATTCAATTGAGCAACCAACTGCAATGTGCGTTCTCTGCATAATTTTTCTGGTGAAATTGAACAGTTAATAGCATTTTACTTGTGATTCCGCAATTGAACAACATTTGTTAAGTAATGCACTGAAATAATCACAGTGTGTGTACATGCTTTCTCTGTGTGCAAAGAACAGGGCCCTGTGTATTAATATATGCAGCTTGCAGTACGCACAAATGCACCACACTGCAAGCTGTACCAACAATCTTAAATTGGTTGTCAGAGTAATTTTCAGCACATTGCGGATTACTGGGGGCAAGGGATCAAGTGAGAGAAGATATGATAATTTAGAGGGAGAGGAAAAGGCAAGAGAGAAAAGTAATAATAAGGGAATTGATCATCTGTGTGTGACTCTAAGGGAAAATTGAAGTTAAGCAAAACTGGTAAAAAAAAAGTAGAAAATTAATAAACGAAACCTGAAGACAGACAAAGGAAAGGTGAAAATGAAATAGGACAAAATACAGAATAATTATAAAGAATACAAAGTTAAATGACTTTTGAATTCACGCTGCTTTCGCAACAATGTCAACGATTTGAAGGCACAAATACACGGAATTGGGTAGGATTAAATTGCCGTTATTGAGACGTGGTTACAGGGATACCAAGAATGGGAAATGGATATTCAAGGATATTCATCATTTAGGAAGGATAAGCAAAAAGGAAAAGGAGGTGGGGTAGCACTCTTAATAAGGGATGACATTAGTACATCAAGAACAAAGAACAAAGAACAGTACAGCACAGCAACAGGCCATTCGGCCCTCCATGCCCATGCTGCTCTTGATGCCTGCCTGAACCAACACCTTCTGCACTTCCGGAGTCCATAATCCCTATATTCCCATCCTATTCATACATTTGTCAAGATGTCTCTTAAACGTCGCGATCGTATCTGCTTCCACCACATCCCCTGGCAGCAAGTTCCAGGCACACACCACCCTCTGTGTAAAAAACTTGCCCCGCACATCCCCTCGAAACTTTGCCCCTCTCACCTTAAACCTATGTGCCCTAGTAACTGACTCTTCCACCCTGGGAAAAGGCTTCTGACTATCACTCTGTCCATGTCACTCATAACTTTGTAAACCTCTATCATGTCGCCCCTCCACCTCCGTCGCTCCAGTGAAAACAATCCGAGTTTATCCAACCTCTCCTCATAGCTAATGCCCTCCAAACCAGGCAACATCCTGGTAAACCTCCTCTGTACCCTCTCCAAAGCCTCCACGTCCTTCTGGTAGTGTGGCGAGCAGAATTGCACGCAATATTCTAAGCGTGGCCGAACTAAGGTACTGTGCAGCTGCAACATGACTTGCCAATTTTTATACTCTATGCCCCGACCGATGAAGGCAAACATGCCGTATGCCTTCTTGATGACCTTATCCACCTGCGTTGCCACTTTCAGTGACCTGTGGACCTGTACACCCAGATCTCTCTGCCTGTCAATACTCTAAGGGTTCTGCCATTTATTGTATACCTCCCACCTGCATTAGACCTTCCAAAATGCATTATCTCACATTTGCCCAGATTAAACTCCTTCTGCCATTTCTCCACCCAAGTCTCCAACCGATCTATATCCTGCTGTATCCTCTGACAATCCTCATCATTATCCGCAACTCCACCAACCTTTGTGTCATCCGCAAACATACTAATCAGACCAGCTACATTTTCCTCCAAATCATTTATCTATACTACAAACAGCAAAGGTCCCAACACTGATCCCTGCGTAATACCACTAGTCACATCCCTCCATTCAGAAAAACACCCTTCCACTGATACCCTCTGTCTTCTATGACCGAGCCAGTTCTGTATCCATCTTGCCATCTCACCTCTGATCCCGTGTGACTTCACCTTTTGTACCAGTCAGCCATGTGGGACCTTGCCAAAGACCTTACTAAAGTCCATATAGATAACATCCACTGCCCTTCCTTCATCAATCATCTTTGTCACTTCCTCAAAAAACTCAATCAAATTAGTGAGACACGACCTCCCCTTCACAAAACCATGCTGTCTCTCGCTAATAAGTGCGTTTGTTTCCAAATGGGAGTAAATCCTGTCCCGTATAATCTTCTCTAATAGTTTCCCTACCACTGACGTATGGCTCACCGGCCTATAATTTCCTGGATTATCCTTGCCAGCCTTCTTAAACAAGGGCACAACATTGGCTATTCTCCAGCCCTCTGGGACCTCACCTGTAGCCAATGAGGATGCAAAGATTTCTGTCAAGGCCCCAGCAATATCTTCCCTTGCCTCCCTCAGTATTCTGGGGTAGATCCCATCAGGCCCTGGGGACTGATCTACCTTAATGCTTTGCAAGACACCGAACACTGCCTCCTTATTGATAATGAGATGACTGAGACTATCTGCACTCCCTTCCCTAGGCTCATCATCCACCAAGTCCTTCTCTTTGGTGAATAATGATGCAAAGTACTCATTTAGCACCTCGCCCATTTCCTCTGGCTCAACACATAGATTCCCTTCTCTGTCCTTGAGTGGGCCAACCCTTTCCCTGGTTACCCTCTTGCTCTTTATCTATGTTTGAGAAGGCTTGGGATTTTCCTTAATCCTGTTTGCCAATGACATTTAATTACCCATTTTAGCCCTCCTAACACCTTGCTTAAGTTCCTTACTGCTATCTTTATATTCCTCAAGTGCTTCACCTGTTCCTAGCATTCCAGCCCTTACAAATGCTTCCTTTTTCTTTTTGACTGGGCTCACAATATCCCGTGTTATCCAAGCTTCCCGAAACTCGCCAAACTTTTCTTTCTTCACAGGAAGATCCGTGAAAGGGCATAATAGATCAAAGGATCAAGATGCTGCATCAATTTGGCAAGAGCTAAAAAAACCAGAAAGGGGCAGCAAACATTGGTGGAAGATGTTTACACGCCTCCAAAATATTGTGGTAATGATGGGCACAATATAAATCAGGAAATAAGAGGTGCGTGTAACTTGGGTAAGATAGTAATAATGGACGTCTTCAATTTACGTATATACTGGGGAAAACAAATCAGCTCTAATGCCGTGGAGGAACACATTCTGGAGTATGTGCGAGATGACTTTTTGGAGCAGTACTTTGAAGAACCAATTGGGGATCGGGCTATTTTACATTTTGTGTTATGGAATTAGAAATGGCTAATTAATAAACATGCTGTAAAAGGAGCATATGGGAAATAGAAACCACAAAAATATGATTTAATATTACTTTAATTTAGAAGTCATTCTAAAATTGGTTTGTTCAATATGCAGAAAAATGTCCTTACTCTTTTACTCCAACACCCTTGCAGTCATGGCCAAAACATTAGCATTTTTTTGTTGAATCCACATGCGAATGTTCTGTGTTTTCTGCATAAAGACACCCAAATCTCTTTGAATACCAACATGTAATAGTTTACTCCCATTTAGAAAATATCTTGCAAAATTGATTACATTCACATTTTGCCATATTATTCTTCATCTGCCGCCTTCTTGTCCATTCACTTTACATGCACATATCCCTTTGACTCTTCCTTACAGCTTACATTCCCACATAGTTTTCCATCATTGGAGAACTCAGATATGTTACAATCGTTAATTTCACCTAATTCATTGATATCGATTAAAAATAGCTGAGACTCGAGCACTGATCCTTCTGGCCGACGAGTACCAACCTGAAAATAATCTGTTTGTTCCTGCTCTCTGTATCTTTGCTTTTACCAATCCTCTATCTATACAAATATATTAACCAACCCAATCATTTTTTAGGTTGTGTAACAACATTTTGTGTGGTATCGTATCAAGTTCTTTTTTTTCATAATCCAAATATCTCATATCTACGACTTACCCTTTATCTACCATGACAGTTACATCGACACAAACTCTAATAAATATTTCAAACAAGATTTCCCTTTCGTAAAACCAGGTTGATTCAGCCTGATCATATTCTGTTACATCTCGGAATAAGCATCCCATTATCTTTCCGATCACTGAAGTTCTGCTAACAGGTCTATAGTTCCTTGCCATTGCTCTTTCTCTGATTTTCAATGCAAGAATCGCATTAGCTGTCCATCAGTCCTCTGACTCTATTCCCTATTCTGATGATTATTAATGAACAGGTAACCGTGCCTCTGCTATCTCTTCAATATATATATACTTTTCTTCGATGCATGGATGCAGTCCATCCGAAGCAGGAAGTTTTCATCTGTTCGTTCATGGGATGTGGACGTCGCTGGCTAGGCCAGCATTTATTGCCTTCCCTAACAGCCCTTGAGAAGGTGGTGGTGAGCTGCCTTCTTGAACCGCTGCAGTCCATGTTGGGTAGGTGCACCCACAGTGCTGGTAAGGAGGGAGTTCCAGGATTTTGACGCAGCGACAGAGAAGGAACAGCGATTTAGATCCAAGTCAGGATGGTGTGTGGCTTGTAGGGGAACATGGAGATGGTGATGTTCCCATGCGTCTGTTGCCCTTGTCATTCTAGGTGGAAAAGGTCACGGATTTGGAAGGTGCTGTCTGAAGAGTCTTGGTGAGTTGCTGCAGTGCACTTTGTAGATGGTACACACTGCTGCCACTGAGCGTCGGTTGTCGAGAGAGTGAATGTTTGTAGATGGGGTACCAATCAAGCGGGCTGCTTTGTCCTGGATGGTGTCGAGCTTCTTGTGTGTTGTACCTACCACACATGGATTGCAGTGGATCAAGAAGGCATCTCACTACCACCTTCCCAAGGGCAATGCGGTGTTGAAAATAATGGCTGGCCTGGCCAGCGACGTCCATATTGCATGAAGTGAATAATAATTTTTTTTTAAATCCTTCTCCTTGGCAACTGGCTGTGGCAGAACCAGACTGCTCACAATCTTGGTGTTATAGTTGACCCCGAGCCGAACCTCCCATCACTCCGAACGTCTACTTTCAGCACAATAATTTTGTTTGACACCCTCCATACATCCTCCGCTGAACCACATAGCAATGGCTTATTTACCTCTAGCCAGCTCGATTCCAATACATTCCTGGCTAGGCTCCTACATTCCCCCCTCTGTAAACTTAACCATCCAAAACTCTGCTGCCCATGTCCTCAGATGCACCAAGACGCCCTCATCCATCATTTCCCGACATACATTGATCCCAGTCAAACAATGCGTTTGTTTTAAAATTTTTATCCGTGTTTTGAAATCCCTCCATAGCTTCACTCCTTATCACTGCAATCTCCTCCAGTTCCTATATACTACTATAGCACTGTAATCTCCTCCAGCACCTGCAAGCGTCCCTCTATCAGTGTGATCTGTCCCAGCACCCACAACCCACTGCATCTCAGTAACATTCTCCAAGCCTACAGCTATCCCTACTTTGTAACCTCTGCCGTGGCCTACAATCTTCCCTATATTTGTGAATTCCTCCAGTCCCGACAACACTCACTATATGTCTAACCTCCTGCAGTCTATACAGACCATCAGGATATATGTGTTCCTCCAGTTCTGGCTTCTTGAGCTTTCTGATTTTTATCACTACACAATAGCACGGGTGCTTTCAGCTGCATGCGCCCGAAATTCTGTAATTTTCCCCTAATCCTCTCCACTGTTCACTCTCTTCCATTAAGGCACTACTCAAAGTCTCCCCCTTTGACCAACCTTTTGGTCACCTGTCCTATTATCTCCTTACATGATTGGTGAGACATTTTGTTATATAATACTCCTGTCATGCTTCATGAGATGTTTTCTTATGGTAAAGGAGCTATATATTTATTAGTTGTTGATAACTCCCTCTCACATTTTCTTTCACAAGCTTAAATCTAATTTTGGCATGAAGCCTAAACCTAATCCTATTCCTAAACCTAACACCATCCGTTGCCTTAGTGGCACAGCGGCGCAGTAGTTAGCACCGCAGTGGTCTCACAGCTCCAGTGACGCTGGTTCAGTTTTGGGTACTGCCTGTGCGGAGTTTGTAAGTTCTCCCTGTGTCTGCGTTGGTTTCTGCCGGGTGTTTTGGTTTCCTCCCACCTCCAAAGACTTGCAAGTTGATAGGTAAATTGGCATTGAAAATTGCCCCGAGTGTCGGTGGGTGGTAGGAGAATGGTGGGGATGTGGTAGAGAATGTAGGGGTGGCATAAATCGGTGGTTGTTGGTCGGCACAGACTTGGTGGGCCAAAGGGCCTGTTTCAGTATCTCCAAATAAATAAAAAATAAAATAAAACCTTAACACAAAGTGCAACACGATCCAAATGTAGCCATAACACTAACTAGAAGCATAACCCTAATCCAATCTCTCGGTTTAGCAGGAACCGAACGCGAATCCAAACAGCAAACCCATCTCTAATCCTCAACCTAAACATCAATGTAACCCTTTCCCTAAACTCAACGTAAAACCTAACCCTAACTCTAACCCGAGCTGCAATCCTCACCTCAAAGTTAAGAACAGTGCTAACATTAATCCTGACTGGAACTGCAACCCTTCCCTAACACAAACTTTAGTCAAAATGCTATCCTATCCCCAAATATAGCGCAAAAGCTAGTGTCACACTAATTCTAACCCTACCTAACGTTAACCCTAAAAATTACATGAACTCTAACATGACTCTAATGTAGAGCCAATCATAACCATAATTGTGACCGTAACCTTAACAACAATGCTACCCTAAGCCAAACACTAACTCTAAAGCTACCCTCAGTGTAACCCTTAACTGTAACCCGAGCTCTGACCCTTAACCTAAACTTATATGGAACCCGAACACAAAACATAACTGTAAGAGTAGCAATAAACTTAACACTAAGACTAACGACTACCATAAACCAAAGTGTAACCGAGGTTTGTCTAATCCTATCTCTTGACCTAAGCCTAGCCCGAACTGTTACTCTAAACCAAATCCGAGACTCTAAACCAAATCCAAACCAAAACTGCAAAGGTAACTCTAATCTTAACGCAAACTAAGTCTGAACATAGCCCTAACTGTAAAAGTAAATGTAACCCTAAACCTAAAGCTAATACTTAGCCAGAACACAACTACAACCTGAACACTAACATTAATCCTAGCCCTAATTGTAAAACAAATCCTAACCCTCGCCTTAAACCTGACGTTAACCATAAAACGTACAGTCACCGTAGACCTAACCTTAAACCTAACTCTATTCATAAACTCAATCATAATCTGAACCCCAACATTAATCTTTACCTTAACCTAAACTTACATGCCAAATGACAGCCTAACTTGTATTAAAATGAATGTGAACCCTGATCTGATGTGAATCCTAACCTCAAGCTGTACCTTTACCGTACACTACCTGGGGAATTGGGTCACCAATATAGAAAGCTGCCACTTCGGAGGCACTGTGCTGCAGTCAGGATGAAGGGTCCAGACTGGTCATCTTAACTCAGGACCTACAATCAACACTGAGAGCGAGACCGAATGGGCCTGCAAGGAGACAGGCACCGGCGCACGGAGTTCCAGCAGCTTAAAAGAGGCATATTCTCACAGACTCTCACAGGGGCAGCAAGAGATTTCCACGACTGACATCACAGTTCAATTTGACGCTGGCAAAGGTTAGAAATGTAATAGGTTTTAAGCAAATACAGCCGGGATGGGGCAAGAGATACCAAAAGTAAAGGCGTTGATAGGGCAGGGTCACAGAGACTAACTGACAAGAACGTCAGAGAGCAAAGGCAAAAGGTATGTTCCTGGTGTGCTGAAAGACAAAGTGTTTCTGCAGAGAGGGTGTTAATGGAAAGAAAATTGAACAGACCTGGCCCAAAGCACACACATGAAAAATACAGTGGGCAGGCACATGGTAAGAAGAATGAATGAGGAAACAAACTAAAATAAAATAAAAAGAAAAAATGAAACAAAGAAAAAAAACTGAAAATAAAAAGGTGTGTGTGGGGGTGGGGGGGTGGTGGTGGTAGGGATGGTGGTTGGTGGTGTGGCGGGGGGTGTATGTAGGGATGGTGGTTGGTGGTGTGGGGGGGTGGTGTATGTAGGGATGGTGGTTGGTGGTTTGGTGGGGGCGGCATGCTCTGAAATTATTGAACTCAATGTTCAGTCCGGCAAGCTGTTGTGTGCCTAATTGGCAAATGAGATGCTTGTCCTCAAGCTTTCGTTGATGTTCACTGGAACACTGCAGCAATCCCAGGTGTGGTCATGAGAGCGGGTGTGGGTGTGTGGTGGCGGGGGTGGGGTGGGTGGGGGGGCGGGTGTTGAAATGGCCAGCAACCGGACGCTCAGAGTCATGATTTCGGACTTAGCAAAGTAGTTCCGCAAAGCAGTCACCCAGTCTGCGTTTGGTCTCCACCAATATAGAGGAGACCACATTGTGAGCCACGAATACAGTAAACTGCATTGAACGAAGTACAAGTAAATCACTGCTTCACCTGAAAGGACTGCTCTGGGCCTTGTATAGTGAGGACAGAGGAGGTAAAAGTGCAGGTATTACACCTCCTGCGATTGCACAGGAAGGTGCCGTTGGAAGGGGACGAGATGTTGGGTGTAATGGAGGAGTGAACCAGGGTGTCACAGAAGGAACGATCCCTTCGGAATGCTGACAGGGGGTGGAGGGGAAGTTGTGTTTGGTGGTGGCATCACACTGGAGATGGCGTAAATGGTGAAGGATGATCCTTTGGATGTGGTGGCTGGTGGGGTGGAAAGTGAGGACAAGGGGAACCCTGTTGCCATTAGGAAGGGAGGGGAAGGATTGAGGATAGAAGTGTGGTAAATGTGCTGGACATGGTTGAGGGTCCTTTCAACAATGGTGGGGTGGGGGGGGGCGCGGGGGGTGGCGCGGTGAAATCCTCGGGTTAGGAAAAAGAAAGACATATCAGAAGCACTGTCATGGAAGGTAACATCATCAGAGCAGATGCGTCAGAGATGGAGAAAGTTGTCGAATGAAATAGAGTCCTTACAGGAGGCAGGGTGTGAAGAAGTGTAATCGAGGTAGTTGTGGGTGTCGGAGGGCTTTTCATGAATATTAGTAGACAGCCTATCCCCAGAGATAGAGGGCAGAAAATTTGAGAAAGGGAAGGGAAGTGTTGGGGATGGACCATGTAAAGGCGAGAGGAGGGTGGAAATTGGAAGCAAGGTTAATAAAATTTTCCAGTTGTGGGCAGGAGCAGGAATTGGCACCGATACAGTCATCAATGTACTGGAAAAAGAGTTGGAGGAGGGGGCCTGAGTAGGAATCGAACAATGAATGTTCGACATGTCCCATAAAAAGACTGGCATAACTAGAACCCATGCGGGTACCCATAGCAACCCATTTTGCTTGAAGAAAGTGAGTGAAGGTAAACGAGAAGTTGTTCAATGTGAGAACAAGTTCAGCCAAGCAGAGGAGGGTGGAGGTGGATGGGGACTGGTTGGGCCTCTGTTCAAGGAAGAAGCGGAGAGCCCTCAAACCATCCTGGTGGGGGATGGAGGTGTAGAGGGATTGGACGTCCATAGTGAAGAGGAGGAGGTTGGGGCCAGGAAACTGGAAATTAACAAAATGATGTAGGACGTCAGAAGAGTCACGGAAGTAGGTGGGAAGACTCTGGACCAGGGGAGAAAAGATAGAGTCAAGATAGGAGGAAATAATTTCAGTGGGGCAGAAACATTCTGCAAGGACAGTCCTGTTTGTGGATTTTAGGAAGGAGGTAGAATCGAGCTGTCTGGGTTTGCGGGACGATGAGGTTGGAAGCTGTAGAGTGATTCTGAACGCGTTGAAGCTTGGAAGTCTCGACTTTAGTCACCCAATTTTGCCGATCTCACCGGATTCTTTATGTGGGCCATGCAGAAGCGAGTCCTCCCCTAGTCACTGTAATGGGTGCGTCATGCTGAAGCCAGCGCTCTCCCTAACTGTGAATAATACACCCAAGTACAGAATTATACGGCACAGGAGGCCATTCCTGTGTTGACTCTTTGAAAGAGCTATCCAGCAAGCCGAGCATTCATACTGCTCCTTCCCTGTAAAATCATCCCCCTTCGCACATTTCTCCAATTCACCTTTTGAAAGTTACTATTCAATCTGCTTCCACCGCCCTTTCAGGCAGTGCATTCCAGATCACCGCAATTCGCTGCATAAAAACAATGCTCCTCATCTCCCCCGCTGATTCCTTTGCGGATTACCTTAAATCTGTGTCCCTCTGGCTTTGGACCCTCCTGTCACTGGAAGCAGATTTTCCTTATTTACTCCAGCAGAAGCTCATGAACTTTAAAACTTCGATTAAATCTCCTCTGAACCTTCTTTGCTCTCAGGAGAACAATCCCAGCTTCTCCAGTCTCTCCACATTCACTGAATTCCCTGATGCCTGGTACCATTCTGGTCAATCGCCTCGAGGACCTTCTCCAAGACCTTGACATCCTTCCCAAAGTTTGGTGCCTAGAATTGGATACTACACTCCACCAGGAACGCAATTAATGTTTGATAGAGGTTTTGTGTAATTGTATGTTTTTCCATGCTGTACCTCTATTTATTAATCTTCGGATCCAGTCGGCATAATTGATCAGCACTCTCAACCCATCCCACTACTTGCAAAGTCTTGTGAACAATGGTCCCCCTTTTCAGATTTACTGAGAATACCAGTACTGTGGGAAAGCTGCACGTTCCGATGATCAGTACTGAGGGAATGTGCTGTTGGAAGTCAGTACTCAGTGAATGTGGCACTGCTGGAGGGTCAGTACTGAGGGAGTGCCACATTAAAGGAGACGAGCACTGATGGAGGTGCAATAAGCAAGTGATGCTGTGTCAGAAGGGCACGAATGAGGGAGCACTGCGTTGTCAGACTGTAAGTACTGAAGAAACGCTGCACTGTCAGAAGCTTGGTACAAAGGGAGTGCTGCACGGTCAGAGTCAGTATTGATGGAGTGCTGCCGTGTCGGAGGGGAGGTAATGAGGGAGTGCAGCAGTGTTAAGATGCTGTTTATAATGAGACCTTATAATGATATCCCTTTTCCCCTCTCAGGTGTATGCAAACAAATCCACGCCCCTCTCCCTACCAAGCAGCCCTCTGTTGCATTAAAGTTCTCATCTTTTTACCTTGAGATACAGCACTGAAAAAGGCCCTTCGGCCTACCGAGTCTGTGCTGACCAACAACCACCCATTTATACTAATCCTACAGTAATTCAATATTCCCTACGACCTACCTACACTAGGGGCAATTTACAATGGCCAATTAACCTAGCACCTGCAAGTCTTTTGGCTGTGGGAGGAAACTGGAGCACCCAGCGAAAACCCACACGATCACATGGAGAACTTGCAAACTCCGCACAAGCAGTACCCAGAATTGAACCCGCGTCCCTGGAGCTGTGAGGCTGTGGTGCTAACCACTGCGCCACTGTGGCGCCCCAACTATTCCCCAACTTCCTTCTTCCCCCTGAAACGTCCATGAAAAGACAGCATAGGCTCGAGGTAATGAATGACCTCCTCCTGTTCCTGCATAATACACTCAAGGGTGTATTGTCTCGTCCTGTTTCTGTGCAAAAGCCTCGAGAGGACTAATTGTCTTCCTCTTATTTCCTGTGTAACAGGCTTGAGAGGGTGAACGGTCTCCTCCTGTTCCGATGGAATTGGCTTGAGGGGCTGATTGGAACCCTGCTGTTTCTGTGCTTGCTATGATATTCTGTGGCAGTGAACGTTCCTCTCTGCTTAACCCTCTGCCTGACCTTTGTCTCCTCCTACCTCTCCTCTCCCCAGGAATAGTTGAAGGCAGCTGCCAATGAGATGGTGAAGGACTCTCTGGAATTTTAGCCATAGCAGTCAGACATCTCCGCATTTTTACAGTGAGGAAGGCCCAGATGGACGATGGCTGCAACCTGCCCTTCACCACCCGAACCACAATTGAGTGAAGGACAGCATTGAAACAACATGCGATCTAGAGGTGTGACAGACGGTGTTTGAAAGAACAACCTTGCTGCTCAGAGAATACAACATCAAACTTTCATTAGTTATATAATGTGATGAGAATTTTCCAGTCTTTGAAGTTTGCCAATACAATCTCCAAAATAAATATATTCTATCACAACACAGACTGACCTTGACGTCGTAATCTGTTTGTTCAATTTAAAAACAAACGGTTTGAACAATGTGGCAACATCAATACTCCATGGAGATCCCACAGACTATAAATAACAGGCTCTGCGAAAGTATTGCCTCAGAGTTTAATACAGAGCGATTACCTGGAGCAAGAAGGAACAGATCACTTCACAAAGAAAATGATTAAAACATTTTATAGTATCTTGAAAATATATTACTTGATCCTTGGCATCATTGGTGTTCCCGGTAAGTTGTAAATCTGAGTGTGAGCTGGCCTATGATTTTACTCTTTGTCAGATAATATTACATACTGATCTAGTGGTCACCGATATACAGACATTTGATATGTAATATAAGTTTCTTCTGTCAAATATCCGAAATTATCCCTCTAGTTTTATTTCATTGTCTGAGCTGACAATAAACCTCGGTTTCTAACTGACAGGCTCTCTCAGTCATCATATTATTGTATTTATGGAATATTGTGCAATGTTGACTTGGAGCTCAGTAAAAACAACTCTAAGAGTGAAGGTACTAGTGGAAGTATCACTTGGTGTAAAATCGAAATGAGTGTAGGTCACTGATTGTAGTTGAAAACAAGACCCAGTGGCCAATTCTTACTGGGAGTAACCGTCATTGTAGAATTTTACTGAGTGTGGGTTACTAACTGGAGTGGAACACCTGATCCCAGTGCTAATGTATTACTGGGAGTAACTGTCACTGTAGAATTGTACTGAGTGTGGGTTACTAACTGGAGTGGAACACCTGACCCCAGTGATAATGTATTACTGGGTGTAACTGTCAGTGTAGAATTGTACTGAGTCTGGGTTACTAACTGGAGTGGAGCACCTGATCCCAGTGATAATGTATTACTGGGAGTAACTGTCACTGCAGAATTGTACTGAGTGTGGGTTACTAACTGGAGTGGAGCACCTGATCCCAGTGATAATGTATTACTGGGAGCAACTGTCACTGCAGAATTGTACTGAGTGTGGGTTACTAACTGGAGTGGAGCACCTGACCCCAGTGATAATGTATTACTGGGAGTAACTTTCAGTGTAGTAGTGTACTGAGTGTGGTCACTAACTGGAGTGGAACACCTGACCCCAGTGACCATGTATTACCGGGAGCATTTTTCAGTGTCGTTTTGTACTGAGTACAATTGTACAATCCGATTCTGTGTTGAAATCATTGTGTCCGGTGACTGATCTCTCCTTTCCTTGGAGTTGTCTGTGTGATTGACGCAAGTCATTGATAGCAATGGGGACGATTTTCGCTGATGGTTGCTAATAAGTGTATACATTGAAATGTATCAGTATTGCTCTGTCTTCCATTGAACTGCCCCAACAGAATCAGATATTAACTACTTCCTTACAGTTACACAGCAGAGAAGCATTATTAAAGCATTCTAATCCTCTGTAAAATTACGTTTCATATTCTGATTATATTTATTGTGAACACTTAAGTATTTTTAGTGTTGATTAATGCATTGCCCCAAAACGGCTCTGAGAATCTGTATGTCAAAAGTGTTGCTTTTTACGATCGTGCTAATACACAGAATGAATATAGAATTCCAGTTATTCAAACATGCACTTTTGCAAATGGCTAAGGTTCTTTCAATCAGTTCTTATGCCTGGTTTAGCGTCTCGACACATGTAAACTGTAACAATTGCTTCCCTGAGCTCAATCAGCTGTGTCCCAGTGAGGAGAGACAGCAATATCGAAGTATCTCACATATCAGATTTTCATGACAGATATCAGACCAGGGGCATTGAGTAATAATATTAGTGAACTGTTAATGATGAAACGAATAGTACACTTCTCTCTGTTTTACTATCATCCTGGTTAAAAAAAATTGCACCTTCTCGGATAAATCAAGAGCCTTTTTGTCACATGGAGTCCAGGATTGTACATAGAACGCTAATTGTGGAATGAAAAAAACTTTCTATATGAGTTTAATATCAGTTCTCGGCTGTTACAACTCCTTTCTCAGGAAATGAACTCCAATGCTTTGTTAGTATTTTATGGCCGTGTTAACCCAGGATATGATTTCTGAATCTAAACCCCTGAACCCCTTTTCCCTTCGAAACCATTTGGACTCTTATCTTCCAAAGATTATTTGGGAAACTTATTTTTCTGACCAAAATTCAACACCTCCGACTTAGCTGCAGTGAAAACATTTGCTATTTAAATTCCCATTGTGCAAATCTGTTAACTGTTTTAATGATGTTTTCAGTTATTTTGTTGCATTCTTCCTCTGCATTAACTGTAATCTCAATTTGGATTTTTCTGCGGATTTTGTAATTGTGCTACTGCTTCCCGAGTTGATATCATTTCTGTAACTGTTGAATGACAGTATTCCTAGGGCTGATCCTTGTGGAAACCACTTCCCAACTTCAGCCAATCTGACGAACTACCTTTCACCCATATTCCATGTTTCCTATTTTTGGAGTCAGCCTGCTGCTTGTCCCATAACATAACTATTTTTGACAGTAGTCATGTATCAAAGGCCTTTGGAAAATTAATGTCAATTGTATGGACTGTTTAACACTTCTCTACTCTTTCTGATATTATTCAAACACGTTTATAATAATAATAATTAATAATAATACGACACTGCTAGGTGTTTCTGGATGTTTCACTGTTAAATCTTTGAATAAGTATTCCATGATTATTCCTACGACTAACGTTATGCTTAATTGTCTATCGTTCCTTCAACAAGTTATATCTTCCGTCTTAAATACAAGAATAACATTAGCTGTCCGTCAGCTCTCCGGCACTATTCCCCACTCTGATGAACATTAATGAACAGATAATCGTGTCTCTCTTATTGCTTCCCCATCTTTCAAAGTATGTGTGGATGTAATCCATCTGAACTAGACAGTTTGCCCTTTCTTTGATAAATTTATCAAATAACTCCCCATTTTCTACCTTAAATATCATGAAGGTTTTTTCGAATGTATTCACCATTAACAGACATTAATTACTCCCCTCAGAGATCCCTCTCCTTTCTTGAGGCACCGAATACTAATCCACTGGGTCTTTCTGCCCCAATTGTCCCAAAGTGCACGACACGTTCTTCCAGAGCTGTGCCTCAGAGGTTCTTTTACATTTCTGTACATGTCAAAGTCCAGTAAAGCCGAGCTGTCCTTCAACTCCCAATGAATAAGATCTTGCCTGGCAGACACCATGAAGCCGTTTCCGAGACAGTATCCGCTGACCATCTCCTGCTGGATCGTTCTGAGAGCCCTCACTTCTAATTTATTTGTGCTGTTTCATTCACTCACCATTCCCCATGTTTCTCCTCTCTTCCTCAGCAGCTCTGCTCTTGGAATGAAAATCCTCAGAGTATCCTGATCCTGACCCCTATGCAGGGACACTATTGTATATGCTAGGCATGTGGACATGTGGTGTAAACATTGGAATATTTCACACTCAAATGTTGATGCTGTGGACGCATGCACTAAATATGCTGCTTTTGTATCGGATACATGGACTATTCTTTGCTCAGAACAGTTGTGATGAAACGTCACAGACCGGAAACGTTAATTCTGCTTCCAGCTCTACAGATTCTGCCCGACCTGCTGAGTATTTCCAGCACTTTCTGCTTATATTTCAGATTTCCAGCAACTGCAGCATTTTTCTCCGATACCGGAGCATGGTCTGTGTCTGTGCTTACTGTCTGGGTCAGACAATTCGAGCGTTTGATTGGTTACTGCCACTCACTTTCTCATTCTCTCACTGACAGTGAATTTACTGGCGATTGTAATCCTGTCCCGGGGAAAGTGTGGCCTCTCCACCTGCACCACTCGCTACCTGGTGGCCATGGCAATGGCGGATCTACTGGTCATTATCACTGAGGTCATACTGTTCAGGATCAATTTTTATTATTTCCCAGAAGTTTTAATTTACATCACGCCTGTGTGTAGTGTTATCATTGCCCTGATTCATGCAGCCACAGATTGTTCTGTCTGGTTCACCGTCACTTTCACCTTTGATCGATTTGTGGCCATTTGTTGCCAGAAGCTGAAAACAAAATATTGCACTGAGAAAACTGCAGTTTTTGTTCCAGCAACAGCCGGCATTCTGCTCTGCTTAAAAAACGTCCCTTTTTACTTTGCATATGAACCTCCAGAGATCATCAGCAAAGTACTATGGTTCTGTTATCAAAAGCCAAGCTATTATACTGATCCCGGATGGTCGGGGTTTGACTGGTTTGATAAGTTTTTAAACCCATTGCTCCCAATCGCTTTAATTCTGTTACTCAATGCTTTAACTGTCAGACACATTTTGGTGGCCAGTCGAGTTCGCAAGGGACTGAGGGGTCATAGCAAGGGAGAGAATTGCAGTGACCCAGAGATGGAGAGCAGAAGGAAGTCTGTGATTTTACTCTTCACCATATCCGGCAGCTTCATACTTCTGTGGTTGGTGTTTGTTATCGAATACTTATATTATACCATATCAGGAACCGGTCACAGGGATTACAATGATTCGGAATATATATTTCGACAAGTCGGATTGATGATGATGAATTTAAGTTGCTGCACAAATACATTTATTTATGGGACGACTCAGGCCAAGTTCAGAGAGCAGGTCAAGAGTGCGGTGAGATGTCCAGTTAGATCAATTATTCAATTAACCGATAAACAAAACTGACTGCAGACCAGGGGCAAGTCCCAGTGTTTGCAGTCCATGAATCTAATATTCATCCCTGATGTGCAAGAGGTGACCGACAGCCAGATGACCAGAAATACAATAGCGGGGGCAGGGGCGTCACACATGTCGAAAAGCAGCAGCTCAGAGGCAATGAGGTGACCTTTGGTGGAGTGGAGAGAAAGGGGACAGGAGGAGAGTCAGAGCGTCCCCCGCCGGAGAGACATGGAATCAGCAGCTACTGTCTCTCCAGCACCCCAACTGGGTCCATCGCTGAAAACAAAAGTTACTGTTCCAAAATCAAAATGCTGCAGATGCTGAAAATCTACACTTGTCTGTTCATCACTAATATTTGCTTTCATTTCCGAGAAATACTACTTAGTCCATCTCCCTTACTTTCCCACAACTTGGTCACTGCCAACTCTCTCTCTCACTCTCTCACTGAGTCAGATGGTGGGCTGGTGGAGGTCATTTGGGGTTTGCAAGAAGCATGAATTAGAAGATCGCAGAGGTTTCAGCGGGTTGCAGAGGCTGTTGGTGTTTACAGGTATAGGGTGGGTGTTGGGGCTGGAGGAGGTCGCAGAGATAGGGAGGGTGGTCTGGGCTGGAGTAGGTTAGAGATAAGAAGGATTGTTGGGGCCAGAGGAGGTTACATGGACAGGGAGGGTTGTAGGAGCTGCAGGAGGTTATGGAGACTGTCATGATCCTTTTTATTCTCTCGGGGAAATATGTGGTGTGTCCTTAAGACAGCAAAGGAGCAATACTGCTTTAAGAACAAGCAGGCCTTCGGAGTTACTGAAAAAGTGCATTCGCTTGTCTTTCAAGCAGCCATTCATACTGAGCATCGAGAGACACGTTTGTTACAACTTAATTTTGAACTGTCTTAGAGTGCAAACAGAGTATTCTAACAGAGGAAACAGACAGACATCGACGTGTTAGCACCTGAAAGAAGAGTCTTAGCCCATTTTAGAGAGGAGGAAGAGAATTTAGTCTGTTTATTTATTATTATCTCTCAAAATTTAAATAGAAAATCAGGCCTAAACAGATATCTCTGATAATTTAAACAGTAGGAAGGGAAGTTAAACTGTGACAATCTTTTATCCCTCAAGCACTCTAAAGCCAGATTGATTCTATTGAAAGTGGTTGTGAGTTGTTGATCGACTGTGGTCACCACTGGAGAAGGAAAACATCACTTACTACTGGATTTCGACGACAGACTGTTTTACTGTTGAATAACCTATTTTGTCCGCATCCAACGGCTGTGAGGACTTCAAGCAACATTGGGCTGCAAATTTGCAAGGACTATAATTTTTCTATTTTAAATGTTGTTTATGTCTTCGTAGTGTTTATGAATTTACATTTTCTAATTAAACTATTATTTTGTTGATTTAAAGACATGGTGGTTTGTGGCAGCTGCAGGAGGTTAGGTAGATAGGTCGGGTTGTAGGAGCTGGAGGAGATAACAGAGATATGGAATGTTGTAAGAAATGGAGCTGGTTACAGAGATGTGGCAGGATGTCCGAGCTGGATGGGTTTACATAGATAGGAATGGTTGGAGGAGTGGTCACATATAGATGGAGGGTTTTTACAGCTGGATGAGCTTAGAGAGATATGGATGTTTGTATGAGCTGCAGGAGGTCACTGAGAGTGGGAGGTTTGTAAGAGCTGGGGGACATTGCAGAGATAAGGAAGTCTGTAAGGGCTGCAGGAGGTCACATTGATAGGGGCGGGGTTCATGAGCTGGAGAAGGTTTCAGAGAAATGCAGAGCTGCAGGGGATGCAGGGGGATACATAGATAGAGAGAGGTGTAGGAGCTGGAAGAGGCTACAGAGATTTGGACGGTTGTCGGGGTGCAGGGTGTTACATATATATGGAGGATTACAAAGTTTGCATGAGGTAAGAGAGATATGGAGGGTTGTATGAGTTGCAGGAGGACCCTTGAAGTAGGAGGGTTGTAGGAGCTGGAGGAGGTTGCAGTGATATGGGGGTGTGTCAGGGCTGCAGTGGGTTACATAGATCGGGAGGGTTATAGGAGATGGAGGGCATAACAGAGATATGGAGGGTTCTAGGGTCTATAGGTGCTTACATAGATAAGGGAGGGTTGTAGGGGCTGGAGGAGGTTACAGAGATATGGATGGCTGAAGGGCGGCACAGTGGTGCAGTGCTTAGCACTGCAGCCTCACAGCTCCAGCGACCCGGGTTCAATCCTGGGTACTGCCTGTGTGGAGTTTGCAAGTTCTCCCTGTGTCTGCGTGGGTTTCCTCCGGGTGCTCCGGTTTCCTCCCACATGCCAAAGACTTGCAGGTTGATAGGTAAATTGGCCATTATAAATTGTCCCCAGTATAGGTAGGTGGTAGGGAAGTATAGGGATAGGTGGGGATGTGGTAGGAACATGGGATTAGTGTAGGATTAGTATAAATGGGTGGTTGATGGTCGGCACAGACTCGGTGGGCCGAAGGGCCTGTTTCAGTGCTGTATCTCTAATCTAATCAAATAATCAAGGGGAAGCAGAGGGTTGCATAGATAGGGAGGGTTGCAGGAGCTGGAGGAAGTTACAGCGATATGGAAGGTTATAGGGGCTGCAGGAGGTTGCACAGAAAGGGATGGTCGTAGGAGGTGGAGGGGGATAGATCGATATGGAGGGTTATAGGGGCTCGTGGACGTTACAGAGACATGGAGGGTTGCACAGCTGCTGCAGGTCCCACAGATTGCGAGAGATGCAGGAGGTTGTAGTGATATGGATGTTTGTAGGGGCTGCAGGAGTTTACATATATCTGGAGAGTTATAGGGTCTGGAGAATGTTAAAGAGTTATGGAGGGTTGTAGGAGCTGCAGGAGGTCACTTAGATGGCTGGCGCATTGTCGGAGCTGTAGAAGGTTGCATAGATATGGAGGGCTGCAGGGAGTTACACAGATAGGGAGGATTGTAGGAGCTGGCGGATTTTACAGAGATCTGGACGCTTGTAGGGGCTGCAGGGGGTTACATACATATGAAGGATGAGAAAGGTTGGAGGAGGTTGCAGAGGTAGAGAGTGTTGTAGGAGCTGAAGGAGATTACAGAGTTATGGAGGGACCTAAGGGGTGCAGGGGCTTGCATAGATAAGGAAGTCTATAGGAGCTGGAGCAGGTTACAGTGATGTGGAGCATTGTAGGGCTGCAGGGTGTTACATAGATAGAGGGAGCTGTAGAAGCTGTCGGAGGTTACAGAGATAGGGAGAGTTGTTAGTGCTGCCGGAGGTTACATATATATGTGGACAATTATAGGGGTTGGATGACGTTACAGAGATATGCAGGGTTTTATGCACTGCAGGAGGTCCCATAGATTGTGAGGGTTGTAGGAGCAGGAGGAGGTTGCAGTAATGTGTAGGTCTGCATGGGCTGCCGTCGTTTTTATAAGTAGGGAGGGCAGTAGGAGCTGGAGGAGATAACCGAGATATGGAGGGTTTTAGTCGCTGCTGGGGTTTACATATATAGGGAGGGTTGTAGGAGCAGGAGGAAGTTGCACAAACATGAAGGGTTCTGGAGGTTGCAGGGGGCTACATAGATAGGGGGGGTTCTAAGATTTGGATGGGTTTGAGAAATATGCAGGGTTGCAACATCTGCAGAAGGTCTCAGAGATGGGCAGGGTTGTAGGATCTGGACGAGCTTGCAGTGATATGGAGGGTTGTATGGGTTCCAGAGTGTTACATAGTTAAGGAAGGTTGCAGGATCAAAAGCACGTTACATATATGTGGGTGGCTATAGAGGCTCTGTGAGGTTTGAGAGATATGGAGGGTTGTATGATCTGCAGGAGTTCCCACAGATTGGGAGGTTTGTGGGTGCTGGAGGAGATGGAAGGAATATGGAGGTTTGTAGGGATGCAGGGGGTTACATAGATAGGGAGGTCTATAGGAGCTAGAGGAGGTTACAGTGATATAAAAAGTTGCAGGGCCTGCAAGGGTTTACACAGATAGGGAAGGATGTAGTGGCTGCAGGAGGTTACATATATATGGAGGGTTATATGGGCTGGATGAGCTTAGAGAGATATGGAGAGTTGAATGAGCTGCAGGAGGTCCCTTATAGTGAGAGAGTTGGTGGAGATGGAGGAGGTTGCAGAGACATGGACAGTTATGGGGCTGCAGTGTATTACATAGATAGGGAGGGTTGTAGGATCTGCTGGACGTTCAATAGATGGGCGGGATTTGAGGAGCTGGAGAACGTTTCAGAGATATGGAGGGCCGCAGGTGGCACATAGATTGGAGGGTTGTAGGAGCTGGAGGAGGTTACAGAGATTTGGACTGTTGTAGGAGTGCAGGCTTTTACACAGATATGGAATGTTATAGGGGCTGGATGAGGTCAGATATATATGGTTGTATGAGCTGCAGGAGGTCCTTTAGAGTGGGAGGGTTGTAGGAGCTGGAGGAGGTTGCAGGGATATTGAAGTTTGTAGGGGCTGCAGTGTGCTACATAGATTGGGAGGGTTATCGCAGATGGAGAAGAGAACGGAGATGTGGAGGGTTCTAGGGATTGCTGGGGTTTGCATAAATAGGGAGGGTTGCAGGTGCTGAAGTGGCTATATAGATCAGAGGGTTGTAGGGGCAGGAGGAGATTACATGTATATGTGGAATTATAGGGACCGGATGAGCTTAGAGAAATATGGATGGTTGTAGGGGCTGGATGAAGTTTAAACGATAGGGAGGGTTATAGTGGCTGGAACAGGTTACAGGGCTATCGAAGGTTGTAGGAGCTGCAGATGTCATACAGATACTGGGGTTGTCGGAGCTGGAGAAGGCTGCAGAAATATGGAAGGTTCTAGGGGCTGCAGGGTCTAACATGGATAAGGAGGGTTGTAGGAGCTGGAGGAAGTTACAGAGAAACGGAGGGTTGCAGGAGCTGAAGGAAGTCGCACAGATGGCGGGTTGTAGTAGCTGGAGAAGGTTTCAGAGATATGGACGGCAGCAGGGGCTGCAGGGTATTGCATAGATAGGGAGGGTTACAGGAGCTGGAGGAAATTACAGAGATATGGATGGTTGAAGGGCCGCAGGGGTGGCATAGATAGCGAGGGTTTTAGGAAGTGGAGGAGGTCACAGTGATTTGGATGATTGTAGGGGTTCAGGGGTTTACATATATATGGATGATTATAGAGGCTAGTTGCAGTTACAGAGATGTGGAGGCTCTTATGAGCTACAGGAAATCCCTTAAAGTAGGAGGGTTTTATGAGCGGGAGAAGGTTGCCGTGATATGAAACATTGTTGGGGCTGCAGAGGGTTACAGGAGATGGAGGAGATAAGAGAGAAATGGAGGGTTCCAGAGGTTGCAGGGCTTACATAAATAGCGAGGGTTGTAGGAGCTGGAGTAGGTTACAGAGATAAGGAGGGCTGTAGGGGCTGCTGGAGTGCATAGATAGGGAGGGTTGTAGATCTGGAGAGGTTACATGTGTATGGAGTGTTATACGGGCTGGATGAGATTAGAGATATCTGCATGTTTGTATGGACTGGAGGAAGTTAAAGAGATAGGGAGGGTTATAGGGCTGGAGGAGGTTCCAGGGTTATGGAGTGTTGTAGGAGCTGCAGGTGGTCACAATGTTTGTGGGGAGGGATGGTTCGGTGCTCTCGAAGCTGGAGAGGTTTGCCTTGTTATGGAGGGCTGCAGGGGTTGCAGAGGGTTACATAGATGGGGAGTTTTATAGGAGCTGGAGGGCATTACAGAGATATGGAGGATTGTCGGGGCTGCAGGGGGTTCCAAAGATTGGGAGGGTTGTTGGAGCTGGAGGGCCTCACAGAGATACGGAGGACTGTAGGGGCTGCAGGGGGTTACATAGTTAGGGATGTTTGTAGAATCTGGAGGTGGTTATAGAGATAAGGAGGGTTTTAGGAGCTGGACGACGTTCCAGCGATACAAAGGATTGTAGGGGCTGCAGGGGGGTCCAAAGATAGGGTGAGTTGTAGGAGTGGGAGAAAGTTACAGAGATATGGATGGTCGTGGGGGCTGCAGGAGGTTGAATACCTGGGGATGTTCGTAGGAGCTGGAGGTGGTTAGATCTAAATGGAGGATTATTGGGGCTAGTGGATGTTATAGATACACGGAGCGTTGTACAGCTGCATGAGGTCCCGTAGATTGGGAGTGCTGTAGGAGATGGAGGAGGTTGCATTGATATGGAGGTTTGTAGGGGCTGCAGGGGTTTAGATATATATGGATGGTTATCGGGTCTTGAGAAGGCTGAAGAGTTATGGAGGGGCTTTGGAGCTGCAGTAGGTCACAGAGATTGGGGGCGGGTTGTAGGAGCTGGAGAAGGTTGCATAGATATAGAGGGTTGCAGGGGCTGTGGGGAGTTACATAGATAGGGAGTGTTGTCGGAGCTGCAGGGGGTCACATATATTTGGAGGATTATAAAGGCTGGAGGAGGTTACAGAGGTAGAGAGGGTTGTAGGAGCTGGAGGAGGATGCAGAGATATGGAGGACTGTAGGGGCTTCAGGAGTTTACATAGATAGGGAGTGTCGTTGGAGCTGGTGAAGGTTGCTGTGATTTGGAGGGACCTACGGGCTGCACGTGGATACATTCATAGGGATGGTTGTAGGCGTTTACATTTAAATGGGGTGTTATAGGGACTGGAGGATGTTACAGAGATATGGAGGGTGGCAGAATCTGCGGGAGGTCCCATAGATTGGGAGAGTTGTAGGAGCTGGAGGAGGTTGCATATATATGAAGAGTTGTAGAGGCCAGATGAGATTACGGAGATATACAGGGTTATATGAGCTGCAGGAGGTCTCATAGATAGGGAGGGTTGTAAGAGCAGGGGGAGGTTGCAATAATGTGGAGTTTTGTCAGGGCTGCAGCGGGTTACATAGATTGGGAGGGTTGTCGGAGCTGGAGGAGGTTACAGAGATATGGAGGTCTGTAGGCGTTGCAGGGGTTTACATAGACAGGGAGGGTTGTAAGAGCTCTAGTGGGTTAGGAAATATGCAGCGTTGTTGGCGCTGGATAGGGTCTGAGAGATATCCAGGGTTGCAGAAGCTGCAGGAGGTCACTGAGATTGGGAGGGTTGTAGGGGCTGGAGGACTTTACAGAGATATGGAGAGTTGTCGGGCTCCAGGGAGTTAAACAGATGGAGAGGCTGTAGCAGCTGGAGAATATTATAGATTTATGGAGGGTTGTAGCGGCTGCATGAGGTTACATACATGTGATGGTTGTTGGAGCTCGAGGAGGTTACAAATATATGGAAGGTTATAGGGACTGGAGGAGGATAGAGAGTTATGGTAAGTTGCAGGAGATGCAGGAGGTATCAGAGATTGGGACGGTTGTAGGAGCTGGAGAAGTTTACAGAGATATGGACGGTTGAAGGGTATTTCATCGATAGGGAGGGTTGTAGGACCTGGGGTAGGTTACAGAGAGTTGTAGGGGCTTCAGGAGGTAAAATAGATAGGGATGGTTGTTCGAGCTGCAGGTGGCTATATATATCAGAGGGTTACAGGGTCTTGAAGAGGTTAAAGAGATATGGTGGGTTGTCGGGGCTGGATGAGGATACTCAGATAGGGGGGGCTGTAGGTGCTGGAGACAATTGCAGCGATATGGAGGTTTGCAGGAGCTGCACATGCAACACTCACACGCATATATACATTTAAAGTATGTAGATACAATCCCTCAGCACCCCATTGGAACTGGAAAAGGCCATTCAGCCCTCTCTAGCCTGTTAAATAGCAACAGCAGGAGGTCATTCAAACCCCTTGAGCTTGTTACACAGGAAGAGGAGCGGATCAGTCAGTACCTCACACGGCGAGATCGGATAACTCAAATAAGCTGGCGGGATGAAGCCTGGGATCTTCCTGCTCTGTGCATGCGGGGCTCAGTACAAACCTCACAGCCCCAAGTCAGCAACGGTTAACACACGGAATGGAAAAAATGAATGAGAGAATTCTGGTGAGCAATCAATAAACCAAAACTCATTCAGAGACAGATTATTTTACTTTATTTTCGTCTCGAAGCTGGAGGATTTATTCCAGGCCCGTAATTCCTCTCACTAACACACCAGCTCTCAATCTGTTTGGTCACCGGTAGATTCATTCAGTATCACCCCGTCATTTACTTTGCAGAGCAGACTCGCTGGACCTACCATTATAGAGAGTTTGGGGTTGGTGCAGAATGAACCGATCATCTCTCCGACTCGAGGGGGTTGAATGGAATTCAGGAGAAGCTTCCTTACCCAGTGAATGTTGAGAATTTCGGACTCAATAGCGCGGGCAGTGGTTGAAGTAAATGGTGTAGATGTATTTTGGGGGAAGCTGGATAAACACATAAGGCAGAAAGGAATAGAAGGATATGTCGAACGGGTGAGATGAGGAGCGGGTGGGGTGAATGCTGAGTATTTCCTGCTCTGTGCTACCCCTTAACACTGCCAATAGTTGCGGCCGGACCATGTGGTTTGTTCTTCTTGCAAGGAGCAGACAATCCAGGTTCCACAAATTGTGGTTGATGAACTAGGCTGCAACCATTCCATTTTCTGTCTTTTTGGGATTTTGCGCTGGTTAAGATAATTGGAACTGGCCTGAGGCAAAGCACAAACCGACAGACGAGAATCAGAGTGAAAGCGAGGGAGAGAGAGAGAATTGGCCATTAGAAGGAAATCCATCAATGGCAGATCAAATCACAAAAATGATGCAATCGGATCATACCCATTAGGAATGGGGTGCACCGGCGGGCACAGTCCTAGAGCCATTTACGGCATAGAAGGAAGACATTCGGCCCATCGAGTCTATGCCAGCTCTCCATGGAGCAATCCAGTCAGTCCCACTCCCCTGGTTAATAACCGCAGCACTCCAAGTCTCTTTCGTTTAAGCGCCCATCCAATTTCTTTAGAAAACTTCAATTGTGTCCACTTCTACCACGCTCAAGTGCAGCGAGTTCCAGGTTATTATCACTCACTGGGTAAATAAAAGTTATTCTCACATCCTCTGCATTTTTTGCGTTTGCCAGCTCTTATACCATTAGTTGATAGGAACAGCTTTTCCTTTGTCTAACGTATCTAAGAATATCATAACCTTGTACACCTCTATCATTTCTCCCCTCAATCTCCTTTGCTCCAAGGAGAGCAAAGAAAAGTTTTCCAACCTCACCTTGCAGCTAGCAATCCCCTCATCTGGAACCATTCTGGTAAATCTCCTCCGCACCCTCTCAGGGATCCTCATATCCTTCCGAAAGTGTGATACACTAATCCAATTGGGGCATAACCAGATTGTTAGACAGTTTCAGACTTATATATGGCAAAAAAATTGCTCCTCGCACTGACCCTTGGTGAAAACTATTATCTACCATCCACCAGTCTGCAGAAAAAAACAACCATTTAGCATGGCTCGCTGTTTTCTGTCTTTTATATATTTTTTATCCAATTGGACTATGATTCCGGTGGGCAGCTCTCCATGGAGCAATCCAGTCCGTCCACTCCCCTGGTTGATAACCGTAGCCTGCAAGTCTATTTTGTTCAAGTGCCCATCCAATTTCCTTAGAAATCGTTATTTGTTTCCACTTCTTCCACACTCATGTGCAGCGAGTTCCAGGTTATTATCACTCACTGTGTAAAAAAAAAAGTTCTTTCTCACATCCCCCTGCATTTCTTGCTCGAATCTTTCACTTTGCACTCGCTAGCTCTTCTACATTTAGTTAATAGGAACAGCTTTTCCTTGTCGAATTTATCTAAGAATATCATAACCTTGTACACCTCTATCAATTCTCCCCTCAATCTCCTTTGCTCCAAGGAGAACAAAGAAAAGTTTTCCAACCTAACCTTACAGCTGGGAGCCCCCTTATCTGGAACCATTCTGGTAAATCTCCTCTGCACCGTCTCAGGGACCCTCATATCCTTCCGAATGTGTGATGACCAGAAATGCATGCAATAATCCAATTGGGGCATAACCAGATTGTTAGACAGTTTCAGCATATCTTCCCTGACTCTTTGCTCAATACATCTATTTACGAAGCTGACAATGCCATATGTTTTGCTACCACTCTCTCAATATGTCCTACAGGTTTCAAAGTTCGATGTACAAGCATCCCCAGGTCTCTCTGTTTCTGCACACGTTTTGGAACCGTGCCATTCGGTCTATATTGCCTCTCCCTATTCCTTCTGCCAAAATGCATGACCTCAAACTTGTATTAATTCCCATCTGCCACTTGTCATTCCATTATGCTAACCCATCTATGTCCTGTTGTCGGCTGTTCATATCATCCTCACTGTTTGCCACAACTCCAAGGTTTGTGCCATTGATAAATTTCGAGATTCTGCATTCCAAGATGTAAGACTTAGATTATTAGATTAGAGATACAGCACTGAAACAGGCCCTTCAGCCCACCGAGTCTGTGCCGACCATCAACCACCCATTTATACTAATCCTACACTAATCCCATATTCCTACCAAACATCCCCACCTGTCCCTATATTTCCCTACCACCTACCTATACTAGTGACAATTTATAATGGCCAATTTACCTATCAACCTGCAAGTCTTTTGGCTTGTGGGAGGAAACCGGAGCACCCGGAGAAAACCCACGCAGACACAGGGAGAACTTGCAAACTCCACACAGGCAGTACCCAGAATTGAACCCGGGTCCCTGGAGCTGTGAGGCTGCAGTGCTAACCACTGCGCCACTGTGCCGCCTTAAATATAGCAAAAAAAAAATGCTCCGAGCACTGACCCTGGGAGAAAATTACTATCTACCATCCGCCAATCTGCAAAAAAAAACCCAACCATTTAGCATGGCTTGCTGTTTTCTGTCCTTTAGATAATTTTGTATCCCGTTGAACACTGGTTCTCCTATTCTCTGAGCCTCAATTTTGTTAAGCAGCTTATTATGTGTTACATTATCAAACTCATTCTTAAAGTCCATGTCAACAACATTCATTGCATTTCCTTCCTCAACCTTATCTGTTAAACATCACACAATTCAATCAAATTTGTCAAGCATGATCTGCCTTTTACAAATCCGTGCTGGCTATCACAAATTAACTGAAACCTCTCCAAGTGCTAGTTGATTTTTCCCTGAGTCTTATTTCTAAACTTTTATCCACCACTGATGTTAGGCCACCTGCCTACAGTTGCCAGAAATGTCCTTGCACCCTTTTTTGAATAAGGGATTCACTTTGCCACTCTCTAATCCTCTGTCACTTCCCTCATATCTGGGAAGATTGCACGATTATGACACGCCCTTCTGCGATGCCTACCCCCACTTTGTTTGGTAACCTGTCATGCAGTCCATCTGGATCAGGTGACTTATCTACCCCTATCACAGCCAGCCTTTTCAGCACCTGCCTCTCTCAAATTTTACCATATGCATTGGCTCAACTCTCCGCTTCTATTGATATTTTGTTAGATTCATCTTCCTTAGTAAACACTGATACAATATACTCATTATCTATTCTAGCCTTTATGTTACTGGAAACGCTACTTTCATCCTCCAATTCTGCTGAACACAAAGTATCCTTCAAGTGTGTCACCTGGAATTGTACGCTTTCCAGTCGCTGCCCTGCATGCTTCGTGATGAACCCAGAGCACTCTCTCAATCTGAGTAATACACCCAAATTCACAATCATAAAGCACAGGAGGTCATTCAGACCAGTGTCCTTGTGCTGGCTCTTTAAGAGTGATCCACTTAGTCTCACACTCCACCGATCTTCCTCCATAGCTCTGTACATTCATTCGCTTCAAGTATTTATCCAATTCTCCTTTAAAAGGTACTCTTGAATTTTCTTCCAGCACCTTTTCAGGCAGTGCATTCCAGATCACAACAACTCACTGTGTAAAAACATTTCTCATTGCCCCCTCTGGTGCCATAGTCAATTATAATAAATCTATGTCTTTTGGTTACAGACCCTCCTGCCAATGGAAACATTTATGCATATTGACTCTATCAAAAAATTGTGTGACTTTGAAAGACTTGATTAAATATACTCTTAAGCTTCTGTGCTTTAAGGAAAACAATCCCAAATTCTCTCGTTTCTCCAAATTAACAGAACTCCCTCATACCTGTGGCTATTCTGGGAAATAACCTCTTGCACCCTGTCTAATACCTTGACATCTTTCTGAAACTGCGGTGCCCAGAACTGGAGAAAATATTCCATTTGGGATCTAATCAGCGTTTTATAAAGGTTTAGTGCAATGTCCATGTATTGTAGGCTGTGCCTCTCTGTATAGATCCCAGGATCCAGTATATGTTTTAATCAGCCCTCTCAAATTGCCCCGACAGAATGTCTTGTGAACAAGCATCCACTGTTTCGGATTTATTGGCAGTACCAGCATTGAGGGAGTGCTTCACAGTGGGATGGGCAGCTCTGAGGGAGGGCGAGACTGTCAGAGGAGCAGTACTGATGGAGCACTGCAATGTCGGATGATCAGCACTGAGGGAGGGCTGCAACAGTCGGAGGAGCAGCATTGAGGGAGCCCTTCAATGTCGTAGGGGCAGCACTGAGGGAGCACTGCACTGTCCGAGGATCTGTACTGAGGGAGTGCTGAGACAATCAGAGGAGCAGCACTGAGGGAGTGCTACGATGCTAATGGGGCAGTACTAAGGGAGCACTGCATGGTCGAAAGGTCAATACCAAGGGAATGAGGCACAATCAGAGGGGCAGTACTGTGGCAGTGCTCCACTGTTGGAGGAGCATTACTGAGGGAGTGCTGTCCTGTCGAAGAGGCGATTTGAGGATGCGCTGCAAAGTTGGATGTGCTGTTTGTTTGGATGACAGTTCCTTCGGTCCCGTTTGCCCACTTCGGTGGAGATAGATACTTCCAGGTCCCGTCTCCTGCTGAGAGACCCGCTACTACGTTAAAACAATCAGCTATTGCCCAGTTACCACCTTCCCCACCACAACTGCCATCGAAAGACGGAAAGGCCCGCGGGTGCCAAATGGACTCCTCCTGATCCTGCATAACAGGCTCGAGGGGCTGAATGACCTCCTCCTGTCCCTGTGTAACATCCTCTCGGGGCTTAATGGCCTCCTCCTGTTCCTGTTTATCAGATTCAAGAGGGTTTCATGGCCTTTTCCTTTTCCTGCGTTTTCTCTGATTGGTCAGTCATGGCGATGGACAGTGAATCTCTCTGTCTGATTAAAACTGTCCTTGCATGTTGTCTCGTCCTCGCTCTCCCATCCCCAGGAATAGTTGAAGACTCTCGCCAATGAGACAATGAATGACTCCTCAGAGTTTCACTGCCTGCCATTCCAATTCTCCATACATCGCAGTGAGATCCTGCAGCTCAAGGCCCAGATGGATGATGGACACAATCTGCTCTTCCCCGTCTGAAACACAATGGAGTGAAGGACCTCGCTAAAACAAAATGAGGGCGAGGGATGGCTCTAAGGGTGTTGGAAAGAACACCCTCATTGCTGGGAGAATGCAGCCTCGAATTTTCATTACATAGAACATAGAACATAGAAAATACAGCACAGAACAGGCCCTTCGGCCCACGATGTTGTGCCGATCCTTTGTCCTCTGTCAAGGACAATTTAATCTATACCCCATCATTCTCCTTTATCCATATACCTATCTAAAAGCCGTTTGAAAGTCCCTAAAGTTTCTGACTCAACAACTTCCCCAGGCAAGGCATTCCATGCCCCGACCACTCTCTGGGTAAAGAACCTTCCCCTGACATCCCCCTTATATCTCCCACCCTTCACCTTAAATTTATGACCCCTTGTAACGCTTTGCTCCACCCGGGGAAAAAGTTTCTGACTGTCTACCCTATCTATTCCCCTGATCATCTTATAAACCTCTATCATGTCACCCCTCATCCTTCTCCGTTCTAATGAGAAGAGGCCTAGAATGTTCAGCCTTTCCTCGTAAGACTTATTCTCCATTCCAGGCAACATCCTGGTAAATCTCCTCTGCACCCTCTCCAAGGCTTCCACATCCTTCCTAAAATGAGGCGACCAGAACTGCACACAGTACTCCAAATGAGGCCTCACCAAGGTCCTGTACAGCTGCATCATCACCTCACGGCTCTTAAATTCAATCCCTCTGCTAATGAACGCTAACACCCCATATGCCTTCTTCACAGCCCTATCCACTTGAGTTGCAACTTTCAACGATCTATGCACATAGACCCCAAGGTCTCTCTGCTCCTCCACATGCCCAAGAACCCTACCGTTAACCCAGTATTTTGCATTCGTGTTTGTCCTTCCAAAATGGACGACCTCACACTTTTCAGGGTTAAACTCCATCTGCCACTTTTCAGCCCAGCACTGCAACCTATCCAAGTCCCTTTGCAGACGACAATAGCCCTCCTCGGTATCCACAACTCCACCAACCTTTGTATCATCTGCAAATTTACTGACCCACCCTTCGACTTCCTCATCCAAGTCGTTAATAAAAATCACAAACAGGAGAGGACCCAGAACTGATCCCTGTGGCACGCCACTGGTAACTGGGCTCCAGGCTGAGTATTTACCATCTAAGACCACTCTCTGCCTTCTATCAGTTAGCCAATTCTTAATCCAACTGGCCACATTCCCCACTATCCCATGCCTCCTGACTTTCTCCATAAGTCTACCATGGGGGACCTTATCAAATGCCTTACTAAAATCCATGTACACCACATCCACTGGTTTACCCTCATCCACTTGCTTGGTCACCTGCTCAAAGAATTCAATCAGGCTTGTGAGGCAAGACCTACCCCTCACAAAACCGTGCTGACTGTCCCGAATCAAGCAGTGTCTTTCCAGATGCTCAGAAATCCTATCCCTCAGCACCTTTTCCATCAACTTGCCTACCACCGAAGTAAGACTAACTGGCCTGTAATTCTCAGGGTTGTTCCTATTCCCTTTCTTGAACAGGGGCACAACATTTGCCACCCTCCAATCACCTGGTACCACCCCCGTCAACAGAGAAGATGAAAAGATCATTGCCAGCGGCTCTGCAATTTCATCCCTTGCTTCCCATAACATCCTTGGATATACCCCGTCAGGCCCGGGAGACTTGTCTATCTTCAAGTTATTCAAAAACCCCAACACATCTTCCCTCCTAACGAGCACTTCCTCGAGCTTACCAGTCTGTTTCACACCGTCCTCTTCAGTAATACACCCCTTCTCATTCGTAAATACCGAAGAGAAGTACTCATTCAAAACCTCACTTATCTCTTCCGGCTCAACACACAGTCTCCCGCTATTGTCCTTGACTGGACCTACGGTCCCCCTAGTCATCCTCATATTTCTGACATACGCGTAAAAGGCCTTGGGGTTTTCTTTTATCCTACCCGCCAAGCATTTTTCATGCCCTCTCTTAGCTCTCCTAATCCCTTTCTTCAGATCCTTCCTGGCCATCTTGTATCCCTCCAGAGCTATGCCTGTGCCCATTAGTTAACAAAACCTCTGTTTGTAACTGACAGGCTCTCTGAATTATGTAGTTATGGCATTTTGTGGAATTTCATGTAATGTTGAATTGGAGCTCAGTGACAGTAACTCTCCGAGTAAGATTTTTAGTGGGAATATCAGTTAGTGCAAAATCATACTGAATGTGGATCACTAACCAGAGTGGAATACCTGACTGCAACGACCATGTATTACTGACAGTATCTGGCTCTGTAGTATTGTATTGAGTTAAGTTCACTAACAATAGTGGGACACAAGATCCCAGTGGTCATGTATTATTTGGAGTATCTGTCACTGTTAAGCTGAACTGAGAGTGGGTCACTAGCCGGAGTGGAACACCTGATCCCAGTGATCATGTACTACTGGGAGTATCTGTCTCCGTGGAGTTGTACGGATATAATGGTAGAACATGGTTCTATTTCGAAATCATTTATTCAGGTAAACTAAAAGCAACATACTACGGAAATCTGAAATAAAAACAGCTGGAAATACGCAGCATGTCTGGCAACATCTGGGGAGAGAGAAACAGATTTATCTTTCAGGTCTCTGACGTTTCGTCAGAACTGGAAATAGTTAGAAATGTAGTTGTGTTTGTGCGAGTGAAGGGGGAGGGGGAAGAAAAACAAAAGGGAAGGTGTGTGTTAGGGCAGACGGAAGGAGAGATTAAATGTCAAAGATGTCATAGGATGAAAGGCAAATGGATTAGGAATAGATGTACTAAAAGGCAAAGCATTTGTCCAGAAAATGGTAACGGTAGAATTTGCAGATGCATTACATGGTCTAAAACAAATAAACTTTCCTCTAAGACACAAAAGCCAAACAGGAAAGATAAATTAACCGTGGCCAGTAAAAGTTAAAGATTGCCTAGATCAAGATACGTGGCTTATCAGGCTGTCAGAAAAATGGGTAAACCCGAGGATTGTGAGCAATTTAGAATCCAGCAAATGATGACCAAGAAATTGATAAGAAAAGGGAAAATATAATATGAATACAACATAGCAAGAAACATAAAGGTGGATGGTAAAAGTATATTTCGGTATGTGAAAAGGAGAAGATTAGCAAGGACAGACCTATTGCAGGTGGAGACAGGAGAATTGTTAATGGAGAATAGGGAATGGGCAGACAAAATAAACAATTACTTTGTATCTGTCTTCATGGAGGAAGAAACAGAAAATGTCCCAGAATACTAGGAAACCAAGGGACTTTCAAAAATGAGGAACTGAAAGAAATTAGTATTAATGAAGAGTTAGCACTCGAAGGGTTAACCGGAGTGAAGGTTGAGAAATCTACGGGATCAGATGAGCCACACCCCAGAGTGTTGATGGAGGTGGCGAAAAGAGAGGGAATGCACTGGCGGTTATCTTTCAATATTCTATCGATTCTGGAAAGGTCCCTTCGGACTGTAAAGTAGCAAATATAACCGCACTATTGAAGAAAGGAGGCAGAGAGAAAACGGGTAACTACAGACCTGTGAGTTTGACGTTGGTAGTATGGAAAATGGTAGAATCCATTCTAAAGGATGGGACAACTGGACACTTAATAAATCATGATATGATTTGAAAGAGTCAAAATGAATTTATGGAGGGAGATCATGTTTGAGAAAGCTGTTGGAGTTTTTTAGGATTTTACTTGCAGCATAGATAAAGGAGAACCAGTGGATGTGGTGTATTTGAATTTTCAGAAGGTATTTGATACTGTCCCACACAGGAGGTTAGTAAACAAAATTAGAACACATGGGATTAGAGTTAATATACTGCAATGAATTGTGAATTAGTTAACAGACAGAATAAACTGGCCGTTCTCAGGATGGTAGCTTGTTGCTAATGGGGTACCACAGGAATCAGTGCTGGGGCCGCAGCCATTCACAATCTATGTAAATGATTTGGATATGGCGACTGAATGTAATATTTCCAAATTTGCTGATCACACAAAACTAGGTGGGAATTTGAGTTGTGAGGAGGATGCAAGGAGGCTTCAAGGGACTTTCACAGACTAAGGGAATGGGCAAGAACATGGCAGATCGAATGTAATGTGAATAATTGTGATGTTATTTTCTTTGGTAGAAAAACACAGAAAAAAACAGACTATTTCTTAAATGATTAGAGATTGGGAAATGTTGATGTCCAAAGCGACCTGCATGTCCTTTTTCATAAATCACTAAAACCTTGCATGCAGCTGCAGCAAACAATTAGGAAGGCAAATAGTATGTTCAGCTTAATCAAAGGGGGTTTTTGGTGGAGAAGTAAGCAAGGCTTGCTGCAATTGTATAGAGCCTTGGTGAGACCACACCTGGTGTATTGTGTCGTTTTTATCTCCTCATCTGAGGAACAATATACTTGCCATGGAGGGAACTGAGCCTGTATTCTCTCGAGTTTCGAAGAATGAGATGTGATCTCATTGAAACTTTAAAAAATCTTAAATGGCGTGCCAAAAGTAGATGCAGATTCGATATTTCGCCTGGCTGGTGGGTGTAGACCAAGGGGGCATAGTCTCAGAATAAGGAGTAAGCCATTTAAGACTGAGGAGGAAGTTCGTCACTCAGCGGTTGGTGAATCTTTGGAATTCTCTACCCTAGAGGACTGTGGAAGCTCAATCATTGAGGATGCTCAAGACAGAAATCTACAGATATCCAGATGCAAATGACATCCAGGGATGTGGGGATAGCACGGGAAAGTAGAATATCAGTCAAATTTAATTGAATGGCGAAGCAGGCTCCAAGGGCTGAATGGTCTACTCTTGCTTCTATGTTCCCATTTTCCTATGTTCATATCATGAACAGTTCTGTCTGAAAGCACAACCATGAAAAAACGGAGTTTGAGACACCTATTAAACTGCACCGACAGAAACGGATGTTAATTAATTACTGACATACATTGCATTGTCACAGCATTCTAATTCTCTGTACAATGAATTTCGTGCTCTGAGTATAGTTACTGTAAACACTACATTTACTTTACTGCTGAGTATCGCCTTCCCCCCAGCTGGGTCATAAAAATCTGTGTGTCAGGAGTGATGAATTTTATTGTCTTGCTATGACATAGGAAGAATATTGGACTGTGATTATTGAAACAACCTATTCTCGAACTGCTTAAGATTTGATGGATATATTGTTACATATGATTCAGAGTCGCTACACGTGTAACCTGTACCACTGACTGTTCTGAGCTCAGTGAGGAGTGTCCCTGTGAGAAGAGTCACGGAGAACTGAGGAGTATACATATCTGGTTTTCAAAATGCGAAGATCAGACAGAGGGAAATAAATGATAGCATTAATAAATGAGTTAACAATGAAATAAATAGTGCACTTCTCTCAGTTCTGGAATCATTCTGGTTAAAATAAGTGCATATTCTCCAGTACATCAATATCGTTTTTGCAACATGGAGACCAGAACTGTACATCGTACGCTAAGTGTTGTGTAACAAAGGTTCTGTATTAGTTTAATATCAGCTCTGCTTTTTCAATTCCATTTCATTCGAAGAGAAATCCAGTTCGATAAACAGAAAGTCCTGGAAATACTCAATAGGTCTGGCAGCATTTATGGAGTGAGAAACAGAGTTAGCCTTTTAGGTCTGTGACCTTTCATGTTTGCTGTTTTAAATTTTAATTTGAACTCTTTATCTCTGATTATCTGTTCCTCTCTACCCTATTGATGCAATTATGTTCTAAGGTGCATTTCAGAACCTGATTCTTCTGACCAAAAGTCCTCACATATAATTATATTGAAATTAATTTGCTGTCTAATTGTCCATTCTGATCGTTTATAAACAACATTTTTCAATTAATTCGCTACTTTGTTGCATTCTTCCTCTTTATTAACTATATTCTCAGTGTGGATTTGTCAGCAAAGTTGCAAATTATGCTTCATTTTTTTATGTAACTGGTGAACGATACTGCTCCCAGCGTTGGTCAATGTGGAACACCACTTCCAGCCTTCCACCAGTATGACATAACACCTTTTACCTCATACACACTGTTTTATGTGTCTGCAGCTGGCTTGCTGTCCATTCTTCAGCTTCTCTCCTCCAGTCCACCAGTCCTCTGCTGCCTTCTACAGCCAAGGACGATTGACATTTTCTGTCTGGTGACTCTGCTGTTTCCACCATTCCTTCACTGAGCAACTGTCATACATCCCATGTGGATTGGGTAAATATTTTTCTTTATTGAGTGACAAAAGGAAAGGCAAGGGACGATATTTCAGGGGCTCTGACAGAAATTTTCAGATCCTCTCTGTTCACTGGAGTGGTACAAGAGGTTTGATAAGGTTCCCCATGGTAGGCTCATTCAGAAAGTAAGGAGGCATGGGATTCAGGGAAAGTTGGCTGTCTGGATACAAAATTGGCTGGCCCATAGAAGTCAGAGGGTGGTAGTAGATGGAAAGTATTCAGCATGGAGCTCGGTGACCAGTGGTGTTCCACAAGGATCTGTTCTGGGACCTCTGCTCTTTGTGATTTTTATAAATGACTTCGATGAGGAAGTGGAAGGCTGGGTTAGCAAGTTTGCCGATGACACGAAGATTGCTGGAGTTGTGGATAGTGTGGAAGGCTGTTGTAGGTTGCAACGGGACATTGACAGAATGCAGAGCTGGGCTGAGAAGTGGCAGATGGAGTTCAACCTGGAAAAGTGTGAAGTGATTCATTTTGGAAGGTCGAATTTGAATGCAGAATACTGGCTTAAAGACAGGATTCTTGGTAGTGTGGAGGAACAGAGGGATCTTGGGGTCCATGTCCATAGATCGCTCAAAGTTGCCACCCAAGTTGATAGGGCTGTTAAGAAGGCGTATGGTGTGTTGGCTTTCATTAACAGGGGGATTGAGTATAAGAGCCACGAGGTTATGCTGCAGCTCTATAAGGCCCTGGTTCGACCACACTTGGAATATTGTGTTCCGTTCTGGTCGCCTCATTGTAGGAAGGATGTGGAAGCTTTAGAGATGGTGCAGAGGAATTTACCAGGATGCTGCCTGGACTGGAGGGCATGTCTTATGAAGAAAGATTGAGGGAGCTAGGGCTTTTCTCATTGGAGCAAAGAAGGATGCGAGGTGACTTGATAGAGGGGTCCAAGATGATGAGAGGCATAGATAGAGTGGATAGCCAGAGACTTTTTCCCAGGTTGGAAAGGGTTATCACCAGGGGGACTAATTTTAAGGTGATTGGAGGAAGGTTTCGGGGGGATGTCAGAGGTAGGTTCTTTACACAGAGAGTGTTGGGTGTGTGGAATGCGCTTCCAGCGGTGGTAGTAGAAGCAGATACATTAGGGGCATTTAAGCTACTCTTGGATAGGTATATGGATGATGGTAGAATGAAGGGTAGGTAGTTAGTTTGATCTTAGAGTAGGTTAAAGCTTCGGTACAACATCGTGGGATAAATCAGGTAATTAAAGGCCAGTGAGTCCAACATCAGTGGTTGGGAAACTACTGGAAAAAGCTCTGAGGGACAGAATTAATCTCCACTTGGACAGGTAAGGATTAATCAGGGATAGTCAGCATGGCTTTGTCAGGGGATATCTTGTCTAACTAACTTGATTGAATTTTTAGAGGACGTGACTAGATGTGTAGGTGAGGGCAAAGCAGTTGCTGTAGTCGAAATGGACTTCAGTAAGGCGTTTGATAAGGTCTCACATGGGAGATTGGTTAAGAAGATAAGAGCTCATGGTATCCAGAGCAACTTGGTAAATTCGATCCAAAATAGGTTTAGTGGCAGAAAGCAGAGGGTTATGGTCGAGGGTTGTCTTTATGAGTGGAAGACCGTGGCCAGTGGTGCACCATAGGGATCGGTGCTGGATCCCTTGCTGTTTGTAGTGTACATTAATGATTTATGCTTGAATACAGGTGGTATAATCAATATGTTCACAGATGACAAGAAAATTGGTGGTGCTGTAAATAGTGAGGAGGAAAGCCTTAGATGCAACACGATATAGATTGGCTGGTAAAATGGGTGGAGCAGTGGCAAATAGAATATAGTCCTGAGAAGTGTGAGGTGATGCAGTGTGGGAGGACTACCATGTCAAGAGAATATACAATGGGTAGTAGGACCCTAGGAAGTACAGAGGGTCAGTGGGACCTTGGTATTCTTGTCCTTAGATCAATGAAGGCAGCAGCACAGGTAGATAAGGTGATTAGGAAAGCATATGGTATACGTGCCTCTATTAGCCCAGGCATAGAATATATGAGCAGGGAGGTTATGAGGGAGCTGTATAAAACGCTAGTTAGGCCACAGCTGGGGTACTTTGTTCATTTCTTGGCCCCACACCATAGGAAAGATGTGATTGCACTGGAGAGAGTGCAGATGAAATTCTCCAGGATGTTGCCTGGGCTGGAGAATTTCAGCTATGTGGAGAGACTGAAAAGGCTCGGGTTGTTTTCCTTGAAGCACAGTAGGCTGAAGGGAGATATGATATAATTTAAGTAGCTATATGCTTGATGGCCAGCACTGACACGATGGGTTGACCGGCCTCTTTCTGTGCTGTATATCTCTACGACTCGATGAAAATGTGTTGCGTTGAAAGAGATTAACTGAACTTGTTTGTTCAGTGACTGTAATTAATATCTGTCTCCATTGTCACTAATTGTGTCACTGGGGGGATTCCATGTTCCATTAATAAAGGACTCTTTGCAATGTGTTATCCCATTGTGTCAACGTTAGCATCATCCCCGGTGATAACAGGGTTCAGTGGCTACAGAGAGAGGGAGAGGATAGGTCAGGATCTGAGAAGAATATATTGGATTATTGCGACAATGGGCCAGGATCTGGGAACAATGGACTGGAATGCGACAACAATGGACCCGAATCTGGGAGCAGAAGTCTGGAAAGTTACAACAGTTGATCAGAATCTGAGAATGGAAGATTGGAATGCGGCAGCAATGAGCAGAAGTATAACCAATTGGTTTTATTTTCTTTCTGCACATTATCATTGGCTAACATTAGAATTCCGGATCAAATATGCACTTGTGATTATTCAACACATTTACTATCCCATCCTTGCTATGATTGGTGCCCCTGGTAAGTCTCTCAGTCCAGTTATTATATCTATAAACCATGATTCATTCTGTTACAAATCTTTGTTGTTTCAATATTGAGGAAATGGAAGCCATTCCTTTGATTCCTGGTACAAAGTCAACATGCTAACCAAAGACTCAATCCCCCTCACTTGACAATATCTGAGGCTGGAGCAACTGTTTGCAACCTGGGCAATCATTTTGATCCTCAGCTGAATTCAATTCACATATTATCGCCGCTATCAATACTGACTCCTACCACCTGCAAAATATCGCAATCTACCTCAGCCCATCCGTTGTATAAACCCTTATCATTGCTTTTCTTAAATCCAGATTTGCCTATTCCAAAACTATACTGGTGAGACTCACAGGTACAACCTCTCTTACACTGCAGGAGATTCAAATCACTAATACTAAATCACACCAAACAACATACACCCATCCACATGTTCTCAGCGAAATGCATTGGTTCCTGGTCTAGCAGCACCTCAATTTTCCTATTCCCATCCTTGTGTTTGAACCCCTCCATGTCCTCGCCCCTCCTATTACTCCTATACCTCTGTCCATTTCCCATATCCCTGTGAGTTGTTCCTTTTCAGTATTTATCGCAAATCTCTTTTGAAAGATTACTTCTTTTCATCTGTATCTCTCCATGGTCATGATTCTGGGCTTCACAGAAGGATGAAGCTATTTTGCTGGTGCTGCAAAGGTTATAAAACACAATATGGTGCAGGACAAGCTGCCAGCCACTCCTGGCATATCCCATGTGGTTATCCGTGTTGGGCAGGGTCCTCTAACAACCTTGACGCACTTCTTTGAAATTTGGTCTGTCTCTGCATGTTCCAGGCATCCAGCTTATAAGAATTAGAATTAGAACATTACAGCACAGTACAGGCCCTTCAGCCCTCGATGTTGCGCCGACCTGTGAAACCATCTGTCCTACACTATTCCATTTTCATCCATATGTCTATCCAATGACCACTTAAATGCCCTTATAGGTGAGGAGCTATTGACTTTCCTCTGCTAATGCCAAGTTATTTAAGGTGCTGCAGATTTTTTTCTGGAGGTTGAGTTTGTGAGCTGCTGCATACATTTAGGGAGGGCTGAGGAAGTGTTGACCCAACTCTGGATGAGATATGGAGACTGCATTAACAGCGCATATTGATCTACAAGAAATGGAGCAGAAGCTGCAGAAAAGGAAAGTTCTGTGAAGAGGAAGGCATTGGCGGAATCTGCGCTGGACAACCCGAGATTTTCAAGAGCACGTTTCCTACCAACACCTAACACAAGATTTGTATGCGTGGTAACTCCGATTCAACAAGGAGGTGGTCACAGAGATGTGCAGCCTCCATCAACATAGTCTGGAGTCTCACACCAAAGCCAAGACAGAGCTGTCAGTGGCAGATAAGACCATTCTCTGCATAGACAACTTTCCAGGTGGTGGGGGAGCAAGATATCCAACACCTCCCAATGTGTGTACATTGATGCATTCGGGAGATGACAGAGGGCATCCAGGCCAGGTGAGTAGAAAACATCGTTTTATCCCTCACAGAGAATACAGGATCAGAAATCCCATGGTTTTGCCAAAGCATTGGAGTTCCAGATGGTTCATGTGGCTCTGCGGAATCCAATGTCAAAGAGGAGTGGTAAAGGAAATGAACAACTCTTTTCGATTAATGTGCACTTGATTTGTGACTGTGCAAACGTTGCTGAAATTTGCTGAATGTTCACTATCCTGGCAGTAGCTACAGCAGCTTCAATCTGAAGCAGTCAGCCATTCTCACCATCTTTGCACCTCCAGAGCGAACCAGAATGTTGCTTATCGAGGGAGAATGCTGTGCTGTCATTGAGTGATAGTATGTTTTACTGCACAAAAGCAGAGTTGTCGGCCCATCGACTCCATGCCGGCTCTCCACGGAGCTAATCACTCTGTCCCCACTGCCCCATTCAATCCCTATAGCCCTGCAGGTCTATTTACTTCAAGTGGCCAACCAATTTCCTTTTGAAGTCATTAATTGTTTTATTGTTTTGGCAGCAATACGTTACTAGACAAGCTTGAGTTCAATGGTAAATAAATTGTGGATGTTTTATTGTGAAGTAGCTCTAAGGACAACAACTCTAGCCTATCCAGTCTCTCTTCACAGCTGAAATTCTCCAGCCCAGGCAACATCCTGGTGAATCTCCTCTGCTCCCTCTCCAATGCAGTCACATCCTTCCTATAGTGTGGTGCCCAGAACTGGACACACTCCAGCTGTGGCTTATCTAGTGTTTTATACAGATCCATCATAACCTCCCTGCTCTTATATTCTATGCCTCAGCAATTATCCCATATGCCTTCCTAACCACCTTATCTACCTATGCTGCTGCCTTCAGTGATCTATGGACAAGTACACCAAGGTCCCCCTGACCCTCTGTACTCCCTAGGGTCCTACCACCCATTGTATATTCCATTGTCTTTTTTGTTCCCCCAAGTTGCATCACCTCACACTTCTCAGGATTAAATTCCATTTTCCACTGCTCTGCCCATCTTACCAGCCCATTTATATCGTCCTGCAATCTAAGGCTTTCCTCCTCATTATTTATGACACCACCAATATTCGTGTCATCTTTGAACTTATTGACCATACCTCCTATATTCACATCTAAATCATTAATGTGCAGTACAAGTAGCAGGGGTCCCAGCATCGATCGTGTTTATGTTTAATTTAATACTGCTATTTTATTTCCCATTAATCCATTCCTGATTCCACATTCAATCCATATTTTAACTCTATTTCCTCAACAAATCAGGATTATTTCATTTACACCCTATCTCCAACAGAAAGCTCTGTCACAGGAACTAAAGAAGGTCCGCCACTGATAGTGATCACTGATGCTCAAATGTCATACTAAACTCCTTTCAACTGTTATTTTTACTCCCTAGTTTACAGTTAATTTAGCGACAATTCGGATTAATTGTTTCGTTGATTTTTTTTTAGTGGACTCATGTCCAATTATTGTTTTGGAATAAGTGAATTATATGCTGCCTGTCACTGTTGAGGGAATCTCTCAGTCAGTCCAACATTTAACTTTATGTACAAGATTGCTGCAGAAGCCACAAATCTGGAATAATAACAGAAAATGCTGAAACGACTCGACAGGGCTGGCAGCATATGTGGAGAAAGAAACAGGAAAATGTGTTTTAGATCAGTGAAATTCGCTGGAACTTGAACTGTTTTTAAACTCGGCATGGGAAAGGAGGGATTGCAGGATTTTGATCAATACTGAGTTCAGCAATTTCAGTTCAGCATAACCCCTTTCCAATTTAATCTCTTCCACCTTCCAGCCAATAAGAACCATTCAGTTTTGTTTTTTTACGTATACCCATTTAAATGCACCATTGGGCACAGGAACACATCTGTAACTCTCGATATGTATTCAGTCAAAAATGTTAACTTTGCTCCCAGCCTGATGTATAATTTCTCGGTTTGTTTCACTTCCTCACAGTTAACTTGATGACGATTGTGATCCTGTCTCGGGGAAAGTGCGGGCTCTCCAAATGTGTCACTCGTTACTTAGTGGCCATGGCAGTGGCGGATCTACTTGTCATTATCCTCGACCTTATATTGAGGCACATTCCCATTGTTTATCCAAAACAGTTTCAATTCCTGTTGGCCGTACGCATGTGTAATATCCATGCTGTCCTGCTTCATGCAGCTACAGACTGTTCTGTTTGGTTTACGGTCACCTTCACCTTTGATCGATTTGTGGCCATTTGCTGCCAGAAGCTGAAAAGTAAATATTGCACCGAGAAAATGGCGGCTGTGGTTCTGGGAACTGTGAATGTGCTGAGTTGCTTAAAGAACATTTTCTGGTATTTTATGTTGACAGGTTGGTACTCGAAGGCGAACAGACCCTGGTTTTGCCATGCAAATATGTATGTTTATTTCTCTCATGTCTGGGCAACAATCGAGTTCCTCCATCACATTCTAACCCCTTGTGTCCCATTTTTGGTGATTCTGATGCTCAATTCTTTCACCATCAGACACATCTTAGTGAGCAGCAGAGGTCGCAGGAGACTCCGAGCCCACAGCAGAAGGGAGTGTCGCAGAGACCCAGAGCTGGAGAATCGAAGGAAATCCATAATTTTGCTGCTCGTTATCTCGGCCAATTTCATACTCTTATGGGCTGTGTTAATGGTGAATACGATGTGGCAAAGAATACAGGATTTGGAGCCGGTGGCTCCATCAGTACCCGTTTATCTGATACAATTGAGCTTCATGCTGCAGCTCCTGAGTTGCTGCACAAACACTGCGATTTATGCACTGACCCAGACTCAGTTCAGAGAGCAGTTGAAGAATGTGCTGACATATCCCTTTTCTCAAATTGTTCCATTGATTAAATAAAGAAATGACTGGTTATTTCCAGCAGCTTGTCATTTTCTTTCACACTTCCACCAACCATTGCCAGAGTCTGCTGCCATGATGCCAGATCGAGGGTGGAGGCTATCGCTGTGGTGCCAGAGCTAGGGGCGGGGCCCGTTACTTTGGTGACAGAGCAGGATCATGTTCTTCCGCTATGGTGATGGAGCAGTTGCGGTTTGTGTCTCGATGATGAGAGTGCTGTGAGTGCCCTGTCCGCCTTGTTGAAGAAGCAGTTTGGCCTGTCCCCCATGGTGACGTCTCAGGGTGGGCGGGGCCTGTTCCCCAGTGTGACGGATAATTGGGAGCTGTGGGAAGTCGCTATAGTGATGAGGGACATGTAGCAGGGTCCATTCTCCATGATCACAGCCGGGGGAGGGCGGGGTTGGGGGGGGGGGGTGAGGCCTGCTCGGCATGATTATGATGGAGTGGCGGCAGAGCCTGTTCTATTAGTGGGTGGGGTGTGGTGGTAGGGCTTCTTTCCCATGGTGGAGATTGAGTGGGGAGGGGACCTATTACCCATGGTGGCCGGGGGAATGAAGCTTTGCAGAGTTCCCCGTGGTGACTGGGATTTGCCGAGGCCTGTTGCCCTGCTCAATGAAGAGAGAGTCGGTGCCTGGTCCCCACGGTGACTGGAGATTCTGGGCGGTGCCTGTTTCACATCACAGCGGATGTGTGGGAGCAGGGTCTCTTCATCATTGTGACTGGGATTGGGCGGGGTCTGTTCCCCATGGTGACTGTGAAGTGGTCGCAGAGGCTGTTCCACTATGGCAATGGCACAATGGACGGTGGCAGCGCCTGAGGCTCTCCAGCTTCGCCCACCATGCACAGCCAATGATGCAGTGGAAAGCATAAGGGAAAAGCACCACCAGCAGCCCTGTCCATTGGTGATCTCCATCTCGACCCGGATAGCAACATAAAGAACTACAAAACCAAGAAGACCGAAGATGGTGTGAAGACTGAGCCTGAATTCTTTGTACTCCTTTATAACCATTTTTTTCTGATTGATTATAGTTTTTAATAGAATGTTATAATATTTATGATGATCGGTAACCTTTCAACATCCTTTATAACACCTCATAATCCTTTGAAACTTCATCAAATTTGTCATCCTTCATAATAATATAAACACCTTTATAACAAGATATGACACTTCGTAATCTTTCATGAACTTTTGTATTGTTTTTATAATCGACTGCAAACATTGTACTCTTTATCATCTTTTATAACACTTAATTAAATTCATAACACTTAAAAACCCTACTCAATAGCTTATTTTATTCATCCGTGACCCGTGAGTGGCCTTCTTGGCCTGCTGAAGTGCTGATGTTTAGGTACACGTGTTAGGAAGGGCGTTCCAGGAATTTCACCCAGCGGCAGTGAAGGAAAAGCGATATTGTTCCAAGTCAGAATGGTGTGTGGCTTGAAGGGAAACATGTTCTGCCCTTGCCCTTTTAGGTGGAACCTGTTGCCTAAGGAGCCTTGATGAGTTTCTGCAATGCTTCTTGTCGATGGTACAGATTGTTGCCACTGTACATCAGTCGTGAACAGAGTGAATGTTGCAGGTGGTAAGTGGGCTTCCAGTCAAAAGGGCTGCTTTGTCCTGGGTGGTGCCGAGTTTCTTGTGTGTTGTTGGATCTGCTCTCATCCAGGCTCGTGCAGTGTATTCCATCACACTCCTGATTTGTGCCTTGTAGATGATGGACAGGCATTGAGGAATCATGAGTTGAGTTATTCACTGCAAGATTCCCCACCTCTGACCTGCTTTAGTATTTATGTGGTTCGTCAGGTCAGTTTCTGATTAATGGTAAGACCAGGATGTTGATAGTGTGGAATTCAGTGATGGTGACGCCAGTGAACTTCAAGGGGTTAGATTCCCTCTTGTTTGAGATGGTCATTTTCTGGCAATTGTGTGGCACGAATCCACCCAAGCCTGGATGTTGTCCAATTCTTGCTGCATCTGGACATGGGCTGCTTTCGTATCTGAGGAGTTGTGAATGGTATGGAAAACTGAAATCATCAGTCAACATCACTAATTCTGTTCTTATGATGGAGGGATGGTCATTCCCGGGGGGGGAGGGGTGGTATTCAGTTGGGAGTCTGCTCCCGGGGGGTTATTTCGATGGGAGTCTGTTCCTGGGGAGGTATTTAGATGAGAGTCTGTTCCTGGGGGATATTTAGAATGCCTCCTTTTTCCTTTTGACTAGGCTCACAATATCCCACGTTATCCAAGGCTCCTGAAACTTGTCAAACCTATCCTTCTTCCTCACAGGAATGTGCTGGTCCTGGATTCTATACATCTGATGGTTGAAAGACTCCCACACGTCAGATGTTGATTTACCCTCAAACAGCCGCCCCCAATCTGAATTCCTCAGTTCCTGCCTAATATTATTATAATTAGCCTTCCCCCAATTTAGCACCTTCACCCGAGGACTACTCTTATCCTTATCCACAGGTACCTTAAAACGTATGGAATTATGGTCACTGTTCCTGAAATGCTCCCCTATTGAAAGTCGGCCACCTGGCCGGGCTCATTCCCCAATACCAGGTCGAGTACGGCCCCATCCCTCGTTGGATTATCTACATATTGTTTCAAGAAGCCCTCCTGGATGCTCCATAGAGATCCTGCCCCATAAAAGCCCCCAGCACTAAGTGAGTCCCAGTCAATATAGGGGAAGTTAAAATTACCCACCTTTACATCTTTCCAAATTCTGTTCACGTATCTGTCGACCTCCCGCTGGCTGTTGGGAGGACTGTAGAAAACACCGAACATCGTGACTGCACCCTGCCTATTCCTGAGCTCCACCCATATTGCCTCGCTGCACGACGCCTCCGAGGTGTCCACCCGCAGTACAGCTGTGATACTCTCCTTAACATGTAATGCAACTCCCCCACTCCTTTTACATCCCCCTGTATCCCGCCTGATGATTCTAAATCCTTGAATATTTAGCTGCCAATCCTGTCCTTCTCGCAACCGTGTCTCTGAAATAGAAACAACATCATAGTTCCAAGCACTGATCCCAGCTCCAAGTTCACCTGCCTTACCTGTTATGCTTCTCGCATTGAAACAAATTCACTTCAGGCCACCAGCCCACAACATCCCCTTGCCTGCTTTTCCTCTTAGTCTTACTGGCCTTATTTACCTGCTCTGGTTCACACCCTCCTGCCACACTAGTTGAAACCCTCCCGAGTGACGCTAGTGAACCTCGCAGCCAGGATATTTGTGCCCCTCCAGTTTAGATGCAACCCGTCCTTCTTGTACAGATCCCATCTGTCCCTGACGCGATCCTAATGCTCCAGATATCTGAAATCCTCCCTTCTAGAATTTTATAAGTTGCTATGAGATCCCCTCTCACTCTTCTGAGCTCCAGCGAATATAATCCTAACCGACTCAATCTCTCCTCATACGTCACTCCCGCTATTGCAGGAATCAGTCTGGTAAAACTTTGCTGCACTCCCTCTATAGCAAGAACATCATTCCTCAGATAAGGATACGCAAACTGCCCACAATATTCCAGATGTGGCCTCACCAAGGCGCTGTGTAGCTGCAGCAAGTGATCCCTGCTCCTGTACTCGAATCCTCTCGCTATGAAGGCCAACATACTATTTGCCTTTTTTACCACCTGTTGCACCTGCATGCTTACCTTCAGCGACTGTGTATGATAACACCCAGGCCTCACTGCATATTCCCCTCTCTCAGTTTATAGCCGTTCAGATAATAATCTGCCTTCCTGTTTTTGCGACCAAAGTGGATAGCCTCACATTTACCCACATTATACTGCATCTACCACGCATTAGACCACTCACTCAACTTGTCCAAATCACCCTTGTATATAGTGAATAGCTGGCATCCTAACACCAATCCCTGTGATACCCCACTCGTCATTGCCTGCCATTCGGAAAAAGACACATTTATCCTTGTTATGGGGTTTTCCTAATACAGTTTTTTTTCTAAAAAGGGTTTGACATTGGTAAATCACTGCCTTCTGGCACCCCTTCCATTGCCAAAAGGTGATTGAAAGATTATCACAGTGTCACTGCAATGTCCACCATTCTTTCCCTCAGCAACCTTCATACATCCCAACCATATTGCATAAAAGTTCTACTTTATAAAATTAAAGAAAATGTTTTGAATTGAAAGGGGTTAATTAAACCTGTTTGTTCAGTGACTGGAATTAATGTCAATCTCTGCGGGCAAGTCATTGTGTCACTGGAGGATTTCCCACTTCTATTAATAAGGGACTTATTTCAATGTGTCAGCGTGAACATCACCTCTAGCTCCAACGGGGATTGCGGCTCCAGAGAGAGGGAGAGGATAGACTGGAATTTCAAAACAATGGATTGGAATGTTACAATGATGGATCAGAAGCTGAGAATGATCGATTGGAATGGTGCAACAGTCGTCAGGAATATATTGGTTTGGTTTCACCTATTTACTGAAGATGATGATCGGCTATCATTAGATCGACGGATCTATTTCGGACTGAAAATGATTCAGTACATTTACTATCCCATCCTTGCTATCATCGGTGTCCCTAGTAAGTCTTTCAATTCAGATATTAATTCTATAAACAAGGTTTAACCATGTTACTGCTTTCGTCACTTATTCTCTCACTTTGTTGCAGTTGGTATTTTTGGTAAGACCTTGTATGCAGCTATTAGAGCTTTAAATCATTTCTAACTTTATTACTGCAGAGGTAATTTGCTCTTTCATTTTTGCTGTTGCTGGGGTCCCTGGTAATTCGCTACATCCAGCGATTAAATCGATACATCTTATATCACTATACGAGTGCTCTTGTCATGTAAACATTGGAAAAAATGAAATTAACTTCAGTTCCCAAAACCAACGCTGCACCGTGTCTACCGAATCTATTCCCCACTCAGGCTGTTGTCTGAGGCTGACCCTGACTGTTCACAAACTCACGGACTCTTTCACCCTGAGCTGAGTTCTGATTCAACATTCTCTCCCTCACCCATCATGCTGACGACCACCTCCATAATATTGCCCTCTGCCTCCGCCCATCTGCAATATAAACCCTCATTTGTGCCTCTGTCAAATCCAGACTCGGTTGCCCTAATGTTCCACCCTTCATTTGCAACATTTAATAGACCAAAACTCATCCAAAGCTGCTGCCCATATCCAAACAAGTGCCAAATCCCATTCAAAACCCCATGCTCTCTGAACTACATAGGTTTCCACTCTGGAAATCCCTTCATTCTAATATTTTCACCCGCTTCCATGGCCTCAACCCTTCAGTTACTCCCATTCCCATATTCCTGCAGCTTGCTTCCTTTCACTCGTTATCTAATTCGTTTTGTAAAGAACATTTCGATTCCTCTGTATCTCAGCCTGGCCGCAATTTGTGGCTCTGGAGATCCACTGGTGTCAGTGCTATAAAGCTGGAAACACATCTAATGGTGCAGGGCATGCTGCTGTTCACTTCCAGCGTGCCCCAGGTGGTCCTCCATACTAGGAAAGGCGATTCAGCAACTTTTGAGGTACATTTTGGATCAGCTGAGCATAGGCTCAACAACAATGTCCTGTGCCACATTGGAGTTGGACACCTCCATGCTCCTGTTTAGCTACAGCAGATGTTTTTTTTTTCTCACCTGAGTCCCATGTATTAAAATTCGCTTGTGATATCGTCCCCTGATGAAGTGGCCCACGAGCTATACATTCCTTCCGGCCTGTCTGCACACCACTTGTGCTCTGTCCCACACCACGTGAAGATTCGAACTCTATACCAGCCTCTAAGGAACATGCAATTTGAGTTGATGACTGAGAGCATCAGACAACTTGACGGGGCTTCATCATCAGTGTTGTGTTATTGCTCTCTCTCTCTCTCTCCCTCTGTTTCTCTCTGTCACTTAGTCTCTCTCAATCTATCTATCTCTTTGTCTTTCGGCCTCCTGGAGCTCATGCAGCTAGGAACATGACAGTTTTGGATTGTCAATGAAAATAATAAATACAGAAGGGAAGGGCTGGTGTGAGGAACTGGGGATAGGAAGCAAAATATTCATGCTTCTACTATCGGCAACTTGCACATCATTCAAGATATCAGAATGAAGGTGAGCTGGGGCTTTAGAAGTGCATAATGCAGGAACATGGCGTCATCCTGAATACTCTCGGTGATGCTGAGTGTTACGTGCTCTATTACAGCTGGCCTCAGAATGCAGAGAACCATCTCCTCCCTCAGGCTAGGGGATGAAGTTATGCTTGACCCCCATTGGTTCATTATGGCTGCCTGCTATTATAGGCCACTTTGCCCTGCAGGAGAGAGGGAATAATATCAGTGTTTGTTTTGCACAGTTTTGGTGACTAACTGGAGGCATGTGGAACTAGTGAGAGGTAGGTGTCCGGCTGGCATAGTTAGAATGTGTGTGAAAGTGTAGTGCATCGAGCAGCACGAAATATTGGTGGTGTGGAGGTTAACAGATGCCATGTTTTTTTAATTCATTCATGGGATTTGGGCGTCGCTGGCCATTTATTGCCCATCCCTAATTGCCCTTGAGAGGTGGTGATGAGCTGCCTGGTTGAGCTGCTGCTGTACATTTGGGGTAGATACACCCACAGTGCTGTTAGGAAGGGAGTTCCAGGATTTTGACTCAGCGACAGTGAATGAACGGTGATATAGTTCAAAGTCAGGCTGGTGTGTCACTTGGAGGTAAACGTGCATGTGGTGATGTTCCCATGCATTTGCTGCCCTTGTCCTTCCAGTTGGTTGAGGTCGCGGGTTTGGAAAGTGCTGACTAAGGAGCCTTGGTGCATTGCTGCAGTGCATCTTGTAGATGGTACACACAGCTGGCGCTGTGCGCCGGTGATGGAGGGAGTGAATACATGTAGATGGGGTGCCAATAAAGCGGTATGCTTTGTCCTGGAAGGTGTCGAGCTTTTTGAGTGTTGTTGGAGCTCCAACCATCCAGGCAAATGAAGAGTATTCCATCACATTCCTGACTTGTGTACCATCCTTCAGTCTGAGCAGAAACGTTTTACTACAACTCGCTTTTCTTCTGTTCTTGAGTCACATTTGTATCCAACATGATCGTGAGCCTCCTATTCCAACAACCTTAATATTGTGAACCAGCCTTTCAGATGGCACCTTCTCAAAAGCTTCCTCAAAATACATAGAAACAACATCAACCACATTCCCTTCATCAATCTTCTCTCATATTTCAACAGAAATTAATTTAGGTCAGTCAAGCATCATCTGTCTTTTACAAATCCTCGCTGACTATCATTTCCAAGTGTCTGTTGATTCTTCCCTTATAATTGTTTCCAATAACTTACTTACCACTAGCATCGAACATAGAACAGTCCAGCACAGTACAGGCCCTTCGGCCCACGATGTTATGCCGAATCTTTAACCTACTCAAGATCTAAGTAACTAACGTTAAACCTAACTGACCTGTAGTTGCTGCGACTGTTGCGACACCTTTTCTGGAATAAGATAGTCACATTTTCCAATCTCCAATCATCAGGCACCTCCTCCACATCCAGGAAGATTGGATGGTTATGGCACACCTTTCTGCTCTCTGCATCCCCACTTCCTTTATTAACCTTGGATGCAAGCCATCCAGACAAGGTGACATATCTACCATATGCATAGACTGCTGTTTTCGTCCTCCCACCTCTTAATTTTGACCCAATCCAACGCCTCTTCCCTCTCTACTTCGACAGATGTTTTGTCAGATGCCACTTCCTCAGTGAAAACTGATACAAAGTACTCATTATATAAATTAGCCTGTCACTGCGCCTCCAGGCAGATATTAGTCTCCCTGTCCTTAAGCACTCCAATCCACCTCTTACTACCAACTCTCCATTTACACGCCGGTAGAAGATTGTTCTGCTTTTCTATTCTCATATTCTCTGTTTGACAGTCTGACCTTCCTCGTCATCTTCCCTCTCAATAGATTGTATTTGGCCGGCTTCTCACTTGATGAGTTTAACTGACATATATCATACAACCACTCATTATTTCATCATAATCTCTATCACCCTCGTCATCTAAGGAGCCTTGTTGCTGGTCTCCTAACGTCTTGGCCTTATTTGAATGTGACTAGATTGTAGCTGAAGGCACTCTTCCTTGAAGACGACACTTTGTCTGCCTGTTAGTTTTTGGTTCCATTTGAGCCTGGCTAGATCCCTTTCATCTCACTGAACGTTGCCTCTTCCACTCCAGACGTTCTACCTTAATTCGTTCACGGCGCTTCTGCATTAATGGTCAAAATCCTTGCATGTGATGATCACTCTCACCCAAGTTCTCCCCCAAAGACACTTGGTCCACTTGTCCCACTCATTATGCAGCACCAGATCTAACATTGCCTCCTTTCTAGTTGGGTGGAGAACATACTAATTGAGGGACTTCTCCTGAACGCATTTCAGGAATTCCTCCGCCTCCTTACCCTTCACTCTCGAATTATGCAAATAGATATTTGATTCCCCCAATATCACCATATATAATTTTTGCACATTTTGTGATTTTCCTGCAAATTTAATCCTATCTCAATCTCACTATTTGGACGCCTATAGAGTATCATTATTTGTGTGTTCATACACTTGTTGCTTCTTAATTCTAACCAAATAAAGCCTGTCCTTTCTCCCTCAAGTACAACCTCCTTTTCCAAAACTGCAATGTCTCCCCTAATCACTACTGCCATCCCACCTCTCTTTCACTCCTTCCCTAACTTTTCTGAACACTTTATATCCTTGCATATTAAGCGCCTGGTCCTCACCATTTCTAAATTATGTTTCCATTTTTGCCACACCATCATTATCCCAAACTGCTTTTTGTGCTTGTAATTGACCAACCTTATTTACCACACGTCTGGCGTTTACAAACTTACATTGTAATCCTGGATTCACATTCCTCATAGTCCTTCTTAGTCCAATCCCATCGAAGACGGAAGCATTTCCTTCTATATTACTGTTCAACAGTCTCACAATATGCACCCTATTCCTCCTTTCTACGTCTATGTGTCAGTGCCCATCCCCTGCCAATTGAGTCTAAACAGTCCCCAATCACATTAATGAATCTCCTCACGAGGATGTTGGTCCAATCTAGTTGAGGTGCAACCTGTCCCTTGTGATTAGGTGCCTCCTTTTTTTTTAAAGAGATACAGCACTGAAGCAGGCCCTTCGGCCCACCGAGTCTGTGCCGACCATCAACAACCCATTTATACTAATCCTACACAAATTCCATATTCGTACCACATCCCCACCTGTCCCTATATTTCCCTACCACCTACCTATACTTCTTTTTTCTTTTGGGCCTCCTTATCTCGAGAGACAATGGATACGCGCCTGGAGGTGGTCAGTGGTTTGTGAAGCAGCGCCTGGAGTGGCTATAAAGGCCAATTCTGGAGTGACAGGCTCTTCCACAGGTGCTGCAGAGAAATTTGTTTGTTGGGGCTGTTGCACAGTTGGCTCTCCCCTTGCGCCTCTGTCTTTTTTCCTGCCAACTACTAAGTCTCTTCGACTCGCCACAATTTAGCCCTGTCTTTATACTATACTATACCTATACTAGGGACAATTTATAATGGCCAATTTATCTATCAACCTGCAAATCATTGGCATGTGGGAGGAAACCGGAGCACCCGGAGGAAACCCACGCAGACACAGGGAGAACTTGCAAACTCCACACAAGCAGTACCCAGAATTGAACCCGGGTCGCTGGAGCTGTGAGGCTGCAGTGCTAACCACTGCACCACTCCTGCCTCATTACTGGTCCTAATTACCTCAGAGTTTGAAGCCTTCCCTCCTACATCATCGTCAAGCTACGCATTGATACACCTAAACTTCTACTTCTAATATCACTAATCCGTGGGACTGGGAGTAAGCCAGTGATGTTTGCCTTCAAGGTCCTCCTCTTTAACTTCCAAACTAGTTCCTGACCTAGGACTTCAATACCTACTCTCTCTGTGTCATTGGCACCAAAGTGTATCATTACATCTGCCTCATTCCCTTCCCCTTGTAGAAAGTACTGCATGCTTTCTGTACATCCTTTATCCAGGCACCAGGCATGCAAAATATTATTTTGAAACCATGCTGACTGTCACGGGTCAGAGAATCTCTCTGTCAGTCTTTTTATACGAGAGCAAAGTGCTGTGTTATCTGCAAATCTGAAACAAAACCAGAAAATGCAGGAAATAATCAGCAGGTCCAGCCGCATCTGTGGAGATACAAATAGAGATCACGTTTCTGGTTGATGACCCTGCGTTGGAACTGGGAGTACATGGAGATGTCACAATTTGTAGGACACGCAGCCAAAGGTGGACGGGAGGATGATGATCAACAGTAAGTTCAACAATTTCAGTATCATTCCTTTGCCATTTAACTTCTCCTACCGTCCACCAGATCCCTGACCTTCCCCTGTGTTCTTACAGGTATAATCATTTCAATACATCAATGGGTAGAATAAAACATTTGCCTAAAGCTGGTTCCCAGCCTGACGTATAATTTCTCTTTTTATTTCCCATCCTCACAGCTAACTTGATGACGATTGTGATCCTGTATCGAGGAAAGTGTGGTCTTTCCAAATGTGTCACTCGCTACCTGGTGACCATGGCAGTGATGGATTTACTGGTTGTTTTCCTCGACCTGATATTAAGGCACATTCCAATTGTTTATCGGGAACATTTTCGTTTCATGAATTACATCCGTGTGTGTAATATCCACGCCGTCTTGCTTTATGCCATTACTGACTGTTCTGTCTGGGCCACTGTCACTTTCACCTTTGATCGTTTTGTAGCCATTTCTAGCCAGAAACTGAAGAGAAAATATTGTACTGAGAGAATAGCGGCTGTGGTTCTGGGAACAGTGATTGTACTGTGTTGTTTAAGCAACATTTTCTGGTATTTTGTGTTCAAAAATTACTATCCATTTATCAATTTCCCCTGGTTTTGTTATATGCCAATTGTTGTTATGAGATCTTTCTTCTGGTTAATAGTGATAGCCATTCATCATCTTCTAAATCCCGCTCTCCCATTTATTTTGATACTGCTGCTCAATGTTTTCACTGTCAGGAACATTTTAGTGAGTAGCAGAGCTCGCAGGAGACTCCGGGGGAAAAGCATTGGGGACCATCCCAAAGACCCAGAGATGGAGAGTCGAAGGAAATCCATTATTTTATTGTTTGTTATCTCGTGGAATTTCATATTGCTATGGGCAGTGTTTGCATTGCATTCAATATGGTACCAAATGTTTGTTTTTGGGTATGATACGATATCGCCACCTGATACATTAAACCAACTGGGGTTCATGCTACAACAGCTGAGTTGCTGCACAAATACTTTTATTTATGCCGTGATGCAAACTAAGATCAGGGAGCAGATGAAGGATGTGGTCAAGTATCCCTTTAAACTAATTGTTAAAGTCATTAAAATGTGAGAAGAATTGAAAATCGTTCAACATCAGAACTCATTCCGACATTATATTCTGAGAAAGAGTCCTTTCCTGTGGGCCCATTGATTTACATTAATATTGATACACATACTAACACACCAGTCAAAGATCCAGAATACTCAATGCCCTGGGTCACTGACCCTGAACCTGAATACCCTGAGAATTTAGCCTCGAAACCAGAATGTCCTGTGGCATTAAACCTCAACGCTCACTTCCCTGATCAATGGCCCTGCACCAACAAGGCTCTGGGTCAGTCAACTAGCACCTGTAACGTCTGAGTCAGTGACGCTGAATCTGTAAAGCCCTGGGTCAATGACCCTGCGCCAACAAGGCCCTGGGTCAATGACCCTGAACCTATAATGCCTGGAGCAGTGAGGCTGAACTTGTAATGCATGAGTCAGTGACTCTCCGCCAACAATGCCTCGGTCAGTGATCCTGAAACTAAGCCCGAGGTCAGTGACTCTGATGCGATAATGTCTAGCTCAGTGTCCTTGAACCCCCGATGGCCTGGGTCAATGATTCTGATGGTACAGTGGCCTGGGTCAGTGATTCTGAAGGTACAGTGCCCTGGGTCAGTAACCCTGAGGCCACACTATCCCGTGTCAGTTACAATGAGCTTCAATGCTCTGGATCATTGACCCTGAACCACAATACGTGTAACACTCGATGCCCTTGGCTAGTGACCCTAAACATCTAAGCCCTGAGCCAATGACCCTGAATCCATAATGCCTGGCTCAGTGTTTTGCCTCTTCGATGTTATTACGGCTGTGTACTCAAAGCCGGTGGGTTGTTGATCACCTCAAAACTCCATGCACTCATCTTACGGATTTGGGAGGACAATAACTCCCTACAACTTCAGGAATGTGATATTGCAACTATCTTCAAGAAGGGATAGAAATCATGCAGTGGAAAGTTTGCAGTATTTCCCTCTTGTGCACAGCAGGGGAAATCCTGACATTCATTCGCCTGAATCATCTACTTCCTGTGACGGAGGAAATCTTCCCAGAGCCATAATGTTCCTCTCTACTTTCCAGAGGAATCTCCAACATGGTCTTTGTTGCCAGGCAAATCCAAGGACTGGGTTCCAGCGACGTACTGTCATAGTCCCCAGACTATTTGCAATCTTCTTGACTGTGGCTATTCACCTCAACAAAGATCAGCTGCCCTCTAGTGTGAGTAGTAAATACCACCTAGATGGCAAACTCTTTAACCTCACTCACCTCCGTGCTTAAACTAAAAATTGACCACCATAGGCACGCAGATCTACAGTTTGTGGATGACTGCAGTGTCGTTGCCCACACTGCACCAGATTTTCAAGCTGCGTTTGATCTCTTCAATTCTGTATGCAGGAGGTTTGCCCTATCCTTGAAATTTACCAAAACAAACCAGACTTTTTTTTACCGACACCTGGTCGGCCAAATAATCCACCTCCCATCTAACTTGAAGGAGAGACTTTGGAAAATGTTGAGCACTTCCCATAACTTGGCAATCATCTTTCTCAAAAGGCCACCATTGATGAGGAGATCAAACACCGGATCAGCTGTGCCAGCTCAGCCTTCTAGAAACTATGGCCGGGGGTGTTTGACAGCAAAGGCCTTTGCAAGTCAAATAAAGTCCTAGTGTCCAGAGCAGTTGTCAGCACACTCGTGTACTGCAGTGAGACTTGGACTATACAGCAGAAAAACAGAAGAGTGTTGGAGCAATTCCAGCTGAAATGTCTTTGTCAGACACTCTGGATTCAATGGGAGGACAGTTGGACAAACTCTAGTGTACTTCTTGAAGCCAGATCCACAAGCATTCAGGCAAAATTCCTGAAAAACCAACTTCGATGAGCTCGACACTGCACAGATGACTGAACTGCGTCTCCCCAGCCAGGTCCTGTTTTGCCAACTCTCAAATGGCTAGGTTCCATGGAAGGACAAAAAGAACCCTTCAAGGAAAATCTGAAGCTCTCTTTGAAGTGCGGCAGCATTGACATTGATGGCTTGGAGGAGCTTGCTAAGACTGGTTCAATATGGCGACAACCTGTCCATCAAACTGCGTTATTTTTGTGTCCAAACGCTTTAATGATGAGACAGAGAAGCGGCAGAGAAGGAAAGAAAAGGAAGCAAATCCTACATCTAGTCAGCCATTCTTTTTTTCCAATTCAGTAAATGACTGGATACGCAAATACCTACACTCCTGAAGGTTCACTTCCTATGTCACATGCCCTCAGATCCTGCTTATTTGGAACATAGTTTTAAAATTAAAAACAACTTTCTTATCATTCCTGACCGGCTCGTCAGTTGTTGGATGTCGGGGTGCGAGAGTCAATTACCCTTCAATTATTCTTTTGCACTATTGTTCCAAATTCTGAAGTGACTCGAATATAACAGTGGTTATATTCTATTCACTACAATTATGACTTCACAGATGCAATGAACAGCAATATCAAAGAACAACAGTAATACCATTAAACACTGTGTAGAAGAGTGATCTCCATGTAATACTCGCTGGCCCTGCCCCAGGTACATTATGTCATTCAATGTGACACAATATCGCTACCATGCCAGGGCACACGAAAATTCCTTATGTTTTCTTTACACAATAAATGCTATGGAGACCGATTTACCCCAATCACTTTCTCAAACCTATTACCTTTCTATCATTTGACAGCTCTGATGATAGATCACAGACCTGAAACGTTAACTCTGTTTATCTCTGCACAACTGATGGCAGACCTGCTGAGTATTTCCATCACTCTCTGTTTTTAATTCAGCTTTCCAGAATTTGCAGCATTTTGCTTTTATCTTAAACAATCATGATCTCGTAATTACTTGAATGGCTCAATTACAAACAAACAAAAAAAATTGAACCATCTGTCATCCCGGGTCAGGTCAAACACTCACGGTTTCCCACGCAATGACCCAACTCGTAAATAATCTAATGTTAAGACTCAGGCAACGTAAGGAAAGCATGGCAGAATAGGCACCCAGGATTAGGACGACTGCTCATGTGGAGGATAAGCATCAGTAATCCCTCAGAGAATCACAACAGACCAGCGAGACTCAGAAAAAGGATACTTGTGTTGAATTTGTGAGTCTCGCCTTCTGGAATGTTTTAGTATTTGGTGAGAATGTTGAGCTAGTGAACTTTTGCCCCAGTGGGATGAATAGATACTATATGACTTTATTACAACAGTAAGGTACCATGTGTACTGTAAATATGGACTGAAATCACAATGTGACTGATCAATTTTCAGCTGAATACTATGACTACAGTTATACCTGCTATCCTGTGAGAATATACAGAAGACACGATGGGATGAAGTCAAAGTGGACACTGTTGAATTTGCTAGCTTGATCTTTGTGGGAACACAAGGGTTAACTAAGTTTAAAATATTAAATGGTCAATTCGCTTGTACAAGTAAACACTCAACAGAAATGGGTCTGGAATGTTCTATGTGCTGCATTCCTAAGACAAGATGTGGACAGTAAATGACCAAAGGCCTGGAATTACAAGAAGGCAGGATATGGAGAATAAAATGGAGTCTTTTAATGACAAGAAATTAGTTACGGGTGAGGCTTGGAATGTAGAAGCAAATGCAATGTGTGTGTGGGGTGGTCCAGGCAGTATAGGAAAAGATATTGATCACACACAGTGATTGATCATGCAGGGAAAGACCCTAACACTGAGCCCAGTGACATGGTACACGAGGGGAGAGTGAGGGTCAGTCCTGGATATAAGGGGGTCCCTTTCCTTTATCTGACACTGCAGTCCAGATAGCTGGGCCAGCTATTGGAAGAAGATCCCTCCTGAACGACTGATCATCAATCAGTGGGAACTTGGTGAGATTAAAGACACAGACGAGGTGAGAGTCTGTGGGGATCATTTACAGCATTGATTTTTCCAGGAATATTCACTGGGATTTTCGTGCTACTTTACTGGAATTCTATGTAACCTAACCTACGTGTAATCTTTAATCTTGTAGTGCATGTGTAATGTTTAATTTCTGAAAACCATACAGAGTAAAGTTTAAGGTACTGCAACAAACTCAATAGTGTTGGCATTTATTACCTCATCGGGTCGAATCTGTAGTTAAGTTGGACTAGACTTGTGAATAATTGTTTTTAAGTTGTTTTTCCGGCAGTACGAGTGTAAATCGATTTGCAGCATCCCATCATATAATGTACACTCCTGTCTATATTGTCTGAATACAGACACAAAATAGCCACAAATTTTGCTATTTATACCGGGGCAGACAGGTGAAGTGTTTATTTTGTCTGTGATTTAACTCAACCCCGAAAGATAACCAACATGGTGGGAGAGAGTGATAGACAGAGAGAGGGACAGAGGTAGAGTAACAGAGAGACAGGGAGAGATAGAAACGGAGAGTGAACAGAGAGATAGTGAGGGATAGAGACAGAAGCAGAGAGATAGAAAGTGCCAGGAGACCCTGAGACACTTTCGAAGCAGGGAGACGGGGAGACAGGCTGTGTGGAGACCCTGGGGTAACGTTATGGGACCAGAGACAGAGACACACACACTCTTCCCCTCTATTAATAAAATGGTGGGAGGAAGAGAGAGAGAGAGAGAGATGGGGTGAGGGAGAAGGAGGAGGAATAAGAAGTCCCAAAGGTGTTACACAGGGTGCATTTTAAAACAAAATCTGATGCCAAACCCACATCAGGAGAGATTAAGGATGATGACCAAAAGTTTGGTCAAAGAGGTTAGTTTTAAGGAATGTCTTGAAGCAGGAATGAGAGATAGAGATGGAGAGGTTTAGGGAAGGAATTCCCCAGTGTTAACAGGCAGTGACATTAATTCCTGATTGTCGGTAGAGATTTGTTAGGAAAGGGTATTAATGTTTACGGAGCCAAGACAGCTCAATGTGGAGAAAGAGCAAATCAGCCATGACCTGAGTGAATCGGCAGGATAGTCTCGAGGGGCCGAATAGCCTCCTCCTGTTTTCCTCAGGGATTTATTAATATCACTGCCAATGTACTGATGGTTTCCTGTTTGAAAAAATCTGACCAGGTCAGGGTTCTCTCTGGTCTCCCCTAAACCCTCCCGCCAGCCTTGGAACGACTCATAGATTCATGTCTAAGGGAACTGGTCAATGGAGAGAATGTCTCTCTTCGCTGATGGGTTAATAAAGCAGATGGGATCCTGAGCTTTATAAACAGAGATCGAGAGTGTAAAAGTCAGGAAGTGATGCTAAACCTTTATAAAGTAATAGTTTGTCCTCGGCTGGAGTATTGTGACCAATTCTGGGACCACACTTCAGGAAGAACATGGAGACTTTGGTGAATGGAGAAGAGATTTACTGGAACAGTTCCTGGATGAGATTATTACAGTTACACTGATAGACTGGAGAAGCTGGGCTTGTTCTCCTTAGAACAGAGAAGATTAAAAGGAGATTTCCCTTTCGTGAAACCATGTTGACTTGGTTTGATGACACGATGACATATTTCCTAAGAGTGTGCAGGTACAGAGGGAGCTGGAGGTTCACGAGCAGTGATCTTTGAAGGCAGCAGCACATAGTAAGAGAGTAATTAGTAAAACATATGCGATCTTGGTCTTCAGAGAGACAGAGCGAGAGAGAGGGAGGGAGAGGTGGGCAGAAAGAGGGAGGGAGAGATGGGCAGAAAGAGTGAGGGAGAGACAGGCAGAAAGAGTGAGGGAGAGACAGGCAGATTGTAGGAGAACATTTACATCTAACTGTGATAATATCACAAATTTAAAGGGACTATGCACTGAAAAAGCTGGCCACAGACAACAACTAAAGTCACACACCATCCTGACTTGGAACGATATTGCACTGGGTCACAATCCTGGAACTCCCTTCCTAACAGCACTGTGGGTCTACCCAACCCACACGGACTGCAGTGGTTCAAGAACATGGCTCACCCACCTTCTCAAGGGAAATTAGGGATGGACAATAAATACTGGCCTTGACAGTGACACACACGTCACTCGAATCAATTTTTAAAAATAAAAATTCAGCACCGAGCCACTTAAGGGGATATTAGACTAGACGACCAAAAACTTGGTCAGAGGTTGTTTTGAGGGAGTGTCTTTAAATAGGAAAGAGAGTTAGTGAGACGGAGAGGTTTAGGAAAGGAATTCCAGAGTTAGGGCCTTGGCAGCTTGAAGGCACGGCCACCAATGGAATGATTCAAATTGGGGATGTTCAAGAGGCCAGAATTAGAGGATCACAGATATTGGTGGATTGTGGAGCTGGAAGGGCTTGCAGAGATAGGGAGGGGTCATTTGTGGAAGACAACTCCAAAATTCCACCACCCTTTGTGTGTAGAAGTGATAATAAATTTCACCCTGGGAAGGGTTTTCGACTAATGTTTGATTTTTCGACTGTGCCCCTCGTCCAAGACTCCCACAACTAGTGAGAAGATTTTCTCTCTATCTACCCAATCAGTTTCCTTTATTATCTTGTAAACTTTGATCAAATCACCCCTTAACCTTCTAAATTCCAGGGATACAGAGTAACGCTCTGTCTATACTTTCCCATCACATGCTGCCAAGCCAAGTTATCCACAGAGTAAATCTCTGTCTTCTCTGTTCTATCAAACACTCCCAGGGCAGGTACGGTGTGGGGGTAAGATACAGAGTAAAGCTGCCTCTATATTTGCCTCTCTTTCTCCTCCTCCATCCAGATGGAGAGAGTAACAGTGAGAAAGACAGGGATAGATATAGAGAGAGAATAACAGAGAGAGGGAAGGATAGCAATGGGGAGAGAGTACCAGAGAGAACGAGGAAGAGATTGGGATGGAGAGTGTCGGTCAGTGTTCCTGCAAAGCTGTGTGCAGCAGCCTGGAAGGTACCACGCAGGTCCTGTTCCATGATAAATAACACACGTCTGCAAACATTCTTAAAAATTTAAAAGGACAGGGCACGGAAAAAATAACTGGTCGTGCACAACAACTAAATTTTCTGGGAACATTGGAGCCAGATGTAGCTCAGTGGGTAATAATCCTGCCTCTGAGTTATACGTTTGTGGGTTCAGGTCTGAACATAAAATCTAGGCTGATGCCACCCAACAGAAAATCTGAACAGACCAGCGAGACTCAGAAAAGGAAACTTGTGTTGAATTTGTGAGCATCGCTTTCTGGAATGTTTTAGTGTTTGGTCAGAATGTTGACCCAGTAGAATTTTGCCCCTGTGGGATGAGAGTTATCTGAATAGAGATTATAATATCTTATTGCAACATGAAGGTACTGTGTGTACTGAGTATATCAACATTTGCAGCGTCCCATCATGTAAAATACTTTACTGGGTGTGGGATCAGGGTTTGATATTTCCAAAACACTGAAGTAAACTCCAACTTTTAATCAGCCTTGGTGATGACGAATTGAAGGAAATTAGTATTAGTAAGAAGGTTGTATTGGATAAATTAATGGGACTGAAGTTCCCAGGACCTGATATTCTACATCACAGAGTGTTGAAAGAGGTCACGATGGAGATAGTCAATGCATTGGTGAGCATCATTCAAAGACATAAAGGGATATGAGGATGGTCTGGGGAAAAGGCATTGAAGTGGATGATCAGCCATGTTAGTATTGAATGGTGGAGCAGGCTCGATGGGCTGAATGGCCTACTCCTGTTCCTATGCTCCCAAGCTGCTGAAATAGTTTCTCCCAAACGACCCCATCAGTTCCCCTTAATATCTCAACAACTTTGATCAAATCACCTTGATCCTCCTAAATTCCAGGGAAAAAATCCCTAGTTTGTGTAATATCACCTCGTAATTTAACCCTTGGAGTCCAGTTATCATTCTGGGAAATCTACACTGCACCCAAATGGACATGGACCCCCCCACCCCCACCCCACGACCCCACCCCCAAGTCTCTTTGGGCCTCCAGTGTTTCTATCTTTTCACCATTTATAAAGTACTCTGTTCTAGTCTTTTTTACTGACATTGAAATCTATCTACCACAGTTTTGCCCATTCACTTCAGATATTAATATGTCTTTGTAATTTGATACTTCCAGCAACACTGCTTACAATGCTGCCTATTTTTGTGTCATTGGTAAACTTCCAGAGATATGTTTTTTCTTTTGGAAAAAACAGAATTCAAATTCACAACAGCCCAGTGTGGGATTTGAACTCCTGCTTTTTCAATCATCAGCTCAGGCCTTCAAATTAAAACCCATAAAAAGAGATTCATTTCCCTACTGCTGTTGTCTGACTGTCTCAGGTTTTATATATTGTTCCCTTCTCCTCTTCTTCCATGTGTCTGAAGTCTTTGAAGTTTGTCAGACATTGGTAAACTACTTCATGTGGTGTTCTGTAAATACCTTCAATTCTGTGTATCTGCAAGGGACACAATTCAAATTCTCACCTTCTTGCATCAACCAAAACCTGCAGGTCCATTCAAACACCCCTATTTCCTGTCTCTGCAGAGATAGCCCACACTTCCACAATGCAGGAATGTCTGAATGGAAACAGCTTTTGACACATGTTTGCTAACACTTTTCAGGATGAAGCTAAATTCAACTGAGAGATTGCACGCCCCAAATTGAATCTTTTAGATGTAAAAAGTGACACAAATGAAATCCCAGATCTCTCTGTCCCTGCACCCATTTTAACATTGTACCATTTAGTTTATATCACTTCTCCTCAGCCTTCCATCCAAAATGCATCATTTTACATTTCTCAGCATTGAAGTTAACCTGCCATCTGTCTAACCATTTCACCAGACTGCCTCGATCCTCCTGAAGTCTACTACTATTCCCTTCCCTGTTTATTACATTGCAGTTGGCACAATGTTGAAGTTATGTCCTGTAAACCCAAGTCCAAGTCATTAATATATATCAAAAAGATCAGTGGTCCTAATCCAAACCCCTGGGGAATACCCCTGTACCACAATGTACACTGTATACAGTGAGTACAAAAGGACGGAGGTTATGCTGAACATTTATAAAGCTCTGGTTCGGCCCCAACTGGAGAATTGTGTCCAGTTCTGGTCACCACACTTTAGGAAGGAGGTGAGGGTCCTTGAGAGGGTGCAGAGGAGAGATACTAGAATGGTTCCAGTGTTCAAGGATTTTAGCTACAAAGTTAGGTTGGAAAAGCTGGGTTTGGTCTCCTTAGAACAAAGGAGATTGAGGGGAGATTGAATAGAAGTGTATAAGATTCTGTCAGGCATAGATACCGTCCTCCGTCCTCCAGTCTGAACCAACCATTCACCACTACTCTCTGTGTTCTGTCCCTTAGCCAATGTCGTATCCACTCTGTCCCTGTCCCGTTCATTCCATGAACATTCATTTTGCTAACTAGTCAATTATGAGGCACAAGTATGACGTCCCCATGAGGAAATTGGTCCCAGAGCACAGAAAAACACACACACAGAAAAAAACACCGACAGGCAATGACCATCTGCAACAAGAGAGAATCCAACCACCTCCCCTTGGCATTCAAAGCATTATCCCATCGCTGAATCCCCCAGCATCAACATCCTGGGGAAACATTGACCAGAAACTGACCAGAAGAAATCACATCAATACTGTGGCTACAAGTGGCTCACCCCTGACTCCCCAAACCCTTTCAACCGCCTACAAGATGCAAGTCAGGTGTGTGATGGTATCTCTCCACTTGCCTGGATGAGTGCAGCACCTACAACACTACAGAAGATCGACACCATCTAGGACAAAGCAGCCCACTTGATTGGCACCCCATCCACCACTTTAAACTTTGATCAGATCACCCCTTAACCTTCTAAATTCCAAGGATACAGAGTAAAGCTCACTGATTTTCACTGATTCCTGAGGCTGACAGGACAGATGGATATGCTGGTTAGGAAGGGATAAGGGAGAATTTCATTTCTTAACCAGCGGAAATAATCTCTCAGTGTCGACCCTATCCAGTCCCTTTAGAATCTGATATGTTTCAATGAGATCACCTCTCATTCTTCTAAACTCCAGAGAATACAGGTCCAATTTACTCAGCCTCTCATCATCGGACAATGGCAGAGAAACTAAACAAACACTTTGTGTCTGTTTACATGTTCTCTATCATGCTCTGTAATCTTCCTTGAATCATGTAACACTGCAGTTTATGGATCATTTCACTAATCGCTGTTGAGCTGATGAATTTGTTTGATTGGCAGTGATAATATTTTTGGATCATTGTATTGAGTCCAATGGGTTACAACCTGGATTACTGGGTGATGTCTCTCTGCAACTTTTATCTGTGTTATCTGGGCATCAACCTGCAATCTCTTTTTATATGTCTGACTCCACTCATTCGCCCGGGGATAAAGTTACTTTTGTCTGGTTGTCCACCCAATTAAATGAGTGTGTGACACCGCAAGACATTTTTTTTACTGTGAACGTGTGCTGATCTCTCTCTCTCACACACAGACATGCACACACAGACACGCACACCCAGTCAGACACACAGACAGACACTCACACACACACACAGACACACACACAGCCGCAGACACACACAGACGCAGACACGCACACACAGACACACACACACTGACACACACACAGACGCACTCACACTCACAGATGCAGACGCACAGACACATCCGCAGACACACACACACTATCTGCCTCTCTCTCTGCCCACGTCTATCCCGGACCTTCCCTCTCTCTCTGATGGACACTCTATCTCTCATTCATTTTTCACTCTTTGTGTACACCCTGTGTCTGCTCTTTTCCTCTAATTTCTCATTTACCTTCCCACTCTCTCTCCATCTCTCTCTCTCTCTCTCTTTCGCTCTTTTACTCTCTCCTCACCTTTATCTCTCCATTTATCTGTTTCCTCACTCTCAAACTCTACCTCTCCCTCACTCCCCACCTTCCTTTCTCTTTGATCTCTCTTCACATCTCTCTATCACTCTCTCTCCATCTCTGTCCAATTGAGGAAATTCTCCCTCCCTTTCTCACCATCTCTTGCTCTATCACTCTGTCCCTATCACCTATTTACTCTCAGTCTCTCCATCCCTCTATTATTCTTTCAATCTCATTTCTCTCTCTCTCCATCACTCTCTTTTATTTCCCTCCAACTCTCTTGCTCTGTCTGTCCATGTTGGGTCCCTTTAAGAGTTTGGGACAGTTCTGGCGGTGCAGGGTCCCTTTAAGAATCTGGTGCTGGCCCCTTCCCCACCCCAGGAGGGGTCACAGGTCGCTTAAACTGCGGCTGCGCGGAGGCTGGAGCGCCAGTTGACCCCTTTGACCTCCAAACACGTGGAGAAGCGCAGCCAATCAGAGCTCAGGACACTGTGGTTGGGACGGGGCGTCATCAGTCGCCATGTTTGCGTGACGACGCCCGTCGACCGTTTGCTTCCGCAAAAAGCAGCTTAAAGGAAAAGCCGAAGCGGCTTCAGTCGTCAATCTCAATGAAGGAAACTTGAAAGTCTGAGCCGCGGGAGAATGAAAAAAAGCGGCGGTAAACGCGCTTGTGGAGATGCGCATGTGTGGAAGCTCCTCCCAGAGTGCAACGCGGCCTATACCACAGGGGCCTTTCCCAGTCGCGGGGCATTGTGGGAGCCGCAGGAGGCCATTGCCCCCTCATTCACTCAGTCAAAATCAACTCATTCCCTCTCAGCTTTGCTCTCTCCTTTCGATTTTTCAGGCTGAAACGGGCTTTGTTGCTAACAATTACACCATCCCAGGTGTGATCAGATACTCTGGCCCTTCGTAAACCATTTCCTGTCCCTCAACAGCTTGTGCTTATCGGTGTGTAATTTTTCCCCCTTCTGATGTTGTTGAATTTGTTGATGTTTTCCCACTGTTGAGGTTGTTGTTGGATTTGTTGGTGTTTTTCTCCTGTTGAGGTTATTGTGGCAACAGTATGGCACTCCTTCAGTACCGACACTCCGAGAGTGCAGCGCTCCCTCAGTACTGCCCCTCCCAAATGCAACACTCTCTCAGTACTGACCCTCTGACAGTGCGGCGCTCCCTTAATACTGACCCTCTGGCAGTGCAGCAATCCCTCAGTACTGACCCTCTGGCAGTGCGGCAATCCCTCAGTACTGACCCTCTGGCAGTGCGGCAATCCCTCAGTGCTGACCCTCTGACAGTGCGACAATCCCTCAGTATTGACCCTCTGACAGTGCGGCAATCCCTCAGTAGTGACCCTCTGACAGTGCAGCAATCCCTTAATACTGACCCTCTGACAGTGCAGCAATCCCTCAGTACTGACCCTCTGGCAGTGCGGCAATCCCTCAGTGCTGACCCTCTGACAGTGCGGCAATCCCTCAGTAGTGACCCTCTGACAGTGCAGCAATCCCTTAATACTGACCCTCTGACAGTGCAGCAATCCCTCAGTGCTGACCCTCTGACAGTGCGGCCCTCCCTCAGTACTGACCCTCTGACAGTGCGGCAATCCCTCAGTGCTGACCCTCTGACAGTGCGGCAATCCCTCAGTACTGACCCTCTGACAGTGCGGCAATCCCTCAGTATTGACCCTCTGACAGTGCGGCAATCCCTCAGTATTGACCCTCTGACAGTGCTGCAATCCCTCAGTATTGACCCTCTGACAGTGCAGCAATCCCTCACTACTGATTTTCCGACAGTGCAGCACACCTTCAGGACTGACGCTTTGACAGAGAATCGCTGCCTCTGTACTAACTGGAGTTTTACTGAGTTTCTGAGCGAGGAGAGAGAAACAGGCATAGATACACACACAGACAAACACACAGACAGACACACACACACACACACACAGACACACACACAGAAACAAACTGCCCAAGGGACAGAGAGTGAAAGAAGAATATTTCAATTTCCAAAAGCCATTCGAGAAGGTCAATGTTAGATTTAAAAATGAACAATTGATTTAGCATCAATGGTCGTTTACAGAAGACTGTTCCAAACTAACATCACCTTTAGTCTGTAGAGGCGTTTCCTAACTTCACTCCTGAAAGGTCTGCCTCTAATTTTGAGACTATGCTCACTAGTCCCAGAGTCCCCCAAACATAAAAACAGACTGTAAAAGTTTCTATCTGTACGTAAAAAGGAAACGTTTGGCTGAGACAAATGTGGGTCCATTACAGGCAGAGTCAGGAGAATTTATAATGGGGAATAGAGAAATGGCAGTGAAGCTAAATGATGACTTTGTGTCTGTCTTCACTGAGGAAGATATAAGAAATCTCCCAGAATTAGAGATCCAAGGGATTAGGGGGAATGAGGAATTGAAGTAAATTAGTATTAGTAAGAAGGTTGTATTGGAGAAATTAATGGGGCTGAAGGTTGAGAAGTTGCCAGGACAAGATATTCTACATCCCAGAATGTTGAAAGAGGTAGCTATGGAGATAGTGGATGCATTGGTGATCATCTTCCAAAATTCTATAGTTTCTGGAACGGGTCCTGCAGATTGGAAGGTAGTAAATGCCATCCCACTATTTAAGAACGGAGGGAGAGAGAAAACAGGGAATTACCGACCAGTTAGCCTTACATCAGTCATTGGGAAAAGGCTGAATTCTATTTTAAAGGATGTGATAAATGGATACTTGGATAATAATGATCGGATTGGGCAGAGTCAACATGGATTTATTCATGTTCGATGAACCTTTTGGAGTTTTTTGAGGATGAAGGGGAGTCGGTGGACGTGGTATACTTGGGATTTTCAGAAAGCTTTTGATAAAGTCTCCCGCAGGAGATTGGTTAGCAACATTAAAGCAGATGGGATAGGAGGTAATATACTGGCATGGATTCAGGATTGGTTAACAGGCAGAAAACAGAGAGTAGGAATAAATGGGTAATTTCTTTACTCAGAGAGTTGTGAATCTTTGGAATTCTCGACCCCAGAGGGCTGTGGAAGCTCAGTCATTGAGTATGTTTAAAGCAGAGATTGACAGATTTCTAAATGCCAATGACATAAAGGGATATGAGGATAGTCTGGGAAAAGACATTGAAGTGGATGATCAACCATGATCATATTGAATGGTGGAGCCGGCTCGATGGGCTGAATGGCCTACTCCTGTTCCTATGTTCCCAAGCTGCTGAAATAGTTTCTCCCAAACTACCCCATCAGTTCCCCTTAATATCTCAATAACTTTGATCAAATCACCTTGATCCTTCTAAATTCTATAGTTTCTGGAACGGGTCCTGCAGATTGGAAGGTAGTAAATGCCATCCCACTATTTAAGAAGAGAGTGAGAGAGAAAACAGGGAATTACAGGCGGAGGCGACAGAAGAAGAGCTCAACGTCATGCCAAGCGCGAAATTCATTGAGGTGGGGGCGTAAGGGGAAAAAACTGAGACCTTTGCTGAGGACAGAACGTTCAGCATCAGAGAGGGGGAGGTCAGAGGGTATAGTGAATACACGGCAAGGGGTCAGATCAGAAGGGGTGGGGTCAGAGGGAAGTGAAGCGGAAGGAGGATCTGGAGGAGCATTCGTCCCCCTCAGCTGCTGGAGCTTGCGTTCCTTGACACCTGAAAGGAAGAAAAAAAGTTTTTTGTTAATGCGTCGGATGAGACGAAAGATGAAATGAAACTGTGGAGTAGAACAGCTTTGAGATAAGGTGAGGTGGTGCTGCTGGACAGAGAGGTCCAGTGTGTGCATGTGGCGGCGCATAGCACTGAGTGTGGATCTCAGGATGCGGCGAGAGTAGCAGTCCGAGGAACGTTGTATTTCTCGGAGATACCTGTGATCCTGGGTGGTTTCAAAGCATGATGGGTGAAACTGCAGTTGGAATCCACGTGGAATAAGTCGGAGCCGGAGACAGTCACTGAGGAAGGAGATGTGGCTGTGAAAATGAGTTTTGGTAGAAACTTCATCAAACACCAGGAGGGAAATAGAAAGCAATGAAGGTGAATAAGGTAAAAGAGACAAGCGAAAATCCCATCGGAGAGAAGAGCAGAACTTCTTCAAGGTAGGCATTCCTGGAAGAGAAGTGGCAGTGAATTAAACACTAAAATAAAAGCAAAATACTGCGGATGCTGTAAATCTGAAATAAAAACAAGAAATGCTGGAACCACTCAGCAGGTCTGGCAGCATCTGTGGAAAGAGAAGCAGAGTTAACGTTTCGGGTCAGTGACCCTTCATCGGAATATTATATGGGGATTGTAACTCTGGGACTGTGCATGGGGATTGTTACCCTGGGACTGTACATGGGGATTGTAATCCTGAGACTGTATTTGGGGATTGTAACCCTGAGACTGTACATGGGGATTGTAACCCTGGGACTGTACATGGGGTTTGTAACCCTGGGACTGTACATGGGGATTGTAACCCTGGGACTGTACATGGTGATTGTAATCATGAGACTGTATATGGGGATTGTAATGAAAACAAAATACTGCAGAAGCTGGAAATCTGAAATAAAAACAAGAAATGCTGGAACCACTCAGCAGGTCTGGCAGCATCTGTGGAAAGAGAAGCAGAGTTAACGTTTCGGGTCAGTGACCCTTGTTCGGAACTGACAAATATTAAAAATGTCACAGGTTATAAGCAATTGAAGTGGGGTGGGGCAAGAGATAACAAAGGAGAAGGTGCAGATTGGACAAGGCCACATAGCTGACCAAAAGGTCATGGAGCAAAGGCAAACAATATGTTAATGGTGTGTTGAAAGACAAAGCATTAGTACACAAAAGGTGTTTTTTTTTTCTTCTTTGGCCTCCTTATCTCGAGAGACAATGGATACGCGCCTGGAGGTGGTCAGTGGTTTGTGAAGCAGCGCCTGGAGTGGCTATAAAGGCCAATTCTAGAGTGACAGGGTCTTCCACAGGTGCTGCAGAAAAATTTGTTTGTCGGGGCTGTTACACAGTTGGCTCTCCCCTTGTGCTTCTGTCTTTTTTCCTGCCAACTACTAAGTCTCTTCGACTCGCCACATTTTAGCCCCGCCTTTATGGCTGCCCGCCAGCTCTGGTGAACGCTGGCAACTGACTCCCACGACTTGTGATCAATGTCACAGGACTTCATGTCGCGTTTGCAGACGTCTTTATAACGGAGACATGGACGGCTGGTGGGTCTGATACCAGTGGCGAGCTCGCTGTACAATGTGTCTTTGGGGATCCTGCCATCTTCCATGCGGCTCACATGGCCAAACCATCTCAAGCGCCGCTGACTCAGTAGGGTGTATAAGCTGGGGAAGTTGGCCGCCTCGAGGACTTCTGTGTTGGAGATATTGTCCTGCCACCTGATGCCAAGTATTCTCTGGAGGCAACGAAGATGGAATGAATTGAGACGTCGCTCTTGGCTGACATACGTTGTCCAGGCCTCGCTGCCGTAGAGCAAGGTACTGAGAACACAGGCTTGATACACTCGGACTTTTGTGTTCCGTGTCAGTGCGCCATTTTCCCACACTCTCTTGGCCAGTCTGGACATAGCAGTGGAAGCCTTTCCCATGCGCTTGTTGATTTCTGCATCTAGAGACATGTTACTGGTGATAGTTGAGCCTAGGTAGTTGAACTCTTAAACCACTTCCAGAGCATGGTCGCCAATATTGTTGGATGGAGCATTTCTGACATCCTGTCCCATGATGTTCGTTTTCTTGAGGCTGATGGTTAGGCCAAATTCATTGCAGGCAGACGCAAACCTGTCGATGAGACTCTGCAGGCACTCTTCAGTGTGAGATGTTAAAGCAGCATCGTCAGCAAAGAGGAGTTCCCTGATGAGGACTTTCCGTACTTTGGACTTCGCTCTTTGACGGGCAAGGTTGAACAACCTGCCCACTGATCTTGTGTGGAGGAAAATTCATCAGAAGACTTGAATGCATGTGAAAGCAGCAGGGAGAAGAAAATCCCAAAAAGTGTGGGTGCGAGAACACAGCCCTGTTTCACTCCACTCAGGATAGGAAAGGGCTCTGAGGAGGAGCCACCATGTTGAATTGTGCCTTTCATATTGTCATGGAATGAGGTGATGATACTTAGTAGCTTTGGTGGACATCCAATCTTTTCTAGTAATCTGAAGAGACCACGTCTGCTGAGGAGGTCAAAGGCTTTGGTGAGATCAATGAAAGCAATGTAGAGGGGCATCTGTTGTTCACGGCATTTCTCCTGTATCTGACGAAGGGAGAACAGCATGTCAACGGTCGATCTCTCTGCACGAAGGCCACACTGTGCCTCAGGGTAGATGCGCTCGGCCAGCTTCTGGAGCCTGTTCAGAGCGACTCGAGCAAAGACTTTCCCCACTATGCTGAGCAGGGAGATTCCACGGTAGTTGTTGCAGTCACCGCGGTCACCTTTGTTTTTATAGAGGGTGATTATATTGGCATCGTTAACACAAAAGGTGTTAATGGACTGAATATTGAACAGTAGCAAGTGCAAACATGAAAAAAAACAGTGGGTAAGCAAACTGAACAAACTAAGATGAAATGAAATAAATGCAAAAAAAAGGTTGTAAAAAATGTAAAAAAGAAAAAACAACTAAAAATGAAAGTAAAATGGGGGGCTGTCATGCTCTGAAATTATTGAACTCAATGTTCAGTCCGGCAGGCTGTAGCGTGCTTAATCGGTAGATGAGATGCTGTTCCTCGAGCTTACTTGACCAGTGTGTGAGATGTGAGTATGGAGATCTTTGCAGGGCGTGCTATTGTCGTTCCCAGTGCCAAGGTTGATGATGGGTGGTCTGCCCAGTTTCATTCCTTGTTTTACACCTTGTGGCGACTTGATACAACTGCATGGCTCCGACAAAGTGAATTTAAGAGTCAACCACCTTGCGGTCAGTCTGAGGTCACATGTAGACCAGACCAGGTGTGGACTGCAGATTTACTTGGCTAAAGCACATTAGTGATCCAGACAGGTTTTTTACAAGAAACGACAATGGTTTCTTGTTCACCATTAGATGAGCTTTTAATTCCAGATTTATTTATTGAATTCAAATTTCACAATCGACCTTGTTGGGAGTCAACCCATGTCCCCGGAGCCTTAGCCTTGGCCTCTTGAATGCAAGTCTACTGACATTAGCACTACGCCAGCGCCTCCCTCAAATACACCGTTATAATTGGAGATAACACTTTAGATGCTTTAAAATCTTTGACAACCCTTCAAAATTGATTAGACTATTCGTAAACTTTGTCATGCTCTATAAAACTTTCTAAGCATTTCGAACACTTTATAATACTTTAGAAAGATTTATAATCATCTATAACCCATTCTAATTACTTAGAACCCTACATAATCATGAAAAAAACTTTACAATCTTTTATAACATTTATATTTTTTGTTAAACCTTTATAATCTGCTAAAACACTTTAAAAACATGGGTATTTCTTTACGACCCTTTATAACTCTTTGTAAAACTTCATACTACCCTTTAATCCTTTAGAACCGTTCATCAATCTTGACAAATATTTATAAACCATCAGAACACTGCTCCACTCAATCAGATATCGAGACACTGCTCCTTTAAATCAGATACCGAGACGCTGCTCCTTTAAATCTGATACCAAGAGGCTGCTCCTTTAAATCTGATAGCGAGACGCTGCTCCTTTAAATCTGATACCAAGAGGTTGCTCCTTTAAATCTGACAGCGAGACGCTGCTCCTGTAAATCTGACACCAAGAGGTTGCTCCTTTAAATCTGATAGCGAGAGGCTGCTCCTTTAAATCAGATACCGAGATGCTGCACCTTTAAATCTGATACCGAGAAGCTGCTATTTTAAATCTGATAGCGAGACGCTGCTCCTTTAAATCAGATACCGAGACGCTGCTCCTTTAAATCTGATGCCGAGACACTGCTCCTTTAAATCTGACAGCGAGTCGCTGCTCCTTTAAATCTGATACCAAGAGGCTGCTATTTTAAATCTGATAGCGAGACGCTGCTCCTTTAATCAGATACCGAGACGCAGCTCCTTTAAATCTGATTCCGATACGCTGCTCCTCTAAATCAGATACTGAGACACTGCTCCTCGAAATCAGATACTGAGACACTGCTCCTTTACATCTGATACCCAGACGCTGCTCCTTTAAATCTGATATTGAGACGCTGCTCCTCTAAATCAGATACCGAGACACTGCTCCTTTAAATCAGATACCGAGACGCTGCTCCTTTAAATCTGATACCGAGACACTGCTCCTTTAAATCAGATACCGAGACACTGCTCCTCTAAATCAGATACCGAGAGACTGCTCCTCCAAATCAGATACCGAGACACTGCTCCTCTTAATCTGATACCGAGACACTGCTCCACTAAATCAGATACTGAGACACTGCTCCTTTAAATCTGATACCGAGACGCTGCTCCTTTAGATCTGATACCGAGACACTGCTCCTCTAAATCAGATACCGAGACACTGCTCCTCTAAATCAGATACCGAGACACTGCTCCTCTTAATCAGATACCGAGACACTGCTCCTCTAAATCAGATACCGAGACACTGCTCCTCTAAATCAGATACCGAGACACTGCTCCTCTAAATCAGATACCGAGACACTGCTCCTCTAAATCAGATACCGAGACACTGCTCCTCTAAATCAGATACCGAGACACTGCTCCTTTAAATCAGATACTGAGACACTGCTCCTCTAAATCAGATACTGAGACACCGCTCCTCTAAATCAGATACCGAGACACTGCTCCTTTAAATAAGATACTGAGACACTGCTCCTCTAATTCAGATACTGAGACACTGCTCCTCTAAATCAGATACCGAGACACTGCTCCTTTAAATAAGATACTGAGACACTGCTCCTCTAAATCAGATACTGAGACACTGCTCCTCTAAATCAGATACCGAGACACTGCTCCTTTAAATAAGATACTGAGACACTGCTCCTTTATATCAGATACTGAGAGACTGCTCCTCTAAATCAGATACCGAGACACTGCTCCTCTAAATCAGATACAGAGACACTGCTATTCTAAATCAGATACCGAGACACTGCTCCTCTAAATCAGATACCGAGACACAGCTAATCTAAATCAGATACTGAGACACTGCTCCTCTCAATCAGATACCGCGACACTGCTCCTCTAAATCAGATACCGAGACACTGCTGCTCTCAATCAGTAACCGAGACACTGCTCCTCTGAATCAGATACCGAGACACTGCTCCTCTAAATCAGATACCGAGACACTGCTCCTCTAAATCAGATACCGAGACACTGCTCCTCTAAATCAAATACTGAGACACTGCTCCTCTAAATCAGATCTGAGACACTGCTCCTCTAAATCAGATACTGAGACAGTGCTCCTCCAAATCAGATACCGAGACACTGCTCCTTTTAATCAGATACCGAGACACTGCTCCTCGAAATCAGATACCGAGACACTGCTCCTCTAAATCAGATACCGAGACACTGCTCCTCTAAATCAGATACCGAGACACTGCTCCTCTAAATCAGATACTGAGACACTGCTCCTTGAAATCAGATACCGAGACACTGCTCCTCTAAATCAGATACCGAGACACTGCTCCTCTAAATCAGATACCGAGACACTGCTCCTCTAAATCAGATACCGAGACACTGCTACTCGAAATCAGATACCGAGACACAGCTCCTCTAAATCAGATTCCGAGACACTGCTCCTCTAAATCAGATACTGAGACACTGCTCCTCTAAATCCGATACTGAGACACTGCTCCTCTAAATCAGATACTGAGACACTGCTCCTCGAAATCAGATACTGAGGCATTGCTCCTCAAAATCAGATACCGAGACTCTGCTCCTTTAAATCAGATACTGAGACACTGCTCCTCTAAATCAGATACTGAGACACTACTCCTCTAAATCAGATACCGAGACGCTGCTCCTCTAAATCAGATACCGAGACACTGCTCCTCTAAATCAGATACCGAGACACTTCTCCTCTAAATCAGATACTGAGACACTGCTCCTCTAAATCAGATACTGAGACACTGCTCCTCTAAATCAGATACTGAGACACTGCTCCTCTAAATCAGATACCGAGACACTGCTCCTCTACATCAGATACCGAGACACAGCGCCTCTAAATCAGATACCGAGACACTGCTCCTCTAAATCAGATACCGTGACACTGCTCCTCTAAATCAGATACCGAGACACTGCTCTTCTAAATCAGATATCGAGACACAGCTCCTCTAAATCAGATACCGAGACACTGCTCCTCTAAATCACATACTGAGACACTGCTCCTTTAAATCAGATACTGAGACACTGCTCCTCTAAATCAAATACCGAGACACTGCTCCTCTAAATCAGATACCGAGACACTGCTCCTCTAAATCAGATACCGAGACACTGCTCCTCAAAATCAGATACCGAGACACTGCTCATCTAAATCAGATACCGAGACACTGCTCCTTTAAATAAGATACCGAGACACTGCTCCACTAAATCAGATACCGAGACACTGCTCCACTAAATCAGATACCGAGACACTGCTCCTCTAAATCAGATCCTGAGACACTGCTCCTCTAAATCAGATACCGAGACACTGCTCCTCTAAATCAGATACCGAGACACAGCGCCTCTAAATCAGATACTGAGACACTGCTCCTCTAAATCAGATACCGAGACACAGCGCCTCTAAATCAGATACCGAGACACTGCTCCTCTAAATCAGATACCGTGACACTGCTCCTCTAAATCAGATACCGAGACACTGCTCTTCTAAATCAGATACCGAGACACAGCTCCTCTAAATCAGATACCGAGACACTGCTCCTCTAAATCACATACTGAGACACTGCTCCTTTAAATCAGATACTGAGACACTGCTCCTCTAAATCAGATACCGAGACACTGCTCCTCTAAATCAGATACCAAGACACTGCTCCTCTAAATCAGATACCGAGACACTGCTCCTCAAAATCAGATACTGAGACACTGCTCATCTAAATCAGATACCGAGACACTGCTCCTTTAAATAAGATACCGAGACACTGCTCCTCTAAATCAGATACTGAGACACTGCTCCTCTAAATCAGATACCGAGACACTGCTCCTCTAAATCAGATACCGAGACACTGCTCCTCTAAATCAGATACCGAGACACTGCTCCTCTAAATCAGTTTCCGAGACACTGCTCCTCTAAATCAGATACCGAGACACTGCTCCTTTAAATCAGATACCGAGACACAGCGCCTCTAAATCAGATACCGAGACACTGCTCCTCTAAATCAGATACCGAGACACTGCTCCTCTAAATCAGATCCTGAGACACTGCTCCTCTAAATCAGATACCGAGACGCTGCTCCTCTAAATCAGGTACCGAGACACTTCTCCTATAAATCAGATACCGAGACACTGCTCCTTTAAATCTGATACCGAGACGCTGCTCCTTTAGATCTGATACCGAGACACTGCTCCTCTAAATCAGATACCGAGACACTGCTCCTTTAAATCAGATACCGAGACACTGCTCCTCTAAATCAGATACCGAGACACTTGTCCTCTAAATCAGATACTGAGACACTGCTCCTCTAAATCAGATACTGAGACACTGCTCCTCTAAATCAGATACTGAGACACTGCTCCTCTAAATCAGATACCGAGACACTGCTCCTCTACATCAGATACCGAGACACAGCGCCTCTAAATCAGATACCGAGACACTGCTCCTCTAAATCAGATACCGTGACACTGCTCCTCTAAATCAGATACCGAGACACTGCTCTTCTAAATCAGATATCGAGACACAGCTCCTCTAAATCAGATACCGAGACACTGCTCCTCTAAATCACATACTGAGACACTGCTCCTTTAAATCAGATACTGAGACACTGCTCCTCTAAATCAAATACCGAGACACTGCTCCTCTAAATCAGATACCGAGACACTGCTCCTCAAAATCAGATACTGAGACACTGCTCATCTAAATCAGATACCGAGACACTGCTCCTTTAAAAAAGATACCGAGACACTGCTCTACTAAATCAAATACCGAGACACTGCTCCACTAAATCAGATACCGAGACACTGCTCCTCTAAATCAGATCCTGAGACACTGCTCCTCTAAATCAGATACCGAGACACTGCTCCTCTAAATCAGATACCGAGACACAGCGCCTCTAAATCAGATACCGAGACACTGCTCCTCTAAATCAGATACTGCGACACTGCTCATCTAAATCAGATACCGAGACACTGCTCCTTTAAATCAGATACCGAGACACTGCTCCACTAAATCAGATACCGAGACACTGCTCCTCTAAATCAGATACCGAGACACTGCTCCTCTAAATCAGATACCGAGACACTGCTCCTCTAAATCAGATACCGAGACACTGCTCCTCTAAATCAGATACCGAAACACTGCGCCTCTAAATCAGATACCGAGACACTGCTCCTCTAAATCAGATACCGAGACACTGCTCCTCGAAATCAGATACCGAGACACTGCTCCTCTAAATCAGATACCGAGACACAGCGCCTCTAAATCAGATACCGAGACACTGCTCCTCTAAATCAGATACGGAGACACTGCTCCTCGAAATCAGATACCGAGACACTGCTCCTCTAAATCAGATACCGAGACACAGCGCCTCTAAATCAGATACCGAGACACTGCTCCTCTAAATCAGATATTGAGACAATGCTCCTTTAAATCAGATACCGAGACACTGCTCCACTAAATCAGATACCGAGACACTGCTCCTCGAAATCAGATACCGAGACACTGCTCCTCTAAATCAGATACCGAGACACTGCTCCTCTAAATCAGATACCGAGACACAGCGCCTCTAAATCAGATACTGAGACACTGCTCCTCTAAATCAGATACCGAGACTCTGCTCCTCTAAATCAGATGCTGCGACACTGCTCATCTAAATCAGATACCGAGACACTGCTCCTTTAAATCAGATACCGAGACACTGCTCCACTAAATCAGATACCGAGACACTGCTCCTCTAAATCAGATACCGAGACACTGCTCCTCTAAATCAGATACCGAGACACTGCTCCTCTAAATCAGATACCGAGACACTGCTCCTCTAAATCAGATACCGAAACACTGCGCCTCTAAATCAGATACCGAGACACTGCTCCTCTAAATCAGATACCGTGACACTGCTCCTCTAAATCAGATACCGAGACACTGCTCCTCGAAATCAGATACTGAGACACTGCTCCTCTAAATCAGATACCGAGACACAGCGCCTCTAAATCAGATACCGAGACACTGCTCCTCTAAATCAGATACGGAGACACTGCTCCTCGAAATCAGATACCGAGACACTGCTCCTCTAAATCAGATACCGAGACACAGCGCCTCTAAATCAGATACCGAGACACTGCTCCTCTAAATCAGATATTGAGACAATGCTCCTTTAAATCAGATACCGAGACACTGCTCCACTAAATCAGATACCGAGACACTGCTCCTCGAAATCAGATACCGAGACACTGCTCCTCTAAATCAGATACCGAGGCACTGCTCCTCTAAATCAGATACCGAGACACAGCACCTCTAAATCAGATACTGAGACACTGCTCCTCTAAATCAGATACCGAGACTCTGCTCCTCTAAATCAGATGCTGCGACACTGCTCATCTAAATCAGATACCGAGACACTGCTCCTTTAAATCAGATACCGAGACACTGCTCCACTAAATCAGATACCGAGACACTGCTCCTCTAAATCAGATACCGAGACACTGCTCCTCTAAATCAGATACCGAGACACTGCTCCTCTAAATCAGATACCGAGACACTGCTCCTCTAAATCAGATACCGAGACTCTGCTCCTCTAAATCAGATGCTGCGACACTGCTCATCTAAATCAGATACCGAGACACTGCTCCTTTAAATCAGATACCGAGACACTGCTCCACTAAATCAGATACCGAGACACTGCTCTTCTAAATCAGATATCGAGACACAGCTCCTCTAAATCAGATACCGAGACACTGCTCCTCTAAATCACATACTGAGACACTGCTCCTTTAAATCAGATACTGAGACACTGCTCCTCTAAATCAAATACCGAGACACTGCTCCTCAAAATCAGATACTGAGACACTGCTCATCTAAATCAGATACCGAGACACTGCTCCTTTAAAAAAGATACCGAGACACTGCTCCACTAAATCAAATACCGAGACACTGCTCCACTAAATCAGATACCGAGACACTGCTCCTCTAAATCAGATCCTGAGACACTGCTCCTCTAAATCAGATACCGAGACACTGCTCCTCTAAATCAGATACCGAGACACAGCGCCTCTAAATCAGATACCGAGACACTGCTCCTCTAAATCAGATACTGCGACACTGCTCATCTAAATCAGATACCGAGACACTGCTCCTTTAAATCAGATACCGAGACACTGCTCCACTAAATCAGATACCGAGACACTGCTCCTCTAAATCAGATACCGAGACACTGCTCCTCTAAATCAGATACCGAGACACTGCTCCTCTAAATCAGATACCGAGACACTGCTCCTCTAAATCAGATACCGAAACACTGCGCCTCTAAATCAGATACCGAGACACTGCTCCTCTAAATCAGATACCGTGACACTGCTCCTCTAAATCAGATACTGAGACACTGCTCCTCGAAATCAGATACCGAGACACTGCTCCTCTAAATCAGATACCGAGACACAGCGCCTCTAAATCAGATACCGAGACACTGCTCCTCTAAATCAGATACGGAGACACTGCTCCTCGAAATCAGATACCGAGACACTGCTCCTCTAAATCAGATACCGAGACACAGCGCCTCTAAATCAGATACCGAGACACTGCTCCTCTAAATCAGATATTGAGACAATGCTCCTTTAAATCAGATACCGAGACACTGCTCCACTAAATCAGATACCGAGACACTGCTCCTCGAAATCAGATACCGAGACACTGCTCCTCTAAATCAGATACCGAGACAATGCTCCTCTAAATCAGATACCGAGACACAGCGCCTCTAAATCAGATACTGAGACACTGCTCCTCTAAATCAGATACCGAGACTCTGCTCCTCTAAATCAGATGCTGCGACACTGCTCATCTAAATCAGATACCGAGACACTGCTCCTTAAAATCAGATACCGAGACACTGCTCCACTAAATCAGATACCGAGACACTGCTCCTCTAAATCAGATACCGAGACACTGCTCCTCTAAATCAGATACCGAGACACTGCTCCTCTAAATCAGATACCGAGACACTGCTCCTCTAAATCAGATACCGAAACACTGCGCCTCTAAATCAGATACCGAGACACTGCTCCTCTAAATCAGATACCGTGACACTGCTCCTCTAAATCAGATACCGAGACACTGCTCCTCGAAATCAGATACTGAGACACTGCTCCTCTAAATCAGATACCGAGACACAGCGCCTCTAAATCAGATACCGAGACACTGCTCCTCTAAATCAGATACGGAGACACTGCTCCTCGAAATCAGATACCGAGACACTGCTCCTCTAAATCAGATACCGAGACACAGCGCCTCTAAATCAGATACCGAGACACTGCTCCTCTAAATCAGATATTGAGACAATGCTCCTTTAAATCAGATACCGAGACACTGCTCCACTAAATCAGATACCGAGACACTGCTCCTCGAAATCAGATACCGAGACACTGCTCCTCTAAATCAGATACCGAGGCACTGCTCCTCTAAATCAGATACCGAGACACAGCGCCTCTAAATCAGATACTGAGACACTGCTCCTCTAAATCAGATACCGAGACTCTGCTCCTCTAAATCAGATGCTGCGACACTGCTCATCTAAATCAGATACCGAGACACTGCTCCTTTAAATCAGATACCGAGACACTGCTCCACTAAATCAGATACCGAGACACTGCTCCTCTAAATCAGATACCGAGACACTGCTCCTCTAAATCAGATACCGAGACACTGCTCCTCGAAATCAGATACCGAGACACTGCTCCTCTAAATCAGATACCGAAACACAGCGCCTCTAAATCAGATACCGAGACACTGCTCCTCTAAATCAGATACCGTGACACTGCTCCTCTAAATCAGATACCGAGACACTGCTCCTCTAAATCAGATACCGAGACACAGCGCCTCTAAATCAGATACCGAGACACTGCTCATCTAAATCAGATACCGAGACACTGCTCCTCTAAATCAGATACCGAGACACTGCTCCTCTAAATCAGATACTGAGACACTGCTCATCTAAATCAGATACCGAGATACTGCTCCTTTAAATCAGATACCGAGACACTGCTCCACTAAATCAGATACCGAGACACTGCTCCTCTAAATCAGATACCGAGACACTGCTCCTCTAAATCAGATCCCGAGACACTGCTCCTTTAAATCAGATACCGAGACACTGCTCCACTAAATCAGATACTGAGACACTGCTCCTCTAAATCAGATACCGAGACACTGCTCCACGAAATCAGATACCGAGACACTGCTCCTTTAAATCAGATACCGAGACACTGCACCTTTAAATCAGATACCGAGACACTGCTCCACTAAATCAGATACTGAGACACTGCTCCTCTAAATCAGAAACCGAGACACTGCTCCTCAAAATCAGATACTGAGACACTGCTCCTTTAAATCTGGTACCGAGACGCTGCTCCTTTAGATCTGATACCGAGACACTGCTCCTCTAAATCAGATACCGAGACACTGCTCCTTTAAATCAGATACCGAGAACTGCTCCTCTAAATCAGATACTGAGACACTGCTCCTCTAAATCAGATACTGAGACACTGCTCCTCTAAATCAGATACTGAGACACTGCTCCTCTAAATCAGATACCGAGACACTGCTCCTCTACATCAGATACCGAGACACAGCGCCTCTAAATCAGATACCGAGACACTGCTCCTCTAAATCAGATACCGTGACACAGCTCCTCTAAATCAGATACCGAGACACTGCTCTTCTAAATCAGATACCGTGACACTGCTCCTCTAAATCAGATACCGAGACACTGCTCTTCTAAATCAGATATCGAGACACAGCTCCTCTAAATCAGATACCGAGACACTGCTCCTCTAAATCACATACTGAGACACTGCTCCTTTAAATCAGATACTGAGACACTGCTCCTCTAAATCAAATACCGAGACACTGCTCCTCTAAATCAGATACCGAGACACTGCTCCTCAAAATCAGATACTGAGACACTGCTCATCTAAATCAGATACCGAGACACTGCTCCTTTAAAAAAGATACCGAGACAATGCTCCACTAAATCAAATACCGAGACACTGCTCCACTAAATCAGATACCGAGACACTGCTCCTCTAAATCAGATCCTGAGACACTGCTCCTCTAAATCAGATACCGAGACACTGCTCCTCTAAATCAGATATTGAGACAATGCTCCTTTAAATCAGATACCGAGACACTGCTCCACTAAATCAGATACCGAGACACTGCTCCTCGAAATCAGATACCGAGACACTGCTCCTCTAAATCAGATACCGAGGCACTGCTCCTCTAAATCAGATACCGAGACACAGCGCCTCTAAATCAGATACTGAGACACTGCTCCTCTAAATCAGATACCGAGACTCTGCTCCTCTAAATCAGATGCTGCGACACTGCTCATCTAAATCAGATACCGAGACACTGCTCCTTTAAATCAGATACCGAGACACTGCTCCACTAAATCAGATACCGAGACACTGCTCCTCTAAATCAGATACCGAGACACTGCTCCTCTAAATCAGATACCGAGACACTGCTCCTCTAAATCAGATACCGAGACACTGCTCCTCTAAATCAGATACCGAGACTCTGCTCCTCTAAATCAGATGCTGCGACACTGCTCATCTAAATCAGATACCGAGACACTGCTCCTTTAAATCAGATACCGAGACACTGCTCCACTAAATCAGATACCGAGACACTGCTCTTCTAAATCAGATATCGAGACACAGCTCCTCTAAATCAGATACCGAGACACTGCTCCTCTAAATCACATACTGAGACACTGCTCCTTTAAATCAGATACTGAGACACTGCTCCTCTAAATCAAATACCGAGACACTGCTCCTCTAAATCAGATACCGAGACACTGCTCCTCAAAATCAGATACTGAGACACTGCTCATCTAAATCAGATACCGAGACACTGCTCCTTTAAAAAAGATACCGAGACACTGCTCCACTAAATCAAATACCGAGACACTGCTCCACTAAATCAGATTCCGAGACACTGCTCCTCTAAATCAGATACCGAGACACAGCGCCTCTAAATCAGATACCGAGACACTGCTCCTCTAAATCAGATACTGCGACACTGCTCATCTAAATCAGATACCGAGACACTGCTCCTTTAAATCAGATACCGAGACACTGCTCCACTAAATCAGATACCGAGACACTGCTCCTCTAAATCAGATACCGAGACACTGCTCCTCTAAATCAGATACCGAGACACTGCTCCTCTAAATCAGATACCGAGACACTGCTCCTCTAAATCAGATACCGAAACACTGCGCCTCTAAATCAGATACCGAGACACTGCTCCTCTAAATCAGATACCGTGACACTGCTCCTCTAAATCAGATACCGAGACACTGTTCCTCGAAATCAGATACCGAGACACTGCTCCTCTAAATCAGATACCGAGACACAGCGCCTCTAAATCAGATACCGAGACACTGCTCCTCTAAATCAGATACGGAGACACTGCTCCTCGAAATCAGATACCGAGACACTGCTCCTCTAAATCAGATACCGAGACACAGCGCCTCTAAATCAGATACCGAGACACTGCTCCTCTAAATCAGATATTGAGACAATGCTCCTTTAAATCAGATACCGAGACACTGCTCCACTAAATCAGATACCGAGACACTGCTCCTCGAAATCAGATACCGAGACACTGCTCCTCTAAATCAGATACCGAGACACTGCTCCTCTAAATCAGATACCGAGACACAGCGCCTCTAAATCAGATACTGAGACACTGCTCCTCTAAATCAGATACCGAGACTCTGCTCCTCTAAATCAGATGCTGCGACACTGCTCATCTAAATCAGATACCGAGACACTGCTCCTTTAAATCAGATACCGAGACACTGCTCCACTAAATCAGATACCGAGACACTGCTCCTCTAAATCAGATACCGAGACACTGCTCCTCTAAATCAGATACCGAGACACTGCTCCTCTGAATCAGATACCGAGACACTGCTCCTCTAAATCAGATACCGAAACACTGCGCCTCTAAATCAGATACCGAGACACTGCTCCTCTAAATCAGATACCGTGACACTGCTCCTCTAAATCAGATACCGAGACACTGCTCCTCGAAATCAGATACTGAGACACTGCTCCTCTAAATCAGATACCGAGACACAGCGCCTCTAAATCAGATACCGAGACACTGCTCCTCTAAATCAGATACGGAGACACTGCTCCTCGAAATCAGATACCGAGACACTGCTCCTCTAAATCTGATACCGAGACACAGCGCCTCTAAATCAGATACCGAGACACTGCTCCTCTAAATCAGATATTGAGACAATGCTCCTTTAAATCAGATACCGAGACACTGCTCCACTAAATCAGATACCGAGACACTGCTCCTCGAAATCAGATACCGAGACACTGCTGCTCTAAATCAGATACCGAGGCACTGCTCCTCTAAATCAGATACCGAGACACAGCGCCTCTAAATCAGATACTGAGACACTGCTCCTCTAAATCAGATACCGAGACTCTGCTCCTCTAAATCAGATGCTGCGACACTGCTCATCTAAATCAGATACCGAGACACTGCTCCTTTAAATCAGATACCGAGACACTGCTCCACTAAATCAGATACCGAGACACTGCTCCTCTAAATCAGATACCGAGACACTGCTCCTCTAAATCAGATACCGAGACACTGCTCCTCTAAATCAGATACCGAGACACTGCTTCTCTAAATCAGATACCAAAACACAGCGCCTCTAAATCAGATACCGAGACACTGCTCCTCTAAATCAGATACCGTGACACTGCTCCTCTAAATCAGATACCGAGACACTGCTCCTCTAAATCAGATACCGAGACACAGCGCCTCTAAATCAGATACCGAGACACTGCTCATCTAAATCAGATACCGAGACACTGCTCCTCTAAATCAGATACCGAGACACTGCTCCTCTAAATCAGATACTGAGACACAGCTCATCTAAATCAGATACCGAGATACTGCTCCTTTAAATCAGATACCGAGACACTGCTCCACTAAATCAGATACCGAGACACTGCTCCTCTAAATCAGATACCGAGACACTGCTCCTCTAAATCAGATCCCGAGACACTGCTCCTTTAAATCAGATACCGAGACACTGCTCCACTAAATCAGATACTGAGACACTGCTCCTCTAAATCAGATACCGAGACACTGCTCCACGAAATCAGATACCGAGACACTGCTCCTTTAAATCAGATACCGAGACACTGCACCTTTAAATCAGATACCGAGACACTGCTCCACTAAATCAGATACTGAGACACTGCTCCTCTAAATCAGAAACCGAGACACTGCTCCTCAAAATCAGATACTGAGACACTGCTCCTTTAAATCTGGTACCGAGACGCTGCTCCTTTAGATCTGATACCGAGACACTGCTCCTCTAAATCAGATACCGAGACACTGCTCCTTTAAATCAGATACCGAGACACTGCTCCTCTAAATCAGATACTGAGACACTGCTCCTCTAAATCAGATACTGAGACACTGCTCCTCTAAATCAGATACTGAGACACTGCTCCTCTAAATCAGATACCGAGACACTGCTCCTCTACATCAGATACCGAGACACAGCGCCTCTAAATCAGATACCGAGACACTGCTCCTCTAAATCAGATACCGTGACACAGCTCCTCTAAATCAGATACCGAGACACTGCTCTTCTAAATCAGATATCGAGACACAGCTCCTCTAAATCAGATACCGAGACACTGCTCCTCTAAATCACATACTGAGACACTGCTCCTTTAAATCAGATACTGAGACACTGCTCCTCTAAATCAAATACTGAGACACTGCTCCTTTAAATAAGATACCGAGACACTGCTCCACTAAATCAGATACCGAGACACTGCTCCACTAAATCAGATACCGAGACACTGCTCCTCTAAATCAGATCCTGAGACACTGCTCCTCTAAATCAGATACCGAGACACTGCTCCTCTAAATCAGATACCGAGACACAGCGCCTCTAAATCAGATACTGAGACACTGCTCCTCTAAATCAGATACCGTGACACTGCTCCTCTAAATCAGATACCGAGACACTGCTCTTCTAAATCAGATACCGAGACACAGCTCCTCTAAATCAGATACCGAGACACTGCTCCTCTAAATCACATACTGAGACACTGCTCCTTTAAATCAGATACTGAGACACTGCTCCTCTAAATCAGATACCGAGACTCTGCTCCTCTAAATCAGATGCTGCGACACTGCTCATCTAAATCAGATACCGAGACACTGCTCCTTTAAATCAGATACCGAGACACTGCTCCACTAAATCAGATACCGAGACACTGCTCTTCTAAATCAGATATCGAGACACAGCTCCTCTAAATCAGATACCGAGACACTGCTCCTCTAAATCACATACTGAGACACTGCTCCTTTAAATCAGATACTGAGACACTGCTCCTCTAAATCAAATACCGAGACACTGCTCCTCTAAATCAGATACCGAGACACTGCTCCTCAAAATCAGATACTGAGACACTGCTCATCTAAATCAGATACCGAGACACTGCTCCTTTAAAAAGATACCGAGACACTGCTCCACTAAATCAAATACCGAGACACTGCTCCACTAAATCAGATTCCGAGACACTGCTCCTCTAAATCAGATACCGAGACACAGCGCCTCTAAATCAGATACCGAGACACTGCTCCTCTAAATCAGATACTGCGACACTGCTCATCTATATCAGATACCGAGACACTGCTCCTTTAAATCAGATACCGAGACACTGCTCCACTAAATCAGATACCGAGACACTGCTCCTCTAAATCAGATACCGAGACACTGCTCCTCTAAATCAGATACCGAGACACTGCTCCTCTAAATCAGATACCGAGACACTGCTCCTCTAAATCAGATACCGAAACACTGCGCCTCTAAATCAGATACCGAGACACTGCTCCTCTAAATCAGATACCGTGACACTGCTCCTCTAAATCAGATACCGAGACACTGTTCCTCGAAATCAGATACCGAGACACTGCTCCTCTAAATCAGATACCGAGACACAGCGCCTCTAAATCAGATACCGAGACACTGCTCCTCTAAATCAGATACGGAGACACTGCTCCTCGAAATCAGATACCGAGACACTGCTCCTCTAAATCAGATACCGAGACACAGCGCCTCTAAATCAGATACCGAGACACTGCTCCTCTAAATCAGATATTGAGACAATGCTCCTTTAAATCAGATACCGAGACACTGCTCCACTAAATCAGATACCGAGACACTGCTCCTCGAAATCAGATACCGAGACACTGCTCCTCTAAATCAGATACCGAGACACTGCTCCTCTAAATCAGATACCGAGACACAGCGCCTCTAAATCAGATACTGAGACACTGCTCCTCTAAATCAGATACCGAGACTCTGCTCCTCTAAATCAGATGCTGCGACACTGCTCATCTAAATCAGATACCGAGACACTGCTCCTTTAAATCAGATACCGAGACACTGCTCCACTAAATCAGATACCGAGACACTGCTCCTCTAAATCAGATACCGAGACACTGCTCCTCTAAATCAGATACCGAGACACTGCTCCTCTGAATCAGATACCGAGACACTGCTCCTCTAAATCAGATACCGAAACACTGCGCCTCTAAATCAGATACCGAGACACTGCTCCTCTAAATCAGATACCGTGACACTGCTCCTCTAAATCAGATACCGAGACACTGCTCCTCGAAATCAGATACTGAGACACTGCTCCTCTAAATCAGATACCGAGACACAGCGCCTCTAAATCAGATACCGAGACACTGCTCCTCTAAATCAGATACGGAGACACTGCTCCTCGAAATCAGATACCGAGACACTGCTCCTCTAAATCTGATACCGAGACACAGCGCCTCTAAATCAGATACCGAGACACTGCTCCTCTAAATCAGATATTGAGACAATGCTCCTTTAAATCAGATACCGAGACACTGCTCCACTAAATCAGATACCGAGACACTGCTCCTCGAAATCAGATACCGAGACACTGCTGCTCTAAATCAGATACCGAGGCACTGCTCCTCTAAATCAGATACCGAGACACAGCGCCTCTAAATCAGATACTGAGACACTGCTCCTCTAAATCAGATACCGAGACTCTGCTCCTCTAAATCAGATGCTGCGACACTGCTCATCTAAATCAGATACCGAGACACTGCTCCTTTAAATCAGATACCGAGACACTGCTCCACTAAATCAGATACCGAGACACTGCTCCTCTAAATCAGATACCGAGACACTGCTCCTCTAAATCAGATACCGAGACACTGCTCCTCTAAATCAGATACCGAGACACTGCTTCTCTAAATCAGATACCAAAACACAGCGCCTCTAAATCAGATACCGAGACACTGCTCCTCTAAATCAGATACCGTGACACTGCTCCTCTAAATCAGATACCGAGACACTGCTCCTCTAAATCAGATACCGAGACACAGCGCCTCTAAATCAGATACCGAGACACTGCTCATCTAAATCAGATACCGAGACACTGCTCCTCTAAATCAGATACCGAGACACTGCTCCTCTAAATCAGATACTGAGACACAGCTCATCTAAATCAGATACCGAGATACTGCTCCTTTAAATCAGATACCGAGACACTGCTCCACTAAATCAGATACCGAGACACTGCTCCTCTAAATCAGATACCGAGACACTGCTCCTCTAAATCAGATCCCGAGACACTGCTCCTTTAAATCAGATACCGAGACACTGCTCCACTAAATCAGATACTGAGACACTGCTCCTCTAAATCAGATACCGAGACACTGCTCCACGAAATCAGATACCGAGACACTGCTCCTTTAAATCAGATACCGAGACACTGCACCTTTAAATCAGATACCGAGACACTGCTCCACTAAATCAGATACTGAGACACTGCTCCTCTAAATCAGAAACCGAGACACTGCTCCTCAAAATCAGATACTGAGACACTGCTCCTTTAAATCTGGTACCGAGACGCTGCTCCTTTAGATCTGATACCGAGACACTGCTCCTCTAAATCAGATACCGAGACACTGCTCCTTTAAATCAGATACCGAGACACTGCTCCTCTAAATCAGATACTGAGACACTGCTCCTCTAAATCAGATACTGAGACACTGCTCCTCTAAATCAGATACTGAGACACTGCTCCTCTAAATCAGATACCGAGACACTGCTCCTCTACATCAGATACCGAGACACAGCGCCTCTAAATCAGATACCGAGACACTGCTCCTCTAAATCAGATACCGTGACACAGCTCCTCTAAATCAGATACCGAGACACTGCTCTTCTAAATCAGATATCGAGACACAGCTCCTCTAAATCAGATACCGAGACACTGCTCCTCTAAATCACATACTGAGACACTGCTCCTTTAAATCAGATACTGAGACACTGCTCCTCTAAATCAAATACTGAGACACTGCTCCTTTAAATAAGATACCGAGACACTGCTCCACTAAATCAGATACCGAGACACTGCTCCACTAAATCAGATACCGAGACACTGCTCCTCTAAATCAGATCCTGAGACACTGCTCCTCTAAATCAGATACCGAGACACTGCTCCTCTAAATCAGATACCGAGACACTGCTCCTCTAAATCAGATACCGAGACACAGCGCCTCTAAATCAGATACTGAGACACTGCTCCTCTAAATCAGATACCGTGACACTGCTCCTCTAAATCAGATACCGAGACACTGCTCTTCTAAATCAGATACCGAGACACAGCTCCTCTAAATCAGATACCGAGACACTGCTCCTCTAAATCACATACTGAGACACTGCTCCTTTAAATCAGATACTGAGACACTGCTCCTCTAAATCAGATACCGAGACACTGCTCCTCTAAATCAGATACCGAGACACTGCTCCTCTAAATCAGATACCGAGACACTGCTCCTCAAAATCAGATACTGAGACAGTGCTCATCTAAATCAGATACCGAGACACTGCTCCTTTAAATAAGATACCGAGACACTGCTCCTCTAAATCAGATACTGAGACACTGCTCCTCTAAATCAGATACCGAGACACTGCTCCTCTAAATCAGATACCGAGACACTGCTCCTCTAAATCAGATACCGAGACACTGCTCCTCTAAATCAGATTCCGAGACACTGCTCCTCTAAATCAGATACCGAGACACTGCTCCTTTAAATCAGATACCGAGACACAGCGCCTCTAAATCAGATACCGAGACGCTGCTCCTCTAAATCAGATACGGAGACACTGCTCCTCTAAATCAGATCCTGAGACACTGCTCCTCTAAATCAGATACCGAGACGCTGCTCCTCTAAATCAGGTACCGAGACACTTCTCCTATAAATCAGATACCGAGACACTGCTCCTCTAAATCAGATACCGAGACACTGCTCCTCTAAATCAGATACCGAGACACTGCTCCTCTAAATCAGATACTGAGACACTGCTCATCTAAATCAGATACTGAGACACTGCTCCTTTAAATCAGATACTGAGACACTGCACCACTAAATCAGATACCGAGACACTGCTCCTCTAAATCAGATACCGAGACACTGCTCCTCTAAATCAGATACCGAGACACTGCTCCACTAAATCAGATACCGAGACACTGCTCCTCTAAATCAGATACTGAGACACTGCTCCTCTAAATCAGATACCGAGACACTGCTCCTCTAAATCAGATACCGAGACACTGCTCCACTAAATCAGATACCGAGACACTGCTCCTCCAAATCAGATACTGAGACACTGCTCCTCTACATCAGATACCGAGACACTGCTCCTCTAAATCAGATACCGAGACACTGCTCCTCTAAATCAGATACTGAGACACTGCTCCTCTAAATCAAATACCGAGACACTGCTCCTCTAAATGAGATACCGAGACACTGCTCCTCGAAATCAGATACCGAGACACTGCTCCTCTAAATCCGTTACTGAGACACTGCTCCTCTAAATCAGATACCGAGACACTGCTCCTCTAAATCAGATTCCGAGACACTGCTCCTCTAAATCAGAGACCGAGACACTGCTCCTCTAAATCAGATACTGAGACACTGCTCCTCTAAATCAGATACCGAGACACTGCTCCTCTAAATCGGATACTGAGACACTGCTATTCTAAATCAGATACCGAGACACTGCTACTCTAAATCAGATACCGAGACACTGCTAATCTAAATCAGATACTGAGACACTGCTCCTCTAAATCAGATACCGAGACACTGCTCCTCTAAATCAGATACCGAGACACTGCTCCTCTAAATCAGATACTGAGACACTGCTCATCTAAATCAGATACTGAGACACTGCTCCTTTAAATCAGATACCGAGACGCTGCTCCACTGAATCAGATACCGAGACACTGCTCCTCTAAATCAGATACTGAGACACTGCTCCTCTAAATCAGATACCGAGACACTGCTCCTCGAAATCAGATACCGAGACACAGCGCCTCTAAATCAGATACCGAGACACTGCTCCTCTAAATCAGATACTGAGACACTGCTCCTTTAAATCAGATACTGAGACACTGCTCCTCTAAATCAGATACTGAGACACTGCTCCTTTAAATCAGATACTGAGACTCTGCTCCTCTAAATCAGATACCGAGACACTGCTCCTCTAAATCAGATACCGAGACACTGCTCTTCTAAATCAGATACTGAGACACTGCTCCTTTAAATCAGATACTGAGACACTGCTCCTTTAAATCAGATACTGAGACACTGCTTCTCTAAATCCGATACTGAGACACTGCTCCTCTAAATCAGATACCGAGACACTGCTCCTCTAAATCAGATAGCGAGACACTGCTCCTCTAAATCAGATACCGCGACACTGCTCCTCAAAATCAGATACTGAGACACTGCTCATCTAAATCAGATACCGAGACACTGCTCCTTTAAATAAGATACCGAGACACTGCTCCTCTAAATCAGATACTGAGACACTGCTCCTCTAAATCAGATACCGAGACACTGCTCCTCTAAATCAGATACCGAGACACTGCTCCTCTAAATCAGATACCGAGACACTGCTCCTCTAAATCAGATTCCGAGACACTGCTCCTCTAAATCAGATACCGAGACACTGCTCCTTTAAATCAGATACCGAGACACAGCGCCTCTAAATCAGATACCGAGATACTGCTCCTCTAAATCAGATACCGAGACACTGCTCCTCTAAATCAGATCCTGAGACGCTGCTCCTCTAAATCAGATACCGAGACGCTGCTCCTCTAAATCAGATACCGAGACACTGCTCCTCTAAATCAGATACCGAGACACTGCTCCTCTAAATCAGATACCGAGACACTGCTCCTCTAAATCAGATTCCGAGACACTGTTCCTCTAAATCAGATACCGAGACACTGCTCCTTTAAATCAGATACCGAGACACAGCGCCTCTAAATCAGATACTGAGACACTGCTCCTTTAAATCAGATACTGAGACTCTGCTCCTCTAAATCAGATACCGAGACACTGCTCCTCTAAATCAGATACCGAGACACTGCTCTTCTAAATCAGATACTGAGACACTGCTCCTTTAAATCAGATACTGAGACACTGCTCCTTTAAATCAGATACTGAGACACTGCTTCTCTAAATCCGATACTGAGACACTGCTCCTCTAAATCAGATACCGAGACACTGCTCCTCTAAATCAGATACCGAGACACTGCTCCTCTAAATCAGATACGGAGACACTGCTCCTCGAAATCAGATACCGAGACACTGCTCCTCTAAATCAGATACCGAGACACAGCGCCTCTAAATCAGATACCGAGACACTGCTCCTCTAAATCAGATATTGAGACAATGCTCCTTTAAATCAGATACCGAGACACTGCTCCACTAAATCAGATACCGAGACACTGCTCCTCGAAATCAGATACCGAGACACTGCTCCTCTAAATCAGATACCGAGACACTGCTCCTCTAAATCAGATACCGAGACACAGCGCCTCTAAATCAGATACTGAGACACTGCTCCTCTAAATCAGATACCGAGACTCTGCTCCTCTAAATCAGATGCTGCGACACTGCTCATCTAAATCAGATACCGAGACACTGCTCCTTTAAATCAGATACCGAGACACAGCTCCACTAAATCAGATACCGAGACACTGCTCCTCTAAATCAGATACCGAGACACTGCTCCTCTAAATCAGATACCGAGACACTGCTCCTCTAAATCAGATACCGAGACACTGCTCCTCTAAATCAGATACCGAAACACTGCGCCTCTAAATCAGATACCGAGACACTGCTCCTCTAAATCAGATACCGTGACACTGCTCCTCTAAATCAGATACCGAGACACTGCTCCTCGAAATCAGATACTGAGACACTGCTCCTCTAAATCAGATACCGAGACACAGCGCCTCTAAATCAGATACCGAGACACTGCTCCTCTAAATCAGATACGGAGACACTGCTCCTCGAAATCAGATACCGAGACACTGCTCCTCTAAATCAGATACCGAGACACAGCGCCTCTAAATCAGATACCGAGACACTGCTCCTCTAAATCAGATATTGAGACAATGCTCCTTTAAATCAGATACCGAGACACTGCTCCTCGAAATCAGATACCGAGACACTGCTCCTCTAAATCAGATACCGAGGCACTGCTCCTCTAAATCAGATACCGAGACACAGCACCTCTAAATCAGATACTGAGACACTGCTCCTCTAAATCAGATACCGAGACTCTGCTCCTCTAAATCAGATGCTGCGACACTGCTCATCTAAATCAGATACCGAGACACTGCTCCTTTAAATCAGATACCGAGACACTGCTCCACTAAATCAGATACCGAGACACTGCTCCTCTAAATCAGATACCGAGACACTGCTCCTCTAAATCAGATACCGAGACACTGCTCCTCTAAATCAGATACCGAGACACTGCTCCTCTAAATCAGATACCGAGACTCTGCTCCTCTAAATCAGATGCTGCGACACTGCTCATCTAAATCAGATACCGAGACACTGCTCCTTTAAATCAGATACCGAGACACTGCTCCACTAAATCAGATACCGAGACACTGCTCTTCTAAATCAGATATCGAGACACAGCTCCTCTAAATCAGATACCGAGACACTGCTCCTCTAAATCACATACTGAGACACTGCTCCTTTAAATCAGATACTGAGACACTGCTCCTCTAAATCAAATACCGAGACACTGCTCCTCTAAATCAGATACCGAGACACTGCTCCTCAAAATCAGATACTGAGACACTGCTCATCTAAATCAGATACCGAGACACTGCTCCTTTAAAAAAGATACCGAGACGCTGCTCCACTAAATCAAATACCGAGACACTGCTCCACTAAATCAGATACCGAGACACTGCTCCTCTAAATCAGATCCTGAGACACTGCTCCTCTAAATCAGATACCGAGACACTGCTCCTCTAAATCAGATACCGAGACACAGCGCCTCTAAATCAGATACCGAGACACTGCTCCTCTAAATCAGATACTGCGACACTGCTCATCTAAATCAGATACCGAGACACTGCTCCTTTAAATCAGATACCGAGACACTGCTCCACTAAATCAGATACCGAGACACTGCTCCTCTAAATCAGATACCGAGACACTGCTCCTCTAAATCAGATACCGAGACACTGCTCCTCTAAATCAGATACCGAGACACTGCTCCTCTAAATCAGATACCGAAACACTGCGCCTCTAAATCAGATACCGAGACACTGCTCCTCTAAATCAGATACCGTGACACTGCTCCTCTAAATCAGATACCGAGACACTGCTCCTCGAAATCAGATACCGAGACACTGCTCCTCTAAATCAGATACCGAGACACAGCGCCTCTAAATCAGATACCGAGACACTGCTCCTCTAAATCAGATACGGAGACACTGCTCCTCGAAATCAGATACCGAGACACTGCTCCTCTAAATCAGATACCGAGACACAGCGCCTCTAAATCAGATACCGAGACACTGCTCCTCTAAATCAGATATTGAGACAATGCTCCTTTAAATCAGATACCGAGACACTGCTCCACTAAATCAGATACCGAGACACTGCTCCTCGAAATCAGATACCGAGACACTGCTCCTCTAAATCAGATACCGAGACACTGCTCCTCTAAATCAGATACCGAGACACAGCGCCTCTAAATCAGATACTGAGACACTGCTCCTCTAAATCAGATACCGAGGCACTGCTCCTCTAAATCAGATACCGAGACACAGCGCCTCTAAATCAGATACTGAGACACTGCTCCTCTAAATCAGATACCGAGACTCTGCTCCTCTAAATCAGATGCTGCGACACTGCTCATCTAAATCAGATACCGAGACACTGCTCCTTTAAATCAGATACCGAGACACTGCTCCACTAAATCAGATACCGAGACACTGCTCCTCTAAATCAGATACCGAGACACTGCTCCTCTAAATCAGATACCGAGACACTGCTCCTCGAAATCAGATACCGAGACACTGCTCCTCTAAATCAGATACCGAAACACAGCGCCTCTAAATCAGATACCGAGACACTGCTCCTCTAAATCAGATACCGTGACACTGCTCCTCTAAATCAGATACCGAGACACTGCTCCTCTAAATCAGATACCGAGACACAGCGCCTCTAAATCAGATACCGAGACACTGCTCATCTAAATCAGATACCGAGACACTGCTCCTCTAAATCAGATACCGAGACACTGCTCCTCTAAATCAGATACTGAGACACTGCTCATCTAAATCAGATACCGAGATACTGCTCCTTTAAATCAGATACCGAGACACTGCTCCACTAAATCAGATACCGAGACACTGCTCCTCTAAATCAGATACCGAGACACTGCTCCTCTAAATCAGATCCCGAGACACTGCTCCTTTAAATCAGATACCGAGACACTGCTCCACTAAATCAGATACTGAGACACTGCTCCTCTAAATCAGATACCGAGACACTGCTCCACGAAATCAGATACCGAGACACTGCTCCTTTAAATCAGATACCGAGACACTGCACCTTTAAATCAGATACCGAGACACTGCTCCACTAAATCAGATACTGAGACACTGCTCCTCTAAATCAGAAACCGAGACACTGCTCCTCAAAATCAGATACTGAGACACTGCTCCTTTAAATCTGGTACCGAGACGCTGCTCCTTTAGATCTGATACCGAGACACTGCTCCTCTAAATCAGATACCGAGACACTGCTCCTTTAAATCAGATACCGAGAACTGCTCCTCTAAATCAGATACTGAGACACTGCTCCTCTAAATCAGATACTGAGACACTGCTCCTCTAAATCAGATACTGAGACACTGCTCCTCTAAATCAGATACCGAGACACTGCTCCTCTACATCAGATACCGAGACACAGCGCCTCTAAATCAGATACCGAGACACTGCTCCTCTAAATCAGATACCGTGACACAGCTCCTCTAAATCAGATACCGAGACACTGCTCTTCTAAATCAGATACCGTGACACTGCTCCTCTAAATCAGATACCGAGACACTGCTCTTCTAAATCAGATATCGAGACACAGCTCCTCTAAATCAGATACCGAGACACTGCTCCTCTAAATCACATACTGAGACACTGCTCCTTTAAATCAGATACTGAGACACTGCTCCTCTAAATCAAATACCGAGACACTGCTCCTCTAAATCAGATACCGAGACACTGCTCCTCAAAATCAGATACTGAGACACTGCTCATCTAAATCAGATACCGAGACACTGCTCCTTTAAAAAAGATACCGAGACACTGCTCCACTAAATCAAATACCGAGACACTGCTCCACTAAATCAGATACCGAGACACTGCTCCTCTAAATCAGATCCTGAGACACTGCTCCTCTAAATCAGATACCGAGACACTGCTCCTCTAAATCAGATATTGAGACAATGCTCCTTTAAATCAGATACCGAGACACTGCTCCACTAAATCAGATACCGAGACACTGCTCCTCGAAATCAGATACCGAGACACTGCTCCTCTAAATCAGATACCGAGGCACTGCTCCTCTAAATCAGATACCGAGACACAGCGCCTCTAAATCAGATACTGAGACACTGCTCCTCTAAATCAGAAAGCGAGACTCTGCTCCTCTAAATCAGATGCTGCGACACTGCTCATCTAAATCAGATACCGAGACACTGCTCCTTTAAATCAGATACCGAGACACTGCTCCACTAAATCAGATACCGAGACACTGCTCCTCTAAATCAGATACCGAGACACTGCTCCTCTAAATCAGATACCGAGACACTGCTCCTCTAAATCAGATACCGAGACACTGCTCCTCTAAATCAGATACCGAGACTCTGCTCCTCTAAATCAGATGCTGCGACACTGCTCATCTAAATCAGATACCGAGACACTGCTCCTTTAAATCAGATACCGAGACACTGCTCCACTAAATCAGATACCGAGACACTGCTCTTCTAAATCAGATATCGAGACACAGCTCCTCTAAATCAGATACCGAGACACTGCTCCTCTAAATCACATACTGAGACACTGCTCCTTTAAATCAGATACTGAGACACTGCTCCTCTAAATCAAATACCGAGACACTGCTCCTCTAAATCAGATACCGAGACACTGCTCCTCAAAATCAGACACTGAGACACTGCTCATCTAAATCAGATACCGAGACACTGCTCCTTTAAAAAAGATACCGAGACACTGCTCCACTAAATCAAATACCGAGACACTGCTCCACTAAATCAGATTCCGAGACACTGCTCCTCTAAATCAGATACCGAGACACAGCGCCTCTAAATCAGATACCGAGACACTGCTCCTCTAAATCAGATACTGCGACACTGCTCATCTAAATCAGATACCGAGACACTGCTCCTTTAAATCAGATACCGAGACACTGCTCCACTAAATCAGATACCGAGACACTGCTCCTCTAAATCAGATACCGAGACACTGCTCCTCTAAATCAGATACCGAGACACTGCTCCTCTAAATCAGATACCGAGACACTGCTCCTCTAAATCAGATACCGAAACACTGCGCCTCTAAATCAGATACCGAGACACTGCTCCTCTAAATCAGATACCGTGACACTGCTCCTCTAAATCAGATACCGAGACACTGCTCCTCGAAATCAGATACCGAGACACTGCTCCTCTAAATCAGATACCGAGACACAGCGCCTCTAAATCAGATACCGAGACACTGCTCCTCTAAATCAGATACGGAGACACTGCTCCTCGAAATCAGATACCGAGACACTGCTCCTCTAAATCAGATACCGAGACACAGCGCCTCTAAATCAGATACCGAGACACTGCTCCTCTAAATCAGATATTGAGACAATGCTCCTTTAAATCAGATACCGAGACACTGCTCCACTAAATCAGATACCGAGACACTGCTCCTCGAAATCAGATACCGAGACACTGCTCCTCTAAATCAGATACCGAGACACTGCTCCTCTAAATCAGATACCGAGACACAGCGCCTCTAAATCAGATACTGAGACACTGCTCCTCTAAATCAGATACCGAGACTCTGCTCCTCTAAATCAGATGCTGCGACACTGCTCATCTAAATCAGATACCGAGACACTGCTCCTTTAAATCAGATACCGAGACACTGCTCCACTAAATCAGATACCGAGACACTGCTCCTCTAAATCAGATACCGAGACACTGCTCCTCTAAATCAGATACCGAGACACTGCTCCTCTGAATCAGATACCGAGACACTGCTCCTCTAAATCAGATACCGAAACACTGCGCCTCTAAATCAGATACCGAGACACTGCTCCTCTAAATCAGATACCGTGACACTGCTCCTCTAAATCAGATACCGAGACACTGCTCCTCGAAATCAGATACTGAGACACTGCTCCTCTAAATCAGATACCGAGACACAGCGCCTCTAAATCAGATACCGAGACACTGCTCCTCTAAATCAGATACGGAGACACTGCTCCTCGAAATCAGATACCGAGACACTGCTCCTCTAAATCTGATACCGAGACACAGCGCCTCTAAATCAGATACCGAGACACTGCTCCTCTAAATCAGATATTGAGACAATGCTCCTTTAAATCAGATACCGAGACACTGCTCCACTAAATCAGATACCGAGACACTGCTCCTCGAAATCAGATACCGAGACACTGCTGCTCTAAATCAGATACCGAGGCACTGCTCCTCTAAATCAGATACCGAGACACAGCGCCTCTAAATCAGATACTGAGACACTGCTCCTCTAAATCAGATACCGAGACTCTGCTCCTCTAAATCAGATGCTGCGACACTGCTCATCTAAATCAGATACCGAGACACTGCTCCTTTAAATCAGATACCGAGACACTGCTCCACTAAATCAGATACCGAGACACTGCTCCTCTAAATCAGATACCGAGACACTGCTCCTCTAAATCAGATACCGAGACACTGCTCCTCTAAATCAGATACCGAGACACTGCTTCTCTAAATCAGATACCAAAACACAGCGCCTCTAAATCAGATACCGAGACACTGCTCCTCTAAATCAGATACCGAGACACAGCGCCTCTAAATCAGATACCGAGACACTGCTCATCTAAATCAGATACCGAGACACTGCTCCTCTAAATCAGATACCGAGACACTGCTCCTCTAAATCAGATACTGAGACACAGCTCATCTAAATCAGATACCGAGATACTGCTCCTTTAAATCAGATACCGAGACACTGCTCCACTAAATCAGATACCGAGACACTGCTCCTCTAAATCAGATACCGAGACACTGCTCCTCTAAATCAGATCCCGAGACACTGCTCCTTTAAATCAGATACCGAGACACTGCTCCACTAAATCAGATACTGAGACACTGCTCCTCTAAATCAGATACCGAGACACTGCTCCACGAAATCAGATACCGAGACACTGCTCCTTTAAATCAGATACCGAGACACTGCACCTTTAAATCAGATACCGAGACACTGCTCCACTAAATCAGATACTGAGACACTGCTCCTCTAAATCAGAAACCGAGACACTGCTCCTCAAAATCAGATACTGAGACACTGCTCCTTTAAATCTGGTACCGAGACGCTGCTCCTTTAGATCTGATACCGAGACACTGCTCCTCTAAATCAGATACCGAGACACTGCTCCTTTAAATCAGATACCGAGACACTGCTCCTCTAAATCAGATACTGAGACACTGCTCCTCTAAATCAGATACTGAGACACTGCTCCTCTAAATCAGATACTGAGACACTGCTCCTCTAAATCAGATACCGAGACACTGCTCCTCTACATCAGATACCGAGACACAGCGCCTCTAAATCAGATACCGAGACACTGCTCCTCTAAATCAGATACCGTGACACAGCTCCTCTAAATCAGATACCGAGACACTGCTCTTCTAAATCAGATATCGAGACACAGCTCCTCTAAATCAGATACCGAGACACTGCTCCTCTAAATCACATACTGAGACACTGCTCCTTTAAATCAGATACTGAGACACTGCTCCTCTAAATCAAATACTGAGACACTGCTCCTTTAAATAAGATACCGAGACACTGCTCCACTAAATCAGATACCGAGACACTGCTCCACTAAATCAGATACCGAGACACTGCTCCTCTAAATCAGATCCTGAGACACTGCTCCTCTAAATCAGATACCGAGACACTGCTCCTCTAAATCAGATACCGAGACACTGCTCCTCTAAATCAGATACCGAGACACAGCGCCTCTAAATCAGATACTGAGACACTGCTCCTCTAAATCAGATACCGTGACACTGCTCCTCTAAATCAGATACCGAGACACTGCTCTTCTAAATCAGATACCGAGACACAGCTCCTCTAAATCAGATACCGAGACACTGCTCCTCTAAATCACATACTGAGACACTGCTCCTTTAAATCAGATACTGAGACACTGCTCCTCTAAATCAGATACCGAGACACTGCTCCTCTAAATCAGATACCGAGACACTGCTCCTCTAAATCAGATACCGAGACACTGCTCCTCAAAATCAGATACTGAGACAGTGCTCATCTAAATCAGATACCGAGACACTGCTCCTTTAAATAAGATACCGAGACACTGCTCCTCTAAATCAGATACTGAGACACTGCTCCTCTAAATCAGATACCGAGACACTGCTCCTCTAAATCAGATACCGAGACACTGCTCCTCTAAATCAGATACCGAGACACTGCTCCTCTAAATCAGATTCCGAGACACTGCTCCTCTAAATCAGATACCGAGACACTGCTCCTTTAAATCAGATACCGAGACACAGCGCCTCTAAATCAGATACCGAGACACTGCTCCTCTAAATCAGATACGGAGACACTGCTCCTCTAAATCAGATCCTGAGACACTGCTCCTCTAAATCAGATACCGAGACGCTGCTCCTCTAAATCAGGTACCGAGACACTTCTCCTATAAATCAGATACCGAGACACTGCTCCTCTAAATCAGATACCGAGACACTGCTCCTCTAAATCAGATACCGAGACACTGCTCCTCTAAATCAGATACTGAGACACTGCTCATCTAAATCAGATACTGAGACACTGCTCCTTTAAATCAGATACTGAGACACTGCACCACTAAATCAGATACCGAGACACTGCTCCTCTAAATCAGATACCGAGACACTGCTCCTCTAAATCAGATACCGAGACACTGCTCCACTAAATCAGATACCGAGACACTGCTCCTCTAAATCAGATACTGAGACACTGCTCCTCTAAATCAGATACCGAGACACTGCTCCTCTAAATCAGATACCGAGACACTGCTCCACTAAATCAGATACCGAGACACTGCTCCTCCAAATCAGATACTGAGACACTGCTCCTCTACATCAGATACCGAGACACTGCTCCTCTAAATCAGATACCGAGACACTGCTCCTCTAAATCAGATACTGAGACACTGCTCCTCTAAATCAAATACCGAGACACTGCTCCTCTAAATGAGATACCGAGACACTGCTCCTCGAAATCAGATACCGAGACACTGCTCCTCTAAATCCGTTACTGAGACACTGCTCCTCTAAATCAGATACCGAGACACTGCTCCTCTAAATCAGATTCCGAGACACTGCTCCTCTAAATCAGAGACCGAGACACTGCTCCTCTAAATCAGATACTGAGACACTGCTCCTCTAAATCAGATACCGAGACACTGCTCCTCTAAATCGGATACTGAGACACTGCTATTCTAAATCAGATACCGAGACACTGCTACTCTAAATCAGATACCGAGACACTGCTAATCTAAATCAGATACTGAGACACTGCTCCTCTAAATCAGATACCGAGACACTGCTCCTCTAAATCAGATACCGAGACACTGCTCCTCTAAATCAGATACTGAGACACTGCTCATCTAAATCAGATACTGAGACACTGCTCCTTTAAATCAGATACCGAGACGCTGCTCCACTGAATCAGATACCGAGACACTGCTCCTCTAAATCAGATACTGAGACACTGCTCCTCTAAATCAGATACCGAGACACTGCTCCTCGAAATCAGATACCGAGACACAGCGCCTCTAAATCAGATACCGAGACACTGCTCCTCTAAATCAGATACTGAGACACTGCTCCTTTAAATCAGATACTGAGACACTGCTCCTCTAAATCAGATACTGAGACACTGCTCCTTTAAATCAGATACTGAGACTCTGCTCCTCTAAATCAGATACCGAGACACTGCTCCTCTAAATCAGATACCGAGACACTGCTCTTCTAAATCAGATACTGAGACACTGCTCCTTTAAATCAGATACTGAGACACTGCTCCTTTAAATCAGATACTGAGACACTGCTTCTCTAAATCCGATACTGAGACACTGCTCCTCTAAATCAGATACCGAGACACTGCTCCTCTAAATCAGATAGCGAGACACTGCTCCTCTAAATCAGATACCGCGACACTGCTCCTCAAAATCAGATACTGAGACACTGCTCATCTAAATCAGATACCGAGACACTGCTCCTTTAAATAAGATACCGAGACACTGCTCCTCTAAATCAGATACTGAGACACTGCTCCTCTAAATCAGATACCGAGACACTGCTCCTCTAAATCAGATACCGAGACACTGCTCCTCTAAATCAGATACCGAGACACTGCTCCTCTAAATCAGATTCCGAGACACTGCTCCTCTAAATCAGATACCGAGACACTGCTCCTTTAAATCAGATACCGAGACACAGCGCCTCTAAATCAGATACCGAGACACTGCTCCTCTAAATCAGATACCGAGACACTGCTCCTCTAAATCAGATCCTGTGACGCTGCTCCTCTAAATCAGATACCGAGACGCTGCTCCTCTAAATCAGATACCGAGACACTGCTCCTCTAAATCAGATACCGAGACACTGCTCCTCTAAATCAGATACCGAGACACTGCTCCTCTAAATCAGATTCCGAGACACTGTTCCTCTAAATCAGATACCGAGACACTGCTCCTTTAAATCAGATACCGAGACACAGCGCCTCTAAATCAGATACCGAGACACTGCTCCTCTAAATCAGATACCGAGACACTGCTCCTCTAAATCAGATCCTGAGACACTGCTCCTCTAAATCAGGTACCGAGACACTTCTCCTATAAATCAGATACCGAGACACTGCTCCTCTAAATCAGATAGCGAGACACAGCTCCTCTAAATCAGATACCGAGACACTGCTCCTTTAAATCAGATACCGAGACACTGCTCCACTAAATCAGATACCGAGACACTGCTCCACTAAATCAGATACCGAGACACTGCTCCTCTAAATCAGATACTGAGACACTGCTCCTCTAAATCAGATACCGAGACACTGCTCCTCTTAATCAGATACCGAGAAACAGCGCCTCTAAATCAGATACCGAGACACTGCTCCTCTAAATCAGATACTGAGACACTGCTCCTCTAAATCAGATACCGAGACACTGCTCCTCTAAATCAGATACCGAGACACTGCTCCTCTAAATCAGATTCCGAGACACTGTTCCTCTAAATCAGATACCGAGACACTGCTCCTTTAAATCAGATACTGAGACACTGCTCCTTTAAATCAGATACTGAGACACTGCTCCACTAAATCAGATACTGAGACACTCCTCATCTAAATCAGATACTGAGACACTGCTCCTTTAAATCAGATACTGAGACACTGCTCCACTAAATCAGATACCGAGACACTGCTCCTCTAAATCAGATACCGAGACACTGCTCCTCTAAATCAGATACCGAGACACTGCTCCACTAAATCAGATACCGAGACACTGCTCCTCTAAATCAGATACTGAGACACTGCTCCTCTAAATCAGATACCGAGACACTGCTCCTCTAAATCAGATACCGAGACACTGCTCCACTAAATCAGATACCGAGACACTGCTCCTCCAAATCAGATACTGAGACACTGCTCCTCTACATCAGATACCGAGGCACTGCTCCTCTAAATCAGATACCGAGACACTGCTCCTCTAAATCAGATACTGAGACACTGCTCCTCTAAATCAAATACCGAGACACTGCTCCTCTAAATGAGATACCGAGACACTGCTCCTCGAAATCAGATACCGAGACACTGCTCCTCTAAATCCGTTACTGAGACACTGCTCCTCTAAATCAGATACCGAGGCACTGCTCCTCTAAATCAGATACCGAGACACAGCGCCTCTAAATCAGATACTGAGACACTGCTCCTCTAAATCAGATACCGAGACTCTGCTCCTCTAAATCAGATGCTGCGACACTGCTCATCTAAATCAGATACCGAGACACTGCTCCTTTAAATCAGATACCGAGACACTGCTCCACTAAATCAGATACCGAGACACTGCTCCTCTAAATCAGATACCGAGACACTGCTCCTCTAAATCAGATACCGAGACACTGCTCCTCTAAATCAGATACCGAGACACTGCTCCTCTAAATCAGATACCGAGACTCTGCTCCTCTAAATCAGATGCTGCGACACTGCTCATCTAAATCAGATACCGAGACACTGCTCCTTTAAATCAGATACCGAGACACTGCTCCACTAAATCAGATACCGAGACACTGCTCTTCTAAATCAGATATCGAGACACAGCTCCTCTAAATCAGATACCGAGACACTGCTCCTCTAAATCACATACTGAGACACTGCTCCTTTAAATCAGATACTGAGACACTGCTCCTCTAAATCAAATACCGAGACACTGCTCCTCTAAATCAGATACCGAGACACTGCTCCTCAAAATCAGATACTGAGACACTGCTCATCTAAATCAGATACCGAGACACTGCTCCTTTAAAAAAGATACCGAGACACTGCTCCACTAAATCAAATACCGAGACACTGCTCCACTAAATCAGATTCCGAGACACTGCTCCTCTAAATCAGATACCGAGACACAGCGCCTCTAAATCAGATACCGAGACACTGCTCCTCTAAATCAGATACTGCGACACTGCTCATCTAAATCAGATACCGAGACACTGCTCCTTTAAATCAGATACCGAGACACTGCTCCTCTAAATCAGATACCGAGACACTGCTCCTCTAAATCAGATACCGAGACACTGCTCCTCTAAATCAGATACCGAGACACTGCTCCTCTAAATCAGATACCGAAACACTGCGCCTCTAAATCAGATACCGAGACACTGCTCCTCTAAATCAGATACCGTGACACTGCTCCTCTAAATCAGATACCGAGACACTGCTCCTCGAAATCAGATACCGAGACACTGCTCCTCTAAATCAGATACCGAGACACAGCGCCTCTAAATCAGATACCGAGACACTGCTCCTCTAAATCAGATACGGAGACACTGCTCCTCGAAATCAGATACCGAGACACTGCTCCTCTAAATCAGATACCGAGACACAGCGCCTCTAAATCAGATACCGAGACACTGCTCCTCTAAATCAGATATTGAGACAATGCTCCTTTAAATCAGATACCGAGACACTGCTCCACTAAATCAGATACCGAGACACTGCTCCTCGAAATCAGATACCGAGACACTGCTCCTCTAAATCAGATACCGAGACACTGCTCCTCTAAATCAGATACCGAGACACAGCGCCTCTAAATCAGATACTGAGACACTGCTCCTCTAAATCAGATACCGAGACTCTGCTCCTCTAAATCAGATGCTGCAACACTGCTCATCTAAATCAGATACCGAGACACTGCTCCTTTAAATCAGATACCGAGACACTGCTCCACTAAATCAGATACCGAGACACTGCTCCTCTAAATCAGATACCGAGACACTGCTCCTCTAAATCAGATACCGAGACACTGCTCCTCTGAATCAGATACCGAGACACTGCTCCTCTAAATCAGATACCGAAACACTGCGCCTCTAAATCAGATACCGAGACACTGCTCCTCTAAATCAGATACCGTGACACTGCTCCTCTAAATCAGATACCGAGACACTGCTCCTCGAAATCAGATACTGAGACACTGCTCCTCTAAATCAGATACCGAGACACAGCGCCTCTAAATCAGATACCGAGACACTGCTCCTCTAAATCAGATACGGAGACACTGCTCCTCGAAATCAGATACCGAGACACTGCTCCTCTAAATCTGATACCGAGACACAGCGCCTCTAAATCAGATACCGAGACACTGCTCCTCTAAATCAGATATTGAGACAATGCTCCTTTAAATCAGATACCGAGACACTGCTCCACTAAATCAGATACCGAGACACTGCTCCTCGAAATCAGATACCGAGACACTGCTGCTCTAAATCAGATACCGAGGCACTGCTCCTCTAAATCAGATACCGAGACACAGCGCCTCTAAATCAGATACTGAGACACTGCTCCTCTAAATCAGATACCGAGACTCTGCTCCTCTAAATCAGATGCTGCGACACTGCTCATCTAATTCAGATACCGAGACACTGCTCCTTTAAATCAGATACCGAGACACTGCTCCACTAAATCAGATACCGAGACACTGCTCCTCTAAATCAGATACCGAGACACTGCTCCTCTAAATCAGATACCGAGACACTGCTCCTCTAAATCAGATACCGAGACACTGCTTCTCTAAATCAGATACCAAAACACAGCGCCTCTAAATCAGATACCGAGACACTGCTCCTCTAAATCAGATACCGTGACACTGCTCCTCTAAATCAGATACCGAGACACTGCTCCTCTAAATCAGATACCGAGACACAGCGCCTCTAAATCAGATACCGAGACACTGCTCATCTAAATCAGATACCGAGACACTGCTCCTCTAAATCAGATACCGAGACACTGCTCCTCTAAATCAGATACTGAGACACAGCTCATCTAAATCAGATACCGAGATACTGCTCCTTTAAATCAGATACCGAGACACTGCTCCACTAAATCAGATACCGAGACACTGCTCCTCTAAATCAGATACCGAGACACTGCTCCTCTAAATCAGATCCCGAGACACTGCTCCTTTAAATCAGATACCGAGACACTGCTCCACTAAATCAGATACTGAGACACTGCTCCTCTAAATCAGATACCGAGACACTGCTCCACGAAATCAGATACCGAGACACTGCTCCTTTAAATCAGATACCGAGACACTGCACCTTTAAATCAGATACCGAGACACTGCTCCACTAAATCAGATACTGAGACACTGCTCCTCTAAATCAGAAACCGAGACACTGCTCCTCAAAATCAGATACTGAGACACTGCTCCTTTAAATCTGGTACCGAGACGCTGCTCCTTTAGATCTGATACCGAGACACTGCTCCTCTAAATCAGATACCGAGACACTGCTCCTTTAAATCAGATACCGAGACACTGCTCCTCTAAATCAGATACTGAGACACTGCTCCTCTAAATCAGATACTGAGACACTGCTCCTCTAAATCAGATACCGAGACACTGCTCCTCTACATCAGATACCGAGACACAGCGCCTCTAAATCAGATACCGAGACACTGCTCCTCTAAATCAGATACCGTGACACAGCTCCTCTAAATCAGATACCGAGACACTGCTCTTCTAAATCAGATATCGAGACACAGCTCCTCTAAATCAGATACCGAGACACTGCTCCTCTAAATCACATACTGAGACACTGCTCCTTTAAATCAGATACTGAGACACTGCTCCTCTAAATCAAATACTGAGACACTGCTCCTTTAAATAAGATACCGAGACACTGCTCCACTAAATCAGATACCGAGACACTGCTCCACTAAATCAGATACCGAGACACTGCTCCTCTAAATCAGATCCTGAGACACTGCTCCTCTAAATCAGATACCGAGACACTGCTCCTCTAAATCAGATACCGAGACACTGCTCCTCTAAATCAGATACCGAGACACAGCGCCTCTAAATCAGATACTGAGACACTGCTCTTCTAAATCAGATACCGAGACACAGCTCCTCTAAATCAGATACCGAGACACTGCTCCTCTAAATCACATACTGAGACACTGCTCCTTTAAATCAGATACTGAGACACTGCTCCTCTAAATCAGATACCGAGACACTGCTCCTCTAAATCAGATACCGAGACACTGCTCCTCTAAATCAGATACCGAGACACTGCTCCTCAAAATCAGATACTGAGACACTGCTCATCTAAATCAGATACCGAGACACTGCTCCTTTAAATAAGATACCGAGACACTGCTCCTCTAAATCAGATACTGAGACACTGCTCCTCTAAATCAGATACCGAGACACTGCTCCTCAAAATCAGATACTGAGACACTGCTCATCTAAATCAGATACCGAGACACTGCTCCTTTAAATAAGATACCGAGACACTGCTCCTTTAAATAAGATACCGAGACACTGCTCCTCTAAATCAGATACCGAGACACAGCGCCTCTAAATCAGATACCGAGACACTGCTCCTCTAAATCAGATACGGAGACACTGCTCCTCGAAATCAGATACCGAGACACTGCTCCTCTAAATCAGATACCGAGACACAGCGCCTCTAAATCAGATACCGAGACACTGCTCCTCTAAATCAGATATTGAGACAATGCTCCTTTAAATCAGATACCGAGACACTGCTCCACTAAATCAGATACCGAGACACTGCTCCTCGAAATCAGATACCGAGACACTGCTCCTCTAAATCAGATACCGAGACACTGCTCCTCTAAATCAGATACCGAGACACAGCGCCTCTAAATCAGATACTGAGACACTGCTCCTCTAAATCAGATACCGAGACTCTGCTCCTCTAAATCAGATGCTGCGACACTGCTCATCTAAATCAGATACCGAGACACTGCTCCTTTAAATCAGATACCGAGACACTGCTCCACTAAATCAGATACCGAGACACTGCTCCTCTAAATCAGATACCGAGACACTGCTCCTCTAAATCAGATACCGAGACACTGCTCCTCTGAATCAGATACCGAGACACTGCTCCTCTAAATCAGATACCGAAACACTGCGCCTCTAAATCAGATACCGAGACACTGCTCCTCTAAATCAGATACCGTGACACTGCTCCTCTAAATCAGATACCGAGACACTGCTCCTCGAAATCAGATACTGAGACACTGCTCCTCTAAATCAGATACCGAGACACAGCGCCTCTAAATCAGATACCGAGACACTGCTCCTCTAAATCAGATACGGAGACACTGCTCCTCGAAATCAGATACCGAGACACTGCTCCTCTAAATCTGATACCGAGACACAGCGCCTCTAAATCAGATACCGAGACACTGCTCCTCTAAATCAGATATTGAGACAATGCTCCTTTAAATCAGATACCGAGACACTGCTCCACTAAATCAGATACCGAGACACTGCTCCTCGAAATCAGATACCGAGACACTGCTGCTCTAAATCAGATACCGAGGCACTGCTCCTCTAAATCAGATACCGAGACACAGCGCCTCTAAATCAGATACTGAGACACTGCTCCTCTAAATCAGATACCGAGACTCTGCTCCTCTAAATCAGATGCTGCGACACTGCTCATCTAATTCAGATACCGAGACACTGCTCCTTTAAATCAGATACCGAGACACTGCTCCACTAAATCAGATACCGAGACACTGCTCCTCTAAATCAGATACCGAGACACTGCTCCTCTAAATCAGATACCGAGACACTGCTCCTCTAAATCAGATACCGAGACACTGCTTCTCTAAATCAGATACCAAAACACAGCGCCTCTAAATCAGATACCGAGACACTGCTCCTCTAAATCAGATACCGTGACACTGCTCCTCTAAATCAGATACCGAGACACTGCTCCTCTAAATCAGATACCGAGACACAGCGCCTCTAAATCAGATACCGAGACACTGCTCATCTAAATCAGATACCGAGACACTGCTCCTCTAAATCAGATACCGAGACACTGCTCCTCTAAATCAGATACTGAGACACAGCTCATCTAAATCAGATACCGAGATACTGCTCCTTTAAATCAGATACCGAGACACTGCTCCACTAAATCAGATACCGAGACACTGCTCCTCTAAATCAGATACCGAGACACTGCTCCTCTAAATCAGATCCCGAGACACTGCTCCTTTAAATCAGATACCGAGACACTGCTCCACTAAATCAGATACTGAGACACTGCTCCTCTAAATCAGATACCGAGACACTGCTCCACGAAATCAGATACCGAGACACTGCTCCTTTAAATCAGATACCGAGACACTGCACCTTTAAATCAGATACCGAGACACTGCTCCACTAAATCAGATACTGAGACACTGCTCCTCTAAATCAGAAACCGAGACACTGCTCCTCAAAATCAGATACTGAGACACTGCTCCTTTAAATCTGGTACCGAGACGCTGCTCCTTTAGATCTGATACCGAGACACTGCTCCTCTAAATCAGATACCGAGACACTGCTCCTTTAAATCAGATACCGAGACACTGCTCCTCTAAATCAGATACTGAGACACTGCTCCTCTAAATCAGATACTGAGACACTGCTCCTCTAAATCAGATACCGAGACACTGCTCCTCTACATCAGATACCGAGACACAGCGCCTCTAAATCAGATACCGAGACACTGCTCCTCTAAATCAGATACCGTGACACAGCTCCTCTAAATCAGATACCGAGACACTGCTCTTCTAAATCAGATATCGAGACACAGCTCCTCTAAATCAGATACCGAGACACTGCTCCTCTAAATCACATACTGAGACACTGCTCCTTTAAATCAGATACTGAGACACTGCTCCTCTAAATCAAATACTGAGACACTGCTCCTTTAAATAAGATACCGAGACACTGCTCCACTAAATCAGATACCGAGACACTGCTCCACTAAATCAGATACCGAGACACTGCTCCTCTAAATCAGATCCTGAGACACTGCTCCTCTAAATCAGATACCGAGACACTGCTCCTCTAAATCAGATACCGAGACACTGCTCCTCTAAATCAGATACCGAGACACAGCGCCTCTAAATCAGATACTGAGACACTGCTCTTCTAAATCAGATACCGAGACACAGCTCCTCTAAATCAGATACCGAGACACTGCTCCTCTAAATCACATACTGAGACACTGCTCCTTTAAATCAGATACTGAGACACTGCTCCTCTAAATCAGATACCGAGACACTGCTCCTCTAAATCAGATACCGAGACACTGCTCCTCTAAATCAGATACCGAGACACTGCTCCTCAAAATCAGATACTGAGACACTGCTCATCTAAATCAGATACCGAGACACTGCTCCTTTAAATAAGATACCGAGACACTGCTCCTCTAAATCAGATACTGAGACACTGCTCCTCTAAATCAGATACCGAGACACTGCTCCTCTAAATCAGATACCGAGACACTGCTCCTCTAAATCAGATACCGAGACACTGCTCCTCTAAATCAGATTCCGAGACACTGCTCCTCTAAATCAGATACCGAGACACTGCTCCTTTAAATCAGATACCGAGACACAGCGCCTCTAAATCAGATACCGAGACACTGCTCCTCTAAATCAGATACGGAGACACTGCTCCTCTAAATCAGATCCTGAGACACTGCTCCTCTAAATCAGATACCGAGACGCTGCTCCTCTAAATCAGGTACCGAGACACTTCTCCTATAAATCAGATACCGAGACACTGCTCCTCTAAATCAGATACCGAGACACTGCTCCTCTAAATCAGATACCGAGACACTGCTCCTCTAAATCAGATACTGAGACACTGCTCATCTAAATCAGATACTGAGACACTGCTCCTTTAAATCAGATACTGAGACACTGCACCACTAAATCAGATACCGAGACACTGCTCCTCTAAATCAGATACCGAGACACTGCTCCTCTAAATCAGATACCGAGACACTGCTCCACTAAATCAGATACCGAGACACTGCTCCTCTAAATCAGATACTGAGACACTGCTCCTCTAAATCAGATACCGAGACACTGCTCCTCTAAATCAGATACCGAGACACTGCTCCACTAAATCAGATACCGAGACACTGCTCCTCCAAATCAGATACTGAGACACTGCTCCTCTACATCAGATACCGAGACACTGCTCCTCTAAATCAGATACCGAGACACTGCTCCTCTAAATCAGATACTGAGACACTGCTCCTCTAAATCAAATACCGAGACACTGCTCCTCTAAATGAGATACCGAGACACTGCTCCTCGAAATCAGATACCGAGACACTGCTCCTCTAAATCCGTTACTGAGACACTGCTCCTCTAAATCAGATACCGAGACACTGCTCCTCTAAATCAGATTCCGAGACACTGCTCCTCTAAATCAGAGACCGAGACACTGCTCCTCTAAATCAGATACTGAGACACTGCTCCTCTAAATCAGATACCGAGACACTGCTCCTCTAAATCGGATACTGAGACACTGCTATTCTAAATCAGATACCGAGACACTGCTACTCTAAATCAGATACCGAGACACTGCTAATCTAAATCAGATACTGAGACACTGCTCCTCTAAATCAGATACCGAGACACTGCTCCTCTAAATCAGATACCGAGACACTGCTCCTCTAAATCAGATACTGAGACACTGCTCATCTAAATCAGATACTGAGACACTGCTCCTTTAAATCAGATACCGAGACGCTGCTCCACTGAATCAGATACCGAGACACTGCTCCTCTAAATCAGATACTGAGACACTGCTCCTCTAAATCAGATACCGAGACACTGCTCCTCGAAATCAGATACCGAGACACAGCGCCTCTAAATCAGATACCGAGACACTGCTCCTCTAAATCAGATACTGAGACACTGCTCCTTTAAATCAGATACTGAGACACTGCTCCTCTAAATCAGATACTGAGACACTGCTCCTTTAAATCAGATACTGAGACTCTGCTCCTCTAAATCAGATACCGAGACACTGCTCCTCTAAATCAGATACCGAGACACTGCTCTTCTAAATCAGATACTGAGACACTGCTCCTTTAAATCAGATACTGAGACACTGCTCCTTTAAATCAGATACTGAGACACTGCTTCTCTAAATCCGATACTGAGACACTGCTCCTCTAAATCAGATACCGAGACACTGCTCCTCTAAATCAGATAGCGAGACACTGCTCCTCTAAATCAGATACCGCGACACTGCTCCTCAAAATCAGATACTGAGACACTGCTCATCTAAATCAGATACCGAGACACTGCTCCTTTAAATAAGATACCGAGACACTGCTCCTCTAAATCAGATACTGAGACACTGCTCCTCTAAATCAGATACCGAGACACTGCTCCTCTAAATCAGATACCGAGACACTGCTCCTCTAAATCAGATACCGAGACACTGCTCCTCTAAATCAGATTCCGAGACACTGCTCCTCTAAATCAGATACCGAGACACTGCTCCTTTAAATCAGATACCGAGACACAGCGCCTCTAAATCAGATACCGAGACACTGCTCCTCTAAATCAGATACCGAGACACTGCTCCTCTAAATCAGATCCTGAGACGCTGCTCCTCTAAATCAGATACCGAGACGCTGCTCCTCTAAATCAGATACCGAGACACTGCTCCTCTAAATCAGATACCGAGACACTGCTCCTCTAAATCAGATACCGAGACACTGCTCCTCTAAATCAGATTCCGAGACACTGTTCCTCTAAATCAGATACCGAGACACTGCTCCTTTAAATCAGATACCGAGACACAGCGCCTCTAAATCAGATACCGAGACACTGCTCCTCTAAATCAGATACCGAGACACTGCTCCTCTAAATCAGATCCTGAGACACTGCTCCTCTAAATCAGGTACCGAGACACTTCTCCTATAAATCAGATACCGAGACACTGCTCCTCTAAATCAGATAGCGAGACACAGCTCCTCTAAATCAGATACCGAGACACTGCTCCTTTAAATCAGATACCGAGACACTGCTCCACTAAATCAGATACCGAGACACTGCTCCACTAAATCAGATACCGAGACACTGCTCCTCTAAATCAGATACTGAGACACTGCTCCTCTAAATCAGATACCGAGACACTGCTCCTCTTAATCAGATACCGAGAAACAGCGCCTCTAAATCAGATACCGAGACACTGCTCCTCTAAATCAGATACTGAGACACTGCTCCTCTAAATCAGATACCGAGACACTGCTCCTCTAAATCAGATACCGAGACACTGCTCCTCTAAATCAGATTCCGAGACACTGTTCCTCTAAATCAGATACCGAGACACTGCTCCTTTAAATCAGATACTGAGACACTGCTCCTTTAAATCAGATACTGAGACACTGCTCCACTAAATCAGATACTGAGACACTCCTCATCTAAATCAGATACTGAGACACTGCTCCTTTAAATCAGATACTGAGACACTGCTCCACTAAATCAGATACCGAGACACTGCTCCTCTAAATCAGATACCGAGACACTGCTCCTCTAAATCAGATACCGAGACACTGCTCCACTAAATCAGATACCGAGACACTGCTCCTCTAAATCAGATACTGAGACACTGCTCCTCTAAATCAGATACCGAGACACTGCTCCTCTAAATCAGATACCGAGACACTGCTCCACTAAATCAGATACCGAGACACTGCTCCTCCAAATCAGATACTGAGACACTGCTCCTCTACATCAGATACCGAGGCACTGCTCCTCTAAATCAGATACCGAGACACTGCTCCTCTAAATCAGATACTGAGACACTGCTCCTCTAAATCAAATACCGAGACACTGCTCCTCTAAATGAGATACCGAGACACTGCTCCTCGAAATCAGATACCGAGACACTGCTCCTCTAAATCCGTTACTGAGACACTGCTCCTCTAAATCAGATACCGAGACACTGCTCCTCTAAATCAGATTCCGAGACACTGCTCCTCTAAATCAGAGAACGAGACACTGCTCCTCTAAATCAGATACTGAGACACTGCTCCTCTAAATCAGATACCGAGACACTGCTCCTCTAAATCAGATACTGAGACACTGCTATTCTAAATCAGATACCGAGACACTGCTACTCTAAATCAGATACCGAGACACTGCTAATCTAAATCAGATACTGAGACACTGCTCCTCTAAATCAGATACCGAGACACTGCTCCTCTAAATCAGATACCGAGACACTGCTCCTCTAAATCAGATACTGAGACACTGCTCATCTAAATCAGATACTGAGACACTGCTCCTTTAAATCAGATACCGAGACGCTGCTCCACTGAATCAGATACCGAGACACTGCTCCTCTAAATCAGATACTGAGACACTGCTCCTCTAAATCAGATACCGAGACACTGCTCCTCGAAATCAGATACCGAGACACGGCGCCTCTAAATCAGATACCGAGACACTGCTCCTCTAAATCAGATACTGAGACACTGCTCCTTTAAATCAGATACTGAGACACTGCTCCTCTAAATAAGATACTGAGACACTGCTCCTTTAAATCAGATACTGAGACTCTGCTCCTCTAAATCAGATACCGAGACACTGCTCCTCTAAATCAGATACCGAGACACTGCTCTTCTAAATCAGATACTGAGACACTGCTCCTTTAAATCAGATACTGAGACACTGCTCCTTTAAATCAGATACTGAGACACTGCTCCTCTAAATCAGATACCGAGACACTGCTCCTCTAAATCAGATACCGAGACACTGCTCCTCTAAATCAGATACCGCGACACTGCTCCTCAAAATCAGATACTGAGACACTGCTCATCTAAATCAGATACCGAGACACTGCTCCTTTAAATAAGATACCGAGACACTGCTCCTCTAAATCAGATACCGAGACACTGCTCCTCTAAATCAGATACCGAGACACTGCTCCTCTAAATCAGATACCGAGACACTGCTCCTCTAAATCAGATACCGAGACACTGCTCCTCTAAATCAGATTCCGAGAAACTGCTCATCTAAATCAGATACCGAGACACTGCTCCTTTAAATCAGATACCGAGACACAGCGCCTCTAAATCAGATACCGAGACACTGCTCCTCTAAATCAGATACCGAGACACTGCTCCTCTAAATCAGATCCTGAGACACTGCTCCTCTAAATCAGATACCGAGACGCTGCTCCTCTAAATCAGATACCGAGACACTGCTCCTCTAAATCAGATACCGAGACACTGCTCCTCTAAATCAGATACCGAGACACTGCTCCTCTAAATCAGATTCCGAGACACTGTTCCTCTAAATCAGATACCGAGACACTGCTCCTTTAAATCAGATACCGAGACACAGCGCCTCTAAATCAGATACCGAGACACTGCTCCTCTAAATCAGATACCGAGACACTGCTCCTCTAAATCAGATCCTGAGACACTGCTCCTCTAAATCAGGTACCGAGACACTTCTCCTATAAATCAGATACCGAGACACTGCTCCTCTAAATCAGATAGCGAGACACAGCTCCTCTAAATCAGATACCGAGACACTGCTCCTTTAAATCAGATACCGAGACGCTGCTCCACTGAATCAGATACCGAGACACTGCTCCTCTAAATCAGATACTGAGACACTGCTCCTCTAAATCAGATACCGAGACACTGCTCCTCGAAATCAGATACCGAGACACAGCGCCTCTAAATCAGATACCGAGACACTGCTCCTCTAAATCAGATACTGAGACACTGCTCCTTTAAATCAGATACTGAGACACTGCTCCTCTAAATAAGATACTGAGACACTGCTCCTTTAAATCAGATACTGAGACTCTGCTCCTCTAAATCAGATACCGAGACACTGCTCCTCTAAATCAGATACCGAGACACTGCTCTTCTAAATCAGATACTGAGACACTGCTCCTTTAAATCAGATACTGAGACACTGCTCCTTTAAATCAGATACTGAGACACTGCTCCTCTAAATCAGATACCGAGACACTGCTCCTCTAAATCAGATACCGAGACACTGCTCCTCTAAATCAGATACCGCGACACTGCTCCTCAAAATCAGATACTGAGACACTGCTCATCTAAATCAGATACCGAGACACTGCTCCTTTAAATAAGATACCGAGACACTGCTCCTCTAAATCAGATACCGAGACACTGCTCCTCTAAATCAGATACCGAGACACTGCTCCTCTAAATCAGATACCGAGACACTGCTCCTCTAAATCAGATACCGAGACACTGCTCCTCTAAATCAGATTCCGAGAAACTGCTCCTCTAAATCAGATACCGAGACACTGCTCCTTTAAATCAGATACCGAGACACAGCGCCTCTAAATCAGATACCGAGACACTGCTCCTCTAAATCAGATACCGAGACACTGCTCCTCTAAATCAGATCCTGAGACACTGCTCCTCTAAATCAGATACCGAGACGCTGCTCCTCTAAATCAGATACCGAGACACTGCTCCTCTAAATCAGATACCGAGACACTGCTCCTCTAAATCAGATACCGAGACACTGCTCCTCTAAATCAGATTCCGAGACACTGTTCCTCTAAATCAGATACCGAGACACTGCTCCTTTAAATCAGATACCGAGACACAGCGCCTCTAAATCAGATACCGAGACACTGCTCCTCTAAATCAGATACCGAGACACTGCTCCTCTAAATCAGATCCTGAGACACTGCTCCTCTAAATCAGGTACCGAGACACTTCTCCTATAAATCAGATACCGAGACACTGCTCCTCTAAATCAGATAGCGAGACACAGCTCCTCTAAATCAGATACCGAGACACTGCTCCTTTAAATCAGATACCGAGACACTGCTCCACTAAATCAGATACCGAGACACTGCTCCACTAAATCAGATACCGAGACACTGCTCCTCTAAATCAGATACTGAGACACTGCTCCTCTAAATCAGATACCGAGACACTGCTCCTCTTTATCAGATACCGAGAAACAGCGCCTCTAAATCAGATACCGAGACACTGCTCCTCTAAATCAAATACTGAGACACTGCTCCTCTAAATCAGATACCGAGACACTGCTCCTCTAAATCAGATACTGCGACACTGCTCATCTAAATCAGATACCGAGACACTGCTCCTTTAAATCAGATACCGAGACACTGCTCCACTAAATCAGATACCGAGACACTGCTCCTCGAAATCAGATACCGAGACACTACTCCTCTAAATCAGATACCGAGACACTGCTCCTCTAAATCAGATACCAAGACACAGCGCCTCTAAATCAGATTCTGAGACACTGCTCCTCTAAATCAGATACCGAGACACTGCTCCTCTAAATCAGATACTGCGACACTGCTCATCTAAATCAGATACCGAGACACTGCTCCTTTAAATCAGATACCGAGTCACTGCTCCACTAAATCAGATACCGAGACACTGCTCCTCTAATTCAGATACCGAGACACTGCTCCTCTAAATCAGATACCGAGACACTGCTCCTCCAAATCAGATACCGAGACACTGCTCCTCTAAATCAGATACCGAAACACTGCGCCTCTAAATCAGATACCGAGACACTGCTCCTCTAAATCAGATACCGTGACACTGCTCCTCTAAATCAGATACCGAGACACTGCTCCTCTAAATCAGATACCGAGACACAGCGCCTCTAAATCAGATACCGAGACACTGCTCATCTATATCAGATACCGAGACACTGCTCCTCTAAATCAGATACTGAGACACTGCTCATCTAAATCAGATACCGAGACACTGCTCCTTTAAATCAGATACCGAGACACTGCTCCACTAAATCAGATACCGAGACACTGCTCCTCTAAATCAGATACGGAGACACTGCTCCTCTAAATCAGATCCCGAGACACTGCTCCTTTAAATCAGATACCGAGACACTGCTCCTCTAAATCAGATACTGAGACACTGCTCCTCTAAATCAGATACCGAGACACTGCTCCACGAAATCAGATACCGAGACACTGCTCCTTTAAATCAGATACCGAGACACTGCACCTTTAAATCAGATACCGAGACACTGCTCCACTAAATCAGATACTGAGACACTGCTCCTCTAAATCAGAAACCGAGACACTGCTCCTCAAAATCAGATACTGAGACACTGCTCCTTTAAATCTGATACCGAGACGCTGCTCCTTTAGATCTGATACCGAGACACTGCTCCTCTAAATCAGATACCGAGACACTGCTCCTTTAAATCAGATACCGAGACACTGCTCCTCTAAATCAGATACTGAGACACTGCTCCTCTAAATCAGATACCGAGACACTGCTCCTCAAAATCAGATACTGAGACACTGCTCCTTTAAATCTGATACCGAGACGCTGCTCCTTTAGATCTGATACCGAGACACTGCTCCTCTAACTCAGATACCGAGACACTGCTCCTTTAAATCAGATACCGAGACACTGCTCCTCTAAATCAGATACTGAGACACTGCTCCTCTAAATCAGATACCGAGACACTGCTCCTCTAAATCAGATACCGAGACACTGCTCCTCGAAATCAGATACCGAGACACTGCTCCTCTAACTCAGATTCCGAGACACTGCTCCTCTAAATCAGATACCGAGACACTGCTCCTCTAAATCAGATACTGAGACACTGCTCCTCTAAATCAGATACCGAGACACTGCTCCTTTAAATCAGATACCGAAACACTGCTCCTCTAAATCAGATACTGAGACACTGCTCCAGTAAATCAGATACCGAGACACTGCTCCTCTAAATCAGATACTGAGACACTGCTCCTCTAAATCAGATACCGAGACACTGCTCCTCTAAATCAGATACCGAGACACTGCTCCTCTAAATCAGATACCGAGACACTGCTCCTCTAAATCAGATTCCGAGACACTGCTCCTCTAAATCAGATACCGAGACAATGCTCCTTTAAATCAGATACCGAGACACAGCGCCTCTAAATCAGATACCGAGACACTGCTCCTCTAAATCAGATACCGTGACACTGCTCCTCTGAATCAGATACCGAGACACAGCGCCTCTAAATCAGATACTGAGACACTGCTCCTCTAAATCAGATACCGAGACACTGCTCCTCTAAATCAGATACTGAGACACTGCTCCTCTAAATCAGATACCGAGACGCTGCTCCTCTAAATCAGATACCGAGACACTTCTCCTATAAATCAGATACCGAGACACTTCTCCTCAAAATCAGATACCGAGACACTGCTCCTCTAAATCAGATACCGAGACACTGCTCCTCTAAATCAGATACGGAGACACTGCTCCTCGAAATCAGATACCGAGACACTGCTCCTCTAAATCAGATACCGAGACACAGCGCCTCTAAATCAGATACCGAGACACTGCTCCTCTAAATCAGATATTGAGACAATGCTCCTTTAAATCAGATACCGAGACACTGCTCCACTAAATCAGATACCGAGACACTGCTCCACGAAATCAGATACCGAGACCCTGCTCCTCTAAATCAGATACCGAGACACTGCTCCTCTAAATCAGATACCGAGACACTGCTCCTCTAAATCAGATACGGAGACACTGCTCCTCGAAATCAGATACCGAGACACTGCTCCTCTAAATCAGATACCGAGACACAGCGCCTCTAAATCAGATACCGAGACACTGCTCCTCTAAATCAGATATTGAGACAATGCTCCTTTAAATCAGATAACGAGACACTGCTCCACTAAATCAGATACCGAGACACTGCTCCTCGAAATCAGATACCGAGACACTGCTCCTCTAAATCAGATACCGAGACACTGCTCCTCTAAATCAGATACCGAGACACAGCGCCTCTAAATCAGATACTGAGACACTGCTCCTCTAAATCAGATACCGAGACTCTGCTCCTCTAAATCAGATGCTGCGACACTGCTCATCTAAATCAGATACCGAGACACTGCTCCTTTAAATCAGATACCGAGACAATGCTCCACTAAATCAGATACCGAGACACTGCTCCTCTAAATCAGATACCGAGACACTGCTCCTCTAAATCAGATACCGAGACACTGCTCCTCTAAATCAGATACCGAGACACTGCTCGTCTAAATCAGATACCGAAACACAGCGCCTCTAAATCAGATACCGAGACACTGCTCCTCTAAATCAGAAACCGTGACACTGCTACTCTAAATCAGATACCGAGACACTGCTCCTCTAAATCAGATACCGAGACACAGCGCCTCTAAATCAGATACCGAGACACTGCTCATCTAAATCAGATACCGAGACACTGCTCCTCTAAATCAGATACCGAGACACTGCTCCTCTAAATCAGATACTGAGACACTGCTCATCTAAATCAGATACCGAGATACTGCTCCTTTAAATCAGATACCGAGACACTGCTCCACTAAATCAGATACCGAGACACTGCTCCTCTAAATCAGATACCGAGACACTGCTCCTCTAAATCAGATCCCGAGACACTGCTCCTTTAAATCAGATACCGAGACACTGCTCCACTAAATCAGATACTGAGACACTGCTCCTCTAAATCAGATACCGAGACACTGCTCCACGAAATCAGATACCGAGACACTGCTCCTTTAAATCAGATACCGAGACACTGCACCTTTAAATCAGATACCGAGACACTGCTCCACTAAATCAGATACTGAGACACTGCTCCTCTAAATCAGAAACCGAGACACTGCTCCTCAAAATCAGATACTGAGACACTGCTCCTTTAAATCTGATACCGAGACGCTGCTCCTTTAGATCTGATACCGAGACACTGCTCCTCTAAATCAGATACCGAGACACTGCTCCTTTAAATCAGATACCGAGACACTGCTCCTCTAAATCAGATACTGAGACACTGCTCCTCTAAATCAGATACTGAGACACTGCTCCTCTAAATCAGATACTGAGACACTGCTCCTCTAAATCAGATACCGAGACACTGCTCCTCTACATCAGATACCGAGACACAGCGCCTCTAAATCAGATACCGAGACACTGCTCCTCTAAATCAGATACCGTGACACAGCTCCTCTAAATCAGATACCGAGACACTGCTCTTCTAAATCAGATATCGAGACACAGCTCCTCTAAATCAGATACCGAGACACTGCTCCTCTAAATCACATACTGAGACACTGCTCCTTTAAATCAGATACTGAGACACTGCTCCTCTAAATCAAATACTGAGACACTGCTCCTCTAAATCAGATACCGAGACACTGTTCCTCTAAATCAGATACCGAGACACTGCGCCTCAAAATCAGATACTGAGACACTGCTCATCTAAATCAGATACCGAGACACTGCTCCTTTAAATAAGATACCGAGACACCGCTCCACTAACTCAGATACCGAGACACTGCTCCACTAAATCAGATACCGAGACACTGCTCCTCTAAATCAGATCCTGAGACACTGCTCCTCTAAATCAGATACCGAGACACTGCTCCTCTAAGTCAGATACCGAGACACTGCTCCTCTAAATTAGATACCGAGACACAGCGCCTCTAAATCAGATACTGAGACACTGCTCCTCTAAATCAGATACCGTGACACTGCTCCTCTAATTCAGATACCGAGACACTGCTCTTCTAAATCAGATACCGAGACACAGCTCCTCTAAATCAGATACCGAGACACTGCTCCTCTAAATCACATACTGAGACACTGCTCCTTTATATCAGATACTGAGACACTGCTCCTCTAAATCAGATACCGAGACACTGCTCCTCTAAATCAGATACCGAGACACTGCTCCTCAAAATCAGATACTGAGACACTGCTCATCTAAATCAGATACCGAGACACTGCTCCTTTAAATAAGATACCGAGACACTGCTCCTCTAAATCAGATACTGAGACACTGCTCCTCTAAATCAGATACCGAGACACTGCTCCTCTAAATCAGATACCGAGACACTGCTCCTCTAAATCAGATACCGAGACACTGCTCCTCTAAATCAGATTCCGAGACACTGCTCCTCTAAATCAGATACCGAGACACTGCTGCTTTAAATCAGATACCGAGACACAGCGCCTCTAAATCAGATACCGAGACACTGCTCCTCTAAATCAGATACGGAGACACTGCTCCTCTAAATCAGATCCTGAGACACTGCTCCTCTAAATCTGATACCGAGATGCTGCTCCTCTAAATCAGGTACCGAGACACTTCTCCTATAAATCAGATACCGAGACACTGCTCCTCTAAATCAGATACCGAGACACTGCTCCTCTAAATCAGATACCGAGACACTGCTCCTCTAAATCAGATACTGAGACACTGCTCATCTAAATCAGATACTGAGACACTGCTCCTTTAAATCAGATACTGAGACACTGCTCCACTAAATCAGATACCGAGACACTGCTCCTCTAAATCAGATACCGAGACACTGCTCCTCTAAATCAGATACCGAGACACTGCTCCACTAAATCAGATACCGAGACACTGCTCCTCTAAATCAGATACTGAGACACTGCTCCTCTAAATCAGATACCGAGACACTGCTCCTCTAAATCAGATACCGAGACACTGCTCCACTAAATCAGATACCGAGACACTGCTCCTCCAAATCAGATACTGAGACACTGCTCCTCTACATCAGATACCGAGACACTGCTCCTCTAAATCAGATACCGAGACACTGCTCCTCTAAATCAGATACTGAGACACTGCTCCTCTAAATCAAATACCGAGACACTGCTCCTCTAAATCAGATACCGAGACACTGCTCCTCTAAATCCGTTACTGAGACACTGCTCCTCTAAATCAGATACCGAGACACTGCACCTCTAAATCAGATTCCGAGACACTGCTCCTCTAAATCAGAGACCGAGACACTGCTCCTCTAAATCAGATACCGAGACACTGCTCCTCTAAATCAGATACCGAGACACTGCTCCTCTAAATCAGATACTGAGACACTGCTATTCTAAATCAGATACCGAGACACTGCTACTCTAAATCAGATACCGAGACACTGCTAATCTAAATCAGATACTGAGACACTGCTCCTCTAAATCAGATACCGAGACACTGCTCCTCTAAATCAGATACCGAGACACTGCTCCTCTAAATCAGATACTGAGACACTGCTCATCTAAATCAGATACTGAGACACTGCTCCTTTAAATCAGATACCGAGACGCTGCTCCACTGAATCAGATACCGAGACACTGCTCCTCTAAATCAGATACTGAGACACTGCTCCTCTAAATCAGCTACGGAGACACTGCTCCTCGAAATCAGATACCGAGACACAGCGCCTCTAAATCAGATACCGAGACACTGCTCCTCTAAATCAGATACTGAGACACTGCTCCTTTAAATCAGATACTGAGACACTGCTCCTCTAAATCAGATACTGAGACACTGCTCCTTTAAATCAGATACTGAGACTCTGCTCCTCTAAATCAGATACCGAGACACTGCTCCTCTAAATCAGATACCGAGACACTGCTCTTCTAAATCAGATACTGAGACACTGCTCCTTTAATTCAGATACTGAGACACTGCTCCTTTAAATCAGATACTGAGACACTGCTTCTCTAAAGCAGATACCGAGACACTGCTCCTCGAAATCAGATACCGAGACACTGCTCCTCTAAATCAGATACTGAGACACTGCTCCTCTAAATCAGATCCTGAGACACTGCTCCTCTAAATCAGATACCGAGACGCTGCTCCTCTAAATCAGATACCGAGACACTGCTCCTCTAAATCAGATACCGAGACACTGCTCCTCTAAATCAGATACCGAGACACTGCTCCTCTAAATGAGATACCGAGACACTGCTCCTCGAAATCAGATACCGAGACACTGCTCCTCTAAATCCGTTACTGAGACACTGCTCCTCTAAATCAGATACCGAGACACTGCTCCTCTAAATCAGATTCCGAGACACTGCTCCTCTAAATCAGAGACCGAGACACTGCTCCTCTAAATCAGATACCGAGACACTGCTCCTCTAAATCAGATACCGAGACACTGCTCCTCTAAATCAGATACTGAGACACTGCTATTCTAAATCAGATACCGAGACACTGCTACTCTAAATCAGATACCGAGACACTGCTAATCTAAATCAGATACTGAGACACTGCTCCTCTAAATCAGATACCGAGACACTGCTCCTCTAAATCAGATACCGAGACACTGCTCCTCTAAATCAGATACTGAGACACTGCTCATCTAAATCAGATACTGAGACACTGCTCCTTTAAATCAGATACCGAGACGCTGCTCCACTGAATCAGATACCGAGACACTGCTCCTCTAAATCAGATACTGAGACACTGCTCCTCTAAATCAGATACGGAGACACTGCTCCTCGAAATCAGATACCGAGACACAGCGCCTCTAAATCAGATACCGAGACACTGCTCCTCTAAATCAGATACTGAGACACTGCTCCTTTAAATCAGATACTGAGACACTGCTCCTCTAAATCAGATACTGAGACACTGCTCCTTTAAATCAGATACTGAGACTCTGCTCCTCTAAATCAGATACCGAGACACTGCTCCTCTAAATCAGATACCGAGACACTGCTCTTCTAAATCAGATACTGAGACACTGCTCCTTTAATTCAGATACTGAGACACTGCTCCTTTAAATCAGATACTGAGACACTGCTTCTCTAAAGCAGATACCGAGACACTGCTCCTCGAAATCAGATACCGAGACACTGCTCCTCTAAATCAGATACTGAGACACTGCTCCTCTAAATCAGATCCTGAGACACTGCTCCTCTAAATCAGATACCGAGACGCTGCTCCTCTAAATCAGATACCGAGACGCTGCTCCTCTAAATCAGATACCGAGACACTGCTCCTCTAAATCAGATACCGAGACACTGCTCCTATAAATCAGATACCGAGACACTGGTCCTCTAAATCAGATTCCGAGACACTGCTCCTCTAAATCAGATACCGAGACACTGCTCCTTTAAATCAGATAGCGAGACACAGCGCCTCTAAATCAGATACCGAGACACTGCTCCTCTTAATCAGATACCGAGACACTGCTCCTCTAAATCAGATCCTGAGACACTGCTCCTCTAAATCAGGTACCGAGACACTTCTCCTATAAATCAGATACCGAGACACTGCTCCTCTAAATCAGATAGCGAGACACAGCTCCTCTAAATCAGATACCGAGACACTGCTCCTTTAAATCAGATACCGAGACACTGCTCCACTAAATCAGATACCGAGACACTGCTCCACTAAATCAGATACCGAGACACAGCGCCTCTAAATCATATTCTGAGACACTGCTCCTCTAAATCAGATACCGAGACACTGCTCCTCTAAATCAGATACTGCGACACTGCTCATCTAAATCAGATACCGAGACACTGCTCCTTTAAATCAGATACCGAGTCACTGCTCCACTAAATCAGATACCGAGACACTGCTCCTCTAATTCAGATACCGAGACACTGCTCCTCTAAATCAGATACCGAGACACTGCTCCTCCAAATCAGATACCGAGACACTGCTCCTCCAAATCAGATACCGAGACACTGCTCCTCCAAATCAGATACCGAGACACAGCGCCTCTAAATCAGATACCGAGACACTGCTCCTCTAAATCAGATACCGTGACACTGCTCCTCTAAATCAGATACCGAGACACTGCTCCTCTAAATCAGATACCGAGACACAGCGCCTCTAAATCAGATACCGAGACACTGCTCATCTATATCAGATACCGAGACACTGCTCCTCTAAATCAGATACCGAGACACTGCTCCTCTAAATCAGATACTGAGACACTGCTCATCTAAATCAAATACCGAGACACTGCTCCTTTAAATCAGATACCGAGACACTGCTCCACTAAATCAGATACCGAGACACTGCTCCTCTAAATCAGATACGGAGACACTGCTCCTCTAAATCAGATCCCGAGACACTGCTCCTTTAAATCAGATACCGAGACACTGCTCCTCTAAATCAGATACTGAGACACTGCTCCTCTAAATCAGATACCGAGACACTGCTCCACGAAATCAGATACCGAGACACTGCTCCTTTAAATCAGATACCGAGACACTGCACCTTTAAATCAGATACCGAGACACTGCTCCACTAAATCAGATACTGAGACACTGCTCCTCTAAATCAGAAACCGAGACACTGCTCCTCAAAATCAGATACTGAGACACTGCTCCTTTAAATCTGATACCGAGACGCTGCTCCTTTAGATCTGATACCGAGACACTGCTCCTCTAAATCAGATACCGAGACACTGCTCCTTTAAATCAGATACCGAGACACTGCTCCTCTAAATCAGATACTGAGACACTGCTCCTCTAAATCAGATACCGAGACACTGCTCCTCAAAATCAGATACTGAGACACTGCTCCTTTAAATCTGATACCGAGACGCTGCTCCTTTAGATCTGATACCGAGACACTGCTCCTCTAAATCAGATACCGAGACACTGCTCCTTTAAATCAGATACCGAGACACTGCTCCTCTAAATCAGATACTGAGACACTGCTCCTCTAAATCAGATACCGAGACACTGCTCCTCTAAATCAGATACCGAGACACTGCTCCTCGAAATCAGATACCGAGACACTGCTCCTCTAACTCAGATTCCGAGACACTGCTCCTCTAAATCAGATACCGAGACACTGCTCCTCTAAATCAGATACTGAGACACTGCTCCTCTAAATCAGATACCGAGACACTGCTCCTTTAAATCAGATACCGAAACACTGCTCCTCTAAATCAGATACTGAGACACTGCTCCAGTAAATCAGATACCAAGACACTGCTCCTCTAAATCAGATACTGAGACACTGCTCCTCTAAATCAGATACCGAGACACTGCTCCTCTAAATCAGATACCGAGACACTGCTCCTCTAAATCAGATACCGAGACACTGCTCCTCTAAATCAGATTCCGAGACACTGCTCCTCTAAATCAGATACCGAGACAATGCTCCTTTAAATCAGATACCGAGACACAGCGCCTCTAAATCAGATACCGAGACACTGCTCCTCTAAATCAGATACCGTGACACTGCTCCTCTGAATCAGATACCGAGACACAGCGCCTCTAAATCAGATACTGAGACACTGCTCCTCTAAATCAGATACCGAGACACTGCTCCTCTAAATCAGATACTGAGACACTGCTCCTCTAAATCAGATACCGAGACGCTGCTCCTCTAAATCAGATACCGAGACACTTCTCCTATAAATCAGATACCGAGACACTTCTCCTCAAAATCAGATACCGAGACACTGCTCCTCTAAATCAGATACCGAGACACTGCTCCTCTAAATCAGATACGGAGACACTGCTCCTCGAAATCAGATACCGAGACACTGCTCCTCTAAATCAGATACCGAGACACAGCGCCTCTAAATCAGATACCGAGACACTGCTCCTCTAAATCAGATATTGAGACAATGCTCCTTTAAATCAGATACCGAGACACTGCTCGACTAAATCAGATACCGAGACACTGCTCCACGAAATCAGATACCGAGACCCTGCTCCTCTAAATCAGATACCGAGACACTGCTCCTCTAAATCAGATACCGAGACACTGCTCCTCTAAATCAGATACGGAGACACTGCTCCTCGAAATCAGATACCGAGACACTGCTCCTCTAAATCAGATACCGAGACACAGCGCCTCTAAATCAGATACCGAGACACTGCTCCTCTAAATCAGATATTGAGACAATGCTCCTTTAAATCAGATAACGAGACACTGCTCCACTAAATCAGATACCGAGACACTGCTCCTCGAAATCAGATACCGAGACACTGCTCCTCTAAATCAGATACCGAGACACTGCTCCTCTAAATCAGATACCGAGACACAGCGCCTCTAAATCAGATACTGAGACACTGCTCCTCTAAATCAGATACCGAGACTCTGCTCCTCTAAATCAGATGCTGCGACACTGCTCATCTAAATCAGATACCGAGACACTGCTCCTTTAAATCAGATACCGAGACACTGCTCCACTAAATCAGATACCGAGACACTGCTCCTCTAAATCAGATACCGAGACACTGCTCCTCTAAATCAGATACCGAGACACTGCTCCTCTAAATCAGATACCGAGACACTGCTCCTCTAAATCAGATACCGAAACACAGCGCCTCTAAATCAGATACCGAGACACTGCTCCTCTAAATCAGAAACCGTGACACTGCTACTCTAAATCAGATACCGAGACACTGCTCCTCTAAATCAGATACCGAGACACAGCGCCTCTAAATCAGATACCGAGACACTGCTCATCTAAATCAGATACCGAGACACTGCTCCTCTAAATCAGATACCGAGACACTGCTCCTCTAAATCAGATACTGAGACACTGCTCATCTAAATCAGATACCGAGATACTGCTCCTTTAAATCAGATACCGAGACACTGCTCCACTAAATCAGATACCGAGACACTGCTCCTCTAAATCAGATACCGAGACACTGCTCCTCTAAATCAGATCCCGAGACACTGCTCCTTTAAATCAGATACCGAGACACTGCTCCACTAAATCAGATACTGAGACACTGCTCCTCTAAATCAGATACCGAGACACTGCTCCACGAAATCAGATACCGAGACACTGCTCCTTTAAATCAGATACCGAGACACTGCACCTTTAAATCAGATACCGAGACACTGCTCCACTAAATCAGATACTGAGACACTGCTCCTCTAAATCAGAAACCGAGACACTGCTCCTCAAAATCAGATACTGAGACACTGCTCCTTTAAATCTGATACCGAGACGCTGCTCCTTTAGATCTGATACCGAGACACTGCCCCTCTAAATCAGATACCGAGACACTGCTCCTTTAAATCAGATACCGAGACACTGCTCCTCTAAATCAGATACTGAGACACTGCTCCTCTAAATCAGATACTGAGACACTGCTCCTCTAAATCAGATACTGAGACACTGCTCCTCTAAATCAGATACCGAGACACTGCTCCTCTACATCAGATACCGAGACACAGCGCCTCTAAATCAGATACCGAGACACTGCTCCTCTAAATCAGATACCGTGACACAGCTCCTCTAAATCAGATACCGAGACACTGCTCTTCTAAATCAGATATCGAGACACAGCTCCTCTAAATCAGATACCGAGACACTGCTCCTCTAAATCACATACTGAGACACTGCTCCTTTAAATCAGATACTGAGACACTGCTCCTCTAAATCAAATACTGAGACACTGCTCCTCTAAATCAGATACCGAGACACTGTTCCTCTAAATCAGATACCGAGACACTGCGCCTCAAAATCAGATACTGAGACACTGCTCATCTAAATCAGATACCGAGACACTGCTTCTTTAAATAAGATACCGAGACACTGCTCCACTAAATCAGATACCGAGACACTGCTCCACTAAATCAGATACCGAGACACTGCTCCTCTAAATCAGATCCTGAGACACTGCTCCTCTAAATCAGATACTGAGACACTGCTCCTCTAAATCAGATACCGAGACACTGCTCCTCTAAATCAGATACCGAGACACAGCGCCTCTAAATCAGATACTGAGACACTGCTCCTCTAAATCAGATACCGTGACACTGCTCCTCTAAATCAGATACCGAGACACTGCTCTTCTAAATCAGATACCGAGACACAGCTCCTCTAAATCAGATACCGAGACACTGCTCCTCTAAATCACATACTGAGACACTGCTCCTTTATATCAGATACTGAGACACTGCTCCTCTAAATCAGATACCGAGACACTGCTCCTCTAAATCAGATACCGAGACACTGCTCCTCAAAATCAGATACTGAGACACTGCTCATCTAAATCAGATACCGAGACACTGCTCCTTTAAATAAGATACCGAGACACTGCTCCTCTAAATCAGATACTGAGACACTGCTCCTCTAAATCAGATACCGAGACACTGCTCCTCTAAATCAGATACCGAGACACTGCTCCTCTAAATCAGATACCGAGACACTGCTCCTCTAAATCAGATTCCGAGACACTGCTCCTCTAAATCAGATACCGAGACACTGCTCCTTTAAATCAGATACCGAGACACAGCGCCTCTAAATCAGATACCGAGACACTGCTCCTCTAAATCAGATACGGAGACACTGCTCCTCTAAATCAGATCCTGAGACACTGCTCCTCTAAATCTGATACCGAGACGCTGCTCCTCTAAATCAGGTACCGAGACACTTCTCCTATAAATCAGATACCGAGACACTGCTCCTCTAAATCAGATACCGAGACACTGCTCCTCTAAATCAGATACCGAGACACTGCTCCTCTAAATCAGATACTGAGACACTGCTCATCTAAATCAGATACTGAGACACTGCTCCTTTAAATCAGATACTGAGACACTGCTCCACTAAATCAGATACCGAGACACTGCTCCTCTAAATCAGATACCGAGACACTGCTCCTCTAAATCAGATACCGAGACACTGCTCCACTAAATCAGATACCGAGACACTGCTCTTCTAAATCAGATACTGAGACACTGCTCCTCTAAATCAGATACCGAGACACTGCTCCTCTAAATCAGATACCGAGACACTGCTCCACTAAATCAGATACCGAGACACTGCTCCTCCAAATCAGATACTGAGACACTGCTCCTCTACATCAGATACCGAGACACTGCTCCTCTAAATCAGATACCGAGACACTGCTCCTCTAAATCAGATACTGAGACACTGCTCCTCTAAATCAAATACCGAGACACTGCTCCACTGAATCAGATACCGAGACACTGCTCCTCTAAATCAGCTACGGAGACACTGCTCCTCGAAATCAGATACCGAGACACAGCGCCTCTAAATCAGATACCGAGACACTGCTCCTCTAAATCAGATACTGAGACACTGCTCCTTTAAATCAGATACTGAGACACTGCTCCTCTAAATCAGATACTGAGACACTGCTCCTTTAAATCAGATACTGAGACTCTGCTCCTCTAAATCAGATACCGAGACACTGCTCCTCTAAATCAGATACCGAGACACTGCTCTTCTAAATCAGATACTGAGACACTGCTCCTTTAATTCAGATACTGAGACACTGCTCCTTTAAATCAGATACTGAGACACTGCTTCTCTAAAGCAGATACCGAGACACTGCTCCTCGAAATCAGATACCGAGACACTGCTCCTCTAAATCAGATACTGAGACACTGCTCCTCTAAATCAGATCCTGAGACACTGCTCCTCTAAATCAGATACCGAGACGCTGCTCCTCTAAATCAGATACCGAGACACTGCTCCTCTAAATCAGATACCGAGACACTGCTCCTCTAAATCAGATACCGAGACACTGCTCCTCTAAATGAGATACCGAGACACTGCTCCTCGAAATCAGATACCGAGACACTGCTCCTCTAAATCCGTTACTGAGACACTGCTCCTCTAAATCAGATACCGAGACACTGCTCCTCTAAATCAGATTCCGAGACACTGCTCCTCTAAATCAGAGACCGAGACACTGCTCCTCTAAATCAGATACCGAGACACTGCTCCTCTAAATCAGATACCGAGACACTGCTCCTCTAAATCAGATACTGAGACACTGCTATTCTAAATCAGATACCGAGACACTGCTACTCTAAATCAGATACCGAGACACTGCTAATCTAAATCAGATACTGAGACACTGCTCCTCTAAATCAGATACCGAGACACTGCTCCTCTAAATCAGATACCGAGACACTGCTCCTCTAAATCAGATACTGAGACACTGCTCATCTAAATCAGATACTGAGACACTGCTCCTTTAAATCAGATACCGAGACGCTGCTCCACTGAATCAGATACCGAGACACTGCTCCTCTAAATCAGATACTGAGACACTGCTCCTCTAAATCAGATACGGAGACACTGCTCCTCGAAATCAGATACCGAGACACAGCGCCTCTAAATCAGATACCGAGACACTGCTCCTCTAAATCAGATACTGAGACACTGCTCCTTTAAATCAGATACTGAGACACTGCTCCTCTAAATCAGATACTGAGACACTGCTCCTTTAAATCAGATACTGAGACTCTGCTCCTCTAAATCAGATACCGAGACACTGCTCCTCTAAATCAGATACCGAGACACTGCTCTTCTAAATCAGATACTGAGACACTGCTCCTTTAATTCAGATACTGAGACACTGCTCCTTTAAATCAGATACTGAGACACTGCTTCTCTAAAGCAGATACCGAGACACTGCTCCTCGAAATCAGATACCGAGACACTGCTCCTCTAAATCAGATACTGAGACACTGCTCCTCTAAATCAGATCCTGAGACACTGCTCCTCTAAATCAGATACCGAGACGCTGCTCCTCTAAATCAGATACCGAGACGCTGCTCCTCTAAATCAGATACCGAGACACTGCTCCTCTAAATCAGATACCGAGACACTGCTCCTATAAATCAGATACCGAGACACTGGTCCTCTAAATCAGATTCCGAGACACTGCTCCTCTAAATCAGATACCGAGACACTGCTCCTTTAAATCAGATAGCGAGACACAGCGCCTCTAAATCAGATACCGAGACACTGCTCCTCTTAATCAGATACCGAGACACTGCTCCTCTAAATCAGATCCTGAGACACTGCTCCTCTAAATCAGGTACCGAGACACTTCTCCTATAAATCAGATACCGAGACACTGCTCCTCTAAATCAGATAGCGAGACACAGCTCCTCTAAATCAGATACCGAGACACTGCTCCTTTAAATCAGATACCGAGACACTGCTCCACTAAATCAGATACCGAGACACTGCTCCACTAAATCAGATACCGAGACACAGCGCCTCTAAATCATATTCTGAGACACTGCTCCTCTAAATCAGATACCGAGACACTGCTCCTCTAAATCAGATACTGCGACACTGCTCATCTAAATCAGATACCGAGACACTGCTCCTTTAAATCAGATACCGAGTCACTGCTCCACTAAATCAGATACCGAGACACTGCTCCTCTAATTCAGATACCGAGACACTGCTCCTCTAAATCAGATACCGAGACACTGCTCCTCCAAATCAGATACCGAGACACTGCTCCTCCAAATCAGATACCGAGACACTGCTCCTCCAAATCAGATACCGAGACACAGCGCCTCTAAATCAGATACCGAGACACTGCTCCTCTAAATCAGATACCGTGACACTGCTCCTCTAAATCAGATACCGAGACACTGCTCCTCTAAATCAGATACCGAGACACAGCGCCTCTAAATCAGATACCGAGACACTGCTCATCTATATCAGATACCGAGACACTGCTCCTCTAAATCAGATACCGAGACACTGCTCCTCTAAATCAGATACTGAGACACTGCTCATCTAAATCAAATACCGAGACACTGCTCCTTTAAATCAGATACCGAGACACTGCTCCACTAAATCAGATACCGAGACACTGCTCCTCTAAATCAGATACGGAGACACTGCTCCTCTAAATCAGATCCCGAGACACTGCTCCTTTAAATCAGATACCGAGACACTGCTCCTCTAAATCAGATACTGAGACACTGCTCCTCTAAATCAGATACCGAGACACTGCTCCACGAAATCAGATACCGAGACACTGCTCCTTTAAATCAGATACCGAGACACTGCACCTTTAAATCAGATACCGAGACACTGCTCCACTAAATCAGATACTGAGACACTGCTCCTCTAAATCAGAAACCGAGACACTGCTCCTCAAAATCAGATACTGAGACACTGCTCCTTTAAATCTGATACCGAGACGCTGCTCCTTTAGATCTGATACCGAGACACTGCTCCTCTAAATCAGATACCGAGACACTGCTCCTTTAAATCAGATACCGAGACACTGCTCCTCTAAATCAGATACTGAGACACTGCTCCTCTAAATCAGATACCGAGACACTGCTCCTCAAAATCAGATACTGAGACACTGCTCCTTTAAATCTGATACCGAGACGCTGCTCCTTTAGATCTGATACCGAGACACTGCTCCTCTAAATCAGATACCGAGACACTGCTCCTTTAAATCAGATACCGAGACACTGCTCCTCTAAATCAGATACTGAGACACTGCTCCTCTAAATCAGATACCGAGACACTGCTCCTCTAAATCAGATACCGAGACACTGCTCCTCGAAATCAGATACCGAGACACTGCTCCTCTAACTCAGATTCCGAGACACTGCTCCTCTAAATCAGATACCGAGACACTGCTCCTCTAAATCAGATACTGAGACACTGCTCCTCTAAATCAGATACCGAGACACTGCTCCTTTAAATCAGATACCGAAACACTGCTCCTCTAAATCAGATACTGAGACACTGCTCCAGTAAATCAGATACCAAGACACTGCTCCTCTAAATCAGATACTGAGACACTGCTCCTCTAAATCAGATACCGAGACACTGCTCCTCTAAATCAGATACCGAGACACTGCTCCTCTAAATCAGATACCGAGACACTGCTCCTCTAAATCAGATTCCGAGACACTGCTCCTCTAAATCAGATACCGAGACAATGCTCCTTTAAATCAGATACCGAGACACAGCGCCTCTAAATCAGATACCGAGACACTGCTCCTCTAAATCAGATACCGTGACACTGCTCCTCTGAATCAGATACCGAGACACAGCGCCTCTAAATCAGATACTGAGACACTGCTCCTCTAAATCAGATACCGAGACACTGCTCCTCTAAATCAGATACTGAGACACTGCTCCTCTAAATCAGATACCGAGACGCTGCTCCTCTAAATCAGATACCGAGACACTTCTCCTATAAATCAGATACCGAGACACTTCTCCTCAAAATCAGATACCGAGACACTGCTCCTCTAAATCAGATACCGAGACACTGCTCCTCTAAATCAGATACGGAGACACTGCTCCTCGAAATCAGATACCGAGACACTGCTCCTCTAAATCAGATACCGAGACACAGCGCCTCTAAATCAGATACCGAGACACTGCTCCTCTAAATCAGATATTGAGACAATGCTCCTTTAAATCAGATACCGAGACACTGCTCGACTAAATCAGATACCGAGACACTGCTCCACGAAATCAGATACCGAGACCCTGCTCCTCTAAATCAGATACCGAGACACTGCTCCTCTAAATCAGATACCGAGACACTGCTCCTCTAAATCAGATACGGAGACACTGCTCCTCGAAATCAGATACCGAGACACTGCTCCTCTAAATCAGATACCGAGACACAGCGCCTCTAAATCAGATACCGAGACACTGCTCCTCTAAATCAGATATTGAGACAATGCTCCTTTAAATCAGATAACGAGACACTGCTCCACTAAATCAGATACCGAGACACTGCTCCTCGAAATCAGATACCGAGACACTGCTCCTCTAAATCAGATACCGAGACACTGCTCCTCTAAATCAGATACCGAGACACAGCGCCTCTAAATCAGATACTGAGACACTGCTCCTCTAAATCAGATACCGAGACTCTGCTCCTCTAAATCAGATGCTGCGACACTGCTCATCTAAATCAGATACCGAGACACTGCTCCTTTAAATCAGATACCGAGACACTGCTCCACTAAATCAGATACCGAGACACTGCTCCTCTAAATCAGATACCGAGACACTGCTCCTCTAAATCAGATACCGAGACACTGCTCCTCTAAATCAGATACCGAGACACTGCTCCTCTAAATCAGATACCGAAACACAGCGCCTCTAAATCAGATACCGAGACACTGCTCCTCTAAATCAGAAACCGTGACACTGCTACTCTAAATCAGATACCGAGACACTGCTCCTCTAAATCAGATACCGAGACACAGCGCCTCTAAATCAGATACCGAGACACTGCTCATCTAAATCAGATACCGAGACACTGCTCCTCTAAATCAGATACCGAGACACTGCTCCTCTAAATCAGATACTGAGACACTGCTCATCTAAATCAGATACCGAGATACTGCTCCTTTAAATCAGATACCGAGACACTGCTCCACTAAATCAGATACCGAGACACTGCTCCTCTAAATCAGATACCGAGACACTGCTCCTCTAAATCAGATCCCGAGACACTGCTCCTTTAAATCAGATACCGAGACACTGCTCCACTAAATCAGATACTGAGACACTGCTCCTCTAAATCAGATACCGAGACACTGCTCCACGAAATCAGATACCGAGACACTGCTCCTTTAAATCAGATACCGAGACACTGCACCTTTAAATCAGATACCGAGACACTGCTCCACTAAATCAGATACTGAGACACTGCTCCTCTAAATCAGAAACCGAGACACTGCTCCTCAAAATCAGATACTGAGACACTGCTCCTTTAAATCTGATACCGAGACGCTGCTCCTTTAGATCTGATACCGAGACACTGCCCCTCTAAATCAGATACCGAGACACTGCTCCTTTAAATCAGATACCGAGACACTGCTCCTCTAAATCAGATACTGAGACACTGCTCCTCTAAATCAGATACTGAGACACTGCTCCTCTAAATCAGATACTGAGACACTGCTCCTCTAAATCAGATACCGAGACACTGCTCCTCTACATCAGATACCGAGACACAGCGCCTCTAAATCAGATACCGAGACACTGCTCCTCTAAATCAGATACCGTGACACAGCTCCTCTAAATCAGATACCGAGACACTGCTCTTCTAAATCAGATATCGAGACACAGCTCCTCTAAATCAGATACCGAGACACTGCTCCTCTAAATCACATACTGAGACACTGCTCCTTTAAATCAGATACTGAGACACTGCTCCTCTAAATCAAATACTGAGACACTGCTCCTCTAAATCAGATACCGAGACACTGTTCCTCTAAATCAGATACCGAGACACTGCGCCTCAAAATCAGATACTGAGACACTGCTCATCTAAATCAGATACCGAGACACTGCTTCTTTAAATAAGATACCGAGACACTGCTCCACTAAATCAGATACCGAGACACTGCTCCACTAAATCAGATACCGAGACACTGCTCCTCTAAATCAGATCCTGAGACACTGCTCCTCTAAATCAGATACTGAGACACTGCTCCTCTAAATCAGATACCGAGACACTGCTCCTCTAAATCAGATACCGAGACACAGCGCCTCTAAATCAGATACTGAGACACTGCTCCTCTAAATCAGATACCGTGACACTGCTCCTCTAAATCAGATACCGAGACACTGCTCTTCTAAATCAGATACCGAGACACAGCTCCTCTAAATCAGATACCGAGACACTGCTCCTCTAAATCACATACTGAGACACTGCTCCTTTATATCAGATACTGAGACACTGCTCCTCTAAATCAGATACCGAGACACTGCTCCTCTAAATCAGATACCGAGACACTGCTCCTCAAAATCAGATACTGAGACACTGCTCATCTAAATCAGATACCGAGACACTGCTCCTTTAAATAAGATACCGAGACACTGCTCCTCTAAATCAGATACTGAGACACTGCTCCTCTAAATCAGATACCGAGACACTGCTCCTCTAAATCAGATACCGAGACACTGCTCCTCTAAATCAGATACCGAGACACTGCTCCTCTAAATCAGATTCCGAGACACTGCTCCTCTAAATCAGATACCGAGACACTGCTCCTTTAAATCAGATACCGAGACACAGCGCCTCTAAATCAGATACCGAGACACTGCTCCTCTAAATCAGATACGGAGACACTGCTCCTCTAAATCAGATCCTGAGACACTGCTCCTCTAAATCTGATACCGAGACGCTGCTCCTCTAAATCAGGTACCGAGACACTTCTCCTATAAATCAGATACCGAGACACTGCTCCTCTAAATCAGATACCGAGACACTGCTCCTCTAAATCAGATACCGAGACACTGCTCCTCTAAATCAGATACTGAGACACTGCTCATCTAAATCAGATACTGAGACACTGCTCCTTTAAATCAGATACTGAGACACTGCTCCACTAAATCAGATACCGAGACACTGCTCCTCTAAATCAGATACCGAGACACTGCTCCTCTAAATCAGATACCGAGACACTGCTCCACTAAATCAGATACCGAGACACTGCTCTTCTAAATCAGATACTGAGACACTGCTCCTCTAAATCAGATACCGAGACACTGCTCCTCTAAATCAGATACCGAGACACTGCTCCACTAAATCAGATACCGAGACACTGCTCCTCCAAATCAGATACTGAGACACTGCTCCTCTACATCAGATACCGAGACACTGCTCCTCTAAATCAGATACCGAGACACTGCTCCTCTAAATCAGATACTGAGACACTGCTCCTCTAAATCAAATACCGAGACACTGCTCCTCTAAATGAGATACCGAGACACTGCTCCTCGAAATCAGATACCGAGACACTGCTCCTCTAAATCCGTTACTGAGACACTGCTCCTCTAAATCAGATACCGAGACACTGCTCCTCTAAATCAGATTCCGAGACACTGCTCCTCTAAATCAGAGACCGAGACACTGCTCCTCTAAATCAGATACCGAGACACTGCTCCTCTAAATCAGATACCGAGACACTGCTCCTCTAAATCAGATACTGAGACACTGCTATTCTAAATCAGATACCGAGACACTGCTACTCTAAATCAGATACCGAGACACTGCTAATCTAAATCAGATACTGAGACACTGCTCCTCTAAATCAGATACCGAGACACTGCTCCTCTAAATCAGATACCGAGACACTGCTCCTCTAAATCAGATACTGAGACACTGCTCATCTAAATCAGATACTGAGACACTGCTCCTTTAAATCAGATACCGAGACGCTGCTCCACTGAATCAGATACCGAGACACTGCTCCTCTAAATCAGATACTGAGACACTGCTCCTCTAAATCAGATACCGAGACACTGCTCCTCGAAATCAGATACCGAGACACAGCGCCTCTAAATCAGATACCGAGACACTGCTCCTCTAAATCAGATACTGAGACACTGCTCCTTTAAATCAGATACTGAGACACTGCTCCTCTAAATCAGATACTGAGACACTGCTCCTTTAAATCAGATACTGAGACTCTGCTCCTCTAAATCAGATACCGAGACACTGCTCCTCTAAATCAGATACCGAGACACTGCTCTTCTAAATCAGATACTGAGACACTGCTCCTTTAATTCAGATACTGAGACACTGCTCCTTTAAATCAGATACTGAGACACTGCTTCTCTAAAGCAGATACCGAGACACTGCTCCTCGAAATCAGATACCGAGACACTGCTCCTCTAAATCAGATACTGAGACACTGCTCCTCTAAATCAGATCCTGAGACACTGCTCCTCTAAATCAGATACCGAGACGCTGCTCCTCTAAATCAGATACCGAGACACTGCTCCTCTAAATCAGATACCGAGACACTGCTCCTCTAAATCAGATACCGAGACACTGCTCCTATAAATCAGATACCGAGACACTGGTCCTCTAAATCAGATTCCGAGACACTGCTCCTCTAAATCAGATACCGAGACACTGCTCCTTTAAATCAGATAGCGAGACACAGCGCCTCTAAATCAGATACCGAGACACTGCTCCTCTTAATCAGATACCGAGACACTGCTCCTCTAAATCAGATCCTGAGACACTGCTCCTCTAAATCAGGTACCGAGACACTTCTCCTATAAATCAGATACCGAGACACTGCTCCTCTAAATCAGATAGCGAGACACAGCTCCTCTAAATCAGATACCGAGACACTGCTCCTTTAAATCAGATACCGAGACACTGCTCCACTAAATCAGATACCGAGACACTGCTCCACTAAATCAGATACCGAGACACTGCTCCTCTAAATCAGATACTGAGACACTGCTCCTCTAAATCAGATACCGAGACACTGCTCCTCTTAATCAGATACCGAGAAACAGCGCCTCTAAATCAGATACCGAGACACTGCTCCTCTAAATCAGATACTGAGACACTGCTCCTCTAAATCAGATACCGAGACACTGCTCCTCTAAATCAGATACTGCGACACTGCTCATCTAAATCAGATACCGAGACACTGCTCCTTTAAATCAGATATCGAGACTCAGCTCCTCTAAATCAGATACCGAGACACTGCTCCTCTAAATCACATACTGAGACACTGCTCCTTTAAATCAGATACTGAGACACTGCTCCTCTAAATCAAATACCGAGACACTGCTCCTCTAAATCAGATACCGAGACACTTTTCCTCTAAATCAGATACCGAGACACTGCTCCTCTAAATCTGATACCGAGACACCTTTCCTCTAAATCAGATACCGAGACCCTGCTCCTCAAAATCAGATACTGAGACACTGCTCATCTAAATCAGATACCGAGACACTGCTCCTTTAAATAAGATACCGAGACACTGCTCCACTAAATCAGATACCGAGACACTGCTCCACTAAATCAGATACCGAGACACTGCTCCTCTAAATCAGATCCTGAGACACTGCTCCTCTAAATCAGATACCGAGACATTGCTCCTCTAAATCAGATACCGAGACACTGCTCCTCTAAATCAGATACCGAGACACAGCGCCTCTAAATCAGATACTGAGACACTGCTCCTCTAAATCAGATACCGTGACACTGCTCCTCTAAATCAGATACCGAGACACTGCTCTTCTAAATCAGATACCGAGACACAGCTCCTCTAAATCAGATACCGAGACACTGCTCCTCTAAATCACATACTGAGACACTGCTCCTTTAAATCAGATACTGAGACACTGCTCCTCTAAATCAGATACCGAGACACTGCTCCTCTAAATCAGATACCGAGACAATGCTCCTCTAAATCAGATACCGAGACACTGCTCCTCAAAATCAGATACTGAGACGCTGCTCATCTAAATCAGATACCGAGACACTGCTCCTTTAAATAAGATACCGAGACACTGCTCCTCTAAATCAGATACTGAGACACTGCTCCTCTAAATCAGATACCGAGACACTGCTCCTCTAAATCAGATACCGAGACACTGCTCCTCTAAATCAGATACCGAGACACTGCTCCTCTAAATCAGATTCCGAGACACTGCTCCTCTAAATCAGATACCGAGATACTGCTCCTTTAAATCAGATACCGAGACACAGCGCCTCTAAATCAGATACCGAGACACTGCTCCTCTAAATCAGATACCGAGACACTGCTCCTCTAAATCAGATCCTGAGACACTGCTCCTCTAAATCAGATACCGAGACGCTGCTCCTCTAAATCAGGTACCGAGACACTTCTCCTATAAATCAGATACCGAGACACTGCTCCTCTAAATCAGATACCGAGACACTGCTCCTCTAAATCAGATACCGAGACACTGCTCCTCTAAATCAGATACTGAGACACTGCTCATCTAAATCAGATACTGAGACACTGCTCCTTTAAATCAGATACTGAGACACTGCTCCACTAAATCAGATACCGAGACACTGCTCCTCTAAATCAGATACCGAGACACTGCTCCTCTAAATCAGATACCGAGACACTGCTCCACTAAATCAGATACCGAGACACTGCTCCTCTAAATCAGATACTGAGACACTGCTCCTCTAAATCAGATACCGAGACACTGCTCCTCTAAATCAGATACCGAGACACTGCTCCACTAAATCAGATACCGAGACACTGCTCCTCCAAATCAGATACTGAGACACTGCTCCTCTACATCAGATACCGAGACACTGCTCCTCTAAATCAGATACCGAGACACTGCTCCTCTAAATCAGATACTGAGACACTGCTCCTCTAAATCAAATACCGAGACACTGCTCCTCTAAATGAGATACCGAGACACTGCTCCTCGAAATCAGATACCGAGACACTGCTCCTCTAAATCAGTTACTGAGACACTGCTCCTCTAAATCAGATACCGAGACACTGCTCCTCTAAATCAGATTCCGAGACACTGCTCCTCTAAATCAGAGACCGAGACACTGCTCCTCTAAATCAGATACTGAGACACTGCTCCTCTAAATCAGATACCGAGACACTGCTCCTCTAAATCAGATACTGAGACACTGCTATTCTAAATCAGATACCGAGACACTGCTACTCTAAATCAGATACCGAGACACTGCTAATCTAAATCAGATACTGAGACACTGCTCCTCTAAATCAGATACCGAGACACTGCTCCTCTAAATCAGATACCGAGACACTGCTCCTCTAAATCAGATACTGAGACACTGCTCATCTAAATCAGATACTGAGACACTGCTCCTTTAAATCAGATACCGAGACGCTGCTCCACTGAATCAGATACCGAGACACTGCTCCTCTAAATCAGATACTGAGACACTGCTCCTCTAAATCAGATACCGAGACACTGCTCCTCGAAATCAGATACCGAGACACAGCGCCCCTAAATCAGATACCGAGACACTGCTCCTCTAAATCAGATACCGAGACACTGCTCCTTTAAATCAGATACTGAGACACTGCTCCTCTAAATCAGATACTGAGACACTGCTCCTTTAAATCAGATACTGAGCCTCTGCTCCTCTAAATCAGATACCGAGACACTGCTCCTCTAAATCAGATACCGAGACACTGCTCCACTAAATCAGATACCGAGACACTGCTCCTCTAAATCAGATACTGAGACACTGCTCCTCTAAATCAGATACTGAGACACTGCTCCTCTAAATCAGATTCCGAGACACTGCTCCTCTAAATCAGATACCGAGACACTGCTCCACTAAATCAGATACCGAGACACTGCTCCTGCAAATCAGATACTGAGACACTGCTCCTCTAAATCAGATACCGAGACACTGCTCCTCTAAATCAGATACCGAGACACTGCTCCTCTAAATCTGATACCGAGACACTGCTCCTCTAAATCAAATACCGAGACAATGCTCCTCTAAATCAGATACCGAGACACTGCTCCTCGAAATCAGATACCGAGACACTGCTCCTCTAAATCAGATACCGAGACACTGCTCCTCTAAATCAGATTCCGAGACACTGCTCCTCTAAATCAGATACCGAGACACTGCTCCTCTAAATAAGATACTGAGACACTGCTCCTCTAAATCAGATACCGAGACACTGCTCCTCTAAATCAGATACTGAGACACTGCTATTCTAAATCAGATACCGAGACACTGCTACTCTAAATCAGATACCGAGACACTGCTAATCTAAATCAGATACTGAGACACTGCTCCTCTAAATCAGATACCGAGACACTGCTCCTCTAAATCAGATACCGAGACACTGCTCCTCTAAATCAGATACTGAGACACTGCTCATCTAAATCAGATACTGAGACACTGCTCCTTTAAATCAGATACCGAGATGCTGCTCCACTAAATCAGATACCGAGACACTGCTCCTCTAAATCAGATACTGAGACACTGCTCCTCTAAATCAGATACCGAGACACTGCTCCTCGAAATCAGATACCGTGACACAGCGCCTCTAAATCAGATACCGAGACACTGCTCCTCTAAATCAGATACTGAGACACTGCTCCTTTAAATCAGATACTGAGACACTGCTCCTTTAAATCAGATACTGAGACTCTGCTCCTCTAAATCAGATACCGAGACACTGCTCCTCTAAATCAGATACCGAGACACTGCTCATCTAAATCAGATACTGAGACACTGCTCCTTTAAAGCAGATACTGAGACACTGCTCCTTTAAATCAGATACTGAGACACTGCTTCTCTAAAGCAGATACCGAGACACTGCTCCTCTAAATCAGATACCGAGACACTGCTCCTCTAAATCAGATACTGAGACACTGCTCCTCTAAATCAGATACTGAGACACTGCTCCTCTAAATCAGATACCGAGGCACTGCTCCTCTAAATCAGAAATCGAGACACTGCTCCTCTAAATCAGATACCGAGACACAGCGCCTCTAAGTCAGATACCGAGACACTGCTCATCTAAATCAGATACCGAGACACTGCTCCTCTAAATCAGATACCGAGACACTGCTCCTCTAAATCAGAAATCGAGACACTGCTACTCTAAATCAGATACTGAGACACTGCTCCACTAAATCAGATACCGAGACACTGCTCCACTAAATCAGATACCGAGACACTGCTCCTCTAAATCAGATACCGAGACACTTCTCCTTTAAATCAGATACCGAGACACTGCTCCACTAAATCAGAGACTGAGACACTGCTCCTCTAAATCAGATACCGAGACAATGCTCCACTAAATCAGATACCGAGACACTGCTCCACGAAATCAGATACCGAGACACTGCTCCTTTAATTCAGATACCTAGACACTGCTCCACTAAATCAGATACTGAGACACTGCTCCTCTTAATCAGAAACCGAGACACTGCTCCTCTAAAACAGATACTGAGACACTGCTCCTTTATTTCTGATACCGAGACGCTGCTCCTCTAAATCAGATACTGAGACACTGCTCCTCTAAATCAGATACCGAGACACTGCTCCTCGAAATCAGATACCGAGACACAGCGCCTCTAAATCAGATACCGAGACACTGCTCCTCTAAATCAGATACTGAGACACTGCTCCTTTAAATCAGATACTGAGACACTGCTCCTCTAAATCAGATACTGAGACACTGCTCCTTTAAATCAGATACTGAGACTCTGCTCCTCTAAATCAGATACCGAGACACTGCTCCTCTAAATCAGATACCGAGACACTGCTCTTCTAAATCAGATACTGAGACACTGCTCCTTTAATTCAGATACTGAGACACTGCTCCTTTAAATCAGATACTGAGACACTGCTTCTCTAAAGCAGATACCGAGACACTGCTCCTCGAAATCAGATACCGAGACACTGCTCCTCTAAATCAGATACTGAGACACTGCTCCTCTAAATCAGATCCTGAGACACTGCTCCTCTAAATCAGATACCGAGACGCTGCTCCTCTAAATCAGATACCGAGACACTGCTCCTCTAAATCAGATACCGAGACACTGCTCCTCTAAATCAGATACCGAGACACTGCTCCTATAAATCAGATACCGAGACACTGGTCCTCTAAATCAGATTCCGAGACACTGCTCCTCTAAATCAGATACCGAGACACTGCTCCTTTAAATCAGATAGCGAGACACAGCGCCTCTAAATCAGATACCGAGACACTGCTCCTCTTAATCAGATACCGAGACACTGCTCCTCTAAATCAGATCCTGAGACACTGCTCCTCTAAATCAGGTACCGAGACACTTCTCCTATAAATCAGATACCGAGACACTGCTCCTCTAAATCAGATAGCGAGACACAGCTCCTCTAAATCAGATACCGAGACACTGCTCCTTTAAATCAGATACCGAGACACTGCTCCACTAAATCAGATACCGAGACACTGCTCCACTAAATCAGATACCGAGACACTGCTCCTCTAAATCAGATACTGAGACACTGCTCCTCTAAATCAGATACCGAGACACTGCTCCTCTTAATCAGATACCGAGAAACAGCGCCTCTAAATCAGATACCGAGACACTGCTCCTCTAAATCAGATACTGAGACACTGCTCCTCTAAATCAGATACCGAGACACTGCTCCTCTAAATCAGATACTGCGACACTGCTCATCTAAATCAGATACCGAGACACTGCTCCTTTAAATCAGATATCGAGACTCAGCTCCTCTAAATCAGATACCGAGACACTGCTCCTCTAAATCACATACTGAGACACTGCTCCTTTAAATCAGATACTGAGACACTGCTCCTCTAAATCAAATACCGAGACACTGCTCCTCTAAATCAGATACCGAGACACTTTTCCTCTAAATCAGATACCGAGACACTGCTCCTCTAAATCTGATACCGAGACACCTTTCCTCTAAATCAGATACCGAGACACTGCTCCTCAAAATCAGATACTGAGACACTGATCATCTAAATCAGATACCGAGACACTGCTCCTTTAAATAAGATACCGAGACACTGCTCCACTAAATCAGATACCGAGACACTGCTCCACTAAATCAGATACCGAGACACTGCTCCTCTAAATCAGATCCTGAGACACTGCTCCTCTAAATCAGATACCGAGACACTGCTCCTCTAAATCAGATACCGAGACACTGCTCCTCTAAATCAGATACCGAGACACAGCGCCTCTAAATCAGATACTGAGACACTGCTCCTCTAAATCAGATACCGAGACACTGCTCTTCTAAATCAGATACCGAGACACAGCTCCTCTAAATCAGATACCGAGACACTGCTCCTCTAAATCACATACTGAGACACTGCTCCTTTAAATCAGATACTGAGACACTGCTCCTCTAAATCAGATACCGAGACACTGCTCCTCTAAATCAGATACCGAGACAATGCTCCTCTAAATCAGATACCGAGACACTGCTCCTCAAAATCAGATACTGAGACACTGCTCATCTAAATCAGATACCGAGACACTGCTCCTTTAAATAAGATACCGAGACACTGCTCCTCTAAATCAGATCCTGAGACACTGCTCCTCTAAATCAGATACCGAGACACTGCTCCTCTAAATCAGATACCGAGACACTGCTCCTCTAAATCAGATACTGAGACACAGCGCCTCTAAATCAGATACCGTGACACTGCTCCTCTAAATCAGATACCGAGACACTGCTCTTCTAAATCAGATACCGAGACACAGCTCCTCTAAATCAGATACCGAGACACTGCTCCTCTAAATCACATACTGAGACACTGCTCCTTTAAATCAGATACTGAGACACTGCTCCTCTAAATCAGATACCGAGACACTGCTCCTCTAAATCAGATACCGAGACAATGCTCCTCTAAATCAGATACCGAGACACTGCTCCTCAAAATCAGATACTGAGACACTGCTCATCTAAATCAGATACCGAGACACTGCTCCTTTAAATAAGATACCGAGACACTGCTCCTCTAAATCAGATACTGAGACACTGCTCCTCTAAATCAGATACCGAGACACTGCTCCTCTAAATCAGATACCGAGACACTGCTCCTCTAAATCAGATACCGAGACACTGCTCCTCTAAATCAGATTCCGAGACACTGCTCCTCTAAATCAGATACCGAGATACTGCTCCTTTAAATCAGATACCGAGACACAGCGCCTCTAAATCAGATACCGAGACACTGCTCCTCTAAATCAGATACCGAGACACTGCTCCTCTAAATCAGATCCTGAGACACTGCTCCTCTAAATCAGATACCGAGACGCTGCTCCTCTAAATCAGGTACCGAGACACTTCTCCTATAAATCAGATACCGAGACACTGCTCCTCTAAATCAGATACCGAGACACTGCTCCTCTAAATCAGATACCGAGACACTGCTCCTCTAAATCAGATACTGAGACACTGCTCATCTAAATCAGATACTGAGACACTGCTCCTTTAAATCAGATACTGAGACACTGCTCCACTAAATCAGATACCGAGACACTGCTCCTCTAAATCAGATACCGAGACACTGCTCCTCTAAATCAGATACCGAGACACTGCTCCACTAAATCAGATACCGAGACACTGCTCCTCTAAATCAGATACTGAGACACTGCTCCTCTAAATCAGATACCGAGACACTGCTCCTCTAAATCAGATACCGAGACACTGCTCCACTAAATCAGATACCGAGACACTGCTCCTCCAAATCAGATACTGAGACACTGCTCCTCTACATCAGATACCGAGACACTGCTCCTCTAAATCAGATACCGAGACACTGCTCCTCTAAATCAGATACTGAGACACTGCTCCTCTAAATCAAATACCGAGACACTGCTCCTCTAAATGAGATACCGAGACACTGCTCCTCGAAATCAGATACCGAGACACTGCTCCTCTAAATCAGTTACTGAGACACTGCTCCTCTAAATCAGATACCGAGACACTGCTCCTCTAAATCAGATTCCGAGACACTGCTCCTCTAAATCAGAGACCGAGACACTGCTCCTCTAAATCAGATACTGAGACACTGCTATTCTAAATCAGATACCGAGACACTGCTACTCTAAATCAGATACCGAGACACTGCTAATCTAAATCAGATACTGAGACACTGCTCCTCTAAATCAGATACCGAGACACTGCTCCTCTAAATCAGATACCGAGACACTGCTCCTCTAAATCAGATACTGAGACACTGCTCATCTAAATCAGATACTGAGACACTGCTCCTTTAAATCAGATACCGAGACGCTGCTCCACTGAATCAGATACCGAGACACTGCTCCTCTAAATCAGATACTGAGACACTGCTCCTCTAAATCAGATACCGAGACACTGCTCCTCGAAATCAGATACCGAGACACAGCGCCCCTAAATCAGATACCGAGACACTGCTCCTCTAAATCAGATACCGAGACACTGCTCCTTTAAATCAGATACTGAGACACTGCTCCTCTAAATCAGATACCGAGACACTGCTCCTTTAAATCAGATACTGAGCCTCTGCTCCTCTAAATCAGATACCGAGACACTGCTCCTCTAAATCAGATACCGAGACACTGCTCCACTAAATCAGATACCGAGACACTGCTCCTCTAAATCAGATACTGAGACACTGCTCCTCTAAATCAGATACTGAGACACTGCTCCTCTAAATCAGATTCCGAGACACTGCTCCTCTAAATCAGATACCGAGACACTGCTCCACTAAATCAGATACCGAGACACTGCTCCTCCAAATCAGATACTGAGACACTGCTCCTCTAAATCAGATACCGAGACACTGCTCCTCTAAATCAGATACCGAGACACTGCTCCTCTAAATCTGATACCGAGACACTGCTCCTCTAAATCAAATACCGAGACAATGCTCCTCTAAATCAGATACCGAGACACTGCTCCTCGAAATCAGATACCGAGACACTGCTCCTCTAAATCAGATACCGAGACACTGCTCCTCTAAATCAGATTCCGAGACACTGCTCCTCTAAATCAGATACCGAGACACTGCTCCTCTAAATAAGATACTGAGACACTGCTCCTCTAAATCAGATACCGAGACACTGCTCCTCTAAATCAGATACTGAGACACTGCTATTCTAAATCAGATACCGAGACACTGCTACTCTAAATCAGATACCGAGACACTGCTAATCTAAATCAGATACTGAGACACTGCTCCTCTAAATCAGATACCGAGACACTGCTCCTCTAAATCAGATACCGAGACACTGCTCCTCTAAATCAGATACTGAGACACTGCTCATCTAAATCAGATACTGAGACACTGCTCCTTTAAATCAGATACCGAGATGCTGCTCCACTAAATCAGATACCGAGACACTGCTCCTCTAAATCAGATACTGAGACACTGCTCCTCTAAATCAGATACCGAGACACTGCTCCTCGAAATCAGATACCGTGACACAGCGCCTCTAAATCAGATACCGAGACACTGCTCCTCTAAATCAGATACTGAGACACTGCTCCTTTAAATCAGATACTGAGACACTGCTCCTTTAAATCAGATACTGAGACTCTGCTCCTCTAAATCAGATACCGAGACACTGCTCCTCTAAATCAGATACCGAGACACTGCTCATCTAAATCAGATACTGAGACACTGCTCCTTTAAAGCAGATACTGAGACACTGCTCCTTTAAATCAGATACTGAGACACTGCTTCTCTAAAGCAGATACCGAGACACTGCTCCTCTAAATCAGATACCGAGACACTGCTCCTCTAAATCAGATACTGAGACACTGCTCCTCTAAATCAGATACTGAGACACTGCTCCTCTAAATCAGATACCGAGGCACTGCTCCTCTAAATCAGAAATCGAGACACTGCTCCTCTAAATCAGATACCGAGACACAGCGCCTCTAAGTCAGATACCGAGACACTGCTCATCTAAATCAGATACCGAGACACTGCTCCTCTAAATCAGATACCGAGACACTGCTCCTCTAAATCAGAAATCGAGACACTGCTACTCTAAATCAGATACTGAGACACTGCTCCACTAAATCAGATACCGAGACACTGCTCCACTAAATCAGATACCGAGACACTGCTCCTCTAAATCAGATACCGAGACACTTCTCCTTTAAATCAGATACCGAGACACTGCTCCACTAAATCAGAGACTGAGACACTGCTCCTCTAAATCAGATACCGAGACAATGCTCCACTAAATCAGATACCGAGACACTGCTCCACGAAATCAGATACCGAGACACTGCTCCTTTAATTCAGATACCTAGACACTGCTCCACTAAATCAGATACTGAGACACTGCTCCTCTTAATCAGAAACCGAGACACTGCTCCTCTAAAACAGATACTGAGACACTGCTCCTTTATTTCTGATACCGAGACGCTGCTCCTTTAGATCTGATACCGAGACACTGCTCCTCTAAATCAGATACCGAGACACTGCTCCTTTAAATCAGATACCGAGACACTGCTCCTCTAAATCAGAAACCGAGACACTGCTCCTCTAAATCAGATACTGAGACACTGCTCCTCTAAATCAGATACTGAGACACTGCTCCTTTAAATCAGATACCGAGACGCTGCTCCTTTAAATCAGATACCGAGACACTGCTCCTCTAAATCAGAAACCGAGGCACTGCTCCTCTAAATCAGATACCGAGAGACTGCTCCTCTAAATCAGATACCGAGACACTGCTCCTCTAAATCAGATACTGAGACACTGCTCCTCTAAATCAGATCCCGAGACACTGCTCCTCTGAAGCAGATACCGAGACAAAGCTCCTTTAAATCAGATACCGAGACACAGCTCCTCTAAATCAGATACTGAGACACTGCTCCTCTAAATCAGATACCGAGACACTGCTCCTCTAAATCAGATACTGAGACACTGCTATTCTAAATCAGATACCGAGACACTGCTACTCTAAATCAGATACCGAGACACTGCTAATCTAAATCAGATACTGAGACACTGCTCCTCTAAATCAGAGACCGAGACACTGCTCCTCTAAATCAGATACCGAGACACTGCTCCTCTAAATCAGATGCTGAGACACTGCTCCTTTAAATCAGATACCGAGACGCTGCTCCACTAAATCAGATACCGAGACACTGCTCCTCTAAATCAGATACTGAGACACTGCTCCTCTAAATCAGATACCGAGACACTGCTCCTCGAAATCAGATACCGAGACACAGCGCCTCTAAATCAGATACCGAGACACTGCTCCTCTAAATCACATACTGAGACACTGCTCCTTTAAATCAGATACTGAGACACTGCTCCTCTAAATCAGATACCGAGACACTGCTCCTCTAAATCAGATACCGAGACAGTGCTCCTCTAAATCAGATACCGAGACACTGCTCCTCAAAATCAGATACTGAGACACTGCTCATCTAAATCAGATACCGAGACACTGCTCCTTTAAATAAGATACCGAGACACTGCTCCTCTAAATCAGATACTGAGACACTGCTCCTCTAAATCAGATACCGAGACACTGCTCCTCTAAATCAGATGCCGAGACACTGCTCCTCTAAATCAGATACCGAGACACTGCTCCTCTAAATCAGATTCCGAGACACTGCTCCTCTAAATCAGATACCGAGATACTGCTCCTTTAAATCTGATACCGAGACACAGCGCCTCTAAATCAGATACCGAGACACTGCTCCTCTAAATCAGATACCGAGACACTGCTCCTCTAAATCAGATCCTGAGACACTGCTCCTCTAAATCAGATACCGAGACGCTGCTCCTCTAAATCAGGTACCGAGACACTTCTCCTATAAATCAGATACCGAGACACTGCTCCTCTAAATCAGATACCGAGACACTGCTCCTCTAAATCAGATACCGAGACACTGCTCCTCTAAATCAGATACTGAGACACTGCTCATCTAAATCAGATACTGAGACACTGCTCCTTTAAATCAGATACTGAGACACTGCTCCACTAAATCAGATACCGAGACACTGCTCCTCTAAATCAGATACCGAGACACTGCTCCTCTAAATCAGATACCGAGACACTGCTCCACTAAATCAGATACCGAGACACTGCTCCTCTAAATCAGATACTGAGACACTGCTCCTCTAAATCAGATACCGAGACACTGCTCCTCTAAATCAGATACCGAGACACTGCTCCACTAAATCAGATACCGAGACACTGCTCCTCCAAATCAGATACTGAGACACTGCTCCTCTACATCAGATACCGAGACACTGCTCCTCTAAATCAGATACCGAGACACTGCTCCTCTAAATCAGATACTGAGACACTGCTCCTCTAAATCAAATACCGAGACACTGCTCCTCTAAATGAGATACCTAGACACTGCTCCTCGAAATCAGATACCGAGACACTGCTCCTCTAAATCAGTTACTGAGACACTGCTCCTCTAAATCAGATACCGAGACACTGCTCCTCTAAATCAGATTCCGAGACACTGCTCCTCTAAATCAGAGACCGAGACACTGCTCCTCTAAATCAGATACTGAGACACTGCTCCTCTAAATCAGATACCGAGACACTGCTCCTCTAAATCAGATACTGAGACACTGCTATTCTAAATCAGATACCGAGACACTGCTACTCTAAATCAGATACCGAGACACTGCTAATCTAAATCAGATACTGAGACACTGCTCCTCTAAATCAGATACCGAGACACTGCTCCTCTAAATCAGATACTGAGACACTGCTCATCTAAATCAGATACTGAGACACTGCTCCTTTAAATCAGATACCGAGACGCTGCTCCACTGAATCAGATACCGAGACACTGCTCCTCTAAATCAGATACTGAGACACTGCTCCTCTAAATCAGATACCGAGACACTGCTCCTCGAAATCAGATACCGAGACACAGCGCCCCTAAATCAGATACCGAGACACTGCTCCTCTAAATCAGATACCGAGACACTGCTCCTTTAAATCAGATACTGAGACACTGCTCCTCTAAATCAGATACTGAGACACTGCTCCTTTAAATCAGATACTGAGACTCTGCTCCTCTAAATCAGATACCGAGACACTGCTCCTCTAAATCAGATACCGAGACACTGCTCCACTAAATCAGATACCGAGACACTGCTCCTCTAAATCAGATACTGAGACACTGCTCCTCTAAATCAGATACCGAGACACTGCTCCTCTAAATCAGATTCCGAGACACTGCTCCTCTAAATCAGATACCGAGACACTGCTCCACTAAATCAGATACCGAGACACTGCTCCTCCAAATCAGATACGGAGACACTGCTCCTCTAAATCAGATACCGAGACACTGCTCCTCTAAATCAGATACCGAGACACTGCTCCTCTAAATCTGATACCGAGACACTGCTCCTCTAAATCAAATACGGAGACAATGCTCCTATAAATCAGATACCGAGACACTGCTCCTCGAAATCAGATACCGAGACACTGTTCCTCTAAATCAGATACCGAGACACTGCTCCTCTAAATCAGATTCCGAGACACTGCTCCTCTAAATCAGATACCGAGACACTGCTCCTCTAAATAAGATACTGAGACACTGCTCCTCTAAATCAGATACCGAGACACTGCTCCTCTAAATCAGATACTGAGACACTGCTATTCTAAATCAGATACCGAGACACTGCTACTCTAAATCAGATACCGAGACACTGCTAATCTAAATCAGATACTGAGACACTGCTCCTCTAAATCAGATACCGAGACACTGCTCCTCTAAATCAGATACCGAGACACTGCTCCTCTAAATCAGATACTGAGACACTGCTCATCTAAATCAGATACTGAGACACTGCTCCTTTAAATCAGATACCGAGATGCTGCTCCACTAAATCAGATACCGAGACACTGCTCCTCTAAATCAGATACTGAGACACTGCTCCTCTAAATCAGATACCGAGACACTGCTCCTCGAAATCAGATACCGTGACACAGCGCCTCTAAATCAGATACCGAGACACTGCTCCTCTAAATCAGATACTGAGACACTGCTCCTTTAAATCAGATACTGAGACACTGCTCCTTTAAATCAGATACTGAGACTCTGCTCCTCTAAATCAGATACCGAGACACTGCTCCTCTAAATCAGATACCGAGACACTGCTCATCTAAATCAGATACTGAGACACTGCTCCTTTAAAGCAGATACTGAGACACTGCTCCTTTAAATCAGATACTGAGACACTGCTTCTCTAAAGCAGATACCGAGACACTGCTCCTCTAAATCAGATACCGAGACACTGCTCCTCTAAATCAGATACTGAGACACTGCTCCTCTAAATCAGATACTGAGACACTGCTCCTCTAAATCAGATACCGAGACACTGCTCCTCTAAATCAGAAATCGAGACACTGCTCCTCTAAATCAGATACCGAGACACAGCGCCTCTAAATCAGATACCGAGACACTGCTCATCTAAATCAGATACCGAGACACTGCTCCTCTAAATCAGATACCGAGACACTGCACCTCTAAATCAGAAATCGAGACACTGCTCCTCTAAATCAGATACTGAGACACTGCTCCACTAAATCAGATACCGAGACACTGCTCCACTAAATCAGATACCGAGACACTGCTCCTCTAAATCAGATACTGAGACACTGCTCCTCTAAATCAGATACCGAGACACTGCTCCTCTAAATCAGATACTGAGACACTGCTATTCTAAATCAGATACCGAGACACTGCTACTCTAAATCAGATACCGAGACACTGCTAATCTAAATCAGATACTGAGACACTGCTCCTCTAAATCAGATACCGAGACACTGCTCCTCTAAATCAGATACCGAGACACTGCTCCTCTAAATCAGATACTGAGACACTGCTCATCTAAATCAGATACTGAGACACTGATCCTTTAAATCAGATACCGAGACGCTGCTCCACTGAATCAGATACCGAGACACTGCTCCTCTAAATCAGATACTGAGACACTGCTCCTCTAAATCAGATACCGAGACACTGCTCCTCGAAATCAGATACCGAGACACAGCGCCCCTAAATCAGATACCGAGACACTGCTCCTCTAAATCAGATACCAAGACACTGCTCCTTTAAATCAGACACTGAGACACTGCTCCTCTAAATCAGATACTGAGACACTGCTCCTTTAAATCAGATACTGAGACTCTGCTCCTCTAAATCAGATACCGAGACACTGCTCCTCTAAATCAGATACCGAGACACTGCTCCACTAAATCAGATACCGAGACACTGCTCCTCTAAATCAGATACTGAGACACTGCTCCTCTAAATCAGATACTGAGACACTGCTCCTCTAAATCAGATTCCGAGACACTGCTCCTCTAAATCAGATACCGAGACACTGCTCCACTAAATCAGATACCGAGACACTGCTCCTCCAAATCAGATACTGAGACACTGCTCCTCTAAATCAGATACCGAGACACTGCTCCTCTAAATATGATACCGAGACACTGCTCCTCTAAATCTGATACCGAGACACTGCTCCTCTAAATCAAATACCGAGACAATGCTCCTCTAAATCAGATACCGAGACACTGCTCCTCGAAATCAGATACCGAGACACTGCTCCTCTAAATCAGATACCCAGACACTGCTCCTCTAAATCAGATTCCGAGACACTGCTCCTCTAAATCAGATACCGAGACACTGCTCCTCTAAATAAGATACTGAGACACTGCTCCTCTAAATCAGATACCGAGATACTGCTCCTCTAAATCAGATACTGAGACACTGCTATTCTAAATCAGATACCGAGACACTGCTACTCTAAATCAGATACCGAGACACTGCTAATCTAAATCAGATACTGAGACACTGCTCCTCTAAATCAGATACTGAGACACTGCTCCTCTAAATCAGATACTGAGACACTGCTCCTTTAAATCAGATACCGAGACGCTGCTCCTTTAAATCAGATACCGAGACACTGCTCCTCTAAATCAGAAACCGAGGCACTGCTCCTCTAAATCAGATACCGAGAGACTGCTCCTCTAAATCAGATACCGAGACACTGCTCCTCTAAATCAGATACTGAGACACTGCTCCTCTAAATCAGATCCCGAGACACTGCTCCTCTGAAGCAGATACCGAGACAAAGCTCCTTTAAATCAGATACCGAGACACAGCTCCTCTAAATCAGATACTGAGACACTGCTCCTCTAAATCAGATACCGAGACACTGCTCCTCTAAATCAGATACTGAGACACTGCTATTCTAAATCAGATACCGAGACACTGCTACTCTAAATCAGATACCGAGACACTGCTAATCTAAATCAGATACTGAGACACTGCTCCTCTAAATCAGAGACCGAGACACTGCTCCTCTAAATCAGATACCGAGACACTGCTCCTCTAAATCAGATGCTGAGACACTGCTCCTTTAAATCAGATACCGAGACGCTGCTCCACTAAATCAGATACCGAGACACTGCTCCTCTAAATCAGATACTGAGACACTGCTCCTCTAAATCAGATACCGAGACACTGCTCCTCGAAATCAGATACCGAGACACAGCGCCTCTAAATCAGATACCGAGACACTGCTCCTCTAAATCACATACTGAGACACTGCTCCTTTAAATCAGATACTGAGACACTGCTCCTCTAAATCAGATACCGAGACACTGCTCCTCTAAATCAGATACCGAGACAGTGCTCCTCTAAATCAGATACCGAGACACTGCTCCTCAAAATCAGATACTGAGACACTGCTCATCAAAATCAGATACCGAGACACTGCTCCTTTAAATAAGATACCGAGACACTGCTCCTCTAAATCAGATACTGAGACACTGCTCCTCTAAATCAGATACCGAGACACTGCTCCTCTAAATCAGATACCGAGACACTGCTCCTCTAAATCAGATACCGAGACACTGCTCCTCTAAATCAGATTCCGAGACACTGCTCCTCTAAATCAGATACCGAGATACTGCTCCTTTAAATCTGATACCGAGACACAGCGCCTCTAAATCAGATACCGAGACACTGCTCCTCTAAATCAGATACCGAGACACTGCTCCTCTAAATCAGATCCTGAGACACTGCTCCTCTAAATCAGATACCGAGACGCTGCTCCTCTAAATCAGGTACCGAGACACTTCTCCTATAAATCAGATACCGAGACACTGCTCCTCTAAATCAGATACCGAGACACTGCTCCTCTAAATCAGATACCGAGACACTGCTCCTCTAAATCAGATACTGAGACACTGCTCATCTAAATCAGATACTGAGACACTGCTCCTTTAAATCAGATACTGAGACACTGCTCCACTAAATCAGATACCGAGACACTGCTCCTCTAAATCAGATACCGAGACACTGCTCCTCTAAATCAGATACCGAGACACTGCTCCACTAAATCAGATACCGAGACACTGCTCCTCTAAATCAGATACTGAGACACTGCTCCTCTAAATCAGATACCGAGACACTGCTCCTCTAAATCAGATACCGAGACACTGCTCCACTAAATCAGATACCGAGACACTGCTCCTCCAAATCAGATACTGAGACACTGCTCCTCTACATCAGATACCGAGACACTGCTCCTCTAAATCAGATACCGAGACACTGCTCCTCTAAATCAGATACTGAGACACTGCTCCTCTAAATCAAATACCGAGACACTGCTCCTCTAAATGAGATACCTAGACACTGCTCCTCGAAATCAGATACCGAGACACTGCTCCTCTAAATCAGTTACTGAGACACTGCTCCTCTAAATCAGATACCGAGACACTGCTCCTCTAAATCAGATTCCGAGACACTGCTCCTCTAAATCAGAGACCGAGACACTGCTCCTCTAAATCAGATACTGAGACACTGCTCCTCTAAATCAGATACCGAGACACTGCTCCTCTAAATCAGATACTGAGACACTGCTATTCTAAATCAGATACCGAGACACTGCTACTCTAAATCAGATACCGAGACACTGCTAATCTAAATCAGATACTGAGACACTGCTCCTCTAAATCAGATACCGAGACACTGCTCCTCTAAATCAGATACTGAGACACTGCTCATCTAAATCAGATACTGAGACACTGCTCCTTTAAATCAGATACCGAGACGCTGCTCCACTGAATCAGATACCGAGACACTGCTCCTCTAAATCAGATACTGAGACACTGCTCCTCTAAATCAGATACCGAGACACTGCTCCTCGAAATCAGATACCGAGACACAGCGCCCCTAAATCAGATACCGAGACACTGCTCCTCTAAATCAGATACCGAGACACTGCTCCTTTAAATCAGATACTGAGACACTGCTCCTCTAAATCAGATACTGAGACACTGCTCCTTTAAATCAGATACTGAGACTCTGCTCCTCTAAATCAGATACCGAGACACTGCTCCTCTAAATCAGATACCGAGACACTGCTCCACTAAATCAGATACCGAGACACTGCTCCTCTAAATCAGATACTGAGACACTGCTCCTCTAAATCAGATACCGAGACACTGCTCCTCTAAATCAGATTCCGAGACACTGCTCCTCTAAATCAGATACCGAGACACTGCTCCACTAAATCAGATACCGAGACACTGCTCCTCCAAATCAGATACGGAGACACTGCTCCTCTAAATCAGATACCGAGACACTGCTCCTCTAAATCAGATACCGAGACACTGCTCCTCTAAATCTGATACCGAGACACTGCTCCTCTAAATCAAATACGGAGACAATGCTCCTCTAAATCAGATACCGAGACACTGCTCCTCGAAATCAGATACCGAGACACTGTTCCTCTAAATCAGATACCGAGACACTGCTCCTCTAAATCAGATTCCGAGACACTGCTCCTCTAAATCAGATACCGAGACACTGCTCCTCTAAATAAGATACTGAGACACTGCTCCTCTAAATCAGATACCGAGACACTGCTCCTCTAAATCAGATACTGAGACACTGCTATTCTAAATCAGATACCGAGACACTGCTACTCTAAATCAGATACCGAGACACTGCTAATCTAAATCAGATACTGAGACACTGCTCCTCTAAATCAGATACCGAGACACTGCTCCTCTAAATCAGATACCGAGACACTGCTCCTCTAAATCAGATACTGAGACACTGCTCATCTAAATCAGATACTGTGACACTGCTCCTTTAAATCAGATACCGAGATGCTGCTCCACTAAATCAGATACCGAGACACTGCTCCTCTAAATCAGATACTGAGACACTGCTCCTCTAAATCAGATACCGAGACACTGCTCCTCGAAATCAGATACCGTGACACAGCGCCTCTAAATCAGATACCGAGACACTGCTCCTCTAAATCAGATACTGAGACACTGCTCCTTTAAATCAGATACTGAGACACTGCTCCTTTAAATCAGATACTGAGACTCTGCTCCTCTAAATCAGATACCGAGACACTGCTCCTCTAAATCAGATACCGAGACACTGCTCATCTAAATCAGATACTGAGACACTGCTCCTTTAAAGCAGATACTGAGACACTGCTCCTTTAAATCAGATACTGAGACACTGCTTCTCTAAAGCAGATACCGAGACACTGCTCCTCTAAATCAGATACCGAGACACTGCTCCTCTAAATCAGATACTGAGACACTGCTCCTCTAAATCAGATACTGAGACACTGCTCCTCTAAATCAGATACCGAGACACTGCTCCTCTAAATCAGAAATCGAGACACTGCTCCTCTAAATCAGATACCGAGACACAGCGCCTCTAAATCAGATACCGAGACACTGCTCATCTAAATCAGATACCGAGACACTGCTCCTCTAAATCAGATACCGAGACACTGCACCTCTAAATCAGAAATCGAGACACTGCTCCTCTAAATCAGATACTGAGACACTGCTCCACTAAATCAGATACCGAGACACTGCTCCACTAAATCAGATACCGAGACACTGCTCCTCTAAATCAGATACTGAGACACTGCTCCTCTAAATCAGATACCGAGACACTGCTCCTCTAAATCAGATACTGAGACACTGCTATTCTAAATCAGATACCGAGACACTGCTACTCTAAATCAGATACCGAGACACTGCTAATCTAAATCAGATACTGAGACACTGCTCCTCTAAATCAGATACCGAGACACTGCTCCTCTAAATCAGATACCGAGACACTGCTCCTCTAAATCAGATACTGAGACACTGCTCATCTAAATCAGATACTGAGACACTGATCCTTTAAATCAGATACCGAGACGCTGCTCCACTGAATCAGATACCGAGACACTGCTCCTCTAAATCAGATACTGAGACACTGCTCCTCTAAATCAGATACCGAGACACTGCTCCTCGAAATCAGATACCGAGACACAGCGCCCCTAAATCAGATACCGAGACACTGCTCCTCTAAATCAGATACCAAGACACTGCTCCTTTAAATCAGACACTGAGACACTGCTCCTCTAAATCAGATACTGAGACACTGCTCCTTTAAATCAGATACTGAGACTCTGCTCCTCTAAATCAGATACCGAGACACTGCTCCTCTAAATCAGATACCGAGACACTGCTCCACTAAATCAGATACCGAGACACTGCTCCTCTAAATCAGATACTGAGACACTGCTCCTCTAAATCAGATACTGAGACACTGCTCCTCTAAATCAGATTCCGAGACACTGCTCCTCTAAATCAGATACCGAGACACTGCTCCACTAAATCAGATACCGAGACACTGCTCCTCCAAATCAGATACTGAGACACTGCTCCTCTAAATCAGATACCGAGACACTGCTCCTCTAAATATGATACCGAGACACTGCTCCTCTAAATCTGATACCGAGACACTGCTCCTCTAAATCAAATACCGAGACAATGCTCCTCTAAATCAGATACCGAGACACTGCTCCTCGAAATCAGATACCGAGACACTGCTCCTCTAAATCAGATACCCAGACACTGCTCCTCTAAATCAGATTCCGAGACACTGCTCCTCTAAATCAGATACCGAGACACTGCTCCTCTAAATAAGATACTGAGACACTGCTCCTCTAAATCAGATACCGAGATACTGCTCCTCTAAATCAGATACTGAGACACTGCTATTCTAAATCAGATACCGAGACACTGCTACTCTAAATCAGATACCGAGACACTGCTAATCTAAATCAGATACTGAGACACTGCTCCTCTAAATCAGATACCGAGACACTGCTCCTCTAAATCAGATACCGAGACACTGCTCCTCTAAATCAGATACTGAGACACTGCTCATCTAAATCAGATACTGAGACACTGCTCCTTTAAATCAGATACCGAGATGCTGCTCCACTAAATCAGATACCGAGACACTGCTCCTCTAGATCAGATACAGAGACACTGCTCCTCTAAATCAGATACCGAGACACTGCTCCTCGAAATCAGATACCGTGACACAGCGCCTCTAAATCAGATACCGAGACACTGCTCCTCTAAATCAGATACTGAGACACTGCTCCTTTAAATCAGATACTGAGACACTGCTCCTTTAAATCAGATACTGAGACACTGCTCCTTTAAATCAGATACTGAGACTCTGCTCCTCTAAATCAGATACCGAGACACTGCTCCTCTAAATCAGATACCGAGACACTGCTCATCTAAATCAGATACTGAGACACTGCTCCTTTAAAGCAGATACTGAGACACTGCTCCTTTAAATCAGATACTGAGACACTGCTTCTCTAAAGCAGATACCGAGACACTGCTCCTCTAAATCAGATACCGAGACACTGCTCCTCTAAATCAGATACTGAGACACTGCTCCTCTAAATCAGATACTGAGACACTGCTCCTCTAAATCAGATACCGAGACACTGCTCCTCTAAATCAGAAATCGAGACACTGCTCCTCTAAATCAGATACCGAGACACAGCGCCTCTAAATCAGATACCGAGACACTGCTCATCTAAATCAGATACCGAGACACTGCTCCTCTAAATCAGATACCGAGACACTGCTCCTCTAAATCAGAAATCGAGACACTGCTCCTCTAAATCAGATACTGAGACACTGCTCCACTAAATCAGATACCGAGACACTGCTCCACTAAATCAGATACCGAGACACTGCTCCTCTAAATCAGATACCGAGACACTGCTCCTCTAAATCAGATACCGAGACACTTCTCCTTTAAATCAGATACCGAGTCACTGCTCCACTAAATCAGAGACTGAGACACTGCTCCTCTAAATCAGATACCGAGACAATGCTCCACTAAATCAGATACCGAGACACTGCTCCACGAAATCAGATACCGAGACACTGCTCCTTTAATTCAGATACCTAGACACTGCTCCACTAAATCAGATACTGAGACACTGCTCCTCTAAATCAGAAACCGAGACACTGCTCCTCTAAAACAGATACTGAGACACTGCTCCTTTATTTCTGATACCGAGACGCTGCTCCTTTAGATCTGATAAAGAGACACTGCTCCTCTAAATCAGATACCGAGACACTGCTCCTTTAAATCAGATACCGAGACACTGCTCCTCTAAATCAGAAACCGAGACACTGCTCCTCTAAATCAGATACTGAGACACTGCTCCTCTAAATCAGATACTGAGACACTGCTCCTTTAAATCAGATACCGAGACGCTGCTCCTTTAAATCAGATACCGAGACACTGCTCCTCTAAATCAGAAACCGAGGCACTGCTCCTCTAAATCAGATACCGAGAGACTGCTCCTCTAAATCAGATACCGAGACACTGCTCCTCTAAATCAGATACTGAGACACTGCTCCTCTAAATCAGATCCCGAGACACTGCTCCTCTGAAGCAGATACCGAGACAAAGCTCCTTTAAATCAGATACCGAGACACAGCTCCTCTAAATCAGATACTGAGACACTGCTATTCTAAATCAGATACCGAGACACTGCTACTCTAAATCAGATACCGAGACACTGCTAATCTAAATCAGATACCGAGACACTGCTACTCTAAATCAGATACCGAGACACTGCTAATCTAAATCAGATACTGAGACACTGCTCCTCTAAATCAGAGACCGAGACACTGCTCCTCTAAATCAGAATCCGAGACACTGCTCCTCTAAATCAGATGCTGAGACACTGCTCCTTTAAATCAGATACCGAGACGCTGCTCCACTAAATCAGATACCGAGACACTGCTCCTCTAAATCAGATACTGAGACACTGCTCCTCTAAATCAGATACCGAGACACTGCTCCTCGAAATCAGATACCGAGACACAGCGCCTCTAAATCAGATACCGAGACACTGCTCCTCTAAATCACATACTGAGACACTGCTCCTTTAAATCAGATACTGAGACACTGCTCCTCTAAATCAGATACCGAGACACTGCTCCTCTAAATCAGATACCGAGACACTGCTCCTCTAAATCAGATACCGAGACACTGCTCCTCAAAATCAGATACTGAGACACTGCTCATCTAAATCAGATACCGAGACACTGCTCCTTTAAATAAGATACCCAGACACTGCTCCTCTAAATCAGATACTGAGACACTGCTCCTCTAAATCAGATACCGAGACACTGCTCCTCTAAATCAGATACCGAGACACTGCTCCTCTAAATCAGATACCGAGACACTGCTCCTCTAAATCAGATTCCGAGACACTGCTCCTCTAAATCAGATACCGAGATACTGCTCCTTTAAATCAGATACCGAGACACAGCGCCTCTAAATCAGATACCGAGACACTGCTCCTCTAAATCAGATACCGAGACACTGCTCCTCTAAATCAGATCCTGAGACACTGCTCCTCTAAATCAGATACCGAGACGCTGCTCCTCTAAATCAGGTACCGAGACACTTCTCCTATAAATCAGATACCGAGACACTGCTCCTCTAAATCAGATACCGAGACACTGCTCCTCTAAATCAGATACCGAGACACTGCTCCTCTAAATCAGATACTGAGACATTGCTCATCTAAATCAGATACTGAGACACTGCTCCTTTAAATCAGATACTGAGACACTGCTCCACTAAATCAGATACCGAGACACTGCTCCTCTAAATCAGATACCGAGACACTGCTCCTCTAAATCAGATACCGAGACACTGCTCCACTAAATCAGATACCGAGACACTGCTCCTCTAAATCAGATACTGAGACACTGCTCCTCTAAATCAGATACCGAGACACTGCTCCTCTAAATCAGATACCGAGACACTGCTCCACTAAATCAGATACCGAGACACTGCTCCTCCAAATCAGATACTGAGACACTGCTCCTCTACATCAGATACCGAGACACTGCTCCTCTAAATCAGATACCGAGACACTGCTCCTCTAAATCAGATACTGAGACACTGCTCCTCTAAATCAAATACCGAGACACTGCTCCTCTAAATGAGATACCGAGACACTGCTCCTCGAAATCAGATACCGAGACACTGCTCCTCTAAATCAGTTACTGAGACACTGCTCCTCTAAATCAGATACCGAGACACTGCTCCTCTAAATCAGATTCCGAGACACTGCTCCTCTAAATCAGAGACCGAGACACTGCTCCTCTAAATCAGATACTGAGACACTGCTCCTCTAAATCAGATACCGAGACACTGCTCCTCTAAATCAGATACTGAGACACTGCTATTCTAAATCAGATACCGAGACACTGCTACTCTAAATCAGATACCGAGACACTGCTAATCTAAATCAGATACTGAGACACTGCTCCTCTAAATCAGATACCGAGACACTGCTCCTCTAAATCAGATACCGAGACACTGCTCCTCTAAATCAGATACTGAGACACTGCTCATCTAAATCAGATACTGAGACACTGCTCCTTTAAATCAGATACTGAGACACTGCTCCTCTAAATCAGATACCGAGACACTGCTCCTCTAAATCAGATACCGAGACACTGCTCCTCTAAATCAGATACCGAGACACTGCTCCTCAAAATCAGATACTGAGACACTGCTCATCTAAATCAGATACCGAGACACTGCTCCTTTAAATAAGATACCGAGACACTGCTCCTCTAAATCAGATACTGAGACACTGCTCCTCTAAATCAGATACCGAGACACTGCTCCTCTAAATCAGATACCGAGACACTGCTCCTCTAAATCAGATACCGAGACACTGCTCCTCTAAATCAGATTCCGAGACACTGCTCCTCTAAATCAGATACCGAGATACTGCTCCTTTAAATCAGATACCGAGACACAGCGCCTCTAAATCAGATACCGAGACACTGCTCCTCTAAATCAGATACCGAGACACTGCTCCTCTAAATCAGATCCTGAGACACTGCTCCTCTAAATCAGATACCGAGACGCTGCTCCTCTAAATCAGGTACCGAGACACTTCTCCTATAAATCAGATACCGAGACACTGCTCCTCTAAATCAGATACCGAGACACTGCTCCTCTAAATCAGATACCGAGACACTGCTCCTCTAAATCAGATACTGAGACATTGCTCATCTAAATCAGATACTGAGACACTGCTCCTTTAAATCAGATACTGAGACACTGCTCCACTAAATCAGATACCGAGACACTGCTCCTCTAAATCAGATACCGAGACACTGCTCCTCTAAATCAGATACCGAGACACTGCTCCACTAAATCAGATACCGAGACACTGCTCCTCTAAATCAGATACTGAGACACTGCTCCTCTAAATCAGATACCGAGACACTGCTCCTCTAAATCAGATACCGAGACACTGCTCCACTAAATCAGATACCGAGACACTGCTCCTCCAAATCAGATACTGAGACACTGCTCCTCTACATCAGATACCGAGACACTGCTCCTCTAAATCAGATACCGAGACACTGCTCCTCTAAATCAGATACTGAGACACTGCTCCTCTAAATCAAATACCGAGACACTGCTCCTCTAAATGAGATACCGAGACACTGCTCCTCGAAATCAGATACCGAGACACTGCTCCTCTAAATCAGTTACTGAGACACTGCTCCTCTAAATCAGATACCGAGACACTGCTCCTCTAAATCAGATTCCGAGACACTGCTCCTCTAAATCAGAGACCGAGACACTGCTCCTCTAAATCAGATACTGAGACACTGCTCCTCTAAATCAGATACCGAGACACTGCTCCTCTAAATCAGATACTGAGACACTGCTATTCTAAATCAGATACCGAGACACTGCTACTCTAAATCAGATACCGAGACACTGCTAATCTAAATCAGATACTGAGACACTGCTCCTCTAAATCAGATACCGAGACACTGCTCCTCTAAATCAGATACCGAGACACTGCTCCTCTAAATCAGATACTGAGACACTGCTCATCTAAATCAGATACTGAGACACTGCTCCTTTAAATCAGATACCGAGACGCTGCTCCACTGAATCAGATACCGAGACACTGCTCCTCTAAATCAGATACTGAGACACTGCTCCTCTAAATCAGATACCGAGACACTGCTCCTCGAAATCAGATACCGAGACACAGCGCCCCTAAATCAGATGCCGAGACACTGCTCCTCTAAATCAGATACCGAGACACTGCTCCTTTAAATCAGATACTGAGACACTGCTCCTCTAAATCAGATACTGAGACACTGCTCCTTTAAATCAGATACTGAAACTCTGCTCCTCTAAATCAGATACCGAGACACTGCTCCTCTAAATCAGATACCGAGACACTGCTCCACTAAATCAGATACCGAGACACTGCTCCTCTAAATCAGATACTGAGACACTGCTCCTCTAAATCAGATACTGAGACACTGCTCCTCTAAATCAGATTCCGAGACACTGCTCCTCTAAATCAGATACCGAGACACTGCTCCACTAAATCAGATACCGAGACACTGCTCCTCCAAATCAGATACTGAGACACTGCTCCTCTAAATCAGATACCGAGACACTGCTCCTCTAAATCAGATACCGAGACACTGCTCCTCTAAATCTGATACCGAGACACTGCTCCTCTAAATCAAATACCGAGACAATGCTCCTCTAAATCAGATACCGAGACACTGCTCCTCGAAATCAGATACCGAGACACTGCTCCTCTAAATCAGATACCGAGACACTGCTCCTCTAAATCAGATTCCGAGACACTGCTCCTCTAAATCAGATACCGAGACACTGCTCCTCTAAATAAGATACTGAGACACTGCTCCTCTAAATCAGATACCGAGACACTGCTCCTCTAAATCAGATACTGAGACACTGCTACTCTAAATCAGATACCGAGACACTGCTAATCTAAATCAGATACTGAGACACTGCTCCTCTAAATCAGATACCGAGACACTGCTCCTCTAAATCAGATACCGAGACACTGCTCCTCTAAATCAGATACCGAGACACTGCTCCTCTAAATCAGATACTGAGACACTGCTCCTCTAAATCAGATACCGAGACACTGCTCCTCTAAATCAGATACCGAGACACTGCTCCTCTAAATCAGATACTGAGACACTGCTCATCTAAATCAGATACTGAGACACTGCTCCTTTAAATCAGATACCGAGATGCTGCTCCACTAAATCAGATACCGAGACACTGCTCCTCTAAATCAGATACTGAGACACTGCTCCTCTAAATCAGATACCGAGACACTGCTCCTCGAAATCAGATACCGTGACACAGCGCCTCTAAATCAGATACCGAGACACTGCTCCTCTAAATCAGATACTGAGACACTGCTCCTTTAAATCAGATACTGAGACACTGCTCCTTTAAATCAGATACTGAGACTCTGCTCCTCTAAATCAGATACCGAGACACTGCTCCTCTAAATCAGAGACCGAGACACTGCTCATCTAAATCAGATACTGAGACACTGCTCCTTTAAAGCAGATACTGAGACACTGCTCCTTTAAATCAGATACTGAGACACTGCTTCTCTAAAGCAGATACCGAGACACTGCTCCTCTAAATCAGATACCGAGACACTGCTCCTCTAAATCAGATACTGAGACACTGCTCCTCTAAATCAGATACTGAGACACTGCTCCTCTAAATCAGATACCGAGACACTGCTCATCTAAATCAGATACCGAGACACTGCTCCTCTAAATCAGATACTGAGACACTGCTCCTCTAAATCAGATACCGAGACACAGCGCCTCTAAATCAGATACCGAGACACTGCTCCTCTAAATCAGATACCGAGACACTGCTCCTCTAAATCAGAAATCGAGACACTGCTCCTCTAAATCAGATACTGAGACACTGCTCCACTAAATCAGATACCGAGACACTGCTCCACTAAATCAGATACCGAGACACTGCTCCTCTAAATCAGATACCGAGACACTGCTCCTCTAAATCAGATACCGAGACACTTCTCCTTTAAATCAGATACCGAGACACTGCTCCACTAAATCAGAGACTGAGACACTGCTCCTCTAAATCAGATACCGAGACAATGCTCCACTAAATCAGATACCGAGACACTGCTCCACGAAATCAGATACCGAGACACTGCTCCTTTAATTCAGATACCTAGACACTGCTCCACTAAATCAGATACTGAGACACTGCTCCTCTAAATCAGAAACCGAGACACTGCTCCTCTAAAACAGATACTGAGACACTGCTCCTTTATTTCTGATACCGAGACGCTGCTCCTTTAGATCTGATGCCGAGACACTGCTCCTCTAAATCAGATACCGAGACACTGCTCCTTTAAATCAGATACCGAGACACTGCTCCTCTAAATCAGAAACCGAGACACTGCTCCTCTAAATCAGATACTGAGACACTGCTCCTCTAAATCAGATACTGAGGCACTGCTCCTTTAAATCAGATACCGAGACGCTGCTCCTTTAAATCAGATACCGAGACACTGCTCCTCTAAATCAGAAACCGAGGCACTGCTCCTCTAAATCAGATACCGAGAGACTGCTCCTCTAAATCAGATACCGAGACACTGCTCCTCTAAATCAGATACCGAGACACTGCTCCTCTAAATCAGATGCTGAGACACTGCTCCTTTAAATCAGATACCGAGACGCTGCTCCACTAAATCAGATACCGAGACACTGCTCCTCTAAATCAGATACTGAGACACTGCTCCTCTAAATCAGATACCGAGACACTGCTCCTCGAAATCAGATACCGAGACACAGCGCCTCTAAATCAGATACCGAGACACTGCTCCTCTAAATCAGATACTGAGACACTGCTCCTTTAAATCAGATACTGAGACACTGCTCCTCTAAATCAGATACTGAGACACTGCTCCTTTAAATCAGATACTGAGACTCTGCTCCTCTAAATCAGATACCGAGACACTGCTCCTCTAAATCAGATACCGAGACACTGCTCATCTAAATCAGATACTGAGACACTGCTCCTTTAAATCAGATACTGAGACACTGCTCCTTTAAGTCAGATACTGAGACACTGCTTCTCGAAAGCAGATACACGAGACACTGCTCCTCTAAATCAGATACCGAGACACTGCTCCTCTAAATCAGATACTGAGACACTGCTCCTCTAAATCAGATACTGAGACACTGCTCCTCTAAATCAGATACCGAGACACTGCTCCTCTAAATCAGAAATCGAGACACTGCTCCTCTAAATCAGATACCGAGACACAGCGCCTCTAAATCAGATACCGAGACACTGCTCATCTAAATCAGATACCGAGACACTGCTCCTCTAAATCAGATACCGAGACACAGCTCCTCTAAATCAGAAATCGAGACACTGCTCCTCTAAATCAGATACTGAGACACTGCTCCTTTAAATCAGATACCGAGACACTGCTCCACTAAATCAGATACCGAGACATTGCTCCTCTAAATCAGATACCGAGACACTGCTCCTCTAAATCAGATACCGAAACACTGCTCCTTTAAATCAGATACCGAGTCACTGCTCCTCTAAATCAGATAACGAGACACTGCTCCTCTAAATCAGATACCGAGACACTGCTCCTCTAAATCAGATACCGAAACACTGCTCCTTTAAATCAGATACCGAGACACTGCTCCTCTAAATCAGATACCGAGACATTGCTCCTCTAAATCAGATACTGAGACACTGCTCCTCTAAATCAGATCCCGAGACACTGCTCCTCTGAATCAGATACCGAGACAAAGCTCCTTTAAATCAGATACCGAGACACAGCTCCTCTAAATCAGATACTGAGACACTGCTCCTCTAAATCAGATCCCGAGACACTGCTCCTCAAATCTGATAACGAGACACTGCTCCTCTAAATCAGATCCCGAGACACTGCTCCTCAAATCAGATACTGAGACACTGCTCCTCTAAATCAGATACCGAGACACTGCTCCTCTAAATCAGATACTGAGACACTGCTCCTCTAAATCAGATACCGAGACAATGCTCCTCTAAATCAGATTCTGAGACACTGCCCCTTTAAATCAGATACTGAGACACTGCTCCTCTAAATCAGATACCGAGACAATGCTCCTCTAAATCAGATACCGAGACACTGCTCCTCTAAATCAGATACTGAGACACTGCCCCTCTGAATCAGATACCGAGACACTGCTCCTCTAAATCAGATACCGAGACACTGCTCTTCTAAATCAGATACTGAGACACTGCTGCTTTAAATCAGATACTGAGACACTGCTCCTTTAAATCAGATACTGAGACACTGCTTCTCTAAAGCAGATACCGAGACACTGCTCCTCGAAATCAGATACCGAGACACTGCTCCTCTAAATCAGATACTGAGACACTGCTCCTCTAAATCAGATACTGAGACACTGCTCCTCTAAATCAAATACCGAGACAATGCTCCTCTATATCAGATACCGAGACACTGCTCCTCGAAATCAGATACCGAGACACTTCTCCTCTAAATCAGATACTGAGACACTGCTCCTCTAAATCAGATACCGAGACACTGCTCCTCTAAATCAGATTCCGAGACACTGCTCCTCTAAATCAGATACCGAGACACTGCTCCTCTAAATAAAATACTGAGACACTGCTCCTCTAAATCAGATACCGAGACACTGCTCCTCTAAATCAGATACTGAGACACTGCTATTCTAAATCAGATACCGAGACACTGCTACTCTAAATCAGATACCGAGACACTGCTAATCTGAATCAGATACTGAGACACTGCTCCTCTAAATCAGATACCGAGACACTGCTCCTCTAAATCAGATAGCGAGACACTGCTCCTCTAAATCAGATACTGAGACACTGCTCATCTAAATCAGATACTGAGACACTGCTCCTTTAAATCAGATACCGAGATGCTGCTCCACTAAATCAGATACCGAGACACTGCTCCTCTAAATCAGATACTGAGACACTGCTCCTGTAAATCAGATACCGAGACACTGCTCCTCGAAATCAGATACCGTGACACAGCGCCTCTAAATCAGATACCGAGACACTGCTCCTCTAAATCAGATACTGAGACACTGCTCCTTTAAATCAGATACTGAGACACTGCTCCTTTAAATCAGATACTGAGGCTCTGCTCCTCTAAATCAGATACCGAGACACTGCTCCTCTAAATCAGATACCGAGACACTGCTCATCTAAATCAGATACTGAGACACTGCTCCTTTAAAGCAGATACTGAGACACTGCTCCTTTAAATCAGATACTGAGACACTGCTTCTCTAAAGCAGATACCGAGACACTGCTCCTCTAAATCAGATACCGAGACACTGCTCCTCTAAATCAGATACTGAGACACTGCTCCTCTAAATCAGATACTGAGACACTGCTCCTCTAAATCAGATACCGAGACACTGCTCCTCTAAATCAGAAATCGAGACACTGCTCCTCTAAATCAGATACCGAGACACAGCGCCTCTAAATCAGATACCGAGACACTGCTCATCTAAATCAGATACCGAGACACTGCTCCTCTAAATCAGATACCGAGACACTGCTCCTCTAAATCAGAAATCGAGACACTGCTCCTCTAAATCAGATACTGAGACACTGCTCCACTAAATCAGATACCGAGACACTGCTCCACTAAATCAGATACCGAGACACTGCTCCTCTAAATCAGATACCGAGACACTGCTCCTCTAAATCAGATACCGAGACACTGCTCCTTTAAATCAGATACCGAGACACTGCTCCACTAAATCAGATACTGAGACACTGCTCCTCTAAATCAGATACCGAGACAATGCTCCACTAGATCAGATACCGAGACACTGCTCCACGAAATCAGATACCGAGACACTGATCCTTTAATTCAGATACCTAGACACTGCTCCACTAAATCAGATACTGAGACACTGCTACTCTAAATCAGATACCGAGACACTGCTAATCTGAATCCGATACTGAGACACTGCTCCTCTAAATCAGATACCGAGACACTGCCCCTATAAATCAGATACCGAGACACTGCTCCTCTAAATCAGATACTGAGACACTGCTCATCTAAATCAGATACTGAGACAGTGCTCCTTTAAATCAGATACCGAGATGCTGCTCCACTAAATCAGATACCGAGACACTGCTCCTCTAAATCAGATACTGAGACACTGCTCCTCTAAATCAGATACCGAGACACTGCTCCTCGAAATCAGATACCGTGACACAGCGCCTCTAAATCAGATACCGAGACACTGCTCCTCTAAATCAGATACTGAGACACTGCTCCTTTAAATCAGATACTGAGACACTGCTCCTTTAAATCAGATACTGAGACTCTGCTCCTCTAAATCAGATACCGAGACACTGCTCCTCTAAATCAGATACCGAGACACTGCTCATCTAAATCAGATACTGAGACACTGCTCCTTTAAAGCAGATACTGAGACACTGCTCCTTTAAATCAGATACTGAGACACTGCTTCTCTAAAGCAGATACCGAGACAATGCTCCTCTAAATCAGATACCGAGACACTGCTCCTCTAAATCAGATACTGAGACACTGCTCCTCTAAATCAGATACTGAGACACTGCTCCTCTAAATCAGATACCGAGACACTGCTCCTCTAAATCAGAAATCGAGACACTGCTCCTCTAAATCAGATACCGAGACACAGCGCCTCTAAATCAGATACCGAGACACTGCTCATCTAAATCAGATACCGAGACACTGCTCCTCTAAATCAGATACCGAGACACTGCTCCTCTAAATCAGAAATCGAGAACCGGTCCTCTAAATCAGATACTGAGACACTGCTCCACTAAATCAGATACCGAGACACTGCTCCACTAAATCAGATACCGAGACACTGCTCCTCTAAATCAGATACCGAGACACTGCTCCTCTAAATCAGATACCGAGACACTGCTCCTTTAAATCAGATACCGAGACACTGCTCCACTAAATCAGATACTGAGACACTGCTCCTCTAAATCAGATACCGAGACAATGCTCCACTAGATCAGATACCGAGACACTGCTCCACGAAATCAGATACCGAGACACTGATCCTTTAATTCAGATACCTAGACACTGCTCCACTAAATCAGATACTGAGACACTGCTCCTCTAAATCAGAAACCGAGACACTGCTCCTCTAAAACAGATACTGAGACACTGCTCCTTTATTTCTGATACCGAGACGCTGCTCCTTTAGATCTGATACCGAGACACTGCTCCTCTAAATCAGATACCGAGACACTGCTCCTTTAAATCAGATACCGAGACACTGCTCCTCTAAATCAGAAACCGAGACACTGCTCCTCTAAATCAGATACTGAGACACTGCTCCTCTAAATCAGATACTGAGACACTGCTCCTTTAAATCAGATACCGAGACGCTGCTCCTTTAAATCAGATACCGAGACACTGCTCCTCTAAATCAGAAACCGAGACACTGCTCCTCTAAATCAGATACCGAGAGACTGCTCCTCTAAATCAGATACCGAGACACTGCTCCTCTAAATCAGATACTGAGACACTGCTCCTCTAAATCAGATCCCGAGACACTGCTCCTCTGAATCAGATACCGAGACAAAGCTCCTTTAAATCAGATACCGAGACATAGCTCCTCTAAATCAGATACTGAGACACTGCTCCTCTAAATCAGATCCCGAGACACTGCTCCTCTAAATCAGATACTGAGACACTGCTATTCTAAATCAGATACCGAGACACTGCTACTCTAAATCAGATACCGAGACACTGCTAATCTAAATCAGATACTGAGACACTGCTCCTCTAAATCAGAGACCGAGACACTGCTCCTCTAAATCAGATACCGAGACACTGCTCCTCTAAATCAGATGCTGAGACACTGCTCCTTTAAATCAGATACCGAGAAGCTGCTCCACTAAATCAGATACCGAGACACTGCTCCTCTAAATCAGATACTGAGACACTGCTCCTCTAAATCAGATACCGAGACACTGCTCCTCGAAATCAGATACCGAGACACAGCGCCTCTAAATCAGATACCGAGACACTGCTCCTCTAAATCAGATACTGAGACACTGCTCCTTTAAATCAGATACTGAGACACTGCTCCTCTAAATCAGATACTGAGACACTGCTCCTTTAAATCAGATACTGAGACTCTGCTCCTCTAAATCAGATACCGAGACACTGCTCCTCTAAATCAGATACCGAGACACTGCTCATCTAAATCAGATACTGAGACACTGCTCCTTTAAATCAGATACTGAGACACTGCTCCTTTAAATCAGATACTGAGACACTGCTTCTTGAAAGCAGATACACGAGACACTGCTCCTCTAAATCAGATACCGAGACACTGCTCCTCTAAATCAGATACTGAGACACTGCTCCTCTAAATCAGATACTGAGACACTGCTCCTCTAAATCAGATACCGAGACACTGCTCCTCTAAATCAGAAATCGAGACACTGCTCATCTAAATCAGATACCGAGACACTGCTCCTCTAAATCAGATACTGAGACACTGCTCCTCTAAATCAGATACCGAGACACTGCTCCTCGAAATCAGATACCGTGACACAGCGCCTCTAAATCAGATACCGAGACACTGCTCCTCCAAATCAGATACTGAGACACTGCTCCTTTAAATCAGATACTGAGACACTGCTCCTTTAAATCAGATACTGAGACTCTGCTCCTCTAAATCAGATACCGAGACACTGCTCCTCTAAATCAGATACCGAGACACTGCTCATCTAAATCAGATACTGAGACACTGCTCCTTTAAAGCAGATACTGAGACACTGCTCCTTTAAATCAGATACTGAGACACTGCTTCTCTAAAGCAGATGCCGAGACACTGCTCCTCTAAATCAGATACCGAGACACTGCTCCTCTAAATCAGATACTGAGACACTGCTCCTCTAAATCAGATACTGAGACACTGCTCCTCTAAATCAGATACCGAGACACTGCTCCTCTAAATCAGAAATCGAGACACTGCTCCTCTAAATCAGATACCGAGACACAGCGCCTCTAAATCAGATACCGAGACACTGCTCATCTAAATCAGATACCGAGACACTGCTCCTCTAAATCAGATACCGAGACACTGCTCCTCTAAATCAGAAATCGAGACACTGCTCCTCTAAATCAGATACTGAGACACTGCTCCACTAAATCAGATACCGAGACACTGCTCCACTAAATCAGATACCGAGACACTGCTCCTCTAAATCAGATACCGAGACACTGCTCCTCTAAATCAGATACCGAGACACTGCTCCTTTAAATCAGATACCGAGACACTGCTCCACTAAATCAGATACTGAGACACTGCTCCTCTAAATCAGATACCGAGACAATGCTCCACTAGATCAGATACCGAGACACTGCTCCACGAAATCAGATACCGAGACAGTGCTCCTTTAATTCAGATACCTAGACACTGCTCCACTAAATCAGATACTGAGACACTGCTCCTCTAAATCAGAAACCGAGACAATGCTCCTCTAAAACAGATACTGAGACACTGCTCCTTTATTTCTGATACCGAGACGCTGCTCCTTTAGATCTGATACCGAGACACTGCTCCTCTAAATCAGATACCGAGACACTGCTCCTTTAAATCAGATACCGAGACACTGCTCCTCTAAATCAGAAACCGAGACACTGCTCCTCTAAATCAGATACTGAGACACTGCTCCTCTAAATCAGATACTGAGACACTGCTCCTTTAAATCAGATACCGAGACGCTGCTCCTTTAAATCAGATACCGAGACACTGCTCCTCTAAATCAGAAACCGAGACACTGCTCCTCTAAATCAGATACCGAGAGACTGCTCCTCTAAATCAGATACCGAGACACTGCTCCTCTAAATCAGATACTGAGACACTGCTCCTCTAAATCAGATCCCGAGACACTGCTCCTCTGAATCAGATACCGAGACAAAGCTCCTTTAAATCAGATACCGAGACATAGCTCCTCTAAATCAGATACTGAGACACTGCTCCTCTAAATCAGATCCCGAGACACTGCTCCTCTAAATCAGATACTGAGACACTGCTATTCTAAATCAGATACCGAGACACTGCTACTCTAAATCAGATACCGAGACACTGCTAATCTAAATCAGATACTGAGACACTGCTCCTCTAAATCAGAGACCGAGACACTGCTCCTCTAAATCAGATACCGAGACACTGCTCCTCTAAATCAGATGCTGAGACACTGCTCCTTTAAATCAGATACCGAGAAGCAGCTCCACTAAATCAGATACCGAGACACTGCTCCTCTAAATCAGATACTGAGACACTGCTCCTCTAAATCAGATACCGAGACACTGCTCCTCGAAATCAGATACCGAGACACAGCGCCTCTAAATCAGATACCGAGACACTGCTCCTCTAAATCAGATACTGAGACACTGCTCCTTTAAATCAGATACTGAGACACTGCTCCTCTAAATCAGATCCCGAGACACTGCTCCTCTGAAGCAGATACCGAGACAAAGCTCCTTTAAATCAGATACCGAGACACAGCTCCTCTAAATCAGATACTGAGACACTGCTCCTCTAAATCAGATCCCGAGACACTGCTCCTGTAAATCAGATACTGAGACACTGCTATTCTAAATCAGTTACCGAGACACTGCTACTCTAAATCAGATACCGAGACACTGCTAATCTAAATCAGATACTGAGACACTGCTCCTCTAAATCAGAGACCGAGACACTGCTCCTCTAAATCAGATACCGAGACACTGCTCCTCTAAATCAGATGCTGAGACACTGCTCCTTTAAATCAGATACCGAGACGCTGCTCCACTAAATCAGATACTGAGACACTGCTCCTCTAAATCAGATACTGAGACACTGCTCCTCTAAATCAGATACCGAGACACTGCTCCTCTAAATCAGAAATCGAGACACTGCTCCTCTAATTCAGATACCGAGACACAGCGCCTCTAAATCAGATACCGAGACACTGCTCATCTAAATCAGATACCGAGACACTGCTCCTCTAAATCAGATACCGAGACACTGCTCCTCTAAATCAGAAATCGAGACACTGCTCCTCTAAATCAGATACTGAGACACTGCTCCTTTAAATCAGATACCGAGACACAGCTCCGCTAAATCAGATACCGAGACATTGCTCCTCTAAATCAGATACCGAGACACTGCTCCTCTAAATCAGATACCGAAACACTGCTCCTTTAAATCAGATACCGAGTCACTGCTCCTCTAAATCAGATAACGAGACACTGCTCCTCTAAATCAGATACCGAGACACTGCTCCTCTAAATCAGATACCGAAACACTGCTCCTTTAAATCAGATACCGAGACACTGCTCCTCTAAATCAGATACCGAGACACTGCTCCTCTAAATCAGATACTGAGACACTGCTCCTCTAAATCAGATCCCGAGACACTGCTCCTCTGAATCAGATACCGAGACAAAGCTCCTTTAAATCAGATACCGAGACACAGCTCCTCTAAATCAGATACTGAGACACTGCTCCTCTAAATCAGATCCCGAGACACTGCTCCTCAAATCTGATAACGAGACACTGCTCCTCTAAATCAGATCCCGAGACACTGCTCCTCAAATCAGATACTGAGACACTGCTCCTCTAAATCAGATACCGAGACACTGCTCCTCTAAATCAGATACTGAGACACTGCTCCTCTAAATCAGATACCGAGACAATGCTCCTCTAAATCAGATTCTGAGACACTGCCCCTTTAAATCAGATACTGAGACACTGCTCCTCTAAATCAGATACCGAGACAATGCTCCTCTAAATCAGATACCGAGACACTGCTCCTCTAAATCAGATACTGAGACACTGCCCCTCTGAATCAGATACCGAGACACTGCTCCTCTAAATCAGATACCGAGACACTGCTCTTCTAAATCAGATACTGAGACACTGCTGCTTTAAATCAGATACTGAGACACTGCTCCTTTAAATCAGATACTGAGACACTGCTTCTCTAAAGCAGATACCGAGACACTGCTCCTCGAAATCAGATACCGAGACACTGCTCCTCTAAATCAGATACTGAGACACTGCTCCTCTAAATCAGATACTGAGACACTGCTCCTCTAAATCAAATACCGAGACAATGCTCCACTAAATCAGATACCGAGACACTGCTCCTCGAAATCAGATACCGAGACACTGCTCCTCTAAATCAGATACTGAGACACTGCTCCTCTAAATCAGATACCGAGACACTGCTCCTCTAAATCAGATTCCGAGACACTGCTCCTCTAAATCAGATACCGAGACACTGCTCCTCGAAATAAGATACTGAGACACTGCTCCTCTAAATCAGATACCGAGACACTGCTCCTCTAAATCAGATACTGAGACACTGCTATTCTAAATCAGATACCGAGACACTGCTACTCTAAATCAGATACCGAGACACTGCTAATCTAAATCAGATACTGAGACACTGCTCCTCTAAATCAGATACCGAGACACTGCTCCTCTAAATCAGATACCGAGACACTGCTCCTCTAAATCAGATACTGAGACACTGCTCATCTAAATCAGATACTGAGACACTGCTCCTTTAAATCAGATACCGAGATGCTGCTCCACTAAATCAGATACCGAGACACTGCTCCTCTAAATCAGATACTGAGACACTGCTCGTCTAAATCAGATACCGAGACACTGCTCCTCGAAATCAGATACCGTGACACAGCGCCTCTAAATCAGATACCGAGACACTGCTCCTCTAAATCAGATACTGAGACACTGCTCCTTTAAATCAGATACTGAGACACTGCTCCTTTAAATCAGATACTGAGACTCTGCTCCTCTAAATCAGATACCGAGACACTGCTCCTCTAAATCGGATACCGAGACACTGCTCATCTAAATCAGATACTGAGACACTGCTCCTTTAAAGCAGATACTGAGACACTGCTCCTTTAAATCAGATACTGAGACACTGCTTCTCTAAAGCAGATACCGAGACACTGCTCCTCTAAATCAGATACCGAGACACTGCTCCTCTAAATCAGATACTGAGACACTGCTCCTCTAAATCAGATACTGAGACACTGCTCCTCTAAATCAGATACCGAGACACTGCTCCTCTAAATCAGAAATCGAGACACTGCTCCTCTAAATCAGATACCGAGACACAGCGCCTCTAAATCAGATACTGAGACACTGCTCATCTAAATCAGATACCGAGACACTGCTCCTCTAAATCAGATACCGAGACACTGCTCCTCTAAATCAGAAATCGAGACACTGCTCCTCTAAATCAGATACTGAGACACTGCTCCACTAAATCAGATACCGAGACACTGCTCCACTAAATCAGATACCGAGACACTGCTCCTCTAAATCAGATACCGAGACACTGCTCCTCTAAATCAGATACCGAGACACTGCTCCTTTAAATCAGATACCGAGACACTGCTCCACTAAATCAGATACTGAGACACTGCTCCTCTAAATCAGATACCGAGACAATGCTCCACTAGATCAGATACCGAGACACTGCTCCACGAAATCAGATACCGAGACACTGCTCCTTTAATTCAGATACCTAGACACTGCTCCACTAAATCAGATACTGAGACACTGCTCCTCTAAATCAGAAACCGAGACACTGCTCCTCTAAAACAGATACTGAGACACTGCTCCTTTATTTCTGATACCGAGACGCTGCTCCTTTAGATCTGATACCGAGACACTGCTCCTCTAAATCAGATACTGAGACACTGCCCCTCTGAATCAGATACCGAGACACTGCTCCTCTAAATCAGATACCGAGACACTGCTCTTCTAAATCAGATACTGAGACACTGCTGCTTTAAATCAGATACTGAGACACTGCTCCTTTAAATCAGATACTGAGACACTGCTTCTCTAAAGCAGATACCGAGACACTGCTCCTCGAAATCAGATACCGAGACACTGCTCCTCTAAATCAGATACTGAGACACTGCTCCTCTAAATCAGATACTGAGACACTGCTCCTCTAAATCAAATACCGAGACAATGCTCCTCTAAATCAGATACCGAGACACTGCTCCTCGAAATCAGATACCGAGACACTGCTCCTCTAAATCAGATACTGAGACACTGCTCCTCTAAATCAGATACCGAGACACTGCTCCTCTAAATCAGATTCCGAGACACTGCTCCTCTAAATCAGATACCGAGACACTGCTCCTCTAAATAAAATACTGAGACACTGCTCCTCTAAATCAGATACCGAGACACTGCTCCTCTAAATCAGATACTGAGACACTGCTATTCTAAATCAGATATCGAGACACTGCTACTCTAAATCAGATACCGAGACACTGCTAATCTGAATCAGATACTGAGACACTGCTCCTCTAAATCAGATACCGAGACACTGCTCCTCTAAATCAGATACCGAGACACTGCTCCTCTAAATCAGATACTGAGACACTGCTCATCTAAATCAGATACTGAGACACTGCTCCTTTAAATCAGATACCGAGATGCTGCTCCACTAAATCAGATACCGAGACACTGCTCCTCTAAATCAGATACTGAGACACTGCTCCTCTAAATCAGATACCGAGACACTGCTCCTCGAAATCAGATACCGTGACACAGCGCCTCTAAATCAGATACCGAGACACTGCTCCTCTAAATCAGATACTGAGACACTGCTCCTTTAAATCAGATACTGAGACACTGCTCCTTTAAATCAGATACTGAGACTCTGCTCCTCTAAATCAGATACCGAGACACTGCTCCTCTAAATCAGATACCGAGACACTGCTCATCTAAATCAGATACTGAGACACTGCTCCTTTAAAGCAGATACTGAGACACTGCTCCTTTAAATCAGATACTGAGACACTGCTTCTCTAAAGCAGATACCGAGACACTGCTCCTCTAAATCAGATACCGAGACACTGCTCCTCTAAATCAGATACTGAGACACTGCTCCTCTAAATCAGATACTGAGACACTGCTCCTCTAAATCAGATACCGAGACACTGCTCCTCTAAATCAGAAATCGAGACACTGCTCCTCTAAATCAGATACCGAGACACAGCGCCTCTAAATCAGATACCGAGACACTGCTCATCTAAATCAGATACCGAGACACTGCTCCTCTAAATCAGATACCGAGACACTGCTCCTCTAAATCAGAAATCGAGACACTGCTCCTCTAAATCATATACTGAGACACTGCTCCACTAAATCAGATACCGAGACACTGCTCCACTAAATCAGATACCGAGACACTGCTCCTCTAAATCAGATACCGAGACACTGCTCCTCTAAATCAGATACCGAGACACTGCTCCTTTAAATCAGATACCGAGACACTGCTCCACTAAATCAGATACTGAGACACTGCTCCTCTAAATCAGATACCGAGACAATGCTCCACTAGATCAGATACCGAGACACTCCTCCACGAAATCAGATACCGAGACACTGCTCCTTTAATTCAGATACCTAGACACTGCTCCACTAAATCAGATACTGAGACACTGCTCCTCTAAATCAGAAACCGAGACACTGCTCCTCTAAAACAGATACTGAGACACTGCTCCTTTATTTCTGATACCGAGACGCTGCTCCTTTAGATCTGATACCGAGACACTGCTCCTCTAAATCAGATACCGAGACACTGCTCCTTTAAATCAGATACCGAGACACTGCTCCTCTAAATCAGAAACCGAGACACTGCTCCTCTAAATCAGATACTGAGACACTGCTCCTCTAAATCAGATACTGAGACACTGCTCCTTTAAATCAGATACCGAGACGCTGCTCCTTTAAATCAGATACCGAGACACTGCTCCTCTAAATCAGAAACGGAGACACTGCTCCTCTAAATCAGATACCGAGAGACTGCTCCTCTAAATCAGATACCGAGACACTGCTCCTCTAAATCAGATACTGAGACACTGCTCCTCTAAATCAGATCCCGAGACACTGCTCCTCTGAATCAGATACCGAGACAAAGCTCCTTTAAATCAGATACCGAGACATAGCTCCTCTAAATCAGATACTGAGACACTGCTCCTCTAAATCAGATCCCGAGACACTGCTCCTCTAAATCAGATACTGAGACACTGCTATTCTAAATCAGATACCGAGACACTGCTACTCTAAATCAGATACCGAGACACTGCTAATCTAAATCAGATACTGAGACACTGCTCCTCTAAATCAGAGACCGAGACACTGCTCCTCTAAATCAGATACCGAGACACTGCTCCTCTAAATCAGATGCTGAGACACTGCTCCTTTAAATCAGATACCGAGAAGCTGCTCCACTAAATCAGATACCGAGACACTGCTCCTCTAAATCAGATACTGAGACACTGCTCCTCTAAATCAGATACCGAGACACTGCTCCTCGAAATCAGATACCGAGACACAGCGCCTCTAAATCAGATACCGAGACACTGCTCCTCTAAATCAGATACTGAGACACTGCTCCTTTAAATCAGATACTGAGACACTGCTCCTCTAAATCAGATACTGAGACACTGCTCCTTTAAATCAGATACTGAGACTCTGCTCCTCTAAATCAGATACCGAGACACTGCTCCTCTAAATCAGATACCGAGACACTGCTCATCTAAATCAGATACTGAGACACTGCTCCTTTAAATCAGATACTGAGACACTGCTCCTTTAAATCAGATACTGAGACACTGCTTCTTGAAAGCAGATACACGAGACACTGCTCCTCTAAATCAGATACCGAGACACTGCTCCTCTAAATCAGATACTGAGACACTGCTCCTCTAAATCAGATACTGAGACACTGCTCCTCTAAATCAGATACCGAGACACTGCTCCTCTAAATCAGAAATCGAGACACTGCTCATCTAAATCAGATACCGAGACACTGCTCCTCTAAATCAGATACTGAGACACTGCTCCTCTAAATCAGATACCGAGACACTGCTCCTCGAAATCAGATACCGTGACACAGCGCCTCTAAATCAGATACCGAGACACTGCTCCTCCTAATCAGATACTGAGACACTGCTCCTTTAAATCAGATACTGAGACACTGCTCCTTTAAATCAGATACTGAGACTCTGCTCCTCTAAATCAGATACCGAGACACTGCTCCTCTAAATCAGATACCGAGACACTGCTCATCTAAATCAGATACTGAGACACTGCTCCTTTAAAGCAGATACTGAGACACTGCTCCTTTAAATCAGATACTGAGACACTGCTTCTCTAAAGCAGATACCGAGACACTGCTCCTCTAAATCAGATACCGAGACACTGCTCCTCTAAATCAGATACTGAGACACTGCTCCTCTAAATCAGATACTGAGACACTGCTCCTCTAAATCAGATACCGAGACACTGCTCCTCTAAATCAGAAATCGAGACACTGCTCCTCTAAATCAGATACCGAGACACAGCGCCTCTAAATCAGATACCGAGACACTGCTCATCTAAATCAGATACCGAGACACTGCTCCTCTAAATCAGATACCGAGACACTGCTCCTCTAAATCAGAAATCGAGACACTGCTCCTCTAAATCAGATACTGAGACACTGCTCCACTAAATCAGATACCGAGACACTGCTCCACTAAATCAGATACCGAGACACTGCTCCTCTAAATCAGATACCGAGACACTGCTCCTCTAAATCAGATACCGAGACACTGCTCCTTTAAATCAGATACCGAGACACTGCTCCACTAAATCAGATACTGAGACACTGCTCCTCTAAATCAGATACCGAGACAATGCTCCACTAGATCAGATACCGAGACACTGCTCCACGAAATCAGATACCGAGACACTGCTCCTTTAATTCAGATACCTAGACACTGCTCCACTAAATCAGATACTGAGACACTGCTCCTCTAAATCAGAAACCGAGACACTGCTCCTCTAAAACAGATACTGAGACACTGCTCCTTTATTTCTGATACCGAGACGCTGCTCCTTTAGATCTGATACCGAGACACTGCTCCTCTAAATCAGATACCGAGACACTGCTCCTTTAAATCAGATACCGAGACACTGCTCCTCTAAATCAGAAACCGAGACACTGCTCCTCTAAATCAGATACTGAGACACTGCTCCTCTAAATCAGATACTGAGACACTGCTCCTTTAAATCAGATACCGAGACGCTGCTCCTTTAAATCAGATACCGAGACACTGCTCCTCTAAATCAGAAACCGAGACACTGCTCCTCTAAATCAGATACCGAGAGACTGCTCCTCTAAATCAGATACCGAGACACTGCTCCTCTAAATCAGATACTGAGACACTGCTCCTCTAAATCAGATCCCGAGACACTGCTCCTCTGAATCAGATACCGAGACAAAGCTCCTTTAAATCAGATACCGAGACATAGCTCCTCTAAATCAGATACTGAGACACTGCTCCTCTAAATCAGATCCCGAGACACTGCTCCTCTAAATCAGATACTGAGACACTGCTCCTCTAAATCAGATACTGAGACACTGCTCCTTTAAATCAGATACCGAGACGCTGCTCCTTTAAAGCAGATACTGAGACACTGCTCCTTTAAATCAGATACTGAGACACTGCTTCTCTAAAGCAGATACCGAGACACTGCTCCTCTAAATCAGATACCGAGACACTGCTCCTCTAAATCAGATACTGAGACACTGCTCCTCTAAATCAGATACTGAGACACTGCTCCTCTAAATCAGATACCGAGACACTGCTCCTCTAAATCAGAAATCGAGACACTGCTCCTCTAAATCAGATACCGAGACACAGCGCCTCTAAATCAGATACCGAGACACTGCTCATCTAAATCAGATACCGAGACACTGCTCCTCTAAATCAGATACCGAGACACTGCTCCTCTAAATCAGAAATCGAGACACTGCTCCTCTAAATCAGATACTGAGACACTGCTCCACTAAATCAGATACCGAGACACTGCTCCACTAAATCAGATACCGAGACACTGCTCCTCTAAATCAGATACCGAGACACTGCTCCTCTAAATCAGATACCGAGACACTGCTCCTTTAAATCAGATACCGAGACACTGCTCCACTAAATCAGATACTGAGACACTGCTCCTCTAAATCAGATACCGAGACAATGCTCCACTAGATCAGATACCGAGACACTGCTCCACGAAATCAGATACCGAGACACTGCTCCTTTAATTCAGATACCTAGACACTGCTCCACTAAATCAGATACTGAGACACTGCTCCTCTAAATCAGAAACCGAGACACTGCTCCTCTAAAACAGATACTGAGACACTGCTCCTTTATTTCTGATACCGAGACGCTGCTCCTTTAGATCTGATACCGAGACACTGCTCCTCTAAATCAGATACCGAGACACTGCTCCTTTAAATCAGATACCGAGACACTGCTCCTCTAAATCAGAAACCGAGACACTGCTCCTCTAAATCAGATACTGAGACACTGCTCCTCTAAATCAGATACTGAGACACTGCTCCTTTAAATCAGATACCGAGACGCTGCTCCTTTAAATCAGATACCGAGACACTGCTCCTCTAAATCAGAAACCGAGACACTGCTCCTCTAAATCAGATACCGAGAGACTGCTCCTCTAAATCAGATACCGAGACACTGCTCCTCTAAATCAGATACTGAGACACTGCTCCTCTAAATCAGATCCCGAGACACTGCTCCTCTGAATCAGATACCGAGACAAAGCTCCTTTAAATCAGATACCGAGACATAGCTCCTCTAAATCAGATACTGAGACACTGCTCCTCTAAATCAGATCCCGAGACACTGCTCCTCTAAATCAGATACTGAGACACTGCTATTCTAAATCAGATACCGAGACACTGCTACTCTAAATCAGATACCGAGACACTGCTAATCTAAATCAGATACTGAGACACTGCTCCTCTAAATCAGAGACCGAGACACTGCTCCTCTAAATCAGATACCGAGACACTGCTCCTCTAAATCAGATGCTGAGACACTGCTCCTTTAAATCAGATACCGAGAAGCTGCTCCACTAAATCAGATACCGAGACACTGCTCCTCTAAATCAGATACTGAGACACTGCTCCTCTAAATCAGATACCGAGACACTGCTCCTCGAAATCAGATACCGAGACACAGCGCCTCTAAATCAGATACCGAGACACTGCTCCTCTAAATCAGATACTGAGACACTGCTCCTTTAAATCAGATACTGAGACACTGCTCCTCTAAATCAGATCCCGAGACACTGCTCCTCTGAAGCAGATACCGAGACAAAGCTCCTTTAAATCAGATACCGAGACACAGCTCCTCTAAATCAGATACTGAGACACTGCTCCTCTAAATCAGATCCCGAGACACTGCTCCTGTAAATCAGATACTGAGACACTGCTATTCTAAATCAGATACCGAGACACTGCTACTCTAAATCAGATACCGAGACACTGCTAATCTAAATCAGATACTGAGACACTGCTCCTCTAAATCAGAGACCGAGACACTGCTCCTCTAAATCAGATACCGAGACACTGCTCCTCTAAATCAGATGCTGAGACACTGCTCCTTTAAATCAGATACCGAGACGCTGCTCCACTAAATCAGATACCGAGACACTGCTCCTCTAAATCAGATACTGAGACACTGCTCCTCTAAATCAGATACCGAGACACTGCTCCTCGAAATCAGATACCGAGACACAGCGCCTCTAAATCAGATACCGAGACACTGCTCCTCTAAATCAGATACTGAGACACTGCTCCTTTAAATCAGATACTGAGACACTGCTCCTCTAAATCAGATACTGAGACACTGCTCCTTTAAATCAGATACTGAGACTCTGCTCCTCTAAATCAGATACCGAGACACTGCTCCTCTAAATCAGATACCGAGACACTGCTCATCTAAATCAGATACTGAGACACTGCTCCTTTAAATCAGATACTGAGACACTGCTCCTTTAAATCAGATACTGAGACACTGCTTCTCGAAAGCAGATACACGAGACACTGCTCCTCTAAATCAGATACCGAGACACTGCTCCTCTAAATCAGATACTGAGACACTGCTCCTCTAAATCAGATACTGAGACACTGCTCCTCTAAATCAGATACCGAGACACTGCTCCTTTAAATCAGATACCGAGACACAGCTCCGCTAAATCAGATACCGAGACATTGCTCCTCTAAATCAGATACCGAGACACTGCTCCTCTAAATCAGATACCGAAACACTGCTCCTTTAAATCAGATACCGAGTCACTGCTCCTCTAAATCAGATAACGAGACACTGCTCCTCTAAATCAGATACCGAGACACTGCTCCTCTAAATCAGATACCGAAACACTGCTCCTTTAAATCAGATACCGAGACACTGCTCCTCTAAATCAGATACCGAGACACTGCTCCTCTAAATCAGATACTGAGACACTGCTCCTCTAAATCAGATCCCGAGACACTGCTCCTCTGAATAAGATACCGAGACAAAGCTCCTTTAAATCAGATACCGAGACACAGCTCCTCTAAATCAGATACTGAGACACTGCTCCTCTAAATCAGATCCCGAGACACTGCTCCTCAAATCTGATAACGAGACACTGCTCCTCTAAATCAGATCCCGAGACACTGCTCCTCAAATCAGATACTGAGACACTGCTCCTCTAAATCAGATACCGAGACACTGCTCCTCTAAATCAGATACTGAGACACTGCTCCTCTAAATCAGATACCGAGACAATGCTCCTCTAAATCAGATTCTGAGACACTGCCCCTTTAAATCAGATACTGAGACACTGCTCCTCTAAATCAGATACCGAGACAATGCTCCTCTAAATCAGATACCGAGACACTGCTCCTCTAAATCAGATACTGAGACACTGCCCCTCTGAATCAGATACCGAGACACTGCTCCTCTAAATCAGATACCGAGACACTGCTCTTCTAAATCAGATACTGAGACACTGCTGCTTTAAATCAGATACTGAGACACTGCTCCTTTAAATCAGATACTGAGACACTGCTTCTCTAAAGCAGATACCGAGACACTGCTCCTCGAAATCAGATACCGAGACACTGCTCCTCTAAATCAGATACTGAGACACTGCTCCTCTAAATCAGATACTGAGACACTGCTCCTCTAAATCAAATACCGAGACAATGCTCCACTAAATCAGATACCGAGACACTGCTCCTCGAAATCAGATACCGAGACACTGCTCCTCTAAATCAGATACTGAGACACTGCTCCTCTAAATCAGATACCGAGACACTGCTCCTCTAAATCAGATTCCGAGACACTGCTCCTCTAAATCAGATACCGAGACACTGCTCCTCGAAATAAGATACTGAGACACTGCTCCTCTAAATCAGATACCGAGACACTGCTCCTCTAAATCAGATACTGAGACACTGCTATTCTAAATCAGATACCGAGACACTGCTACTCTAAATCAGATACCGAGACACTGCTAATCTAAATCAGATACTGAGACACTGCTCCTCTAAATCAGATACCGAGACACTGCTCCTCTAAATCAGATACCGAGACACTGCTCCTCTAAATCAGATACTGAGACACTGCTCATCTAAATCAGATACTGAGACACTGCTCCTTTAAATCAGATACCGAGATGCTGCTCCACTAAATCAGATACCGAGACACAGCGCCTCTAAATCAGATACCGAGACACTGCTCCTCTAAATCAGATACTGAGACACTGCTCATCTAAATCAGATACTGAGACACTGCTCCTTTAAATCAGATACCGAGATGCTGCTCCACTAAATCAGATACCGAGACACAGCGCCTCTAAATCAGATACCGAGACACTGCTCCTCTAAATCAGATACTGAGACACTGCTCCTTTAAATCAGATACTGAGACACTGCTCCTTTAAATCAGATACTGAGACTCTGCTCCTCTAAATCAGATACCGAGACACTGCTCCTCTAAATCGGATACCGAGACACTGCTCATCTAAATCAGATACTGAGACACTGCTCCTCTAAATCAGATACTGAGACACTGCTCCTCTAAATCAGATACCGAGACACTGCTCCTCTAAATCAGATACTGAGACACTGCTCCTCTAAATCAGATACTGAGACACTGCTCCTCTAAATCAGATACCGAGACACTGCTCCTCTAAATCAGAAATCGAGACACTGCTCCTCTAAATCAGATACCGAGACACAGCGCCTCTAAATCAGATACTGAGACACTGCTCATCTAAATCAGATACCGAGACACTGCTCCTCTAAATCAGATACCGAGACACTGCTCCTCTAAATCAGAAATCGAGACACTGCTCCTCTAAATCAGATACTGAGACACTGCTCCACTAAATCAGATACCGAGACACTGCTCCACTAAATCAGATACCGAGACACTGCTCCTCTAAATCAGATACCGAGACACTGCTCCTCTAAATCAGATACCGAGACACTGCTCCTTTAAATCAGATACCGAGACACTGCTCCACTAAATCAGATACTGAGACACTGCTCCTCTAAATCAGATACCGAGACAATGCTCCACTAGATCAGATACCGAGACACTGCTCCTTTAATTCAGATACCTAGACACTGCTCCACTAAATCAGATACTGAGACACTGCTCCTCTAAATCAGAAACCGAGACACTGCTCCTCTAAAACAGATACTGAGACACTGCTCCTTTATTTCTGATACCGAGACGCTGCTCCTTTAGATCTGATACCGAGACACTGCTCCTCTAAATCAGATACCGAGACACTGCTCCTTTAAATCAGATACCGAGACACTGCTCCTCTAAATCAGAAACCGAGACACTGCTCCTCTAAATCAGATACTGAGACACTGCTCCTCTAAATCAGATACTGAGACACTGCTCCTTTAAATCAGATACCGAGACGCTGCTCCTTTAAATCAGATACCGAGACACTGCTCCTCTAAATCAGAAACCGAGACACTGCTCCTCTAAATCAGATACCGAGAGACTGCTCCTCTAAATCAGATACCGAGACACTGCTCCTCTAAATCAGATACTGAGACACTGCTCCTCTAAATCAGATCCCGAGACACTGCTCCTCTGAATCAGATACCGAGACAAAGCTCCTTTAAATCAGATACCAAGAAATAGCTCCTCTAAATCAGATACTGAGACACTGCTCCTCTAAATCAGATCCCGAGACACTGCTCCTCTAAATCAGATACTGAGACACTGCTATTCTAAATCAGATACCGAGACACTGCTACTCTAAATCAGATACCGAGACACTGCTAATCTAAATCAGATACTGAGACACTGCTCCTCTAAATCAGAGACCGAGACACTGCTCCTCTAAATCAGATACCGAGACACTGCTCCTCTAAATCAGATGCTGAGACACTGCTCCTTTAAATCAGATACCGAGACTCTGCTCCACTAAATCAGATACCGAGACACTGCTCCTCTAAATCAGATACTGAGACACTGCTCCTCTAAATCAGATACCGAGACACTGCTCCTCGAAATCAGATACCGAGACACAGCGCCTCTAAATCAGATACCGAGACACTGCTCCTCTAAATCAGATACTGAGACACTGCTCCTTTAAATCAGATACTGAGACACTGCTCCTCTAAATCAGATACTGAGACACTGCTCCTTTAAATCAGATACTGAGACTCTGCTCCTCTAAATCAGATACCGAGACACTGCTCCTCTAAATCAGATACCGAGACACTGCTCATCTAAATCAGATACTGAGACACTGCTCCTTTAAATCAGATACTGAGACACTGCTCCTTTAAATCAGATACTGAGACACTGCTTCTTGAAAGCAGATACACGAGACACTGCTCCTCTAAATCAGATACCGAGACACTGCTCCTCTAAATCAGATACTGAGACACTGCTCCTCTAAATCAGATACTGAGACACTGCTCCTCTAAATCAGATACCGAGACACTGCTCCTCTAAATCAGAAATCGAGACACTGCTCATCTAAATCAGATACCGAGACACTGCTCCTCTAAATCAGATACTGAGACACTGCTCCTCTAAATCAGATACCGAGACACTGCTCCTCGAAATCAGATACCGTGACAAAGCGCCTCTAAATCAGATACCGAGACACTGCTCCTCCAAATCAGATACTGAGACACTGCTCCTTTAAATCAGATACTGAGACACTGCTCCTTTAAATCAGATACTGAGACTCTGCTCCTCTAAATCAGATACCGAGACACTGCTCCTCTAAATCAGATACCGAGACACTGCTCATCTAAATCAGATACTGAGACACTGCTCCTTTAAAGCAGATACTGAGACACTGCTCCTTTAAATCAGATACTGAGACACTGCTTCTCTAAAGCAGATACCGAGACACTGCTCCTCTAAATCAGATACCGAGACACTGCTCCTCTAAATCAGATACTGAGACACTGCTCCTCTAAATCAGATACTGAGACACTGCTCCTCTAAATCAGATACCGAGACACTGCTCCTCTAAATCAGAAATCGAGACACTGCTCCTCTAAATCAGATACCGAGACACAGCGCCTCTAAATCAGATACCGAGACACTGCTCATCTAAATCAGATACCGAGACACTGCTCCTCTAAATCAGATACCGAGACACTGCTCCTCTAAATCAGAAATCGAGACACTGCTCCTCTAAATCAGATACTGAGACACTGCTCCACTAAATCAGATACCGAGACACTGCTCCACTAAATCAGATACCGAGACACTGCTCCTCTAAATCAGATACCGAGACACTGCTCCTCTAAATCAGATACCGAGACACTGCTCCTTTAAATCAGATACCGAGACACTGCTCCACTAAATCAGTTACTGAGACACTGCTCCTCTAAATCAGATACCGAGACAATGCTCCACTAAATCAGATACCGAGACACTGCTCCACGAAATCAGATACCGAGACACTGCTCCTTTAATTCAGATACCTAGACACTGCTCCACTAAATCAGATACTGAGACACTGCTCCTCTAAATCAGAAACCGAGACACTGCTCCTCTAAAACAGATACTGAGACACTGCTCCTTTATTTCTGATACCGAGATGCTGCTCCTTTAGATCTGATACCGAGACACTGCTCCTCTAAATCAGATACCGAGACACTGCTCCTTTAAATCAGATACCGAGACACTGCTCCTCTAAATCAGAAACCGAGACACTGCTCCTCTAAATCAGATACTGAGACACTGCTCCTCTAAATCAGATACTGAGACACTGCTCCTTTAAATCAGATACCGAGACGCTGCTCCTTTAAATCAGATACCGAGACACTGCTCCTCTAAATCAGAAACCGAGACACTGCTCCTCTAAATCAGATACCGAGAGACTGCTCCTCTAAATCAGATACCGAGACACTGCTCCTCTAAATCAGATACTGAGACACTGCTCCTCTAAATCAGATCCCGAGACACTGCTCCTCTGAATCAGATACCGAGACAAAGCTCCTTTAAATCAGATACCGAGACACAGCTCCTCTAAATCAGATACTGAGACACTGCTCCTCTAAATCAGATCCCGAGACACTGCTCCTCTAAATCAGATACTGAGACACTGCTATTCTAAATCAGATACCGAGACACTGCTACTCTTAATCAGATACCGAGACACTGCTAATCTAAATCAGATACTGAGACACTGCTCCTCTAAATCAGAGACCGAGACACTGCTCCTCTAAATCAGATACCGAGACACTGCTCCTCTAAATCAGATGCTGAGACACTGCTCCTTTAAATCAGATACCGAGACGCTGCTCCACTAAATCAGATACCGAGACACTGCTCCTCTAAATCAGATACTGAGACACTGCTCCTCTAAATCAGATACCGAGACACTGCTCCTCGAAATCAGATACCGAGACACAGCGCCTCTAAATCAGATACCGAGACACTGCTCCTCTAAATCAGATACTGAGACACTGCTCCTTTAAATCAGATACTGAGACACTGCTCCTCTAAATCAGATACTGAGACACTGCTCCTTTAAATCAGATACTGAGACTCTGCTCCTCTAAATCAGATACCGAGACACTGCTCCTCTAAATCAGATACCGAGACACTGCTCATCTAAATCAGATACTGAGACACTGCTCCTTTAAATCAGATACTGAGACACTGCTCCTTTAAATCAGATACTGAGACACTGCTTCTCGAAAGCAGATACACGAGACACTGCTCCTCTAAATCAGATACCGAGACACTGCTCCTCTAAATCAGATACTGAGACACTGCTCCTCTAAATCAGATACTGAGACACTGCTCCTCTAAATCAGATACCGAGACACTGCTCCTCTAAATCAGAAATCGAGACACTGCTCCTCTAAATCAGATACCGAGACACAGCGCCTCTAAATCAGATACCGAGACACTGCTCCTCTAAATCAGATACCGTGACACTGCTCCTCTAAATCAGATACCGAGACACTGCTCTTCTAAATCAGATATCGAGACACAGCTCCTCTAAATCAGATACCGAGACACTGCTCCTCTAAATCACACACTGAGACACTGCTCCTTTAAATCAGATACTGAGACACTGCTCCTCTAAATCAAATACCGAGACGCTGCTCCTCTAAATCAGATACCGAGACACTGTTCCTCTAAATCAGATACCGAGACACTGCTCCTCAAAATCAGATACTGAGACACTGCTCATCTAAATCAGATACCGAGACACTGCTCCTTTAAATAAGATACCGAGACACTGCTCCACTAAATCAGATACCGAGACACTGCTCCACTAAATCAGATACCGAGACATTGCTCCTCTAAATCAGATCCTGAGACACTGCTCCTCTAAATCAGATACCGAGACACTGCTCCTCTAAATCAGATACCGAGACACTGCTCCTCTAAATCAGATACCGAGACACAGCGCCTCTAAATCAGATACTGAGACACTGCTCCTCTAAATCAGATACCGTGACACTGCTCCTCTAAATCAGATACCGAGACACTGCTCTTCTAAATCAGATACCGAGACACAGCTCCTCTAAATCAGATACCGAGACACTGCTCCTCTAAATCACATACTGAGACACTGCTCCTTTAAATCAGATAATGAGAGACTGCTCCTCTAAATCAGATACCGAGACACTGCTCCTCTAAATCAGATACCGAGACACTGCTCCTCTAAATCAGATACCGAGACACTGCTCCTCAAAATCAGATACTGAGACACTGCTCATCTAAATCAGATACCGAGACACTGCTCCTTTAAATAAGATACCGAGACACTGCTCCTCTAAATCTGATACTGAGACACTGCTCCTCTAAATCAGATACCGAGACACTGCTCCTCTAAATCAGATACCGAGACACTGCTCCTCTAAATCAGATACCGAGACACTGCTCCTCTAAATCAGATTCCGAGACACTGCTCCTCTAAATCAGATACCGAGACACTGCTCCTTTAAATCAGATACCGAGACACAGCGCCTCTAAATCAGATACCGAGACACTGCTCCTCTAAATCAGATACCGAGACACTGCTCCTCTAAATCAGATCCTGAGACACTGCTCCTCTAAATCAGATACCGAGACGCTGCTCCTCTAAATCAGGTACCGAGACTCTTCTCCTATAAATCAGATACCGAGACACTGCTCCTCTAAATCAGATACCGAGACACTGCTCCTCTAAATCAGATACCGAGACACTGCTCCTCTAAATCAGATACTGAGACACTGCTCATCTAAATCAGATACAGAGACACTGCTCCTTTAAATCAGATACTGAGACACTGCTCCACTAAATCAGATACCGAGACACTGCTCCTCTAAATCAGATACCGAGACACTGCTCCTCTAAATCAGAGACCGAGACACTGCTCCTCTAAATCAGATACTGAGACACTGCTCCTCTAAATCTGATACCGAGACACTGCTCCTCTAAATCAGATACTGAGACACTGCTATTCTAAATCAGATACCGAGACACTGCTACTCTAAATCAGATACCGAGACACTGCTAATCTAAATCAGATACTGAGACACTGCTCCTCTAAATCAGATACCGAGACACTGCTCCTCTAAATCAGATACCGAGACACTGCTCCTCTAAATCAGATACTGAGACACTGCTCATCTAAATCAGATACTGAGACACTGCTCCTTTAAATCAGATACCGAGACGCTGCTCCACTGATTCAGATACCGAGACACTGCTCCTCTAAATCAGATACTGAGACACTGCTCCTCTAAATCAGATACCGAGACACTGCTCCTCTAAATCAGATACTGAGACACTGCTCCTTTAAATCAGATACTGAGACACTGCTCCTCTAAATCAGATACTGAGACACTGCTCCTTTAAATCAGATACTGAGACTCTGCTCCTCTAAATCAGATACCGAGACACTGCTCCTCTAAATCAGATACCGAGACACTGCTCTACTAAATCAGATACCGAGACACTGCTCTTCTAAATCAGATACTGAGACACTGCTCCTTTAAATCAGATACCGAGACACTGCTCCTCTAAATCAGATACCGAGACACTGCTCTTCTAAATCAGAAACCGAGACACTGCTCCTCTAAATCAGATACTGAGACACTGCTCATCTAAATCAGATACTGAGACACTGCTCCTTTAAATCAGATACCGAGACGCTGCTCCACTGAATCAGATACCGAGACACTGCTCCTCTAAATCAGATACTGAGACACTGCTCCTCTAAATCAGATACCGAGACACTGCTCCTCTAAATCAGATACTGAGACACTGCTCCTTTAAATCAGATACTGAGACACTGCTCCTCTAAATCAGATACTGAGACACTGCTCCTTTAAATCAGATACTGAGACTCTGCTCCTCTAAATCAGATACCGAGACACTGCTCCTCTAAATCAGATACCGAGACACTGCTCTTCTAAATCAGATACCGAGACACTGCTCTTCTAAATCAGATACTGAGACTCTGCTCCTCTAAATCTGATACCGAGACACTGCTCCTCTAAATCAAATACCGAGACAATGCTCCTCTAAATCAGATACCGAGACACTGCTCCTCGAAATCAGATACCGAGACACTGCTCCTCTAAATCAGATACCGAGACACTGCTCCTCTAAATCAGATTCCGAGACACATCTCCTCTAAATCAGATACCGAGACACTGCTCCTCTAAATAAGATACTGAGACACTGCTCCTCTAAATCAGATACCGAGACACTGCTCCTCTAAATCAGATACTGAGACACTGCTATTCTAAATCAGATACCGAGACACTGCTACTCTAAATCAGATACCGAGACACTGCTAATCTAAATCAGATACTGAGACACTGCTCCTCTAAATCAGATACCGAGACACTGCTCCTCTAAATCAGAAACCGAGACACTGCTCCTCTAAATCAGATACTGAGACACTGCTCATCTAAATCAGATACTGAGACACTGCTCCTTTAAATCAGATACCGAGATGCTGCTCCACTAAATCAGATACCGAGACACTGCTCCTCTAAATCAGATACTGAGACACTGCTCCTCTAAATCAGATACCGAGACACTGCTCCTCGAAATCAGATACCGTGACACAGCGCCTCTAAATCAGATACCGAGACACTGCTCCTCTAAATCAGATACTGAGACACTGCTCCTTTAAATCAGATACCGAGACTCTGCTCCTCTAAATCAGATACCGAGACACTGCTCCTCTAAATCAGATACCGAGACACTGCTCATCTAAATCAGATACTGAGACACTGCTCCTTTAAAGCAGATACTGAGACACTGCTCCTTTAAATCAGATACTGAGACACTGCTCCTCTAAATCAGATCCTGAGACACTGCTCCTCTAAATCAGATACCGAGAGGCTGCTCCTCTAAATCAGGTACCGAGACACTTCTCCTATAAATCAGATACCGAGACACTGCTCCTCTAAATCAGATACCGAGACACTGCTCCTCTAAATCAGATACCGAGACACTGCTCCTCTAAATCAGATACTGAGACACTGCTCATCTAAATCAGATACAGAGACACTGCTCCTTTAAATCAGATACTGAGACACTGCTCCACTAAATCAGATACCGAGACACTGCTCCTCTAAATCAGATACCGAGACACTGCTCCTCTAAATCAGAGACCGAGACACTGCTCCTCTAAATCAGATACTGAGACACTGCTCCTCTAAATCTGATACCGAGACACTGCTCCTCTAAATCAGATACTGAGACACTGCTATTCTAAATCAGATACCGAGACACTGCTACTCTAAATCAGATACCGAGACACTGCTAATCTAAATCAGATACTGAGACACTGCTCCTCTAAATCAGATACCGAGACACTGCTCCTCTAAATCAGATACCGAGACACTGCTCCTCTAAATCAGATACTGAGACACTGCTCATCTAAATCAGATACTGAGACACTGCTCCTTTAAATCAGATACCGAGACGCTGCTCCACTGATTCAGATACCGAGACACTGCTCCTCTAAATCAGATACTGAGACACTGCTCCTCTAAATCAGATACCGAGACACTGCTCCTCTAAATCAGATACTGAGACACTGCTCCTTTAAATCAGATACTGAGACACTGCTCCTCTAAATCAGATACTGAGACACTGCTCCTTTAAATCAGATACTGAGACTCTGCTCCTCTAAATCAGATACCGAGACACTGCTCCTCTAAATCAGATACCGAGACACTGCTCTACTAAATCAGATACCGAGACACTGCTCTTCTAAATCAGATACTGAGACACTGCTCCTTTAAATCAGATACCGAGACACTGCTCCTCTAAATCAGATACCGAGACACTGCTCTTCTAAATCAGAAACCGAGACACTGCTCCTCTAAATCAGATACTGAGACACTGCTCATCTAAATCAGATACTGAGACACTGCTCCTTTAAATCAGATACCGAGACGCTGCTCCACTGAATCAGATACCGAGACACTGCTCCTCTAAATCAGATACTGAGACACTGCTCCTCTAAATCAGATACCGAGACACTGCTCCTCTAAATCAGATACTGAGACACTGCTCCTTTAAATCAGATACTGAGACACTGCTCCTCTAAATCAGATACTGAGACACTGCTCCTTTAAATCAGATACTGAGACTCTGCTCCTCTAAATCAGATACCGAGACACTGCTCCTCTAAATCAGATACCGAGACACTGCTCTTCTAAATCAGATACCGAGACACTGCTCTTCTAAATCAGATACTGAGACTCTGCTCCTCTAAATCTGATACCGAGACACTGCTCCTCTAAATCAAATACCGAGACAATGCTCCTCTAAATCAGATACCGAGACACTGCTCCTCGAAATCAGATACCGAGACACTGCTCCTCTAAATCAGATACCGAGACACTGCTCCTCTAAATCAGATTCCGAGACACATCTCCTCTAAATCAGATACCGAGACACTGCTCCTCTAAATAAGATACTGAGACACTGCTCCTCTAAATCAGATACCGAGACACTGCTCCTCTAAATCAGATACTGAGACACTGCTATTCTAAATCAGATACCGAGACACTGCTACTCTAAATCAGATACCGAGACACTGCTAATCTAAATCAGATACTGAGACACTGCTCCTCTAAATCAGATACCGAGACACTGCTCCTCTAAATCAGAAACCGAGACACTGCTCCTCTAAATCAGATACTGAGACACTGCTCATCTAAATCAGATACTGAGACACTGCTCCTTTAAATCAGATACCGAGATGCTGCTCCACTAAATCAGATACCGAGACACTGCTCCTCTAAATCAGATACTGAGACACTGCTCCTCTAAATCAGATACCGAGACACTGCTCCTCGAAATCAGATACCGTGACACAGCGCCTCTAAATCAGATTCCGAGACACTGCTCCTCTAAATCAGATACTGAGACACTGCTCCTTTAAATCAGATACTGAGACACTGCTCCTTTAAATCAGATACTGAGACTCTGCTCCTCTAAATCAGATACCGAGACACTGCTCCTCTAAATCAGATACCGAGACACTGCTCATCTAAATCAGATACTGAGACACTGCTCCTTTAAAGCAGATACTGAGACACTGCTCCTTTAAATCAGATACTGAGACACTGCTTCTCTAAAGCAGATACCGAGACACTGCTCCTCTAAATCAGATACCGAGACACTGCTCCTCTAAATCAGATACTGAGACACTGCTCCTCTAAATCAGATACTGAGACACTGCTCCTCTAAATCAGATACCGAGACACTGCTCCTCAAAATCAGAAATCGAGACACTGCTCCTCTAAATCAGATACCGAGACACAGCGCCTCTAAATCAGATACCGAGACACTGCTCATCTAAATCAGATACCGAGACACTGCTCCTCTAAATCAGATACCGAGACACTGCTCCTCTAAATCAGAAATCGAGACACTGCTCCTCTAAATCAGATACTGAGACACTGCTCCACTAAATCAGATACCGAGACACTGCTCCACTAAATCAGATACCGAGACACTGCTCCTCTAAATCAGATACCGAGACACTGCTCCTCTAAATCAGATACCGAGACACTGCTCCTTTAAATCAGATACCGAGACACTGCTCCACTAAATCAGATACTGAGACACTGCTCCTCTAAATCAGATACCGAGACAATGCTCCACTAAATCAGATACCGAGACACTGCTCCACGAAATCAGATACCGAGACACTGCTCCTTTAATTCAGATACCTAGACACTGCTCCACTAAATCAGATACTGAGACACTGCTCCTCTAAATCAGAAACCGAGACACTGCTCCTCTAAAACAGATACTGAGACACTGCTCCTTTATTTCTGATACCGAGACGCTGCTCCTTTAGATCTGATACCGAGACACTGCTCCTCTAAATCAGATACCGAGACACTGCTCCTTTAAATCAGATACCGAGACACTGCTCCTCTAAATCAGAAACCGAGACACTGCTCCTCTAAATCAGATACTGAGACACTGCTCCTCTAAATCAGATACTGAGACACTGCTCCTTTAAATCAGATACCGAGACGCTGCTCCTTTAAATCAGATACCGAGACACTGCTCCTCTAAATCAGAAACCGAGACACTGCTCCTCTAAATCAGATACCGAGAGACTGCTCCTCTAAATCAGATACCGAGACACTGCTCCTCTAAATCAGATACTGAGACACTGCTCCTCTAAATCAGATCCCGAGACACTGCTCCTCTGAAGCAGATACCGAGACAAAGCTCCTTTAAATCAGATACCGAGACACAGCTCCTCTAAATCAGATACTGAGACACTGCTCCTCTAAATCAGATCCCGAGACACTGCTCCTCTAAATCAGATACTGAGACACTGCTATTCTAAATCAGATACCGAGACACTGCTACTCTAAATCAGATACCGAGACACTGCTAATCTAAATCAGATACTGAGACACTGCTCCTCTAAATCAGAGACCGAGACACTGCTCCTCTAAATCAGATACCGAGACACTGCTCCTCTAAATCAGATGCAGAGACACTGCTCCTTTAAATCAGATACCGAGACGCTGCTCCACTAAATCAGATACCGAGACACTGCTCCTCTAAATCAGATGCTGAGACACTGCTCCTCTAAATCAGATACCGAGACACTGCTCCTCGAAATCAGATACCGAGACACAGCGCCTCTAAATCAGATACCGAGACACTGCTCCTCTAAATCAGATACTGAGACACTGCTCCTTTAAATCAGATACTGAGACACTGCTCCTCTAAATCAGATACTGAGACACTGCTCCTTTAAATCAGATACTGAGACTCTGCTCCTCTAAATCAGATACCGAGACACTGCTCCTCTAAATCAGATACCGAGACACTGCTCATCTAAATCAGATACTGAGACACTGCTCCTTTAAATCAGATACTGAGACACTGCTCCTTTAAATCAGATACTGAGACACTGCTTCTCGAAAGCAGATACACGAGACACTGCTCCTCTAAATCAGATACCGAGACACTGCTCCTCTAAATCAGATACTGAGACACTGCTCCTCTAAATCAGATACTGAGACACTGCTCCTCTAAATCAGATACCGAGACACTGCTCCTCTAAATCAGAAATCGAGACACAGCTCCTCTAAATCAGATACCGAGACACAGCGCCTCTAAATCAGATACCGAGACACTGCTCATCTAAATCAGATACCGAGACACTGCTCCTCTAAATCAGATACCGAGACACTGCTCCTCTAAATCAGAAATCGAGACACTGCTCCTCTAAATCAGATACTGAGACACTGCTCCTTTGAATCAGATACCGAGACACTGCTCCACTAAATCAGATACCGAGACATTGCTCCTCTAAATCAGATACCGAGACACTGCTCCTCTAAATCAAATACCGAAACACTGCTCCTTTAAATCAGATACCGAGTCACTGCTCCTCTAAATCAGATAACGAGACACTGCTCCTCTAAATCAGATACCGAGACACTGCTCCTCTAAATCAGATACCGAAACACTGCTCCTTTAAATCAGATACCGAGACACTGCTCCTCTAAATCATATACCGAAACACTGCTCCTTTAAATCAGATACCGAGACACTGCTCCACTAAATCAGATACTGAGACACTGCTCCTCTAAATCAGATACCGAGACAATGCTCCACTAAATCAGATACCGAGACACTGCTCCACGAAATCAGATACCGAGACACTGCTCCTTTAATTCAGATACCTAGACACTGCTCCACTAAATCAGATACTGAGACACTGCTCCTTTAAATCTGATACCGAGACGCTGCTCCTTTAGATCTGATACCGAGACACTGCTCCTCTAAATCAGATACCGAGACACTGCTCCTTTAAATCAGATACCGAGACACTGCTCCTCTAAATCAGAAACCGAGACACTGCTCCTCTAAAACAGATACTGAGACACTGCTCCTTTAAATCAGATAACGAGACGCTGCTCCTTTAAATCAGATACCGAGACACTGCTCCTCTAAATCAGAAACCGAGACACTGCTCCTCTAAATCAGATACTGAGAGACTGCTCCTCTAAATCAGATACCGAGACGCTGCTCCTCTAAATCAGATACCGAGACACTGCTCCTCTAAATCAGATACTGAGACACTGCTCCTCTAAATCAGATCCCGAGACACTGCTCCTCTGAATCAGATACCGAGACAAAGCTCCTTTAAATCAGATACCGAGACACAGCTCCTCTAAATCAGATACTGAGACACTGCTCCTCTAAATCAGATCCCGAGACACTGCTCCTCAAATCTGATAACGAGACACTGCTCCTCTAAATCAGATCCCGAGACACTGCTCCTCAAATCAGATAATGAGACACTGCTCCTCTAAATCAGATACCGAGACACTGCTCCTCTAAATCAGATACTGAGACACTGCTCCTCTAAATCAGATACCGAGACAATGCTCCTCTAAATCAGATTCTGAGACACTGCCCCTTTAAATCAGATACTGAGACACTGCTCCTCTAAATCAGATACCGAGACAATGCTCCTCTAAATCAGATACCGAGACACTGCTCCTCTAAATCAGATACTGAGACACTGCCCCTCTGAATCAGATACCGAGACACTGCTCCTCTAAATCAGATACCGAGACACTGCTCTTCTAAATCAGATACTGAGACACTGCTCCTTTAAATCAGATACTGAGACACTGCTCCTTTAAATCAGATACTGAGACACTGCTTCTCTAAAGCAGATACCGAGACACTGCTCCTCGAAATCAGATACCGAGACACTGCTCCTCTAAATCAGATACTGAGACACTGCTCCTCTAAATCAGATACTGAGACACTGCTCCTCTAAATCAGATTCCGAGACACTGCTCCTCTAAATCAGATACCGAGACACTGCTCCACTAAATCAGATACCGAGACACTGCTCCTCCAAATCAGATACTGAGACACTGCTCCTCTAAATCAGATACCGAGACACTGCTCCTCTAAATCAGATACCGAGACACTGCTCCTCTAAATCAGATACTGAGACACTGCTCCTCTAAATCAAATACCGAGACAATGCTCCTCTAAATCAGATACCGAGACACTGCTCCTCGAAATCAGATACCGAGACACTGCTCCTCTAAATCAGATACTGAGACACTGCTCCTCTAAATCAGATACCGAGACACTGCTCCTCTAAATCAGATACTGAGACACTGCTATTCTAAATCAGATACCGAGACACTGCTACTCTAAATCAGATACCGAGACACTGCTCCTCTAAATCAGATACTGAGACACTGCTCCTCTAAATCAGATACCGAGACACTGCTCCTCTAAATCAGATACCGAGACACTGCTCCTCTAAATCAGATACTGAGACACTGCTCATCTAAATCAGATACTGAGACACTGCTGCTTTAAATCAGATACCGAGATGCTGCTCCACTAAATCAGATACCGAGACACTGCTCCTCTAAATCAGATACTGAGACACTGCTCCTCTAAATCAGATACCGAGACACTGCTCCTCGAAATCAGATACCGTGACACAGCGCCTCTAAATCAGATACCGAGACACTGCTCCTCTAAATCAGATACTGAGACACTGCTCCTTTAAATCAGATACTGAGACACTGCTCCTTTAAATCAGATACTGAGACTCTGCTCCTCTAAATCAGATACCGAGACACTGCTCCTCTAAATCAGATACCGAGACACTGCTCATCTAAATCAGATACTGAGACACTGCTCCTTTAAAGCAGATACTGAGACACTGCTCTTTAATTCAGATACTGAGACACTGCTTCTCTAAAGCAGATACCGAGACACTGCTCCTCTAAATCAGATACCGAGACACTGCTCCTCTAAATCAGATACTGAGACACTGCTCCTCTAAATCAGATACTGAGACACTGCTCCTCTAAATCAGATACCGAGACACTGCTCCTCTAAATCAGAAATCGAGACACTGCTCCTCTAAATCAGATACCGAGACACAGAGCCTCTAAATCAGATACCGAGACACTGCTCATCTAAATCAGATACCGAGACACTGCTCCTCTAAATCAGATACCGAGACACTGCTCCTCTAAATCAGAAATCGAGACACTGCTCCTATAAATCAGATACTGATACACTGCTCCACTAAATCAGATACCGAGACACTGCTCCACTAAATCAGATACCGAGACACTGCTCCTCTAAATCAGATACCGAGACACTGCTCCTCTAAATCAGATACCGAGACACTGCTCCTTTAAATCAGATACCGAGACACTGCTCCACTAAATCAGATACTGAGACACTGCTCCTCTAAATCAGATACCGAGACAATGCTCCACTAAATCAGATACCGAGACACTGCTCCACGAAATCAGATACCGAGACACTGCTCCTTTAATTCAGATACCTAGACACTGCTCCACTAAATCAGATACTGAGACACTGCTCCTCTAAATCAGAAACCGAGACACTGCTCCTCTAAAACAGATACTGAGACACTGCTCCTTTATTTCTGATACCGAGACGCTGCTCCTTTAGATCTGATACCGAGACACTGCTCCTCTAAATCAGATACCGAGACACTGCTCCTTTAAATCAGATACCGAGACACTGCTCCTCTAAATCAGAAACCGAGACACTGCTCCTCTAAATCAGATACTGAGACACTGCTCCTCTAAATCAGATACTGAGACACTGCTCCTTTAAATCAGATACCGAGACGCTGCTCCTTTAAATCAGATACCGAGACACTGCTCCTCTAAATCAGAAACCGAGACACTGCTCCTCTAAATCAGATACCGAGAGACTGCTCCTCTAAATCAGATACCGAGACACTGCTCCTCTAAATCAGATACTGAGACACTGCTCCTCTAAATCAGATCCCGAGACACTGCTCCTCTGAATCAGATACCGAGACAAAGCTCCTTTAAATCAGATACCGAGACACAGCTCCTCTAAATCAGATACTGAGACACTGCTCCTCTAAATCAGATACCAAGACACTGCTCCTCTAAATCAGATACTGAGACACTGCTATTCTAAATCAGATACCGAGACACTGCTACTCTAAATCAGATACCGAGACACTGCTAATCTATATCAGATACTGAGACACTGCTCCTCTAAATCAGAGACCGAGACACTGCTCCTCTAAATCAGATACCGAGACACTGCTCCTCTAAATCAGATGCTGAGACACTGCTCCTTTAAATCAGATACCGAGACGCTGCTCCACTAAATCAGATACCGAGACACTGCTCCTCTAAATCAGATACTGAGACACTGCTCCTCTAAATCAGATACCGAGACACTGCTCCTCGAAATCAGATACCGAGACACAGCGCCTCTAAATCAGATACCGAGACACTGCTCCTCTAAATCAGATACTGAGACACTGCTACTTTAAATCAGATACTGAGACACTGCTCCTCTAAATCAGATACTGAGACACTGCTCCTTTAAATCAGATACTGAGACTCTGCTCCTCTAAATCAGATACCGAGACACTGCTCCTCTAAATCAGATACCGAGACACTGCTCATCTAAATCAGATACTGAGACACTGCTCCTTTAAATCAGATACTGAGACACTGCTCCTTTAAATCAGATACTGAGACACTGCTTCTCGAAAGCAGATACCGAGACACTGCTCCTCTAAATCAGAAATCGAGACACTGCTCCTCTAAATCAGATACCGAGATGCTGCTCCACTAAATCAGATACCGAGACACTGCTCCTCTAAATCAGATACTGAGACACTGCTCCTCTAAATCAGATACCGAGACACTGCTCCTCGAAATCAGATACCGTGACACAGCGCCTCTAAATCAGATACCGAGACACTGCTCCTCTAAATCAGATACTGAGACACTGCTCCTTTAAATCAGATACTGAGACACTGCTCCTTTAAATCAGATACTGAGACTCTGCTCCACTAAATCAGATACCGAGACACTGCTCCACTAAATCAGATACCGAGACACTGCTCCTCTAAATCAGATACCGAGACACTGCTCCTCTAAATCAGATACCGAGACACTGCTCATCTAAATCAGATACTGAGACACTGCTCCTTTAAAGCAGATACTGAGACACTGCTCCTTTAAATCAGATACTGAGACACTGCTTCTCTAAAGCAGATACCGAGACACTGCTCCTCTAAATCGGATACCGAGACACTGCTCCTCTAAATCAGATACTGAGACACTGCTCCTCTAAATCAGATACTGAGACACTGCTCCTCTAAATCAGATACCGAGACACTGCTCCTCTAAATCAGAAATCGAGACACTGCTCCTCTAAATCAGATGCCGAGACACAGCGCCTCTAAATCAGATACCGAGACACTGCTCATCTAAATCAGATACCGAGACACTGCTCCTCTAAATCAGATACCGAGACACTGCTCCTCTAAATCAGAAATCGAGACACTGCTCCTCTAAATCAGATACTGAGACACTGCTCCACTAAATCAGATACCGAGACACTGCTCCACTAAATCAGATACCGAGACACTGCTCCTCTAAATCAGATACCGAGACACTGCTCCTCTAAATCAGATACCGAGACACTGCTCCTTTAAATCAGATACCGAGACACTGCTCCACTAAATCAGATACTGAGACACTGCTCCTCTAAATCAGATACCGAGACAATGCTCCACTAAATCAGATACCGAGACACTGCTCCACGAAATCAGATACCGAGACACTGCTCCTTTAATTCAGATACCTAGACACTGCTCCACTAAATCAGATACTGAGACACTGCTCCTCTAAATCAGAAACCGAGACACTGCTTCTCTAAAACAGATACTGAGACACTGCTCCTTTATTTCTGATACCGAGACGCTGCTCCTTTAGATCTGATACCGAGACACTGCTCCTCTAAATCAGATACCGAGACACTGCTCCTTTAAATCAGATACCGAGACACTGCTCCTCTAAATCAGAAACCGAGACACTGCTCCTCTAAATCAGATACTGAGACACTGCTCCTCTAAATCAGATACTGAGACACTGCTCCTTTAAATCAGATACCGAGACGCTGCTCCTTTAAATCAGATACCGAGACACTGCTCCTCTAAATCAGAAACCGAGACACTGCTCCTCTAAATCAGATACCGAGAGACTGCTCCTCTAAATCAGATACCGAGACACTGCTCCTCTAAATCAGATACTGAGACACTGCTCCTCTAAATCAGATCCCGAGACACTGCTCCTCTGAATCAGATACCGAGACAAAGCTCCTTTAAATCAGATACCGAGACACAGCTCCTCTAAATCAGATACTGAGACACTGCTCCTCTAAATCAGATACCAAGACACTGCTCCTCTAAATCAGATACTGAGACACTGCTATTCTAAATCAGATACCGAGACACTGCTACTCTAAATCAGATACCGAGACTTTGCTAATCTAAATCAGATACTGAGACACTGCTCCTCTAAATCAGAGACCGAGACACTGCTCCTCTAAATCAGATACCGAGACACTGCTCCTCTAAATCAGATGCTGAGACACTGCTTCTTTAAATCAGATACCGAGACGCTGCTCCACTAAATCAGATACCGAGACACTGCTCCTCTAAATCAGATACTGAGACACTGCTCCTCTAAATCAGATACCGAGACACTGCGCCTCGAAATCAGATACCGAGACACAGCGCCTCTAAATCAGATACCGAGACACTGCTCCTCTAAATCAGATACTGAGACACTGCTCCTTTAAATCAGATACTGAGACACTGCTCCTCTAAATCAGATACTGAGACACTGCTCCTTTAAATCAGATACTGAGACTCTGCTCCTCTAAATCAGATACCGAGACACTGCTCCTCTAAATCAGATACCGAGACACTGCTCATCTAAATCAGATACTGAGACACTGCTCCTTTAAATCAGATACTGAGACACTGCTCCTTTAAATCAGATACTGAGACACTGCTTCTCGAAAGCAGATACACGAGACACTGCTCCTCTAAATCAGATACCGAGACACTGCTCCTCTAAATCAGATACTGAGACACTGCTCCTCTAAATCAGATACTGAGACACTGCTCCTCTAAATCAGATACCGAGACACTGCTCCTCTAAATCAGAAATCGAGACACTGCTCCTCTAAATCAGATACCGAGATGCTGCTCCACTAAAGCAGATACCGAGACACTGCTCCTCTAAATCAGATACTGAGACACTGCTCCTCTAAATCAGATACCGCGACACTGCTCCTCGAAATCAGATACCGTGACACAGCGCCTCTAAATCAGATACCGAGACACTGCTCCTCTAAATCAGATACTGAGACACTGCTCCTTTAAATCAGATACTGAGACACTGCTCCTTTAAATCAGATACTGAGACTCTGCTCCTCTAAATCAGATACCGAGACACTGCTCCTCTAAATCAGATACCGAGACACTGCTCATCTAAATCAGATACTGAGACACTGCTCCTTTAAAGCAGATACTGAGACACTGCTCCTTTAAATCAGATACTGAGACACTGCTTCTCTAAAGCAGATACCGAGACACTGCTCCTCTAAATCAGATACCGAGACACTGCTCCTCTAAATCAGATACTGAGACACTGCTCCTCTAAATCAGATACTGAGACACTGCTCCTCTAAATCAGATACCGAGACACTGCTCCTCTAAATCAGAAATCGAGACACTGCTCCTCTAAATCAGATACCGAGACACAGCGCCTCTAAATCAGATACCGAGACACTGCTCATCTAAATCAGATACCGAGACACTGCTCCTCTAAATCAGATACCGAGACACTGCTCCTCTAAATCAGAAATCGAGACACTGCTCCTCTAAATCAGATACTGAGACACTGCTCCACTAAATCAGATACCGAGACACTGCTCCACTAAATCAGATACCGAGACACTGCTCCTCTAAATCAGATACCGAGACACTGCTCCTCTAAATCAGATACCGAGATACTGCTCCTTTAAATCAGATACCGAGACACTGCTCCACTAAATCAGATACTGAGACACTGCTCCTCTAAATCAGATACCGAGACAATGCTCCACTAAATCAGATACCGAGACACTGCTCCACGAAATCAGATACCGAGACACTGCTCCTTTAATTCAGATACCTAGACACTGCTCCACTAAATCAGATACTGAGACACTGCTCCTCTAAATCAGAAACCGAGACACTGCTCCTCTAAAACAGATACTGAGACACTGCTCCTTTATTTCTGATACCGAGACGCTGCTCCTTTAGATCTGATACCGAGACACTGCTCCTCTAAATCAGATACCGAGACACTGCTCCTTTAAATCAGATACCGAGACACTGCTCCTCTAAATCAGATACCGAGACACTGCTCCTCTAAATCAGAAATCGAGACACTGCTCCTCTAAATCAGATACTGAGACACTGCTCCACTAAATCAGATACCGAGACACTGCTCCACTAAATCAGATACCGAGACACTGCTCCTCTAAATCAGATACCGAGACACTGCTCCTCTAAATCAGATACCGAGATACTGCTCCTTTAAATCAGATACCGAGACACTGCGCCACTAAATCAGATACTGAGACACTGCTCCTCTAAATCAGATACCGAGACAATGCTCCACTAAATCAGATACCGAGACACTGCTCCACGAAATCAGATACCGCGACACTGCTCCTTTAATTCAGATACCTAGACACTGCTCCACTAAATCAGATACTGAGACACTGCTCCTCTAAATCAGAAACCGAGACACTGCTCCTCTAAAACAGATACTGAGACACTGCTCCTTTATTTCTGATACCGAGACGCTGCTCCTTTAGATCTGATACCGAGACACTGCTCCTCTAAATCAGAAACCGAGACACTGCTCCTCTAAATCAGATACTGAGACACTGCTCCTCTAAATCAGATACTGAGACACTGCTCCTTTAAATCAGATACCGAGACGCTGCTCCTTTAAATCAGATACCGAGACACTGCTCCTCTAAATCAGAAACCGAGACACTGCTCCTCTAAATCAGATTCCGAGAGACTGCTCCTCTAAATCAGATACCGAGACACAGCTCCTCTAAATCAGATACTGAGACACTGCTCCTCTAAATCAGATACCAAGACACTGCTCCTCTAAATCAGATACTGAGACACTGCTATTCTAAATCAGATACCGAGACACTGCTACTCTAAATCAGATACCGAGACTTTGCTAATCTAAATCAGATACTGAGACACTGCTCCTCTAAATCAGAGACCGAGACACTGCTCCTCTAAATCAGATACCGAGACACTGCTCCTCTAAATCAGATGCTGAGACACTGCTTCTTTAAATCAGATACCGAGACGCTGCTCCACTAAATCAGATACCGAGACACTGCTCCTCTAAATCAGATACTGAGACACTGCTCCTCTAAATCAGATACCGAGACACTGCGCCTCGAAATCAGATACCGAGACACAGCGCCTCTAAATCAGATACCGAGACACTGCTCCTCTAAATCAGATACTGAGACACTGCTCCTTTAAATCAGATACTGAGACACTGCTCCTCTAAATCAGATACTGAGACACTGCTCCTTTAAATCAGATACTGAGACTCTGCTCCTCTAAATCAGATACCGAGACACTGCTCCTCTAAATCAGATACCGAGACACTGCTCATCTAAATCAGATACTGAGACACTGCTCCTTTAAATCAGATACTGAGACACTGCTCCTTTAAATCAGATACTGAGACACTGCTTCTCGAAAGCAGATACACGAGACACTGCTCCTCTAAATCAGATACCGAGACACTGCTCCTCTAAATCAGATACTGAGACACTGCTCCTCTAAATCAGATACTGAGACACTGCTCCTCTAAATCAGATACCGAGACACTGCTCCTCTAAATCAGAAATCGAGACACTGCTCCTCTAAATCAGATACCGAGATGCTGCTCCACTAAAGCAGATACCGAGACACTGCTCCTCTAAATCAGATACTGAGACACTGCTCCTCTAAATCAGATACCGCGACACTGCTCCTCGAAATCAGATACCGTGACACAGCGCCTCTAAATCAGATACCGAGACACTGCTCCTCTAAATCAGATACTGAGACACTGCTCCTTTAAATCAGATACTGAGACACTGCTCCTTTAAATCAGATACTGAGACTCTGCTCCTCTAAATCAGATACCGAGACACTGCTCCTCTAAATCAGATACCGAGACACTGCTCATCTAAATCAGATACTGAGACACTGCTCCTTTAAAGCAGATACTGAGACACTGCTCCTTTAAATCAGATACTGAGACACTGCTTCTCTAAAGCAGATACCGAGACACTGCTCCTCTAAATCAGATACCGAGACACTGCTCCTCTAAATCAGATACTGAGACACTGCTCCTCTAAATCAGATACTGAGACACTGCTCCTCTAAATCAGATACCGAGACACTGCTCCTCTAAATCAGAAATCGAGACACTGCTCCTCTAAATCAGATACCGAGACACAGCGCCTCTAAATCAGATACCGAGACACTGCTCATCTAAATCAGATACCGAGACACTGCTCCTCTAAATCAGATACCGAGACACTGCTCCTCTAAATCAGAAATCGAGACACTGCTCCTCTAAATCAGATACTGAGACACTGCTCCACTAAATCAGATACCGAGACACTGCTCCACTAAATCAGATACCGAGACACTGCTCCTCTAAATCAGATACCGAGACACTGCTCCTCTAAATCAGATACCGAGATACTGCTCCTTTAAATCAGATACCGAGACACTGCTCCACTAAATCAGATACTGAGACACTGCTCCTCTAAATCAGATACCGAGACAATGCTCCACTAAATCAGATACCGAGACACTGCTCCACGAAATCAGATACCGAGACACTGCTCCTTTAATTCAGATACCTAGACACTGCTCCACTAAATCAGATACTGAGACACTGCTCCTCTAAATCAGAAACCGAGACACTGCTCCTCTAAAACAGATACTGAGACACTGCTCCATTATTTCTGATACCGAGACGCTGCTCCTTTAGATCTGATACCGAGACACTGCTCCTCTAAATCAGATACCGAGACACTGCTCCTTTAAATCAGATACCGAGACACTGCTCCTCTAAATCAGATACCGAGACACTGCTCCTCTAAATCAGAAATCGAGACACTGCTCCTCTAAATCAGATACTGAGACACTGCTCCACTAAATCAGATACCGAGACACTGCTCCACTAAATCAGATACCGAGACACTGCTCCTCTAAATCAGATACCGAGACACTGCTCCTCTAAATCAGATACCGAGATACTGCTCCTTTAAATCAGATACCGAGACACTGCGCCACTAAATCAGATACTGAGACACTGCTCCTCTAAATCAGATACCGAGACAATGCTCCACTAAATCAGATACCGAGACACTGCTCCACGAAATCAGATACCGCGACACTGCTCCTTTAATTCAGATACCTAGACACTGCTCCACTAAATCAGATACTGAGACACTGCTCCTCTAAATCAGAAACCGAGACACTGCTCCTCTAAAACAGATACTGAGACACTGCTCCTTTATTTCTGATACCGAGACGCTGCTCCTTTAGATCTGATACCGAGACACTGCTCCTCTAAATCAGAAACCGAGACACTGCTCCTCTAAATCAGATACTGAGACACTGCTCCTCTAAATCAGATACTGAGACACTGCTCCTTTAAATCAGATACCGAGACGCTGCTCCTTTAAATCAGATACCGAGACACTGCTCCTCTAAATCAGAAACCGAGACACTGCTCCTCTAAATCAGATTCCGAGAGACTGCTCCTCTAAATCAGATACCGAGACACTGCTCCTCTAAATCAGATACTGAGACACTGCTCCTCTAAATCAGATCCCGAGACACTGCTCCTCTGAATCAGATACCGAGACAAAGCTCCTTTAAATCAGATACCGAGACACAGCTCCTCTAAATCAGATACTGAGACACTGCTCCTCTAAATCAGATCCCGAGACACTGCTCCTCTAAATCAGATACTGAGACACTGCTATTCTAAATCAGATACCGAGACACTGCTACTCTAAATCAGATACCGAGACACTGCTAATCTAAATCACATACTGAGACACTGCTCCTCTAAATCAGAGACCGAGACACTGCTCCTCTAAATCAGATACCGAGACACTGCTCCTCTAAATCAGATGCTGAGACACTGCTCCTTTAAATCAGATACCGAGACGCTGCTCCACTAAATCAGATACCGAGACACTGCTCCTCTAAATCAGATACTGAGACACTGCTCCTCTAAATCAGATACCGAGACACTGCTCCTCGAAATCAGATACCGAGACACAGCGCCTCTAAATCAGATACCGAGACACTGCTCCTCTAAATCAGATACTGAGACACTGCTCCTCTAAATCAGATCCCGAGACACTGCTCCTCTGAATCAGATACCGAGACAAAGCTCCTTTAAATCAGATACCGAGACACAGCTCCTCTAAATCAGATACTGAGACACTGCTCCTCTAAATCAGATCCCGAGACACTGCTCCTCAAATCTGATAACGAGACACTGCTCCTCTAAATCAGATCCCGAGACACTGCTCCTCAAATCAGATACTGAGACACTGCTCCTCTAAATCAGATACCGAGACACTGCTCCTCTAAATCAGATACTGAGACACTGCTCCTCTAAATCAGATACCGAGACAATACTCCTCTAAATCAGATTCTGAGACACTGCCCCTTTAAATCAGATACTGAGACACTGCTCCTCTAAATCAGATAACGAGACAATGCTCCTCTAAATCAGATACCGAGACACTGCTCCTCTAAATCAGATACTGAGACACTGCCCCTCTGAATCAGATACCGAGACACTGCTCCTCTAAATCAGATACCGAGACACTGCTCTTCTAAATCAGATACTGAGACACTGCTCCTTTAAATCAGATACTGAGACACTGCTCCTTTAAATCAGATACTGAGACACTGCTTCTCTAAAGCAGATACCGAGACACTGCTCCTCGAAATCAGATACCGAGACACTGCTCCTCTAAATCAGATACTGAGACACTGCTCCTCTAAATCAGATACTGAGACACTGCTCCTCTAAATCAGATTCCGAGACACTGCTCCTCTAAATCAGATACCGAGACACTGCTCCACTAAATCAGATACCGAGACACTGCTCCTCCAAATCAGATACTGAGACACTGCTCCTCTAAATCAGATACCGAGACACTGCTCCTCTAAATCAGATACCGAGACAATGCTCCTCTAAATCAGATACTGAGACACTGCTCCTCTAAATCAAATACCGAGACAATGCTCCTCTAAATCAGATACCGAGACACTGCTCCTCGAAATCAGATACCGAGACACTGCTCCTCTAAATCAGATACTGAGACACTGCTCCTCTAAATCAGATACCGAGACACTGCTCCTCTAAATCAGATTCCGAGACACTGCTCCTCTAAATCAGATACCGAGACACTGCTCCTCTAAATAAGATACTGAGACACTGCTCCTCTAAATCAGATACCGAGACACTGCTCCTCTAAATCAGATACTGAGACACTGCTATTCTAAATCAGATACCGAGACACTGCTACTCTAAATCAGATACCGAGACACTGCTCCTCTAAATCAGATACTGAGACACTGCTCCTCTAAATCAGATACCGAGACACTGCTCCTCTAAATCAGATACCGAGACACTGCTCCTCTAAATCAGATACTGAGACACTGCTCATCTAAATCAGATACTGAGACACTGCTCCTTTAAATCAGATACCGAGATGCTGCTCCACTAAATCAGATACCGAGACACTGCTCCTCTAAATCAGATACTGAGACACTGCTCCTCTAAATCAGATACCGAGACACTGCTCCTCGAAATCAGATACCGTGACACAGCGCCTCTAAATCAGATACCGAGACACTGCTCCTCTAAATCAGATACTGAGACACTGCTCCTTTAAATCAGATTCTGAGACACTGCTCCTTTAAATCAGATACTGAGACTCTGCTCCTCTAAATCAGATACCGAGACACTGCTCCTCTAAATCAGATACCGAGACACTGCTCATCTAAATCAGATACTGAGACACTGCTCCTTTAAAGCAGATACTGAGACACTGCTCTTTAAATCAGATACTGAGACACTGCTTCTCTAAAGCAGATACCGAGACACTGCTCCTCTAAATCAGATACCGAGACACTGCTCCTCTAAATCAGATACTGAGACACTGCTCCTCTAAATCAGATACTGAGACACTGCTCCTCTAAATCAGATACCGAGACACTGCTCCTCTAAATCAGAAATCGAGACACTGCTCCTCTAAATCAGATACCGAGACACAGAGCCTCTAAATCAGATACCGAGACACTGCTCATCTAAATCAGATACCGAGACACTGCTCCTCTAAATCAGATACCGAGACACTGCTCCTCTAAATCAGAAATCGAGACACTGCTCCTCTAGATCAGATACCGAGACACTGCTCCACTAAATCAGATACCGAGACACTGCTCCTCTAAATCAGATACCGAGACACTGCTCCTCTAAATCAGATACCGAGACACTGCTCCTTTAAATCAGATACCGAGACACTGCTCCACTAAATCAGATACTGAGACACTGCTCCTCTAAATCAGATACCGAGACAATGCTCCACTAAATCAGATACCGAGACACTGCTCCACGAAATCTGATACCGAGACACTGCTCCTTTAATTCAGATACCTAGACACTGCTCCACTAAATCAGATACTGAGACACTGCTCCTCTAAATCAGAAACCGAGACACTGCTCCTCTGAAACAGATACTGAGACACTGCTCCTTTATTTCTGATACCGAGACGCTGCTCCTTTAGATCTGATACCGAGACACTGCTCCTCTAAATCAGATACCGAGACACTGCTCCTTTAAATCAGATACCGAGACACTGCTCCTCTAAATCAGAAACCGAGACACTGCTCCTCTAAATCAGATACTGAGACACTGCTCCTCTAAATCAGATACTGAGACACTGCTCCTTTAAATCAGATACCGAGACGCTGCTCCTTTAAATCAGATACCGAGACACTGCTCCTCTAAATCAGAAACCGAGACACTGCTCCTCTAAATCAGATACCGAGAGACTGCTCCTCTAAATCAGATACCGAGACACTGCTCCTCTAAATCAGATACTGAGACACTGCTCCTCTAAATCAGATCCCGAGACACTGCTCCTCTGAATCAGATACCGAGACAAAGCTCCTTTAAATCAGATACCGAGACACAGCTCCTCTAAATCAGATACTGAGACACTGCTCCTCTAAATCAGATACCAAGACACTGCTCCTCTAAATCAGATACTGAGACACTGCTATTCTAAATCAGATACCGAGACACTGCTACTCTAAATCAGATACCGAGACACTGCTAATCTAAATCAGATACTGAGACACTGCTCCTCTAAATCAGAGACCGAGACACTGCTCCTCTAAATCAGATACCGAGACACTGCTCCTCCAAATCAGATGCTGAGACACTGCTCCTTTAAATCAGATACCGAGACGCTGCTCCACTAAATCAGATACCGAGACACTGCTCCTCTAAATCAGATACTGAGACACTGCTCCTCTAAATCAGATACCGAGACACTGCTCCTCGAAATCAGATACCGAGACACAGCGCCTCTAAATCAGATACCGAGACACTGCTCCTCTAAATCAGATACTGAGACACTGCTCCTTTAAATCAGATACTGAGACACTGCTCCTCTAAATCAGATACTGAGACACTGCTCCTTTAAATCAGATACTGAGACTCTGCTCCTCTAAATCAGATACCGAGACACTGCTCCTCTAAATCAGATACCGAGACACTGCTCATCTAAATCAGATACTGAGACACTGCTCCTTTAAATCAGATACTGAGACACTGCTCCTTTAAATCAGATACTGAGACACTGCTTCTCGAAAGCAGATACACGAGACACTGCTCCTCTAAATCAGATACCGAGACACTGCTCCTCTAAATCAGATACTGAGACACTGCTCCTCTAAGTCAGATACTGAGACACTGCTCCTCTAAATCAGATACCGAGACACTGCTCCTCTAAATCAGAAATCGAGACACTGCTCCTCTCAATCAGATACCGAGATGCTGCTCCACTAAATCAGATACCGAGACACTGCTCCTCTAAATCAGATACTGAGACACTGCTCCTCTAAATCAGATACCGAGACACTGCTCCTCGAAATCAGATACTGTGACACAGCGCCTCTAAATCAGATACCGAGACACTGCTCCTCTAAATCAGATACTGAGACACTGCTCCTTTAAATCAGATACTGAGACACTGCTCCTTTAAATCAGATACTGAGACTCTGCTCCACTAAATCAGATACCGAGACACTGCTCCACTAAGTCAGATACCGAGACACTGCTCCTCTAAATCAGATACCGAGACACTGCTCCTCTAAAACAGATACCGAGACACTGCTCATCTAAATCAGATACTGAGACACTGCTCCTTTAAAGCAGATACTGAGACACTGCTCCTTTAAATCAGATACTGAGACACTGCTTCTCTAAAGCAGATACCGAGACACTGCTCCTCTAAATCAGATACCGAGACACTGCTCCTCTAAATCAGATACTGAGACACTGCTCCTCTAAATCAGATACTGAGACACTGCTCCTCTAAATCAGATACCGAGACACTGCTCCTCTAAATCAGAAATCGAGACACTGCTCCTCTAAATCAGATACCGAGACACAGCGCCTCTAAATCAGATACCGAGACACTGCTCATCTAAATCAGATACCGAGACACTGCTCCTCTAAATCAGATACCGAGACACTGCTCCTCTAAATCAGAAATCGAGACACTGCTCCTCTAAATCAGATACTGAGACACTGCTCCACTAAATCAGATACCGAGACACTGCTCCACTAAATCAGATACCGAGACACTGCTCCTCTAAATCAGATACCGAGACACTGCTCCTCTAAATCAGATACCGAGACACTGCTCCTTTAAATCAGATACCGAGACACTGCTCCACTAAATCAGATACCGAGACAATGCTCCACTAAATCAGATACCGAGACACTGCTCCACGAAATCAGATACCGAGACACTGCTCCTTTAATTCAGATACCTAGACACTGCTCCACTAAATCAGATACTGAGACACTGCTCCTCTAAATCAGAAACCGAGACACTGCTCCTCTAAAACAGATACTGAGACACTGCTCCTTTATTTCTGATACCGAGACGCTGCTCCTTTAGATCTGATACCGAGACACTGCTCCTCTAAATCAGATACCGAGACACTGCTCCTTTAAATCAGATACCGAGACACTGCTCCTCTAAATCAGAAACCGAGACACTGCTCCTCTAAATCAGATACTGAGACACTGCTCCTCTAAATCAGATACTGAGACACTGCTCCTTTAAATCAGATACCGAGACGCTGCTCCTTTAAATCAGATACCGAGACACTGCTCCTCTAAATCAGAAACCGAGACACTGCTCCTCTAAATCAGATACCGAGAGACTGCTCCTCTAAATCAGATACCGAGACACTGCTCCTCTAAATCAGATACTGAGACACTGCTCCTCTAAATCAGATCCCGAGACACTGCTCCTCTGAATCAGATACCGAGACAAAGCTCCTTTAAATCAGATACCGAGACACAGCTCCTCTAAATCAGCTACTGAGACACTGCTCCTCTAAATCAGATACCAAGACACTGCTCCTCTAAATCAGATACTGAGACACTGCTATTCTAAATCAGATACCGAGACACTGCTACTCTAAATCAGATACCGAGACACTGCTAATCTAAATCAGATACTGAGACACTGCTCCTCTAAATCAGAGACCGAGACACTGCTCCTCTAAATCAGATACCGAGACACTGCTCCTCTAAATCAGATGCTGAGACACTGCTTCTTTAAATCAGATACCGAGACGCTGCTCCACTAAATCAGATACCGAGACACTGCTCCTCTAAATCAGATACTGAGACACTGCTCCTCTAAATCAGATACCGAGACACTGCGCCTCGAAATCAGATACCGAGACACAGCGCCTCTAAATCAGATACCGAGGCACTGCTCCTCTAAATCAGATACTGAGACACTGCTCCTTTAAATCAGATACTGAGACACTGCTCCTCTAAATCAGATACTGAGACACTGCTCCTTTAAATCAGATACTGAGACTCTGCTCCTCTAAATCAGATACCGAGACACTGCTCCTCTAAATCAGATACCGAGACACTGCTCATCTAAATCAGATACTGAGACACTGCTCCTTTAAATCAGATACTGAGACACTGCTCCTTTAAATCAGATACTGAGACACTGCTTCTCGAAAGCAGATACACGAGACACTGCTCCTCTAAATCAGATACCGAGACACTGCTCCTCTAAATCAGATACTGAGACACTGCTCCTCTAAATCAGATACTGAGACACTGCTCCTCTAAATCAGATACCGAGACACTGCTCCTCTAAATCAGAAATCGAGACACTGCTCCTCTAAATCAGATACCGAGATGCTGCTCCACTAAAGCAGATACCGAGACACTGCTCCTCTAAATCAGATACTGAGACACTGCTCCTCTAAATCAGATACCGCGACACTGCTCCTCGAAATCAGATACCGTGACACAGCGCCTCTAAATCAGATACCGAGACACTGCTCCTCTAAATCAGATACTGAGACACTGCTCCTTTAAATCAGATACTGAGACACTGCTCCTTTAAATCAGATACTGAGACTCTGCTCCTCTAAATCAGATACCGAGACACTGCTCCTCTCAATCAGATACCGAGACACTGCTCATCTAAATCAGATACTGAGACACTGCTCCTTTAAAGCAGATACTGAGACACTGCTCCTTTAAATCAGATACTGAGACACTGCTTCTCTAAAGCAGATACCGAGACACTGCTCCTCTAAATCAGATACCGAGACACTGCTCCTCTAAATCAGATACTGAGACACTGCTCCTCTAAATCAGATACTGAGACACTGCTCCTCTAAATCAGATACCGAGACACTGCTCCTCTAAATCAGATACCGAGACACAGCGCCTCTAAATCAGATACCGAGACACTGCTCATCTAAATCAGATACCGAGACACTGCTCCTCTAAATCAGATACCGAGACACTGCTCCTCTAAATCAGAAATCGAGACACTGCTCCTCTAAATCAGATACCGAGACAATGCTCCACTAAATCAGATACCGAGACACTGCTCCACGAAATCAGATACCGAGACACTGCTCCTTTAATTCAGATACCTAGACACTGCTCCACTAAATCAGATACTGAGACACTGCTCCTCTAAATCAGAAACCGAGACACTGCTCCTCTAAAACAGATACTGAGACACTGCTCCTTTATTTCTGATACCGAGACGCTGCTCCTTTAGATCTGATACCGAGACACTGCTCCTCTAAATCAGATACCGAGACACTGCTCCTTTAAATCAGATACCGAGACACTGCTCCTCTAAATCAGAAACCGAGACACTGCTCCTCTAAATCAGATACTGAGACACTGCTCCTCTAAATCAGATACTGAGACACTGCTCCTTTAAATCAGATACCGAGACGCTGCTCCTTTAAATCAGATACCGAGACACTGCTCCTCTAAATCAGAAACCGAGACACTGCTCCTCTAAATCAGATTCCGAGAGACTGCTCCTCTAAATCAGATACCGAGACACTGCTCCTCTAAATCAGATACTGAGACACTGCTCCTCTAAATCAGATCCCGAGACACTGCTCCTCTGAATCAGATACCGAGACAAAGCTCCTTTAAATCAGATACCGAGACACAGCTCCTCTAAATCAGATACTGAGACACTGCTATTCTAAATCAGATACCGAGACACTGCTACTCTAAATCAGATACCGAGACACTGCTAATCTAAATCAGATACTGAGACACTGCTCCTCTAAATCAGAGACCGAGACACTGCTCCTCTAAATCAGATACCGAGACACTGCTCCTCTAAATCAGATGCTGAGACACTGCTCCTTTAAATCAGATACCGAGACGCTGCTCCACTAAATCAGATACCGAGACACTGCTCCTCTAAATCAGATACTGAGACACTGCTCCTCTAAATCAGATACCGAGACACTGCTCCTCGAAATCAGATACCGAGACACAGCGCCTCTAAATCAGATACCGAGACACTGCTCCTCTAAATCAGATACTGAGACACTGCTCCTCTAAATCAGAAACCGAGACACTGCTCCTCTAAATCAGATACTGAGACACTGCTCCTCTAAAACAGATGCTGAGACACTGCTCCTTTAAATCAGATACCGAGACGCTGCTCCTTTAAATCAGATACCGAGACACTGCTCCTCTAAATCAGAAACCGAGACACTGCTCCTCTAAATCAGATACTGAGAGACTGCTCCTCTAAATCAGATACCGAGACGCTGCTCCTCTAAATCAGATACCGAGACACTGCTCCTCTAAATCAGATACTGAGACACTGCTCCTCTAAATCAGATCCCGAGACACTGCTCCTCTGAATCAGATACCGAGACAAAGCTCCTTTAAATCAGATACCGAGACACAGCTCCTCTAAATCAGATACTGAGACACTGCTTCTCTAAATCAGATCCCGAGACACTGCTCCTCAAATCTGATAACGAGACACTGCTCCTCTAAATCAGATCCCGCGACACTGCTCCTCAAATCAGATACTGAGACACTGCTCCTCTAAATCAGATACCGAGACACTGCTCCTCTAAATCAGATACTGAGACACTGCTCCTCCAAATCAGATACCGAGACAATGCTCCTCTAAATCAGATTCTGAGACACTGCCCCTTTAAATCAGATACTGAGACACTGCTCCTCTAAATCAGATACCGAGACAATGCTCCTCTAAATCAGATACCGAGACACTGCTCCTCTAAATCAGATACCGAGACAATGCCCCTCTGAATCAGATACCGAGACACTGCTCCTCTAAATCAGATACCGAGACACTGCTCCTCCAAATCAGATACCGAGACAATGCTCCTCTAAATCAGATTCTGAGACACTGCCCCTTTAAATCAGATACTGAGACACTGCTCCTCTAAATCAGATACCGAGACAATGCTCCTCTAAATCAGATACCGAGACACTGCTCCTCTAAATCAGATACTGAGACACTGCCCCTCTGAATCAGATACCGAGACACTGCTCCTCTAAATCAGATACCGAGACACTGCTCCTCTGAATCATATACTGAGACACTGCTCCTCTAAATCATATACTGAGACACTGCTCCTCTAAATCAGATACCGAGACACTGGTCCTCTAAATCATATACTGAGACACTGCTCCTCTAAATCAGATACCGAGACACTGCTCCTCTAAATCATATACTGAGACACTGCTCCTCTAAATCAGATACCGAGACACTGCTCCTCTAAATCAGATACCGAACACTGCTCCTCTAAATCAGATACCGAGAAACTGCTCCTCTCAATCAGATATCGAGACACTGCTCCTCTAAATCCGATACCGAGACACTGCTCCTCTAAATCAGATACCGAGACACTGCTCCTCTAAATCAGATACTGAGACACTGCTTGGCTAAATCAGATACTGAGACACTGCTCCTCTAAATCAGATACCGAGACACTGCTCCACTAAATCAGATACCGAGACACTGCTCCACTAAATCAGATACCGAGACACTGCTCCTCTAAATCAGATACCGAGACACTGCTCCTCTAAATCAGATACCGAGACACTGCTCCTCTAAATCAGATACTGAGACACTGCTCCTCTAAATCAGATACTGAGACACTGCTCCTTTAAATCAGATACCGAGACGCTGCTCCTTTAAATCAGATACCGAGACACTGCTCCTCTAAATCAGAAACCGAGACACTGCTCCTCTAAATCAGATTCCGAGAGACTGCTCCTCTAAATCAGATACCGAGAGACTGCTCCTCTAAATCAGATACCGAGACACTGCTCCTCTAAATCAGATACTGAGACACTGCTCCTCTAAATCAGATCCCGAGACACTGCTCCTCTGAATCAGATACCGAGACAAAGCTCCTTTAAATCAGATACCGAGACACAGCTCCTCTAAATCAGATACTGAGACACTGCTATTCTAAATCAGATACCGAGACACTGCTACTCTAAATCAGATACCGAGACACTGCTAATCTAAATCAGATACTGAGACACTGCTCCTCTAAATCAGAGACCGAGACACTGCTCCTCTAAATCAGATACCGAGACACTGCTCCTCTAAATCAGATGCTGAGACACTGCTCCTTTAAATCAGATACCGAGACGCTGCTCCACTAAATCAGATACCGAGACACTGCTCCTCTAAATCAGATACTGAGACACTGCTCCTCTAAATCAGATACCGAGACACTGCTCCTCGAAATCAGATACCGAGACACAGCGCCTCTAAATCAGATACCGAGACACTGCTCCTCTAAATCAGATACTGAGACACTGCTCCTCTAAATCAGAAACCGAGACACTGCTCCTCTAAATCAGATACTGAGACACTGCTCCTCTAAAACAGATGCTGAGACACTGCTCCTTTAAATCAGATACCGAGACGCTGCTCCTTTAAATCAGATACCGAGACACTGCTCCTCTAAATCAGAAACCGAGACACTGCTCCTCTAAATCAGATACTGAGAGACTGCTCCTCTAAATCAGATACCGAGACGCTGCTCCTCTAAATCAGATACCGAGACACTGCTCCTCTAAATCAGATACTGAGACACTGCTCCTCTAAATCAGATCCCGAGACACTGCTCCTCTGAATCAGATACCGAGACAAAGCTCCTTTAAATCAGATACCGAGACACAGCTCCTCTAAATCAGATACTGAGACACTGCTTCTCTAAATCAGATCCCGAGACACTGCTCCTCAAATCTGATAACGAGACACTGCTCCTCTAAATCAGATCCCGAGACACTGCTCCTCAAATCAGATACTGAGACACTGCTCCTCTAAATCAGATACCGAGACACTGCTCCTCTAAATCAGATACTGAGACACTGCTCCTCCAAATCAGATACCGAGACAATGGTCCTCTAAATCAGATTCTGAGACACTGCCCCTTTAAATCAGATACTGAGACACTGCTCCTCTAAATCAGATACCGAGACAATGCTCCTCTAAATCAGATACCGAGACACTGCTCCTCCAAATCAGATACCGAGACAATGGTCCTCTAAATCAGATTCTGAGACACTGCCCCTTTAAATCATATACTGAGACACTGCTCCTCTAAATCATATACTGAGACACTGCTCCTCTAAATCAGATACCGAGACACTGGTCCTCTAAATCATATACTGAGACACTGCTCCTCTAAATCAGATACCGAGACACTGCTCCTCTAAATCAGATACCGAACACTGCTCCTCTAAATCAGATACCGAGAAACTGCTCCTCTCAATCAGATATCGAGACACTGCTCCTCTAAATCCGATACCGAGACACTGCTCCTCTAAATCAGATACCGAGACACTGCTCCTCTCAATCAGATACTGAGACACTGCTTGGCTAAATCAGATACTGAGACACTGCTCCTTTAAATCTGATACCGAGACACTGCTCCTTTAAATCAGATAATGAGACACTGCTTCTCTAAATCAGAAACCGAGACACTGCTCCTTTAAATCAGATACAGAGACACTGCTCCTCTAAATCAGATACTGGACACTGCTCCATAAATCAGATACCGAGACACTGCTCCTTTAAATCAGATACTGGACACTGCTCCATAAATCAGATACCGAGACACTGCTCCTCTAAATCTGATACCGAGACACTGCTCCTTTAAATCAGATACTGAGACACTGCTCCTCTAAATCAGAAACCGAGACACTGCTCCTCTAAATCAGATACTGAGACACTGCTCCTCTAAATCAGATACTGAGACACTGCTCCTTTAAATCAGATACCGAGACGCTGCTCCTTTAAATCAGATACCGAGACACTGCTCCTCTAAATCAGAAACCGAGACACTGCTCCTCTAAATCAGATACTGAGAGACTGCTCCTCGAAATCAGATACCGAGACGCTGCTCCTCTAAATCAGATACCGAGCCACTGCTCCTCTAAATCAGATACTGAGACACTGCTCCTCTAAATCAGATCCCGAGACACTGCTCCTCTGAATCAGATACCGAGACAAAGCTCCTTTAAATCAGATACCGAGACACAGCTCCTCTAAATCAGATACTGAGACACTGCTCCTCTAAATCAGATCCCGAGACACTGCTCCTCAAATCTGATAACGAGACACTGCTCCTCTAAATCAGATCCCGAGACACTGCTCCTCAAATCTGATAACGAGACACTGCTCCTCTAAATCAGATACCGAGACAGTGCTCCTCTAAATTAGATACTGAGACACTGCTCCTCCAAATCAGATACCGAGACAATGCTCCTCTAAATCAGATTCTAAGACACTGCCCCTTTAAATCAGATACTGAGACACTGCTCCTCTAAATCAGATACCGAGACAATGCTCCTCTAAATCAGATACCGAGACACTGCTCCTCTAAATCAGATACTGAGACACTGCCCCTCTGAATCAGATACCGAGACACTGCTCCTCTAAATCAGATACCGAGACACTGCTCCTCTAAATCATATACTGAGACACTGCTCCTCTAAAATAGATATCGAGACACTGATCCTTTAAATCTGATACTGAGACACTGCTCCATAAATCAGATACCGAGACACTGCTCCTCTAAATCAGATACTGAGACACTGCTCCTCTAAATCAGAAATCGAGACACTGCTCCTCTAAATCAGATACTGAGACACTGCTCCTCTAAATCAGAAATCGAGACACTGCTCCTCTAAATCAGATACTGAGACACTGCTCCTCTAAATCAGATACTGAGACACTGCTCCTCTAAATCAGAAATCGAGACACTGCTCCTCTAAATCAGATACTGAAACACTGCTCCTCTAAATCAGATACTGAGACACTGCTCCTCTAAATCAGAAATCGAGACACTGCTCCTCTAAATCAGATACTGAGACACTGCTCCTTTAAATCAGATACCGAGACACTGCTCCACTAAATCAGAAATCGAGACACTGCTCCACTAAATCAGATACCGAGACACTGCTCCTCTAAATCAGATACCGAGACACTGCTCCTCTAAATCAGATACCGAGACACTGCTCCTTTGAATCAGATACCGAGACACTGCTCCACTAAATCAGATACTGAGACACTGCTCCTCTAAATCAGATACCGAGACAATGCTCCACTAAATCAGATACCGAGACACTGCTCCACGAAATCAGATACCGAGACACTGCTCCTTTAATTCAGATACCTAGACACTGCTCCACTAAATCAGATACTGAGACACTGCTCCTCTAAATCAGAAACCGAGACACTGCTCCTCTAAATCAGATACTGAGACACTGCTCCTTTAAATCTGATACCGAGACGCTGCTCCTTTAGATCTGATACCGAGACACTGCTCCTCTAAATCAGATACCGAGACACTGCTCCTTTAAATCAGATACCGAGACACTGCTCCTCTAAATCAGAAACCGAGACACTGCTCCTCTAAATCAGATACTGAGACACTGCTCCTCTAAATTAGATACTGAGACACTGCTCCTTTAAATCAGATACCGAGACGCTGCTCCTTTAAATCAGATACCGAGACACTGCTCCTCTAAATCAGAAACCGAGACACTGCTCCTCTAAATCAGATACTGAGAGACTGCTCCTCTAAATCAGATACGAGACGCTGCTCCTCTAAATCAGATACCGAGACACTGCTCCTCTAAATCAGATACTGAGACACTGCTCCTCTAAATCAGATCCCGAGACACTGCTCCTCTGAATCAGATACCGAGACAAAGCTCCTTTAAATCAGATACCGAGACACAGCTCCTCTAAATCAGATACTGAGACACTGCTCCTCTAAATCAGATCCCGGGACACTGCTCCTCAAATCTGATAACGAGACACTGCTCCTCTAAATCAGATCCCGAGACACTGCTCCTCAAATCAGATACTGAGACACTGCTCCTCTAAATCAGATACCGAGACACTGCTCCTCTAAATCAGATACTGAGACACTGCTCCTCTAAATCAGATACCGAGACACTGCTCCTCTAAATCAGATACCGAGACAATGCTCCTCTAAAACAGATACTGAGACACTGCCCCTTTAAATCAGATACTGAGACACTGCTCCTCTAAATCAGATACCGAGACAATGCTCCTCTAAATCAGATACCGAGACACTGCTCCTCTAAATCAGATACGGAGACACTGCCCCTCTGAATCAGATACCGAGACACTGCTCCTCTAAATCAGATACCGAGACACTGCTCCTCTAAATCATATACTGAGACACTGCTCCTCTAAATCATATACTGAGACACTGCTCCTCTAAATCAGATACCGAGACACTGCTCCTCTAAATCATATACTGAGACACTGCTCCTCTAAATCAGATACCGAGACACTGCTCCTCTAAATCATATACCGAGACACTGCTCCTCTAAATCAGATACCGAGACACTGCTCCTCTAAATCAGATACCGAACACTGCTCCTCTAAATCAGATACCGAGAAACTGCTCCTCTAAATCAGATATCGAGACACTGCTCCTCTAAATCAGATACCGAGACACTGCTCCTCTAAATCAGATATCGAGACACTGCTCCTCTAAATCAGATACTGAGACACTGCTCCGCTAAATCAGATACTGAGACACTGATCCTTTAAATCTGATACCGAGACGCTGCTCCATTAAATCAGATACCGAGACACTGCTCCTCCAAATCAGATACTGAGACACTGCTCCTTTAAATCAGATACTGAGACACTGCTCCTCTAAATCAGATTGTGAGACACTGCTCCTCTAAATCAGATTCCGAGACACTGCTCCACTAAATCAAATACCGGGACACTGCTCCTTTAAATCAGATACCGAGACACTGCTCCTCTAAATCAGATACTGAGACACTGCTCCTTTAAATCAGATACTGAGACACTGCTCCTTTAAATCAGATACTGAGACACTGCTCCTCTAAATCAGATACTGAGACACTGCTCCTTTAAATCAGATACTGGACACTGCTCCATAAATCAGATACCGAGACACTGCTCCTCTAAATCAGATACTGGACACTGCTCCATAAATCAGATACCGAGACACTGCTCCTCTAAATCAGAAACCGAGACACTGCTCCTTTAAATCAGATACTGGACATTGCTCCATAAATCAGATACCGAGACACTGCTCCTCTATATCTGATACCGAGACACTGCTCCTTTAAATCAGATACTGAGACACTGCTCCATAAATCAGATACCGAGACACTGCTCCTCTAAATCAGATACCGAGACACTGCTCGTCTAAATCAGATACCAAGACACTGCTCGTCTAAGTCAGATACTGAGACACTGCTCCTCTAAATCAGATACTGAGACACTGCTGCTCTAAATCAGGTACTGAGACACAGCGCCTCTAAATCAGATACTGAGACACTGCTCCTCTAAATCAGATACCGAGACAATGCTCCTTTAAATCAGATACTGAGACACTGCTCCATAAATCAGATACCGAGACACTGCTCCTCTAAATCAGATACTGAGACACTGCTCCTCTAAATCAGAAATCGAGACACTGCTCCTCTAAATCAGATACTGAGACACTGCTCCTCTAAATCAGAAATCGAGACACTGCTCCTCTAAATCAGATACTGAGACACTGCTCCTCTAAATCAGATACTGAGACACTGCTCCTCTAAATCAGAAATCGAGACACTGCTCCTCTCAATCAGATACTGAGACACTGCTCCTCTAAATCAGATACTGAGACACTGCTCCTCTAAATCAGAAATCGAGACACTGCTCCTCTAAATCAGATACTGAGACACTGCTCCTTTAAATCAGATACCGAGACACTGCTCCACTAAATCAGAAATCGAGACACTGCTCCACTAAATCAGATACCGAGACACTGCTCCTCTAAATCAGATACCGAGACACTGCTCCTCTAAATCAGATACCGAGACACTGCTCCTTTGAATCAGATACCGAGACACTGCTCCACTAAATCAGATACTGAGACACTGCTCCTCTAAATCAGATACCGAGACAATGCTCCACTAAATCAGATACCGAGACACTGCTCCACGAAATCAGATACCGAGACACTGCTCCTTTAATTCAGATACCTAGACACTGCTCCACTAAATCAGATACCGAGACACTGCTCCTCTAAATCAGAAACCGAGACACTGCTCCTCTAAATCAGATACTGAGACACTGCTCCTTTAAATTCTGATACCGAGACGCTGCTCCTTTAGATCTGATACCGAGACACTGCTCCTCTAAATCAGATACCGAGACACTGCTCCTTTAAATCAGATACCGAGACACTGCTCCTCTAAATCAGAAACCGAGACACTGCTCCTCTAAATCAGATACTGAGACACTGCTCCTCTAAATTAGATACTGAGACACTGCTCCTTTAAATCAGATACCGAGACGCTGCTCCTTTAAATCAGATACCGAGACACTGCTCCTCTAAATCAGAAACCGAGACACTGCTCCTCTAAATCAGATACTGAGAGACTGCTCCTCTAAATCAGATACGAGACGCTGCTCCTCTAAATCTGATACCGAGACACTGCTCCTCTAAATCAGATACTGAGACTCTGCTCCTTTAAATCAGATCCTGAGACACTGCTCCTCTGAATCAGATACCGAGACAAAGCTCCTTTAAATCAGATACCGAGACACAGCTCCTCTAAATCAGATACTGAGACACTGCTCCTCTAAATCAGATCCCGGGACACTGCTCCTCAAATCTGATAACGAGACACTGCTCCTCTAAATCAGATCCCGAGACACTGCTCGTCAAATCAGATACTGAGACACTGCTCCTCTAAATCAGATACCGAGACACTGCTCCTCTAAATCAGATACTGAGACACTGCTCCTCTAAATCAGATACCGAGACACTGCTCCTCTAAATCAGATACCGAGACAATGCTCCTCTAAATCAGATACTGAGACACTGCCCCTTTAAATCAGATACTGAGACACTGCTCCTCTAAATCAGATACCGAGACAATGCTCCTCTAAATCAGATACCGAGACACTGCTCCTCTAAATCAGATACGGAGACACTGCCCCTCTGAATCAGATACCGAGACACTGCTCCTCTAAATCAGATACCGAGACACTGCTCCTCTAAATCATATACTGAGACACTGCTCCTCTAAATCATATACTGAGACACTGCTCCTCTAAATCAGATACCGAGACAATGCTCCTCTAAATCATATACTGAGACACTGCTCCTCTAAATCAGATACCGAGACACTGCTCCTCTAAATCATATACCGAGACACTGCTCCTCTAAATCAGATACCAAGACACTGCTCCTCAAAATCAGATACCGAACACTGCTCCTCTAAATCAGATACCGAGAAACTGCTCCTCTAAATCAGATATCGAGACACTGCTCCTCTAAATCAGATACCGAGACACTGCTCCTCTAAATCAGATACCGAGACACTGCTCCTCTAAATCAGATACTGAGACACTGCTCCGCTAAATCAGATACTGAGACACTGATCCTTTAAATCTGATACCGAGACGCTGCTCCATTAAATCAGATACCGAGACACTGCTCCTCCAAATCAGATACTGAGACACTGCTCCTTTAAATCAGATACTGAGACACTGCTCCTCTAAATCAGATTGTGAGACACTGCTCCTCTAAATCAGATTCCGAGACACTGCTCCACTAAATCAAATACCGGGACACTGCTCCTTTAAATCAGATACCGAGACACTGCTCCTCTAAATCAGATACTGAGACACTGCTCCTTTAAATCAGATACTGAGACACTGCTCCTTTAAATCAGATACTGAGACACTGCTCCTCTAAATCAGATACTGAGACACTGCTCCTTTAAATCAGATACTGAGACTCTGCTCCTCTAAATCAGATACCGAGACACTGCTCCTCTAAATCAGATACCGAGACACTGCTCTTCTAAATCAGATACTGAGACACTGCTCCTTTAAATCAGATACTGAGACACTGCTCCTTTAAATCAGATGCTGAGACACTGCTTCTCTAAAGCAGATACCGAGACACTGCTCCTCTAAATCAGATACTGAGACACTGCTCCTCTAAATCAGATACCGAGACACTGCTCCTCGAAATCAGATACTGAGACACTGCTCATCTAAATCAGATACCGAGACACTGCTCCTTTAAATCAGATACCGAGACACTGCTCCACTAAATCAGATACCGAGACACTGCTCCACTAAATCAGATACCGAGACACTGCTCCTCTAAATCAGATACCGAGACACTGCTCCTCTAAATCAGATACCGAGACACTGCTCCTCTAAATCAGATACCGAGACACAGCGCCTCTAAATCAGATACCGAGACACTGCTCCTCTAAATCAGATACCGTGACACTGCTCCTCTAAATCAGATACCGAGACACTGCTCCTCTAAATCAGATACCGAGACACAGCGCCTCTAAATCAGATACCGAGACACTGCTCATCTAAATCAGATACCGAGACACTGCTCCTCTAAATCAGATACCGAGACACTGCTCCTCTAAATCAGATACTGAGACACTGCTCATCTAAATCAGATACCGAGACACTGCTCCTTTAAATCAGATACCGAGACACTGCTCCAATAAATCAGATACCGAGACACTGCTCCTCTAAATCAGATACCGAGACACTGCTCCTCTAAATCAGATACTGAGACACTGCCCCTCTGAATCAGATACCTAGACAATGCTCCAATAAATCAGATTCTGAGACACTGCCCCTTTAAATCAGATACTGAGACACTGATCCTCTAAATCAGATACCGAGACACTGCTCCTCTAAATCAGATACTGAGACACTGCCCCTCTGAATCAGATACCGAGACACTGCTCCTCTAAATCAGATACCGAGACACTGCTCCTCTAAATCATATACTGAGACACTGCTCCTCTAAATCATATACTGAGACACTGCTCCTCTAAATCAGATACCGAGACACTGGTCCTCTAAATCATATACTGAGACACTGCTCCTCTAAATCAGATACCGAGACACTGCTCCTCTAAATCATATACTGAGACACTGCTCCTCTAAATCAGATACCGAGACACTGCTCCTCTAAATCAGATACCGAACACTGCTCCTCTAAATCAGATACCGAGAAACTGCTCCTCTAAATCAGATATCGAGACACTGCTCCTCTAAATCAGATACCGAGACACTGCTCCTCTAAATCAGATACCGAGACACTGCTCCTCTAACTCAGATACTGAGACACTGCTTGGCTAAATCAGATACTCAGACACTGCTCCTTTAAATCTGATACCGAGACACTGCTCCTTTAAATCAGATAATGAGACACTGCTTCTCTAAATCAGAAACCGAGACACTGCTCCTTTAAATCAGATACTGGACACTGCTCCATAAATCAGTTACCGAGACACTGCTCCTCTAAATCAGATACTGGACACTGCTCCATAAATCAGATACCGAGACACTGCTCCTCTAAATCTGATACCGAGACACTGCTCCTTTAAATCAGATACTGAGACACTGCTCCTCTAAATCAGATACCGAGACACTGCTCGTCTAAATCAGATACCAAGACACTGCTCGTCTAAATCAGATACTGAGACACTGCTCCTCTAAATCAGATACTGAGACACTGCTGCTCTAAATCAGGTACTGAGACACAGCGCCTCTAAATCAGATACTGAGACACTGCTCCTCTAAATCAGATACCGAGACAATGCTCCTTTAAATCAGATACTGAGACACTGCTCCATAAATCAGATACCGAGACACTGCTCCTCTAAATCAGATACTGAGACACTGCTCCTCTAAATCAGAAATCGAGACACTGCTCCTCTAAATCAGATACTGAGACACTGCTCCTCTAAATCAGAAATCGAGACACTGCTCCTCTAAATCAGATACTGAGACACTGCTCCTCTAAATCAGATACTGAGACACTGCTCCTCTAAATCAGAAATCGAGACACTGCTCCTCTAAATCAGATACTGAGACACTGCTCCTCTAAATCAGATACTGAGACACTGCTCCTCTAAATCAGAAATCGAGACACTGCTCCTCTAAATCAGATACTGAGACACTGCTCCTTTAAATCAGATACCGAGACACTGCTCCACTAAATCAGAAATCGAGACACTGCTCCACTAAATCAGATACCGAGACACTGCTCCTCTAAATCAGATACCGAGACACTGCTCCTCTAAATCAGATACTGAGACACTGCTCCTTTAAATCAGATACCGAGACACTGCTCCACTAAATCAGATACTGAGACACTGCTCCTCTAAATCAGATACCGAGACAATGCTCCACTAAATCAGATACCGAGACACTGCTCCACGAAATCAGATACCGAGACACTGCTCCTTTAATTCAGATACCTAGACACTGCTCCACTAAATCAGATACTGAGACACTGCTCCTCTAAATCAGAAACCGAGACACTGCTCCTCTAAATCAGATACTGAGACACTGCTCCTTTAAATCTGATACCGAGACGCTGCTCCTTTAGATCTGATACCGAGACACTGCTCCTCTAAATCAGATACCGAGACACTGCTCCTTTAAATCAGATACCGAGACACTGCTCCTCTAAATCAGAAACCGAGACACTGCTCCTCTAAATCAGATACTGAGACACTGCTCCTCTAAATTAGATACTGAGACACTGCTCCTTTAAATCAGATACCGAGACGCTGCTCCTTTAAATCAGATACTGAGACACTGCTCCTCTAAATCAGATACCGAGACAATGCTCCTCTAAATCAGATACCGAGACACTGCTCCTCTAAATCAGATACTGAGACACTGCCCCTCTGAATCAGATACCGAGACACTGCTCCTCTAAATCAGATACCGAGACACTGCTCCTCTGAATCATATACTGAGACACTGCTCCTCTAAATCATATACTGAGACACTGCTCCTCTAAATCAGATACCGAGACACTGGTCCTCTAAATCATATACTGAGACACTGCTCCTCTAAATCAGATACCGAGACACTGCTCCTCTAAATCATATACTGAGACACTGCTCCTCTAAATCAGATACCGAGACACTGCTCCTCTAAATCAGATACCGAACACTGCTCCTCTAAATCAGATACCGAGAAACTGCTCCTCTCAATCAGATATCGAGACACTGCTCCTCTAAATCCGATACCGAGACACTGCTCCTCTAAATCAGATACCGAGACACTGCTCCTCTAAATCAGATACTGAGACACTGCTTGGCTAAATCAGATACTGAGACACTGCTCCTTTAAATCTGATACCGAGACACTGCTCCTTTAAATCAGATAATGAGACACTGCTTCTCTAAATCAGAAACCGAGACACTGCTCCTTTAAATCAGATACAGAGACACTGCTCCTCTAAATCAGATACCGAGACACTGCTCCATAAATCAGATACCGAGACACTGCTCCTCTAAATCAGAAACCGAGACACTGCTCCTTTAAATCAGATACTGGACACTGCTCCATAAATCAGATACCGAGACACTGCTCCTCTAAATCTGATACCGAGACACTGCTCCTTTAAATCAGATACTGAGACACTGCTCCTCTAAATCAGAAACCGAGACACTGCTCCTCTAAATCAGATACTGAGACACTGCTCCTCTAAATCAGATACTGAGACACTGCTCCTTTAAATCAGATACCGAGACGCTGCTCCTTTAAATCAGATACCGAGACACTGCTCCTCTAAATCAGAAACCGAGACACTGCTCCTCTAAATCAGATACTGAGAGACTGCTCCTCGAAATCAGATACCGAGACGCTGCTCCTCTAAATCAGATACCGAGCCACTGCTCCTCTAAATCAGATACTGAGACACTGCTCCTCTAAATCAGATCCCGAGACACTGCTCCTCTGAATCAGATACCGAGACAAAGCTCCTTTAAATCAGATACCGAGACACAGCTCCTCTAAATCAGATACTGAGACACTGCTCCTCTAAATCAGATCCCGAGACACTGCTCCTCAAATCTGATAACGAGACACTGCTCCTCTAAATCAGATCCCGAGACACTGCTCCTCAAATCAGATACTGAGACACTGCTCCTCTAAATCAGATACCGAGACAGTGCTCCTCTGAATCAGATACTGAGACACTGCTCCTCCAAATCAGATACCGAGACAATGCTCCTCTAAATCAGATTCTAAGACACTGCCCCTTTAAATCAGATACTGAGACACTGCTCCTCTAAATCAGATACCGAGACAATGCTCCTCTAAATCAGATATCGAGACACTGCTCCTCTAAATCAGATACTGAGACACTGCCCCTCTGAATCAGATACCGAGACACTGCTCCTCTAAATCAGATACCGAGACACTGCTCCTCTAAATCATATACTGAGACACTGCTCCTCTAAAATAGATATCGAGACACTGATACTTTAAATCTAATACTGAGACACTGCTCCTCTAAATCATATACTGAGACACTGCTCCTCTAAATCAGATACCGAGACACTGCTCCTCTAAATCAGATATCGAGACACTGATCCTTTAAATCAGATACTGAGACACTGCTCCTCTAAATCATATACTGAGACACTGCTCCTCTAAATCAGATACCGAGACACTGCTCCTCTAAATCAGATACCGAACACTGCTCCTCTAAATCAGATACCGAGAAACTGCTCCTCTCAATCAGATATCGAGACACTGCTCCTCTAAATCCGATACCGAGACACTGCTCCTCTAAATCAGATACCGAGACACTGCTCCTCTAAATCAGATACTGAGACACTGCTTGGCTAAATCAGATACTGAGACACTGCTCCTTTAAATCTGATACCGAGACACTGCTCCTTTAAATCAGATAATGAGACACTGCTTCTCTAAATCAGAAACCGAGACACTGCTCCTTTAAATCAGATACAGAGACACTGCTCCTCTAAATCAGATACTGGACACTGCTCCATAAATCAGATACCGAGACACTGCTCCTCTAAATCAGAAACCGAGACACTGCTCCTTTAAATCAGATACTGGACACTGCTCCATAAATCAGATACCGAGACACTGCTCCTCTAAATCTGATACCGAGACACTGCTCCTTTAAATCAGATACTGAGACACTGCTCCTCTAAATCAGAAACCGAGACACTGCTCCTCTAAATCAGATACTGAGACACTGCTCCTCTAAATCAGATACTGAGACACTGCTCCTTTAAATCAGATACCGAGACGCTGCTCCTTTAAATCAGATACCGAGACACTGCTCCTCTAAATCAGAAACCGAGACACTGCTCCTCTAAATCAGATACTGAGAGACTGCTCCTCGAAATCAGATACCGAGACGCTGCTCCTCTAAATCAGATACCGAGCCACTGCTCCTCTAAATCAGATACTGAGACACTGCTCCTCTAAATCAGATCCCGACACACTGCTCCTCTGAATCAGATACCGAGACAAAGCTCCTTTAAATCAGATACCGAGACACAGCTCCTCTAAATCAGATACTGAGACACTGCTCCTCTAAATCAGATCCCGAGACACTGCTCCTCAAATCTGATAACGAGACACTGCTCCTCTAAATCAGATCCCGAGACACTGCTCCTCAAATCAGATACTGAGACACTGCTCCTCTAAATCAGATACCGAGACAGTGCTCCTCTGAATCAGATACTGAGACACTGCTCCTCCAAATCAGATACCGAGACAATGCTCCTCTAAATCAGATTCTAAGACACTGCCCCTTTAAATCAGATACTGAGACACTGCTCCTCTAAATCAGATACCGAGACAATGCTCCTCTAAATCAGATATCGAGACACTGCTCCTCTAAATCAGATACTGAGACACTGCCCCTCTGAATCAGATACCGAGACACTGCTCCTCTAAATCAGATACCGAGACACTGCTCCTCTAAATCATATACTGAGACACTGCTCCTCTAAAATAGATATCGAGACACTGATCCTTTAAATCTGATACTGAGACACTGCTCCTCTAAATCATATACTGAGACACTGCTCCTCTAAATCAGATACCGAGACACTGCTCCTCTAAATCAGATATCGAGACACTGATCCTTTAAATCAGATACTGAGACACTGCTCCTCTAAATCATATACTGAGACACTGCTCCTCTAAATCAGATACCGAGACACTGGTCCTCTAAATCATATACTGAGACACTGCTCCTCTAAATCAGATACCGAGACACTGCTCCTCTAAATCATATACTGAGACACTGCTCCTCTAAATCAGATACCGAGACACTGCTCCTCTAAATCAGATACCGAACACTGCTCCTCTAAATCAGATACCGAGAAACTGCTCCTCTAAATCAGATATCGAGACACTGCTCCTCTAAATCCGATACCGAGACACTGCTCCTCTAAATCAGATACCGAGACACTGCTCCTCTAAATCAGATACTGAGACACTGCTTGGCTAAATCAGATACTGAGACACTGCTCCTTTAAATCTGATACCGAGACACTGCTCCTTTAAATCAGATAATGAGACACTGCTTCTCTAAATCAGAAACCGAGACACTGCTCCTCTAAATCAGATACTGGACACTGCTCCATAAATCAGATACCGAGACACTGCTCCTCTAAATCAGAAACCGAGACACTGCTCCTTTAAATCAGATACTGGACACTGCTCCATAAATCAGATACCGAGACACTGCTCCTCTAAATCTGATACCGAGACACTGCTCCTTTAAATCAGATACTGAGACACTGCTCCATAAATCAGATACCGAGACACTGCTCCTCTAAATCAGATACCGAGACACAGCTCGTCTAAATCAGATACCAAGACACTGCTCGTCTAAGTCAGATACTGAGACACTGCTCCTCTAAATCAGATACTGAGACACTGCTGCTCTAAATCAGGTACTGAGACACAGCGCCTCTAAATCAGATACTGAGACACTGCTCCTCTAAATCAGATACCGAGACAATGCTCCTTTAAATCAGATACTGAGACACTGCTCCATAAATCAGATACCGAGACACTGCTCCTCTAAATCAGATACTGAGACACTGCTCCTCTAAATCTGAAATCGAGACACTGCTCCTCTAAATCAGATACTGAGACACTGCTCCTCTAAATCAGAAATCGAGACACTGCTCCTCTAAATCAGATACTGAGACTCTGCTCCTCTAAATCAGATACTGAGACACTGCTCCTCTAAATCAGAAATCGAGACACTGCTCCTCTAAATCAGATACTGAGACACTGCTCCTCTAAATCAGATACTGAGACACTGCTCCTCTAAATCAGAAATCGAGACACTGCTCCTCTAAATCAGATACTGAGACACTGCTCCTTTAAATCAGATACCGAGACACTGCTCCACTAAATCAGAAATCGAGACACTGCTCCACTAAATCAGATACCGAGACACTGCTCCTCTAAATCAGATACCGAGACACTGCTCCTCTAAATCAGATACCGAGACACTGCTCCTTTGAATCAGATACCGAGACACTGCTCCACTAAATCAGATACTGAGACACTGCTCCTCTAAATCAGATACCGAGACAATGCTCCACTAAATCAGATACCGAGACACTGCTCCACGAAATCAGATACCGAGACACTGCTCCTTTAATTCAGATACCTAGACACTGCTCCACTAAATCAGATACTGAGACACTGCTCCTCTAAATCAGAAACCGAGACACTGCTCCTCTAAATCAGATACTGAGACACTGCTCCTTTAAATCTGATACCGAGACGCTGCTCCTTTAGATCTGATACCGAGACACTGCTCCTCTAAATCAGATACCGAGACACTGCTCCTTTAAATCAGATACCGAGACACTGCTCCTCTAAATCAGAAACCGAGACACTGCTCCTCTAAATCAGATACTGAGACACTGCTCCTCTAAATCATATACTGAGACACTGCTCCTCTAAATCAGATACCGAGACACTGCTCCTCTAAATCAGATATCGAGACACTGATCCTTTAACTCAGATACTGAGACACTGCTCCTCTAAATCATATACTGAGACACTGCTCCTCTAAATCAGATACCGAGACACTGCTCCTCTAAATCAGATACCGAACACTGCTCCTCTAAATCAGATACCGAGAAACTGCTCCTCTCAATCAGATATCGAGACACTGCTCCTCTAAATCCGATACCGAGACACTGCTCCTCTAAATCAGATACCGAGACACTGCTCCTCTAAATCAGATACTGAGACACTGCTTGGCTAAATCAGATACTGAGACACTGCTCCTTTAAATCTGATACCGAGACACTGCTCCTTTAAATCAGATAATGAGACACTGCTTCTCTAAATCAGAAACCGAGACACTGCTCCTTTAAATCAGATACAGAGACACTGCTCCTCTAAATCAGATACTGGACACTGCTCCATAAATCAGATACCGAGACACTGCTCCTCTAAATCAGAAACCGAGACACTGCTCCTTTAAATCAGATACTGGACACTGCTCCATAAATCAGATACCGAGACACTGCTCCTCTAAATCTGATACCGAGACACTGCTCCTTTAAATCAGATACTGAGGCACTGCTCCTCTAAATCAGAAACCGAGACACTGCTCCTCTAAATCAGATACTGAGACACTGCTCCTCTAAATCAGATACTGAGACACTGCTCCTTTAAATCAGATACCGAGACGCTGCTCCTTTAAATCAGATACCGAGACACTGCTCCTCTAAATCAGAAACCGAGACACTGCTCCTCTAAATCAGATACTGAGAGACTGCTCCTCGAAATCAGATACCGAGACGCTGCTCCTCTAAATCAGATACCGAGCCACTGCTCCTCTAAATCAGATACTGAGACACTGCTCCTCTAAATCAGATCCCGACACACTGCTCCTCTGAATCAGATACCGAGACAAAGCTCCTTTAAATCAGATACCGAGACACAGCTCCTCTAAATCAGATACTGAGACACTGCTCCTCTAAATCAGATCCCGAGACACTGCTCCTCAAATCTGATAACGAGACACTGCTCCTCTAAATCAGATCCCGAGACACTGCTCCTCAAATCAGATACTGAGACACTGCTCCTCTAAATCAGATACCGAGACAGTGCTCCTCTGAATCAGATACTGAGACACTGCTCCTCCAAATCAGATACCGAGACAATGCTCCTCTAAATCAGATTCTAAGACACTGCCCCTTTAAATCAGATACTGAGACACTGCTCCTCTAAATCAGATACCGAGACAATGCTCCTCTAAATCAGATATCGAGACACTGCTCCTCTAAATCAGATACTGAGACACTGCCCCTCTGAATCAGATACCGAGACACTGCTCCTCTAAATCAGATACCGAGACACTGCTCCTCTAAATCATATACTGAGACACTGCTCCTCTAAAATAGATATCGAGACACTGATCCTTTAAATCTGATACTGAGACACTGCTCCTCTAAATCATATACTGAGACACTGCTCCTCTAAATCAGATACCGAGACACTGCTCCTCTAAATCAGATATCGAGACACTGATCCTTTAAATCAGATACTGAGACACTGCTCCTCTAAATCATATACTGAGACACTGCTCCTCTAAATCAGATACCGAGACACTGGTCCTCTAAATCATATACTGAGACACTGCTCCTCTAAATCAGATACCGAGACACTGCTCCTCTAAATCATATACTGAGACACTGCTCCTCTAAATCAGATACCGAGACACTGCTCCTCTAAATCAGATACCGAACACTGCTCCTCTAAATCAGATACCGAGAAACTGCTCCTCTAAATCAGATATCGAGACACTGCTCCTCTAAATCCGATACCGAGACACTGCTCCTCTAAATCAGATACCGAGACACTGCTCCTCTAAATCAGATACTGAGACACTGCTTGGCTAAATCAGATACTGAGACACTGCTCCTTTAAATCTGATACCGAGACACTGCTCCTTTAAATCAGATAATGAGACACTGCTTCTCTAAATCAGAAACCGAGACACTGCTCCTCTAAATCAGATACTGGACACTGCTCCATAAATCAGATACCGAGACACTGCTCCTCTAAATCAGAAACCGAGACACTGCTCCTTTAAATCAGATACTGAGACACTGCTCCATAAATCAGATACCGAGACACTGCTCCTCTAAATCTGATACCGAGACACTGCTCCTTTAAATCAGATACTGAGACACTGCTCCATAAATCAGATACCGAGACACTGCTCCTCTAAATCAGATACCGAGACACAGCTCGTCTAAATCAGATACCAAGACACTGCTCGTCTAAGTCAGATACTGAGACACTGCTCCTCTAAATCAGATACTGAGACACTGCTGCTCTAAATCAGGTACTGAGACACAGCGCCTCTAAATCAGATACTGAGACACTGCTCCTCTAAATCAGATACCGAGACAATGCTCCTTTAAATCAGATACTGAGACACTGCTCCATAAATCAGATACCGAGACACTGCTCCTCTAAATCAGATACTGAGACACTGCTCCTCTAAATCTGAAATCGAGACACTGCTCCTCTAAATCAGATACTGAGACACTGCTCCTCTAAATCAGAAATCGAGACACTGCTCCTCTAAATCAGATACTGAGACACTGCTCCTCTAAATCAGATACTGAGACACTGCTCCTCTAAATCAGAAATCGAGACACTGCTCCTCTAAATCAGATACTGAGACACTGCTCCTCTAAATCAGATACTGAGACACTGCTCCTCTAAATCAGAAATCGAGACACTGCTCCTCTAAATCAGATACTGAGACACTGCTCCTTTAAATCAGATACCGAGACACTGCTCCACTAAATCAGAAATCGAGACACTGCTCCACTAAATCAGATACCGAGACACTGCTCCTCTAAATCAGATACCGAGACACTGCTCCTCTAAATCAGATACCGAGACACTGCTCCTTTGAATCAGATACCGAGACACTGCTCCACTAAATCAGATACTGAGACACTGCTCCTCTAAATCAGATACCGAGACAATGCTCCACTAAATCAGATACCGAGACACTGCTCCACGAAATCAGATACCGAGACACTGCTCCTTTAATTCAGATACCTAGACACTGCTCCACTAAATCAGATACTGAGACACTGCTCCTCTAAATCAGAAACCGAGACACTGCTCCTCTAAATCAGATACTGAGACACTGCTCCTTTAAATCTGATACCGAGACGCTGCTCCTTTAGATCTGATACCGAGACACTGCTCCTCTAAATCAGATACCGAGACACTGCTCCTTTAAATCAGATACCGAGACACTGCTCCTCTAAATCAGAAACCGAGACACTGCTCCTCTAAATCAGATACTGAGACACTGCTCCTCTAAATTAGATACTGAGACACTGCTCCTTTAAATCAGATACCGAGACGCTGCTCCTTTAAATCAGATACCGAGACACTGCTCCTCTAAATCAGAAACCGAGACACTGCTCCTCTATATCAGATACTGAGAGACTGCTCCTCTAAATCAGATACGAGACGCTGCTCCTCTAAATCAGATACCGAGACACTGCTCCTCTAAATCAGATACTGAGACACTGCTCCTCTAAATCAGATCCCGAGACACTGCTCCTCTGAATCAGATACCGAGACAAAGCTCCTTTAAATCAGATACCGAGACACAGCTCCTCTAAATCAGATACTGAGACACTGCTCCTCTAAATCAGATCCCGGGACACTGCTCCTCAAATCTGATAACGAGACACTGCTCCTCTAAATCAGATCCCGAGACACTGCTCCTCAAATCAGATACTGAGACACTGCTCCTCTAAATCAGATACCGAGACACTGCTCCTCTAAATCAGATACTGAGACACTGCTCCTCTAAATCAGATACCGAGACACTGCTCCTCTAAATCAGATACCGAGACAATGCTCCTCTAAATCAGATACTGAGACACTGCCCCTTTAAATCAGATACTGAGACACTGCTCCTCTAAATCAGATACCGAGACAATGCTCCTCTAAATCAGATACCGAGACACTGCTCCTCTAAATCAGATACGGAGACACTGCCCCTCTGAATCAGATACCGAGACACTGCTCCTCTAAATCAGATACCGAGACACTGCTCCTCTAAATCATATACTGAGACACTGCTCCTCTAAATCATATACTGAGACACTGCTCCTCTAAATCAGATACCGAGACACTGCTCCTCTAAATCATATACTGAGACACTGCTCCTCTAAATCAGATACCGAGACACTGCTCCTCTAAATCATATACCGAGACACTGCTCCTCTAAATCAGATACCGAGACACTGCTCCTCTAAATCAGATACCGAACACTGCTCCTCTAAATCAGATACCGAGAAACTGCTCCTCTAAATCAGATATCGAGACACTGCTCCTCTAAATCAGATACCGAGACACTGCTCCTCTAAATCAGATACCGAGACACTGCTCCTCTAAATCAGGTACTGAGACACTGCTCCGCTGAATCAGATACTGAGACACTGATCCTTTAAATCTGATACCGAGACGCTGCTCCATTAAATCAGATACCGAGACACTGCTCCTCCAAATCAGATACTGAGACACTGCTCCTTTAAATCAGATACTGAGACACTGCTCCTCTAAATCAGATTGTGAGACACTGCTCCTCTAAATCAGATTCCGAGACACTGCTCCACTAAATCAAATACCGGGACACTGCTCCTTTAAATCAGATACCGAGACACTGCTCCTCTAAATCAGATACTGAGACACTGCTCCTTTAAATCAGATACTGAGACACTGCTCCTTTAAATCAGATACTGAGACACTGCTCCTCTAAATCAGATACTGAGACACTGCTCCTTTAAATCAGATACTGAGACTCTGCTCCTCTAAATCAGATACTGAGACACTGCTCCTCTAAATCAGATACCGAGACACTGCTCATCTAAATCAGATACTGAGACACTGCTCCTTTAAATCAGATACTGAGACACTGCTCCTTTAAATCAGATACTGAGACACTGCTTCTCTAAAGCAGATACCGAGACACTGCTCCTCTAAATCAGATACCGAGACACTGCTCCTCTAAATCAGATACTGAGACACTGCTCATCTAAATCAGATACCGAGACACTGCTCCTTTAAATCAGATACCGAGACACTGCTCCACTAAATCAGATACCGAGACACTGCTCCACTAAATCAGATACCGAGACACTGCTCCTCTAAATCAGATACCGAGACACTGCTCCTCTAAATCAGATACCGAGACACTGCTCCTCTAAATCAGATACCGAGACACTGCTCCTCTAAATCAGATACCGAGACACAGCGCCTCTAAATCAGATACCGAGACACTGCTCCTCTAAATCAGATACCGTGACACTGCTCCTCTAAATCAGATACCGGGACACTGCTCCTCTAAATCAGATACCGAGACACAGCGCCTCTAAATCAGATACCGAGACACTGCTCCTCTAAATCAGATACCGAGACACTGCTCCTCTAAATCAGATACCGAGACACTGCTCCTCTAAATCAGATACTGAGACACTGCTCATCTAAATCAGATACCGAGACACTGCTCCTTTAAATCAGATACCGAGACACTGCTCCAATAAATCAGATACCGAGACACTGCTCCTCTAAATCAGATACCGAGACACTGCTCCACTAAATCAGATACTGAGACACTGCCCCTCTGAATCAGATACCTAGACAATGCTCCTCTAAATCAGATTCTGAGACACTGCCCCTTTAAATCAGATACTGAGACACTGCTCCTCTTAATCAGATACCGAGACACTGCTCCTCTAAATCAGATACTGAGACACTGCCCCTCTGAATCAGATACCGAGACACTGCTCCTCTAAATCAGATACCGAGACACTGCTCCTCTAAATCATATACTGAGACACTGCTCCTCTAAATCATATACTGAGACACTGCTCCTCTAAATCAGATACCGAGACACTGGTCCTCTAAATCATATACTGAGACACTGCTCCTCTAAATCAGATACCGAGACACTGCTCCTCTAAATCATATACTGAGACACTGCTCCTCTAAGTCAGATACCGAGACACTGCTCCTCTAAATCAGATACCGAACACTGCTCCTCTAAATCAGATACCGAGAAACTGCTCCTCTAAATCAGATATCGAGACACTGCTCCTCTAAATCAGATACCGAGACACTGCTCCTCTAAATCAGATACCGAGACACTGCTCCTCTAAATCAGATACTGAGACACTGCTTGGCTAAATCAGATACTCAGACACTGCTCCTTTAAATCTGATACCGAGACACTGCTCCTTTAAATCAGATAATGAGACACTGCTTCTCTAAATCAGAAACCGAGACACTGCTCCTTTAAATCAGATACTGGACACTGCTCCATAAATCAGATACCGAGACACTGCTCCTCTAAATCAGATACTGGACACTGCTCCATAAATCAGATACCGAGACACTGCTCCTCTAAATCTGATACCGAGACACTGCTCCTTTAAATCAGATACTGAGACACTGCTCCTCTAAATCAGATACCGAGACACTGCTCGTCTAAATCAGATACCAAGACACTGCTCGTCTAAATCAGATACTGAGACACTGCTCCTCTAAATCAGATACTGAGACACTGCTGCTCTAAATCAGGTACTGAGACACAGCGCCTCTAAATCAGATACTGAGACACTGCTCCTCTAAATCAGATACCGAGACAATGCTCCTTTAAATCAGATACTGAGACACTGCTCCATAAATCAGATACCGAGACACTGCTCCTCTAAATCAGATACTGAGACACTGCTCCTCTAAATCAGAAATCGAGACACTGCTCCTCTAAATCAGATACTGAGACACTGCTCCTCTAAATCAGAAATCGAGACACTGATCCTCTAAATCAGATACTGAGACACTGCTCCTCTAAATCAGATACTGAGACACTGCTCCTCTAAATCAGAAATCGAGACACTGCTCCTCTAAATCAGATACTGAGACACTGCTCCTCTAAATCAGATACTGAGACACTGCTCCTCTAAATCAGAAATCGAGACACTGCTCCTCTAAATCAGATACTGAGACACTGCTCCTTTAAATCAGATACCGAGACACTGCTCCACTAAATCAGAAATCGAGACACTGCTCCACTAAATCAGATACAGAGACACTGCTCCTCTAAATCAGATACCGAGACACTGCTCCTCTAAATCAGATACTGAGACACTGCTCCTTTAAATCAGATACCGAGACACTGCTCCACTAAATCAGATACTGAGACACTGCTCCTCTAAATCAGATACCGAGACAATGCTCCACTAAATCAGATACCGAGACACTGCTCCACGAAATCAGATACCGAGACACTGCTCCTTTAATTCAGATACCTAGACACTGCTCCACTAAATCAGATACTGAGACACTGCTCCTCTAAATCAGAAACCGAGACACTGCTCCTCTAAATCAGATACTGAGACACTGCTCCTTTAAATCTGATACCGAGACGCTGCTCCTTTAGATCTGATACCGAGACACTGCTCCTCTGAATCAGATACCGAGACACTGCTCCTTTAAATCAGATACCGAGACACTGCTCCTCTAAATCAGAAACCGAGACACTGCTCCTCTAAATCAGATACTGAGACACTGCTCCTCTAAATTAGATACTGAGACACTGCTCCTTTAAATCAGATACCGAGACGCTGCTCCTTTAAATCAGATACCGAGACACTGCTCCTCTAAATCAGAAACCGAAACACTGCTCCTCTAAATCAGATACTGAGAGACTGCTCCTCTAAATCAGATACGAGACGCTGCTCCTCTAAATCAGATACCGAGACACTGCTCCTCTAAATCAGATACTGAGACACTGCTCCTCTAAATCAGATCCCGAGACACTGCTCCTCTGAATCAGATACCGAGACAAAGCTCCTTTAAATCAGATACCGAGACACAGCTCCTCTAAATCAGATACTGAGACACTGCTCCTCTAAATCAGATCCCGAGACACTGCTCCTCAAATCTGATAACGAGACACTGCTCCTCTAAATCAGATCTCGAGACACTGCTGCTCTAAATCAGATACTGAGACACTGCTCCTCTAAATCAGATACCGAGACACTGCTCCTCTAAATCAGATACCGAGACAATGCTCCTCTAAATCAGATACTTAGACACTGCCCCTTTAAATCAGATACTGAGACACTGCTCCTCCAAATCAGATACCGAGACACTGCCCCTCTAAATCAGATACCGAGACACTGCTCCTCTAAATCAGATACGGAGACACTGCCCCTCTGAATCAGATACCAAGACACCGCTCCTCTAAATCAGATACCGAGACACTGCTCCTCTAAATCATATACTGAGACACTGCTCCTCTAAATCATATACTGAGACACTGCTCCTCTAAATCAGATACCGAGACACTGCTCCTCTAAATCATATACTGAGACACTGCTCCTCTAAATCAGATACCGAGACACTGCTCCTCTAAATCATATACCGAGACACTGCTCCTCTAAATCAGATACCGAGACACTGCTCCTCTAAATCAGATACCGAACACTGCTCCTCTAAATCAGATACCGTGAAACTGCTCCTCTAAATCAGATATCGAGACACTGCTCCTCTAAATCAGATACCGAGAAACTGCTCCTCTAAATCAGATACAGAGACACTGCTCCTCTAAATCAGATACTGAGACACTGCTCCGCTAAATCAGATACTGAGACACTGCTCCTTTAAATCTGATACCGAGACACTGCTCCTTTAAATCAGATAATGAGACACTGCTTCTCTAAATCAGAAACCGAGACACTGCTCCTTTAAATCAGATACTGGACACTGCTCCAGAAATCAGATACCGAGACACTGCTCCTCTAAATCAGATACCGAGACACTGCTCCTCTAAATCTGATACCGAGACACTGCTCCTCCAAATCAGATACTGAGACACTGCTCCTTTAAATCAGATACTGAGACACTGCTCCATAAATCAGATACCGAGACACTGCTCCTCTAAATCAGATACTGAGACACTGCTCCTCTAAACCAGATCCCGAGACGCTGCTCCTCTAAATCAGATACCGAGACGCTGCTCCATTAAATCAGATACCAAGACACTGCTCCTCCAAATCAGATACTGAGACACTGCTCCTTTAAATCAGATACTGAGACACTGCTCCTCTAAATCAGATTGTGAGACACTGCTCCTCTAAATCAGATTCCGAGACACTGCTCCACTAAATCAAATACCGGGACACTGCTCCTTTAAATCAGATACCGAGACACTGCTCCTCTAAATCAGATATTGAGACACTGCTCCTTTAAATCAGATACTGAGACACTGCTCCTTTAAATCAGATACTGAGACACTGCTCCTTTAAATCAGATACTGAGACACTGCTCCTCTAAATCAGATACTGAAACACTGCTCCTTTAAATCAGATACTGAGACTCTGCTCCTCTAAATCAGATACCGAGACACTGCTCCTCTAAATCAGATACCGAGACACTGCTCATCTAAATCAGATACTGAGACACTGCTCCTTTAAATCAGATACTGAGACACTGCTTCTCTAAAGCAGATACCGAGACACTGCTCCTCTAAATCAGATACCGAGACACTGCTCCACTAAATCAGATACCGAGACACTGCTCCACTAAATCAGATACCGAGACACTGCTCCTCTAAATCAGATACCGAGACACTGCTCCTCTAAATCAGATACCGAGACACTGCTCCTCTAAATCAGATACCGAGACACAGCACCTCTAAATCAGATACCGAGACACTGCTCCTCTAAATCAGATACCGTGACACTGCTCCTCTAAATCAGATACCGAGACACTGCTCCTCTAAATCAGATACCGAGACACAGCGCCTCTAAATCAGATTCCGAGATACTGCTCATCTAAATCAGATACCGAGACACTGCTCCTCTAAATCAGATACCGAGACACTGCTCCTCTAAATCAGATACTGAGACACTGCTCATCTAAATCAGATACCGAGACACTGCTCCTTGAAATCAGATACCGAGACACTGCTCCAATAAATCAGATACCGAGACACTGCTCCTCTAAATCAGATACCGAGACACTGCTCCTTGAAATCAGATACCGAGACACTGCTCCATTAAATCAGATACTGAGAAACTGCTCCTCTAAATCAGATACCGAGACAATGCTCCACTAAATCAGATACCGAGACACTGCTCCACGAAATCAGATACCGAGACACTGCTCCTTTAATTCAGATACCTAGACACTGCTCCACTAAATCAGATACTGAGACACTGCTCCTCTAAATCAGAAACAGAGACACTGCTCCTCTAAATCAGATACTGAGACACTGCTCCTTTAAATCTGATACCGAGACGCTGCTCCTTTAGATCTGATACCGAGACACTGCTCCTCCAAATCAGATACCGAGACACTGCTCCTTTAAATCAGATACCGAGACACTGCTCCTCTAAATCAGAAACCGAGACACTGCTCCTCTAAATCAGATACTGAGACACTGCTCCTCTAAATCAGATACTGAGACACTGCTCCTTTAAATCAGATACCGAGACGCTGCTCCTTTAAATCAGATACCGAGACAATGCTCCTCTAAATCAGAAACCGAGACACTGCTCCTCTAAATCAGATACTGAGACACTGCTCCTCTAAATCAGATACCGAGCCGCTGCTCCTCTAAATCAGATACCGAGACACTGCTCCTCTAAATCAGATCCCGAGACACTGCTCCTCTGAATCAGATACCGAGACACAGCTCCTTTAAATCAGATACCGAGACACTGCTCCTCTAAATCAGATACTGAGACACTGCTCCTCTAAATCAGATCCTGAGACACTGCTCCTCAAATCTGATCACGAGACACTGCTCCTCTAAATCAGATCCCGAGACACTGCTCCTCTAAATCAGATACCGAGACACTGCTCCTCTAAATCAGATACCGAGACAATGCTCCTCTAAATCAGATACTGAGACACTGCCCCTTTAAATCAGATACTGAGACACTGCTCCTCTAAATCAGATACCGAGACAATGCTCCTCTAAGTCAGATACCGAGACACTGCTCCTCTAAATCAGATACTGAGACACTGCCCCTCTGAATCAGATACCGAGACACTGCTCCTCTAAATCAGATACCGAGACACTGCTCCTTAAATCATATACTGAGACACTGCTCCTCTAAATCAGATACCGAGACACTGCTCCTCTAAATCAGATACTGAGACACTGCCCCTCTGAATCAGATACTGAGACACTGCTCCTCCAAATCAGATACCGAGACACTGCTCCTCTAAATCAGATACCGAGACACTGCTCCTCTAAATCAGATACCGAGAAACTGCTCCTCTAAATCAGATATCGAGACACTGCTCCTCTAAATCAGATACCGAGACACTGCTCCTCTAAATCAGATACCGAGACACTGCTCCTCTAAATCAGATACTGAGACACTGCTCTGCTAAATCAGATACTGAGACACTGCTCCTTTAAATCTGATACCGAGACACTGCTCCTTTAAATCAGATAATGAGACACTGCTTCTCTAAATCAGAAACCGAGCCACTGCTCCTTTAAATCAGATACTGAGACACTGCTCCATAAATCAGATACCGAGACACTGCTCCTCTAAACCAGATACCGAGACACTGCTCCTCTAAATCTGATACCGAGACACTGCTCCTCTAAATCTGATACCGAGACACTGCTCCTTTAAATCAGATACTGAGACACTGCTCCATAAATCAGATACCGAGACACTGCTCCTCGAAATCGGATACCGAGACACTGCTCCTCTAAATCAGATACCGAGACACTGCTCCTCCAAATCTGAAACCGAGACACTGCTCCTTTAAATCAGATACTGAGACACTGCTCCATAAATCAGATACCGAGACACTGCTCCTCTAAATCTGATACCGAGACACTGCTCCTTTAAATCAGATACTGAGACACTGCTCCTCTAAATCAGATACCGAGACACTGCTCGTCTAAATCAGATACCAAGACACTGCTCCTCTAAATCAGGTACTGAGACACTGCTCCTTTACATCAGATATTGAGACACTGCTCCATAAATCAGATACCGAGACACTGCTCCTCTAAATCAGATACCGAGACACTGCTCGTCTAAATCAGATACCAAGACACTGCTCCTCTAAATCAGATACCGAGACGCTGCTCCATTAAATCAGATACCGAGACACTGCTCCTCCAAATCAGATACTGAGACACTGCTCCTTTAAATCAGATACTGAGACACTGCTCCTCTAAATCAGATTGTGAGACACTGCTCCTCTAAATCAGATTCCGAGACACTGCTCCACTAAATCAAATACCGGGACACTGCTCCTTTAAATCAGATACCGAGACACTGCTCCTCTAAATCAGATACTGAGACACTGCTCCTTTAAATCAGATACTGAGACACTGCTCCTCTAAATCAGATACTGAGACACTGCTCCTCTAAATCAGATACCGAGACACTGCTCCTTTAAATCAGATACTGAGACACTGCTCCTTTAAATCAGATACTGAGACACTGCTCCTCTAAATCAGATACTGAGACACTGCTCCTTTAAATCAGATACCGAGACACTGCTCCTCTAAATCAGATACCGAGACACTGCTCATCTAAATCAGATACTGAGACACTGCTCCTTTAAATCAGATGCTGAGAAACTGCTCCTTTAAATCAGATACTGAGACACTGCTTCTCTAAAGCAGATACCGAGACACTGCTCCTCTAAATCAGATACCGAGACACTGCTCCTCTAAATCAGATACTGAGACACTGCTCCTCTAAATCAGATACTGAGACACTGCTCCTCTCAATCAGATACCAAGACACTGCTCCTCTAAATCAGATACCGAGACACTGCTCCTCTAAATCAGATACCGAGACACTGCTCCTCTAAATCAGATGCTGAGACACAGCTCCTCTAAATCAGATACCGAGACACTGCTCCTCTAAATCAGATACCGAGACACAGCGCCTCTAAATCAGATACCGAGACACTGCTCCTCTAAATCAGATACAGAGACACTTCTCCTATAAATCAGATACCGAGACACTGCTCCTCTAAATCAGATACCGAGACACTGCTCCTCTAAATCAGATACCGAGACACTGCTCCTCTAAATCTGATACCGAGACACTGCTCCTATAAATCAGATACCGAGACAATGCTCCTCTGAATCAGATACCGAGACACTGCTCCTCTAAATCAAATACCGAGACACTGCTCCTCTAAATCAGATACCGAGACACTGCTCCTCTAAATCATATACTGAGACACTGCTCCTCTAAATCAGATACCGAGACACTGCTCCTCTAAATCAGATACTGAGACACTGCTCCTCTAAATCAGATACCGAGACACTGCTCCTCTAAATCAGATACTGAGACACTGCCCCTCTAAATCAGATACTGAGACACTGCTCCTCCAAATCAGATACCGAGACACTGCTCCTCTAAATCAGATACCGAGACACTGCTCCTCTCAATCAGATATCGAGACACTGCTCCTCTAAATCAGATACCGAGACACTGCTCCTCTAAATCAGATACTGAGACACTGCTCCGCTAAATCAGATACTGAGACACTGCTCCTTTAAATCTGAGACCGAGACACTGCTCCTTTAAATCAGACAATGAGACACTGCTTCTCTAAATCAGATACCGAGACACTGCTCCTCTAAATCAGATACCGAGACACTGCTCCTCTAAATCAGATACCAAGACACTGCTCCTCTAAATCAGATACCGAGACACTGCTCCTCTAAATCAGATACCGAGACACTGCTCCTCTAAATCAGATACCGTGACACTGCTCCTCTAAATCAGATACCGAGACACTGCTCCTCTAAATCAGATACCGAGACACAGCGCCTCTAAATCAGATACCGAGACACTGCTCATCTAAATCAGATACCGAGACACTGCTCCTCTAAATCAGATACCGAGACACTGCTCCTCTAAATCAGATACTGAGACACTGCTCATCTAAATCAGATACCGAGACACTGCTCCTTTAAATCAGATACCGAGACACTGCTCCAATAAATCAGATACCGAGACACTGCTCCTCTAAATCAGATACCGAGACACTGCTCCTTGAAATCAGATACCGAGACACTGCTCCATTAAATCAGATACTGAGAAACTGCTCCTCTAAATCAGATACCGAGACAATGCTCCACTAAATCAGATACCGAGACACTGCTCCACGAAATCAGATACCGAGACACTGCTCCTTTAATTCAGATACCTAGACACTGCTCCACTAAATCAGATACTGAGACACTGCTCCTCTAAATCAGAAACAGAGACACTGCTCCTCTAAATCAGATACTGAGACACTGCTCCTTTAAATCTGATACCGAGACGCTGCTCCTTTAGATCTGATACCGAGACACTGCTCCTCCAAATCAGATACCGAGACACTGCTCCTTTAAATCAGATACCGAGACACTGCTCCTCTAAATCAGAAACCGAGACACTGCTCCTCTAAATCAGATACTGAGACACTGCTCCTCTAAATCAGATACTGAGACACTGCTCCTTTAAATCAGATACCGAGACGCTGCTCCTTTAAATCAGATACCGAGACAATGCTCCTCTAAATCAGAAACCGAGACACTGCTCCTCTAAATCAGATACTGAGACACTGCTCCTCTAAATCAGATACCGAGACGCTGCTCCTCTAAATCAGATACCGAGACACTGCTCCTCTAAATCAGATCCCGAGACACTGCTCCTCTGAATCAGATACCGAGACACAGCTCCTCTAAATCAGATACCGAGACACTGCTCCTCTAAATCAGATACTGAGACACTGCTCCTCTAAATCAGATCCTGAGACACTGCTCCTCAAATCTGATCACGAGACACTGCTCCTCTAAATCAGATCCCGAGACACTGCTCCTCTAAATCAGATACCGAGACACTGCTCCTCTAAATCAGATACCGAGACAATGCTCCTCTAAATCAGATACTGAGACACTGCCCCTTTAAATCAGATACTGAGACACTGCTCCTCTAAATCAGATACCGAGACACTGCGCCTCTAAATCAGATACCGAGACACTGCTCCTCTAAATCAGATACTGAGACACTGCCCCTCTAAATCAGATACTGAGACACTGCTCCTCCAAATCAGATACCGAGACACTGCTCCTCTAAATCGGATACCGAGACACTGCTCCTCTAAATCAGATACTGAGACACTGCCCCTCTGAATCAGATACCGAGACACTGCTCCTCTAAATCAGATACTGAGACACTGCTCCTCTAAATCAGATACCGAGACACTGCTCCTCTAAATCAGATACCGAGACACTGCTCCTCTAAATCAGATACTGAGACACTGCCCCTCTAAATCAGATACTGAGACACTGCTCCTCCAAATCAGATACCGAGACACTGCTCCTCTAAATCAGATACCGAGACACTGCTCCTCTAAATCAGATACCGAGACACTGCTCCTCTAAATCAGATACCGAGAAACTGCTCCTCTAAATCAGATATCGAGACACTGCTCCTCTAAATCAGATACCGAGACACTGCTCCTCTAAATCAGATACCGAGACACTGCTCCTCTAAATCAGATACTGAGACACTGCTCTGCTAAATCAGATACTGAGACACTGCTCCTTTAAATCTGATACCTAGACACTGCTCCTTTAAATCAGATAATGAGACACTGCTTCTCTAAATCAGAAACCGAGCCACTGCTCCTTTAAATCAGATACTGAGACACTGCTCCATAAATCAGATACCGAGACACTGCTCCTCTAAACCAGATACCGAGACACTGCTCCTCTAAATCTGATACCGAGACACTGCTCCTCTAAATCTGATACCGAGACACTGCTCCTTTAAATCAGATACTGAGACACTGCTCCATAAATCAGATACCGAGACACTGCTCCTCGAAATCAGATACCGAGACACTGCTCCTCTAAATCAGATACCGAGACACTGCTCCTCCAAATCTGAAACCGAGACACTGCTCCTTTAAATCAGATACTGAGACACTGCTCCATAAATCAGATACCGAGACACTGCTCCTCTAAATCTGATACCGAGACACTGCTCCTTTAAATCAGATACTGAGACACTGCTCCTCTAAATCAGATACCGAGACACTGCTCGTCTAAATCAGATACCAAGACACTGCTCCTCTAAATCAGGTACTGAGACACTGCTCCTTTAAATCAGATATTGAGACACTGCTCCATAAATCAGATACCGAGACACTGCTCCTCTAAATCAGATACCGAGACACTGCTCGTCTAAATCAGATACCAAGAGACTGCTCCTCTAAATCAGATACCGAGACGCTGCTCCATTAAATCAGATACCGAGACACTGCTCCTCCAAATCAGATACTGAGACACTGCTCCTTTAAATCAGATACTGAGACACTGCTCCTCTAAATCAGATTGTGAGACACTGCTCCTCTAAATCAGATTCCGAGACACTGCTCCACTAAATCAAATACCGGGACACTGCTCCTTTAAATCAGATACCGAGACACTGCTGCTCTAAATCAGATACTGAGACACTGCTCCTTTAAATCAGATACTGAGACACTGCTCCTCTAAATCAGATACTGAGACACTGCTCCTCTAAATCAGATACTGAGACACTGCTCCTTTAAATCAGATACTGAGACACTGCTCCTTTAAATCAGATACTGAGACACTGCTCCTCTAAATCAGATACTGAGACACTGCTCCTTTAAATCAGATACTGAGACACTGCTCCTCAAAATCAGATACCGAGACACTGCTCCTCTAAATCAGATACCGAGACACTGCTCATCTAAATCAGATACTGAGACACTGCTCCTTTAAATCAGATGCTGAGACACTGCTCCTTAAAATCAGATACTGAGACACTGCTTCTCTAAAGCAGATACCGAGACACTGCTCCTCTAAATCAGATACCGAGACACTGCTCCTCTAAATCAGATACTGAGACACTGCTCCTCTAAATCAGATACTGAGACACTGCTCCTCTAAATCAGATACCAAGACACTGCTCCTCTAAATCAGATACCGAGACACTGCTCCTCTAAATCAGATACCGAGACACTGCTCCTCTAAATCAGATGCTGAGACACAGCTCCTCTAAATCAGATACCGGGACACTGCTCCTCTAAATCAGATACCGAGACACAGCGCCTCTAAATCAGATACCGAGACACTGCTCCTCTAAATCAGATACTGAGACACTGCTCCTCTAAATCAGATACCTAGACAATGTTCCTCTAAATCAGATACTGAGACACTGCTCATCTAAATCAGATACCGAGACACTGCTCCTTTAAATCAGATACCGAGACACTGCTCCACTAAATCAGATACCGAGACACTGCTCCACTAAATCAGATACCGAGACACTGCTCCTCTAAATCAGATACCGAGACACTGCTCCTCTAAATCAGATACCGAGACACTGCTCCTCTAAATCAGATACCGAGACACAGCGCCTCTAAATCAGATACCGAGACACTGCTCATCTAAATCAGATACCGAGACACTGCTCCTCTAAATCAGATACCGAGACACAGCTCCTCTAAATCAGATACTGAGACACTGCTCATCTAAATCAGATACCGAGACACTGCTCCTTTAAATCAGATACCGAGACTCTGCTCCAATAAATCAGATACCGAGACACTGCTCCTCTAAATCAGATACCGAGACACTGCTCCTCTAAATCAGATACCGAGACACTGCTCCTTTAAATCAGATACCGAGACACTGCTCCACTAAATCAGATACTGAGACACTGCTCCTCTAAATCAGATACCGAGACAATGCTCCACTAAATCAGATACCGAGACACTGCTCCACGAAATCAGATACCGAGACACTGCTCCTTTAATTCAGATACCTAGACACTGCTCCACTAAATCAGATACTGAGACACTGCTCCTCTAAATCAGATACTGAGACATTGCTCCTCGAAATCAGATTGTGAGACACTGCTCCTCTAAATCAGATACCGAGACACTGCTCCACTAAATCAAATACCGGGACACTGCTCCTTTAAATCAGATACCGAGACACTGCTCCTCTAAATCAGATACTGAGACACTGCTCCTTTAAATCAGATACTGAGACACTGCTCCTTTAAATCAGATACTGAGACACTGCTCCTCTAAATCAGATACTGAGACACTGCTCCTTTAAATCAGATACTGAGACACTGCTCCTCTAAATCAGATACCGAGACACTGCTGCTCTAAATCAGATACCGAGACACTGCTCCTCTAAATCAGATACTGAGACACTGCTCCTTTAAATCAGATACTGAGACACAGCAACTTTAAATCAGATACTGAGACACTGCTTCTCTAAAGCAGATACCGAGACACTGCTCCTCTAAATCAGATACCGAGACACTGCTCCTCGAAATCAGATACTGAGACACTGCTCCTCTAAATCAGATACTGAGACACTGCTCCTCTAAATCAGCTACCAAGACACTGCTCCTCTAAATCAGATACCGAGACACTGCTCCTCTAAATCAGATACTGAGACACTGCTCCTCTAAATCAGATACAGAGACACTTCTCCTATAAATCAGATACCGAGACACTGCTCCTCTAAATCAGATACCGAGACACTGCTCCTCTAAATCAGATACCGAGACACTGCTCCTCTAAATCTGATACCGAGACACTGCTCCTATAAATCAGATACCGAGACAATGCTCCTCTGAATCAGATACCGAGACACTGCTCCTCTAAATCAGATACCGAGACACTGCTCCTCTAAATCAGATACTGAGACACTGCCCCTCTAAATCAGATACTGAGACACTGCTCCTCCAAATCAGATACCGAGACACTGCTCCTCTAAATCGGATACCGAGACACTGCTCCTCTAAATCAGATACTGAGACACTGCCCCTCTGAATCAGATACCGAGACACTGCTCCTCTAAATCAGATACTGAGACACTGCTCCTCTAAATCAGATACCGAGACACTGCTCCTCTAAATCAGATACCGAGACACTGCTCCTCTAAATCAGATACTGAGACACTGCCCCTCTAAATCAGATACTGAGACGCTGCTCCTCCAAATCAGATACCGAGACACTGCTCCTCTAAATCAGATACCGAGACACTGCTCCTCTAAATCAGATACCGAGACACTGCTCCTCTAAATCAGATACCGAGAAACTGCTCCTCTAAATCAGATATCGAGACACTGCTCCTCTAAATCAGATACCGAGACACTGCTCCTCTAAATCAGATACCGAGACACTGCTCCTCTAAATCAGATACTGAGACACTGCTCTGCTAAATCAGATACTGAGACACTGCTCCTTTAAATCTGATACCTAGACACTGCTCCTTTAAATCAGATAATGAGACACTGCTTCTCTAAATCAGAAACCGAGCCACTGCTCCTTTAAATCAGATACTGAGACACTGCTCCATAAATCAGATACCGAGACACTGCTCCTCTAAACCAGATACCGAGACACTGCTCCTCTAAATCTGATACCGAGACACTGCTCCTCTAAATCTGATACCGAGACACTGCTCCTTTAAATCAGATACTGAGACACTGCTCCATAAATCAGATACCGAGACACTGCTCCTCGAAATCAGATACCGAGACACTGCTCCTCTAAATCAGATACCGAGACACTGCTCCTCTAAATCAGATACCGAGACACTGCTCCTCCAAATCTGAAACCGAGACACTGCTCCTTTAAATCAGATACTGAGACACTGCTCCATAAATCAGATACCGAGACACTGCTCCTCTAAATCTGATACCGAGACACTGCTCCTTTAAATCAGATACTGAGACACTGCTCCTCTAAATCAGATACCGAGACACTGCTCGTCTAAATCAGATACCAAGACACTGCTCCTCTAAATCAGGTACTGAGACACTGCTCCTTTAAATCAGATATTGAGACACTGCTCCATAAATCAGATACCGAGACACGGCTCCTCTAAATCAGATACCGAGACACTGCTCGTCTAAATCAGATACCAAGACACTGCTCCTCTAAATCAGATACCGAGACGCTGCTCCATTAAATCAGATACCGAGACACTGCTCCTCCAAATCAGATACTGAGACACTGCTCCTTTAAATCAGATACTGAGACACTGCTCCTCTAAATCAGATTGTGAGACACTGCTCCTCTAAATCAGATTCCGAGTCACTGCTCCACTAAATCAAATACCGGGACACTGCTCCTTTAAATCAGATACCGAGACACTGCTGCTCTAAATCAGATACTGAGACACTGCTCCTTTAAATCAGATACTGAGACACTGCTCCTTTAAATCAGATACTGAGACACTGCTCCTCTAAATCAGATACTGAGACACTGCTCCTCTAAATCAGATAATGAGACACTGCTCCTTTAAATCAGATACTGAGACACTGCTCCTTTAAATCAGATACTGAGACACTGCTCCTCTAAATCAGATACTGAGACACTGCTCCTTTAAATCAGATACTGAGACACTGCTCCTCTAAATCAGATACCGAGACACTGCTCCTCTAAATCAGATACCGAGACACTGCTCATCTAAATCAGATACTGAGACACTGCTCCTTTAAATCAGATGCTGAGACATTACTCCTTTAAATCAGATACTGCGACACTGCTTCTCTAAAGCAGATACCGAGACACTGCTCCTCTAAATCAGATACCGAGACACTGCTCCTCTAAATCAGATACTGAGACACTGCTCCTCTAAATCAGATACTGAGACACTGCTCCTCTAAATCAGATACCAAGACACTGCTCCTCTAAATCAGATACCGAGACACTGCTCCTCTAAATCAGATACCGAGACACTGCTCCTCTAAATCAGATGCTGAGACACAGCTCCTCTAAATCAGATACCGGGACACTGCTCCTCTAAATCAGATACCGAGACACAGCGCCTCTAAATCAGATACCGAGACACTGCTCCTCTAAATCAGATACTGAGACACTGCTCCTCTAAATCAGATACCTAGACACTGCTCCTCTAAATCAGATACTGAGACACTGCTCATCTAAATCAGATACCGAGACACTGCTCCTTTAAATCAGATACCGAGACACTGCTCCACTAAATCAGATACCGAGACACTGCTCCACTAAATCAGATACCGAGACACTGCTCCTCTAAATCAGATACCGAGACACTGCTCCTCTAAATCAGATACCGAGACACTGCTCCTCTAAATCAGATACCGAGACACAGCGCCTCTAAATCAGATACCGAGACACTGCTCATCTAAATCAGATACCGAGACACTGCTCCTCTAAATCAGATACCGAGACACTGCTCCTCTAAATCAGATACTGAGACACTGCTCATCTAAATCAGATACCGAGACACTGCTCCTTTAAATCAGATACCGAGACTCTGCTCCAATAAATCAGATACCGAGACACTGCTCCTCTAAATCAGATACCGAGACACTGCTCCTCTAAATCAGATACCGAGACACTGCTCCTTTAAATCAGATACCGAGACAGTGCTCCACTAAATCAGATACTGAGACACTGCTCCTCTAAATCAGATACCGAGACAATGCTCCACTAAATCAGATACCGAGACACTGCTCCACGAAATCAGATACCGAGACACTGCTCCTTTAATTCAGATACCTAGTCACTGCTCCACTAAATCAGATACTGAGACACTGCTCCTCTAAATCAGATACTGAGACATTGCTCCTCGAAATCAGATTGTGAGACACTGCTCCTCTAAATCAGATACCGAGACACTGCTCCACTAAATCAAATACCGGGACACTGCTCCTTTAAATCAGATACCGAGACACTGCTCCTCTAAATCAGATACTGAGACACTGCTCCTTTAAATCAGATACTGAGACACTGCTCCTTTAAATCAGATACTGAGACACTGCTCCTCTAAATCAGATACTGAGACACTGCTCCTTTAAATCAGATACTGAGACACTGCTCCTCTAAATCAGATACCGAGACACTGCTCCTCTAAATCAGATACCGAGACACTGCTCCTCTAAATCAGATACTGAGACACTGCTCCTTTAAATCAGATACTGAGACACAGCAACTTTAAATCAGATACTGAGACACTGCTTCTCTAAAGCAGATACCGAGACACTGCTCCTCTAAATCAGATACCGAGACACTGCTCCTCGAAATCAGATACTGAGACACTGCTCCTCTAAATCAGATACTGAGACACTGCTCCTCTAAATCAGATACTGAGACACTGCTCCTCTAAATCAGCTACCAAGACACTGCTCCTCTAAATCAGATACCGAGACACTGCTCCTCTAAATCAGATACCGAGACACTGCTCCTCTAAATCAGATACCGAGACACTGCTCCTCTAAATCTGATACCGAGACACTGCTCCTATAAATCAGATACCGAGACAATGCTCCTCTGAATCAGATACCGAGACACTGCTCCTCTAAATCAGATACCGAGACACTGCTCCTCTAAATCATATACTGAGACACTGCTCCTCTAAATCAGATACCGAGACACTGCTCCTCTAAATCAGATACTGAGACACTGCCCCTCTAAATCAGATACTGAGACACTGCTCCTCCAAATCAGATACCGAGACACTGCTCCTCTAAATCAGATACCGAGACACTGCTCCTCTAAATCACATACCGAGACACTGCTCCTCTAAATCAGATACCGAGACACTGCTCCTCTAAATCAGATACTGAGACACTGCTCCGCTAAATCAGATACTGAGACACTGCTCCTTTAAATCTGATACCGAGACACTGCTCCTTTAAATCAGATACCGAGACACTGCTTCTCTAAATCAGAAACCGAGACACTGCTCCTTTAAATCAGATACTGAGACACTGCTCCTCTAAATCAGATACCGAGACACTGCTCCTCTAAATCTGATACCGAGACACTGCTCCTTTAAATCAGATACTGAGACACTGCTCCATAAATCAGATACCGAGACACTGCTCCTCTAAATCTGATACCGAGACACTGCTCCTCTAAATCAGAAACCGAGACACTGCTCCTTTAAATCAGATACTGAGACACTGCTCCTCTAAATCAGATACTGAGACACTGCTCCTCTAAATCTGATACCGAGACACTGCTCCTCTAAATCTGATACCGAAACACTGCTCCTTTAAATCAGATACTGAGACACTGCTCCATAAATCAGATACCGAGACACTGCTCCTCTAAATCTGATACCGAGACACTGCTCCTCTAAATCAGATACCGAGACACTGCTCCTTTAAATCAGATACCGAGACACTGCTCCTCTAAATCAGATACCGAGACACTGCTCGTCTAAATCAGATACCAAGACACTGCTCCTCTAAATCAGGTACTGAGACACTGCTCCTTTAAATCAGATACTGAGACACTGCTCCATAAATCAGATACCGAGACACTGCTCGTCTAAATCAGATACCAAGACACTGCTCCTCTAAATCAGGTACTGAGACACTGCTCCTTTAAATCAGATACTGAGACACTGCTCCATAAATCAGATACTGAGACACTGCTCCTCTAAATCAGATACCGAGACACTGCTCGTCTAAATCAGATACCAAGACACTGCTCCTCTAAATCAGATACCGAGACACTGCTCGTCTAAATCAGATACCAAGACACTGCTCCTCTAAACCAGATCCCGAGACGCTGCTCCTCTAAATCAGATACCGAGACGCTGCTCCATTAAATCAGATACCGAGTCACTGCTCCTCCAAATCAGATACTGAGACACTGCTCCTTTAAATCAGATACTGAGACACTGCTCCTCTAAATCAGATTGTGAGACACTGCTCCTCTAAATCAGATACCGAGACACTGCTCCACTAAATCAAATACCGGGACACTGCTCCTTTAAATCAGATACCGAGACACTGCTCCTCTAAATCAGATACTGAGACACTGCTCCTTTAAATCAGATACTGAGACACTGCTCCTCTAAATCAGATACTGAGACACTGCTCCTTTAAATCAGATACTGAGACACTGCTCCTCTAAATCATATACTGAGACACTGCTCCTTTAAATCAGATACTGAGACACTGCTCCTTTAAATCAGATACTGAGACACTGCTCCTCTAAGTCAGATACTGAGACACTGCTCCTTTAAATCAGATACTGAGACACTGCTCCTCTAAATCAGATACCGAGACACTGCTCCTCTAAATCAGATACCGAGACACTGCTCATCTAAATCAGATACTGAGACACTGCTCCTTTAAATCAGATGCTGAGACACTGCTCCTTTAAATCAGATACTGAGACACTGCTTCTCTAAAGCAGATACCGAGACACTGCTCCTCTAAATCAGATACCGAGACACTGCTCCTCTAAATCAGATACTGAGACACTGCTCCTCTAAATCAGATACTGAGACACTGCTCCTCTAAATCAGATACCAAGACACTGCTCCTCTAAATCAGATACCGAGACACTGCTCCTCTAAATCAGATACTGCGACACTGCTCCTCTAAATCAGATGCTGAGACACAGCTCCTCTAAATCAGATACCGAGACACTGCTCCTCTAAATCAGATACCGAGACACAGCGCCTCTAAATCAGATATCGAGACACTGCTCCTCTAAATCAGATACTGAGACACTGCTCCTCTAAATCAGATACCTAGACACTGCTCCTCTAAATCAGATACTGAGACACTGCTCTACTAAATCAGATACCGAGACACTGCTCCTTTAAATCAGATACCGAGACACTGCTCCACTAAATCAGATACCGAGACACTGCTCCACTAAATCAGATACCGAGACACTGCTCCTCTAAATCAGATACCGAGACACTGCTCCTCTAAATCAGATACCGAGACACTGCTCCTCTAAATCAGATACCGAGACACAGCGCCTCTAAATCAGATACCGAGACACTGCTCCTCTAAATCAGATACCGTGACACTGCTCCTCTAAATCAGATACCGAGACACTGCTCCTCTAAATCAGATACCGAGACACAGCGCCTCTAAATCAGATACCGAGACACTGCTCATCTAAATCAGATACCGAGACACTGCTCCTCTAAATCAGATACCGAGACACTGCTCCTCTAAATCAGATACTGAGACACTGCTCATCTAAATCAGATACCGAGACACTGCTCCTTTAAGTCAGATACCGAGACACTGCTCCAATAAATCAGATACCGAGACACTGCTCCTCTAAATCAGATACCGAGACACTGCTCCTCTAAATCAGATACGGAGACACTGCTCCTTTAAATCAGATACCGAGACACTGCTCCACTAAATCAGATACTGAGACACTGCTCCTCTAAATCAGATACCGAGACAATGCTCCACTAAATCAGATACCGAGACACTGCTCCACGAAATCAGATACCGAGACACTGCTCCTTTAATTCAGATACCTAGACACTGCTCCACTAAATCAGATACTGAGACACTGCTCCTCTAAATCAGAAACCGCGACACTGCTCCTCTAAATCAGATACTGAGACACTGCTCCTTTAAATCTGATACCGAGACGCTGCTCCTTTAGATCTGATACCGAGACACTGCTCCTCTAAATCAGATCCCGAGACGCTGCTCCTCTAAATCAGATACCGAGACGCTGCTCCTTTAGAACTGATACCGAGACGCTGCTCCATTAAATCAGATACCGAGACACTGCTCCTCTAAATCAGATACTGAGACACTGCTCCTTTAAATCAGATACTGAGACATTGCTCCTCTAAATCAGATTGTGAGACACTGCTCCTCTAAATCAGATACCGAAACACTGCTCCACTAAATCAAATACCGGGACACTGCTCCTTTAAATCAGATACCGAGACACTGCTCCTCTAAATCAGATACTGAGACACTGCTCCTTTAAATCAGATACTGAGACACTGCTCCTTTAAATCAGATACTGAGACTCTGCTCCTCTAAATCAGATACTGAGACACTGCTCCTTTAAATCAGATACTGAGACACTGCTCCTCTAAATCAGATACCGAGACACTGCTCCTCTAAATCAGATACCGAGACACTGCTCCTCTAAATCAGATACTGAGACACTGCTCCTTTAAATCAGATACTGAGACACAGCTCCTTTAAATCAGATACTGAGACACTGCTTCTCTAAAGCAGACACCGAGACACTGCACCTCTAAATCAGATACCGAGACACTGCTCCTCGAAATCAGATACTGAGACACTGCTCCTCTAAATCAGATACTGAGACACTGCTCCTCTAAATCAGCTACCAAGACACTGCTCCTCTAAATCAGATACCGAGACACTGCTCCTCTAAATCAGATACTGAGACACTGCTCCTCTAAATCAGATACAGAGACACTTCTCCTATAAATCAGATACCGAGACACTGCTCCTCTAAATCAGATATCGAGACACTGCTCCTCTAAATCAGATACCGAGACACTGCTCCTCTAAATCTGATACCGAGACACTGCTCCTATAAATCAGATACCGAGACACTGCTCCTCTAAATCAGATACCGAGACACTGCTCCTCTAAATCAGATACCGAGACACTGCTCCTCTAAATCAGATATCGAGACACTGCTCCTCTAAATCAGATACTGAGACACTGCTCCTATAAATCAGATACCGAGACACTGCTCCTCTAAATCAGATACCGAGACACTGCTCCTCTAAATCAGATACCGTGACACTGCTCCTCTAAATCAGATACCGAGACACTGCTCCTCTAAATCAGATATCGAGACACTGCTCCTCTAAATCAGATACTGAGACACTGCGCCTCTAAATCAGATACCGAGACACTGCTCCTCTAAATCAGATACTGAGACACTGCTCCTCTAAATCAGATATCGAGACACTGCTCCTCTAAATCAGATACTGAGACACTGCTCCTCTAAATCAGATACTGAGACACTGTTCCTTTAAATCTGATACCGAGACACTGCTCCTTTAAATCAGATAATGAGAGACTGCTTCTCTAAATCAGAAACCGAGACACTGCTCCTCTAAATCTGATACCGAGACACTTCTCCTTTAAATCAGATACTGAGACACTGCTCCTTTAAATCAGATAATGAGACACTGCTTCTCTAAATCAGAAACCGAGACACTGCTCCTCTAAATCAGATACCGAGACACTGCTCCTCTAAATCAGATACCGAGACACTGCTCGTCTAAATCAGATACCAAGACACTGCTCCTCTAAATCAGATACTGCGACACTGCTGCTCTGAATCAGATACTGAGACACTGCTCATCTAAATCAGATCCCGAGACAGTGCTCCTTTAAATCAGATACTGAGATGCTGCTCCTCTAAATCAGATACCGAGACGCTGCTCCTTTAGAACTGATAACGAGACGCTGCTCCATTAAATCAGATACCGAAACACTGCTCCTCTAAATCAGATACTGAGACACTGCTCCTTTAAATCAGATACTGAGACACTGCTCCTCTAAATCAGGTTGTGAGACACTGCTCCTCTAAATCAGATACCGAGTTACTGCTCCACTAAATCAAATACCGGGACACTGCTCTTCTAAATCAGATACCGAGACACTGCTCCTCTAAATCAGATACCGAGACACTGCTCCTCGAAATCTGATACTGAGACACTGCTCCACTAAATCAGATACTGAGACACTGCTCCTCTAAATCAGCTACCAAGACACTGCTCCTCTAAATCAGATACCGAGACACTGCTCCTCTAAATCAGATACCGAGACACTGCTCCTCTAAATCAGATACCGAGACACAGCGCCTCTAAATCAGATACCGAGACACTGCTCCTCTAAATCAGATACCGTGACACTGCTCCTCTAAATCAGATACCGAGACACTGCTCCTCTAAATCAGATACCGAGACACAGCGCCTCTAAATCAGATACCGAGACACTGCTCATCTAAATCAGATACCGAGACACTGCTCCTCTAAATCAGATACCGAGACACTGCTCCTCTAAATCAGATACTGAGACACTGCTCATCTAAATCAGATACCGAGACACTGCTCCTTTAAGTCAGATACCGAGACACTGCTCCAATAAATCAGATACCGAGACACTGCTCCTCTAAATCAGATACCGAGACACTGCTCCTCTAAATCAGATACGGAGACACTGCTCCTTTAAATCAGATACCGAGACACTGCTCCACTAAATCAGATACTGAGACACTGCTCCTCTAAATCAGATACCGAGACAATGCTCCACTAAATCAGATACCGAGACACTGCTCCACGAAATCAGATACCGAGACACTGCTCCTTTAATTCAGATACCTAGACACTGCTCCACTAAATCAGATACTGAGACACTGCTCCTCTAAATCAGAAACCGCGACACTGCTCCTCTAAATCAGATACTGAGACACTGCTCCTCTAAATCAGATACCGAGACACTGCTCCACTAAATCAAATACCGGGACACTGCTCCTTTAAATCAGATACCGAGACACTGCTCCTCTAAATCAGATACTGAGACACTGCTCCTTTAAATCAGATACTGAGACACTGCTCCTTTAAATCAGATACTGAGACACTGCTCCTCTAAATCAGATACTGAGACACTGCTCCTTTAAATCAGATACTGAGACACTGCTCCTCTAAATCAGATTCCGAGACACTGCTCCTCTAAATCAGATACCGAGACACTGCTCCTCTAAATCAGATACTGAGACACTGCTCCTTTAAATCAGATACTGAGACACAGCTCCTTTAAATCAGATACTGAGACACTGCTTCTCTAAAGCAGACACCGAGACACTGCTCCTCTAAATCAGATACCGAGACACTGCTCCTCGAAATCAGATACTGAGACACTGCTCCTCTAAATCAGATACTGAGACACTGCTCCTCTAAATCAGCTACCAAGACACTGCTCCTCTAAATCAGATACCGAGACACTGCTCCTCTAAATCAGATACTGAGACACTGCTCCTCTAAATCAGATACAGAGACACTTCTCCTATAAATCAGATACCGAGACACTGCTCCTCTAAATCAGATATCGAGACACTGCTCCTCTAAATCAGATACCGAGACACTGCTCCTCTAAATCTGATACCGAGACTCTGCTCCTATAAATCAGATACCGAGACACTGCTCCTCTAAATCAGATACCGAGACACTGCTCCTCTAAATCAGATACCGAGACACTGCTCCTCTAAATCAGATATCGAGACACTGCTCCTCTAAATCAGATACTGAGACACTGCTCCTATAAATCAGATACCGAGACACTGCTCCTCTAAATCAGATACCGAGACTCTGCTCCTCTAAATCAGATACCGAGACACTGCTCCTCTAAATCAGATACCGAGACACTGCTCCTCTAAATCAGATATCGAGACACTGCTCCTCTAAATCAGATACTGAGACACTGCGCCTCTAAATCAGATACCGAGACACTGCTCCTCTAAATCAGATACTGAGACACTGCTCCTCTAAATCAGATATCGAGACACTGCTCCTCTAAATCAGATACTGAGACACTGCTCCTCTAAATCAGATACTGAGACACTGTTCCTTTAAATCTGATACCGAGACACTGCTCCTTTAAATCAGATAATGAGAGACTGCTTCTCTAAATCAGAAACCGAGACACTGCTCCTCTAAATCTGATACCGAGACACTGCTCCTTTAAATCAGATACTGAGACACTGCTCCTTTAAATCAGATAATGAGACACTGCTTCTCTAAATCAGAAACCGAGACACTGCTCCTCTAAATCAGATACCGAGACACTGCTCCTCTAAATCAGATACCGAGACACTGCTCGTCTAAATCAGATACCAAGACACTGCTCCTCTAAATCAGATACTGCGACACTGCTGCTCTAAATCAGATACTGAGACACTGCTCATCTAAATCAGATCCCGAGACAGTGCTCCTCTAAATCAGATACTGAGATGCTGCTCCTTTAGAACTGATACCGAGACGCTGCTCCATTAAATCAGATACCGAAACACTGCTCCTCTAAATCAGATACTGAGACACTGCTCCTTTAAATCAGATACTGAGACACTGCTCCTCTAAATCAGGTTGTGAGACACTGCTCCTCTAAATCAGATACCGAGTTACTGCTCCACTAAATCAAATACCGGGACACTGCTCTTCTAAATCAGATACCGTGACACTGCTCCTCTAAATCAGATACCGAGACACTGCTCCTCGAAATCTGATACTGAGACACTGCTCCACTAAATCAGATACTGAGACACTGCTCCTCTAAATCAGATACCAAGACACTGCTCCTCTAAATCAGATACCGAGACACTGCTCCTCTAAATCAGATACCGAGACACTGCTCCAATAAATCAGATACCGAGACACTGCTCCTCTAAATCAGATACCGAGACACTGCTCCTCTAAATCAGATACCGAGACACTGCTCCTTTAAATCAGATACCGAGACACTGCTCCACTAAATCAGATACTGAGACACTGCTCCTCTAAATCAGATACCGAGACAATGCTCCACTAAATCAGATACCGAGACACTGCTCCACGAAATCAGATACCGAGACACTGCTCCTTTAAATCAGACACCTAGACACTGCTCCACTAAATCAGATACTGAGACACTGCTCCTCTAAATCAGAAACCGCGACACTGCTCCTCTAAATCAGATACTGAGACTCTGCTCCTTTAAATCTGATACCGAGACGCTGCTCCTTTAGATCTGATACCGAGACACTGCTCCTCTAAATCAGATACCGAGACACTGCTCCTTTAAATCAGATACCGAGACACTGCTCCTCTAAATCAGAAACCGAGACACTGCTCCTCTAAATCAGATACTGAGACACTGCTCCTCTAAATCAGATACTGAGACACTGCTCCTGTAAATCAGATACCGAAACGCTGCTCCTTTAAATCAGATACCGAGACACTGCTCCTCTAAATCAGATCCCGAGACGCTGCTCCTCTAAATCAGATACCGAGACGCTGCTCCTTTAGAACTGATACCGAGACGCTGCTCCATTAAATCAGATACCGAGACACTGCTCCTCTAAATCAGATACTGAGAAACTGCTCCTTTAAATCAGATACTGAGACATTGCTCCTCTAAATCAGATTGTGAGACACTGCTCCTCTAAATCAGATACCGAGACACTGCTCCACTAAATCAAATACCGGGACACTGCTCCTTTAAATCAGATACGGTGACACTGCTCCATTAAATCAGATACTGAGACACTGCTCCTTTAAATCAGATACTGAGACACTGCTCCTCTAAATCAGATACTGAGACACTGCTCCTCTAAATCAGATACCGAGACACTGCTCCTCTAAATCAGATACCGAGACACTGCTCCTCGAAATCAGATACTGAGACACTGCTCCTTTAAATCAGATACTGAGACACAGCTCCATTAAATCAGATACTGAGACACTGCTTCTCTAAAGCAGATACCGAGACACTGCTCCTCTAAATCAGATACCGAGACACTGCTCCTCGAAATCAGATACTGAGACACTGCTCCTCTAAATCAGATACTGAGACACAGCTCCTCTAAATCAGCTACAAAGACACTGCTCCTCTAAATCAGATACCGAGACACTGCTCCTCTAAATCAGATACTGAGACACTGCTCCTTTAAATCAGATACTGAGACACTGCTCCTCTAAATCAGGTTGTGAGACACTGCTCCTCTAAATCAGATACCGAGACACTGCTCCACTAAATCAAATACCGGGACACTGCTCTTCTAAATCAGATACCGAAACACTGCTCCTCTAAATCAGATACCGAGACACTGCTCCTCGAAATCAGATACTGAGACACTGCTCCTCTAAATCAGATACTGAGACACTGCTCCTCTAAATCAGCTACCGAGACACTGCTCCTCTAAATCAGATACCGAGACACTGCTCCTCTAAATCAGATACTGAGACACTGCTCCTCTAAATCAGATACAGAGACACTTCTCCTATAAATCAGATACCGAGACACTGCTCCTCTAAATCAGATACCGAGACACTGCTCCTCTAAATCAGATACCGAGACACTGCTCCTCTAAATCTGATACCGAGACACTGCTCCTCTAAATCAGATACCGAACACAGCGCCTCTAAATCAGATACCGAGACACTGCTCCTCTAAATCAGATACCGAGACACTGCTCCTCTAAATCAGATATCGAGACACTGCTCCTCTAAATCAGATACCGAGACACTGCTCCTCTAAATCAGATACTGAGACACTGCTCCTCTAAATCAGATACTGAGACACTGTTCCTTTAAATCTGATACCGAGACACTGCTCCTTTAAATCAGATAATGAGACACTGCTTCTCTAAATCAGAAACCGAGACACAGCTCCTCTAAATCTGATACCGAGACACTGCTCCTTTAAATCAGATACTGAGACACTGCTCCATAAATCAGATACCGAGACACTGCTCCTCTAAATCAGATACCGAGACACTGCTCGTCTAAATCAGATACCAAGACACTGCTCCTCTAAATCAGATACTGAGACACTGCTGCTCTAAATCAGATACTGAGACACTGCTCATCTAAATCAGATCCCGAGACAGTGCTCCTTTAAATCAGATACTGAGATGCTGCTCCTCTAAATCAGATACCGAGACGCTGCTCCTCTAAATCAAATACCGGGACACAGCTGTTCTAAATCAGATACCGAGACACTGCTCCTCTAAATCAGATACCGAGACACTGCTCCTCTAAATCAGATACTGAGACACTGCTCCTTTAAATCAGATACTGAGACACTGCTCCTTTAAATCAGATACTGAGACACTGCTTCTCAAAAGCAGATACCGAGACACTGCTCCTCTAAATCAGATACTGAGACACTGCTCCTCTAAATCAGATACTGAGACACTGCTCCTCTAAATCAGATACCAAGACACTGCTCCTCTAAATCAGATACCGAGACACTGCTCCTCTAAATCAGATACTGAGACACTGCTCCTCTAAATCAGATACAGAGACACTTCTCCTATAAATCAGATACCGAGACACTGCTCCTCTAAATCAGATACCGAGACACTGCTCCTCTAAATCAGATACCGAGACACTGCTCCTTTAAATCAGATACCGAGACACTGCTCCACTAAATCAGATACTGAGACACTGCTCCTCTAAATCAGATACCGAGACAATGCTCCACTAAATCAGATACCGAGACACTGCTCCACGAAATCAGATACCGAGACACTGCTCCTTTAAATCAGACACCTAGACACTGCTCCACTAAATCAGATACTGAGACACTGCTCCTCTAAATCAGAAACCGCGACACTGCTCCTCTAAATCAGATACTGAGACACTGCTCCTTTAAATCTGATACCGAGACGCTGCTCCTTTAGATCTGATACCGAGACACTGCTCCTCTAAATCAGATACCGAGACACTGCTCCTTTAAATCAGATACCGAGACACTGCTCCTCTAAATCAGAAACCGAGACACTGCTCCTCTAAATCAGATACTGAGACACTGCTCCTCTAAATCAGATACTGAGACACTGCTCCTGTAAATCAGATACCGAAACGCTGCTCCTTTAAATCAGATACCGAGACACTGCTCCTCTAAATCAGATCCCGAGACGCTGCTCCTCTAAATCAGATACCGAGACGCTGCTCCTTCAGAACTGATACCGAGACGCTGCTCCATTAAATCAGATACCGAGACACTGCTCCTCTAAATCAGATACTGAGACACTGCTCCTTTAAATCAGATACTGAGACATTGCTCCTCTAAATCAGATTGTGAGACACTGCTCCTCTAAATCAGATACCGAGACACTGCTCCACTAAATCAAATACCGGGACACTGCTCCTTTAAATCAGATACCGTGACACTGCTCCATTAAATCAGATACTGAGACACTGCTCCTTTAAATCAGATACTGAGACACTGCTCCTCTAAATCAGATACTGAGACACTGCTCCTCTAAATCAGATACCGAGACACTGCTCCTCTAAATCAGATACCGAGACACTGCTCCTCGAAATCAGATACTGAGACACTGCTCCTTTAAATCAGATACTGAGACACAGCTCCATTAAATCAGATACTGAGACACTGCTTCTCTAAAGCAGATACCGAGACACTGCTCCTCTAAATCAGATACCGAGACACTGCTCCTCGAAATCAGATACTGAGACACTGCTCCTCTAAATCAGATACTGAGACACAGCTCCTCTAAATCAGCTACAAAGACACTGCTCCTCTAAATCAGATACCGAGACACTGCTCCTCTAAATCAGATACTGAGACACTGCTCCTCTAAATCAGATACTGAGACACTGCTCCTATAAATCAGATACCGAACACTGCACCTCTAAATCAGATACCGAGACACTGCTCCTCTAAATCAGATACCGAGACACTGCTCCTCTAAATCAGATATCGAGATACTGCTCCTCTAAATCAGATACTGAGACACTGCTCCTCTAAATCAGATACTGAGACACTGTTCCTTTAAATCTGATACCGAGACACTGCTCCTTTAAATCAGATAATGAGACACTGCTTCTCTAAATCAGAAACCGAGACACTGCTCCTCTAAATCTGATACCGAGACACTGCTCCTTTAAATCAGATACTGAGACACTGCTCCATAAATCAGATACCGAGACACTGCTCCTCGAAATCAGATACTGAGACACTGCTCGTCTAAATCAGATACCAAGACACTGCTCCTCTAAATCAGATACTGAGACACTGCTGCTCTAAATCAGATACCAAGACACTGCTCCTTTAAATCAGATACTGAGATGCTGCTCCTCTAAATCAGATACCGAGACGCTGCTCCTTTAGAACTGATATCAAGACGCTGCTCCATTAAATCAGATACCGAAACACTGCTCCACTAAATCAGATACTGAGACACTGCTCCTTTAAATCAGATACTGAGACACTGCTCCTCTAAATCAGGTTGTGAGACACTGCTCCTCTAAATCAGATACCGAGACACTGCTCCACTAAATCAAATACCGGGACACTGCTCTTCTAAATCAGATACCGAAACACTGCTCCTCTAAATCAGATACCGAGACACTGCTCCTCGAAATCAGATACTGAGACACTGCTCCTCTAAATCAGATACTGAGACACTGCTCCTCTAAATCAGCTACCAAGACACTGCTCCTCTAAATCAGATACCGAGACACTGCTCCTCTAAATCAGATACTGAGACACTGCTCCTCTAAATCAGATACAGAGACACTTCTCCTATAAATCAGATACCGAGACACTGCTCCTCTAAATCAGATACCGAGACACTGCTCCTCTAAATCAGATACCGAGACACTGCTCCTCTAAATCTGATACCGAGACACTGCTCCTCTAAATCAGATACCGAACACAGCGCCTCTAAATCAGATACCGAGACACTGCTCCTCTAAATCAGATACCGAGACACTGCTCCTCTAAATCAGATATCGAGACACTGCTCCTCTAAATCAGATACCGAGACACTGCTCCTCTAAATCAGATACTGAGACACTGCTCCTCTAAATCAGATACTGAGACACTGCTCCTTTAAATCAGATACAGAGACACTGCTCCATAAATCAGATACCGAGACACTGCTCCTCTAAATCAGATACCGAGACACTGCTCGTCTAAATCAGATACCAAGACACTGCTCCTCTAAATCAGATACTGAGACACTGCTGCTCCAAATCAGATACTGAGACACTGCTCCTTTAAATCAGATACCGAGACACTGCTCCACTAAATCAGATACCGAGACACTGCTCCACTAAATCAGATACCGAGACAATGCTCCACTAAATCAGATACCGAGACACTGCTCCTTCAAATCAGATACCGAGACACTGCTCCTCTAAATCAGATACTGAGACACTGCTCCTTTAAATCAGATACCGAGACACTGCTCGTCTAAATCAGATACCAAGACACTGCTCCTCTAAATCAGATACTGAGACACTGCTCATCTAAATCAGATCCCGAGACAGTGCTCCTTTAAATCAGATACTGAGATGCTGCTCCTCTAAATCAGATACCGAGACGCTGCTCCTCTAAATCAAATACCGGGACACAGCTGTTCTAAATCAGATACCGAGACACTGCTCCTCTAAATCAGATACCGAGACACAGCTCCTCTAAATCAGATACTGAGACACTGCTCCTTTAAATCAGATACTGAGACACTGCTCCTTTAAATCAGATACTGAGACACTGCTTCTCAAAAGCAGATACCGAGACACTGCTCCTCTAAATCAGATACTGAGACACTGCTCCTCTAAATCAGATACTGAGACACTGCTCCTCTAAATCAGATACCAAGACACTGCTCCTCTAAATCAGATACCGAGACACTGCTCCTCTAAATCAGATACTGAGACACTGCTCCTCTAAATCAGATACAGAGACACTTCTCCTATAAATCAGATACCGAGACACTGCTCCTCTAAATCAGATTCCGAGACACAGCTCCTCTAAATCAGATACTGAGACACTGCTCCTCTAAATCTGATACCGAGACACTGCTCCTCTAAATCAGACACCGAGACACTGCGCCTCTAAATCAGATACCGAGACATTGCTCCTCTGAATCTGATACCGAGACACTGCTCCTCTAAATCAGATACCGAGACACTGCTCCTCTGAATCTGATACCGAGACACTGCGCCTCTAAATCAGATACCGAGACACTGCTCATCTAAATCAGATACAGAGACACTGCTCCTTTAAATCAGATACCGAGACACTGCTCCACTAAATCAGATACCGAGACACTGCTCCACTAAATCAGATACCGAGACAATGCTCCACTAAATCAGATACCGAGACACTGCTCCTTCAAATCAGATACCGAGACACTGCTCCTCTAAATCAGATACAGAGACACTGCTCCTTTAAATCAGATACTGAGACACTGCTCCTCTAAAGCAGATACCGACACACTGCTCCTCTAAATCAGATACCGAGACACTGCTCCTCTAAATCAGATACTGAGACACTGCTCCTCTAAATCAGATACCGAGACACTGCTCCTCTAAATCAGATATCGAGACACTGCTCCTCTAAATCAGATCCCGAGACACTGCTCCTTTAAATCAGATACAGAGACACTGCTCCATAAATCAGATACCGAGACACTGCTCCTCTAAATCAGATACCGAGACACTGCTCGTCTAAATCAGATACCAAGACACTGCTCCTCTAAATCAGATACTGAGACACTGCTGCTCCAAATCAGATACTGAGACACTGCTCCTTTAAATTAGATACCGAGACACTGCTCCACTAAATCAGATACCGAGACACTGCTCCACTAAATCAGATACCGAGACAATGCTCCACTAAATCAGATACCGAGACACTGCTCCTTCAAATCAGATACCGAGACACTGCTCCTCTAAATCAGATACTGAGACACTGCTCCTCTAAAGCAGATACCGAGACACTGCTCCTCTAAATCAGATACTGAGACACTGCTCCTCTAAATCAGATACCGAGACACTGCTCCTCTAAATCAGATATCGAGACACTGCTCCTCTAAATCAGATATCGAGACACTGCTCCTCTAAATCAGATACCGAGACACTGCTCCTCTAAATCAGATACTGAGACACTGTTCCTTTAAATCTGATACCGAGACACTGCTCCTTTAAATCAGATAATGAGACACTGCTTCTCTAAATCAGAAACCGAGACACTGCTCCTCTAAATCTGATACCGAGACAATGCTCCTTTAAATCAGATACAAAGACACTGCTCCATATATCAGATACCGAGACACTGCTCCTCTAAATCAGATACTGAGACACTGCTGCTCCAAATCAGATACTGAGACACTGCTCATCTAAATCAGATCCCGAGACACTGCTCCTTTAAATCAGATACTGAGATGCTGCTCCTCTAAATCAGATACCGAGACGCTGCTCCTTTAGAACTGATACCGAGACGCTGCTCCATTAAATCAGATACCGAGAGACTGCTCCTCTAAATCAGATACTGAGACACTGCTCCTCTAAATCAGATTGTGAGACACTGCTCCTCTAGATCAGATACCGAGACACTGCTCCACTAAATCAAATACCGGGACACTGCTCTTCTAAATCAGATACCGAGACAATGCTCCTCTAAATCAGATACCGAGACACTGCTCCTCTAAATCAGATACTGAGACACTGCTCCTCTAAATCAGATACAGAGACACTTCTCCTATAAATCAGATACCGAGACACTGCTCCTCTAAATCAGATACCGAGACACTGCTCCTCTAAATCAGATACCGAGACACTGCTCCCCTAAATCAGATACCGAGACACAGCTCCTCTAAATCAGATACTGAGACACTGCTCCTCTAAATCAGATACCGAGACACTGCTCCTCGAAATCAGATACAGAGACACTTCTCCTATAAATCAGATACCGAGACACTGCTCCTCTAAATCAGATACCGAGACACTGCTCCTCTAAATCAGATACCGAGACACTGCTCCTCTGAATCAGATACCGAGACACAGCTCCTCTAAATCAGATACTGAGACACTGCTCCTCTAAATGAGATACCGAGACACTGCTCCTCTAAATCTGATACCGAGACACTGCTCCTCTAAATCAGACACCGAGACACAGCGCCTCAAAATCAGATACCGAGACACTGCTCCTCCAAATCAGATACCGAGACACTGCTCCACGAAATCAGATACCGAGACACTGCTCCTCTAAATCAGATACCGAGACAATGCTTCTCTAAATCAGATACTGAGACACTGCTCATCTAAATCAGATACAGAGACACTGCTCCTTTAAATCAGATACCGAGACACTGCTCCACTAAATCAGATACCGAGACACTGCTCCACTAAATCAGATACCGAGACAATGCTCCACTAAATCAGATACCGAGACACTGCTCCTTCAAATCAGATACCGAGACACTGCTCCTCCAAATCAGAAACCGAGACACTGCTCCTCTAAATCAGATACTGAGACACTGCTCCTTTAAATCAGATACTGAGACACTGCTACTTTAAATCAGATACTGAGACACTGCTCCTCTAAAGCAGATACCGAGACACTGCTCCTCTAAATCAGATACCGAGACACTGCTCCTCTAAATCAGATACTGAGACACTGCTCCTCTAAATCAGATACCGAGACACTGCTCCTCTAGGTCAGATACTGAGACACTGCTCCTCGAAATCAGATACCGAGACACTTCTCCGATAAATCAGATAACGAGAAACTGCTCCTCTAAATCAGATACCGAGACACTGCTCCTCTAAATCAGATACCGAGACACTGCTCCTCTAAATCAGATACCGAGACACTGCTCCTCCAAATCAGATATCGAGACACTGCTCCTCTAAATCAGATACCGAGACACTGCTCCTCTAAATCAGATACTGAGACACTGCTCCTCTAAATCAGATACTGAGACACTGTTCCTTTAAATCTGATACCGAGACACTGCTCCTTTAAATCAGATAATGAGATACTGCTTCTCTAAATCAGATACTGAGACACTGCTCCTCTAAATCAGATACTGAGACACTGTTCCTTTAAATCAGATACCGAGACACTGCTCCTCTAAATCAGATACCGAGACACAGCGCCTCTAAATCAGATACCGAGACACTGCTCCTCTAAATCAGATACCGAGACACTGCTCCTCTAAATCAGACACCGAGACAATGCTCCTCTAAATCAGATACCGAGACACTGCTCCTCTAAATCAGATATCGAGACACTGCTCCTCTAAATCAGATACCGAGACACTGCTCCTCTAAATCAGATACTGAGACACTGCTCCTCTAAATCAGATACTGAGACACTGTTCCTTTAAATTTGATACCGAGACACTGCTCCTTTAAATCAGATACTGAGACACTGCTCCATAAATCAGATACCGAGACACTGCTCCTCTAAATCAGATACCGAGACACTGCTCGTCTAAATCAGATACCAAGACACTGCTCCTCTAAATCAGATACTGAGACACTGCTGCTCTAAATCAGATACTGAGACACTGCTCATCTAAATCAGATCCCGAGACACTGCTCCTTTAAATCAGATACTGAGATGCTGCTCCTCCAATTCAGATACCGAGACGCTGCTCCTTTAGAACTGATACCGAGACGCTGCTCCATTAAATCAGATACCGAAACACTGCTCCTCTAAATCAGATACTGAGACACTGCTCCTTTAAATCAGATACTGAGACACTGCTCCTCTAAATCAGGTTGTGAGACACTGCTCCTCTAAATCAGATACCGAGACACTGCTCCACTAAATCAAATACCGGGACACTGCTCTTCTAAATCAGATACCGAGACACTGCTCCTCTAAATCAGATACCGAGACACTGCTCCTCTAAATCAGATACTGAGACACTGCTCCTTTAAATCAGATACTGAGACATTGCTCCTTTAAATCAGATACTGAGACACTGCTTCTCAAAAGCAGATACCGAGACACTGCTCCTCTAAATCAGATACTGAGACACTGCTCCTCTAAATCAGATACTGAGACACTGCTCCTCTAAATCAGATACTGAGACACTGCTCCTCTAAATCAGATACCAAGACACTGCTCCTCTAAATCAGATACCGAGACACTGCTCCTCTAAATCAGATACTGAGACACTGCTCCTCTAAATCAGATACAGAGACACTTCTCCTATAATTCAGATACCGAGACACTGCTCCTCTAAATCAGATACCGAGACACTGCTCCTCTAAATCAGATACCGAGACACAGCTCCTCTAAATCAGATACCGAGACACTGCTCCTCTAAATCAGATACCGAGATACAGCTCCTCTAAATCAGATACCGAGACACTGCTCCTCTAAATCAGATACCGAGACACTGCTCCTCTAAATCAGATATCGAGACACTGCTCCTCTAAATCTGATACCGAGACACTGCTCCTCTAAATCAGACACCGAGACACAGCGCCTCTAAATCAGATACCGAGACACTGCTCCTCCAAATCAGATACCGTGACACTATTCCACGAAATCAGATACCGAGACACTGCTCCTCTAAATCAGATACCGAGACAATACTCCTCTAAATCAGATACAGAGACACTGCTCCTTTACATCAGATACCGAGACACTGCTCCACTAAATCAGATACCGAGACACTGCTCCACTAAATCAGATACCGAGACAATGCTCCAATAAATCAGATACCGAGACACTGCTCCTTCAAATCAGATACCGAGACACTGCTCCTCTAAATCAGAAACCGAGACACTGCTCCTCTAAATCAGATACTGAGACACTGCTCCTTTAAATCAGATACTGAGACACTGCTCCTCGAAAGCAGATACCGAGACACTGCTCCTCTAAATCAGATACAGAGACACTGCTCCTCTAAATCAGATACTGAGACACTGCTCCTCTAAATCTGATACCGAGACACTGCTCCTCTAAATCAGATACTGAGACACTCCTCCTCGAAATCAGATACCGAGACACTTCTCCGATAAATCAGATACCGAGAAACTGCTCCTCTAAATCAGATACCGAGACACTGCTCCTCTAAATCAGATACCGAGACACTGCTCCTCTAAATCAGATACCGAGACACTGCTCCTCTAAATCAGATATCGAGACACTGCTCCTCTAAATCAGATATCGAGACACTGCTCCTCTAAATCAGATACCGAGATACTGCTCCTCTAAATCAGATACTGAGACACTGCTCCTCTAAATCAGATACTGAGACACTGTTCCTTTAAATCTGATGCCGAGACACTGCTCCTTTAAATCAGATAATGAGACACTGCTTCTCTAAATCAGAAACCGAGACAATGCTCCTCTAAATCTGATCCCGAGACAATGCTCCTTTAAATCAGATACTGAGACACTGCTCCATAAATCAGATACTGAGACACTGCTCCTCTAAATCAGATACCGAGACACTGCTCGTCTAAATCAGATACCAAGACACTGCTCCTCTAAATCAGATACTGAGACACTGCTGCTCTAAATCAGATACTGAGACACTGCTCATCTAAATCAGATCCCGAGACAATGCTCCTTTAAATCAGATACTGAGATGCTGCTCCTCTAAATCAGATACCGAGACGCTGCTCCTTTAGAACTGATACCGAGACGCTGCTCCATTAAATCAGATACCGAGACACTGCTCCTCTAAATCAGATACTGAGACACTGCTCCTTTAAATCAGATACTGAGACACTGCTCCTCTCAATCAGATTGTGAGACACTGCTCCTCTAAATCAGATACCGAGACAATGCTCCTCTAAATCAGATACTGAGACACTGCTCATCTAAATCAGATACAGAGACACTGCTCCTTTAAATCAGATACCGAGACACTGCTCCACTAAATCAGATACCGAGACAATGCTCCACTAAATCAGATACCGAGACTCAGCTCCTTCAAATCAGATAGCGAGACACTGCTCCTCTAAATCAGAAACCGAGACACTGCTCCTCCAAATCAGATACTGAGACACTGCTCCTTTAAATCAGATACTGAGACACTGCTCCTTTAAATCAGATACTGAGACACTGCTCCTCTAAAGCAGATACCGAGACACTGCTCCTCTAAATCATATACCGAGACACTGCTCCTCTAAATCAGATACTGAGACACTGCTTCTCTAAATCAGATACCGAGACACTGCTCCTTAAAATCAGATACTGAGACACTGCTCCTCGAAATCAGATACCGAGACACTTCTCCGATAAATCAGATACAGAGACACTTCTCCTATAAATCAGATACCGAGACACTGCTCCTCTAAATCAGATACAGAGACACTTCTCCTATAAATCAGATACCGAGACACTGCTCCTCTAAATCAGATACCGAGACACTGCTCCTCTAAATCAGATACCGAGACACTGCTCCTCTGAATCAGATACCGAGACACAGCTCCTCTAAATAAGATACTGAGACACTGCTCCTCTAAATGAGATACCGAGACACTGCTCCTCTAAATCTGATACCGAGACACTGCTCCTCTAAATCAGACACCGAGACACAGCGCCTCAAAATCAGATACCGAGACACTGCTCCTCCAAATCAGATACCGAGACACTGCTCCACGAAATCAGATACCGAGACACTGCTCCTCTAAATCAGATACCGAGACAATGCTTCTCTAAATCAGATACTGAGACACTGCTCATCTAAATCAGATACAGAGACACTGCTCCTTTAAATCAGATACCGAGACACTGCTCCACTAAATCAGATACCGAGACACTGCTCCACTAAATCAGATACCGAGACAATGCTCCACTAAATCAGATACCGAGACACTGCTCCTTCAAATCAGATACCGAGACACTGCTCCTCTAAATCAGAAACCGAGACACTGCTCCTCTAAATCAGATACTGAGACACTGCTCCTTTAAATCAGATACTGAGACACTGCTCCTTTAAATCAGATACAGAGACACTGCTCCATAAATCAGATACCGAGACACTGCTCCTCTAAATCAGATACCGAGACACTGCTCGTCTAAATCAGATACCAAGACACTGCTCCTCTAAATCAGATACTGAGACACTGCTGCTCCAAATCAGATACTGAGACACTGCTCCTTTAAATCAGATACCGAGACACTGCTCCACTAAATCAGATACCGAGACACTGCTCCACTAAATCAGATACCGAGACAATGCTCCACTAAATCAGATACCGAGACACTGCTCCTTCAAATCAGATACCGAGACACTGCTCCTCTAAATCAGATACTGAGACACTGCTCCTTTAAATCAGATACCGAGACACTGCTCGTCTAAATCAGATACCAAGACACTGCTCCTCTAAATCAGATACTGAGACACTGCTCATCTAAATCAGATCCCGAGACAGTGCTCCTTTAAATCAGATACTGAGATGCTGCTCCTCTAAATCAGATACCGAGACGCTGCTCCTCTAAATCAAATACCGGGACACAGCTGTTCTAAATCAGATACCGAGACACTGCTCCTCTAAATCAGATACCGAGACACAGCTCCTCTAAATCAGATACTGAGACACTGCTCCTTTAAATCAGATACTGAGACACTGCTCCTTTAAATCAGATACTGAGACACTGCTTCTCAAAAGCAGATACCGAGACACTGCTCCTCTAAATCAGATACTGAGACACTGCTCCTCTAAATCAGATACTGAGACACTGCTCCTCTAAATCAGATACCAAGACACTGCTCCTCTAAATCAGATACCGAGACACTGCTCCTCTAAATCAGATACTGAGACACTGCTCCTCTAAATCAGATACAGAGACACTTCTCCTATAAATCAGATACCGAGACACTGCTCCTCTAAATCAGATTCCGAGACACAGCTCCTCTAAATCAGATACTGAGACACTGCTCCTCTAAATCTGATACCGAGACACTGCTCCTCTAAATCAGACACCGAGACACTGCGCCTCTAAATCAGATATCGAGACATTGCTCCTCTGAATCTGATACCGAGACACTGCTCCTCTAAATCAGATACCGAGACACTGCTCCTCTGAATCTGATACCGAGACACTGCGCCTCTAAATCAGATACCGAGACACTGCTCATCTAAATCAGATACAGAGACACTGCTCCTTTAAATCAGATACCGAGACACTGCTCCACTAAATCAGATACCGAGACACTGCTCCACTAAATCAGATACCGAGACAATGCTCCACTAAATCAGATACCGAGACACTGCTCCTTCAAATCAGATACCGAGACACTGCTCCTCTAAATCAGATACAGAGACACTGCTCCTTTAAATCAGATACTGAGACACTGCTCCTCTAAAGCAGATACCGACACACTGCTCCTCTAAATCAGATACCGAGACACTGCTCCTCTAAATCAGATACTGAGACACTGCTCCTCTAAATCAGATACCGAGACACTGCTCCTCTAAATCAGATATCGAGACACTGCTCCTCTAAATCAGATCCCGAGACACTGCTCCTTTAAATCAGATACAGAGACACTGCTCCATAAATCAGATACCGAGACACTGCTCCTCTAAATCAGATACCGAGACACTGCTCGTCTAAATCAGATACCAAGACACTGCTCCTCTAAATCAGATACTGAGACACTGCTGCTCCAAATCAGATACTGAGACACTGCTCCTTTAAATTAGATACCGAGACACTGCTCCACTAAATCAGATACCGAGACACTGCTCCACTAAATCAGATACCGAGACAATGCTCCACTAAATCAGATACCGAGACACTGCTCCTTCAAATCAGATACCGAGACACTGCTCCTCTAAATCAGATACTGAGACACTGCTCCTCTAAAGCAGATACCGAGACACTGCTCCTCTAAATCAGATACTGAGACACTGCTCCTCTAAATCAGATACCGAGACACTGCTCCTCTAAATCAGATATCGAGACACTGCTCCTCTAAATCAGATATCGAGACACTGCTCCTCTAAATCAGATACCGAGACACTGCTCCTCTAAATCAGATACTGAGACACTGTTCCTTTAAATCTGATACCGAGACACTGCTCCTTTAAATCAGATAATGAGACACTGCTTCTCTAAATCAGAAACCGAGACACTGCTCCTCTAAATCTGATACCGAGACAATGCTCCTTTAAATCAGATACAAAGACACTGCTCCATATATCAGATACCGAGACACTGCTCCTCTAAATCAGATACTGAGACACTGCTGCTCCAAATCAGATACTGAGACACTGCTCATCTAAATCAGATCCCGAGACACTGCTCCTTTAAATCAGATACTGAGATGCTGCTCCTCTAAATCAGATACCGAGACGCTGCTCCTTTAGAACTGATACCGAGACGCTGCTCCATTAAATCAGATACCGAGAGACTGCTCCTCTAAATCAGATACTGAGACACTGCTCCTCTAAATCAGATTGTGAGACACTGCTCCTCTAGATCAGATACCGAGACACTGCTCCACTAAATCAAATACCGGGACACTGCTCTTCTAAATCAGATACCGAGACAATGCTCCTCTAAATCAGATACCGAGACACTGCTCCTCTAAATCAGATACTGAGACACTGCTCCTCTAAATCAGATACAGAGACACTTCTCCTATAAATCAGATACCGAGACACTGCTCCTCTAAATCAGATACCGAGACACTGCTCCTCTAAATCAGATACCGAGACACTGCTCCCCTAAATCAGATACCGAGACACAGCTCCTCTAAATCAGATACTGAGACACTGCTCCTCTAAATCAGATACCGAGACACTGCTCCTCGAAATCAGATACAGAGACACTTCTCCTATAAATCAGATACCGAGACACTGCTCCTCTAAATCAGATACCGAGACACTGCTCCTCTAAATCAGATACCGAGACACTGCTCCTCTGAATCAGATACCGAGACACAGCTCCTCTAAATCAGATACTGAGACACTGCTCCTCTAAATGAGATACCGAGACACTGCTCCTCTAAATCTGATACCGAGACACTGCTCCTCTAAATCAGACACCGAGACACAGCGCCTCAAAATCAGATACCGAGACACTGCTCCTCCAAATCAGATACCGAGACACTGCTCCACGAAATCAGATACCGAGACACTGCTCCTCTAAATCAGATACCGAGACAATGCTTCTCTAAATCAGATACTGAGACACTGCTCATCTAAATCAGATACAGAGACACTGCTCCTTTAAATCAGATACCGAGACACTGCTCCACTAAATCAGATACCGAGACACTGCTCCACTAAATCAGATACCGAGACAATGCTCCACTAAATCAGATACCGAGACACTGCTCCTTCAAATCAGATACCGAGACACTGCTCCTCCAAATCAGAAACCGAGACACTGCTCCTCTAAATCAGATACTGAGACACTGCTCCTTTAAATCAGATACTGAGACACTGCTACTTTAAATCAGATACTGAGACACTGCTCCTCTAAAGCAGATACCGAGACACTGCTCCTCTAAATCAGATACCGAGACACTGCTCCTCTAAATCAGATACTGAGACACTGCTCCTCTAAATCAGATACCGAGACACTGCTCCTCTAGGTCAGATACTGAGACACTGCTCCTCGAAATCAGATACCGAGACACTTCTCCGATAAATCAGATAACGAGAAACTGCTCCTCTAAATCAGATACCGAGACACTGCTCCTCTAAATCAGATACCGAGACACTGCTCCTCTAAATCAGATACCGAGACACTGCTCCTCCAAATCAGATATCGAGACACTGCTCCTCTAAATCAGATACCGAGACACTGCTCCTCTAAATCAGATACTGAGACACTGCTCCTCTAAATCAGATACTGAGACACTGTTCCTTTAAATCTGATACCGAGACACTGCTCCTTTAAATCAGATAATGAGACACTGCTTCTCTAAATCAGATACTGAGACACTGCTCCTCTAAATCAGATACTGAGACACTGTTCCTTTAAATCTGATACCGAGACACTGCTCCTCTAAATCAGATACCGAGACACAGCGCCTCTAAATCAGATACCGAGACACTGCTCCTCTAAATCAGATACCGAGACACTGCTCCTCTAAATCAGACACCGAGACAATGCTCCTCTAAATCAGATACCGAGACACTGCTCCTCTAAATCAGATATCGAGACACTGCTCCTCTAAATCAGATACCGAGACACTGCTCCTCTAAATCAGATACTGAGACACTGCTCCTCTAAATCAGATACTGAGACACTGTTCCTTTAAATTTGATACCGAGACACTGCTCCTTTAAATCAGATACTGAGACACTGCTCCATAAATCAGATACCGAGACACTGCTCCTCTAAATCAGATACCGAGACACTGCTCGTCTAAATCAGATACCAAGACACTGCTCCTCTAAATCAGATACTGAGACACTGCTGCTCTAAATCAGATACTGAGACACTGCTCATCTAAATCAGATCCCGAGACACTGCTCCTTTAAATCAGATACTGAGATGCTGCTCCTCCAAATCAGATACCGAGACGCTGCTCCTTTAGAACTGATACCGAGACGCTGCTCCATTAAATCAGATACCGAAACACTGCTCCTCTAAATCAGATACTGAGACACTGCTCCTTTAAATCAGATACTGAGACACTGCTCCTCTAAATCAGGTTGTGAGACACTGCTCCTCTAAATCAGATACCGAGACACTGCTCCACTAAATCAAATACCGGGACACTGCTCTTCTAAATCAGATACCGAGACACTGCTCCTCTAAATCAGATACCGAGACACTGCTCCTCTAAATCAGATACTGAGACACTGCTCCTTTAAATCAGATACTGAGACACTGCTCCTTTAAATCAGATACTGAGACACTGCTTCTCAAAAGCAGATACCGAGACACTGCTCCTCTAAATCAGATACTGAGACACTGCTCCTCTAAATCAGATACTGAGACACTGCTCCTCTAAATCAGATACTGAGACACTGCTCCTCTAAATCAGATACCAAGACACTGCTCCTCTAAATCAGATACCGAGACACTGCTCCTCTAAATCAGATACTGAGACACTGCTCCTCTAAATCAGATACAGAGACACTTCTCCTATAATTCAGATACCGAGACACTGCTCCTCTAAATCAGATACCGAGACACTGCTCCTCTAAATCAGATACCGAGACACAGCTCCTCTAAATCAGATACCGAGACACTGCTCCTCTAAATCAGATACCGAGATACAGCTCCTCTAAATCAGATACCGAGACACTGCTCCTCTAAATCAGATACCGAGACACTGCTCCTCTAAATCAGATATCGAGACACTGCTCCTCTAAATCTGATACCGAGACACTGCTCCTCTAAAACAGACACCGAGACACAGCGCCTCTAAATCAGATACCGAGACACTGCTCCTCCAAATCAGATACCGTGACACTATTCCACGAAATCAGATACCGAGACACTGCTCCTCTAAATCAGATACCGAGACAATACTCCTCTAAATCAGATACAGAGACACTGCTCCTTTACATCAGATACCGAGACACTGCTCCACTAAATCAGATACCGAGACACTGCTCCTCTAAATCAGATACCGAGACAATGCTCCAATAAATCAGATACCGAGACACTGCTCCTTCAAATCAGATACCGAGACACTGCTCCTCTAAATCAGAAACCGAGACACTGCTCCTCTAAATCAGATACTGAGACACTGCTCCTTTAAATCAGATACTGAGACACTGCTCCTCGAAAGCAGATACCGAGACACTGCTCCTCTAAATCAGATACAGAGACACTGCTCCTCTAAATCAGATACTGAGACACTGCTCCTCTAAATCAGATACCGAGACACTGCTCCTCTAAATCAGATACTGAGACACTCCTCCTCGAAATCAGATACCGAGACACTTCTCCGATAAATCAGATACCGAGAAACTGCTCCTCTAAATCAGATACCGAGACACTGCTCCTCTAAATCAGATACCGAGACACTGCTCCTCTAAATCAGATACCGAGACACTGCTCCTCTAAATCAGATATCGAGACACTGCTCCTCTAAATCAGATATCGAGACACTGCTCCTCTAAATCAGATACCGAGATACTGCTCCTCTAAATCAGATACTGAGACACTGCTCCTCTAAATCAGATACTGAGACACTGTTCCTTTAAATCTGATGCCGAGACACTGCTCCTTTAAATCAGATAATGAGACACTGCTTCTCTAAATCAGAAACCGAGACAATGCTCCTCTAAATCTGATCCCGAGACAATGCTCCTTTAAATCAGATACTGAGACACTGCTCCATAAATCAGATACTGAGACACTGCTCCTCTAAATCAGATACCGAGACACTGCTCGTCTAAATCAGATACCAAGACACTGCTCCTCTAAATCAGATACTGAGACACTGCTGCTCTAAATCAGATACTGAGACACTGCTCATCTAAATCAGATCCCGAGACAATGCTCCTTTAAATCAGATACTGAGATGCTGCTCCTCTAAATCAGATACCGAGACGCTGCTCCTTTAGAACTGATACCGAGACGCTGCTCCATTAAATCAGATACCGAGACACTGCTCCTCTAAATCAGATACTGAGACACTGCTCCTTTAAATCAGATACTGAGACACTGCTCCACTAAATCAGATACCGAGACAATGCTCCACTAAATCAGATACCGAGACACTGCTCCTTCAAATCAGATACCGAGACACTGCTCCTCTAAATCAGATACAGAGACACTGCTCCTTTAAATCAGATACCGAGACAATACTCCTCTAAATCAGATACAGAGACACTGCTCCTTTACATCAGATACCGAGACACTGCTCCACTAAATCAGATACCGAGACACTGCTCCTCTAAATCAGATACCGAGACAATGCTCCAATAAATCAGATACCGAGACACTGCTCCTTCAAATCAGATACCGAGACACTGCTCCTCTAAATCAGAAACCGAGACACTGCTCCTCTAAATCAGATACTGAGACACTGCTCCTTTAAATCAGATACTGAGACACTGCTCCTCGAAAGCAGATACCGAGACACTGCTCCTCTAAATCAGATACAGAGACACTGCTCCTCTAAATCAGATACTGAGACACTGCTCCTCTAAATCAGATACCGAGACACTGCTCCTCTAAATCAGATACTGAGACACTCCTCCTCGAAATCAGATACCGAGACACTTCTCCGATAAATCAGATACCGAGAAACTGCTCCTCTAAATCAGATACCGAGACACTGCTCCTCTAAATCAGATACCGAGACACTGCTCCTCTAAATCAGATACCGAGACACTGCTCCTCTAAATCAGATATCGAGACACTGCTCCTCTAAATCAGATATCGAGACACTGCTCCTCTAAATCAGATACCGAGATACTGCTCCTCTAAATCAGATACTGAGACACTGCTCCTCTAAATCAGATACTGAGACACTGTTCCTTTAAATCTGATGCCGAGACACTGCTCCTTTAAATCAGATAATGAGACACTGCTTCTCTAAATCAGAAACCGAGACAATGCTCCTCTAAATCTGATCCCGAGACAATGCTCCTTTAAATCAGATACTGAGACACTGCTCCATAAATCAGATACTGAGACACTGCTCCTCTAAATCAGATACCGAGACACTGCTCGTCTAAATCAGATACCAAGACACTGCTCCTCTAAATCAGATACTGAGACACTGCTGCTCTAAATCAGATACTGAGACACTGCTCATCTAAATCAGATCCCGAGACAATGCTCCTTTAAATCAGATACTGAGATGCTGCTCCTCTAAATCAGATACCGAGACGCTGCTCCTTTAGAACTGATACCGAGACGCTGCTCCATTAAATCAGATACCGAGACACTGCTCCTCTAAATCAGATACTGAGACACTGCTCCTTTAAATCAGATACTGAGACACTGCTCCTCTCAATCAGATTGTGAGACACTGCTCCTCTAAATCAGATACCGAGACAATGCTCCTCTAAATCAGATACTGAGACACTGCTCATCTAAATCAGATACAGAGACACTGCTCCTTTAAATCAGATACCGAGACACTGCTCCACTAAATCAGATACCGAGACAATGCTCCACTAAATCAGATACCGAGACTCAGCTCCTTCAAATCAGATAGCGAGACACTGCTCCTCTAAATCAGAAACCGAGACACTGCTCCTCCAAATCAGATACTGAGACACTGCTCCTTTAAATCAGATACTGAGACACTGCTCCTTTAAATCAGATACTGAGACACTGCTCCTCTAAAGCAGATACCGAGACACTGCTCCTCTAAATCATATACCGAGACACTGCTCCTCTAAATCAGATACTGAGACACTGCTTCTCTAAATCAGATACCGAGACACTGCTCCTTAAAATCAGATACTGAGACACTGCTCCTCGAAATCAGATACCGAGACACTTCTCCGATAAATCAGATACAGAGACACTTCTCCTATAAATCAGATACCGAGACACTGCTTCTCTAAATCAGATACAGAGACACTTCTCCTATAAATCAGATACCGAGACACTGCTCCTCTAAATCAGATACCGAGACACTGCTCCTCTAAATCAGATACCGAGACACTGCTCCTCTGAATCAGATACCGAGACACAGCTCCTCTAAATAAGATACTGAGACACTGCTCCTCTAAATGAGATACCGAGACACTGCTCCTCTAAATCTGATACCGAGACACTGCTCCTCTAAATCAGACACCGAGACACAGCGCCTCAAAATCAGATACCGAGACACTGCTCCTCCAAATCAGATACCGAGACACTGCTCCACGAAATCAGATACCGAGACACTGCTCCTCTAAATCAGATACCGAGACAATGCTTCTCTAAATCAGATACTGAGACACTGCTCATCTAAATCAGATACAGAGACACTGCTCCTTTAAATCAGATACCGAGACACTGCTCCACTAAATCAGATACCGAGACACTGCTCCACTAAATCAGATACCGAGACAATGCTCCACTAAATCAGATACCGAGACACTGCTCCTTCAAATCAGATACCGAGACACTGCTCCTCTAAATCAGAAACCGAGACACTGCTCCTCTAAATCAGATACTGAGACACTGCTCCTTTAAATCAGATACTGAGACACTGCTACTTTAAATCAGATACTGAGACACTGCTCCTCTAATGCAGATACCGAGACACTGCTCCTCTAAATCAGATACCGAGACACTGCTCCTCTAAATCAGATACTGAGACACTGCTCCTCTAAATCAGATACCGAGACACTGCTCCTCTAAATCAGATACTGAGACACTGCTCCTCGAAATCAGATACCGAGACACTTCTCCGATAAATCAGATAACGAGAAACTGCTCCTCTAAATCAGATACCGAGACACTGCTCCTCTAAATCAGATACCGAGACACTGCTCCTCTAAATCAGATACCGAGACACTGCTCCTCCAAATCAGATATCGAGACACTGCTCCTCTAAATCAGATACCGAGACACTGCTCCTCTAAATCAGATACTGAGACACTGCTCCTCTAAATCAGATACTGAGACACTGTTCCTTTAAATCTGATACCGAGACACTGCTCCTTTAAATCAGATAATGAGACACTGCTTCTCTAAATCAGATACTGAGACACTGCTCCTCTAAATCAGATACTGAGACACTGTTCCTTTAAATCTGATACCGAGACACTGCTCCTCTAAATCAGATACCGAGACACAGCGCCTCTAAATCAGATACCGAGACACTGCTCCTCTAAATCAGATACCGAGACACTGCTCCTCTAAATCAGATACCGAGACACTGCTCCTCTAAATCAGATACCGAGACAATGCTCCTCTAAATCAGATACCGAGACACTGCTCCTCTAAATCAGATATCGAGACACTGCTCCTCTAAATCAGATACCGAGACACTGCTCCTCTAAATCAGATACTGAGACACTGCTCCTCTAAATCAGATACTGAGACACTGTTCCTTTAAATTTGATACCGAGACACTGCTCCTTTAAATCAGATACTGAGACACTGCTCCATAAATCAAATACCGAGACACTGCTCCTCTAAATCAGATACCGAGACACTGCTCGTCTAAATCAGATACCAAGACACTGCTCCTCTAAATCAGATACTGAGACACTGCTGCTCTAAATCAGATACTGAGACACTGCTCATCTAAATCAGATCCCGAGACACTGCTCCTTTAAATCAGATACTGAGATGCTGCTCCTCCAAATCAGATACCGAGACGCTGCTCCTTTAGAACTGATACCGAGACGCTGCTCCATTAAATCAGATACCGAAACACTGCTCCTCTAAATCAGATACTGAGACACTGCTCCTTTAAATCAGATACTGAGACACTGCTCCTCTAAATCAGGTTGTGAGACACTGCTCCTCTAAATCAGATACCGAGACACTGCTCCACTAAATCAAATACCGGGACACTGCTCTTCTAAATCAGATACCGAGACACTGCTCCTCTAATTCAGATACCGAGACACTGCTCCTCTAAATCAGATACTGAGACACTGCTCCTTTAAATCAGATACTGAGACACTGCTCCTTTAAATCAGATACTGAGACACTGCTTCTCAAAAGCAGATACCGAGACACTGCTCCTCTAAATCAGATACTGAGACACTGCTCCTCTAAATCAGATACTGAGACACTGCTCCTCTAAATCAGATACTGAGACACTGCTCCTCTAAATCAGATACCAAGACACTGCTCCTCTAAATCAGATACCGAGACACTGCTCCTCTAAATCAGATACTGAGACACTGCTCCTCTAAATCAGATACAGAGACACATCTCCTATAATTCAGATACCGAGACACTGCTCCTCTAAATCAGATACCGAGACACTGCTCCTCTAAATCAGATACCGAGACACAGCTCCTCTAAATCAGATACCGAGACACTGCTCCTCTAAATCAGATTGTGAGACACTGCTCCTCTAAATCAGATACCGAGACAATGCTCCTCTAAATCAGATATCGAGACACTGCTCCTCTAAATCAGATACCGAGACACTGCTCCTCTAAATCAGATACTGAGACACTGTTCCTTTAAATCTGATACCGAGACACTGCTCCTTTAAATCAGATAATGAGACACTGCTTCTCTAAATCAGAAACCGAGACACTGCTCCTCTAAATCTGATACCGAGACAATGCTCCTTTAAATCAGATACTGAGACACTGCTCCATAAACCAGATACCGAGACACTGCTCGTCTAAATCAGATACCAAGACACTGCTCCTTTAAATCAGATACTGAGATGCTGCTCCTCTAAATCAGATACCGAGACGCTGCTCCTTTAGAACTGATACCGAGACGCTGCTTCATGAAATCAGATACCGAGACACTGCTCCTCTAAATCAGATACTGAGACACTGCTACTTTAAATCAGATACTGAGACACTGCTCCTCTAAATCAGATACAGAGACACTGCTCCTCTAAATCAGATATCGAGACACTGCTCCTCTAAATCAGATATCGAGACACTGCTCCTCTAAATCAGATACCGAGACACTGCTCCTCTAAATCAGATACTGAGACACTGTTCCTTTAAATCTGATACCGAGACACTGCTCCTTTAAATCAGATAATGAGACACTGCTTCTCTAAATCAGAAACCGAGACACTGCTCCTCTAAATCTGATACCGAGACAATGCTCCTTTAAATCAGATACTGAGACACTGCTCCATAAACCAGATACCGAGACACTGCTCGTCTAAATCAGATACCAAGACACTGCTCCTTTAAATCAGATACTGAGATGCTGCTCCTCTAAATCAGATACCGAGACGCTGCTCCTTTAGAACTGATACCGAGACGCTGCTTCATGAAATCAGATACCGAGACACTGCTCCTCTAAATCAGATACTGAGACACTGCTACTTTAAATCAGATACTGAGACACTGCTCCTCTAAATCAGATTGAGAGACACTGCTCCTCTCAATCAGAAACCGAGACACTGCTCCACTAAATCAAATACCGGGACACTGCTCTTCTAAATCAGATACCGAGACACTGCTCCTCTAAATCAGATACCGAGACACTGCTCCTCTAAATCAGATAGTGAGACACTGCTCCTTTAAATCAGATACTGAGACACTGCTCCTTTAAATCAGATACTGAGACACTGCTTCTCTAAAGCAGATACCGAGACACTGCTCCTCTAAATCAGATACCGAGACACTGCTCCTCTAAATCAGATACTGAGACACTGCTCCTCTAAATCAGATACTGAGACACTGCTCCTCCAAATCAGATACCAAGACACTGCTCCTTTAAATCAGATACCGAGTCACTGCTCCTCTAAATCAGATACTGAGACACTGCTCCTCTAAATCAGATGCAGAGACTCTTCTCCTATAAATCAGATACCGAGACACTGCTCCTCTAAATCAGATACAGAGACACTTCTCCTATAAATCAGATACCGAGACACTGCTCCTCTGAATCAGATACCGAGACACTGCTCCTCTAAATCAGATACCGAGACACAGCTCCTCTAAATCAGATACTGAGACACTGCTCCTCTAAATCAGATACCGAGACACTGATCCTCTAAATCAGATACCGAGACACTGCTCCTCTAAATCAGATACCGAGCCACTGCTCCTCTAAATCAGATACCGAGACACAGCTCCTCTAAATCAGATACTGAGACACTGCTCCTCTAAATCAGATACCGAGACACTGCTCCTCTAAATCTGATACCGAGACACTGCTCCTCTAAATCAGACACCGAGAAACAGCGCCTCTAAATCAGATACCGAGACACTGCTCCTCCAAATCAGATACCGTGACACTGCTCCACGAAATCAGATACCGAGACACTGCTCCTCTAAATCAGATACCGAGACAATGCTCCTCTAAATCAGATACTGAGACAATGCTCAACTAAATCAGGTACAGAGACACTGCTCCTTTAAATCAGATACCGAGACACTGCTCCACTAAATCAGATACCGAGACACTGCTCCACTAAATCAGATACCGAGACAATGCTCCACTAAATCAGATACCGAGACACTGCTCCTTCAAATCAGATACCGAGACACTGCTTCTCTAAATCAGAAACCGAGACACTGCTCCTCTAAATCAGATACTGAGACACTGCTCCTTTAAATCAGATACTGAGACACTGCTCCTTTAAATCAGATACTGAGACACTGCTCCTCTAAAGCAGATACCGAGACACTGCTCCTCTAAATCAGATACCGAGACACTGCTCCTCTAAATCAGATACTGAGACACTGCTCCTCTAAATCAGATACCGAGACACTGCTCCTCTAAATCAGATACTGAGACACTGCTCCTCGAAATCAGATACCGAGACACTTCTCCGATAAATCAGATACCAAGAAACTGCTCCTCTAAATCAGATACCGAGACACTGCTCCTCTAAATCAGATACCGAGACACTGCTCCTCTAAATCAGATACCGAGAAACTGCTCCTCTAAATCAGATACCGAGACACTGCTCCTCTAAATCAGATACTGAGACACTGCTCCTCTAAATCAGATATCGAGACACTGCTGCTCTAAATTAGATACCGAGACACTGCTCCTCTAAATCAGATACTGAGACACTGCTCCTCTAAATCAGATACTGAGACACTGTTCCTTTAAATCTGATACCGAGACACTGATCCTTTAAATCAGATAATGAGACACTGCTTCTCTAAATCAGAAACCGAGACACTGCTCCTCTAAATCTGATACCGAGACACTGCTCCTTTAAATCAGATACTGAGACACTGCTCCATAAATCAGATACCGAGACACTGCTCCTCTAAATCAGATACCGAGACACTGCTCGTCTAAATCAGATACCAAGCCACTGCTCCTCTGAATCAGATGCTGAGACACTGCTGCTCTAAATCAGATACTGAGACACTGCTCATCTAAATCAGATCCCGAGACACTGCTCCTTTAAATCAGATACTGAGATGCTTCTCCTCTAAATCAGATACCGAGACGCTGCTCCTTTAGAACTGATACCGAGACACTGCTCCTCTAAATCAGATACTGAGACACTGCTCCTCGAAATCAGATACCGAGACACTTCTCCGATAAATCAGATACCGAGAAACTGCTCCTCTAAATCAGATACCGAGACACTGCTCCTCTAAATCAGATACCGAGACACTGCTCCTCTAAATCAGATACCGAGACACTGCTCCTCCAAACCAGATACCGAGACACTGCTCGTCTAAATCAGATACCAAGACACTGCTCCGTTAAATCAGATACTGAGATGCTGCTCCTCTAAATCAGATACTGAGACACTGCTCCTTTAGAACTGATACCGAGACGCTGCTCCATGAAATCAGATACCGAGACACTGCTCCTCTAAATCAGATACTGAGACACTGCTCCTTTAAATCAGATACTGAGACACTGCTCCTCTAAATCAGATTGTGAGACACTGCTCCTCTCAATCAGATACCGAGACACTGCTCCACTAAATCAAATACCGGGACACTGCTCTTCTAAATCAGATACCGAGACACTGCTCCTCTAAATCAGATACCGAGACACTGCTCCTCTAAATCAGATACTGAGACACTGCTCCTTTAAATCAGATACTGAGACACTGCTCCTTTAAATCAGATACTGAGACACTGCTTCTCTAAAGCAGATACCGAGACACTGCTCCTCTAAATCAGATACCGAGACACTGCTCCTCTAAATCAGATACTGAGACACTGCTCCTCTAAATCAGATACTGAGACACTGCTCCTCCAAATCTGATACCAAGACACTGCTCCTTTAAATCAGATACCGAGTCACTGCTCCTCTAAATCAGATACTGAGACACTGCTCCTCTAAATCAGATACAGAGACACTTCTCCTATAAATCAGATACCGAGACACTGCTCCACTAAATCAGATACCGAGACAATGCTCCACTAAATCAGATACCGAGACACTGCTCCTTCAAATCAGATACCGAGACACTGCTCCTCTAAATCAGAAACCGAGACACTGCTCCTCTAAATCAGATACTGAGACACTGCTCCTTTAAATCAGATACTGAGACACTGCTCCTTTAAATCAGATACTGAGACACTGCTCCTCTAAAGCAGATACCGGGACACTGCTCCTCTAAATCAGATACCGAGACACTGCTCCTCTAAATCAGATACTGAGACACTGCTCCTCTAAATCAGATACCGAGACACTGCTCCTCTAAATCAGATACTGAGACACTGCTCCTCGAAATCAGATACCGAGACACTTCTCCGATAAATCAGATACCAAGAAACTGCTCCTCTAAATCAGATACCGAGACACTGCTCCTCTAAATCAGATACCGAGACACTGCTCCTCTAAATCAGATACCGAGAAACTGCTCCTCTAAATCAGATACCGAGACACTGCTCCTCTAAATCAGATACTGAGACACTGCTCCTCTAAATCAGATATCGAGACACTGCTGCTCTAAATCAGATACCGAGACACTGCTCCTCTAAATCAGATACTGAGACACTGCTCCTCTAAATCAGATACTGAGACACTGTTCCTTTAAATCTGATACCGAGACACTGATCCTTTAAATCAGATAATGAGACACTGCTTCTCTAAATCAGAAACCGAGACACTGCTCCTCTAAATCTGATACCGAGACACTGCTCCTTTAAATCAGATACTGAGACACTGCTCCATAAATCAGATACCGAGACACTGCTCCTCTAAATCAGATACCGAGACACTGCTCGTCTAAATCAGATACCAAGCCACTGCTCCTCTGAATCAGATGCTGAGACACTGCTGCTCTAAATCAGATACTGAGACACTGCTCATCTAAATCAGATCCCGAGACACTGCTCCTTTAAATCAGATACTGAGATGCTTCTCCTCTAAATCAGATACCGAGACGCTGCTCCTTTAGAACTGATACCGAGACACTGCTCCTCTAAATCAGATACTGAGACACTGCTCCTCGAAATCAGATACCGAGACACTTCTCCGATAAATCAGATACCGAGAAACTGCTCCTCTAAATCAGATACCGAGACACTGCTCCTCTAAATCAGATACCGAGACACTGCTCCTCTAAATCAGATACCGAGACACTGCTCCTCCAAACCAGATACCGAGACACTGCTCGTCTAAATCAGATACCAAGACACTGCTCCGTTAAATCAGATACTGAGATGCTGCTCCTCTAAATCAGATACTGAGACACTGCTCCTTTAGAACTGATACCGAGACGCTGCTCCATGAAATCAGATACCGAGACACTGCTCCTCTAAATCAGATACTGAGACACTGCTCCTTTAAATCAGATACTGAGACACTGCTCCTCTAAATCAGATTGTGAGACACTGCTCCTCTCAATCAGATACCGAGACACTGCTCCACTAAATCAAATACCGGGACACTGCTCTTCTAAATCAGATACCGAGACACTGCTCCTCTAAATCAGATACCGAGACACTGCTCCTCTAAATCAGATACTGAGACACTGCTCCTTTAAATCAGATACTGAGACACTGCTCCTTTAAATCAGATACTGAGACACTGCTTCTCTAAAGCAGATACCGAGACACTGCTCCTCTAAATCAGATACCGAGACACTGCTCCTCTAAATCAGATACTGAGACACTGCTCCTCTAAATCAGATACTGAGACACTGCTCCTCCAAATCTGATACCAAGACACTGCTCCTTTAAATCAGATACCGAGTCACTGCTCCTCTAAATCAGATACTGAGACACTGCTCCTCTAAATCAGATACAGAGACACTTCTCCTATAAATCAGATACCGAGACACTGCTCCACTAAATCAGATACCGAGACAATGCTCCACTAAATCAGATACCGAGACACTGCTCCTTCAAATCAGATACCGAGACACTGCTCCTCTAAATCAGAAACCGAGACACTGCTCCTCTAAATCAGATACTGAGACACTGCTCCTTTAAATCAGATACTGAGACACTGCTCCTTTAAATCAGATACTGAGACACTGCTCCTCTAAAGCAGATACCGGGACACTGCTCCTCTAAATCAGATACCGAGACACTGCTCCTCTAAATCAGATACTGAGACACTGCTCCTCTAAATCAGATACCGAGACACTGCTCCTCTAAATCAGATACTGAGACACTGCTCCTCGAAATCAGATACCGAGACACTTCTCCGATAAATCAGATACCGAGAAACTGCTCCTCTAAATCAGATACCGAGACACTGCTCCTCTAAATCAGATACCGAGACACTGCTCCTCTAAATCAGATACCGAGAAACTGCTCCTCTAAATCAGATACCGAGACACTGCTCCTCGAAATCAGATACTGAGACACTGCTCCTCTAAATCAGATACCGAGACACTGCTCCTCTAAATCAGATACTGAGACACTGCTCCTCTAAATCAGATACTGAGACACTGTTCCTTTAAATCTGATACCGAGACACTGCTCCTTTAAATCAGATAATGAGACACTGCTTCTCTAAATCAGAAACCGAGACACTGCTCCTCTAAATCTGATACCGAGACACTGCTCCTTTAAATCAGATACTGAGACACTGCTCCATAAATCAGATACCGAGACACTGCTCCTCTAAATCAGATACCGAGACACTGCTCGTCTAAATCAGATACCAAGCCACTGCTCCTCTGAATCAGATGCTGAGACACTGCTGCTCTAAATCAGATACTGAGACACTGCTCATCTAAATCAGATCCCGAGACACTGCTCCTTTAAATCAGATACTGAGATGCTTCTCCTCTAAATCAGATACCGAGACGCTGCTCCTTCAGAACTGATACCGAGACACTGCTCCTCTAAATCAGATACTGAGACACTGATCCTCGAAATCAGATACCGAGACACTTCTCCGATAAATCAGATACCGAGAAACTGCTCCTCTAAATCAGATACCGAGACACTGCTCCTCTAAATCAGATACCGAGACACTGCTCCTCTAAATCAGATAACGAGACACTGCTCCTCTAAATCAGATACCGAGACACTGCTCCTCCAAACCAGATACCGAGACACTGCCCGTCTAAATCAGATACCAAGACACTGCTCCTTTAAATCAGATATTGAGATGCTGCTCCTCTAAATCAGATACCGAGACGCTGCTCCTTTAGAACTGATACCGAGACGCTGCTCCATGAAATCAGATACCGAGACACTGCTCCTCTAAATCAGATACTGAGACACTGCTCCTTTAAATCAGATACTGAGACAGTGCTCCTCTAAATCAGATTGTGAGACACTGCTCCTCTCAATCAGATACCGAGACACTGCTCCACTAAATCAAATACCGGGACACTGCTCTTCTAAATCAGATACCGAGAGACTGCTCCTCTAAATCAGATACCGAGACACTGCTCCTCTAAATCAGATACTGAGACACTGCTCCTTTAAATCAGATACTGAGACACTGCTCCTTTAAATCAGATACTGAGACACTGCTTCTCTAAAGCAGATACCGAGACACTGCTCCTCTAAATCAGATACCGAGACACTGCTCCTCTAAATCAGATACTGAGACACTGCTCCTCTAAATCAGATACTGAGACACTGCTCCTCCAAATCAGATACCAAGACACTGCTCCTTTAAATCAGATACCGAGTCACTGCTCCTCTAAATCAGAGACTGAGCCACTGCTCCTCTAAATCAGATACAGAGACACATCTCCTATAAATCAGATACCGAGACACTGCTCCTCTAAATCAGATACAGAGACACTTCTCCTATAAATCAGATACCGAGACACTGCTCCTCTGAATCAGATACCGAGACACTGCTCCTCTAAATCAGATACCGAGAACAGCTCCTCTAAATCAGATACTGAGAGACTGCTCCTCTAAATCAGATACCGAGACACTGATCCTCTAAATCAGATACCGAGACACTGCTCCTCTAAATCAGATACCGAGCCACTGCTCCTCTAAATCAGATACCGAGACACAGCTCCTCTAAATCAGATACTGAGACACTGCTCCTCTAAATCAGATACCGAGACACTTCTCCGATAAATCAGATACCGAGAAACTGCTCCTCTAAATCAGATACCGAGACACTGCTCCTCTAAATCAGATACCGAGACACTGCTCCTCTAAATCAGATAACGAGACACTGCTCCTCTAAATCAGATACCGAGACACTGCTCCTCCAAACCAGATACCGAGACACTGCTCGTCTAAATCAGATACCAAGACACTGCTCCTTTAAATCAGATACTGAGATGCTGCTCCTCTAAATCAGATACCGAGACGCTGCTCCTTTAGAACTGATACCGAGACGCTGCTCCATGAAATCAGATACCGAGACACTGCTCCTCTAAATCAGATACTGAGACACTGCTCCTTTAAATAAGATACTGAGACAGTGCTCCTCTAAATCATATTGTGAGACACTGCTCCTCTCAATCAGATACCGAGACACTGCTCCACTAAATCAAATACCGGGACACTGGTCTTCTAAATCAGATACCGAGAGACTGCTCCTCTAAATCAGATACCGAGACACTGCTCCTCTAAATCAGATACTGAGACACTGCTCCTTTAAATCAGATACTGAGACACTGCTCCTTTAAATCAGATACTGAGACACTGCTTCTCTAAAGCAGATACCGAGACACTGCTCCTCTAAATCAGATACCGAGACACTGCTCCTCTAAATCAGATACTGAGACACTGCTCCTCTAAATCAGATACTGAGACACTGCTCCTCCAAATCAGATACCAAAACACTGCTCCTTTAAATCAGATACCGAGTCACTGCTCCTCTAAATCAGAGACTGAGACACTGCTCCTCTAAATCAGATACAGAGACACTTCTCCTATAAATCAGATACCGAGACACGGCTCCTCTAAATCAGATACAGAGACACTTCTCCTATAAATCAGATACCGAGACACTGCTCCTATGAATCAGATACCGAGACACTGCTCCTCTAAATCAGATACCGAGACACAGCTCCTCTAAATCAGATACTGAGAGACTGCTCCTCTAAATCAGATACCGAGACACTGATCCTCTAAATCAGATACCGAGACACTGCTCCTCTAAATCAGATACCGAGCCACTGCTCCTCTAAATCAGATACCGAGACACAGCTCCTCTAAATCAGATACTGAGACACTGCTCCTCTAAATCAGATACCGAGACACTGCTCCTCTAAATCTGATACCGAGACACTGCTCCTCTAAATCAGACACCGAGACGCTGCTCCTTTAAATCAGATACCGAGACACTGCTCCTCTAAATCAGATACTGAGACACTGCTCCTCTAAATCAGATACCGTGACACTGCTCCACGAAATCAGATACCGAGACACTGCTCATCTAAATCAGATACCGAGACAATGCTCCTCTAAATCAGATACTGAGACACTGCTCAACTATATCAGGTACAGAGACACTGCTCCTTTAAATCAGATACCGAGACACTGCTCCACTAAATCAGATACCGAGACACTGCTCCTTCAAATCAGATACCGAGACACTGCTCCTCCAAATCAGAAACCGAGACACTGCTCCTCTAAATCAGATACTGAGACACTGCTCCTTTAAATCAGATACTGAGACACTGCTCCTTTAAATCAGATACTGAGACACTGCTCCTCTAAAGCAGATACCGAGACACTGCTCCTCTAAATCAGATACCGAGACACTGCTCCTCTAAATCACATACTGAGACACTGCTCCTCTAAATCAGATACCGAGACACTGCTCCTCTAAATCAGATACCGATACACTGCTCCTCGAAATCAGATACCGAGACACTTCTCCGATAAATCAGATACCGAGAAACTGCTCCTCTAAATCAGATACCGAGACACTGCTCCTCTAAATCAGATACCGAGACACTGCTCCTCTAAATCAGATACCGAGACACTGCTCCTCTAAATCAGATACCGAGACACTGCTCCTCTAAATCAGATACTGAGACACTGCTCCTCTAAATCAGATATCGAGACACTGCTCCTCTAAATCAGATACCGAGACACTGCTCCTCTAAATCAGATATCGAGACACTGCTCCTCTAAATCAGATACTGAGACACTGCTCCTCGAAATCAGATACTGAGACACTGTTCCTTTAAATCTGATACCGAGACACTGCTCCTTTAAATCAGATAATGAGACACTGCTTCTCTAAATCAGATACTGAGACACTGCTCCTTTAAATCAGATACTGAGACACTGCTCCTTTTAATCAGATACTGAGACACTGCTCCTCTAAAGCAGATACCGAGACACTGCTCCTCTAAATCAGATACCGAGACACTGCTCCTCTAAATCACATACTGAGACACTGCTCCTCTAAATCAGATACCGAGACACTGCTCCTCTAAATCAGATACTGAGACACTGCTCCTCGAAATCAGATACCGAGACACTTCTCCGATAAATCAGATACCGAGAAACTGCTCCTCTAAATCAGATACCGAGACACTGCTCCTCTAAATCAGATACCGAGACACTGCTCCTCTAAATCAGATACCGAGACACTGCTCCTCTAAATCAGATACCGAGACACTGCTCCTCTAAATCAGATACTGAGACACTGCTCCTCTAAATCAGATATCGAGACACTGCTCCTCTAAATCAGATACCGAGACACTGCTCCTCTAAATCAGATATCGAGACACTGCTCCTCTAAATCAGATACTGAGACACTGCTCCTCGAAATCAGATACTGAGACACTGTTCCTTTAAATCTGATACCGAGACACTGCTCCTTTAAATCAGATAATGAGACACTGCTTCTCTAAATCTGATACCGAGACACTGCTCCTTTAAATCAGATACTGAGACACTGCTCTATAAATCAGATACCGAGACACTGCTCCTCTAAATCAGATACCGAGACACTGCTCGTCTAAATCAGATACCAAGCCACTGCTCCTCTGAATCAGATGCTGAGACACTGCTGCTCTAAATCAGATACTGAGACACTGCTCATCTAAATCAGATCCCGAGACACTGCTCCTTTAAATCAGATACTGAGATGCTTCTCCTCTAAATCAGATACCGAGACGCTGCTCCTTTAGAACTGATACCGAGACACTGCTCCTCTAAATCAGATACTGAGACACTGCTCCTCGAAATCAGATACCGAGACACTTCTCCGATAAATCAGATACCGAGAAACTGCTCCTCTAAATCAGATTCCGAGACACTGCTCCTCTAAATCAGATACCGAGACACTGCTCCTCTAAATCAGATAACGAGACACTGCTCCTCTAAATCAGATACCGAGACACTGCTCCTCTAAATCAGATACCGAGACACTGCTCCTCTAAATCTGATACCGAGACACTGCTCCTTTAAATCAGATACTGAGACACTGCTCCATAAATCAGATACCGAGACACTGCTCCTCTAAATCAGATACCGAGACACTGCTCGTCTAAATCAGATACCAAGCCACTGCTCCTCTGAATCAGATGCTGAGACACTGCTGCTCTAAATCAGATACTGAGACACTGCTCATCTAAATCAGATCCCGAGACACTGCTCCTTTAAATCAGATACTGAGATGCTTCTCCTCTAAATCAGATACCGAGACGCTGCTCCTTTAGAACTGATACCGAGACACTGCTCCTCTAAATCAGATACTGAGACACTGCTCCTCGAAATCAGATACCGAGACACTTCTCCGATAAATCAGATACCGAGAAACTGCTCCTCTAAATCAGATTCCGAGACACTGCTCCTCTAAATCAGATACCGAGACACTGCTCCTCTAAATCAGATAACGAGACACTGCTCCTCTAAATCAGATACCGAGACACTGCTCCTCTAAATCAGATACTGAGACACTGTTCCTTTAAATCTGATACCGAGACACTGCTCCTCTAAATCAGATACCGAGACACAGCGCCTCTCAATCAGATACCGAGACACTGCTCCTCTAAATCAGATACCGAGACACTGCTCCTCTAAATCAGATACCGAGACACTGCTCCTCTAAATCAGATACCGAGACACTGCTGCTCTAAATCTGATACCGAGACACTGCTCCTCTAAATCAGACACCGAGACACAGCGCCTCTAAATCAGATACCGAGACACTGCTCCTCCAAATCAGATACCGTGACACTGCTCCACGAAATCAGATACCGAGACACTGCTCCTCTAAATCAGATACCGAGACGCTGCTCCTCTAAATCAGATACTGAGACACTGCTCAACTAAATCAGGTACAGAGACACTGCTCCTTTAAATCAGATACCGAGACACTGCTCCACTAAATCAGATACCGAGACAATGCTCCACTAAATCAGATACCGAGACACTGCTCCTTCAAATCAGATACCGAGACACTGCTCCTCTAAATCAGAAACGGAGACACTGCTCCTCTAAATCAGATACTGAGACACTGCTCCTTTAAATCAGATACTGAGACACTGCTCCTTTAAATCAGATACTGAGACACTGCTCCTCTAAAGCAGATACCGAGACACTGCTCCTCTAAATCAGATACCGAGACACTGCTCCTCTAAATCAGATACTGAGACACTGCTCCTCTAAATCAGATACCGAGACACTGCTCCTCTAAATCAGATACTGAGACACTGCTCCTCGAAATCAGATACCGAGACACTTCTCCGATAAATCAGATACCGAGAAACTGCTCCTCTAAATCAGATACCGAGACACTGCTCCTCTAAATCAGATACCGAGACACTGCTCCTCTAAATCAGATACCGAGACACTGCTCCTCTAAATCAGATACCGAGACACTGCTCCTCTAAATCAGATACTGAGACACTGCTCCTCTAAATCAGATATCGAGACACTGCTCCTCTAAATCAGATACCGAGACACTGCTCCTCTAAATCAGATACTGAGACACTGCTCCTCTAAATCTGATACTGAGACACTGTTCCTTTAAATCTGATACCGAGCCACTGCTCCTTTAAATCAGATAATGAGACACTGCTTCTCTAAGTCAGAAACCGAGACACTGCTCCTCTAAATCTGATACCGAGACACTGCTCCTTTAAATCAGATACTGAGACACTGCTCCATAAATCAGATACCGAGACACTGCTCCTCTAAATCAGATACCGAGACACAGCTCGTCTAAATCAGATACCAAGCCACTGCTCCTCTGAATCAGATGCTGAGACACTGCTGCTCTAAATCAGATACTGAGACACTGCTCATCTAAATCAGATCCCGAGACACTGCTCCTTTAAATCAGATACTGAGATGCTTCTCCTCTAAATCAGATACCGAGACGCTGCTCCTTTAGAACTGATACCGAGACACTGCTCCTCTAAATCAGATACTGAGACACTGCTCCTCGTAATCAGATACCGAGACACTTCTCCGATAAATCAGATACCGAGAAACTGCTCCTCTAAATCAGATACCGAGACACTGCTCCTCTAAATCAGATACCGAGACACTGCTCCTCTAAATCATATAACGAGACACTGCTCCTCTAAATCAGATACCGAGACACTGCTCCTCCAAATCAGATATCGAGACACTGCTCCTCTAAATCAGATACCGAGACACTGCTCCTCTAAATCAGATACTGAGACACTGCTCCTCTAAATCAGATACTGAGACACTGTTCCTTTAAATCTGATACCGAGACACTGCTCCTTTAAATCAGATAATGAGACACTGCTTCTCTAAATCAGATACTGAGACACTGCTCCTCTAAATCAGATACTGAGACACAGTTCCTTTAAATCTGAAACCGAGACACTGCTCCTCTAAATCAGATACCGAGACACTGCTCCTCTAAATCAGATACCGAGACACTGCTCCTCTAAATCAGATATCGAGACACTGCTCCTCTAAATCAGATATCGAGACACTGCTCCTATAAATCAGATACCGAGATACTGCTCCTCTAAATCAGATACTGAGACACTGCTCCTCTAAATCAGATACTGAGACACTGTTCCTTTAAATCTGATGCCGAGACACTGCCCCTTTAAATCAGATAATGAGACACTGCTTCTCTAAATCAGAAACCGAGACACTGCTCCTCTAAATCTGATCCCGAGACAATGCTCCTTTAAATCAGATACTGAGACACTGCTCCATAAATCAGATACTGAGACACTGCTCCTCTAAATCAGATACCGAGACACTGCTCGTCTAAATCAGATACCAAGACACTGCTCCTCTAAATCAGCTACTGAGACACTGCTGCTCTAAATCAGATACTGAGACACTGCTCATCTAAATCAGATCCCGAGACAATGCTCCTTTAAATCAGATACTGAGATGCTGCTCCTCTAAATCAGATACCGAGACGCTGCTCCTTTAGAACTGATACCGAGACGCTGCTCCATTAAATCAGATACCGAGACACTGCTCCTCTAAATCAGATACTGAGACACTGCTCCTTTAAATCAAATACTGAGACACTGCTCCTCTAAATCAGATTGTGAGACACTGCTCCTCTAAATCAGATACCGAGACAATGCTCCTCTAAATCAGATACTGAGACACTGCTCATCTAAATCTGATACAGAGACACTGCTCCTTTAAATCAGATACCGAGACACTGCTCCACTAAATCAGATACCGAGACACTGCTCCACTAAAACAGATACCGAAACAATGCTCCACTAAATCAGATACCGAGACTCTGCTCCTTCAACTCAGATAGCGAGACACTGCTCCTCTAAATCAGAAACCGAGACACTGCTCCTCCAAATCAGATACTGAGACACTGCTCCTTTAAATCAGATACTGAGACACTGCTCCTTTAAATCAGATACTGAGACTCTGCTCCTCTAAAGCAGATACCGAGACACTGCTCCTCTAAATCAGATACCGAGACACTGCTCCTCTAAATCAGATACTGACACACTGCTCCTCTAAATCTGATACCGAGACGCTGCTCCTCTAAATCAGATACTGAGACACTGCTCCTCGAAATCAGATACCGAGACACTTCTCCGATAAATCAGATACCGAGAAACTGCTCCTCTAAATCAGATACCGAGACACTGCTCCTCTAAATCAGATACCGAGACACTGCTCCTCTAAATCAGATATCGAGACACTGCTCCTCTAAATCAGATATCGAGACACTGCTCCTCTAAATCAGATACCGAGACACTGCTCCTCTAAATCAGATACTGAGACACTGCTCCTCTAAATCAGATACTGAGACACTGTTCCTTTAAATCTGATACCGAGACACTGCTCCTTTAAATCAGATAATGAGACACTGCTTCTCTAAATCAGAAACCGAGACACCGCTCCTCTAAATCTGATACCGAGACAATGCTCCTTTAAATCAGATACTGAGACACTGCTCCATAAACCAGATACCGAGACACTGCTCCTCTAAATCAGATACCGAGACACTGCTCGTCTAAATCAGATACCAAGACACTGCTCCTTTCAATCAGATACTGAGATGCTGCTCCTCTAAATCAGATACCGAGACGCTGCTCCTTTAGAACTGATACCGAGACGCTGCTCCATGAAATCAGATACCGAGACACTGCTCCTCTAAATCAGATACTGAGACACTGCTCCTTTAAATCAGATACTGAGACACTGCTCCTCTAAATCAGATTGTGAGACACTGCTCCTCTCAATCAGATACCGAGACACTGCTCCACTAAATCAAATACCGGGACACTGCTCTTCTAAATCAGATACCGAGACACTGCTCCTCTAAATCAGATACCGAGACACTGCTCCTCTAAATCAGATACTGAGACACTGCTCCTTTAAATCAGATACTGAGACACTGCTCCTTTAAATCAGATACTGAGACACTGCTTCTCTAAAGCAGATACCGAGACACTGCTCCTCTAAATCAGATACCGAGACACTGCTCCTCTAAATCAGATACTGAGACACTGCTCCTCTAAATCAGATACTGAGACACTGCTCCTCCAAATCAGATACCAAGACACTGCTCCTATAAATCAGATACCGAGTCACTGCTCCTCTAAATCAGATACTGAGACACTGCTCCTGTAAATCAGATACAGAGACACTTCTCCTATAAATCAGATACCGAGACACGGCTCCTCTAAATCAGATACAGAGACACTTCTCCTATAAATCAGATACCGAGACACTGCTCCTCTGAATCAGATACCGAGACACTGCTCCTCTAAATCAGATACCGAGACACAGCTCCTCTAAATCAGATACTGAGACACTGCTCCTCTAAATCAGATACCGAGACACTGATCCTCTAAATCAGATACCGAGACACTGCTCCTCTAAATCAGATACCGAGACACTGCACCTCTAAATCAGATACCGAGACACAGCTCCTCTAAATCAGATACTGAGACACTGCTCCTCTAAATCAGATACCGAGACACTGCTCCTCTAAATCTGATACCGAGACACTGCTCCTCCAAATCAGATACCGTGACACTGCTCCACGAAATCAGATACCGAGACACTGCTCCTCTAAATCAGATACCGAGACAATGCTCCTCTAAATCAGATACTGAGACACTGCTCAACTAAATCAGGTACAGAGACACTGCTCCTTTAAATCAGATACCGAGACACTGCTCCACTAAATCAGATACCGAGACACTGCTCCACTAAATCAGATACCGAGACAATGCTCCACTAAATCAGATACCGAGACACTGCTCCTTCAAATCAGATACCGAGACACTGCTCCTCTAAATCCGAAACCGAGACACTGCTCCTCTAAATCAGATACTGAGACACTGCTCCTTTAAATCAGATACTGAGACACTGCTCCTTTAAATCAGATACTGAGACACTGCTCCTCTAAAGCAGATACCGAGACACTGCTCCTCTAAATCAGATACCGAGACACTGCTCCTCGAAATCAGATAATGAGACTCTGCTCCTCTAAATCAGATACTGAGACACTGCTCCTCTAAATCAGACACTGAGACACTGCTTCTTTAAATCAGATACTGAGACACTGCTCCTCTAAATCAGATACCGAGACACTGCTCCTCTAAATCAGATACCGAAACATTGCTCCTCTAAATCAGATACTGAGACACTGCGCCTCTAAATCAGATACTGAGACACTGCTCCTCCAAATCAGATACTGAGACACTGCTCCTCTAAATCAGATACTGACACATTGCTCCTCTAAATCAGATACCGAGACGCTGCTCCTTTAAATCAGATACCGAGACACTGGTCCTCTAAATCTGATACAGAGACACTGCTCCTTTATATCAGATACAGAGACACTGCTCTTTTAAATCAGATACCGAGAAGCTGCTCCTCTAAATCTGATACTGAGACACTGCTCCTCTAAATCTGATACTGAGACACTGCTCCTCTAAATCAGATACTGAGACACTGCTCCTCTAAATCAGATACTGAGGCACTGCTCCTCTAAATCTGATACTGAGACACTGCTCCTCTAAATCAGATACTGAGACAATGCTCCTCTAAATCAGATACCGAGACACTGCTCCTCTAAATCAGATAATGACACACTGCTCCTCTAAATCAGATACCGACACACTGCTCCTTTAAATCAGATACTGAGACACTGCTCCTCTAAATCTGATACTGAGACACTGCTCTTTTAAATCAGATACTGAGACACTGCTCCTTTAAATCAGATACCAAGACACTGCTCCTCTAAAGCAGATACCGAGACACGGCTCCTCTAAATCAGATACCGAGACACTGCTCCTCTAAATCAGATTATGAGACTCTGCTCCTCTAAATCAGATACTGAGACACTGCTCCTCTAAATCAGACACTGAGACACTGCTTCTTTAAATCAGATACTGAGACACTGCTCCTCTAAATCAGATACCGAGACACTGCTCCTCTAAATCAGATACCGAAACATTGCTCCTCTAAATCAGATACTGAGACACTGCGCCTCTAAATCAGATACTGAGACACTGCTCCTCCAAATCAGATACTGAGACACTGCTCCTCTAAATCAGAAACTGACACATTGCTCCTCTAAATCAGATACCGAGACACTGCTCCTTAAAATCAGATACCGAGACACTGGTCCTCTAAATCTGATACAGAGACACTGCTCCTTTATATCAGATACAGAGACACTGCTCTTTTAAATCAGATACCGAGAAGCTGCTCCTCTAAATCTTATACTGAGACACTGCTCCTCTAAATCAGATACCGAGACACTGCTCCTCTAAATCAGATACCGAAACATTGCTCCTCTAAATCAGATACTGAGACACTGCGCCTCTAAATCAGATACTGAGACACTGCTCCTCCAAATCAGATACTGAGACACTGCTCCTCCAAATCAGATACTGACACATTGCTCCTCTAAATCAGATACCGAGACACTGCTCCTTTAAATCAGATACCGAGACACTGGTCCTCTAAATCTGATACAGAGACACTGCTCCTTTATATCAGATACAGAGACACTGCTCTTTTAAATCAGATAGCGAGAAGCTGCTCCTCTAAATCTGATACTGAGACACTGCTCCTCTAAATCAGATACTGAGACACTGCTCCTCTAAATCAGATACTGAGGCACTGCTCCTCTAAATCTGATACTGAGACACTGCTCCTCTAAATCAGATACTGAGACAATGCTCCTCTAAATCAGATACCGAGACACTGCTCCTCTAAATCAGATAATGACACACTGCTCCTCTAAATCAGATAACGACACACTGCTCCTTTAAATCAGATACTGAGACACTGCTCCTCTAAATCTGATACTGAGACACTGCTCTTTTAAATCAGATACTGAGACACTGCTCCTTTAAATCAGATACCAAGACACTGCTCCTCTAAAGCAGATACCGAGACACTGCTCCTCTAAATCAGATACCGAGACACTGCTCCTCTAAATCAGATAATGAGACTCTGCTCCTCTAAATCAGATACTGAGACACTGCTCCTCTAAATCAGACACTGAGACACTGCTTCTTTAAATCAGATACTGAGACACTGCTCCTCTAAATCAGATACCGAGACACTGCTCCTCTAAATCAGATACCGAAACATTGCTCCTCTAAATCAGATACTGAGACACTGCGCCTCTAAATCAGATACTGAGACACTGCTCCTCCAAATCAGATACTGAGACACTGCTCCTCTAAATCAGGTACTGACACATTGCTCCTCTAAATCAGATACCGAGACACTGCTCCTTTAAATCAGATACCGAGACACTGGTCCTCTAAATCTGATACAGAGAGACTGCTCCTTTATATCAGACACAGAGACACTGCTCTTTTAAATCAGATACCGAGAAGCTGCTCCTCTAAATCTTATACTGAGACACTGCTCCTCTAAATCAGATACCGAGACACTGCTCCTCTAAATCAGATACCGAAACATTGCTCCTCTAAATCAGATACTGAGACACTGCGCCTCTAAATCAGATACTGAGACACTGCTCCTCCAAATCAGATACTGAGACACTGCTCCTCTAATTCAGATACTGACACATTGCTCCTCTAAATCAGATACCGAGACACTGCTCCTTTAAATCAGATACCGAGACACTGGTCCTCTAAATCTGATACAGAGACACTGCTCCTTTATATCAGATACAGAGACACTGCTCTTTTAAATCAGATACCGAGAAGCTGCTCCTCTAAATCTGATACTGAGATACTGCTCCTCTAAATCAGATACTGAGACACTGCTCCTCTAAATCAGATACTGAGGCACTGCTACTCTAAATCTGATACTGAGACACTGCTCCTTTAAATCAGATACCGAGACACTGCTCCTCTAAATCAGATACTGAGACAATGCTCCTCTAAATCAGATACCGAGACACTGCTCCTCTAAATCAGATACCGAGACACTGCTCATTTAAATCAGATACCGAGACGCTGCTCCTCTAAATCAGATACTGAGACAGTGCTCCTCTAAATCAGATACTGAGACACTGCTCCTCTAAATCAGATACTGAGACACTGCTCCTCTAAATCAAATACCGAGACACTGCTCCTCTAAATCAAATACCGGGACACTGCTCCTCTAAATCAGATACTGAGACACTGCTCCTCTAAATCAGATACTGAGACACTGCTCCTCTAAATCAGATACTGAGACACTGCTCCTCTAAATCAGATATTGAGACGCTGCTCCTCTAAATCAAATACCGAGACACTGCTCCTCTAAATCAAATACCGAGACGCTGCTCCTCTAAATCAGATATTGAGACGCTGCTCCTGTAAATCAAATACCGGGACACTGCTCCTCTAAATCAGATACCGAGACACTGCTCCATTAAATCAGATACCGAGACACTGCTCCTCTAAATCAGATACCGAGACACAGCGCCTCTAAATCAGATACTGAGACACTGCTGCTCTAAATCAGATACTGAGACACTGCTCCTCTAAATCAGATATTGAGACGCTGCTCCTGTAAATCAAATACCGGGACACTGCTCCTCTAAATCAGATACCGAGACACTGCTCCTCTAAATCAGATACTGAGACACTGCTCCTCTAAATCAGATACTGAGACACTGCTCCTCTATATCAGATACCGAGACACTGCTCCTCTAAATCAGATACCGAGACACTGCTCATTTAAATCAGATACTGAGGCTCTGCTCCTTTAAATCAGATACTGAGACACCGCTCCTCAAAAGCAGATACCGAGACACTGCTCCTCTAAATCCGATACCGAGACACTGCTCCTCTAAATCAGATACTGAGACACTGCTCCTCTATATCAGATACTGAGACACTGCTCCTCTAAATCAGACACCGAGACACTGCTCCTCTGAACCTGATACCGAGACACTGCTCCTCTAAATCAGATACCGAGACACTGCTCCTCTAAATCAGAAACCGAGACACTGCTCCTCTAAATCAGATACCGAGACACTGCTCCTCTAAATCAGATACTGAGACACTGCTCCTTTAAATCAGATACTGAGACACTGCTCCTTTAAATCAGATACTGAGACACTGCTCCTCTAAAGCAGATACCGAGACACTGCTCCTCTAAATCAGATAATGACACACTGCTCCTCTAAATCAGATACCGAGACACTGCTCCTTTAAATCGGATACTGAGACACTGCTCCTCTAAATCAGATACTGAGACAATGCTCCTCTAAATCAGATACTGAGGCACTGCTCCTCTAAATCTGATACTGAGACACTGCTCCTTTAAATCAGATACCGAGACACTGCTCCTCTAAATCAGATACCCAGACACTGCTCCTCTAAATCAGATACCGAGACACTGCTCCTCTAAATCAGATACCGAGACACTGCTCCTCTAAATCAGATACCGAGACGCTGCTCCTCTAAATCAAATACCGAGACGCTGCTCCTCGAAATCAAATACCGGGACACTGCTCATCTAAATCAGATACTGAGACACTGCTCCTCTAAATCAGATACCCAGACACTGCTACTCTAAATCAGATACCCAGACACTGCTACTCTAAATCAGATACCCAGACACTGCTCCTCTAAATCAGATACCCAGACACTGCTACTCTAAATCAGATACCCAGACACTGCTCCTCTAAATCAAAAACCGGGACACTGCTCCTCTAAATCAGATACCCAGACACTGCTCCTCTAAATCAGATAGCGAGACACTGCTCATCTAAATCAGATACCAAGACGCTGCTCCTCTAAATCAGATAGCGAGACACTGCTCATCTAAATCAGATACCAACACGCTGCTCCTCTAAATCAAATACCGAGATGCTGCTCCTCTAAATCAGATACCGAGACACTGCTCCTCTAAATCAAATACCGGGACACTGCTCCTCTAAATCAGATACTGAGACACTGCTCCTCTAAATCAGATACTGAGACACTGCTCCTCTAAATCAAATACCGAGATGCTGCTCCTCTAAATCAGATATTGAGACGCTGCTCCTCTAAATCAAATACCGAGACACTGCTCCTCTAAATCAGATATTGAGACGCTGCTCCTCTAAATCAAATACCGAGACGCTGCTCCTCTAAATCAGATATTGAGACGCTGCTCCTCTAAATCAAATACCGGGACACTGCTCCTCTAAATCAGATACCGAGACACTGCTCCTCTAAATCAGATACCGAGACACTGCTCATTTAAATCAGATACTGAGGCACTGCTCCTTTAAATCAGATACTGAGACACCGCTCCTCAAAAGCAGATACCGAGACACTGCTCCTCTAAATCCGATACCGAGACACTGCTCCTCTAAATCAGATACTGAGACACTGCTCCTCTAAATCAGATACTGAGACACTGCTCCTCTAAATCAGATACTGAGACACTGCTCCTCTAAATCAAATACCGGGACATTGCTCCTCTAAATCAGATACCGAGACAATGCTCCTCTAAATCAGATACCAGGACACTGCTCCTCTAAATCAGATACCGAGACAACGCTCCTCTAAATCAGATACTGAGACACTGCTCCTTTAAATCAGATACTGAGACACTGCTCCTTTAAATCAGATACCAAGACACTGCTCCTCTAAAGCAGATACCGAGACACTGCTCCTCTAAATCAGATACCGAGACACTGCTCCTCTAAATCAGATAATGAGACTCTGCTCCTCTAAATCAGATACTGAGACACTGCTCCTCTAAATCAGACACTGAGACACTGCTTCTTTAAATCAGATACTGAGACACTGCTCCTCTAAATCAGATACCGAGACACTGCTCCTCTAAATCAGATACCGAAACATTGCTCCTCTAAATCAGATACTGAGACACTGCGCCTCTAAATCAGATACTGAGACACTGCTCCTCCAAATCAGATACTGAGACACTGCTCCTCTAAATCAGGTACTGACACATTGCTCCTCTAAATCAGATACCGAGACACTGCTCCTTTAAATCAGATACCGAGACACTGGTCCTCTAAATCTGATACAGAGACACTGCTCCTTTATATCAGATACAGAGACACTGCTCTTTTAAATCAGATACCGAGAAGCTGCTCCTCTAAATCTGATACTGAGACACTGCTCCTCTAAATCAGATACTGAGACACTGCTCCTCTAAATCAGATACCGAGACACTGCTCCTCTAAATCAGATACTGAGACAATGCTCCTCTAAATCAGATACCGAGACACTGCTCCTCTAAATCAGTTAATGACACACTGCTCCTCTAAATCAGATACCGACACACTGCTCCTTTAAATCAGATACTGAGACACTGCTCCTCTAAATCAGATACTGAGACACTGCTCCTCTAAATCAGATACTGAGGCACTGCTCCTCTAAATCTGATACTGAGACACTGCTCCTTTAAATCAGATACCGAGACACTGCTCCTCCAAATCAGATACTGAGAAACTGCTCCTCTAAATCAGATACCGAGACCCTGCTCCTCTAAATCAGATACCGAGACACTGCTCCTCTAAATCAGATACTGAGACACTGCTCCTCTAAATCAGAAACCGAGACGCTGCTCCTCGAAATCAGATACTGAGACACTGCTCCTCTAAGTCAGATACTGAGACATTGCTCCTCTAATTCAGATACCGAGACACTGCTCCTCTAAATCAGATACCGAGACACTGTTCCTCTAAATCAGATACTGAGACACTGTTCCTCTAAATCAGATGCTGAGACACTGCTCCTCTAAATCAGATACTGAGACACTGCTCCTCTAAGTCAGATACTGAGACATTGCTCCTCTAATTCAGATACCGAGACACTGCTCCTTTAAATCAGATACTGAGACACTGCTCCTCTAAATCAGAAACCGAGATGCTGCTCCTCGAAATCAGATACTGAGACACTGCTCCTCTAAGTCAGATACTGAGACATTGCTCCTCTAATTCAGATACCGAGACACTGCTCCTCTAAATCAGATACCGAGACACTGCTCCTCTAAATCAGATACTGAGACACTGCTCCTCTAAATCAGATACTGAGACACTGCTCCTCTAAATCAGATACCGAGACACTGCTCCTCTAAATCAGATACCGAGACACTGCTCCTTTAAATCAGATACTGAGACACTGCTCCTCTAAATCAGATACTGAGACACTGCTCCTCGAAATCAGATACTGAGACACCGCTCCTCTAAATCAGATACCGAGACACTGCTCCTCTAAATCAGATACCGAGACACTACTCCTCTAAATCAGATACCGAGACACTGCTCCTCTAAATCAGATACCAAGACACTGCTCCTCTAAATCAGATACCGAGACACTGCTCCTCTAAATCAGATACCGAGACACTGCTCCTCTAAATCAGATACCGAGATACTGCTCCTCTCAATCAGATACCCAGACACTGCTCCTCTAAATCAGATACCCAGACACTGCTCCTCTAAATCAGATACCGAGACACTGCTCCTCTAAATCAGATACCGAGACACTGCTCCTCTAAATCAGATACCGAGACGCTGCTCCTCTAAATCAAATACCGAGACGCTGCTCCTCGAAATCAAATACCGGGACACTGCTCATCTAAATCAGATACTGAGACACTGCTCCTCTAAATCAGATACCCAGACACTGCTACTCTAAATCAGATTCCCAGACACTGCTCCTCTAAATCAGATACCCAGTCACTGCTCCTCTAAATCAGATACCCAGACACTGCTCCTCTAAATCAGATACCCAGACACTGCTCCTCTAAATCAGATACCCAGACACTGCTCATCTAAATCAGATACTGAGACACTGCTCCTCTAAATCAGATACCCAGACACTGCTCCTCTAAATCAGATACCGAGATACTGCTCCACTCAATCAGATACCCAGACACTGCTCCTCTAAATCAGATACCGAGATACTGCTCCTCTCAATCAGATACCCAGACACTGCTCCTCTAAATCAGATACCCAGACACTGCTCCTCTAAATCAGATACCGAGACACTGCTCCTCTAAATCAGATACCGAGACACAGCTCCTCTAAATCAGATACCGAGACGCTGCTCCTCTAAATCAAATACCGAGACGCTGCTCTTCGAAATCAAATACCGGGAAACTGCTCATCTAAATCAGATACTGAGACACTGCTCCTCTAAATCAGATACCGAGACACTGCTCCTCTAAAGCAGATACCGAGACACTGCTCCTCTAAATCAGATACCGAGACACTGCTCCTCTAAATCAGATAATGAGACTCTGCTCCTCTAAATCAGATACTGAGACACTGCTCCTCTAAATCAGACACTGAGACACTGCTTCTTTAAATCAGATACTGAGACACTGCTCCTCTAAATCAGATACCGAGACACTGCTCCTCTAAATCAGATACCGAAACATTGCTCCTCTAAATCAGATACTGAGACACTGCGCCTCTAAATCAGATACTGAGACACTGCTCCTCCAAATCAGATACTGAGACACTGCTCCTCTAAATCAGGTACTGACACATTGCTCCTCTAAATCAGATACCGAGACACTGCTCCTTTAAATCAGATACCGAGACACTGGTCCTCTAAATCTGATACAGAGACACTGCCCTTTTATATCAGATACAGAGACACTGCTCTTTTAAATCAGATACCGAGAAGCTGCTCCTCTAAATCTGATACTGAGACACTGCTCCTCTAAATCAGATACTGAGACACTGCTCCTCTAAATCAGATACCGAGACACTGCTCCTCTAAATCAGATACTGAGACAATGCTCCTCTAAATCAGATACCGAGACACTGCTCCTCTAAATCAGTTAATGACACACTGCTCCTCTAAATCAGATACCGACACACTGCTCCTTTAAATCAGATACTGAGACACTGCTCCTCTAAATCAGATACTGAGACACTGCTCCTCTAAATCAGATACTGAGGCACTGCTCCTCTAAATCTGATACTGAGACACTGCTCCTTTAAATCAGATACCGAGACACTGCTCCTCCAAATCAGATACTGAGAAACTGCTCCTCTAAATCAGATACCGAGACCCTGCTCCTCTAAATCAGATACCGAGACACTGCTCCTCTAAATCAGATACTGAGACACTGCTCCTCTAAATCAGAAACCGAGACGCTGCTCCTCGAAATCAGATACTGAGACACTGCTCCTCTAAGTCAGATACTGAGACATTGCTCCTCTAATTCAGATACCGAGACACTGCTCCTCTAAATCAGATACCGAGACACTGTTCCTCTAAATCAGATACTGAGACACTGTTCCTCTAAATCAGATGCTGAGACACTGCTCCTCTAAATCAGATACTGAGACACTGCTCCTCTAAGTCAGATACTGAGACATTGCTCCTCTAATTCAGATACCGAGACACTGCTCCTTTAAATCAGATACTGAGACACTGCTCCTCTAAATCAGAAACCGAGATGCTGCTCCTCGAAATCAGATACTGAGACACTGCTCCTCTAAGTCAGATACTGAGACATTGCTCCTCTAATTCAGATACCGAGACACTGCTCCTCTAAATCAGATACCGAGACACTGCTCCTCTAAATCAGATACTGAGACACTGCTCCTCTAAATCAGATACTGAGACACTGCTCCTCTAAATCAGATACCGAGACACTGCTCCTCTAAATCAGATACCGAGACACTGCTCCTTTAAATCAGATACTGAGACACTGCTCCTCTAAATCAGATACTGAGACACTGCTCCTCGAAATCAGATACTGAGACACCGCTCCTCTAAATCAGATACCGAGACACTGCTCCTCTAAATCAGATACCGAGACACTGCTCCTCTAAATCAGATACCGAGACACTGCTCCTCTAAATCAGATACCAAGACACTGCTCATCTAAATCAGATACTGAGACACTGCTCCTCTAAATCAGATACCCAGACACTGCTACTCTAAATCAGATTCCCAGACACTGCTCCTCTAAATCAGATACCCAGTCACTGCTCCTCTAAATCAGATACCCAGACACTGCTCCTCTAAATCAGATACCCAGACACTGCTCCTCTAAATCAGATACCCAGACACTGCTCATCTAAATCAGATACTGAGACACTGCTCCTCTAAATCAGATACCCAGACACTGCTCCTCTAAATCAGATACCGAGATACTGCTCCACTCAATCAGATACCCAGACACTGCTCCTCTAAATCAGATACCGAGATACTGCTCCTCTCAATCAGATACCCAGACACTGCTCCTCTAAATCAGATACCCAGACACTGCTCCTCTAAATCAGATACCGAGACACTGCTCCTCTAAATCAGATACCGAGACACAGCTCCTCTAAATCAGATACCGAGACGCTGCTCCTCTAAATCAAATACCGAGACGCTGCTCTTCGAAATCAAATACCGGGAAACTGCTCATCTAAATCAGATACTGAGACACTGCTCCTCTAAATCAGATACCGAGACACTGCTCCTCTAAATCAGATAGCGAGACACTGCTCATCTAAATCAGATACCGAGACGCTGCTCCTCTAAATCAGATACCGAGACACTGCTCCTCTAAATCAGATACCGAGACACTGCTCCTCTAAATCAGATACCGAGACACTGCTCCTCTAAATCAGATACCGAGACACTGCTCCTCTAAATCAGATACTGAGACACTGCTCCTCTAAATCAGATACTGAGACACTGCTCCTCTAAATCAGATACTGAGACACTGCTCCTCTAAATCAGATACTGAGACATTGCTCCTCTAAATCAGATACTGAGACACTGCTCCTCTAAATCAGATACTGAGACATTGCTCCTCTAAATCAGATATTGAGACGCTGCTCCTCTAAATCAAATACCGAGACACTGCTCCTCTAAATCAGATATTGAGACGCTGCTCCTCTAAATCAAATACCGAGACACTGCTCCTCTAAATCAAATACCGAGACGCTGCTCCTCTAAATCAGATATTGAGACGCTGCTCCTCTAAATCAAATACCGGGACACTGCTCCTCTAAATCAGATACTGAGACACTGCTCCTCTAAATCAGATACTGAGACACTGCTCCTCTAAATCAGATACTGAGACACTGCTCCTCTAAATCAGATATTGAGACGCTGCTCCTCTAAATCAAATACCGAGACACTGCTCCTCTAAATCAAATACCGAGACACTGCTCCTCTAAATCAGATATTGAGACGCTGCTCCTCTAAATCAAATACCGGGACACTGCTCCTCTAAATCAGATACTGAGACACTGCTCCTCTAAATCAGATACTGAGACACTGCTCCTCTAAATCAGATACCCAGACACTGCTCCTCTATATCAGATACTGAGACACTGCTCCTCTAAATCTGATACCGAGACACTGCTCCTCTAAATCAAATACCGAGACGCTGCTCCTCTAAATCAGATACTGAGACACTGCTCCTCTAAATCAGATACTGAGACACTGCTCCTCTAAATCAAATACCGAGACACTGCTCCTCTAAATCAGATACTGAGACACTGCTCCTCTAAATCAGATACTGAGACACTGCTCCTCTAAATCAGATACCCAGACACTGCTCCTCTAAATCAGATACTGAGACACTGCTCCTCTAAATCAGATACTGAGACACTGCTCCTCTAAATCAGATACCGAGACACTGCTCCTCTAAATCAGATACTGAGGCGCTGCTCCTCTAAATCAGATACTGAGACGCTGCTCCTCTAAATCAGATACTGAGACACTGCTCCTCTAAATCAAATACCGAGACGCTGCTCCTCTAAATCAGATACTGAGACACTGCTCCTCTAAATCAAATACCGAGACACTGCTCCTCTAAATCAGATACTGAGACACTGCTCCTCTAAATCAGATACTGAGACACTGCTCCTCTAAATCAGATACTGAGACACTGCTCCTCTAAATCAGATATTGAGACGCTGCTCCTCTAAATCAGAAACCGAGACGCTGCTCCTCTAAATCAGATACTGAGACACTGCTCCTCTAAATCAGATACTGAGACACTGCTCCTCTAAATCAGATATTGAGACGCTGCTCCTCTAAATCAGAAACCGAGACGCTGCTCCTCTAAATCAGATATTGAGACGCTGCTCCTCTAAATCAGAAACCGAGACGCTGCTCCTCTAAATCAGAAACCGAGACGCTGCTCCTCTAAATCAGATACTGAGACACTGCTCCTCTAAATCAAATACCGAGACGCTGCTCCTCTAAATCAGATACTGAGACACTGCTCCTCTAAATCAGATATTGAGACGCTGCTCCTCTTAATCAAATACCGGGACACTGCTCCTCTAAATCAGATACTGAGACACTGCTCCTCTAAATCAGATACTGAGACACTGCTCCTCTAAATCAGATACCCAGACACTGCTCCTCTAAATCAAATACCGAGATGCTGCTCCTCTAAATCAGATACTGAGACACTGCTCCTCTAAATCAGATACTGAGACGCTGCTCCTCTAAATCAGATACTGAGACGCTGCTCCTCTAAATCAGATACTGAGACACTGCTCCTCTAAATCAAATACCGAGACGCTGCTCCTCTAAATCAGATACTGAGACACTGCTCCTCTAAATCAGATACTGAGACGCTGCTCCTCTAAATCAGATACTGAGACGCTGCTCCTCTAAATCAGATACTGAGACACTGCTCCTCTAAATCAAATACCGAGACGCTGCTCCTCTAAATCAGATACTGAGACACTGCTCCTCTAAATCAAATACCGAGACACTGCTCCTCTAAATCAAATACCGAGACGCTGCTCCTCTAAATCAGATACTGAGACACTGCTCCTCTAAATCAGATACTGAGACACTGCTCCTCTAAATCAGATACTGAGACACTGCTCCTCTAAATCAGATACTGAGACACTGCTCCTCTAAATCAGATATTGAGACGCTGCTCCTCTAAATCAGAAACCGAGACGCTGCTCCTCTAAATCAGATACCGAGACACTGCTCCTCTAAATCAAATACCGAGACGCTGCTCCTCTAAATCAGATACTGAGACACTGCTCCACTAAATCAGATACTGAGACACTGCTCCTCTAAATCAGATACTGAGACACTGCTCCTCTAAATCAGATATTGAGACGCTGCTCCTCTAAATCAAATACCGAGACACTGCTCCTCTAAATCAAATACCGAGACACTGCTCCTCTAAATCAGATATTGAGACGCTGCTCCTCTAAATCAAATACCGGGACACTGCTCCTTTAAATCAGATACTGAGACACTGCTCCTCTAAATCAGATACTGAGACACTGCTCCTCTAAATCAGATACCCAGACACTGCTCCTCTAAATCAGATACCGAGACACTGCTCCTCTAAATCAGATACTGAGACACTGCTCCTCTAAATCAGATACTGAGACACTGCTCCTCTAAATCAGATACCCAGACACTGCTCCTCTAAATCAGATACCGAGACACTGCTCCTCAAAATCAGATACTGAGACACTGCTCCTCTAAATCTGATACCCAGACACTGCTCCTCTAAATCAAATACCGAGACGCTGCTCCTCTAAATCAGATACTGAGACACTGCTCCTCTAAATCAAATACCGAGACGCTGCTCCTCTAAATCAGATACTGAGTCACTGCTCCTCTAAATCAGATACCGAGACACTGCTCCTCTAAATCAGATACTGAGACACTGCTCCTCTAAATCAAATACCGAGACGCTGCTCTCTAAATCAGATACTGAGTCACTGCTCCTCTAAATCAAATACCGAGACGCTGCTCCTCTAAATCAGATACTGAGACACTGCTCCTCTAAATCAGATACTGAGACACTGCTCCTCTAAATCAGATATTGAGACGCTGCTCCTCTAAATCAAATACCGAGACACTGCTCCTCTAAATCAAATACCGAGACACTGCTCCTCTAAATCAGATATTGAGACGCTGCTCCTCTAAATCAAATACCGGGACACTGCTCCTCTAAATCAGATACTGAGACACTGCTCCTCTAAATCAGATACTGAGACACTGCTCCTCTAAATCAGATACCCAGACACTGCTCCTCTAAATCAGATACTGAGACACTGCTCCTCTAAATCTGATACCGAGACACTGCTCCTCTAAATCAAATACCGAGACGCTGCTCCTCTAAATCAGATACTGAGACACTGCTCCTCTAAATCAGATACTGAGACACTGCTCCTCTAAATCAAATACCGAGACGCTGCTCCTCTAAATCAGATACTGAGACACTGCTCCACTAAATCAGATACTGAGACACTGCTCCTCTAAATCAGATACTGAGACACTGCTCCTCTAAATCAGATACTGAGACACTGCTCCTCTAAATCAGATACTGAGACACTGCTCCTCTAAATCAGATACTGAGACACTGCTCCTCTAAATCAGATATTGAGACGCTGCTCCTCTAAATCAAATACCGAGACACTGCTCCTCTAAATCAGATATTGAGACGCTGCTCCTCTAAATCAAATACCGAGACACTGCTCCTCTAAATCAAATACCGAGACACTGCTCCTCTAAATCAGATATTGAGACGCTGCTCCTCTAAATCAAATACCGGGACACTGCTCCTTTAAATCAGATACTGAGACACTGCTCCTCTAAATCAGATACTGAGACACTGCTCCTCTAAATCAGATACCCAGACACTGCTCCTCTAAATCAGATACCGAGACACTGCTCCTCTAAATCAGATACTGAGACACTGCTCCTCTAAATCAGATACTGAGACACTGCTCCTCTAAATCAGATACCCAGACACTGCTCCTCTAAATCAGATACCGAGACACTGCTCCTCAAAATCAGATACTGAGACACTGCTCCTCTAAATCTGATACCCAGACACTGCTCCTCTAAATCAAATACCGAGACGCTGCTCCTCTAAATCAGATACTGAGACACTGCTCCTCTAAATCAAATACCGAGACGCTGCTCCTCTAAATCAGATACTGAGTCACTGCTCCTCTAAATCAGATACCGAGACACTGCTCCTCTAAATCAGATACTGAGACACTGCTCCTCTAAATCAAATACCGAGACGCTGCTCTCTAAATCAGATACTGAGTCACTGCTCCTCTAAATCAAATACCGAGACGCTGCTCCTCTAAATCAGATACTGAGACACTGCTCCTCTAAATCAGATACTGAGACACTGCTCCTCTAAATCAGATATTGAGACGCTGCTCCTCTAAATCAAATACCGAGACACTGCTCCTCTAAATCAAATACCGAGACACTGCTCCTCTAAATCAGATATTGAGACGCTGCTCCTCTAAATCAAATACCGGGACACTGCTCCTCTAAATCAGATACTGAGACACTGCTCCTCTAAATCAGATACTGAGACACTGCTCCTCTAAATCAGATACCCAGACACTGCTCCTCTAAATCAGATACTGAGACACTGCTCCTCTAAATCTGATACCGAGACACTGCTCCTCTAAATCAAATACCGAGACGCTGCTCCTCTAAATCAGATACTGAGACACTGCTCCTCTAAATCAGATACTGAGACACTGCTCCTCTAAATCAAATACCGAGACGCTGCTCCTCTAAATCAGATACTGAGACACTGCTCCACTAAATCAGATACTGAGACACTGCTCCTCTAAATCAGATACTGAGACACTGCTCCTCTAAATCAGATACTGAGACACTGCTCCTCTAAATCAGATACTGAGACACTGCTCCTCTAAATCAGATACTGAGACACTGCTCCTCTAAATCAGATATTGAGACGCTGCTCCTCTAAATCAAATACCGAGACACTGCTCCTCTAAATCAGATATTGAGACGCTGCTCCTCTAAATCAAATACCGAGACACTGCTCCTCTAAATCAAATACCGAGACACTGCTCCTCTAAATCAGATATTGAGACGCTGCTCCTCTAAATCAAATACCGGGACACTGCTCCTTTAAATCAGATACTGAGACACTGCTCCTCTAAATCAGATACTGAGACACTGCTCCTCTAAATCAGATACCGAGACACTGCTCCTCTAAATCAGATACTGAGACACTGCTCCTCTAAATCAGATACTGAGACACTGCTCCTCTAAATCAGATACCCAGACACTGCTCCTCTAAATCAGATACCGAGACACTGCTCCTCAAAATCAGATACTGAGACACTGCTCCTCTAAATCTGATACCCAGACACTGCTCCTCTAAATCAAATACCGAGACGCTGCTCCTCTAAATCAGATACTGAGACACTGCTCCTCTAAATCAAATACCGAGACGCTGCTCCTCTAAATCAGATACTGAGTCACTGCTCCTCTAAATCAGATACCGAGACACTGCTCCTCTAAATCAGATACTGAGACACTGCTCCTCTAAATCAAATACCGAGACGCTGCTCTCTAAATCAGATACTGAGTCACTGCTCCTCTAAATCAAATACCGAGACGCTGCTCCTCTAAATCAGATACTGAGACACTGCTCCTCTAAATCAGATACTGAGACACTGCTCCTCTAAATCAGATATTGAGACGCTGCTCCTCTAAATCAAATACCGAGACACTGCTCCTCTAAATCAAATACCGAGACACTGCTCCTCTAAATCAGATATTGAGACGCTGCTCCTCTAAATCAAATACCGGGACACTGCTCCTCTAAATCAGATACTGAGACACTGCTCCTCTAAATCAGATACTGAGACACTGCTCCTCTAAATCAGATACCCAGACACTGCTCCTCTAAATCAGATACTGAGACACTGCTCCTCTAAATCTGATACCGAGACACTGCTCCTCTAAATCAAATACCGAGACGCTGCTCCTCTAAATCAGATACTGAGACACTGCTCCTCTAAATCAGATACTGAGACACTGCTCCTCTAAATCAAATACCGAGACGCTGCTCCTCTAAATCAGATACTGAGACACTGCTCCTCTAAATCAGATACTGAGACACTGCTCCTCTAAATCAGATACCCAGACACTGCTCCTCTAAATCAGATACTGAGACACTGCTCCTCTAAATCAGATACTGAGACACTGCTCCTCTAAATCAGATACCGAGACACTGCTCCTCTAAATCAGATACTGAGACGCTGCTCCTCTAAATCAGATACTGAGACGCTGCTCCTCTAAATCAGATACTGAGACACTGCTCCTCTAAATCAAATACCGAGACGCTGCTCCTCTAAATCAGATACTGAGACACTGCTCCTCTAAATCAAATACCGAGACACTGCTCCTCTAAATCAGATACTGAGACACTGCTCCTCTAAATCAGATACTGAGACACTGCTCCTCTAAATCAGATACTGAGACACTGCTCCTCTAAATCAGATATTGAGACGCTGCTCCTCTAAATCAGAAACCGAGACGCTGCTCCTCTAAATCAGATACTGAGACACTGCTCCTCTAAATCAGATACTGAGACACTGCTCCTCTAAATCAGATATTGAGACGCTGCTCCTCTAAATCAGAAACCGAGACGCTGCTCCTCTAAATCAGATATTGAGACGCTGCTCCTCTAAATCAGAAACCGAGACGCTGCTCCTCTAAATCAGAAACCGAGACGCTGCTCCTCTAAATCAGATACTGAGACACTGCTCCTCTAAATCAAATACCGGGACACTGCTCCTCTAAATCAGATACTGAGACACTGCTCCTCTAAATCAGATACTGAGACACTGCTCCTCTAAATCAGATACCCAGACACTGCTCCTCTAAATCAAATACCGAGACGCTGCTCCTCTAAATCAGATACTGAGACACTGCTCCTCTAAATCAGATACTGAGACGCTGCTCCTCTAAATCAGATACTGAGACGCTGCTCCTCTAAATCAGATACTGAGACACTGCTCCTCTAAATCAAATACCGAGACGCTGCTCCTCTAAATCAGATACTGAGACACTGCTCCTCTAAATCAAATACCGAGACACTGCTCCTCTAAATCAAATACCGAGACACTGCTCCTCTAAATCAGATACCGAGACACTGCTCCTCTAAATCAAATACCGAGACGCTGCTCCTCTAAATCAGATACTGAGACACTGCTCCTCTAAATCAGATACTGAGACACTGCTCCTCTAAATCAGATACTGAGACACTGCTCCTCTAAATCAGATACTGAGACACTGCTCCTCTAAATCAGATATTGAGACGCTGCTCCTCTAAATCAGAAACCGAGACGCTGCTCCTCTAAATCAGATACTGAGACACTGCTCCTCTAAATCAAATACCGAGACGCTGCTCCTCTAAATCAGATACTGAGACACTGCTCCTCTAAATCAGATACTGAGACACTGCTCCTCTAAATCAGATACTGAGACACTGCTCCTCTAAATCAGATACTGAGACACTGCTCCTCTAAATCAGATACTGAGACACTGCTCCTCTAAATCAAATACCGAGACACTGCTCCTCTAAATCAAATACCGAGACACTGCTCCTCTAAATCAGATATTGAGACGCTGCTCCTCTAAATCAAATACCGGGACACTGCTCCTTTAAATCAGATACTGAGACACTGCTCCTCTAAATCAGATACTGAGACACTGCTCCTCTAAATCAGATACTGAGACACTGCTCCTCTAAATCAGATACCCAGACACTGCTCCTCTAAATCAGATACCGAGACACTGCTCCTCAAAATCAGATACTGAGACACTGCTCCTCTAAATCTGATACCCAGACACTGCTCCTCTAAATCAAATACCGAGACGCTGCTCCTCTAAATCAGATACTGAGACACTGCTCCTCTAAATCAAATACCGAGACGCTGCTCCTCTAAATCAGATACTGAGTCACTGCTCCTCTAAATCAGATACCGAGACACTGCTCCTCTAAATCAGATACTGAGACACTGCTCCTCTAAATCAAATACCGAGACGCTGCTCTCTAAATCAGATACTGAGTCACTGCTCCTCTAAATCAAATACCGAGACGCTGCTCCTCTAAATCAGATACTGAGACACTGCTCCTCTAAATCAGATACTGAGACACTGCTCCTCTAAATCAGATATTGAGACGCTGCTCCTCTAAATCAAATACCGAGACACTGCTCCTCTAAATCAAATACCGAGACACTGCTCCTCTAAATCAGATATTGAGACGCTGCTCCTCTAAATCAAATACCGGGACACTGCTCCTCTAAATCAGATACTGAGACACTGCTCCTCTAAATCAGATACTGAGACACTGCTCCTCTAAATCAGATACCCAGACACTGCTCCTCTAAATCAGATACTGAGACACTGCTCCTCTAAATCTGATACCGAGACACTGCTCCTCTAAATCAAATACCGAGACGCTGCTCCTCTAAATCAGATACTGAGACACTGCTCCTCTAAATCAGATACTGAGACACTGCTCCTCTAAATCAAATACCGAGACGCTGCTCCTCTAAATCAGATACTGAGACACTGCTCCTCTAAATCAGATACTGAGACACTGCTCCTCTAAATCAGATACCCAGACACTGCTCCTCTAAATCAGATACTGAGACACTGCTCCTCTAAATCAGATACTGAGACACTGCTCCTCTAAATCAGATACCGAGACACTGCTCCTCTAAATCAGATACTGAGACGCTGCTCCTCTAAATCAGATACTGAGACGCTGCTCCTCTAAATCAGATACTGAGACACTGCTCCTCTAAATCAAATACCGAGACGCTGCTCCTCTAAATCAGATACTGAGACACTGCTCCTCTAAATCAAATACCGAGACACTGCTCCTCTAAATCAGATACTGAGACACTGCTCCTCTAAATCAGATACTGAGACACTGCTCCTCTAAATCAGATACTGAGACACTGCTCCTCTAAATCAGATATTGAGACGCTGCTCCTCTAAATCAGAAACCGAGACGCTGCTCCTCTAAATCAGATACTGAGACACTGCTCCTCTAAATCAGATACTGAGACACTGCTCCTCTAAATCAGATATTGAGACGCTGCTCCTCTAAATCAGAAACCGAGACGCTGCTCCTCTAAATCAGATATTGAGACGCTGCTCCTCTAAATCAGAAACCGAGACGCTGCTCCTCTAAATCAGAAACCGAGACGCTGCTCCTCTAAATCAGATACTGAGACACTGCTCCTCTAAATCAAATACCGAGACGCTGCTCCTCTAAATCAGATACTGAGACACTGCTCCTCTAAATCAGATATTGAGACGCTGCTCCTCTAAATCAAATACCGGGACACTGCTCCTCTAAATCAGATACTGAGACACTGCTCCTCTAAATCAGATACTGAGACACTGCTCCTCTAAATCAGATACCCAGACACTGCTCCTCTAAATCAAATACCGAGACGCTGCTCCTCTAAATCAGATACTGAGACACTGCTCCTCTAAATCAGATACTGAGACGCTGCTCCTCTAAATCAGATACTGAGACGCTGCTCCTCTAAATCAGATACTGAGACACTGCTCCTCTAAATCAAATACCGAGACGCTGCTCCTCTAAATCAGATACTGAGACACTGCTCCTCTAAATCAAATACCGAGACACTGCTCCTCTAAATCAAATACCGAGACACTGCTCCTCTAAATCAGATACCGAGACACTGCTCCTCTAAATCAAATACCGAGACGCTGCTCCTCTAAATCAGATACTGAGACACTGCTCCTCTAAATCAGATACTGAGACACTGCTCCTCTAAATCAGATACTGAGACACTGCTCCTCTAAATCAGATATTGAGACGCTGCTCCTCTAAATCAGAAACCGAGACGCTGCTCCTCTAAATCAGATACTGAGACACTGCTCCTCTAAATCAAATACCGAGACGCTGCTCCTCTAAATCAGATACTGAGACACTGCTCCTCTAAATCAGATACTGAGACACTGCTCCTCTAAATCAGATACTGAGACACTGCTCCTCTAAATCAGATACTGAGACACTGCTCCTCTAAATCAGATATTGAGACGCTGCTCCTCAAAATCAAATACCGAGACACTGCTCCTCTAAATCAGATATTGAGACGCTGCTCCTCTAAATCAAATACCGAGACACTGCTCCTCTAAATCAAATACCGAGACACTGCTCCTCTAAATCAGATATTGAGACGCTGCTCCTCTAAATCAAATACCGAGACACTGCTCCTCTAAATCAGATACCCAGACACTGCTCCTCTAAATCAGATACCGAGACACTGCTCCTCAAAATCAGATACTGAGACACTGCTCCTCTAAATCTGATACCCAGACACTGCTCCTCTAAATCAAATACCGAGACGCTGCTCCTCTAAATCAGATACTGAGACACTGCTCCTCTAAATCAAATACCGAGACGCTGCTCCTCTAAATCAGATACTGAGTCACTGCTCCTCTAAATCAGATACCGAGACACTGCTCCTCTAAATCAGATACTGAGACACTGCTCCTCTAAATCAAATACCGAGACGCTGCTCTCTAAATCAGATACTGAGTCACTGCTCCTCTAAATCAAATACCGAGACGCTGCTCCTCTAAATCAGATACTGAGACACTGCTCCTCTAAATCAGATACTGAGACACTGCTCCTCTAAATCAGATATTGAGACGCTGCTCCTCTAAATCAAATACCGAGACACTGCTCCTCTAAATCAAATACCGAGACACTGCTCCTCTAAATCAGATATTGAGACGCTGCTCCTCTAAATCAAATACCGGGACACTGCTCCTCTAAATCAGATACTGAGACACTGCTCCTCTAAATCAGATACTGAGACACTGCTCCTCTAAATCAGATACCCAGACACTGCTCCTCTAAATCAGATACTGAGACACTGCTCCTCTAAATCTGATACCGAGACACTGCTCCTCTAAATCAAATACCGAGACGCTGCTCCTCTAAATCAGATACTGAGACACTGCTCCTCTAAATCAGATACTGAGACACTGCTCCTCTAAATCAAATACCGAGACGCTGCTCCTCTAAATCAGATACTGAGACACTGCTCCTCTAAATCAGATACTGAGACACTGCTCCTCTAAATCAGATACACAGACACTGCTCCTCTAAATCAGATACTGAGACACTGCTCCTCTAAATCAGATACTGAGACACTGCTCCTCTAAATCAGATACCGAGACACTGCTCCTCTAAATCAGATACTGAGACGCTGCTCCTCTAAATCAGATACTGAGACGCTGCTCCTCTAAATCAGATACTGAGACACTGCTCCTCTAAATCAAATACCGAGACGCTGCTCCTCTAAATCAGATACTGAGACACTGCTCCTCTAAATCAAATACCGAGACACTGCTCCTCTAAATCAGATACTGAGACACTGCTCCTCTAAATCAGATACTGAGACACTGCTCCTCTAAATCAGATACTGAGACACTGCTCCTCTAAATCAGATATTGAGACGCTGCTCCTCTAAATCAGAAACCGAGACGCTGCTCCTCTAAATCAGATACTGAGACACTGCTCCTCTAAATCAGATACTGAGACACTGCTCCTCTAAATCAGATATTGAGACGCTGCTCCTCTAAATCAGAAACCGAGACGCTGCTCCTCTAAATCAGATATTGAGACGCTGCTCCTCTAAATCAGAAACCGAGACGCTGCTCCTCTAAATCAGAAACCGAGACGCTGCTCCTCTAAATCAGATACTGAGACACTGCTCCTCTAAATCAAATACCGAGACGCTGCTCCTCTAAATCAGATACTGAGACACTGCTCCTCTAAATCAGATATTGAGACGCTGCTCCTCTAAATCAAATACCGGGACACTGCTCCTCTAAATCAGATACTGAGACACTGCTCCTCTAAATCAGATACTGAGACACTGCTCCTCTAAATCAGATACCCAGACACTGCTCCTCTAAATCAAATACCGAGACGCTGCTCCTCTAAATCAGATACTGAGACACTGCTCCTCTAAATCAGATACTGAGACGCTGCTCCTCTAAATCAGATACTGAGACGCTGCTCCTCTAAATCAGATACTGAGACACTGCTCCTCTAAATCAAATACCGAGACGCTGCTCCTCTAAATCAGATACTGAGACACTGCTCCTCTAAATCAAATACCGAGACACTGCTCCTCTAAATCAAATACCGAGACACTGCTCCTCTAAATCAGATACCGAGACACTGCTCCTCTAAATCAAATACCGAGACGCTGCTCCTCTAAATCAGATACTGAGACACTGCTCCTCTAAATCAGATACTGAGACACTGCTCCTCTAAATCAGATACTGAGACACTGCTCCTCTAAATCAGATACTGAGACACTGCTCCTCTAAATCAGATATTGAGACGCTGCTCCTCTAAATCAGAAACCGAGACGCTGCTCCTCTAAATCAGATACTGAGACACTGCTCCTCTAAATCAAATACCGAGACGCTGCTCCTCTAAATCAGATACTGAGACACTGCTCCTCTAAATCAGATACTGAGACACTGCTCCTCTAAATCAGATACTGAGACACTGCTCCTCTAAATCAGATACTGAGACACTGCTCCTCTAAATCAGATATTGAGACGCTGCTCCTCTAAATCAAATACCGAGACACTGCTCCTCTAAATCAGATATTGAGACGCTGCTCCTCTAAATCAAATACCGAGACACTGCTCCTCTAAATCAAATACCGAGACACTGCTCCTCTAAATCAGATATTGAGACGCTGCTCCTCTAAATCAAATACCGGGACACTGCTCCTTTAAATCAGATACTGAGACACTGCTCCTCTAAATCAGATACTGAGACACTGCTCCTCTAAATCAGATACCCAGACACTGCTCCTCTAAATCAGATACCGAGACACTGCTCCTCTAAATCAGATACTGAGACACTGCTCCTCTAAATCAGATACTGAGACACTGCTCCTCTAAATCAGATACCCAGACACTGCTCCTCTAAATCAGATACCGAGACACTGCTCCTCAAAATCAGATACTGAGACACTGCTCCTCTAAATCTGATACCCAGACACTGCTCCTCTAAATCAAATACCGAGACGCTGCTCCTCTAAATCAGATACTGAGACACTGCTCCTCTAAATCAAACACCGAGACGCTGCTCCTCTAAATCAGATACTGAGTCACTGCTCCTCTAAATCAGATACCGAGACACTGCTCCTCTAAATCAGATACTGAGACACTGCTCCTCTAAATCAAATACCGAGACGCTGCTCTCTAAATCAGATACTGAGTCACTGCTCCTCTAAATCAAATACCGAGACGCTGCTCCTCTAAATCAGATACTGAGACACTGCTCCTCTAAATCAAATACCGAGACACTGCTCCTCTAAATCAAATACCGAGACACTGCTCCTCTAAATCAAATACCGAGACACTGCTCCATTAAATCAGATACCGAGACACTGCTCCTCTAAATCAGATACCGAGACACTGCTCCATTAAATCAGATACCGAGACACTGCTCCTCTAAATCAAATACCGAGACACTGCTCCTATAATTCAGATACCGAGACACTGCTCCTCTAAATCAGATACTGAGACACTGCTCCTCTAAATCAGATACCCAGACACTGCTCCTCTAAATCAAATACCGAGACGCTGCTCCTCTAAATCAGATACTGAGGCACTGCTCCTCTAAATCAAATACCGAGACACTTCTCCTATAAATCAGATACCGAGACACTGCTCCTCTAAATCAGATACCGAGACACTGCTCCTCTAAATCAGATACCGAGACACAGCTCCTCTAAATCAGATACCCAGACACTGCTCCTCTAAATCAAATACCGAGACGCTGCTCCTCTTAATCAGATACTGAGACACTGCTCCTCTAAATCAAATACCGAGACACTTCTCCTATAAATCAGATACCGAGACACTGCTCCTCTAAATCAGATACCGAGACACTGCTCCTCTAAATCAGATACTGAGACACTGCTCCTCTAAATCAAATACCGAGACGCTGCTCCTCTAAATCAGATACTGAGACACTGCTCCTCTAAATCAAATACCGAGACACTTCTCCTATAAATCAGATACCGAGACACTGCTCCTCTAAATCAGATACCGAGACACTGCTCCTCTAAATCAGATACCGAGACACAGCTCCTCTAAATCAGATACCGAGACACTGCTCCTCTAAATCAGATACCGAGAAACTGCTCCATTAAATCAGATACCGAGACACTGCTCCTCTAAATCAGATACCGAGACACTGCTCCATTAAATCAGATACCGAGACACTGCTCCTCTAAATCAAATACCGAGACACTGCTCCTATAATTCAGATACCGAGACACTGCTCCTCTAAATCAGATACCGAGACACTGCTCCTCAAAAGCAGATACCGAGACACTGCTCCTCTAAATCAAATACCGAGACACTGCTCCTCTAAATCAGATACCGAGACACTGCTCCATTAAATCAGATACCGAGACACTGCTCCTCTAAATCAGATACCGAGACACTGCTCCATTAAATCAGATAGCGAGACACTGCTCCTCTAAATCAAATACCGAGACACTGCTCCTATAATTCAGATACCGAGACACTGCTCCTCTAAATCAGATGCCGAGACACTGCTCCTCAAAAGCAGATACCGAGACACTGCTCCTCTAAATCAGATACCGAGACACTGCTCCATTAAATCAGATACCGAGACACTGCTCCTCTAAATCAGATACCGAGACACTGCTCCATTAAATCAGATACCGAGACACTGCTCCTCTAAATCAAATACCGAGACACTGCTCCTATAATTCAGATACCGAGACACTGCTCCTCTAAATCAGATACCGAGACACTGCTCCTCAAAAGCAGATACCGAGACACTGCTCCTCTAAATCCGATACCGAGACACTGCTCCTCTAAATCAGATACTGAGACACTGCTCCTCTAAATCAGATACTGAGACACTGCTCCTCTAAATCAGATACCGATACACTGCTCCTCTAAATCCGATACCGAGACACTGCTCCTCTGAACCTGATACCGAGACGCTGCTCCTCTAAATCAAATACCGGGACATTGCTCCTCTAAATCAGATACTGAGACACTGCTCCTCTAAATCAGATACCGAGACACTGCTCCTCTAAATCAGATACCGAGACACTGCTCCTCTAAATCAGATACTGAGACACTGCTCCTCTAAATCAGATACTGAGACACTGCTCCTCTAAATCAGATACTGAGACACTGCTCCTCTAAATCAGATACCGATACACTGCTCCTCTGAACCTGATACCGAGACGCTGCTCCTCTAAATCAGATACCAAGACACTGCTCCTCTAAATCAGATACCGAGACAACGCTCTTCTAAATCAGATACTGAGACACTGCTCCTTTAAATCAGATACTGAGACACTGCTCCTTTAAATCAGATACCAAGACACTGCTCCTCTAAAGCAGATACAGAGACACTGCTCCTCTAAATCAGATACCGAGACACTGCTCCTCGAAATCAGATAATGAGTCTCTGCTCCTCTAAATCAGATACTGAGACACTGCTCCTCTAAATCAGACACTGAGACACTGCTTCTTTAAATCAGATACTGAGACACTGCTCCTCTAAATCAGATACCGAGACACTGCTCCTCTAAATCAGATACCGAAACATTGCTCCTCTAAATCAGATACTGAGACACTGCGCCTCTAAATCAGATACTGAGACACTGCTCCTCCAAATCAGATACTGAGACACTGCTCCTCTAAATCAGATACTGACACATTGCTCCTCTAAATCAGATACCGAGACACTGCTCCTTTAAATCAGATACCGAGACACTGGTGCTCTAAATCTGATACAGAGACACTGCTCCTTTATATCAGATACAGAGACACTGCTCTTTTAAATCAGATACCGAGAAGCTGCTCCTCTAAATCTGATACTGAGACACTGCTCCTCTAAATCAGATACTGAGACACTGCTCCTCTAAATCAGATACTGAGACACTGCTCCTCTAAATCAGATACTGAGGCACTGCTCCTCTAAATCTGATACTGAGACACTGCTCCTCTAAATCAGATACTGAGACAATGCTCCTCTAAATCAGATACCGAGACACTGCTCCTCTAAATCAGATAATGACACACTGCTCCTCTAAATCAGATACCGACACACTGCTCCTTTAAATCAGATACTGAGACACTGCTCCTCTAAATCAGATACTGAGACACTGCTCCTCTAAATCAGATACTGAGGCACTGCTCCTCTAATTCTGATACTGAGACACTGCTCCTTTAAATCAGATACCGAGACACTGCTCCTCCAAATCAGATACTGAGACACTGCTCCTCTAAATCAGATACCGAGACCCTGCTCCTCTAAATCAGATACCGAGACACTGCTCCTCTAAATCAGATACTGGGACACTGCTCCTCTAAATCAGAAACCGAGACGCTGCTCCTCGAAATCAGATACTGAGACACTGCTCCTCTAAGTCAGATACTGAGACATTGCTCCTCTAATTCAGATACCGAGACACTGCTCCTCTAAATCAGATACCGAGACACTGTTCCTCTAAATCAGATACTGAGACACTGTTCCTCTAAATCAGATGCTGAGACACTGCTCCTCAAAAGCAGATACCGAGACACTGCTCCTCTAAATCAGATACTGAGACACTGCTCCTCTAAATCAGATACCCAGACACTGCTCCTCTAAATCAAATACCGAGACGCTGCTCCTCTAAATCAGATACTGAGGCACTGCTCCTCTAAATCAAATACCGAGACACTTCTCCTATAAATCAGATACCGAGACACTGCTCCTCTAAATCAGATACCGAGACACTGCTCCTCTAAATCAGATACCGAGACACAGCTCCTCTAAATCAGATACCCAGACACTGCTCCTCTAAATCAAATACCGAGACGCTGCTCCTCTTAATCAGATACTGAGACACTGCTCCTCTAAATCAAATACCGAGACACTTCTCCTATAAATCAGATACCGAGACACTGCTCCTCTAAATCAGATACCGAGACACTGCTCCTCTAAATCAGATACTGAGACACTGCTCCTCTAAATCAAATACCGAGACGCTGCTCCTCTAAATCAGATACTGAGACACTGCTCCTCTAAATCAAATACCGAGACACTTCTCCTATAAATCAGATACCGAGACACTGCTCCTCTAAATCAGATACCGAGACACTGCTCCTCTAAATCAGATACCGAGACACAGCTCCTCTAAATCAGATACCGAGACACTGCTCCTCTAAATCAGATACCGAGACACTGCTCCATTAAATCAGATACCGAGACACTGCTCCTCTAAATCAGATACCGAGACACTGCTCCATTAAATCAGATACCGAGACACTGCTCCTCTAAATCAAATACCGAGACACTGCTCCTATAATTCAGATACCGAGACACTGCTCCTCTAAATCAGATACCGAGACACTGCTCCTCAAAAGCAGATACCGAGACACTGCTCCTCTAAATCAAATACCGAGACACTGCTCCTCTAAATCAGATACCGAGACACTGCTCCATTAAATCAGATACCGAGACACTGCTCCTCTAAATCAGATACCGAGACACTGCTCCATTAAATCAGATAGCGAGACACTGCTCCTCTAAATCAAATACCGAGACACTGCTCCTATAATTCAGATACCGAGACACTGCTCCTCTAAATCAGATGCCGAGACACTGCTCCTCAAAAGCAGATACCGAGACACTGCTCCTCTAAATCAGATACCGAGACACTGCTCCATTAAATCAGATACCGAGACACTGCTCCTCTAAATCAGATACCGAGACACTGCTCCATTAAATCAGATACCGAGACACTGCTCCTCTAAATCAAATACCGAGACACTGCTCCTATAATTCAGATACCGAGACACTGCTCCTCTAAATCAGATACCGAGACACTGCTCCTCAAAAGCAGATACCGAGACACTGCTCCTCTAAATCCGATACCGAGACACTGCTCCTCTAAATCAGATACTGAGACACTGCTCCTCTAAATCAGATACTGAGACACTGCTCCTCTAAATCAGATACCGATACACTGCTCCTCTAAATCCGATACCGAGACACTGCTCCTCTGAACCTGATACCGAGACGCTGCTCCTCTAAATCAAATACCGGGACATTGCTCCTCTAAATCAGATACTGAGACACTGCTCCTCTAAATCAGATACCGAGACACTGCTCCTCTAAATCAGATACCGAGACACTGCTCCTCTAAATCAGATACTGAGACACTGCTCCTCTAAATCAGATACTGAGACACTGCTCCTCTAAATCAGATACTGAGACACTGCTCCTCTAAATCAGATACCGATACACTGCTCCTCTGAACCTGATACCGAGACGCTGCTCCTCTAAATCAGATACCAAGACACTGCTCCTCTAAATCAGATACCGAGACAACGCTCTTCTAAATCAGATACTGAGACACTGCTCCTTTAAATCAGATACTGAGACACTGCTCCTTTAAATCAGATACCAAGACACTGCTCCTCTAAAGCAGATACAGAGACACTGCTCCTCTAAATCAGATACCGAGACACTGCTCCTCGAAATCAGATAATGAGTCTCTGCTCCTCTAAATCAGATACTGAGACACTGCTCCTCTAAATCAGACACTGAGACACTGCTTCTTTAAATCAGATACTGAGACACTGCTCCTCTAAATCAGATACCGAGACACTGCTCCTCTAAATCAGATACCGAAACATTGCTCCTCTAAATCAGATACTGAGACACTGCGCCTCTAAATCAGATACTGAGACACTGCTCCTCCAAATCAGATACTGAGACACTGCTCCTCTAAATCAGATACTGACACATTGCTCCTCTAAATCAGATACCGAGACACTGCTCTTTTAAATCAGATACCGAGAAGCTGCTCCTCTAAATCTGATACTGAGACACTGCTCCTCTAAATCAGATACTGAGACACTGCTCCTCTAAATCAGATACTGAGACACTGCTCCTCTAAATCAGATACTGAGGCACTGCTCCTCTAAATCTGATACTGAGACACTGCTCCTCTAAATCAGATACTGAGACAATGCTCCTCTAAATCAGATACCGAGACACTGCTCCTCTAAATCAGATAATGACACACTGCTCCTCTAAATCAGATACCGACACACTGCTCCTTTAAATCAGATACTGAGACACTGCTCCTCTAAATCAGATACTGAGACACTGCTCCTCTAAATCAGATACTGAGGCACTGCTCCTCTAAATCTGATACTGAGACACTGCTCCTTTAAATCAGATACCGAGACACTGCTCCTCCAAATCAGATACTGAGACACTGCTCCTCTAAATCAGATACCGAGACCCTGCTCCTCTAAATCAGATACCGAGACACTGCTCCTCTAAATCAGATACTGGGACACTGCTCCTCTAAATCAGAAACCGAGACGCTGCTCCTCGAAATCAGATACTGAGACACTGCTCCTCTAAGTCAGATACTGAGACATTGCTCCTCTAATTCAGATACCGAGACACTGCTCCTCTAAATCAGATACCGAGACACTGTTCCTCTAAATCAGATACTGAGACACTGTTCCTCTAAATCAGATGCTGAGACACTGCTCCTCAAAAGCAGATACCGAGACACTGCTCCTCTAAATCAGATACCGAGACACTGCTCCATTAAATCAGATACCGAGACACTGCTCCTCTAAATCAGATACCGAGACACTGCTCCATTAAATCAGATACCGAGACACTTCTCCTCTAAATCAAATACCGAGACACTGCTCCTATAATTCAGATACCGAGACACTGCTCCTCTAAATCAGATACCGAGACACTGCTCCTCAAAAGCAGATACCGAGACACTGCTCCTCTAAATCCGATACCGAGACACTGCTCCTCTAAATCAGATACTGAGACACTGCTCCTCTAAATCAGATACTGAGACACTGCTCCTCTAAATCAGATACCGATACACTGCTCCTCTAAATCCGATACCGAGACACTGCTCCTCTGAACCTGATACCGAGACGCTGCTCCTCTAAATCAAATACCGGGACATTGCTCCTCTAAATCAGATACTGAGACACTGCTCCTCTAAATCAGATACCGAGACACTGCTCCTCTAAATCAGATACCGAGACACTGCTCCTCTAAATCAGATACTGAGACACTGCTCCTCTAAATCAGATACTGAGACACTGCTCCTCTAAATCAGATACTGAGACACTGCTCCTCTAAATCAGATACCGATACACTGCTCCTCTGAACCTGATACCGAGACGCTGCTCCTCTAAATCAGATACCAAGACACTGCTCCTCTAAATCAGATACCGAGACAACGCTCCTCTAAATCAGATACTGAGACACTGCTCCTTTAAATCAGATACTGAGACACTGCTCCTTTAAATCAGATACCAAGACACTGCTCCTCTAAAGCAGATACCGAGACACTGCTCCTCTAAATCAGATACCGAGACACTGCTCCTCGAAATCAGATAATGAGTCTCTGCTCCTCTAAATCAGATACTGAGACACTGCTCCTCTAAATCAGACACTGAGACACTGCTTCTTTAAATCAGATACTGAGACACTGCTCCTCTAAATCAGATACCGAGACACTGCTCCTCTAAATCAGATACCGAAACATTGCTCCTCTAAATCAGATACTGAGACACTGCGCCTCTAAATCAGATACTGAGACACTGCTCCTCCAAATCAGATACTGAGACACTGCTCCTCTAAATCAGATACTGACACATTGCTCCTCTAAATCAGATACCGAGACACTGCTCCTTTAAATCAGATACCGAGACACTGGTGCTCTAAATCTGATACAGAGACACTGCTCCTTTATATCAGATACAGAGACACTGCTCTTTTAAATCAGATACCGAGAAGCTGCTCCTCTAAATCTGATACTGAGACACTGCTCCTCTAAATCAGATACTGAGACACTGCTCCTCTAAATCAGATACTGAGACACTGCTCCTCTAAATCAGATACTGAGGCACTGCTCCTCTAAATCTGATACTGAGACACTGCTCCTCTAAATCAGATACTGAGACAATGCTCCTCTAAATCAGATACCGAGACACTGCTCCTCTAAATCAGATAATGACACACTGCTCCTCTAAATCAGATACCGACACACTGCTCCTTTAAATCAGATACTGAGACACTGCTCCTCTAAATCAGATACTGAGACACTGCTCCTCTAAATCAGATACTGAGGCACTGCTCCTCTAAATCTGATACTGAGACACTGCTCCTTTAAATCAGATACCGAGACACTGCTCCTCCAAATCAGATACTGAGACACTGCTCCTCTAAATCAGATACCGAGACCCTGCTCCTCTAAATCAGATACCGAGACACTGCTCCTCTAAATCAGATACTGAGACACTGCTCCTCTAAATCAGAAACCGAGACACTGCTCCTCGAAATCAGATACTGAGACACTGCTCCTCTAAGTCAGATACTGAGACATTGCTCCTCTAATTCAGATACCGAGACACTGCTCCTCTAAATCAGATACCGAGACACTGTTCCTCTAAATCAGATACTGAGACACTGTTCCTCTAAATCAGATGCTGAGACACTGTTCCTCTAAATCAGATACTGAGACACTGCTCCTCTAAGTCAGATACTGAGACATTGCTCCTCAAATTCAGATACCGAGACACTGCTCCTTTAAATCAGATACTGAGACACTGCTCCTCTAAATCAAATACTGAGACACTGCTCCTTTAAATCAGATACTGAGACACTGCTCCTCTAAATCAGATACTGAGACACTGCTCCTCTAAATCAGATACCGAGACACTGCTCCTGTAAATCAGATACCGAGACACTGCTCCTCTAAATCAGATACTGAGACACTGCTCCTCTAAATCAGAAACCGAGACGCTGCTCCTCGAAATCAGATACTGAGACACTGCTCCTCCAAGTCAGATACTGATACATTGCTCCTCTAATTCAGATACTGATACATTGCTCCTCTAATTCAGATACCGAGACACTGCTCCTCTAAATCAGATACTGAGACACTGCTCCTCTAAATCAGATACTGAGACACTGCTCTTCTAAGTCAGATACTGAGACATTGCTCCTCTAATTCAGATACCGAGACACTGCTCCTTTAAATCAGATACTGAGACACTGCTCCTCTAAATCAAATACTGAGACACTGCTCCTTTAAATCAGATACTGAGACACTGCTCCTCTAAATCAGATACTGAGACACTGCTCCTCTAAATCAGATACCGAGACACTGCTCCTGTAAATCAGCTACCGAGACACTGCTCCTTTAAGTCAGATACTGAGACACTGCTCCTCTAAATCAGATACTGAGACACTGCTCCTCTAAATCAGACACCGAGACACTGCTGCTCTAAATCAGATACCGAGACACTGCTCCTCTAAATCAAATACTGAGACACTGCTCCTTTAAATCAGATACTGAGACACTGCTCCTCTAAATCAGATACTGATACACTGCTCCTCTAAAACAGATACCGAGACACTTCTCCTCTAAATCAGATACCGAGACACTGCTCCACTAAATCAGATACCGAGACATTGCTCCACTAAATCAGATACCGAGACACTGCTCCTCTAAATCAGATACCGAGACACTGCTCCACTAAATCAGATACCGTGACAATGCTCCACTAAATCAGATACCTAGACACTGCTCCTTTAAATCAGATACCGAGACACTGCTCCTCTAAATCAAATACCGAGACGCTGCTCCTCTAAATCAGATACTGAGACACTGCTCCTCTAAATCAGATACTGAGACACTGCTCCTCTAAATCAGATACTGAGACACTGCTCCTCTAAATCAGATATTGAGACGCTGCTCCTCTAAATCAGAAACCGAGACGCTGCTCCTCTAAATCAGATACTGAGACACTGCTCCTCTAAATCAAATACCGAGACGCTGCTCCTCTAAATCAGATACTGAGACACTGCTCCTCTAAATCAGATACTGAGACACTGCTCCTCTAAATCAGATACTGAGACACTGCTCCTCTAAATCAGATACTGAGACACTGCTCCTCTAAATCAGATACTGAGACACTGCTCCTCTAAATCAGATATTGAGACGCTGCTCCTCTAAATCAAATACCGAGACACTGCTCCTCTAAATCAGATATTGAGACGCTGCTCCTCTAAATCAAATACCGAGACACTGCTCCTCTAAATCAAATACCGAGACACTGCTCCTCTAAATCAGATATTGAGACGCTGCTCCTCTAAATCAAATACCGGGACACTGCTCCTTTAAATCAGATACTGAGACACTGCTCCTCTAAATCAGATACTGAGACACTGCTCCTCTAAATCAGATACCCAGACACTGCTCCTCTAAATCAGATACCGAGACACTGCTCCTCTAAATCAGATACTGAGACACTGCTCCTCTAAATCAGATACTGAGACACTGCTCCTCTAAATCAGATACCCAGACACTGCTCCTCTAAATCAGATACCGAGACACTGCTCCTCAAAATCAGATACTGAGACACTGCTCCTCTAAATCTGATACCCAGACACTGCTCCTCTAAATCAAATATCGAGACGCTGCTCCTCTAAATCAGATACTGAGACACTGCTCCTCTAAATCAAACACCGAGACGCTGCTCCTCTAAATCAGATACTGAGTCACTGCTCCTCTAAATCAGATACCGAGACACTGCTCCTCTAAATCAGATACTGAGACACTGCTCCTCTAAATCAAATACCGAGACGCTGCTCTCTAAATCAGATACTGAGTCACTGCTCCTCTAAATCAAATACCGAGACGCTGCTCCTCTAAATCAGATACTGAGACACTGCTCCTCTAAATCAAATACCGAGACACTGCTCCTCTAAATCAAATACCGAGACACTGCTCCTCTAAATCAAATACCGAGACACTGCTCCATTAAATCAGATACCGAGACACTTCTCCTCTAAATCAGATACCGAGACACTGCTCCATTAAATCAGATACCGAGACACTGCTCCTCTAAATCAAATACCGAGACACTGCTCCTATAATTCAGATACCGAGACACTGCTCCTCTAAATCAGATACTGAGACACTGCTCCTCTAAATCAGATACCCAGACACTGCTCCTCTAAATCAAATACCGAGACGCTGCTCCTCTAAATCAGATACTGAGGCACTGCTCCTCTAAATCAAATACCGAGACACTTCTCCTATAAATCAGATACCGAGACACTGCTCCTCTAAATCAGATACCGAGACACTGCTCCTCTAAATCAGATACCGAGACACAGCTCCTCTAAATCAGATACCCAGACACTGCTCCTCTAAATCAAATACCGAGACGCTGCTCCTCTAAATCAGATACTGAGACACTGCTCCTCTAAATCAAATACCGAGACACTTCTCCTATAAATCAGATACCGAGACACTGCTCCTCTAAATCAGATACCGAGACACTGCTCCTCTAAATCAGATACTGAGACACTGCTCCTCTAAATCAAATACCGAGACGCTGCTCCTCTAAATCAGATACTGAGACACTGCTCCTCTAAATCAAATACCGAGACACTTCTCCTATAAACCAGATACCGAGACACTGCTCCTCTAAATCAGATACCGAGACACTGCTCCTCTAAATCAGATACCGAGACACAGCTCCTCTAAATCAGATACCGAGACACTGCTCCTCTAAATCAGATACCGAGACACTGCTCCATTAAATCAGATACCGAGACACTGCTCCTCTAAATCAGATACCGAGACACTGCTCCATTAAATCAGATACCGAGACACTGCTCCTCTAAATCAAATACCGAGACACTGCTCCTATAATTCAGATACCGAGACACTGCTCCTCTAAATCAGATACCGAGACACTGCTCCTCAAAAGCAGATACCGAGACACTGCTCCTCTAAATCAAATACCGAGACACTGCTCCTCTAAATCAGATACCGAGACACTGCTCCATTAAATCAGATACCGAGACACTGCTCCTCTAAATCAGATACCGAGACACTGCTCCATTAAATCAGATACCGAGACACTGCTCCTCTAAATCAGATGCCGAGACACTGCTCCTCAAAAGCAGATACCGAGACACTGCTCCTCTAAATCAGATACCGAGACACTGCTCCATTAAATCAGATACCGAGACACTGCTCCTCTAAATCAGATACCGAGACACTGCTCCATTAAATCAGATACCGAGACACTGCTCCTCTAAATCAAATACCGAGACACTGCTCCTATAATTCAGATACCGAGACACTGCTCCTCTAAATCAGATACCGAGACACTGCTCCTCAAAAGCAGATACCGAGACACTGCTCCTCTAAATCCGATACCGAGACACTGCTCCTCTAAATCAGATACTGAGACACTGCTCCTCTAAATCAGATACTGAGACACTGCTCCTCTAAATCAGATACCGATACACTGCTCCTCTAAATCCGATACCGAGACACTGCTCCTCTGAACCTGATACCGAGACGCTGCTCCTCTAAATCAAATACCGGGACATTGCTCCTCTAAATCAGATACTGAGACACTGCTCCTCTAAATCAGATACCGAGACACTGCTCCTCTAAATCAGATACCGAGACACTGCTCCTCTAAATCAGATACTGAGACACTGCTCCTCTAAATCAGATACTGAGACACTGCTCCTCTAAATCAGATACTGAGACACTGCTCCTCTAAATCAGATACCGATACACTGCTCCTCTGAACCTGATACCGAGACGCTGCTCCTCTAAATCAGATACCAAGACACTGCTCCTCTAAATCAGATACCGAGACAACGCTCCTCTAAATCAGATACTGAGACACTGCTCCTTTAAATCAGATACTGAGACACTGCTCCTTTAAATCAGATACCAAGACACTGCTCCTCTAAAGCAGATACAGAGACACTGCTCCTCTAAATCAGATACCGAGACACTGCTCCTCGAAATCAGATAATGAGTCTCTGCTCCTCTAAATCAGATACTGAGACACTGCTCCTCTAAATCAGACAGTGAGACACTGCTTCTTTAAATCAGATACTGAGACACTGCTCCTCTAAATCAGATACCGAGACACTGCTCCTCTAAATCAGATACCGAAACATTGCTCCTCTAAATCAGATACTGAGACACTGCGCCTCTAAATCAGATACTGAGACACTGCTCCTCCAAATCAGATACTGAGACACTGCTCCTCTAAATCAGATACTGACACATTGCTCCTCTAAATCAGATACCGAGACACTGCTCCTTTAAATCAGATACCGAGACACTGGTGCTCTAAATCTGATACAGAGACACTGCTCCTTTATATCAGATACAGAGACACTGCTCTTTTAAATCAGATACCGAGAAGCTGCTCCTCTAAATCTGATACTGAGACACTGCTCCTCTAAATCAGATACTGAGACACTGCTCCTCTAAATCAGATACTGAGACACTGCTCCTCTAAATCAGATACTGAGGCACTGCTCCTCTAAATCTGATACTGAGACACTGCTCCTCTAAATCAGATACTGAGACAATGCTCCTCTAAATCAGATACCGAGACACTGCTCCTCTAAATCAGATAATGACACACTGCTCCTCTAAATCAGATACCGACACACTGCTCCTTTAAATCAGATACTGAGACACTGCTCCTCTAAATCAGATACTGAGACACTGCTCCTCTAAATCAGATACTGAGGCACTGCTCCTCTAAATCTGATACTGAGACACTGCTCCTTTAAATCAGATACCGAGACACTGCTCCTCCAAATCAGATACTGAGACACTGCTCCTCTAAATCAGATACCGAGACCCTGCTCCTCTAAATCAGATACCGAGACACTGCTCCTCTAAATCAGATACTGGGACACTGCTCCTCTAAATCAGAAACCGAGACGCTGCTCCTCGAAATCAGATACTGAGACACTGCTCCTCTAAGTCAGATACTGAGACATTGCTCCTCTAATTCAGATACCGAGACACTGCTCCTCTAAATCAGATACCGAGACACTGTTCCTCTAAATCAGATACTGAGACACTGTTCCTCTAAATCAGATGCTGAGACACTGCTCCTCAAAAGCAGATACCGAGACACTGCTCCTCTAAATCAGATACCGAGACACTGCTCCATTAAATCAGATACCGAGACACTGCTCCTCTAAATCAGATACCGAGACACTGCTCCATTAAATCAGATACCGAGACACTGCTCCTCTAAATCAAATACCGAGACACTGCTCCTATAATTCAGATACCGAGACACTGCTCCTCTAAATCAGATACCGAGACACTGCTCCTCAAAAGCAGATACCGAGACACTGCTCCTCTAAATCCGATACCGAGACACTGCTCCTCTAAATCAGATACTGAGACACTGCTCCTCTAAATCAGATACTGAGACACTGCTCCTCTAAATCAGATACCGATACACTGCTCCTCTAAATCCGATACCGAGACACTGCTCCTCTGAACCTGATACCGAGACGCTGCTCCTCTAAATCAAATACCGGGACATTGCTCCTCTAAATCAGATACTGAGACACTGCTCCTCTAAATCAGATACCGAGACACTGCTCCTCTAAATCAGATACCGAGACACTGCTCCTCTAAATCAGATACTGAGACACTGCTCCTCTAAATCAGATACTGAGACACTGCTCCTCTAAATCAGATACTGAGACACTGCTCCTCTAAATCAGATACTGATACACTGCTCCTCTGAACCTGATACCGAGACGCTGCTCCTCTAAATCAGATACCAAGACACTGCTCCTCTAAATCAGATACCGAGACAACGCTCCTCTAAATCAGATACTGAGACACTGCTCCTTTAAATCAGATACTGAGACACTGCTCCTTTAAATCAGATACCAAGACACTGCTCCTCTAAAGCAGATACCGAGACACTGCTCCTCTAAATCAGATACCGAGACACTGCTCCTCGAAATCAGATAATGAGTCTCTGCTCCTCTAAATCAGATACTGAGACACTGCTCCTCTAAATCAGACACTGAGACACTGCTTCTTTAAATCAGATACTGAGACACTGCTCCTCTAAATCAGATACCGAGACACTGCTCCTCTAAATCAGATACCGAAACATTGCTCCTCTAAATCAGATACTGAGACACTGCGCCTCTAAATCAGATACTGAGACACTGCTCCTCCAAATCAGATACTGAGACACTGCTCCTCTAAATCAGATACTGACACATTGCTCCTCTAAATCAGATACCGAGACACTGCTCCTTTAAATCAGATACCGAGACACTGGTGCTCTAAATCTGATACAGAGACACTGCTCCTTTATATCAGATACAGAGACACTGCTCTTTTAAATCAGATACCGAGAAGCTGCTCCTCTAAATCTGATACTGAGACACTGCTCCTCTAAATCAGATACTGAGACACTGCTCCTCTAAATCAGATACTGAGACACTGCTCCTCTAAATCAGATACTGAGGCACTGCTCCTCTAAATCTGATACTGAGACACTGCTCCTCTAAATCAGATACTGAGACAATGCTCCTCTAAATCAGATACCGAGACACTGCTCCTCTAAATCAGATAATGACACACTGCTCCTCTAAATCAGATACCGACACACTGCTCCTTTAAATCAGATACTGAGACACTGCTCCTCTAAATCAGATACTGAGACACTGCTCCTCTAAATCAGATACTGAGGCACTGCTCCTCTAAATCTGATACTGAGACACTGCTCCTTTAAATCAGATACCGAGACACTGCTCCTCCAAATCAGATACTGAGACACTGCTCCTCTAAATCAGATACCGAGACCCTGCTCCTCTAAATCAGATACCGAGACACTGCTCCTCTAAATAAGATACTGAGACACTGCTCCTCTAAATCAGAAACCGAGACGCTGCTCCTCGAAATCAGATACTGAGACACTGCTCCTCTAAGTCAGATACTGAGACATTGCTCCTCTAATTCAGATACCGAGACACTGCTCCTCTAAATCAGATACCGAGACACTGTTCCTCTAAATCAGATACTGAGACACTGTTCCTCTAAATCAGATGCTGAGACACTGTTCCTCTAAATCAGATACTGAGACACTGCTCCTCTAAGTCAGATACTGAGACATTGCTCCTCAAATTCAGATACCGAGACACTGCTCCTTTAAATCAGATACTGAGACACTGCTCCTCTAAATCAAATACTGAGACACTGCTCCTTTAAATCAGATACTGAGACACTGCTCCTCTAAATCAGATACTGAGACACTGCTCCTCTAAATCAGATACCGAGACACTGCTCCTGTAAATCAGATACCGAGACACTGCTCCTCTAAATCAGATACTGAGACACTGCTCCTCTAAATCAGAAACCGAGACGCTGCTCCTCGAAATCAGATACTGAGACACTGCTCCTCCAAGTCAGATACTGATACATTGCTCCTCTAATTCAGATACCGAGACACTGCTCCTCTAAATCAGATACTGAGACACTGCTCCTCTAAATCAGATACTGAGACACTGCTCTTCTAAGTCAGATACTGTGACATTGCTCCTCTAATTCAGATACCGAGACACTGCTCCTTTAAATCAGATACTGAGACACTGCTCCTCTAAATCAAATACTGAGACACTGCTCCTTTAAATCAGATACTGAGACACTGCTCCTCTAAATCAGATACTGAGACACTGCTCCTCTAAATCAGATACCGAGACACTGCTCCTGTAAATCAGATACCGAGACACTGCTCCTTTAAGTCAGATACTGAGACACTGCTCCTCTAAATCAGATACTGAGACACTGCTCCTCTAAATCAGACACCGAGACACTGCTGCTCTAAATCAGATACCGAGACACTGCTCCTCTAAATCAAATACTGAGACACTGCTCCTTTAAATCAGATACTGAGACACTGCTCCTCTAAATCAGATACTGATACACTGCTCCTCTAAAACAGATACCGAGACACTTCTCCTCTAAATCAGATACCGAGACACTGCTCCACTAAATCAGATACCGAGACATTGCTCCACTAAATCAGATACCGAGACACTGCTCCTCTAAATCAGATACCGAGACACTGCTCCACTAAATCAGATACCGTGACAATGCTCCACTAAATCAGATACCTAGACACTGCTCCTTTAAATCAGATACCGAGACACTGCTCCTCTAAATCAGAAACCGAGACACTGCTCCTCTAAATCAGATACTGAGACACTGCTCCTTTAAATCAGATACTGAGACACTGCTCCTCTAAAGCAGATACCGAGACACTGCTCCTCTAAATCAGAAACCGAGACACTGCTCCTCTAAATCAGATACTGAGACACTGCTCCTTTAAATCAGATACTGAGACACTGCTCCTCGAAATCAGATACTGAGACACTGCTCCTCTAAAGCAGATACCGAGACACTGCTCCTCTAAATCAGATACTGAGACACTGCTCCTCTAAATCAGATACCGAGACACTGCTCCGCTATATCAGATACAGAGACACTGCTCCTCTAAATCAGATACTGAGACACTGCTCCTCGAAATCAGATACCGAGACACTTCTCCTATAAATCAGATACTGAGACACTGCTCCTCTAAATCAGATACTGAGACACTGCTCCTCCAAATCAGATACTGAGACACTGCTCCTTTAAATCAGATACTGAGACACTGCTCCTCTAAATCAAATACTGAGACACTGCTCCTTTAAATCAGATACTGAGACACTGCTCCTCTAAATCAGATACTGAGACACTGCTCCTCTAAATCAGGTACCGAGACACTGCTCCTGTAAATCAGATACCGAGACACTGCTCCTCTAAATCAGATACTGAGACACTGCTCCTCGAAATCAGATACTGAGACACTGCTCCTCTAAATCAGATACTGAGACACTGCTCCTCTAAGTCAGATACTGAGACATTGCTCCTCTAATTCAGATACCGAGACACTGCTCCTTTAAATCAGATAATGAGACACTGCTCCTCTAAATCAAATACTGAGACACTGCTCCTTTAAATCAGATACTGAGACACTGCTCCTCTAAATCAGATACTGAGACACTGCTCCTCTAAATCAGATACCAAGACACTGCTCCTGTAAATCAGATACCGAGACACTGCTCCTCTAAATCAGATACTGAGACACTGCTCCGCTAAATCAGATACTGAGACACTGCTCCTTTAAATCAGATACTGAGACACTGCTCCTCTAAATCAGATACTGAGACACTGCTCCTCTAAATCAGAGATCGAGACACTGCTCCTCTAAATCATATACTGAGACACTGCTCCTCTAAATCAAATACTGAGACACTGCTCCTTTAAATCAGATACTGAGACACTGCTCCTCTAATTCAGATACTGATACACTGCTTCTCTAAACCAGATAACGAGACACTGCTCCTCTAAATCAGATACCGAGACACTGCTCCACTAATTCAGATACCGAGACATTGCTCCACTAAATCAGATACCGAGACACTGCTCCTCTAAATCAGATACCGAGACACTTCTCCACTCAATCAGATACCGAGACAATGCTCCACTAAATCAGATACCTAGACACTGCTCCTTTAAATCAGATACAGAGAAACTGCTCCTTTAAATCATATACCGAGACACTGCTCCTCTAAATCAGAAACCGAGACACTGCTCCTCTAAATCAGATACTGAGACACTGCTCCTTTAAATCAGATACTGAGACACTGCTCCTCTAAAGCAGATACCGAGACACTGCTCCTCTAAATCAGAAACCGAGACACTGCTCCTCTAAGTCAGATACTGAGACATTGCTCCTCTAATTCAGATACCGAGACACTGCTCCTCTAAATCAGATACCGAGACACTGTTCCTCTAAATCAGATACTGAGACACTGTTCCTCTAAATCAGATGCTGAGACACTGTTCCTCTAAATCAGATACTGAGACACTGCTCCTCTAAGTCAGATACTGAGACATTGCTCCTCAAATTCAGATACCGAGACACTGCTCCTTTAAATCAGATACTGAGACACTGCTCCTCTCAATCAAATACTGAGACACTGCTCCTTTAAATCAGATACTGAGACACTGCTCCTCTAAATCAGATACTGAGACACTGCTCCTCTAAATCAGATACCGAGACACTGCTCCTGTAAATCAGATACCGAGACACTGCTCCTCTAAATCAGATACTGAGACACTGCTCCTCTAGATCAGAAACCGAGACGCTGCTCCTCGAAATCAGATACTGAGACACTGCTCCTCCAAGTCGGATACTGATACATTGGTCCTCTAATTCAGATACTGATACATTGCTCCTCTAATTCAGATACCGAGACACTGCTCCTCTAAATCAGATACTGAGACACTGCTCCTCTAAATCAGATACTGAGACACTGCTCCTCTAAATCAGATACTGAGACACTGCTCCTCTAAGTCAGATACTGAGACATTGCTCCTCTAATTCAGATACCGAGACACTGCTCCTTTAAATCAGATACTGAGACACTGCTCCTCTAAATCAAATACTGAGACACTGCTCCTTTAAATCAGATACTGAGACACTGCTCCTCTAAATCAGATACTGAGACACTGCTCCTCTAAATCAGATACCGAGACACTGCTCCTGTAAATCAGATACCGAGACACTGCTCCTCTAAATCAGATACTGAGACACTGCTCCTCTAAATCAGATACTGAGACACTGCTCCTTTAAGTCAGATACTGAGACACTGCTCCTCTAAATCAGATACTGAGACACTGCTCCTCTAAATCAGACACCGAGACACTGCTGCTCTAAATCAGATACCGAGACACTGCTCCTCTAAATCAAATACTGAGACACTGCTCCTTTAAATCAGATACTGAGACACTGCTCCTCTAAATCAGATACTGATACACTGCTCCTCTAAAACAGATACCGAGACACTGCTCCTCTAAATCAGATACCGAGACACTGCTCCACTAAATCAGATACCGAGACATTGCTCCACTAAATCAGATACCGAGACACTGCTCCTCTAAATCAGATACCGAGACACTGCTCCACTAAATCAGATACCGTGACAATGCTCCACTAAATCAGATACCTAGACACTGCTCCTTTAAATCAGATACCGAGACACTGCTCCTCTAAATCAGAAACCGAGACACTGCTCCTCTAAATCAGATACTGAGACACTGCTCCTTTAAATCAGATACTGAGACACTGCTCCTCTAAAGCAGATACCGAGACACTGCTCCTCTAAATCAGAAACCGAGACACTGCTCCTCTAAATCAGATACTGAGACACTGCTCCTTTAAATCAGATACTGAGACACTGCTCCTCGAAATCAGATACTGAGACACTGCTCCTCTAAAGCAGATACCGAGACACTGCTCCTCTAAATCAGATACTGAGACACTGCTCCTCTAAATCAGATACCGAGACACTGCTCCGCTATATCAGATACAGAGACACTGCTCCTCTAAATCAGATTCTGAGACACTGCTCCTCGAAATCAGATACCGAGACACTTCTCCTATAAATCAGATACTGAGACACTGCTCCTCTAAATCAGATACTGAGACACTGCTCCTCCAAATCAGATACTGAGACACTGCTCCTTTAAATCAGATACTGAGACACTGCTCCTCTAAATCAAATACTGAGACACTGCTCCTTTAAATCAGATACTGAGACACTGCTCCTCTAAATCAGATACTGAGACACTGCTCCTCTAAATCAGGTACCGAGACACTGCTTCTGTAAGTCAGATACCGAGACACAGCTCCTCTAAATCAGATACTGAGACACTGCTCCTCGAAATCAGATACTGAGACACTGCTCCTCTAAATCAGATACTGAGACACTGCTCCTCTAAGTCAGATACTGAGACATTGCTCCTCTAATTCAGATACCGAGACACTGCTCCTTTAAATCAGATAATGAGACACTGCTCCTCTAAATCAAATACTGAGACACTGCTCCTTTAAATCAGATACTGAGACACTGCTCCTCTAAATCAGATACTGAGACACTGCTCCTCTAAATCAGATACCAATACACTGCTCCTGTAAATCAGATACCGAGACACTGCTCCTCTAAATCAGATACTGAGACACTGCTCCACTAAATCAGATACTGAGACACTGCTCCTTTAAATCAGATACTGAGACACTGCTCCTCTAAATCAGATACTGAGACACTGCTCCTCTAAATCAGAGATCGAGACACTGCTCCTCTAAATCATATACTGAGACACTGCTCCTCTAAATCAAATACTGAGACACTGCTCCTTTAAATCAGATACTGAGACACTGCTCCTCTAATTCAGATACTGATACACTGCTTCTCTAAACCAGATAACGAGACACTGCTCCTCTAAATCAGATACCGAGACACTGCTCCACTAAATCAGATACCGAGACATTGCTCCACTAAATCAGATACCGAGACACTGCTCCTCTAAATCAGATACCGAGACACTTCTCCACTCAATCAGATACCGAGACAATGCTCCACTAAATCAGATACCAAGACACTGCTCCTTTAAATCAGATACCGAGACACTGCTCCTTTAAATCATATACCGAGACACTGCTCCTCTAAATCAGAAACCGAGACACTGCTCCTCTAAATCAGATACTGAGACACTGCTCCTTTAAATCAGATACTGAGACACTGCTCCTCTAAAGCAGATACCGAGACACTGCTCCTCTAAATCAGAAACCGAGACACTGCTCCTCTAAATCAGATACTGAGACCCTGCTCCTTTAAATCAGATACTGAGACACTGCTCCTCTAAATCAGATACTGAGACACTGCTCCTCGAAAGCAGATACCGAGACACTGCTCCTCTAAATCAGATACTGAGACACTGCTACTCTAAATCAGATACTGAGACACTGCTCCTCTAAATCAGATACTGAGACACTGCTCCTCTAAAGCAGATACCGAGACACTGCTCCACTAAATCAGATACCTAGACACTGCTCCTTTAAATCAGATTCCGAGACACTGCACCTTTAAATCAGATACCGAGACACTGCTCCTATAAATCAGAAACCGAGACACTGCTCCTCTAAATCAGATACTGAGACACTGCTCCTTTAAATCAGATACTGAGACACTGCTCCTCGAAAGCAGATACCGAGACACTGCTCCTCTAAATCAGAAACCGAGACACTGCTCCTCTAAATCAGATACTGAGACACTGCTCCTTTAAATCAGATACTGAGACACTGCTCCTCTAAATAAGATACTGAGACACTGCTCCTCTAAATCAGATACTGAGACACTGCTCATCTAAATCAGATACTGAGACACTGCTCCTCCAAATCAGATACTGAGACACTGCTCCTCTAAATCAGATACCGAGACACTGCTCCTTTAAATCAGATACTGAGACACTGCTCCTCCAAATCAGATACTGAGACACTGCTCCTCTAAATCAGATACCGAGACACTGCTCCTTTAAATCAGATACTGAGACACTGCTCCTCTAAATCAGATACTGAGACACTGCTCCTCGAAATCAGATACCGAGACGCTTCTCCTATAAATCAGATACCGAGACACTGCTCCTCTAAATCAGATACTGAGACACTGCTCCTCTAAATCAGATACTGAGACACTGCTCCTCTAAATCAGATACCGAGACACTGCTCCTCTAAATCTGATACCGAGACACTGCTTCTCTAATTCAGATACCGAGACACAGCGCCTCTAAATCAGAAACCGAGACACTGCTCCTCTATATCCGATAACGAGACACTGCTCCTCTAAATCAGATACCGAGACACTGCTCCTCTAAATCAGATACCGAGACACTGCTCCTCTAATTCAGATACCGAGACACTGCTCCTCTAAATCAGATACCGAGCCGCTGCTCCTCTAAATCAAATAACGAAACACTGCTCCTCTAAATCAGGTACCGAAACACTGCTCCTCTAAATCAGATACCGAGACACTGCTCCTCTAAATCAGATACCGAGACACTGCTCCTCTAAATCAGATACCGAGACACTGCTCCTCTAAATCAGATACCGAGACACTGCTACTCTAAATCAGATACCGAGACACTGCTCCTCTAAATCAGATACCGAGACACTGCTCCTCTAAATCAAATACCGGGACACTGCTCCTCTAAATCAGATACTGAGACACTGCTCCTCTAAAACAGATAACGAGACACTGCTCCTCTAAATCAGATACTGAGACGCTGCTCCTCTAAATCAGAAACTGAAACACTGCTCCTCTAAATCAGATGCCGAGACACTGAATCTCTAAATCAGATACCGAGACGCTGCTCCTGAAATCAAATACCGAGACACTGCTCCTCTAAATCTGATACCGAGACACTGCTCCTCTAAATCTGATACAGAGACGCTGCTCCTCTAAATCAAATACCGGGACACTGCTCCTCTAAATCATTTACTGAGATACTGCTCCTTTAAATCAGATAATGAGACATTGCTCCTCTAATTCAGATACCGAGACACTGCTCCTCTAAATCAGATACCGAGACACTGTTCCTCTAAATCAGATACTGAGACACTGTTCCTCTAAATCAGATGCTGAGACACTGCTCCTCTAAATCAGATACTGAGACACTGCTCCTCTAAGTCAGATACTGAGACATTGCTCCTCTAATTCAGATACCGAGACACTGCTCCTTTAAATCAGATACTGAAACACTGCTCCTCTAAATCAAATACTGAGACACTGCTCCTTTAAATCAGATACTGAGGCACTGCTCCTCTAAATCAGATACTGAGACACTGCTCCTCTAAATCAGATACCGAGACACTGCTCCTGTAAATCAGATACCGAGACACTGCTCCTCTAAATCAGATACTGAGACACTGCTCCTCTAAATCAGAAACCGAGACGCTGCTCCTCGAAATCAGATACTGAGTCCCTGCTCCTCCAAGTCAGATACTGATACATTGCTTCTCTAATTCAGATACTGATACATTGCTCCTCTAATTGAGATACCGAGACACTGCTCCTCTAAATCAGATACTGAGACACTGCTCCTCTAAATCAGATACTGAGACACTGCTCCTCTAAATCAGATACTGAGACACTGCTCCTCTAAGTCAGATACTGAGACATTGCTCCTCTAATTCAGATACCGAGACACTGCTCCTTTAAATCAGATACTGAGACACTGCTCCTCTAAATCAAATACTGAGACACTGCTCCTTTAAATCAGATACTGAGACACTGCTCCTCTAAATCAGATACTGAGACACTGCTCCTCTAAATCAGATACCGAGACACTGCTCCTGTAAATCAGATACCGAGACACTGCTCCTCTAAATCAGATACTGAGACACTGCTCCTCTAAAGCAGATACCGAGACACTGCTCCTCTAAATCAGATACTGAGACACTGCTCCTCTAAATCAGATACTGACACACTGCTACTCTAAATCAGATACTGAGACACTGCTCATCTAAATCAGATACTGAGACACTGCTCCTCTAAATCAGATACTGAGACACTGCTCCTCTAAAGCAGATACCGAGACAATGCTCCACTAAATCAGATACCTAGACACTGCTCCTTTAAATCAGATACCGAGACACTGCTCCTTTAAATCAGATACTGAGACACTGCTCCTCGAAATCAGATACTGAGACACTGCTCCTCTAAAGCAGATACCGAGACACTGCTCCTCTAAATCAGATACTGAGACACTGCTCCTCTAAATCAGATACCGAGACACTGCTCCGCTATATCAGATACCGAGACACTGCTCCACTAAATCAGATACCGAGACATTGCTCCACTAAATCAGATACCGAGACACTGCTCCTCTAAATCAGATACCGAGACACTGCTCCACTAAATCAGATACCGTGACAATGCTCCACTAAATCAGATACCTAGACACTGCTCCTTTAAATCAGATACCGAGACACTGCTCCTCTAAATCAGAAACCGAGACACTGCTCCTCTAAATCAGATACTGAGACACTGCTCCTTTAAATCAGATACTGAGACACTGCTCCTCTAAAGCAGATACCGAGACACTGCTCCTCTAAATCAGAAACCGAGACACTGCTCCTCTAAATCAGATACTGAGACACTGCTCCTTTAAATCAGATACTGAGACACTGCTCCTCGAAATCAGATACTGAGACACTGCTCCTCTAAAGCAGATACCGAGACACTGCTCCTCTAAATCAGATACTGAGACACTGCTCCTCTAAATCAGATACCGAGACACTGCTCCGCTATATCAGATACAGAGACACTGCTCCTCTAAATCAGATTCTGAGACACTGCTCCTCGAAATCAGATACCGAGACACTTCTCCTATAAATCAGATACTGAGACACTGCTCCTCTAAATCAGATACTGAGACACTGCTCCTCCAAATCAGATACTGAGACACTGCTCCTTTAAATCAGATACTGAGACACTGCTCCTCTAAATCAAATACTGAGACACTGCTCCTTTAAATCAGATACTGAGACACTGCTCCTCTAAATCAGATACTGAGACACTGCTCCTCTAAATCAGGTACCGAGACACTGCTTCTGTAAGTCAGATACCGAGACACTGCTCCTCTAAATCAGATACTGAGACACTGCTCCTCGAAATCAGATACTGAGACACTGCTCCTCTAAATCAGATACTGAGACACTGCTCCTCTAAGTCAGATACTGAGACATTGCTCCTCTAATTCAGATACCGAGACACTGCTCCTTTAAATCAGATAATGAGACACTGCTCCTCTAAATCAAATACTGAGACACTGCTCCTTTAAATCAGATACTGAGACACTGCTCCTCTAAATCAGATACTGAGACACTGCTCCTCTAAATCAGATACCAAGACACTGCTCCTGTAAATCAGATACCGAGACACTGCTCCTCTAAATCAGATACTGAGACACTGCTCCACTAAATCAGATACTGAGACACTGCTCCTTTAAATCAGATACTGAGACACTGCTCCTCTAAATCAGATACTGAGACACTGCTCCTCTAAATCAGAGATCGAGACACTGCTCCTCTAAATCATATACTGAGACACTGCTCCTCTAAATCAAATACTGAGACACTGCTCCTTTAAATCAGATACTGAGACACTGCTCCTCTAATTCAGATACTGATACACTGCTTCTCTAAACCAGATAACGAGACACTGCTCCTCTAAATCAGATACCGAGACACTGCTCCACTAAATCAGATACCGAGACATTGCTCCACTAAATCAGATACCGAGACACTGCTCCTCTAAATCAGATACCGAGACACTTCTCCACTCAATCAGAAACCGAGACAATGCTCCACTAAATCAGATACCAAGACACTGCTCCTTTAAATCAGATACCGAGACACTGCTCCTTTAAATCATATACCGAGACACTGCTCCTCTAAATCAGAAACCGAGACACTGCTCCTCTAAATCAGATACTGAGACACTGCTCCTTTAAATCAGATACTGGGACACTGCTCCTCTAAAGCAGATACCGAGACACTGCTCCTCTAAATCAGAAACCGAGACACTGCTCCTCTAAATCAGATACTGAGACCCTGCTCCTTTAAATCAGATACTGAGACACTGCTCCTCTAAATCAGATACTGAGACACTGCTCCTCGAAAGCAGATACCGAGACACTGCTCCTCTAAATCAGATACTGAGACACTGCTACTCTAAATCAGATACTGAGACACTGCTCCTCTAAATCAGATACTGAGACACTGCTCCTCTAAAGCAGATACCGAGACACTGCTCCACTAAATCAGATACCTAGACACTGCTCCTTTAAATCAGATTCCGAGACACTGCACCTTTAAATCAGATACCGAGACACTGCTCCTATAAATCAGAAACCGAGACACTGCTCCTCTAAATCAGATACTGAGACACTGCTCCTTTAAATCAGATACTGAGACACTGCTCCTCGAAAGCAGATACCGAGACACTGCTCCTCTAAATCAGAAACCGAGACACTGCTCCTCTAAATCAGATACTGAGACACTGCTCCTTTAAATCAGATACTGAGACACTGCTCCTCTAAATAAGATACTGAGACACTGCTCCTCTAAATCAGATACTGAGACACTGCTCATCTAAATCAGATACTGAGACACTGCTCCTCCAAATCAGATACTGAGACACTGCTCCTCTAAATCAGATACCGAGACACTGCTCCTTTAAATCAGATACTGAGACACTGCTCCTCCAAATCAGATACTGAGACACTGCTCCTCTAAATCAGATACCGAGACACTGCTCCGCTATATCAGATACCGAGACACTGCTCCACTAAATCAGATACCGAGACATTGCTCCACTAAATCAGATACCGAGACACTGCTCCTCTAAATCAGATACCGAGACACTGCTCCACTAAATCAGATACCGTGACAATGCTCCACTAAATCAGATACCTAGACACTGCTCCTTTAAATCAGATACCGAGACACTGCTCCTCTAAATCAGAAACCGAGACACTGCTCCTCTAAATCAGATACTGAGACACTGCTCCTTTAAATCAGATACTGAGACACTGCTCCTCTAAAGCAGATACCGAGACACTGCTCCTCTAAATCAGAAACCGAGACACTGCTCCTCTAAATCAGATACTGAGACACTGCTCCTTTAAATCAGATACTGAGACACTGCTCCTCGAAATCAGATACTGAGACACTGCTCCTCTAAAGCAGATACCGAGACACTGCTCCTCTAAATCAGATACTGAGACACTGCTCCTCTAAATCAGATACCGAGACACTGCTCCGCTATATCAGATACAGAGACACTGCTCCTCTAAATCATATTCTGAGACACTGCTCCTCGAAATCAGATACCGAGACACTTCTCCTATAAATCAGATACTGAGACACTGCTCCTCTAAATCAGATACTGAGACACTGCTCCTCCAAATCAGATACTGAGACACTGCTCCTTTAAATCAGATACTGAGACACTGCTCCTCTAAATCAAATACTGAGACACTGCTCCTTTAAATCAGATACTGAGACACTGCTCCTCTAAATCAGATACTGAGACACTGCTCCTCTAAATCAGGTACCGAGACACTGCTTCTGTAAGTCAGATACCGAGACACTGCTCCTCTAAATCAGATACTGAGACACTGCTCCTCGAAATCAGATACTGAGACACTGCTCCTCTAAATCAGATACTGAGACACTGCTCCTCTAAGTCAGATACTGAGACATTGCTCCTCTAATTCAGATACCGAGACACTGCTCCTTTAAATCAGATAATGAGACACTGCTCCTCTAAATCAAATACTGAGACACTGCTCCTTTAAATCAGATACTGAGACACTGCTCCTCTAAATCAGATACTGAGACACTGCTCCTCTAAATCAGATACCAAGACACTGCTCCTGTAAATCAGATACCGAGACACTGCTCCTCTAAATCAGATACTGAGACACTGCTCCACTAAATCAGATACTGAGACACTGCTCCTTTAAATCAGATACTGAGACACTGCTCCTCTAAATCAGATACTGAGACACTGCTCCTCTAAATCAGAGATCGAGACACTGCTCCTCTAAATCATATACTGAGACACTGCTCCTCTAAATCAAATACTGAGACACTGCTCCTTTAAATCAGATACTGAGACACTGCTCCTCTAATTCAGATACTGATACACTGCTTCTCTAAACCAGATAACGAGACACTGCTCCTCTAAATCAGATACCGAGACACTGCTCCACTAAATCAGATACCGAGACATTGCTCCACTAAATCAGATACCGAGACACTGCTCCTCTAAATCAGATACCGAGACACTTCTCCACTCAATCAGATACCGAGACAATGCTCCACTAAATCAGATACCAAGACACTGCTCCTTTAAATCAGATACCGAGACACTGCTCCTTTAAATCATATACCGAGACACTGCTCCTCTAAATCAGAAACCGAGACACTGCTCCTCTAAATCAGATACTGAGACACTGCTCCTTTAAATCAGATACTGAGACACTGCTCCTCTAAAGCAGATACCGAGACACTGCTCCTCTAAATCAGAAACCGAGACACTGCTCCTCTAAATCAGATACTGAGACCCTGCTCCTTTAAATCAGATACTGAGACACTGCTCCTCTAAATCAGATACTGAGACACTGCTCCTCGAAAGCAGATACCGAGACACTGCTCCTCTAAATCAGATACTGAGACACTGCTACTCTAAATCAGATACTGAGACACTGCTCCTCTAAATCAGATACTGAGACACTGCTCCTCTAAAGCAGATACCGAGACACTGCTCCACTAAATCAGATACCTAGACACTGCTCCTTTAAATCAGATTCCGAGACACTGCACCTTTAAATCAGATACCGAGACACTGCTCCTATAAATCAGAAACCGAGACACTGCTCCTCTAAATCAGATACTGAGACACTGCTCCTTTAAATCAGATACTGAGACACTGCTCCTCGAAAGCAGATACCGAGACACTGCTCCTCGAAATCAGAAACCGAGACACTGCTCCTCTAAATCAGATACTGAGACACTGCTCCTTTAAATCAGATACTGAGACACTGCTCCTCTAAATAAGATACTGAGACACTGCTCCTCTAAATCAGATACTGAGACACTGCTCATCTAAATCAGATACTGAGACACTGCTCCTCCAAATCAGATACTGAGACACTGCTCCTCTAAATCAGATACCGAGACACTGCTCCTTTAAATCAGATACTGAGACACTGCTCCTCCAAATCAGATACTGAGACACTGCTCCTCTAAATCAGATACCGAGACACTGCTCCTTTAAATCAGATACTGAGACACTGCTCCTCTAAATCAGATACTGAGACACTGCTCCTCGAAATCAGATACCGAGACGCTTCTCCTATAAATCAGATACCGAGACACTGCTCCTCTAAATCAGATACTGAGACACTGCTCCTCTAAATCAGATACTGAGACACTGCTCCTCTAAATCAGATACCGAGACACTGCTCCTCTAAATCTGATACCGAGACACTGCTCCTCTAATTCAGATACCGAGACACAGCGCCTCTAAATCAGAAACCGAGACACTGCTCCTCTATATCCGATACCGAGACACTGCTCCTCTAAATCAGATACCGAGACACTGCTCCTCTAAATCAGATACCGAGACACTGCTCCTCTAATTCAGATACCGAGACACTGCTCCTCTAAATCAGATACCGAGCCGCTGCTCCTCTAAATCAAATAACGAAACACTGCTCCTCTAAATCAGGTACCGAGACACTGCTCCTCTAAATCAGATACCGAGACACTGCTCCTCTAAATCAGATACCGAGACACTGCTCCTCTAAATCAGATACCGAGACACTGCTCCTCTAAATCAGATACCGAGACACTGCTACTCTAAATCAGATACCGAGACACTGCTCCTCTAAATCAGATACCGAGACACTGCTCCTCTAAATCAAATACCGGGACACTGCTCCTCTAAATCAGATACTGAGACACTGCTCCTCTAAAACAGATAACGAGACACTGCTCCTCTAAATCAGATACTAAGACGCTGCTCCTCTAAATCAGAAACTGAAACACTGCTCCTCTAAATCAGATGCCGAGACACTGAATCTCTAAATCAGATACCGAGACGCTGCTCCTCGAAATCAAATACCGAGACACTGCTCCTCTAAATCTGATACCGAGACACTGCTCCTCTAAATCTGATACAGAGACGCTGCTCCTCTAAGTCAAATACCGGGACACTGCTCCTCTAAATCATTTACTGAGATACTGCTCCTTTAAATCAGATAATGAGACATTGCTCCTCTAATTCAGATACCGAGACACTGCTCCTCTAAATCAGATACCGAGACACTGTTCCTCTAAATCAGATACTGAGACACTGTTCCTCTAAATCAGATGCTGAGACACTGCTCCTCTAAATCAGATACTGAGACACTGCTCCTCTAAGTCAGATACTGAGACATTGCTCCTCTAATTCAGATACCGAGACACTGCTCCTTTAAATCAGATACTGAAACACTGCTCCTCTAAATCAAATACTGAGACACTGCTCCTTTAAATCAGTTACTGAGACACTGCTCCTCTAAATCAGATACTGAGACACTGCTCCTCTAAATCAGATACCGAGACACTGCTCCTGTAAATCAGATACCGAGACACTGCTCCTCTAAATCAGATACTGAGACACTGCTCCTCTAAATCAGAAACCGAGACGCTGCTCCTCGAAATCAGATACTGAGTCCCTGCTCCTCCAAGTCAGATACTGATACATTGCTCCTCTAATTCAGATACTGATACATTGCTCCTCTAATTGAGATACCGAGACACTGCTCCTCTAAATCAGATACTGAGACACTGCTCCTCTAAATCAGATACTGAGACACTGCTCCTCTAAATCAGATACTGAGACACTGCTCCTCTAAGTCAGATACTGAGACATTGCTCCTCTAATTCAGATACCGAGACACTGCTCCTTTAAATCAGATACTGAGACACTGCTCCTCTAAATCAAATACTGAGACACTGCTCCTTTAAATCAGATACTGAGACACTGCTCCTCTAAATCAGATACTGAGACACTGCTCCTCTAAATCAGATACCGAGACACTGCTCCTGTAAATCAGATAGCGAGACACTGCTCCTCTAAATCAGATACTGAGACACTGCTCCTCTAAAGCAGATACCGAGACACTGCTCCTCTAAATCAGATACTGAGACACTGCTCCTCTAAATCAGATACTGACACACTGCTACTCTAAATCAGATACTGAGACACTGCTCATCTAAATCAGATACTGAGACACTGCTCCTCTAAATCAGATACTGAGACACTGCTCCTCTAAAGCAGATACCGAGACAATGCTCCACTAAATCAGATACCTAGACACTGCTCCTTTAAATCAGATACCGAGACACTGCTCCTTTAAATCAGAAACCGAGACACTGCTCCTCTAAATCAGATACTGAGACACTGCTCCTTTAAATCAGATACTGAGACACTGCTCCTCGAAAGCAGATACCGAGACACTGCTCCTCTAAATCAGAAACCGAGACACTGCTCCTCTAAATCAGATACTGAGACACTGCTCCTTTAAATCAGATACTGAGACACTGCTCCTCTAAATAAGATACTGAGACACTGCTCCTCTAAATCAGATACTGAGACACTGCTCATCTAAATCAGATACTGAGACACTGCTCCTCCAAATCAGATACTGAGACACTGCTCCTCTAAATCAGATACCGAGACACTGCTCCTTTAAATCAGATACTGAGACACTGCTCCTCCAAATCAGATACTGAGACACTGCTCCTCTAAATCAGATACCGAGACACTGCTCCTTTAAATCAGATACTGAGACACTGCTCCTCTAAATCAGAAACTGAGACACTGCTCCTCGAAATCAGATACCGAGACGCTTCTCCTATAAATCAGATACCGAGACACTGCTCCTCTAAATCAGATACTGAGACACTGCTCCTCTAAATCAGATACTGAGACACTGCTCCTCTAAATCAGATACCGAGACACTGCTCCTCTAAATCTGATACCGAGACACTGCTCCTCTAAATCAGATAACGAGACACTGCTCCTCTAAATCAGATACCGAGACACAGCGCCTCTAAATCAGAAACCGAGACGCTGCTCCTCTAAATCCGATACCGAGACACTGCTCCTCTAAATCAGATACCGAGACACTGCTCCTCTAAATCAGATACCGAGACACTGCTCCTCTACTTCAGATACCGAGACACTGCTCCTCTAAATCAGATACCGAGCCGCTGCTCCTCTAAATCAAATAACGAAACACTGCTCCTCTAAATCAGGTACCGAGACACTGCTCCTCTGAATCAGATACCGAGACACTGCTCCTCTAAATCAGATACCGAGACACTGCTCCTCTAAATCAGATACCGAGACACTGCTCCTCTAAATCAGATACCGAGACACTGCTACTCTAAATCAGATACCGAGACACTGCTCCTCTAAATCAGATACCGAGACACTGCTCCTCTAAATCAAATACCGGGACACTGCTCCTCTAAATCAGATACTGAGACACTGCTCCTCTAAATCAGATAACGAGACACTGCTCCACTAAATCAGATACCGAGACACAGCTCCACTAAATCAGATACTGAGACACTGCTCCTCTAAATCAGATACCGAGACACTGCACCTCTAAATCTGATACCGAGACACTGCTCCTCTAAATCAGATACCGAGACACAGCGCCTCTAAATCATATACCGAGACACTGCTCCTATAAATCAGATACCGAGACACTGCTCCTCTAAATCAGATACCGAGACACTGCTCCTCTAAATCAGATACCGAGACACAGCTCCACTAAATCAGATACTGAGACACTGCTCCTCTAAATCAGATACCGAGACAATGCTCCACTAAATCAGATACCTAGACACTGCTCCTTTAAATCAGATACCGAGACACTGCTCCTCTAAATCAGAAACCGAGACACTGCTCCTCTAAATCAGATGCTGAGACACTGCTCCTTTAAATCAGATACTGAGACACTGCTCCTCTAAAGCAGATACCGAGACACTGCTCCTCTAAATCAGAAACCGAGACACTGCTCCTCTAAATCAGATACTGAGACACTGCTCCTTTAAATCAGATACTGAGACACTGCTCCTCGAAATCAGATACTGAGACACTGCTCCTCTAAAGCAGATACCGAGACACTGCTCCTCTAAATCAGATACTGAGACACTGCTCCTCTAAATCAGATACCGAGACACTGCTCCTCTATATCAGATACAGAGACACTGCTCCTCTAAATCAGATACTGAGACACTGCTCCTCGAAATCAGATACCGAGACACTTCTCCTATAAATCAGATACTGTGACACTGCTCCTCTAAATCAGATACTGAGACACTGCTCCTCCAAATCAGATACTGAGACACTGCTCCTTTAAATCAGATACTGAGACACTGCTCCTCTAAATCAAATACTGAGACACTGCTCCTTTAAATCAGATACTGAGACACTGCTCCTCTAAATCAGATACTGAGACACTGCTCCTCTAAATAAGGTACCGAGACACTGCTCCTGTAAATCAGATACCGAGACACTGCTCCTCTAAATCAGATACTGAGACACTGCTCCTCGAAATCAGATACTGAGACACTGCTCCTCTAAATCAGATACTGAGACACTGCTCCTCTAAGTCAGATACTGAGACATTGCTCCTCTAATTCAGATACCGAGACACTGCTCCTTTAAATCAGATACTGAGACACTGCTCCTCTAAATCAAATACTGAGACACTGCTCCTTTAAATCAGATACTGAGACACTGCTCCTCTAAATCAGATACTGAGACACTGCTCCTCTAAATCAGATACCAAGACACTGCTCCTGTAAATCAGATACCGAGACACTGCTCCTCTAAATCAGACACTGAGACACTGCTCCACTAAATCAGATACTGAGACACTGCTCCTTTAAATCAGATACTGAGTCACTGCTCCTCTAAATCAGATACTGAGACACTGCTCCTCTAAATCAGAGACCGAGACACTGCTCCTCTAAATCATATACCGAGACACTGCTCCTCTAAATCAAATACTGAGACACTGCTCCTTTAAATCAGATACTGATACACTGCTTCTCTAAATCAGATAACGAGACACTGCTCCTCTAAATCAGATACCGAGACACTGCTCCACTAAATCAGATACCGAGACATTGCTCCACTAAATCAGATACCGAGACACTGCTCCTCTAAATCAGATACCGAGACACTGCTCCACTGAATCAGATACCGAGACAATGCTCCACTAAATCAGATACCTAGACACTGCTCCTTTAAATCAGATACCGAGACACTGCTCCTTTAAATCATATACCGAGACACTGCTCCTCTAAATCAGAAACCGAGACACTGCTCCTCTAAATCAGATACCGAGACACTGCTCGTTTAAATCAGAGACTGAGACACTGCTCCTCTAAAGCAGATACCGAGACACTGCTCCTCTAAATCAGAAACCGAGACACTGCTCCTCTAAATCAGATACTGAGACACTGCTCCTTTAAATCAGATACTGAGACACTGCTCCTCTAAATCAGATACTGAGACACTGCTCCTCTAAAGCAGATACCGAGACACTGCTCCTCTAAATCAGATACTGAGACACTGCTCCTCTAAATCAGATACTGACACACTGCTACTCTAAATCAGATACTGAGACACTGCTCATCTAAATCAGATACTGAGACACTGCTCCTCTAAATCAGATACTGAGACACTGCTCCTCTAAATCAGATACCAAGACACTGCTCCTGTAAATCAGATACCGAGACACTGCTCCTCTAAATCAGACACTGAGACACTGCTCCACTAAATCAGATACTGAGACACTGCTCCTTTAAATCAGATACTGAGACACTGCTCCTCTAAATCAGATACTGAGACACTGCTCCTCTAAATCAGAGACCGAGACACTGCTCCTCTAAATCATATACCGAGACACTGCTCCTCTAAATCAAATACTGAGACACTGCTGCTTTAAATCAGATACTGATACACTGCTTCTCTAAATCAGATAACGAGACACTGCTCCTCTAAATCAGATACCGAGACACTGCTCCACTAAATCAGATACCGAGACATTGCTCCACTAAATCAGATACCGAGACACTGCTCCTCTAAATCAGATACCGAGACACTGCTCCACTGAATCAGATACCGAGACAATGCTCCACTAAATCAGATACCTAGACACTGCTCCTTTAAATCAGATACCGAGACACTGCTCCTTTAAATCATATACCGAGACACTGCTCCTCTAAATCAGAAACCGAGACACTGCTCCTCTAAATCAGATACCGAGACACTGCTCGTTTAAATCAGAGACTGAGACACTGCTCCTCTAAAGCAGATACCGAGACACTGCTCCTCTAAATCAGAAACCGAGACACTGCTCCTCTAAATCAGATACTGAGACACTGCTCCTTTAAATCAGATACTGAGACACTGCTCCTCTAAATAAGATACTGAGACACTGCTCCTCTAAATCAGATACTGAGACACTGCTCATCTAAATCAGATACTGAGACACTGCTCCTCCAAATCAGATACCGAGACACTGCTCCTCTAAATCAGATACTGAGACACTGCTCCTCTAAATCAGATACTGACACACTGCTACTCTAAATCAGATACTGAGACACTGCTCATCTAAATCAGATACTGAGACACTGCTCCTCTAAATCAGATACTGAGACACTGCTCCTCTAAAGCAGATACCGAGACAATGCTCCACTAAATCAGATACCTAGACACTGCTCCTTTAAATCAGATACCGAGACACTGCTCCTTTAAATCAGATACCGAGACACTGCTCCTATAAATCAGAAACCGAGACACTGCTCCTCTAAATCAGATACTGAGACACTGCTCCTTTAAATCAGATACTGAGACACTGCTCCTCGAAAGCAGATACCGAGACACTGCTCCTCTAAATCAGAAACCGAGACACTGCTCCTCTAAATCAGATACTGAGACACTGCTCCTTTAAATCAGATACTGAGACACTGCTCCTCTAAATAAGATACTGAGACACTGCTCCTCTAAATCAGATACTGAGACACTGCTCATCTAAATCAGATACTGAGACACTGCTCCTCCAAATCAGATACTGAGACACTGCTCCTCTAAATCAGATACCGAGACACTGCTCCTTTAAATCAGATACTGAGACACTGCTCCTCCAAATCAGATACTGAGACACTGCTCCTCTAAATCAGATACCGAGACACTGCTCCTTTAAATCAGATACTGAGACACTGCTCCTCTAAATCAGAAACTGAGACACTGCTCCTCGAAATCAGATACCGAGACGCTTCTCCTATAAATCAGATACCGAGACACTGCTCCTCTAAATCAGATACTGAGACACTGCTCCTCTAAATCAGATACTGAGACACTGCTCCTCTAAATCAGATACCGAGACACTGCTCCTCTAAATCTGATACCGAGACACTGCTCCTCTAAATCAGATAACGAGACACTGCTCCTCTAAATCAGATACCGAGACACAGCGCCTCTAAATCAGAAACCGAGACACTGCTCCTCTAAATCCGATACCGAGACACTGCTCCTCTAAATCAGATACCGAGACACTGCTCCTCTAAATCAGATACCGAGACACTGCTCCTCTACTTCAGATACCGAGACACTGCTCCTCTAAATCAGATACCGAGCCGCTGCTCCTCTAAATCAAATAACGAAACACTGCTCCTCTAAATCAGGTACCGAGACACTGCTCCTCTGAATCAGATACCGAGACACTGCTCCTCTAAATCAGATACCGAGACACTGCTCCTCTAAATCAGATACCGAGACACTGCTCCTCTAAATCAGATACCGAGACACTGCTACTCTAAATCAGATACCGAGACACTGCTCCTCTAAATCAGATACCGAGACACTGCTCCTCTAAATCAAATACCGGGACACTGCTCCTCTAAATCAGATACTGAGACACTGCTCCTCTAAATCAGATAACGAGACACTGCTCCACTAAATCAGATACCGAGACACAGCTCCACTAAATCAGATACTGAGACACTGCTCCTCTAAATCAGATACCGAGACACTGCTCCTCTAAATCAGATACCGAGACACAGCGCCTCTAAATCAGATACCGAGACACTGCTCCTCTAAATCAGATACCGAGACACAGTTCCTCTAAATCAGATACCGAGACACTGCTCCTCTAAATCAGATACCGAGACACTGCTCCTCTAAATCAGATACCGAGACGCTGCTCCACTAAATCAAATACCGAAACACTGCTCCTCGAAATCAGATACCGAGACACTGCTCCTCTAAATCAGATACCCTCTAAATCAGATACCGAGACACTGCTCCTCTATATCAGATACCGAGACACTGCTCCTCTAAATCAGATACCGAGACGCTGCTCCTCTAAATCAGATACCGAGACACTGCTACTCTAAATCAGATACCGAGACACTGCTCCTCTAAATCAGATACCGAGACACTGCTCCTCTAAATCAAATACCGGGACACTGCTCCTCTAAATCAGATACTGAGACACTGCTCCTCTAAATCAGATAACGAGACACTGCTCCACTAAATCAGATACGGAGACACTGCTCCTCTAAATCAGAAACTGAAACACTGCTCCTCTAAATCAGATACCGAGACACTGCATCTCTAAATCAGATACCGAGATGCTGCTCCTCTAAATCAAATACCGAGACACTGCTCCTCTAAATCAGATATTGACACACTGCTCCTCTAAATCTGATACCCAGACACTGCTCCTCTAAATCTGATACAGAGACGCTGCTCCTCTAAATCAAATACCGGGACACTGCTCCTCTAAATCAGATACTGAGACACTGCTCCTTTAAATCAGATACTGAGACACTGCTCCTTGAAATCAGATACAGTGACACTGCTCCTTTAAATCAGATACGGAGACACTGCACCTCTAAATCAGAAACTGAAACACTGCTCCTCTAAATCAGATACCGAGACGCTGCTCCTCTCAATCAAATACCGAGACGCTGCTCCTCTAAATCAGATATTGAGACACTGCTCCTCTAAATCAGAAACTGAAACACTGCTCCTCTAAATCAGATACCGAGACGCTGCTCCTCTCAATCAAATACCGGGACACTGCTCCTCTAAATCAGATACTGAGACACTGCTCCTTTAAATCAGATACTGAGACACTGCTCCTTGAAATCAGATACAGTGACACTGCTCCTTTAAATCAGATACGGAGACACTGCTCCTCTAAATCAGAAACTGAAACACTGCTCCTCTAAATCAGATACCGAGACGCTGCTCCTCTCAATCAAATACCGAGACGCTGCTCCTCTAAATCAGATACTGAGACACTGCTCCTCTAAATCTGATACCGAGACACTGCTCCTCTAAATCAGATACCGAGACACTGCTCCTCTAAATCAGATACTGAGACACTGCTCCTCTAAATCTGATACCGAGACACTGCTCCTCTAAATCAAATACCGGGACACTGCTCCTCTAAATCAGATACTGAGACACTGCTCCTCTAAATCAGAGAACGAGACACTGCTCCACTAAATCAGATACTGAGACACTGCTCCTCTGAATCAGAAACTGAAAAACTGCTCCTCTAAATCAGATAACGAGACACTGCATCTCTAAATCAGATACCGAGACGCTGCTCCTCTAAATCTGATACAGAGACACTGCTCCTTTATATCAGATACAGAGACACTGCTCTTTTAAATCAGATACCGAGAAGCTGCTCCTCTAAATCAGATACTGAGACACTGCTCCTCTAAATCAGATACTGAGACACTGCTCCTCTAAATCAGATACTGAGGCACTGCTCCTCTAAATCTGATACTGAGACACTGCTCCTTTAAATCAGATACCGAGACACTGCTCCTCTAAATCAGATACTGAGACAATGCTCCTCTAAATCAGATACCGAGACACTGCTCCTCTAAATCTGATACTGAGACACTGCTCCTCTAAATCAGATACTGAGACACTGCTCCTCTAAATCAGATACTGAGGCACTGCTCCTCTAAATCTGATACTGAGACACTGCTCCTTTAAATCAGATACCGAGACACTGCTCCTCTAAATCAGATACTGAGACAATGCTCCTTGAAATCAGATACCGAGGCACTGCTCCTCTAAATCAGATACTGAGACAATGCTCCTCTAAATCAGATAACGAGACACTGCTCCACTAAATCAGATACGGAGACACTGCTCCTCTAAATCAGAAACTGAAACACTGCTCCTCTAAATCAGATACCGAGACACTGCTCCTCTAAATCAGATACTGAGACAATGCTCCTCTAAATCAGATACCGAGACACTGCTCCTTTAAATCAGATACTGAGACACTGCTCCTCTAAATCAGATACTGAGACACTGCTCCTCTAAATCAGATACTGAGGCACTGCTCCTCTAAATCTGATACTGAGACACTGCTCCTTTAAATCAGATACCGAGACACTGCTCCTCCAAATCAGATACTGAGACACTGCTCCTCTAAATCAGATACCGAGACCCTGCTCCTCTAAATCAGATACCGAGACACTGCTCCTCTAAATCAGATACTGAGACACTGCTCCTCTAAATCAGAAACCGAGACGCTGCTCCTCGAAATCAGATACTGAGACACTGCTCCTCTAAGTCAGATACTGAGACATTGCTCCTCTAATTCAGATACCGAGACACTGCTCCTCTAAATCAGATACCGAGACACTGTTCCTCTAAATCAGATACTGAGACACTGTTCCTCTAAATCAGATGCTGAGACACTGCTCCTCTAAATCAGATACTGAGACACTGCTCCTCTAAGTCAGATACTGAGACATTGCTCCTCTAATTCAGATACCGAGACACTGCTCCTTTAAATCAGATACTGAGACACTGCTCCTCTAAATCAAATACTGAGACACTGCTCCTTTAAATCAGATACTGAGACACCGCTCCTCTAAATCAGATACTGAGACACTGCTACTCTAAATCAGATACCGAGACACTGCTCCTGTAAATCAGATACCGAGACACTGCTCCTCTAAATCAGATACTGAGACACTGCTCCTCTAAATCAGAAACCGAGACGCTGCTCCTCGAAATCAGATACTGAGACACTGCTCCTCCAAGTCAGATACTGATACATTGCTCCTCTAATTCAGATACTGATACATTGCTCCTCTAATTCAGATACCGAGACACTGCTCCACTAAATCAGATACTGAGACACTGCTCCTCTAAATCAGATACTGAGACACTGCTCCTCTAAATCAGATACTGAGACACTGCTCCTCTAAGTCAGATACTGAGACATTGCTCCTCTAATTCAGATACCGAGACACTGCTCCTTTAAATCAGATACTGAGACACTGCTCCTCTAAATCAAATACTGAGACACTGCTCCTTTAAATCAGATACTGAGACACAGCTCCTCTAAATCAGATACTGAGACACTGCTCCTCTAAATCAGATACCGAGACACTGCTCCTGTAAATCAGATACCGAGACACTGCTCCTCTAAATCAGATACTGAGACACTGCTCCTCTAAATCAGATACTGAGACAATGCTCCTTTAAGTCAGATACTGAGACACTGCTCCTCTAAATCAGATACTGAGACACTGCTCCTCTAAATCAGACACCGAGACACTGCTCCTCTAAATCAGATACCGAGACACTGCTCCTCTAAATCAAATACTGAGACACTGCTCCTTTAAATCAGATACTGAGACACTGCTCCTCTAAATCAGATACTGATACACTGCTCCTCTAAATCAGATACCGAGACACTGCTCCTCTAAATCAGATACCGAGACACTGCTCCACTAAATCAGATACCGAGACATTGCTCCACTAAATCAGATACCGAGACAATGCTCCTCTAAATCAGATACCGAGACACTGCTCCACTAAATCAGATACCGAGACAATGCTCCACTAAATCAAATACCTAGACACTGCTCCTTTAAATCAGATACCGAGACACTGCTCCTCTAAATCAGAAACCGAGACACTGCTCCTCTAAATCAGATACTGAGACACTGCTCCTTTAAATCAGATACTGAGACACTGCTCCTCTAAAGCAGATACGGAGACACTGCTCCTCTAAATCAGAAACCGAGACACTGCTCCTCTAAATCAGATACTGAGACACTGCTCCTTTAAATCAGATACTGAGACACTGCTCCTCGAAATCAGATACTGAGACACTGCTCCTCTAAATCAGATACTGAGACACTGCTCCTCTAAATCAGGTACCGAGACACTGCTCCTGTAAATCAGATACCGAGACACTGCTCCTCTAAATCAGATACTGAGACACTGCTCCTCGAAATCAGATAACGAGACACTTCTCCTATAAATCAGATACTGAGACACTGCTCCTCTAAATCAAATACTGAGACACTGCTCCTCCAAATCAGATACTGAGACACTGCTCCTTTAAATCAGATACTGAGACACTGCTCCTCTAAATCAAATACTGAGACACTGCTCCTTTAAATCAGATACTGAGACACTGCTCCTCTAAATCAGATACTGAGACACTGCTCCTCTAAATCAGGTACCGAGACACTGCTCCTGTAAATCAGATACCGAGACACTGCTCCTCTAAATCAGATACTGAGACACTGCTCCTCGAAATCAGATACAGAGACACTGCTCCTCTAAATCAGATACTGAGACACTGCTCCTCTAAGTCAGATACTGAGACATTGCTCATCTAATTCAGATACCGAGACACTGCTCCTTTAAATCAGATACTGAGACACTGCTCCTCTAAATCAAATACTGAGACACTGCTCCTTTAAATCAGATACTGAGACACTGCTCCTCTAAATCAGATACTGAGACACTGCTCCTCTAAATCAAATACTGAGACACTGCTCCTCCAAATCAGATACTGAGACACTGCTCCTTTAAATCAGATACTGAGACACTGCTCCTCTAAATCAAATACTGAGACACTGCTCCTCTAAATCAGATATTGACACACTGCTCCTCTAAATCTGATACCCAGACACTGCTCCTCTAAATCTGATACAGAGACGCTGCTCCTCTAAATCAAATACCGGGACACTGCTCCTCTAAATCAGATACTGAGACACTGCTCCTTTAAATCAGATACTGAGACACTGCTCCTTGAAATCAGATACAGTGACACTGCTCCTTTAAATCAGATACGGAGACACTGCACCTCTAAATCAGAAACTGAAACTCTGCTCCTCTAAATCAGATACCGAGACGCTGCTCCTCTCAATCAAATACCGAGACGCTGCTCCTCTAAATCAGATATTGAGACACTGCTCCTCTAAATCAGAAACTGAAACACTGCTCCTCTAAATCAGATACCGAGACGCTGCTCCTCTCAATCAAATACCGGGACACTGCTCCTCTAAATCAGATACTGAGACACTGCTCCTTTAAATCAGATACTGAGACACTGCTCCTTGAAATCAGATACAGTGACACTGCTCCTTTAAATCAGATACGGAGACACTGCTCCTCTAAATCAGAAACTGAAACACTGCTCCTCTAAATCAGATACCGAGACGCTGCTCCTCTCAATCAAATACCGAGACGCTGCTCCTCTAAATCAGATACTGAGACACTGCTCCTCTAAATCTGATACCGAGACACTGCTCCTCTAAATCAGATACCGAGACACTGCTCCTCTAAATCAGATACTGAGACACTGCTCCTCTAAATCTGATACCGAGACACTGCTCCTCTAAATCAAATACCGGGACACTGCTCCTCTAAATCAGATACTGAGACACTGCTCCTCTAAATCAGAGAACGAGACACTGCTCCACTAAATCAGATACTGAGACACTGCTCCTCTGAATCAGAAACTGAAAAACTGCTCCTCTAAATCAGATAACGAGACACTGCATCTCTAAATCAGATACCGAGACGCTGCTCCTCTAAATCTGATACAGAGACACTGCTCCTTTATATCAGATACAGAGACACTGCTCTTTTAAATCAGATACCGAGAAGCTGCTCCTCTAAATCAGATACTGAGACACTGCTCCTCTAAATCAGATACTGAGACACTGCTCCTCTAAATCAGATACTGAGGCACTACTCCTCTAAATCTGATACTGAGACACTGCTCCTTTAAATCAGATACCGAGACACTGCTCCTCTAAATCAGATACTGAGACAATGCTCCTCTATATCAGATACCGAGACACTGCTCCTCTAAATCTGATACTGAGACACTGCTCCTCTAAATCAGATACTGAGACACTGCTCCTCTAAATCAGATACTGAGGCACTGCTCCTCTAAATCTGATACTGAGACACTGCTCCTTTAAATCAGATACCGAGACACTGCTCCTCTAAATCAGATACTGAGACAATGCTCCTTTAAATCAGATACCGAGGCACTGCTCCTCTAAATCAGATACTGAGACAATGCTCCTCTAAATCAGATAACGAGACACTGCTCCACTAAATCAGATACGGAGACACTGCTCCTCTAAATCAGAAACTGAAACACTGCTCCTCTAAATCAGATACCGAGACACTGCTCCTCTAAATCAGATACTGAGACAATGCTCCTCTAAATCAGATACCGAGACACTGCTCCTTTAAATCAGATACTGAGACACTGCTCCTCTAAATCAGATACTGAGACACTGCTCCTCTAAATCAGATACTGAGGCACTGCTCCTCTAAATCTGATACTGAGACACTGCTCCTTTAAATCAGATACCGAGACACTGCTCCTCCAAATCAGATACTGAGACACTGCTCCTCTAAATCAGATACCGAGACCCTGCTCCTCTAAATCAGATACCGAGACACTGCTCCTCTAAATCAGATACTGAGACACTGCTCCTCTAAATCAGAAACCGAGACGCTGCTCCTCGAAATCAGATACTGAGACACTGCTCCTCTAAGTCAGATACTGAGACATTGCTCCTCTAATTCAGATACCGAGACACTGCTCCTCTAAATCAGATACCGAGACACTGTTCCTCTAAATCAGATACTGAGACACTGTTCCTCTAAATCAGATGCTGAGACACTGCTCCTCTAAATCAGATACTGAGACACTGCTCCTCTAAGTCAGATACTGAGACATTGCTCCTCTAATTCAGATACCGAGACACTGCTCCTTTAAATCAGATACTGAGACACTGCTCCTCTAAATCAAATACTGAGACACTGCTCCTTTAAATCAGATACTGAGACACTGCTCCTCTAAATCAGATACTGAGACACTGCTACTCTAAATCAGATACCGAGACACTGCTCCTGTAAATCAGATACCGAGACACTGCTCCTCTAAATCAGATACTGAGACACTGCTCCTCTAAATCAGAAACCGAGACGCTGCTCCTCGAAATCAGATACTGAGACACTGCTCCTCCAAGTCAGATACTGATACATTGCTCCTCTAATTCAGATACTGATACATTGCTCCTCTAATTCAGATACCGAGACACTGCTCCACTAAATCAGATACTGAGACACTGCTCCTCTAAATCAGATACTGAGACACTGCTCCTCTAAATCAGATACTGAGACACTGCTCCTCTAAGTCAGATACTGAGACATTGCTCCTCTAATTCAGATACCGAGACACTGCTCCTTTAAATCAGATACTGAGACACTGCTCCTCTAAATCAAATACTGAGACACTGCTCCTTTAAATCAGATACTGAGACACAGCTCCTCTAAATCAGATAACGAGACACTGCTCCTCTAAATCAGATACCGAGACACTGCTCCTGTAAATCAGATACCGAGACACTGCTCCTCTAAATCAGATACTGAGACACTGCTCCTCTAAATCAGATACTGAGACAATGCTCCTTTAAGTCAGATACTGAGACACTGCTCCTCTAAATCAGATACTGAGACACTGCTCCTCTAAATCAGACACCGAGACACTGCTCCTCTAAATCAGATACCGAGACACTGCTCCTCAAAATCAAATACTGAGACACTGCTCCTTTAAATCAGATACTGAGACACTGCTCCTCTAAATCAGATACTGATACACTGCTCCTCTAAATCAGATACCGAGACACTGCTCCTCTAAATCAGATACCGAGACACTGCTCCACTAAATCAGATACCGAGACATTGCTCCACTAAATCAGATACCGAGACACTGCTCCTCTAAATCAGATACCGAGACACTGCTCCACTAAATCAGATACCGAGACAATGCTCCACTAAATCAAATACCTAGACACTGCTCCTTTAAATCAGATACCGAGACACTGCTCCTCTAAATCAGAAACCGAGACACTGCTCCTCTAAATCAGATACTGAGACACTGCTCCTTTAAATCAGATACTGAGACACTGCTCCTCTAAAGCAGATACGGAGACACTGCTCCTCTAAATCAGAAACCGAGACACTGCTCCTCTAAATCAGATACTGAGACACTGCTCCTTTAAATCAGATACTGAGACACTGCTCCTCGAAATCAGATACTGAGACACTGCTCCTCTAAAGCAGATACCGAGACACTGCTCCTCTAAATCAGATACTGAGACACTGCTCCTCTAAATCAGATACCGAGACACTGCTCCTCTATATCAGATACAGAGACACTGCTCCTCTAAATCAGATACTGAGACACTGCTCCTCGAAATCAGATAACGAGACACTTCTCCTATAAATCAGATACTGAGACACTGCTGCTCTAAATCAAATACTGAGACACTGCTCCTCCAAATCAGATACTGAGACACTGCTCCTTTAAATCAGATACTGAGACACTGCTCCTCTAAATCAAATACTGAGACACTGCTCCTTTAAATCAGATACTGAGACACTGCTCCTCTAAATCAGATACTGAGACACTGCTCCTCTAAATCAGGTACCGAGACACTGCTCCTGTAAATCAGATACCGAGACACTGCTCCTCTAAATCAGATACTGAGACACTGCTCCTCTAAGTCAGATACTGAGACATTGCTCCTCTAATTCAGATACCGAGACACTGCTCCTTTAAATCAGATACTGAGACACTGCTCCTCTAAATCAAATACTGAGACACTGCTCCTTTAAATCAGATACTGAGACACTGCTCCTCTAAATCAGATACTGAGACACTGCTACTCTAAATCAGATACCGAGACACTGCTCCTGTAAATCAGATACCGAGACACTGCTCCTCTAAATCAGATACTGAGACACTGCTCCTCTAAATCAGAAACCGAGACGCTGCTCCTCGAAATCAGATACTGAGACACTGCTCCTCCAAGTCAGATACTGATACATTGCTCCTCTAATCCAGATACTGATACATTGCTCCTCTAATTCAGATACCGAGACACTGCTCCACTAAATCAGATACTGAGACACTGCTCCTCTAAATCAGATACTGAGACACTGCTCCTCTAAATCAGATACTGAGACACTGCTCCTCTAAGTCAGATACTGAGACATTGCTCCTCTAATTCAGATACCGAGACACTGCTCCTTTAAATCAGATACTGAGACACTGCTCCTCTAAATCAAATACTGAGACACTGCTCCTTTAAATCAGATACTGAGACACAGCTCCTCTAAATCAGATAACGAGACACTGCTCCTCTAAATCAGATACCGAGACACTGCTCCTGTAAATCAGATACCGAGACACTGCTCCTCTAAATCAGATACTGAGACACTGCTCCTCTAAATCAGATACTGAGACAATGCTCCTTTAAGTCAGATACTGAGACACTGCTCCTCTAAATCAGATACTGAGACACTGCTCCTCTAAATCAGACACCGAGACACTGCTCCTCTAAATCAGATACCGAGACACTGCTCCTCTAAATCAAATACTGAGACACTGCTCCTTTAAATCAGATACTGAGACACTGCTCCTCTAAATCAGATACTGATACACTGCTCCTCTAAATCAGATACCGAGACACTGCTCCTCTAAATCAGATACCGAGACACTGCTCCACTAAATCAGATACCGAGACATTGCTCCACTAAATCAGATACCGAGACACTGCTCCTCTAAATCAGATACCGAGACACTGCTCCACTAAATCAGATACCGAGACAATGCTCCACTAAATCAAATACCTAGACACTGCTCCTTTAAATCAGATACCGAGACACTGCTCCTCTAAATCAGAAACCGAGACACTGCTCCTCTAAATCAGATACTGAGACACTGCTCCTTTAAATCAGATACTGAGACACTGCTCCTCTAAAGCAGATACGGAGACACTGCTCCTCTAAATCAGAAACCGAGACACTGCTCCTCTAAATCAGATACTGAGACACTGCTCCTTTAAATCAGATACTGAGACACTGCTCCTCGAAATCAGATACTGAGACACTGCTCCTCTAAAGCAGATACCGAGACACTGCTCCTCTAAATCAGATACTGAGACACTGCTCCTCTAAATCAGATACCGAGACACTGCTCCTCTATATCAGATACAGAGACACTGCTCCTCTAAATCAGATACTGAGACACTGCTCCTCGAAATCAGATAACGAGACACTTCTCCTATAAATCAGATACTGAGACACTGCTCCTCTAAATCAGATACTGAGACACTGCTCCTTTAAATCAGATACTGAGACACTGCTCCTCTAAATCAAATACTGAGACACTGCTCCTCCAAATCAGATACTGAGACACTGCTCCTTTAAATCAGATACTGAGACACTGCTCCTCTAAATCAAATACTGAGACACTGCTCCTTTAAATCAGATACTGAGACACTGCTCCTCTAAATCAGATACTGAGACACTGCTCCTCTAAATCAGGTACCGAGACACTGCTCCTGTAAATCAGATACCGAGACACTGCTCCTCTAAATCAGATACTGAGACACTGCTCCTCGAAATCAGATACAGAGACACTGCTCCTCTAAATCAGATACTGAGACACTGCTCCTCTAAGTCAGATACTGAGACATTGCTCATCTAATTCAGATACCGAGACACTGCTCCTTTAAATCAGATACTGAGACACTGCTCCTCTAAATCAAATACTGAGACACTGCTCCTTTAAATCAGATACTGAGACACTGCTCCTCTAAATCAGATACTGAGACACTGCTCCTCTAAATCAGATACCAAGGCACTGCTCCTGTAAATCAGATACCGAGACACTGCTCCTCTAAATCAGATACTGAGACACTGCTCCACTAATTCAGATACTGAGACACTGCTCCTTTAAATCAGATACTGAGACACTGCTCCTCTATATCAGATACTGAGACACTGCTCCTCTAAATCAGAGACCGAGGCACTGCTCCTCTAAATCATATACCGAGACACTGCTCCTCTAAATCAAATACTGAGACACTGCTCCTTTAAATCAGATACTGAGACACTGCTCCTCTAAATCAAATACTGAGACACTGCTCCTTTAAATCAGATACTGAGACACTGCTCCTCTAAATCAGATACTGAGACACTGCTCCTCTAAATCAGATACCGAGACACTGCTCCTGTAAATCAGATACCGAGACACTGCTCCTCTAAATCAGATACTGAGACACTGCTCCTCTAAATCAGAAACCGAGACGCTGCTCCTCGAAATCAGATACTGAGACACTGCTCCTCCAAGTCAGATACTGATACATTGCTCCTCTAATTCCGATACTGATACATTGCTCCTCTAATTCAGATACCGAGACACTGCTCCACTAAATCAGATACTGAGACACTGCTCCTCTAAATCAGATACTGAGACACTGCTCCTCTAAGTCAGATACTGAGACATTGCTCCTCTAATTCAGATACCGAGACACTGCTCCTTTAAATCAGATACTGAGACACTGCTCCTCTAAATCAAATACTGAGACACTGCTCCTTTAAATCAGATACTGAGACACTGCTCCTCTAAATCAGATACTGAGACACTGCTCCTCTAAATCAGATACCGAGACACTGCTCCTGTAAATCAGATACCGAGACACTGCTCCTCTAAATCAGATACTGAGACACTGCTCCTCTAAATCAGATACTGAGACACTGCTCCTTTAAGTCAGATACTGAGACACTGCTCCTCTAAATCAGATACTGAGACACTGCTCCTCTAAATCAGACACCGAGACACTGCTCCTCTAAATCAGATACCGAGACACTGCTCCTCTAAATCAAATACTGAGACACTGCTCCTTTAAATCAGATACTGAGACACTGCTCCTCTAAATCAGATACTGATACACTGCTCCTCTAAATCAGATACCGAGACACTGCTCCTCTAAATCAGATACCGAGACACTGCTCCACTAAATCAGATACCGAGACATTGCTCCACTAAATCAGATACCGAGACACTGCTCCTCTAAATCAGATACCGAGACACTGCTCCACTAAATCAGATACCGAGACAATGCTCCACTAAATCAGATACCTAGACACTGCTCCTTTAAATCAGATACCGAGACACTGCTCCTCTAAATCAGAAACCGAGACACTGCTCCTCTAAATCAGATACTGAGACACTGCTCCTTTAAATCAGATACTGAGACACTGCTCCTCTAAAGCAGATACCGAGACACTGCTCCTCTAAATCAGAAACCGAGACACTGCTCCTCTAAATCACATACTGAGACACTGCTCCTTTAAATCAGATACTGAGACACTGCTCCTCGAAATCAGATACTGAGACACTGCTCCTCTAAAGCAGATACCGAGACACTGCTCCTCTAAATCAGATACTGAGACACTGCTCCTCTAAATCAGATACCGAGACACTGCTCCTCTATATCAGATACAGAGACACTGCTCCTCTAAATCAGATACTGAGACACTGCTCCTCGAAATCAGATAACGAGACACTTCTCCTATAAATCAGATACTGAGACACTGCTCCTCTAAATCAAATACTGAGACACTGCTCCTCCAAATCAGATACTGAGACACTGCTCCTTTAAATCAGATACTGAGACACTGCTCCTCTAAATCAAATACTGAGACACTGCTCCTTTAAATCAGATACTGAGACACTGCTCCTCTAAATCAGATACTGAGACACTGCTCCTCTAAATCAGGTACCGAGACACTGCTCCTGTAAATCAGATACCGAGACACTGCTCCTCTAAATCAGATACTGAGACACTGCTCCTCGAAATCAGATACTGAGACACTGCTCCTCTAAATCAGATACTGAGACACTGCTCCTCTAAGTCAGATACTGAGACATTGCTCATCTAATTCAGATACCGAGACACTGCTCCTTTAAATCAGATACTGAGACACTGCTCCTCTAAATCAAATACTGAGACACTGCTCCTTTAAATCAGATACTGAGACACTGCTCCTCTAAATCAGATACTGAGACACTGCTCCTCTAAATCAGATACCAAGACACTGCTCCTGTAAATCAGATACCGAGACACTGCTCCTCTAAATCAGATACTGAGACACTGCTCCACTAAATCAGATACTGAGACACTGCTCCTTTAAATCAGATACTGAGACACTGCTCCTCTAAATCAGATACTGAGACACTGCTCCTCTCAATCAGAGACCGAGACACTGCTCCTCTAAATCATATCCCGAGACACTGCTCCTCTAAATCAAATACTGAGACACTGCTCCTTTAAATCAGATACTGAGACACTGCTCCTCTAATTCAGATACTGATACACTGCTCCTCTAAATCAGATAACGAGACACTGCTCCTCTAAATCAGATACCGAGACACTGCTCCACTAAATCAGATACCGAGACATTGCTCCACTAAATCAGATACCGAGACACTGCTCCTCTAAATCAGATACCGAGACACTGCTCCACTAAATCAGATACCGAGACAATGCTCCACTAAATCAGATACCTAGACACTGCTCCTTTAAATCAAATACTGAGACACTGCTCCTTTAAATCAGATACTGAGACACTGCTCCTCTAAATCAAATACTGAGACACTGCTCCTTTAAATCAGATACTGAGACACTGCTCCTCTAAATCAGATACTGAGACACTGCTCCTCTAAATCAGATACCGAGACACTGCTCCTGTAAATCAGATACCGAGACACTGCTCCTCTAAATCAGATACTGAGACACTGCTCCTCTAAATCAGAAACCGAGACGCTGCTCCTCGAAATCAGATACTGAGACACTGCTCCTCCAAGTCAGATACTGATACATTGCTCCTCTAATTCAGATACTGATACATTGCTCCTCTAATTCAGATACCGAGACACTGCTCCACTAAATCAGATACTGAGACACTGCTCCTCTAAATCAGATACTGAGACACTGCTCCTCTAAATCAGATACTGAGACACTGCTCCTCTAAGTCAGATACTGAGACATTGCTCCTCTAATTCAGATACCGAGACACTGCTCCTTTAAATCAGATACTGAGACACTGCTCCTCTAAATCAAATACTGAGACACTGCTCCTTTAAATCAGATACTGAGACACTGCTCCTCTAAATCAGATACTGAGACACTGCTCCTCTAAATCAGATACCGAGACACTGCTCCTGTAAATCAGATACCGAGACACTGCTCCTCTAAATCAGATACTGAGACACTGCTCCTCTAAATCAGATACTGAGACACTGCTCCTTTAAGTCAGATACTGAGACACTGCTCCTCTAAATCAGATACTGAGACACTGCTCCTCTAAATCAGACACCGAGACACTGCTCCTCATAATCAGATACCGAGACACTGCTCCTCTAAATCAAATACTGAGACACTGCTCCTTTAAATCAGATACTGAGACACTGCTCCTCTAAATCAGATACTGATACACTGCTCCTCTAAATCAGATACCGAGACACTGCTCCTCTAAATCAGATACCGAGACACTGCTCCACTAAATCAGATACCGAGACATTGCTCCACTAAATCAGATACCGAGACACTGCTCCTCTAATTCAGATACCGAGACACTGCTCCACTAAATCAGATACCGAGACAATGCTCCACTAAATCAGATACCTAGACACTGCTCCTTTAAATCAGATACCGAGACACTGCTCCTCTAAATCAGAAACCGAGACACTGCTCCTCTAAATCAGATACTGAGACACTGCTCCTTTAAATCAGATACTGAGACACTGCTCCTCTAAAGCAGATACCGAGACACTGCTCCTCTAAATCAGAAACCGAGACACTGCTCCTCTAAATCAGATACTGAGACACTGCTCCTTTAAATCAGATACTGAGACACTGCTCCTCGAAATCAGATACTGAGACACTGCTCCTCTAAAGCAGATACCGAGACACTGCTCCTCTAAATCAGATACTGAGACACTGCTCCTCTAAATCAGATACCGAGACACTGCTCCTCTATATCAGATACAGAGACACTGCTCCTCTAAATCAGATACTGAGACACTGCTCCTCGAAATCAGATAACGAGACACTTCTCCTATAAATCAGATACTGAGACACTGCTCCTCTAAATCAAATACTGAGACACTGCTCCTCCAAATCAGATACTGAGACACTGCTCCTTTAAATCAGATACTGAGACACTGCTCCTCTAAATCAAATACTGAGACACTGCTCCTTTAAATCAGATACTGAGACACTGCTCCTCTAAATCAGATACTGAGACACTGCTGCTCTAAATCAGGTACCGAGACACTGCTCCTGTAAATCAGATACCGAGACACTGCTCCTCTAAATCAGATACTGAGACACTGCTCCTCGAAATCAGATACTGAGACACTGCTCCTCTAAATCAGATACTGAGACACTGCTCCTCTAAGTCAGATACTGAGACATTGCTCATCTAATTCAGATACCGAGACACTGCTCCTTTAAATCAGATACTGAGACACTGCTCCTCTAAATCAAATACTGAGACACTGCTCCTTTAAATCAGATACTGAGACACTGCTCCTCTAAATCAGATACTGAGACACTGCTCCTCTAAATCAGATACCAAGACACTGCTCCTGTAAATCAGATACCGAGACACTGCTCCTCTAAATCAGATACTGAGACACTGCTCCACTAAATCAGATACTGAGACACTGCTCCTTTAAATCAGATACTGAGACACTGCTCCTCTAAATCAGATACTGAGACACTGCTCCTCTAAATCAGAGACCGAGACACTGCTCCTCTAAATCATATACCGAGACACTGCTCCTCTAAATCAAATACTGAGACACTGCTCCTTTAAATCAGATACTGAGACACTGCTCCTCTAATTCAGATACTGATACACTGCTCCTCTAAATCAGATAACGAGACACTGCTCCTCTAAATCAGATACCGAGACACTGCTCCACTAAATCAGATACCGAGACATTGCTCCACTAAATCAGATACCGAGACACTGCTCCTCTAAATCAGATACCGAGACACTGCTCCACTAAATCAGATACCGAGACAATGCTCCACTAAATCAGATACCTAGACACTGCTCCTTTAAATCAGATACCGAGACACTGCTCCTTTAAATCATTTACCGAGTCACTGCTCCTCTAAATCAGAAACCGAGACACTGCTCCTCTAAATCAGATACTGAGACACTGCTCCTTTAAATCAGATACTGAGACACTGCTCCTCTAAAGCAGATACCGAGACACTGCTCCTCTAAATCAGAAACCGAGACACTGCTCCTCTAAATCAGATACTGAGACACTGCTCCTTTAAATCAGATACTGAGACACTGCTCCTCTAAATCAGATACTGAGACACTGCTCCTCTAAAGCAGATACCGAGACACTGCTCCTCTAAATCAGATACTGAGACACTGCTACTCTAAATCAGATACTGAGACACTGCTCATCTAAATCAGATACTGAGACACTGCTCCTCTAAATCAGATACTGAGACACTGCTCCTCTAAAGCAGATACCGAGACAATGCTCCACTAAATCAGATACCTAGACACTGCTCCTTTAAATCAGATACCGAGACACTGCTCCTTTAAATCAGATACCGAGACACTGCTCCTATAAATCAGAAACCGAGACACTGCTCCTCTAAATCAGATACTGAGACACTGCTCCTTTAAATCAGATACTGAGACACTGCTCCTCGAAAGCAGATACCGAGACACTGCTCCTCTAAATCAGAAACCGAGACACTGCTCCTCTAAATCAGATACTGAGACACTGCTCCTTTAAATCAGATACTGAGACACTGCTCCTCTAAATAAGATACTGAGACACTGCTCCTCTAAATCAGATACTGAGACACTGCTCATCTAAATCAGATACTGAGACACTGCTCCTCTAAAACAGATACTGAGACACTGCTCCTCTAAATCAGATACCGAGACACTGCTCCTTTAAATCAGATACTGAGACACTGCTCCACCAAATCAGATACTGAGACACTGCTCCTCTAAATCAGATACCGAGACACTGCTCCTTTAAATCAGATACTGAGACACTGCTCCTCTAAATCAGATACTGAGACACTGCTCCTCGAAATCAGATACCGAGACACTTCTCCGATAAATCAGATACCGAGACACTGCTCCTCTAAATCAGATACTGAGACACTGCTCCTCTAATTCAGATACTGATACACTGCTCCTCTAAATCAGATAACGAGACACTGCTCCTCTAAATCAGATACCGAGACACTGCTCCACTAAATCAGATACCGAGACATTGCTCCACTAAATCAGATACCGAGACACTGCTCCTCTAAATCAGATACCGAGACACTGCTCCACTAAATCAGATACCGAGACAATGCTCCACTAAATCAGATACCTAGACACTGCTCCTTTAAATCAGATACCGAGACACTGCTCCTTTAAATCATTTACCGAGACACTGCTCCTCTAAATCAGAAACCGAGACACTGCTCCTCTAAATCAGATACTGAGACACTGCTCCTTTAAATCAGATACTGAGACACTGCTCCTCTAAAGCAGATACCGAGACACTGCTCCTCTAAATCAGAAACCGAGACACTGCTCCTCTAAATCAGATACTGAGACACTGCTCCTTTAAATCAGATACTGAGACACTGCTCCTCTAAATCAGATACTGAGACACTGCTCCTCTAAAGCAGATACCGAGACACTGCTCCTCTAAATCAGATACTGAGACACTGCTACTCTAAATCAGATACTGAGACACTGCTCATCTAAATCAGATACTGAGACACTGCTCCTCTAAATCAGATACTGAGACACTGCTCCTCTAAAGCAGATACCGAGACAATGCTCCACTAAATCAGATACCTAGACACTGCTCCTTTAAATCAGATACCGAGACACTGCTCCTTTAAATCAGATACCGAGACACTGCTCCTATAAATCAGAAACCGAGACACTGCTCCTCTAAATCAGATACTGAGACACTGCTCCTTTAAATCAGATACTGAGACACTGCTCCTCGAAAGCAGATACCGAGACACTGCTCCTCTAAATCAGAAACCGAGACACTGCTCCTCTAAATCAGATACTGAGACACTGCTCCTTTAAATCAGATACTGAGACACTGCTCCTCTAAATAAGATACTGAGACACTGCTCCTCTAAATCAGATACTGAGACACTGTTCATCTAAATCAGATACTGAGACACTGCTCCTCTAAATCAGATACTGAGACACTGCTCCTCTAAATCAGATACCGAGACACTGCTCCTTTAAATCAGATACTGAGACACTGCTCCACCAAATCAGATACTGAGACACTGCTCCTCTAAATCAGATACCGAGACACTGCTCCTTTAAATCAGATACTGAGACACTGCTCCTCTAAATCAGATACTGAGACACTGCTCCTCGAAATCAGATACCGAGACACTTCTCCGATAAATCAGATACCGAGACACTGCTCCTCTAAATCAGATACTGAGACACTGCTCCTCTAAATCAGATACTGAGACACTGCTCCTCTAAATCAGATACCTAGACACAGCTCCTCTAAATCTGATACCGAGACACTGCTCCTCTAAATCAGATACCGAGACACAGCGCCTCTAAATCAGAAACCGAGACACTGCTCCTCTAAATCCGATACCGAGACACTGCTCCTCTAAATCAGATACCGAGACACTGCTCCTCTAAATCAGATACCGATACACTGCTCCTCTAATTCAGTTACCGAGACACTGCTCCTCTAAATCAGATACCGAGCCGCTGCTCCTCTAAATCAAATAACGAAACACTGCTCCTCTAAATCAGATACCGAGACACTGCTCCTCTAAATCAGATACCGAGACACTGCTCCTCTAAATCAGATACCGAGACACTGCTCCTCTAAATCAGATACCGAGACACTGCTCCTCTAAATCAGATACCGAGACACTGCTACTCTAAATCAGATACCGAGACACTGCTCCTCTAAATCAGATACCGAGACACTGCTACTCTAAATCAGATACCGAGACACTGCTCCTCTAAATCAGATACTGAGACACTGCTCCTCTAAATCAGATAACGAGACACTGCTCCACTAAATCAGATACTGAGACGCTGCTCCTCTAAATCAGATGCCGAGACACTGAATCTCTAAATCAGATACCGAGACACTGCTCCTCTAAATCAGATACCGAGACACTGCTCCTCTAAATCAGATACCGAGTCACTGCTCCTCTAAATCAGGTACCGAGACACTGCTCCTCTAAATCAGATACCAAGACACTGCTCCTCTAAATCAGATACCGAGATACTGCTCCTCTAAATCAGATACCGTGACAATGCTCCTCTAAATCAGATACCGAGACACTGCTCCTCTAAAGCAGATACCGAGACACTGCTCCTCTAAATCAGATACCGAGACACTGCTCCTCTAAATCAGATACCGAGACACTGCTCCTCTAAATCAGATACCGAGACGCTGCTCCTCTAAATCAAATACCGGGACACTGCTCCTCTAAATCAGATACCGAGACACTGCTCCTCTAAATCAGATACCGAGACACTGCTCCTCTAAATCAGATACTGAGACACTGCTCCTTTAAATCAGATACTGAGACACTGCTCCTCGAAAGCAGATACCGAGACACTGCTCCTCTAAATCAGAAACCGAGACACTGCTCCTCTAAATCAGATACTGAGAAACTGCTCCTCTAAATAAGATACTGAGACACTGCTCCTCTAAATCAGATACTGAGACACTGCTCATCTAAATCAGATACTGAGACACTGCTCCTCTAAATCAGATACTGAGACACTGCTCCTCTAAATCAGATACCGAGACACTGCTCCTTTAAATCAGATACTGAGACACTGCTCCACCAAATCAGATACTGAGACACTGCTCCTCTAAATCAGATACCGAGACACTGCTCCTTTAAATCAGATACTGAGACACTGCTCCTCTAAATCAGATACTGAGACACTGCTCCTCGAAATCAGATACCGAGACACTTCTCCGATAAATCAGATACCGAGACACTGCTCCTCTAAATCAGATACTGAGACACTGCTCCTCTAAATCAGATACTGAGACACTGCTCCTCTAAATCAGATACCGAGACACTGCTCCTCTAAATCTGATACCGAGACACTGCTCCTCTAAATCAGATACCGAGACACAGCGCCTCTAAATCAGAAACCGAGACACTGCTCCTCTAAATCCGATAACGAGACACTGCTCCTCTAAATCAGATACCGAGACACTGCTCCTCTAAATCAGATACCGAGACACTGCTCCTCTAATTCAGATACCGAGACACTGCTCCTCTAAATCAGATACCGAGCCGCTGCTCCTCTAAATCAAATAACGAAACACTGCTCCTCTAAATCAGATACCGAGACACTGCTCCTCTAAATCAGATACCGAGACACTGCTCCTCTAAAGCAGATACCGAGACACTGCTCCTCTAAATCAGATACTGAGACACTGCTACTCTAAATCAGATACTGAGACACTGCTCATCTAAATCAGATACTGAGACACTGCTCCTCTAAATCAGATACTGAGACACTGCTCCTCTAAAGCAGATACCGAGACAATGCTCCACTAAATCAGATACCTAGACACTGCTCCTTTAAATCAGATACCGAGACACTGCTCCTTTAAATCAGATACCGAGACACTGCTCCTATAAATCAGAAACCGAGACACTGCTCCTCTAAATCAGATACTGAGACACTGCTCCTTTAAATCAGATACTGAGACACTGCTCCTCGAAAGCAGATACCGAGACACTGCTCCTCTAAATCAGAAACCGAGACACTGCTCCTCTAAATCAGATACTGAGACACTGCTCCTCTAAATAAGATACTGAGACACTGCTCCTCTAAATCAGATACTGAGACACTGCTCATCTAAATCAGATACTGAGACACTGCTCCTCTAAATCAGATACTGAGACACTGCTCCTCTAAATCAGATACCGAGACACTGCTCCTTTATATCAGATACTGAGACACTGCTCCACCAAATCAGATACTGAGACACTGCTCCTCTAAATCAGATACCGAGACACTGCTCCTTTAAATCAGATACTGAGACACTGCTCCTCTAAATCAGATACTGAGACACTGCTACTCGAAATCAGATACCGAGACACTTCTCCGATAAATCAGATACCGAGACACTGCTCCTCTAAATCAGATACTGAGACACTGCTCCTCTAAATCAGATACTGAGACACTGCTCCTCTAAATCAGATACCGAGACACTGCTCCTCTAAATCTGATACCGAGACACTGCTCCTCTAAATCAGATACCGAGACACAGCGCCTCTAAATCAGAAACCGAGACACTGCTCCTCTAAATCCGATACCGAGACACTGCTCCTCTAAATCAGATACCGAGACACTGCTCCTCTAAATCAGATACCGAGACACTGCTCCTCTAATTCAGATACCGAGACACTGCTCCTCTAAATCAGATACCGAGCCGCTGCTCCTCTAAATCAAATAACGAAACACTGCTCCTCTAAATCAGATACCGAGACACTGCTCCTCTAAATCAGATACCGAGACACTGCTCCTCTAAATCAGATACCGAGACACTGCTCCTCTAAATCAGATACCGAGACACTGCTACTCTAAATCAGATACCGAGACACTGCTCCTCTAAATCAGATACCGAGACACTGCTCCTCTAAATCAAATACCGGGACACTGCTCCTCTAAATCAGATACTGAGACACTGCTCCTCTAAATCAGATAACGAGACACTGCTCCACTAAATCAGATACTGGGACGCTGCTCCTCTAAATCAGAAACTGAAACACTGCTCCTCTAAATCAGATGCCGAGACACTGAATCTCTAAATCAGATACCGAGACGCTGCTCCTCGAAATCAAATACCGAGACGCTGCTCCTCTAAATCAGATATTGAGACACTGCTCCTCTAAATCTGATGCCGAGACACTGCTCCTCTAAATCTGATACAGAGACGCTGCTCCTCTAAATCAAATACCGGGACACTGCTCCTCTAAATCAGATACTGAGACACTGCTCCTTTAAATCAGATACTGAGACACTGCTCCTCTAAATCAGATACCGAGACACTGCTCCTCTAAATCAGATACCGAGACACTGCTCCGCTAAATCAGATACCGAGACACTGCTCCTCTAAAGCAGATACCGAGACACTGCTCCTCTAAATCAGATACCGAGACACTGCTCCTCTAAATCAGATACCGAGACACTGCTCCTCTAAATCAGATACCAAGACACTGCTCCTCTAAATCAGATACCGAGACACTGCTCCTCTAAATCAGATACCGAGACACTGCTCCTCTAAAGCAGATACCGAGACACTGCTCCTCTAAAGCAGATACCGAGACACTGCTCCTCTATATCAGATACAGAGACACTGCTCCTCTAAATCAGATACTGAGACACTGCTCCTCTAAATCAGATACCGAGACACTGCTCCTCTAAATCAGATACCGAGACACTGCTCCTCTATATCAGATACAGAGACACTGCTCCTCTAAATCAGATACCGAGACACTGCTCCTCAAATCAGATACCGAGACACTGCTCCTCTATATCAGATACAGAGACACTGCTCCTCTGAATCTGATACCGGGACACTGCTCCTCTAAATCAGATACCGAGACACTGCTCCTCTAAATCAGATACCGAGACACTGCTCCTCTAAATCAGATACCGAGACACTGCTCCTCTAAATCAGATACCGAGACACTGCTCCTCTATATCAGATACAGAGACACTGCTCCTCTAAATCAGATACTGAGACACTGCTCCTCGAAATCAGATACCGAGACACTTCTCCTAAAAATCAGATACTGAGACACTGCTCCTCTAAATCAGATACTGAGAAACTGCTCCTCTAAATCAGATACTGAGACACTGCTCCCTTAAATCAGATACTGAGACACTGCTCCTCTAAATCAAATACTGAGACACTGCTCCTTTAAATCAGATACTGAGACACTGCTCCTCTATATCAGATACTGAGACACTGCTCCTCTAAATCAGATACCGAGACACTGCTCCTGTAAATCAGATACCGAGACACTGCTCCTCTAAATCAGATACTGAGACACTGCTCCTCTAAATCAGATACCGAGACACTGCTCCTTTAAATCAGATACTGAGACACTGCTCCTCGAAATCAGATACCGAGACACTGCTCCTCTAAATCAGATACTGAGACACTGCTCCTCTAAATCAGATACTGAGACACTGCTCCTCTAATGCAGATACCGAGACACTGCTACTCTAAATCAGATACTGAGACACTGCTCCTCTAAATCAGATGCTGAGACACTGCTCATCTAAATCAGATACTGAGACACTGCTCCTCTAAATCAGATACTGAGACACTGCTCCTCTGAATCAGATACCGAGAAACTGCTCCTCTATATCAGATCCAGAGACACTGCTCCTCTAAATCAGATACTGAGACACTGCTCCTCGAAATCAGATACCGAGACACTTCTCCTATAAATCAGATACCGAGACACTGCTCCTCTAAATCAGATACCGAGACACTGCTCCTCTAAATCAGATACCGAGACACAGCTCCTCTAAATCAGATACTGAGACACTGCTCCTCTAAATCAGATACCGAGTCACTGCTCCTCTAAATCTGATACCGAGACACTGCTCCTCTAAATCAGATACCGAGACACAGCGCCTCTAAATCAGATACCGAGACACTGCTCCTCTAAATCAGATACCGAGACACTGCTCCTCTAAATCAGATACCGAGACACTGCTCCTCTAATTCAGATACCGAGACACTGCTCCTCTAAATCAGATACCGAGACGCTGCTCCACTAAATCAAATACCGAAACACTGCTCCTCTAAATCAGATACCGAGACACTGCCCCTCTAAATCAGATACCCTCTAAATCAGATACCGAGACACTGCTCCTCTATATCAGATACCGAGACACTGCTCCTCTAAATCAGATACCGAGACGCTGCTCCTCTAAATCAGATACCGAGACACTGCTACTCTAAATCAAATACCGGGACACTGCTCTTCTAAATCAGATACTGAGACACTGCTCCTCTAAATCAAATACCGGGACACTGCTCTTCTAAATCAGATACCGAGACACTGCTCCTCTAAATCAAATACCGAGACACTGCTCCTCTAAATCAGATAACGAGACACTGCTCCACTAAATCAGATACCGAGACACTGCTCCTCTAAATCAAATACCGGGACACTGCTCTTCTAAATCAGATACCGAGACACTGCTCCTCTAAATCAAATACCGAGACACTGCTCCTCTAAATCAGATAACGAGACACTGCTCCACTAAATCAGATACGGAGACACTGCTCCTCTAAATCAGAAACTGAAACACTGCTCCTCTAAATCAGATACCGAGACACTGCATCTCTAAATCAGATACCGAGATGCTGCTCCTCTAAATCAAATACCGAGACACTGCTCCTCTAAATCAGATATTGACACACTGCTCCTCTAAATCTGATACCCAGACACTGCTCCTCTAAATCTGATACAGAGACGCTGCTCCTCTAAATCAGAAACCGAGACGCTGCTCCTCTAAATCAGATAACGAGACACTGCTCCTCTAAATCAGATACTGAGACACTGCTCCTCTAAATCAGCTAGCGAGACACTGCTCCTCTAAAGCAGATACCGAGACACTGCTCCTCTAAATCAGATACCGAGACACTGCTCCTGTAAATCAGATACCGAGACACTGCTCCTCTAAATCAGATACCGAGACGCTGCTCCTCCAAATCAAATACCGGGACACTGCTCCTCTAAATCAGATACCGAGACACTGCTCCTTTAAATCAGATACCGAGACACTGCTCCATTAAATCAGATACCGAGACACTGCTCCTCTAAATCAGAAACCGAGACACTGCTCCTCTAAATCAGATACTGAGACACTGCTCCTTTAAATCAGATACTGAGACACTGCTCCTCTGAATCAGATACCGAGACACTGCTCCCTTAAATCAGAAACCGAGACACTGCTCCTCTAAATCAGATACTGAGACACTGCTCCTTTAAATCAGATACTGAGACACTGCTCCTCTAAATCAGATACTGAGACACTGCTCCTCTAAAGCAGATACTGAGACACTGCTACTCTAAATCAGATACTGAGACACTGCTCCTCTAAATCAGATACTGAGACACTGCTCCTCTAAATCAGATACCGAGACACTGCTCCTCTATATCAGATCCAGAGACACTGCTCCTCTAAATCAAATACCGGGACACTGCTCCTCTAAATCAGATACCGAGACACTGCTCCTCTAAAGCAGATACCGAGACACTGCTCCTCTAAATCAGATACCGAGACACTGCTCCTCTAAATCAGAAACCGAGACACTGCTCCTCCAAATCAGATACCGAGACGCTGCTCCTCTAAATCAAATACCGGGACACTGCTCCTCTAAATCAGATACCGAGACACTGCTCCTCTAAATCAGATACCGAGACACTGCTCCTCTAAATCAGATACCGAGACGCTGCTCCTCTAAATCAGATACCGAGACACTGCTCCTCTAAATCAGATACCGAGACACTGCTCCTCTATATCAGATACAGAGACACTGCTCCTCTAAATCAGATACTGAGACACTGCTCCTCTAAATCAGATACCGAGACACTGCTCCTCTAAATCAGATACCGAGACACTGCTCCTCTATATCAGATACAGAGACACTGCTCCTCTAAATCAGATACCGAGACACTGCTCCTCTGAATCAGATACCGAGACACTGCTCCTCTAAATCAGATACCGAGACACTGCTCCTCTATATCAGATACAGAGACACTGCTCCTCTAAATCAGATACTGAGACACTGCTCCTCGAAATCAGATACCGAGACACTTCTCCTAAAAATCAGATACTGAGACACTGCTCCTCTAAATCAGATACTGAGAAACTGCTCCTCTAAATCAGATACCGAGACACTGCTCCTCTGAATCTGATACCGGGACACTGCTCCTCTAAATCAGATACCGAGACACTGCTCCTCTAAATCAGATACCGAGACACTGCTCCTCTAAATCAGATACCAAGACACTGCTCCTCTAAATCAGATACCGAGACACTGCTCCTCTATATCAGATACAGAGACACTGCTCCTCTAAATCAGATACTGAGACACTGCTCCTCGAAATCAGATACCGAGAGACTTCTCCTAAAAATCAGATACTGAGACACAGCTCCTCTAAATCAGATACTGAGAAACTGCTCCTCTAAATCAGATACTGAGACACTGCTCCCTTAAATCAGATACTGAGACACTGCTCCTCTAAATCAAATACTGAGACACTGCTCCTTTAAATCAGATACTGAGACACTGCTCCTCTATATCAGATACTGAGACACTGCTCCTCTAAATCAGATACCGAGACACTGCTCCTGTAAATCAGATACCGAGACACTGCTCCTCTAAATCAGATACTGAGACACTGCTCCTCTAAATCAGATACCGAGACACTGCTCCTTTAAATCAGATACTGAGACACTGCTCCTCGAAATCAGATACCGAGACACTGCTCCTCTAAATCAGATACTGAGACACAGCTCCTCTAAATCAGATACTGAGACACTGCTCCTCTAATGCAGATACCGAGACACTGCTACTCTAAATCAGATACTGAGACACTGCTCCTCTAAATCAGATGCTGAGACACTGCTCATCTAAATCAGATACTGAGACACTGCTCCTCTAAATCAGATACTGAGACACTGCTCCTCTAAATCAGATACCGAGAAACTGCTCCTCTATATCAGATCCAGAGACACTGCTCCTCTAAATCAGATACTGAGACACTGCTCCTCGAAATCAGATACCGAGACACTTCTCCTATAAATCAGATACCGAGACACTGCTCCTCTAAATCAGATACCGAGACACTGCTCCTCTAAATCAGATACCGAGACACAGCTCCTCTAAATCAGATACTGAGACACTGCTCCTCTAAATCAGATACCGAGACACTGCTCCTCTAAATCTGATACCGAGACACTGCTCCTCTAAATCAGATACCGAGACACAGCGCCTCTAAATCAGATACCGAGACACTGCTCCTCTAAATCAGATACCGAGACACTGCTCCTCTAAATCAGATACCGAGACACTGCTCCTCTAATTCAGATACCGAGACACTGCTCCTCTAAATCAGATACCTAGACGCTGCTCCACTAAATCAAATACCGAAACACTGCTCCTCTAAATCAGATACCGAGACACTGCCCCTCTAAATCAGATACCCTCTAAATCAGATACCGAGACACTGCTCCTCTATATCAGATACCGAGACACTGCTCCTCTAAATCAGATACCGAGACGCTGCTCCTCTAAATCAGATACCGAGACACTGCTACTCTAAATCAGATACCGAGACACTGCTCCTCTAAATCAGATACCGAGACACTGCTCCTCTAAATCAAATACCGGGACACTGCTCCTCTAAATCAGATACTGAGACACTGCTCCTCTAAATCAGATAACGAGACACTGCTCCACTAAATCAGATACGGAGACACTGCTCCTCTAAATCAGAAACTGAAACACTGCTCCTCTAAATCAGATACCGAGACACTGCATCTCTAAATCAGATACCGAGATGCTGCTCCTCTAAATCAAATACCGAGACACTGCTCCTCTAAATCAGATATTGACACACTGCTCCTCTAAATCTGATACCCAGACACTGCTCCTCTAAATCTGATACAGAGACGCTGCTCCTCTAAATCAGAAACCGAGACGCTGCTCCTCTAAATCAGATACCGAGACACTGCTCCTCTAAATCAGATACTGAGACACTGCTCCTCTAAATCAGATAGCGAGACACTGCTCCTCTAAAGCAGATACCGAGACACTGCTCCTCTAAATCAGATACCGAGACACTGCTCCTGTAAATCAGATACCGAGACACTGCTCCTCTAAATCAGATACCGAGACGCTGCTCCTCTAAATCAAATACCGGGACACTGCTCCTCTAAATCAGATACCGAGACACTGCTCCTTTAAATCAGATACCGAGACACTGCTCCATTAAATCAGATACCGAGACACTGCTCCTCTAAATCAGAAACCGAGACACTGCTCCTCTAAATCAGATACTGAGACACTGCTCCTTTAAATCAGATACTGAGACACTGCTCCTCTGAATCAGATACCGAGACACTGCTCCCTTAAATCAGAAACCGAGACACTGCTCCTCTAAATCAGATACTGAGACACTGCTCCTTTAAATCAGATACTGAGACACTGCTCCTCTAAATCAGATACTGAGACACTGCTCCTCTAAAGCAGATACTGAGACACTGCTACTCTAAATCAGATACTGAGACACTGCTCCTCTAAATCAGATACTGAGACACTGCTCCTCTAAATCAGATACCGAGACACTGCTCCTCTATATCAGATCCAGAGACACTGCTCCTCTAAATCAAATACCGGGACACTGCTCCTCTAAATCAGATACCGAGACACTGCTCCTCTAAAGCAGATACCGAGACACTGCTCCTCTAAATCAGATACCGAGACACTGCTCCTCTAAATCAGATACCGAGACACTGCTCCTCTAAATCAGATACCGAGACGCTGCTCCTCTAAATCAAATACCGGGACACTGCTCCTCTAAATCAGATACCGAGACACTGCTCCTCTAAATCAGATACCGAGACACTGCTCCTCTAAATCAGATACCGAGACGCTGCTCCTCTAAATCAGATACCGAGACACTGCTCCTCTAAATCAGATACCGAGACACTGCTCCTCTATATCAGATACAGAGACACTGCTCCTCTAAATCAGATACCGAGACACTGCTCCTCTAAATCAGATACCGAGACACTGCTCCTCTATATCAGATACAGAGACACTGCTCCTCTAAATCAGATACTGAGACACTGCTCCTCGAAATCAGATACCGAGAGACTTCTCCTAAAAATCAGATACTGAGACACTGCTCCTCTAAATCAGATACTGAGAAACTGCTCCTCTAAATCAGATACCGAGACACTGCTCCTCTGAATCTGATACCGGGACACTGCTCCTCTAAATCAGATACCGAGACACTGCTCCTCTAAATCAGATACCGAGACACTGCTCCTCTAAATCAGATACCGAGACACTGCTCCTCTAAATCAGATACTGAGACACTGCTCCTCTATATCAGATACAGAGACACTGCTCCTCTAAATCAGATACTGAGACACTGCTCCTCGAAATCAGATACCGAGACACTTCTCCTAAAAATCAGATACTGAGACACTGCTCCTCTAAATCAGATACTGAGACACTGCTCCTCTAAATCAGATACCGAGACACTGCTCCTCTAAATCAGATACCGAGACGCTGCTCCTCTAAATCAGATACCGAGACACTGCTCCTCTAAATCACATACCGAGACACTGCTCCTCTATATCAGATACAGAGACACTGCTCCTCTAAATCAGATACCGAGACACTGCTCCTCTAAATCAGATACCGAGACACTGCTCCTCTAAATCAGATACCGAGACACTGCTCCTCTATATCAGATACAGAGACAATGCTCCTCTAAATCAGATACTGAGACACTGCTCCTCGAAATCAGATACCGAGACACTTCTCCTAAAAATCAGATACTGAGACACTGCTCCTCTAAATCAGATACTGAGAAACTGCTCCTCTAAATCAGATACCGAGACACTGCTCCTCTGAATCTGATACCGGGACACTGCTCCTCTAAATCAGATACCGAGACACTGCTCCTCTAAATCAGATACCGAGACACTGCTCCTCTAAATCAGATACCGAGACACTGCTCCTCTAAATCAGATACCGAGACACTGCTCCTCTATATCAGATACAGAGACACTGCTCCTCTAAATCAGATACTGAGACACTGCTCCTCGAAATCAGATACCGAGACACTTCTCCTAAAAATCAGATACTGAGACACTGCTCCTCCTAATCAGATACTGAGACACTGCTCCCTTAAATCAGATACTGAGACACTGCTCCTCTAAATCAAATACTGAGACACTGCTCCTTTAAATCAGATACTGAGACACTGCTCCTCTATATCAGATACTGAGACACTGCTCCTCTAAATCAGATACCGAGACACTGCTCCTGTAAATCAGATACCGAGACACTGCTCCTCTAAATCAGATACTGAGACACTGCTCCTCTAAATCAGATACTGAGACACTGCTCCTTTAAATCAGATACTGAGACACTGCTCCTCGAAATCAGATACCGAGACACTGCTCCTCTAAATCAGATACTGAGACACTGCTCCTCTAAATCAGATACTGAGACACTGCTCCTCTAATGCAGATACCGAGACACTGCTACTCTAAATCAGATACTGAGACACTGCTCCTCTAAATCAGATGCTGAGACACTGCTCATCTAAATCAGATACTGAGACACTGCTCCTCTAAATCAGATACTGAGACACTGCTCCTCTAAATCAGATACCGAGAAACTGCTCCTCTATATCAGATCCAGAGACACTGCTCCTCTAAATCAGATACTGAGACACTGCTCCTTTAAATCAGATACCGAGACACTTCTCCTATAAATCAGATACCGAGACACTGCTCCTCTAAATCAGATACCGAGACACTGCTCCTCTAAATCAGATACCGAGACACAGCTCCTCTAAATCAGATACTGAGACACTGCTCCTCTAAATCAGATACCGAGACACTGCTCCTCTAAATCTGATACCGAGACACTGCTCCTCTAAATCAGATACCGAGACACAGCGCCTCTAAATCAGATACCGAGACACTGCTCCTCTAAATCAGATACCGAGACACTGCTCCTCTAATTCAGATACCGAGACACTGCTCCTCTAAATCAGATACCGAGACGCTGCTCCACTAAATCAAATACCGAAACACTGCTCCTCTAAATCAGATACCGAGACACTGCTCCACTAAATCAGATACCGTGACACTGCTCCTCTAAATCAGATACCGAGACACTGCTCCTCTAAATCAGATACCGAGACGCTGCTCCTCTAAATCAGATACCGAGACACTGCTCCTCTAAATCAGATACTGAGACACTGCTCCACTAAATCAGATACTGAGACACTGCTCCTCTAAATCAGATACCGAGACACTGCTCCTCTAAATCAGATACTGAGACACTGCTCCTCCAAATCAGATAGCGAGACACTGCTCCTCTAAAGCAGATACCGAGACACTGCTCCTCTAAATCAGATACCGAGACACTGCTCCTCTAAATCAGATACCGAGACACTGCTCCTCTAAATCAGATACCGAGACGCTGCTCCTCTAAATCAAATACCGGGACACTGCTCCTCTAAATCAGATACCGAGACACTGCTCCTTTAAATCAGATACGGAGACACTGCTCCTCTAAATCAGAAACCGAGACACTGCTCCTCTAAATCAGATACTGAGACACTGCTCCTTTAAATCAGATACTGAGACACTGCTCCTCTGAATCAGATACCGAGACACTGCTCCCTTAAATCAGAAACCGAGACACTGCTCCTCTAAATCAGATACTGAGACACTGCTCCTTTAAATCAGATACTGAGACACTGCTCCTCTAAATCAGATACTGAGACACTGCTCCTCTAAAGCAGATACTGAGACACTGCTACTCTAAATCAGATACTGAGACACTGCTCCTCTAAATCAGATACTGAGACACTGCTCCTCTAAATCAGATACCGAGACACTGCTCCTCTATATCAGATCCAGAAACACTGCTCCTCTAAATCAGATACTGAGACACTGCTCCTCGACATCAGATACCGAGACACTTCTCCTATAAATCAGATACCGAGACACTGCTCCTCTAAATCAGATACCGAGACACTGCTCCTCTAAATCAGAAACCGAGACACAGCTCCTCTAAATCAGATACTGAGACACTGCTCCTCTAAATCAGATACCGAGACACTGCTCCTCTAAATCTGATACCGAGACACTGCTCCTCTAAATCAGATACGGAGACACAGCGCCTCTAAATCAGATACCGAGACACTGCTCCTCTAAATCAGATACCGAGACACTGCTCCTCAAAATCAAATACCGAAACGCTGCTCCTCTAAATCAGATACCGAGACACTGCTCCTCTAAATCAGATACCGAGACACTGCTCCTCTAAATCAGATACCGAGACACTGCTCCTCTAAATCAGATACCGAGACGCTGCTCCTCTAAATCAGATAGCGAGACACTGCTACTCTAAATCAGATACCGAGACACTGCTCCTCTAAATCAGATACCGAGACACTGCTCCTCTAAATCAAATACCGGGACACTGCCCCTCTAAATCAGATACTGAGACACTGCTCCTCTAAATCAGATAACGAGACACTGCTCCACTAAATCAGATACGGGGACACTGCTCCTCTAAATCAGAAACTGAAACACTGCTCCTCTAAATCAGATACCGACACACTGCATCTCTAAATCAGATACCGAGATGCTGCTCCTCTAAATCAGATATTGAGACACTGCTCCTCTAAATCTGATACCGAGACACTGCTCCTCTAAATCTGATACAGAGACGCTGCTCCTCTAAATCAAATACCGGGACACAGCTCCTCTAAATCAGATACTGAGACACTGCTCCTTTAAATCTGATACTGAGACACTGCTCCTTGACATCAGATACAGTGACACTGCTCCTTTAAATCAGATACGGAGACACTGCTCCCCTAAATCAGAAACTGAAACACTGCTCCTCTAAATCAGATACCGAGACACTGCATCTCTAAATTTGATACCGAGACGCTGCTCCTCTAAATCAAATACCGAGACGCTGCTCCTCTAAATCAGATATTGAGACACTGCTCCTTTAAATCAGATACTGAGACACTGCTCCTTTAAATCAGAAACTGAAACACTGCTCCTCTAAATCAGATACCGAGACACTACATCTCTAAATCTGATACCGAGACACTGCTCCTCTAAATCTGATACAGAGACGCTGCTCCTCTAAATCAAATACCGGGACACAGCTCCTCTAAATCAGATACTGAGACACTGCTCCTTTAAATCTGATACTGAGACACTGCTCCTTGACATCAGATACAGTGACACTGCTCCTTTAAATCAGATACGGAGACACTGATCCTCTAAATCAGAAACTGAAACACTGCTCCTCTAAATCAGATACCGAGACACTGCTCCTCTAAATCAGATACCGAGACGCTGCTCCTCTAAATCAGATAGCGAGACACTGCTACTCTAAATCAGATACCGAGACACTGCTCCTCTAAATCAGATACCGAGACACTGCTCCTCTAAATCAAATACCGGGACACTGCCCCTCTAAATCAGATACTGAGACACTGCTCCTCTAAATCAGATAACGAGACACTGCTCCACTAAATCAGATACGGGGACACTGCTCCTCTAAATCAGAAACTGAAACACTGCTCCTCTAAATCAGATACCGAGACACTACATCTCTAAATCAGATACCGAGATGCTGCTCCTCTAAATCAGATATTGAGACACTGCTCCTCTAAATCAGAAACTGAAACACTACATCTCTAAATCTGATACCGAGACACTGCTCCTCTAAATCTGATACAGAGACGCTGCTCCTCTAAATCAAATACCGGGACACAGCTCCTCTAAATCAGATACTGAGACACTGCTCCTTTAAATCTGATACTGAGACACTGCTCCTTGACATCAGATACAGTGACACTGCTCCTTTAAATCAGATACGGAGACACTGCTCCTCTAAATCAGAAACTGAAACACTGCTCCTCTAAATCAGATACCGAGACACTGCTCCTCTAAATCAGATACCGAGACGCTGCTCCTCTAAATCAGATAGCGAGACACTGCTACTCTAAATCAGATACCGAGACACTGCTCCTCTAAATCAGATACCGAGACACTGCTCCTCTAACTCAAATACCGGGACACTGCCCCTCTAAATCAGATACTGAGACACTGCTCCTCTAAATCAGATAACGAGACACTGCTCCACTAAATCAGATACGGGGACACTGCTCCTCTAAATCAGAAACTGAAACACTGCTCCTCTAAATCAGATACCGAGACACTACATCTCTAAATCAGATACCGAGATGCTGCTCCTCTAAATCAGATATTGAGACACTGCTCCTCTAAATCAGAAACTGAAACACTACATCTCTAAATCTGATACCGAGACACTGCTCCTCTAAATCTGATACAGAGACGCTGCGCCTCTAAATCAAATACCGGGACACAGCTCCTCTAAATCAGATACTGAGACACTGCTCCTTTAAATCTGATACTGAGACACTGCTCCTTGACATCAGATACAGTGACACTGCTCCTTTAAATCAGATACGGAGACACTGCTCCTCTAAATCAGAAACTGAAACACTGCTCCTCTAAATCAGATACGGAGACACTGCTCCTCTAAATCAGAAACTGAAACACTGCTCCTCTAAATTTGATACCGAGACGCTGCTCCTCTAAATCAGATACCGAGACACTGCTCCTCTAAATCAAATACCGGGACACTGCTCCTCTAAATCAAATACCGAGACGCTGCTCCTCTAAATCAGATACTGAGACACTGCTCCTCTAAATCAAATACCGGGACACTGCTCCTCTAAATCAGATACCGAGACACTGCTCCTCTAAATCAGAAGCCGAGACACTGCTCCTCTAAATCAGATACTGAGACACTGCTCCTCTAATTCAGATACCGAGACGCTGCTCCTCTAAATCAGATAGCGAGACACTGCTACTCTAAATCAGATACCGAGACACTGCTCCTCTAAATCAGATACCGAGACACTGCTCCTCTAAATCAAATACCGGGACACTGCCCCTCTAAATCAGATACTGAGACACTGCTCCTCTAAATCAGATAACGAGACACTGCTCCACTAAATCAGATACGGGGACACTGCTCCTCTAAATCAGAAACTGAAACACTGCTCCTCTAAATCAGATACCGAGATGCTGCTCCTCTAAATCAGATAACGAGACACTGCTCCTCTAAATCAGAAACTGAAACACTGCTCCTCTAAATCAGATACCGAGATGCTGCTCCTCTAAATCTGATACCGAGACACTGCTCCTCTAAATCTGATACAGAGACGCTGCTCCTCTAAATCAAATACCGGGACACAGCTCCTCTAAATCAGATACTGAGACACTGCTCCTTTAAATCTGATACTGAGACACTGCTCCTTGACATCAGATACAGTGACACTGCTCCTTTAAATCAAATACCGAGACGCTGCTCCTCTAAATCAGATAACGAGACACTGCTCCTCTAAATCAGATAACGAGACACTGCTCCTCTAAATCAGAAACTGAAACACTGCTCCTCTAAATCAGATACCGAGATGCTGCTCCTCTAAATCTGATACCGAGACACTGCTCCTCTAAATCTGATACAGAGACGCTGCTCCTCTAAATCAAATACCGGGACACAGCTCCTCTAAATCAGATACTGAGACACTGCTCCTTTAAATCTGATACTGAGACACTGCTCCTTGACATCAGATACAGTGACACTGCTCCTTTAAATCAGATACGGAGACACTGCTCCTCTAAATCAGAAACTGAAACACTGCTCCTCTAAATCAGATACTGAGACACTGCTCCTCTAAATCAGATACCGAGACACTGCATCTCTAAATTTGATACCGAGACACTGCTCCTCTAAATCAAATACCGGGACACTGCCCCTCTAAATCAGATACTGAGACACTGCTCCTCTAAATCAGATAACGAGACACTGCTCCACTAAATCAGATACGGGGACACTGCTCCTCTAAATCAGAAACTGAAACACTGCTCCTCTAAATCAGATACCGACACACTGCATCTCTAAATCAGATACCGAGATGCTGCTCCTCTAAATCAGATATTGAGACACTGCTCCTCTAAATCTGATACCGAGACACTGCTCCTCTAAATCTGATACAGAGACGCTGCTCCTCTAAATCAAATACCGGGACACAGCTCCTCTAAATCAGATACTGAGACACTGCTCCTTTAAATCTGATACTGAGACACTGCTCCTTGACATCAGATACAGTGACACTGCTCCTTTAAATCAGATACGGAGACACTGCTCCCCTAAATCAGAAACTGAAACACTGCTCCTCTAAATCAGATACCGAGACACTGCATCTCTAAATTTGATACCGAGACGCTGCTCCTCTAAATCAAATACCGAGACGCTGCTCCTCTAAATCAGATATTGAGACACTGCTCCTTTAAATCAGATACTGAGACACTGCTCCTTTAAATCAGAAACTGAAACACTGCTCCTCTAAATCAGATACCGAGACACTACATCTCTAAATCTGATACCGAGACACTGCTCCTCTAAATCTGATACAGAGACGCTGCTCCTCTAAATCAAATACCGGGACACAGCTCCTCTAAATCAGATACTGAGACACTGCTCCTTTAAATCTGATACTGAGACACTGCTCCTTGACATCAGATACAGTGACACTGCTCCTTTAAATCAGATACGGAGACACTGCTCCTCTAAATCAGAAACTGAAACACTGCTCCTCTAAATCAGATACCGAGACACTGCTCCTCTAAATCAGATACCGAGACGCTGCTCCTCTAAATCAGATAGCGAGACACTGCTACTCTAAATCAGATACCGAGACACTGCTCCTCTAAATCAGATACCGAGACACTGCTCCTCTAAATCAAATACCGGGACACTGCCCCTCTAAATCAGATACTGAGACACTGCTCCTCTAAATCAGATAACGAGACACTGCTCCACTAAATCAGATACGGGGACACTGCTCCTCTAAATCAGAAACTGAAACACTGCTCCTCTAAATCAGATACCGAGACACTACATCTCTAAATCAGATACCGAGATGCTGCTCCTCTAAATCAGATATTGAGACAATGCTCCTCTAAATCAGAAACTGAAACACTACATCTCTAAATCTGATACCGAGACACTGCTCCTCTAAATCTGATACAGAGACGCTGCTCCTCTAAATCAAATACCGGGACACAGCTCCTCTAAATCAGATACTGAGACACTGCTCCTTTAAATCTGATACTGAGACACTGCTCCTTGACATCAGATACAGTGACACTGCTCCTTTAAATCAGATACGGAGACACTGCTCCTCTAAATCAGAAACTGAAACACTGCTCCTCTAAATCAGATACCGAGACACTGCATCTCTAAATTTGATACCGAGACGCTGCTCCTCTAAATCAAATACCGAGACGCTGCTCCTCTAAATCAGATATTGAGACACTGCTCCTTTAAATCAGATACTGAGACACTGCTCCTTTAAATCAGAAACTGAAACACTGCTCCTCTAAATCAGATACCGAGACACTACATCTCTAAATCTGATACCGAGACACTGCTCCTCTAAATCTGATACAGAGACGCTGCTCCTCTAAATCAAATACCGGGACACAGCTCCTCTAAATCAGATACCGAGACACTACATCTCTAAATCAGATACCGAGACACTGCTCCTCGAAATCAGATATTGAGACACTGCTCCTCTAAATCAGAAACTGAAACACTACATCTCTAAATCTGATACCGAGACACTGCTCCTCTAAATCTGATACAGAGACGCTGCTCCTCTAAATCAAATACCGGGACACAGCTCCTCTAAATCAGATACTGAGACACTGCTCCTTTAAATCTGATACTGAGACACTGCTCCTTGACATCAGATACAGTGACACTGCTCCTTTAAATCAGATACGGAGACACTGCTCCTCTAAATCAGAAACTGAAACACTGCTCCTCTAAATCAGATACCGAGACACTGCTCCTCTAAATCAGATACCGAGACGCTGCTCCTCTAAATCAGATAGCGAGACACTGCTACTCTAAATCAGATACCGAGACACTGCTCCTCTAAATCAGATACCGAGACACTGCTCCTCTAAATCAAATACCGGGACACTGCCCCTCTAAATCAGATACTGAGACACTGCTCCTCTAAATCAGATAACGAGACACTGCTCCACTAAATCAGATACGGGGACACTGCTCCTCTAAATCAGAAACTGAAACACTGCTCCTCTAAATCAGATACCGAGACACTACATCTCTAAATCAGATACCGAGATGCTGCTCCTCTAAATCAGATATTGAGACACTGCTCCTCTAAATCAGAAACTGAAACACTACATCTCTAAATCTGATAGCGAGACACTGCTCCTCTAAATCTGATACAGAGACGCTGCGCCTCTAAATCAAATACCGGGACACAGCTCCTCTAAATCAGATACTGAGACACTGCTCCTTTAAATCTGATACTGAGACACTGCTCCTTGACATCAGATACAGTGACACTGCTCCTTTAAATCAGATACGGAGACACTGCTCCTCTAAATCAGAAACTGAAACACTGCTCCTCTAAATCAGATACGGAGACACTGCTCCTCTAAATCAGAAACTGAAACACTGCTCCTCTAAATTTGATACCGAGACGCTGCTCCTCTAAATCAGATACCGAGACACTGCTCCTCTAAATCAAATACCGGGACACTGCTCCTCTAAATCAAATACCGAGACGCTGCTCCTCTAAATCAGATACTGAGACACTGCTCCTCTAAATCAAATACCGGGACACTGCTCCTCTAAATCAGATACCGAGACACTGCTCCTCTAAATCAGAAGCCGAGACACTGCTCCTCTAAATCAGATACTGAGACACTGCTCCTCTAATTCAGATACCGAGACGCTGCTCCTCTAAATCAGATAGCGAGACACTGCTACTCTAAATCAGATACCGAGACACTGCTCCTCTAAATCAGATACCGAGACACTGCTCCTCTAAATCAAATACCGGGACACTGCCCCTCTAAATCAGATACTGAGACACTGCTCCTCTAAATCAGATAACGAGACACTGCTCCACTAAATCAGAAACGGGGACACTGCTCCTCTAAATCAGAAACTGAAACACTGCTCCTCTAAATCAGATACCGAGATGCTGCTCCTCTAAATCAGATAACGAGACACTGCTCCTCTAAATCAGAAACTGAAACACTGCTCCTCTAAATCAGATACCGAGATGCTGCTCCTCTAAATCTGATACCGAGACACTGCTCCTCTAAATCTGATACAGAGACGCTGCTCCTCTAAATCAAATACCGGGACACAGCTCCTCTAAATCAGATACTGAGACACTGCTCCTTTAAATCTGATACTGAGACACTGCTCCTTGACATCAGATACAGTGACACTGCTCCTTTAAATCAAATACCGAGACGCTGCTCCTCTAAATCAGATAACGAGACACTGCTCCTCTAAATCAGATAACGAGACACTGCTCCTCTAAATCAGAAACTGAAACACTGCTCCTCTAAATCAGATACCGAGATGCTGCTCCTCTAAATCTGATACCGAGACACTGCTCCTCTAAATCTGATACAGAGACGCTGCTCCTCTAAATCAAATACCGGGACACAGCTCCTCTAAATCAGATACTGAGACACTGCTCCTTTAAATCTGATACTGAGACACTGCTCCTTGACATCAGATACAGTGACACTGCTCCTTTAAATCAGATACGGAGACACTGCTCCTCTAAATCAGAAACTGAAACACTGCTCCTCTAAATCAGATACTGAGACACTGCTCCTCTAAATCAGATACCGAGACACTGCATCTCTAAATTTGATACCGAGACACTGCTCCTCTAAATCAAATACCGAGACACTGCTCCTCTAAATCAAATACCGGGACACTGCCCCTCTAAATCAGATACTGAGACACTGCTCCTCTAAATCAGATAACGAGACACTGCTCCACTAAATCAGATACGGGGACACTGCTCCTCTAAATCAGAAACTGAAACACTGCTCCTCTAAATCAGATACCGAGATGCTGCTCCTCTAAATCAAATACTGAGACACTGCTCCTCTAAATCAGATAACGAGACACTGCTCCACTAAATCAGATACGGGGACACTGCTCCTCTAAATCAGAAACTGAAACACTGCTCCTCTAAATCAGATACCGAGACACAGCTCCTCTAAATCTGATACAGAGACGCTGCTCCTCTAAATCAAATACCGGGACACAGCTCCTCTAAATCAGATACTGAGACACTGCTCCTTTAAATCTGATACTGAGACACTGCTCCTTGACATCAGATGCAGTGACACTGCTCCTTTAAATCAGATACGGAGACACTGCTCCTCTAAATCAGATACCGAGACACTGCATCTCTAAATTTGATACCGAGACACTGCTCCTCTAAATCAAATACCGAGACGCTGCTCCTCTAAATCAGATACGGAGACACTGCTCCTCGAAATCAGATACCGAGACACTGCTCCTCTAAATCAGATACTGAGACACTGCTCCTCTAAATCAGATACTGAGACACTGCTCCTCTAAAGCAGATACCTAGACACTGCTCCTCTAAATCAGATACTGAGACACTGCTCCTCTAAATCAGATACTGAGACACTGCTCATCTAAATCAGATACTGAGACACTGCTCCTCTAAATCAGATACTGAGACACTGCTCCTCGAAATCAGATACCGAGACACTTCTCCTATAAATCAGATACCGAGACACTGCTCCTCTAAATCAGATACCGAGACACTGCTCCTCTAAATCAGATACCGAGACACAGCTCCTCTAAATCAGATACTGAGACACTGCTCCTCTAAATCAGATACCGAGACACTGCTCCTCTAAATCTGATACCGAGACACTGCTCCTCTAAATCAGATACCGAGACACAGCGCCTCTAAATCAGATACCGAGACACTGCTCCTCTAAATCAGATACCGAGACACTGCTCCTCTAAATCAGATACTGAGACACTGCTCCTCTAAATCAGATACCGAGACACTGCTCCTCTAATTCAGATACCGAGACACTGCTCCTCTAAATCAGATACCGAGACGATGCTCCTCTAAATCAAATACCGAAACACTGCTCCTCTAAATCAGATACCCTCTAAATCAGATACCGAGACACTGCTCCTCTAAATCAGATACCGAGACACTGCTCCTCTAAATCAGATACCGAGACGCTGCTCCTCTAAATCAGATACCGAGACACTGCTACTCTAAATCAGATACCGAGACACTGCTCCTCTAAATCAGATACCGAGACACTGCTCCTCTAAATCAAATACCGGGACACTGCTCCTCTAAATCAGATACTGAGACACTGCTCCTCTAAGTCAGATAACGAGACACTGCTCCACTAAATCAGATACGGAGACACTGCTCCTCCAAATCAGAAACTGAAACACTGCTCCTCTAAATCAGATACCGAGACACTGCTCCTCTAATTCAGATACCCTCTAAATCAGATACCGAGACACTGCTCCTCTATATCAGATACCGAGACGCTGCTCCTCTAAATCAAATACCGAGATGCTGCTCCTCTGAATCAGATACTGAGACACTGCTCCTCTAAATCAGATACCGAGACACTGCTCCTCTAAATCAGATACCGAGACACAGCTCCTCTAAATCAGATACTGAGACACTGCTCCTCTAAATCAGATACCGAGACACAGCTCCTCTAAATCAGATACTGAGACACTGCTCCTCTAAATCAGATACCGAGACACTGCTCCTCTAAATCTGAAACCGAGACACTGCTCCTCTAAATCAGATACCGAGACACAGCGCCTCTAAATCAGATACCGAGACACTGCTCCTCTAAATCAGATACCGAGGCACTGCTCCTCTAAATCAGATACCGAGACACTGCTCCTCTAAATCAGATACCGAGACACTGCTCCTCTAAATCAGATACCGAGACACTGCTCCTCTAAATCAGATACCGAGACACTGCTCCTCTATATCAGATACCGAGACACTGCTCCTCTAAATCAGATACCGAGACGCTGCTCCTCTAAATCAGATACCGAGACGCTGCTCCTCTAAATCAGATACCGAGACACTGCTCCTCTAAATCAGATACTGAGACACTGCTCCTCTAAATCAGATACTGAGACACAGCTCCTCTAAAGCAGATACCTAGACACTGCTCCTCTAAATCAGATACTGAGACACTGCTCCTCTAAATCAGATACTGAGACACTGCTCATCTAAATCAGATACTGAGACACTGCTCCTCTAAATCAGATACTGAGACACTGCTCCTCGAAATCAGATACCGAGACACTTCTCCTATAAATCAGATACCGAGACACTGCTCCTCTAAATCAGATACCGAGACACTGCTCCTCTGAATCTGATACCGGGACACTGCTCCTCTAAATCAGATACCGAGACACTGCTCCTCTAAATCAGATACCGAGACACTGCTCCTCTAAATCAGATACCGAGACACTGCTCCTCTAAATCAGATACCGAGACACTGCTCCTCTATATCAGATACAGAGACACTGCTCCTCTAAATCAGATACTGAGACACTGCTCCTCGAAATCAGATACCGAGACACTTCTCCTAAAAATCAGATACTGAGACACTGCTCCTCTAAATCAGATACTGAGACACTGCTCCTCTAAATCAGATACCGAGACACTGCTCCTCTAAATCAGATACCGAGACGCTGCTCCTCTAAATCAGATACCGAGACACTGCTCCTCTAAATCAGATACCGAGACACTGCTCCTCTATATCAGATACAGAGACACTGCTCCTCTAAATCAGATACCGAGACACTGCTCCTCTAAATCAGATACCGAGACACTGCTCCTCTAAATCAGATACCGAGACACTGCTCCTCTATATCAGATACAGAGACACTGCTCCTCTAAATCAGATACTGAGACACTGCTCCTCGAAATCAGATACCGAGACACTTCTCCTAAAAATCAGATACTGAGACACTGCTCCTCTAAATCAGATACTGAGAAACTGCTCCTCTAAATCAGATACCGAGACACTGCTCCTCTGAATCTGATACCGGGACACTGCTCCTCTAAATCAGATACCGAGACACTGCTCCTCTAAATCAGATACCGAGACACTGCTCCTCTAAATCAGATACCGAGACACTGCTCCTCTAAATCAGATACAGAGACACTGCTCCTCTAAATCAGATACTGAGACACTGCTCCTCGAAATCAGATACCGAGACACTTCTCCTAAAAATCAGATACTGAGACACTGCTCCTCTAAATCAGATACTGAGACACTGCTCCCTTAAATCAGATACTGAGAAACTGCTCCTCTAAATCAAATACTGAGACACTGCTCCTTTAAATCAGATACTGAGTCACTGCTCGTCTATATCAGATACTGAGACACTGCTCCTCTAAATCAGATACCGAGACACTGCTCCTGTAAATCAGATACCGAGACACTGCTCCTCTAAATCAGATACTGAGACACTGCTCCTCTAAATCAGATACTGAGACACTGCTCCTTTAAATCAGATACTGAGACACTGCTCCTCGAAATCAGATACCGAGACACTGCTCCTCTAAATCAGATACTGAGACACTGCTCCTCTAAATCAGATACTGAGACACTGCTCCTCTAATGCAGATACCGAGACACTGCTACTCTAAATCAGATACTGAGACACTGCTCCTCTAAATCAGATGCTGAGACACTGCTCATCTAAATCAGATACTGAGACACTGCTCCTCTAAATCAGATACTGAGACACTGCTCCTCTAAATCAGATACCGAGAAACTGCTCCTCTATATCAGATCCAGAGACACTGCTCCTCTAAATCAGATACTGAGACACTGCTCCTCGAATTCAGATACCGAGACACTTCTCCTATAAATCAGATACCGAGACACTGCTCCTCTAAATCAGATACCGAGACACTGCTCCTCTAAATCAGATACCGAGACACAGCTCCTCTAAATCAGATACTGAGACACTGCTCCTCTAAATCAGATACCGAGACACTGCTCCTCTAAATCTGATACCGAGACACTGCTCCTCTAAATCAGATACCGAGACACAGCGCCTCTAAATCAGATACCGAGACACTGCTCCTCTAAATCAGATACCGAGACACTGCTCCTCTAAATCAGATACTGAGACACTGCTCCTCTAATTCAGATACCGAGACACTGCTCCTCTAAATCAGATACCGAGACGCTGCTCCACTAAATCAAATACCGAAACACTGCTCCTCTAAATCAGATACCGAGACACTGCTCCACTAAATCAGATACCGAGACACTGCTCCTCTAAATCAGATACCGAGACACTGCTCCTCTAAATCAGATACCGAGACGCTGCTCCTCTAAATCAGATACCGAGACACTGCTCCTCTAAATCAGATACTGAGACACTGCTCCACTAAATCAGATACTGAGACACTGCTCCTCTAAATCAGATACCGAGACACTGCTCCTCTAAATCAGATACCGAGACACTGCTCCTCTAAATCAGATACCGAGACACTGCTCCTCTAAATCAGATACCGAGACGCTGCTCCTCTAAATCAGATACCGAGACACTGCTCCTCTAAATCAGATACTGAGACACTGCTCCTCCAAATCAGATAGCGAGACACTGCTCCTCTAAAGCAGATACCGAGACACTGCTCCTCTAAATCAGATACCGAGACACTGCTCCTCTAAATCAGATACCGAGACACTGCTCCTCTAAATCAGATACCGAGACGCTGCTCCTCTAAATCAAATACCGGGACACTGCTCCTCTAAATCAGATACCGAGACACTGCTCCTTTAAATCAGATACGGAGACACTGCTCCTCTAAATCAGAAACCGAGACACTGCTCCTCTAAATCAGATACTGAGACACTGCTCCTTTAAATCAGATACTGAGACACTGCTCCTCTGAATCAGATACCGAGACACTGCTCCCTTAAATCAGAAACCGAGACACTGCTCCTCTAAATCAGATACTGAGACACTGCTCCTTTAAATCAGATACTGAGACACTGCTCCTCTAAATCAGATACTGAGACACTGCTCCTCTAAAGCAGATACTGAGACACTGCTACTCTAAATCAGATACTGAGACACTGCTCCTCTAAATCAGATACTGAGACACTGCTCCTCTAAATCAGATACCGAGACACTGCTCCTCTATATCAGATCCAGAGACACTGCTCCTCTAAATCAGATACTGAGACACTGCTCCTCGACATCAGATACCGAGACACTTCTCCTATAAATCAGATACCGAGACACTGCTCCTCTAAATCAGATACCGAGACACTGCTCCTCTAAATCAGAAACCGAGACACAGCTCCTCTAAATCAGATACTGAGACACTGCTCCTCTAAATCAGATACCGAGACACTGCTCCTCTAAATCTGATACCGAGACACTGCTCCTCTAAATCAGATACCGAGACACAGCGCCTCTAAATCAGATACCGAGACACTGCTCCTCTAAATCAGATACCGAGACACTGCTCCTCAAAATCAAATACCGAAACGCTGCTCCTCTAAATCAGATACCGAGACACTGCTCCTCTAAATCAGATACCGAGACACTGCTCCTCTAAATCAGATACCGAGACACTGCTCCTCTAAATCAGATACCGAGACGCTGCTCCTCTAAATCAGATAGCGAGACACTGCTACTCTAAATCAGATACCGAGACACTGCTCCTCTAAATCAGATACCGAGACACTGCTCCTCTAAATCAAATACCGGGAAACTGCCCCTCTAAATCAGATACTGAGACACTGCTCCTCTAAATCAGATAACGAGACACTGCTCCACTAAATCAGATACGGGGACACTGCTCCTCTAAATCAGAAACTGAAACACTGCTCCTCTAAATCAGATACCGACACACTGCATCTCTAAATCAGATACCGAGATGCTGCTCCTCTAAATCAGATATTGAGACACTGCTCCTCTAAATCTGATACCGAGACACTGCTCCTCTAAATCTGATACAGAGACGCTGCTCCTCTAAATCAAATACCGGGACACAGCTCCTCTAAATCAGATACTGAGACACTGCTCCTTTAAATCTGATACTGAGACACTGCTCCTTGACATCAGATACAGTGACACTGCTCCTTTAAATCAGATACGGAGACACTGCTCCCCTAAATCAGAAACTGAAACACTGCTCCTCTAAATCAGATACCGAGACACTGCATCTCTAAATTTGATACCGAGACGCTGCTCCTCTAAATCAAATACCGAGACGCTGCTCCTCTAAATCAGATATTGAGACACTGCTCCTTTAAATCAGATACTGAGACACTGCTCCTTTAAATCAGAAACTGAAACACTGCTCCTCTAAATCAGATACCGAGACACTACATCTCTAAATCTGATACCGAGACACTGCTCCTCTAAATCTGATACAGAGACGCTGCTCCTCTAAATCAAATACCGGGACACAGCTCCTCTAAATCAGATACTGAGACACTGCTCCTTTAAATCTGATACTGAGACACTGCTCCTTGACATCAGATACAGTGACACTGCTCCTTTAAATCAGATACGGAGACTCTGCTCCTCTAAATCAGAAACTGAAACACTGCTCCTCTAAATCAGATACTGAGACACTGCTCCTCTAAATCAGATACCGAGACGCTGCTCCTCTAAATCAGATAGCGAGACACTGCTACTCTAAATCAGATACCGAGACACTGCTCCTCTAAATCAGATACCGAGACACTGCTCCTCTAAATCAAATACCGGGACACTGCCCCTCTAAATCAGATACTGAGACACTGCTCCTCTAAATCAGATAACGAGACACTGCTCCACTAAATCAGATACGGGGACACTGCTCCTCTAAATCAGAAACTGAAACACTGCTCCTCTAAATCAGATACCGAGACACTACATCTCTAAATCAGATACCAAGATGCTGCTCCTCTAAATTAGATATTGAGACACTGCTCCTCTAAATCAGAAACTGAAACACTACATCTCTAAATCTGATACCGAGACACTGCTCCTCTAAATCTGATACAGAGACGCTGCTCCTCTAAATCAAATACCGGGACACAGCTCCTCTAAATCAGATACTGAGACACTGCTCCTTTAAATCTGATACTGAGACACTGCTCCTTGACATCAGATACAGTGACACTGCTCCTTTAAATCAGATACGGAGACACTGCTCCTCTAAATCAGAAACTGAAACACTGCTCCTCTAAATCAGATACCGAGACACTGCTCCTCTAAATCAGATACCGAGACGCTGCTCCTCTAAATCAGATAGCGAGACACTGCTACTCTAAATCAGATACCGAGACACTGCTCCTCTAAATCAGATACCGAGACACTGCTCCTCTAAATCAAATACCGGGACACTGCCCCTCTAAATCAGATACTGAGACATTGCTCCTCTAAATCAGATAACGAGACACTGCTCCACTAAATCAGATACGGGGACACTGCTCCTCTAAATCAGAAACTGAAACACTGCTCCTCTAAATCAGATACCGAGACACTACATCTCTAAATCAGATACCGAGATGCTGCTCCTCTAAATCAGATATTGAGACACTGCTCCTCTAAATCAGAAACTGAAACACTACATCTCTAAATCTGATACCGAGACACTGCTCCTCTAAATCTGATACAGAGACGCTGCTCCTCTAAATCAAATACCGGGACACAGCTCCTCTAAATCAGATACTGAGACACTGCTCCTTTAAATCTGATACTGAGACACTGCTCCTTGACATCAGATACAGTGACACTGCTCCTTTAAATCAGATACGGAGACACTGCTCCTCTAAATCAGAAACTGAAACACTGCTCCTCTAAATCAGATACGGAGACACTGCTCCTCTAAATCAGAAACTGAAACACTGCTCCTCTAAATTTGATACCGAGACGCTGCTCCTCTAAATCAGATACCGAGACACTGCTCCTCTAAATCAAATACCGTGACACTGCTCCTCTAAATCAAATACCGAGACGCTGCTCCTCTAAATCAGATACTGAGACACTGCTCCTCTAAATCAAATACCGGGACACTGCTCCTCTAAATCAGATACCGAGACACTGCTCCTCTAAATCAGAAGCCGAGACACTGCTCCTCTAAATCAGATACTGAGACACTGCTCCTCTAATTCAGATACCGAGACGCTGCTCCTCTAAATCAGATAGCGAGACACTGCTACTCTAAATCAGATACCGAGACACTGCTCCTCTAAATCAGATACCGAGACACTGCTCCTCTAAATCAAATACCGGGACACTGCCCCTCTAAATCAGATACTGAGACACTGCTCCTCTAAATCAGATAACGAGACACTGCTCCACTAAATCAGATACGGGGACACTGCTCCTCTAAATCAGAAACTGAAACACTGCTCCTCTAAATCAGATACCGAGATGCTGCTCCTCTAAATCAGATAACGAGATACTGCTCCTCTAAATCAGAAACTGAAACACTGCTCCTCTAAATCAGATACCGAGATGCTGCTCCTCTAAATCTGATACCGAGACACTGCTCCTCTAAATCTGATACAGAGACGCTGCTCCTCTAAATCAAATACCGGGACACAGCTCCTCTAAATCAGATACTGAGACACTGCTCCTTTAAATCTGATACTGAGACACTGCTCCTTGACATCAGATACAGTGACACTGCTCCTTTAAATCAAATACCGAGACGCTGCTCCTCTAAATCAGATAACGAGACACTGCTCCTCTAAATCAGATAACGAGACACTGCTCCTCTAAATCAGAAACTGAAACACTGCTCCTCTAAATCAGATACCGAGATGCTGCTCCTCTAAATCTGATACCGAGACACTGCTCCTCTAAATCTGATACAGAGACGCTGCTCCTCTAAATCAAATACCGGGACACAGCTCCTCTAAATCAGATACTGAGACACTGCTCCTTTAAATCTGATACTGAGACACTGCTCCTTGCCATCAGATACAGTGACACTGCTCCTTTAAATCAGATACGGAGACACTGCTCCTCTAAATCAGAAACTGAAACACTGCTCCTCTAAATCAGATACTGAGACACTGCTCCTCTAAATCAGATACCGAGACACTGCATCTCTAAATTTGATACCGAGACACTGCTCCTCTAAATCAAATACCGAGACACTGCTCCTCTAAATCAAATACCGGGACACTGCCCCTCTAAATCAGATACTGAGACACTGCTCTTCTAAATCAGATAACGAGACACTGCTCCACTAAATCAGATACGGGGACACTGCTCCTCTAAATCAGAAACTGAAACACTGCTCCTCTAAATCAGATACCGAGATGCTGCTCCTCTAAGTCAAATACTGAGACACTGCTCCTCTAAATCAGATAACGAGACACTGCTCCACTAAATCAGATACGGGGACACTGCTCCTCTAAATCAGAAACTGAAACACTGCTCCTCTAAATCAGATACCGAGACACAGCTCCTCTAAATCTGATACAGAGACGCTGCTCCTCTAAATCAAATACCGGGACACAGCTCCTCTAAATCAGATACTGAGACACTGCTCCTTTAAATCTGATACTGAGACACTGCTCCTTGACATCAGATGCAGTGACACTGCTCCTTTAAATCAGATACGGAGACACTGCTCCTCTAAATCAGATACCGAGACACTGCATCTCTAAATTTGATACCGAGACACTGCTCCTCTAAATCAAATACCGAGACGCTGCTCCTCTAAATCAGATACGGAGACACTGCTCCTCTAAATCAGATACCGAGACACTGCTCCTCTAAATCAAATACCGGGACACTCCTCCTCTAAATCAGATACCGAGACACTGCTCCTGTAAATCAGATACCGAGACACTGCTCCTCGAAATCAGATACTGAGACACTGCTCCTCTAATTCAGATACTGAGACACTGCTCCTTTAAATCAGATACTGAGACACTGCTCCTCGAAATCAGATACCGAGACACTGCTCCTCTAAATCAGATACTGAGACACTGCTCCTCTAAATCAGATACTGAGACACTGCTCCTCTAAAGCAGATACCTAGACACTGCTCCTCTAAATCAGATACTGAGACACTTCTCCTCTAAATCAGATACTGAGACACTGCTCATCTAAATCAGATACTGAGACACTGCTCCTCTAAATCAGATACTGAGACACTGCTCCTCGAAATCAGATACCGAGACACTTCTCCTACAAATCAGATACCGAGACACTGCTCCTCTAAATCAGATACCGAGACACTGCTCCTCTAAATCAGATACCGAGACACAGCTCCTCTAAATCAGATACTGAGACACTGCTCCTCTAAATCAGATACCGAGACACTGCTCCTCTAAATCTGATACCGAGACACTGCTCCTCTAAATCAGATACCGAGACACAGCGCCTCTAAATCAGATACCGAGACACTGCTCCTCTAAATCAGATACCGAGACACTGCTCCTCTAAATCAGATACTGAGACACTGCTCCTCTAAATCAGATACCGAGACACTGCTCCTCTAAATCAGATACCGAGACACTGCTCCTCTAAATCAGATACCGAGACGCTGCTCCTCTAAATCAAATACCGAAACACTGCTCCTCTAAATCAGATACCGAGACACTGCTCCTCTAAATCAGATACCCTCTAAATCAGATACCGAGACACTGCTCCTCTAAATCAGATACCGAGACACTGCTCCTCTAAATCAGATACCGAGACGCTGCTCCTCTAAATCAGATACCGAGACACTGCTACTCTAAATCAGATACCGAGACACTGCTCCTCTAAATCAGATACCGAGACACTGCTCCTCTAAATCAAATACCGGGACACTGCTCCTCTAAATCAGATACTGAGACACTGCTCCTCTAAGTCAGATAACGAGACACTGCTCCACTAAATCAGATACGGAGACACTGCTCCTCCAAATCAGAAACTGAAACACTGCTCCTCTAAATCAGATACCGAGACACTGCTCCTCTAATTCAGATACCCTCTAAATCAGATACCGAGACACTGCTCCTCTATATCAGATACCGAGACGCTGCTCCTCTAAATCAAATACCGAGACGCTGCTCCTCTGAATCAGATACTGAGACACTGCTCCTCTAAATCAGATACCGAGACACTGCTCCTCTAAATCAGATACCGAGACACAGCTCCTCTAAATCAGATACTGAGACACTGCTCCTCTAAATCAGATACCGAGACACAGCTCCTCTAAATCAGATACTGAGCCACTGCTCCTCTAAATCAGATACCGAGACACTGCTCCTCTAAATCTGAAACCGAGACACTGCTCCTCTAAATCAGATACCGAGACACAGCGCCTCTAAATCAGATACCGAGACACTGCTCCTCTAAATCAGATACCGAGACACTGCTCCTCTAAATCAGATACCGAGACACTGCTCCTCTAAATCAGATACCGAGACACTGCTCCTCTAAATCAGATACCGAGACACTGCTCCTCTATATCAGATACCGAGACACTGCTCCTCTAAATCAGATACCGAGACGCTGCTCCTCTAAATCAGATACCGAGACGCTGCTCCTCTAAATCAGATACCGAGACACTGCTCCTCTAAATCAGATACTGAGACACTGCTCCTCTAAATCAGATACTGAGATACAGCTCCTCTAAAGCAGATACCTAGACACTGCTCCTCTAAATCAGATACTGAGACACTGCTCCTCTAAATCAGATACTGAGACACTGCTCATCTAAATCAGATACTGAGACACTGCTCCTCTAAATCAGATACTGAGACACAGCTCCTCGAAATCAGATACCGAGACACTTCTCCTATAAATCAGATACCGAGACACTGCTCCTCTAAATCAGATACCGAGACACTGCTCCTCTAAATCAGATACCGAGACACAGCTCCTCTAAATCAGATACTGAGACACTGCTCCTCTAAATCAGATACCGAGACACTGCTCCTCTAAATCTGATACCGAGACACTGCTCCTCTAAATCAGATACCGAGACACAGCGCCTCTAAATCAGATACCGAGACACTGCTCCTCTAAATCAGATACCGAGACACTGCTCCTCTAAACCAGATACTGAGACACTGCTCCTCTAAATCAGATACCGAGACACTGCTCCTCTAATTCAGATACCGAGACACTGCTCCTCTAAATCAGATACCGAGACGCTGCTCCTCTAAATCAAATACCGAAACACTGCTCCTCTAAATCAGATACCGAGACACTGCTCCTCTAAATCAGATACCCTCTAAATCAGATACCGAGACACTGCTCCTCTAAATCAGATACCGAGACACTGCTCCTCTAAATCAGATACCGAGACGCTGCTCCTCTAAATCAGATACCGAGACACTGCTACTCTAAATCAGATACCGAGACACTGCTCCTCTAAATCAGATACCGAGACACTGCTCCTCTAAATCAAATACCGGGACACTGCTCCTATAAATCAGATACTGAGACACTTCTCCTCTAAATCAGATAACGAGACACTGCTCCACTAAATCAGATACGGAGACACTGCTCCTCCAAATCAGAAACTGAAACACTGCTCCTCTAAATCAGATACCCTCTAAATCAGATACGGGGACACTGCTCCTCTAAATCAGAAACTGAAACACTGCTCCTCTAAATCAGATACCGAGATGCTGCTCCTCTAAATCAAATACTGAGACACTGCTCCTCTAAATCAGATAACGAGACACTGCTCCACTAAATCAGATACGGGGACACTGCTCCTCTAAATCAGAAACTGAAACACTGCTCCTCTAAATCAGATACCGAGACACAGCTCCTCTAAATCTGATACAGAGACGCTGCTCCTCTAAATCAAATACCGGGACACAGCTCCTCTAAATCAGATACCGAGACACTGCTCCTCTAAATCAAATACCGGGACACTGCCCCTCTAAATCAGATACTGAGACACTGCTCCTCCAAATCAGATAACGAGACACTGCTCCACTAAATCAGATACGGGGACACTGCTCCTCTAAATCAGAAACTGAAACACTGCTCCTCTAAATCAGATACCGAGATGCTGCTCCTCTAAGTCAAATACTGAGACACTGCTCCTCTAAATCAGATAACGAGACACTGCTCCACTAAATCAGATACGGGGACACTGCTCCTCTAAATCAGAAACTGAAACACTGCTCCTCTAAATCAGATACCGAGACACAGCTCCTCTAAATCTGATACAGAGACGCTGCTCCTCTAAATCAAATACCGGGACACAGCTCCTCTAAATCAGATACTGAGACACTGCTCCTTTAAATCTGATACTGAGACACTGCTCCTTGACATCAGATGCAGTGACACTGCTCCTTTAAATCAGATACGGAGACACTGCTCCTCTAAATCAGATACCGAGACACTGCATCTCTAAATTTGATACCGAGACACTGCTCCTCTAAATCAAATACCGAGACGCTGCTCCTCTAAATCAGATACGGAGACACTGCTCCTCTAAATCAGATACCGAGACACTGCTCCTCTAAATCAAATACCGGGACACTCCTCCTCTAAATCAGATACCGAGACACTGCTCCTGTAAATCAGATACCGAGACACTGCTCCTCGAAATCAGATACTGAGACACTGCTCCTCTAATTCAGATACTGAGACACTGCTCCTTTAAATCAGATACTGAGACACTGCTCCTCGAAATCAGATACCGAGACACTGCTCCTCTAAATCAGATACTGAGACACTGCTCCTCTAAATCAGATACTGAGACACTGCTCCTCTAAAGCAGATACCTAGACACTGCTCCTCTAAATCAGATACTGAGACACTTCTCCTCTAAATCAGATACTGAGACACTGCTCATCTAAATCAGATACTGAGACACTGCTCCTCTAAATCAGATACTGAGACACTGCTCCTCGAAATCAGATACCGAGACACTTCTCCTACAAATCAGATACCGAGACACTGCTCCTCTAAATCAGATACCGAGACACTGCTCCTCTAAATCAGATACCGAGACACAGCTCCTCTAAATCAGATACTGAGACACTGCTCCTCTAAATCAGATACCGAGACACTGCTCCTCTAAATCTGATACCGAGACACTGCTCCTCTAAATCAGATACCGAGACACAGCGCCTCTAAATCAGATACCGAGACACTGCTCCTCTAAATCAGATACCGAGACACTGCTCCTCTAAATCAGATACTGAGACACTGCTCCTCTAAATCAGATACCGAGACACTGCTCCTCTAAATCAGATACCGAGACACTGCTCCTCTAAATCAGATACCGAGACGCAGCTCCTCTAAATCAAATACCGAAACACTGCTCCTCTAAATCAGATACCGAGACACTGCTCCTCTAAATCAGATACCCTCTAAATCAGATACCGAGACACTGCTCCTCTAAATCAGATACCGAGACACTGCTCCTCTAAATCAGATACCGAGACGCTGCTCCTCTAAATCAGATACCGAGACACTGCTACTCTAAATCAGATACCGAGACACTGCTCCTCTAAATCAGATACCGAGACACTGCTCCTCTAAATCAAATACCGGGACACTGCTCCTCTAAATCAGATACTGAGACACTGCTCCTCTAAGTCAGATAACGAGACACTGCTCCACTAAATCAGATACGGAGACACTGCTCCTCCAAATCAGAAACTGAAACACTGCTCCTCTAAATCAGATACCGAGACACTGCTCCTCTAATTCAGATACCCTCTAAATCAGATACCGAGACACTGCTCCTCTATATCAGATACCGAGACGCTGCTCCTCTAAATCAAATACCGAGACGCTGCTCCTCTGAATCAGATACTGAGACACTGCTCCTCTAAATCAGATACCGAGACACTGCTCCTCTAAATCAGATACCGAGACACAGCTCCTCTAAATCAGATACTGAGACACTGCTCCTCTAAATCAGATACCGAGACACAGCTCCTCTAAATCAGATACTGAGCCACTGCTCCTCTAAATCAGATACCGAGACACTGCTCCTCTAAATCTGAAACCGAGACACTGCTCCTCTAAATCAGATACCGAGACACAGCGCCTCTAAATCAGATACCGAGACACTGCTCCTCTAAATCAGATACCGAGACACTGCTCCTCTAAATCAGATACCGAGACACTGCTCCTCTAAATCAGATACCGAGACACTGCTCCTCTATATCAGATACCGAGACACTGCTCCTCTAAATCAGATACCGAGACGCTGCTCCTCTAAATCAGATACCGAGACGCTGCTCCTCTAAATCAGATACCGAGACACTGCTCCTCTAAATCAGATACTGAGACACTGCTCCTCTAAATCAGATACTGAGACACAGCTCCTCTAAAGCAGATACCTAGACACTGCTCCTCTAAATCAGATACTGAGACACTGCTCCTCTAAATCAGATACTGAGACACTGCTCATCTAAATCAGATACTGAGACACTGCTCCTCTAAATCAGATACTGAGACACAGCTCCTCGAAATCAGATACCGAGACACTTCTCCTATAAATCAGATACCGAGACACTGCTCCTCTAAATCAGATACCGAGACACTGCTCCTCTAAATCAGATACCGAGACACAGCTCCTCTAAATCAGATACTGAGACACTGCTCCTCTAAATCAGATACCGAGACACTGCTCCTCTAAATCTGATACCGAGACACTGCTCCTCTAAATCAGATACCGAGACACAGCGCCTCTAAATCAGATACCGAGACACTGCTCCTCTAAATCAGATACCGAGACACTGCTCCTCTAAACCAGATACTGAGACACTGCTCCTCTAAATCAGATACCGAGACACTGCTCCTCTAATTCAGATACCGAGACACTGCTCCTCTAAATCAGATACCGAGACGCTGCTCCTCTAAATCAAATACCGAAACACTGCTCCTCTAAATCAGATACCGAGACACTGCTCCTCTAAATCAGATACCCTCTAAATCAGATACCGAGACACTGCTCCTCTAAATCAGATACCGAGACACTGCTCCTCTAAATCAGATACCGAGACGCTGCTCCTCTAAATCAGATACCGAGACACTGCTACTCTAAATCAGATACCGAGACACTGCTCCTCTAAATCAGATACCGAGACACTGCTCCTCTAAATCAAATACCGGGACACTGCTCCTATAAATCAGATACTGAGACACTTCTCCTCTAAATCAGATAACGAGACACTGCTCCACTAAATCAGATACGGAGACACTGCTCCTCCAAATCAGAAACTGAAACACTGCTCCTCTAAATCAGATACCCTCTAAATCAGATACGGGGACACTGCTCCTCTAAATCAGAAACTGAAACACTGCTCCTCTAAATCAGATACCGAGATGCTGCTCCTCTAAATCAAATACTGAGACACTGCTCCTCTAAATCAGATAACGAGACACTGCTCCACTAAATCAGATACGGGGACACTGCTCCTCTAAATCAGAAACTGAAACACTGCTCCTCTAAATCAGATACCGAGACACAGCTCCTCTAAACCTGATACAGAGACGCTGCTCCTCTAAATCAAATACCGGGACACAGCTCCTCTAAATCAGATACTGAGACACTGCTCCTTTAAATCTGATACTGAGACACTGCTCCTTGACATCAGATGCAGTGACACTGCTCCTTTAAATCAGATACGGAGACACTGCTCCTCTAAATCAGATACCGAGACACTGCATCTCTAAATTTGATACCGAGACACTGCTCCTCTAAATCAAATACCGAGACGCTGCTCCTCTAAATCAGATACGGAGACACTGCTCCTCTAAATCAGATACCGAGACACTGCTCCTCTAAATCAAATACCGGGACACTCCTCCTCTAAATCAGATACCGAGACACTGCTCCTGTAAATCAGATACCGAGACACTGCTCCTCGAAATCAGATACTGAGACACTGCTCCTCTAAATCAGATACTGAGACACTGCTCCTTTAAATCAGATACTGAGACACTGCTCCTCGAAATCAGATACCGAGACACTGCTCCTCTAAATCAGATACTGAGACACTGCTCCTCTAAATCAGATACTGAGACACTGCTCCTCTAAAGCAGATACCTAGACACTGCTCCTCTAAATCAGATACTGAGACACTGCTCCTCTAAATCAGATACTGAGACACTGCTCATCTAAATCAGATACTGAGACACTGCTCCTCTAAATCAGATACTGAGACACTGCTCCTCGAAATCAGATACCGAGACACTTCTCCTACAAATCAGATACCGAGACACTGCTCCTCTAAATCAGATACCGAGACACTGCTCCTCTAAATCAGATACCGAGACACAGCTCCTCTAAATCAGATACTGAGACACTGCTCCTCTAAATCAGATACCGAGACACTGCTCCTCTAAATCTGATACCGAGACACTGCTCCTCTAAATCAGATACCGAGACACAGCGCCTCTAAATCAGATACCGAGACACTGCTCCTCTAAATCAGATACCGAGACACTGCTCCTCTAAATCAGATACTGAGACACTGCTCCTCTAAATCAGATACCGAGACACTGCTCCTCTAAATCAGATACCGAGACACTGCTCCTCTAAATCAGATACCGAGACGCTGCTCCTCTAAATCAAATACCGAAACACTGCTCCTCTAAATCAGATACCGAGACACTGCTCCTCTAAATCAGATACCCTCTAAATCAGATACCGAGACACTGCTCCTCTAAATCAGATACCGAGACACTGCTCCTCTAAATCAGATACCGAGACGCTGCTCCTCTAAATCAGATACCGAGACACTGCTACTCTAAATCAGATACCGAGACACTGCTCCTCTAAATCAGATACCGAGACACTGCTCCTCTAAATCAAATACCGGGACACTGCTCCTCTAAATCAGATACTGAGACACTGCTCCTCTAAGTCAGATAACGAGACACTGCTCCACTAAATCAGATACGGAGACACTGCTCCTCCAAATCAGAAACTGAAACACTGCTCCTCTAAATCAGATACCGAGACACTGCTCCTCTAATTCAGATACCCTCTAAATCAGATACCGAGACACTGCTCCTCTATATCAGATACCGAGACGCTGCTCCTCTAAATCAAATACCGAGACGCTGCTCCTCTGAATCAGATACTGAGACACTGCTCCTCTAAATCAGATACCGAGACACTGCTCCTCTAAATCAGATACCGAGACACAGCTCCTCTAAATCAGATACTGAGACACTGCTCCTCTAAATCAGATACCGAGACACAGCTCCTCTAAATCAGATACTGAGCCACTGCTCCTCTAAATCAGATACCGAGACACTGCTCCTCTAAATCTGAAACCGAGACACTGCTCCTCTAAATCAGATACCGAGACACAGCGCCTCTAAATCAGATACCGAGACACTGCTCCTCTAAATCAGATACCGAGACACTGCTCCTCTAAATCAGATACCGAGACACTGCTCCTCTAAATCAGATACCGAGACACTGCTCCTCTAAATCAGATACCGAGACACTGCTCCTCTATATCAGATACCGAGACACTGCTCCTCTAAATCAGATACCGAGACGCTGCTCCTCTAAATCAGATACCGAGACGCTGCTCCTCTAAATCAGATACCGAGACACTGCTCCTCTAAATCAGATACTGAGACACTGCTCCTCTAAATCAGATACTGAGACACAGCTCCTCTAAAGCAGATACCTAGACACTGCTCCTCTAAATCAGATACTGAGACACTGCTCCTCTAAATCAGATACTGAGACACTGCTCATCTAAATCAGATACTGAGACACTGCTCCTCTAAATCAGATACTGAGACACTGCTCCTCGAAATCAGATACCGAGACACTTCTCCTATAAATCAGATACCGAGACACTGCTCCTCTAAATCAGATACCGAGACACTGCTCCTCTAAATCAGATACCGAGACACAGCTCCTCTAAATCAGATACTGAGACACTGCTCCTCTAAATCAGATACCGAGACACTGCTCCTCTAAATCTGATACCGAGACACTGCTCCTCTAAATCAGATACCGAGACACAGCGCCTCTAAATCAGATACCGAGACACTGCTCCTCTAAATCAGATACCGAGACACTGCTCCTCTAAACCAGATACTGAGACACTGCTCCTCTAAATCAGATACCGAGACACTGCTCCTCTAATTCAGATACCGAGACACTGCTCCTCTAAATCAGATACCGAGACGCTGCTCCTCTAAATCAAATACCGAAACACTGCTCCTCTAAATCAGATACCGAGACACTGCTCCTCTAAATCAGATACCCTCTAAATCAGATACCGAGACACTGCTCCTCTAAATCAGATACCGAGACACTGCTCCTCTAAATCAGATACCGAGACGCTGCTCCTCTAAATCAGATACCGAGACACTGCTACTCTAAATCAGATACCGAGACACTGCTCCTCTGAATCAGATACCGAGACACTGCTCCTCTAAATCAAATACCGGGACACTGCTCCTCTAAATCAGATACTGAGACACTTCTCCTCTAAATCAGATAACGAGACACTGCTCCACTAAATCAGATACGGAGACACTGCTCCTCCAAATCAGAAACTGAAACACTGCTCCTCTAAATCAGATACCGAGACACTGCTCCTCTAATTCAGATACCCTCTAAATCAGATACCGAGACACTGCTCCTCTATATCAGATACCGAGACGCTGCTCCTCTAAATCAAATACCGAGACGCTGCTCCTCTGAATCAGATACTGAGACACTGCTCCTCTAAATCAGATACCGAGACACTGCTCCTCTAAATCAGATACCGAGACACAGCTCCTCTAAATCAGATACTGAGACACTGCTCCTCTAAATCAGATACCGAGACACAGCTCCTCTAAATCAGATACTGAGACACTGCTCCTCTAAATCAGATACCGAGACACTGCTCCTCTAAATCTGAAACCGAGACACTGCTCCTCTAAATCAGATACCGAGACACAGTGCCTCTAAATCAGATACCGAGACACTGCTCCTCTAAATCAGATACCGAGACACTGCTCCTCTAAATCAGATACCGAGACACTGCTCCTCTAAATCAGATACCGAGACACTGCTCCTCTAAATCAGATACCGAGACACTGCTCCTCTAAATCAGATACCGAGACACTGCTCCTCTATATCAGATACCGAGACACTGCTCCTCTAAATCAGATACCGAGACGCTGCTCCTCTAAATCAGATACCGAGACGCTGCTCCTCTAAATCAGATACCGAGACACTGCTCCTCTAAATCAGATACCGAGACACTGCTCCTCTAAATCAGATACCGAGACACTGCTCCTCTAATTCAGATACCCTCTAAATCAGATACCGAGACACTGCTCCTCTATATCAGATACCGAGACACTGCTCCTCTAAATCAGATACCGAGACGCTGTTCCTCTAAATCAGATACCGAGACACTGCTCCTCTAAATCAGATACCGAGACACTGCTCCTCTAAATCAGATACTGAGACACTGCTCCTCTAATTCAGATACCCTCTAAATCAGATACCGAGACACTGCTCCTCTATATCAGATACCGAGACACTGCTCCACTAAATCAGATACGGAGACACTGCTCCTCTAAATCAGAAACTGAAACACTGCTCCTCTAAATCAGATACCGAGACGCTGCTCCTCTAAATCAGATATTGACACACTGCTCCTCTAAATCTGATACCCAGACACTGCTCCTCTAAATCTGATACAGAGACGCTGCTCCTCTAAATCAAATACCGGGACACTGCTCCTCTAAATCAGATACTGAGACACTGCTCATTTAAATCAGATACTGAGACACTGCTCCTTGAAATCAGATACAGTGACACTGCTCCTCTAAATCAAATACCGGGACACTGCTCCTCTAAATCAGAGACTGAGACACTGCTCCTCTAAATCAGATAACGAGACACTGCTCCACTAAATCAAATACCGGGACACTGCTCCTCTAAATCAGAGACTGAGACACTGCTCCTCTAAATCAGATAACGAGACACTGCTCCACTAAATCAGATACTGAGACACTGCTCCTCTAAATCAGATACCGAGACACTGCTCCTCTAAATCAAATACCGGGACACTGCTCCTCTAAATCAGAGACTGAGACACTGCTCCTCTAAATCAGATAACGAGACACTGCTCCACTAAATCAGATACCAAGACACTGCTCCTCTAAATCAAATACCGGGACACTGCTCCTCTAAATCAGAAACTGAAAAACTGCTCCTCTAAATCAGATAACGAGACACTGCATCTCTAAATCAGATACCGAGACGCTGCTCCTCTAAATCAGGTACCGAGACATTGCTCCTCTAAATCAGATACCGAGACACTGCTCCTCTGAATCAGATACCGAGACACTGCTCCTCTAAATCAGATACCGAGACACTGCTCCTCTAAATCAGATACCGAGACACTGCTCCTCTAAATCAGATACCGAGACACTGCATCTCTAAATCAGATACCGAGACGCTGCTCCTCTAAATCAGGTACCGAGACATTGCTCCTCTAAATCAGATACCGAGACACTGCTCCTCTAAATCAGATACCGAGACGCTGCTCCTCTAAATCAGGTACCGAGACACTGCTCCTCTAAATCAGGTACCGAGACATTGCTCCTCTAAATCAGATACCGAGACATTGCTCCTCTAAATCAGATACCGAGACACTGCTCCTCTAAATCAGATACTGAGACACTGCTCCTCTAAATCAAATACCGGGACACTGCTCCTCTAAATCAGATACCGAGACACTGCTCCTCTAAATCAGAAGCCGAGACACTGCTCCTCTAAATCAGATACTGAGACACTGCTCCTCTAATTCAGATACCGAGACGCTGCTCCTCTAAATCAGATAGCGAGACACTGCTACTCTAAATCAGATACCGAGACACTGCTCCTCTAAATCAGATACCGAGACACTGCTCCTCTAAATCAAATACCGGGACACTGCCCCTCTAAATCAGATACTGAGACACTGCTCCTCTAAATCAGATAACGAGACACTGCTCCACTAAATCAGATACGGGGACACTGCTCCTCTAAATCAGAAACTGAAACACTGCTCCTCTAAATCAGATACCGAGATGCTGCTCCTCTAAATCAGATAACGAGACACTGCTCCTCTAAATCAGATAACGAGACACTGCTCCTCTAAATCAGAAACTGAAACACTGCTCCTCTAAATCAGATACCGAGATGCTGCTCCTCTAAATCTGATACCGAGACACTGCTCCTCTAAATCTGATACAGAGACGCTGCTCCTCTAAATCAAATACCGGGACACAGCTCCTCTAAATCAGATACTGAGACACTGCTCCTTTAAATCTGATACTGAGACACTGCTCCTTGACATCAGATACAGTGACACTGCTCCTTTAAATCAAATACCGAGACGCTGCTCCTCTAAATCAGATAACGAGACACTGCTCCTCTAAATCAGATAACGAGACACTGCTCCTCTAAATCAGAAACTGAAACACTGCTCCTCTAAATCAGATACCGAGATGCTGCTCCTCTAAATCTGATACCGAGACACTGCTCCTCTAAATCTGATACAGAGACGCTGCTCCTCTAAATCAAATACCGGGACACAGCTCCTCTAAATCAGATACTGAGACACTGCTCCTTTAAATCTGATACTGAGACACTGCTCCTTGACATCAGATACAGTGACACTGCTCCTTTAAATCAGATACGGAGACACTGCTCCTCTAAATCAGAAACTGAAACACTGCTCCTCTAAATCAGATACTGAGACACTGCTCCTCTAAATCAGATACCGAGACACTGCATCTCTAAATTTGATACCGAGACACTGCTCCTCTAAATCAAATACCGAGACACTGCTCCTCTAAATCAAATACCGGGACACTGCCCCTCTAAATCAGATACTGAGACACTGCTCCTCCAAATCAGATAACGAGACACTGCTCCACTAAATCAGATACGGGGACACTGCTCCTCTAAATCAGAAACTGAAACACTGCTCCTCTAAATCAGATACCGAGATGCTGCTCCTCTAAATCAAATACTGAGACACTGCTCCTCTAAATCAGATAACGAGACACTGCTCCACTAAATCAGATACGGGGACACTGCTCCTCTAAATCAGAAACTGAAACACTGCTCCTCTAAATCAGATACCGAGACACAGCTCCTCTAAATCTGATACAGAGACGCTGCTCCTCTAAATCAAATACCGGGACACAGCTCCTCTAAATCAGATACTGAGACACTGCTCCTTTAAATCTGATACTGAGACACTGCTCCTTGACATCAGATGCAGTGACACTGCTCCTTTAAATCAGATACGGAGACACTGCTCCTCTAAATCAGAAACTGAAACACTTCTCCTCTAAATCAGATACCGAGACGCTGCTCCTCTCAATCAAATACCGAGACGCTGCTCCTCTAAATCAGATATTGAGATACTGCTCCTCTAAATCAGATACCGAGACACTGCTCCTCTAAATCAAATACCGGGACACTGCTCCTCTAAATCAGAGACTGAGACACTGCTCCTCTAAATCAGATAACGAGACACTGCTCCACTAAATCAAATACCGGGACACTGCTCCTCCAAATCAGAGACTGAGACACTGCTCCTCTAAATCAGATAACGAGACACTGCTCCACTAAATCAGATACTGAGACACTGCTCCTCTAAATCAGATACCGAGACACTGCTCCTCTAAATCAAATACCGGGACACTGCTCCTCTAAATCAGAGACTGAGACACTGCTCCTCTAAATCAGATAACGAGACACTGCTCCACTAAATCAGATACTGAGACACTGCTCCTCTAAATCAGATACCGAGACACTGCTCCTCTAAATCAGATACCAAGACACTGCTCCTCTAAATCAAATACCGGGACACTGCTCCTCTAAATCAGAAACTGAAAAACTGCTCCTCTAAATCAGATAACGAGACACTGCATCTCTAAATCAGATACCGAGACGCTGCTCCTCTAAATCAGGTACCGAGACATTGCTCCTCTAAATCAGATACCGAGACACTGCTCCTCTAAATCAGATACCGAGACACTGCTCCTCTAAATCAGATACCGAGACACTGCTCCTCTAAATCAGATACCGAGACACTGCATCTCTAAATCAGATACCGAGACGCTGCTCCTCTAAATCAGGTACCGAGACATTGCTCCTCTAAATCAGATACCGAGACACTGCTCCTCTAAATCAGATACCGAGACGCTGCTCCTCTAAATCAGGTACCGAGACACTGCTCCTCTAAATCAGGTACCGAGACATTGCTCCTCTAAATCAGATACCGAGACATTGCTCCTCTAAATCAGATACCGAGACACTGCTCCTCTAAATCAGATACTGAGACACTGCTCCTCTAAATCAAATACCGGGACACTGCTCCTCTAAATCAGATACCGAGACACTGCTCCTCTAAATCAGAAGCCGAGACACTGCTCCTCTAAATCAGATACTGAGACACTGCTCCTCTAATTCAGATGCCGAGACGCTGCTCCTCTAAATCAGATAGCGAGACACTGCTACTCTAAATCAGATACCGAGACACTGCTCCTCTAAATCAGATACCGAGACACTGCTCCTCTAAATCAAATACCGGGACACTGCCCCTCTAAATCAGATACTGAGACACTGCTCCTCTAAATCAGATAACGAGACACTGCTCCACTAAATCAGATACGGGGACACTGCTCCTCTAAATCAGATACTGAAACACTGCTCCTCTAAATCAGAAACTGAAACACTGCTCCTCTAAATCAGATACCGAGATGCTGCTCCTCTAAATCAGATAACGAGACACTGCTCCTCTAAATCAGATAACGAGACACTGCTCCTCTAAATCAGAAACTGAAACACTGCTCCTCTAAATCAGATACCGAGATGCTGCTCCTCTAAATCTGATACCGAGACACTGTTCCTCTAAATCTGATACAGAGACGCTGCTCCTCTAAATCAAATACCGGGACACAGCTCCTCTAAATCAGATACTGAGACACTGCTCCTTTAAATCTGATACTGAGACTCTGCTCCTTGACATCAGATACAGTGACACTGCTCCTTTAAATCAGATACGGAGACACTGCTCCTCTAAATCAGAAACTGAAACACTGCTCCTCTAAATCAGATACTGAGACACTGCTCCTCTAAATCAGATACCGAGACACTGCATCTCTAAATTTGATACCGAGACACTGCTCCTCTAAATCAAATACCGAGACACTGCTCCTCTAAATCAAATACCGGGACACTGCCCCTCTAAATCAGATACTGAGACACTGCTCCTCTAAATCAGATAACGAGACACTGCTCCACTAAATCAGATACGGGGACACTGCTCCTCTAAATCAGAAACTGAAACACTGCTCCTCTAAATCAGATACCGAGATGCTGCTCCTCTAAATCAAATACTGAGTCACTGCTCCTCTAAATCAGATAACGAGACACTGCTCCACTAAATCAGATACGGGGACACTGCTCCTCTAAATCAGAAACTGAAACACTGCTCCTCTAAATCAGATACCGAGACACAGCTCCTCTAAATCTCATACAGAGACGCTGCTCCTCTAAATCAAATACCGGGACGCAGCTCCTCTAAATCAGATACTGAGACACTGCTCCTTTAAATCTGATACTGAGACACTGCTCCTTGACATCAGATGCAGTGACACTGCTCCTTTAAATCAGATACGGAGACACTGCTCCTCTAAATCAGATACCGAGACACTGCATCTCTAAATTTGATACCGAGACACTGCTCCTCTAAATCAAATACCGAGACGCTGCTCCTCTAAATCAGATACGGAGACACTGCTCCTCTAAATCAGATACCGAGACACTGCTCCTCTAAATCAAATACCGGGACACTCCTCCTCTAAATCAGATACCGAGACACAGCTCCTGTAAATCAGATACCGAGACACTGCTCCTCGAAATCAGATACTGAGACACTGCTCCTCTAAATCAGATACTGAGACACTGCTCCTTTAAATCAGATACTGAGACACTGCTCCTCGAAATCAGATACCGAGACACTGCTCCTCTAAATCAGATACTGAGACACTGCTCCTCTAAATCAGATACTGAGACACTGCTCCTCTAAAGCAGATACCTAGACACTGCTCCTCTAAATCAGATACTGAGACACTGCTCCTCTAAATCAGATACTGAGACACTGCTCATCTAAATCAGATACTGAGACACTGCTCCTCTAAATCAGATACTGAGACACTGCTCCTCGAAATCAGATACCGAGACACTTCTCCTATAAATCAGATACCGAGACACTGCTCCTCTAAATCAGATACCGAGACACTGCTCCTCTAAATCAGATACCGAGACACAGCTCCTCTAAATCAGATACTGAGACACTGCTCCTCTAAATCAGATACCGAGACACTGCTCCTCTAAATCTGATACCGAGACACTGCTCCTCTAAATCAGATACCGAGACACAGCGCCTCTAAATCAGATACCGAGACACTGCTCCTCTAAATCAGATACCGAGACACTGCTCCTCTAAATCAGATACTGAGACACTGCTCCTCTAAATCAGATACCGAGACACTGCTCCTCTAATTCAGATACCGAGACACTGCTCCTCTAAATCAGATACCGAGACGCTGCTCCTCTAAATCAAATACCGAAACACTGCTCCTCTAAATCAGATACCGAGACACTGCTCCTGTAAATCAGATACCCTCTAAATCAGATACCGAGACACTGCTCCTCTAAATCAGATACCGAGACACTGCTCCTCTAAATCAGATACCGAGACGCTGCTCCTCTAAATCAGATACCGAGACACTGCTACTCTAAATCAGATACCGAGACACTGCTCCTCTAAATCAGATACCGAGACACTGCTCCTCTAAATCAAATACCGGGACACTGCTCCTCTAAATCAGATACTGAGACACTGCTCCTCCAAATCAGATAACGAGACACTGCTCCACTAAATCAGATACGGAGACACTGCTCCTCCAAATCAGAAACTGAAACACTGCTCCTCTAAATCAGATACCGAGACACTGCTCCTCTAATTCAGATACCCTCTAAATCAGATACCGAGACACTGCTCCTCTATATCAGATACCGAGACGCTGCTCCTCTAAATCAAATACCGAGACGCTGCTCCTCTGAATCAGATACTGAGACACTGCTCCTCTAAATCAGATACCGAGACACTGCTCCTCTAAATCAGATACCGAGACACAGCTCCTCTAAATCAGATACTGAGACACTGCTCCTCTAAATCAGATACCGAGACACATCTCCTCTAAATCAGATACTGAGACACTGCTCCTCTAAATCAGATACCGAGACACTGCTCCTCTAAATCTGAAACCGAGACACTGCTCCTCTAAATCAGATACCGAGACACAGCGCCTCTAAATCAGATACCGAGACACTGCTCCTCTAAATCAGATACCGAGACACTGCTCCTCTAAATCAGATACCGAGACACTGCTCCTCTAAATCAGATACCGAGACACTGCTCCTCTAAATCAGATACCGAGACACTGCTCCTCTATATCAGATACCGAGACACTGCTCCTCTAAATCAGATACCGAGACGCTGCTCCTCTAAATCAGATACCGAGACGCTGCTCCTCTAAATCAGATACCGAGACACTGCTCCTCTAAATCAGATACTGAGACACTGCTCCTCTAAATCAGATACTGAGACACTGCTCCTCTAAAGCAGATACCTAGACACTGCTCCTCTAAATCAGATACTGAGACACTGCTCCTCTAAATCAGATACTGAGACACTGCTCATCTAAATCAGATACTGAGACACTGCTCCTCTAAATCAGATACTGACACACTGCTCCTCGAAATCAGATACCGAGACACTTCTCCTATAAATCAGATACCGAGACACTGCTCCTCTAAATCAGATACCGAGACACTGCTCCTCTAAATCAGATACCGAGACACAGCTCCTCTAAATCAGATACTGAGACACTGCTCCTCTAAATCAGATACCGAGACACTGCTCCTCTAAATCTGATACCGAGACACTGCTCCTCTAAATCAGATACCGAGACACAGCGCCTCTAAATCAGATACCGAGACACTGCTCCTCTAAATCAGATACCGAGACACTGCTCCTCTAAATCAGATACTGAGACACTGCTCCTCTAAATCAGATACCGAGACACTGCTCCTCTAATTCAGATACCGAGACACTGCTCCTCTAAATCAGATACCGAGACGCTGCTCCTCTAAATCAAATACCGAAACACTGCTCCTCTAAATCAGATACCGAGACACTGCTCCTCTAAATCAGATACCCTCTAAATCAGATACCGAGACACTGCTCCTCTAAATCAGATACCGAGACACTGCTCCTCTAAATCAGATACCGAGACGCTGCTCCTCTAAATCAGATACCGAGACACTGCTGCTCTAAATCAGATACCGAGACACTGCTCCTCTAAATCAAATACCGGGACACTGCTCCTCTAAATCAGATACTGAGACACTGCTCCTCTAAATCAGATAACGAGACACTGCTCCACTAAATCAGATACGGAGACACTGCTCCTCCAAATCAGAAACTGAAACACTGCTCCTCTAAATCAGATACCGAGACACTGCTCCTCTAATTCAGATACCCTCTAAATCAGATACCGAGACACTGCTCCTCTATATCAGATACCGAGACGCTGCTCCTCTAACTCAAATACCGAGACGCTGCTCCTCTGAATCAGATACTGAGACACTGCTCCTCTAAATCAGATACCAAGACACTGCTCCTCTAAATCAGATACCGAGACACAGCTCCTCTAAATCAGATACTGAGACACTGCTCCTCTAAATCAGATACCGAGACACAGCTCCTCTAAATCAGATACTGAGACACTGCTCCTCTAAATCAGATACCGAGACACTGCTCCTCTAAATCTGAAACCGAGACACTGCTCCTCTAAATCAGATACCGAGACACAGCGCCTCTAAATCAGATACCGAGACACTGCTCCTCTAAATCAGATACCGAGACACTGCTCCTCTAAATCAGATACCGAGACACTGCTCCTCTAAATCAGATACCGAGACACTGCTCCTCTAAATCAGATACCGAGACACTGCTCCTCTAAATCAGATACCGAGACACTGCTCCTCTAAATCAGATACCGAGACGCTGCTCCTCTAAATCAGATACCGAGACGCTGCTCCTCTAAATCAGATACCGAGACACTGCTCCTCTAAATCAGATTCCGAGACACTGCTCCTCTAAATCAGATACCGAGACACTGCTCCTCTAATTCAGATACCCTCTAAATCAGATACCGAGACACTGCTCCTCTATATCAGATACCGAGACACTGCTCCTCTAAATCAGATACCGAGACGCTGCTCCTCTAAATCAGATACCGAGACACTGCTCCTCTAAATCAGATACCGAGACACTGCTCCTCTAAATCAGATACCGAGACACTGCTCCTCTAATTCAGATACCCTCTAAATCAGATACCGAGACACTGCTCCTCTATATCAGATACCGAGACACTGCTCCACTAAATCAGATACGGAGACACTGCTCCTCTAAATCAGAAACTGAAACACTGCTCCTCTAAATCAGATACCGAGACGCTGCTCCTCTAAATCAGATATTGACACACTGCTCCTCTAAATCTGATACCCAGACACTGCTCCTCTAAATCAGATACCGAGACACTGCTCCTCTAATTCAGATACCCTCTAAATCAGATACCGAGACACTGCTCCTCTATATCAGATACCGAGACGCTGCTCCTCTAACTCAAATACCGAGACGCTGCTCCTCTGAATCAGATACTGAGACACTGCTCCTCTAAATCAGATACCAAGACACTGCTCCTCTAAATCAGATACCGAGACACAGCTCCTCTAAATCAGATACTGAGACACTGCTCCTCTAAATCAGATACCGAGACACAGCTCCTCTAAATCAGATACTGAGACACTGCTCCTCTAAATCAGATACCGAGACACTGCTCCTCTAAATCTGAAACCGAGACACTGCTCCTCTAAATCAGATACCGAGACACAGCGCCTCTAAATCAGATACCGAGACACTGCTCCTCTAAATCAGATACCGAGACACTGCTCCTCTAAATCAGATACCGAGACACTGCTCCTCTAAATCAGATACCGAGACACTGCTCCTCTAAATCAGATACCGAGACACTGCTCCTCTAAATCAGATACCGAGACACTGCTCCTCTATATCAGATACCGAGACACTGCTCCTCTAAATCAGATACCGAGACGCTGCTCCTCTAAATCAGATACCGAGACGCTGCTCCTCTAAATCAGATACCGAGACACTGCTCCTCTAAATCAGATTCCGAGACACTGCTCCTCTAAATCAGATACCGAGACACTGCTCCTCTAATTCAGATACCCTCTAAATCAGATACCGAGACACTGCTCCTCTATATCAGATACCGAGACACTGCTCCTCTAAATCAGATACCGAGACGCTGCTCCTCTAAATTAGATACCGAGACACTGCTCCTCTAAATCAGATACCGAGACACTGCTCCTCTAAATCAGATACCGAGACACTGCTCCTCTAATTCAGATACCCTCTAAATCAGATACCGAGACACTGCTCCTCTATATCAGATACCGAGACACTGCTCCACTAAATCAGATACGGAGACACTGCTCCTCTAAGTCAGAAACTGAAACACTGCTCCTCTAAATCAGATACCGAGACGCTGCTCCTCTAAATCAGATATTGACACACTGCTCCTCTAAATCTGATACCCAGACACTGCTCCTCTAAATCTGATACAGAGACGCTGCTCCTCTAAATCAAATACCGGGACACTGCTCCTCTAAATCAGATACTGAGACACTGCTCCTTTAAATCAGATACTGAGACACTGCTCCTTGAAATCAGATACAGTGACACTGCTCCTTTAAATCAGATACGGAGACACTGCTCCTCTAAATCAGAAACTGAAACACAGCTCCTCTAAATCAGATACCGAGACGCTGCTCCTCTCAATCAAATAACGAGACGCTGCTCCTCTAAATCAGATATTGAGACACTGCTCCTCTTAATCTGATACCGAGACACTGCTCCTCTAAATCAAATACCGGGACACTGCTCCTCTAAATCAGAGACTGAGACACTGCTCCTCTAAATCAGATAACGAGACACTGCTCCACTAAATCAGATACTGAGACACTGCTCCTCTAAATCAGAAACTGAAAAACTGCTCCTCTAAATCAGATAACGAGACACTGCATCTCTAAATCAGATACCGAGACGCTGCTCCTCTAAATCAGGTACCGAGACACTGCTCCTCTAAATCAGATACCGAGACACTGCTCCTCTAAGTCAGATACCGAGACACTGCTCCTCTAAATCTGATACATAGATGCTGCTCCTCTAAATCAAATACCGGGACACTGCTCCTCTAAATCAGATACTGAGACACTGCTCCTTTAAATCAGATACTGAGACATTGCTCCTCTAAATCAGATACCGAGACACTGCTCCTCTAAATCAGATACCGAGACACTGCTCCTCTAAATCAGATACCGAGACACTGCTCCTCTAAATCAGATACCGAGACGCTGCTCCTCTAAATCAGATACTGAGACACTGCTCCTCGAAATCAGATACCGAGACACTTCTCCGATAAATCAGATACCGAGACACTGCTCCTCTAAATCAGATACCGAGACACTGCTCCTCTAAATCAGATACCGAGACACAGCTCCTCTAAATCAGATACTGAGACACTGCTCCTCTAAATCAGATACCGAGACACTGCTCCTCTATATCAGATACCGAGACACTGCTCCTCTAAATCAGATACCGAGACGCTGCTCCTCTAAATCAGATACCGAGACACTGCTACTCTAAATCAGATACCGAGACACTGCTCCACTAAATCAGATACGGAGACACTGCTCCTCCAAATCAGAAACTGAAACACTGCTCCTCTAAATCAGATACCGAGACACTGCTCCTCTAATTCAGATACCCTCTAAATCAGATACCGAGACACTGCTCCTCTATATCAGATACCGAGACGCTGCTCCTCTAACTCAAATACCGAGACGCTGCTCCTCTGAATCAGATACTGAGACACTGCTCCTCTAAATCAGATACCAAGACACTGCTCCTCTAAATCAGATACCGAGACACAGCTCCTCTAAATCAGATACTGAGACACTGCTCCTCTAAATCAGATACCGAGACACAGCTCCTCTAAATCAGATACTGAGATACTGCTCCTCTAAATCAGATACCGAGACACTGCTCCTCTAAATCTGAAACCGAGACACTGCTCCTCTAAATCAGATACCGAGACACAGCGCCTCTAAATCAGATACCGAGACACTGCTCCTCTAAATCAGATACCGAGACACTGCTCCTCTAAATCAGATACCGAGAAACTGCTCCTCTAAATCAGATACCGAGACACTGCTCCTCTAAATCAGATACCGAGACACTGCTCCTCTAAATCAGATACCGAGACACTGCTCCTCTATATCAGATACCGAGACACTGCTCCTCTAAATCAGATACCGAGACGCTGCTCCTCTAAATCAGATACCGAGACGCTGCTCCTCTAAATCAGATACCGAGACACTGCTCCTCTAAATCAGATTCCGAGACACTGCTCCTCTAAATCAGATACCGAGACACTGCTCCTCTAATTCAGATACCCTCTATATCAGATACCGAGACACTGCTCCTCTATATCAGATACCGAGACACTGCTCCTCTAAATCAGATACCGAGACGCTGCTCCTCTAAATCAGATACCGAGACACTGCTCCTCTAAATCAGATACCGAGACACTGCTCCTCTAAATCAGATACCGAGACACTGCTCCTCTAATTCAGATACCCTCTAAATCAGATACCGAGACACTGCTCCTCTATATCAGATACCGAGACACTGCTCCACTAAATCAGATACGGAGACACTGCTCCTCTAAATCAGAAACTGAAACACTGCTCCTCTAAATCAGATACCGAGACGCTGCTCCTCTAAATCAGATATTGACACACTGCTCCTCTAAATCTGATACCCAGACACTGCTCCTCTAAATCTGATACAGAGACGCTGCTCCTCTAAATCAAATACCGGGACACTGCTCCTCTAAATCAGATACTGAGACACTGCTCCTTTAAATCAGATACTGAGACACTGCTCCTTGAAATCAGATACAGTGACACTGCTCCTTTAAATCAGATACGGAGACACTGCTCCTCTAAATCAGAAACTGAAACACTGCTCCTCTAAATCAGATACCGAGACGCTGCTCCTCTCAATCAAATAACGAGACGCTGCTCCTCTAAATCAGATATTGAGACACTGCTCCTCTTAATCTGATACCGAGACACTGCTCCTCTAAATCAAATACCGGGACACTGCTCCTCTAAATCAGAGACTGAGACACTGCTCCTCTAAATCAGATAACGAGACACTGCTCCACTAAATCAGATACTGAGACACTGCTCCTCTAAATCAGAAACTGAAAAACTGCTCCTCTAAATCAGATAACGAGACACTGCATCTCTAAATCAGATACCGAGACGCTGCTCCTCTAAATCAGGTACCGAGACACTGCTCCTCTAAATCAGATACCGAGACACTGCTCCTCTAAGTCAGATACCGAGACACTGCTCCTCTAAATCTGATACATAGATGCTGCTCCTCTAAATCAAATACCGGGACACTGCTCCTCTAAATCAGATACTGAGACACTGCTCCTTTAAATCAGATACTGAGACATTGCTCCTCTAAATCAGATACCGAGACACTGCTCCTCTAAATCAGATACCGAGACACTGCTCCTCTAAATCAGATACCGAGACACTGCTCCTCTAAATCAGATACCGAGACGCTGCTCCTCTAAATCAGATACTGAGACACTGCTCCTCGAAATCAGATACCGAGACACTTCTCCGATAAATCAGATACCGAGACACTGCTCCTCTAAATCAGATACCGAGACACTGCTCCTCTAAATCAGATACCGAGACACAGCTCCTCTAAATCAGATACTGAGACACTGCTCCTCTAAATCAGATACCGAGACACTGCTCCTCTATATCAGATACCGAGACACTGCTCCTCTAAATCAGATACCGAGACGCTGCTCCTCTAAATCAGATACCGAGACACTGCTACTCTAAATCAGATACCGAGACACTGCTCCTCTAAATCAGATACCGAGACACTGCTCCTCTAAATCAAATACCGGGACATTGCTCCTCTAAATCAGATACCGAGACACTGCTCCTCTAAATCAGATACCGAGACACTGCTCCTCTAAATCAGATACCGAGACACTGCTCCTCTAAATCAGATACCGAGACACTGCTCCTCTAAATCAGATACCGAGACACTGCTCCTCTAAAGCAGATACCGAGACACTGCTCCTCTAAATCAGATACCGAGACACTGCTCCTCTAAATCAGATACCGAGACACTGCTCCTCTAAATCAGATACCGAGAAGCTGCTCCTCTAAATCAAATACCGGGACACTGCTCCTCTAAATCAGATACCGAGACACTGCTCCTTTAAATCAGATACCGAGACACTGCTCCTTTAAATCAGATGCCGAGACACTGCTCCTCTAAATCAGAAACCGAGACACTGCTCCTCTAAATCAGATACTGAGACACTGCTCCTTTAAATCAGATACTGAGACACTGCTCCTCTGAATCAGATACCGAGACACTGCTCCTCTAAATCAGAAACCGAGACACTGCTCCTCTAAATCAGATACTGAGACACTGCTCCTTTAAATCAGATACTGAGACACTGCTCCTCTAAATCAGATACTGAAACACTGCTCCTCTAAAGCAGATACTGAGACACTGCTACTCTAAATCAGATACTGAGACACTGCTCCTCTAAATCAGATACTGAGACACTGCTCATCTAAATCAGATACTGAGACACTGCTCCTCTAAATCAGATACTGAGACACTTCTCCTCTAAATCAGATACCGAGACACTGCTCCTCTAAATCAGATACCGAGACGCTGCTCCTCTAAATCAGATACCGAGACACTGCTACTCTAAATCAGATACCGAGACACTGCTCCTCTAAATCAGATACCGAGACACTGCTCCTCTAAATCAAATACCGGGACACTGCTCCTCTAAATCAGATACTGAGACACTGCTCCTCTAAATCAGATAACGAGACACTGCATCTCTAAATCAGATACTGAGACACTGCTACTCTAAATCAGATACCGAGACACTGCTCCTCTAAATCAGATACCGAGACACTGCTCCTCTAAATCAAATACCGGGACACTGCTCTACTAAATCAGAAACTGAAACACTGCTCCTCTAAATCAGATACCGAGACACTGCATCTCTAAATCAGATACTGAGACACTGCTCCACTAAATCAGATACGGAGACACTGCTCCTCTAAATCAGAAACTGAAACACTGCTCCTCTAAATCAGATACCGAGACACTGCATCTCTAAATCAGATACCGAGATGCTGCTCCTCTAAATCAAATACCGAGATGCTGCTCCTCTAAATGAAAAACTGAGACACTGCTCCTCTAAATCTGATACCCAGACACTGCTCCTATAAATCTGATACAGAGACGCTGCTCCTCTAAATCAAATACCGGGACACTGCTCCTCTAAATCAGATACTGAGACACTGCTCCTTTAAATCAGATACTGAGACACTGCTCCTTGAAATCAGATACAGTGACACTGCTCCTTTAAATCAGATACGGAGACACTGCTCCTCTAAATCAGAAACTGAAACACTGCTCCTCTAAATCAGATACCGAGACGCTGCTCCTCTCAATCAAATACCGAGACGCTGCTCCTCTAAATCAGATATTGAGATACTGCTCCTCTAAATCAGATACCGAGACACTGCTCCTCTAAATCAAATACCGGGACACTGCTCCTCTAAATCAGAGACTGAGACACTGCTCCTCTAAATCAGATAACGAGACAATGCTCCACTAAATCAAATACCGGGACACTGCTCCTCTAAATCAGAGACTGAGACACTGCTCCTCTAAATCAGATAACGAGACACTGCTCCACTAAATCAGATACTGAGACACTGCTCCTCTAAATCAGATACCGAGACACTGCTCCTCTAAATCAAATACCGGGACACTGCTCCTCTAAATCAGAGACTGAGACACTGCTCCTCTAAATCAGATAACGAGACACTGCTCCACTAAATCAGATACTGAGACACTGCTCCTCTAAATCAGATACCGAGACACTGCTCCTCTAAATCAGATACCAAGACACTGCTCCTCTAAATCAAATACCGGGACACTGCTCCTCTAAATCAGAAACTGAAAAACTGCTCCTCTAAATCAGATAACGAGACACTGCATCTCTAAATCAGATACCGAGACGCTGCTCCTCTAAATCAGGTACCGAGACATTGCTCCTCTAAATCAGATACCGAGACACTGCTCCTCTAAATCAGATACCGAGACACTGCTCCTCTAAATCAGATACCGAGACACTGCTCCTCTAAATCAGATACCGAGACACTGCTCCTCTAAATCAGATACCGAGACACTGCATCTCTAAATCAGATACCGAGACGCTGCTCCTCTAAATCAGATACCGAGACACTGCTCCTCTAAATCAGATACCGAGACACTGCTCCTCTAAATCAGGTACCGAGACACTGCTCCTCTAAATCAGGTACCGAGACATTGCTCCTCTAAATCAGATACTGAGACATTGCTCCTCTAAATCAGATACCGAGACACTGCTCCTCTAAATCAGATACTGAGACACTGCTCCTCTAAATCAGGTACCGAGACATTGCTCCACTAAATCAGATACCGAGAGACTGCTCCTCTAAATCAGATACCGAGACACTGCTCCTCTAAATCAGATACCGAGACACTGCTCCTCTAAATCAGATACCGAGACACTGCTCCTCTAAATCTGATACATAGACGCTGCTCCTCTAAATCAAATACCGGGACACTGCTCCTCTAAATCAGATACTGAGACACTGCTCCTTTAAATCAGATACTGAGACATTGCTCCTCTAAATCAGATACTGAGACACTGCTCCTCTAAATCAGATACCGAGACACTGCTCCTCTAAATCAGATACCGAGACACTGCTCCTCTAAATCAGATACCGAGTCACTGCTCCTCTAAATCAGATACTGAGACACTGCTCCTCTAATTCAGATACCAAGACACTGCTCCTCTAAATCAGATACCGAGACACTGCTCCTCTAAATCAGATACCGAGAGACTGCTCCTCTAAATCAGATACCGAGACACTGCTCCTCTAAAGCAGATACCGAGACACTGCTCCTCTAAATCAGATACCGAGAGACTGCTCCTCTAAATCAGATACCGAGACACTGCTCCTCTAAAGCAGATACCGAGACACTGCTCCTCCAAATCACATACCGAGACACTGCTCCTCTAAATCAGATACCGAGACACTGCTCCTCTAAATCAGATACCGAGACGCTGCTCCTCTAAATCAGATACTGAGACACTGCTCCTCGAAATCAGATACCGAGACACTTCTCCGATAAATCAGATACCGAGACACTGCTCCTCTAAATCAGATACCGAGACACTGCTCCTCTAAATCAGATACCGAGACACAGCTCCTCTAAATCAGATACTGAGACACTGCTCCTCTAAATCAGATACCGAGACACTGCTCCTCTATATCAGATACCGAGACACTGCTCCTCTAAATCAGATACCGAGACGCTGCTCCTCTAAATCAGATACCGAGACACAGCGCCTCTAATTCAGATACCGAGACACTGCTACTCTAAATCAGATACCGAGACACTGCTCCTCTAAATCAGATACCGAGACACTGCTCCTCTAAATCAAATACCGGGACACTGCTCCTCTAAATCAGATACCGAGACACTGCTCCTCTAAATCAGATACCGAGACACTGCTCCTCTAAATCAGATACCGAGACACTGCTCCTCTAAATCAAATACCGGGACACTGCTCCTCTAAATCAGATACCGAGACACTGCTCCTCTAAATCAGATACCGAGACACTGCTCCTCTAAATCAGATAGCGAGACACTGCTCCTCTAAAGCAGATACCGAGACACTGCTCCTCTAAATCAGATACCGAGACACTGCTCCTCTAAATCAGATACCGAGACAATGCTCCTCTAAATCAGATACCGAGACGCTGCTCCTCTAAATCAAATACCGGGACACTGCTCCTCTAAATCAGATACCGAGACACTGCTCCTTTAAATCAGATACCGAGACACTGCTCCTTTAAATCAGATGCCGAGACACTGCTCCTCTAAATCAGAAACCGAGACACTGCTCCTCTAAATCAGATACTGAGACACTGCTCCTTTAAATCAGATACTGAGACACTGCTCCTCTGAATCAGATACCGAGACACTGCTCCTCTAAATCAGATACTGAGACACTGCTCCTTTAAATCAGATACTGAGATACTGCTCCTCTAAATCAGATCCTGAGACACTGCTCCTCTAAAGCAGATACTGAGACACTGCTCCTCTAAATCAGATACCGAGACACTGCTCCTCTATATCAGATCCAGAGACACTGCTCCTCTAAATCAGATACTGAGACACTGCTCCTCGACATCAGATACCGAGACACATCTCCTATAAATCAGATACCGAGACACTGCTCCTCTAAATCAGATACCGAGACACTGCTCCTCTAAATCAGATACCGAGACACAGCTCCTCTAAATCAGATACTGAGACACTGCTCCTCTAAATCAGATACCGAGACACTGCTCCTCTAAATCAGATACTGAGACACTGCTCCTCTAAATCAGATACCGAGACACAGCTCCTCTAAATCAGATACTGAGACACTGCTCCTCTAAATCAGATACCGAGACACAGCTCCTCTAAATCAGATACCGAGACACAGCTCCTCTAAATCAGATACTGAGACACTGCTCCTCTAAATCAGATACCGAGACACAGCTCCTCTAAATCAGATACTGAGACACTGCTCCTCTAAATCAGATACCGAGACACAGCTCCTCTAAATCAGATACCGAGACACAGCTCCTCTAAATCAGATACTGAGACACTGCTCCTCTAAATCTGATACCGAGACACTGCTCCTCTAAATCAGATACCGAGACACAGCGCCTCTAAATCAGATACCGAGACACTGCTCCTCTAAATCAGATACCAAGACACTGCTCCTCTAAATCAGATACCGAGACACTGCTCCTCTAAATCAGATACCGAGAGACTGCTCCTCTAAATCAGATACCGAGACACTGCTCCTCTAAAGCAGATACCGAGACACTGCTCCTCTAAATCAGATACCGAGACACTGCTCCTCTAAATCAGATACCGAGACACTGCTCCTCTAAAGCAGATACCGAGACACTGCTCCTCCAAATCACATACCGAGACACTGCTCCTCTAAATCAGATACCGAGACACTGCTCCTCTAAATCAGATACCGAGACGCTGCTCCTCTAAATCAGATACTGAGACACTGCTCCTCGAAATCAGATACCGAGACACTTCTCCGATAAATCAGATACCGAGACACTGCTCCTCTAAATCAGATACCGAGACACTGCTCCTCTAAATCAGATACCGAGACACAGCTCCTCTAAATCAGATACTGAGACACTGCTCCTCTAAATCAGATACCGAGACACTGCTCCTCTATATCAGATACCGAGACACTGCTCCTCTAAATCAGATACCGAGACGCTGCTCCTCTAAATCAGATACCGAGACACAGCGCCTCTAATTCAGATACCGAGACACTGCTACTCTAAATCAGATACCGAGACACTGCTCCTCTAAATCAGATACCGAGACACTGCTCCTCTAAATCAAATACCGGGACACTGCTCCTCTAAATCAGATACCGAGACACTGCTCCTCTAAATCAGATACCGAGACACTGCTCCTCTAAATCAGATAGCGAGACACTGCTCCTCTAAAGCAGATACCGAGACACTGCTCCTCTAAATCAGATACCGAGACACTGCTCCTCTAAATCAGATACCGAGACACTGCTCCTCTAAATCAGATACCGAGACGCTGCTCCTCTAAATCAAATACCGGGACATTGCTCCTCTAAATCAGATACCGAGACACTGCTCCTTTAAATCAGATACCGAGACACTGCTCCTTTAAATCAGATGCCGAGACACTGCTCCTCTAAATCAGAAACCGAGACACTGCTCCTCTAAATCAGATACTGAGACACTGCTCCTTTAAATCAGATACTGAGACACTGCTCCTCTGAATCAGATACCGAGACACTGCTCCTCTAAATCAGAAACCGAGACACTGCTCCTCTAAATCAGATACTGAGACACTGCTCCTTTAAATCAGATACTGAGACACTGCTCCACTAAATCAGATCCTGAGACACTGCTCCTCTAAAGCAGATACTGAGACACTGCTACTCTAAATCAGATACTGAGACACTGCTCCTCTAAATCAGATACCGAGACACTGCTCCTCTATATCAGATCCAGAGACACTGCTCCTCTAAATCAGATACTGAGACACTGCTCCTCGACATCAGATACCGAGACACTTCTCCTATAAATCAGATACGGAGACACTGCTCCTCTAAATCAGATACCGAGACACTGCTCCTCTAAATCAGATACCGAGACACAGCTCCTCTAAATCAGATACTGAGACACTGCTCCTCTAAATCAGATACCGAGACACTGCTCCTCTAAATCAGATACTGAGACACTGCTCCTCTAAATCAGATACCGAGACACAGCTCCTCTAAATCAGATACTGAGACACTGCTCCTCTAAATCAGATACCGAGACACTGCTCCTCTAAATCAGATACCGAGACACTGCTCCTCTAAATCAAATACCGGGACACTGCTCCTCTAAATCAGATACCGAGACACTGCTCCTCTAAATCAGATACCGAGACACTGCTCCTCTAAATCAGATACCGAGACACTGCTCCTCTAAATCAAATACCGGGACACTGCTCCTCTAAATCAGATACCGAGACACTGCTCCTCTAAATCAGATACCGAGACACTGCTCCTCTAAATCAGATAGCGAGACACTGCTCCTCTAAAGCAGATACCGAGACACTGCTCCTCTAAATCAGATACCGAGACACTGCTCCTCTAAATCAGATACCGAGACACTGCTCCTCTAAATCAGATACCGAGACGCTGCTCCTCTAAATCAAATACCGGGACACTGCTCCTCTAAATCAGATACCGAGACACTGCTCCTTTAAATCAGATACCGAGACACTGCTCCTTTAAATCAGATGCCGAGACACTGCTCCTCTAAATCAGAAACCGAGACACTGCTCCTCTAAATCAGATACTGAGACACTGCTCCTTTAAATCAGATACTGAGACACTGCTCCTCTGAATCAGATACCGAGACACTGCTCCTCTAAATCAGATACTGAGACACTGCTCCTTTAAATCAGATACTGAGACACTGCTCCTCTAAATCAGATCCTGAGACACTGCTCCTCTAAAGCAGATACTGAGACACTGCTCCTCTAAATCAGATACCGAGACACTGCTCCTCTATATCAGATCCAGAGACACTGCTCCTCTAAATCAGATACTGAGACACTGCTCCTCGACATCAGATACCGAGACACATCTCCTATAAATCAGATACCGAGACACTGCTCCTCTAAATCAGATACCGAGACACTGCTCCTCTAAATCAGATACCGAGACACAGCTCCTCTAAATCAGATACTGAGACACTGCTCCTCTAAATCAGATACCGAGACACTGCTCCTCTAAATCAGATACTGAGACACTGCTCCTCTAAATCAGATACCGAGACACAGCTCCTCTAAATCAGATACTGAGACACTGCTCCTCTAAATCAGATACCGAGACACAGCTCCTCTAAATCAGATACCGAGACACAGCTCCTCTAAATCAGATACTGAGACACTGCTCCTCTAAATCAGATACCGAGACACAGCTCCTCTAAATCAGATACTGAGACACTGCTCCTCTAAATCAGATACCGAGACACAGCTCCTCTAAATCAGATACCGAGACACAGCTCCTCTAAATCAGATACTGAGACACTGCTCCTCTAAATCTGATACCGAGACACTGCTCCTCTAAATCAGATACCGAGACACAGCGCCTCTAAATCAGATACCGAGACACTGCTCCTCTAAATCAGATACCAAGACACTGCTCCTCTAAATCAGATACCGAGACACTGCTCCTCTAAATCAGATACCGAGAGACTGCTCCTCTAAATCAGATACCGAGACACTGCTCCACTAAAGCAGATACCGAGACACTGCTCCTCTAAATCAGATACCGAGAGACTGCTCCTCTAAATCAGATACCGAGACACTGCTCCTCTAAAGCAGATACCGAGACACTGCTCCTCCAAATCACATACCGAGACACTGCTCCTCTAAATCAGATACCGAGACACTGCTCCTCTAAATCAGATACCGAGACGCTGCTCCTCTAAATCAGATACTGAGACACTGCTCCTCGAAATCAGATACCGAGACACTTCTCCGATAAATCAGATACCGAGACACTGCTCCTCTAAATCAGATACCGAGACACTGCTCCTCTAAATCAGATACCGAGACACAGCTCCTCTAAATCAGATACTGAGACACTGCTCCTCTAAATCAGATACCGAGACACTGCTCCTCTATATCAGATACCGAGACACTGCTCCTCTAAATCAGATACCGAGACGCTGCTCCTCTAAATCAGATACCGAGACACAGCGCCTCTAATTCAGATACCGAGACACTGCTACTCTAAATCAGATACCGAGACACTGCTCCTCTAAATCAGATACCGAGACACTGCTCCTCTAAATCAAATACCGGGACACTGCTCCTCTAAATCAGATACCGAGACACTGCTCCTCTAAATCAGATACCGAGACACTGCTCCTCTAAATCAGATAGCGAGACACTGCTCCTCTAAAGCAGATACCGAGACACTGCTCCTCTAAATCAGATACCGAGACACTGCTCCTCTAAATCAGATACCGAGACACTGCTCCTCTAAATCAGATACCGAGACGCTGCTCCTCTAAATCAAATACCGGGACATTGCTCCTCTAAATCAGATACCGAGACACTGCTCCTTTAAATCAGATACCGAGACACTGCTCCTTTAAATCAGATGCCGAGACACTGCTCCTCTAAATCAGAAACCGAGACACTGCTCCTCTAAATCAGATACTGAGACACTGCTCCTTTAAATCAGATACTGAGACACTGCTCCTCTGAATCAGATACCGAGACACTGCTCCTCTAAATCAGAAACCGAGACACTGCTCCTCTAAATCAGATACTGAGACACTGCTCCTTTAAATCAGATACTGAGACACTGCTCCACTAAATCAGATCCTGAGACACTGCTCCTCTAAAGCAGATACTGAGACACTGCTACTCTAAATCAGATACTGAGACACTGCTCCTCTAAATCAGATACCGAGACACTGCTCCTCTATATCAGATCCAGAGACACTGCTCCTCTAAATCAGATACTGAGACACTGCTCCTCGACATCAGATACCGAGACACTTCTCCTATAAATCAGATACGGAGACACTGCTCCTCTAAATCAGATACCGAGACACTGCTCCTCTAAATCAGATACCGAGACACAGCTCCTCTAAATCAGATACTGAGACACTGCTCCTCTAAATCAGATACCGAGACACTGCTCCTCTAAATCAGATACTGAGACACTGCTCCTCTAAATCAGATACCGAGACACAGCTCCTCTAAATCAGATACTGAGACACTGCTCCTCTAAATCAGATACCGAGACACAGCTCCTCTAAATCAGATACCGAGACACAGCTCCTCTAAATCAGATACTGAGACACTGCTCCTCTAAATCAGATACCGAGACACAGCTCCTCTAAATCAGATACTGAGACACTGCTCCTCTAAATCAGATACCGAGACACAGCTCCTCTAAATCAGATACCGAGACACAGCTCCTCTAAATCAGATACTGAGACACTGCTCCTCTAAATCTGAAAAGCGAGACACTGCTCCTCTAAATCAGATACCGAGACACAGCGCCTCTAAATCAGATACCGAGACACTGCTCCTCTAAATCAGATACCGAGACACAGCTCCTCTAAATCAGATACCGAGACACAGCTCCTCTAAATCAGATACTGAGACACTGCTCCTCTAAATCAGATACCGAGACACAGCTCCTCTAAATCAGATACTGAGACACTGCTCCTCTAAATCAGATACCGAGACACAGCTCCTCTAAATCAGATACCGAGACACAGCTCCTCTAAATCAGATACTGAGACACTGCTCCTCTAAATCTGAAAAGCGAGACACTGCTCCTCTAAATCAGATACCGAGACACAGCGCCTCTAAATCAGATACCGAGACACTGCTCCTCTAAATCAGATACCGAGACACTGCTCCTCTAAATCAGATACCGAGACACTGCTCCTCTAAATCAGATACCGAGACACTGCTCCTCTAAATCAGATACCGAGACACTGCTCCTCTAAATCAGATACCGAGACACTGCTCCTCTAAATCAGATACCGAGACACTGCTCCTCTAATTCAGATACCGAGACACTGCTCCTCTAAATCAGATACTGAGACACTGCTCCTCTAAATCTGATACCGAGACACTGCTCCTCTAAATCAGATACCGAGACACAGCGCCTCTAAATCAGATACCGAGACACTGCTCCTCTAAATCAGATACCGAGACACTGCTCCTCTAAATCAGATACCGAGACACTGCTCCTCTAAATCAGATACCGAGACACTGCTCCTCTAAATCAGATACCGAGACACTGCTCCTCTAAATCAGATACCGAGACGCTGCTCCTCTAAATCAGATACCGAGACGCTGCTCCTCTAAATCAGATACCGAGACACTGCTACTCTAAATCAGATACCGAGACACTGCTCCTCTAAATCAGATACCGAGACACTGCTCCTCTAAATCAAATACCGGGACACTGCCCCTCTAAATCAGATACTGAGACACTGCTCCTCTAAATCAGATAACGAGACACTGCTCCACTAAATCAGATTCCGAGATGCTGCTCCTCTAAATCGAATACCGAGACGCTGCTCCTCTAAATCAGATATTGAGACACTGCTCCTCTAAATCTGATACCGAGACACAGCTCCTCTAAATCTGATACAGAGACGCTGCTCCTCTAAATCAAATACCGGGACACAGCTCCTCTAAATCTGATACAGAGACGCTGCTCCTCTAAATCAAATACCGAGACGCTGCTCCTCTAAATCAGATATTGAGACACTGCTCCTCTAAATCAAATACCGGGACACAGCTCCTTTAAATCAGATATGGAGACACTGCTCCTCTAAATCAGAAACTGAAACACTGCTCCTCTAAATCAGATACCGAGACACTGCATCTCTAAATCAGATACTGAGACACTGCTCCTCTAAATCAGATACTGAGACACTGCTCCTTGAAATCAGATACAGTGACACTGCTCCTTTAAATCAGATACGGAGACGCTGCTCCTCTAAATCAGAAACTGAAACTCTGCTCCTCTAAATCAGATACCGAGACGCTGCTCCTCTCAATCAAATACCGAGACGCTGCTCCTCTAAATCAGATACTGAGACACTGCTCCTCGAAATCAGATACCGAGACACTTCTCCTATAAATCAGATACCGAGACACTGCTCCTCTAAATCAGATACCGAGACACTGCTCCTCTAAATCAGATACCGAGACACAGCTCCTCTAAATCAGATACTGAGACACTGCTCCTCTAAATCAGATACCGAGACACTGCTCCTCTAAATCAGATACCGAGACACAGCTCCTCTAAATCAGATACCGAGACACTGCTCCTCTGGGGTAGGTGGGACCTCTACAAACAGGATGGTCTTCACCTGAACCAGAGGGGTACCAATATCCTGGGGGGGAGATTTGTTAGTGCTCTTCGGGGGGGTTTAAACTAAATCAGCAGGGGAATGGGAACCTAAATTGTAGTTCCAGTGTACAGGCTGTTGAGAGTAGTGAGGTAGGGGATAAGGTTACAGGGACGCAAGAGGGCACTGGCAAGCAAGAACTTGGTTTAAAGTGTGTCTACTTCAACGCCAGGAGCATCCGGAATAAGGTGGGTGAGCTTGCAGCATGGGTTGGTACCTGGGATCCTGATGTTGTGGCCATTTCAGAGACATGGGTAGAGCAGGGGCAGGAATGGATGTTGCAGGTTCCGGGATTTAGATGTTTCAGAAAGAACAGAGAAGAGGGTAAAAGAGGGGGGGGTGTGGCATTGTTAATCAAGGAAAGTATTACAGCGGCAGAAAGGACGTTTGAGGACTCGTCTACTGAGGTAGTATGGGCCGAGGTTAGAAACAGGAGAGGAGAGGTCACCCTGTTGGGAGTTTTCTATAGACCTCCGAATAGTTCCAGAGATGAAGAGGAAAGGATAGCGAAGATGATTCTCGACAGGAGCGAGAGTAACAAGGTAGTGGTTATGGGGGACTTTAACTTTCCAAATATTGACTGGAAATACTATAGTTCGAGTACTTTAGATGGGTCTGTTTTTGTCCAGTGTGTGCAGGAGGGTTTTCTGACACAGTATGTGGACAGGCCAACCAGGGGCGATGCCACATTGGATTTGGTACTGGGTAATGAACCCGGCCAGGTGTTCGATTTAGATGTAGGTGAGCACTTTGGCGATAGTGATCACAATTCGGTTAGGTTTACCTTAGCGATGGGCAGGGACAGGTATATACCGCAGGGCAAGAATTATAGCTGGGGGAAAGGAAATTATGACGCGATTAGGCAAGATTTAGGATGTGTAGGATGGGGAAGGAAACTGCAGGGGATGGGCACAAACGAAATGTGGAGCTTATTCAAGGAGCAGCTAATGCGTGTCCTTGATAAGTATGTACCTGTCAGGCAGGGAGGAAGTTGTCGAGCGAGGGAGCCGTGGTTTACTAAAGAAGTTGAAGCGCTTGTCAAGAGGAAGAGGGCGGCTTATGTTAGGATGAGACGTGAAGGCTCAGTTAGGGCGCTTGAGAGTTACAAGCTAGCCAGGAAGGATCTAAAGGGAGGGCTAAGAAGAGCAAGGAGAGGACACGAGAAGTCATTGGCGGATAGGATCAAAGAAAACCCTAAGGCTTTCTATAGGTATATCAGGAATAAACGAATGATAAGAGTTAGAACAGGGCCAATCAAGGATAGTAGTGGGATGTTGTGTGCGGAATCAGAGGAGATAGGGGAAGCGTTAAATGAATATTTTTCGTCAGTATTTACAGTAGAAAAAGAAAATGTTGCCGAGGAGATTACTGAGATACAGCCTACTAGGCTAGATGGGATTGAGATTCACAAGGAGGAGGTGTTAGCAATTTTGGAAAGAGTGAAAATAGATAAGTCCCCTGGGCCAGATGGGATTTATCCTAGGATTCTCTGGGAAGCCAGGGAGGAGATTGCAGAGCCGTTGTTGTTGATCTTTAAGTCGTCATTGTCGACAGGAGTAGTGCCGGAGGACTGGAGGATAGCAAATGTTGTCCCCTTGTTCAAGAAGGGGAGTAGAGACAGCCCTGGTAATTATAGACCTGTGAGCCTTACTTCGGTTGTGGGTAAAATGTTGGAAAAGGTTATAAGAGACAGGATTTATAATCATCTTGAAAAGAATAAGTTCATTTGCGATAGTCAGCACGGTTTTGTGAAAGGTAGGTCGTGCCTCACAAACCTTATTGAGTTTTTCGAGAAGGTGACCAAACAGGTGGATGAGGGTAAAGCCGTGGATGTGGTGTATATGGATTTCAGTAAGGCGTTTGATAAGGTTCCCCACGGTAGGCTATTGCAGAAAATACGGAAGTATGGGGTTGAAGGTGATTTAGAGCTTTGGATCAGAAATTGGCTAGCTGAAAGAAGACAGAGGGTGGTGGTTGATGGCAAATGTTCATCCTGGAGTTTAGTTACTAGTGGTGTACCGCAAGGTTCTGTTTTGGGGCCACTGCTGTTTGTCATTTTTATAAACGACCTGGATTAGGGTGTAGAAGGGTGGGTTAGTAAATTTGCGGATGACACGAAGGTCGGTGGAGTTGTGGATAGTGTAGAAGGGTGTTGTAGGGTACAGAGGGACATAGATAGGCTGCAGAGCTGGGCTGAGAGATGGCAAATGGAGTTTAATGCGGAGAAGTGTGAGGTGATTCACTTTGGAAGGAGTAACAGCAATGCAGAGTACTGGGCTAATGGGAAGATTCTTGGTAGTGTAGATGAGCAGAGAGATCTTGGTATCCAGGTACATAAATCCCTGAAAGTTGCTACCCAGGTTAATAGGGCTGTTAAGAAGGCATATGGTGTGTTAGCCTTTATTAGTAGGGGGATCGAGTTTCGGAGCCACGGGGTCATGATGCAGCTGTACAAAACTCTGGTGAGGCCGCACCTGGAGTATTGCGTGCAATTCTGGTCACCGCATTATAGGAAGGATGTCGAAGCTTTGGAAAGGGTGCAGAGGAGATTTACTAGGATGTTGCCTGGTATGGAAGGAAGGTCTTACGAGGAAAGGCTGAGGGACTTGGGGTTGTTTTCGTTAGAGAGAAGGAGGAGGAGAGGTGACTTAATAGAGACATACAAGATAATCAGAGGGTTAGATAGGGTGGATAGTGAGAGTCTTTTTCCTCGGATGAGGATGGCAAACACGAGGGGACATAGCTTTAAGTTGAGGGGTGAAAGATATAGGACAGATGTCAGAGGTAGTTTCTTTACGCAGAGAGTAGTAGGGGCGTGGAACGCCCTGCCTGCAACAGTAGTAGACTCGCCAACTTTAAGGGCATTTAAGTGGTCATTGGATAGACATATGGATGTAAATGGAATAGTGTAGGTCAGATGATCGGCGCAACATCGAGGGCCGAAGGGCCTGTACTGCGCTGTAATATTCTAATTCTAATTCTAATTCTAATTCTAAAAAATCTGATACCGAGACACTGCTCCTCTAAATCAGATACCGAGACACAGCGCCTCTAAATCAGATACCGAGACACTGCTCCTCTAAATCAGATACCGAGACACTGCTCCTCTAAATCAAATACCGGGACACTGCTCCTCTAAATCAGATACAGAGACACTGCTCCTGTAAATCAGATACCGAGACACTGCTCCTCGAAATCAGATACTGAGACACTGCTCCTCTAAATCAGATACTGAGACACTGCTCCTTTAAATCAGATACTGAGACACTGCTCCTCGAAATCAGATACCGAGACACTGCTCCTCTAAATCAGATACTGAGACACTGCTCCTCTAAATCAGATACTGAGTCACTGCTCCTCTAAATCAGATACTGAGACACTGCTCCTCTAAATCAGATACTGAGACACTGCTCATCTAAATCAGATACTGAGACACTGCTCCTCTAAATCAGATACTGAGACACTGCTCCTCTAAATCAGATACCGAGAAACTGCTCCTCTATATCAGATCCAGAGACACTGCTCCTCTAAATCAGATACTGAGACACTGCTCCTCGAAATCAGATACCGAGACACTTCTCCTATAAATCAGATACCGAGACACTGCTCCTCTAAATCAGATACCGAGACACTGCTCCTCTAAATCAGATACCGAGACACAGCTCCTCTAAATCAGATACTGAGACACTGCTCCTCTAAATCAGATACCGAGACACTGCTCCTCTGTATCAGATACCGAGACACTGCTCCTCTAAATCAGATACCGAGACGCTGCTCCTCTAAATCAGATACCGAGACACTGCTACTCTAAATCAGATACCGAGACACTGCTCCTCTAAATCAGATACCGAGACACTGCTCCTCTAAATCAAATACCGGGACACTGCTCCTCTAAATCAGATACCGAGACACTGCTCCTCTAAATCAGATACCGAGACACTGCTCCTCTAAATCAGATACCGAGACACTGCTCCTCTAAATCAGATACCGAGACACTGCTCCTCTAAATCAGATACCAAGACACTGCTCCTCTAAATCAGATACCGAGACACTGCTCCTCTAAATCAGATACCGAGACACTGCTCCTCTAAATCAGATAGCGAGACACTGCTCCTCTAAAGCAGATACCGAGACACTGCTCCTCTAAATCAGATACCGAGACACTGCTCCTCTAAATCAGATACCGAGACGCTGCTCCTCTAAATCAAATACCGGAACACTGCTCCTCTAAATCAGATACCGAGACACTGCTCCTTTAAATCAGATACCGAGTCACTGCTCCTCTAAATCAGGTACCGAGACACTGCTCCTCTAAATCAGATACTGAGACACTGCTCCTTTAAATCAGATACTGAGACACTGCTCCTCAGAATCAGATACCGAGACACTGCTCCTCTAAATCAGAAACCGAGACACTGCTCCTCTAAATCAGATACTGAGACACTGCTCCTTTAAATCAGATACTGAGACACTGCTCCTCTAAATCAGATACTGAGACACTGCTCCTCTAAAGCAGATACTGAGACACTGCTACTCTAAATCAGATACTGAGACACTGCTCCTCTAAATCAGATACTGAGACACTGCTCATCTAAATCAGATACTGAGACACTGCTCCTCTAAATCAGATACTGAGACACTGCTCCTCTAAATCAGATACCGAGACACTGCTCCTCTATATCAGATCCAGAGACACTGCTCCTCTAAATCAGATACTGAGACACTGCTCCTCGACATCAGATACCGAGACACTTCTCCTATAAATCAGATACCGAGACACTGCTCCTCTAAATCAGATATCGAGCCACTGCTCCTCTAAATCAGATACAGAGACACAGCTCCTCTAAATCAGATACTGAGACACTGCTCCTCTAAATCAGATACCGAGACACTGCTCCTCTAAATCTGATACCGAGACACTGCTCCTCTAAATCAGATACCGAGACACAGCGCCTCTAAATCAGATACCGAGACACTGCTCCTCTAAATCAGATACCGAGACACTGCTCCTCTAAATCAGATACCGAGACACTGCTCCTCTAAATCAGATACCGAGACACTGCTCCTCTAAATCAGATACTGAGACACTGCTCCTCTAAATCAGATACCGAGACGCTGCTCCTCAAAATCAAATACCGAAACGCTGCTCCTCTAAATCAGATACCGAGACACTGCTCCTCTAAATCAGAAGCCGAGACACTGCTCCTCTAAATCAGATACCGAGACACTGCTCCTCTAAATCAGATAGCGAGACACTGCTACTCTAAATCAGATACCGAGACACTGCTCCTCTAAATCAGATACCGAGACACTGCTCCTCTAAATCAGATAGCGAGACACTGCTACTCTAAATCAGATACCGAGACACTGCTCCTCTAAATCTGATACCGAGACACTGCTCCTCTAAATCTGATACCGAGACACTGCTCCTCTAAATCAAATACCGGGACACAGCTCCTCTAAATCAGATACTGAGACACTGCTCCTTTAAATCTGATACTGAGACACTGCTCCTTGACATCAGATACAGTGACACTGCTCCTTTAAATCAGATACCGAGACGCTGCTCCTCTAAATCAAATACCGAGACGCTGCTCCTCTAAATCAGATACGGAGACACTGCTCCTCTAAATCAGATACCGAGACACTGCTCCTCTAAATCAGATACGGAGACACTGCTCCTCTAAATCAGATACCGGGTCACTGCTCCTCTAAATCAGATACCGAGACACTGCTACTCTAAATCAGAAGCCGAGACACTGCTCCTCTAAATCAGATACCGAGACACTGCTCCTCTAAATCAGATACCGAGACGCTGCTCCTCTAAATCAGATACCGAGACACTGCTACTCTCAATCAGATACCGAGACACTGCTCCTCTAAATCAGATACCGAGACACTGCTCCTCTAAATCAGATACCGAGACGCTGCTCCTCTAAATCAGATAGCGAGACACTGCTCCTCTAAATCAGAAGCCGAGACACTGCTCCTCTAAATCAGATACTGAGACACTGCTCCTCTAAATCAGATAACGAGACACTGCTCCACTAAATCAGATACCGAGACACTGCTCCTCTAAATCAGAAACTGAAACACTGCTCCTCTAAATCAGATACCGAGACATTGCATCTCTAAATCAGATACCGAGATGCTGCTCCTCTAAATCAAATACCGAGACGCTGCTCCTCTAAATCAGATATTGAGACACTGCTCCTCTAAATCTGATACCGAGACACTGCTCCTGTAAATCTGATACAGAGACGCTGCTCCTCGAAATCAGATATTGAGACACTGCTCCTCTAAATCAGATACCAAGACACTGCTCCTCTAAATCTGATACAGAGACGCTGCTCCTCTAAATCAAATACCGGGACACAGCTCCTCTAAATCAGATACTGAGACACTGCTCCTTTAAATCTGATACTGAGACACTGCTCCTTGACATCAGATACAGTGACACTGCTCCTTTAAATCAGATACGGAGACACTGCTCCTCTAAATCAGATACTGAGACACTGCTCCTCTAAATCAAATACCGAGACGCTGCTCCTCTAAATCAGATACGGAGACACTGCTCCTCTAAATCAGATACCGAGCCACTGCTCCTCTAAATCAGATACAGAGACACAGCTCCTCTAAATCAGATACTGAGACACTGCTCCTCTAAATCAGATACCGAGACACTGCTCCTCTAAATCTGATACCGAGACACTGCTCCTCTAAATCAGATACCGAGACACAGCGCCTCTAAATCAGATACCGAGACACTGCTCCTCTAAATCAGATACCGAGACACTGCTCCTCTAAATCAGATACCGAGACACTGCTCCTCTAAATCAGATACCGAGACACTGCTCCTCTAAATCAGATACTGAGACACTGCTCCTCTAAATCAGATACCGAGACGCTGCTCCTCAAAATCAAATACCGAAACGCTGCTCCTCTAAATCAGATACCGAGACACTGCTCCTCTAAATCAGAAGCCGAGACACTGCTCCTCTAAATCAGATACCGAGACACTGCTCCTCTAAATCAGATAGCGAGACACTGCTACTCTAAATCAGATACCGAGACACTGCTCCTCTAAATCAGATACCGAGACACTGCTCCTCTAAATCAGATAGCGAGACACTGCTACTCTAAATCAGATACCGAGACACTGCTCCTCTAAATCTGATACCGAGACACTGCTCCTCTAAATCTGATACCGAGACACTGCTCCTCTAAATCAAATACCGGGACACAGCTCCTCTAAATCAGATACTGAGACACTGCTCCTTTAAATCTGATACTGAGACACTGCTCCTTGACATCAGATACAGTGACACTGCTCCTTTAAATCAGATACCGAGACGCTGCTCCTCTAAATCAAATACCGAGACGCTGCTCCTCTAAATCAGATACGGAGACACTGCTCCTCTAAATCAGATACCGAGACACTGCTCCTCTAAATCAGATACGGAGACACTGCTCCTCTAAATCAGATACCGGGTCACTGCTCCTCTAAATCAGATACCGAGACACTGCTACTCTAAATCAGAAGCCGAGACACTGCTCCTCTAAATCAGATACCGAGACACTGCTCCTCTAAATCAGATACCGAGACGCTGCTCCTCTAAATCAGATACCGAGACACTGCTACTCTCAATCAGATACCGAGACACTGCTCCTCTAAATCAGATACCGAGACACTGCTCCTCTAAATCAGATACCGAGACGCTGCTCCTCTAAATCAGATAGCGAGACACTGCTCCTCTAAATCAGAAGCCGAGACACTGCTCCTCTAAATCAGATACTGAGACACTGCTCCTCTAAATCAGATAACGAGACACTGCTCCACTAAATCAGATACCGAGACACTGCTCCTCTAAATCAGAAACTGAAACACTGCTCCTCTAAATCAGATACCGAGACATTGCATCTCTAAATCAGATACCGAGATGCTGCTCCTCTAAATCAAATACCGAGACGCTGCTCCTCTAAATCAGATATTGAGACACTGCTCCTCTAAATCTGATACCGAGACACTGCTCCTGTAAATCTGATACAGAGACGCTGCTCCTCGAAATCAGATATTGAGACACTGCTCCTCTAAATCAGATACCAAGACACTGCTCCTCTAAATCTGATACAGAGACGCTGCTCCTCTAAATCAAATACCGGGACACAGCTCCTCTAAATCAGATACTGAGACACTGCTCCTTTAAATCTGATACTGAGACACTGCTCCTTGACATCAGATACAGTGACACTGCTCCTTTAAATCAGATACGGAGACACTGCTCCTCTAAATCAGATACTGAGACACTGCTCCTCTAAATCAAATACCGAGACGCTGCTCCTCTAAATCAGATACGGAGACACTGCTCCTCTAAATCAGATACCGAGACACTGCTCCTCTAAATCAAATACCGGGACACTGCTCCTCGAAATCAGATACCGAGACACTGCTCCTGTAAATCAGATACCGAGACACTGCTCATCGAAATCAGATACTGAGACACTGCTCCTCTAAATCAGATACTGAGACATTGCTCCTTTAAATCAGATACTGAGACACTGCTCCTCGAAATCAGATACCGAGACACTGCTCCTCTGAATCAGATACCGAGACACTGCTCCTCTAAATCAGATACCGAGACACTGCTCCTCTAAATCAGATACTGAGACACTGCTCCTCTAAATCAGATACCGAGACACTGCTCCTCTAAATCAGATACTGAGACACTGCTCCTCTAAATCAGATACTGAGACACTGCTCCTCTAAAGCAGATACCTAGACACTGCTCCTCTAAATCAGATACTGAGACACTGCTCCTCTAAATCAGATACTGAGACACTGCTCATCTAAATCAGATACTGAGACACTGCTCCTCTAAATCAGATACTGAGACACTGCTCCTCTAAATCAGATACCGAGAAACTGCTCCTGTATATCAGATCCAGAGACACTGCTCCTCTAAATCAGATACTGAGACACTGCTCCTCGAAATCAGATACCGAGACACTTCTCCGATAAATCAGATACCGAGACACTGCTCCTCTAAATCAGATACTGAGACACTGCTCCTCTAAATCAGATACCGAGACACTGCTCCTCTAAATCAGATACTGAAACACTGCTCCTCTAAATCAGATACCGAGACACAGCTCCTCTAAATCAGATACCGAGACACTGCTCCTCTAAATCAGATACTGAAACACTGCTCCTCTAAATCAGATACCGAGACACAGCTCCTCTAAATCAGATACTGAGACACTGCTCCTCTAAATCAGATACCGAGACACTGCTCCTCTAAATCTGATACCGAGACACTGCTCCTCTAAATCAGATACCGAGACACAGCGCCTCTAAATCTGATACCGAGACACTGCTCCTCTAAATCAGATACCGAGACACTGCTCCTCTAAATCAGATACCGAGACACTGCTCCTCTAATTCAGATACCGAGACACTGCTCCTCTAAATCAGATACCGAGACGCTGCTCCTCTAAATCAAATACCGAAACACTGCTCCTCTAAATCAGATACCGAGACACTGCTCCTCTAAATCAGATACCCTCTAAATCAGATACCGAGACACTGCTCCTCTAATTCAGATACCGAGACACTGCTCCTCTAAATCAGATACCGAGACGCAGCTCCTCGAAATCAAATACCGAAACACTGCTCCTCTAAATCAAATACCGGGACACTGCTCCTCTAAATCAGATACTGAGACACTGCTCCTCTAAATCAGATAACGAGACACTGCTCCACTAAATCAGATACGGAGACACTGCTCCTCCAAATCAGAAACTGAAACACTGCTCCTCTAAATCAGATACCGAGACACTGCATCTCTAAATCAGATACCGAGACACTGCTCCTCTAATTCAGATACCCTCTAAATCAGATACCGAGACACTGCTCCTCTAAATCAGATACCGAGACACTGCTCCTCTAAATCAGATACCGAGACGCTGCTCCTCTAAATCAAATACCGAGACGCTGCTCCTCTGAATCAGATATTGAGACACTGCTTCTCTAAATCAGATACCGAGACACTGCTCCTCTAAATCAGATACCGAGACACAGCTCCTCTAAATCAGATACTGAGACACTGCTCCTCTAAATCAGATACCGAGACACAGCTCCTCTAAATCAGATACTGAGACACTGCTCCTCTAAATCAGATACCGAGACACTGCTCCTCTAAATCTGATACCGAGACACTGCTCCTCTAATTCAGATACCCTCTAAATCAGATACCGAGACACTGCTCCTCTATATCAGATACCGAGACACTGCTACTCTAAATCAGATACCGAGACACTGCTCCTCTAAATCAGATACCGAGACACTGCTCCTCTAAATCAGATACCGAGACGCTGCTCCTCTAAATCAGATACCGAGACACTGCTCCTCTAAATCAGATACCGAGACACTGCTCCTCTAAATCAGATACGGAGACACTGCTCCTCTAAATCAGAAACTGAAACACTGCTCCTCTAAATCAGATACCGAGACACTGCATCTCTAAATGAGATACCGAGATGCTGCTCCTCTAAATCAAATACCGAGACGCTGCTCCTCTAAATCAGATATTGACACACTGCTCCTCTAAATCAGATACCGAGACACTGCTCCACTAAATCAGATACGGAGACACTGCTCCTCTAAATCAGAAACTGAAACACTGCTCCTCTAAATCAGATACCGAGACACTGCATCTCTAAATCAGATACCGAGATGCTGCTCCTCTAAATCAGATACCGAGACACTGCTCCTCTAAATCAGATACCGAGACACTGCTCCACTAAATCAGATACGGAGACACTGCTCCTCTAAATCAGAAACTGAAACACTGCTCCTCTAAATCAGATACCGAGACACTGCATCTCTAAATCAGATACCGAGATGCTGCTCCTCTAAATCAAATACCGAGACACTGCATCTCTAAATCAGATACCGAGACACTGCTCCTCTAAATCTGATACAGAGACGCTGCTCCTCTAAATCAAATACCGGGACACTGCTCCTCTAAATCAGATACTGAGACACTGCTCCTTTAAATCAGATACTGAGACACTGCTCCTTGAAATCAGATACAGTGACACTGCTCCTTTAAATCAGATACGGAGACACTGCTCCTCTAAATCAGAAACTGAAACACTGCTCCTCTAAATCAGATACCGAGACACTGCTCCTCTCAATCAAATACCGAGACGCTGCTCCTCTAAATCAGATATTGAGACACTGCTCCTCTAAATCAGATACCGAGACACTGCTCCTCTCAATCAAATACCGAGACGCTGCTCCTCTAAATCAGATACCGAGACACTGCTCCTCTAAATCAGATACCGAGACACAGCTCCTCTATATCAGATACCGAGACACTGCTCCTCTAAATCAGATACCGAGACGCTGCTCCTCTAAATCAGATACCGCGACACTGCTACTCTAAATCAGACACCGAGACACTGCTCCTCTAAATCAGAAACCGAGACACTGCTCCTCTAAATCAAATACCGGGACACTGCTCCTCTAAATCAGATACCGAGACACTGCTCCTCTAAATCAGATACAGAGACACTGCTCCTCTAAATCAGATACCGAGATACTGCTCCTCTAAATCAGATACCGAGACACTGCTCCTCTAAATCAGATAGCGAGATACTGCTCCTCTAAAGCAGATACCGAGACACTGCTCCTCTAAATCAGATACCGAGACACTGCTCCTCTAAATCAGATACCGAGACGCTGCTCCTCTAAATCAGATACCGGGACGCTGCTCCTCTAAATCAGATACCGAGACACTGCTCCTTTAATTCAGATACCGAGACACTGCTCCTTTAAATCAGATGCCGAGACACTGCTCCTCTAAATCAGAAACCGAGACACTGCTCCTCTAAATCAGATACTGAGACACTGCTCCTTTAAATCAGATACTGAGACACTGCTCCTCTGAATCAGATACCGAGACACTGCTCCTCTAAATCAGAAACCGAGACACTGCTCCTCTAAATCAGATACTGAGACACTGCTCCTTTAAATCAGATACTGAGACACTGCTCCTCTAAATCAGATCCTGAGACACTGCTCCTCTAAAGCAGATACTGAGACACTGCTACTCTAAATCAGATACTGAGACACTGCTCCTCTAAATCAGATACGAAACACTGCTCCTCTATATCAGATCCAGAGACACTGCTCCTCTAAATCAGATACTGAGACACTGCTCCTCGACATCATATACCGAGACACATCTCCTATAAATCAGATACCGAGACACTGCTCCTCTAAATCAGATACCGAGACACTGCTCCTCTAAATCAGATACCGAGACACAGCTCCTCTAAATCAGATACTGAGACACTGCTCCTCTAAATCAGATACCGAGACACTGCTCCTCTAAATCTGATACCGAGACACTGCTCCTCGAAATCAGATACCGAGACACAGCGCCTCTAAATCAGATACCGAGACACTGCTCCTCTATATCAGATACCGAGACACTGCTCCTCTAAATCAGATACCGAGACACTGCTCCTCTAAATCAGATACCGAGACACTGCTCCTCTAATTCAGATACCGAGACACTGCTCCTCTAAATCAGATACCGAGACGCTGCTCCTCAAAATCAAATACCGAAACGCTGCTCCTCTAAATCAGATACCGAGACACTGCTCCTCTAAATCAGATACCGAGACACTGCTCCTCTAAATCAGATACCGAGACACTGCTCGTCTAAATCAAATACCGGGACACTGCCCCTCTAAATCTGATACCGAGACACAGCTCCTCTAAATCTGATACAGAGACGCTGCTCGTCTAAATCAAATACCGGGACACAGCTCCTCTAAATCAGATACCGAGACACTGCTCCTTTAAATCATATACCGAGACACTGCTCCTTTAAATCAGATATGGAGACACTGCTCCTCTAAATCAGAAACTGAAACACTGCTCCTCTAAATCAGATACCGAGACACTGCATCTCTAAATTTGATACCGAGACGCTGCTCCTCGAAATCAGATACTGAGACACTGCTCCTCTAAATCAGATACTGAGACACTGCTCCTTTAAATCAGATACTGAGACACTGCTCCTCGAAATCAGATACCGAGACACTGCTCCTCTAAATCAGATACCGAGACACAGCTCCTCTAAATCAGATACTGAGACACTGCTCCTCTAAATCAGATACCGAGACACTGCTCCTCTAAATCTGATACCGAGACACTGCTCCTCTAAATCAGATACCGAGACACAGCGCCTCTAAATCAGATACCGAGACACTGCTCCTCTATATCAGATACCGAGACACTGCTCCTCTAAATCAGATACCGAGACACTGCTCCTCTAAATCAGATACCGAGACGCTGCTCCTCTAAATCAGATAGCGAGACACTGCTACTCTAATTCAGATACCGAGACACTGCTCCTCTAAATCAGAAGCCGAGACACTGCTCCTCTAAATCAGATACTGAGACACTGCTCCACTAAATCAGATACGGGGACACTGCTCCTCTAAATCAGAAACTGAAACACTGCTCCTCTAAATCAGATTCCGAGATGCTGCTCCTCTAAATCAAAGACCGAGATGCTGCTCCTCTAAATTAAATACCGAGACACTGCTCCTCTAAATCAGATAACGAGACACTGCTCCACTAAATCAGATATTGAGACACTGCTCCTCTAAATCTGATACAGAGACGCTGCTCCTCTAAATCAAATACCGGGACACTGCTCCTCTAAATCAGATACTGAGACACTGCTCCTTTAAATCAGATACTGAGACACTGCTCCTTGAAATCAGATACAGTGACACTGCTCCTTTAAATCAGATACGGAGACACTGCTCCTCTAAATCAGAAACTGAAACACTGCTCCTCTAAATCAGATACCGAGACACTGCTCCTCTCAATCAAATACCGAGACGCTGCTCCTCTAAATCAGATATTGAGACACTGCTCCTCTAAATCAGATACCGAGACACTGCTCCTCTCAATCAAATACCGAGACGCTGCTCCTCTAAATCAGATACCGAGACACTGCTCCTCTAAATCAGATACCGAGACACAGCTCCTCTATATCAGATACCGAGACACTGCTCCTCTAAATCAGATACCGAGACGCTGCTCCTCTAAATCAGATACCGCGACACTGCTACTCTAAATCAGACACCGAGACACTGCTCCTCTAAATCAGAAACCGAGACACTGCTCCTCTAAATCAAATACCGGGACACTGCTCCTCTAAATCAGATACCGAGACACTGCTCCTCTAAATCAGATACAGAGACACTGCTCCTCTAAATCAGATACCGAGATACTGCTCCTCTAAATCAGATACCGAGACACTGCTCCTCTAAATCAGATAGCGAGATACTGCTCCTCTAAAGCAGATACCGAGACACTGCTCCTCTAAATCAGATACCGAGACACTGCTCCTCTAAATCAGATACCGAGACGCTGCTCCTCTAAATCAAATACCGGGACACTGCTCCTCTAAATCAGATACCGAGACACTGCTCCTTTAATTCAGATACCGAGACACTGCTCCTTTAAATCAGATGCCGAGACACTGCTCCTCTAAATCAGAAACCGAGACACTGCTCCTCTAAATCAGATACTGAGACACTGCTCCTTTAAATCAGATACTGAGACACTGCTCCTCTGAATCAGATACCGAGACACTGCTCCTCTAAATCAGAAACCGAGACACTGCTCCTCTAAATCAGATACTGAGACACTGCTCCTTTAAATCAGATACTGAGACACTGCTCCTCTAAATCAGATCCTGAGACACTGCTCCTCTAAAGCAGATACTGAGACACTGCTACTCTAAATCAGATACTGAGACACTGCTCCTCTAAATCAGATACGAAACACTGCTCCTCTATATCAGATCCAGAGACACTGCTCCTCTAAATCAGATACTGAGACACTGCTCCTCGACATCATATACCGAGACACATCTCCTATAAATCAGATACCGAGACACTGCTCCTCTAAATCAGATACCGAGACACTGCTCCTCTAAATCAGATACCGAGACACAGCTCCTCTAAATCAGATACTGAGACACTGCTCCTCTAAATCAGATACCGAGACACTGCTCCTCTAAATCTGATACCGAGACACTGCTCCTCGAAATCAGATACCGAGACACAGCGCCTCTAAATCAGATACCGAGACACTGCTCCTCTATATCAGATACCGAGACACTGCTCCTCTAAATCAGATACCGAGACACTGCTCCTCTAAATCAGATACCGAGACACTGCTCCTCTAATTCAGATACCGAGACACTGCTCCTCTAAATCAGATACCGAGACGCTGCTCCTCAAAATCAAATACCGAAACGCTGCTCCTCTAAATCAGATACCGAGACACTGCTCCTCTAAATCAGATACCGAGACACTGCTCCTCTAAATCAGATACCGAGACACTGCTCGTCTAAATCAAATACCGGGACACTGCCCCTCTAAATCTGATACCGAGACACAGCTCCTCTAAATCTGATACAGAGACGCTGCTCGTCTAAATCAAATACCGGGACACAGCTCCTCTAAATCAGATACCGAGACACTGCTCCTTTAAATCATATACCGAGACACTGCTCCTTTAAATCAGATATGGAGACACTGCTCCTCTAAATCAGAAACTGAAACACTGCTCCTCTAAATCAGATACCGAGACACTGCATCTCTAAATTTGATACCGAGACGCTGCTCCTCGAAATCAGATACTGAGACACTGCTCCTCTAAATCAGATACTGAGACACTGCTCCTTTAAATCAGATACTGAGACACTGCTCCTCGAAATCAGATACCGAGACACTGCTCCTCTAAATCAGATACCGAGACACAGCTCCTCTAAATCAGATACTGAGACACTGCTCCTCTAAATCAGATACCGAGACACTGCTCCTCTAAATCTGATACCGAGACACTGCTCCTCTAAATCAGATACCGAGACACAGCGCCTCTAAATCAGATACCGAGACACTGCTCCTCTATATCAGATACCGAGACACTGCTCCTCTAAATCAGATACCGAGACACTGCTCCTCTAAATCAGATACCGAGACGCTGCTCCTCTAAATCAGATAGCGAGACACTGCTACTCTAATTCAGATACCGAGACACTGCTCCTCTAAATCAGAAGCCGAGACACTGCTCCTCTAAATCAGATACTGAGACACTGCTCCACTAAATCAGATACGGGGACACTGCTCCTCTAAATCAGAAACTGAAACACTGCTCCTCTAAATCAGATTCCGAGATGCTGCTCCTCTAAATCAAAGACCGAGATGCTGCTCCTCTAAATTAAATACCGAGACACTGCTCCTCTAAATCAGATAACGAGACACTGCTCCACTAAATCAGATATTGAGACACTGCTCCTCTAAATCTGATACCGAGACACTGCTCCTCTAAATCTGATACAGAGACGCTGCTCCTCTAAATCAAATACCGGGACACAGCTCCTCTAAATCAGATACTGAGACACTGCTCCTTTAAATCTGATACTGAGACACTGCTCCTTGACATCAGATACAGTGACACTGCTCCTTTAAATCAGATACGGAGACGCTGCATCTCTAAATCAGATACCGAGACACTGCATCTCTAAATCAGATACCGAGACACTGCTCCTCTAAATCAGATACCGAGACACTGCTCCTCTAAATCAGATACCGAGACACTGCTCCTCTAAATCAGATACTGAGACACTGCTCCTCTAAATCAGATACCGAGACACTGCTCCTCTATATCAGATACCGAGACGCTGCTCCTCTAAATCAGATACCGAGACACTGCTACTCTAAATCAGACACCGAGACACTGCTCCTCTAAATCAGAAACCGAGACACTGCTCCTCTAAATCAGATACCGAGACGCTGCTCCTCTAAATCAGATACCGAGACACTGCTCCTCTAAATCAGATACCGAGACACTGCTCCTCTAAATCAGATACGGAGACACTGCTCCTCTAAATCAGAAACTGAAACACTGCTCCTCTAAATCAGATACCGAGACACTGCATCTCTAAATGAGATACCGAGATGCTGCTCCTCTAAATCAAATACCGAGACGCTGCTCCTCTAAATCAGATATTGACACACTGCTCCTCTAAATCAGATACCGAGACACTGCTCCACTAAATCAGATACGGAGACACTGCTCCTCTAAATCAGAAACTGAAACACTGCTCCTCTAAATCAGATACCGAGACACTGCATCTCTAAATCAGATACCGAGATGCTGCTCCTCTAAATCAGATACCGAGACACTGCTCCTCTAAATCAGATACCGAGACACTGCTCCACTAAATCAGATACGGAGACACTGCTCCTCTAAATCAGAAACTGAAACACTGCTCCTCTAAATCAGATACCGAGACACTGCATCTCTAAATCAGATACCGAGATGCTGCTCCTCTAAATCAAATACCGAGACACTGCATCTCTAAATCAGATACCGAGACACTGCTCCTCTAAATCTGATACAGAGACGCTGCTCCTCTAAATCAAATACCGGGACACTGCTCCTCTAAATCAGATACTGAGACACTGCTCCTTTAAATCAGATACTGAGACACTGCTCCTTGAAATCAGATACAGTGACACTGCTCCTTTAAATCAGATACGGAGACACTGCTCCTCTAAATCAGAAACTGAGACACTGCTCCTCTAAATCAGATACCGAGACACTGCTCCTCTCAATCAAATACCGAGACGCTGCTCCTCTAAATCAGATATTGAGACACTGCTCCTCTAAATCAGATACCGAGACACTGCTCCTCTCAATCAAATACCGAGACGCTGCTCCTCTAAATCAGATACCGAGACACTGCTCCTCTAAATCAGATACCGAGACACAGCTCCTCTATATCAGATACCGAGACACTGCTCCTCTAAATCAGATACCGAGACGCTGCTCCTCTAAATCAGATACCGCGACACTGCTACTCTAAATCAGACACCGAGACACTGCTCCTCTAAATCAGAAACCGAGACACTGCTCCTCTAAATCAAATACCGGGACACTGCTCATCTAAATCAGATACCGAGACACTGCTCCTCTAAATCAGATACAGAGACACTGCTCCTCTAAATCAGATACCGAGATACTGCTCCTCTAAATCAGATACCGAGACACTGCTCCTCTAAATCAGATAGCGAGATACTGCTCCTCTAAAGCAGATACCGAGACACTGCTCCTCTAAATCAGATACCGAGACACTGCTCCTCTAAATCAGATACCGAGACACTGCTCCTCTAAATCAGATACCGAGACGCTGCTCCTCTAAATCAAATACCGGGACACTGCTCCTCTAAATCAGATACCGAGACACTGCTCCTTTAATTCAGATACCGAGACACTGCTCCTTTAAATCAGATGCCGAGACACTGCTCCTCTAAATCAGAAACCGAGACACTGCTCCTCTAAATCAGATACTGAGACACTGCTCCTTTAAATCAGATACTGAGACACTGCTCCTCTGAATCAGATACCGAGACACTGCTCCTCTAAATCAGAAACCGAGACACTGCTCCTCTAAATCAGATACTGAGACACTGCTCCTTTAAATCAGATACTGAGACACTGCTCCTCTAAATCAGATCCTGAGACACTGCTCCTCTAAAGCAGATACTGAGACACTGCTACTCTAAATCAGATACTGAGACACTGCTCCTCTAAATCAGATACGAAACACTGCTCCTCTATATCAGATCCAGAGACACTGCTCCTCTAAATCAGATACTGAGACACTGCTCCTCGACATCAGATACCGAGACACATCTCCTATAAATCAGATACCGAGACACTGCTCCTCTAAATCAGATACCGAGACACTGCTCCTCTAAATCAGATACCGAGACACAGCTCCTCTAAATCAGATACTGAGACACTGCTCCTCTAAATCAGATACCGAGACACTGCTCCTCTAAATCTGATACCGAGACACTGCTCCTCGAAATCAGATACCGAGACACAGCGCCTCTAAATCAGATACCGAGACACTGCTCCTCTATATCAGATACCGAGACACTGCTCCTCTAAATCAGATACCGAGACACTGCTCCTCTAAATCAGATACCGAGACACTGCTCCTCTAATTCAGATACCGAGACACTGCTCCTCTAAATCAGATACCGAGACGCTGCTCCTCAAAATCAAATACCGAAACGCTGCTCCTCTAAATCAGATACCGAGACACTGCTCCTCTAAATCAGATACCGAGACACTGCTCCTCTAAATCAGATACCGAGACACTGCTCGTCTAAATCAAATACCGGGACACTGCCCCTCTAAATCTGATACCGAGACACAGCTCCTCTAAATCTGATACAGAGACGCTGCTCGTCTAAATCAAATACCGGGACACAGCTCCTCTAAATCAGATACCGAGACACTGCTCCTTTAAATCATATACCGAGACACTGCTCCTTTAAATCAGATATGGAGACACTGCTCCTCTAAATCAGAAACTGAAACACTGCTCCTCTAAATCAGATACCGAGACACTGCATCTCTAAATTTGATACCGAGACGCTGCTCCTCGAAATCAGATACTGAGACACTGCTCCTCTAAATCAGATACTGAGACACTGCTCCTTTAAATCAGATACTGAGACACTGCTCCTCGAAATCAGATACCGAGACACTGCTCCTCTAAATCAGATACCGAGACACAGCTCCTCTAAATCAGATACTGAGACACTGCTCCTCTAAATCAGATACCGAGACACTGCTCCTCTAAATCTGATACCGAGACACTGCTCCTCTAAATCAGATACCGAGACACAGCGCCTCTAAATCAGATACCGAGACACTGCTCCTCTATATCAGATACCGAGACACTGCTCCTCTAAATCAGATACCGAGACACTGCTCCTCTAAATCAGATACCGAGACGCTGCTCCTCTAAATCAGATAGCGAGACACTGCTACTCTAATTCAGATACCGAGACACTGCTCCTCTAAATCAGAAGCCGAGACACTGCTCCTCTAAATCAGATACTGAGACACTGCTCCACTAAATCAGATACGGGGACACTGCTCCTCTAAATCAGAAACTGAAACACTGCTCCTCTAAATCAGATTCCGAGATGCTGCTCCTCTAAATCAAAGACCGAGATGCTGCTCCTCTAAATTAAATACCGAGACACTGCTCCTCTAAATCAGATAACGAGACACTGCTCCACTAAATCAGATATTGAGACACTGCTCCTCTAAATCTGATACCGAGACACTGCTCCTCTAAATCTGATACAGAGACGCTGCTCCTCTAAATCAAGTACCGGGACACAGCTCCTCTAAATCAGATACTGAGACACTGCTCCTTTAAATCTGATACTGAGACACTGCTCCTTGACATCAGATACAGTGACACTGCTCCTTTAAATCAGATACGGAGACGCTGCATCTCTAAATCAGATACCGAGACACTGCATCTCTAAATCAGATACCGAGACACTGCTCCTCTAAATCAGATACCGAGACACTGCTCCTCTAAATCAGATACCGAGACACTGCTCCTCTAAATCAGATACTGAGACACTGCTCCTCTAAATCAGATACCGAGACACTGCTCCTCTATATCAGATACCGAGACGCTGCTCCTCTAAATCAGATACCGAGACACTGCTACTCTAAATCAGACACCGAGACACTGCTCCTCTAAATCAGAAACCGAGACACTGCTCCTCTAAATCAAATACCGGGACACTGCTCCTCTAAATCAGATACCGAGACACTGCTCCTCTAAATCAGATACCGAGACATTGCTCCTCTAAATCAGATACCGAGACACTGCTCCTCTAAATCAGATACCGAGACACTGCTCCTCTAAATCAGATAGCGAGACAATGCTCCTCTAAAGCAGATACCGAGACACTGCTCCTCTAAATCAGATACCGAGACACTGCTCCTCTAAATCAGATACCGAGACACTGCTCCTCTAAATCAGATACCGAGACGCTGCTCCTCTAAATCAAATACCGGGACACTGCTCCTCTAAATCAGATACCGAGACACTGCTCATTTAAATCAGATACCGAGACACTGCTCCTTTAAATCAGATGCCGAGACACTGCTCCTCTAAATCAGAAACCGAGACACTGCTCCTTTAAATCAGATACTGAGACACTGCTCCTCTGAATCAGATACCGAGACACTGCTCCTCTAAATCAGAAACCGAGACACTGCCTCTCTAAATCAGATACTGAGACACTGCTCCTTTAAATCAGATACTGAGACACTGCTCCACTAAATCAGATCCTGAGACACTGCTCCTCTAAAGCAGATACTGAGACACTGCTACTCTAAATCAGATACTGAGACACTGCTCCTCTAAATCAGATACCGAGACACTGCTCCTCTATATCAGATCCAGAGACACTGCTCCTCTAAATCAGATACTGAGACACTGCTCCTCGACATCAGATACCGAGACACTTCTCCTATAAATCAGATACCGAGACACTGCTCCTCTAAATCAGATACCGAGACACTGCTCCTCTAAATCAGATACCGAGACACAGCTCCTCTAAATCAGATACTGAGACACTGCTCCTCTAAATCAGATACCGAGACACTGCTCCTCTAAATCTGATACCGAGACACTGCTCCTCTAAATCAGATACCGAGACACAGCGCCTCTAAATCAGATACCGAGACACTGCTCCTCTATATCAGATACCGAGACACTGCTCCTCTAAATCAGATACCGAGACACTGCTCCTCTAAATCAGATACCGAGACACTGCTCCTCTAATTCAGATACCGAGACACTGCTCCTCTAAATCAGATACCGAGACGCTGCTCCTCAAAATCAAATACCGAAACGCTGCTCCTCTAAATCAGATACCGAGACACTGCTCCTCTAATTCAGATACCGAGACACTGCTCCTCTAAATCAGATACCGAGACGCTGCGCCTCAAAATCAAATACCGAAACGCTGCTCCTCTAAATCAGATACTGAGACACTGCTCCTCTAAATCAGATACCGAGACACTGCTCCTCTAAATCAGATACCGAGACACTGCTCCTCTAAATCAAATACCGGGACACTGCCCCTCTAAATCAGATACCGAGACACTGCTCCTCTAAATCAGATACCGAGACACTGCTCCTCTAAATCAAATACCGAGACGCTGCTCCTCTAAATCAGATATTGAGACACTGCTCCTCTAAATCAGATACCGAGACACTGCTCCTCTATATCAGATACCGAGACACTGCCCCTCTAAATCAGATACCGAGACACTGCTCCTCTAAATCAGATACCGAGACACTGCTCCTCTAAATCAAATACCGAGACGCTGCTCCTCTAAATCAGATATTGAGACACTGCTCCTCTAAATCAGATCCTGAGACACTGCTCCTCTAAAGCAGATACTGAGACACTGCTACTCTAAATCAGATACTGAGACACTGCTCCTCTAAATCAGATACGAAACACTGCTCCTCTATATCAGATCCAGAGACACTGCTCCTCTAAATCAGATAATGAGACACTGCTCCTCGACATCAGATACCGAGACACTTCTCCTATAAATCAGATACCGAGACACTGCTCCTCTAAATCAGATACCGAGACACTGCTCCTCTAAATCAGATACCGAGACACAGCTCCTCTAAATCAGATACTGAGACACTGCTCCTCTAAATCAGATACCGAGACACTGCTCCTCTAAATCTGATACCGAGACACAGCTCCTCTAAATCAGATACCGAGACACAGCGCCTCTAAATCAGATACCGAGACACTGCTCCTCTATATCAGATACCGAGACACTGCTCCTCTAAATCAGATACCGAGACACTGCTCCTCTAAATCAGATACCGAGACACTGCTCCTCTAATTCAGATACCGAGACACTGCTCCTCTAAATCAGATACCGAGACGCTGCTCCTCAAAATCAAATACCGAAACGCTGCTCCTCTAAATCAGATACCGAGACACTGCTCCTCTAAATCAGATACCGAGACACTGCTCCTCTAAATCAGATACCGAGACACTGCTCCTCTAAATCAAATACCGGGACACTGCCCCTCTAAATCTGATACCGAGACACAGCTCCTCTAAATCTGATACAGAGACGCTGCTCCTCTAAATCAAATACCGGGACACAGCTCCTCTAAATCAGATACCGAGACACTGCTCCTTTAAATCATATACCGAGACACTGCTCCTTTAAATCAGATATGGAGACACTGCTCCTCTAAATCAGAAACTGAAACACTGCTCCTCTAAATCAGATACCGAGACACTGCATCTCTAAATTTGATACCGAGACGCTGCTCCTCTAAATCAGATACCGAGACACTGCTCCTCTAAATCAAATACCGGGACACTGCTCCTCTAAATCAGATACCGAGACACTGCTCCTCGAAATCAGATACTGAGACACTGCTCCTCTAAATCAGATACTGAGACACTGCTCCTTTAAATCAGATACTGAGACACTGCTCCTCGAAATCAGATACCGAGACACTGCTCCTCTAAATCAGATACCGAGACACAGCTCCTCTAAATCAGATACTGAGACACTGCTCCTCTAAATCAGATACCGAGACACTGCTCCTCTAAATCTGATACCGAGACACTGCTCCTCTAAATCAGATACCGAGACACAGCGCCTCTAAATCAGATACCGAGACACTGCTCCTCTATATCAGATACCGCGACACTGCTCCTCTAAATCAGATACCGAGACACTGCTCCTCTAAATCAGATACCGAGACACTGCTCCTCTAAATCAGATACCGAGACACTGCTCCTCTAAATCAAATACCGGGACACTGCCCCTCTAAATCAGATACCGAGACACTGCTCCTCTAAATCAGATACCGAGACACTGCTCCTCTAAATCAAATACCGAGACGCTGCTCCTCTAAATCAGATATTGAGACACTGCTCCTCTAAATCAGATACCGAGACACTGCTCCTCTATATCAGATACCGAGACACTGCCCCTCTAAATCAGATACCGAGACACTGCTCCTCTAAATCAGATACCGAGACACTGCTCCTCTAAATCAAATACCGAGACGCTGCTCCTCTAAATCAGATATTGAGACACTGCTCCTCTAAATCAGATCCTGAGACACTGCTCCTCTAAAGCAGATACTGAGACACTGCTACTCTAAATCAGATACTGAGACACTGCTCCTCTAAATCAGATACGAAACACTGCTCCTCTATATCAGATCCAGAGACACTGCTCCTCTAAATCAGATACTGAGACACTGCTCCTCGACATCAGATACCGAGACACAGCTCCTCTAAATCAGATACTGAGACACTGCTCCTCTAAATCAGATACCGAGACACTGCTCCTCTAAATCTGATACCGAGACACAGCTCCTCTAAATCAGATACCGAGACACAGCGCCTCTAAATCAGATACCGAGACACTGCTCCTCTATATCAGATACCGAGACACTGCTCCTCTAAATCAGATACCGAGACACTGCTCCTCTAAATCAGATACCGAGACACTGCTCCTCTAATTCAGATACCGAGACACTGCTCCTCTAAATCAGATACCGAGACGCTGCTCCTCAAAATCAAATACCGAAACGCTGCTCCTCTAAATCAGATACCGAGACACTGCTCCTCTAAATCAGATACCGAGACACTGCTCCTCTAAATCAGATACCGAGACACTGCTCCTCTAAATCAAATACCGGGACACTGCCCCTCTAAATCTGATACCGAGACACAGCTCCTCTAAATCTGATACAGAGACGCTGCTCCTCTAAATCAAATACCGGGACACAGCTCCTCTAAATCAGATACCGAGACACTGCTCCTTTAAATCATATACCGAGACACTGCTCCTTTAAATCAGATATGGAGACACTGCTCCTCTAAATCAGAAACTGAAACACTGCTCCTCTAAATCAGATACCGAGACACTGCATCTCTAAATTTGATACCGAGACGCTGCTCCTCTAAATCAGATACCGAGACACTGCTCCTCTAAATCAAATACCGGGACACTGCTCCTCTAAATCAGATACCGAGACACTGCTCCTCGAAATCAGATACTGAGACACTGCTCCTCTAAATCAGATACTGAGACACTGCTCCTTTAAATCAGATACTGAGACACTGCTCCTCGAAATCAGATACCGAGACACTGCTCCTCTAAATCAGATACCGAGACACAGATCCTCTAAATCAGATACTGAGACACTGCTCCTCTAAATCAGATACCGAGACACTGCTCCTCTAAATCTGATACCGAGACACTGCTCCTCTAAATCAGATACCGAGACACAGCGCCTCTAAATCAGATACCGAGACACTGCTCCTCTATATCAGATACCGCGACACTGCTCCTCTAAATCAGATACCGAGACACTGCTCCTCTAAATCAGATACCGAGACGCTGCTCCTCTAAATCAGATAGCGAGACACTGCTACTCTAATTCAGATACCGAGACACTGCTCCTCTAAATCAGAAGCCGAGACACTGCTCCTCTAAATCAGATACTGAGACACTGCTCCACTAAATCAGATACGGGGACACTGCTCCTCTAAATCAGAAACTGAAACACTGCTCCTCTAAATCAGATTCCGAGATGCTGCTCCTCTAAATCAAAGACCGAGATGCTGCTCCTCTAAATCAAATACCGAGACACTGCTCCTCTAAATCAGATAACGAGACACTGCTCCACTAAATCAGATATTGAGACACTGCTCCTCTAAATCTGATACCGAGACACTGCTCCTCTAAATCTGATACAGAGACGCTGCTCCTCTAAATCAAATACCGGGAAACAGCTCCTCTAAATCAGATACTGAGACACTGCTCCTTTAAATCTGATACTGAGACACTGCTCCTTGACATCAGATACAGTGACACTGCTCCTTTAAATCAGATACGGAGACACTGCATCTCTAAATCAGATACCGAGACACTGCATCTCTAAATCAGATACCGAGATGCTGCTCCTCTAAATCAAATACCGAGACGCTGCTCCTCTAAATCAGATATTGACACACTGCTCCTCTAAATCTGATACCCAGACACTGCTCCTCTAAATCTGATACAGAGACGCTGCTCCTCTAAATCAAATACCGGGACACTGCTACTCTAAATCAGATACTGAGACACTGCTCCTTTAAATCAGATACTGAGACACTGCTCCTCTAAATCAGATATTGAGACACTGCTCCTCTAAATCAGATACCGAGACACTGCTCCTCTAAATCAAATACCGGGACACTGCTCCTCTAAATCTGATACCGAGACACTGCTCCTCTAAATCAGATACCGAGACACTGCTCCTCTAAATCAAATACCGGGACACTGCTCCTCTAAATCAGAGACTGAGACACTGCTCCTCTAAATCAGATAACGAGACACTGCTCCACTAAATCAGATACTGAGACACTGCTCCTCTAAATCAGAAACTGAAAAACTGCTCCTCTAAATCAGATAACGAGACACTGCATCTCTAAATCAGATACCGAGACACTGCTCCTCTAAATCAGTTACCGAGACATTGCTCCTCTAAATCAGATACCGAGACACTGCTCCTCTAAATCAGGTACCGAGACATTGCTCCTCTAAATCAGATACCGAGACGCTGCTCCTCTAAATCAGGTACCGAGTCATTGCTCCTCTAAATCAGATACCGAGACACCGCATCTCTAAATCAGATACCGAGACGCTGCTCCTCTAAATCAGGTACCGAGACACTGCTCCTCTAAATCAGATACCGAGACACTGCTCCTTTAAATCAGATACTGAGACATTGCTCCTTTAAATCAGATACTGAGACATTACTCCTCTAAATCAGATACCGAGACACTGCTCCTCTAAATCAGATACCGAGACACTGCTCCTCTAAATCAGATACTGAGACACTGCTCCTCTAAATCAGATACCAAGACACTGCTCCTCTAAATCAGATACCGAGACACTGCTCCTCTAAATCAGATACCGAGAGACTGCTCCTCTAAATCAGATACCGAGACACTGCTCCTCTAAAGCAGATACCGAGACACTGCTCCTCCAAATCACATACCGAGACACTGCACCTCTAAATCAGATACCGAGACACTGCTCCTCTAAATCAGATACCGAGACGCTGCTCCTCTAAATCAGATACTGAGACACTGCTCCTCTAAATCAGATACCGAGACACTGCTCCTCTAAATCAGATACCGAGACACTGCTCCTCTAAATCAGATACTGAGACACTGCTCCTCTAAATCAGATACCGAGACACTGCTCCTCTATATCAGATACCAAGACGCTGCTCCTCTAAATCAGATACCGAGACACTGCTACTCTAAATCAGACACCGAGACACTGCTCCTCTAAATCAGAAACCGAGACACTGCTCCTCTAAATCAAATACCGGGACACTGCTCCTCTAAATCAGATACCGAGACACTGCTCCTCTAAATCAGATACCGAGACACTGCTCCTCTAAATCAGATACCGAGACACTGCTCCTCTAAATCAGATACCGAGACACTGCTCCTCTAAATCAGATAGCGAGACACTGCTCCTCTAAAGCAGATACCGAGACACTGCTCCTCTAAATCAGATACCGAGACACTGCTCCTCTAAATCAGATACTGAGACACTGCTCCTCTAAATCAGATACCGAGACACTGCTCCTCTAAATCAGATACCGAGACACTGCTCCTCTAAATCAGATACCGAGACACTGCTCCTCTAAATCAGATACCGAGACACTGCTCCTTTAAATCAGATACCGAGACACTGCTCCTTTAAATCAGATGCCGAGACACTGCTCCTCTAAATCAGAAACCGAGACACTGCTCCTTTAAATCAGATACTGAGACACTGCTCCTCTGAATCAGATACCGAGACACTGCTCCTCTAAATCAGAAACCGAGACACTGCTCCTCTAAATCAGATACTGAGACACAGCTCCTTTAAATCAGATACTGAGACACTGCTCCACTAAATCAGATCCTGAGACACTGCTCCTCTAAAGCAGATACTGAGACACTGCTACTCTAAATCAGATACTGAGACACTGCTCCTCTAAATCAGATACCGAGACACTGCTCCTCTATATCAGATCCAGAGACACTGCTCCTCTAAATCAGATACTGAGACACTGCTCCTCGACATCAGATACCGAGACACTTCTCCTATAAATCAGATACCGAGACACTGCTCCTCTAAATCAGATACCGAGACACTGCTCCTCTAAATCAGATACCGAGACACAGCTCCTCTAAATCAGATACTGAGACACTGCTCCTCTAAATCAGATACCGAGACACTGCTCCTCTAAATCTGATACCGAGACACTGCTCCTCTAAATCAGATACCGAGACACAGCGCCTCTAAATCAGATACCGAGACACTGCTCCTCTATATCAGATACCGAGACACTGCTCCTCTAAATCAGATACCGAGACACTGCTCCTCTAAATCAGATACCGAGACACTGCTCCTCTAATTCAGATACCGAGACACTGCTCCTCTAAATCAGATACCGAGACGCTGCTCCTCAAAATCAAATACCGAAACGCTGCTCCTCTAAATCAGATACCGAGACACTGCTCCTCTAATTCAGATACCGAGACACTGCTCCTCTAAATCAGATACCGAGACGCTGCTCCTCAAAATCAAATACCGAAACGCTGCTCCTCTAAATCAGATACTGAGACACTGCTCCTCTAAATCAGATACCGAGACACTGCTCCTCTAAATCAGATACCGAGACACTGCTCCTCTAAATCAAATACCGGGACACTGCCCCTCTAAATCAGATACCGAGACACTGCTCCTCTAAATCAGATACCGAACACTGCTCCTCTAAATCAAATACCGAGACGCTGCTCCTCTAAATCAGATATTGAGACACTGCTCCTCTAAATCAGATACCGAGACACTGCTCCTCTATATCAGATACCGAGACACTGCTCCTCTAAATCAGATACCGAGACACTGCTCCTCTAAATCAGATACCGAGACACTGCTCCTCTAATTCAGATACCGAGACACTGCTCCTCTAAATCAGATACCGAGACGCTGCTCCTCAAAATCAAATACCGAAACGCTGCTCCTCTAAATCAGATACCGAGACACTGCTCCTCTAAATCAGATACCGAGACACTGCTCCTCTAAATCAGATACCGAGACACTGCTCCTCTAAATCAAATACCGGGACACTGCCCCTCTAAATCAGATACTGAGACACTGCTCCTCTAAATCAGATAACGAGACACTGCTCCACTAAATCAGATACCGAGATGCTGCTCCTCTAAATCAGATATTGAGACACTGCTCCTCTAAATCTGATACCGAGACACATCTCCTCTAAATCTGATACAGAGACGCTGCTCCTCTAAATCAAATACCGGGACACAGCTCCTCGAAATCAGATACCGAGACACTGCTCCTTTAAATCTGATACTGAGACACTGCTCCTTGACATCAGATACAGTGACACTGCTCCTTTAAATCAGATATGGAGACACTGCTCCTCTAAATCAGAAACTGAAACACTGCTCCTCTAAATCAGATACCGAGACACTGCATCTCTAAATTTGATACCGAGACGCTGCTCCTCTAAATCAAATACCGAGACACTGCTCCTCGAAATCAGATACTGAGACACTGCTCCTCTAAATCAGATACTGAGACACTGCTCCTTTAAATCAGATACTGAGACACTGCTCCTCGAAATCAGATACCGAGACACTGCTCCTCTAAATCAGATACCGAGACACAGCTCCTCTAAATCAGATACTGAGACACTGCTCCTCTAAATCAGATACCGAGACACTGCTCCTCTAAATCTGATACCGAGACACAGCGCCTCTAAATCAGATACCGAGACACTGCTCCTCTATATCAGATACCGAGACACTGCTCCTCTAAATCAGATACCGAGACACTGCTCCTCTAAATCAGATACCGAGACGCTGCTCCTCTAAATCAGATAGCGAGACACTGCTACTCTAATTCAGATACCGAGACACTGCTCCTCTAAATCAGAAGCCGAGACACTGCTCCTCTAAATCAGATACTGAGACACTGCTCCTCTAAATCAGATAACGAGACACTGCTCCACTAAATCAGATACGGGGACACTGCTCCTCTAAATCAGAAACTGAAACACTGCTCCTCTAAATCAGATACCGAGATGCTGCTCCTCTAAATCAAATACCGAGATGCTGCTCCTCTAAATCAAATACCGAGACACTGCTCCTCTAAATCAGATACCGAGATGCTGCTCCTCTAAATCAAATACCGAGACACAGCTCCTCTAAATCAGATACTGAGACACTGCTCCTCTAAATCAGATACCGAGACACTGCTCCTCTAAATCTGATACCGAGACACTGCTCCTCTAAATCAGATACCGAGACACAGCGCCTCTAAATCAGATACTGAGACACTGCTCCTCTATATCAGATACCGAGACACTGCTCCGCTAAATCAGATACCGAGACACTGCTCCTCTAAATCAGATACCGAGACGCTGCTCCTCTAAATCAGATAGCGAGACACTGCTACTCTAATTCAGATACCGAGACACTGCTCCTCTAAATCAGAAGCCGAGACACTGCTCCTCTAAATCAGATACTGAGACACTGCTCCTCTAAATCAGATAACGAGACACTGCTCCACTAAATCAGATACGGGGACACTGCTCCTCTAAATCAGAAACTGAAACACTGCTCCTCTAAATCAGATACCGAGATGCTGCTCCTCTAAATCAAATACCGAGACACTGCTCCTCTAAATCAGATATTGAGACACTGCTCCTCTAAATCTGATACCGAGACACTGCTCCTCTAAATCTGATACAGAGACGCTGCTCCTCTAAATCAAATACCGGGACACAGCTCCTCTAAATCAGATACTGAGACACTGCTCCTTTAAATCTGATACTGAGACACTGCTCCTTGACATCAGATACAGTGACACTGCTCCTTTAAATCAGATACGGAGACACTGCTCCTCTAAATCAGAAACTGAAACACTGCTCCTCTAAATCAGATACCGAGACACTGCATCTCTAAATCAGATACTGAGACGCTGCTCCTCTAAATCAAATACCGGGACACTGCTACTCTAAATCAGATACTGAGACACTGCTCCTTTAAATCAGATACTGAGACACTGCTCCTTTAAATCAGATACAGTGACACTGCTCCTTTAAATCAGATACGGAGACACTGCTCCTCTAAATCAGAAACTGAAACACTGCTCCTCTAAATCAGATACCGAGACGCTGCTCCTCTCAATCAAATACCGAGACGCTGCTCGTCTAAATCAGATATTGAGACACTGCTCCTCTAAATCAGATACCGAGACACTGCTCCTCTAAATCAAATACCGGGACACTGCTCCTCTAAATCTGATACCGAGACACTGCTCCTCTAAATCAAATACCGGGACACTGCTCCTCTAAATCAGAGACTGAGACACTGCTCCTCTAAATCAGATAACGAGACACTGCTCCACTAAATCAGATACCGAGACGCTGCTCCTCAAAATCAAATACCGAAACGCTGCTCCTCTAAATCAGATACCGAGACACTGCTCCTCTAAATCAGATACCGAGACACTGCTCCTCTAAATCAGATACCGAGACACTGCTCCTCTAAATCAAATACCGGGACACTGCCCCTCTAAATCAGATACTGAGACACTGCTCCTCTAAATCAGATAACGAGACACTGCTCCACTAAATCAGATACCGAGATGCTGCTCCTCTAAATCAGATATTGAGACACTGCTCCTCTAAATCTGATACCGAGACACATCTCCTCTAAATCTGATACAGAGACGCTGCTCCTCTAAATCAAATACCGGGACACAGCTCCTCGAAATCAGATACCGAGACACTGCTCCTTTAAATCTGATACTGAGACACTGCTCCTTGACATCAGATACAGTGACACTGCTCCTTTAAATCAGATATGGAGACACTGCTCCTCTAAATCAGAAACTGAAACACTGCTCCACTAAATCAGATACCGAGACACTGCATCTCTAAATTTGATACCGAGACGCTGCTCCTCTAAATCAGATACCGAGACACTGCTCCTCGAAATCAGATACTGAGACACTGCTCCTCTAAATCAGATACTGAGACACTGCTCCTTTAAATCAGATACTGAGACACTGCTCCTCGAAATCAGATACCGAGACACTGCTCCTCTAAATCAGATACCGAGACACAGCTCCTCTAAATCAGATACTGAGACACTGCTCCTCTAAATCAGATACCGAGACACTGCTCCTCTAAATCTGATACCGAGACACTGCTCCTCTAAATCAGATACCGAGACACAGCGCCTCTAAATCAGATACCGAGACACTGCTCCTCTATATCAGATACCGAGACACTGCTCCTCTAAATCAGATACCGAGTCACTGCTCCTCTAAATCAGATACCGAGACGCTGCTCCTCTAAATCAGATAGCGAGACACTGCTACTCTAATTCAGATACCGAGACACTGCTCCTCTAAATCAGAAGCCGAGACACTGCTCCTCTAAATCAGATACTGAGACACTGCTCCTCTAAATCAGATAACGAGACACTGCTCCACTAAATCAGATACGGGGACACTGCTCCTCTAAATCAGAAACTGAAACACTGCTCCTCTAAATCAGATACCGAGATGCTGCTCCTCTAAATCAAATACCGAGATGCTGCTCCTCTAAATCAAATACCGAGACACTGCTCCTCTAAATCAGATACCGAGATGCTGCTCCTCTAAATCAAATACCGAGACACAGCTCCTCTAAATCAGATACTGAGACACTGCTCCTCTAAATCAGATACCGAGACACTGCTCCTCTAAATCTGATACCGAGACACTGCTCCTCTAAATCAGATACCGAGACACAGCGCCTCTAAATCAGATACCGAGACACTGCTCCTCTATATCAGATACCGAGACACTGCTCCTCTAAATCAGATACCGAGACACTGCTCCTCTAAATCAGATACCGAGACGCTGCTCCTCTAAATCAGATAGCGAGACACTGCTACTCTAATTCAGATACCGAGACACTGCTCCTCTAAATCAGAAGCCGAGACACTGCTCCTCTAAATCAGATACTGAGACACTGCTCCTCTAAATCAGATAACGAGACACTGCTCCACTAAATCAGATACGGGGACACTGCTCCTCTAAATCAGAAACTGAAACACTGCTCCTCTAAATCAGATACCGAGATGCTGCTCCTCTAAATCAAATACCGAGACACTGCTCCTCTAAATCAGATATTGAGACACTGCTCCTCTTAATCTGATACCGAGACACTGCTCCTCTAAATCTGATACAGAGACGCTGCTCCTCTAAATCAAATACCGGGACACAGCTCCTCTAAATCAGATACTGAGACACTGCTACTCTAAATCTGATACTGAGACACTGCTCCTTGACATCAGATACAGTGACACTGCTCCTTTAAATCAGATACGGAGACACTGCTCCTCTAAATCAGAAACTGAAACACTGCTCCTCTAAATCAGATACCGAGACACTGCATCTCTAAATCAGATACCGAGACGCTGCTCCTCTAAATCAAATACCGGGACACTGCTACTCTAAATCAGATACTGAGACACTGCTCCTTTAAATCAGATACTGAGACACTGCTCCTTGAAATCAGATACAGTGACACTGCTCCTTTAAATCAGATACGGAGACACTGCTCCTCTAAATCAGAAACTGAAACACTGCTCCTCTAAATCAGATACCGAGACGCTGCTCCTCTCAATCAAATACCGAGACGCTGCTCGTCTAAATCAGATATTGAGACACTGCTCCTCTAAATCAGATACCGAGACACTGCTCCTCTAAATCAAATACCGGGACACTGCTCCTCTAAATCTGATACCGAGACACTGCTCCTCTAAATCAGATACCGAGACACTGCTCCTCTAAATCAAATACCGGGACACTGCTCCTCTAAATCAGAGACTGAGACACTGCTCCTCTAAATCAGATAACGAGACACTGCTCCACTAAATCAGATACTGAGACACTGCTCCTCTAAATCAGATACCGAGACACTGCTCCTCTAAATCAGAAACTGAAAAACTGCTCCTCTAAATCAGATAACGAGACACTGCATCTCTAAATCAGATACCGAGACACTGCTCCTCTAAATCAGGTACCGAGACATTGCTCCTCTCAATCAGATACCGAGACACTGCTCCTCTAAATCAGGTACCGAGACATTGCTCCTCTAAATCAGATACCGAGACGCTGCTCCTCTAAATCAGGTACCGAGACACTGCTCCTCTAAATCAGATACCGAGACACTGCTCCTTTAAATCAGATACTGAGACATTGCTCCTTTAAATCAGATACTGAGACATTACTCCTCTAAATCAGATACTGAGACACTTCTCCTCTAAATCAGATACCGAGACACTGCTCCTCTAAATCAGATACCGAGTCACTGCTCCTCTAAATCAGATACTGAGACACTGCTCCTCTAAATCAGATACCAAGACACTGCTCCTCTAAATCAGATACCGAGACACTGCTCCTCTAAATCAGATACCGAGAGACTGCTCCTCTAAATCAGATACCGAGACACTGCTCCTCCAAATCACATACCGAGACACTGCACCTCGAAATCAGATACCGAGACACTGCTCCTCTAAATCAGATACCGAGAAACTGCTCCTCCAAATCACATACCGAGACACTGCACCTCTAAATCAGATACCGAGACACTGCTCCTCTAAATCAGATACCGAGACGCTGCTCCTCTAAATCAGATACCGAGACACTGCTCCTCTAAATCAGATACCGAGACACTGCTCCTCTAAATCAGATACCGAGACACTGCTCCTCTAAATCAGATACCGAGACACTGCTCCTCTAAATCAGATACCGAGACACAGCTCCTCTAAATCAGATACTGAGACACTGCTCCTCTAAATCAGATACCGAGACACTGCTCCTCTATATCAGATACCGAGACACTGCTCCTCTAAATCAGATACCGAGACGCTGCTCCTCTAAATCAGATACCGAGACACTGCTACTCTAAATCAGACACCGAGACACTGCTCCTCTAAATCAGAAACCGAGACACTGCTCCTCTAAATCAAATACCGGGACACTGCTCCTCTAAATCAGATACCGAGACACTGCTCCTCTAAATCAGATAGCGAGACACTGCTCCTCTAAAGCAGATACCGAGACACTGCTCCTCTAAATCAGATACCGAGACACTGCTCCTCTAAATCAGATACCGAGACGCTGCTCCTCTAAATCAGATACCGAGACGCTGCTCCTCTAAATCAAATACCGGGACACTGCTCCTCTAAATCAGATACCGAGACACTGCTCCTTTAATTCAGATACCGAGACACTGCTCCTTTAAATCAGATGCCGAGACACTGCTCCTCTAAATCAGAAACCGAGACACTGCTCCTTAAAATCAGATACTGAGACACTGCTCCTCTGAATCAGATACCGAGACACTGCTCCTCTATATCAGATACCGAGACACTGCTCCTCTAAATCAGATACCGAGACACTGCTCCTCTAAATCAGATACCGAGACGCTGCTCCTCTAAATCAGATAGCGAGACACTGCTACTCTAATTCAGATACCGAGACACTGCTCCTCTAAATCAGAAGCCGAGACACTGCTCCTCTAAATCAGATACTGAGACACTGCTCCTCTAAATCAGATAACGAGACACTGCTCCACTAAATCAGATACGGGGACACTGCTCCTCTAAATCAGAAACTGAAACACTGCTCCTCTAAATCAGATACCGAGATGCTGCTCCTCTAAATCAAATACCGAGACACTGCTCCTCTAAATCAGATATTGAGACACTGCTCCTCTAAATCTGATACCGAGACACTGCTCCTCTAAATCTGATACAGAGACGCTGCTCCTCTAAATCAAATACCGGGACACAGCTCCTCTAAATCAGATACTGAGACACTGCTCCTTTAAATCTGATACTGAGACACTGCTCCTTGACATCAGATACAGTGACACTGCTCCTTTAAATCAGATACGGAGACACTGCTCCTCTAAATCAGAAACTGAAACACTGCTCCTCTAAATCAGATACCGAGACACTGCATCTCTAAATCAGATACCGAGACGCTGCTCCTCTAAATCAAATACCGGGACACTGCTACTCTAAATCAGATACTGAGACACTGCTCCTTTAAATCAGATACTGAGACACTGCTCCTTGAAATCAGATACAGTGACACTGCTCCTTTAAATCAGATACGGAGACACTGCTCCTCTAAATCAGAAACTGAAACACTGCTCCTCTAAATCAGATACCGAGACGCTGCTCCTCTCAATCAAATACCGAGACGCTGCTCGTCTAAATCAGATATTGAGACACTGCTCCTCTAAATCAGATACCGAGACACTGCTCCTCTAAATCAAATACCGGGACACTGCTCCTCTAAATCTGATACCGAGACACTGCTCCTCTAAATCAAATACCGGGACACTGCTCCTCTAAATCAGAGACTGAGACACTGCTCCTCTAAATCAGATAACGAGACACTGCTCCACTAAATCAGATACCGAGACGCTGCTCCTCAAAATCAAATACCGAAACGCTGCTCCTCTAAATCAGATACCGAGACACTGCTCCTCTAAATCAGATACCGAGACACTGCTCCTCTAAATCAGATACCGAGACACTGCTCCTCTAAATCAAATACCGGGACACTGCCCCTCTAAATCAGATACTGAGACACTGCTCCTCTAAATCAGATAACGAGACACTGCTCCACTAAATCAGATACCGAGATGCTGCTCCTCTAAATCAGATATTGAGACACTGCTCCTCTAAATCTGATACCGAGACACATCTCCTCTAAATCTGATACAGAGACGCTGCTCCTCTAAATCAAATACCGGGACACAGCTCCTCGAAATCAGATACCGAGACACTGCTCCTTTAAATCTGATACTGAGACACTGCTCCTTGACATCAGATACAGTGACACTGCTCCTTTAAATCAGATATGGAGACACTGCTCCTCTAAATCAGAAACTGAAACACTGCTCCTCTAAATCAGATACCGAGACACTGCATCTCTAAATTTGATACCGAGACGCTGCTCCTCTAAATCAGATACCGAGACACTGCTCCTCGAAATCAGATACTGAGACACTGCTCCTCTAAATCAGATACTGAGACACTGCTCCTTTAAATCAGATACTGAGACACTGCTCCTCGAAATCAGATACCGAGACACTGCTCCTCTAAATCAGATACCGAGACACAGCTCCTCTAAATCAGATACTGAGACACTGCTCCTCTAAATCAGATACCGAGACACTGCTCCTCTAAATCTGATACCGAGACACTGCTCCTCTAAATCAGATACCGAGACACAGCGCCTCTAAATCAGATACCGAGACACTGCTCCTCTATATCAGATACCGAGACACTGCTCCTCTAAATCAGATACCGAGTCACTGCTCCTCTAAATCAGATACCGAGACGCTGCTCCTCTAAATCAGATAGCGAGACACTGCTACTCTAATTCAGATACCGAGACACTGCTCCTCTAAATCAGAAGCCGAGACACTGCTCCTCTAAATCAGATACTGAGACACTGCTCCTCTAAATCAGATAACGAGACACTGCTCCACTAAATCAGATACGGGGACACTGCTCCTCTAAATCAGAAACTGAAACACTGCTCCTCTAAATCAGATACCGAGATGCTGCTCCTCTAAATCAAATACCGAGATGCTGCTCCTCTAAATCAAATACCGAGACACTGCTCCTCTAAATCAGATACCGAGATGCTGCTCCTCTAAATCAAATACCGAGACACAGCTCCTCTAAATCAGATACTGAGACACTGCTCCTCTAAATCAGATACCGAGACACTGCTCCTCTAAATCTGATACCGAGACACTGCTCCTCTAAATCAGATACCGAGACACAGCGCCTCTAAATCAGATACCGAGACACTGCTCCTCAATATCAGATACCGAGACACTGCTCCTCTAAATCAGATACCGAGACACTGCTCCTCTAAATCAGATACCGAGACGCTGCTCCTCTAAATCAGATAGCGAGACACTGCTACTCTAATTCAGATACCGAGACACTGCTCCTCTAAATCAGAAGCCGAGACACTGCTCCTCTAAATCAGATACTGAGACACTGCTCCTCTAAATCAGATAACGAGACACTGCTCCACTAAATCAGATACGGGGACACTGCTCCTCTAAATCAGAAACTGAAACACTGCTCCTCTAAATCAGATACCGAGATGCTGCTCCTCTAAATCAAATACCGAGACACTGCTCCTCTAAATCAGATATTGAGACACTGCTCCTCTAAATCTGATACCGAGACACTGCTCCTCTAAATCTGATACAGAGACGCTGCTCCTCTAAATCAAATACCGGGACACAGCTCCTCTAAATCAGATACTGAGACACTGCTCCTTTAAATCTGATACTGAGACACTGCTCCTTGACATCAGATACAGTGACACTGCTCCTTTAAATCAGATACGGAGACACTGCTCCTCTAAATCAGAAACTGAAACACTGCTCCTCTAAATCAGATACCGAGACACTGCATCTCTAAATCAGATACCGAGACGCTGCTCCTCTAAATCAAATACCGGGACACTGCTACTCTAAATCAGATACTGAGACACTGCTCCTTTAAATCAGATACTGAGACACTGCTCCTTGAAATCAGATACAGTGACACTGCTCCTTTAAATCAGATACGGAGACACTGCTCCTCTAAATCAGAAACTGAAACACTGCTCCTCTAAATCAGATACCGAGACGCTGCTCCTCTCAATCAAATACCGAGACGCTGCTCGTCTAAATCAGATATTGAGACACTGCTCCTCTAAATCAGATACCGAGACACTGCTCCTCTAAATCAAATACCGGGACACTGCTCCTCTAAATCTGATACCGAGACACTGCTCCTCTAAATCAGATACCGAGACACTGCTCCTCTAAATCAAATACCGGGACACTGCTCCTCTAAATCAGAGACTGAGACACTGCTCCTCTAAATCAGATAACGAGACACTGCTCCACTAAATCAGATACTGAGACACTGCTCCTCTAAATCAGATACCGAGACACTGCTCCTCTAAATCAGAAACTGAAAAACTGCTCCTCTAAATCAGATAACGAGACACTGCATCTCTAAATCAGATACCGAGACACTGCTCCTCTAAATCAGGTACCGAGACATTGCTCCTCTAAATCAGATACCGAGACGCTGCTCCTCTAAATCAGGTACCGAGACACTGCTCCTCTAAATCAGATACCGAGACACTGCTCCTTTAAATCAGATACTGAGACATTGCTCCTTTAAATCAGATACTGAGACATTACTCCTCTAAATCAGATACTGAGACACTTCTCCTCTAAATCAGATACCGAGACACTGCTCCTCTAAATCAGATACCGAGTCACTGCTCCTCTAAATCAGATACTGAGACACTGCTCCTCTAAATCAGATACCAAGACACTGCTCCTCTAAATCAGATACCGAGACACTGCTCCTCTAAATCAGATACCGAGAGACTGCTCCTCTAAATCAGATACCGAGACACTGCTCCTCTAAAGCAGATACCGAGACACTGCTCCTCCAAATCACATACCGAGACACTGCACCTCTAAATCAGATACCGAGACACTGCTCCTCTAAATCAGATACCGAGACGCTGCTCCTCTAAATCAGATACCGAGACACTGCTCCTCTAAATCAGATACCGAGACACTGCTCCTCTAAATCAGATACCGAGACACTGCTCCTCTAAATCAGATACCGAGACACTGCTCCTCTAAATCAGATACCGAGACACAGCTCCTCTAAATCAGATACTGAGACACTGCTCCTCTAAATCAGATACCGAGACACTGCTCCTCTATATCAGATACCGAGACACTGCTCCTCTAAATCAGATACCGAGACGCTGCTCCTCTAAATCAGATACCGAGACACTGCTACTCTAAATCAGACACCGAGACACTGCTCCTCTAAATCAGAAACCGAGACACTGCTCCTCTAAATCAAATACCGGGACACTGCTCCTCTAAATCAGATACCGAGACACTGCTCCTCTAAATCAGATAGCGAGACACTGCTCCTCTAAAGCAGATACCGAGACACTGCTCCTCTAAATCAGATACCGAGACACTGCTCCTCTAAATCAGATACCGAGACACTGCTCCTCTAAATCAGATACCGAGACGCTGCTCCTCTAAATCAAATACCGGGACACTGCTCCTCTAAATCAGATACCGAGACACTGCTCCTTTAAATCAGATACCGAGACACTGCTCCTTTAAATCAGATGCCGAGACACTGCTCCTCTAAATCAGAAACCGAGACACTGCTCCTTAAAATCAGATACTGAGACACTGCTCCTCTGAATCAGATACCGAGACACTGCTCCTCTAAATCAGAAACCGAGACACTGCTCCTCTAAATCAGATACTGAGACACTGCTCCTTTAAATCAGATACTGAGACACTGCTCCTCTAAATCAGATCCTGAGACACTGCTCCTCTAAAGCAGATACTGAGACACTGCTACTCTAAATCAGATACTGAGACACTGCTCCTCTAAATCAGATACCGAGACACTGCTCCTCTATATCAGATCCAGAGACACTGCTCCTCTAAATCAGATACTGAGACACTGCTCCTCGACATCAGATGCCGAGACACTTCTCCTATAAATCAGATACCGAGACACTGCTCCTCTAAATCAGATACCGAGACACTGCTCCTCTAAATCAGATACCGAGACACAGCTCCTCTAAATCAGATACTGAGACACTGCTCCTCTAAATCAGATACCGAGACACTGCTCCTCTAAATCTGATACCGAGACACTGCTCCTCTAAATCAGGTACCGAGACACAGCGCCTCTAAATCAGATACCGAGACACTGCTCCTCTATATCAGATACCGAGACACTGCTCCTCTAAATCAGATACCGAGACACTGCTCCTCTAAATCAGATACCGAGACACTGCTCCTCTAATTCAGATACCGAGACACTGCTCCTCTAAATCAGATACCGAGACGCTGCTCCTCAAAATCAAATACCGAAACGCTGCTCCTCTAAATCAGATACCGAGACACTGCTCCTCTAATTCAGATACCGAGACACTGCTCCTCTAAATCAGATACCGAGACGCTGCTCCTCAAAATCAAATACCGAAACGCTGCTCCTCTAAATCAGATACTGAGACACTGCTCCTCTAAATCAGATACCGAGACACTGCTCCTCTAAATCAGATACCGAGACACTGCTCCTCTAAATCAAATACCGGGACACTGCCCCTCTAAATCAGATACCGAGACACTGCTCCTCTAAATCAGATAACGAGACACTGCTCCACTAAATCAGATACCGAGATGCTGCTCCTCTAAATCAAATACCGAGACACTGCTCCTCTAAATCAGATATTGAGACACTGCTCCTTTAAATCAGATACTGAGACACTGCTCCTCTAAATCAGATAACGAGACACTGCTCCACTAAATCAGATACCGAGACGCTGCTCCTCTAAATCAGATATTGAGACACTGCTCCTCTAAATCTGATACCGAGACACAGCTCCTCTAAATCTGATACAGAGACGCTGCTCCTCTAAATCAAATACCGGGACACAGCTCCTCTAAATCAGATACTGAGACACTGCTCCTCTAAATCAGATACCGAGACACAGCTCCTCTAAATCAGATACTGAGACACTGCTCCTCTAAATCAGATACCGAGACACTGCTCCTCTAAATCTGATACCGAGACACTGCTCCTCTAAATCAGGTACCGAGACACAGCGCCTCTAAATCAGATACCGAGACACTGCTCCTCTATATCAGATACCGAGACACTGCTCCTCTAAATCAGATACCGAGACACTGCTCCTCTAAATCAGATACCGAGACACTGCTCCTCTAATTCAGATACCGAGACACTGCTCCTCTAAATCAGATACCGAGACGCTGCTCCTCAAAATCAAATACCGAAACGCTGCTCCTCTAAATCAGATACCGAGACACTGCTCCTCTAATTCAGATACCGAGACACTGCTCCTCTAAATCAGATACCGAGACGCTGCTCCTCAAAATCAAATACCGAAACGCTGCTCCTCTAAATCAGATACTGAGACACTGCTCCTCTAAATCAGATACCGAGACACTGCTCCTCTAAATCAGATACCGAGACACTGCTCCTCTAAATCAAATACCGGGACACTGCCCCTCTAAATCAGATACCGAGACACTGCTCCTCTAAATCAGATAACGAGACACTGCTCCACTAAATCAGATACCGAGATGCTGCTCCTCTAAATCAAATACCGAGACACTGCTCCTCTAAATCAGATATTGAGACACTGCTCCTTTAAATCAGATACTGAGACACTGCTCCTCTAAATCAGATAACGAGACACTGCTCCACTAAATCAGATACCGAGACGCTGCTCCTCTAAATCAGATATTGAGACACTGCTCCTCTAAATCTGATACCGAGACACAGCTCCTCTAAATCTGATACAGAGACGCTGCTCCTCTAAATCAAATACCGGGACACAGCTCCTCTAAATCAGATACTGAGACACTGCTCCTTTAAATCTGATACTGAGACACTGCTCCTTGACATCAGATACAGTGACACTGCTCCTTTAAATCAGATATGGAGACACTGCTCCTCTAAATCAGAAACTGAAACACTGCTCCTCTAAATCAGAAACCGAGACACTGCATCTCTAAATCAGATACCGAGACACTGCTCCTCTAAATCAGATACGGAGACACTGCTCCTCTAAATCAGATACGGAGACACTGCTCCTCTAAATCAGATACCGAGACACTGCTCCTCTAAATCAGATACCGAGACACTGCTCCTCTAAATCAAATACCGGGACACTGCTCCTCTAAATCAGATACCGAGACACGGCTCCTCGAAATCAGATACTGAGACACTGCTCCTCTAAATCAGATACCGAGACGCTGCTCCTTTAAATCAGATACTGAGACACTGCTCCTCGAAATCAGATACCGAGACACTGCTCCTCTAAATCAGATACTGAGACACTGCTGCTCTAAATCAGATACTGAGACACTGCTCCTCTAAATCAGATACTGAGACACTGCTCATCTAAATCAGATACCGAGACACTGCTCCTCGAAATCAGATACCGAGACACTGCTCCTCTAAATCAGATACTGAGACACTGCTCCTCCAAATCAGATACTGAGACACTGCTCCTCTAAATCAGATACTGAGACACTGCTCCTCTAAATCAGATACCGAGACACTGCTCCTCGAAATCAGATACTGAGACACTGCTCCTCTAAATCAGATACTGAGACACTGCTCCTTTAAATCAGATACTGAGACACTGCTCCTCGAAATCAGATACCGAGACAGTGGTCCTCTAAATCAGATACTGAGACACTGCTGCTCTAAATCAGATACTGAGACACTGCTCCTCTAAATCAGATACTGAGACACTGCTCATCTAAATCAGATACTGAGACACTGCTCCTCTAAATCAGATACGGAGACACTGCTCCTCTAAATCAGATACCGAGACACTGCTCCTCTAAATCAAATACTGGGACACTGCTCCTCTAAATCAGATACCGAGACACTGCTCCTCGAAATCAGATACTGAGACACTGCTCCTCTAAATCAGATACTGAGACACTGCTCCTTTAAAACAGATACTGAGACACTGCTCCTCGAAATCAGATACCGAGACACAGCTCCTCTAAATCAGATACTGAGACACTGCTCCTCTAAATCAGATACTGAGACACTGCTCCTCTAAAGCAGATACCTAGACACTGCTCCTCTAAATCAGATACTGAGACACTGCTCCTCTAAATCAGATACTGAGACACTGCTCATCTAAATCAGATACTGAGACACTGCTCCTCTAAATCAGATACTGAGACACTGCTCCTCTAAATCAGATACCGAGAAACTGCTCCTCTATATCAGATCCAGAGACACTGCTCCTCTAAATCAGATACTGAGACACTGCTCCTCGAAATCAGATACCGAGACACTTCTCCTATAAATCAGATACCGAGACACTGCTCCTCTAAATCAGATACCGAGACACTGCTCCTCTAAATCAGATACCGAGACACAGCTCCTCTAAATCAGATACTGAGACACTGCTCCTCCAAATCAGATACCGAGACACTGCTCCTCTAAATCTGATACCGAGACACTGCTCCTCTAAATCAGATACCGAGACACTGCTCCTCAAAATCAGATACCGAGACACTGCTCCTCTAAATCAGATACCGAGACACTGCTCCTCTAATTCAGATACCGAGACACTGCTCCTCTAAATCAGATACCGAGACGCTGCTCCTCTAAATCAAATACCGAAACACTGCTCCTCTAAATCAGATACCGAGACACTGTTCCTCTAAATCAGATACCCTCTAAATCAGATACCGAGACTCTGCTCCTCTAAATCAGATACCGAGACACTGCTCCTCTAAATCAGATACCGAGACGCTGCTCCTCTAAATCAGATACCGAGACACTGCTACTCTAAATCAGATACCGAGACACTGCTACTCTAAATCAGATACCGAGACACTGCTCCTCTAAATCAGATACCGAGACACTGCTCCTCTAAATCAAATACCGGGACACTGCTCCTCTAAATCAGATACTGAGACACTGCTCCTCTAAATCAGATAACGAGACACTGCTCCTCTAAATCAGAAACTGAAACACTGCTCCTCTAAATCAGATACCGAGACACTGCATCTCTAAATCAGATACGGAGACACTGCTCCTCCAAATCAGAAACTGAAACACTGCTCCTCTAAATCAGATACCGAGACACTGCATCTCTAAATCAGATACCGAGACGCTGCTCCTCTAAATCAAATACCGAGACACTGCTCCTCTAAATCAGATCCTGAGACACAGCTCCTCTAAATCAGATACTGAGACACTGCTCCTCTGAATCAGATATTGAGACACTGCTTCTCTAAATCAGATACCGAGACACTGCTCCTCTAAATCAGATCCTGAGACACAGCTCCTCTAAATCAGATACTGAGACACTGCTCCTCTAAATCAGATACCGAGACACAGCTCCTCTAAATCAGATACTGCGACACTGCTCCTCTGAATCAGATATTGAGACACTGCTTCTCTAAATCAGATACCGAGACACTGCTCCTCTAAATCAGATCCTGAGACACAGCTCCTCTAAATCAGATACTGAGACACTGCTCCTCTAAATCAGATACCGAGACACAGCTCCTCTAAATCAGATACCGAGACACAGCTCCTCTAAATCAGATACTGAGACACTGCTCCTCTAAATCAGATACTGAGACACTGCTGCTCTAAATCAGATACTGAGACACTGCTCCTCTAAATCAGATACTGAGACACTGCTCATCTAAATCAGATACTGAGACACTGCTCCTCTAAATCAGATACGGAGACAATGCTCCTCTAAATCAGATACCGAGACAATGCTCCTCTAAATCAAATACCGGGACACTGCTCCTCTAAATCAGATACCGAGACACTGCTCCTCGAAATCAGATACTGAGACACTGCTCCTCTAAATCAGATACTGAGACACTGCTCCTTTAAAACAGATACTGAGACACTGCTCCTCGAAATCAGATACCGAGACACAGCTCCTCTAAATCAGATACTGAGACACTGCTCCTCTAAATCAGATACTGAGACACTGCTCCTCTAAAGCAGATACCTAGACACTGCTCCTCTAAATCAGATACTGAGACACTGCTCCTCTAAATCAGATACTGAGACACTGCTCATCTAAATCAGATACTGAGACACTGCTCCTCTAAATCAGATACTGAGAAACTGCTCCTCTAAATCAGATACCGAGACACTGCTCCTCTATATCAGATCCAGAGACACTGCTCCTCTAAATCAGATACTGAGACACTGCTCCTCGAAATCAGATACCGAGACACTTCTCCTATAAATCAGATACCGAGACACTGCTCCTCTAAATCAGATACCGAGACACTGCTCCTCTAAATCAGATACCGAGACACAGCTCCTCTAAATCAGATACTGAGACACTGCTCCTGCAAATCAGATACCGAGACACTGCTCCTCTAAATCTGATACCGAGACACTGCTCCTCTAAATCAGATACCGAGACACTGCTCCTCAAAATCAGATACCGAGACACTGCTCCTCTAAATCAGATACCGAGACACTGCTCCTCTAATTCAGATACCGAGACACTGCTCCTCTAAATCAGATACCGAGACGCTGCTCCTCTAAATCAAATACCGAAACACTGCTCCTCTAAATCAGATACCGAGACACTGTTCCTCTAAATCAGATACCCTCTAAATCAGATACCGAGACTCTGCTCCTCTAAATCAGATACCGAGACACTGCTCCTCTAAATCAGATACCGAGACGCTGCTCCTCTAAATCAGATACCGAGACACTGCTACTCTAAATCAGATACCGAGACACTGCTACTCTAAATCAGATACCGAGACACTGCTCCTCTAAATCAGATACCGAGACACTGCTCCTCTAATTCAAATACCGGGACACTGCTCCTCTAAATCAGATACTGAGACACTGCTCCTCTAAATCAGATAACGAGACACTGCTCCTCTAAATCAGAAACTGAAACACTGCTCCTCTAAATCAGATACCGAGACACTGCATCTCTAAATCAGATACGGAGACACTGCTCCTCCAAATCAGAAACTGAAACACTGCTCCTCTAAATCAGATACCGAGACACTGCATCTCTAAATCAGATACCGAGACGCTGCTCCTCTAAATCAAATACCGAGACACTGCTCCTCTAAATCAGATCCTGAGACACAGCTCCTCTAAATCAGATACTGAGACACTGCTCCTCTGAATCAGATATTGAGACACTGCTTCTCTAAATCAGATACCGAGACACTGCTCCTCTAAATCAGATCCTGAGACACAGCTCCTCTAAATCAGATACTGAGACACTGCTCCTCTAAATCAGATACCGAGACACAGCTCCTCTAAATCAGATACTGAGACACTGCTCCTCTGAATCAGATATTGAGACACTGCTTCTCTAATCAGATACCGAGACACTGCTCCTCTAAATCACATCCTGAGACACAGCTCCTCTAAATCAGATACTGAGACACTGCTCCTCTAAATCAGATACCGAGACACAGCTCCTCTAAATCAGATACCGAGACACAACTCCTCTAAATCAGATACTGAGACACTGCTCCTCTAAATCAGATACTGAGACACTGCTGCTCTAAATCAGATACTGAGACACTGCTCCTCTAAATCAGATACTGAGACACTGCTCATCTAAATCAGATACTGAGACACTGCTCCTCTAAATCAGATACGGAGACACTGCTCCTCTAAATCAGATACCGAGACACTGCTCCTCTAAATCAAATACCGGGACACTGCTCCTCTAAATCAGATACCGTGACACTGCTCCTCGAAATCAGATACTGAGACACTGCTCCTCTAAATCAGATACTGAGACACTGCTCCTTTAAAACAGATACTGAGACACTGCTCCTCGAAATCAGATACCGAGACACAGCTCCTCTAAATCAGATACTGAGACACTGCTCCTCTAAATCAGATACTGAGACACTGCTCCTCTAAAGCAGATACCTAGACACTGCTCCTCTAAATCAGATACTGAGACACTGCTCCTCTAAATCAGATACTGAGACACTGCTCATCTAAATCAGATACTGAGACACTGCTCCTCTAAATCAGATACTGAGACACTGCTCCTCTAAATCAGATACCGAGAAACTGCTCCTCTATATCAGATCCAGAGACACTGCTCCTCTAAATCAGATACTGAGACACTGCTCCTCGAAATCAGATACCGAGACACTTCTCCTATAAATCAGATACCGAGACACTGCTCCTCTAAATCAGATACCGAGACACTGCTCCTCTAAATCAGATACCGAGACACAGCTCCTCTAAATCAGATACTGAGACACTGCTCCTCCAAATCAGATACCGAGACACTGCTCCTCTAAATCTGATACCGAGACACTGCTCCTCTAAATCAGATACCGAGACACTGCTCCTCAAAATCAGATACCGAGACACTGCTCCTCTAAATCAGATACCGAGACACTGCTCCTCTAATTCAGATACCGAGACACTGCTCCTCTAAATCAGATACCGAGACGCTGCTCCTCTAAATCAAATACCGAAACACTGCTCCTCTAAATCAGATACCGAGACACTGTTCCTCTAAATCAGATACCCTCTAAATCAGATACCGAGACTCTGCTCCTCTAAATCAGATACCGAGACACTGCTCCTCTAAATCAGATACCGAGACGCTGCTCCTCTAAATCAGATACCGAGACACTGCTACTCTAAATCAGATACCGAGACACTGCTACTCTAAATCAGATACCGAGACACTGCTCCTCTAAATCAGATACCGAGACACTGCTCCTCTAAATCAAATACCGGGGCACTGCTCCTCTAAATCAGATACTGAGACACTGCTCCTCTAAATCAGATAACGAGACACTGCTCCTCTAAATCAGAAACTGAAACACTGCTCCTCTAAATCAGATACCGAGACACTGCATCTCTAAATCAGATACGGAGACACTGCTCCTCCAAATCAGAAACTGAAACACTGCTCCTCTAAATCAGATACCGAGACACTGCATCTCTAAATCAGATACCGAGACGCTGCTCCTCTAAATCAAATACCGAGACACTGCTCCTCTAAATCAGATCCTGAGACACAGCTCCTCTAAATCAGATACTGAGACACTGCTCCTCTGAATCAGATATTGAGACACTGCTTCTCTAAATCAGATACCGAGACACTGCTCCTCTAAATCAGATCCTGAGACACAGCTCCTCTAAATCAGATACTGAGACACTGCTCCTCTAAATCAGATACCGAGACACAGCTCCTCTAAGTCAGATACTGAGACACTGCTCCTCTGAATCAGATATTGAGACACTGCTTCTCTAAATCAGATACCGAGACACTGCTCCTCTGAATCAGATCCTGAGACACAGCTCCTCTAAATCAGATACTGAGACACTGCTCCTCTAAATCAGATACCGAGACACAGCTCCTCTAAATCAGATACCGAGACACAGCTCCTCTAAATCAGATACTGAGGCACTGCTCCTCTAAATCAGATACCGAGACACAGCTCCTCTAAATCAGATACCGAGACACTGCTCCTCTAAATCAGATACTGAGACACTGCTCCTCTAAATCTGATACCGAGACGCTGCTCCTCTAAATCAAATACCGAGACGCTGCTCCTCTAAATCAGATACGGAGACACTGCTCCTCTAAATCAGATACGGAGACACTGCTCCTCTAAATCAGATACCGAGACACTGCTCCTCTAAATCAGATACCGAGACACTGCTCCTCTAAATCAAATACCGGGACACTGCTCCTCTAAATCAGATACCGAGACACTGCTCCTCGAAATCAGATACTGAGACACTGCTCCTCTAAATCAGATACTGAGACACTGCTCCTTTAAATCAGATACTGAGACACTGCTCCTCGAAATCAGATACCGAGACACTGCTCCTCAAAATCAGATACTGAGACACTGCTGCTCTAAATCAGATACTGAGACACTGCTCCTCTAAATCAGATACTGAGACACTGCTCATCTAAATCAGATACCGAGACACTGCTCCTCGAAATCAGATACTGAGACACTGCTCCTCTAAATCAGATACTGAGACACTGCTCCTCAAAATCAGATACTGAGACACTGCTCCTCTAAATCAGATACCGAGACACTGCTCCTCGAAATCAGATACTGAGACACTGCTCCTCTAAATCAGATACTGAGACACTGCTCCTTTAAATCAGATACTGAGACACTGCTCCTCGAAATCAGATACCGAGACACTGCTCCTCTAAATCAGATACTGAGACACTGCTGCTCTAAATCAGATACTGAGACACTGCTCCTCTAAATCAGATACTGAGACACTGCTCATCTAAATCAGATACTGAAACACTGCTCCTCTAAATCAGATACGGAGACACTGCTCCTCTAAATCAGATACCGAGACACTGCTCCTCTAAATCAAATACCGGGACACTGCTCCTCTAAATCAGATACCGAGACACTGCTCCTCGAAATCAGATACTGAGACACTGCTCCTCTAAATCAGATACTGAGACACTGCTCCTTTAAAACAGATACTGAGACACTGCTCCTCGAAATCAGATACCGAGACACAGCTCCTCTAAATCAGATACTGAGACACAGCTCCTCTAAATCAGATACTGAGACACTGCTCCTCTAAAGCAGATACCTAGACACTGCTCCTCTAAATCAGATACTGAGACACTGCTCCTCTAAATCAGATACTGAGACACTGCTCATCTAAATCAGATACTGAGACACTGCTCCTCTAAATCAGATACTGAGACACTGCTCCTCTAAATCAGATACCGAGAAACTGCTCCTCTATATCAGATCCAGAGACACTGCTCCTCTAAATCAGATACTGAGACACTGCTCCTCGAAATCAGATACCGAGACACTTCTCCTATAAATCAGATACCGAGACACTGCTCCTCTAAATCAGATACCGAGACACTGCTCCTCTAAATCAGATACCGAGACACAGCTCCTCTAAATCAGATACTGAGACACTGCTCCTCCAAATCAGATACCGAGACACTGCTCCTCTAAATCTGATACCGAGACACTGCTCCTCTAAATCAGATACCGAGACACTGCTCCTCAAAATCAGATACCGAGACACTGCTCCTCTAAATCAGATACCGAGACACAGCGCCTCTAAATCAGATACCGAGACACTGCGCCTCTAAATCAGATACCGAGACACTGCTCCTCTAAATCAGATACCGAGACACTGCTCCTCTAAATCAGATACCGAGACACTGCTCCTCTAATTCAGATACCGAGACACTGCTCCTCTAAATCAGATACCGAGACGCTGCTCCACTAAATCAAATACCGAAACACTGCTCCTCTAAATCAGATACCGAGACACTGCTCCTCTAAATCAGATACCCTCTAAATCAGATACCGAGACACTGCTCCCCTATATCTGATACTGAGACACTGCTCCTCTAAATCAGATACCGAGACGCTGCTCCTCTAAATCAGATACCGAGACACAGCTCCTCTAAATCAGATACTGAGACACTGCTCCTCTAAATCAGATCCTGAGACACAGCTCCTCTAAATCAGATACTGAGACACTGCTCCTCTAAATCAGATACCGAGACACAGCTCCTCTAAATCAGATACCGAGACACAACTCCTCTAAATCAGATACTGAGACACTGCTCCTCTAAATCAGATACTGAGACACTGCTGCTCTAAATCAGATACTGAGACACTGCTCCTCTAAATCAGATACTGAGACACTGCTCATCTAAATCAGATACTGAGACACTGCTCCTCTAAATCAGATACGGAGACACTGCTCCTCTAAATCAGATACCGAGACACTGCTCCTCTAAATCAAATACCGGGACACTGCTCCTCTAAATCAGATACCGAGACACTGCTCCTCGAAATCAGATACTGAGACACTGCTCCTCTAAATCAGATACTGAGACACTGCTCCTTTAAAACAGATACTGAGACACTGCTCCTCGAAATCAGATACCGAGACACAGCTCCGCTAAATCAGATACTGAGACACTGCTCCTCTAAATCAGATACTGAGACACTGCTCCTCTAAAGCAGATACCTAGACACTGCTCCTCTAAATCAGATACTGAGACACTGCTCCTCTAAATCAGATACTGAGACACTGCTCATCTAAATCAGATACTGAGACACTGCTCCTCTAAATCAGATACTGAGACACTGCTCCTCTAAATCAGATACCGAGACACTGCTCCTCTAAATCAGATACCGAGACACAGCTCCTCTAAATCAGATACTGAGACACTGCTCCTCCAAATCAGATACCGAGACACTGCTCCTCTAAATCTGATACCGAGACACTGCTCCTCTAAATCAGATACCGAGACACTGCTCCTCAAAATCAGATACCGAGACACTGCTCCTCTAAATCAGATACCGAGACACTGCTCCTCTAATTCAGATACCGAGACACTGCTCCTCTAAATCAGATACCGAGACGCTGCTCCTCTAAATCAAATACCGAAACACTGCTCCTCTAAATCAGATACCGAGACACTGTTCCTCTAAATCAGATACCCTCTAAATCAGATACCGAGACTCTGCTCCTCTAAATCAGATACCGAGACACTGCTCCTCTAAATCAGATACCGAGACGCTGCTCCTCTAAATCAGATACCGAGACACTGCTACTCTAAATCAGATACCGAGACACTGCTACTCTAAATCAGATACCGAGACACTGCTCCTCTAAATCAGATACCGAGACACTGCTCCTCTAAATCAAATACCGGGACACTGCTCCTCTAAATCAGATACTGAGACACTGCTCCTCTAAATCAGATAACGAGACACTGCTCCTCTAAATCAGAAACTGAAACACTGCTCCTCTAAATCAGATACCGAGACACTGCATCTCTAAATCAGATACGGAGACACTGCTCCTCCAAATCAGAAACTGAAACACTGCTCCTCTAAATCAGATACCGAGACACTGCATCTCTAAATCAGATACCGAGACGCTGCTCCTCTAAATCAAATACCGAGACACTGCTCCTCTAAATCAGATCCTGAGACACAGCTCCTCTAAATCAGATACTGAGACACTGCTCCTCTGAATCAGATATTGAGACACTGCTTCTCTAAATCAGATACCGAGACACTGCTCCTCTAAATCAGATCCTGAGACACAGCTCCTCTAAATCAGATACTGAGACACTGCTCCTCTAAATCAGATACCGAGACACAGCTCCTCTAAATCAGATACTGAGACACTGCTCCTCTGAATCAGATATTGAGACACTGCTTCTCTAAATCAGATACCGAGACACTGCTCCTCTAAATCAGATCCTGAGACACAGCTCCTCTAAATCAGATACTGAGACACTGCTCCTCTAAATCAGATACCGAGACACAGCTCCTCTAAATCAGATACCGAGACACAGCTCCTCTAAATCAGATACTGAGACACTGCTCCTCTAAATCAGATACCGAGACACAGCTCCTCTAAATCAGATACCGAGACACTGCTCCTCTAAATCAGATACTGAGACACTGCTCCTCTAAATCTGATACCGAGACGCTGCTCCTCTAAATCAAATACCGAGACGCTGCTCCTCTAAATCAGATACGGAGACACTGCTCCTCTAAATCAGATACGGAGACACTGCTCCTCTAAATCAGATACCGAGACACTGCTCCTCTAAATCAGATACCGAGACACTGCTCCTCTAAATCAAATACCGGGACACTGCTCCTCTAAATCAGATACCGAGACACTGCTCCTCGAAATCAGATACTGAGACACTGCTCCTCTAAATCAGATACTGAGACACTGCTCCTTTAAATCAGATACTGAGACACTGCTCCTCGAAATCAGATACCGAGACACTGCTCCTCAAAATCAGATACTGAGACACTGCTGCTCTAAATCAGATACTGAGACACTGCTCCTCTAAATCAGATACTGAGACACTGCTCATCTAAATCAGATACCGAGACACTGCTCCTCGAAATCAGATACTGAGACACTGCTCCTCTAAATCAGATACTGAGACACTGCTCCTCGAAATCAGATACTGAGACACTGCTCCTCTAAATCAGATACCGAGACACTGCTCCTCGAAATCAGATACTGAGACACTGCTCCTCTAAATCAGATACTGAGACACTGCTCCTTTAAATCAGATACTGAGACACTGCTCCTCGAAATCAGATACCGAGACACTGCTCCTCTAAATCAGATACTGAGACACTGCTGCTCTAAATCAGATACTGAGACACTGCTCCTCTAAATCAGATACTGAGACACTGCTCATCTAAATCAGATACTGAAACACTGCTCCTCTAAATCAGATACGGAGACACTGCTCCTCTAAATCAGATACCGAGACACTGCTCCTCTAAATCAAATACCGGGACACTGCTCCTCTAAATCAGATACCGAGACACTGCTCCTCTAAATCAGATACCGAGACACTGCTCCTCTAAATCAAATACCGGGACACTGCTCCTCTAAATCAGATACCGAGACACTGCTCCTCGAAATCAGATACTGAGACACTGCTCCTCTAAATCAGATACTGAGACACTGCTCCTTTAAAACAGATACTGAGACACTGCTCCTCGAAATCAGATACCGAGACACAGCTCCTCTAAATCAGATACTGAGACACTGCTCCTCTAAATCAGATACTGAGACACTGCTCCTCTAAAGCAGATACCTAGACACTGCTCCTCTAAATCAGATACTGAGACACTGCTCCTCTAAATCAGATACTGAGACACTGCTCATCTAAATCAGATACTGAGACACTGCTCCTCTAAATCAGATACTGAGACACTGCTCCTCTAAATCAGATACCGAGAAACTGCTCCTCTATATCAGATCCAGAGACACTGCTCCTCTAAATCAGATACTGAGACACTGCTCCTCGAAATCAGATACCGAGACACTTCTCCTATAAATCAGATACCGAGACACTGCTCCTCTAAATCAGATACCGAGACACTGCTCCTCTAAATCAGATACCGAGACACAGCTCCTCTAAATCAGATACTGAGACACTGCTCCTCCAAATCAGATACCGAGACACTGCTCCTCTAAATCTGATACCGAGACACTGCTCCTCTAAATCAGATACCGAGACACTGCTCCTCAAAATCAGATACCGAGACACTGCTCCTCTAAATCAGATACCGAGACACAGCGCCTCTAAATCAGATACCGAGACACTGCGCCTCTAAATCAGATACCGAGACACTGCTCCTCTAAATCAGATACCGAGACACTGCTCCTCTAAATCAGATACCGAGACACTGCTCCTCTAATTCAGATACCGAGACACTGCTCCTCTAAATCAGATACCGAGACGCTGCTCCACTAAATCAAATACCGAAACACTGCTCCTCTAAATCAGATACCGAGACACTGCTCCTCTAAATCAGATACCCTCTAAATCAGATACCGAGACACTGCTCCTCTATATCTGATACTGAGACACTGCTCCTCTAAATCAGATACCGAGACGCTGCTCCTCTAAATCAGATACCGAGACACAGCTCCTCTAAATCAGATACTGAGACACTGCTCCTCTAAATCAGAAACTGAAACACTGCTCCTCGAAATCAGATACCGAGACACAGCTCCTCTAAATCAGATACTGAGACACTGCTCCTCTAAATCAGAAACTGAAACACTGCTCCTCGAAATCAGATACCGAGACACTGCATCTCTAAATCAAATACCGAGACGCTGCTCCTCTAAATCAAATACCGAGACACTGCTCCTCTAAATCTGATACCCAGACACTGCTCCTCTAAATCTGATACAGAGACGCTGCTACTCTAAATCAGATACCGAGACACTGCTCCTCTAAATCAAATACCGAGACGCTGCTCCTCTAAATCAGATATTGAGACACTGCTCCTCTAAATCAAATACCGGGACACTGCTCCTCTAAATCAGATACTGAGACACTGCTCCTCGAAATCAGATACCGAGACACTGCTCCTCTAAATCAAATACCGGGATACTGCTCCTCTAAATCTGATACCCAGACACTGCTCCTCTAAATCTGATACAGAGACGATGCTCCTCTAAATCAAATACCGAGACACTGCTCCTCTAAATCAAATACCGAGACGCTGCTCCTCTAAATCAGATATTGAGACACTGCTCCTCTAAATCAAATACCGGGACACTGCTCCTCTAAATCAGATACTGAGACACTGCTCCTCGAAATCAGATACCGAGACACTTCTCCTATCAATCAGATATTGAGACACTGCTCCTCTAAATCAAATACCGGGACACTGCTCCTCTAAATCAGATACTGAGACACTGCTCCTCGAAATCAGATACCGAGACACTGCTCCTCTAAATCAGATACCGAGACACTGCTCCTCTAAATCAGATACCGAGACACAGCTCCTCTAAATCAGATACTGAGACACTGCTCCTCTAAATCAGATACCGAGACACTGCTCCTCTAAATCAGATACCGAGACACTGCTCCTCTAAATCAAATACCGGGACACTGCTCCTCTAAATCAGATACTGAGACACTGCTCCTCTAAATCAGATAACGAGACACTGCTCCACTAAATCAGATACTGAGACACTGCTCCTCTAAATCAGAAACTGAAAAACTGCTCCTCGAAATCAGATAACGAGACACTGCATCTCTAAATCAGATACCGAGACACTGCTCCTCTAAATCAGGTACCGAGACACTGCTCCTCTAAATCAGATACCGAGACACTGCTCCTCTAAATCAGATACCGAGACACTGCTCCTCTAAATCTGATACATAGACGCTGCTCCTCTAAATCAAATACCGGGACACTGCTCCTCTAAATCAGATACTGAGACACTGCTCCTTTAAATCAGATACTGAGACATTGCTCCTATAAATCAGATACTGAGACACTGCTCCTCTAAATCAGATACCGAGACACTGCTCCTCTAAATCAGATACCGAGACACTGCTCCTCTAAATCAGATACCGAGTCACTGCTCCTCTAAATCAGATACTGAGACACTGCTCCTCTAAATCAGATACCGAGACACTGCTCCTCTAAATCAAATACCGGGACACTGCTCCTCTAAATCAGATACTGAGACACTGCTCCTCTAAATCAGAAACTGAAACACTGCTCCTCTAAATCAGATACTGAGACACTGCTCCTCTAAATCAGATACTGAGACACTGCTCATCTAAATCAGATACTGAAACACTGCTCCTCTAAATCAGATACGGAGACACTGCTCCTCTAAATCAGATACCGAGACACTGCTCCTCTAAATCAAATACCGGGACACTGCTCCTCTAAATCAGATACCGAGACACTGCTCCTCGAAATCAGATACTGAGACACTGCTCCTCTAAATCAGATACTGAGACACTGCTCCTTTAAAACAGATACTGAGACACTGCTCCTCGAAATCAGATACCGAGACACAGCTCCTCTAAATCAGATACTGAGACACTGCTCCTCTAAATCAGATACTGAGACACTGCTCCTCTAAAGCAGATACCTAGACACTGCTCCTCTAAATCAGATACTGAGACACTGCTCCTCTAAATCAGATACTGAGACACTGCTCATCTAAATCAGATACTGAGACACTGCTCCTCTAAATCAGATACTGAGACACTGCTCCTCTAAATCAGATACCGAGAAACTGCTCCTCTATATCAGATCCAGAGACACTGCTCCTCTAAATCAGATACTGAGACACTGCTCCTCGAAATCAGATACCGAGAAACTTCTCCTATAAATCAGATACCGAGACACTGCTCCTCTAAATCAGATACCGAGACACTGCTCCTCTAAATCAGATACCGAGACACAGCTCCTCTAAATCAGATACTGAGACACTGCTGCTCCAAATCAGATACCGAGACACTGCTCCTCTAAATCTGATACCGAGACACTGCTCCTCTAAATCAGATACCGAGACACTGCTCCTCAAAATCAGATACCGAGACACTGCTCCTCTAAATCAGATACCGAGACACAGCGCCTCTAAATCAGATACCGAGACACTGCGCCTCTAAATCAGATACCGAGACACTGCTCCTCTAAATCAGATACCGAGACACTGCTCCTCTAAATCAGATACCGAGACACTGCTCCTCTAATTCAGATACCGAGACACTGCTCCTCTAAATCAGATACCGAGACGGTGCTCCACTAAATCAAATACCGAAACACTGCTCCTCTAAATCAGATACCGAGACACTGCTCCTCTAAATCAGATACCCTCTAAATCAGATACCGAGACACTGCTCCTCTATATCTGATACTGAGACACTGCTCCTCTAAATCAGATACCGAGACGCTGCTCCTCTAAATCAGATACCGAGACACAGCTCCTCTAAATCAGATACTGAGGCACTGCTCCTCTAAATCAGAAACTGAAACACTGCTCCTCGAAATCAGATACCGAGACACAGCTCCTCTAAATCAGATACTGAGACACTGCTCCTCTAAATCAGAAACTGAAACACTGCTCCTCGAAATCAGATACCGAGACACTGCATCTCTAAATCAAATACCGAGACGCTGCTCCTCTAAATCAAATACCGAGACACTGCTCCTCTAAATCTGATACCCAGACACTGCTCCTCTAAATCTGATACAGAGACGCTGCTACTCTAAATCAGATACCGAGACACTGCTCCTCTAAATCAAATACCGAGACGCTGCTCCTCTAAATCAGATATTGAGACACTGCTCCTCTAAATCAAATACCGGGACACTGCTCCTCTAAATCAGATACTGAGACACTGCTCCTCGAAATCAGATACCGAGACACTGCTCCTCTAAATCAAATACCGGGATACTGCTCCTCTAAATCTGATACCCAGACACTGCTCCTCTAAATCTGATACAGAGACGCTGCTCCTCTAAATCAAATACCGAGACACTGCTCCTCTAAATCAAATACCGAGACGCTGCTCCTCTAAATCAGATATTGAGACACTGCTCCTCTAAATCAAATACCGGGACACTGCTCCTCTAAATCAGATACTGAGACACTGCTCCTCGAAATCAGATACCGAGACACTTCTCCTATCAATCAGATATTGAGACACTGCTCCTCTAAATCAAATACCGGGACACTGCTCCTCTAAATCAGATACTGAGACACTGCTCCTCGAAATCAGATACCGAGACACTGCTCCTCTAAATCAGATACCGAGACACTGCTCCTCTAAATCAGATACCGAGACACAGCTCCTCTAAATCAGATACTGAGACACTGCTCCTCTAAATCAGATACCGAGACACTGCTCCTCTAAATCAGATACCGAGACACTGCTCCTCTAAATCAAATACCGGGACACTGCTCCTCTAAATCAGATACTGAGACACTGCTCCTCTAAATCAGATAACGAGACACTGCTCCACTAAATCAGATACTGAGACACTGCTCCTCTAAATCAGAAACTGAAAAACTGCTCCTCGAAATCAGATAACGAGACACTGCATCTCTAAATCAGATACCGAGACACTGCTCCTCTAAATCAGGTACCGAGACACTGCTCCTCTAAATCAGATACCGAGACACTGCTCCTCTAAATCAGATACCGAGACACTGCTCCTCTAAATCTGATACATAGACGCTGCTCCTCTAAATCAAATACCGGGACACTGCTCCTCTAAATCAGATACTGAGACACTGCTCCTTTAAATCAGATACTGAGACATTGCTCCTATAAATCAGATACTGAGACACTGCTCCTCTAAATCAGATACCGAGACACTGCTCCTCTAAATCAGATACCGAGACACTGCTCCTCTAAATCAGATACCGAGTCACTGCTCCTCTAAATCAGATACTGAGACACTGCTCCTCTAAATCAGATACCGAGACACTGCTCCTCTAAATCAGGTACCGAGACACTGCTCCTCTAAATCAGATACCGAGACACTGCTCCTCTAAATCAGATACCGAGACACTGCTCCTCTAAATCAGATACCGAGACACTGCTCCTCTAAATCTGATACATAGACGCTGCTCCTCTAAATCAAATACCGGGACACTGCTCCTCTAAATCAGATACTGAGACACTGCTCCTTTAAATCAGATACTGAGACATTGCTCCTATAAATCAGATACTGAGACACTGCTCCTCTAAATCAGATACCGAGACACTGCTCCTCTAAATCAGATACCGAGACACTGCTCCTCTAAATCAGATACCGAGTCACTGCTCCTCTAAATCAGATACTGAGACACTGCTCCTCTAAATCAGATACCGAGACACTGCTCCTCTAAATCAAATACCGGGACACTGCTCCTCTAAATCAGATACTGAGACACTGCTCCTCTAAATCAGAAACTGAACACTGCTCCTCTAAATCAGATACCGAGACGCTGCTCCTCTAAATCAGAATTTGAGACACTGCTCCTCTAATTCTGATACCGAGACACTGCTCCTCTAAATCTGATACAGAGACGCTGCTCCTCTAAATCAAATACCGGGACACTGCTCCTCTAAATCAGATACTGAGTCACTGCTCCTTTAAATCAGATACTGAGTCTTTGCTCCTCTAAATCAGATACTGAGACACTGCTCCTCTAAATCAGATACCGAGACACTGCTCCTCTAAATCAGATACCGAGTCACTGCTCCTCTAAATCAGGTACCGAGACACTGCTCCTCTAAATCAGAATTTGAGACACTGCTCCTCTAATTCTGATACCGAGACACTGCTCCTCTAAATCTGATACAGAGACGCTGCTCCTCTAAATCAAATACCGGGACACTGCTCCTCTAAATCAGATACTGAGACACTGCTCCTTTAAATCAGATACTGAGTCTTTGCTCCTCTAAATCAGATACTGAGACACTGCTCCTCTAAATCAGATACCGAGACACTGCTCCTCTAAATCAGATACCGAGTCACTGCTCCTCTAAATCAGGTACCGAGACACTGCTCCTCTAAATCAGATACCAAGTCACTGCTCCTCTAAATCAGATACCGAGACACTGCTCCTCTAAATCAGATACCGAGACACTGCTCCTCTCAAGCAGATACCGAGACACTGCTCCTCTAAATCAGATACCGAGACACTGCTACTCTAAATCAGATACCGAGACACTGCTCCTCTAAATCAGATACCGTGACGCTGCTCCTCTAAATCAAATACCGGGACACTGCTCCTCTAAATCAGATACCGAGACACTGCTCCTCTAAATCAGATACCGAGAAACTGCTCCTCTAAATCAGATACCGAGACACTGCTCCTCTAAATCAGATACCGAGACACTGCTCCTCTAAATCAGATACCGAGACACTGCTCCTCTAAATCATATACCGAGACACTGCTCCTCTATATCAGATACAGAGACACTGCTCCTCTAAATCAGATGCTGAGACACTGCTCCTCGAAATCAGATACCGAGACACTTCTCCTATAAATCAGATACTGAGACACTGCTCCTCTCAATCAGATACTGAGACACTGCTCCTCTAAATCAGATACTGAGACACTGCTCCTTTAAATCAGATACTGAGAAACTGCTCCTCTAAATCAGATACTGAGACACTGCTCCTCTAAATCAGATACCGAGACACTGCTCCTGTAAATCAGATACCGAGACACTGCTCCTCTAAATCAGATACTGAGACACTGCTCCTCTAAATCAGGTACTGAGACACTGCTCCTCGAAATCAGATACTGAGACACTGCTCCTCTAAATCAGATACCGAGACACTGCTCCTCTAAATCAGATACCGAGACACTGCTCCTCTAAATCAACTACTGAGACACTGCTCCTTTAAATCAGATACTGAGACACTGCTCCTCGAAATCAGATACTGAGACACTGCTCCTCTAAATCAGATACCGAGACACTGCTCCTCTAAATCAGATACCGAGACACTGCTCCACTAAATCAGATACGGAGACATTGCTCCACTAAATCAGATACCGAGACACTGCTCCTCTAAATCAGATACCGAGACACTGCTCCTCTAAATCAGAAACCGAGACACTGCTCCTCTAAATCAGATACTGAGACACTGCTGCTTTAAATCAGATACTGAGACACTGCTCCTCTAAAGCAGATACCGAGACACTGCTCCTCTAAATCAGAAACCGAGACACTGCTCCTCTAAATCAGATACTGAGACACTGCTCCTTTAAATCAGATACTGAGACACTGCTCCTCTAAATCAGATACTGAGACACTGCTCCTGTAAAGCAGATACCGAGACACTGCTCCTCTCAGTCAGATACTGAGACACTGCTCCACTAAATCAGATACTGAGACATTGCTCCTCTAAATCAGATACTGAGACACTGCTCCTCTAAATCAGATACCGAGACACTGCTCCTCTAAATCAGATACCGAGACACTGCTCCTCTAAATCAGGTACCGAGACACTGTTCCTCTAAATCAGATACCAAGACACTGCTCCTCTAAAGCAGATACTGAGACACTGCTACTCTAAATCAGATACTGAGACACTGCTCCTCCAAATCAGATACTGAGACACTGCTCATCTAAATCAGATACTGAGACACTGCTCCTCTAAATCAGATACTGAGACACTGCTCCTCTAAATCAGATACCGAGACACTGCTCCTCTATGTCAGATCCAGAGACACTGCTCCTCTAAATCAGATACTGAGACAATGCTCCTCGAAATCAGATACCGAGACACTTCTCCTATAAATCAGATACCGAGACACTGCTCCTCTAAATCAGATACCGAGACAATGCTCCTCTAAATCAGATACCGAGACACATCTCCTCTAAATCAGATACTGAGACACTGCTCCTCTAAATCAGATACCGAGACACTGCTCCTCTAAATCTGATACCGAGACACTGCTCCTCTAAATCAGATACCGAGACACAGCGCCTCTAAATCAGATACCGAGACACTGCTCCTCTAAATCAGATACCGAGACACTGCTCCTCTAAATCAGATACCGAGACACTGCTCCTCTAAATCAGATACCGAGACACTGCTCCTCTAATTCAGATACCGAGACACGGCTCCTCTAAATCAGATACCGAAACGCTGCTCCTCTAAATCAGATACCGAGACACTGCTCCTCTAAATCAGATACCGAGACATTGCTCCTCTAAATCAGATACCGAGACGCTGCTCCTCTAAATCAAATACCGGGACACTGCTCCTCTAAATCAGATACTGAGACACTGCTCCTCTAAATCAGATAACGAGACACTGCTCCACTAAATCAGATACGGGGACACTGCTCCTCTAAATCAGAAACTGAAACACTGCTCCTCTAAATCAGATACCGAGACACTGCATCTCTAAATCAGATACCGAGACGCTGCTCCTCCAAATCAAATACCGAGACGCTGCTCCTCTAAATCAGATATTGAGACACTGCTCCTCTAAATCTGATACCGAGACACTGCTCCTCTAAATCTGATACAGAGACGCTGCTCCTCTAAATCAAATACCGGGACACAGCTCCTCTAAATCAGATACTGAGACACTGCTCCTTTAAATCAGATACTGAGACACTGCTCCTTGAAATCAGATACAGTGACACTGCTCCTTTAAATCAGATACGGAGACACTGCTCCTCTAAATCAGAAACTGAAACACTGCTCCTCTAAATCAGATACCGAGACACTGCATCTCTAAATCAGATACCGAGACGCTGCTCCTCTAAATCAAATACCGACACGCTGCTCCTCTAAATCAGATACGGAGACACTGCTCCTCTAAATCAGATACCGAGACACTGCACCTCTAAATCAGAAACCAAGACCCTGCTCCTCTAAATCAGATACTGAGACACTGCTCCTTTAAATCAGATACTGAGACACTGCTCCTCTAAAGCAGATACCGAGACACTGCACCTCTAAATCAGAAACCAAGACCCTGCTCCTCCAAATCAGAAACCGAGACACTGCTCCTTTAAATCAGATACTGAGACACTGCTCCTCTAAATCAGATACCGAGACACTGCTCCTCTAAATCAGATACCGAGACACTGCTCCTCTAAATCAGATACCGAGACACTGCTCCTCTAAATCAGATACCGAGACGCTGCTCCTCTAAATCAAATACCGGGACACTGCTCCTCTAAATCAGATACCGAGACACTGCTCCTCTAAATCAGATACCGAGAAACTGCTCCTCTAAATCAGATACCGAGACACTGCTCCTCTAAATCAGATACCGAGACACTGCTCCTCTAAATCAGATACCGAGACACTGCTCCTCTAAATCATATACCGAGACACTGCTCCTCTATATCAGATACAGAGACACTGCTCCTCTAAATCAGATGCTGAGACACTGCTCCTCGAAATCAGATACCGAGACACTTCTCCTATAAATCAGATACTGAGACACTGCTCCTCTCAATCAGATACTGAGACAATGCTCCTCTAAATCAGATACTGAGACACTGCTCCTTTAAATCAGATACTGAGAAACTGCTCCTCTAAATCAGATACTGAGACACTGCTCCTCTAAATCAGATACCGAGACACTGCTCCTGTAAATCAGATACCGAGACACTGCTCCTCTAAATCAGATACTGAGACACTGCTCCTCTAAATCAGGTACTGAGACACTGCTCCTCGAAATCAGATACTGAGACACTGCTCCTCTAAATCAGATACCGAGACACTGCTCCTCTAAATCAGATACCGAGACACTGCTCCTCTAAATCAACTACTGAGACACTGCTCCTTTAAATCAGATACTGAGACACTGCTCCTCGAAATCAGATACTGAGACACTGCTCCTCTAAATCAGATACCGAGACACTGCTCCTCTAAATCAGATACCGAGACACTGCTCCACTAAATCAGATACCGAGACATTGCTCCACTAAATCAGATACCGAGACACTGCTCCTCTAAATCAGATACCGAGACACTGCTCCTCTAAATCAGAAACCGAGACACTGCTCCTCTAAATCAGATACTGAGACACTGCTGCTTTAAATCAGATACTGAGACACTGCTCCTCTAAAGCAGATACCGAGACACTGCTCCTCTAAATCAGAAACCGAGACACTGCTCCTCTAAATCAGATACTGAGACACTGCTCCTTTAAATCAGATACTGAGACACTGCTCCTCTAAATCAGATACTGAGACACTGCTCCTGTAAAGCAGATACCGAGACACTGCTCCTCTCAGTCAGATACTGAGACACTGCTCCACTAAATCAGATACTGAGACATTGCTCCTCTAAATCAGATACTGAGACACTGCTCCTCTAAATCAGATACCGAGACACTGCTCCTCTAAATCAGATACCGAGACACTGCTCCTCTAAATCAGGTACCGAGACACTGCTCCTCTAAATCAGATACCAAGACACTGCTCCTCTAAAGCAGATACTGAGACACTGCTACTCTAAATCAGATACTGAGACACTGCTCCTCCAAATCAGATACTGAGACACTGCTCATCTAAATCAGATACTGAGACACTGCTCCTCTAAATCAGATACTGAGACACTGCTCCTCTAAATCAGATACCGAGACACTGCTCCTCTATGTCAGATCCAGAGACACTGCTCCTCTAAATCAGATACTGAGACAATGCTCCTCGAAATCAGATACCGAGACACTTCTCCTATAAATCAGATACCGAGACACTGCTCCTCTAAATCAGATACCGAGACAATGCTCCTCTAAATCAGATACCGAGACACAGCTCCTCTAAATCAGATACTGAGACACTGCTCCTCTAAATCAGATACCGAGACACTGCTCCTCTAAATCTGATACCGAGACACTGCTCCTCTAAATCAGATACCGAGACACAGCGCCTCTAAATCAGATACCGAGACACTGCTCCTCTAAATCAGATACCGAGACACTGCTCCTCTAAATCAGATACCGAGACACTGCTCCTCTAAATCAGATACCGAGACACTGCTCCTCTAATTCTGATACCGAGACACTGCTCCTCTAAATCAGATACCGAAACGCTGCTCCTCTAAATCAGATACCGAGACACTGCTCCTCTAAATCAGATACCGAGACACTGCTCCTCTAAATCAGATACCGAGACGCTGCTCCTCTAAATCAGATACCGAGACACTGCTACTCTAAATCAGATACCGAGACACTGCTCCTCGAAATCAGATACCGAGACACTGCTCCTCTAAATCAAATACCGGGACACTGCTCCTCTAAATCAGATACTGAGACACTGCTCCTCTAAATCAGATAACGAGACACTGCTCCACTAAATCAGATACGGGGACACTGCTCCTCTAAATCAGAAACTGAAACACTGCTCCTCTAAATCAGATACCGAGACACTGCATCTCTAAATCAGATACCGAGACGCTGCTCCTCCAAATCAAATACCGAGACGCTGCTCCTCTAAATCAGATATTGAGACACTGCTCCTCTAAATCTGATACCGAGACACTGCTCCTCTAAATCTGATACAGAGACGCTGCTCCTCTAAATCAAATTCCGGGACACAGCTCCTCTAAATCAGATACTGAGACACTGCTCCTTGAAATCAGATACAGTGACACTGCTCCTTTAAATCAGATACGGAGACACTGCTCCTCTAAATCAGAAACTGAAACACTGCTCCTCTAAATCAGATACCGAGACACTGCATCTCTAAATCAGATACCGAGACGCTGCTCCTCTAAATCAAATACCGACACGCTGCTCCTCTAAATCAGATACGGAGACACTGCTCCTCTAAATCAGATACCGAGACACTGCACCTCTAAATCAGAAACCAAGACCCTGCTCCTCTAAATCAGATACTGAGACACTGCTCCTTTAAATCAGATACTGAGACACTGCTCCTCTAAAGCAGATACCGAGACACTGCACCTCTAAATCAGAAACCAAGACCCTGCTCCTCTAAATCAGAAACCGAGACACTGCTCCTCCAAATCAGATACTGAGACACTGCTCCTTTAAATCAGATACTGAGACACTGCTCCTCTAAATCAGATACTGAGACACTGCTCCTCTAATGCAGATACTGAGACACTGCTACTCTAAATCAGATACTGAGACACTGCTCCTTTAAATCAGATACTGAGACACTGCTCCTCTAAATCAGATACTGAGACACTGCTCCTCTAATGCAGATACTGAGACACTGCTCCTCTAATGCAGATACTGAGACACTGCTCCTCCAAATCAGATACTGAGACACTGCTCATCTAAATCAGATACTGAGACACTGCTCCTCTAAATCAGATACTGAGACACTGCTCCTCTAAATCAGAAACCGAGACACTGCTCCTCCAAATCAGATACTGAGACACTGCTCATCTAAATCAGATACTGAGACACTGCTCCTCTCAATCAGATACTGAGACACTGCTCCTCTAAATCAGATACCGAGACACTGCTCCTCTATATCAGATCCAGAGACACTGCTCCTCTAAATCAGATACTGAGACACTGCTCCTCGAAATCAGATACCGAGACACTTCTCCTCTAAATCAGATACCGAGACACAGCTCCTCTAAATCAGATACTGAGACACTGCTCCTCTAAATCAGATACCGAGACACTGCTCCTCTAAATCTGATACCGAGACACTGCTCCTCTAAATCAGATACCGAGACACAGCGCCTCTAAATCAGATACCGAGACACTGCTCCTCTAAATCAGATACCGAGACACTGCTCCTCTAAATCAGATACCGAGACACTGCTCCTCTAAATCAGATACCGAGACACTGCTCCTCGAAATCAGATACCGAGACACTGCTCCTCTAAATCAGATACTGCGACACTGCTCCTCTAAATCAGATACCGAGACACTGCTCCTCTAATTCAGATACCGAGACACTGCTCCTCTAAATCAGATACCGAGACGCTGCTCCTCTAAATCAAATACCGAAACGTTGCTCCTCTAAATCAGATACCGAGACACTGCTCCTCTAAATCAGATACCGAGACACTGCTCCTCTAAATCAGATACCGAGACGCTGCTCCTCTAAATCAGATACCGAGACACTGCTCCTCGAAATCAGATAACGAGACACTGCTCCACTAAATCAGATACGGGGACACTGCTCCTCTAAATCAGAAACTGAAACACTGCTCCTCTAAATCAGATACCGAGACACTGCATCTCTAAATCAGATACCGAGACACTGCTCCTCTAAATCAGATATTGAGACACTGCTCCTCTAAATCAGATACAGTGACACTGCTCCTTTAAATCAGATACGGAGACAATGCTCCTCTAAATCAGAAACTGAAACACTGCTCCTCTAAATCAGATACCGAGACACTGCTCCTCTAAATCAGATACGGAGACACTGCTCCTCTAAATCAGATACTGAAACACTGCTCCTCTAAATCAGATACCGAGACACTGCATCTCTAAATCAAATACCGAGACACTGCTCCTCTAAATCAGATATTGAGACACTGCTCCTCTAAATCTGATACAGAGACGCTGCTCCTCTAAATAAAATACCGGGACACTGCTCCTCTAAATCAGATACTGAGACACTGCTCCTTTAAATCAGATACTGAGTCTTTGCTCCTCTAAATCAGATTCTGAGACACTGCTCCTCTAAATCAGATACCGAGACACTGCTCCTCTAAATCAGATACCGAGACACTGCTCCTCTATATCAGATCCAGAGACACTGCTCCTCTAAATCAGATACTGAGACACTGCTCCTCGAAATCAGATACCGAGACACTTCTCCTATAAATCAGATACCGAGACACTGCTCCTCGAAATCAGATACCGAGACAATGCTCCTCTAAATCAGATACCGAGAAACAGCTCCTCTAAATCAGATACTGAGACACTGCTCCTCAAAATCAGAAACTGAAACACTGCTCCTCTAAATCAGATACCGAGACACTGCATCTCTAAATCAGATACCGAGACGCTGCTCCTCTAAATCAAATACCGAGACACTGCTCCTCTAAATCAGATACCGAGACACTGCTCCTCTAAATCTGATACAGAGACGCTGCTCCTCTAAATCAAATACCGGGACACTGCTCCTCTAAATCAGATACTGAGACACTGCTCCTCTAAATCAGATACCGAGACACTGCTCCTCTAAATCAGATACCGAGACACTGCTCCTCTAAATCAGATACCGAGTCACTGCTCCTCTAAATCAGGTACCGAGACACTGCTCCTCTAAATCAGATACCGAGACACTGCTCCTCTAAATCAGATACCGAGACACTGCTCCTCTAAATCAGATACCTAGACACTGCTTCTCTCAATCAGATACCGAGACGCTGCTCCTCTAAATCAAATACCGGGACACTGCTCCTCTAAATCAGATAACGAGACACTGCTCCTCTAAATCAGATACCGAGAAACTGCTCCTCTAAATCAGATACCGAGACACTGCTCCTCTAAATCAGATACCGAGACACTGCTCCTCTAAATCAGATACCGAGACACTGCTCCTTGAAATGAGATACCGAGACACTGCTCCTCTATATCAGATACAGAGACACTGCTCCTCTAAATCAGATACTGAGACACTGCTCCTCGAAATCAGATACCGAGACACTTCTCCTATAAATCAGATTCTGAGACACTGCTCCTCTAAATCAGATACTGAGACACTGCTCCTTTAAATCAGATACTGAGACACTGCTCCTCTAAATCAAATACTGAGACACTGCTCCTTTAAATCAGATACTGAGACACTGCACCTCTAAATCAGATACTGAGACACTGCTCCTCTAAATCAGATACCGAGACACTGCTCCTGTAAATCAGATACCGAGACACTGCTCCTCTAAATCAGATACTGAGACACTGCTCCTCTAAATCAGATACTGAGACACTGCTCCTCGAAATCAGATACTGAGACACTGCTCCTCTAAATCAGATACCGAGACACTGCTCCTCTAAATCAGATACCGAGACACTGCCCCTCTAAATCAACGACTGAGACACTGCTCCTTTAAATCAAATACTGAGACACTGCTCCTCGAAATCAGATACTGAGACACTGCTCCTCTAAATCAGATACCGAGACACTGCTCCACTAAATCAGATACCGAGACATTGCTCCACTAAATCAGATACCGAGACACTGCTCCTCTAAATCAGATACCGAGACACTGCTCCTCTAAATCAGATACCTAGACACTGCTTCTCTCAATCAGATACCGAGACGCTGCTCCTCTAAATCAAATACCGGGACACTGCTCCTCTAAATCAGATAACGAGACACTGCTCCTCTAAATCAGATACCGAGAAACTGCTCCTCTAAATCAGATACCGAGACACTGCTCCTCTAAATCAGATACCGAGACACTGCTCCTCTAAATCAGATACCGAGACACTGCTCCTCGAAATGAGATACCGAGACACTGCTCCTCTATATCAGATACAGAGACACTGCTCCTCTAAATCAGATACTGAGACACTGCTCCTCGAAATCAGATACCGAGACACTTCTCCTATAAATCAGATTCTGAGACACTGCTCCTCTAAATCAGATACTGAGACACTGCTCCTTTAAATCAGATACTGAGACACTGCTCCTCTAAATCAAATACTGAGACACTGCTCCTTTAAATCAGATACTGACACACTGCACCTCTAAATCAGATACTGAGACACTGCTCCTCTAAATCAGATACCGAGACACTGCTCCTGTAAATCAGATACCGAGACACTGCTCCTCTAAATCAGATACTGAGACACTGCTCCTCTAAATCAGATACTGAGACACTGCTCCTCGAAATCAGATACTGAGACACTGCTCCTCTAAATCAGATACCGAGACACTGCTCCTCTAAATCAGATACCGAGACACTGCCCCTCTAAATCAACGACTGAGACACTGCTCCTTTAAATCAGATACTGAGACACTGCTCCTCGAAATCAGATACTGAGACACTGCTCCTCTAAATCAGATACCGAGACATTGCTCCACTAAATCAGATACCGAGACACTGCTCCTCTAAATCAGATACCGAGACACTGCTCCTCTAAATCAGATACCGAGACACTGCTCCACTAAATCAGATACCGAGACACTGCTCCTCTAAATCAGAAACCGAGACACTGCTCCTCTAAATCAGATACTGAGACACTGCTCCTTTAAATCAGATCCTGAGACACTGCTCCTCTAAAGCAGATACCGAGACACTGCTCCTCTAAATCAGAAACCGAGACACTGCTCCTCTAAATCAGATACTGAGACACTGCTCCTTTAAATCAGATCCTGAGACACTGCTCCTCTAAAGCAGATATCGAGACACTGCTCCTCTAAATCAGAAACCGAGACACTGCTCCTCTAAATCAGATACTGAGACACTGCTCCTTTAACTCAGATACTGAGACACTGCTCCTCTAAATCAGATACTGAGAAACTGCTCCTCTAAAGCAGATACCGAGACACTGCTCCTCTAAATCAGATACTGAGACACTGCTCCTTTAAATCAGATACCGAGACACTGCTCCTCTAAATCAGAGACCGAGACACTGCTCCACTAAATCAGATACCGAGTCACTGCTCCTCTAAATCAGATACCGAGACACTGCTCCTCTAAATCAGATACCGAGACACTGCTCCTCTGAAGCAGATACCGAGACACTGCTCCTCTAAATCAGATACCGAGACAATGCTCCTCTAAATCAGATACCGAGACACTGCTCCTCTAAATCAGATACCGAGACACTGCTCCTCTAAAGCAGATACCGAGACACTGCTCCTCGAAATCAGATACCGAGACACTGCTCCTCTAAATCAGATACCGAGACACTGCTCCTCTAAATCAGATACCGAGACGCTGCTCCTCTAAATCAAATACCGGGACACTGCTCCTCTAAATCAGATACCGAGACATTGCTCCTCTAAATCAGATACCGAGACACTGCTCCTCTAAATCAGATACCGAGAAACTGCTCCTCTAAATCAGATACAGAGACACTGCTCCTCTAAATCAGATACCGAGACACTGCTCCTCTATATTAGATACGGAGACACTGCTCCTCTATATCAGATACTGAGACACTGCTCCTCTAAATCAGGTACTGAGACACTGCTCCTCGAAATCAGATACTGAGACACTGCTCCTCTAAATCAGATACCGAGACACTGCTCCTCTAAATCAGATACCGAGACACTGCTCCTCTAAATCAACTACTGAGACACTGCTCCTTTAAATCAGATACTGAGACACTGCTCCTCGAAATCAGATACTGAGACACTGCTCCTCTAAATCAGATACCGAGACACTGCTCCTCTAAATCAGATACCGAGACACTGCTCCACTAAATCAGATACGGAGACATTGCTCCACTAAATCAGATACCGAGACACTGCTCCTCTAAATCAGATACCGAGACACTGCTCCTCTAAATCAGAAACCGAGACACTGCTCCTCTAAATCAGATACTGAGACACTGCTGCTTTAAATCAGATACTGAGACACTGCTCCTCTAAAGCAGATACCGAGACACTGCTCCTCTAAATCAGAAACCGAGACACTGCTCCTCTAAATCAGATACTGAGACACTGCTCCTTTAAATCAGATACTGAGACACTGCTCCTCTAAATCAGATACTGAGACACTGCTCCGGTAAAGCAGATACCGAGACACTGCTCCTCTCAGTCAGATACTGAGACACTGCTCCACTAAATCAGATACTGAGACATTGCTCCTCTAAATCAGATACTGAGACACTGCTCCTCTAAATCAGATACCGAGACACTGCTCCTCTAAATCAGATACCAAGACACTGCTCCTCTAAAGCAGATACTGAGACACTGCTACTCTAAATCAGATACTGAGACACTGCTCCTCCAAATCAGATACTGAGACACTGCTCATCTAAATCAGATACTGAGACACTGCTCCTCTAAATCAGATACTGAGACACTGCTCCTCTAAATCAGATACCGAGACACTGCTCCTCGATGTCAGATCCAGAGACACTGCTCCTCTAAATCAGATACTGAGACAATGCTCCTCGAAATCAGATACCGAGACACTTCTCCTATAAATCAGATACCGAGACACTGCTCCTCTAAATCAGATACCGAGACAATGCTCCTCTAAATCAGATACCGAGACACAGCTCCTCTAAATCAGATACTGAGACACTGCTCCTCTAAATCAGATACCGAGACACTGCTCCTCCAAATCTGATACCGAGACACTGCTCCTCTAAATCAGATACTGAGACACTGCTCCTTTAAATCAGATACCGAGACACTGCTCCTCTAAATCAGAGACCGAGACACTGCTCCACTAAATCAGATACCGAGTCACTGCTCCTCTAAATCAGATACCGAGACACTGCTCCTCTAAATCAGATACCGAGACACTGCTCCTCTGAAGCAGATACCGAGACACTGCTCCTCTAAATCAGATACCGAGACACTGCTCCTCTAAATCAGATACCGAGACACTGCTCCTCTAAATCAGATACCGAGACACTGCTCCTCTAAAGCAGATACCGAGACACTGCTCCTCGAAATCAGATACCGAGACACTGCTCCTCTAAATCAGATACCGAGACACTGCTCCTCTAAATCAGATACCGAGACGCTGCTCCTCTAAATCAAATACCGGGACACTGCTCCTCTAAATCAGATACCGAGACATTGCTCCTCTAAATCAGATACCGAGACACTGCTCCTCTAAATCAGATACCGAGAAACTGCTCCTCTAAATCAGATACAGAGACACTGCTCCTCTAAATCAGATACCGAGACACTGCTCCTCTATATTAGATACGGAGACACTGCTCCTCTATATCAGATACTGAGACACTGCTCCTCTAAATCAGGTACTGAGACACTGCTCCTCGAAATCAGATACTGAGACACTGCTCCTCTAAATCAGATACCGAGACACTGCTCCTCTAAATCAGATACCGAGACACTGCTCCTCTAAATCAACTACTGAGACACTGCTCCTTTAAATCAGATACTGAGACACTGCTCCTCGAAATCAGATACTGAGACACTGCTCCTCTAAATCAGATACCGAGACACTGCTCCTCTAAATCAGATACCGAGACACTGCTCCACTAAATCAGATACGGAGACATTGCTCCACTAAATCAGATACCGAGACACTGCTCCTCTAAATCAGATACCGAGACACTGCTCCTCTAAATCAGAAACCGAGACACTGCTCCTCTAAATCAGATACTGAGACACTGCTGCTTTAAATCAGATACTGAGACACTGCTCCTCTAAAGCAGATACCGAGACACTGCTCCTCTAAATCAGAAACCGAGACACTGCTCCTCTAAATCAGATACTGAGACACTGCTCCTTTAAATCAGATACTGAGACACTGCTCCTCTAAATCAGATACTGAGACACTGCTCCGGTAAAGCAGATACCGAGACACTGCTCCTCTCAGTCAGATACTGAGACACTGCTCCACTAAATCAGATACTGAGACATTGCTCCTCTAAATCAGATACTGAGACACTGCTCCTCTAAATCAGATACCGAGACACTGCTCCTCTAAATCAGATACCAAGACACTGCTCCTCTAAAGCAGATACTGAGACACTGCTACTCTAAATCAGATACTGAGACACTGCTCCTCCAAATCAGATACTGAGACACTGCTCATCTAAATCAGATACTGAGACACTGCTCCTCTAAATCAGATACTGAGACACTGCTCCTCTAAATCAGATACCGAGACACTGCTCCTCGATGTCAGATCCAGAGACACTGCTCCTCTAAATCAGATACTGAGACAATGCTCCTCGAAATCAGATACCGAGACACTTCTCCTATAAATCAGATACCGAGACACTGCTCCTCTAAATCAGATACCGAGACAATGCTCCTCTAAATCAGATACCGAGACACAGCTCCTCTAAATCAGATACTGAGACACTGCTCCTCTAAATCAGATACCGAGACACTGCTCCTCCAAATCTGATACCGAGACACTGCTCCTCTAAATCAGATACCGAGACACAGCGCCTCTAAATCAGATACCGAGACACTGCTCCTCTAAATCAGATACCGAGACACTGCTCCTCTAAATCAGATACCGAGACACTGCTCCTCTAAATCAGATACCGAGACACTGCTCCTCTAAATCAGATACCGAGACACTGCTCCTCTAATTCAGATACCGAGACACTGCTCCTCTAAATCAGATACCGAAACGCTGCTCCTCTAAATCAGATACCGAGACACTGCTCCTCTAAATCAGATACCGAGACACTGCTCCTCTAAATCAGATACCGAGACGCTGCTCCTCTAAATCAGATACCGAGACACTACTCCTCTAAATCAGATACTGAGACACTGCTCCTTTAAATCAGATACTGAGACACTGCTCCTCTAAATCAGATACTGAGACACTGCTCCTGTAAAGCAGATACCGAGACACTGCTCCTCTCAGTCAGATACTGAGACACTGCTCCACTAAATCAGATACTGAGACATTGCTCCTCTAAATCAGATACTGAGACACTGCTCCTCTAAATCAGATACCGAGACACTGCTCCTCAAAATCAGATACCGAGACACTGCTCCTCTAAATCAGGTACCGAGACACTGCTCCTCTAAATCAGATACCAAGACACTGCTCCTCTAAAGCAGATACTGAGACACTGCTACTCTAAATCAGATACTGAGACACTGCTCCTCCAAATCAGATACTGAGACACTGCTCATCTAAATCAGATACTGAGACACTGCTCCTCTAAATCAGATACTGAGACACTGCTCCTCTAAATCAGATACCGAGACACTGCTCCTCGATGTCAGATCCAGAGACACTGCTCCTCTAAATCAGATACTGAGACAATGCTCCTCGAAATCAGATACCGAGACACTTCTCCTATAAATCAGATACCGAGACACTGCTCCTCTAAATCAGATACCGAGACAATGCTCCTCTAAATCAGATACCGAGACAGAGCTCCTCTAAATCAGATACTGAGACACTGCTCCTCTAAATCAGATACCGAGACACTGCTCCTCTAAATCTGATACCGAGACACTGCTCCTCTAAATCAGATACCGAGACACAGCGCCTCTAAATCAGATACCGAGACACTGCTCCTCTAAATCAGATACCGAGACACTGCTCCTCTAAATCAGATACCGAGACACTGCTCCTCTAAATCAGATACCGAGACACTGCTCCTCTAAATCAGATACCGAGACACTGCTCCTCTAATTCAGATACCGAGACACTGCTCCTCTAAATCAGATACCGAAACGCTGCTCCTCTAAATCAGATACCGAGACACTGCTCCTCTAAATCAGATACCGAGACACTGCTCCTCTAAATCAGATACCGAGACGCTGCTCCTCTAAATCAGATACCGAGACACTGCTACTCTAAATCAGATACCGAGACACTGCTCCTCGACATCAGATACCGAGACACTGCTCCTCTAAATCAAATACCGGGACACTGCTCCTCTAAATCAGATACTGAGACACTGCTCCTCTAAATCAGATAACGAGACACTGCTCCACTAAATCAGATACGGGGACACTGCTCCTCTAAATCAGAAACTGAAACACTGCTCCTCTAAATCAGATACCGAGACACTGCATCTCTAAATCAGATACCGAGACGCTGCTCCTCCAAATCAAATACCGAGACGCTGCTCCTCTAAATCAGATATTGAGACACTGCTCCTCTAAATCTGATACCGAGACACTGCTCCTCTAAATCTGATACAGAGACGCTGCTCCTCTAAATCAAATACCGGGACACAGCTCCTCTAAATCAGATACTGAGACACAGCTCCTTTAAATCAGATACTGAGACACTGCTCCTTGAAATCAGATACAGTGACACTGCTCCTTTAAATCAGATACGGAGACACTGCTCCTCTAAATCAGAAACTGAAACACTGCTCCTCTCAATAAGATACCGAGACACTGCATCTCTAAATCAGATACCGAGACGCTGCTCCTCTAAATCAAATACCGACACGCTGCTCCTCTAAATCAGATACGGAGACACTGCTCCTCTAAATCAGATACCGAGACACTGCACCTCTAAATCAGAAACCAAGACCCTGCTCCTCTTAATCAGATACTGAGACACTGCTCCTTTAAATCAGATACTGAGACACTGCTCCTCTAAAGCAGATACCGAGACACTGCACCTCTAAATCAGAAACCAAGACCCTGCTCCTCTAAATCAGAAACCGAGACACTGCTCCTCCAAATCAGATACTGAGACACTGCTCCTTTAAATCAGATACTGAGACACTGCTCCTCTAAATCAGATACTGAGACACTGCTCCTCTAATGCAGATACTGAGACACTGCTCCTCTAAATCAGATACCGAGACACTGCTCCTCTAAATCAGATACCGAGACACTGCTCCTCTAAATCAGATACCGAGACACTGCTCCTCTAAATCAGATACCGAGACACTGCTCCTCTATATCAGATACAGAGACACTGCTCCTCTAAATCAGATACTGAGACACTGCTCCTCGAAATCAGATACCGAGACACTTCTCCTATAAATCAGATACTGAGACACTGCTCCTCTAAATCAGATACTGAGACACTGCTCCTCGAAATCAGATACCGAGACACTTCTCCTATAAATCAGATACTGAGACACTGCTCCTCTAAATCAGATACTGAGACACTGCTCCTCGAAATCAGATACCGAGACACTTCTCCTATAAATCAGATACTGAGACACTGCTCCTCTAAATCAGATACTGAAACACTGCTCCTCGAAATCAGATACCGAGACACTTCTCCTATAAATCAGATACTGAGACACTGCTCCTCTAAATCAAATACTGAGACATTGCTCCTTTAAATCAGATACTGAGACACTGCTCCTCAAAATCAGATACTGAGACACTGCTCCTCTAAATCAGATACCGAGACACTGCTCCTTTAAATCAGATACCGAGACACTGCTCCTCTAAATCAGATACCGAGAGACTGCTCCTCTAAATCAAATACTGAGACACTGCTCCTTTAAATCAGATACTGAGACACTGCTCCTCTAAATCAGATACCTAGACACTGCTCCACTAAATCAGATACCGAGACACTGCTCCTCTAAATCAGATACCGAGACACTGCTCCACTAAATCAGATACCGAGACATTGCTCCACTAAATCAGATACCGAGACACTGCTCCTCTAAATCAGAAAGCGAGACACTGCTCCTCGAAATCAGATACCGAGACACTGCTCCACTAAATCAGATACCGAGACACTGCTCCTCTAAATCAGATACCGAGACACTGCTCCTCTAAATCAGATACCGAGACACTGCTCCTCTAAATCAGATACTGAGACACTGCTCCTCTAAATCAGAAAACGAGACACTGCTCCTCTAAATCAGATACTGAGACACTGCTCCTTTAAATCAGATACTGAGACACTGCACCTCTAAAGCAGATACCGAGACACTGCTCCTCTAAATCAGATACTGAGACACTGCTCCTCTAAATCAGATAGCGAGACACTGCTCCTCTAAATCAGATACTGAGACACTGCTCCTCTAAATCAGATACTGAGACACTGCTCATCTAAATCAGATACTGAGACACTGCTGCTCTAAATCAGATACTGAGACACTGCTCCTCAAAATCAGATACCGAGACACTGCTCCTCTATATCAGATCCAGAGACACTGCTCCTCTAAATCAGATACTGAGACACTGCTCCTCGAAATCAGATACCGAGACACTTCTCCTATAAATCAGATACCGAGACACTGCTCCTCTAAATCAGATACCGAGACACTGCTCCTCTAAATCAGATACCGAGACACAGCTCCTCTAAATCAGATACTGAGACACTGCTCCTCTAAATCAGATACCGAGACACTGCTCCTCTAAATCTGATACCGAGACACTGCTCCTCTAAATCAGATACCGTGACACAGCGCCTCTAAATCAGATACCGAGAAACGGCTCCTCTAAATCAGATTCCGAGACACTGCTCCTCTAAATCAGATACCGAGACACTGCTCCTCTAAATCAGATAACGAGACACTGCTCCTCTAAATCAGATACTGAGACACTGCTCCTCTAAATCAGATACTGAGACACTGCTCCTCTAAATCAGATACTGAGACACTGCTCCTCTAAATCAGATACCGAGACACTGCTCCTCTAAATCAGATACCGAGACACAGCGCCTCTAAATCAGATACCGAGACGCTGCTCCTCTAAATCAGATACCGAGACACAGCGCCTCTAAATCAGATACCGAGACGCTGCTCCTCTAAATCAAATACCGAAACACTGCTCCTCTAAATCAAATACCGAAACACTGCTCCTCTAAATCAGATACTGAGACACTGCTCCTCTAAATCAGATACCGAGACATTGCTCCTCTAAATCAGATACCGAGACGCTGCTCCTCTAAATCAAATACCGAAACACTGCTCCTCTAAATCAGATACCGAGACGCTGCTCCTCTAAATCAGATACCGAGACACTGCTCCTCTAAATCAGATACCGAGACGCTGCTCCTCTAAATCAGATACCGAGACACTGCTACTCTAAATCAGATACCGAGACACTGCTCCTCTAAATCAGATACCGAGACACTGCTCCTCTAAATCAAATACCGGGACACTGCTCCTCTAAATCAGAAACTGAAACACTGCTCCTCTAAATCAGATACCGAGACACTGCATCTCTAAATCAGATACCGAGACGCTGCTCCTCTAAATCAAATACCGAAACACTGCTCCTCTAAATCAAATACCGAAACACTGCTCCTCTAAATCAGATACTGAGACACTGCTCCTCTAAATCAGATACCGAGACGCTGCTCCTCTAAATCAAATACCGAAACACTGCTCCTCTAAATCAGATACCGAGACGCTGCTCCTCTAAATCAGATACCGAGACACTGCTCCTCTAAATCAAATACCGAAACACTGCTCCTCTAAATCAGATACCGAGACGCTGCTCCTCTAAATCAAATACCGAAACACTGCTCCTCTAAATCAGATACCGAGACGCTGCTCCTCTAAATCAGATACCGAGACACTGCTCCTCTAAATCAAATACCGAAACACTGCTCCTCTAAATCAGATACCGAGACGCTGCTCCTCTAAATCAGATACCGAGACACTGCTCCTCTAAATCAGATACCGAGACGCTGCTCCTCTAAATCAGATACCGAGACACTGCTCCTCTAAATCAAATACCGAAACACTGCTCCTCTAAATCAGATACCGAGACGCTGCTCCTCTAAATCAAATACCGAAACACTGCTCCTCTAAATCAGATACCGAGACGCTGCTCCTCTAAATCAGATACCGAGACGCTGCTCCTCTAAATCAGATACCGAGACGCTGCTCCTCTAAATCAGATACCGAGACACTGCTCCTCTAAATCAGATACCGAGACACTGCTCCTCTAAATCAGATGCCGAGACGCTGCTCCTCTAAATCAGATACCGAGACACTGCTCCTCTAAATCAGATACCGAAACACTGCTCCTCTAAATCAGATACCGAGACGCTGCTCCTCTAAAGCAGATACCGAGACACTGCTCCTCTAAATCAGATACCGAGACACTGCTCCTCTAAATCAGATACCGAAACACTGCTCCTCTAAATCAGATACCGAGACGCTGCTCCTCTAAATCAGATACCGAGACACTGCTCCTCTAAATCAAATACCGAAACACTGCGCCTCTAAATCAGATACCGAGACGCTGCTCCTCTAAATCAAATACCGAAACACTGCTCCTCTAAATCAGATACCGAGACGCTGCTCCTCTAAATCAGATACCGAGACGCTGCTCCTCTAAATCAGATACCGAGACGCTGCTCCTCTAAATCAGTTACCGAGACGCTGCTCCTCTAAATCAGATACCGAGACGCTGCTCCTCTAAATCATATACCGAGACACTGCTCCTCTAAATCAGATACCGAGACGCTGCTCCTCTAAATCAGATACCGAGACACTGCTCCTCTAAATCAGATACCGAAACACTGCTCCTCTAAATCAGATACTGAGACACTGCTCCTCTAAATCAGATACCGAGACGCTGCTCCTCTAAATCAGATACCGAAACACTGCTCCTCTAAATCAAATACCGAAACACTGCTCCTCTAAATCAGATACTGAGACACTGCTCCTCTAAATCAGATACCGAGACGCTGCTCCTCTAAATCAAATACCGAAACACTGCTCCTCTAAATCAGATACCGAGACGCTGCTCCTCTAAATCAGATACCGAGACACTGCTCCTCTAAATCAAATACCGAAACACTGCTCCTCTAAATCAGATACCGAGACGCTGCTCCTCTAAATCAAATACCGAAACACTGCTCCTCTAAATCAGATACCGAGACGCTGCTCCTCTAAATCAGATACCGAGACACTGCTCCTCTAAATCAAATACCGAAACACTGCTCCTCTAAATCAGATACCGAGACGCTGCTCCTCTAAATCAGATACCGAGACACTGCTCCTCTAAATCAGATACCGAGACGCTGCTCTTCTAAATCAGATACCGAGACACTGCTCCTCTAAATCAAATACCGAAACACTGCTCCTCTAAATCAGATACCGAGACGCTGCTCCTCTAAATCAAATACCGAAACACTGCTCCTCTAAATCAGATACCGAGACGCTGCTCCTCTAAATCAGATACCGAGACGCTGCTCCTCTAAATCAGATACCGAGACGCTGCTCCTCTAAATCAGATACCGAGACGCTGCTCCTCTAAATCAGATACCGAGACACTGCTCCTCTAAATCAGATGCCGAGACGCTGCTCCTCTAAATCAGATACCGAGACACTGCTCCTCTAAATCAGATACCGAAACACTGCTCCTCTAAATCAGATACCGAGACGCTGCTCCTCTAAATCAGATACCGAGACACTGCTCCTCTAAATCAGATACCGAGACACTGCTCCTCTAAATCAGATACCGAAACACTGCTCCTCTAAATCAGATACCGAGACGCTGCTCCTCTAAATCAGATACCGAGACACTGCTCCTCTAAATCAAATACCGAAACACTGCGCCTCTAAATCAGATACCGAGACGCTGCTCCTCTAAATCAAATACCGAAACACTGCTCCTCTAAATCAGATACCGAGACGCTGCTCCTCTAAATCAGATACCGAGACGCTGCTCCTCTAAATCAGATACCGAGACGCTGCTCCTCTAAATCAGATACCGAGACGCTGCTCCTCTAAATCAGATACCGAGACGCTGCTCCTCTAAATCATATACCGAGACACTGCTCCTCTAAATCAGATACCGAGACGCTGCTCCTCTAAATCAGATACCGAGACACTGCTCCTCTAAATCAGATACCGAAACACTGCTCCTCTAAATCAGATACTGAGACACTGCTCCTCTAAATCAGATACCGAGACGCTGCTCCTCTAAATCAGATACCGAAACACTGCTCCTCTAAATCAGATACCGAGACGCTGCTCCTCTAAATCAGATACCGAGACACTGCTCCTCTAAATCAGATACCGAGACACTGCTCCTCTAAATCAGATACCGAGACGCTGCTCCTCTAAATCAGATACCGAGACACTGCTCCTCTAAATCAGATACCGAGACACTGCTCCTCTAAATCAGATACCGAGACACTGCTCCTCTAAATCAGATACCGAGACACTGCTCCTCTAAATCAGATACCGAGACGCTGCTCCTCTAAATCAGATACCGAAACACTGCTCCTCTAAATCAGATACCGAGACACTGCTCCTCTAAATCAGATACCGAAACACTGCTCCTCTAAATCAGATACCGAGACACTGCTCCTCTAAATCAGATACCGAGACACTGCTCCTCCAAATCATATACCGAAAAACTGCTCCTCTAAATCAGATACCGAGACACTGCTCCTCTAAATCAGATACCGAGACACTGCTCCTCTAAATCAGATACCGAGACACTGCTCCTCTAAATCAAATACCGGGACACTGCTCCTCTAAATCAGAAACTGAAACACTGCTCCTCTAAATCAGATACCGAGACACTGCATCTCTAAATCAGATACCGAGACGCTGCTCCTCTAAATCAAATACCGAAACACTGCTCCTCTAAATCAAATACCGAAACACTGCTCCTCTAAATCAGATACTGAGACACTGCTCCTCTAAATCAGATACCGAGACGCTGCTCCTCTAAATCAAATACCGAAACACTGCTCCTCTAAATCAGATACCGAGACGCTGCTCCTCTAAATCAGATACCGAGACACTGCTCCTCTAAATCAAATACCGAAACACTGCTCCTCTAAATCAGATACCGAGACGCTGCTCCTCTAAATCAAATACCGAAACACTGCTCCTCTAAATCAGATACCGAGACGCTGCTCCTCTAAATCAGATACCGAGACACTGCTCCTCTAAATCAAATACCGAAACACTGCTCCTCTAAATCAGATACCGAGACGCTGCTCCTCTAAATCAGATACCGAGACACTGCTCCTCTAAATCAGATACCGAGACGCTGCTCCTCTAAATCAGATACCGAGACACTGCTCCTCTAAATCAAATACCGAAACACTGCTCCTCTAAATCAGATACCGAGACGCTGCTCCTCTAAATCAAATACCGAAACACTGCTCCTCTAAATCAGATACCGAGACGCTGCTCCTCTAAATCAGATACCGAGACGCTGCTCCTCTAAATCAGATACCGAGACGCTGCTCCTCTAAATCAGATACCGAGACACTGCTCCTCTAAATCAGATACCGAGACACTGCTCCTCTAAATCAGATGCCGAGACGCTGCTCCTCTAAATCAGATACCGAGACACTGCTCCTCTAAATCAGATACCGAAACACTGCTCCTCTAAATCAGATACCGAGACGCTGCTCCTCTAAATCAGATACCGAGACACTGCTCCTCTAAATCAGATACCGAGACACTGCTCCTCTAAATCAGATACCGAAACACTGCTCCTCTAAATCAGATACCGAGACGCTGCTCCTCTAAATCAGATACCGAGACACTGCTCCTCTAAATCAAATACCGAAACACTGCGCCTCTAAATCAGATACCGAGACGCTGCTCCTCTAAATCAAATACCGAAACACTGCTCCTCTAAATCAGATACCGAGACGCTGCTCCTCTAAATCAGATACCGAGACGCTGCTCCTCTAAATCAGATACCGAAACACTGCTCCTCTAAATCAGATACCGAGACGCTGCTCCTCTAAATCAGATACCGAGACACTGCTCCTCTAAATCAAATACCGAAACACTGCTCCTCTAAATCAGATACCGAGACGCTGCTCCTCTAAATCAAATACCGAAACACTGCTCCTCTAAATCAGATACCGAGACGCTGCTCCTCTAAATCAGATACCGAGACACTGCTCCTCTAAATCAAATACCGAAACACTGCTCCTCTAAATCAGATACCGAGACGCTGCTCCTCTAAATCAGATACCGAGACACTGCTCCTCTAAATCAGATACCGAGACGCTGCTCCTCTAAATCAGATACCGAAACACTGCTCCTCTAAATCAGATACCGAGACGCTGCTCCTCTAAATCAGATACCGAGACACTGCTCCTCTAAATCAAATACCGAAACACTGCTCCTCTAAATCAGATACCGAGACGCTGCTCCTCTAAATCAGATACCGAGACACTGCTCCTCTAAATCAGATACCGAGACGCTGCTCCTCTAAATCAGATACCGAGACACTGCTCCTCTAAATCAAATACCGAAACACTGCTCCTTTAAATCAGATACCGAGACGCTGCTCCTCTAAATCAAATACCGAAACACTGCTCCTCTAAATCAGATACCGAGACGCTGCTCCTCTAAATCAGATACCGAGACGCTGCTCCTCTAAATCAGATACCGAGACGCTGCTCCTCTAAATCAGATACCGAGACACTGCTCCTCTAAATCAGATACCGAGACACTGCTCCTCTAAATCAGATGCCGAGACACTGCTCCTCTAAATCAGATACCGAAACACTGCTCCTCTAAATCAGATACCGAGACGCTGCTCCTCTAAATCAGATACCGAGACACTGCTCCTCTAAATCAGATACCGAGACACTGCTCCTCTAAATCAGATACCGAAACACTGCTCCTCTAAATCAGATACCGAGACGCTGCTCCTCTAAATCAGATACCGAGACACTGCTCCTCTAAATCAAATACCGAAACACTGCGCCTCTAAATCAGATACCGAGACGCTGCTCCTCTAAATCAAATACCGAAACACTGCTCCTCTAAATCAGATACCGAGACGCTGCTCCTCTAAATCAGATACCGAGACGCTGCTCCTCTAAATCAGATACCGAGACGCTGCTCCTCTAAATCAGATACCGAGACGCTGCTCCTCTAAATCAGATACCGAGACGCTGCTCCTCTAAATCATATACCGAGACACTGCTCCTCTAAATCAGATACCGAGACGCTGCTCCTCTAAATCAGATACCGAGACACTGCTCCTCTAAATCAGATACCGAAACACTGCTCCTCTAAATCAGATACTGAGACACTGCTCCTCTAAATCAGATACCGAGACGCTGCTCCTCTAAATCAGATACCGAAACACTGCTCCTCTAAATCAGATACCGAGACGCTGCTCCTCTAAATCAGATACCGAGACACTGCTCCTCTAAATCAGATACCGAGACACTGCTCCACTAAATCAGATACCGAGACGCTGCTCCTCTAAATCAGATACCGAGACACTGCTCCTCTAAATCAGATACCGAGACACTGCTCCTCTAAATCAGATACCGAGACACTGCTCCTCTAAATCAGATACCGAGACACTGCTCCTCTAAATCAGATACCGAGACGCTGCTCCTCTAAATCAGATACCGAAACACTGCTCCTCTAAATCAGATACCGAGACACTGCTCCTCTAAATCAGATACCGAAACACTGCTCCTCTAAATCAGATACCGAGACACTGCTCCTCTAAATCAGATACCGAGACACTGCTCCTCCAAATCATATACCGAAACACTGCTCCTCTAAATCAGATACCGAGACACTGCTCCTCTAAATCAGATACCGAGACACTGCTCCTCTAAATCAGATACCGAGACACTGCTCCTCTAAATCAGATACCGAAACACTGCTCCTCTAAATCAGATACCGAGACGCTGCTCCTCTAAATCAGATACCGAGACACTGCTCCTCAAAATCAGATACCGAGACGCTGCTCCTCTAATTCAGATACCGAGACACTGCTCCTCTAAATCAGATACCGAGACACTGCTCCTCTAAATCAGATACTGAGACACTGCACCTTTAAATCAGATACTGAGACACTGCACCTCTAAAGCAGATACCGAGACACTGCTCCTCTAAATCAGAAACCGAGACACTGCTCCTCTAAATCAGATACTGAGACACTGCACCTTTAAATCAGATACTGAGACACTGCTCCTCTAAATCAGATACTGAGACACTGCTCCTCTAAAGCAGATAGCGAGACACTGCTCCTCTAAATCAGATACTGAGACACTGCTCCTCTAAATCAGATACTGAGACACTGCTCATCTAAATCAGATACTGAGACACTGCTGCTCTAAATCAGATACTGAGACACTGCTCCTCAAAATCAGATACCGAGACACTGCTCCTCTATATCAGATCCAGAGACACTGCTCCTCTAAATCAGATACTGAGACACTGCTCCTCGAAATCAGATACCGAGACACTTCTCCTATAAATCAGATACCGAGACACTGCTCCTCTAAATCAGATACCGAGACACTGCTCCTCTAAATCAGATACCGAGACACAGCTCCTCTAAATCAGATACTGAGACACGGCTCCTCTAAATCAGATACCGAGACACTGCTCCTCTAAATCTGATACCGAGACACTGCTCCTCTAAATCAGATACCGTGACACAGCGCCTCTAAATCAGATTCCGAGACACGGCTCCTCTAAATCAGATTCCGAGACACTGCTCCTCTAAATCAGATACCGAGACACTGCTCCTCTAAATCAGATACCGAGACACTGCTCCTCTAAATCAGATACTGAGACACTGCTCCTCTAAATCAGATACCGAGACACTGCTCCTCTAAATCAGATACTGAGGCACTGCTCCTCTAAATCAGATACCGAGACACTGCTCCTCTAAATCAGATACCGAGACACAGCGCCTCTAAATCAGATACCGAGACGCTGCTCCTCTAAATCAGATACCGAGACACAGCGCCTCTAAATCAGATACCGAGACGCTGCTCCTCTAAATCAAATACCGAAACACTGCTCCTCTAAATCAAATACCGTAACACTGCTCCTCTAAATCAGATACTGAGACACTGCTCCTCTAAATCAGATACCGAGACACTGCTCCTCTAAATCAGATACCGAGACGCTGCTCCTCTAAATCAAATACCGAAACACTGCTCCTCTACATCAGATACCGAGACGCTGCTCCTCTAAATCAGATACCGAGACACTGCTCCTCTAAATCAGATACCGAGACGCTGCTCCTCTAAATCAGATACCGAGACACTGCTACTCTAAATCAGATACCGAGACACTGCTCCTCTAAATCAGATACCGAGACACTGCTCCTCTAAATCAAATACCGGGACACTGCTCCTCTAAATCAGAAACTGAAACACTGCTCCTCTAAATCAGATACCGAGACACTGCATCTCTAAATCAGATACCGAGACGCTGCTCCTCTAAATCAAATACCGAAACACTGCTCCTCTAAATCAAATACCGAAACACTGCTCCTCTAAATCAGATACTGAGACACTGCTCCTCTAAATCAGATACCGAGACGCTGCTCCTCTAAATCAAATACCGAGACACTGCTCCTCTAAATCAGATACTGAGACACTGCACCTTTAAATCAGATACTGAGACACTGCTCCTCTAAATCAGATACTGAGTCACTGCTCCTCTAAAGCAGATAGCGAGACACTGCTCCTCTAAATCAGATACTGAGACACTGCTCCTCTAAATCAGATACTGAGACACTGCTCATCTAAATCAGATACTGAGACACTGCTGCTCTAAATCAGATACTGAGACACTGCTCCTCAAAATCAGATACCGAGACACTGCTCCTCTATATCAGATCCAGAGACACTGCTCCTCTAAATCAGATACTGAGACACTGCTCCTCGAAATCAGATACCGAGACACTTCTCCTATAAATCAGATACCGAGACACTGCTCCTCTAAATCAGATACCGAGACACTGCTCCTCTAAATCAGATACCGAGACACAGCTCCTCTAAATCAGATACTGAGACACTGCTCCTCTAAATCAGATACCGAGACACTGCTCCTCTAAATCTGATACCGAGACACTGCTCCTCTAAATCAGATACCGTGACACAGCGCCTCTAAATCAGATTCCGAGACACGGCTCCTCTAAATCAGATTCCGAGACACTGCTCCTCTAAATCAGATACCGAGACACTGCTCCTCTAAATCAGATACCGAGACACTGCTCCTCTAAATCAGATACTGAGACACTGCTCCTCTAAATCAGATACCGAGACACTGCTCCTCTAAATCAGATACTGAGGCACTGCTCCTCTAAATCAGATACCGAGACACTGCTCCTCTAAATCAGATACCGAGACACAGCGCCTCTAAATCAGATACCGAGACGCTGCTCCTCTAAATCAGATACCGAGACACAGCGCCTCTAAATCAGATACCGAGACGCTGCTCCTCTAAATCAAATACCGAAACACTGCTCCTCTAAATCAAATACCGTAACACTGCTCCTCTAAATCAGATACTGAGACACTGCTCCTCTAAATCAGATATCGAGACACTGCTCCTCTAAATCAGATACCGAGACGCTGCTCCTCTAAATCAAATACCGAAACACTGCTCCTCTAAATCAGATACCGAGACGCTGCTCCTCTAAATCAGATACCGAGACACTGCTCCTCTAAATCAGATACCGAGACGCTGCTCCTCTAAATCAGATACCGAGACACTGCTACTCTAAATCAGATACCGAGACACTGCTCCTCTAAATCAGATACCGAGACACTGCTCCTCTAAATCAAATACCGGGACACTGCTCCTCTAAATCAGAAACTGAAACACTGCTCCTCTAAATCAGATACCGAGACACTGCATCTCTAAATCAGATACCGAGACGCTGCTCCTCTAAATCAAATACCGAAACACTGCTCCTCTAAATCAAATACCGAAACACTGCTCCTCTAAATCAGATACTGAGACACTGCTCCTCTAAATCAGATACCGAGACGCTGCTCCTCTAAATCAAATACCGAAACACTGCTCCTCTAAATCAGATACCGAGACGCTGCTCCTCTAAATCAGATACCGAGACACTGCTCCTCTAAATCAAATACCGAAACACTGCTCCTCTAAATCAGATACCGAGACGCTGCTCCTCTAAATCAAATACCGAAACACTGCTCCTCTAAATCAGATACCGAGACGCTGCTCCTCTAAATCAGATACCGAGACACTGCTCCTCTAAATCAAATACCGAAACACTGCTCCTCTAAATCAGATACCGAGACGCTGCTCCTCTAAATCAGATACCGAGACACTGCTCCTCTAAATCAGATACCGAGACACTGCTCCTCTAAATCAGATACCGAGACACTGCTCCTCTAAATCAAATACCGAAACACTGCTCCTCTAAATCAGATACCGAGACGCTGCTCCTCTAAATCAAATACCGAAACACTGCTCCTCTAAATCAGATACCGAGACGCTGCTCCTCTAAATCAGATACCGAGACGCTGCTCCTCTAAATCAGATACCGAGACGCTGCTCCTCTAAATCAGATACCGAAACACTGCTCCTCTAAATCAGATACCGAGACGCTGCTCCTCTAAATCAGATACCGAGACACTGCTCCTCTAAATCAGATACCGAGACACTGCTCCTCTAAACCAGATACCGAAACACTGCTCCTCTAAATCAGATACCGAGACGCTGCTCCTCTAAATCAGATACCGAGACACTGCTCCTCTAAATCAAATACCGAAACACTGCTCCTCTAAATCAGATACCGAGACGCTGCTCCTCTAAATCAAATACCGAAACACTGCTCCTCTAAATCAGATACCGAGACGCTGCTCCTCTAAATCAGATACCGAGACGCTGCTCCTCTAAATCAGATACCGAGACGCTGCTCCTCTAAATCAGATACCGAGACACTGCTCCTCTAAATCAGATACCGAGACGCTGCTCCTCTAAATCAGATACCGAGACACTGCTCCTCTAAATCAGATACCGAGAGGCTGCTCCTCTAAATCAGATACCGAGACACTGCTCCTCTAAATCAGATACCGAAACACTGCTCCTCTAAATCAGATACTGAGACACTGCTCCTCTAAATCAGATACCGAGACGCTGCTCCTCTAAATCAGATACCGAAACACTGCTCCTCTAAATCAGATACCGAGACGCTGCTCCTCTAAATCAGATACCGAGACACTGCTCCTCTAAATCAGATACCGAGACACTGCTCCTCTAAATCAGATACCGAGACGCTGCTCCTCTAAATCAGATACCGAGACACTGCTCCTCTAAATCAGATACCGAGACACTGCTCCTCTAAATCAGATACCGAGACACTGCTCCTCTAAATCAGATACCGAGACAATGCTCCTCTAAATCAGATACCGAGACGCTGCTCCTCTAAATCAGATACCGAAACACTGCTCCTCTAAATCAGATACCGAGACGCTGCTCCTCTAAATCAGATACCGAGACGCTGCTCCTCTAAATCAGATACCGAGACACTGCTCCTCTAAATCAGATACCGAAACACTGCTCCTCTAAATCAGATACCGAGACGCTGCTCCTCTAAATCAGATACCGAGACACTGCTCCTCTAAATCAGATACCGAGACACTGCTCCTCTAAATCAGATACCGAAACACTGCTCCTCTAAATCAGATACCGAGACGCTGCTCCTCTAAATCAGATACCGAGACACTGCTCCTCTAAATCAGATACCGAGACACTGCTCCTCTAAATCAGATACCGAAACACTGCTCCTCTAAATCAGATACCGAGACGCTGCTCCTCTAAATCAGATACCGAGACACTGCTCCTCTAAATCAAATACCGAAACACTGCTCCTCTAAATCAGATACCGAGACGCTGCTCCTCTAAATCAAATACCGAAACACTGCTCCTCTAAATCAGATACCGAGACGCTGCTCCTCTAAATCAGATACCGAGACGCTGCTCCTCTAAATCAGATACCGAGACGCTGCTCCTCTAAATCAGATACCGAGACGCTGCTCCTCTAAATCAGATACCGAGACACTGCTCCTCTAAATCAGATACCGAGACGCTGCTCCTCTAAATCAGATACCGAGACACTGCTCCTCTAAATCAGATACCGAAACACTGCTCCTCTAAATCAGATACTGAGACACTGCTCCTCTAAATCAGATACCGAGACGCTGCTCCTCTAAATCAGATACCGAAACACTGCTCCTCAAAATCAGATACCGAGACGCTGCTCCTCTAAATCAGATACCGAGACACTGCTCCTCTAAATCAGATACCGAGACACTGCTCCTCTAAATCAGATACCGAGACGCTGCTCCTCTAAATCAGATACCGAGACACTGCTCCTCTAAATCAGATACCGAGACACTGCTCCTCTAAATCAGATACCGAGACACTGCTCCTCTAAATCAGATACCGAGACACTGCTCCTCTAAATCAGATACCGAGACGCTGCTCCTCTAAATCAGATACCGAAACACTGCTCCTCTAAATCAGATACCGAGACGCTGCTCCTCTAAATCAGATACCGAGACGCTGCTCCTCTAAATCAGATACCGAGACGCTGCTCCTCTAAATCAGATACCGAGACACTGCTCCTCTAAATCAGATACCGAAACACTGCTCCTCTAAATCAGATACCGAGACACTGCTCCTCTAAATCAGATACCGAGACACTGCTCCTCCAAATCAGATACCGAAACACTGCTCCTCTAAATCAGATACCGAGACACTGCTCCTCTAAATCAGATACCGAGACACTGCTCCTCTAAATCAGATACCGAGACACTGCTCCTCTAAATCAGATACCGAAACACTGCTCCTCTAAATCAGATACCGAGACGCTGCTCCTCTAAATCAGATACCGAGACACTGCTCCTCAAAATCAGATACCGAGACGCTGCTCCTCTAAATCAGATACCGAGACACTGCTCCTCTAAATCAGATACCGAGACACTGCTCCTCTAAATCAGATACCGAAACACTGCTCCTCTAAATCAGATACCGAGACGCTGCTCCTCTAAATCAGATACCGAGACACTGCTCCTCTAAATCAGATACCGAGACGCTGCTCCTCTAAATCAGATACCGAGACGCTGCTCCTCTAAATCAGATACCGAGACACTGCTCCTCTAAATCAAATACCGGGACACTGCTCCTCTAAATCAGATACTGAGACACTGCTCCTCTAAATCAGATACCGAGACACTGCTCCTCTAAATCAGATACCGAGACGCTGCTCCTCTAAATCAGATACCGAGACACTGCTACTCTAAATCAGATACCGAGACACTGCTCCTCTAAATCAGATACCGAGACACTGCTACTCTAAATCAGATACCGAGACACTGCTCCTCTAAATCAGATACCGAGACACTGCTCCAATAAATCAGATACCGAGACACTGCTCCTCTAAATCAGAAACCGAAACACTGCTCCTCTAAATCAGATACTGAGACACTGCTCCTCTAAATCAGATACCGAGACACTGCTCCTCTAAATCAGATACCGAGACGCTGCTCCTCTAAATCAAATACCGAAACACTGCTCCTCTAAATCAGATACCGAGACGCTGCTCCTCTAAATCAGATACCGAGACACTGCTCCTCTAAATCAGATACCGAGACGCTGCTCCTCTAAATCAGATACCGAGACACTGCTACTCTAAATCAGATACCGAGACACTGCTCCTCTAAATCAGATACCGAGACACTGCTCCTCTAAATCAAATACCGGGACACTGCTCCTCTAAATCAGATACTGAGACACTGCTCCTCTAAATCAGATAACGAGACACTGCTCCAATAAATCAGATACTGAGACACTGCTCCTCTAAATCAGAAACTGAAACACTGCTCCTCTAAATCAGATACCGAGACACTGCATCTCTAAATCAGATACCGAGACGCTGCTCCTCTAAATCAAATACCGAAACACTGCTCCTCTAAATCAAATACCGAAACACTGCTCCTCTAAATCAGATACTGAGACACTGCTCCTCTAAATCAGATACCGAGACGCTGCTCCTCTAAATCAAATACCGAAACACTGCTCCTCTAAATCAGATACCGAGACGCTGCTCCTCTAAATCAGATACCGAGACACTGCTCCTCTAAATCAGATACCGAGACGCTGCTCCTCTAAATCAGATACCGAGACGCTGCTCCTCTAAATCAGATACCGAGACACTGCTCCTCTAAATCAGATACCGAGACGCTGCTCCTCTAAATCAGATACCGAGACGCTGCTCCTCTAAATCAGATACCGAGACACTGCTCCTCTAAATCAGATACCGAAACACTGCTCCTCTAAATCAGATACCGAGACGCTGCTCCTCTAAATCAGATACCGAGACGCTGCTCCTCTAAATCAGATACCGAGACACTGCTCCTCTAAATCAGATACCGAGACACTGCTCCTCTAAATCAGATACCGAGACTCTGCTCCTCTAAATCAGATACCGAGACACTGCTCCTCTAAATCAGATACCGAGACACTGCTCCTCTAAATCAGATACCGAGACGCTGCTCCTCTAAATCAGATACCGAGACACTGCTCCTCTAAATCAGACACCGAGACACTGCTCCTCTAAATCAGATACCGAAACACTGCTCCTCTAAATCAGATACCGAGACGCTGCTCCTCTAAATCAGATACCGAAACACTGCTCCTCTAAATCAAATACCGGGACACTGCTCCTCTAAATCAGATACCGAGACACTGCTCCTCTAAATCAGATACCGAGACACTGCTCCTCTAAATCAGATACCGAAACACTGCTCCTCTAAATCAAATACCGGGACACTGCTCCTCTAAATCAGATACTGAGACACTGCTCCTCTAAATCAGATACCGAGACACTGCTCCTCTAAATCAAATACCGGGACACTGCTCCTCTAAATCAGATACCGAGACGCTGCTCCTCTAAATCAGATACCGAGACACTGCTCCTCTAAATCAGATACCGAGACACTGCTCCTCTAAATCAGATACCGAGACACTGCTCCTCTAAATCAGATACCGAGACACTGCTCCTCTAAATCAGATACCGAAACACTGCTCCTCTAAATCAGATACCGAGACGCTGCTCCTCTAAATCAGATACCGAGACGCTGCTCCTCTAAATCAGATACTGAGACACTGCTCCTCTATATCAGATACCGAGACAATGCTCCTCTAAATCAGATACCGAGACACTGCTCCTCTAAATCAGATACCAAGACACTGCTCCTCTAAATCAGATACCGAGACACTGCTCCTCTAAATCAGATACCGAGACACTGCTCCTCTAAATCAGATACCGAGACACTGCTCCTCTAAAGCAGATACCGAGACACTGCTCCTCTAAATCAGATACCGAGACACTGCTCCTCTAAATCAGATACCGAGACGCTGCTCCTCTAAATCAGATACCGAGACACTGTTCCTCTAAATCAGATACCGAGACACTGCTCCTCAAAATCAGATACTGAGACACTGCTCATCTAAATCAGATACCGAGACATTGCTCCTCTAAATCAAATACCGGGACACTGCTCCTCTAAATCAGATACCGAGACACTGCTCCTCTAAATCAGATACCGAGGCACTGCTCCTCTAAATCAGAGACCGAGACACTGCTCCTCTAAATCAGATACCGAGACACTGCTCCTCTAAATCAGATACCGAGACACAGCTCCTCTATATCAGATACAGAGACACTGCTCCTCAAAATCAGATACTGAGACACTGCTCCTCGAAATCAGATACCGAGACACTTCTCCTATAAATCAGATACTGAGACACTGCTCCTCTAAATCAGATACTGAGACACTGCTCCTCGAAATCAGATACCGAGACACTTCTCCTATAAATCAGATACTGAGACACTGCTCCTCTAAATGAGATACTGAGACACTGCTCCTCGAAATCAGATACCGAGACACTTCTCCTATAAATCAGATACTGAGACACTGCTCCTCTAAATCAGATACTGAAACACTGCTCCTCGAAATCAGATACCGAGACACTTCTCCTATAAATCAGATACTGAGACACTGCTCCTCTAAATCAAATACTGAGACACTGCTCCTTTAAATCAGATACTGAGACACTGCTCCTCAAAATCAGATACTGAGACACTGCTCCTCTAAATCAGATACCGAGACACTTCTCCTTTAAATCAGATACCGAGACACTGCTCCTCTAAATCAGATACCGAGAGACTGCTCCTCTAAATCAAATACTGAGACACTGCTCCTTTAAATCAGATACTGAGACACTGCTCCTCTAAATCAGATACCGAGACACTGCTCCACTAAATCAGATACCGAGACACTGCTCCTCTAAATCAGATACCGAGACACTGCTCCACTAAATCAGATACCGAGACATTGCTCCACTAAATCAGATACCGAGACACTGCTCCTCTAAATCAGAAAGCGAGACACTGCTCCTCGAAATCAGATACCGAGACACTGCTCCACTAAATCAGATACCGAGACACTGCTCCTCTAAATCAGATACCGAGACACTGCTCCTCTAAATCAGATACCGAGACACTGCTCCTCTAAATCAGATACTGAGACACTGCTCCTCTAAATCAGAAAACGAGACACTGCTCCTCTAAATCAGATACTGAGACACTGCTCCTTTAAATCAGATACTGAGACACTGCACCTCTAAAGCAGATACCGAGACACTGCTCCTCTAAATCAGAAACCGAGACACTGCTCCTCTAAATCAGATACTGAGACACTGCACCTTTAAATCAGATACTGAGACACTGCTCCTCTAAATCAGATACTGAGACACTGCTCCTCTAAAGCAGATAGCGAGACACTGCTCCTCTAAATCAGATACTGAGACACTGCTCCTCTAAATCAGATACTGAGACACTGCTCATCTAAATCAGATACTGAGACACTGCTGCTCTAAATCAGATACTGAGACACTGCTCCTCTAAATCAGATACCGAGACACTGCTCCTCTATATCAGATCCAGAGACACTGCTCCTCTAAATCAGATACTGAGACACTGCTCCTCGAAATCAGATACCGAGACACTTCTCCAATAAATCAGATACCGAGACACTGCTCCTCTAAATCAGATACCGAGACACTGCTCCTCTAAATCAGATACCGAGACACAGCTCCTCTAAATCAGATACTGAGACACTGCTCCTCTAAATCAGATACCGAGACACTGCTCCTCTAAATCTGATACCGAGACACTGCTCCTCTAAATCAGATACCGTGACACAGCGCCTCTAAATCAGATACCGAGACACGGCTCCTCTAAATCAGATTCCGAGACACTGCTCCTCTAAATCAAATACCGAGACACTGCTCCTCTAAATCAGATACCGAGACACTGCTCCTCTAAATCAGATACTGAGACACTGCTCCTCTAAATCAGATACCGAGACACTGCTCCTCTAAATCAGATACTGAGACACTGCTCCTCTAAATCAGATACCGAGACACTGCTCCTCTAAATCAGATACCGAGACACAGCGCCTCTAAATCAGATACCGAGACGCTGCTCCTCTAAATCAGATACCGAGACACAGCGCCTCTAAATCAGATACCGAGACGCTGCTCCTCTAAATCAAATACCGAAACACTGCTCCTCTAAATCAAATACCGAAACACTGCTCCTCTAAATCAGATACTGAGACACTGCTCCTCTAAATCAGATACCGAGACACTGCTCCTCTAAATCAGATACCGAGACGCTGCTCCTCTAAATCAAATACCGAAACACTGCTCCTCTAAATCAGATACCGAGACGCTGCTCCTCTAAATCAGATACCGAGACACTGCTCCTCTAAATCAGATACCGAGACGCTGCTCCTCTAAATCAGATACCGAGACACTGCTACTCTAAATCAGATACATTGACACTGCTCCTCTAAATCAGATACCGAGACACTGCTCCTCTAAATCAAATACCGGGACACTTCTCCTCTAAATCAGAAACTGAAACACTGCTCCTCTAAATCAGATACCGAGACACTGCATCTCTAAATCAGATACCGAGACGCTGCTCCTCTAAATCAAATACCGAAACACTGCTCCTCTAAATCAAATACCGAAACACTGCTCCTCTAAATCAGATACTGAGACACTGCTCCTCTAAATCAGATACCGAGACGCTGCTCCTCTAAATCAAATACCGAAACACTGCTCCTCTAAATCAGATACCGAGACGCTGCTCCTCTAAATCAGATACCGAGACACTGCTCCTCTAAATCAGATACCGAGACGCTGCTCCTCTAAATCAGATACCGAGACACTGCTCCTCTAAATCAAATACCGAAACACTGCTCCTCTAAATCAGATACCGAGACGCTGCTCCTCTAAATCAGATACCGAGACACTGCTCCTCTAAATCAGATACCGAGACACTGCTCCTCTAAATCAGATACCGAGACACTGCTCCTCTAAATCAAATAACGAAACACTGCTCCTCTAAATCAGATACCGAGACGCTCCTCCTCTAAATCAAATAACGAAACACTGCTCCTCTAAATCAGATACCGAGACGCTGCTCCTCTAAATCAGATACCGAGACGCTGCTCCTCTAAATCAAATACTGAGACACTGCTCCTTTAAATCAGATACTGAGACACTGCTCCTCTAAATCAGATACCGAGACGCTGCTCCTCTAAATCAGATACCGAGACACTGCTCCTCTAAATCAGATACCGAAACACTGCTCCTCTAAATCAGATACCGAGACGCTGCTCCTCTAAATCAGATACCGAGACACTGCTCCTCTAAATCAGATACCGAGACACTGCTCCTCTAAATCAGATACCGAAACACTGCTCCTCTAAATCAGATACCGAGACGCTGCTCCTCTAAATCAGATACCGAGACGCTGCTCCTCTAAATCAGATACCGAGACGCTGCTCCTCTAAATCAGATACCGAGACACTGCTCCTCTAAATCAGATACCGAAACACTGCTCCTCTAAATCAGATACCGAGACGCTGCTCCTCTAAATCAGATACCGAGACACTGCTCCTCTAAATCAGATACCGAGACACTGCTCCTCTAAATCAGATACCGAAACACTGCTCCTCTAAATCAGATACCGAGACGCTGCTCCTCTAAATCAGATACCGAGACGCTGCTCCTCTAAATCAGATACCGAGACGCTGCTCCTCTAAATCAGATACCGAGACGCTGCTCCTCTAAATCAGATACCGAGACACAGCTCCTCTAAATCAGATACTGAGACACTGCTCCTCTAAATCAGATACCGAGACGCTGCTCCTCTAAATCAGATACCGAGACACTGCTCCTCTAAATCAAATACCGAAACACTGCTCCTCTAAATCAGATACCGAGACGCTGCTCCTCTAAATCAGATACCGAGACACTGCTCCTCTAAATCAGATACCGAGACACTGCTCCTCTAAATCAGATACCGAGACACTGCTCCTCTAAATCAAATAACGAAACACTGCTCCTCTAAATCAGATACCGAGACGCTCCTCCTCTAAATCAAATAACGAAACACTGCTCCTCTAAATCAGATACCGAGACGCTGCTCCTCTAAATCAGATACCGAGACGCTGCTCCTCTAAATCAAATACTGAGACACTGCTCCTTTAAATCAGATACTGAGACACTGCTCCTCTAAATCAGATACCGAGACGCTGCTCCTCTAAATCAGATACCGAGACACTGCTCCTCTAAATCAGATACCGAAACACTGCTCCTCTAAATCAGATACCGAGACGCTGCTCCTCTAAATCAGATACCGAGACACTGCTCCTCTAAATCAGATACCGAGACACTGCTCCTCTAAATCAGATACCGAAACACTGCTCCTCTAAATCAGATACCGAGACGCTGCTCCTCTAAATCAGATACCGAGACACTGCTCCTCTAAATCAAATACCGAAACACTGCTCCTCTAAATCAGATACCGAGACGCTGCTCCTCTAAATCAGATACCGAGACACTGCTCCTCTAAATCAAATACCGAGACACTGCTCCTCTAAATCAAATACCGAAACGCTGCTCCTCTAAATCAGATACCGAGACGCTGCTCCTCTAAATCAGATACCGAGACGCTGCTCCTCTAAATCAGATACCGAGACGCTGCTCCTCTAAATCAGATACCGAGACGCTGCTCCTCTAAATCAGATACCGAGACGCTGCTCCTCTAAATCAGATACCGAGACGCTGCTCCTCTAAATCAGATACCGAAACGCTGCTCCTCTAAATCAGATACCGAGACGCTGCTCCTCTAAATCAGATACCGAGACGCTGCTCCTCTAAATCAGATACCGAGACACTGCTCCTCTAAATCAGATACCGAGACACTGCTCCTCTAAATCAGATACCGAGACACTGCTCCTCTAAATCCGATACCGAGACTCTGCTCCTCTAAATCAAATACCGAAACACTGCTCCTCTAAATCAGATACCGAGACACTGCTCCTCTAAATCAGATACCGAGACACTGCTCCTATAAATCAGATACCGAGACACTGCTCCTCTAAATCAGATACCGAGACACTGCTCCTCTAAATCAGATACCGAGACACAGCTCCTCTAAATCAGATACTGAGACACTGCTCCTCTAAATCAGATACCGAGACACTGCTCCTCTAAATCTGATACCGAGACACTGCTCCTCTAAATCAGATACCGTGACACAGCGCCTCTAAATCAGATACCGAGACACGGCTCCTCTAAATCAGATTCCGAGACACTGCTCCTCTAAATCAGATACCGAGACACTGCTCCTCTAAATCAGATACCGAGACACTGCTCCTCTAAATCAGATACTGAGACACTGCTCCTCTAAATCAGATACCGAGACACTGCTCCTCTAAATCAGATACTGAGACACTGCTCCTCTAAATCAGATACCGAGACACTGCTCCTCTAAATCAGATACCGAGACACAGCGCCTCTAAATCAGATACCGAGACGCTGCTCCTCTAAATCAGATACCGAGACACAGCGCCTCTAAATCAGGTACCGAGACGCTGCTCCTCTAAATCAAATACCGAAACACTGCTCCTCTAAATCAAATACCGAAACACTGCTCCTCTAAATCAGATACTGAGACACTGCTCCTCTAAATCAGATACCGAGACACTGCTCCTCTAAATCAGATACCGAGACGCTGCTCCTCTAAATCAAATACCGAAACACTGCTCCTCTAAATCAGATACCGAGACGCTGCTCCTCTAAATCTGATACCGAGACACTGCTACTCTAAATCAGATACCTAGACACTGCTCCTCTAAATCAGATACCGAGACACTGCTCCTCTAAATCAAATACCGGGACACTACTCCTCTAAATCAGAAACTGAAACACTGCTCCTCTAAATCAGATACCGAGACACTGCATCTCTAAATCAGATACCGAGACGCTGCTCCTCTAAATCAAATACCGAAACACTGCTCCTCTAAATCAAATACCGAAACACTGCTCCTCTAAATCAGATACTGAGACACTGCTCCTCTAAATCAGATACCGAGACGCTGCTCCTCTAAATCAAATACCGAAACACTGCTCCTCTAAATCAGATACCGAGACGCTGCTCCTCTAAATCAGATACCGAGACACTGCTCCTCTAAATCAGATACCGAGACGCTGCTCCTCTAAATCAAATACCGAAACACTGCTCCTCTAAATCAGATACCGAGACGCTGCTCCTCTAAATCAGATACCGAGACACTGCTCCTCTAAATCAAATACCGAAACACTGCTCCTCTAAATCAGATACCGAGACGCTGCTCCTCTAAATCAGATACCGAGACACTGCTCCTCTAAATCAGATACCGAGACGCTGCTCCTCTAAATCAGATACCGAGACACTGCTCCTCTAAATCAAATACCGAAACACTGCTTCTCTAAATCAGATACCGAGACGCTGCTCCTCTAAATCAAATAACGAAACACTGCTCCTCTAAATCAGATACCGAGACGCTGCTCCTCTAAATCAGATACCGAGACGCTGCTCCTCTAAATCAGATACCGAGACGCTGCTCCTCTAAATCAGATACCGAGACACTGCTCCTCTAAATCAGATACCGAGACACTGCTCCTCTAAATCAGATACCGAGACGCTGCTCCTCTAAATCAGATACCGAGACACTGCTCCTCTAAATCAGATACCGAAACACTGCTCCTCTAAATCAGATACCGAGACGCTGCTCCTCTAAATCAGATACCGAGACACTGCTCCTCTAAATCAGATACCGAGACACTGCTCCTCTAAATCAGATACCGAAACACTGCTCCTCTAAATCAGATACCGAGACGCTGCTCCTCTAAATCAGATACCGAGACACTGCTCCTCTAAATCAAATACCGAAACACTGCTCCTCTAAATCAGATACCGAGACGCTGCTCCTCTAAATCAGATACCGAGACACTGCTCCTCTAAATCAAATACCGAGACACTGCTCCTCTAAATCAAATACCGAAACACTGCTCCTCTAAATCAGATACCGAGACGCTGCTCCTCTAAATCAGATACCGAGACGCTGCTCCTCTAAATCAGATACCGAGACGCTGCTCCTCTAAATCAGATACCGAGACACTGCTCCTCTAAATCAGATACCGAGACACTGCTCCTCTAAATCAGATACCGAGACGCTGCTCCTCTAAATCAGATACCGAGACGCTGCTCCTCTAAATCAGATACCGAAACACTGCTCCTCTAAATCAGATACCGAGACGCTGCTCCTCTAAATCAGATACCGAGACGCTGCTCCTCTAAATCAGATACCGAGACACTGCTCCTCTAAATCAGATACCGAGACACTGCTCCTCTAAATCAGATACCGAGACACTGCTCCTCTAAATCAGATACCGAGACTCTGCTCCTCTAAATCAAATACCGAAACACTGCTCCTCTAAATCAGATACCGAGACGCTGCTCCTCTAAATCAGATACCGAGACGCTGCTCCTCTAAATCAGATACCGAGACACTGCTCCTCTAAATCAGATACCGAAACACTGCTCCTCTAAATCAGATACCGAGACGCTGCTCCTCTAAATCAGATACCGAGACACTGCTCCTCTAAATCAGATACCGAGACACTGCTCCTCTAAATCAGATACCGAAACACTGCTCCTCTAAATCAGATACCGAGACGCTGCTCCTCTAAATCAGATACCGAGACACTGCTCCTCAAAATCAGATACCGAGACGCTGCTCCTCTAAATCAGATACCGAGACACTGCTCCTCTAAATCAGATACCGAGACACTGCTCCTCTAAATCAGATACCGAAACACTGCTCCTCTAAATCAGATACCGAGACGCTGCTCCTCTAAATCAGATACCGAGACACTGCTCCTCTAAATCAGATACCGAGACGCTGCTCCTCTAAATCAGATACCGAGACGCTGCTCCTCTAAATCAGATACCGAGACACTGCTCCTCTAAATCAAATAACGGGACACTGCTCCTCTAAATCAGATACCGAGACACTGCTCCTCTAAATCAGATACCGAGACGCTGCTACTCTAAATCAGATACCGAGACACTGCTCCTCTAAATCAGATACCGAGACACTGCTCCTCTAAATCAGATACCGAGACACTGCTACTCTAAATCAGATACCGAGACACTGCTCCTCTAAATCAGATACCGAGACACTGCTACTCTAAATCAGATACCGAGACACTGCTCCTCTAAATCAGATACCGAGACACTGCTCCTCTAAATCAGATACCGAGACACTGCTACTCTAAATCAGATACCGAGACACTGCTCCTCTAAATCAGATACCGAGACACTGCTACTCTAAATCAGATACCGAGACACTGCTCCTCTAAATCAGATACCGAGACACTGCTCCTCTAAATCAGATACCGAAACACTGCTCCTCTAAATCAGATACCGAGACGCTGCTCCTCTAAATCAGATACCGAGACACTGCTCCTGAAAATCAGATACCGAGACGCTGCTCCTCTAAATCAGATACCGAGACACTGCTCCTCTAAATCAGATACCGAGACACTGCTCCTCTAAATCAGATACCGAAACACTGCTCCTCTAAATCAGATACCGAGACACTGCTCCTCTAAATCAGATACCGAGACGCTGCTCCTCTAAATCAGATACCGAGACGCTGCTCCTCTAAATCAAATACCGGGACACTGCTCCTCTAAATCAGATACCGAGACACTGCTCCTCTAAATCAGATACCGAGACGCTGCTACTCTAAATCAGATACCGAGACACTGCTCCTCTAAATCAGATACCGAGACACTGCTACTCTAAATCAGATACCGAGACACTGCTCCTCTAAATCAGATACCGAGACACTGCTCCTCTAAATCAGATACCGAGACACTGCTACTCTAAATCAGATACCGAGACACTGCTCCTCTAAATCAGATACCGAGACACTGCTACTCTAAATCAGATACCGAGACACTGCTCCTCTAAATCAGATACCGAGACACTGCTCCAATAAATCAGATACCGAGACACTGCTCCTCTAAATCAGAAACTGAAACACTGCTCCTCTAAATCAGATACCGAGACACTGCATCTCTAAATCAAATACCGAGACGCTGCTCCTCTAAATCAGATACCGAGACACTGCTCCTCTAAATCAGAAACTGAAACACTGCTCCTCTAAATCAGATACCGAGACACTGCTCCTCTAAATCAGATACCGAGACACTGCTCCTCTAAATCAGATACCGAGACACTGCTCCTCTAAATCAGATACCGAGACACTGCTCCTCTAAATCAGATAACGAGACACTGCTCCAATAAATCAGATACCGAGACACTGCTCCTCTAAATCAGAAACTGAAACACTGCTCCTCTAAATCAGATACCGAGACACTGCATCTCTAAATCAAATACCGAGACGCTGCTCCTCTAAATCAGATACCGAGACACTGCTCCTCTAAATCTGATGCAGAGACGCTGCTCCTCTAAATCAAATACCGGGACACTGCTCCTCTAAATCAGATACTGAGACACTGCTCCTTTAAATCAGATACTGAGACATTGCTCCTCTAAATCAGATACTGAGACACTGCTCCTCTAAATCAGATACTGAGACATTGCTCCTCTAAATCAGATACCGAGTCACTGCTCCTCTAAATCAGATACCGAGACACTGCTCCTCTAAATCAGATACCAAGACACTGCTCCTCTAAATCAGATACCGAGACACTGCTCCTCTAAATCAGATACCGAGACGCTGCTCCTCTAAATCAGAAACTGAAACACTGCTCCTCTAAATCAGATACCGAGACACTGCATCTCTAAATCAAATACCGAGACGCTGCTCCTCTAAATCAGATACCGAGACACTGCTCCTCTAAATCTGATGCAGAGACGCTGCTCCTCTAAATCAAATACCGGGACACTGCTCCTCTAAATCAGATACTGAGACACTGCTCCTTTAAATCAGATACTGAGACACTGCTCCTCTAAATCAGATACTGAGACATTGCTCCTCTAAATCAGATACCGAGTCACTGCTCCTCTAAATCAGATACCGAGACACTGCTCCTCTAAATCAGATAGCAAGACACTGCTCCTCTAAATCAGATACCGAGTCACTGCTCCTCTAAATCAGATACTGAGACATTGCTCCTCTAAATCAGATACTGAGACACTGCTCCTCTAAATCAGATACTGAGACATTGCTCCTCTAAATCAGATACCGAGTCACTGCTCCTCTAAATCAGATACCGAGACACTGCTCCTCTAAATCAGATACCAAGACACTGCTCCTCTAAATCAGATACCGAGACACTGCTCCTCTAAATCAGATACCGAGACGCTGCTCCTCTAAATCAAATAACGGGACACTGCTCCTCTAAATCAGATACCGAGACACTGCTCCTCTGAATCAGATACCGAGACACTGCTCCTCTAAATCAGATACCGAGACACTGCTCCTCCAATTCAGATACCGGGACACTGCTCCACTAAATCAGATACTGAGACACTGCTCCTCTAAATCAGATACCGAGACACTGCTCCTCTAAATCAGATACTGAGACACTGCTCCTCTAAATCAGATACCGAAACACTGCTCCTCTGAATCAGATACTGAGACACTGCTCCTCTAAATCAGATACTGAGACACTGCTCCTTTAAATCAGATACTGAGACACTGCTCCTCTAAATCAGATACTGAGACACTGATCCTCGAAATCAGATACTGAGACACTGCTCCTCTAAATCAGATACCGAGACACTGCTCCTCTAAATCAGATACCGAGTCACTGCTCCTCTAAATCAGATACCGAGATGCTGCTCCTCTAAATCAAATACCGGGACACTGCTCCTCTAAATCAGATACCGAGACACTGCTCCTCTAAATCAGATACAGAGACGCTGCTCCTCTAAATCAAATACCGGGACACTGCTCCTCTAAATCAGATACCGAGACACTGCTCCTCTAAATCAGATACCGAGACACTGCTCCTCTAAATCAGATACCGAGACACTGCTCATCTAAATCAGATACCGAGACACTGCTCCTCTAAATCAGATACAGAGACGCTGCTCCTCTAAATCAAATACCGGGACACTGCTCCTCTAAATCAGATACCGAGACACTGCTCCTCTAAATCAGATACAGAGACGCTGCTCCTCTAAATCAAATACCGGGACACTGCTCCTCTAAATCAGATACCGAGACACTGCTCCTCTAAATCATATACCGAGACACTGCTCATCTAAATCAGATACTGAGACTCTGCTCCTCTAAATCAGATACCGAGACACTGCTCCTCTAAATCAGATACCGAGTCACTGCTCCTCTAAATCAGATACCGAGATGCTGCTCCTCTAAATCAAATACCGGGACACTGCTCCTCTAAATCAGATACCGAGACACTGCTCCTCTAAATCAGATACCGAGACGCTGCTCCTCTAAATCAGATACCAAGACACTGCTCCTCTAAATCAGATACTGAGACACTGCTCCTCTAAATCAGATACCGAGACACTGCTCCTCTAAATCAGATACTGAGACACTGCTCCTCTAAATCAGATACCGAGACACTGCTCCTCTAAATCAGATACCGAGACACTGCTCCTCTAAATCACATACCGAGACACTGCTCCTCTAAATAAGATACCGAGACACTGCTCCACTAAATCAGATACCGAGACATTGCTCCACTAAATCAGATACCGAGACACTGCTCCTCTAAATCAGATACCGAGACACAGCTCCTCTAAATCAGATACCGAGACACTGCTCCACTAAATCAGATACCGAGACACTGCTCCTCTAAATCAGATACTGAGACACTGCTCCTTTAAATCAGATACTGAGACACTGCTCCTCTGAAGCAGATACCGAGACACTGCTCCTCTAACTCAGATACCGAGACACTGCTCCTCTAAATCAGATACCGAGACACTGCTCCTCAAAATCAGATACCGAGACGCTGCTCCTCTAAATCAAATACCGGGACAGTGCTCCTCTAAATCAGATACCGAGACACTGCTCCTCAAAATCAGATACCGAGACGCTGCTCCTCTAAATCACATACCGGGACACTCCTCCTCTAAATCAGATACCGAGACATTGCTCCTCTAAATCAGATACCGAGACACTGCTCCTCTAAATCAGATACCGAGACACTGCTCCTCTAAAACAGATACCGAGACACTGCCCCTCTAAATCAGATACCGAGACACTGCTCCTCTATAGTAGATACAGAGACACTGCTCCTCTAATTCAGATACTGAGACACTGCTCCTTTAAATCAGATACTGAAACACTGCTCCTTTAAATCATATACTGAGACACTGCTCCTCTAAGTCAAATACTGAGACACTGCTCCTTTAAATCAGATCCCGAGACACTTCTCCTATAAATCAGAAACCGAGACACTGCTCCTCTAAATCAGACACTGAGACACTGCTCCTTTAAATCAGATACTGAGACACTGCTCCTCTAAGTCAAATACTGAGACACTGCTCCTTTAAATCAGATACTGAGACACTGCTCCTCAAAATCAGATACTGAGACACTGCTCCACTAAATCAGATACCGAGACACTGCTCCTGTAAATCGGATACCGAGACACTGCTCCTCTAAATCAGATACTGAGACACTGCTCCTCTAAATAGATACTGAGACACTGCTCCTATAAATCAGATACTGAGACACTGCTCCTCTAAATCAGATACCGAGACACTGCTCCTCGAAATCAGATACCGAGACACTGCTCCTCTAAATCAAATACTGAGACACTGCTCCTTTAAATCAGATACTGAGACACTGCTCCTCTAAATCAGATACTGAGACACTGCTCCTCTAAATCAGATACCGAGACACTGCTCCCCTAAATCAGATACCGAGACGTTGCTCCACTAAATCAGATACCGAGACACTGCTCCTCTAAATCAGATACCGAGACACTGCTCCTCTAAATCAGATACCGAGACACTGCTCCACTAAATCAGATACCGAGACACTGCTCCTCTAAATCAGAAACCGAGACACTGCTCCTCTAAATCAGATATTGAGACACTGCTCCTTTAAATCAGATTCTGAGACACTGCACCTCTAAAGCAGAAACCGAGACACTGCTCCTCTAAATCAGATCCTGAGACACTGCTCCTTTAAATCAGATACTGAGACACTGCTCCTCTAAATCAGATACTGAGACACTGCTACTCTAAATCAGATACCGAGACACTGCTCATCTAAATCAGATACCGAGACACTGCTCCTCTAAATCAGATACCGAGACACTGCTCCACTAAATCAGATACCGAGACACTGCTCCTCTAAATCAGCAACCGAGACACTGCTCCTCTAAATCAGATACTGAGACACTGCTCCTTTAAATCTGATACTGAGACACTGCTCCTCCAAAGCAGATACCGAGACACTGCTCCTCTAAATCAGAAACCGAGACACTGCTCCTCTAAATCAGATACTGAGACACTGCTCCTTTAAATCAGATACTGAGACACTGCTCCTCTAAATCAGATACTGAGCCACTGCTCCTCTAAAGCAGATACCGAGACACTGCTCCTCTAAATCAGATACTGAGACACTGCTCCTTTAAATCAGATACTGAGACATTGCTCCTCTAAATCAGATACTGAGACACTGCTCCTTTAAATCAGATACCGAGACACTGCTCCTCTATATCAGATACCGAGACACTGCTCCTCTAAATCAGATACCGAGTCACTGCTCCTCTAAATCAGGTACCGAGACACTGCTCATCTAAATCAGATACCAAGACACTGCTCCTCTAAATCAGATACCGAGACACTGCTCCTCTAAATCAGATACCGAGACACTGCTCCTCTAAATCAGATACCGAGACACTGCTCCTCTAAAGCAGATACCGAGACACTGCTCCTCTAAATCAGATACCGAGACACTGCTCCTCTAAATCAGATACCGAGACACTGCTCCTCTAAATCAGATACCGAGACGCTGCTCCTCTAAATTAAATACCGGGACACTGCTCCTCTAAATCAGATACCGAGACACTGCTCCTCTAAATCAGATACCGAGACACTGCTCCTCTAAATCAGAGACCGAGACACTGCTCCTCTAAATCAGATACCGAGACACTGCTCCTCTAAATCAGATACCGAGACACTGCTCCTCTATATCAGATACAGAGACACTGCTCCTCTAAATCAGATACTGAGACACTGCTCCTCGAAATCAGATACCGAGACACTTCTCCTATAAATCAGATACTGAGACACTGCTCCTCTAAATCAGATACTGAGACACTGCTCCTCGAAATCAGATACCGAGACACTTCTCCTATAAATCAGATACTGAGACACTGCTCCTCTAAATCAGATACTGAGACACTGCTCCTCGAAATCAGATACCGAGACACTTCTCCTATAAATCAGATACTGAGACACTGCTCCTCTAAATCAGATACTGAGACACTGCTCCTCGAAATCAGATACCGAGACACTTCTCCTATAAATCAGATACTGAGACACTGCTCCTCTAAATCAAATACTGAGACAATGCTCCTTTAAATCAGATACTGAGACACTGCTCCTCAAAATCAGATACTGAGACACTGCACCTCTATATCAGATACCGAGACACTGCTCCTTTAAATCAGATACCGAGACACTGCTCCTCTAAATCAGATACCGAGACACTGCTCCTCTAAATCAAATACTGAGACACTGCTCCTTTAAATCAGATACTGAGACACTGCTCCTCTAAATCAGATACCGAGACACTGCTCCACTAAATCAGATACCGAGACACTGCTCCTCTAAATCAGATACCGAGACACTGCTCCACTAAATCAGATACCGAGACATTGCTCCACTAAATCAGATACCGAGACACTGCTCCTCTAAATCAGAAAGCGAGACACTGCTCCTCGAAATCAGATACCGAGACACTGCTCCGCTAAATCAGATACCGAGACACTGCTCCTCTAAATCAGATACCGAGACACTGCTCCTCTAAATCAGATACCGAGACACTGCTCCTCTAAATCAGATACTGAGACACTGCTCCTCTAAATCAGAAAACGAGACACTGCTCCTCTAAATCAGATACTGAGACACTGCTCCTTTAAATCAGATACTGAGACACTGCACCTCTAAAGCAGATACCGAGACACTGCTCCTCTAAATCAGAAACCGAGACACTGCTCCTCTAAAGCAGATAGCGAGACACTGCTCCTCTAAATCAGATACTGAGACACTGCTCCTCTAAATCAGATACTGAGACACTGCTCATCTAAATCAGATACTGAGACACTGCTGCTCTAAATCAGATACTGAGACACTGCTCCTCTAAATCAGATACCGAGACACTGCTCCTCTATATCAGATCCAGAGACACTGCTCCTCTAAATCAGATACTGAGACACTGCTCCTCGAAATCAGATACCGAGACACTTCTCCTATAAATCAGATAGCGAGACACTGCTCCTCTAAATCAGATACCGAGACACTGCTCCTCTAAATCTGATACCGAGACACAGCTCCTCTAAATCAGATACTGAGACACTGCTCCTCTAAATCAGATACCGAGACACTGCTCCTCTAAATCTGATACCGAGACACTGCTCCTCTAAATCAGAGACCGAGACACTGCTCCTCTAAATCAGATACCGAGACACTGCTCCTCTAAATCAGATACCGAGACACTGCTCCTCTATATCAGATACAGAGACACTGCTCCTCTAAATCAGATACTGAGACACTGCTCCTCGAAATCAGATACCGAGACACTTCTCCTATAAATCAGATACTGAGACACTGCTCCTCTAAATCAGATACTGAGACACTGCTCCTCGAAATCAGATACCGAGACACTTCTCCTATAAATCAGATACTGAGACACTGCTCCTCTAAATCAGATACTGAGACACTGCTCCTCGAAATCAGATACCGAGACACTTCTCCTATAAATCAGATACTGAGACACTGCTCCTCTAAATCAGATACTGAGACACTGCTCCTCGAAATCAGATACCGAGACACTTCTCCTATAAATCAGATACTGAGACACTGCTCCTCTAAATCAAATACTGAGACAATGCTCCTTTAAATCAGATACTGAGACACTGCTCCTCAAAATCAGATACTGAGACACTGCACCTCTATATCAGATACCGAGACACTGCTCCTTTAAATCAGATACCGAGACACTGCTCCTCTAAATCAGATACCGAGACACTGCTCCTCTAAATCAAATACTGAGACACTGCTCCTTTAAATCAGATACTGAGACACTGCTCCTCTAAATCAGATACCGAGACACTGCTCCACTAAATCAGGTACCGAGACACTGCTCCTCTAAATCAGATACCGAGACACTGCTCCACTAAATCAGATACCGAGACATTGCTCCACTAAATCAGATACCGAGACACTGCTCCTCTAAATCAGAAAGCGAGACACTGCTCCTCGAAATCAGATACCGAGACACTGCTCCGCTAAATCAGATACCGAGACACTGCTCCTCTAAATCAGATACCGAGACACTGCTCCTCTAAATCAGATACCGAGACACTGCTCCTCTAAATCAGATACTGAGACACTGCTCCTCTAAATCAGAAAACGAGACACTGCTCCTCTAAATCAGATACTGAGACACTGCTCCTTTAAATCAGATACTGAGACACTGCACCTCTAAAGCAGATACCGAGACACTGCTCCTCTAAATCAGAAACCGAGACACTGCTCCTCTAAAGCAGATAGCGAGACACTGCTCCTCTAAATCAGATACTGAGACACTGCTCCTCTAAATCAGATACTGAGACACTGCTCATCTAAATCAGATACTGAGACACTGCTGCTCTAAATCAGATACTGAGACACTGCTCCTCTAAATCAGATACCGAGACACTGCTCCTCTATATCAGATCCAGAGACACTGCTCCTCTAAATCAGATACTGAGACACTGCTCCTCGAAATCAGATACCGAGACACTTCTCCTATAAATCAGATAGCGAGACACTGCTCCTCTAAATCAGATACCGAGACACTGCTCCTCTAAATCTGATACCGAGACACAGCTCCTCTAAATCAGATACTGAGACACTGCTCCTCTAAATCAGATACCGAGACACTGCTCCTCTAAATCTGATACCGAGACACTGCTCCTCTAAATCAGATACCGTGACACAGCGCCTCTAAATCAGATACCGAGACACGGCTCCTCTAAATCAGATTCCGAGACACTGCTCCTCTAAATCAGATACCGAGACACTGCTCCTCTAAATCAGATACCGAGACACTGCTCCTCTAAATCAGATACTGAGACACTGCTCCTCTAAATCAGATACCGAGACACTGCTCCTCTAAATCAGATACTGAGACACTGCTCCTCTAAATCAGATACCGAGACACTGCTCCTCTAAATCTGATACCGAGACACTGCTCCTCTAAATCCGATACCGTGACACAGCGCCTCTAAATCAGATACCGAGACACGGCTCCTCTAAATCAGATTCCGAGACACTGCTCCTCTAAATCAGATACCGAGACACTGCTCCTCTAAATCAGATACCGAGACACTGCTCCTCTAAATCAGATACTGAGACACTGCTCCTCTAAATCAGATACCGAGACACTGCTCCTCTAAATCAGATACTGAGACACTGCTCCTCTAAATCAGATACCGAGACGCTGCTCCTCTAAATCAGATACCGAGACACTGCTCCTCTAAATCAGATACTGAGACACTGCTCCTCTAAATCAGATACCGAGACACTGCTCCTCTAAATCAGATACTGAGACACTGCTCCTCTAAATCAGATACCGAGACGCTGCTCCTCTAAATCAGATACTGAGACACTGCTCCTCTAAATCAGATACCGAGACACTGCTCCTCTAAATCAGATACTGAGACACTGCTCCTCTAAATCAGATACTGAGACAATGCTCCTCTAAATCAGATACTGAGACACTGCTCCTCTAAATCAGATACCGAGACGCTGCTCCTCTAAATCAGATACTGAGACACTGCTCCTCTAAATCAGATACCGAGACACTGCTCCTCTAAATCAGATACTGAGACACTGTTCCTCTAAATCAGATACCGAGACACTGCTCCTCTAAATCAGATACCGAGACGCTGCTCCTCTAAATCAAATACCGAAACACTGCTCCTCTAAATCAAATACCGAAACACTGCTCCTCTAAATCAGATACTGAGACACTGCTCCTCTAAATCAGATACCGGGACACTGCTCCTCTAAATCAGATACCGAGACGCTGCTCCTCTAAATCAAATACCGAAACACTGCTCCTCTAAATCAGATACCGAAACGCTGCTCCTCTAAATCAGATACCGAGACACTGCTCCTCTAAATCAGATACCGAGACGCTGCTCCTCTAAATCAGATACCGAGACACTGCTACTCTAAATCAGATACCGAGACACTGCTCCTCTAAATCAGATCGGGAGACACTGCTCCTCTATATCAAATACCGGGACACTGCTCCTCTAAATCAGATACTGAGACACTGCTCCTCTAAATCAGATAACGAGACACTGCTCCAATAAATCAGATACTGAGACACTGCTCCTCTAAATCAGAAACTGAAACACTGCTCCTCTAAATCAGATACCGAGACACTGCATCTCTAAATCAGATACCGAGACGCTGCTCCTCTAAATCAAATACCGAAACACTGCTCCTCTAAATCAAATACCGAAACACTGCTCCTCTAAATCAGATACTGAGACACTGCTCCTCTAAATCAGATACCGAGACACTGCTCCTCTAAATCAGATACCGAGACACTGCTCCTCTAAATCAGATACCGAGACGCTGCTCCTCTAAATCAGATACCGAGACACTGCTCCTCTAAATCAGATACCGAGACGCTGCTCCTCTAAATCAGATACCGAGACACTGCTCCTCTAAATCAGATACCGAGACACTGCTCCTCTAAATCAGATACCGAGACACTGCTCCTCTAAATCAGATACCGAGACACTGCTCCTCTAAATCAAATACCGGGACACTGCTCCTCTAAATCAGATACTGAGACACTGCTCCTCTAAATCAGATACCGAGACACTGCTCCTCTAAATCAGATACCGAGACGCTGCTCCTCTAAATCAGATACCGAGACACTGCTACTCTAAATCAGATACCGAGACACTGCTCCTCTAAATCAGATACCGAGACACTGCTCCTCTAAATCAGATACCGAGACACTGCTACTCTAAATCAGATACCGAGACACTGCTCCTCTAAATCAGATACCGAGACACTGCTCCTCTAAATCAGATACCGAGACACTGCTCCTCTAAATCAGATACCGAGACACTGCTCCTCTAAATCAGATACCGAGACACTGCTCCTCTAAATCAGATACCGAGACGCTGCTCCTCTAAATCAGATACCGAGACACTGCTACTCTAAATCAGATACCGAGACACTGCTCCTCTAAATCAGATACCGAGACACTGCTACTCTAAATCAGATACCGAGACACTGCTCCTCTAAATCTGATACCGAGACACTGCTCCTCTAAATCAGATACCGAGACACTGCTCCTCTAAATCAGATACCGAGACACTGCTCCTCTAAATCAGATACCGAGACACTGCTCCTCTAAATCAGATACCGAGACGCTGCTCCTCTAAATCAGATACCGAGACACTGCTACTCTAAATCAGATACCGAGACACTGCTCCTCTAAATCAGATACCGAGACACTGCTCCTCTAAATCAGATAACGAGACACTGCTCCAATTAATCAGATACTGAGACACTGCTCCTCTAAATCAGAAACTGAAACACTGCTCCTCTAAATCAGATACCGAGACACTGCTCCTCTAAATCAGATACCGAGACACTGCTCCTCTAAATCAGATAACGAGACACTGCTCCAATTAATCAGATACTGAGACACTGCTCCTCTAAATCAGAAACTGAAACACTGCTCCTCTAAATCAGATACCGAGACACTGCTCCTCTAAATCAGATAACGAGACACTGCTCCAATTAATCAGATACTGAGACACTGCTCCTCTAAAGCAGATACCGAGACACTGCTCCTCTAAATCAAATACCGAGACGCTGCTCCTCTAAATCAGATACCGAGACACTGCTCCTCTAAATCTGATGCAGAGACGCTGCTCCTCTAAATCAAATACCGGGACACTGCTCCTCTAAATCAGATACTGAGACACTGCTCCTTTAAATCAGATACTGAGACATTGCTCCTCTAAATCAGATACTGAGACACTGCTCCTCTAAATCAGATACTGAGACATTGCTCCTCTAAATCAGATACCGAGTCACTGCTCCTCTAAATCAGATACCGAGACACTGCTCCTCTAAATCAGATACCAAGACACTGCTCCTCTAAATCAGATACCGAGACACTGCTCCTCTAAATCAGATACCGAGACGCTGCTCCTCTAAATCAAATAACGGGACACTGCTCCTCTAAATCAGATACCGAGACACTGCTCCTCTAAATCAGATACCGAGACACTGCTCCTCTAAATCAGATACCGAGACACTGCTCCTCCAATTCAGATACCGGGACACTGCTCCACTAAATCAGATACTGAGACACTGCTCCTCTAAATCAGATACCGAGACACTGCTCCTCTAAATCAGATACTGAGACACTGCTCCTCTAAATCAGATACCGAAACACTGCTCCTCTGAATCAGATACTGAGACACTGCTCCTCTAAATCAGATACTGAGACACTGCTCCTTTAAATCAGATACTGAGACACTGCTCCTCTAAATCAGATACTGAGACACTGATCCTCGAAATCAGATACTGAGACACTGCTCCTCTAACTCAGATACCGAGACACTGCTCCTCTAAATCAGATACCGAGTCACTGCTCCTCTAAATCAGATACCGAGATGCTGCTCCTCTAAATCAAATACCGGGACACTGCTCCTCTAAATCAGATACCGAGACACTGCTCCTCTAAATCAGATACAGAGACGCTGCTCCTCTAAATCAAATACCGGGACACTGCTCCTCTAAATCAGATACCGAGACACTGCTCCTCTAAATCAGATACCGAGACACTGCTCCTCTAAATCAGATACCGAGACACTGCTCCTCTAAATCAGATACCGAGACACTGCTCCTCTAAATCAGATACCGAGACACTGCTCCTCTAAATCAGATACCAAGACGCTGCTCCTCTAAATCAGATACCGAGACACAGCTCCTCTAAATCAGATACTGAGACACTGCTCCTCTAAATCAGATACCGAGACACTGCTCCTCTAAATCTGATACCGAGACACTGCTCCTCTAAATCAGATACCTTGACACAGCGCCTCTAAATCAGATACCGAGACACGGCTCCTCTAAATCAGATTCCGAGACACTGCTCCTCTAAATCAGATACCGAGACACTGCTCCTCTAAATCAGATACCGAGACACTGCTCCTCTAAATCAGATACTGAGACACTGCTCCTCTAAATCAGATACCGAGACACTGCTCCTCTAAATCAGATACTGAGACACTGCTCCTCTAAATCAGATACCGAGACACTGCTCCTCTAAATCTGATACCGAGACACTGCTCCTCTAAATCAGATACCGTGACACAGCGCCTCTAAATCAGATACCGAGACACGGCTCCTCTAAATCAGATTCCGAGACACTGCTCCTCTAAATCAGATACCGAGACACTGCTCCTCTAAATCAGATACCGAGACACTGCTCCTCTAAATCAGATACTGAGACACTGCTCCTCTAAATCAGATACCGAGACACTGCTCCTCTAAATCAGATACTGAGACACTGCTCCTCTAAATCAGATACCGAGACGCTGCTCCTCTAAATCAGATACCGAGACACTGCTCCTCTAAATCAAATACCGGGACACTGCTCCTCTAAATCAGATACTGAGACACTGCTCCTCTAAATCAGATACCGAGACACTGCTCCTCTAAATCAGATACCGAGACGCTGCTCCTCTAAATCAGATACCGAGACACTGCTACTCTAAATCAGATACCGAGACACTGCTCCTCTAAATCAGATACCGAGACACTGCTCCTCTAAATCAGATACCGAGACACTGCTACTCTAAATCAGATACTGAGACACTGCTCCTCTAAATCAGATACCGAGACGCTGCTCCTCTAAATCAGATACCGAGACACTGCTCCTCTAAATCAAATACCGGGACACTGCTCCTCTAAATCAGATACTGAGACACTGCTCCTCTAAATCAGATACCGAGACACTGCTCCTCTAAATCAGATACCGAGACGCTGCTCCTCTAAATCAGATACCGAGACACTGCTACTCTAAATCAGATACCGAGACACTGCTCCTCTAAATCAGATACCGAGACACTGCTCCTCTAAATCAGATACCGAGACACTGCTACTCTAAATCAGATACCAAGACACTGCTCCTCTAAATCAGATACCGAGAAACTGCTCCTCTAAATCAGATACCGAGACACTGCTCCTCTAAATCAGATACCGAGACACAGCTCCTCTAAATCAGATACTGAGACACTGCTCCTCTAAATCAGATACCGAGACACTGCTCCTCTAAATCTGATACCGAGACACTGCTCCTCTAAATCAGAGACCGAGACACTGCTCCTCTAAATCAGATACCGAGACACTGCTCCTCTAAATCAGATACCGAGACACTGCTCCTCTATATCAGATACAGAGACACTGCTCCTCTAAATCAGATACTGAGACACTGCTCCTCGAAATCAGATACCGAGACACTTCTCCTATAAATCAGATACTGAGACACTGCTCCTCTAAATCAGATACTGAGACACTGCTCCTCGAAATCAGATACCGAGACACTTCTCCTATAAATCAGATACTGAGACACTGCTCCTCTAAATCAGATACTGAGACACTGCTCCTCGAAATCAGATACCGAGACACTTCTCCTATAAATCAGATACTGAGACACTGCTCCTCTAAATCAGATACTGAGACACTGCTCCTCGAAATCAGATACCGAGACACTTCTCCTATAAATCAGATACTGAGACACTGCTCCTCTAAATCAAATACTGAGACAATGCTCCTTTAAATCAGATACTGAGACACTGCTCCTCAAAATCAGATACTGAGACACTGCACCTCTATATCAGATACCGAGACACTGCTCCTTTAAATCAGATACCGAGACACTGCTCCTCTAAATCAGATACCGAGACACTGCTCCTCTAAATCAAATACTGAGACACTGCTCCTTTAAATCAGATACTGAGACACTGCTCCTCTAAATCAGATACCGAGACACTGCTCCACTAAATCAGATACCGAGACACTGCTCCTCTAAATCAGATACCGAGACACTGCTCCACTAAATCAGATACCGAGACATTGCTCCACTAAATCAGATACCGAGACACTGCTCCTCTAAATCAGAAAGCGAGACACTGCTCCTCGAAATCAGATACCGAGACACTGCTCCGCTAAATCAGATACCGAGACACTGCTCCTCTAAATCAGATACCGAGACACTGCTCCTCTAAATCAGATACCGAGACACTGCTCCTCTAAATCAGATACTGAGACACTGCTCCTCTAAATCAGAAAACGAGACACTGCTCCTCTAAATCAGATACTGAGACACTGCTCCTTTAAATCAGATACTGAGACACTGCACCTCTAAAGCAGATACCGAGACACTGCTCCTCTAAATCAGAAACCGAGACACTGCTCCTCTAAAGCAGATAGCGAGACACTGCTCCTCTAAATCAGATACTGAGACACTGCTCCTCTAAATCAGATACTGAGACACTGCTCATCTAAATCAGATACTGAGACACTGCTGCTCTAAATCAGATACTGAGACACTGCTCCTCTAAATCAGATACCGAGACACTGCTCCTCTATATCAGATCCAGAGACACTGCTCCTCTAAATCAGATACTGAGACACTGCTCCTCGAAATCAGATACCGAGACACTTCTCCTATAAATCAGATAGCGAGACACTGCTCCTCTAAATCAGATACCGAGACACTGCTCCTCTAAATCTGATACCGAGACACAGCTCCTCTAAATCAGATACTGAGACACTGCTCCTCTAAATCAGATACCGAGACACTGCTCCTCTAAATCTGAGACCGAGACACTGCTCCTCTAAATCAGATACCGTGACACAGCGCCTCTAAATCAGATACCGAGACACGGCTCCTCTAAATCAGATTCCGAGACACTGCTCCTCTAAATCAGATACCGAGACACTGCTCCTCTAAATCAGATACCGAGACACTGCTCCTCTAAATCAGATACTGAGACACTGCTCCTCTAAATCAGATACCGAGACACTGCTCCTCTAAATCAGATACTGAGACACTGCTCCTCTAAATCAGATACCGAGACACTGCTCCTCTAAATCTGATACCGAGACACTGCTCCTCTAAATCCGATACCGTGACACAGCGCCTCTAAATCAGATACCGAGACACGGCTCCTCTAAATCAGATTCCGAGACACTGCTCCTCTAAATCAGATACCGAGACACTGCTCCTCTAAATCAGATACCGAGACACTGCTCCTCTAAATCAGATACTGAGACACTGCTCCTCTAAATCAGATACCGAGACACTGCTCCTCTAAATCAGATACTGAGACACTGCTCCTCTAAATCAGATACCGAGACGCTGCTCCTCTAAATCAGATACCGAGACACTGCTCCTCTAAATCAGATACTGAGACACTGCTCCTCTAAATCAGATACCGAGACACTGCTCCTCTAAATCAGATACTGAGACACTGCTCCTCTAAATCAGATACCGAGACGCTGCTCCTCTAAATCAGATACTGAGACACTGCTCCTCTAAATCAGATACCGAGACACTGCTCCTCTAAATCAGATACTGAGACACTGCTCCTCTAAATCAGATACTGAGACAATGCTCCTCTAAATCAGATACTGAGACACTGCTCCTCTAAATCAGATACCGAGACGCTGCTCCTCTAAATCAGATACTGAGACACTGCTCCTCTAAATCAGATACCGAGACACTGCTCCTCTAAATCAGATACTGAGACACTGTTCCTCTAAATCAGATACCGAGACACTGCTCCTCTAAATCAGATACCGAGACGCTGCTCCTCTAAATCAAATACCGAAACACTGCTCCTCTAAATCAAATACCGAAACACTGCTCCTCTAAATCAGATACTGAGACACTGCTCCTCTAAATCAGATACCGAGACACTGCTCCTCTAAATCAGATACCGAGACGCTGCTCCTCTAAATCAAATACCGAAACACTGCTCCTCTAAATCAGATACCGAGACGCTGCTCCTCTAAATCAGATACCGAGACACTGCTCCTCTAAATCAGATACCGAGACGCTGCTCCTCTAAATCAGATACCGAGACACTGCTACTCTAAATCAGATACCGAGACACTGCTCCTCTAAATCAGATCGGGAGACACTGCTCCTCTATATCAAATACCGGGACACTGCTCCTCTAAATCAGATACTGAGACACTGCTCCTCTAAATCAGATAACGAGACACTGCTCCTCTAAATCAGATACCGAGACACTGCTCCTCTAAATCAGATACCGAGACACTGCTCCTCTAAATCAGATACCGAGACACTGCTCCTCTAAATCAGATACCGAGACGCTGCTCCTCTAAATCAGATACCGAGACACTGCTACTCTAAATCAGATACCGAGACACTGCTCCTCTAAATCAGATACCGAGACACTGCTCCTCTAAATCAGATAACGAGACACTGCTCCAATTAATCAGATACTGAGACACTGCTCCTCTAAATCAGAAACTGAAACACTGCTCCTCTAAATCAGATACCGAGACACTGCATCTCTAAATCAAATACCGAGACGCTGCTCCTCTAAATCAGATACCGAGACACTGCTCCTCTAAATCTGATGCAGAGACGCTGCTCCTCTAAATCAAATACCGGGACACTGCTCCTCTAAATCAGATACTGAGACACTGCTCCTTTAAATCAGATACTGAGACATTGCTCCTCTAAATCAGATACTGAGACACTGCTCCTCTAAATCAGATACTGAGACATTGCTCCTCTAAATCAGATACCGAGTCACTGCTCCTCTAAATCAGATACCGAGACACTGCGCCTCTAAATCAGATACCAAGACACTGCTCCTCTAAATCAGATACCGAGACACTGCTCCTCTAAATCAGATACCGAGACGCTGCTCCTCTAAATCAAATAACGGGACACTGCTCCTCTAAATCAGATACCGAGACACTGCTCCTCTAAATCAGATACCGAGACACTGCTCCTCTAAATCAGATACCGAGACACTGCTCCTCCAATTCAGATACCGGGACACTGCTCCACTAAATCAGATACTGAGACACTGCTCCTCTAAATCAGATACCGAGACACTGCTCCTCTAAATCAGATACTGAGACACTGCTCCTCTAAATCAGATACCGAAACACTGCTCCTCTGAATCAGATACTGAGACACTGCTCCTCTAAATCAGATACTGAGACACTGCTCCTTTAAATCAGATACTGAGACACTGCTCCTCTAAATCAGATACTGAGACACTGATCCTCGAAATCAGATACTGAGACACTGCTCCTCTAACTCAGATACCGAGACACTGCTCCTCTAAATCAGATACCGAGTCACTGCTCCTCTAAATCAGATACCGAGATGCTGCTCCTCTAAATCAAATACCGGGACACTGCTCCTCTAAATCAGATACCGAGACACTGCTCCTCTAAATCAGATACAGAGACGCTGCTCCTCTAAATCAAATACCGGGACACTGCTCCTCTAAATCAGATACCGAGACACTGCTCCTCTAAATCAGATACCGAGACACTGCTCCTCTAAATCAGATACCGAGACACTGCTCCTCTAAATCAGATACCGAGACACTGCTCCTCTAAATCAGATACCGAGACACTGCTCCTCTAAATCAGATACCAAGACGCTGCTCCTCTAAATCAGATACCGAGACACAGCTCCTCTAAATCAGATACTGAGACACTGCTCCTCTAAATCAGATACCGAGACACTGCTCCTCTAAATCTGATACCGAGACACTGCTCCTCTAAATCAGATACCTTGACACAGCGCCTCTAAATCAGATACCGAGACACGGCTCCTCTAAATCAGATTCCGAGACACTGCTCCTCTAAATCAGATACCGAGACACTGCTCCTCTAAATCAGATACCGAGACACTGCTCCTCTAAATCAGATACTGAGACACTGCTCCTCTAAATCAGATACCGAGACACTGCTCCTCTAAATCAGATACTGAGACACTGCTCCTCTAAATCAGATACCGAGACACTGCTCCTCTAAATCTGATACCGAGACACTGCTCCTCTAAATCAGATACCGTGACACAGCGCCTCTAAATCAGATACCGAGACACGGCTCCTCTAAATCAGATTCCGAGACACTGCTCCTCTAAATCAGATACCGAGACACTGCTCCTCTAAATCAGATACCGAGACACTGCTCCTCTAAATCAGATACTGAGACACTGCTCCTCTAAATCAGATACCGAGACACTGCTCCTCTAAATCAGATACTGAGACACTGCTCCTCTAAATCAGATACCGAGACGCTGCTCCTCTAAATCAGATACCGAGACACTGCTCCTCTAAATCAAATACCGGGACACTGCTCCTCTAAATCAGATACTGAGACACTGCTCCTCTAAATCAGATACCGAGACACTGCTCCTCTAAATCAGATACCGAGACGCTGCTCCTCTAAATCAGATACCGAGACACTGCTACTCTAAATCAGATACCGAGACACTGCTCCTCTAAATCAGATACCGAGACACTGCTCCTCTAAATCAGATACCGAGACACTGCTACTCTAAATCAGATACTGAGACACTGCTCCTCTAAATCAGATACCGAGACGCTGCTCCTCTAAATCAGATACCGAGACACTGCTCCTCTAAATCAAATACCGGGACACTGCTCCTCTAAATCAGATACTGAGACACTGCTCCTCTAAATCAGATACCGAGACACTGCTCCTCTAAATCAGATACCGAGACGCTGCTCCTCTAAATCAGATACCGAGACACTGCTACTCTAAATCAGATACCGAGACACTGCTCCTCTAAATCAGATACCGAGACACTGCTCCTCTAAATCAGATACCGAGACACTGCTACTCTAAATCAGATACCAAGACACTGCTCCTCTAAATCAGATACCGAGAAACTGCTCCTCTAAATCAGATACCGAGACACTGCTCCTCTAAATCAGATACCGAGACACTGCTCCTCTAAATCAGATACCGAGACACTGCTCCTCTAAATCAGATACCGAGACGCTGCTCCTCTAAATCAGATACCGAGACACTGCTACTCTAAATCAGATACCGAGACACTGCTCCTCTAAATCAGATACCGAGACACTGCTACTCTAAATCAGATACCGAGACACTGCTCCTCTAAATCAGATACCGAGACACTGCTCCTCTAAATCAGATACCGAGACACTGCTCCTCTAAATCAGATACCGAGACACTGCTCTTCTAAATCAGATACCGAGACACTGCTCCTCTAAATCAGATACCGAGACGCTGCTCCTCTAAATCAGATACCGAGACACTGCTACTCTAAATCAGATACCGAGACACTGCTCCTCTAAATCAGATACCGAGACACTGCTCCTCTAAATCAGATAAGAGACACTGCTCCAATAAATCAGATACTGAGACACTGCTCCTCTAAATCAGAAACTGAAACACTGCTCCTCTAAATCAGATACCGAGACACTGCATCTCTAAATCAAATACCGAGACGCTGCTCCTCTAAATCAGATAACGAGACACTGCTCCTCTAAATCTGATGCAGAGACGCTGCTCCTCTAAATCAAATACCGGGACACTGCTCCTCTAAATCAGATACTGAGACACTGCTCCTTTAAATCAGATACTGAGACATTGCTCCTCTAAATCAGATACTGAGACACTGCTCCTCTAAATCAGATACTGAGACATTGCTCCTCTAAATCAGATACCGAGTCACTGCTCCTCTAAATCAGATACCGAGACACTGCTCCTCTAAATCAGATACGAAGACACTGCTCCGCTAAATCAGATACCGAGACACTGCTCCTCTAAATCAGATACCGAGACGCTGCTCCTCTAAATCAAATAACGGGACACTGCTCCTCTAAATCAGATACCGAGACACTGCTCCTCTAAATCAGATACCGAGACACTGCTCCTCTAAATCAGATACCGAGACACTGCTCCTCCAATTCAGATACCGGGACACTGCTCCACTAAATCAGATACTGAGACACTGCTCCTCTAAATCAGATACCGAGACACTGCTCCTCTAAATCAGATACTGAGACACTGCTCCTCTAAATCAGATACCGAAACACTGCTCCTCTGAATCAGATACTGAGACATTGCTCCTCTAAATCAGATACTGAGACACTGCTCCTTTAAATCAGATACTGAGACACTGCTCCTCTAAATCAGATACTGAGACACTGATCCTCGAAATCAGATACTGAGACACTGCTCCTCTAAATCAGATACCGAGACACTGCTCCTCTAAATCAGATACCGAGTCACTGCTCCTCTAAATCAGATACCGAGACACTGCTCCTCTAAATCAGATACCGAGACGCTGCTCCTCTAAATCAAATAACGGGACACTGCTCCTCTAAATCAGATACCGAGACACTGCTCCTCTAAATCAGATACCGAGACACTGCTCCTCTAAATCAGATACCGAGACACTGCTCCTCCAATTCAGATACCGGGACACTGCTCCACTAAATCAGATACTGAGACACTGCTCCTCTAAATCAGATACCGAGACACTGCTCCTCTAAATCAGATACTGAGACACTGCTCCTCTAAATCAGATACCGAAACACTGCTCCTCTGAATCAGATACTGAGACATTGCTCCTCTAAATCAGATACTGAGACACTGCTCCTTTAAATCAGATACTGAGACACTGCTCCTCTAAATCAGATACTGAGACACTGATCCTCGAAATCAGATACTGAGACACTGCTCCTCTAAATCAGATACCGAGACACTGCTCCTCTAAATCAGATACCGAGTCACTGCTCCTCTAAATCAGATACCGAGATGCTGCTCCTCTAAATCAAATACCGGGACACTGCTCCTCTAAATCAGATACCGAGACACTGCTCCTCTAAATCAGATACAGAGACGCTGCTCCTCTAAATCAAATACCGGGACACTGCTCCTCTAAATCAGATACCGAGACACTGCTCCTCTAAATCAGATACCGAGACACTGCTCATCTAAATCAGATACCGAGACACTGCTCCTCTAAATCAGATACCGAGACACTGCTCCTCTAAATCAGATACCAAGACGCTGCTCCTCTAAATCAGATACCGAGACACAGCTCCTCTAAATCAGATACTGAGACACTGCTCCTCTAAATCAGATACCGAGACACTGCTCCTCTAAATCTGATACCGAGACACAGCTCCTCTAAATCAGATACCGTGACACAGCGCCTCTAAATCAGATACCGAGACACGGCTCCTCTAAATCAGATTCCGAGACACTGCTCCTCTAAATCAGATACCGAGACACTGCTCCTCTAAATCAGATACCGAGACACTGCTCCTCTAAATCAGATACTGAGACACTGCTCCTCTAAATCAGATACCGAGACACTGCTCCTCTAAATCAGATACTGAGACACTGCTCCTCTAAATCAGATACCGAGACACTGCTCCTCTAAATCTGATACCGAGACACTGCTCCTCTAAATCAGATACCGTGACACAGCGCCTCTAAATCAGATACCGAGACACGGCTCCTCTAAATCAGATTCCGAGACACTGCTCCTCTAAATCAGATACCGAGACACTGCTCCTCTAAATCAGATACCGAGACACTGCTCCTCTAAATCAGATACTGAGACACTGCTCCTCTAAATCAGATACCGAGACACTGCTCCTCTAAATCAGATACTGAGACACTGCTCCTCTAAATCAGATACTGAGACGCTGCTCCTCTAAATCAGATACCGAGACACAGCGCCTCTAAATCAGATACCGAGACGCTGCTCCTCTAAATCAAATACCGAAACACTGCTCCTCTAAATCAAATACCGAAACACTGCTCCTCTAAATCAGATTCTGAGACACTGCTCCTCTAAATCAGATACCGAGACACTGCTCCTCTAAATCAGATACCGAGACGCTGCTCCTCTAAATCAAATACCGAAACACTGCTCCTCTAAATCAGATACCGAGACGCTGCTCCTCTAAATCAGATACCGAGACACTGCTCCTCTAAATCAGATACCGAGACGCTGCTCCTCTAAATCAGATACCGAGACACTGCTACTCTAAATCAGATACCGAGACACTGCTCCTCTAAATCAGATACCGAGACACTGCTCCTCTAAATCAAATACCGGGACACTGCTCCTCTAAATCAGATACAGAGACACTGCTCCTCTAAATCAGATACCGAGACACTGCTACTCTAAATCAGATACCGAGACACTGCTCCTCTAAATCAGATACCGAGACACTGCTCCTCTAAATCAAATACCGGGACACTGCTCCTCTAAATCAGAAACTGAAACACTGCTCCTCTAAATCAGATACCGAGACACTGCTCCTCTAAATCAGATACCGAGACGCTGCTCCTCTAAATCAAATACCGAAACACTGCTCCTCTAAATCAAATACCGAAACACTGCTCCTCTAAATCAGATACTGAGACACTGCTCCTCTAAATCAGATACCGAGACACTGCTCCTCTAAATCAGATACCGAGACGCTGCTCCTCTAAATCAAATACCGAAACACTGCTCCTCTAAATCAGATACCGAGACGCTGCTCCTCTAAATCAGATACCGAGACACTGCTCCTCTAAATCAGATACCGAGACGCTGCTCCTCTAAATCAGATACCGAGACACTGCTCCTCTAAATCAGATACCGAGACACTGCTCCTCTAAATCAGATACCGAGACACTGCTCCTCTAAATCAAATACCGGGACACTGCTCCTCTAAATCAGATACTGAGACACTGCTCCTCTAAATCAGATACCGAGACACTGCTCCTCTAAATCAGATACCGAGACGCTGCTCCTCTAAATCAGATACCGAGACACTGCTCCTCTAAATCAGATACCGAGACACTGCTACTCTAAATCAGATACCGAGACACTGCTCCTCTAAATCAGATACCGAGACACTGCTCCTCTAAATCAGATACCGAGACACTGCTCCTCTAAATCAGATACCGAGACGCTGCTCCTCTAAATCAGATACCGAGACACTGCTACTCTAAATCAGATACCGAGACACTGCTCCTCTAAATCAGATACCGAGACACTGCTCCTCTAAATCAGATAACGAGACACTGCTCCAATAAATCAGATACTGAGACACTGCTCCTCTAAATCAGAAACTGAAACACTGCTCCTCTAAATCAGATACCGAGACACTGCATCTCTAAATCAGATACCGAGACACTGCTCCTCTAAATCTGATGCAGAGACGCTGCTCCTCTAAATCAATTACCGGGACACTGCTCCTCTAAATCAGATACTGAGACACTGCTCCTTTAAATCAGATACTGAGACATTGCTCCTCTAAATCAGATACCGAGTCATTGCTCCTCTAAATCAGATACCGAGACACTGCTCCTCTAAATCAGATACCAAGACACTGCTCCTCTAAATCAGATACCGAGACACTGCTCCTCTAAATCAGATACCGAGACGCTGCTCCTCTAAATCAAATAACGGGACACTGCTCCTCTAAATCAGATACCGAGACACTGCTCCTCTAAATCAGATACCGAGACACTGCTCCTCTAAATCAGATACCGAGACACTGCTCCTCCAATTCAGATACCGGGACACTGCTCCTCTAAATCAGAAACCGAGACACTGCTCCTCTAAATCAGATACTGAGACACTGCTCCTTTAAATCAGATACTGAGACACTGCTCCTCTAAATCAGATACTGAGACACTGTTCCTCTAAAGCAGATAGCGAGACACTGCTCCTCTAAATCAGATACTGAGACACTGCTCCTCTAAATCAGATACTGAGACACTGCTCATCTAAATCAGATACTGAGACACTGCTGCTCTAAATCAGATACTGAGACACTGCTCCTCTAAATCAGATACCGAGACACTGCTCCTCTATATCAGATCCAGAGACACTGCTCCTCTAAATCAGATACTGAGACACTGCTCCTCGAAATCAGATACCGAGACACTTCTCCTATAAATCAGATACCGAGACACTGCTCCTCTAAATCAGATACCGAGACACTGCTCCTCTAAATCAGATACCGAGACACAGCTCCTCTAAATCAGATACTGAGACACTGCTCCTCTAAATCAGATACCGAGACACTGCTCCTCTAAATCTGATACCGAGACACTGCTCCTCTAAATCAGATACCGTGACACAGCGCCTCTAAATCAGATACCGAGACACGGCTCCTCTAAATCAGATTCCGAGACACTGCTCCTCTAAATCAGATACCGAGACACTGCTCCTCTAAATCAGATACCGAGACACTGCTCCTCTAAATCAGATACTGAGACACTGCTCCTCTAAATCAGATACCGAGACACTGCTCCTCTAAATCAGATACTGAGACACTGCTCCTCTAAATCAGATACCGAGACACTGCTCCTCTAAATCAGATACCGAGACACAGCGCCTCTAAATCAGATACCGAGACGCTGCTCCTCTAAATCAGATACCGAGACACAGCGCCTCTAAATCAGATACCGAGACGCTGCTCCTCTAAATCAAATACCGAAACACTGCTCCTCTAAATCAAATACCGAAACACTGCTCCTCTAAATCAGATACTGAGACACTGCTCCTCTAAATCAGATACCGAGACACTGCTCCTCTAAATCATATACCCAGACGCTGCTCCTCTAAATCAGATACTGAGACACTGCTCCTCTAAATCAGATACCGAAACACTGCTCCTCTAAATCAGATACTGAGACACTGCTCCTCTAAATCAGATACCGAGACACTGCTCCTCTAAATCAGATACCGAAACACTGCTCCTCTAAATCAGATACCGAGACGCTGCTCCTCTAAATCAGATACCGAGACACTGCTCCTCTAAATCAGATACCGAGACGCTGCTCCTCTAAATCAGATACCGAGACACTGCTACTCTAAATCAGATACCGAGACACTGCTCCTCTAAATCAGATACCGAGACACTGCTCCTCTAAATCAAATACCGGGACACTGCTCCTCTAAATCAGATACTGAGACACTGCTCCTCTAAATCAGATAACGAGACACTGCTCCAATAAATCAGATACTGAGACACTGCTCCTCTAAATCAGAAACTGAAACACTGCTCCTCTAAATCAGATACCGAGACACTGCATCTCTAAATCAGATACCGAGACGCTGCTCCTCTAAATCAAATACCGAAACACTGCTCCTCTAAATCAAATACCGAAACACTGCTCCTCTAAATCAGATACTGAGACACTGCTCCTCTAAATCAGATACCGAGACACTGCTCCTCTAAATCAGATACCGAGACGCTGCTCCTCTAAATCAAATACCGAAACACTGCTCCTCTAAATCAGATACCGAGACGCTGCTCCTCTAAATCAGATACCGAGACACTGCTCCTCTAAATCAGATACCGAGACGCTGCTCCTCTAAATCAGATACCGAGACACTGCTCCTCTAAATCAGATACCGAGACACTGCTCCTCTAAATCAGATACCGAGACACTGCTCCTCTAAATCAGATACCGAGACACTGCTCCTCTAAATCAAATACCGGGACACTGCTCCTCTAAATCAGATACTGAGACACTGCTCCTCTAAATCAGATACCGAGACACTGCTCCTCTAAATCAGATACCGAGACGCTGCTCCTCTAAATCAGATACCGAGACACTGCTACTCTAAATCAGATACCGAGACACTGCTCCTCTAAATCAGATACCGAGACACTGCTACTCTAAATCAGATACCGAGACACTGCTCCTCTAAATCAGATACCGAGACACTGCTCCTCTAAATCAGATACCGAGACGCTGCTCCTCTAAATCAGATACCGAGACACTGCTACTCTAAGTCAGATACCGAGACACTGCTCCTCTAAATCAGATACCGAGACACTGCTCCTCTAAATCAGATAACGAGACACTGCTCCAATAAATCAGATACTGAGACACTGCTCCTCTAAATCAGAAACTGAAACACTGCTCCTCTAAATCAGATACCGAGACACTGCATCTCTAAATCAAATACCGAGACGCTGCTCCTCTAAATCAGATACCGAGACACTGCTCCTCTAAATCTGATGCAGAGACGCTGCTCCTCTAAATCAAATACCGGGACACTGCTCCTCTAAATCAGATACTGAGACACTGCTCCTTTAAATCAGATACTGAGACATTGCTCCTCTAAATCAGATACTGAGACACTGCTCCTCTAAATCAGATACTGAGACATTGCTCCTCTAAATCTGATACCGAGTCACTGCTCCTCTAAATCAGATACCGAGACACTGCTCCTCTAAATCAGATACCAAGACACTGCTCCTCTAAATCAGATACCGAGACACTGCTCCTCTAAATCAGATACCGAGACGCTGCTCCTCTAAATCAAATAACGGGACACTGCTCCTCTAAATCAGATACCGAGACACTGCTCCTCTAAATCAGATACCGAGACACTGCTCCTCCAATTCAGATACCGGGACACTGCTCCACTAAATCAGATACCGAGACACTGCTCCTCTAAATCAGATACTGAGACACTGCTCCTCTAAATCAGATACCGAAACACTGCTCCTCTGAATCAGATACTGAGACACTGCTCCTCTAAATCAGATACTGAGACACTGCTCCTCTAAATCAGATACTGAGACACTGATCCTCGAAATCAGATACTGAGACACTGCTCCTCTAAATCAGATACCGAGACACTGCTCCTCTAAATCAGATACCGAGTCACTGCTCCTCTAAATCAGATACCGAGATGCTGCTCCTCTAAATCAAATACCGGGACACTGCTCCTCTAAATCAGATACCGAGACACTGCTCCTCTAAATCAGATACAGAGACGCTGCTCCTCTAAATCAAATACCGGGACACTGCTCCTCTAAATCAGATACCGAGACACTGCTCCTCTAAATCAGATACCGAGACACTGCTCATCTAAATCAGATACCGAGACACTGCTCCTCTAAATCAGATACCGAGACACTGCTCCTCTAAATCAGATACCGAGACACTGCTCCTCTAAATCAGATACCAAGACGCTGCTCCTCTAAATCAAATACCGGGACACTGCTCCTTTAAATCAGATACTGAGACGCTGCTCCTCTAAATCAGATACCGAGACACTGCTCCTTTAAATCAGATACTGAGACATTGCTCCTCTAAAGCAGATACCGAGACACTGCTCCTCTAAATCAGATACCGATACACTGCTCCTCTAAATCAGATACTGAGACACTGCTCCTCTAAATCAGATACCGAGACACTGCTCCTCTAAATCTGATACCGAGACGCTGCTCCTCTAAATCAAATACCGGGACACTGCTCCTCTAAATCAGATACCGCGTCACTGCTCCTTTAAATCAGATACCGAGACACAGCTCCTCTAAATCAGATACTGAGACACTGCTCCTCTAAATCAGATACCGGGACACTGCTCCTCTAAATCTGATACCGAGACACTGCTCCTCTAAATCAGATACTGAGACACTGCTCCTTTAAATCAGATACTGAGACACTGCTCCTTTAAATCAGATACCGAGAAACTGCTCCTCCAAATCAGATACCGAGACACTGCTCCTCTAAATCAGATACTGAGACACTGCTCCTCTAAATCAGATACTGAGACACTGCTCCTTTAAATCAGATACTGAGACACTGCTCCTCTAAATCAGATACCGAGACACTGCTCCTCTAAATCAGATACCGAGACATTGCTCCTCTAAATCAGATACTGAGACACTGCTCCTCTAAATCAGATACTGAGACACTGCTCCGCTAATTCAGATCCTGAGACACTGCTCCTCTAAATCAGATACTGAGACATTGCTCCTCTAAATCAGATACCGAGACACTGCTCCTTTAAATCAGATACCGAGACACTGGTCCTCTAAATCTGATACAGAGACACTGCTCCTTTAAATCAGATACAGAGACTCTGCTCCTTTAAATCAGATACCGAGAAGCTGCTCCTCTAAATCAGATACTGAGACACTGCGCCTCTAAATCAGATACCAAGACATGCTCCTCTAAATCAGATACTGACACACTGCTCCTCTAAATCAGATACCGAGACACTGCTCCTTTAAATCAGATACTGAGACACTGCTCCTCTAAATCAGATACTGAGACACTGCTCCTCTAAATCAGATACTGAGGCACTGCTCCTCTAAATCTGATACTGAGACACTGCTCCTTTAAATCAGATACCGAGACACTGCTCCTCGAAATCAGATACTGAGACACTGCTCCTCTAAATCAGATACCGAGACACTGCTCCTCTAAATCAGATACCGAGACACTGCTCCTCTAAATCAGATACTGAGACACTGCTCCTCTAAATCAGAAACCGAGACGCTGCTCCTCGAAATCAGATTCCGAGACACTGCTCCTCTAAATCAGATACTGAGACACTGCTCCTCTAAATCAGATACCGAGAGACTGCTCCTCTATTCAGATTCCGAGATACTGCTCCTCTAAATCAGATACCGAGACACTGCTCCTCTAAATCAGATACCGAGACACTGCTCCTCTAAATCAGATACTGAGACACTGCTCCTCTAAATCAGATACCTAGACACTGCTCCTCTAAATCAGATACTGAGACACTGCTCCTCTAAATCAGATACTGAGACACTGCTCCTCTAAATCAGATACCGAGACTCTGCTCCTTTCAATCAGATACCGAGACACTGCTCCTCTAAATCAGATACCGAGACACTGCTCCTCTAAATCAGATACTGAGACACTGCTCCTCCAAATCAGATACCTAGACACTGCTCCTCTAAATCAGATACTGAGACACTGCTCCTCTAAATCAGATACTGAGACACTGCTCCTCTAAATCAGATACCGAGACACTGCTCCTTTAAATCAGATACCGAGACACTGCTCCTCTAAATCAGATACCGAGACACTGCTCCTCTAATTCAGATCCCGAGACGCTGCTCCTCTAAATCAAATACCGGGACACTGCTCCTCTAAATCAGATACCGAGACACTGCTCCTCTAAATCAGATACCAAGACACTGCTCCTCTAAATCAGATACTGAGACACTGCTCCTCTAAATCAGATACCGAGACACTGCTCCTCTAAATCGGATACTGAGACACTGCTCCTCTAAATCAGATACCGAGACACTGCTCCTCGAAATCAGATACCGAGACACTGCTCCTCTAAATCTGATACCGAGACACTGCTCCTCTAAATCAGATACTGAGACACTGCTCCTCCAAATCAGATACCGAGACACTGCTCCTCTAAATCAGATACCGAGACACTGCTCCTCTAAATCAGATACCGAGACACTGCTCCTCTAAATCAGATACCGAGACACTGCTCCTCTAAATCAGATACCGAGACACTGCTCCTCTAAATCAGATACTGAGACACTGCTCCTCTAAATCTGATACCGAGACACTGCTCCTCTAAATCAGATACTGAGACACTGCTCCTCTAAATCAGATACCGAGACGTTGCTCCTCTAATTCAGTTACTGAGACACTGCTCCTCCAAATCAGATACCGAGACACTGCTCCTCTAAATCAAATTCCGGGACACTGCTCCTCTAAATCAGATACTGAGACGCTACTCCTCTAAATCAGATACCGAGACACTGCTCCTTTAAATCAGATACTGACACACTGCTCCTCTCATGCAGATACCGAGACACTGCTCCTCTAAATCAAATACCGGGACACTGCTCCTCTAAATCAGATACTGAGACACTGCTCCTCTAAATCAGATACCTAGATACTGCTCCTCTAAATCAGATACTGAGACACTGCTCCTCTAAATCAGATACTGAGACACTGCTCCTCTAAATCAGATACCGAGACACTGCTCCTTTAAATCAGATACCAAGACACTGCTCCTCTAAATCAGATACCGAGACACTGCTCCTCTAAATCAGATACTGAGACACTGCTCTTCCAAATCAGATACCTAGACACTGCTCCTCTAAATCAGATACTGAGACACTGCTCCTCTAAATCAGATACTGAGACACTGCTCCTCTAAATCTGATACCGAGACACTGCTCCTTTAAATCAGATACCGAGACACTGCTCCTCTAAATCAGATACCGAGACACTGCTCCTCTAAATCAGATACCGAGACGCTGCTCCTCTAAATCAGATACCAAGACACTGCTCCACTAAATCAGATACCGAGACACTGCTCCTCTAAATCAGATACCAAGACACTGCTCCTCTAAATCAGATACTGAGACACTGCTCCTCTAAATCAGATACTGAGACACTGCTCCTGTAAATCTGATACCGAGACACTGCTCCTCTAAATCAGATACTGAGACACTGCTCCTTTAAATCAGATACAGAGACTCTGCTCCTTTAAATCAGATACCGAGAAGCTGCTCCTCTAAATCAAATACCGGGACACTGCTCCTCTAAATCAGATACCGAGACACTGCTCCTCTAAATCAGATACCAAGACACTGCTCCTCTAAATCAGATACTGAGACACTGCTCCTCTAAATCAGATACCGAGACACTGCTCCTCTAAATCAGATACTGAGACACTGCTCCTCTAAATCAGATACCGAGACACTGCTCCTCGAAATCAGATACCGAGACACTGCTCCTCTAAATCTGATACCGAGACACTGCTCCTCTAAATCAGATACTGAGACACTGCTCCTCCAAATCAGATACCGAGACACTGCTCCTCTAAATCAGATACCGAGACACTGCTCCTCTAAATCAGATACCGAGACACTGCTCCTCTAAATCAGATACCGAGACACTGCTCCTCTAAATCAGATACTGAGACACTGCTCCTCTAAATCTGATACCGAGACACTGCTCCTCTAAATCAGATACTGAGACACTGCTCCTCTAAATCAGATACCGAGACGTTGCTCCTCTAAATCAGTTACTGAGACACTGCTCCTCCAAATCAGATACCGAGACACTGCTCCTCTAAATCAAATTCCGGGACACTGCTCCTCTAAATCAGATACTGAGACGCTACTCCTCTAAATCAGATACCGAGACACTGCTCCTTTAAATCAGATACTGACACACTGCTCCTCTCATGCAGATACCGAGACACTGCTCCTCTAAATCAGATACCGAGACACTGCTCCTCTAAATCAGATACTGAGACACTGCTCCTCTAAATCAGATACCTAGACACTGCTCCTCTAAATCAGATACTGAGACACTGCTCCTCTAAATCAGATACTGAGACACTGCTCCTCTAAATCAGATACCGAGACACTGCTCCTTTAAATCAGATACCAAGACACTGCTCCTCTAAATCAGATACCGAGACACTGCTCCTCTAAATCAGATACTGAGACACTGCTCTTCCAAATCAGATACCTAGACACTGCTCCTCTAAATCAGATACTGAGACACTGCTCCTCTAAATCAGATACTGAGACACTGCTCCTCTAAATCTGATACCGAGACACTGCTCCTTTAAATCAGATACCGAGACACTGCTCCTCTAAATCAGATACCGAGACACTGCTCCTCTAAATCAGATACCGAGACGCTGCTCCTCTAAATCAAATACCGGGACACTGCTCCTCTAATTCAGATCCCGAGACACTGCTCCTCTAAATCAGATACCGAGACACTGCTCCTCTAAATCAGATACCAAGACACTGCTCCTCTAAATCAGATACCGAGACACTGCTCCTCTAAATCAGATACCGAGACACTGCTCCTCTAAATCAGATACCAAGACACTGCTCCACTAAATCAGATACCGAGACACTGCTCCTCTAAATCAGATACCAAGACACTGCTCCTCTAAATCAGATACTGAGACACTGCTCCTCTAAATCAGATACTGAGACACTGCTCCTGTAAATCTGATACCGAGACACTGCTCCTCTAAATCAGATACTGAGACACTGCTCCTTTAAATCAGATACAGAGACTCTGCTCCTTTAAATCAGATACCGAGAAGCTGCTCCTCTAAATCAGATACTGAGACACTGCGCCTCTAAATCAGATACCAAGACACTGCTCCTCTAAATCAGATACTGAGACACTGCTCCTCTAAATCAGATACCGAGACACTGCTCCTCTAAATCAGATACTGAGACACTGCTCCTCTAAATCAGATACCGAGACACTGCTCCTCGAAATCAGATACCGAGACACTGCTCCTCTAAATCAGATACCGAGACACTGCTCCTCTAAATCAGATACCGAGACACTGCTCCTCCAAATCAGATACCGAGACACTGCTCCTCTAAATCAGATACCGAGACACTGCTCCTCTAAATCAGATACCGAGACACTGCTCCTCTAAATCAGATACCGAGACACTGCTCCTCTAAATCAGATACCGAGACACTGCTCCTCTAAATCAGATACCGAGACACTGCTCCTCTAAATCAGATACTGAGACACTGCTCCTCTAAATCTGATACCGAGACACTGCTCCTCTAAATCAGATACTGAGACACTGCTCCTCTAAATCAGATACCGAGACGTTGCTCCTCTAAATCAGGTACTGAGACACTGCTCCTCCAAATCAGATACCGAGACACTGCTCCTCTAAATCAAATTCCGGGACACTGCTCCTCTAAATCAGATACTGAGACGCTGCTCCTCTAAATCAGATACCGAGACACTGCTCCTTTAAATCAGATACTGACACACTGCTCCTCTCATGCAGATACCGAGACACTGCTCCTCTAAATCAGATACCGAGACACTGCTCCTCTAAATCAGATACTGAGACACTGCTCCTCTAAATCAGATACCTAGACACTGCTCCTCTAAATCAGATACTGAGACACTGCTCCTCTAAATCAGATACTGAGACACTGCTCCTCTAAATCAGATACCGAGACACTGCTCCTTTAAATCAGATACCGAGACACTGCTCCTCTAAATCAGATACCGAGACACTGCTCCTCAAAATCAGATACTGAGACACTGCTCTTCCAAATCAGATACCTAGACACTGCTCCTCTAAATCAGATACTGAGACACTGCTCCTCTAAATCAGATACTGAGACACTGCTCCTCTAAATCTGATACCGAGACACTGCTCCTTTAAATCAGATACCGAGACACTGCTCCTCTAAATCAGATACCGAGACACTGCTCCTCTAAATCAGATACCGAGACGCTGCTCCTCTAAATCAAATACCGGGACACTGCTCCTCTAATTCAGATCCCGAGACACTGCTCCTCTAAATCAGATACCGAGACACTGCTCCTCTAAATCAGATACCAAGACACTGCTCCTCTAAATCAGATACCGAGACACTGCTCCTCTAAATCAGATACCGAGACACTGCTCCTCTAAATCAGATACCAAGACACTGCTCCTCTAAATCAGATACCGAGACACTGCTCCTCTAAATCAGATACCAAGACACTGCTCCTCTAAATCAGATACTGAGACACTGCTCCTCTAAATCAGATACCGAGACACTGCTCCTCTAAATCAGATACCGAGACACTGCTCCTCTAAATCAGATACTGAGACACTGCTCCTCTAAATCAGATACCGAGACACTGCTCCTCTAAATCAGATACCAAGACACTGCTCCTCTAAATCAGATACTGAGACACTGCTCCTCTAAATCAGATACCAAGACACTGCTCCTCTAAATCAGATACTGAGACACTGCTCCTCTAAATCAGATACTGAGACACTGCTCCTCTAAATCAGATACCGAGACACTGCTCCTCTAAATCAGATACCGAGACACTGCTCCTCTAAATCAGATACCGAGACACTGCTCCTCTAATTCAGATCCCGAGACGCTGCTCCTCTAAATCAAATACCGGGACACTGCTCCTCTAAATCAGATACCGAGACACTGCTCCTCTAAATCTGATACCGAGACACTGCTCCTCTAAATCAGATACTGAGACACTGCTCCTCTAAATCAGATACCGAGACGTTGCTCCTCTAAATCAGGTACTGAGACACTGCTCCTCCAATTCAGATACCGAGACACTGCTCCTCTAAATCAAATTCCGGGACACTGCTCCTCTAAGTCAGATACTGAGACGCTGCTCCTCTAAATCAGATACCGAGACACTGCTCCTTTAAATCAGATACTGACACACTGCTCCTCTCAAGCAGATACCGAGACACTGCTCCTCTAAATCAGATACCAAGACACTGCTCCTCTAAATCAGATACTGAGACACTGCTCCTCTAAATCAGATACCTAGACACTGCTCCTCTAAATCAGATACTGAGACACTGCTCCTCTAAATCAGATACTGAGACACTGCTCCTCTAAATCAGATACCGAGACACTGCTCCTTTAAATCAGATACCGAGACACTGCTCCTCTAAATCAGATACCGAGACACTGCTCCTCTAAATCAGATACTGAGACACTGCTCCTCCAAATCAGATACCTAGACACTGCTCCTCTAAATCAGATACTGAGACACTGCTCCTCTAAATCAGATACTGAGACACTGCTCCTCTAAATCTGATACCGAGGCACTGCTCCTTTAAATCAGATACCGAGACACTGCTCCTCTAAATCAGATACCGAGACACTGCTCCTCTAAATCAGATACCGAGACGCTGCTCCTCTAAATCAAATACCGGGACACTGCTCCTCTAATTCAGATCCCGAGACACTGCTCCTCTAAATCAGATACCGAGACACTGCTCCTCTAAATCAGATACCAAGACACTGCTCCTCTAAATCAGATACCGAGACACTGCTCCTCTAAATCAGATACCGAGACACTGCTCCTCTAAATCAGATACCGAGACACTGCTCCTCTAAATCAGATACCAAGACACTGCTCCTCTAAATCAGATACTGAGACACTGCTCCTCTAAATCAGATACCGAGACACTGCTCCTCTAAATCAGATACTGAGACACTGCTCCTCTAATTCAGATACTGAGACACTGCTCCTCTAAATCAGATACCGAGACACTGCTCCTCTAAATCAGATACCAAGACACTGCTCCTCTAAATCAGATACTGAGACACTGCTCCTCTAAATCAGATACCAAGACACTGCTCCTCTAAATCAGATACTGAGACACTGCTCCTCTAAATCAGATACCGAGACACTGCTCCTCTAAATCAGATACCGAGACACTGCTCCTCTAAATCAGATACCGAGACACTGCTCCTCGAATTCAGATCCCGAGACGCTGCTCCTCTAAATCAAATACCGGGACACTGCTCCTCTAAATCAGATACCGAGACACTGCTCCTCTAAATCAGATACCGAGACACTGCTCCTCTAAATCAGATACTGAGACACTGCTCCTCTAAATCAGATACCGAGACACTGCTCCTCTAAATCAGATACTGAGACACTGCTCCTCTAAATCAGATACCGAGACACTGCTCCTCTAAATCAGATACTGAGACACTGCTCCTCCAAATCAGATACCGAGACACTGCTCCTCTAAATCAGATACTGAGACACTGCTCCTCTAAATCTGATACCGAGACACTGCTCCTCTCAAGCAGATACCGAGACACTGCTCCTCTAAATCAGATCCCGAGACACTGCTCCTCTAAATCAGATACTGAGACACTGCTCCTCTAAATCAGATACCGAGACGCTGCTCCTCTAAATCAAATTCCGGGACACTGCTCCTCTAAATCAGATACTGAGACGCTGCTCCTCTAAATCAGATACCGAGACACTGCTCTTTTAAATCAGATACTGAGACACTGCTCCTCTCAAGCAGATACCGAGACACTGCTCCTCTAAATCAGATCCCGAGACACTGCTCCTCTAAATCAGATACTGAGACACTGCTCCTCCAAATCAGATACCGAGACACTGCTCCTCTAAATCAGATACCGAGACACTGCTCCTCTAAATCAGATACCGAGACACAGCTCCTTTAAATCAGATACTGAGACACTGCTCCTCTCAAGCAGATACCGAGACACTGCTCCTCTAAATCTGAAACCGAGACGCTGCTCATCTAAATCAAATACCGGGACACTGCTCCTCTAAATCAGATACCGAGACACTGCTCCTCTAAATCAGATACCGAGACACTGCTCCTTTAAATCAGATACCGAGACACTGCTCCTCTAAATCAGATACCGAGACACTGCTCCTCTAAATCAGATACCGAGACACTGCTCCTCTAAATCAGATACTGAGACACTGCTCCTCCAAATCAGATACCGAGACACTGCTCCTCTAAATCAGATACTGAGACACTGCTCCTCTAAATCTGATACCGAGACACTGCTCCTCTAAATCAGATACTGAGACACTGCTCCTCTAAATCAGATACCGAGACGTTGCTCCTATAAATCAGGTACTGAGACACTGCTCCTCTAAATCAGATACCGAGACGCTGCTCCTCTAAATCAAATTCCGGGACACTGCTCCTCTAAATCAGATACTGAGACGCTGCTCCTCTAAATCAGATACCGAGACACTGCTCCTTTAAATCAGATACTGAGACACTGCTCCTCTCAAGCAGATACCGAGACACTGCTCCTCTAAATCAGATACCGAGACACTGCTCCTCTAAATCAGATACTGAGACACTGCTCCTCTAAATCAGATACCGAGACACTGCTCCTCTAAATCAGATACCGAGACACTGCTCCTCTAAATCAGATACCGAGACACTGCTCCTTTAAATCAGTAACTGAGACACTGCTCCTCTCAAGCAGATACCGAGACACTGCTCCTCTAAATCTGAAACCGAGACGCTGCTCCTCTAAATCAAATACCGGGACACTGCTCCTCTAAATCAGATACCGAGACACTGCTCCTCTAAATCAGATACCGAGACACTGCTCCTTTAAATCAGATACCGAGACACTGCTCCCCTAAATCAGATACCGAGACACTGCTCCTCTAAATCAGATACCGAGACACTGCTCCTCTAAATCAGATACCGAGACACTGCTCCTCTAAATCTGATACCGAGACACTGCTCCTCTAAATCAGATACTGAGACACTGCTCCTTTAAATCAGATACTGAGACACTGCTCCTTTAAAGCAGATACTGAGACACTGCTCCTCTAAAGCAGATACCGAGACACTGCTCCTCTAAATCAGATGCTGAGACACTGCTCCTCGAAATCAGATACCGAGACACTGCTCCTCTAAATCAGATACTGAGACACTGCTCCTCGAAATCAGATACTGAGACACTGCTCCTCTAAATCAGATACTGAGACACTGCTCCTCTAAATCAAATACCGGGACACTGCTCCTCTAAATCAGATACTGAGACACTGCTCCTCGAAATCAGATACCGAGACACTGCTCCTCTAAATCAGATACTGAGACACTGCTCCTCTAAATCAGATACTGAGACATTGCTCCTCTAAATCAGATACCGAGACACTGCTCCTCTAAATCAGATACTGAGACACTGCTCCTCTAAATCAGATTCCGAGACACTGCTCCTCTAATTCAGATCCCGAGACGCTGCTCCTCTAAATCAAATACCGGGACACTGCTCCTCTAAATCAGATACCGAGACACTGCTCCACTAAATCAGATACCGAGACACTGCTCCTTTAAATCAGATACTGAGACACTGCTCCTCTAAATCAGATACCGAGACACTGCTCCTCTAATTCAGATCCCGAGACGCTGCTCCTCTAAATCAAATACCGGGACACTGCTCCTCTAAATCAGATACTGAGACACTGCTCCTCTAAATCAGATACCGAGACACTGCTCCTCTAATTCAGATCCCGAGACGCTGCTCCTCTAAATCAAATACCGGGACACTGCTCCTCTAAATCAGATACCGAGACACTGCTCCTCTAAATCAGATACTGAGACACTGCTCCTCTAAATCAGATACCGAGACACTGCTCCTCGAAATCAGATACCGAGACACTGCTCCTCTAAATCAGATACTGAGACACTGCTCCTCTAAATCAGATACTGAGACACTGCTCCTCTAAATCAGATACCGAGACACTGCTCCTCTAAATCAGATACTGAGACACTGCTCCTCTAAATCAGATACCGAGACACTGCTCCTCTAAATCAGATACTGAGACACTGCTCCTCGAAATCAGATACCGAGACACTGCTCCTCTAAATCAGATACTGAGACACTGCTCCTCTAAATCAGATACTGAGACATTGCTCCTCTAAATCAGATACCGAGACACTGCTCCTCTAAATCAGATACTGAGACACTGCTCCTCTAAATCAGATACCGAGACACTGCTCCTCTAATTCAGATCCCGAGACGCTGCTCCTCTAAATCAAATACCGGGACACTGCTCCTCTAAATCAGATACCGAGACACTGCTCCACTAAATCAGATACCGAGACACTGCTCCTTTAAATCAGATACTGAGACACTGCTCCTCTAAATCAGATACCGAGACACTGCTCCTCTAATTCAGATCCCGAGACGCTGCTCCTCTAAATCAAATACCGGGACACTGCTCCTCTAAATCAGATACTGAGACACTGCTCCTCTAAATCAGATACCGAGACACTGCTCCTCTAATTCAGATCCCGAGACGCTGCTCCTCTAAATCAAATACCGGGACACTGCTCCTCTAAATCAGATACCGAGACACTGCTCCTCTAAATCAGATACTGAGACACTGCTCCTCTAAATCAGATACCGAGACACTGCTCCTCGAAATCAGATACCGAGACACTGCTCCTCTAAATCAGATACTGAGACACTGCTCCTCTAAATCAGATACTGAGACACTGCTCCTCTAAATCAGATACCGAGACACTGCTCCTCTAAATCAGATACTGAGACACTGCTCCTCTAAATCAGATACCGAGACACTGCTCCTCGAAATCAGATACTGAGACACTGCTCCTCTAAATCAGATACCGAGACACTGCTCCTCTAAATCAGATACTGAGACACTGCTCCTCTAAATCAGATACCGAGACACTGCTCCTCGAAATCAGATACCGAGACACTGCTCCTCTAAATCTGATACCGAGACACTGCTCCTTTAAATCAGATTCCGAGACACTGCTCCTCTAAATCAGATACCGAGACACTGCTCCTCTAAATCAGATACTGAGACACTGCTCCTCTAAATCAGATACTGAGACACTGCTCCTCGAAATCAGATACCGAGACACTGCTCCTCTAAATCAGATACTGAGACACTGCTCCTCTAAATCAGATACCGAGACACTGCTCCTCTAAATCAGATACTGAGACACTGCTCCTCTAAATCAGATACCGAGACACTGCTCCTCTAAATCTGATACTGAGACACTGCTCCTCTAAATCAGATACAGAGACACTGCTCCTCTAAATCCAATACCGGGACACTGCTCCTCTAAATCAGATACTGAGACACTGCTCCTCCAAATCAGATACCTAGACACTGCTCCTCTAATCAGATACTGAGACACTGCTCCTCTAAATCTGATACCGAGACACTGCTCCTCTAAATCTGATACTGAGACACTGCTCCTCTAAATCAGATACTGAGACACTGCTCCTCCAAATCTGATACCTAGACACTGCTCCTCTAAATCAGATACTGAGACACTGCTCCTCTAAATCTGATACCGAGACACTGCTCCTCTAAATCAGATACCGAGACACTGCTCCTCTAAATCAGATACCGAGACACTGCTCCTCTAAATCAGATACTGAGACACTGCTCCTCCAAATCAGATACCTAGACACTGCTCCTCTAAATCAGATACTGAGACACTGCTCCTCTAAATCTGATACCGAGACACTGCTCCTCTAAATCAGATACCGAGACACTGCTCCTCTAAATCCAATACCGGGACAGTGCTCCTCTAAATCAGATACTGAGACACTGCTCCTCCAAATCAGATACCTAGACACTGCTCCTCTAAATCAGATACTGAGACACTGCTCCTCTAAATCTGATACCGAGACACTGCTCCTCTAAATCAGATACCGAGACACTGCTCCTCTAAATCAGATACTGTGACACTGCTCCTCTAAATCAGATACCGAGACACTGCTCCTCTAAATCAGATACTGAGAGACTGCTCCTCTAAATCATATACTGAGACACTGCTCCTCTAAATCAGATACCGAGACACTGCTCCTCTAAATCATATACTGAGACACTGCTCCTCTAAATCAGATACCGAGACACTGCTCCTCTAAATCTGATACCGAGACACTGCTCCTCCAAATCAGATACCGAGACACTGCTCCTCTAAATCAAATACCGAGACACTGCTCCTCTAAATCAGATACTGAGACACTGCTCCTCCAAATCAGATACCTAGACACTGCTCCTCTAAATCAAATACCGAGACACTGCTCCTCTAAATCAGATACCGAGACACTGCTCCTCTAAATCAGATACTGAGACACTGCTCCTCCAAATCAGATACCTAGACACTGCTCCACTAAATCAGATACTGAGACACTGCTCCTCTAAATCATATACTGAGACACTGCCCTTCTAAATCTGATACCGAGACACTGCTCCTCTAAATCAGATACCGAGACACTGCTCCTCGAAATCAGATACTGAGACTCTGCTCCTCTAAATCAGATACCGAGACACTGCTCCTCTAAATCAGATACCGAGACACTGCTCCTCTAAATCAGATACTGAGACTCTGCTCCTCTAAATCAGATACCGAGACACTGCTCCTATAAATCAGATACCGAGACACTGCTCCTCTAAATCAGATACTGAGACACTGCTCCTCTAAATCAGATACCGAGACACTGCTCCTCTAAATCTGATACTGAGACACTGCTCCTCTAAATCAGATACAGAGACACTGCTCCTCTAAATCCAATACCGGGACACTGCTCCTCTAAATCAGATACTGAGACACTGCTCCTCGAAATCAGATACCTAGACACTGCTCCTCTAAATCAGATACTGAGACACTGCTCCTCTAAATCTGATACCGAGACACTGCTCCTCTAAATCTGATACTGAGACACTGCTCCTCTAAATCAGATACTGAGACACTGCTCCTCCAAATCTGATACCTAGACACTGCTCCTCTAAATCAGATACTGAGACACTGCTCCTCTAAATCTGATACGGAGACACTGCTCCTCTAAATCAGATACCGAGACACTGCTCCTCTAATTCAGATACCGAGACACTGCTCCTCTAAATCAGATACTGAGACACTGCTCCTCCAAATCAGATACCTAGACACTGCTCCTCTAAATCAGATACTGAGACACTGCTCCTCTAAATCTGATACCGAGACACTGCTCCTCTAAATCAGATACTGAGACACTGCTCCTCCAAATCAGATACCTAGACACTGCTCCTCTCAATCAGATACTGAGACACTGCTCCTCTAAATCTGATACCGAGACACTGCTCCTCTAAATCAGATACCGAAACACTGCTCCTCTAAATCAGATACTGTGACACTGCTCCTCTAAATCACATACCGAGACACTGCTCCTCTAAATCAGATACTGAGAGACTGCTCCTCTAAATCATATACTGAGACACTGCTCCTCTAAATCAGATACCGAGACACTGCTCCTCTAAATCATATACTGAGACACTGCTCCACTAAATCAGATACCGAGACACTGCTCCTCTAAATCTGATACCGAGACACTGCTCCTCCAAATCAGATACCGAGACACTGCTCCTCTAAATCAAATACCGAGACACTGCTCCTCTAAATCAGATACTGAGACACTGCTCCTCCAAATCAGATACCTAGACACTGCTCCTCTAAATCAAATACCGAGACACTGCTCCTCTAAATCAGATACCGAGACACTGCTCCTCTAAATCAGATACTGAGACACTGCTCCTCCAAATCAGATACCTAGACACTGCTCCTCTAAATCAGATACTGAGACACTGCTCCTCTAAATCATATACTGAGACACTGCTCCACTAAATCTGATACCGAGACACTGCTCCTATAAATCAGATACCGAGACACTGCTCCTCGAAATCAGATACTGAGACTCTGCTCCTCTAAATCAGATACCGAGACACTGCTCCTCTAAATCAGATACCGAGACACTGCTCCTCTAAATCAGATACTGAGACTCTGCTCCTCTAAATCAGATACCGAGACACTGCTCCTCTAAATCAGATACCGAGACACTGCTCCTCTAAATCAGATACCGAGACACTGCTCCTCTAAATCAGATACTGAGACACTGCTCCTCTAAATCAGATACCGAGACACTGCTCCTCTAAATCAGATACCGAGACACTGCTCCTCTAAATCAGATACTGAGACCCTGCTCCTCTAAATCTGATACCGAGACACTGCTCCTCTAAATCAGATACTGAGACACTGCTCCTCTAAATCAGATACCGAGACGTTGCTCCTCTAAATCAGGTACTGAGACACTGCTCCTCCAAATCAGATACCGAGACACTGCTCCTTTAAATCAGATACTGACACACTGCTCCTCTCAAGCAGATACCGAGACACTGCTCCTCTAAATCAAATTCCGGGACACTGCTCCTCTAAATCAGATACTGAGACGCTGCTCCTCTAAATCAGATACCGAGACACTGCTCCTTTAAATCAGATACTGACACACTGCTCCTCTCAAGCAGATACCGAGACACTGCTCCTCTAAATCAGATACCGAGACACTGCTCCTCTAAATCAGATACCGAGACACTGCTCCTCTAAATCAGATACTGACACACTGCTCCTCTCAAGCAGATACCGAGACACTGCTCCTCTAAATCAGATACCTAGACACTGCTCCTCTAAATCAGATACTGAGACACTGCTCCTCTAAATCAGATACTGAGACACTGCTCCTCTAAATCAGATACCGAGACACTGCTCCTTTAAATCAGATACCGAGACACTGCTCCTCTAAATCAGATACCGAGACACTGCTCCTCTAAATCAGATACTGAGACACTGCTCCTCCAAATCAGATCCCTAGACACTGCTCCTCTAAATCAGATACTGAGACACTGCTCCTCTAAATCAGATACTGAGACACTGCTCCTCTAAATCAGATACCGAGACACTGCTCCTTTAAATCAGATACCGAGACACTGCTCCTCTAAATCAGATACCGAGACACTGCTCGTCTAATTCAGATCCCGAGACGCTGCTCCTCCAAATCAAATACCGGGACACTGCTCCTCTAAATCAGATACTGAGACACTGCTCCTCTAAATCAGATACCGAGACACTGCTCCTTTAAATCAGATACCGAGACACTGCTCCTCTAAATCAGATACCGAGACACTGCTCCTCTAATTCAGATCCCGAGACGCTGCTCCTCCAAATCAGATACCGAGACACTGCTCCTCTAAATCAGATACCGAGACACTGCTCCTCTAATTCAGATCCCGAGACGCTGCTCCTCCAAATCAAATACCGAGACACTGCTCCTCTAAATCAGATACCGAGACACTGCTCCTCTAAATCAATACCGAGACACTGCTCCTCTAAATCAGATACCAAGACACTGCTCCTCTAAATCAGATACTGAGACACTGCTCCTCTAAATCAGATACCGAGACACTGCTCCTCGAAATCAGATACTGAGACACTGCTCCTCTAAATCAGATACCGAGACACTGCTCCTCTAAATCAGATACTGAGACACTGCTCCTCTAAATCAAATTCCGGGACACTGCTCCTCTAAATCAGATACTGAGACACTGCTCCTCTAAATCTGATACCGAGACACTGCTCCTCTAAATCAGATACTGAGACACTGCTCCTCTAAATCTGATACCGAGACACTGCTCCTCTAAATCAGATACCGGGAGACTGCTCCTCTAAATCAAATTCCGGGACACTGCTCCTCTAAATCAGATACTGAGACACTGCTCCTCTAAATCAGATACTGAGACACTGCTCCTCCAAATCAGATACCGAGACACTGCTCCTCTAAATCAAATTCCGGGACACTGCTCCTCTAAATCAGATACCGAGACACTGCTCCTTTAAATCAGATACTGAGACGCTGCTCCTCAAAATCAGATACCGAGACACTGCTCCTTTAAATCAGATACTGAGACACTGCTCCTCTAAATCAGATACCGAGACACTGCTCCTCTAAATCAGATACCGAGACACTGCTCCTCTAAATCAGATACCGAGACACTGCTCCTCTAAATCAGATACTGAGATGTTGCTCCTCAAAATCAGATACCGAGACACTGCTCCTTTAAATCAGATACTGAGACACTGCTCCTCTCAAGCAGATACCGAGACACTGCTCCTCTAAATCAGATACCGAGACACTGCTCCTCTCAATCAGATACTGAGACACTGCTCCTCTAAATCTGATACCGAGACACTGCTCCTCTAAATCAGATACTGAGACACTGCTCCTCTAAATCAGATACCGAGACGCTGCTCCTCTAAATCAAATACCGAGACACTGCTCCTCTAAATCAGATACCGAGACACTGCTCCTCTAAATCAGATACCGAGACACTGCTCCTCTAAATCAGATACCGAGACACTGCTCCTCTAAATCAGATACCGAGACACTGCTCCTCTAAATCAGATACCGAGACACTGCTCCTCTAAATCAGATACCGAGACACTGCTCCTCTAAATCAGATACCAAGACACTGCTCCTCTAAATCAGATACCGAGACACTGCTCCTCTAAATCAGATACCGAGACACCGCTCCTCTAAATCAGATACCGAGACACTGCTCCTCTAAATCAGATACCGAGACACTGCTCCTCTAAATCAGATACCGAGACACTGCTCCTCTAAATCAGATACTGAGACACTGCTCCTCTAAATCAGATACCGAGACACTGCTCCTCTAAATCAGATACCGAGACACTGCTCCTCTAAATCAGATTTTAAGACACTGCTCCTCTAAATCAGATACCGAGACACTGCTCCTCTAAATCAGATACCGAGACACTGCTCCTCTAAATCAGATACCAAGACACTGCTCCTCTAAATCAGATACCGAGACACTGCTCCTCTAAATCAGATACTGAGACACTGCTCCTCTAAATCAGATACCGAGACATTGCTCCTCTAAATCAGATACTGAGACACTGCTCCTCTAAATCTGATACCGAGACACTGCTCCTCTAAATCAGATACCGAGACACTACTCCTCTAAATCAGATACCGAGACACTGCTCCTCTAAATCAGATACTGAGACACTGCTCCTCTAAATCAGATACCGAGAAACTGCTCCTCTAAATCAGATACCAAGACACTGCTCCTCTAAATCAGATACTGAGACACTGCTCCTCTAAATCAGATACTGAGACACTGCTCCTCTAAATCAGATACTGAGACACTGCTCCTCGAAATCTGATACCGAGAAACTTCTCCTCTAAATCAAATTCCGGGACACTGCACCTTTAAATCAGATACCGAGACACTGCTCCTCTAAATCAGATACTGAGACACTGCTCCTCTAAATCAGATACCGAGACACTGCTCCTCTAAATCAGATACCAAGACACTGCTCCTCTAAATCAGATACCGAGACACTGCTCCTCTAAATCAGATACCAAGACACTGCCCCTCTAAATCAGATACTGAGACACTGCTCCTCTAAATCAGATACCGAGACACTGCTCCTCTAAATCAGATACTGAGACACTGCTCCTCTAAATCAGATACCGAGACACTGCTCCTCTAAATCAAATACTGAGAAACTGCTCCTCTAAATCAGATACTGAGACACTGCTCCTCTATATCAGATACCGAGTCACTGCTCCTCTAAATCAGATACTGAGACACTGCTCCTCTAAATCAGATACCGAGACACTGCTCCTCTAAATCAGATACCGAGACACTGCTCCTCTAAATCAGATACTGAGACACTGCTCCTCTAAATCAGATACCGAGACACTGCTCCTCTAAATCAGATACCAAGACACTGCTCCTCTAAATCAGATACCGAGACACTGCTCCTCTAAATCAGATACAAAGACACTGCTCCTCTAAATCAGATACTGAGACACTGCTCCTCTAAATCAGATACCGAGACACTGCTCCTCTAAATCAGATACCGAGACACTGCTCCTCTAAATCAGATACCGAGACACTGCTCCTCTAAATCAGATACCGAGACACTGCTCCTCTAAATCAGATACCGAGACACTGCTCCTCTAAATCAGATACTGAGACACTGCTCCTCTAAATCAGATACCGAGACACTGCTCCTCTAAATCAGATACCAAGACACTGCTCCTCTAAATCAGATACTGAGACACTGCTCCTCTAAATCAGATACCGAGACACTGCTCCTCTAAATCAGATACCGAGACACTGCTCCTCTAAATCAAATTCCGGGACACTGCTCCTCTAAATCAGATACCGAGACACTGCTCCTCTAAATCAAATTCCGGGACACTGCTCCTCTAAATCAGATACTGAGACGCTGCTCCTCTAAATCAGATACCGAGACACTGCTCCTCTAAATCAAATTCCGAACACTGCTCCTCTAAATCAGATACCGAGACACTGCTCCTCTAAATCAAATTCCGGGACACTGCTCCTCTAAATCAGATACCGAGACACTGCTCCTCTAAATCAGATACCGAGACACTGCTCCTCTAAATCAAATTCCGGGACACTGCTCCTCTAAATCAGATACTGAGATGATGCTCCTCTAAATCAGATACCGAGACACTGCTCCTTTAAATCAGATACTGAGACACTGCTCCTCTCAAGCAGATACCGAGACACTGCTCCTCTAAATCAGATACCAAGACACTGCTCCTCTAAATCAGATACCGAGACACTGCTCCTCTAAATCAGATACCAAGACACTGCTCCTCTAAATCAGATACTGAGACACTGCTCCTCTATATCAGATACCGAGTCACTGCTCCTCTAAATCAGATACTGAGACACTGCTCCTCTAAATCAGATACCGAGACACTGCTCCTCTAAATCAGATACCGAGACACTGCTCCTTTAAATCAGATACCGAGACACTGCTCCTCTAAATCAGATACCGAGACACTGCTCGTCTAATTCAGATCCCGAGACGCTGCTCCTCCAAATCAAATACCGGGACACTGCTCCTCTAAATCAGATACTGAGACACTGCTCCTCTAAATCAGATACCGAGACACTGCTCCTTTAAATCAGATACCGAGACACTGCTCCTCTAAATCAGATACCGAGACACTGCTCCTCTAATTCAGATCCCGAGACGCTGCTCCTCCAAATCAGATACCGAGACACTGCTCCTCTAAATCAGATACCGAGACACTGCTCCTCTAATTCAGATCCCGAGACGCTGCTCCTCCAAATCAAATACCGAGACACTGCTCCTCTAAATCAGATACCGAGACACTGCTCCTCTAAATCAGATACCGAGACACTGCTCCTCTAAATCAGATACCAAGACACTGCTCCTCTAAATCAGATACTGAGACACTGCTCCTCTAAATCAGATACCGAGACACTGCTCCTCTAAATCAGATACTGAGACACTGCTCCTCTAAATCAGATACCGAGACACTGCTCCTCTAAATCAGATACCGAGACACTACTCCTCTAAATCAGATACCGAGACACTGCTCCTCTAAATCAGATACTGAGACACTGCTCCTCTAAATCAGATACCGAGACACTGCTCCTCTAAATCAGATACCAAGACACTGCTCCTCTAAATCAGATACTGAGACACTGCTCCTCTAAATCAGATACTGAGACACTGCTCCTCTAAATCAGATACTGAGACACTGCTCCTCGAAATCTGATACCGAGAAACTTCTCCTCTAAATCAAATTCCGGGACACTGCACCTTTAAATCAGATACCGAGACACTGCTCCTCTAAATCAGATACTGAGACACTGCTCCTCTAAATCAGATACCGAGACACTGCTCCTCTAAATCAGATACCAAGACACTGCTCCTCTAAATCAGATACCGAGACACTGCTCCTCTAAATCAGATACCAAGACACTGCTCCTCTAAATCAGATACTGAGACACTGCTCCTCTAAATCAGATACCGAGACACTGCTCCTCTAAATCAGATACTGAGACACTGCTCCTCTAAATCAGATACCGAGACACTGCTCCTCTAAATCAAATACTGAGAAACTGCTCCTCTAAATCAGATACTGAGACACTGCTCCTCTATATCAGATACCGAGTCACTGCTCCTCTAAATCAGATACTGAGACACTGCTCCTCTAAATCAGATACCGAGACACTGCTCCTCTAAATCAGATACCGAGACACTGCTCCTCTAAATCAGATACTGAGACACTGCTCCTCTAAATCAGATACCGAGACACTGCTCCTCTAAATCAGATACCAAGACACTGCTCCTCTAAATCAGATACCGAGACACTGCTCCTCTAAATCAGATACAAAGACACTGCTCCTCTAAATCAGATACTGAGACACTGCTCCTCTAAATCAGATACTGAGACACTGCTCCTCTAAATCAGATACCGAGACACTGCTCCTCTAAATCAGATACCGAGACACTGCTCCTCTAAATCAGATACCGAGACACTGCTCCTCTAAATCAGATACTGAGACACTGCTCCTCTAAATCAGATACCGAGACACTGCTCCTCTAAATCAGATACCAAGACACTGCTCCTCTAAATCAGATACTGAGACACTGCTCCTCTAAATCAGATACCGAGACACTGCTCCTCTAAATCAGATACCGAGACACTGCTCCTCTAAATCAAATTCCGGGACACTGCTCCTCTAAATCAGATACCGAGACACTGCTCCTCTAAATCAAATTCCGGGACACTGCTCCTCTAAATCAGATACTGAGACGCTGCTCCTCTAAATCAGATACCGAGACACTGCTCCTCTAAATCAAATTCCGGGACACTGCTCCTCTAAATCAGATACCGAGACACTGCTCCTCTAAATCAAATTCCGGGACACTGCTCCTCTAAATCAGATACCGAGACACTGCTCCTCTAAATCAGATACCGAGACACTGCTCCTCTAAATCAAATTCCGGGACACTGCTCCTCTAAATCAGATACTGAGATGATGCTCCTCTAAATCAGATACCGAGACACTGCTCCTTTAAATCAGATACTGTGACACTGCTCCTCTCAAGCAGATACCGAGACACTGCTCCTCTAAATCAGATACCAAGACACTGCTCCTCTAAATCAGATACCGAGACACTGCTCCTCTAAATCAGATACCAAGACACTGCTCCTCTAAATCAGATACTGAGACACTGCTCCTCTATATCAGATACCGAGTCACTGCTCCTCTAAATCAGATACTGAGACACTGCTCCTCTAAATCAGATACCGAGACACTGCTCCTCTAAATCAGATACCGAGACACTGCTCCTTTAAATCAGATACCGAGACACTGCTCCTCTAAATCAGATACCGAGACACTGCTCGTCTAATTCAGATCCCGAGACGCTGCTCCTCCAAATCAAATACCGGGACACTGCTCCTCTAAATCAGATACTGAGACACTGCTCCTCTAAATCAGATACCGAGACACTGCTCCTTTAAATCAGATACCGAGACACTGCTCCTCTAAATCAGATACCGAGACACTGCTCCTCTAATTCAGATCCCGAGACGCTGCTCCTCCAAATCAGATACCGAGACACTGCTCCTCAAAATCAGATACCGAGACACTGCTCCTCTAATTCAGATCCCGAGACGCTGCTCCTCCAAATCAAATACCGAGACACTGCTCCTCTAAATCAGATACCGAGACACTGCTCCTCTAAATCAGATACCGAGACACTGCTCCTCTAAATCAGATACCAAGACACTGCTCCTCTAAATCAGATACTGAGACACTGCTCCTCTAAATCAGATACCGAGACACTGCTCCTCTAAATCAGATACTGAGACACTGCTCCTCTAAATCAGATACCGAGACACTGCTCCTCTAAATCAGATACTGAGACACTGCTCCTCTAAATCAAATTCCGGGACACTGCTCCTCTAAATCAGATACTGAGACACTGCTCCTCTAAATCTGATACCGAGACACTGCTCCTCTAAATCAGATACTGAGACACTGCTCCTCTAAATCTGATACCGAGACACTGCTCCTCTAAATCAGATACCGGGAGACTGCTCCTCTAAATCAAATTCCGGGACACTGCTCCTCTAAATCAGATACTGAGACACTGCTCCTCTAAATCAGATACTGAGACACTGCTCCTCCAAATCAGATACCGAGACACTGCTCCTCTAAATCAAATTCCGGGACACTGCTCCTCTAAATCAGATACCGAGACACTGCTCCTTTAAATCAGATACTGAGACGCTGCTCCTCAAAATCAGATACCGAGACACTGCTCCTTTAAATCAGATACTGAGACACTGCTCCTCTAAATCAGATACCGAGACACTGCTCCTCTAAATCAGATACCGAGACACTGCTCCTCTAAATCAGATACCGAGACACTGCTCCTCTAAATCAGATACTGAGATGTTGCTCCTCAAAATCAGATACCGAGACACTGCTCCTTTAAATCAGATACTGAGACACTGCTCCTCTCAAGCAGATACCGAGACACTGCTCCTCTAAATCAGATACCGAGACACTGCTCCTCTCAATCAGATACTGAGACACTGCTCCTCTAAATCTGATACCGAGACACTGCTCCTCTAAATCAGATACTGAGACACTGCTCCTCTAAATCAGATACCGAGACGCTGCTCCTCTAAATCAAATACCGAGACACTGCTCCTCTAAATCAGATACCGAGACACTGCTCCTCTAAATCAGATACCGAGACACTGCTCCTCTAAATCAGATACCGAGACACTGCTCCTCTAAATCAGATACCGAGACACTGCTCCTCTAAATCAGATACCGAGACACTGCTCCTCTAAATCAGATACCGAGACACTGCTCCTCTAAATCAGATACCAAGACACTGCTCCTCTAAATCAGATACCGAGACACTGCTCCTCTAAATCAGATACCGAGACACCGCTCCTCTAAATCAGATACCGAGACACTGCTCCTCTAAATCAGATACCGAGACACTGCTCCTCTAAATCAGATACCGAGACACTGCTCCTCTAAATCAGATACTGAGACACTGCTCCTCTAAATCAGATACCGAGACACTGCTCCTCTAAATCAGATACCGAGACACTGCTCCTCTAAATCAGATTTTAAGACACTGCTCCTCTAAATCAGATACCGAGACACTGCTCCTCTAAATCAGATACCGAGACACTGCTCCTCTAAATCAGATACCAAGACACTGCTCCTCTAAATCAGATACCGAGACACTGCTCCTCTAAATCAGATACTGAGACACTGCTCCTCTAAATCAGATACCGAGACATTGCTCCTCTAAATCAGATACTGAGACACTGCTCCTCTAAATCTGATACCGAGACACTGCTCCTCTAAATCAGATACCGAGACACTACTCCTCTAAATCAGATACCGAGACACTGCTCCTCTAAATCAGATACTGAGACACTGCTCCTCTAAATCAGATACCGAGACACTGCTCCTCTAAATCAGATACCAAGACACTGCTCCTCTAAATCAGATACTGAGACACTGCTCCTCTAAATCAGATACTGAGACACTGCTCCTCTAAATCAGATACTGAGACACTGCTCCTCGAAATCTGATACCGAGAAACTTCTCCTCTAAATCAAATTCCGGGACACTGCACCTTTAAATCAGATACCGAGACACTGCTCCTCTAAATCAGATACTGAGACACTGCTCCTCTAAATCAGATACCGAGACACTGCTCCTCTAAATCAGATACCAAGACACTGCTCCTCTAAATCAGATACCGAGACACTGCTCCTCTAAATCAGATACCAAGACACTGCTCCTCTAAATCAGATACTGAGACACTGCTCCTCTAAATCAGATACCGAGACACTGCTCCTCTAAATCAGATACTGAGACACTGCTCCTCTAAATCAGATACCGAGACACTGCTCCTCTAAATCAGATACTGAGACATTGCTCCTCTAAATCAGATACTGAGACACTGCTCCTCTATATCAGATACCGAGTCACTGCTCCTCTAAATCAGATACTGAGACACTGCTCCTCTAAATCAGATACCGAGACACTGCTCCTCTAAATCAGATACCGAGACACTGCTCCTCTAAATCAGATACTGAGACACTGCTCCTCTAAATCAGATACCGAGACACTGCTCCTCTAAATCAGATACCAAGACACTGCTCCTCTAAATCAGATACCGAGACACTGCTCCTCTAAATCAGATACGAAGACACTGCTCCTCTAAATCAGATACTGAGACACTGCTCCTCTAAATCAGATACCGAGACACTGCTCCTCTAAATCAGATACTGAGACACTGCTCCTCTAAATCAGATACCGAGACACTGCTCCTCTAAATCAGATACCGAGACACTGCTCCTCTAAATCAGATACCGAGACACTGCTCCTCTAAATCAGATACTGAGACACTGCTCCTCTAAATCAGATACCGAGACACTGCTCCTCTAAATCAGATACCAAGACACTGCTCCTCTAAATCAGATACTGAGACACTGCTCCTCTAAATCAGATACCGAGACACTGCTCCTCTAAATCAGATACCGAGACACTGCTCCTCTAAATCAAATTCCGGGACACTGCTCCTCTAAATCAGATACCGAGACACTGCTCCTCTAAATCAAATTCCGGGACACTGCTCCTCTAAATCAGATACTGAGACGCTGCTCCTCTAAATCAGATACCGAGACACTGCTCCTCTAAATCAAATTCCGGGACACTGCTCCTCTAAATCAGATACCGAGACACTGCTCCTCTAAATCAAATTCCGGGACACTGCTCCTCTAAATCAGATACCGAGACACTGCTCCTCTAAATCAGATACCGAGACACTGCTCCTCTAAATCAAATTCCGGGACACTGCTCCTCTAAATCAGATACTGAGATGATGCTCCTCTAAATCAGATACCGAGACACTGCTCCTTTAAATCAGATACTGAGACACTGCTCCTCTCAAGCAGATACCGAGACACTGCTCCTCTAAATCAGATACCGAGACACTGCTCCTCTAATTCAGATCCCGAGACGCTGCTCCTCTAAATCAGATACCGAGACACTGCTCCTCTAAATCAGATACCGAGACACTGCTCCTCTAATTCAGATCCCGAGACGCTGCTCCTCTAAATCAGATACTGAGACACTGCTCCTCTAAATCAGATACTGAGACACTGCTCCTCTAAATCAGATACCGAGACGTTGCTCCTCTAAATCAGGTACTGAGACACTGCTCCTCCAAATCAGATACCGAGACACTGCTCCTCTAATTCAGATCCCGAGACGCTGCTCCTCTAAATCAGATACTGAGACACTGCTCCTCTAAATCAGATACTGAGACACTGCTCCTCTAAATCAGATACCGAGACGTTGCTCCTCTAAATCAGGTACTGAGACACTGCTCCTCCAAATCAGATACCGAGACACTGCTCCTCTAAATCAAATTCCGGGACACTGCTCCTCTAAATCAGATACCAAGACACTGCTCCTCTATATCAGATACCGAGACACTGCTCCTCTAAATCAGATTCCAAGACACTGCTCCTCTAAATCAGATACTGAGACACTGCTCCTCTAAATCAGATACCGAGACACTGCTCCTCTAAATCAGATACTGAGACACTGCTCCTCTAAATCAGATACCGAGACACTGCTCCTCTAAATCAGATACTGAGACACTGCTCCTCTAAATCAGATACTGAGACACTGCTCCTCTATATCAGATACCGAGTCACTGCTCCTCTAAATCAGATACTGAGACACTGCTCCTCTAAATCAGATACCGAGACACTGCTCCTCTAAATCAGATACCGAGACACTGCTCCTCTAAATCAGATACTGAGACACTGCTCCTCTAAATCAGATACCGAGACACTGCTCCTCTAAATCAGATACCAAGACACTGCTCCTCTAAATCAGATACCGAGACACTGCTCCTCTAAATCAGATACAAAGACACTGCTCCTCTAAATCAGATACTGAGACACTGCTCCTCTAAATCAGATACCGAGACACTGCTCCTCTAAATCAGATACTGAGACACTGCTCCTCTAAATCAGATACCGAGACACTGCCCCTCTAAATCAGATACCGAGACACTGCTCCTCTAAATCAGATACCGAGACACTGCTCCTCTAAATCAGATACTGAGACACTGCTCCTCTAAATCAGATACCGAGACACTGCTCCTCTAAATCAGATACCAAGACACTGCTCCTCTAAATCAGATACTGAGACACTGCTCCTCTAAATCAGATACCGAGACACTGCTCCTCTAAATCAGATACCGAGACACTGCTCCTCTAAATCAAATTCCGGGACACTGCTCCTCTAAATCAGATACCGAGACACTGCTCCTCTAAATCAAATTCCGGGACACTGCTCCTCTAAATCAGATACTGAGACGCTGCTCCTCTAAATCAGATACCGAGACACTGCTCCTCTAAATCAAATTCCTGGACACTGCTCCTCTAAATCAGATACCGAGACACTGCTCCTCTAAATCAAATTCCGGGACACTGCTCCTCTAAATCAGATACCGAGACACTGCTCCTCTAAATCAGATACCGAGACACTGCTCCTCTAAATCAAATTCCGGGACACTGCTCCTCTGAATCAGATACTGAGATGATGCTCCTCTAAATCAGATACCGAGACACTGCTCCTTTAAATCAGATACTGAGACACTGCTCCTCTCAAGCAGATACCGAGACACTGCTCCTCTAAATCAGATACCGAGACACTGCTCCTCTAATTCAGATCCCGAGACGCTGCTCCTCTAAATCTGATACCGAGACACTGCTCCTCTAAATCTGATACAGAGACACTGCTCCTCTAATTCAGATCCCGAGACGCTGCTCCTCTAAATCAGATACTGAGACACTGCTCCTCTAAATCAGATACTGAGACACTGCTCCTCTAAATCAGATACCGAGACGTTGCTCCTCTAAATCAGGTACTGAGACACTGCTCCTCCAAATCAGATACCGAGACACTGCTCCTCTAATTCAGATCCCGAGACGCTGCTCCTCTAAATCAGATACTGAGACACTGCTCCTCTAAATCAGATACTGAGACACTGCTCCTCTAAATCAGATACCGAGACGTTGCTCCTCTAAATCAGGTACTGAGACACTGCTCCTCCAAATCAGATACCGAGACACTGCTCCTCTAAATCAAATTCCGGGACACTGCTCCTCTAAATCAGATACTGAGACGCTGCTCCTCTAAATCAGTTACCGAGACACTGCTCCTTTAAATCAGATACTGAGACACTGCTCCTCTCAAGCAGATACCGAGACACTGCTCCTCTAAATCAGATACCGAGACACTGCTCCTCGAAATCAGATACTGAGACACTGCTCCTCTAAATCAGATACCGAGGCACTGCTCCTCTAAATCTGAAACCGAGACGCTGCTCCTCTAAATCAAGTACCGGGACACTGCTCCTCTAAATCAGATACCGAGACACTGCTCCTCTAAATCAGATACCGAGACACTGCTCCCCTAAATCAGATACCGAGACACTGCTCCTCTAAATCAGATACCGAGACACTGCTCCTCTAAATCAGATACCGAGACACTGCTCCTCTAAATCTGATACCGAGACACTGCTCCTCTAAATCAGATACTGAGACACTGCTCCTTTAAATCTGATACTGAGACACTGCTCCTTTAAATCAGATACTGAGACACTGCTCCTCTAAAGCAGATACTGAGACACTGCTCCTCTAAATCAGATACCGAGACACTGCTCCTCTAAATCAGATACCGAGACACTGCTCCTCTAAATCAGATACTGAGACACTGCTCCTCTAAATCAGATACCGAGACACTGCTCCTCTAAATCTGATACCGAGACACTGCTCCTCTAAATCAGATACTGAGACACTGCTCCTTTAAATCAGATACTGAGACACTGCTCCTTTAAATCAGATACTGAGACACTGCTCCTCTAAATCAGATACCGAGACACTGCTCCTCTAAATCAGATGCTGAGACACTGCTCCTCTAAATCAGATACTGAGAAACTGCTCCTCGAAATCAGATACTGAGACACTGCTCCTTTAATTCAGATACCGAGACACTGCTCCTCGAAATCAGATACCGAGACACTGCTCCTCTAAATCAGATACTGAGACACTGCTCCTCCAAATCAGATACTGAGACACTGCTCCTCTAAATCAGATACTGAGACACTGCTCCTCTAAATCAGATACCGAGACACTGCTCCTTTAAATCAGATACTGAGACACTGCTCCTCTAAATCAGATACTGAGACACCGCTCCTCTAAATCAGATACCGAGACACTGCTCCTTTAAATCAGATACCGAGACACTGCTCCTCTAAATCAGATACCGAGACACTGCTCCTCTAATTCAGATCCCGAGACGCTGCTCCTTTAAATCAGATACTGAGACACTGCTCCTCTAAATCAGATACCGAGACACTGCTCCTCTAAATCAGATACCGAGACACTGCTCCTTTAAATCAGATACCGAGACACTGCTCCTCTAAATCAGATACCGAGACACTGCTCCTTTAAATCAGATACCGAGACACTGCTCCTCTAAATCAGATACTGAGACACTGCTCCTCTAAATCAGATACCGAGACACTGCTCCTTTAAATCAGATACCGAGACACTGCTCCTCTAAATCAGATACCGAGACACTGCTCCTTTAAATCAGATACCGAGACACTGCTCCTCTAAATCAGATACTGAGAAACTGCTCCTCTAAATCAGATACCGAGACACTGCTCCTTTAAATCAGATAACGAGACACTGCTCCTCTAAATCAAATACCGGGACACTGCTCCTCTAAATCAGATACCGAGACACTGCTCCTCTAAATCAGATACCGAGACACTGCTCCTCTAAATCAGATACTGAGACACTGCTCCTCTAAATCAGATACCGAGACACTGCTCCTCTAAATCAGATACTGAGACACTGCTCCTCTAAATCAGATACCGAGACACTGCTCCTCGAAATCAGATACCGAGACACTGCTCCTCTAAATCAGATACTGAGACACTGCTCCTCTAAATCAGATACCGAGACACTGCTCCTCTAAATCAGATACTGAGACACTGCTCCTCTAAATCAGATACCGAGACACTGCTCCTTTAAATCAGATACCGAGACACTGCTCCTCTAAATCAGATACCGAGACACTGCTCCTCTAATTCAGATCCCGAGACGCTGCTCCTTTAAATCAGATACTGAGACACTGCTCCTCTAAATCAGATACCGAGACACTGCTCCTTCAAATCAGATACCGAGACACTGCTCCTCTAAATCAGATACCGAGACACTGCTCCTTTAAATCAGATACCGAGACACTGCTCCTCTAAATCAGATACTGAGACACTGCTCCTCTAAATCAGATACCGAGACACTGCTCCTTTAAATCAGATACCGAGACACTGCTCCTCTAAATCAAATACCGGGACACTGCTCCTCTAAATCAGATACCGAGACACTGCTCCTCTAAATCAGATACCAAGACACTGCTCCTCTAAATCAGATACTGAGACACTGCTCCTCTAAATCAGATACTGAGACACTGCTCCTCTAAATCAGATACCGAGACACTGCTCCTCTAAATCAGATACCTAGACACTGCTCCTCTAAATCAGATACCGAGGCACTGCTCCTCGAAATCAGATACCGAGACACTGCTCCTCTAAATCAGATACTGAGACACTGCTCCTCTAAATCAGATACTGAGACACTGCTCCTCTAAATCAGATACCGAGACACTGCTCCTCGAAATCAGATACCGAGACACTGCTCCTCTAAATCAGATACCGAGACACTGCTCCTCGAAATCAGATACCGAGACACTGCTCCTCTAAATCAGATACTGAGACACTGCTCCTCTAAATCAGATACCTAGACACTGCTCCTCTAAATCAGATACCGAGACACTGCTCCTCTAAATCAAATACCGGGACACTGCTCCTCTAAATCAGATACCGAGACACTGCTCCTCGAAATCAGATACCGAGACACTGCTCCTCTAAATCTGATACCGAGACACTGCTCCTTTAAATCAGATTCCGAGACACTGCTCCTCTAAATCAGATACCGAGACACTGCTCCTCTAAATCAGATACTGAGACACTGCTCCTCTAAATCAGATACTGAGACACTGCTCCTCTAAATCAGATACCGAGACACTGCTCCTCTAAATCAGATACCAAGACACTGCTCCTCTAAATCAGATACCGAGACACTGCTCCTCTAAATCAGATACAAAGACACTGCTCCTCTAAATCAGATACTGAGACACTGCTCCTCTAAATCAGATACCGAGACACTGCTCCTCTAAATCTGATACCGAGACACTGCTCCTTTAAATCAGATTCCGAGACACTGCTCCTCTAAATCAGATACCGAGACACTGCTCCTCTAAATCAGATACCGAGACACTGCTCCTCTAAATCAGATACTGAGACACTGCTCCTCTAAATCAGATACCGAGACACTGCTCCTCTAAATCAGATACCAAGACACTGCTCCTCTAAATCAGATACCGAGACACTGCTCCTCTAAATCAGATACAAAGACACTGCTCCTCTAAATCAGATACTGAGACACTGCTCCTCTAAATCAGATACCGAGACACTGCTCCTCTAAATCAGATACTGAGACACTGCTCCTCTAAATCAGATACCGAGACACTGCTCCTCTAAATCAGATACCGAGACACTGCTCCTCTAAATCAGATACCGAGACATTGCTCCTCTAAATCAGATACTGAGACACTGCTCCTCTAAATCAGATACCGAGACACTGCTCCTCTAAATCAGATACCAAGACACTGCTCCTCTAAATCAGATACTGAGACACTGCTCCTCTAAATCAGATACCGAGACACTGCTCCTCTAAATCAGATACCGAGACACTGCTCCTCTAAATCAAATTCCGGGACACTGCTCCTCTAAATCAGATACCGAGACACTGCTCCTCTAAATCAAATTCCGGGACACTGCTCCTCTAAATCAGATACTGAGACGCTGCTCCTCTAAATCAGATACCGAGACACTGCTCCTCTAAATCAAATTCCTGGACACTGCTCCTCTAAATCAGATACCGAGACACTGCTCCTCTAAATCAAATTCCGGGACACTGCTCCTCTAAATCAGATACCGAGACACTGCTCCTCTAAATCAGATACCGAGACACTGCTCCTCTAAATCAAATTCCGGGACACTGCTCCTCTGAATCAGATACTGAGATGATGCTCCTCTAAATCAGATACCGAGACACTGCTCCTTTAAATCAGATACTGAGACACTGCTCCTCTCAAGCAGATACCGAGACACTGCTCCTCTAAATCAGATACCGAGACACTGCTCCTCTAATTCAGATCCCGAGACGCTGCTCCTCTAAATCTGATACCGAGACACTGCTCCTCTAAATCAGATACAGAGACACTGCTCCTCTAATTCAGATCCCGAGACGCTGCTCCTCTAAATCAGATACTGAGACACTGCTCCTCTAAATCAGATACTGAGACACTGCTCCTCTAAATCAGATACCGAGACGTTGCTCCTCTAAATCAGGTACTGAGACACTGCTCCTCCAAATCAGATACCGAGACACTGCTCCTCTAATTCAGATCCCGAGACGCTGCTCCTCTAAATCAGATACTGAGACACTGCTCCTCTAAATCAGATACTGAGACACTGCTCCTCTAAATCAGATACCGAGACGTTGCTCCTCTAAATCAGGTACTGAGACACTGCTCCTCCAAATCAGATACCGAGACACTGCTCCTCTAAATCAAATTCCGGGACACTGCTCCTCTAAATCAGATACTGAGACGCTGCTCCTCTAAATCAGATACCGAGACACTGCTCCTTTAAATCAGATACTGAGACACTGCTCCTCTCAAGCAGATACCGAGACACTGCTCCTCTAAATCAGATACCGAGACACTGCTCCTCGAAATCAGATACTGAGACACTGCTCCTCTAAATCAGATACCGAGGCACTGCTCCTCTAAATCTGAAACCGAGACGCTGCTCCTCTAAATCAAGTACCGGGACACTGCTCCTCTAAATCAGATACCGAGACACTGCTCCTCTAAATCAGATACCGAGACACTGCTCCCCTAAATCAGATACCGAGACACTGCTCCTCTAAATCAGATACCGAGACACTGCTCCTCTAAATCAGATACCGAGACACTGCTCCTCTAAATCTGATACCGAGACACTGCTCCTCTAAATCAGATACTGAGACACTGCTCCTTTAAATCAGATACTGAGACACTGCTCCTTTAAATCAGATACTGAGACACTGCTCCTCTAAAGCAGATACTGAGACACTGCTCCTCTAAATCAGATACCGAGACACTGCTCCTCTAAATCAGATACCGAGACACTGCTCCTCTAAATCAGATACTGAGACACTGCTCCTCTAAATCAGATACCGAGACACTGCTCCTCTAAATCTGATACCGAGACACTGCTCCTCTAAATCAGATACTGAGACACTGCTCCTTTAAATCAGATACTGAGACACTGCTCCTTTAAATCAGATACTGAGACACTGCTCCTCTAAATCAGATACCGAGACACTGCTCCTCTAAATCAGATGCTGAGACACTGCTCCTCTAAATCAGATACTGAGAAACTGCTCCTCGAAATCAGATACTGAGACACTGCTCCTTTAATTCAGATACCGAGACACTGCTCCTCGAAATCAGATACCGAGACACTGCTCCTCTAAATCAGATACTGAGACACTGCTCCTCCAAATCAGATACTGAGACACTGCTCCTCTAAATCAGATACTGAGACACTGCTCCTCTAAATCAGATACCGAGACACTGCTCCTTTAAATCAGATACTGAGACACTGCTCCTCTAAATCAGATACTGAGACACCGCTCCTCTAAATCAGATACCGAGACACTGCTCCTTTAAATCAGATACCGAGACACTGCTCCTCTAAATCAGATACCGAGACACTGCTCCTCTAATTCAGATCCCGAGACGCTGCTCCTTTAAATCAGATACTGAGACACTGCTCCTCTAAATCAGATACCGAGACACTGCTCCTCTAAATCAGATACCGAGACACTGCTCCTCTAAATCAGATACCGAGACACTGCTCCTTTAAATCAGATACCGAGACACTGCTCCTCTAAATCAGATACCGAGACACTGCTCCTTTAAATCAGATACCGAGACACTGCTCGTCTAAATCAGATACTGAGACACTGCTCCTCTAAATCAGATACCGAGACACTGCTCCTTTAAATCAGATACCGAGACACTGCTCCTCTAAATCAGATACCGAGACACTGCTCCTTTAAATCAGATACCGAGACACTGCTCCTCTGAATCAGATACTGAGAAACTGCTCCTCTAAATCAGATACCGAGACACTGCTCCTTTAAATCAGATAACGAGACACTGCTCCTCTAAATCAAATACCGGGACACTGCTCCTCTAAATCAGATACCGAGACACTGCTCCTCTAAATCAGATACCGAGACACTGCTCCTCTAAATCAGATACTGAGACACTGCTCCTCTAAATCAGATACCGAGACACTGCTCCTCTAAATCAGATACTGAGACACTGCTCCTCTAAATCAGATACCGAGACACTGCTCCTCGAAATCAGATACCGAGACACTGCTCCTCTAAATCAGATACTGAGACACTGCTCCTCTAAATCAGATACCGAGACACTGCTCCTCTAAATCAGATACTGAGACACTGCTCCTCTAAATCAGATACCGAGACACTGCTCCTTTAAATCAGATACCGAGACACTGCTCCTCTAAATCAGATACCGAGACACTGCTCCTCTAATTCAGATCCCGAGACGCTGCTCCTTTAAATCAGATACTGAGACACTGCTCCTCTAAATCAGATACCGAGACACTGCTCCTTCAAATCAGATACCGAGACACTGCTCCTCTAAATCAGATACCGAGACACTGCTCCTTTAAATCAGATACCGAGACACTGCTCCTCTAAATCAGATACTGAGACACTGCTCCTCTAAATCAGATACCGAGACACTGCTCCTTTAAATCAGATACCGAGACACTGCTCCTCTAAATCAAATACCGGGACACTGCTCCTCTAAATCAGATACCGAGACACTGCTCCTCTAAATCAGATACCAAGACACTGCTCCTCTAAATCAGATACTGAGACACTGCTCCTCTAAATCAGATACTGAGACACTGCTCCTCTAAATCAGATACCGAGACACTGCTCCTCTAAATCAGATACCTAGACACTGCTCCTCTAAATCAGATACCGAGGCACTGCTCCTCGAAATCAGATACCGAGACACTGCTCCTCTAAATCAGATACTGAGACACTGCTCCTCTAAATCAGATACTGAGACACTGCTCCTCTAAATCAGATACCGAGACACTGCTCCTCGAAATCAGATACCGAGACACTGCTCCTCTAAATCAGATACCGAGACACTGCTCCTCGAAATCAGATACCGAGACACTGCTCCTCTAAATCAGATACTGAGACACTGCTCCTCTAAATCAGATACCTAGACACTGCTCCTCTAAATCAGATACCGAGACACTGCTCCTCTAAATCAAATACCGGGACACTGCTCCTCTAAATCAGATTCCGAGACACTGCTCCTCGAAATCAGATACCGAGACACTGCTCCTCTAAATCTGATACCGAGACACTGCTCCTTTAAATCAGATTCCGAGACACTGCTCCTCTAAATCAGATACCGAGACACTGCTCCTCTAAATCAGATACTGAGACACTGCTCCTCTAAATCAGATACTGAGACACTGCTCCTCGAAATCAGATACCGAGACACTGCTCCTCTAAATCAGATACCGAGACACTGCTCCTCGAAATCAGATACCGAGACACTGCTCCTCTAAATCAGATACCGAGACACTGCTCCTCTAAATCAGATACTGAGACACTGCTCCTCTAAATCAGATACCGAGACACTGCTCCTCTAAATCTGATACTGAGACACTGCTCCTCTAAATCAGATACAGAGACACTGCTCCTCTAAATCAAATACCGGGACACTGCTCCTCTAAATCAGATACTGAGACACTGCTCCTCCAAATCAGATACCTAGACACTGCTCCTCTAAATCAGATACTGAGACACTGCTCCTCTAAATCAGATACTGAGACACTGCTCCTCTAAATCTGATACCGAGACACTGCTCCTTTAAATCAGATTCCGAGACACTGCTCCTCTAAATCTGATACTGAGACACTGCTCCTCTAATTCAGATCCCGAGACGCTGCTCCTCTAAATCTAATACCGGGACACTGCTCCTCTAAATCAGATACTGAGACACTGCTCCTCTAAATCAGATACTGAGACACTGCTCCTCCAAATCAGATACCGAGACACTGCTCCTCTAAATCAAATACCGGGACACTGCTCCTCTAAATCAGATACCGAGACACTGCTCCTCTAAATCAGATACCAAGACACTGCTCCTCTAAATCAGATACTGAGACACTGCTCCTCTAAATCAGATACCGAGACACTGCTCCTCTAAATCAGATACTGAGACACTGCTCCTCTAAATCAGATACTGAGACACTGCTCCTCTAAATCAGATACCGAGACACTGCTCCTCTAAATCAGATACCTAGACACTGCTCCTCTAAATCAGATACCGAGGCACTGCTCCTCGAAATCAGATACCGAGACACTGCTCCTCTAAATCAGATACTGAGACACTGCTCCTCTAAATCAGATACTGAGACACTGCTCCTCTAAATCAGATACCGAGACACTGCTCCTCGAAATCAGATACCGAGACACTGCTCCTCTAAATCAGATACCGAGACACTGCTCCTCGAAATCAGATACCGAGACACTGCTCCTCTAAATCAGATACTGAGACACTGCTCCTCTAAATCAGATACCTAGACACTGCTCCTCTAAATCAGATACCGAGACACTGCTCCTCTAAATCAAATACCGGGACACTGCTCCTCTAAATCAGATACCGAGACACTGCTCCTCGAAATCAGATACCGAGACACTGCTCCTCTAAATCTGATACCGAGACACTGCTCCTTTAAATCAGATTCCGAGACACTGCTCCTCTAAATCAGATACCGAGACACTGCTCCTCTAAATCAGATACTGAGACACTGCTCCTCTAAATCAGATACCGAGACACTGCTCCTCGAAATCAGATACCGAGACACTGCTCCTCTAAATCAGATACCGAGACACTGCTCCTCGAAATCAGATACCGAGACACTGCTCCTCTAAATCAGATACCGAGACACTGCTCCTCTAAATCAGATACTGAGACACTGCTCCTCTAAATCAGATACCGAGACACTGCTCCTCTAAATCTGATACTGAGGCACTGCTCCTCTAAATCAGATACAGAGACACTGCTCCTCTAAATCAAATACCGGGACACTGCTCCTCTAAATCAGATACTGAGACACTGCTCCTCCAAATCAGATACCTAGACACTGCTCCTCTAAATCAGATACTGAGACACTGCTCCTCTAAATCAGATACTGAGACACTGCTCCTCTAAATCTGATACCGAGACACTGCTCCTTTAAATCAGATTCCGAGACACTGCTCCTCTAAATCTGATACTGAGACACTGCTCCTCTAATTCAAATCCCGAGACGCTGCTCCTCTAAATCTAATACCGGGACACTGCTCCTCTAAATCAGATACTGAGACACTGCTCCTCTAAATCAGATACTGAGACACTGCTCCTCCAAATCAGATACCGAGACACTGCTCCTCTAAATCAGATACTGAGACACTGCTCCTCCAAATCAGATACCTAGACACTGCTCCTCTAAATCAGATACTGAGACACTGCTCCTCTAAATCAGATACTGAGACACTGCTCCTCTAAATCAGATACCGAGACACTGCTCCTCTAAATCAGATACTGAGACACTGCTCCTCTAAATCTGATACCGAGACACTGCTCCTCTAAATCAGATACCGAGACACTGCTCCTCGAAATCAGATACTGAGACTCTGCTCCTCTAAATCAGATACCGAGACACTGCTCCTCTAAATCAGATACCGAGACACTGCTCCTCTAAATCAGATACCGAGACACTGCTCCTCTAAATCAGATACTGAGACTCTGCTCCTCTAAATCAGATACCGAGACACTGCTCCTCTAAATCAGATACCGAGACACTGCTCCTCTAAATCAGATACCGAGACACTGCTCCTCTAAATCAGATACTGAGACACTGCTCCTCTAAATCTGATACCGAGACACTGCTCCTCTAAATCAGATACTGAGACACTGCTCCTCTAAATCAGATACCGAGACGTTGCTCCTCTAAATCAGGTACTGAGACACGGCTCCTCCAAATCAGATACCGAGACACTGCTCCTCTAAATCAAATTCCGGGACACTGCTCCTCTAAATCAGATACTGAGACGCTGCTCCTCTAAATCAGATACCGAGACACTGCTCCTTTAAATCAGATACTGACACACTGCTCCTCTCAAGCAGATACCGAGACACTGCTCCTCTAAATCAGATACCGAGACAATGCTCCTCTAAATCAGATACTGAGACACTGCTCCTCTAAATCAGATACCTAGACACTGCTCCTCTAAATCAGATACTGAGACACTGCTCCTCTAAATCAGATACTGAGACACTGCTCCTCTAAATCAGATACCGAGACACTGCTCCTTTAAATCAGATACCGAGACACTGCTCCTCTAAATCAGATACCGAGACACTGCTCCTCTAAATCAGATACTGAGACACTGCTCCTCTAAATCAGATACCGAGACGCTGCTCCTCTAAATCAGATACCTAGACACTGCTCCTCTAAATCAGATACTGAGACACTGCTCCTCTAAATCAGATACTGAGACACTGCTCCTCTAAATCAGATACCGAGACACTGCTCCTTTAAATCAGATACCGAGACACTGCTCCTCTAAATCAGATACCGAGACACTGCTCCTCTAATTCAGATCCCGAGACGCTGCTCCTCCAAATCAAATACCGGGACACTGCTCCTCTAAATCAGATACCGAGACACTGCTCCTCTAATTCAGATCCCGAGACGCTGCTCCTCCAAATCAAATACCAAGACACTGCTCCTCTAAATCAGATACTGAGACACTGCTCCTCTAAATCAGATACTGAGACACTGCTCCTCGAAATCTGATACCGAGACACTTCTCCTCTAAATCAAATTCCGGGACACTGCTCCTTTAAATCAGATACCGAGACACTGCTCCTCTAAATCAGATACTGAGACACTGCTCCTCTAAATCAGATACCGAGACACTGCTCCTCTAAATCAGATACCAAGACATTGCTCCTCTAAATCAGATACAGAGACACTGCTCCTCTAAATCAGATACCGAGACACTGCTCCTCTAAATCAGATACTGAGACACTGCTCCTCTAAATCAGATACCGAGACACTGCTCCTCTAAATCAGATACTGAGACACTGCTCCTCTAAATCAGATACCGAGACACTGCTCCTCTAAATCAGATACTGAGACACTGCTCCTCTAAATCAGATACCGAGTCACTGCTCCTCTAAATCAGATACTGAGACACTGCTCCTCTAAATCAGATACCGAGACACTGCTCCTCTAAATCAGATACCGAGACACTGCTCCTCTAAATCAGATACTGAGACACTGCTCCTCTAAATCAGATACCAAGACACTGCTCCTCTAAATCAGATACAAAGACACTGCTCCTCTAAATCAGATACTGAGACACTGCTCCTCTAAATCAGATACCGAGACACTGCTCCTCTAAATCAGATACTGAGACACTGCTCCTCTAAATCAGATACCGAGACACTGCTCCTCTAAATCAGATACCGAGACACTGCTCCTCTAAATCAGATACCGAGACACTGCTCCTCTAAATCAGATACTGAGACACTGCTCCTCTAAATCAGATACCGAGACACTGCTCCTCTAAATCAGATACCAAGACACTGCTCCTCTAAATCAGATACTGAGACACTGCACCTCTAAATCAGATACCGAGACACTGCTCCTCTAAATCAGATACCGAGACACTGCTCCTCTAAATCAACTTCCGGGACACTGCTCCTCTAAATCAGATACCGAGACACTGCTCCTCGAAATCAAATTCCGGGACACTGCTCCTCTAAATCAGATACTGAGACGCTGCTCCTCCAAATCAGATACCGAGACACTGCTCCTCTAAATCAAATTCCGGGACACTGCTCCTCTAAATCAGATACCGAGACACTGCTCCTCTAAATCAAATTCCGGGACACTGCTCCTCTAAATCAGATACCGAGACACTGCTCCTCTAAATCAGATACCGAGACACTGCTCCTCTAAATCAAATTCCGGGACACTGCTCCTCTAAATCAGATACGGAGACGCTGCTCCTCTAAATCAGATACCGAGACACTGCTCCTTTAAATCAGATACTGAGACACTGCTCCTCTCAAGCAGATACCGAGACACTGCTCCTCTAAATCAGATACCGAGACACTGCTCCTCTAATTCAGATCCCGAGACGCTGCTCCTCTAAATCAGATACCGAGACACTGCTCCTCTAAATCAGATACCGAGACACTGCTCCTCTAATTCAGATCCCGAGACGCTGCTCCTCTAAATCAGATACTGAGACACTGCTCCTCTAAATCAGATACTGAGACACTGCTCCTCTAAATCAGATACCGAGACGTTGTTCCTCTAAATCAGGTACTGAGACACTGCTCCTCTAAATCAGATACTGAGACACTGCTCCTCTAAATCAGATACTGAGACACTGCTCCTCCAAATCAGATACCGAGACACTGCTCCTCTAATTCAGATCCCGAGACGCTGCTCCTCTAAATCAGATACTGAGACACTGCTCCTCTAAATCAAATTCCGGGACACTGCTCCTCTAAATCAGATACTGAGACGCTGCTCCTCTAAATCAGATACCGAGACACTGCTCCTTTAAATCAGATACTGAGACACTGCTCCTCTCAAGCAGATACCGAGACACTGCTCCTCTAAATCAGATACCGAGACACTGCTCCTCTAAATCAGATACTGAGACACTGCTCCTCTAAATCAGATACCGAGGCACTGCTCCTCTAAATCTGAAACCGAGACGCTGCTCCTCTAAATCAAATACCGGGACACTGCTCCTCTAAATCAGATACCGAGACACTGCTCCTCTAAATCAGATACCGAGACACTGCTCCCCTAAATCAGATACCGAGACACTGCTCCTCTAAATCAGATACCGAGACACTGCTCCTCTAAATCAGATACCGAGACACTGCTCCTCTAAATCTGATACCGAGACACTGCTCCTCTAAATCAGATACTGAGACACTGCTCCTTTAAATCAGATACTGAGACACTGCTCCTTTAAATCAGATACTGAGACACTGCTCCTCTAAAGCAGATACCGAGACACTGCTCCTCTAAATCAGATACCGAGACACTGCTCCTCTAAATCAGATACTGAGACACTGCTCCTTTAAATCAGATACTGAGACACTGCTCCTTTAAATCAGATACTGAGACACTGCTCCTCTAAAGCAGATACCGAGACACTGCTCCTCTAAATCAGATGCTGAGACACTGCTCCTCTAAATCAGATACTGAGACACTGCTCCTCGAAATCAGATACTGAGACACTGCTCCTTTAATTCAGATACCGAGACACTGCTCCTCGAAATCAGATACCGAGACACTGCTCCTCTAAATCAGATACTGAGACACTGCTCCTCCAAATCAGATACTGAGACACTGCTCCTCTAAATCAGATACTGAGACACTGCTCCTCTAAATCAGATACCGAGACACTGCTCCTTTAAATCAGATACTGAGACGCTGCTCCTCTAAATCAGATACTGAGACACCGCTCCTCTAAATCAGATACCGAGACACTGCTCCTTTAAATCAGATACCGAGACACTGCTCCTCTAAATCAGATACCGAGACACTGCTCCTCTAATTCAGATCCCGAGACGCTGCTCCTTTAAATCAGATACTGAGACACTGCTCCTCTAAATCAGATACCGAGACACTGCTCCTTTAAATCAGATACCGAGACACTGCTCCTCTAAATCAGATACCGAGACACTGCTCCTTTAAATCAGATACCGAGACACTGCTCCTCTAAATCAGATACTGAGACACTGCTCCTCTAAATCTGATACCGAGACACTGCTCCTCTAAATCAGATACTGAGACACTGCTCCTCTAAATCAGATACCGAGACGTTGCTCCTCTAAATCAGGTACTGAGACACTGCTCCTCCAAATCAGATACCGAGACACTGCTCCTCTAAATCAAATTCCGGGACACTGCTCCTCTAAATCAGATACTGAGACGCTGCTCCTCTAAATCAGATACCGAGACACTGCTCCTTTAAATCAGATACTGACACACTGCTCCTCTCAAGCAGATACCGAGACACTGCTCCTCTAAATCAGATACCGAGACAATGCTCCTCTAAATCAGATACTGAGACACTGCTCCTCTAAATCAGATACCTTGACACTGCTCCTCTAAATCAGATACTGAGACACTGCTCCTCTAAATCAGATACTGAGACACTGCTCCTCTAAATCAGATACCGAGACACTGCTCCTTTAAATCAGATACCGAGACACTGCTCCTCTAAATCAGATACCGAGACACTGCTCCTCTAAATCAGATACTGAGACACTGCTCCTCTAAATCAGATACCGAGACGCTGCTCCTCTAAATCAGATACCTAGACACTGCTCCTCTAAATCAGATACTGAGACACTGCTCCTCTAAATCAGATACTGAGACACTGCTCCTCTAAATCAGATACCGAGACACTGCTCCTCTAAATCAGATACTGAGACACTGCTCCTCCAAATCAGATACCTAGACACTGCTCCTCTAAATCAGATACTGAGACACTGCTCCTCTAAATCAGATACTGAGACACTGCTCCTCTAAATCAGATACCGAGACACTGCTCCTTTAAATCAGATACCGAGACACTGCTCCTCTAAATCAGATACCGAGACACTGCTCCTCTAATTCAGATCCCGAGACGCTGCTCCTCCAAATCAAATACCGGGACACTGCTCCTCTAAATCAGATACCGAGACACTGCTCCTCTAATTCAGATCCCGAGACGCTGCTCCTCCAAATCAAATACCAAGACACTGCTCCTCTAAATCAGATACTGAGACACTGCTCCTCTAATCAGATACTGAGACACTGCTCCTCGAAATCTGATACCGAGACACTTCTCCTCTAAATCAAATTCCGGGACACTGCTCCTTTAAATCAGATACCGAGACACTGCTCCTCTAAATCAGATACTGAGACACTGCTCCTCTAAATCAGATACCGAGACACTGCTCCTCTAAATCAGATACCAAGACACTGCTCCTCTAAATCAGATACCGAGACACTGCTCCTCTAAATCAGATACCAAGACACTGCTCCTCTAAATCAGATACTGAGACACTGCTCCTCCAAATCAGATACCTAGACACTGCTCCTCTAAATCAGATACTGAGACACTGCTCCTCTAAATCAGATACTGAGACACTGCTCCTCTAAATCAGATACCGAGACACTGCTCCTTTAAATCAGATACCGAGACACTGCTCCTCTAAATCAGATACCGAGACACTGCTCCTCTAATTCAGATCCCGAGACGCTGCTCCTCCAAATCAAATACCGGGACACTGCTCCTCTAAATCAGATACCGAGACACTGCTCCTCTAATTCAGATCCCGAGACGCTGCTCCTCCAAATCAAATACCAAGACACTGCTCCTCTAAATCAGATACTGAGACACTGCTCCTCTAAATCAGATACTGAGACACTGCTCCTCGAAATCTGATACCGAGACACTTCTCCTCTAAATCAAATTCCGGGACACTGCTCCTTTAAATCAGATACCGAGACACTGCTCCTCTAAATCAGATACTGAGACACTGCTCCTCTAAATCAGATACCGAGACACTGCTCCTCTAAATCAGATACCAAGACACTGCTCCTCTAAATCAGATACCGAGACACTGCTCCTCTAAATCAGATACCAAGACACTGCTCCTCTAAATCAGATACTGAGACACTGCTCCTCTAAATCAGATACCGAGACACTGCTCCTCTAAATCAGATACTGAGACACTGCTCCTCTAAATCAGATACCGAGACACTGCTCCTCTAAATCAGATACTGAGACACTGCTCCTCTAAATCAGATACTGAGACACTGCTCCTCTAAATCAGATACCGAGTCACTGCTCCTCTAAATCAGATACTGAGACACTGCTCCTCTAAATCAGATACCGAGACACTGCTCCTCTAAATCAGATACCGAGACACTGCTCCTCTAAATCAGATACTGAGACACTGCTCCTCTAAATCAGATACCGAGACACTGCTCCTCTAAATCAGATACCGAGACACTGCTCCTTTAAATCAGATACCGAGACACTGCTCCTCTAAATCAGATACTGAGACACTGCTCCTCTAAATCTGATACCGAGACACTGCTCCTCTAAATCAGATACTGAGACACTGCTCCTCTAAATCAGATACCGAGACGTTGCTCCTCTAAATCAGGTACTGAGACACTGCTCCTCCAAATCAGATACCGAGACACTGCTTCTCTAAATCAAATTCCGGGACACTGCTCCTCTAAATCAGATACTGAGACGCTGCTCCTCTAAATCAGATACCGAGACACTGCTCCTTTAAATCAGATACTGACACACTGCTCCTCTCAAGCAGATACCGAGACACTGCTCCTCTAAATCAGATACCGAGACAATGCTCCTCTAAATCAGATACTGAGACACTGCTCCTCTAAATCAGATACCTAGACACTGCTCCTCTAAATCAGATACTGAGACACTGCTCCTCTAAATCAGATACTGAGACACTGCTCCTCTAAATCAGATACCGAGACACTGCTCCTTTAAATCAGATACCGAGACACTGCTCCTCTAAATCAGATACCGAGACACTGCTCCGCTAAATCAGATACTGAGACACTGCTCCTCTAAATCAGATACCGAGACGCTGCTCCTCTAAATCAGATACCTAGACACTGCTCCTCTAAATCAGATACTGAGACACTGCTCCTCTAAATCAGATACTGAGACACTGCTCCTCTAAATCAGATACCGAGACACTGCTCCTCTAAATCAGATACTGAGACACTGCTCCTCCAAATCAGATACCTAGACACTGCTCCTCTAAATCAGATACTGAGACACTGCTCCTCTAAATCAGATACTGAGACACTGCTCCTCTAAATCAGATACCGAGACACTGCTCCTTTAAAGCAGATACCGAGACACTGCTCCTCTAAATCAGATACCGAGACACTGCTCCTCTAATTCAGATCCCGAGACGCTGCTCCTCCAAATCAAATACCGGGACACTGCTCCTCTAAATCAGATACCGAGACACTGCTCCTCTAATTCAGATCCCGAGACGCTGCTCCTCCAAATCAAATACCAAGACACAGCTCCTCTAAATCAGATACTGAGACACTGCTCCTCTAAATCAGATACTGAGACACTGCTCCTCGAAATCTGATACCAAGACACTTCTCCTCTAAATCAAATTCCGGGACACTGCTCCTTTAAATCAGATACCGAGACACTGCTCCTCTAAATCAGATACTGAGACACTGCTCCTCTAAATCAGATACCGAGACACTGCTCCTCTAAATCAGATACCAAGACACTGCTCCTCTAAATCAGATACCGAGACACTGCTCCTCTAAATCAGATACCAAGACACTGCTCCTCTAAATCAGATACTGAGACACTGCTCCTCTAAATCAGATACCGAGACACTGCTCCTCTAAATCAGATACTGAGACACTGCTCCTCTAAATCAGATACTGAGACACTGCTCCTCGAAATCAGATACTGAGACACTGCTCCTTTAATTCAGATACCGAGACACTGCTCCTCGAAATCAGATACCGAGACACTGCTCCTCTAAATCAGATACTGAGACACTGCTCCTCCAAATCAGATACTGAGACACTGCTCCTCTAAATCAGATACTGAGACACTGCTCCTCTAAATCAGATACCGAGACACTGCTCCTTTAAATCAGATACTGAGACGCTGCTCCTCTAAATCAGATACTGAGACACCGCTCCTCTAAATCAGATACCGAGACACTGCTCCTTTAAATCAGATACCGAGACACTGCTCCTCTAAATCAGATACCGAGACACTGCTCCTCTAATTCAGATCCCGAGACGCTGCTCCTTTAAATCAGATACTGAGACACTGCTCCTCTAAATCAGATACCGAGACACTGCTCCTTTAAATCAGATACCGAGACACTGCTCCTCTAAATCAGATACCGAGACACCGCTCCTTTAAATCAGATACCGAGACACTGCTCCTCTAAATCAGATACTGAGACACTGCTCCTCTAAATCTGATACCGAGACACTGCTCCTCTAAATCAGATACTGAGACACTGCTCCTCTAAATCAGATACCGAGACGTTGCTCCTCTAAATCAGGTACTGAGACACTGCTCCTCCAAATCAGATACCGAGACACTGCTCCTCTAAATCAAATTCCGGGACACTGCTCCTCTAAATCAGATACTGAGACGCTGCTCCTCTAAATCAGATACCGAGACACTGCTCCTTTAAATCAGATACTGACACACTGCTCCTCTCAAGCAGATACCGAGACACTGCTCCTCTAAATCAGATACCGAGACAATGCTCCTCTAAATCAGATACTGAGACACTGCTCCTCTAAATCAGATACCTTGACACTGCTCCTCTAAATCAGATACTGAGACACTGCTCCTCTAAATCAGATACTGAGACACTGCTCCTCTAAATCAGATACCGAGACACTGCTCCTTTAAATCAGATACCGAGACACTGCTCCTCTAAATCAGATACCGAGACACTGCTCCTCTAAATCAGATACTGAGACACTGCTCCTCTAAATCAGATACCGAGACGCTGCTCCTCTAAATCAGATACCTAGACACTGCTCCTCTAAATCAGATACTGAGACACTGCTCCTCTAAATCAGATACTGAGACACTGCTCCTCTAAATCAGATACCGAGACACTGCTCCTCTAAATCAGATACTGAGACACTGCTCCTCCAAATCAGATACCTAGACACTGCTCCTCTAAATCAGATACTGAGACACTGCTCCTCTAAATCAGATACTGAGACACTGCTCCTCTAAATCAGATACCGAGACACTGCTCCTTTAAATCAGATACCGAGACACTGCTCCTCTAAATCAGATACCGAGACACTGCTCCTCTAATTCAGATCCCGAGACGCTGCTCCTCCAAATCAAATACCGGGACACTGCTCCTCTAAATCAGATACCGAGACACTGCTCCTCTAATTCAGATCCCGAGACGCTGCTCCTCCAAATCAAATACCAAGACACTGCTCCTCTAAATCAGATACTGAGACACTGCTCCTCTAATCAGATACTGAGACACTGCTCCTCGAAATCTGATACCGAGACACTTCTCCTCTAAATCAAATTCCGGGACACTGCTCCTTTAAATCAGATACCGAGACACTGCTCCTCTAAATCAGATACTGAGACACTGCTCCTCTAAATCAGATACCGAGACACTGCTCCTCTAAATCAGATACCAAGACACTGCTCCTCTAAATCAGATACCGAGACACTGCTCCTCTAAATCAGATACCAAGACACTGCTCCTCTAAATCAGATACTGAGACACTGCTCCTCCAAATCAGATACCTAGACACTGCTCCTCTAAATCAGATACTGAGACACTGCTCCTCTAAATCAGATACTGAGACACTGCTCCTCTAAATCAGATACCGAGACACTGCTCCTTTAAATCAGATACCGAGACACTGCTCCTCTAAATCAGATACCGAGACACTGCTCCTCTAATTCAGATCCCGAGACGCTGCTCCTCCAAATCAAATACCGGGACACTGCTCCTCTAAATCAGATACCGAGACACTGCTCCTCTAATTCAGATCCCGAGACGCTGCTCCTCCAAATCAAATACCAAGACACTGCTCCTCTAAATCAGATACTGAGACACTGCTCCTCTAAATCAGATACTGAGACACTGCTCCTCGAAATCTGATACCGAGACACTTCTCCTCTAAATCAAATTCCGGGACACTGCTCCTTTAAATCAGATACCGAGACACTGCTCCTCTAAATCAGATACTGAGACACTGCTCCTCTAAATCAGATACCGAGACACTGCTCCTCTAAATCAGATACCAAGACACTGCTCCTCTAAATCAGATACCGAGACACTGCTCCTCTAAATCAGATACCAAGACACTGCTCCTCTAAATCAGATACTGAGACACTGCTCCTCTAAATCAGATACCGAGACACTGCTCCTCTAAATCAGATACTGAGACACTGCTCCTCTAAATCAGATACCGAGACACTGCTCCTCTAAATCAGATACTGAGACACTGCTCCTCTAAATCAGATACTGAGACACTGCTCCTCTAAATCAGATACCGAGTCACTGCTCCTCTAAATCAGATACTGAGACACTGCTCCTCTAAATCAGATACCGAGACACTGCTCCTCTAAATCAGATACCGAGACACTGCTCCTCTAAATCAGATACTGAGACACTGCTCCTCTAAATCAGATACCGAGACACTGCTCCTCTAAATCAGATACCGAGACACTGCTCCTTTAAATCAGATACCGAGACACTGCTCCTCTAAATCAGATACTGAGACACTGCTCCTCTAAATCTGATACCGAGACACTGCTCCTCTAAATCAGATACTGAGACACTGCTCCTCTAAATCAGATACCGAGACGTTGCTCCTCTAAATCAGGTACTGAGACACTGCTCCTCCAAATCAGATACCGAGACACTGCTTCTCTAAATCAAATTCCGGGACACTGCTCCTCTAAATCAGATACTGAGACGCTGCTCCTCTAAATCAGATACCGAGACACTGCTCCTTTAAATCAGATACTGACACACTGCTCCTCTCAAGCAGATACCGAGACACTGCTCCTCTAAATCAGATACCGAGACAATGCTCCTCTAAATCAGATACTGAGACACTGCTCCTCTAAATCAGATACCTAGACACTGCTCCTCTAAATCAGATACTGAGACACTGCTCCTCTAAATCAGATACTGAGACACTGCTCCTCTAAATCAGATACCGAGACACTGCTCCTTTAAATCAGATACCGAGACACTGCTCCTCTAAATCAGATACCGAGACACTGCTCCGCTAAATCAGATACTGAGACACTGCTCCTCTAAATCAGATACCGAGACGCTGCTCCTCTAAATCAGATACCTAGACACTGCTCCTCTAAATCAGATACTGAGACACTGCTCCTCTAAATCAGATACTGAGACACTGCTCCTCTAAATCAGATACCGAGACACTGCTCCTCTAAATCAGATACTGAGACACTGCTCCTCCAAATCAGATACCTAGACACTGCTCCTCTAAATCAGATACTGAGACACTGCTCCTCTAAATCAGATACTGAGACACTGCTCCTCTAAATCAGATACCGAGACACTGCTCCTTTAAAGCAGATACCGAGACACTGCTCCTCTAAATCAGATACCGAGACACTGCTCCTCTAATTCAGATCCCGAGACGCTGCTCCTCCAAATCAAATACCGGGACACTGCTCCTCTAAATCAGATACCGAGACACTGCTCCTCTAATTCAGATCCCGAGACGCTGCTCCTCCAAATCAAATACCAAGACACAGCTCCTCTAAATCAGATACTGAGACACTGCTCCTCTAAATCAGATACTGAGACACTGCTCCTCGAAATCTGATACCAAGACACTTCTCCTCTAAATCAAATTCCGGGACACTGCTCCTTTAAATCAGATACCGAGACACTGCTCCTCTAAATCAGATACTGAGACACTGCTCCTCTAAATCAGATACCGAGACACTGCTCCTCTAAATCAGATACCAAGACACTGCTCCTCTAAATCAGATACCGAGACACTGCTCCTCTAAATCAGATACCAAGACACTGCTCCTCTAAATCAGATACTGAGACACTGCTCCTCTAAATCAGATACCGAGACACTGCTCCTCTAAATCAGATACTGAGACACTGCTCCTCTAAATCAGATACCGAGACACTGCTCCTCTAAATCAGATACTGAGACACTGCTCCTCTAAATCAGATACTGAGACACTTCTCCTCTAAATCAGATACCGAGTCACTGCTCCTCTAAATCAGATACTGAGACACTGCTCCTCTAAATCAGATACCGAGACACTGCTGCTCTAAATCAGATACCGAGACACTGCTCCTCCAAATCAGATACTGAGACACTGCTCCTCTAAATCAGATACCGAGACACTGCTCCTCTAAATCAGATACCAAGACACTGCTACTCTAAATCAGATACCGAGACACTGCTCCTCTAAATCAGATACAAAGACACTGCTCCTCTAAATCAGATACTGAGACACTGCTCCTCTAAATCAGATACCGAGACACTGCTCCTCTAAATCAGATACTGAGACACTGCTCCTCTAAATCAGATACCGAGACACTGCTCCTCTAAATCAGATACCGAGACACTGCTCCTCTAAATCAGATACCGAGACACTGCTCCTCTAAATCAGATACTGAGACACTGCTCCTCTAAATCAGATACCGAGACACTGCTCCACTAAATCAGATACCAAGACACTGCTCCTCTAAATCAGATACTGAGACACTGCTCGTCTAAATCAGATACCGAGACACTGCTCCTCTAAATCAGATACCGAGACACTGCTCCTCGAAATCAAATTCCGGGACACTGCTCCTCTAAATCAGATACTGAGACGCTGCTCCTCTAAATCAACTTCCGGGACACTGCTCCTCTAAATCAGATACCGAGACACTGCTCCTCGAAATCAAATTCCGGGACACTGCTCCTCTAAATCAGATACTGAGACGCTGCTCCTCTAAATCAGATACCGAGACACTGCTCCTCTAAATCAAATTCCGGGACACTGCTCCTCTAAATCAGATACCGAGACACTGCTCCTCTAAATCAAATTCCGGGACGCTGCTCCTCTAAATCAGATACCGAGACACTGCTCCTCTAAATCAGATACCGAGACACTGCTCCTCTAAATCAAATTCCGGGACACTGCTCCTCTAAATCAGATACGGAGACGCTGCTCCTCTAAATCAGATACCGAGACACTGCTCCTTTAAATCAGATACTGAGACACTGCTCCTCTCAAGCAGATACCGAGACACTGCTCCTCTAAATCAGATACCGAGACACTGCTCCTCTAATTCAGATCCCGAGACGCTGCTCCTCTAAATCAGATACCGAGACACTGCTCCTCTAAATCAGATACCGAGACACTGCTCCTCTAATTCAGATCCCGAGACGCTGCTCCTCTAAATCAGATACTGAGACACTGCTCCTCTACATCAGATACTGAGACACTGCTCCTCTAAATCAGATACCGAGACGTTGCTCCTCTAAATCAGGTACTGAGACACTGCTCCTCTAAATCAGATACTGAGACACTGCTCCTCTAAATCAGATACTGAGACACTGCTCCTCCAAATCAGATACCGAGACACTGCTCCTCTAATTCAGATCCCGAGAGGCTGCTCCTCTAAATCAGATACTGAGACACTGCTCCTCTAAATCAGATACTGAGACACTGCTCCTCTAAATCAGATACCGAGACGTTGCTCCTCTAAATCAGGTACTGAGACTCTGCTCCTCCAAATCAGATACCGAGACACTGCTCCTCTAAATCAAATTCCGGGACACTGCTCCTCTAAATCAGATACTGAGACGCTGCTCCTCTAAATCAGATACCGAGACACTGCTCCTTTAAATCAGATACTGAGACACTGCTCCTCTCAAGCAGATACCGAGACACTGCTCCTCTAAATCAGATACCGAGACACTGCTCCTCTAAATCAGATACTGAGACACTGCTCCTCTAAATCAGATACCGAGGCACTGCTCCTCTAAATCTGAAACCGAGACGCTGCTCCTCTAAATCAAATACCGGGACACTGCTCCTCTAAATCAGATACCGAGACACTGCTCCTCTAAATCAGATACCGAGACACTGCTCCCCTAAATCAGATACCGAGACACTGCTCCTCTAAATCAGATACCGAGACACTGCTCCTCTAAATCAGATACCGAGACACTGCTCCTGTAAATCTGATACCGAGACACTGCTCCTCTAAATCAGATACTGAGACACTGCTCCTTTAAATCAGATACTGAGACACTGCTCCTTTAAATCAGATACTGAGACACTGCTCCTCTAAAGCAGATACCGAGACACTGCTCCTCTAAATCAGATACCGAGACACTGCTCCTCTAAATCAGATACCGAGACACTGCTCCTCTAAATCAGATACCGAGACACTGCTCCTCTAAATCTGATACCGAGACACTGCTCCTCTAAATCAGATACTGAGACACTGCTCCTTTAAATCAGATACTGAGACACTGCTCCTTTAAATCAGATACTGAGACACTGCTCCTCTAAAGCAGATACCGAGACACTGCTCCTCTAAATCAGATACCGAGACGCTGCTCCTCTAAATCAGATACCTAGACACTGCTCCTCTAAATCAGATACTGAGACACTGCTCCTCTAAATCAGATACTGAGACACTGCTCCTCTAAATCAGATACCGAGACACTGCTTCTCTAAATCAGATACTGAGACACTGCTCCTCCAAATCAGATACCTAGACACTGCTCCTCTAAATCAGATACTGAGACACTGCTCCTCTAAATCAGATACTGAGACACTGCTCCTCTAAATCAGATACCGAGACACTGCTCCTTTAAAGCAGATACCGAGACACTGCTCCTCTTAATCAGATACCGAGACACTGCTCCTCTAATTCAGATCCCGACACGCTGCTCCTCCAAATCAAATACCGGGACACTGCTCCTCTAAATCAGATACCGAGACACTGCTCCTCTAATTCAGATCCCGAGACGCTGCTCCTCCAAATCAAATACCAAGACACAGCTCCTCTAAATCAGATACTGAGACACTGCTCCTCTAAATCAGATACTGAGACACTGCTCCTCGAAATCTGATACCGAGACACTTCTCCTCTAAATCAAATTCCGGGACACTGCTCCTTTAAATCAGATACCGAGACACTGCTCCTCTAAATCAGATACTGAGACACTGCTCCTCTAAATCAGATACCGAGACACTGCTCCTCTAAATCAGATACCTAGACACTGCTCCTCTAAATCAGATACCGAGACACTGCTCCTCTAAATCAGATACCAAGACACTGCTCCTCTAAATCAGATACTGAGACACTGCTCCTCTAAATCAGATACCGAGACACTGCTCCTCTAAATCAGATACTGAGACACTGCTCCTCTAAATCAGATACCGAGACACTGCTCCTCTAAATCAGATACTGAGACACTGCTCCTCTAAATCAGATACTGAGACACTTCTCCTCTAAATCAGATACCGAGTCACTGCTCCTCTAAATCAGATACTGAGACACTGCTCCTCTAAATCAGATACCGAGACACTGCTGCTCTAAATCAGATACCGAGACACTGCTCCTCCAAATCAGATACTGAGACACTGCTCCTCTAAATCAGATACCGAGACACTGCTCCTCTAAATCAGATACCAAGACACTGCTACTCTAAATCAGATACCGAGACACTGCTCCTCTAAATCAGATACAAAGACACTGCTCCTCTAAATCAGATACTGAGACACTGCTCCTCTAAATCAGATACCGAGACACTGCTCCTCTAAATCAGATATTGAGACACTGCTCCTCTAAATCAGATACCGAGACACTGCTCCTCTAAATCAGATACCGAGACACTGCTCCTCTAAATCAGATACCGAGACACTGCTCCTCTAAATCAGATACTGAGACACTGCTCCTCTAAATCAGATACCAAGACACTGCTCCTCTAAATCAGATACCGAGACACTGCTCCTCTAAATCAGATACCGAGACACTGCTCCTCTAAATCAGATACCGAGACACTGCTCCTCTAAATCAGATACCGAGACACTGCTCCTCTAAATCAGATACTGAGACACTGCTCCTCTAAATCAGATACCAAGACACTGCTCCTCTAAATCAGATACTGAGACACTGCTCGTCTAAATCAGATACCGAGACACTGCTCCTCTAAATCAGATACCGAGACACTGCTCCTCTAAATCAACTTCCGGGACACTGCTCCTCTAAATCAGATACCGAGACACTGCTCCTCGAAATCAAATTCCGGGACACTGCTCCTCTAAATCAGATACTGAGACGCTGCTCCTCTAAATCAGATACCGAGACACTGCTCCTCTAAATCAAATTCCGGGACACTGCTCCTCTAAATCAGATACCGAGACACTGCTCCTCTAAATCAAATTCCGGGACGCTGCTCCTCTAAATCAGATACCGAGACACTGCTCCTCTAAATCAGATACCGAGACACTGCTCCTCTAAATCAAATTCCGGGACACTGCTCCTCTAAATCAGATACGGAGACGCTGCTCCTCTAAATCAGATACCGAGACACTGCTCCTTTAAATCAGATACTGAGACACTGCTCCTCTCAAGCAGATACCGAGACACTGCTCCTCTAAATCAGATACCGAGACACTGCTCCTCTAATTCAGATCCCGAGACGCTGCTCCTCTAAATCAGATACCGAGACACTGCTCCTCTAAATCAGATACCGAGACACTGCTCCTCTAATTCAGATCCCGAGACGCTGCTCCTCTAAATCAGATACTGAGACACTGCTCCTCTACATCAGATACTGAGACACTGCTCCTCTAAATCAGATACCGAGACGTTGCTCCTCTAAATCAGGTACTGAGACACTGCTCCTCTAAATCAGATACTGAGACACTGCTCCTCTAAATCAGATACTGAGACACTGCTCCTCCAAATCAGATACCGAGACACTGCTCCTCTAATTCAGATCCCGAGAGGCTGCTCCTCTAAATCAGATACTGAGACACTGCTCCTCTAAATCAGATACTGAGACACTGCTCCTCTAAATCAGATACCGAGACGTTGCTCCTCTAAATCAGGTACTGAGACTCTGCTCCTCCAAATCAGATACCGAGACACTGCTCCTCTAAATCAAATTCCGGGACACTGCTCCTCTAAATCAGATACTGAGACGCTGCTCCTCTAAATCAGATACCGAGACACTGCTCCTTTAAATCAGATACTGAGACACTGCTCCTCTCAAGCAGATACCGAGACACTGCTCCTCTAAATCAGATACCGAGACACTGCTCCTCTAAATCAGATACTGAGACACTGCTCCTCTAAATCAGATACCGAGGCACTGCTCCTCTAAATCTGAAACCGAGACGCTGCTCCTCTAAATCAAATACCGGGACACTGCTCCTCTAAATCAGATACCGAGACACTGCTCCTCTAAATCAGATACCGAGACACTGCTCCCCTAAATCAGATACCGAGACACTGCTCCTCTCAATCAGATACCGAGACACTGCTCCTCTAAATCAGATACCGAGACACTGCTCCTGTAAATCTGATACCGAGACACTGCTCCTCTAAATCAGATACTGAGACACTGCTCCTTTAAATCAGATACTGAGACACTGCTCCTTTAAATCAGATACTGAGACACTGCTCCTCTAAAGCAGATACCGAGACACTGCTCCTCTAAATCAGATACCGAGACACTGCTCCTCTAAATCAGATACCGAGACACTGCTCCTCTAAATCAGATACCGAGACACTGCTCCTCTAAATCTGATACCGAGACACTGCTCCTCTAAATCAGATACTGAGACACTGCTCCTTTAAATCAGATACTGAGACACTGCTCCTTTAAATCAGATACTGAGACACTGCTCCTCTAAAGCAGATACCGAGACACTGCTCCTCTAAATCAGATGCTGAGACACTGCTCCTCTAAATCAGATACTGAGACACTGCTCCTCGAAATCAGATACTGAGACACTGCTCCTTTAATTCAGATACCGAGGCACTGCTCCTCGAAATCAGATACCGAGACACTGCTCCTCTAAATCAGATACTGAGACACTGCTCCTCCAAATCAGATACTGAGACACTGCTCCTCTAAATCAGATACTGAGACACTGCTCCTCTAAATCAGATACCGAGACACTGCTCCTTTAAATCAGATACTGAGACGCTGCTCCTCTAAATCAGATACTGAGACACCGCTCCTCTAAATCAGATACCGAGACACTGCTCCTTTAAATCAGATACCGAGACACTGCTCCTCTAAATCAGATACCGAGACACTGCTCCTCTAATTCAGATCCCGAGACGCTGCTCCTTTAAATCAGATACTGAGACACTGCTCCTCTAAATCAGATACCGAGACACTGCTCCTTTAAATCAGATACCGAGACACTGCTCCTCTAAAACAGATACCGAGACACTGCTCCTTTAAATCAGATACCGAGACACTGCTCCTCTAAATCAGATACTGAGACACTGCTCCTCTAAATCAGATACCGAGACACTGCTCCTTTAAATCAGATACCGAGACACTGCTCCTCTAAATCAAATACCGGGACACTGCTCCTCTAAATCAGATACTGAGACAATGCTCCTCTAAATCAGATACCGAGACACTGCTCCTCTAAATCAGATACTGAGACACTGCTCCTCTAAATCAGATACCGAGACACTGCTCCTCTAAATCAGATACTGAGACACTGCTCCTCTAAATCAGATACCGAGACACTGCTCCTCGAAATCAGATACCGAGACACTGCTCCTCTAAATCAGATACTGAGACACTGCTCCTCTAAATCAGATACCGAGACACTGCTCCTCTAAATCAGATACTGAGACACTGCTCCTCTAAATCAGATACTGAGACACTGCTCCTCTAAATCAGAAACTGAGACACTGCTCCTCTAAATCAGATACCGAGACACTGCTCCTTTAAATCAGATACCGAGACACTGCTCCTCTAAATCAGATACCGAGACACTGCTCCTCAAATTCAGATCCCGAGACGCTGCTCCTTTAAATCAGATACTGAGACACTGCTCCTCTAAATCAGATACCGAGACACTGCTCCTTTAAATAAGATACCGAGACACTGCTCCTCTAAATCAGATACTGAGACACTGCTCCTCTAAATCAGATACCGAGACACTGCTCCTTTAAATCAGATACCGAGACACTGCTCCTCTAAATCTGATACCGAGACACTGCTCCTCTAAATCAGATACTGAGACACTGCTCCTTTAAATCAGATACTGAGACACTGCTCCTTTAAATCAGATACTGAGACACTGCTCCTCTAAAGCAGATACCGAGACACTGCTCCTCTAAATCAGATGCTGAGACACTGCTCCTCTAAATCAGATACTGAGACACTGCTCCTCGAAATCAGATACTGAGACACTGCTCCTTTAATTCAGATAGTGAGACACTGCTCCTCGAAATCAGATACCGAGACACTGCTCCTCTAAATCAGATACTGAGACACTGCTCCTCTAAATCAGATACCGAGACACTGCTCCTTTAAATCAGATACTGAGACGCTGCTCCTCTAAATCAGATATTGAGACACCGCTCCTCTAAATCAGATACCGAGACACTGCTCCTTTAAATCAGATACCGAGACACTGCTCCTCTAAATCAGATACCGAGACACTGCTCCTCTAATTCAGATCCCGAGACGCTGCTCCTTTAAATCAGATACTGAGACACTGCTCCTCTAAATCTGATACCGAGACACTGCTCCTTTAAATCAGATACCGAGACACTGCTCCTCTAAAACAGATACCGAGACACTGCTCCTTTAAATCAGATACCGAGACACTGCTCCTCTAAATCAGATACTGAGACACTGCTCCTCTAAATCAGATACCGAGACACTGCTCCTTTAAATCAGATACCGAGACACTGCTCCTCTAAATCAAATACCGGGACACTGCTCCTCTAAATCAGATACCGAGACAATGCTCCTCTAAATCAGATACCGAGCCACTGCTCCTCTAAATCAGATACTGAGACACTGCTCCTCTAAATCAGATACCGAGACACTGCTCCTCTAAATCAGATACTGAGACACTGCTCCTCTAAATCAGATACCGAGACACTGCTCCTCGAAATCAGATACCGAGACACTGCTCCTCTAAATCAGATACTGAGACACTGCTCCTCTAAATCAGATACCGAGACACTGCTCCTCTAAATCAGATACTGAGACACTGCTCCTCTAAATCAGATACTGAGACACTGCTCCTCTAAATCAGAAACTGAGACACTGCTCCTCTAAATCAGATACCGAGACACTGCTCCTTTAAATCAGATACCGAGACACTGCTCCTCTAAATCAGATACCGAGACACTGCTCCTCTAATTCAGATCCCGAGGCGCTACTCCTTTAAATCAGATACTGAGACACTGCTCCTCTAAATCAGATACCGAGACACTGCTCCTTTAAATCAGATACCGAGACACTGCTCCTCTAAATCAGATACCGAGACACTGCTCCTTTAAATCAGATACCGAGACACTGCTCCTCTAAATCAGATACTGAGACACTGCTCCTCTAAATCAGATACCGAGACACTGCTCCTTTAAATCAGATACAGAGACACTGCTCCTCTAAATCAAATACCGGGACACTGCTCCTCTAAATCAGATACCGAGACACTGCTCCTCTAAATCAGATACCAAGACACTGCTCCTCTAAATCAGATACTGAGACACTGCTCCTCTAAATCAGATACCGAGACACTGCTCCTCTAAATCAGATACTGAGACACTGCTCCTCTAAATCAGATACTGAGACACTGCTCCTCTAAATCAGATACCGAGACACTGCTCCTCTAAATCAGATACCTAGACACTGCTCCTCTAAATCAGATACCGAGGCACTGCTCCTCGAAATCAGATACCGAGACACTGCTCCTCTAAATCAGATACTGAGACACTGCTCCTCTAAATCAGATACTGAGACACTGCTCCTCTAAATCAGATACCGAGACACTGCTCCTCGAAATCAGATACCGAGACACTGCTCCTCTAAATCAGATACCGAGACACTGCTCCTCTAAATCAGATACTGAGACACTGCTCCTCTAAATCAGATACCTAGACACTGCTCCTCTAAATCAGATACCGAGACACTGCTCCTCTAAATCAAATACCGGGACACTGCTCCTCTAAATCAGATACCGAGACACTGCTCCTCGAAATCAGATACCGAGACACTGCTCCTCTAAATCTGATACCGAGACACTGCTCCTTTAAATCAGATTCCGAGCCACTGCTCCTCTAAATCAGATACCGAGACACTGCTCCTCTAAATCAGATAGTGAGACACTGCTCCTCTAAATCAGATACCGAGTCACTGCTCCTCGAAATCAGATACCGAGACACTGCTCCTCTAAATCAGATACCGAGACACTGCTCCTCGAAATCAGATACCGAGACACTGCTCCTCTAAATCAGATACTGAGACACTGCTCCTCTAAATCAGATACCGAGACACTGCTCCTCTAAATCAGATACTGAGACACTGCTCCTCTAAATCAGATACCGAGACACTGCTCCTCTAAATCTGATACTGAGACACTGCTCCTCTAAATCAGATACAGAGACACTGCTCCTCTAAATCAAATACCGGGACACTGCTCCTCTAAATCAGATACTGAGACACTGCTCCTCCAAATCAGATACCTAGACACTGCTCCTCTAAATCAGATACTGAGACACTGCTCCTCTAAATCAGATACTGAGACACTGCTCCTCTAAATCTGATACCGAGACACTGCTCCTTTAAATCAGATTCCGAGACACTGCTCCTCTAAATCTGATACTGAGACACTGCTCCTCTAATTCAGATCCCGAGACGCTGCTCCTCTAAATCTAATACCGGGGCACTGCTCCTCTAAATCAGATACTGAGACACTGCTCCTCTAAATCAGATACTGAGACACTGCTCCTCCAAATCAGATACCGAGACACTGCTCCTCTAAATCAGATACTGAGACACTGCTCCTCCAAGTCAGATACCTAGACACTGCTCCTCTAAATCAGATACTGAGACACTGCTCCTCTAAATCAGATACTGAGACACTGCTCCTCTAAATCAGATACCGAGACACTGCTCCTCTAAATCAGATACTGAGACACTGCTCCTCTAAATCTGATACCGAGACACTGCTCCTCTAAATCAGATACCGAGACACTGCTCCTCGAAATCAGATACTGAGACTCTGCTCCTCTAAATCAGATACCTAGACACTGCTCCTCTAAATCAGATACCGAGACACTGCTCCTCTAAATCAGATACCGAGACACTGCTCCTCTAAATCAGATACTGAGACTCTGCTCCTCTAAATCAGATACCGAGACACTGCTCCTCTAAATCAGATACCGAGACACTGCTCCTCTAAATCAGATACCGAGACACTGCTCCTCTAAATCAGATACTGAGACACTGCTCCTCTAAATCTGATACCGAGACACTGCTCCTCTAAATCAGATACTGAGACACTGCTCCTCTAAATCAGATACCGAGACGTTGCTCCTCTAAATCAGGTACTGAGACACTGCTCCTCCAAATCAGATACCGAGACACTGCTCCTCTAAATCAAATTCCGGGACACTGCTCCTCTAAATCAGATACTGAGACGCTGCTCCTCTAAATCAGATACCGAGACACTGCTCCTTTAAATCAGATACTGACACACTGCTCCTCTCAAGCAGATACCGAGACACTGCTCCTCTAAATCAGATACTGAGACACTGCTCCTCTAAATCAGATACTGAGACACTGCTCCTCTAAATCAGATACCGAGACACTGCTCCTTTAAATCAGATACCGAGACACTGCTCCTCTAAATCAGATACCGAGACACTGCTCCTCTAAATCAGATACTGAGACACTGCTCCTCTAAATCAGATACCGAGACGCTGCTCCTCTAAATCAGATACCTAGACACTGCTCCTCTAAATCAGATACTGAGACACTGCTCCTCTAAATCAGATACTGAGACACTGCTCCTCTAAATCAGATACCGAGACACTGCTCCTCTAAATCAGATACTGAGACATTGCTCCTCCAAATCAGATACCTAGACACTGCTCCTCTAAATCAGATACTGAGACACTGCTCCTCTAAATCAGATACTGAGACACTGCTCCTCTAAATCAGATACCGAGACACTGCTCCTTTAAATCACATACCGAGACACTGCTCCTCTAAATCAGATACCGAGACACTCCTCCTCTAATTCAGATCCCGAGACGCTGCTCCTCCAAATCAAATACCGGGACACTGCTCCTCTAAATCAGATACCGAGACACTGCTCCTCTAATTCAGATCCCGAGACGCTGCTCCTCCAAATCAAATACCAAGACACTGCTCCTCTAAATCAGATACTGAGACACTGCTCCTCTAAATCAGATACCGAGACACTGCTCCTCTAATTCAGATCCCGAGACGCTGCTCCTCCAAATCAAATACCAAGACACTGCTCCTCTAAATCAGATACTGAGACACTGCTCCTCCAAATCAGATACCTAGACACTGCTCCTCTAAATCAGATACTGAGACACTGCTCCTCTAAATCAGAAACCGAGACACCGCTCCTCTAAATCAGATACCGAGACACTGCTCCTCTAAATCAGATACCAAGACACTGCTCCTCTAAATCAGATACTGAGACACTGCTACTCTAAATCAGATACCGAGACACTGCTCCTCTAAATCAGATACTGAGACACTGCTCCTCTAAATCAGATACCGAGACACTGCTCCTCCAAATCAGATACTGAGACACTGCTCCTCTAAATCTGATACCGAGACACTGCTCCTCTAAATCTGATACTGAGACACTGCTCCTCTAAATCAGATACCGAGACGTTGCTCCTCTAAATCAGGTACTGAGACACTGCTCCTCCAAATCAGATACCGAGACACTGCTCCTCTAAATCAAATTCCGGGACACTGCTCCTCTAAATCAGATACCGAGACACTGCTCCTTTAAATCAGATACTGAGACGCTGCTCCTCAAAATCAGATACCGAGACACTGCTCCTTTAAATCAGATACTGAGACACTGCTCCTCTAAATCAGATACTGAGACACTGCTCCTTTAAATCAGATACTGACACACTGCTCCTCTAAATCAGATACTGAGACGCTGCTCCTCAAAATCAGATACCGAGACACTGCTCCTTTAAATCAGATACTGAGACACTGCTCCTCTCAAGCAGATACCGAGACACTGCTCCTCTAAATCAGATACCGAGACACTGCTCCTCTAAATCAGATACTGAGACGCTGCTCCTCAAAATCAGATACCGAGACACTGCTCCTTTAATTCAGATACTGAGACACTGCTCCTCTCAAGCAGATACCGAGAGACTGCTCCACTAAATCAAATTCCGGGACACTGCTCCTCTAGATCAGATACCGAGACACTGCTCCTTTAAATCAGATACTGAGACACTGCTCCTCTAAATCAGATACTGAGACGCTGCTCCTCAAAATCAGATACCGAGACACTGCTCCTTTAAATCAGATACTGAGACACTGCTCCTCTCAAGCAGATACCGAGACACTGCTCCTCTAAATCAGATACCGAGACACTGCTCCTCTAAATCAGATACTGAGACACTGCTCCTCTAAATCAGATACCGAGGCACTGCTCCTCTAAATCTGAAACCGAGACGCTGCTCCTCTCAAGCAGATACCGAGACACTGCTCCACTAAATCAAATTCCGGGACACTGCTCCTCTAGATCAGATACCGAGACACTGCTCCTCTAAATCAGTTACCGAGACACTGCTCCTTTAAATCAGATACCGAGACACTGCTCCCCTAAATCAGATACCGAGACACTGCTCCTCTAAATCAGATACCGAGACACTGCTCCTCTAAATCAGATACCGAGACACTGCTCCTCTAAATCTGATACCGAGACACTGCTCCTCTAAATCAGATACTGAGACACTGCTCCTTTAAATCAGATACTGAGACACTGCTCCTTTAAATCAGATACTGAGACACTGCTCCTCTAAAGCAGATACCGAGACACTGCTCCTCTAAATCAGATGCTGAGACACTGCTCCTCTAAATCAGATACTGAGACACTGCTCCTCTAAATCAGATACTGAGACACTGCTCCTTTAAATCAGATACTGAGACACTGCTCCTCTAAATCAGATACCGAGACACTGCTCCTCTAAATCAGATACCGATACATTGCTCCTCTAAATCAGATACTGAGACACTGCTCCTCTAAATCAGATACTGAGACACTGCTCCTCTAAATCAGATACTGAGACACTGCTCCTCTAAATCAGATACTGAGACATAGCTCCTCTAAATCAGATACCGAGACACTGCTCCTTTAAATCAGATACCGAGACACTGGTCCTCTAAATCTGATGCAGAGACACTGCTCCTTTAAATCAGAGACAGAGACACTGCTCCTTTAAATCAGATACCGAGAAGCTGCTCCTCTAAATCAGATACCAAGACACTGCGCCTCTAAATCAGATACCAAGACACTGCTCCTCTAAATCAGATACTGACACAATGCTCCTCTAAATCAGATACCGAGACACTGCTCCTCTAAATCAGATACCGATACATTGCTCCTCTAAATCAGATACTGAGACATAGCTCCTCTAAATCAGATACCGAGACACTGCTCCTCTAAATCAGATACTGACACAATGCTCCTCTAAATCCGATACCGATACATTGCTCCTCTAAATCAGATACTGAGACATAGCTCCTCTAAATCAGATACCAAGACACTGCTCCTCTAAATCAGATACTGACACAATGCTCCTCTAAATCAGATACCGAGACACTGCTCCTCTAAATCAGATACTGAGACACTGCTCCTCTAAATCAGATACTGAGACACTGCTCCTCCAAATCAGATACTGAGACATAACTCCTCTAAATCAGATAGAGAGACACTGCTCCTTTAAATCAGATACCGAGACACTGCGCCTCTAAATCAGATACCAAGACACTGCTCCTCTAAATCAGATACTGACACAATGCTCCTCTAAATCAGATACCGAGACACTGCTCCTCTAAATCAGATACCGAGACACTGCTCCTCTAAATCTGATACCGAGACACTGCTCCTCTAAATCAGATACTGAGACACTGCTCCTTTAAATCAGATACGGAGACACTGCTCCTTTAAATCAGATACCGAGACACTGCTCCTCTAAAGCAGATACCGAGACACTGCTCCTCTAAATCAGATACCGAGACACTGCTCCTCTAAATCAGATGCTGAGACACTGCTTCTCTAAATCAGATACTGAGACACTGCTCCTCTAAATCAGATACTGAGACACTGCTCCTTTAAATCAGATACTGAGACACTGCTCCTCTAAATCAGATACCGAGACACTGCTCCTCGAAATCAGATACCGATACATTGCTCCTCTAAATCAGATACTGAGACACCGCTCCTCTAAATCAGATACTGAGGCACTGCTCCTCTAAATCAGATACGGAGACACTGCTCCTCTAAATCAGATACTGAGACATAGCTCCTCTAAATCAGATACCGAGACACTGCTCCTTTAAATCAGATACCGAGACACTGGTCCTCTAAATCTGATACAGAGACACTGCTCCTTTAAATCAGAGACAGAGACACTGCTCCTTTAAATCAGATACCGAGAAGCTGCTCCTCTAAATCAGATACCAAGACACTGCGCCTCTAAATCAGATACCAAGACACTGCTCCTCTAAATCAGATACTGACACAATGCTCCTCTAAATCAGATACCGAGACACTGCTCCTCTAAATCAGATACCGATACATTGCTCCTCTAAATCAGATACTGAGACATAGCTCCTCTAAATCAGATACCGAGACACTGCTCCTCTAAATCAGATACTGACACAATGCTCCTCTAAATCCGATACCGATACATTGCTCCTCTAAATCAGATACTGAGACATAGCTCCTCTAAATCAGATACCAAGACACTGCTCCTCTAAATCAGATACTGACACAATGCTCCTCTAAATCAGATACCGAGACACTGCTCCTCTAAATCAGATACTGAGACACTGCTCCTCTAAATCAGATACTGAGACACTGCTCCTCCAAATCAGATACTGAGACATAACTCCTCTAAATCAGATAGAGAGACACTGCTCCTTTAAATCAGATACCGAGACACTGGTCCTCTAAATCTGATGCAGAGACACTGCTCCTTTAAATCAGAGACAGAGACACTGCTCCTTTAAATCAGATACCGAGAAGCTGCTCCTCTAAATCAGATACCAAGACACTGCGCCTCTAAATCAGATACCAAGACACTGCTCCTCTAAATCAGATACTGACACAATGCTCCTCTAAATCAGATACCGAGACACTGCTCCTCTAAATCAGATACCGAGACACTGCTCCTCTAAATCTGATACCGAGACACTGCTCCTCTAAATCAGATACTGAGACACTGCTCCTTTAAATCAGATACTGAGACACTGCTCCTTTAAATCAGATACCGAGACACTGCTCCTCTAAAGCAGATACCGAGACACTGCTCCTCTAAATCAGATACCGAGACACTGCTCCTCTAAATCAGATGCTGAGACACTGCTTCTCTAAATCAGATACTGAGACACTGCTCCTCTAAATCAGATACTGAGACACTGCTCCTTTAAATCAGATACTGAGACACTGCTCCTCTAAATCAGATACCGAGACACTGCTCCTCGAAATCAGATACCGATACATTGCTCCTCTAAATCAGATACTGAGACACCGCTCCTCTAAATCAGATACTGAGGCACTGCTCCTCTAAATCAGATACGGAGACACTGCTCCTCTAAATCAGATACTGAGACATAGCTCCTCTAAATCAGATACCGAGACACTGCTCCTTTAAATCAGATACCGAGACACTGGTCCTCTAAATCTGATGCAGAGACACTGCTCCTTTAAATCAGAGACAGAGACACTGCTCCTTTAAATCAGATACCGAGAAGCTGCTCCTCTAAATCAGATACCAAGACACTGCTCCTCTAAATCAGATACCGAGACACTGGTCCTCTAAATCTGATGCAGAGACACTGCTCCTTTAAATCAGAGACAGAGACACTGCTCCTTTAAATCAGATACCAAGACACTGCGCCTCTAAATCAGATACCAAGACACTGCTCCTCTAAATCAGATACTGACACAATGCTCCTCTAAATCAGATACCGAGACACTGCTCCTTTAAATCAGATACCGAGACACTGCTCCTCTAAATCAGATACTGAGACACTGCCCCTCTAAATCAGATACTGAGACACTGCTCCTCTAAATCTGATACTGAGACACTGCTCCTTTAAATCAGATACCGAGACACTGCTCCTCTAAATCAGATACTGAGACACTGCTCCTCTAAATCAGATACCGAGACACTGCTCCTCTAAATCAGATACCGAGACACTGCTCCTCTAAATCAGATACTGAGACACTGCTCCTCTAAATCTGATACTGAGACACTGCTCCTTTAAATCAGATACCGAGACACTGCTCCTCTAAATCAGATACTGAGACACTGCTCCTCTAAATCAGATACTGAGACACTGCTCCTCTAAATCAGATACTGAGGCACTGCTCCTCTAAATCTGATACTGAGACTCTGCTCCTTTAAATCAGATACCGAGACACTGCTCCTCTAAATCAGATACTGAGACACTGCTCCTCTAAATCAGATACCGAGACACTGCTCCTCTAAATCAGATACTGAGACACTGCTCCTCGAAATCAGATACCGAGACACTGCTCCTCGAAATCAGATTAAGAGACACTGCTCCTCTAAATCAGATACTGAGACACTGCTCCTCTAAATCAGATACTGAGACATTGCTCCTCTAAATCAGATACCGAGACACTGCTACTTTAAATCAGATACCGAGACACTGGTCCTGTAAATCTGATACAGAGACACTGCTCCTTTAAATCAGATACAGAGACACTGCTCATTTAAATCAGATACTGAGAAGCTGCTCCTCTAAATCAGATACTGAGACACTGCGCCTCTAAATCAGATACCAAGTCACTGCTCCTCTAAATCAGATACTGACACACTGCTCCTCTAAATCAGATACCGAGACACTGCTCCTTTAAATCAGATACTGAGACACTGCTCCTCTAAATCAGATACTGAGACACTGCATCTCTAAATCAGATACCGAGACGCTGCTCCTCTAAATCTGATACCGAGACACTGCTCCTCTAAATCAGATACTGAGACACTGCATCTCTAAATCAGATACCGAGACGCTGCTCCTCTAAATCTGATACCGAGACACTGCATCTCTAAATCAGATACCGAGACGCTGCTCCTCCAAATAAAATACCGGGACACTGCTCCTCTAAATCAGATACCAAGACACTGCTCCTCTAAATCAGATACCGAGACACTGCTCCTCTAAATCACATACCGAGACACTGCTCCTCTAAATCAGATACTGAGACACTGCTCCTTTAAATCAGATACAGAGACACTGCTCATTTAAATCAGATACTGAGAAGCTGCTCCTCTAAATCAGATACTGAGACACTGCGCCTCTAAATCAGATACCAAGTCACTGCTCCTCTAAATCAGATACTGACACACTGCTCCTCTAAATCAGATACCGAGACACTGCTCCTTTAAATCAGATACTGAGACACTGCTCCTCTAAATCAGATACTGAGACACTGCATCTCTAAATCAGATACCGAGACGCTGCTCCTCTAAATCTGATACCGAGACACTGCTCCTCTAAATCAGATACTGAGACACTGCATCTCTAAATCAGATACCGAGACGCTGCTCCTCTAAATCTGATACCGAGACACTGCATCTCTAAATCAGATACCGAGACACGGCTCCTCTAAATCAGATACCAAGACACTGCTCCTCGAAATCAGATACCGAGACACTGCTCCTCTAAATCAGATACCGAGACACTGCTCCTCTAAATCAGATACCGAGACACTGCTCCTCTAAATCAGATACCGAGACACTGCACCTCTAAATCAGATACCGAGACACTGCTGCTCTAAATCAGATACTGAGACACTGCTCCTCTAAATCAGATACTGAGACACTGCTGCTCTAAATCAGATACTGAGACACTGCTCCTCTAATTCAGATCCCGAGACGCTGCTCCTCGAAATCAGATACCGAGACACTGCTCCTCTAAATCAGATACCGAGACACTGCTCCTCTAAATCAGATACCGAGACACTGCTCCTCTAAATCAGATACCGAGACACTGCACCTCTAAATCAGATACCGAGACACTGCTGCTCTAAATCAGATACTGAGACACTGCTCCTCTAAATCAGATACTGAGACACTGCTGCTCTAAATCAGATACTGAGACACTGCTCCTCTAAATCAGATACTGAGACACTGCTCCTCTAAATCAGATACTGAGACACTGCTGCTCTAAATCAGATACTGAGACACTGCTCCTCTAATTCAGATCCCGAGACGCTGCTCCTCTAAATCAAATACCGGGACACTGCTCCTCTAAATCAGATACCGAGACACTGCTCCTCTAAATCAGATACCAAGACACTGCTCCTCTAAATCAGATACCGAGACACTGCTCCTCTAAATCAGATACTGAGACACTGCTCCTCTAAATCAGAAACCGAGACACTGCTCCTCTAAATCAGATACCGAGACACTGCTCCTCTAAATCAGATACTGAGACACTGCTCCTCTAAATCAGATACTGAGACACTGCTGCTCTAAATCAGATACTGAGACACTGCTCCTCTAATTCAGATCCCGAGACGCTGCTCCTCTAAATCAAATACCGGGACACTGCTCCTCTAAATCAGATACCGAGACACTGCTCCTCTAAATCAGATACCAAGACACTGCTCCTCTAAATCAGATACTGAGACACTGCTCCTCTAAATCAGATACCGAGACACTGCTCCTCTAAATCAGATACTGAGACACTGCTCCTCTAAATCAGATACCGAGACACTGCTCCTCTAATTCAGATCCCGAGACGCTGCTCCTCTAAATCAGATACTGAGACACTGCTCCTCTAATTCAGATCCCGAGACGCTGCTCCTCAAAATCAGATCCCGAGACGCTGCTCCTCTAAATCAGATACTGAGACACTGCTCCTCTAATTCAGATACTGAGACGCTGCTCCTCTAAATCAAATACCGGGACACTGCTCCTCTAATTCAGATACCGAGACACTGCTCCTCTAAATCTGATACCGAGACACTGCTCCTCTAAATCAGATACTGAGACACTGCTCCTCTAAATCAGATACCGATACATTGCTCCTCTAAATCAGATACTGAGACACTGCTCCTCTAAATCAGATACTGAGACACTGCTCCTCTAAATCAGATACTGAGACACTGCTCCTCTAAATCAGATACTGAGACATAGCTCCTCTAAATCAGATACCGAGACACTGCTCGTTTAAATCAGATACCGAGACACTGGTCCTCTAAATCTGATGCAGAGACACTGCTCCTTTAAATCAGAGACAGAGACACTGCTCCTTTAAATCAGATACCGAGAAGCTGCTCCTCTAAATCAGATACCAAGACACTGCGCCTCTAAATCAGATACCAAGACACAGCTCCTCTAAATCAGATACTGACACAATGCTCCTCTAAATCAGATACCGAGACACTGCTCCTCTAAATCAGATACCGATACATTGCTCCTCTAAATCAGATACTGAGACACTGCTCCTCTAAATCAGATACTGAGACACTGCTCCTCCAAATCAGATACTGAGACATAACTCCTCGAAATCAGATACCGAGACACTGCTCCTTTAAATCAGATACCGAGACACTGGTCCTCTAAATCTGATGCAGAGACACTGCTCCTTTAAATCACAGACAGAGACACTGCTCCTTTAAATCAGATACCGAGAAGCTGCTCCTCTAAATCAGATACCAAGACACTGCGCCTCTAAATCAGATGCCAAGACACTGCTCCTCTAAATCAGATACTGACACAATGCTCCTCTAAATCAGATACCGAGACACTGCTCCTCTAAATCAGATACCGAGACACTGCTCCTCTAAATCTGATACCGAGACACTGCTCCTCTAAATCAGATACTGAGACACTGCTCCTTTAAATCAGATACTGAGACACTGCTCCTTTAATTCAGATACTGAGACACTGCTCCTCTAAAGCAGATACCGAGACACTGCTCCTCTAAATCAGATACCGAGACACTGCTCCTCTAAATCAGATGCTGAGACACTGCTTCTCTAAATCAGATACTGAGACACTGCTCCTCTAAATCAGATACTGAGACACTGCTCCTTTAAATCAGATACTGAGACACTGCTCCTCTAAATCAGATACTGAGACACTGCTCCTCGAAATCAGATACCGATACATTGCTCCTCTAAATCAGATACTGAGACACTGCTCCTCTAAATCAGATACTGAGACACTGCTCCTCTAAATCAGATACTGAGACACTGCTCCTCTAAATCAGATACTGAGACACTGCTCCTCGAAATCTGATACCGATACATTGCTCCTCTAAATCAGATACCGAGACACTGCTCCTTTAAATCAGATACTGAGACACTGCTCCTCTAAATCAGATACTGAGACACTGCTCCTCTAAATCAGAGACAGAGACACTGCTCCTTTAAATCAGATAGCGAGAAGCTGCTCCTCTAAATCAGATACCAAGACACTGCGCCTCTAAATCAGATACCAAGACACTGCTCCTCTAAATCAGATACTGACACAATGCTCCTCTAAATCAGATACCGAGACACTGCTCCTTTAAATCAGATACCGAGCCACTGCTCCTCTAAATCAGATACTGAGACACTGCCCCTCTAAATCAGATACTGAGGCACTGCTCCTCTAAATCTGATACTGAGACACTGCTCCTTTAAATCAGATACCGAGACACTGCTCCTCTAAATCAGATACTGAGACACTGCTCCTCTAAATCAGATACCGAGACACTGCTCCTCTAAATCAGATACCGAGACACTGCTCCTCTAAATCAGATACTGAGACACTGCTCCTCTAAATCTGATACTGAGACACTGCTCCTTTAAATCAGATACCGAGACACTGCTCCTCTAAATCAGATACTGATACACTGCTCCTCTAAATCAGATACTGAGACACTGCTCCTCTAAATCAGATACTGAGGCACTGCTCCTCTAAATCTGATACTGAGACACTGCTCCTTTAAATCAGATACCGAGACACTGCTCCTCTAAATCAGATACTGAGACACTGCTCCTCTAAATCAGATACCGAGACAATGCTCCTCTAAATCAGAAACCGAGACGCTGCACCTCGAATTCAGATACTGAGACACTGCTCCTCTAAGTCAGATACTGAGACACTGCTCCTCTAAATCAGAAACCGAGACGCTGCACCTCGAATTCAGATACTGAGACACTGCTCCTCTAAGTCAGATACTGAGACACTGCTCCTCTAAATCAGATACCGCGACACTGCTCCTCTAAATCAGATACTGAGACACTGCTCCTCTAAATCAGATACCGAGACATTGCTCCTCGAAATCAGATTAAGAGACACTGCTCCTCTAAATCAGATACTGAGACACTGCTCCTCTAAATCAGATACTGAGACATTGCTCCTCTAAATCAGATACCGAGACACTGCTACTTTAAATCAGATACCGAGACACTGGTCCTCTAAATCTGATACAGAGACACTGCTCCTTTAAATCAGATACAGAGACACTGCTCATTTAAATCAGATACCGAGAAGCTGCTCCTCTAAATCAGATACTGAGACACTGCGCCTCTAAATCAGATACCAAGTCACTGCTCCTCTAAATCAGATACTGACACACTGCTCCTCTAAATCAGATACCGAGACACTGCTCCTTTAAATCAGATACTGAGACACTGCTCCTCTAAATCAGATACTGAGACACTGCATCTCTAAATCAGATACCGAGACGCTGCTCCTCTAAATCAAATACCGAGACGCTGCTCCTCTAAATCAGATATTGAGACACTGCTCCTCTAAATCTGATACCGAGACACTGCTCCTCTAAATCTGATACAGAGACGCTGCTCCTCCAAATCAAATACCGGGACACTGCTCCTCTAAATCAGATACTGAGACACTGCTCCTTTAAATCAGATATTGAGACATTGCTCCTCTAAATCCGATACCGAGACACTGCTCCTCTAAATCAGATACCGAGAGACTGCTCCTCTAAATCACATACCGAGACACTGCTCCTCTAAATCAGATACCGAGTCACTGCTTCTCTAAATCAGATACCGAGACACGGCTCCTCTAAATCAGATACCAAGACACTGCTCCTCTAAATCAGATACCGAGACACTGCTCCTCTAAATCAGATACCGAGACGCTGCTCCTCTAAATCAAATAACGGGACACTGCTCCTCTAAATCAGATACTGAGACACTGCTCCTCTAAATCAGATACCGAGACACTGCTCCTCTAAATCAGATACCGAGACACTGCACCTCTAAATCAGATACCGAGACACTGCTCCTCTAAATCAGATACTGAGACACTGCTGTTCTAAATCAGATACCGAGACACTGCTCCTCTAAATCAGATACTGAGACACTGCTCCTCTAAATCAGAAACCGAGACGCTGCTCCTCGAAATCAGATACTGAGACACTGCTCCTCTAAGTCAGATACCGAGACACTGCTCCTCTAAGTCAGATACCGAGACACTGCTCCTCTAAATCAGATACCGAGACACTGCACCTCTAAATCAGATACCGAGACACTGCACCTCTAAATCAGATACTGAGACACTGCTGCTCTAAATCAGATACCGAGACACTGCTCCTCTAAATCAGATACCGAGACACTGCTCCTCTAAATCAGATACCGAGACACTGCACCTCTAAATCAGATACCGAGACACTGCTTCTCTAAATCAGATACCGAGACACGGCTCCTCTAAATCAGATACCAAGACACTGCTCCTCTAAATCAGATACCGAGACACTGCTCCTCTAAATCAGATACCGAGACACTGCTCCTCTAAATCAGATACCGAGACACTGCACCTCTAAATCAGATACCGAGACACTGCTCCTCTAAATCAGATACTGAGACACTGCTGCTCTAAATCAGATACTGAGACACTGCTCCTTTAAATCAGATACTGAGACACTGCTCCTCTAAATCAGATACTGAGACACTGATCCTCTAAATCAGATACTGAGACGCTGCTCCTCTAAATCAGATACCGAGACACTGCTCCTTTAAATCAGATACTGTGACACTGCTCCTCTAAAGCAGATACCGAGACACTGCTCCTCTAAATCAGATACTGAGACACTGCTCCTCTAAATCAGAAACCGAGACGCTGCTCCTCGAAATCAGATAATGAGACACTGCTCCTCTAAGTCAGATACTGAGACGCTGCTCCTCTAAATCAAATACCGGGACACTGCTCCTCTGAATCAGATACTGAGACACTGCTCCTCGAAATCAGATACCGAGACACTGCTCCTCTAAATCAGATACCGAGACACTGCTCATCTAAATCAGATACCGAGACACTGCTCCTCTAAATCAGATACCGAGACACTGCTCCTCTAAATCAGATACCGAGACACTGCTCCTCTAAATCAGATACCGAGACACTGCTCCTCTAAATCAAATACCGGGACACTGCTCATTTAAATCAGATACTGAGACGCTGCTCCTCTAAATCAGATACCGAGACACTGCTCCTCTAAATCAGATACCGAGACACTGCTCCTCTAAATCAGATACTGAGACACTGCTCCTCTAAATCAGATACCGAGACACTGCTCCTCTAAATCAAATACCGGGACACTGCTCATTTAAATCAGATACTGAGACGCTGCTCCTCTAAATCAGATACCGAGACACTGCTCCTTTAAATCAGATACTGAGTCACTGCTCCTCTAAAGCAGATACCGAGACACTGCTCCTCTAAATAAGATACTGAGACACTGCTCCTCTAAATCCGATACTGAGACACTGCTCCTCTAAATCAGATAACGAGACACTGCTCCTCTAAATCTGATACCGAGACACTGCTCCTCTAAATCTGATACCGAGACACTGCTCCTCTAAATCAGATACCGAGACACTGCTCCTCTAAATCAGATACCGAGACACTGCTCCTCTAAATCAGATACCGCGTCACTGCTCTTTTAAATCAGATACCGAGACACTGCTCCTCTAAATCAGATACTGAGACACTGCTCCTCTAAATCAGATACCGAGACACTGCTCCTCTAAATCAGATACCGAGACACTGCTCCTCTAAATCTGATACCGAGACACTGCTCCTCTAAATCAGATACTGAGACACTGCTCCTTTAAATCAGATACTGAGACACTGCTCCTTTAAATCAGATACTGAGACACTGCTCCTCTAAATCAGATACCGAGAAACTGCTCCTCTAAATCAGATACCGAGACACTGCTCCTCTAAATCAGATACTGAGACACTGCTCCTCTAAATCAGATACTGAGACACTGCTCCTTTAAATCAGATACTGAGACACTGCTCCTCTAAATCAGATACCGAGACACTGCTCCTCCAAATCAGATACCGAGACACTGCTCCTCTAAATCAGATACTGAGACACTGCTCCTCTAAATCAGATACTGAGAAACTGCTCCTCTAAATCAGAAACCGAGACGCTGCTCCTCGAAATCAGTGACTGAGACACTGCTCCTCTAAGTCAGATACCGAGACGCTGCTCCTCTAAGTCAGATACCGAGACACTGCTCCTCTAAATCAGATACCGAGACACTGCTCCTCTAAATCAGATACTGAGACACTGCTCCTCTAAATCAGATACCGAGACACTGCTCCACTGAATCAGATACTGAGACACTGCTCCTCTAAATCAGATACTGAGACACTGCTCCTTCAAATCAGATACTGAGACACTGCTCCTATAAATCAGATACTGAGACACTGATCCTCTAAATCAGATACTGAGACACTGCTCCTCTAAATCAGAAACCGAGACGCTGCTCCTCGAAATCAGATACTGAGACACTGCTCCTCTAAGTCAGATACTGAGACGCTGCTCCTCTAAATCAAATACCGGGACACTGCTCCTCTAAATCAGATACCGAGACACTGCTCCTCTAAATCAGATACCGAGACACTGCTCATCTAAATCAGATACCGAGACACTGCTCCTCTAAATCAGATACCGATACACCGCTCCTCTAAATCAGATACCGAGACACTGCTCCTCTAAATCAGATACCGAGACGCTGCTCCTCTAAATCAAATACCGGGACACTGCTCCTTTAAATCAGATACTGAGACGCTGCTCCTCTAAATCAGATACCGAGACACTGCTCCTTTAAATCAGATACTGAGACACTGCTCCTCTAAAGCAGATACCGAGACACTGCTCCTCTAAATCAGATACCGATACACCGCTCCTCTAAATCAGATACTGAGACACTGCTCCTCTAAATCAGATACCGAGACACTGCTCCTTTAAATCAGATACTGAGACACTGCTCCTCTAAATCCGATACTGAGACACTGCTCCTCTAAATCAGATACCGAGACACTGCTCCTCTAAATCAGATACCACGTCACTGCTCCTTTAAATCAGATACCGAGTCACTGCTCCTCTAAATCAGATACTGAGACACTGCTCCTCTAAATCAGATACCGAGACACTGCTCCTCTAAAGCAGATACCGAGACACTGCTCCTTTAAATCAGATACCGATACACTGCTCCTCGAAATCAGATACCGAGACACTGCTCCTCTAAAGCAGATACCGAGACACTGCTCCTCTAAATCAAATACCGGGACACTGCTCCTCTAAATCAGATACCGAGACACTGCTCCTCTAAATCAGATACTGAGACACTGCTCCTCTAAATCAGATACCGATACACTGCTCCTCTAAATCAGATACCGAGACACTGCTCCTCTAAATCAGATACCGATACACTGCTCCTCTAAATCAAATACCGGGACACTGCTCCTCTAAATCAGATACCGAGACACTGCTCCTCTAAATCAGATACCGCGTCACTGCTCCTTTAAATCAGATACCGAGACACTGCTCCTCTAAATCAGATACTGAGACACTGCTCCTCTAAATCAGATACCGAGACACTGCTCCTCTAAAGCAGATACCGAGACACTGCTCCTCTAAATCAGATACCGATACACTGCTCCTCTAAATCAGATACCGAGACACTGCTCCTCTAAATCAGATACCGAGACACTGCTCCTCTAATTGTGATACCGAGACACTGCTCCTCTAAATCAGTTACTGAGACACTGCTCCTTTAAATCAGATAATGAGACACTGCTCCTCTAAAGCAGATACCGAGACACTGCTCCTCGAAATCAGATACCGAGACACTGCTCCTCTAAATCAGATGCTGAGACACTGCTCCTCTAAATCAGATACTGAGACACTGCTCCTCTAAATCAGATACTGAGACACTGCTCCTTTAAATCAGATACTGAGACACTGCTCCTCTAAATCAGATACCGAGACACTGCTCCTCTAAATCAGCTACCGAGACACTGCTCCTCTAAATCAGATACCGAGACACTGCTCCTCGAAATCAGATACCGATACATTGCTCCTCTAAATCAGATACTGAGACACTGCTCCTCTAAATCAGATACTGAGACACTGCTCCACTAAATCAGATACTGAGACACTGCTCCTCTAAATCAGATACTGAGACATAGCTCCTCTAAATCAGATACCGAGACACTGCTCCTTTAAATCAGATACCGAGACACTGGTCCTCTAAATCAGATACCGAGACACTGCTCCTCTAAATCAGATACCGAGACACTGCTCCTCGAAATCAGTGACTGAGACACTGCTCCTCTAAGTCAGATACCGAGACGCTGCTCCTCTAAGTCAGATACCGAGACACTGCTCCTCTAAATCAGATACCGAGACACTGCTCCTCTAAATCAGATACTGAGACACTGCTCCTCTAAATCAGATACCGAGACACTGCTCCACTGAATCAGATACTGAGACACTGCTCCTCTAAATCAGATACTGAGACACTGCTCCTTCAAATCAGATACTGAGACACTGCTCCTCTAAATCAGATACTGAGACACTGATCCTCTAAATCAGATACTGAGACACTGCTCCTCTAAATCAGAAACCGAGACGCTGCTCCTCGAAATCAAATACCGGGACACTGCTCCTCTAAATCAGATACCGAGACACTGCTCCTCTAAATCAGATACCGAGACACTGCTCATCTAAATCAGATACCGAGACACTGCTCCTCTAAATCAGATACCGATACACCGCTCCTCTAAATCAGATACCGAGACACTGCTCCTCTAAATCAGATACCGAGACGCTGCTCCTCTAAATCAAATACCGGGACACTGCTCCTTTAAATCAGATACTGAGACGCTGCTCCTCTAAATCAGATACCGAGACACTGCTCCTTTAAATCAGATACTGAGACACTGCTCCTCTAAAGCAGATACCGAGACACTGCTCCTCTAAATCAGATACCGATACACCGCCCCTCTAAATCAGATACTGAGACACTGCTCCTCTAAATCAGATACCGAGACACTGCTCCTTTAAATCAGATACTGAGACACTGCTCCTCTAAATCCGATACTGAGACACTGCTCCTCTAAATCAGATACCGAGACACTGCTCCTCTAAATCAGATACCGCGTCACTGCTCCTTTAAATCAGATACCGAGTCACTGCTCCTCTAAATCAGATACTGAGACACTGCTCCTCTAAATCAGATACCGAGACACTGCTCCTCTAAAGCAGATACCGAGACACTGCTCCTTTAAATCAGATACCGATACACTGCTCCTCTAAATCAGATACCGAGACACTGCTCCTCTAAAGCAGATACCGAAACACTGCTCCTCTAAATCAAATACCGGGACACTGCTCCTCTAAATCAGATACCGAGACACTGCTCCTCTAAATCAGATACTGAGACACTGCTCCTCTAAATCAGATACCGATACACTGCTCCTCTAAATCAGATACCGAGACACTGCTCCTCTAAATCAGATACCGATACACTGCTCCTCTAAATCAAATACCGGGACACTGCTCCTCTAAATCAGATGCCGAGACACTGCTCCTCTAAATCAGATACCGCGTCACTGCTCCTTTAAATCAGATACCGAGACACTGCTCCTCTAAATCAGATACTGAGACACTGCTCCTCTAAATCAGATACCGAGACACTGCTCCTCTAAAGCAGATACCGAGACACTGCTCCTCTAAATCAGATACCGATACACTGCTCCTCTAAATCAGATACCGAGACACTGCTCCTCTAAATCAGATACCGAGACACTGCTCCTCTAATTGTGATACCGAGACACTGCTCCTCTAAATCAGATACTGAGACACTGCTCCTTTAAATCAGATAATGAGACACTGCTCCTCTAAAGCAGATACCGAGACACTGCTCCTCGAAATCAGATACCGAGACACTGCTCCTCTAAATCAGATGCTGAGACACTGCTCCTCTAAATCAGATACTGAGACACTGCTCCTCTAAATCAGATACTGAGACACTGCTCCTCTAAATCAGATACCGAGACACTGCTCCTCTAAATCAGCTACCGAGACACTGCTCCTCTAAATCAGATACCGAGACACTGCTCCTCGAAATCAGATACCGATACATTGCTCCTCTAAATCAGATACTGAGACACTGCTCCTCTAAATCAGATACTGAGACACTGCTCCACTAAATCAGATACTGAGACACTGCTCCTCTAAATCAGATACTGAGACATAGCTCCTCTAAATCAGATACCGAGACACTGCTCCTTTAAATCAGATACCGAGACACTGGTCCTCTAAATCAGATACCGAGACACTGCTCCTCTAAATCAGATACCGAGACACTGCTCCTCTAAATCAGATACCGAGACACTGCTCCTCTAATTGTGATACCGAGACACTGCTCCTCTAAATCAGATACTGAGAAACTGCTCCTTTAAATCAGATAATGAGACACTGCTCCTCTAAATCAGATACCGAGACATTGCTCCTCTAAATCACATACCGAGTCAGTGCTCCTCTAAATCAGATACCGAGTCACTGCTTCTCTAAATCAGATACCGAGACACTGGTCCTCTAAATCAGATACCAAGACACTGCTCCTTTAAATCAGATACCGAGACACTGCTCCTCTAAATCAGATACCGAGACACTGCTCCTCTAAATCAGATACCGAGACACTGCTCCTCTAAATCAGATACCGAGACACTGCTCCTCTAAATCAGATGCCGAGACACTGCTCCTCTAAATCAGATACTGAGACACTGCTCCTCTAAATCAGATACTGAGAAACTGCTCCTCTAAATCAGAAACCGAGACACTGCTCCTCTAAATCAGATACTGAGAAACTGCTCCTCTAAATCAGAAACCGAGACGCTGCTCCTCGAAATCAGATACTGAGACACTGCTCCTCTAAGTCAGATACCGAGACACTGCTCCTCTAAGTCAGATACCGAGACACTGCTCCTCTAAATCAGATACCGAGACACTGCTCCACTGAATCAGATACTGAGACACTGCTCCTCTAAATCAGATACTGAGACACTGCTCCTCTAAATCAGATACCGAGACACTGCTCCACTGAATCAGATACTGAGACACTGCTCCTCGAAATCAGATACTGAGACACTGCTCCTTCAAATCAGATACTGAGACACTGCTCCTCTAAATCAGATACTGAGACACTGATCCTCTAAATCAGATACTGAGACACTGCTCCTCTAAATCAGATACCGAGACACTGCTCCTCGAAATCAGATACTGAGACACTGCTCCTCTAAGTCAGATACTGAGACGCTGCTCCTCTCAATCAAATACCGGGACACTGCTCCTCTAAATCAGATACCGAGACACTGCTCCTCTAAATCAGATACTGAGACACTGCTCCTCTAAGTCAGATACCGAGACGCTGCTCCTCTAAATCAAATACCGGGACACTGCTCCTCTAAATCAGATACCGAGACACTGCTCCTCTAAATCAGATACCAAGACACTGCTCCTCTAAATCAGATACCGAGACGCTGCTCCTCTAAATCAAATAACGGGACACTGCTCCTCTAAATCAGATACCGAGACACTGCTCCTCTAAATCAGATACCGAGACATTGCTCCTCTAAATCAGATACCGAGACACTGCTCCTCTAAATCAGATACCGAGACACTGCTCCTCTAAATGTGATACCGAGACACTGCTCCTCTAAAGCAGATACCGAGACAATGCTCCTCTAAATCAGATACCGATACACTGCTCCTCTAAATCAAATACCGGGACACTGCTCCTCTGAATCAGATACCGAGACACTGCTCCTCTAAATCAGATACCGCGTCACTGCTCCTTTAAATCAGATACCGAGACACTGCTCCTCTAAATCAGATACTGAGACACTGCTCCTCTAAATCAGATACCGAGACACTGTTCCTCTAAAGCAGATACCGAGACACTGCTCCTCTAAATCAGATACCGATACACTGCTCCTCTAAATCAGATACCGAGACACTGCTCCTCTAAATCAGATACCGAGACACTGCTCCTCTAATTGTGATACCGAGACACTGCTCCTCTAAATCAGATACTGAGACACTGCTCCTTTAAATCAGATAATGAGACACTGCTCCTCTAAAGCAGATACCGAGACACTGCTCCTCGAAATCAGATACCGAGACACTGCTCCTCTAAATCAGATGCTGAGACACTGCTCCTCTAAATCAGATACTGAGACACTGCTCCTCTAAATCAGATACTGAGACACTGCTCCTTTAAATCAGATACTGAGACACTGCACCTCTAAATCAGATACCGAGACACTGCTCCTCGAAATCAGATACCGATACATTGCTCCTCTAAATCAGATACTGAGACACTGCTCCTCTAAATCAGATACTGAGACATTGCTCCATTAAATCAGATACTGAGACACTGCTCCTCTAAATCAGATACTGAGACATAGCTCCTCTAAATCAGATACCGAGACACTGCTCCTTTAAATCAGATACCGAGACACTGGTCCTCTAAATCTGATGCAGAGACACTGCTCCTTTAAATCAGAGACAGAGACACTGCTCCTTTAAATCAGATACCGAGAAGCTGCTCCTCTAAATCAGATACCAAGACATAGCTCCTCTAAATCAGATACCGAGACACTGCTCCTTTAAATCAGATACCGAGACACTGGTCCTCTAAATCTGATGCAGAGACACTGCTCCTTTAAATCAGAGACAGAGACACTGCTCCTTTAAATCAGATACCGAGAAGCTGCTCCTCTAAATCAGATACCAAGACACTGCTCCTCTAAATCAGATAGCAAGACACTGCGCCTCTAAATCAGATACTGAGACACTGCTCCTCTAAATCAGATACCGAGACACTGCTCCTTTAAATCAGATACCGAGACACTGCTCCTCTAAATCAGATACTGAGACACTGCCCCTCTAAATCTGATACTGAGGCACTGCTCCTCTAAATCTGATACTGAGACACTGCTCCTTTAAATCAGATACCGAGACACTGCTCCTCTAAATCAGATACTGAGACACTGCTCCTCTAAATCAGATACCGAGACACTGCTCCTCTAAATCAGATACCGAGACACTGCTCCTCTAAATCAGATACTGAGACACTGCTCCTCTAAATCTGATACTGAGACACTGCTCCTTTAAATCAGATACCGAGACACTGCTCCTCTAAATCAGATACTGAGACACTGCTCCTCTAAATCAGATACTGAGACACTGCTCCTCTAAATCAGATACTGAGGCACTGCTCCTCTAAATCTGATACTGAGACACTGCTCCTTTAAATCAGATACCGAGACACTGCTCCTCTAAATCAGATACTGAGACACTGCTCCTCTAAATCAGATACCGAGACACTGCTCCTCTAAGTCAGATGCTGAGACACTGCTCCTCTAAATCAGATACCGAGACAATGCTCCTCTAAATCAGATACCGAGACACTGCTCCTCTAAATCAGATACTGAGACACTGCTCCTCTAAATCAGATACCGAGACACTGCTCCTCGAAATCAGATTAAGAGACACTGCTCCTCTAAATCAGATACCGAGATGCTGCTCCTCTAAATCAGATACCGAGACACTGCTCCTCTAAATCACATACCGAGTCACTGCTCCTCTAAATCAGATACCGAGTCACTGCTTCTCTAAATCAGATACCGAGACACTGCTCCTCTAAATCAGATACCAAGACACTGCTCCTCTAAATCAGATACCGAGACACTGCTCCTCTAAATCAGATACCGAGACACTGCTCCTCTAAATCAGATACCGAGACACTGCTCCTCTAAATCAGATACCGAGACACTGCTCCTCTAAATCAGATACCGAGACACTGCTCCTCTAAATCAGATGCCGAGACACTGCTCCTCTAAATCAGATACTGAGACACTGCTCCTCTAAATCAGATACTGAGAAACTGCTCCTCTAAATCAGAAACCGAGACACTGCTCCTCTAAATCAGATACTGAGAAACTGCTCCTCTAAATCAGAAACCGAGACGCTGCTCCTCGAAATCAGATACTGAGACACTGCTCCTCTAAGTCAGATACCGAGACACTGCTCCTCTAAGTCAGATACCGAGACACTGCTCCTCTAAATCAGATATCGAGACACTGCTCCTCTAAATCAGATACTGAGACACTGCTCCTCTAAATCAGATACCGAGACACTGCTCCACTGAATCAGATACTGAGACACTGCTCCTCGAAATCAGATACTGAGACACTGCTCCTTCAAATCAGATACTGAGACACTGCTCCTCTAAATCAGATACTGAGACACTGATCCTCTAAATCAGATACTGAGACACTGCTCCTCTAAATCAGATACCGAGACACTGCTCCTCGAAATCAGATACTGAGACACTGCTCCTCTAAGTCAGATACTGAGACGCTGCTCCTCTAAATCAAATACCGGGACACTGCTCCTCTAAATCAGATACCGAGACACTGCTCCTCTAAATCAGATACTGAGACACTGCTCCTCTAAGTCAGATACCGAGACGCTGCTCCTCTAAATCAAATACCAGGACACTGCTCCTCTAAATCAGATACCGAGACACTGCTCCTCTAAATCAGATACCAAGACACTGCTCCTCTAAATCAGATACCGAGACGCTGCTCCTCTAAATCAAATAACGGGACACTGCTCCTCTAAATCAGATACCGAGACACTGCTCCTCTAAATCAGATACCGAGACACTGCTCCTCTAAATCAGATACCGAGACACTGCTCCTCTAAATCAGATACCGAGACACTGCTCCTCTAAATCAGATACTGAGACACTGCTCCTCTAAATCAGATACTGAGAAACTGCTCCTCTAAATCAGAAACCGAGACGCTGCTCCTCGAAATCAGTGACTGAGACACTGCTCCTCTAAGTCAGATACCGAGACGCTGCTCCTCTAAGTCAGATACCGAGACACTGCTCCTCTAAATCAGATACCGAGACACTGCTCCTCTAAATCAGATACCGAGACACTGCTCCTCTAAATCAGATACCGAGACACTGCTCCACTGAATCAGATACTGAGACACTGCACCTCTAAATCAGATACTGAGACACTGCTCCTTCAAATCAGATACTGAGACACTGCTCCTCTAAATCAGATACTGAGACACTGATCCTCTAAATCAGATACTGAGACACTGCTCCTCTAAATCAGAAACCGAGACGCTGCTCCTCGAAATCAGATACTGAGACACTGCTCCTCTAAGTCAGATACTGAGACGCTGCTCCTCTAAATCAAATACCGGGACACTGCTCCTCTAAATCAGATACCGAGACACTGCTCCTCTAAATCAGATACTGAGACACTGCTCATCTAAATCAGATACCGAGACACTGCTCCTCTAAATCAGATACCGATACACCGCTTCTCTAAATCAGATACCGAGACACTGCTCCTCTAAATCAGATACCGAGACGCTGCTCCTCTAAATCAAATACCGGGACACTGCTCCTTTAAATCAGATACTGAGACGCTGCTCCTCTAAATCAGATACCGAGACACTGCTCCTTTAAATCAGATACTGAGACACTGCTCCTCTAAAGCAGATACCGAGACACTGCTCCTCTAAATCAGATACCGATACACCGCTCCTCTAAATCAGATACTGAGACACTGCTCCTCTAAATCAGATACCGAGACACTGCTCCTTTAAATCAGATACTGAGACACTGCTCCTCTAAATCCGATACTGAGACACTGCTCCTCTAAATCAGATTCCGAGACACTGCTCCTCTAAATCAGATACCGCGTCACTGCTCCTTTAAATCAGATACCGAGTCACTGCTCCTCTAAATCAGATACTGAGACACTGCTCCTCTAAATCAGATACCGAGACACTGCTCCTCTAAAGCAGATACCGAGTCTTTGCTCCTTTAAATCAGATACCGATACACTGCTCCTCTAAATCAGATACCGAGACACTGCTCCTCTAAAGCAGATACCGAGACACTGCTCCTCTAAATCAAATACCGGGACACTGCTCCTCTAAATCAGATACCGAGACACTGCTCCTCTAAATCAGATACTGAGACACTGCTCCTCTAAATCAGATACCGATACACTGCTCCTCTAAATCAGATACCGAGACACTGCTCCTCTAAATCAGATACCGATACACTGCTCCTCTAAATCAAATACCGGGACACTGCTCCTCTAAATCAGATACCGAGACACTGCTCCGCTAAATCAGATACCGCGTCACTGCTCCTTTAAATCAGATACCGAGACACTGCTCCTCTAAATCACATACCGAGTCACTGCTTCTCTAAATCAGATACCGAGACACTGCTCCTCTAAATCAGATACCGAGACACTGCTCCTCTAATTGTGATACCGAGACACTGCTCCTCTAAATCAGATACTGAGACACTGCTCCTTTAAATCAGATAATGAGACACTGCTCCTCTAAAGCAGATACCGAGACACTGCTCCTCGAAATCAGATACCGAGACACTGCTCCTCTAAATCAGATGCTGAGACACTGCTCCTCTAAATCAGATACTGAGACACTGCTCCTCTAAATCAGATACTGAGACACTGCTCCTTTAAATCAGATACTGAGACACTGCTCCTCTAAATCAGATACCGAGACACTGCTCCTCTAAATCAGCTACCGAGACACTGCTCCTCTAAATCAGATACCGAGACACTGCTCCTCGAAATCAGATACCGATACATTGCTCCTCTAAATCAGATACTGAGACACTGCTCCTCTAAATCAGATACTGAGACACTGCTCCACTAAATCAGATACTGAGACACTGCTCCTCTAAATCAGATACTGAGACATAGCTCCTCTAAATCAGATACCGAGACACTGCTCCTTTAAATCAGATACCGAGACACTGGTCCTCTAAATCAGATACCGAGACACTGCTCCTCTAAATCAGATACCGAGACACTGCTCCTCTAAATCAGATACCGAGACACTGCTCCTCTAAATCAGATACCGAGACACTGCTCCTCTAATTGTGATACCGAGACACTGCTCCTCTAAATCAGATACTGAGAAACTGCTCCTTTAAATCAGATAATGAGACACTGCTCCTCTAAATCAGATACCGAGACACTGCTCCTCTAAATCACATACCGAGTCAGTGCTCCTCTAAATCAGATACCGAGTCACTGCTTCTCTAAATCAGATACCGAGACACTGCTCCTCTAAATCAGATACCGAGACACTGCTCCTCTAAATCAGATACCGAGACACTGCTCCTCTAAATCAGATACCGAGACACTGCTCCTCTAAATCAGATACCGAGACACTGCTCCTCTAAATCAGATACCGAGACACTGCTCCTCTAAATCAGATACCGAGACACTGCTCCTCTAAATCAGATGCCGAGACACTGCTCCTCTAAATCAGATACTGAGACACTGCTCCTCTAAATCAGATACTGAGAAACTGCTTCTCTAAATCAGAAACCGAGACACTGCTCCTCTAAATCAGATACTGAGAAACTGCTCCTCTAAATCAGAAACCGAGACGCTGCTCCTCGAAATCAGATACTGAGACACTGCTCCTCTAAGTCAGATACCGAGACACTGCTCCTCTAAGTCAGATACCGAGACACTGCTCCTCTAAATCAGATACCGAGACACTGCTCCTCTAAATCAGATACTGAGACACTGCTCCTCTAAATCAGATACCGAGACACTGCTCCTCGAAATCAGATACTGAGACACTGCTCCTTCAAATCAGATACTGAGACACTGCTCCTCTAAATCAGATACTGAGACACTGATCCTCTAAATCAGATACTGAGACACTGCTCCTCTAAATCAGATACCGAGACACTGCTCCTCGAAATCAGATACTGAGACACTGCTCCTCTAAGTCAGATACTGAGACGCTGCTCCTCTAAATCAAATACCGGGACACTGCTCCTCTAAATCAGATACCGAGACACTGCTCCTCTAAATCAGATACCAAGACACTGCTCCTCTAAATCAGATACCGAGACGCTGCTCCTCTAAATCAAATAACGGGACACTGCTCCTCTAAATCAGATACCGAGACACTGCTCCTCTAAATCAGATACCGAGACATTGCTCCTCTAAATCAGATACCGAGACACTGCTCCTCTAAATCAGATACCGAGACACTGCTCCTCTAAATCAGATACCGAGACACTGCTCCTCTAAATCAGATACTGAGACACTGCTCCTCTAAATCAGATACTGAGAAACTGCTCCTCTAAATCAGAAACCGAGACGCTGCTCCTCGAAATCAGTGACTGAGACACTGCTCCTCTAAGTCAGATACCGAGACGCTGCTCCTCTAAGTCAGATACCGAGACACTGCTCCTCTAAATCAGATACCGAGACACTGCTCCTCTAAATCAGATACTGAGACACTGCTCCTCTAAATCAGATACCGAGACACTGCTCCACTGAATCAGATACTGAGACACTGCTCCTCTAAATCAGATACTGAGACACTGCTCCTTCAAATCAGATACTGAGACACTGCTCCTCTAAATCAGATACTGAGACACTGATCCTCTGAATCAGATACTGAGACACTGCTCCTCTAAATCAGATACCGAGACACTGCTCCTCTAAATCACATACTGAGACACTGCTCCTTCAAATCAGATACTGAGACACTGCTCCTCTAAATCAGATACTGAGACACTGCTCCTCTAAATCAGATACCGAGACACTGCTCCTCTAAATCAGAAACCGAGACGCTGCTCCTCGAAATCAGATACTGAGACACTGCTCCTTCAAATCAGATATTGAGAGACTGCTCCTCTAAATCAGATACTGAGACACTGCTCCTCTGAATCAGATACCGAGACACTGCTCCTCTAAATCAGAAACCGAGACGCTGCTCCTCCAAATCAGATACTGAGACACTGCTCCTCTAAGTCAGATACTGAGACGCTGCTCCTCTAAATCAAATACCGGGACACTGCTCCTCTAAATCAGATACCGAGACACTGCTCCTCTAAATCAGATACCGAGACACTGCTCATCTAAATCAGATACCGAGACACTGCTCCTCTAAATCAGATACCGATACACCGCTCCTCTAAATCAGATACCGAGACACTGCTCCTCTAAATCAGATACCGAGACGCTGCTCCTCTAAATCAAATACCGGGACACTGCTCCTTTAAATCAGATACTGAGACGCTGCTCCTCTAAATCAGATACCGAGACACTGCTCCTTTAAATCAGATACTGAGACACTGCTCCTCTAAAGCAGATACCGAGACACTGCTCCTCTAATTCAGATACCGATACACCGCTCCTCTAAATCAGATACTGAGACACTGCTCCTCTAAATCAGATACTGAGACACTGCTCCTTTAAATCAGATACTGAGACACTGCTCCTCTAAATCCGATACTGAGACACTGCTCCTCTAAATCAGATACCGAGACACTGCTCCTCTAAATCAGATACCGCGTCACAGCTCCTTTAAATCAGATACCGAGTCACTGCTCCTCTAAATCAGATACTGAGACACTGCTCCTCTAAATCAGATACCGAGACACTGCTCCTCTAAAGCAGATACCGAGACACTGCTCCTCTAAATCAGATACCGAGACACTGCTCCTCTAAATCAGATACCGAGACACTGCTCCTCTAAAGCAGATACCGAGACACTGCTCCTCTAAATCAAATACCGGGACACTGCTCCTCTAAATCAGATACCGAGACACTGCTCCTCTAAATCAGATACTGAGACACTGCTCCTCTAAATCAGATACCGATACACTGCTCCTCTAAATCAGATACCGAGAAACTGCTCCTCTAAATCAGATACCGATACACTGCTCCTCTAAATCAAATACCGGGACAGTGCTCCTCTAAATCAGATACCGAGACACTGCTCCTCTAAATCAGATACCGCGTCACTGCTCCTTTAAATCAGACACCGAGACACTGCTCCTCTAAATCAGATACTGAGACACTGCTCCTCTAAATCAGATACCGAGACACTGCTCCTCTAAAGCAGATACCGAGACACTGCTCCTCTAAATCAGATACCGATACACTGCTCCTCTAAATCAGATACCGAGACACTGCTCCTCTAAATCAGATACCGAGACACTGCTCCTCTAAATCAGATACTGAGACACTGCTCCTTTAAATCAGATAATGAGACACTGCTCCTCTAAAGCAGATACCGAGACACTGCTCCTCGAAATCAGATACCGAGACACTGCTCCTCTAAATCAGATGCTGAGACACTGCTCCTCTAAATCAGATACTGAGACACTGCTCCTCTAAATCAGATACTGAGACACTGCTCCTTTAAATCAGATACTGAGACACTGCTCCTCTAAATCAGATACCGAGACACTGCTCCTCTAAATCAGCTACCGAGACACTGCTCCTCTAAATCAGATACCGAGACACTGCTCCTCGAAATCAGATACCGATACATTGCTCCTCTAAATCAGATACTGAGACACTGCTCCTCTAAATCAGATACTGAGACACTGCTCCACTAAATCAGATACTGAGACACTGCTCCTCTAAATCAGATACTGAGACATAGCTCCTCTAAATCAGATACCGAGACACTGCTCCTTTAAATCAGATACCGAGACACTGGTCCTCTAAATCAGATACCGAGACACTGCTCCTCTAAATCAGATACCGAGACACTGCTCCTCTAAATCAGATACCGAGACACTGCTCCTCTAATTGTGATACCGAGACACTGCTCCTCTAAATCAGATACTGAGACACTGCTCCTTTAAATCAGATAATGAGACACTGCTCCTCTAAAGCAGATACCGAGACACTGCTCCTCGAAATCAGATACCGAGACACTGCTCCTCTAAATCAGATGCTGAGACACTGCTCCTCTAAATCAGATACTGAGACACTGCTCCTCTAAATCAGATACTGAGACACTGCTCCTTTAAATCAGATACTGAGACACTGCTCCTCTAAATCAGATACCGAGACACTGCTCCTCGAAATCAGATACCGATACATTGCTCCTCTAAATCAGATACTGAGACACTGCTCCTCTAATTCAGATACTGAGACACTGCTCCACTAAATCAGATACTGAGACACTGCTCCTCTAAATCAGATACTGAGACATAGCTCCTCTAAATCAGATACCGAGACACTGCTCCTTTAAATCAGATACCGAGACACTGGTCCTCTAAATCTGATGCAGAGACACTGCTCCTTTAAATCAGAGACAGAGACACTGCTCCTTTAAATCAGATACCGAGAAGCTGCTCCTCTAAATCAGATACCAAGGCACTGCGCCTCTAAATCAGATACCAAGACACTGCTCCTCTAAATCAGATACTGACACAATGCACCTCTAAATCAGATACCGAGACACTGCTCCTTTAAATCAGATACCGAGACACTGCTCCTCTAAATCAGATACTGAGACACTGCCCCTCTAAATCTGATACTGAGGCACTGCTCCTCTAAATCTGATACTGAGACACTGCTCCTTTAAATCAGATACCGAGACACTGCTCCTCTAAATCAGATACTGAGACACTGCTCCTCTAAATCAGATACCGAGACACTGCTCCTCTAAATCAGATACCGAGACACTGCTCCTCTAAATCAGATACTGAGACACTGCTCCTCTAAATCTGATACTGAGACACTGCTCCTTTAAATCAGATACCGAGACACTGCTCCTCTAAATCAGATACTGAGACACTGCTCCTCTAAATCAGATACTGAGACACTGCTCCTCTAAATCAGATACTGAGGCACTGCTCCTATAAATCTGATACTGAGACACTGCTCCTTTAAATCAGATACCGAGACACTGCTCCTCTAAATCAGATACTGAGACACTGCTCCTCTAAATCAGATACCGAGACACTGCTTCTCTAAGTCAGATACTGAGACACTGCTCCTCTAAATCAGATACCGAGACACTGCTCCTCTAAATCAGATACCGAGACACTGCTCCTCTAAATCAGATACCGAGACACTGCTCCTCTAAATCAGATACCGAGACACTGCTCCTCTAAATCAGATACTGAGACACTGCTCCTCTAAATCAGATACTGAGGCACTGCTCCTCTAATTCTGATACTGAGACACTGCTCCTTTAAATCAGATACCGAGACACTGCTCCTCTAAATCAGATACTGAGACACTGCTCCTCTAAATCAGATACCGAGACACTGCTCCTCTAAGTCAGATACTGAGACACTGCTCCTCTAAATCAGATACCGAGACACTGCTCCTCTAAATCAGATACCGAGACACTGCTCCTCTAAATCAGATACCGAGACACTGCTCCTCGAAATCAGATTAAGAGACACTGCTCCTCTAAATCAGATACTGAGACACTGCTCCTCTAAATCAGATACTGAGACATTGCTCCTCTAAATCAGATACCGAGACACTGCTACTTTAAATCAGATACCGAGACACTGGTCCTCTAAATCTGATACAGAGACACTGCTCCTTTAAATCAGATACAGAGACACTGCTCATTTAAATCAGATACCGAGAAGCTGCTCCTCTAAATCAGATACTGAGACACTGCGCCTCTAAATCAGATACCAAGTCACTGCTCCTCTAAATCAGATACTGACACACTGCTCCTCTAAATCAGATACCGAGACACTGCTCCTCTAAGTCAGATACTGAGACACTGCTCCTCTAAATCAGATACCGAGACACTGCTCCTCTAAATCAGATACCGAGACACTGCTCCTCTAAATCAGATACCGAGACACTGCTCCTCTAAATCAGATACCGAGACACTGCTCCTCTAAATCAGATACTGAGACACTGCTCCTCTAAATCAGATACTGAGAAACTGCTCCACTGAATCAGATACTGAGACACTGCTCCTCTAAATCAGATACCGAGAAACTGCTCCACTGAATCAGATACTGAGACACTGCTCCTCTAAATCAGATACCGAGACACTGCTCCACTGAATCAGATACTGAGACACTGCTCCACTGAATCAGATACTGAGACACTGCTCCTCTAAATCAGATACTGAGACACTGCTCCTCTAAATCAGATACCGAGACACTGCTCCACTGAATCAGATACTGAGACACTGCTCCTCTAAATCAGATACCGAGACACTGCTCCACTAAATCAGATACTGAGACACTGCTCCTTCAAATCAGATACTGAGACACTGCTCCTCTAAATCAGATACTGAGACACTGATCCTCTAAATCAGATACTGAGACACTGCTCCTCTAAATCAGATACCGAGACACTGCTCCTCTAAATCACATACTGAGACACTGCTCCTTCAAATCAGATACTGAGACACTGCTCCTCTAAATCAGATACTGAGACACTGCTCCTCTAAATCAGATACCGAGACACTGCTCCTCTAAATCAGAAACCGAGACGCTGCTCCTCGAAATCAGATACTGAGACACTGCTCCTTCAAATCAGATACTGAGACACTGCTCCTCTAAATCAGATACTGAGACACTGCTCCTCTAAATCAGATACCGAGACACTGCTCCTCTAAATCAGAAACCGAGACGCTGCTCCTCGAAATCAGATACTGAGACACTGCTCCTCTAAGTCAGATACTGAGACGCTGCTCCTCTAAATCAAATACCGGGACACTGCTCCTCTAAATCAGATACCGAGACACTGCTCCTCTAAATCAGATACCGAGACACTGCTCATCTAAATCAGATACCGAGACACTGCTCCTCTAAATCAGATACCGATACACCGCTCCTCTAAATCAGATCCCGAGACACTGCTCCTCTAAATCAGATACCGAGACGCTGCTCCTCTAAATCAAATACCGGGACACTGCTCCTTTAAATCAGATACTGAGACGCTGCTCCTCTAAATCAGATACCGAGACACTGCTCCTTTAAATCAGATACTGAGACACTGCTCCTCTAAAGCAGATACCGAGACACTGCTCCTCTAAATCAGATACCGATACACCGCTCCTCTAAATCAGATACTGAGACACTGCTCCTCTAAATCAGATACCGAGACACTGCTCCTTTAAATCAGATACTGAGACACTGCTCCTCTAAATCCGATACTGAGACACTGCTCCTCTAAATCAGATACCGCGTCACTGCTCCTTTAAATCAGATACCGAGACACTGCTCCTCTAAATCAGATACTGAGACACTGCTCCTCTAAATCAGATACCGAGACACTGCTCCTCTAAAGCAGATACCGAGACACTGCTCCTCTAAATCAGATACCGATACACTGCTCCTCTAAATCAGATACCGAGACACTGCTCCTCTAAATCAGATACCGAGACACTGCTCCTCTAATTGTGATACCGAGACACTGCTCCTCTAAATCAGATACTGAGACACTGCTCCTTTAAATCAGATAATGAGACACTGCTCCTCTAAATCAGATACCGAGACACTGCTCCTCTAAATCAGATACCGAGACACTGCTCCTCTAAATCAGATACCGAGACACTGCTCCTCTAAATCAGATACCGAGACACTGCTCCTCTAAATCAGATACCGAGACACTGCTCCTCTAAATCAGATACCGATACACTGCTCCTCTAAGTCAGATACCGAGACGCTGCTCCTCGAAATCAAATACCGGGACACTGCTCCTCTAAATCAGATACCGAGACACTGCTCCTCTAAATCAGATACCAAGACACTGCTCCTCTAAATCAGATACCGAGACGCTGCTCCTCTAAATCAAATAACGGGACACTGCTCCTCTAAATCAGATACCGAGACACTGCTCCTCTAAATCAGATACCGAGACATTGCTCCTCTAAATCAGATACCGAGACACTGCTCCTCTAAATCAGATACCGAGACACTGCTCCTCTAAATCAGATACCGAGACACTGCTCCTCTAAATCAGATACTGAGAAACTGCTCCTCTAAATCAGAAACCGAGACGCTGCTCCTCGAAATCAGTTTCTGAGACACTGCTCCTCTAAGTCAGATACCGAGACGCTGCTCCTCTAAGTCAGATACCGAGACACTGCTCCTCTAAATCAGATACCGAGACACTGCTCCTCTAAATCAGATACTGAGACACTGCTCCTCTAAATCAGATACCGAGACACTGCTCCACTGAATCAGATACTGAGACACTGCTCCTCTAAATCAGATACTGAGACACTGCTCCTTCAAATCAGATACTGAGACACTGCTCCTCTAAATCAGATACTGAGACACTGATCCTCTGAATCAGATACTGAGACACTGCTCCTCTAAATCAGATACCGAGACACTGCTCCTCTAAATCACATACTGAGACACTGCTCCTCTAAATCAGATACCGAGACACTGCTCCTCTAAATCAGAAACCGAGACGCTGCTCCTCGAAATCAGATACTGAGACACTGCTCCTTCAGATCAGATACTGAGACACTGCTCCTCTAAATCAGATACTGAGACACTGATCCTCTAAATCAGATACCGAGACACTGCTCCTCTAAATCAGAAACCGAGACGCTGCTCCTCCAAATCAGATACTGAGACACTGCTCCTCTAAGTCAGATACTGAGACGCTGCTCCTCTAAATCAAATACCGGGACACTGCTCCTCTAAATCAGATACCGAGACACTGCTCCTCTAAATCAGATACCGAGACACTGCTCATCTAAATCAGATACCGAGACACTGCTCCTCTAAATCAGATACCGATACACCGCTCCTCTAAATCAGATACCGAGACACTGCTCCTCTAAATCAGATACCGAGACGCTGCTCCTCTAAATCAAATACCGGGACACTGCTCCTTTAAATCAGATACTGAGACGCTGCTCCTCTAAATCAGATACCGAGACACTGCTCCTTTAAATCAGATACTGAGACACTGCTCCTCTAAAGCAGATACCGAGACACTGCTCCTCTAAATCAGATACCGATACACCGCTCCTCTAAATCAGATACTGAGACACTGCTCCTCTAAATCAGATACTGAGACACTGCTCCTTTAAATCAGATACTGAGACACTGCTCCTCTAAATCCGATACTGAGACACTGCTCCTCTAAATCAGATACCGAGACACTGCTCCTCTAAATCAGATACCGCGTCACAGCTCCTTTAAATCAGATACCGAGTCACTGCTCCTCTAAATCAGATACTGAGACACTGCTCCTCTAAATCAGATACCGAGACACTGCTCCTCTAAAGCAGATACCGAGACACTGCTCCTCTAAATCAGATACCGAGACACTGCTCCTCTAAATCAGATACCGAGACACTGCTCCTCTAAAGCAGATACCGAGACACTGCTCCTCTAAATCAAATACCGGGACACTGCTCCTCTAAATCAGATACCGAGACACTGCTCCTCTAAATCAGATACTGAGACACTGCTCCTCTAAATCAGATACCGATACACTGCTCCTCTAAATCAGATACCGAGAAACTGCTCCTCTAAATCAGATACCGATACACTGCTCCTCTAAATCAAATACCGGGACAGTGCTCCTCTAAATCAGATACCGAGACACTGCTCCTCTAAATCAGATACCGCGTCACTGCTCCTTTAAATCAGACACCGAGACACTGCTCCTCTAAATCAGATACTGAGACACTGCTCCTCTAAATCAGATACCGAGACACTGCTCCTCTAAAGCAGATACCGAGACACTGCTCCTCTAAATCAGATACCGATACACTGCTCCTCTAAATCAGATACCGAGACACTGCTCCTCTAAATCAGATACCGAGACACTGCTCCTCTAAATCAGATACTGAGACACTGCTCCTTTAAATCAGATAATGAGACACTGCTCCTCTAAAGCAGATACCGAGACACTGCTCCTCGAAATCAGATACCGAGACACTGCTCCTCTAAATCAGATGCTGAGACACTGCTCCTCTAAATCAGATACTGAGACACTGCTCCTCTAAATCAGATACTGAGACACTGCTCCTTTAAATCAGATACTGAGACACTGCTCCTCTAAATCAGATACCGAGACACTGCTCCTCTAAATCAGCTACCGAGACACTGCTCCTCTAAATCAGATACCGAGACACTGCTCCTCGAAATCAGATACCGATACATTGCTCCTCTAAATCAGATACTGAGACACTGCTCCTCTAAATCAGATACTGAGACACTGCTCCACTAAATCAGATACTGAGACACTGCTCCTCTAAATCAGATACTGAGACATAGCTCCTCTAAATCAGATACCGAGACACTGCTCCTTTAAATCAGATACCGAGACACTGGTCCTCTAAATCAGATACCGAGACACTGCTCCTCTAAATCAGATACCGAGACACTGCTCCTCTAAATCAGATACCGAGACACTGCTCCTCTAATTGTGATACCGAGACACTGCTCCTCTAAATCAGATACTGAGACACTGCTCCTTTAAATCAGATAATGAGACACTGCTCCTCTAAAGCAGATACCGAGACACTGCTCCTCGAAATCAGATACCGAGACACTGCTCCTCTAAATCAGATGCTGAGACACTGCTCCTCTAAATCAGATACTGAGACACTGCTCCTCTAAATCAGATACTGAGACACTGCTCCTTTAAATCAGATACTGAGACACTGCTCCTCTAAATCAGATACCGAGACACTGCTCCTCGAAATCAGATACCGATACATTGCTCCTCTAAATCAGATACTGAGACACTGCTCCTCTAATTCAGATACTGAGACACTGCTCCACTAAATCAGATACTGAGACACTGCTCCTCTAAATCAGATACTGAGACATAGCTCCTCTAAATCAGATACCGAGACACTGCTCCTTTAAATCAGATACCGAGACACTGGTCCTCTAAATCTGATGCAGAGACACTGCTCCTTTAAATCAGAGACAGAGACACTGCTCCTTTAAATCAGATACCGAGAAGCTGCTCCTCTAAATCAGATACCAAGGCACTGCGCCTCTAAATCAGATACCAAGACACTGCTCCTCTAAATCAGATACTGACACAATGCACCTCTAAATCAGATACCGAGACACTGCTCCTTTAAATCAGATACCGAGACACTGCTCCTCTAAATCAGATACTGAGACACTGCCCCTCTAAATCTGATACTGAGGCACTGCTCCTCTAAATCTGATACTGAGACACTGCTCCTTTAAATCAGATACCGAGACACTGCTCCTCTAAATCAGATACTGAGACACTGCTCCTCTAAATCAGATACCGAGACACTGCTCCTCTAAATCAGATACCGAGACACTGCTCCTCTAAATCAGATACTGAGACACTGCTCCTCTAAATCTGATACTGAGACACTGCTCCTTTAAATCAGATACCGAGACACTGCTCCTCTAAATCAGATACTGAGACACTGCTCCTCTAAATCAGATACTGAGACACTGCTCCTCTAAATCAGATACTGAGGCACTGCTCCTATAAATCTGATACTGAGACACTGCTCCTTTAAATCAGATACCGAGACACTGCTCCTCTAAATCAGATACTGAGACACTGCTCCTCTAAATCAGATACCGAGACACTGCTTCTCTAAGTCAGATACTGAGACACTGCTCCTCTAAATCAGATACCGAGACACTGCTCCTCTAAATCAGATACCGAGACACTGCTCCTCTAAATCAGATACCGAGACACTGCTCCTCTAAATCAGATACCGAGACACTGCTCCTCTAAATCAGATACTGAGACACTGCTCCTCTAAATCAGATACTGAGGCACTGCTCCTCTAATTCTGATACTGAGACACTGCTCCTTTAAATCAGATACCGAGACACTGCTCCTCTAAATCAGATACTGAGACACTGCTCCTCTAAATCAGATACCGAGACACTGCTCCTCTAAGTCAGATACTGAGACACTGCTCCTCTAAATCAGATACCGAGACACTGCTCCTCTAAATCAGATACCGAGACACTGCTCCTCTAAATCAGATACCGAGACACTGCTCCTCGAAATCAGATTAAGAGACACTGCTCCTCTAAATCAGATACTGAGACACTGCTCCTCTAAATCAGATACTGAGACATTGCTCCTCTAAATCAGATACCGAGACACTGCTACTTTAAATCAGATACCGAGACACTGGTCCTCTAAATCTGATACAGAGACACTGCTCCTTTAAATCAGATACAGAGACACTGCTCATTTAAATCAGATACCGAGAAGCTGCTCCTCTAAATCAGATACTGAGACACTGCGCCTCTAAATCAGATACCAAGTCACTGCTCCTCTAAATCAGATACTGACACACTGCTCCTCTAAATCAGATACCGAGACACTGCTCCTCTAAGTCAGATACTGAGACACTGCTCCTCTAAATCAGATACCGAGACACTGCTCCTCTAAATCAGATACCGAGACACTGCTCCTCTAAATCAGATACCGAGACACTGCTCCTCTAAATCAGATACCGAGACACTGCTCCTCTAAATCAGATACTGAGACACTGCTCCTCTAAATCAGATACTGAGAAACTGCTCCACTGAATCAGATACTGAGACACTGCTCCTCTAAATCAGATACCGAGAAACTGCTCCACTGAATCAGATACTGAGACACTGCTCCTCTAAATCAGATACCGAGACACTGCTCCACTGAATCAGATACTGAGACACTGCTCCACTGAATCAGATACTGAGACACTGCTCCTCTAAATCAGATACTGAGACACTGCTCCTCTAAATCAGATACCGAGACACTGCTCCACTGAATCAGATACTGAGACACTGCTCCTCTAAATCAGATACCGAGACACTGCTCCACTAAATCAGATACTGAGACACTGCTCCTTCAAATCAGATACTGAGACACTGCTCCTCTAAATCAGATACTGAGACACTGATCCTCTAAATCAGATACTGAGACACTGCTCCTCTAAATCAGATACCGAGACACTGCTCCTCTAAATCACATACTGAGACACTGCTCCTTCAAATCAGATACTGAGACACTGCTCCTCTAAATCAGATACTGAGACACTGCTCCTCTAAATCAGATACCGAGACACTGCTCCTCTAAATCAGAAACCGAGACGCTGCTCCTCGAAATCAGATACTGAGACACTGCTCCTTCAAATCAGATACTGAGACACTGCTCCTCTAAATCAGATACTGAGACACTGCTCCTCTAAATCAGATACCGAGACACTGCTCCTCTAAATCAGAAACCGAGACGCTGCTCCTCGAAATCAGATACTGAGACACTGCTCCTCTAAGTCAGATACTGAGACGCTGCTCCTCTAAATCAAATACCGGGACACTGCTCCTCTAAATCAGATACCGAGACACTGCTCCTCTAAATCAGATACCGAGACACTGCTCATCTAAATCAGATACCGAGACACTGCTCCTCTAAATCAGATACCGATACACCGCTCCTCTAAATCAGATCCCGAGACACTGCTCCTCTAAATCAGATACCGAGACGCTGCTCCTCTAAATCAAATACCGGGACACTGCTCCTTTAAATCAGATACTGAGACGCTGCTCCTCTAAATCAGATACCGAGACACTGCTCCTTTAAATCAGATACTGAGACACTGCTCCTCTAAAGCAGATACCGAGACACTGCTCCTCTAAATCAGATACCGATACACCGCTCCTCTAAATCAGATACTGAGACACTGCTCCTCTAAATCAGATACCGAGACACTGCTCCTTTAAATCAGATACTGAGACACTGCTCCTCTAAATCCGATACTGAGACACTGCTCCTCTAAATCAGATACCGCGTCACTGCTCCTTTAAATCAGATACCGAGACACTGCTCCTCTAAATCAGATACTGAGACACTGCTCCTCTAAATCAGATACCGAGACACTGCTCCTCTAAAGCAGATACCGAGACACTGCTCCTCTAAATCAGATACCGATACACTGCTCCTCTAAATCAGATACCGAGACACTGCTCCTCTAAATCAGATACCGAGACACTGCTCCTCTAATTGTGATACCGAGACACTGCTCCTCTAAATCAGATACTGAGACACTGCTCCTTTAAATCAGATAATGAGACACTGCTCCTCTAAATCAGATACCGAGACACTGCTCCTCTAAATCAGATACCGAGACACTGCTCCTCTAAATCAGATACCGAGACACTGCTCCTCTAAATCAGATACCGAGACACTGCTCCTCTAAATCAGATACCGAGACACTGCTCCTCTAAATCAGATACCGATACACTGCTCCTCTAAGTCAGATACCGAGACGCTGCTCCTCGAAATCAAATACCGGGACACTGCTCCTCTAAATCAGATACCGAGACACTGCTCCTCTAAATCAGATACCAAGACACTGCTCCTCTAAATCAGATACCGAGACGCTGCTCCTCTAAATCAAATAACGGGACACTGCTCCTCTAAATCAGATACCGAGACACTGCTCCTCTAAATCAGATACCGAGACATTGCTCCTCTAAATCAGATACCGAGACACTGCTCCTCTAAATCAGATACCGAGACACTGCTCCTCTAAATCAGATACCGAGACACTGCTCCTCTAAATCAGATACTGAGAAACTGCTCCTCTAAATCAGAAACCGAGACGCTGCTCCTCGAAATCAGTTTCTGAGACACTGCTCCTCTAAGTCAGATACCGAGACGCTGCTCCTCTAAGTCAGATACCGAGACACTGCTCCTCTAAATCAGATACCGAGACACTGCTCCTCTAAATCAGATACTGAGACACTGCTCCTCTAAATCAGATACCGAGACACTGCTCCACTGAATCAGATACTGAGACACTGCTCCTCTAAATCAGATACTGAGACACTGCTCCTTCAAATCAGATACTGAGACACTGCTCCTCTAAATCAGATACTGAGACACTGATCCTCTGAATCAGATACTGAGACACTGCTCCTCTAAATCAGATACCGAGACACTGCTCCTCTAAATCACATACTGAGACACTGCTCCTCTAAATCAGATACCGAGACACTGCTCCTCTAAATCAGAAACCGAGACGCTGCTCCTCGAAATCAGATACTGAGACACTGCTCCTTCAGATCAGATACTGAGACACTGCTCCTCTAAATCAGATACTGAGACACTGATCCTCTGAATCAGATACTGAGACACTGCTCCTTCAAATCAGATACTGAGACACTGCTCCTCTAAATCAGATACTGAGACACTGCTCCTCTAAATCAGATACCGAGACACTGCTCCTCTAAATCAGAAACCGAGACGCTGCTCCTCGAAATCAGATACTGAGACACTGCTCCTTCAGATCAGATACTGAGACACTGCTCCTCTAAATCAGATACTGAGACACTGCTCCTCTAAATCAGATACCGAGACACTGCTCCTCTAAATCAGAAACCGAGACGCTGCTCCTCGAAATCAGATACTGAGACACTGCTCCTCTAAGTCAGATACTGAGACGCTGCTCCTCTAAATCAAATACCGGGACACTGCTCCTCTAAATCAGATACCGAGACACTGCTCATCTAAATCAGATACCGAGACACTGCTCCTCTAAATCAGATACCGATACACCGCTCCTCTAAATCAGATACCGAGACACTGCTCCTCTAAATCAGATACCGAGACGCTGCTCCTCTAAATCAAATACCGGGACACTGCTCCTTTAAATCAGATACTGAGACGCTGCTCCTCTAAATCAGATACCGAGACACTGCTCCTTTAAATCAGATACTGAGACACTGCTCCTCTAAAGCAGATACCGAGACACTGCTCCTCTAAATCAGATACCGATACACCGCTCCTCTAAATCAGATACTGAGACACTGCTCCTCTAAATCAGATACCGAGACACTGCTCCTTTAAATCAGATACTGAGACACTGCTCCTCTAAATCCGATACTGAGACACTGCTCCTCTAAATCAGATACCGAGACACTGCTCCTCTAAATCAGATACCGCGTCACTGCTCCTTTAAATCAGATACCGAGTCACTGCTCCTCTAAATCAGATACTGAGACACTGCTCCTCTAAATCAGATACCGAGACACTGCTCCTCTAAAGCAGATACCGAGACACTGCTCCTCTAAATCAGATACCGAGACACTGCTCCTCTAAATCAGATACCGAGACACTGCTCCTCTAAAGCAGATACCGAGACACTGCTCCTCTAAATCAAATACCGGGACACTGCTCCTCTAAATCAGATACCGAGACACTGCTCCTCTAAATCAGATACTGAGACACTGCTCCTCTAAATCAGATACCGATACACTGCTCCTCTAAATCAGATACCGAGACACTGCTCCTCTAAATCAGATACCGCGTCACTGCTCCTTTAAATCAGATACCGAGTCACTGCTCCTCTAAATCAGATACTGAGACACTGCTCCTCTAAATCAGATACCGAGACACTGCTCCTCTAAAGCAGATACCGAGACACTGCTCCTCTAAATCAGATACCGAGACACTGCTCCTCTAAATCAGATACCGAGACACTGCTCCTCTAAAGCAGATACCGAGACACTGCTCCTCTAAATCAAATACCGGGACACTGCTCCTCTAAATCAGATACCGAGACACTGCTCCTCTAAATCAGATACTGAGACACTGCTCCTCTAAATCAGATACCGATACACTGCTCCTCTAAATCAGATACCGAGACACTGCTCCTCTAAATCAAATACCGGGACAGTGCTCCTCTAAATCAGATACCGAGACACTGCTCCTCTAAATCAGATACCGCGTCACTGCTCCTTTAAATCAGATACCGAGACACTGCTCCTCTAAATCAGATACTGAGACACTGCTCCTCTAAATCAGATACCGAGACACTGCTCCTCTAAAGCAGATACCGAGACACTGCTCCTCTAAATCAGATACCGATACACTGCTCCTCTAAATCAGATACCGAGACACTGCTCCTCTAAATCAGATACCGAGACACTGCTCCTCTAAATCAGATACTGAGACACTGCTCCTTTAAATCAGATAATGAGACACTGCTCCTCTAAAGCAGATACCGAGACACTGCTCCTCGAAATCAGATACCGAGACACTGCTCCTCTAAATCAGATGCTGAGACACTGCTCCTCTAAATCAGATACTGAGACACTGCTCCTCTAAATCAGATACTGAGACACTGCTCCTTTAAATCAGATACTGAGACACTGCTCCTCTAAATCAGATACTGAGACACTGCTCCTCTAAATCAGATACCGAGACACTGCTCCTCTAAATCAGATACCGAGACACTGCTCCTCGAAATCAGATACCGATACATTGCTCCTCTAAATCAGATACTGAGACACTGCTCCTCTAAATCAGATACTGAGACACAGCTCCACTAAATCAGATACTGAGACACTGCTCCTCTAAATCAGATACTGAGACATAGCTCCTCTAAATCAGATACCGAGACACTGCTCCTTTAAATCAGATACCGAGACACTGGTCCTCTAAATCAGATACCGAGACACTGCTCCTCTAAATCAGATACCGAGACACTGCTCCTCTAAATCAGATACCGAGACACTGCTCCTCTAAATCAGATACCGAGACACTGCTCCTCTAATTGTGATACCGAGACACTGCTCCTCTAAATCAGATACTGAGACACTGCTCCTTTAAATCAGATAATGAGACACTGCTCCTCTAAAGCAGATACCGAGACACTGCTCCTCTAAATCAGATACCGAGACACTGCTCCTCTAAATCAGATGCTGAGACACTGCTCCTCTAAATCAGATACTGAGACACTGCTCCTCTAAATCAGATACTGAGACACTGCTCCTTTAAATCAGATACTGAGACACTGCTCCTCTAAATCAGATACCGAGACACTGCTCCTCGAAATCAGATACCGATACATTGCTCCTCTAAATCAGATACTGAGACACTGCTCCTCTAAATCAGATACTGAGACACTGCTCCACTAAATCAGATACTGAGACACTGCTCCTCTAAATCAGATACTGAGACATAGCTCCTCTAAATCAGATACCGAGACACTGCTCCTTTAAATCAGATACCGAGACACTGGTCCTCTAAATCTGATGCAGAGACACTGCTCCTTTAAATCAGAGACAGAGACACTGCTCCTTTAAATCAGATACCGAGAAGCTGCTCCTCTAAATCAGATACCAAGGCACTGCGCCTCTAAATCAGATACCAAGACACTGCTCCTCTAAATCAGATACTGACACAATGCACCTCTAAATCAGATACCGAGACACTGCTCCTTTAAATCAGATACCGAGACACTGCTCCTCTAAATCAGATACTGAGACACTGCCCCTCTAAATCTGATACTGAGGCACTGCTCCTCTAAATCTGATACTGAGACACTGCTCCTTTAAATCAGATACCGAGACACTGCTCCTCTAAATCAGATACTGAGACACTGCTCCTCTAAATCAGATACCGAGACACTGCTCCTCTAAATCAGATACCGAGACACTGCTCCTCTAAATCAGATACTGAGACACTGCTCCTCTAAATCTGATACTGAGACACTGCTCCTTTAAATCAGATACTGAGACACTGCTCCTCTAAATCAGATACTGAGACACTGCTCCTCTAAATCAGATACTGAGACACTGCTCCTCTAAATCAGATACTGAGGCACTGCTCCTATAAATCTGATACTGAGACACTGCTCCTTTAAATCAGATACCGAGACACTGCTCCTCTAAATCAGATACTGAGACACTGCCCCTCTAAATCAGATACCGAGACACTGCTTCTCTAAGTCAGATACTGAGACACTGCTCCTCTAAATCAGATACCGAGACACTGCTCCTCTAAATCAGATACCGAGACACTGCTCCTCTAAATCAGATACCGAGACACTGCTCCTCTAAATCAGATACCGAGACACTGCTCCTCTAAATCAGATACTGAGACACTGCTCCTCTAAATCAGATACTGAGGCACTGCTCCTCTAAATCTGATACTGAGACACTGCTCCTTTAAATCAGATACCGAGACACTGCTTCTCTAAATCAGATACTGAGACACTGCTCCTCTAAATCAGATACCGAGACACTGCTCCTCTAAGTCAGATACTGAGACACTGCTCCTCTAAATCAGATACCGAGACACTGCTCCTCTAAATCAGATACCGAGACACTGCTCCTCTAAATCAGATACCGAGACACTGCTCCTCGAAATCAGATTAAGAGACACTGCTCCTCTAAATCAGATACCGAGACACTGCTCCTTTAAATCAGATACTGAGACACTGCTCCTCTAAATCAGATACTGAGACACTGCTCCACTAAATCAGATACTGAGACACTGCTCCTCTAAATCAGATACTGAGACATAGCTCCTCTAAATCAGATACCGAGACACTGCTCCTTTAAATCAGATACCGAGACACTGGTCCTCTAAATCAGATACCGAGACACTGCTCCTCTAAATCAGATACCGAGACACTGCTCCTCTAAATCAGATACCGAGACACTGCTCCTCTAAATCAGATACCGAGACACTGCTCCTCTAATTGTGATACCGAGACACTGCTCCTCTAAATCAGATACTGAGACACTGCTCCTTTAAATCAGATAATGAGACACTGCTCCTCTAAAGCAGATACCGAGACACTGCTCCTCGAAATCAGATACCGAGACACTGCTCCTCTAAATCAGATGCTGAGACACTGCTCCTCTAAATCAGATACTGAGACACTGCTCCTCTAAATCAGATACTGAGACACTGCTCCTCTAAATCAGATACCGAGACACTGCTCCTCGAAATCAGATACCGATACATTGCTCCTCTAAATCAGATACTGAGACACTGCTCCTCTAAATCAGATACTGAGACACTGCTCCACTAAATCAGATACTGAGACACTGCTCCTCTAAATCAGATATTGAGACATAGCTCCTCTAAATCAGATACCGAGACACTGCTCCTTTAAATCAGATACCGAGACACTGGTCCTCTAAATCTGATGCAGAGGCACTGCTCCTTTAAATCAGAGACAGAGACACTGCTCCTTTAAATCAGATACCGAGATGCTGCTCCTCTAAATCAGATACCAAGGCACTGCGCCTCTAAATCAGATACCAAGACACTGCTCCTCTAAATCAGATACTGACACAATGCACCTCTAAATCAGATACCGAGACACTGCTCCTTTAAATCAGATACCGAGACACTGCTCCTCTAAATCAGATACTGAGACACTGCCCCTCTAAATCTGATACTGAGGCACTGCTCCTCTAAATCTGATACTGAGACACTGCTCCTTTAAATCAGATACCGAGACACTGCTCCTCTAAATCAGATACTGAGACACTGCTCCTCTAAATCAGATACCGAGACACTGCTCCTCTAAATCAGATACCGAGACACTGCTCCTCGAAATCAGATACTGAGACACTGCTCCTCTAAATCTGATACTGAGACACTGCTCCTTTAAATCAGATACCGAGACACTGCTCCTCTAAATCAGATACTGAGACACTGCTCCTCTAAATCAGATACTGAGACACTGCTCCTCTAAATCAGATACTGAGGCACTGCTCCTATAAATCTGATACTGAGACACTGCTCCTTTAAATCAGATACCGAGACACTGCTCCTCTAAATCAGATACTGAGACACTGCTCCTCTAAATCAGATACCGAGACACTGCTTCTCTAAGTCAGATACTGAGACACTGCTCCTCTAAATCAGATACCGAGACACTGCTCCTCTAAATCAGATACCGAGACACTGCTCCTCTAAATCAGATACCGAGACACTGCTCCTCTAAATCAGATACCGAGACACTGCTCCTCTAAATCAGATACTGAGACACTGCTCCTCTAAATCAGATACTGAGGCACTGCTCCTCTAAATCTGATACTGAGACACTGCTCCTTTAAATCAGATACCGAGACACTGCTTCTCTAAATCAGATACTGAGACACTGCTCCTCTAAATCAGATACCGAGACACTGCTCCTCTAAGTCAGATACTGAGACACTGCTCCTCTAAATCAGATACCGAGACACTGCTCCTCTAAATCAGATACCGAGACACTGCTCCTCTAAATCAGATACCGAGACACTGCTCCTCGAAATCAGATTAAGAGACACTGCTCCTCTAAATCAGATACTGAGACACTGCTCCTCTAAATCAGATACTGAGACATTGCTCCTCTAAATCAGATACCGAGACACTGCTACTTTAAATCAGATACCGAGGCACTGGTCCTCTAAATCTGATACAGAGACACTGCTCCTTTAAATCAGATACAGAGACACTGCTCATTTAAATCAGATACCGAGAAGCTGCTCCTCTAAATCAGATACTGAGACACTGCGCCTCTAAATCAGATACCAAGTCACTGCTCCTCTAAATCAGATACTGACACACTGCTCCTCTAAATCAGATACCGAGACACTGCTCCTCTAAGTCAGATACTGAGACACTGCTCCTCTAAATCAGATACCGAGACACTGCTCCTCTAAAGCAGATACCGAGACACTGCTCCTCTAAATCAGATACCGAGACACTGCTCCTCTAAATCAGATACCGAGACACTGCTCCTCTAAATCAGATACTGAGACACTGCTCCTCTAAATCAGATACTGAGAAACTGCTCCACTGAATCAGATACTGAGACACTGCTCCTCTAAATCAGATAACGAGAAACTGCTCCACTGAATCAGATACTGAGACACTGCTCCTCTAAATCAGATACCGAGACACTGCTCCACTGAATCAGATACTGAGACACTGCTCCACTGAATCAGATACTGAGACACTGCTCCTCTAAATCAGATACTGAGACACTGCTCCTCTAAATCAGATACCGAGACACTGCTCCACTGAATCAGATACTGAGACACTGCTCCTCTAAATCAGATACTGAGACACTGCTCCTTCAAATCAGATACTGAGACACTGCTCCTCTAAATCAGATACTGAGACACTGATCCTCTAAATCAGATACTGAGACACTGCTCCTCTAAATCAGATACCGAGACACTGCTCCTCTAAATCACATACTGAGACACTGCTCCTTCAAATCAGATACTGAGACACTGCTCCTCTAAATCAGATACTGAGACACTGCTCCTCTAAATCAGATACCGAGACACTGCTCCTCTAAATCAGAAACCGAGACGCTGCTCCTCGAAATCAGATACTGAGACACTGCTCCTTCAAATCAGATACTGAGACACTGCTCCTCTAAATCAGATACTGAGACACTGCTCCTCTAAATCAGATACCGAGACACTGCTCCTCTAAATCAGAAACCGAGACGCTGCTCCTCGAAATCAGATACTGAGACACTGCTCCTCTAAGTCAGATACTGAGACGCTGCTCCTCTAAATCAAATACCGGGACACTGCTCCTCTAAATCAGATACCGAGACACTGCTCCTCTAAATCAGATACCGAGACACTGCTCATCTAAATCAGATACCGAGACACTGCTCCTCTAAATCAGATACCGATACACCGCTCCTCTAAATCAGATACCGAGACACTGCTCCTCTAAATCAGATACCGAGACGCTGCTCCTCTAAATCAAATACCGGGACACTGCTCCTTTAAATCAGATACTGAGACGCTGCTCCTCTAAATCAGATACCGAGACACTGCTCCTTTAAATCAGATACCGAGACACTGCTCCTCGAAATCAGATACTGAGACACTGCTCCTCTAAATCTGATACTGAGACACTGCTCCTTTAAATCAGATACCGAGACACTGCTCCTCTAAATCAGATACTGAGACACTGCTCCTCTAAATCAGATACTGAGACACTGCTCCTCTAAATCAGATACTGAGGCACTGCTCCTATAAATCTGATACTGAGACACTGCTCCTTTAAATCAGATACCGAGACACTGCTCCTCTAAATCAGATACTGAGACACTGCTCCTCTAAATCAGATACCGAGACACTGCTTCTCTAAGTCAGATACTGAGACACTGCTCCTCTAAATCAGATACCGAGACACTGCTCCTCTAAATCAGATACCGAGACACTGCTCCTCTAAATCAGATACCGAGACACTGCTCCTCTAAATCAGATACCGAGACACTGCTCCTCTAAATCAGATACTGAGACACTGCTCCTCTAAATCAGATACTGAGGCACTGCTCCTCTAAATCTGATACTGAGACACTGCTCCTTTAAATCAGATACCGAGACACTGCTTCTCTAAATCAGATACTGAGACACTGCTCCTCTAAATCAGATACCGAGACACTGCTCCTCTAAGTCAGATACTGAGACACTGCTCCTCTAAATCAGATACCGAGACACTGCTCCTCTAAATCAGATACCGAGACACTGCTCCTCTAAATCAGATACCGAGACACTGCTCCTCGAAATCAGATTAAGAGACACTGCTCCTCTAAATCAGATACTGAGACACTGCTCCTCTAAATCAGATACTGAGACATTGCTCCTCTAAATCAGATACCGAGACACTGCTACTTTAAATCAGATACCGAGGCACTGGTCCTCTAAATCTGATACAGAGACACTGCTCCTTTAAATCAGATACAGAGACACTGCTCATTTAAATCAGATACCGAGAAGCTGCTCCTCTAAATCAGATACTGAGACACTGCGCCTCTAAATCAGATACCAAGTCACTGCTCCTCTAAATCAGATACTGACACACTGCTCCTCTAAATCAGATACCGAGACACTGCTCCTCTAAGTCAGATACTGAGACACTGCTCCTCTAAATCAGATACCGAGACACTGCTCCTCTAAAGCAGATACCGAGACACTGCTCCTCTAAATCAGATACCGAGACACTGCTCCTCTAAATCAGATACCGAGACACTGCTCCTCTAAATCAGATACTGAGACACTGCTCCTCTAAATCAGATACTGAGAAACTGCTCCACTGAATCAGATACTGAGACACTGCTCCTCTAAATCAGATACCGAGAAACTGCTCCACTGAATCAGATACTGAGACACTGCTCCTCTAAATCAGATACCGAGACACTGCTCCACTGAATCAGATACTGAGACACTGCTCCACTGAATCAGATACTGAGACACTGCTCCTCTAAATCAGATACTGAGACACTGCTCCTCTAAATCAGATACCGAGACACTGCTCCACTGAATCAGATACTGAGACACTGCTCCTCTAAATCAGATACTGAGACACTGCTCCTTCAAATCAGATACTGAGACACTGCTCCTCTAAATCAGATACTGAGACACTGATCCTCTAAATCAGATACTGAGACACTGCTCCTCTAAATCAGATACCGAGACACTGCTCCTCTAAATCACATACTGAGACACTGCTCCTTCAAATCAGATACTGAGACACTGCTCCTCTAAATCAGATACTGAGACACTGCTCCTCTAAATCAGATACCGAGACACTGCTCCTCTAAATCAGAAACCGAGACGCTGCTCCTCGAAATCAGATACTGAGACACTGCTCCTTCAAATCAGATACTGAGACACTGCTCCTCTAAATCAGATACTGAGACACTGCTCCTCTAAATCAGATACCGAGACACTGCTCCTCTAAATCAGAAACCGAGACGCTGCTCCTCGAAATCAGATACTGAGACACTGCTCCTCTAAGTCAGATACTGAGACGCTGCTCCTCTAAATCAAATACCGGGACACTGCTCCTCTAAATCAGATACCGAGACACTGCTCCTCTAAATCAGATACAGAGACACTGCTCATCTAAATCAGATACCGAGACACTGCTCCTCTAAATCAGATACCGATACACCGCTCCTCTAAATCAGATACCGAGACACTGCTCCTCTAAATCAGATACCGAGACGCTGCTCCTCTAAATCAAATACCGGGACACTGCTCCTTTAAATCAGATACTGAGACGCTGCTCCTCTAAATCAGATACCGAGACACTGCTCCTTTAAATCAGATACTGAGACACTGCTCCTCTAAAGCAGATACCGAGACACTGCTCCTCTAAATCAGATACCGATACACCGCTCCTCTAAATCAGATACTGAGACACTGCTCCTCTAAATCAGATACCGAAACACTGCTCCTTTAAATCAGATACTGAGACACTGCTCCTCTAAATCCGATACTGAGACACTGCTCCTCTAAATCAGATACCGAGACACTGCTCCTCTAAATCAGATACCGCGTCACTGCTCCTTTAAATCAGATACCGAGTCACTGCTCCTCTAAATCAGATACTGAGACACTGCTCCTCTAAATCAGATACCGAGACACTGCTCCTCTAAAGCAGATACCGAGACACTGCTCCTTTAAATCAGATACCGATACACTGCTCCTCTAAATCAGATACCGAGACACTGCTCCTCTAAAGCAGATACCGAGACACTGCTCCTCTAAATCAAATACCGGGACACTGCTCCTCTAAATCAGATACCGAGACACTGCTCCTCTAAATCAGATACTGAGACACTGCTCCTCTAAATCAGATACCGATACACTGCTCCTCTAAATCAGATACCGAGACACTGCTCCTCTAAATCAGATACCGATACACTGCTCCTCTAAATCAAATACCGGGACACTGCTCCTCTAAATCAGATACCGAGACACTGCTCCTCTAAATCAGATACCGCGTCACTGCTCCTTTAAATCAGATACCGAGACACTGCTCCTCTAAATCAGATACTGAGACACTGCTCCTCTAAATCAGATACCGAGACACTGCTCCTCTAAAGCAGATACCGAGACACTGCTCCTCTAAATCAGATACCGATACACTGCTCCTCTAAATCAGATACCGAGACACTGCTCCTCTAAATCAGATACCGAGACACTGCTCCTCTAATTGTGATACCGAGACACTGCTCCTCTAAATCAGATACTGAGACACTGCTCCTTTAAATCAGATAATGAGACACTGCTCCTCTAAAGCAGATACCGAGACACTGCTCCTCGAAATCAGATACCGAGACACTGCTCCTCTAAATCAGATGCTGAGACACTGCTCCTCTAAATCAGATACTGAGACACTGCTCCTCTAAATCAGATACTGAGACACTGCTCCTTTAAATCAGATACTGAGACACTGCTCCTCTAAATCAGATACCGAGACACTGCTCCTCTAAATCAGCTACCGAGACACTGCTCCTCTAAATCAGATACCGAGACACTGCTCCTCGAAATCAGATACCGATACATTGCTCCTCTAAATCAGATACTGAGACACTGCTCCTCTAAATCAGATACTGAGACACTGCTCCACTAAATCAGATACTGAGACACTGCTCCTCTAAATCAGATACTGAGACATAGCTCCTCTAAATCAGATACCGAGACACTGCTCCTCTAAATCAGATACCGAGACACTGCTCCTCGAAATCAGTGACTGAGACACTGCTCCTCTAAGTCAGATACCGAGACGCTGCTCCTCTAAGTCAGATACCGAGACACTGCTCCTCTAAATCAGATACCGAGACACTGCTCCTCTAAATCAGATACTGAGACACTGCTCCTCTAAATCAGATACCGAGACACTGCTCCACTGAATCAGATACTGAGACACTGCTCCTCTAAATCAGATACTGAGACACTGCTCCTTCAAATCAGATACTGAGACACTGCTCCTCTAAATCAGATACTGAGACACTGATCCTCTAAATCAGATACTGAGACACTGCTCCTCTAAATCAGAAACCGAGACGCTGCTCCTCGAAATCAGATACTGAGACACTGCTCCTCTAAGTCAGATACTGAGACGCTGCTCCTCTAAATCAAATACCGGGACACTGCTCCTCTAAATCAGATACCGAGACACTGCTCCTCTAAATCAGATACCGAGACACTGCTCATCTAAATCAGATACCGAGACACTGCTCCTCTAAATCAGATACCGATACACCGCTCCTCTAAATCAGATACCGAGACACTGCTCCTCTAAATCAGATACCGAGACGCTGCTCCTCTAAATCAAATACCGGGACACTGCTCCTTTAAATCAGATACTGAGACGCTGCTCCTCTAAATCAGATACCGAGACACTGCTCCTTTAAATCAGATACTGAGACACTGCTCCTCTAAAGCAGATACCGAGACACTGCTCCTCTAAATCAGATACCGATACACCGCTCCTCTAAATCAGATACTGAGACACTGCTCCTCTAAATCCGATACTGAGACACTGCTCCTCTAAATCAGATACCGAGACACTGCTCCTCTAAATCAGATACCGCGTCACTGCTCCTTTAAATCAGATACCGAGTCACTGCTCCTCTAAATCAGATACTGAGACACTGCTCCTCTAAATCAGATACCGAGACACTGCTCCTCTAAAGCAGATACCGAGACACTGCTCCTTTAAATCAGATACCGATACACTGCTCCTCTAAATCAGATACCGAGACACTGCTCCTCTAAAGAAGATACCGAGACACTGCTCCTCTAAATCAAATACCGGGACACTGCTCCTCTAAATCAGATACCGAGACACTGCTCCTCTAAATCAGATACTGAGACACTGCTCCTCTAAATCAGATACCGATACACTGCTCCTCTAAATCAGATACCGAGACACTGCTCCTCTAAATCAGATACCGATACACTGCTCCTCTAAATCAAATACCGGGACACTGCTCCTCTAAATCAGATACCGAGACACTGCTCCTCTAAATCAGATACCGCGTCACTGCTCCTTTAAATCAGATACCGAGACACTGCTCCTCTAAATCAGATACTGAGACACTGCTCCTCTAAATCAGATACCGAGACACTGCTCCTCTAAAGCAGATACCGAGACACTGCTCCTCTAAATCAGATACCGATACACTGCTCCTCTAAATCAGATACCGAGACACTGCTCCTCTAAATCAGATACCGAGACACTGCTCCTCTAATTGTGATACCGAGACACTGCTCCTCTAAATCAGATACTGAGACACTGCTCCTTTAAATCAGATAATGAGACACTGCTCCTCTAAAGCAGATACCGAGACACTGCTCCTCGAAATCAGATACCGAGACACTGCTCCTCTAAATCAGATGCTGAGACACTGCTCCTCTAAATCAGATACTGAGACACTGCTCCTCTAAATCAGATACTGAGACACTGATCCTTTAAATCAGATACTGAGACACTGCTCCTCTAAATCAGATACCGAGACACTGCTCCTCTAAATCAGCTACCGAGACACTGCTCCTCTAAATCAGATACCGAGACACTGCTCCTCGAAATCAGATACCGAGATACTGCTCCTCTAAATCAGATACCGAGACACTGCTCCTCTGAATCAGATACTGAGACACTGCTCCTCTAAATCAGATACTGAGGCACTGCTCCTCTAAATCTGATACTGAGACACTGCTCCTTTAAATCAGATACCGAGACACTGCTTCTCTAAATCAGATACTGAGACACTGCTCCTCTAAATCAGATACCGAGACACTGCTCCTCTAAGTCAGATACTGAGACACTGCTCCTCTAAATCAGATACCGAGACACTGCTCCTCTAAATCAGATACCGAGACACTGCTCCTCTAAATCAGATACCGAGACACTGCTCCTCGAAATCAGATTAAGAGACACTGCTCCTCTAAATCAGATACTGAGACACTGCTCCTCTAAATCAGATACTGAGACATTGCTCCTCTAAATCAGATACCGAGACACTGCTACTTTAAATCAGATACCGAGGCACTGGTCCTCTAAATCTGATACAGAGACACTGCTCCTTTAAATCAGATACAGAGACACTGCTCATTTAAGTCAGATACCGAGAAGCTGCTCCTCTAAATCAGATACTGAGACACTGCGCCTCTAAATCAGATACCAAGTCACTGCTCCTCTAAATCAGATACTGACACACTGCTCCTCTAAATCAGATACCGAGACACTGCTCCTCTAAGTCAGATACTGAGACACTGCTCCTCTAAATCAGATACCGAGACACTGCTCCTCTAAAGCAGATACCGAGACACTGCTCCTCTAAATCAGATACCGAGACACTGCTCCTCTAAATCAGATACCGAGACACTGCTCCTCTAAATCAGATACTGAGACACTGCTCCTCTAAATCAGATACTGAGAAACTGCTCCACTGAATCAGATACTGAGACACTGCTCCTCTAAATCAGATACCGAGAAACTGCTCCACTGAATCAGATACTGAGACACTGCTCCTCTAAATCAGATACCGAGACACTGCTCCACTGAATCAGATACTGAGACACTGCTCCACTGAATCAGATACTGAGACACTGCTCCTCTAAATCAGATACTGAGACACTGCTCCTCTAAATCAGATACCGAGACACTGCTCCACTGAATCAGATACTGAGACACTGCTCCTCTAAATCAGATACTGAGACACTGCTCCTTCAAATCAGATACTGAGACACTGCTCCTCTAAATCAGATACTGAGACACTGATCCTCTAAATCAGATACTGAGACACTGCTCCTCTAAATCAGATACCGAGACACTGCTCCTCTAAATCAGATACCGATACATTGCTCCTCCAAATCAGATACTGAGACACTGCTCCTCTAAATCAGATACTGAGACACTGCTCCACTAAATCAGATACTGAGACACTGCTCCTCTAAATCAGATACTGAGACATAGCTCCTCTAAATCAGATACCGAGACACTGCTCCTTTAAATCAGATACCGAGACACTGGTCCTCTAAATCAGATACCGAGACACTGCTCCTCTAAATCAGATACCGAGACACTGCTCCTCTAAATCAGATACCGAGACACTGCTCCTCTAAATCAGATACCGAGACACTGCTCCTCTAATTGTGATACCGAGACACTGCTCCTCTAAATCAGATACTGAGAAACTGCTCCTTTAAATCAGATAATGAGACACTGCTCCTCTAAATCAGATACCGAGACATTGCTCCTCTAAATCACATACCGAGTCAGTGCTCCTCTAAATCAGATACCGAGTCACTGCTTCTCTAAATCAGATACCGAGCCACTGCTCCTCTAAATCAGATACCAAGACACTGCTCCTCTAAATCAGATACCGAGACACTGCTCCTCTAAATCAGATACCGAGACACTGCTCCTCTAAATCAGATACCGAGACACTGCTCCTCTAAATCAGATACCGAGACACTGCTCCTCTAAATCAGATACCGAGACACTGCTCCTCTAAATCAGATGCCGAGACACTGCTCCTCTAAATCAGATACTGAGACACTGCTCCTCTAAATCAGATACTGAGAAACTGCTCCTCTAAATCAGAAACCGAGACACTGCTCCTCTAAATCAGATACTGAGAAACTGCTCCTCTAAATCAGAAACTGAGACGCTGCTCCTCGAAATCAGATACTGAGACACTGCTCCTCTAAGTCAGATACCGAGACACTGCTCCTCTAAGTCAGATACCGAGACACTGCTCCTCTAAATCAGATACCGAGACACTGCTCCTCTAAATCAGATACTGAGACACTGCTCCTCTAAATCAGATACCGAGACACTGCTCCACTGAATCAGATACTGAGACACTGCTCCTCGAAATCAGATACTGAGACACTGCTCCTTCAAATCAGATACTGAGACACTGCTCCTCTAAATCACATACTGAGACACTGATCCTCTAAATCAGATACTGAGACACTGCTCCTCTAAATCAGATACCGAGACACTGCTCCTCGAAATCAGATACTGAGACACTGCTCCTCTAAGTCAGATACTGAGACGCTGCTCCTCTAAATCAAATACCGGGACACTGCTCCTCTAAATCAGATACCGAGACACTGCTCCTCTAAATCAGATACTGAGACACTGCTCCTCTAAGTCAGATACCGAGACGCTGCTCCTCTAAATCAAATACCGGGACACTGCTCCTCTAAATCAGATACCGAGACACTGCTCCTCTAAATCAGATACCAAGACACTGCTCCTCTAAATCAGATACCGAGACGCTGCTCCTCTAAATCAAATAACGGGACACTGCTCCTCTAAATCAGAAACCGAGACACTGCTCCTCTAAATCAGATACCGAGACATTGCTCCTCTAAATCAGATACCGAGACACTGCTCCTCTAAATCAGATACCGAGACACTGCTCCTCTAAATGTGATACCGAGACACTGCTCCTCTAAAGCAGATACCGAGACACTGCTCCTCTAAATCAGATACCGATACACTGCTCCTCTAAATCAAATACCGGGACACTGCTCCTCTGAATCAGATACCGAGACACTGCTCCTCTAAATCAGATACCGCGTCACTGCTCCTTTAAATCAGATACCGAGACACTGCTCCTCTAAATCAGATACTGAGACACTGCTCCTCTAAATCAGATACCGAGACACTGCTCCTCTAAAGCAGATACCGAGACACTGCTCCTCTAAATCAGATACCGATACACTGCTCCTCTAAATCAGATACCGAGACACTGCTCCTCTAAATCAGATACCGAGACACTGCTCCTCTAATTGTGATACCGAGACACTGCTCCTCTAAATCAGATACTGAGACACTGCTCCTTTAAATCAGATAATGAGACACTGCTCCTCTAAAGCAGATACCGAGACACTGCTCCTCGAAATCAGATACCGAGACACTGCTCCTCTAAATCAGATGCTGAGACACTGCTCCTCTAAATCAGATACTGAGACACTGCTCCTCTAAATCAGATACTGAGACACTGCTCCTTTAAATCAGATACTGAGACACTGCACCTCTAAATCAGATACCGAGACACTACTCCTCGAAATCAGATACCGATACATTGCTCCTCTAAATCAGATACTGAGACACTGCTCCTCTAAATCAGATACTGAGACATTGCTCCATTAAATCAGATACTGAGACACTGCTCCTCTAAATCAGATACTGAGACATAGCTCCTCTAAATCAGATACCGAGACACTGCTCCTTTAAATCAGATACCGAGACACTGGTCCTCTAAATCTGATGCAGAGACACTGCTCCTTTAAATCAGAGACAGAGACACTGCTCCTTTAAATCAGATACCGAGAAGCTGCTCCTCTAAATCAGATACCAAGACATAGCTCCTCTAAATCAGATACCGAGACATTGCTCCTTTAAATCAGATACCGAGACACTGGTCCTCTAAATCTGATGCAGAGACACTGCTCCTTTAAATCAGAGACAGAGACACTGCTCCTTTAAATCAGATACCGAGAAGCTGCTCCTCTAAATCAGATACCAAGACACTGCTCCTCTAAATCAGATACCAAGACACTGCGCCTCTAAATCAGATACTGAGACACTGCTCCTCTAAATCAGATACCGATACACTGCTCCTTTAAATCAGATACCGAGACACTGCTCCTCTAAATCAGATACTGAGACACTGCCCCTCTAAATCTGATACTGAGGCACTGCTCCTCTAAATCTGATACTGAGAGTCTGCTCCTTTAAATCAGATACCGAGACACTGCTCCTCTAAATCAGATACTGAGACGCTGCTCCTCTAAATCAAATACCGGGACACTGCTCCTCTAAATCAGATACCGAGACACTGCTCCTCTAAATCAGATACTGAGACACTGCTCCTCTAAGTCAGATACCGAGACGCTGCTCCTCTAAATCAAATACCGGGACACTGCTCCTCTAAATCAGATACCGAGACACTGCTCCTCTAAATCAGATACCAAGACACTGCTCCTCTAAATCAGATACCGAGACGCTGCTCCTCTAAATCAAATAACGGGACACTGCTCCTCTAAATCAGAAACCGAGACACTGCTCCTCTAAATCAGATACCGAGACATTGCTCCTCTAAATCAGATACCGAGACACTGCTCCTCTAAATCAGATACCGAGACACTGCTCCTCTAAATGTGATACCGAGACACTGCTCCTCTAAAGCAGATACCGAGACACTGCTCCTCTAAATCAGATACCGATACACTGCTCCTCTAAATCAAATACCGGGACACTGCTCCTCTGAATCAGATACCGAGACACTGCTCCTCTAAATCAGATACCGCGTCACTGCTCCTTTAAATCAGATACCGAGACACTGCTCCTCTAAATCAGATACTGAGACACTGCTCCTCTAAATCAGATACCGAGACACTGCTCCTCTAAAGCAGATACCGAGACACTGCTCCTCTAAATCAGATACCGATACACTGCTCCTCTAAATCAGATACCGAGACACTGCTCCTCTAAATCAGATACCGAGACACTGCTCCTCTAATTGTGATACCGAGACACTGCTCCTCTAAATCAGATACTGAGACACTGCTCCTTTAAATCAGATAATGAGACACTGCTCCTCTAAAGCAGATACCGAGACACTGCTCCTCGAAATCAGATACCGAGACACTGCTCCTCTAAATCAGATGCTGAGACACTGCTCCTCTAAATCAGATACTGAGACACTGCTCCTCTAAATCAGATACTGAGACACTGCTCCTTTAAATCAGATACTGAGACACTGCACCTCTAAATCAGATACCGAGACACTACTCCTCGAAATCAGATACCGATACATTGCTCCTCTAAATCAGATACTGAGACACTGCTCCTCTAAATCAGATACTGAGACATTGCTCCATTAAATCAGATACTGAGACACTGCTCCTCTAAATCAGATACTGAGACATAGCTCCTCTAAATCAGATACCGAGACACTGCTCCTTTAAATCAGATACCGAGACACTGGTCCTCTAAATCTGATGCAGAGACACTGCTCCTTTAAATCAGAGACAGAGACACTGCTCCTTTAAATCAGATACCGAGAAGCTGCTCCTCTAAATCAGATACCAAGACATAGCTCCTCTAAATCAGATACCGAGACATTGCTCCTTTAAATCAGATACCGAGACACTGGTCCTCTAAATCTGATGCAGAGACACTGCTCCTTTAAATCAGAGACAGAGACACTGCTCCTTTAAATCAGATACCGAGAAGCTGCTCCTCTAAATCAGATACCAAGACACTGCTCCTCTAAATCAGATACCAAGACACTGCGCCTCTAAATCAGATACTGAGACACTGCTCCTCTAAATCAGATACCGATACACTGCTCCTTTAAATCAGATACCGAGACACTGCTCCTCTAAATCAGATACTGAGACACTGCCCCTCTAAATCTGATACTGAGGCACTGCTCCTCTAAATCTGATACTGAGAGTCTGCTCCTTTAGATCAGATACCGAGACACTGCTCCTCTAAATCAGATACTGAGACACTGCTCCTCTAAATCAGATACTGAGACACTGCTCCTCTAAATCAGATACCGAGACACTGCTCCTCTAAATCAGATACTGAGACACTGCTCCTCTAAATCTGATACTGAGACACTGCTCCTTTAAATCAGATACCGAGACACTGCTCCTCTAAATCAGATACTGAGACACTGCTCCTCTAAATCAGATACTGAGACACTGCTCCTCTAAATCAGATACTGAGGCACTGCTCCTCTAAATCTGATACTGAGACACTGCTCCTTTAAATCAGATACCGAGACACTGCTCCTCTAAATCAGATACTGAGACACTGCTCCTCTAAATCAGATACCGAGACACTGCTCCTCTAAGTCAGATGCTGAGACACTGCTCCTCTAAATCAGATACCGAGACAATGCTCCTCTAAATCAGATACCGAGACACTGCTCCTCTAAATCAGATACTGAGACACTGCTCCTCTAAATCAGATACCGAGACACTGCTCCTCGAAATCAGATTAAGAGACACTGCTCCTCTAAATCAGATACCGAGATGCTGCTCCTCTAAATCAGATACCGAGACACTGCTCCTCTAAATCACATACCGAGTCACTGCTCCTCTAAATCAGATACCGAGTCACTGCTTCTCTAAATCAGATACCGAGACACTGCTCCTCTAAATCAGATACCAAGACACTGCTCCTCTAAATCAGATACCGAGACACTGCTCCTCTAAATCAGATACCGAGACACTGCTCCTCTAAATCAGATACCGAGACACTGCTCCTCTAAATCAGATACCGAGACACTGCTCCTCTAAATCAGATACCGAGACACTGCTCCTCTAAATCAGATGCCGAGACACTGCTCCTCTAAATCAGATACTGAGACACTGCTCCTCTAAATCAGATACTGAGAAACTGCTCCTCTAAATCAGAAACCGAGACGCTGCTCCTCGAAATCAGATACTGAGACACTGCTCCTCTAAGTCAGATACCGAGACACTGCTCCTCTAAGTCAGATACCGAGACACTGCTCCTCTAAATCAGATATCGAGAGACTGCTCCTCTAAATCAGATACTGAGACACTGCTCCTCTAAATCAGATACCGAGACACTGCTCCACTGAATCAGATACTGAGACACTGCTCCTCGAAATCAGATACTGAGACACTGCTCCTTCAAATCAGATACTGAGACACTGCTCCTCTAAATCAGATACTGAGACACTGATCCTCTAAATCAGATACTGAGACACTGCTCCTCTAAATCAGATACCGAGACACTGCTCCTCGAAATCAGATACTGAGACACTGCTCCTCTAAGTCAGATACTGAGACGCTGCTCCTCTAAATCAAATACCGGGACACTGCTCCTCTAAATCAGATACTGAGACACTGCTCCTCTAAGTCAGATACCGAGACGCTGCTCCTCTAAATCAAATACCGGGACACTGCTCCTCTAAATCAGATACCGAGACACTGCTCCTCTAAATCAGATACCAAGACACTGCTCCTCTAAATCAGATACCGAGACGCTGCTCCTCTAAATCAAATAACGGGACACTGCTCCTCTAAATCAGATACCGAGACACTGCTCCTCTAAATCAGATACCGAGACACTGCTCCTCTAAATCAGATACCGAGACACTGCTCCTCTAAATCAGATACCGAGACACTGCTCCTCTAAATCAGATACTGAGACACTGCTCCTCTAAATCAGATACTGAGAAACTGCTCCTCTAAATCAGAAACCGAGACGCTGTTCCTCGAAATCAGTGACTGAGACACTGCTCCTCTAAGTCAGATACCGAGACGCTGCTCCTCTAAGTCAGATACCGAGACACTGCTCCTCTAAATCAGATACCGAGACACTGCTCCTCTAAATCAGATACCGAGACACTGCTCCTCTAAATCAGATACCGAGACACTGCTCCACTGAATCAGATACTGAGACACTGCTCCTCTAAATCAGATACTGAGACACTGCTCCTTCAAATCAGATACTGAGACACTGCTCCTCTAAATCAGATACTGAGACACTGATCCTCTAAATCAGATACTGAGACACTGCTCCTCTAAATCAGAAACCGAGACGCTGCTCCTCGAAATCAGATACTGAGACACTGCTCCTCTAAGTCAGATACTGAGACGCTGCTCCTCTAAATCAAACACCGGGACACTGCTCCTCTAAATCAGATACCGAGACGCTGCTCCTCTAAATCAGATACCGAGACACTGCTCCTCTAAATCAGATACCGAGACACTGCTCCTCTAAATCAGATACCGATACACCGCTCCTCTAAATCAGATACCGAGACACTGCTCCTCTAAATCAGATACCGAGACGCTGCTCCTCTAAATCAAATACCGGGACACTGCTCCTTTAAATCAGATACTGAGACGCTGCTCCTCTAAATCAGATACCGAGACACTGCTCCTTTAAATCAGATACTGAGACACTGCTCCTCTAAAGCAGATACCGAGACACTGCTCCTCTAAATCAGATACCGATACACCGCTCCTCTAAATCAGATTCTGAGACACTGCTCCTCTAAATCAGATACCGAGACACTGCTCCTTTAAATCAGATACTGAGACACTGCTCCTCTAAATCCGATACTGAGACACTGCTCCTCTAAATCAGATACCGAGACACTGCTCCTCTAAATCAGATACCGCGTCACTGCTCCTTTAAATCAGATACCGAGTCACTGCTCCTTTAAATCAGATACCGATACACTGCTCCTCTAAATCAGATACCGAGACACTGCTCCTCTAAAGCAGATACCGAGACACTGCTCCTCTAAATCAAATACCGGGACACTGCTCCTCTAAATCAGATACCGAGACACTGCTCCTCTAAATCAGATACTGAGACACTGCTCCTCTAAATCAGATACCGATACACTGCTCCTCTAAATCAGATACCGAGACACTGCTCCTCTAAATCAGATACCGATACACTGCTCCTCTAAATCAAATACCGGGACACTGCTCCTCTAAATCAGATACCGAGACACTGCTCCTCTAAATCAGATACCGCGTCACTGCTCCTTTAAATCAGATACCGAGACACTGCTCCTCTAAATCAGATACTGAGACACTGCTCCTCTAAATCAGATACCGATACACTGCTCCTCTAAATCAGATACCGAGACACTGCTCCTCTAAATCAGATACCGATACACTGCTCCTCTAAATCAAATACCGGGACACTGCTCCTCTAAATCAGATACCGAGACACTGCTCCTCTAAATCAAATACCGGGACACTGCTCCTCTAAAGCAGATACCGAGACACTGCTCCTCTAAATCAAATACCGGGACACTGCTCCTCTAAATCAGATACCGAGACACTGCTCCTCTAAATCAGATACTGAGACACTGCTCCTCTAAATCAGATACCGATACACTGCTCCTCTAAATCAGATACCGAGACACTGCTCCTCTAAATCAGATACCGATACACTGCTCCTCTAAATCAAATACCGGGACACTGCTCCTCTAAATCAGATACCGAGACACTGCTCCTCTAAATCAGATACCGCGTCACTGCTCCTTTAAATCAGATACTGAGACACTGCTCCTCTAAATCAGATACTGAGACACTGCTCCTCTAAATCAGATACCGAGACACTGCTCCTCTAAATCACATACCGAGACACTGCTCCTCTAAATCAGATACCGAGACACTGCTCCTCTAAATCAGATACCGAGACACTGCTCCTCTAATTGTGATACCGAGACACTGCTCCTCTAAATCAGATACCGAGACACTGCTCCTCTAAATCAGATACCGATACACTGCTCCTCTAAATCAAATACCGGGACACTGCTCCTCTAAATCAGATACCGAGACACTGCTCCTCTAAATCAGATACCGCGTCACTGCTCCATTAAATCAGATACCGAGACACTGCTCCTCTAAATCAGATACTGAGACACTGCTCCTCTAAATCAGATACCGAGACACTGCTCCTCTAAAGCAGATACCGAGACACTGCTCCTCTAAATCAGATACCGAGACACTGCTCCTCTAAATCAGATACCGAGACACTGCTCCTCTAATTGTGATACCGAGACACTGCTCCTCTAAATCAGATACTGAGACACTGCTCCTATAAATCAGATAATGAGACACTGCTCCTCTAAAGCAGATACCGAGACACTGCTCCTCGAAATCAGATACCGAGACACTGCTCCTCTAAATCAGATGCTGAGACACTGCTCCTCTAAATCAGATACTGAGACACTGCTCCTCTAAATCAGATACTGAGACACTGCTCCTTTAAATCAGATACTGAGACACTGCTCCTCTAAATCAGATACCGAGACACTGCTCCTCTAAATCAGCTACCGAGACACTGCTCCTCTAAATCAGATACCGAGACACTGCTCCTCGAAATCAGATACCGATACATTGCTCCTCTAAATCAGATACTGAGACACTGCTCCTCTAAATCAGATACTGAGACACTGCTACACTAAATCAGATACTGAGACACTGCTCCTCTAAATCAGATACTGAGACATAGCTCCTCTAAATCAGATACCGAGACACTGCTCCTTTAAATCAGATACCGAGACACTGGTCCTCTAAATCAGATACCGAGACACTGCTCCTCTAAATCAGATACCGAGACACTGCTCCTCTAAATCAGATACCGAGACACTGCTCCTCTAAATCAGATACCGAGACACTGCTCCTCTAATTGTGATACCGAGACACTGCTCCTCTAAATCAGATATTGAGAAACTGCTCCTTTAAATCAGATAATGAGACACTGCTCCTCTAAATCAGATACCGAGACACTGCTCCTCTAAATCACATACCGAGTCAGTGCTCCTCTAAATCAGATACCGAGTCACTGCTTCTCTAAATCAGATACCGAGACACTGCTCCTCTAAATCAGATACCAAGACACTGCTCCTCTAAATCAGATACCGAGACACTGCTCCTCTAAATCAGATACCGAGACACTGCTCCTCTAAATCAGATACCGAGACACTGCTCCTCTAAATCAGATACCGAGACACTGCTCCTCTAAATCAGATACCGAGACACTGCTCCCCTAAATCAGATGCCGAGACACTGCTCCTCTAAATCAGATACTGAGACACTGCTCCTCTAAATCAGATACTGAGAAACTGCTTCTCTAAATCAGAAACCGAGACACTGCTCCTCTAAATCAGATACTGAGAAACTGCTCCTCTAAATCAGAAACCGAGACGCTGCTCCTCGAAATCAGATACTGAGACACTGCTCCTCTAAGTCAGATACAGAGACACTGCTCCTCTAAGTCAGATACCGAGACACTGCTCCTCTAAATCAGATACCGAGACACTGCTCCTCTAAATCAGATACTGAGACACTGCTCCTCTAAATCAGATACCGAGACACTGCTCCACTGAATCAGATACTGAGACACTGCTCCTCGAAATCAGATACTGAGACACTGCTCCTTCAAATCAGATACTGAGACACTGCTCCTCTAAATCAGATACTGAGACACTGATCCTCTAAATCAGATACTGAGACACTGCTCCTCTAAATCAGATACCGAGACACTGCTCCTCGAAATCAGATACTGAGACACTGCTCCTCTAAGTCAGATACTGAGACGCTGCTCCTCTAATTCAAATACCGGGACACTGCTCCTCTAAATCAGATACCGAGACACTGCTCCTCTAAATCAGATACTGAGACACTGCTCCTCTAAGTCAGATACCGAGACGCTGCTCCTCTAAATCAAATACCGGGACACTGCTCCTCTAAATCAGAAACCGAGACACTGCTCCTCTAAATCAGATACCAAGACACTGCTCCTCTAAATCAGATACCGAGACGCTGCTCCTCTAAATCAAATAACGGGACACTGCTCCTCTAAATCAGATACCGAGACACTGCTCCTCTAAATCAGATACCGAGACATTGCTCCTCTAAATCAGATACCGAGACACTGCTCCTCTAAATCAGATACCGAGACACTGCTCCTCTAAATCAGATACCGAGACACTGCTCCTCTAAATCAGATACTGAGACACTGCTCCTCTAAATCAGATACTGAGAAACTGCTCCTCTAAATCAGAAACCGAGACGCTGCTCCTCGAAATCAGTGACTGAGACACTGCTCCTCTAAGTCAGATACCGAGACGCTGCTCCTCTAAGTCAGATACCGAGACACTGCTCCTCTAAATCAGATACCGAGACACTGCTCCTCTAAATCAGATACTGAGACACTGCTCCTCTAAATCAGATACCGAGACACTGCTCCACTGAATCAGATACTGAGACACTGCTCCTCTAAATCAGATACTGAGACACTGCTCCTTCAAATCAGATACTGAGACACTGCTCCTCTAAATCAGATACTGAGACACTGCTCCTCTAAATCAGATACCGAGACACTGCTCCTCTAAATCAGAAACCGAGACGCTGCTCCTCGAAATCAGATACTGAGACACTGCTCCTTCAAATCAGATACTGAGACACTGCTCCTCTAAATCAGATACTGAGACACTGCTCCTCTAAATCAGATACCGAGACACTGCTCCTCTAAATCAGAAACCGAGACGCTGCTCCTCGAAATCAGATACTGAGACACTGCTCCTCTAAGTCAGATACTGAGACGCTGCTCCTCTAAATCAAATACCGGGACACTGCTCCTCTAAATCAGATACCGAGACACTGCTCCTCTAAATCAGATACCGAGACACTGCTCATCTAAATCAGATACCGAGACACTGCTCCTCTAAATCAGATACCGATACACCGCTCCTCTAAATCAGATACCGAGACACTGCTCCTCTAAATCAGATACCGAGACGCTGCTCCTCTAAATCAAATACCGGGACACTGCTCCTTTAAATCAGATACTGAGACGCTGCTCCTCTAAATCAGATACCGAGACACTGCTCCTTTAAATCAGATACTGAGACACTGCTCCTCTAAAGCAGATACCGAGACACTGCTCCTCTAAATCAGATACCGATACACCGCTCCTCTAAATCAGATACTGAGACACTGCTCCTCTAAATCAGATACCGAGACACTGCTCCTTTAAATCAGATACTGAGACACTGCTCCTCTAAATCCGATACTGAGACACTGCTCCTCTAAATCAGATACCGAGACACTGCTCCTCTAAATCAGATACCGCGTCACTGCTCCTTTAAATCAGATACCGAGTCACTGCTCCTCTAAATCAGATACTGAGACACTGCTCCTCTAAATCAGATACCGAGACACTGCTCCTCTAAAGCAGATACCGAGACACTGCTCCTCTAAATCAGATACCGAGACACTGCTCCTCTAAATCAGATACCGAGACACTGCTCCTCTAAAGCAGATACCGAGACACTGCTCCTCTAAATCAAATACCGGGACACTGCTCCTCTAAATCAGATACCGAGACACTGCTCCTCTAAATCAGATACTGAGACACTGCTCCTCTAAATCAGATACCGATACACTGCTCCTCTAAATCAGATACCGAGACACTGCTCCTCTAAATCAGATACCGATACACTGCTCCTCTAAATCAAATACCGGGACAGTGCTCCTCTAAATCAGATACCGAGACACTGCTCCTCTAAATCAGATACCGCGTCACTGCTCCTTTAAATCAGACACCGAGACACTGCTCCTCTAAATCAGATACTGAGACACTGCTCCTCTAAATCAGATACCGAGACACTGCTCCTCTAAAGCAGATACCGAGACACTGCTCCTCTAAATCAGATACCGATACACTGCTCCTCTAAATCAGATACCGAGACACTGCTCCTCTAAATCAGATACCGAGACACTGCTCCTCTAAATCAGATACTGAGACACTGCTCCTTTAAATCAGATAATGAGACACTGCTCCTCTAAAGCAGATACCGAGACACTGCTCCTCGAAATCAGATACCGAGACACTGCTCCTCTAAATCAGATGCTGAGACACTGCTCCTCTAAATCAGATACTGAGACACTGCTCCTCTAAATCAGATACTGAGACACTGCTCCTTTAAATCAGATACTGAGACACTGCTCCTCTAAATCAGATACCGAGACACTGCTCCTCTAAATCAGCTACCGAGACACTGCTCCTCTAAATCAGATACCGAGACACTGCTCCTCGAAATCAGATACCGATACATTGCTCCTCTAAATCAGATACTGAGACACTGCTCCTCTAAATCAGATACTGAGACACTGCTCCACTAAATCAGATACTGAGACACTGCTCCTCTAAATCAGATACTGAGACATAGCTCCTCTAAATCAGATACCGAGACACTGCTCCTCTAAATCAGATACCGAGACACTGCTCCTCTAAATCAGATACCGAGACACTGCTCCTCTAAATCAGATACCGAGACACTGCTCCTCTAATTGTGATACCGAGACACTGCTCCTCTAAATCAGATACTGAGACACTGCTCCTTTAAATCAGATAATGAGACACTGCTCCTCTAAAGCAGATACCGAGACACTGCTCCTCGAAATCAGATACCGGACACTGCTCCTCTAAATCAGATGCTGAGACACTGCTCCTCTAAATCAGATACTGAGACACTGCTCCTCTAAATCAGATACTGAGACACTGCTCCTTTAAATCAGATACTGAGACACTGCTCCTCTAAATCAGATACCGAGACACTGCTCCTCGAAATCAGATACCGATACATTGCTCCTCTAAATCAGATACTGAGACACTGCTCCTCTAAATCAGATACTGAGACACTGCTCCACTAAATCAGATACTGAGACACTGCTCCTCTAAATCAGATACTGAGACATAGCTCCTCTAAATCAGATACCGAGACACTGCTCCTTTAAATCAGATACCGAGACACTGGTCCTCTAAATCTGATGCAGAGACACTGCTCCTTTAAATCAGAGACAGAGACACTGCTCCTTTAAATCAGATACCGAGAAGCTGCTCCTCTAAATCAGATACCAAGGCACTGCGCCTCTAAATCAGATACCAAGACACTGCTCCTCTAAATCAGATACTGACACAATGCACCTCTAAATCAGATACCGAGACACTGCTCCTTTAAATCAGATACCGAGACACTGCTCCTCTAAATCAGATACTGAGACACTGCCCCTCTAAATCTGATACTGAGGCACTGCTCCTCTAAATCTGATACTGAGACACTGCTCCTTTAAATCAGATACCGAGACACTGCTCCTCTAAATCAGATACCGAGACACTGCTCCTCTAAATCAGATACCGAGACACTGCTCCTCTAAATCAGATACCGAGACACTGCTCCTCTAAATCAGATACTGAGACACTGCTCCTCTAAATCTGATACTGAGACACTGCTCCTTTAAATCAGATACCGAGACACTGCTCCTCTAAATCAGATACTGAGACACTGCTCCTCTAAATCAGATACTGAGACACTGCTCCTCTAAATCAGATACTGAGGCACTGCTCCTATAAATCTGATACTGAGACACTGCTCCTTTAAATCAGATACCGAGTCACTGCTCCTCTAAATCAGATACTGAGACACTGCTCCTCTAAATCAGATACCGAGACACTGCTTCTCTAAGTCAGATACTGAGACACTGCTCCTCTAAATCAGATACCGAGACACTGCTCCTCTAAATCAGATACCGAGACACTGCTCCTCTAAATCAGATACCGAGACACTGCTCCTCTAAATCAGATACTGAGACACTGCTCCTCTAAATCAGATACTGAGGCACTGCTCCTCTAAATCTGATACTGAGACACTGCTCCTTTAAATCAGATACCGAGACACTGCTCCTCTAAATCAGATACTGAGACACTGCTCCTCTAAATCAGATACCGAGACACTGCTCCTCTAAGTCAGATACTGAGACACTGCTCCTCTAAATCAGATACCGAGACACTGCTCCTCTAAATCAGATACCGAGACACTGCTCCTCTAAATCAGATACCGAGACACTGCTCCTCGAAATCAGATTAAGAGACACTGCTCCTCTAAATCAGATACTGAGACACTGCTCCTCTAAATCAGATACTGAGACATTGCTCCTCTAAATCAGATACCGAGACACTGCTACTTTAAATCAGATACCGAGACACTGGTCCTCTAAATCTGATACAGAGACACTGCTCCTTTAAATCAGATACAGAGACACTGCTCATTTAAATCAGATACCGAGAAGCTGCTCCTCTAAATCAGATACTGAGACACTGCGCCTCTAAATCAGATACCAAGTCACTGCTCCTCTAAATCAGATACTGACACACTGCTCCTCTAAATCAGATACCGAGACACTGCTCCTCTAAGTCAGATACTGAGACACTGCTCCTCTAAATCAGATACCGAGACACTGCTCCTCTAAATCAGATACCGAGACACTGCTCCTCTAAATCAGATACCGAGACACTGCTCCTCTAAATCAGATACCGAGACACTGCTCCTCTAAATCAGATACTGAGACACTGCTCCTCTAAATCAGATACTGAGAAACTGCTCCACTGAATCAGATACTGAGACACTGCTCCTCTAAATCAGATACCGAGAAACTGCTCCACTGAATCAGATACTGAGACACTGCTCCTCTAAATCAGATACCGAGACACTGCTCCACTGAATCAGATACTGAGACACTGCTCCACTGAATCAGATACTGAGACACTGCTCCTCTAAATCAGATACTGAGACACTGCTCCTCTAAATCAGATACCGAGACACTGCTCCACTGAATCAGATACTGAGACACTGCTCCTCTAAATCAGATACTGAGACACTGCTCCTTCAAATCAGATACTGAGACACTGCTCCTCTAAATCAGATACTGAGACACTGATCCTCTAAATCAGATACTGAGACACTGCTCCTCTAAATCAGATACCGAGACACTGCTCCTCTAAATCACATACTGAGACACTGCTCCTTCAAATCAGATACTGAGACACTGCTCCTCTAAATCAGATACTGAGACACTGCTCCTCTAAATCAGATACCGAGACACTGCTCCTCTAAATCAGAAACCGAGACGCTGCTCCTCGAAATCATATACTGAGACACTGCTCCTTCAAATCAGATACTGAGACACTGCTCCTCTAAATCAGATACTGAGACACTGCTCCTCTAAATCAGATACCGAGACACTGCTCCTCTAAATCAGAAACCGAGACGCTGCTCCTCGAAATCAGATACTGAGACACTGCTCCTCTAAGTCAGATACTGAGACGCTGCTCCTCTAAATCAAATACCGGGACACTGCTCCTCTAAATCAGATACCGAGACACTGCTCCTCTAAATCAGATACCGAGACACTGCTCATCTAAATCAGATACCGAGACACTGCTCCTCTAAATCGGATACCGATACACCGCTCCTCTAAATCAGATCCCGAGACACTGCTCCTCTAAATCAGATACCGAGACGCTGCTCCTCTAAATCAAATACCGGGACACTGCTCCTTTAAATCAGATACTGAGACGCTGCTCCTCTAAATCAGATACCGAGACACTGCTCCTTTAAATCAGATACTGAGACACTGCTCCTCTAAAGCAGATACCGAGACACTGCTCCTCTAAATCAGATACCGATACACCGCTCCTCTAAATCAGATACTGAGACACTGCTCCTTTAAATCAGATACTGAGACACTGCTCCTCTAAATCCGATACTGAGACACTGCTCCTCTAAATCAGATACCGAGACACTGCTCCTCTAAATCAGATACCGCGTCACTGCTCCTTTAAATCAGATACCGAGTCACTGCTCCTCTAAATCAGATACTGAGACACTGCTCCTCTAAATCAGATACCGAGACACTGCTCCTCTAAAGCAGATACCGAGACACTGCTCCTCTAAATCAGATACCGATACACTGCTCCTCTAAATCAGATACCGAGACACTGCTCCTCTAAAGCAGATACCGAGACACTGCTCCTCTAAATCAAATACCGGGACACTGCTCCTCTAAATCAGATACCGAGACACTGCTCCTCTAAATCAGATACCGATACACTGCTCCTCTAAATCAAATACCGGGACAGTGCTCCTCTAAATCAGATACCGAGACACTGCTCCTCTAAATCAGATACCGCGTCACTGCTCCTTTAAATCAGATACCGAGACACTGCTCCTCTAAATCAGATACTGAGACACTGCTCCTCTAAATCAGATACCGAGACACTGCTCCTCTAAAGCAGATACCGAGACACTGCTCCTCTAAATCAGATACCGATACACTGCTCCTCTAAATCAGATACCGAGACACTGCTCCTCTAAATCAGATACCGAGACACTGCTCCTCTAATTGTGATACCGAGACACTGCTCCTCTAAATCAGATACTGAGACACTGCTCCTTTAAATCAGATAATGAGACACTGCTCCTCTAAATCAGATACCGAGACACTGCTCCTCTAAATCAGATACCGAGACACTGCTCCTCTAAATCAGATACCGAGACACTGCTCCTCTAAATCAGATACCGAGACACTGCTCCTCTAAATCAGATACCGAGACACTGCTCCTCTAAATCAGATACCGATACACTGCTCCTCTAAGTCAGATACCGAGACGCTGCTCCTCTAAATCAAATACCGGGACACTGCTCCTCTAAATCAGATACCGAGACTCTGCTCCTCTAAATCAGATACCAAGACACTGCTCCTCTAAATCAGATACCGAGACGCTGCTCCTCTAAATCAAATAACGGGACACTGCTCCTCTAAATCAGATACCGAGACACTGCTCCTCTAAATCAGATACCGAGACATTGCTCCTCTAAATCAGATACCGAGACACTGCTCCTCTAAATCAGATACCGAGACACTGCTCCTCTAAATCAGATACCGAGACACTGCTCCTCTAAATCAGATACTGAGACACTGCTCCACTGAATCAGATACTGAGACACTGCTCCTCTAAATCAGATACCGAGACACTGCTCCTCTAAATCAGATACCGATACACTGCTCCTCTAAATCTGATACTGAGACACTGCTCCTTTAAATCAGATACCGAGACACTGCTCCTCTAAATCAGATACCGAGACACTGCTCCTCTAAATCAGATACCGAGACACTGCTCCTCTAAATCAGATACCGAGACACTGCTCCTCTAAATCAGATACTGAGACACTGCTCCTCTAAATCTGATACTGAGACACTGCTCCTTTAAATCAGATACCGAGACACTGCTCCTCTAAATCAGATACTGAGACACTGCTCCTCTAAATCAGATACTGAGACACTGCTCCTCTAAATCAGATACTGAGGCACTGCTCCTATAAATCTGATACTGAGACACTGCTCCTTTAAATCAGATACCGAGTCACTGCTCCTCTAAATCAGATACTGAGACACTGCTCCTCTAAATCAGATACCGAGACACTGCTTCTCTAAGTCAGATACTGAGACACTGCTCCTCTAAATCAGATACCGAGACACTGCTCCTCTAAATCAGATACCGAGACACTGCTCCTCTAAATCAGATACCGAGACACTGCTCCTCTAAATCAGATACTGAGACACTGCTCCTCTAAATCAGATACTGAGGCACTGCTCCTCTAAATCTGATACTGAGACACTGCTCCTTTAAATCAGATACCGAGACACTGCTCCTCTAAATCAGATACTGAGACACTGCTCCTCTAAATCAGATACCGAGACACTGCTCCTCTAAGTCAGATACTGAGACACTGCTCCTCTAAATCAGATACCGAGACACTGCTCCTCTAAATCAGATACCGAGACACTGCTCCTCTAAATCAGATACCGAGACACTGCTCCTCGAAATCAGATTAAGAGACACTGCTCCTCTAAATCAGATACTGAGACACTGCTCCTCTAAATCAGATACTGAGACATTGCTCCTCTAAATCAGATACCGAGACACTGCTACTTTAAATCAGATACCGAGACACTGGTCCTCTAAATCTGATACAGAGACACTGCTCCTTTAAATCAGATACAGAGACACTGCTCATTTAAATCAGATACCGAGAAGCTGCTCCTCTAAATCAGATACTGAGACACTGCGCCTCTAAATCAGATACCAAGTCACTGCTCCTCTAAATCAGATACTGACACACTGCTCCTCTAAATCAGATACCGAGACACTGCTCCTCTAAGTCAGATACTGAGACACTGCTCCTCTAAATCAGATACCGAGACACTGCTCCTCTAAATCAGATACCGAGACACTGCTCCTCTAAATCAGATACCGAGACACTGCTCCTCTAAATCAGATACCGAGACACTGCTCCTCTAAATCAGATACTGAGACACTGCTCCTCTAAATCAGATACTGAGAAACTGCTCCACTGAATCAGATACTGAGACACTGCTCCTCTAAATCAGATACCGAGAAACTGCTCCACTGAATCAGATACTGAGACACTGCTCCTCTAAATCAGATACCGAGACACTGCTCCACTGAATCAGATACTGAGACACTGCTCCACTGAATCAGATACTGAGACACTGCTCCTCTAAATCAGATACTGAGACACTGCTCCTCTAAATCAGATACCGAGACACTGCTCCACTGAATCAGATACTGAGACACTGCTCCTCTAAATCAGATACTGAGACACTGCTCCTTCAAATCAGATACTGAGACACTGCTCCTCTAAATCAGATACTGAGACACTGATCCTCTAAATCAGATACTGAGACACTGCTCCTCTAAATCAGATACCGAGACACTGCTCCTCTAAATCACATACTGAGACACTGCTCCTTCAAATCAGATACTGAGACACTGCTCCTCTAAATCAGATACTGAGACACTGCTCCTCTAAATCAGATACCGAGACACTGCTCCTCTAAATCAGAAACCGAGACGCTGCTCCTCGAAATCATATACTGAGACACTGCTCCTTCAAATCAGATACTGAGACACTGCTCCTCTAAATCAGATACTGAGACACTGCTCCTCTAAATCAGATACCGAGACACTGCTCCTCTAAATCAGAAACCGAGACGCTGCTCCTCGAAATCAGATACTGAGACACTGCTCCTCTAAGTCAGATACTGAGACGCTGCTCCTCTAAATCAAATACCGGGACACTGCTCCTCTAAATCAGATACCGAGACACTGCTCCTCTAAATCAGATACCGAGACACTGCTCATCTAAATCAGATACCGAGACACTGCTCCTCTAAATCGGATACCGATACACCGCTCCTCTAAATCAGATCCCGAGACACTGCTCCTCTAAATCAGATACCGAGACGCTGCTCCTCTAAATCAAATACCGGGACACTGCTCCTTTAAATCAGATACTGAGACGCTGCTCCTCTAAATCAGATACCGAGACACTGCTCCTTTAAATCAGATACTGAGACACTGCTCCTCTAAAGCAGATACCGAGACACTGCTCCTCTAAATCAGATACCGATACACCGCTCCTCTAAATCAGATACTGAGACACTGCTCCTTTAAATCAGATACTGAGACACTGCTCCTCTAAATCCGATACTGAGACACTGCTCCTCTAAATCAGATACCGAGACACTGCTCCTCTAAATCAGATACCGCGTCACTGCTCCTTTAAATCAGATACCGAGTCACTGCTCCTCTAAATCAGATACTGAGACACTGCTCCTCTAAATCAGATACCGAGACACTGCTCCTCTAAAGCAGATACCGAGACACTGCTCCTCTAAATCAGATACCGATACACTGCTCCTCTAAATCAGATACCGAGACACTGCTCCTCTAAAGCAGATACCGAGACACTGCTCCTCTAAATCAAATACCGGGACACTGCTCCTCTAAATCAGATACCGAGACACTGCTCCTCTAAATCAGATACCGATACACTGCTCCTCTAAATCAAATACCGGGACAGTGCTCCTCTAAATCAGATACCGAGACACTGCTCCTCTAAATCAGATACCGCGTCACTGCTCCTTTAAATCAGATACCGAGACACTGCTCCTCTAAATCAGATACTGAGACACTGCTCCTCTAAATCAGATACCGAGACACTGCTCCTCTAAAGCAGATACCGAGACACTGCTCCTCTAAATCAGATACCGATACACTGCTCCTCTAAATCAGATACCGAGACACTGCTCCTCTAAATCAGATACCGAGACACTGCTCCTCTAATTGTGATACCGAGACACTGCTCCTCTAAATCAGATACTGAGACACTGCTCCTTTAAATCAGATAATGAGACACTGCTCCTCTAAATCAGATACCGAGACACTGCTCCTCTAAATCAGATACCGAGACACTGCTCCTCTAAATCAGATACCGAGACACTGCTCCTCTAAATCAGATACCGAGACACTGCTCCTCTAAATCAGATACCGAGACACTGCTCCTCTAAATCAGATACCGATACACTGCTCCTCTAAGTCAGATACCGAGACGCTGCTCCTCTAAATCAAATACCGGGACACTGCTCCTCTAAATCAGATACCGAGACTCTGCTCCTCTAAATCAGATACCAAGACACTGCTCCTCTAAATCAGATACCGAGACGCTGCTCCTCTAAATCAAATAACGGGACACTGCTCCTCTAAATCAGATACCGAGACACTGCTCCTCTAAATCAGATACCGAGACATTGCTCCTCTAAATCAGATACCGAGACACTGCTCCTCTAAATCAGATACCGAGACACTGCTCCTCTAAATCAGATACCGAGACACTGCTCCTCTAAATCAGATACTGAGACACTGCTCCACTGAATCAGATACTGAGACACTGCTCCTCTAAATCAGATACCGAGAAACTGCTCCACTGAATCAGATACTGAGACACTGCTCCTCTAAATCAGATACCGAGACACTGCTCCACTGAATCAGATACTGAGACACTGCTCCACTGAATCAGATACTGAGACACTGCTCCTCTAAATCAGATACTGAGACACTGCTCCTCTAAATCAGATACCGAGACACTGCTCCACTGAATCAGATACTGAGACACTGCTCCTCTAAATCAGATACTGAGACACTGCTCCTTCAAATCAGATACTGAGACACTGCTCCTCTAAATCAGATACTGAGACACTGATCCTCTAAATCAGATACTGAGACACTGCTCCTCTAAATCAGATACCGAGACACTGCTCCTCTAAATCACATACTGAGACACTGCTCCTTCAAATCAGATACTGAGACACTGCTCCTCTAAATCAGATACTGAGACACTGCTCCTCTAAATCAGATACCGAGACACTGCTCCTCTAAATCAGAAACCGAGACGCTGCTCCTCGAAATCATATACTGAGACACTGCTCCTTCAAATCAGATACTGAGACACTGCTCCTCTAAATCAGATACTGAGACACTGCTCCTCTAAATCAGATACCGAGACACTGCTCCTCTAAATCAGAAACCGAGACGCTGCTCCTCGAAATCAGATACTGAGACACTGCTCCTCTAAGTCAGATACTGAGACGCTGCTCCTCTAAATCAAATACCGGGACACTGCTCCTCTAAATCAGATACCGAGACACTGCTCCTCTAAATCAGATACCGAGACACTGCTCATCTAAATCAGATACCGAGACACTGCTCCTCTAAATCGGATACCGATACACCGCTCCTCTAAATCAGATCCCGAGACACTGCTCCTCTAAATCAGATACCGAGACGCTGCTCCTCTAAATCAAATACCGGGACACTGCTCCTTTAAATCAGATACTGAGACGCTGCTCCTCTAAATCAGATACCGAGACACTGCTCCTTTAAATCAGATACTGAGACACTGCTCCTCTAAAGCAGATACCGAGACACTGCTCCTCTAAATCAGATACCGATACACCGCTCCTCTAAATCAGATACTGAGACACTGCTCCTTTAAATCAGATACTGAGACACTGCTCCTCTAAATCAGATACCGAGACACTGCTCCTCTAAATCAGATACCGCGTCACTGCTCCTTTAAATCAGATACCGAGTCACTGCTCCTCTAAATCAGATACTGAGACACTGCTCCTCTAAATCAGATACCGAGACACTGCTCCTCTAAAGCAGATACCGAGACACTGCTCCTCTAAATCAGATACCGATACACTGCTCCTCTAAATCAGATACCGAGACACTGCTCCTCTAAAGCAGATACCGAGACACTGCTCCTCTAAATCAAATACCGGGACACTGCTCCTCTAAATCAGATACCGAGACACTGCTCCTCTAAATCAGATACCGATACACTGCTCCTCTAAATCAAATACCGGGACAGTGCTCCTCTAAATCAGATACCGAGACACTGCTCCTCTAAATCAGATACCGCGTCACTGCTCCTTTAAATCAGATACCGAGACACTGCTCCTCTAAATCAGATACTGAGACACTGCTCCTCTAAATCAGATACCGAGACACTGCTCCTCTAAAGCAGATACCGAGACACTGCTCCTCTAAATCAGATACCGATACACTGCTCCTCTAAATCAGATACCGAGACACTGCTCCTCTAAATCAGATACCGAGACACTGCTCCTCTAATTGTGATACCGAGACACTGCTCCTCTAAATCAGATACTGAGACACTGCTCCTTTAAATCAGATAATGAGACACTGCTCCTCTAAATCAGATACCGAGACACTGCTCCTCTAAATCAGATACCGAGACACTGCTCCTCTAAATCAGATACCGAGACACTGCTCCTCTAAATCAGATACCTAGACACTGCTCCTCTAAATCAGATACCGAGACACTGCTCCTCTAAATCAGATACCGATACACTGCTCCTCTAAGTCAGATACCGAGACGCTGCTCCTCTAAATCAAATACCGGGACACTGCTCCTCTAAATCAGATACCGAGACTCTGCTCCTCTAAATCAGATACCAAGACACTGCTCCTCTAAATCAGATACCGAGACGCTGCTCCTCTAAATCAAATAACGGGACACTGCTCCTCTAAATCAGATACCGAGACACTGCTCCTCTAAATCAGATACCGAGACATTGCTCCTCTAAATCAGATACCGAGACACTGCTCCTCTAAATCAGATACCGAGACACTGCTCCTCTAAATCAGATACCGAGACACTGCTCCTCTAAATCAGATACTGAGACACTGCTCCTCTAAATCAGATACTGAGAAACTGCTCCTCTAAATCAGAAACCGAGACGCTGCTCCTCGAAATCAGTGACTGAGACACTGCTCCTCTAAGTCAGATACCGAGACGCTGCTCCTCTAAGTCAGATACCGAGACACTGCTCCTCTAAATCAGATACCGAGACACTGCTCCTCTAAATCAGATACTGAGACACTGCTCCTCTAAATCAGATACCGAGACACTGCTCCACTGAATCAGATACTGAGACACTGCTCCTCTAAATCAGATACTGAGACACTGCTCCTTCAAATCAGATACTGAGACACTGCTCCTCTAAATCAGATACTGAGACACTGATTCTCTGAATCAGATACTGAGACACTGCTCCTCTAAATCAGATACCGAGACACTGCTACTCTAAATCACATACTGAGACACTGCTCCTTCAAATCAGATACTGAGACACTGCTCCTCTAAATCAGATACTGAGACACTGCTCCTCTAAATCAGATACCGAGACACTGCTCCTCTAAATCAGAAACCGAGACGCTGCTCCTCGAAATCAGATACTGAGACACTGCTCCTTCAGATCAGATACTGAGACACTGCTCCTCTAAATCAGATACTGAGACACTGCTCCTCTAAATCAGATACCGAGACACTGCTCCTCTAAATCAGAAACCGAGACGCTGCTCCTCGAAATCAAATACTGAGACACTGCTCCTCTAAGTCAGATACTGAGACGCTGCTCCTCTAAATCAAATACCGGGACACTGCTCCTCTAAATCAGATACCGAGACACTGCTCCTCTAAATCAGATACCGAGACACTGCTCATCTAAATCAGATACCGAGACACTGCTCCTCTAAATCAGATACCGATACACCGCTCCTCTAAATCAGATACCGAGACACTGCTCCTCTAAATCAGATACCGAGACGCTGCTCCTCTAAATCAAATACCGGGACACTGCTCCTTTAAATCAGATACTGAGACGCTGCTCCTCTAAATCAGATACCGAGACACTGCTCCTTTAAATCAGATACTGAGACACTGCTCCTCTAAAGCAGATACCGAGACACTGCTCCTCTAAATCAGATACCGATACACCGCTCCTCTAAATCAGATACTGAGACACTGCTCCTCTAAATCAGATACCGAGACACTGCTCCTTTAAATCAGATACTGAGACACTGCTCCTCTAAATCCGATACTGAGACACTGCTCCTCTAAATCAGATACCGAGACACTGCTCCTCTAAATCAGATACCGCGTCACTGCTCCTTTAAATCAGATACCGAGTCACTGCTCCTCTAAATCAGATACTGTGACACTGCTCCTCTAAATCAGATACCGAGACACTGCTCCTCTAAAGCAGATACCGAGACACTGCTCCTCTAAATCAGATACCGAGACACTGCTCCTCTAAATCAGATACCGAGACACTGCTCCTCTAAAGCAGATACCGAGACACTGCTCCTCTAAATCAAATACCGGGACACTGCTCCTCTAAATCAGATACCGAGACACTGCTCCTCTAAATCAGATACTGAGACACTGCTCCTCTAAATCAGATACCGATACACTGCTCCTCTAAATCAGATACCGAGACACTGCTCCTCTAAATCAGAGACCGATACACTGCTCCTCTAAATCAAATACCGGGACAGTGCTCCTCTAAATCAGATACCGAGACACTGCTCCTCTAAATCAGATACCGCGTCACTGCTCCTTTAAAGCAGATACCGAGACACTGCTCCTCTAAATCAGATACTGAGACACTGCTCCTCTAAATCAGATACCGAGACACAGCTCCTCTAAAGCAGATACCGAGACACTGCTCCTCTAAATCAGATACCGATACACTGCTCCTCTAAATCAGATACCGAGACACTGCTCCTCTAAATCAGATACCGAGACACTGCTCCTCTAAATCAGATACTGAGACACTGCTCCTTTAAATCAGATAATGAGACACTGCTCCTCTAAAGCAGATACCGAGACACTGCTCCTCGAAATCAGATACCGAGACACTGCTCCTCTAAATCAGATGCTGAGACACTGCTCCTCTAAATCAGATACTGAGACACTGCTCCTCTAAATCAGATACTGAGACACTGCTCCTTTAAATCAGATACTGAGACACTGCTCCTCTAAATCAGATACCGAGACACTGCTCCTCTAAATCAGCTACCGAGACACTGCTCCTCTAAATCAGATACCGAGACACTGCTCCTCGAAATCAGATACCGATACATTGCTCCTCTAAATCAGATACTGAGACACTGCTCCTCTAAATCAGATACTGAGACACTGCTCCACTAAATCAGATACTGAGACACTGCGCCTCTAAATCAGATACTGAGACATAGCTCCTCTAAATCAGATACCGAGACACTGCTCCTTTAAATCAGATACCGAGACACTGGTCCTCTAAATCAGATACCGAGACACTGCTCCTCTAAATCAGATACCGAGACACTGCTCCTCTAAATCAGATACCGAGACACTGCTCCTCTAAATCAGATACCGAGACACTGCTCCTCTAATTGTGATACCGAGACACTGCTCCTCTAAATCAGATACTGAGACACTGCTCCTTTAAATCAGATAATGAGACACTGCTCCTCTAAAGCAGATACCGAGACACTGCTCCTCGAAATCAGATACCGAGACACTGCTCCTCTAAATCAGATACTGAGACACTGCTCCTCTAAATCAGATACTGAGACACTGCTCCTCTAAATCAGATACTGAGACACTGCTCCTTTAAATCAGATACTGAGACACTGCTCCTCTAAATCAGATACCGAGACACTGCTCCTCGAAATCAGATACCGATACATTGCTCCTCTAAATCAGATACTGAGACACTGCTCCTCTAAATCAGATACTGAGACACTGCTCCACTAAATCAGATACTGAGACACTGCTCCTCTATATCAGATACTGAGACATAGCTCCTCTAAATCAGATACCGAGACACTGCTCCTTTAAATCAGATACCGAGACACTGGTCCTCTAAATCTGATGCAGAGACACTGCTCCTTTAAATCAGAGACAGAGACACTGCTCCTTTAAATCAGATACCGAGAAGCTGCTCCTCTAAATCAGATACCAAGGCACTGCGCCTCTAAATCAGATACCAAGACACTGCTCCTCTAAATCAGATACTGACACAATGCACCTCTAAATCAGATACCGAGACACTGCTCCTTTAAATCAGATACCGAGACACTGCTCCTCTAAATCAGATACTGAGACACTGCCCCTCTAAATCTGATACTGAGGCACTGCTCCTCTAAATCTGATACTGAGACACTGCTCCTTTAAATCAGATACCGAGACACTGCTCCTCTAAATCAGATACTGAGACACTGCTCCTCTAAATCAGATACCGAGACACTGCTCCTCTAAATCAGATACCGAGACACTGCTCCTCTAAATCAGATACTGAGACACTGCTCCTCTAAATCTGATACTGAGACACTGCTCCTTTAAATCAGATACCGAGACACTGCTCCTCTAAATCAGATACTGAGACACTGCTCCTCTAAATCAGATACTGAGACACTGCTCCTCTAAATCAGATACTGAGGCACTGCTCCTATAAATCTGATACTGAGACACTGCTCCTTTAAATCAGATACCGAGACACTGCTCCTCTAAATCAGATACTGAGACACTGCTCCTCTAAATCAGATACCGAGACACTGCTTCTCTAAGTCAGATACTGAGACACTGCTCCTCTAAATCAGATACCGAGACACTGCTCCACTAAATCAGATACCGAGACACTGCTCCTCTAAATCAGATACCGAGACACTGCTCCTCTAAATCAGATACCGAGACACTGCTCCTCTAAATCAGATACTGAGACACTGCTCCTCTAAATCAGATACTGAGGCACTGCTCCTCTAAATCTGATACTGAGACACTGCTCCTTTAAATCAGATACCGAGACACTGCTTCTCTAAATCAGATACTGAGACACTGCTCCTCTAAATCAGATACCGAGACACTGCTCCTCTAAGTCAGATACTGAGACACTGCTCCTCTAAATCAGATACCGAGACACTGCTCCTCTAAATCAGATACCGAGACACTGCTCCTCTAAATCAGATACCGAGACACTGCTCCTCGAAATCAGATTAAGAGACACTGCTCCTCTAAATCAGATACTGAGACACTGCTCCTCTAAATCAGATACTGAGACATTGCTCCTCTAAATCAGATACCGAGACACTGCTACTTTAAATCAGATACCGAGACACTGGTCCTCTAAATCTGATACAGAGACACTGCTCCTTTAAATCAGATACAGAGACACTGCTCATTTAAATCAGATACCGAGAAGCTGCTCCTCTAAATCAGATACTGAGACACTGCGCCTCTAAATCAGATACCAAGTCACTGCTCCTCTAAATCAGATACTGACACACTGCTCCTCTAAATCAGATACCGAGACACTGCTCCTCTAAGTCAGATACTGAGACACTGCTCCTCTAAATCAGATACCGAGACACTGCTCCTCTAAATCAGATACCGAGACACTGCTCCTCTAAATCAGATACCGAGACACTGCTCCTCTAAATCAGATACCGAGACACTGCTCCTCTAAATCAGATACTGAGACACTGCTCCTCTAAATCAGATACTGAGAAACTGCTCCACTGAATCAGATACTGAGACACTGCTCCTCTAAATCAGATACCGAGAAACTGCTCCACTGAATCAGATACTGAGACACTGCTCCTCTAAATCAGATACCGAGACACTGCTCCACTGAATCAGATACTGAGACACTGCTCCACTGAATCAGATACTGAGACACTGCTCCTCTACATCAGATACTGAGACACTGCTCCACTGAATCAGATACTGAGACACTGCTCCTCTAAATCAGATACTGAGACACTGCTCCTTCAAATCAGATACTGAGACACTGCTCCTCTAAATCAGATACTGAGACACTGATCCTCTAAATCAGATACTGAGACACTGCTCCTCTAAATCAGATACTGAGACACTGCTCCTCTAAATCAGATACTGAGACACTGCTCCTCTAAATCAGATACTGAGACACTGATCCTCTAAATCAGATACTGAGACACTGCTCCTCTAAATCAGATACCGAGACACTGCTCCTCTAAATCACATACTGAGACACTGCTCCTTCAAATCAGATACTGAGACACTGCTCCTCTAAATCAGATACTGAGACACTGCTCCTCTAAATCAGATACCGAGACACTGCTCCTCTAAATCAGAAACCGAGACGCTGCTCCTCGAAATCAGATACTGAGACACTGCTCCTTCAAATCAGATACTGAGACACTGCTCCTCTAAATCAGATACTGAGACACCGCTCCTCTAAATCAGATACCGAGACACTGCTCCTCTAAATCAGAAACCGAGACACTGCTCCTCGAAATCAGATACTGAGACACTGCACCTCTAAGTCAGATACTGAGACGCTGCTCCTCTAAATCAAATACCGGGACACTGCTCCTCTAAATCAGATATCGAGACACTGCTCCTCTAAATCAGATACCGAGACACTGCTCATCTAAATCAGATACCGAGACACTGCTCCTCTAAATCAGATACCGAGACGCTGCTCCTCTAAATCAAATACCGGGACACTGCTCCTTTAAATCAGATACTGAGACGCTGCTCCTCTAAATCAGATACCGAGACACTGCTCCTTTAAATCAGATACTGAGACACTGCTCCTCTAAGGCAGATACCGAGACACTGCTCCTCTAAATCAGATACCGATACACCGCTCCTCTAAATCAGATACTGAGACACTGCTCCTCTAAATCAGATACCGAGACACTGCTCCTTTAAATCAGATACTGAGACACAGCTCCTCTAAATCCGATACTGAGACACTGCTCCTCTAAATCAGATACCGAGACACTGCTCCTTTAAATCAGATTCCGAGACACTGCTCCTCTAAATCAGATACCGAGACACTGCTCCTCTAAATCAGATACCGAGACACTGCTCCTCTAAATCAGATACTGAGACACTGCTCCTCTAAATCAGATACTGAGAAACTGCTCCTCTAAATCAGAAACCGAGACGCTGCTCCTCGAAATCAGTGACTGAGACACTGCTCCTCTAAGTCAGATACCGAGACGCTGCTCCTCTAAGTCAGATACCGAGACACTGCTCCTCTAAATCAGATACCGAGACACTGCTCCTCTAAATCAGATACTGAGACACTGCTCCTCTAAATCAGATACCGAGACACTGCTCCACTGAATCAGATACTGAGACACTGCTCCTCTAAATCAGATACTGAGACACTGCTCCTTCAAATCAGATACTGAGACACTGCTCCTCTAAATCAGATACTGAGACACTGATCCTCTGAATCAGATACTGAGACACTGCTCCTCTAAATCAGATACCGAGACACTGCTCCTCTAAATCACATACTGAGACACTGCTCCTTCAAATCAGATACTGAGACACTGCTCCTCTAAATCAGATACTGAGACACTGCTCCTCTAAATCAGATACCGAGACACTGCTCCTCTAAATCAGAAACCGAGACGCTGCTCCTCGAAATCAGATACTGAGACACTGCTCCTTCAGATCAGATACTGAGACACTGCTCCTCTAAATCAGATACTGAGACACTGCTCCTCTAAATCAGATACCGAGACACTGTTCCTCTAAATCAGAAACCGAGACGCTGCTCCTCGAAATCAGATACTGAGACACTGCTCCTCTAAGTCAGATACTGAGACGCTGCTCCTCTAAATCAAATACCGGGACACTGCTCCTCTAAATCAGATACCGAGACACTGCTCCTCTAAATCAGATACCGAGACACTGCTCATCTAAATCAGATACCGAGACACTGCTCCTCTAAATCAGATACCGATACACCGCTCCTCTAAATCAGATACCGAGACACTGCTCCTCTAAATCAGATACCGAGACGCTGCTCCTCTAAATCAAATACCGGGACACTGCTCCTTTAAATCAGATACTGAGACGCTGCTCCTCTAAATCAGATACTGAGACACTGCTCCTTTAAATCAGATACTGAGACACTGCTCCTCTAAAGCAGATACCGAGACACTGCTCCTCTAAATCAGATACCGATACACCGCTCCTCTAAATCAGATACTGAGACACTGCTCCTCTAAATCAGATACCGAGACACTGCTCCTTTAAATCAGATACTGAGACACTGCTCCTCTAAATCCGATACTGAGACACTGCTCCTCTAAATCAGATACCGAGACACTGCTCCTCTAAATCAGATACCGCGTCACTGCTCCTTTAAATCAGATACCGAGTCACTGCTCCTCTAAATCAGATACCGAGACACTGCTCCTCTAAATCAGATACCGAGACACTGCTCCTCTAAAGCAGATACCGAGACACTGCTCCTCTAAATCAGATACCGAGACACTGCTCCTCTAAATCAGATACCGAGACACTGCTCCTCTAAAGCAGATACCGAGACACTGCTCCTCTAAATCAAATACCGGGACACTGCTCCTCTAAATCAGATACCGAGACACTGCTCCTCTAAATCAGATACTGAGACACTGCTCCTCTAAATCAGATACCGATACACTGCTCCTCTAAATCAGATACCGAGACACTGCTCCTCTAAATCAGAGACCGATACACTGCTCCTCTAAATCAAATACCGGGACAGTGCTCCTCTAAATCAGATACCGAGACACTGCTCCTCTAAATCAGATACCGCGTCACTGCTCCTTTAAATCAGATACCGAGACACTGCTCCTCTAAATCAGATACTGAGACACTGCTCCTCTAAATCAGATACCGAGACACAGCTCCTCTAAAGCAGATACCGAGACACTGCTCCTCTAAATCAGATACCGATACACTGCTCCTCTAAATCAGATACCGAGACACTGCTCCTCTAAATCAGATACCGAGACACTGCTCCTCTAAATCAGATACTGAGACACTGCTCCTTTAAATCAGATAATGAGACACTGCTCCTCTAAAGCAGATACCGAGACACTGCTCCTCGAAATCAGATACCGAGACACTGCTCCTCTAAATCAGATGCTGAGACACTGCTCCTCTAAATCAGATACTGAGACACTGCTCCTTTAAATCAGATACTGAGACACTGCTCCTCTAAATCAGATACCGAGACACTGCTCCTCTAAATCAGCTACCGAGACACTGCTCCTCTAAATCAGATACCGAGACACTGCTCCTCGAAATCAGATACCGATACATTGCTCCTCTAAATCAGATACTGAGACACTGCTCCTCTAAATCAGATACTGAGACACTGCTCCACTAAATCAGATACTGAGACACTGCGCCTCTAAATCAGATACTGAGACATAGCTCCTCTAAATCAGATACCGAGACACTGCTCCTTTAAATCAGATACCGAGACACTGGTCCTCTAAATCAGATACCGAGACACTGCTCCTCTAAATCAGATACCGAGACACTGCTCCTCTAAATCAGATACCGAGACACTGCTCCTCTAAATCAGATACCGAGACACTGCTCCTCTAATTGTGATACCGAGACACTGCTCCTCTAAATCAGATACTGAGACACTGCTCCTTTAAATCAGATAATGAGACACTGCTCCTCTAAAGCAGATACCGAGACACTGCTCCTCGAAATCAGATACCGAGACACTGCTCCTCTAAATCAGATACTGAGACACTGCTCCTCTAAATCAGATACTGAGACACTGCTCCTCTAAATCAGATACTGAGACACTGCTCCTTTAAATCAGATACTGAGACACTGCTCCTCTAAATCAGATACCGAGACACTGCTCCTCGAAATCAGATACCGATACATTGCTCCTCTAAATCAGATACTGAGACACTGCTCCTCTAAATCAGATACTGAGACACTGCTCCACTAAATCAGATACTGAGACACTGCTCCTCTATATCAGATACTGAGACATAGCTCCTCTAAATCAGATACCGAGACACTGCTCCTTTAAATCAGATACCGAGACACTGGTCCTCTAAATCTGATGCAGAGACACTGCTCCTTTAAATCAGAGACAGAGACACTGCTCCTTTAAATCAGATACCGAGAAGCTGCTCCTCTAAATCAGATACCAAGGCACTGCGCCTCTAAATCAGATACCAAGACACTGCTCCTCTAAATCAGATACTGACACAATGCACCTCTAAATCAGATACCGAGACACTGCTCCTTTAAATCAGATACCGAGACACTGCTCCTCTAAATCAGATACTGAGACACTGCCCCTCTAAATCTGATACTGAGGCACTGCTCCTCTAAATCTGATACTGAGACACTGCTCCTTTAAATCAGATACCGAGACACTGCTCCTCTAAATCAGATACTGAGACACTGCTCCTCTAAATCAGATACCGAGACACTGCTCCTCTAAATCAGATACCGAGACACTGCTCCTCTAAATCAGATACTGAGACACTGCTCCTCTAAATCTGATACTGAGACACTGCTCCTTTAAATCAGATACCGAGACACTGCTCCTCTAAATCAGATACTGAGACACTGCTCCTCTAAATCAGATACTGAGACACTGCTCCTCTAAATCAGATACTGAGGCACTGCTCCTATAAATCTGATACTGAGACACTGCTCCTTTAAATCAGATACCGAGACACTGCTCCTCTAAATCAGATACTGAGACACTGCTCCTCTAAATCAGATACCGAGACACTGCTTCTCTAAGTCAGATACTGAGACACTGCTCCTCTAAATCAGATACCGAGACACTGCTCCACTAAATCAGATACCGAGACACTGCTCCTCTAAATCAGATACCGAGACACTGCTCCTCTAAATCAGATACCGAGACACTGCTCCTCTAAATCAGATACTGAGACACTGCTCCTCTAAATCAGATACTGAGGCACTGCTCCTCTAAATCTGATACTGAGACACTGCTCCTTTAAATCAGATACCGAGACACTGCTTCTCTAAATCAGATACTGAGACACTGCTCCTCTAAATCAGATACCGAGACACTGCTCCTCTAAGTCAGATACTGAGACACTGCTCCTCTAAATCAGATACCGAGACACTGCTCCTCTAAATCAGATACCGAGACACTGCTCCTCTAAATCAGATACCGAGACACTGCTCCTCGAAATCAGATTAAGAGACACTGCTCCTCTAAATCAGATACTGAGACACTGCTCCTCTAAATCAGATACTGAGACATTGCTCCTCTAAATCAGATACCGAGACACTGCTACTTTAAATCAGATACCGAGACACTGGTCCTCTAAATCTGATACAGAGACACTGCTCCTTTAAATCAGATACAGAGACACTGCTCATTTAAATCAGATACCGAGAAGCTGCTCCTCTAAATCAGATACTGAGACACTGCGCCTCTAAATCAGATACCAAGTCACTGCTCCTCTAAATCAGATACTGACACACTGCTCCTCTAAATCAGATACCGAGACACTGCTCCTCTAAGTCAGATACTGAGACACTGCTCCTCTAAATCAGATACCGAGACACTGCTCCTCTAAATCAGATACCGAGACACTGCTCCTCTAAATCAGATACCGAGACACTGCTCCTCTAAATCAGATACCGAGACACTGCTCCTCTAAATCAGATACTGAGACACTGCTCCTCTAAATCAGATACTGAGAAACTGCTCCACTGAATCAGATACTGAGACACTGCTCCTCTAAATCAGATACCGAGAAACTGCTCCACTGAATCAGATACTGAGACACTGCTCCTCTAAATCAGATACCGAGACACTGCTCCACTGAATCAGATACTGAGACACTGCTCCACTGAATCAGATACTGAGACACTGCTCCTCTAAATCAGATACTGAGACACTGCTCCTCTAAATCAGATACCGAGACACTGCTCCACTGAATCAGATACTGAGACACTGCTCCTCTAAATCAGATACTGAGACACTGCTCCACTGAATCAGATACTGAGACACTGCTCCTCTAAATCAGATACCGAGAAACTGCTCCACTGAATCAGATACTGAGACACTGCTCCTCTAAATCAGATACCGAGACACTGCTCCACTGAATCAGATACTGAGACACTGCTCCACTGAATCAGATACTGAGACACTGCTCCTCTAAATCAGATACTGAGACACTGCTCCTCTAAATCAGATACCGAGACACTGCTCCACTGAATCAGATACTGAGACACTGCTCCTCTAAATCAGATACTGAGACACTGATCCTCTAAATCAGATACTGAGACACTGCTCCTCTAAATCAGATACCGAGACACTGCTCCTCTAAATCACATACTGAGACACTGCTCCTTCAAATCAGATACTGAGACACTGCTCCTCTAAATCAGATACTGAGACACTGCTCCTCTAAATCAGATACCGAGACACTGCTCCTCTAAATCAGAAACCGAGACGCTGCTCCTCGAAATCAGATACTGAGACACTGCTCCTTCAAATCAGATACTGAGACACTGCTCCTCTAAATCAGATACTGAGACACTGCTCCTCTAAATCAGATACCGAGACACTGCTCCTCTAAATCAGAAACCGAGACACTGCTCCTCGAAATCAGATACTGAGACACTGCTCCTCTAAGTCAGATACTGAGACGCTGCTCCTCTAAATCAAATACCGGGACACTGCTCCTCTAAATCAGATATCGAGACACTGCTCCTCTAAATCAGATACCGAGACACTGCTCATCTAAATCAGATACCGAGACACTGCTCCTCTAAATCAGATACCGAGACGCTGCTCCTCTAAATCAAATACCGGGACACTGCTCCTTTAAATCAGATACTGAGACGCTGCTCCTCTAAATCAGATACCGAGACACTGCTCCTTTAAATCAGATACTGAGACACTGCTCCTCTAAGGCAGATACCGAGACACTGCTCCTCTAAATCAGATACCGATACACCGCTCCTCTAAATCAGATACTGAGACACTGCTCCTCTAAATCAGATACCGAGACACTGCTCCTTTAAATCAGATACTGAGACACTGCTCCTCTAAATCCGATACTGAGACACTGCTCCTCTAAATCAGATACCGAGACACTGCTCCTCTAAATCAGATACCGCGTCACTGCTCCTTTAAATCAGATACCGAGTCACTGCTCCTCTAAATCAGATACTGAGACACTGCTCCTCTAAATCAGATACCGAGACACTGCTCCTCTAAAGCAGATACCGAGACACTGCTCCTCTAAATCAGATACCGATACACTGCTCCTCTAAATCAGATACCGAGACACTGCTCCTCTAAAGCAGATACCGAGACACTGCTCCTCTAAATCAAATACCGGGACACTGCTCCTCTAAATCAGATACCGAGACACTGCTCCTCTAAATCAGATACTGAGACACTGCTCCTCTAAATCAGATACCGATACACTGCTCCTCTAAATCAGATACCGAGACACTGCTCCTCTAAATCAGATACCGATACACTGCTCCTCTAAATCAAATACCGGGACAGTGCTCCTCTAAATCAGATACCGAGACACTGCTCCTCTAAATCAGATACCGCGTCACTGCTCCTTTAAATCAGATACCGAGACACTGCTCCTCTAAATCAGATACTGAGACACTGCTCCTCTAAATCAGATACCGAGACACTGCTCCTCTAAAGCAGATACCGAGACACTGCTCCTCTAAATCAGATACCGATACACTGCTCCTCTAAATCAGATACCGAGACACTGCTCCTCTAAATCAGATACCGAGACACTGCTCCTCTAATTGTGATACCGAGACACTGCTCCTCTAAATCAGATACTGAGACACTGCTCCTTTAAATCAGATAATGAGACACTGCTCCTCTAAAGCAGATACCGAGACACTGCTCCTCGAAATCAGATACCGAGACACTGCTCCTCTAAATCAGATGCTGAGACACTGCTCCTCTAAATCAGATACTGAGACACTGCTCCTCTAAATCAGATACTGAGACACTGCTCCTTTAAATCAGATACTGAGACACTGCTCCTCTAAATCAGATACCGAGACACTGCTCCTCTAAATCAGCTACCGAGACACTGCTCCTCTAAATCAGATACCGAGACACTGCTCCTCGAAATCAGATACCGATACATTGCTCCTCTAAATCAGATACTGAGACACTGCTCCTCTAAATCAGATACTGAGACACTGCTCCACTAAATCAGATACTGAGACACTGCTCCTCTAAATCAGATACTGAGACATAGCTCCTCTAAATCAGATACCGAGACACTGCTCCTTTAAATCAGATACCGAGACACTGGTCCTCTAAATCAGATACCGAGACACTGCTCCTCTAAATCAGATACCGAGACACTGCTCCTCTAAATCAGATACCGATACATTGCTCCTCTAAATCAGATACTGAGACACTGCTCCTCTAAATCAGATACTGAGACACTGCTCCACTAAATCAGATACTGAGACACTGCTCCTCTAAATCAGATACTGAGACATAGCTCCTCTAAATCAGATACCGAGACACTGCTCCTTGAAATCAGATACCGAGACACTGGTCCTCTAAATCAGATACCGAGACACTGCTCCTCTAAATCAGATACCGAGACACTGCTCCTCTAAATCAGATACCGAGACACTGCTCCTCTAAATCAGATACCGAGACACTGCTCCTCTAATTGTGATACCGAGACACTGCTCCTCTAAATCAGATACTGAGACACTGCTCCTTTAAATCAGATAATGAGACACTGCTCCTCTAAAGCAGATACCGAGACACTGCTCCTCGAAATCAGATACCGAGACACTGCTCCTCTAAATCAGATGCTGAGACACTGCTCCTCTAAATCAGATACTGAGACACTGCTCCTCTAAATCAGATACTGAGACACTGCTCCTTTAAATCAGATACTGAGACACTGCTCCTCTAAATCAGATACCGAGACACTGCTCCTCGAAATCAGATACCGATACATTGCTCCTCTAAATCAGATACTGAGACACTGCTCCTCTCAATCAGATACTGAGACGCTGCTCCTGTAAATCAAATAACGGGACACTGCTCCTCTAAATCAGATACCGAGACACTGCTCCTCTAAATCAGATACCGAGACACTGCTCCTTTAAATCAGATACCGAGACACTGGTCCTCTAAATCTGATGCAGAGACACTGCTCCTTTAAATCAGAGACAGAGACACTGCTCCTTTAAATCAGATACCGAGAAGCTGCTCCTCTAAATCAGATACCAAGGCACTGCGCCTCTAAATCAGATACCAAGACACTGCTCCTCTAAATCAGATACTGACACAATGCACCTCTAAATCAGATACCGAGACACTGCTCCTTTAAATCAGATACCGAGACACTGCTCCTCTAAATCAGATACTGAGACACTGCCCCTCTAAATCTGAAACTGAGGCACTGCTCCTCTAAATCTGATACTGAGACACTGCTCCTTTAAATCAGATACCGAGACACTGCTCCTCTAAATCAGATACTGAGACACTGCTCCTCTAAATCAGATACCGAGACACTGCTCCTCTAAATCAGATACCGAGACACTGCTCCTCTAAATCAGATACTGAGACACTGCTCCTCTAAATCTGATACTGAGACACTGCTCCTTTAAATCAGATACCGAGACACTGCTCCTCTAAATCAGATACTGAGACACTGCTCCTCTAAATCAGATACTGAGACACTGCTCCTCTAAATCAGATACTGAGGCACTGCTCCTATAAATCTGATACTGAGACACTGCTCCTTTAAATCCGATACCGAGACACTGCTCCTCTAAATCAGATACTGAGACACTGCTCCTCTAAATCAGATACCGAGACACTGCTTCTCTAAGTCAGATACTGAGACACTGCTCCTCTAAATCAGATACCGAGACACTGCTCCTCTAAATCAGATACCGAGACACTGCTCCTCTAAATCAGATACCGAGACACTGCTCCTCTAAATCAGATACCGAGACACTGCTCCTCTAAATCAGATACCGAGACACTGCTCCTCTAAATCAGATACTGAGGCACTGCTCCTCTAAATCTGATACTGAGACACTGCTCCTTTAAATCAGATACCGAGACACTGCTTCTCTAAATCAGATACTGAGACACTGCTCCTCTAAATCAGATACCGAGACACTGCTCCTCTAAGTCAGATACTGAGACACTGCTCCTCTAAATCAGATACCGAGACACTGCTCCTCTAAATCAGATACCGAGACACTGCTCCTCTAAATCAGATACCGAGACACTGCTCCTCGAAATCAGATTAAGAGACACTGCTCCTCTAAATCAGATACTGAGACACTGCTCCTCTAAATCAGATACTGAGACATTGCTCCTCTAAATCAGATACCGAGACACTGCTACTTTAAATCAGATACCGAGACACTGGTCCTCTAAATCTGATACAGAGACACTGCTCCTTTAAATCAGATACAGAGACACTGCTCATTTAAATCAGATAACGAGAAGCTGCTCCTCTAAATCAGATACTGAGACACTGCGCCTCTAAATCAGATACCAAGTCACTGCTCCTCTAAATCAGATACTGACACACTGCTCCTCTAAATCAGATACCGAGACACTGCTCCTCTAAGTCAGAAACTGAGACACTGCTCCTCTAAATCAGATACCGAGACACTGCTCCTCTAAATCAGATACCGAGACACTGCTCCTCTAAATCAGATACCGAGACACTGCTCCTCTAAATCAGATACCGAGACACTGCTCCTCTAAATCAGATACTGAGACACTGCTCCTCTAAATCAGATACTGAGAAACTGCTCCACTGAATCAGATACTGAGACACTGCTCCTCTAAATCAGATACCGAGAAACTGCTCCACTGAATCAGATACTGAGACACTGCTCCTCTAAATCAGATACCGAGACACTGCTCCACTGAATCAGATACTGAGACACTGCTCCACTGAATCAGATACTGAGACACTGCTCCTCTAAATCAGATACTGAGACAACTGCTCCTCTAAATCAGATACCGAGACACTGCTCCACTGAATCAGATACTGAGACACTGCTCCTCTAAATCAGATACTGAGACACTGCTCCTTCAAATCAGATACTGAGACACTGCTCCTCTAAATCAGATACTGAGACACTGATCCTCTAAATCAGATACTGAGACACTGCTCCTCTAAATCAGATACCGAGACACTGCTCCTCTAAATCACATACTGAGACACTGCTCCTTCAAATCAGATACCGAGACACTGCTCCTCTAAATCAGATACCGAGACACTGCTCCTCTAAATCAGATACTGAGACACTGCTCCTCTAAATCAGATACTGAGGCACTGCTCCTCTAAATCTGATACTGAGACACTGCTCCTTTAAATCAGATACCGAGACACTGCTTCTCTAAATCAGATACTGAGACACTGCTCCTCTAAATCAGATACCGAGACACTGCTCCTCTAAGTCAGATACTGAGACACTGCTCCTCTAAATCAGATACCGAGACACTGCTCCTCTAAATCAGATACCGAGACACTGCTCCTCTAAATCAGATACCGAGACACTGCTCCTCGAAATCAGATTAAGAGACACTGCTCCTCTAAATCAGATACTGAGACACTGCTCCTCTAAATCAGATACTGAGACATTGCTCCTCTAAATCAGATACCGAGACACTGCTACTTTAAATCAGATACCGAGACACTGGTCCTCTAAATCTGATACAGAGACACTGCTCCTTTAAATCAGATACAGAGACACTGCTCATTTAAATCAGATACCGAGAAGCTGCTCCTCTAAATCAGATACTGAGACACTGCGCCTCTAAATCAGATACCAAGTCACTGCTCCTCTAAATCAGATACTGACACACTGCTCCTCTAAATCAGATACCGAGACACTGCTCCTCTAAGTCAGATACTGAGACACTGCTCCTCTAAATCAGATACCGAGACACTGCTCCTCTAAATCAGATACCGAGACACTGCTCCTCTAAATCAGATACCGAGACACTGCTCCTCTAAATCAGATACCGAGACACTGCTCCTCTAAATCAGATACTGAGACACTGCTCCTCTAAATCAGATACTGAGAAACTGCTCCACTGAATCAGATACTGAGACACTGCTCCTCTAAATCAGATACCGAGAAACTGCTCCACTGAATCAGATACTGAGACACTGCTCCTCTAAATCAGATACCGAGACACTGCTCCACTGAATCAGATACTGAGACACTGCTCCACTGAATCAGATACTGAGACACTGCTCCTCTAAATCAGATACTGAGACACTGCTCCTCTAAATCAGATACCAAGACACTGCTCCACTGAATCAGATACTGAGACACTGCTCCTCTAAATCAGATACTGACACACTGCTCCTTCAAATCAGATACTGAGACACTGCTCCTCTAAATCAGATACTGAGACACTGATCCTCTAAATCAGATACTGAGACACTGCTCCTCTAAATCAGATACCGAGACACTGCTCCTCTAAATCACATACTGAGACACTGCTCCTTCAAATCAGATACTGAGACACTGCTCCTCTAAATCAGATACTGAGACACTGCTCCTCTAAATCAGATACCGAGACACTGCTCCTCTAAATCAGAAACCGAGACGCTGCTCCTCGAAATCAGATACTGAGACACTGCTCCTTCAAATCAGATACTGAGACACTGCTCCTCTAAATCAGATACTGAGACACTGCTCCTCTAAATCAGATACCGAGACACTGCTCCTCTAAATCAGAAACCGAGACGCTGCTCCTCGAAATCAGATACTGAGACACTGCTCCTCTAAGTCAGATACTGAGACGCTGCTCCTCTAAATCAAATACCGGGACACTGCTCCTCTAAATCAGATACCGAGACACTGCTCCTCTAAATCAGATACCGAGACACTGCTCATCTAAATCAGATACCGAGACACTGCTCCTCTAAATCAGATACCGATACACCGCTCCTCTAAATCAGATACCGAGACACTGCTCCTCTAAATCAGATACCGAGACGCTGCTCCTCTAAATCAAATACCGGGACACTGCTCCTTTAAATCAGATACTGAGACGCTGCTCCTCTAAATCAGATACCGAGACACTGCTCCTTTAAATCAGATACTGAGACACTGCTCCTCTAAAGCAGATACCGAGACACTGCTCCTCTAAATCAGATACCGATACACCGCTCCTCTAAATCAGATACTGAGACACTGCTCCTCTAAATCAGATACCGAGACACTGCTCCTTTAAATCAGATACTGAGACACTGCTCCTCTAAATCCGATACTGAGACACTGCTCCTCTAAATCAGATACCGAGACACTGATCCTCTAAATCAGATACCGCGTCACTGCTCCTTTAAATCAGATACCGAGTCACTGCTCCTCTAAATCAGATACTGAGACACTGCTCCTCTAAATCAGATACCGAGACACTGCTCCTCTAAAGCAGATACCGAGACACTGCTCCTCTAAATCAGATACCGATACACTGCTCCTCTAAATCAGATACCGAGACACTGCTCCTCTAAAGCAGATACCGAGACACTGCTCCTCTAAATCAAATACCGGGACACTGCTCCTCTAAATCAGATACCGAGACACTGCTCCTCTAAATCAGATACTGAGACACTGCTCCTCTAAATCAGATACCGATACACTGCTCCTCTAAATCAGATACCGAGACAGTGCTCCTCTAAATCAGATACCGAGACACTGCTCCTCTAAATCAGATACCGCGTCACTGCTCCTTTAAATCAGATACCGAGACACTGCTCCTCTAAATCAGATACTGAGACACTGCTCCTCTAAATCAGATACCGAGACACTGCTCCTCTAAAGCAGATACCGAGACACTGCTCCTCTAAATCAGATACCGATACACTGCTCCTCTAAATCAGATACCGAGACACTGCTCCTCTAAATCAGATACCGAGACACTGCTCCTCTAATTGTGATACCGAGACACTGCTCCTCTAAATCAGATACTGAGACACTGCTCCTTTAAATCAGATAATGAGACACTGCTCCTCTAAAGCAGATACCGAGACACTGCTCCTCGAAATCAGATACCGAGACACTGCTCCTCTAAATCAGATGCTGAGACACTGCTCCTCTAAATCAGATACTGAGACACTGCTCCTCTAAATCAGATACTGAGACACAGCTCCTCTAAATCAGATACCGAGACACTGCTCCTCTAAATCAGCTACCGAGACACTGCTCCTCTAAATCAGATACCGAGACACTGCTCCTCGAAATCAGATACCGATACATTGCTCCTCTAAATCAGATACCGAGACACTGCTCCTCTAAATCAGATGCCGAGACACTGCTCCTCTAATTGTGATACCGAGACACTGCTCCTCTAAATCAGATACTGAGACACTGCTCCTTTAAATCAGATAATGAGACACTGCTCCGCTAAAGCAGATACCGAGACACTGCTCCTCGAAATCAGATACCGAGACACTGCTCCTCTAAATCAGATGCTGAGACACTGCTCCTCTAAATCAGATACTGAGACACTGCTCCTCTAAATCAGATACTGAGACACTGCTCCTTTAAATCAGATACTGAGACACTGCTCCTCTAAATCAGATACCGAGACACTGCTCCTCGAAATCAGATACCGATACATTGCTCCTCTAAATCAGATACTGAGACACTGCTCCTCTCAATCAGATACTGAGACGCTGCTCCTGTAAATCAAATAACGGGACACTGCTCCTCTAAATCAGATACCGAGACACTGCTCCTCTAAATCAGATACCGAGACACTGCTCCTTTAAATCAGATATCGAGACACTGGTCCTCTAAATCTGATGCAGAGACACTGCTCCTTTAAATCAGAGACAGAGACACTGCTCCTTTAAATCAGATACCGAGAAGCTGCTCCTCTAAATCAGATACCAAGGCACTGCGCCTCTAAATCAGATACCAAGACACTGCTCCTCTAAATCAGATACTGACACAATGCACCTCTAAATCAGATACCGAGACACTGCTCCTTTAAATCAGATACCGAGACACTGCTCCTCTAAATCAGATACTGAGACACTGCCCCTCTAAATCTGATACTGAGGCACTGCTCCTCTAAATCTGATACTGAGACACTGCTCCTTTAAATCAGATACCGAGACACTGCTCCTCTAAATCAGATACTGAGACACTGCTCCTCTAAATCAGATACCGAGACACTGCTCCTCTAAATCAGATACCGAGACACTGCTCCTCTAAATCAGATACTGAGACACTGCTCCTCTAAATCTGATACAGAGACACTGCTCCTTTAAATCAGATACCGAGACACTGCTCCTCTAAATCAGATACTGAGACACTGCTCCTCTAAATCAGATACTGAGACACTGCTCCTCTAAATCAGATACTGAGGCACTGCTCCTATAAATCTGATACTGAGACACTGCTCCTTTAAATCAGATACCGAGACACTGCTCCTCTAAATCAGATACTGAGACACTGCTCCTCTAAATCAGATACCGAGACACTGCTTCTCTAAGTCAGATACTGAGACACTGCTCCTCTAAATCAGATACCGAGACACTGCTCCTCTAAATCAGATACCGAGACACTGCTCCTCCAAATCAGATACCGAGACACTGCTCCTCTAAATCAGATACCGAGACACTGCTCCTCTAAATCAGATACTGAGACACTGCTCCTCTAAATCAGATACTGAGGCACTGCTCCTCTAAATCTGATACTGAGACACTGCTCCTTTAAATCAGATACCGAGACACTGCTTCTCTAAATCAGATACTGAGACATTGCTCCTCTAAATCAGATACCGAGACACTGCTACTTTAAATCAGATACCGAGACACTGGTCCTCTAAATCTGATACAGAGACACTGCTCCTTTAAATCAGATACAGAGACACTGCTCATTTAAATCAGATACCGAGAAGCTGCTCCTCTAAATCAGATACTGAGACACTGCGCCTCTAAATCAGATACCAAGTCACTGCTCCTCTAAATCAGATACTGACACACTGCTCCTCTAAATCAGATACCGAGACACTGCTCCTCTAAGTCAGATACTGAGACACTGCTCCTCTAAATCAGATACCGAGACACTGCTCCTCTAAATCAGATACCGAGACACTGCTCCTCTAAATCAGATACCGAGACACTGCTCCTCTAAATCAGATACCGAGACACTGCTCCTCTAAATCAGATACTGAGACACTGCTCCTCTAAATCAGATACTGAGAAACTGCTCCACTGAATCAGATACTGAGACACTGCTCCTCTAAATCAGATACCGAGAAACTGCTCCACTGAATCAGATACTGAGACACTGCTCCTCTAAATCAGATACCGTGACACTGCTCCACTGAATCAGATACTGAGACACTGCTCCACTGAATCAGATACTGAGACACTGCTCCTCTAAATCAGATACTGAGACACTGCTCCTCTAAATCAGATACCGAGACACTGCTCCACTGAATCAGATACTGAGACACTGCTCCTCTAAATCAGATACTGAGACACTGCTCCTTCAAATCAGATACTGAGACACTGCTCCTCTAAATCAGATACTGAGACACTGATCCTCTAAATCAGATACTGAGACACTGCTCCTCTAAATCAGATACCGAGACACTGCTCCTCTAAATCACATACTGAGACACTGCTCCTTCAAATCAGATACTGAGACACTGCTCCTCTAAATCAGATACTGAGACACTGCTCCTCTAAATCAGATACCGAGACACTGCTCCTCTAAATCAGAAACCGAGACGCTGCTCCTCGAAATCAGATACTGAGACACTGCTCCTTCAAATCAGATACTGAGACACTGCTCCTCTAAATCAGATACTGAGACACTGCTCCTCTAAATCAGATACCGAGACACTGCTCCTCTAAATCAGAAACCGAGACGCTGCTCCTCGAAATCAGATACTGAGACACTGCTCCTCTAAGTCAGATACTGAGACGCTGCTCCTCTAAATCAAATACCGGGACACTGCTCCTCTAAATCAGATACCGAGACACTGCTCCTCTAAATCAGATACCGAGACACTGCTCATCTAAATCAGATACCGAGACACTGCTCCTCTAAATCAGATACCGATACACCGCTCCTCTAAATCAGATACAGTGACACTGCTCCTCTAAATCAGATACCGAGACACTGCTCCACTAAATCAGATACCGAGACACTGCTCCTCTAAATCAAATACCGGGACAGTGCTCCTCTAAATCAGATACCGAGACACTGCTCCTCTAAATCAGATACTGAGACACTGCTCCTTTAAATCAGATAATGAGACACTGCTCCTCTAAAGCAGATACCGAGACACTGCTCCTCGAAATCAGATACCGAGACACTGCTCCTCTAAATCAGATGCTGAGACACTGCTCCTCTAAATCAGATACTGAGACACTGCTCCTCTAAATCAGATACTGAGACACTGCTCCTTTAAATCAGATACTGAGACACTGCTCCTCTAAATCAGATACCGAGACACTGCTCCTCGAAATCAGATACCGATACATTGCTCCTCTAAATCAGATACTGAGACACTGCTCCTCTCAATCAGATACTGAGACGCTGCTCCTGTAAATCAAATAACGGGACACTGCTCCTCTAAATCAGATACCGAGACACTGCTCCTCTAAATCAGATACCGAGACACTGCTCCTTTAAATCAGATACCGAGACACTGGTCCTCTAAATCTGATGCAGAGACACTGCTCCTTTAAATCAGAGACAGAGACACTGCTCCTTTAAATCAGATACCGAGAAGCTGCTCCTCTAAATCAGATACCAAGGCACTGCGCCTCTAAATCAGATACCAAGACACTGCTCCTCTAAATCAGATACTGACACAATGCACCTCTAAATCAGATACCGAGACACTGCTCCTTTAAATCAGATACCGAGACACTGCTCCTCTAAATCAGATACTGAGACACTGCCCCTCTAAATCTGATACTGAGGCACTGCTCCTCTAAATCTGATACTGAGACACTGCTCCTTTAAATCAGATACCGAGACACTGCTCCTCTAAATCAGATACTGAGACACTGCTCCTCTAAATCAGATACCGAGACACTGCTCCTCTAAATCAGATACCGAGACACTGCTCCTCTAAATCAGATACTGAAACACTGCTCCTCTAAATCTGATACTGAGACACTGCTCCTTTAAATCAGATACCGAGACACTGCTCCTCTAAATCAGATACTGAGACACTGCTCCTCTAAATCAGATACTGAGACACTGCTCCTCTAAATCAGATACTGAGGCACTGCTCCTATAAATCTGATACTGAGACACTGCTCCTTTAAATCAGATACCGAGACACTGCTCCTCTAAATCAGATACTGAGACACTGCTCCTCTAAATCAGATACCGAGACACTGCTTCTCTAAGTCAGATAATGAGACACTGCTCCTCTAAATCAGATACCGAGACACTGCTCCTCTAAATCAGATACCGAGACACTGCTCCTCCAAATCAGATACCGAGACACTGCTCCTCTAAATCAGATACCGAGACACTGCTCCTCTAAATCAGATACTGAGACACTGCTCCTCTAAATCAGATACTGAGGCACTGCTCCTCTAAATCTGATACTGAGACACTGCTCCTTTAAATCAGATACCGAGACACTGCTTCTCTAAATCAGATACTGAGACACTGCTCCTCTAAATCAGATACCGAGACACTGCTCCTCTAAGTCAGATACTGAGACACTGCTCCTCTAAATCAGATACCGAGACACTGCTCCTCTAAATCAGATACCGAGACACTGCTCCTCTAAATCAGATACCGAGACACTGCTCCTCGAAATCAGATTAAGAGACACTGCTCCTCTAAATCAGATACTGAGACACTGCTCCTCTAAATCAGATACTGAGACATTGCTCCTCTAAATCAGATACCGAGACACTGCTTCTTTAAATCAGATACCGAGACACTGGTCCTCTAAATCTGATACAGAGACACTGCTCCTTTAAATCAGATACAGAGACACTGCTCATTTAAATCAGATACCGAGAAGCTGCTCCTCTAAATCAGATACTGAGACACTGCGCCTCTAAATCAGATACCAAGTCACTGCTCCTCTAAATCAGATACTGACACACTGCTCCTCTAAATCAGATACCGAGACACTGCTCCTCTAAGTCAGATACTGAGACACTGCTCCTCTAAATCAGATACCGAGACACTGCTCCTCTAAGTCAGATACTGAGACACTGCTCCTCTAAATCAGATACCGAGACACTGCTCCTCTAAATCAGATACCGAGACACTGCTCCTATAAATCAGATACCGAGACACTGCTCATCTAAATCAGATACCGAGACACTGCTCCTCTAAATCAGATACCGAGACACTGCTCCTCTAAATCAGATACTGAGACACTGCTCCTCTAAATCAGATACCGAGAAACTGCTCCACTGAATCAGATACTGAGACACTGCTCCTCTAAATCAGATACCGAGACACTGCTCCACTGAATCAGATACTGAGACACTGCTCCACTGAATCAGATACTGAGACACTGCTCCTCTAAATCAGATACTGAGACACTGCTCCTCTAAATCAGATACCGAGACACTGCTCCACTGAATCAGATACTGAGACACTGCTCCTCTAAATCAGATACTGAGACACTGCTCCTTCAAATCAGATACTGAGACACTGCTCCTCTAAATCAGATACTGAGACACTGATCCTCTAAATCAGATACTGAGACACTGCTCCTCTAAATCAGATACCGAGACACTGCTCCTCTAAATCACATACTGAGACACTGCTCCTTCAAATCAGATACTGAGACACTGCTCCTCTAAATCAGATACTGAGACACTGCTCCTCTAAATCAGATACCGAGACACTGCTCCTCTAAATCAGAAACCGAGACGCTGCTCCTCGAAATCAGATACTGAGACACTGCTCCTTCAAATCAGATACTGAGACACTGCTCCTCTAAATCAGATACTGAGACACTGCTCCTCTAAATCAGATACCGAGACACTGATCCTCTAAATCAGAAACCGAGACGCTGCTCCTCGAAATCAGATACTGAGACACTGCTCTTCTAAGTCAGATACTGAGACGCTGCTCCTCTAAATCAAATACCGGGACACTGCTCCTCTAAATCAGATACCGAGACACTGCTCCTCTAAATCAGATACCGAGACACTGCTCATCTAAATCAGATACCGAGACACTGCTCCTCTAAATCAGATACCGATACACCGCTCCTCTAAATCAGATACAGTGACACTGCTCCTCTAAATCAGATACCGAGACACTGCTCCACTAAATCAGATACCGAGACACTGCTCCTCTAAATCAAATACCGGGACAGTGCTCCTCTAAATCAGATACCGAGACACTGCTCCTCTAAATCAGATACCGCGTCACTGCTCCTTTAAATCAGATACCGAAACACTGCTCCTCTAAATCAGATACTGAGACACTGCTCCTCTAAATCAGATACCGAGACACTGCTCCTCTAAAGCAGATACCGAGACACTGCTCCTCTAAATCAGATACCGATACACTGCTCCTCTAAATCAGATACCGAGACACTGCTCCTCTAAATCAGATACCGAGACACTGCTCCTCTAATTGTGATACCGAGACACTGCTCCTCTAAATCAGATACTGAGACACTGCTCCTTTAAATCAGATAATGAGACACTGCTCCTCTAAAGCAGATACCGAGACACTGCTCCTCGAAATCAGATACCGAGACACTGCTCCTCTAAATCAGATGCTGAGACACTGCTCCTCTAAATCAGATACTGAGACACTGCTCCTCTAAATCAGATACTGAGACACTGCTCCTCTAAATCAGATACCGAGACACTGCTCCTCTAAATCAGCTACCGAGACACTGCTCCTCTAAATCAGATACCGAGACACTGCTCCTCGAAATCAGATACCGATACATTGCTCCTCTAAATCAGATACCGAGACACTGCTCCTCTAAATCAGATGCCGAGACACTGCTCCTCTAATTGTGATACCGAGACACTGCTCCTCTAAATCAGATACTGAGACACTGCTCCTTTAAATCAGATAATGAGACACTGCTCCTCTAAAGCAGATACCGAGACACTGCTCCTCGAAATCAGATACCGAGACACTGCTCCTCTAAATCAGATGCTGAGACACTGCTCCTCTAAATCAGATACTGAGACACTGCTCCTCTAAATCAGATACTGAGACACTGCTCCTTTAAATCAGATACTGAGACACTGCTCCTCTAAATCAGATACCGAGACACTGCTCCTCGAAATCAGATACCGATACATTGCTCCTCTAAATCAGATACTGAGACACTGCTCCTCTCAATCAGATACTGAGACGCTGCTCCTGTAAATCAAATAACGGGACACTGCTCCTCTAAATCAGATACCGAGACACTGCTCCTCTAAATCAGATACCGAGACACTGCTCCTTTAAATCAGATACCGAGACACTGGTCCTCTAAATCTGATGCAGAGACACTGCTCCTTTAAATCAGAGACTGAGACACTGCTCCTTTAAATCAGATACCGAGAAGCTGCTCCTCTAAATCAGATACCAAGGCACTGCGCCTCTAAATCAGATACCAAGACACTGCTCCTCTAAATCAGATACTGACACAATGCACCTCTAAATCAGATACCGAGACACTGCTCCTTTAAATCAGATACCGAGACACTGCTCCTCTAAATCAGATACTGAGACACTGCCCCTCTAAATCTGATACTGAGGCACTGCTCCTCTAAATCTGATACTGAGACACTGCTCCTTTAAATCAGATACCGAGACACTGCTCCTCTAAATCAGATACTGAGACACTGCTCCTCTAAATCAGATACCGAGACACTGCTCCTCTAAATCAGATACCGAGACACTGCTCCTCTAAATCAGATACTGAGACACTGCTCCTCTAAATCTGATACTGAGACACTGCTCCTTTAAATCAGATACCGAGACACTGCTCCTCTAAATCAGATACTGAGACACTGCTCCTCTAAATCAGATACTGAGACACTGCTCCTCTAAATCAGATACTGAGGCACTGCTCCTATAAATCTGATACTGAGACAATGCTCCTTTAAATCAGATACCGAGACACTGCTCCTCTAAATCAGATACTGAGACACTGCTCCTCTAAATCAGATACCGAGACACTGCTTCTCTAAGTCAGATACTGAGACACTGCTCCTCTAAATCAGATACCGAGACACTGCTCCTCTAAATCAGATACCGAGACACTGCTCCTCCAAATCAGATACCGAGACACTGCTCCTCTAAATCAGATACCGAGACACTGCTCCTCTAAATCAGATACTGAGACACTGCTCCTCTAAATCAGATACTGAGGCACTGCTCCTCTAAATCTGATACTGAGACACTGCTCCTTTAAATCAGATACCGAGACACTGCTTCTCTAAATCAGATACTGAGACACTGCTCCTCTAAATCAGATACCGAGACACTGCTCCTCTAAGTCAGATACTGAGACACTGCTCCTCTAAATCAGATACCGAGACACTGCTCCTCTAAATCAGATACCGAGACACTGCTCCTCTAAATCAGATACCGAGACACTGCTCCTCGAAATCAGATTAAGAGACACTGCTCCTCTAAATCAGATACTGAGACACTGCTCCTCTAAATCAGATACTGAGACATTGCTCCTCTAAATCAGATACCGAGACACTGCTACTTTAAATCAGATACCGAGACACTGGTCCTCTAAATCTGATACAGAGACACTGCTCCTTTAAATCAGATACCGAGAAGCTGCTCCTCTAAATCAGATACTGAGACACTGCGCCTCTAAATCAGATACCAAGTCACTGCTCCTCTAAATCAGATACTGACACACTGCTCCTCTAAATCAGATACCGAGACACTGCTCCTCTAAGTCAGATACTGAGACACTGCTCCTCTAAATCAGATACCGAGACACTGCTCCTCTAAATCAGATACCGAGACACTGCTCCTCTAAATCAGATACCGAGACACTGCTCCTCTAAATCAGATACCGAGACACTGCTCCTCTAAATCAGATACTGAGACACTGCTCCTCTAAATCTGATACTGAGAAACTGCTCCACTGAATCAGATACTGAGACACTGCTCCTCTAAATCAGATACCGAGAAACTGCTCCACTGAATCAGATACTGAGACACTGCTCCTCTAAATCAGATACCGAGACACTGCTCCACTGAATCAGATACTGAGACACTGCTCCACTGAATCAGATACTGAGACACTGCTCCTCTAAATCAGATACTGAGACACTGCTCCTCTAAATCAGATACCGAGACACTGCTCCACTGAATCAGATACTGAGACACTGCTCCTCTAAATCAGATACTGAGACACTGCTCCTTCAAATCAGATACTGAGACACTGCTCCTCTAAATCAGATACTGAGACACTGATCCTCTAAATCAGATACTGAGACACTGCTCCTCTAAATCAGATACCGAGACACTGCTCCTCTAAATCACATACTGAGACACTGCTCCTTCAAATCAGATACTGAGACACTGCTCCTCTAAATCAGATACTGAGACACTGCTCCTCTAAATCAGATACCGAGACACTGCTCCTCTAAATCAGAAACCGAGACGCTGCTCCTCGAAATCAGATACTGAGACACTGCTCCTTCAAATCAGATACTGAGACACTGCTCCTCTAAATCAGATACTGAGACACTGCTCCTCTAAATCAGATACCGAGACACTGCTCCTCTAAATCAGAAACCGAGACGCTGCTCCTCGAAATCAGATACTGAGACACTGCTCCTCTAAGTCAGATACTGAGACGCTGCTCCTCTAAATCAAATACCGGGACACTGCTCATCTAAATCAGATACCGATACACCGCTCCTCTAAATCAGATACAGTGACACTGCTCCTCTAAATCAGATACCGAGACACTGCTCCACTAAATCAGATACCGAGACACTGCTCCTCTAAATCAGATACCGAGACACTGCTCCTCTAAATCAGATACCGAGACGCTGCTCCTCTAAATCAAATACCGGGACACTGCTCCTTTAAATCAGATACTGAGACGCTGCTCCTCTAAATCAGATACCGAGACACTGCTCCTTTAAATCAGATACTGAGACACTGCTCCTCTAAAGCAGATACCGAGACACTGCTCCTCTAAATCAGATACCGATACACCGCTCCTCTAAATCAGATACTGAGACACTGCTCCTCTAAATCAGATACAGAGACACTGCTCCTTTAAATCAGATACTGAGACACTGCTCCTCTAAATCCGATACTGAGACACTGCTCCTCTAAATCAGATACCGAGACACTGATCCTCTAAATCAGATACCGCGTCACTGCTCCTTTAAATCAGATACCGAGTCACTGCTCCTCTAAATCAGATACTGAGACACTGCTCCTCTAAATCAGATACCGAGACACTGCTCCTCTAAAGCAGATACCGAGACACTGCTCCTCTAAATCAGATACCGATACACTGCTCCTCTAAATCAGATACCGAGACACTGCTCCTCTAAAGCAGATACCGAGACACTGCTCCTCTAAATCAAATACCGGGACACTGCTCCTCTAAATCAGATACCGAGACACTGCTCCTCTAAATCAGATACTGAGACACTGCTCCTCTAAATCAGATACCGATACACTGCTCCTCTAAATCAGATACCGAGACACTGCTCCTCTAAATCAGATACCGATACACTGCTCCTCTAAATCAAACACCGGGACAGTGCTCCTCTAAATCAGATACCGAGACACTGCTCCTCTAAATCAGATACCGCGTCACTGCTCCTTTAAATCAGATACCGAGACACTGCTCCTCTAAATCAGATACTGAGACACTGCTCCTCTAAATCAGATACCGAGACACTGCTCCTCTAAAGCAGATACCGAGACACTGCTCCTCTAAATCAGATACCGATACACTGCTCCTCTAAATCAGATACCGAGACACTGCTCCTCTAAATCAGATACCGAGACACTGCTCCTCTAATGGTGATACCGAGACACTGCTCCTCTAAATCAGGTACTGAGACACTGCTCCTTTAAATCAGATAATGAGACACTGCTCCTCTAAAGCAGATACCGAGACACTGCTCCTCGAAATCAGATGCTGAGACACTGCTCCTCTAAATCAGATACTGAGACACTGCTCCTCTAAATCAGATACTGAGACACTGCTCCTCTAAATCAGATACCGAGACACTGCTCCTCTAAATCAGCTACCGAGACACTGCTCCTCTAAATCAGATACCGAGACACTGCTCCTCGAAATCAGATACCGATACATTGCTCCTCTAAATCAGATACTGAGACACTGCTCCTCTAAATCAGATACTGAGACACTGCTCCACTAAATCAGATACTGAGACACTGCTCCTCTAAATCAGATACTGAGACATAGCTCCTCTAAATCAGATACCGAGACACTGCTCCTTTAAATCAGATACCGAGACACTGGTCCTCTAAATCAGATACCGAGACACTGCTCCTCTAAATCAGATACCGAGACACTGCTCCTCTAAATCAGATACCGAGACACTGCTCCTCTAAATCAGATACCGAGACACTGCTCCTCTAATTGTGATACCGAGACACTGCTCCTCTAAATCAGATACTGAGACACTGCTCCTTTAAATCAGATAATGAGACACTGCTCCTCTAAAGCAGATACCGAGACACTGCTCCTCGAAATCAGTTACCGAGACACTGCTCCTCTAAATCAGATGCTGAGACACTGCTCCTCTAAATCAGATACTGAGACACTGCTCCTCTAAATCAGATACTGAGACACTGCTCCTTTAAATCAGATACTGAGACACTGCTCCTCTAAATCAGATACCGAGACACTGCTCCTCGAAATCAGATACCGATACATTGCTCCTCTAAATCAGATACTGAGACACTGCTCCTCTAAATCAGATACTGAGACACTGCTCCACTAAATCAGATACTGAGACACTGCTCCTCTAAATCAGATACTGAGACATAGCTCCTCTAAATCAGATACCGAGACACTGCTCCTTTAAATCAGATACCGAGACACTGGTCCTCTAAATCTGATGCAGAGACACTGCTCCTTTAAATCAGAGACAGAGACACTGCTCCTTTAAATCAGATACCGAGAAGCTGCTCCTCTAAATCAGATACCAAGACACTGCGCCTCTAAATCAGATACCAAGACACTGCTCCTCTAAATCAGATACTGACACAATGCTCCTCTAAATCAGATACCGAGACACTGCTCCTTTAAATCAGATACCGAGACACTGCTCCTCTAAATCAGATACTGAGACACTGCCCCTCTAAATCTGATACTGAGGCACTGCTCCTCTAAATCTGATACTGAGACACTGCTCCTTTAAATCAGATACCGAGACACTGCTCCTCTAAATCAGATACTGAGACACTGCTCCTCTAAATCAGATACCGAGACACTGCTCCTCTAAATCAGATACCGAGACACTGCTCCTCTAAATCAGATACTGAGACACTGCTCCTCTAAATCTGATACTGAGACACTGCTCCTTTAAATCAGATACCGAGACACTGCTCCTCTAAATCAGATACTGAGACACTGCTCCTCTAAATCAGATACTGAGACACTGCTCCTCTAAATCAGATACTGAGGCACTGCTCCTCTAAATCTGATACTGAGACACTGCTCCTTTAAATCAGATACCGAGACACTGCTCCTCTAAATCAGATACTGAGACACTGCTCCTCTAAATCAGATACCGAGACACTGCTCCTCTAAGTCAGATACTGAGACACTGCTCCTCTAAATCAGATACCGAGACACTGCTCCTCTAAATCAGAGTCCGAGATACTGCTCCTCTAAATCAGATACCGAGACACTGCTCCTCTAAATCAGATACCGAGACACTGCTCCTCTAAATCAGATACTGAGACACTGCTCCTTTAAATCAGATACCGAGACACTGCTCCTCTAAATCAGATACTGAGACACTGCTCCTCTAAATCAGATACCGAGACTCTGCTCCTCTAAGTCAGATACTGAGACACTGCTCCTCTAAATCAGATACCGAGACACTGCTCCTCTAAATCAGATACCGAGACACTGCTCCTCTAAATCAGATACCGAGACACTGCTCCTCGAAATCAGATTAAGAGACACTGCTCCTCTAAATCAGATACTGAGACACTGCTCCTCTAAATCAGATACTGAGACATTGCTCCTCTAAATCAGATACCGAGACACTGCTACTTTAAATCAGATACCGAGACACTGGTCCTCTAAATCTGATACAGAGACACTGCTCCTTTAAATCAGATACAGAGACACTGCTCATTTAAATCAGATACTGAGACACTGCTCCTCTAAATCAGATACTGAGACACTGCATCTCTAAATCAGATACCGAGACGCTGCTCCTCTAAATCAAATACCGAGACGCTGCTCCTCTAAATCAGATATTGAGACACTGCTCCTCTAAATCTGATACAGAGACGCTGCTCCTCTAAATCTGATACCGAGACACTGCTCCTCTAAATCAGATACTGAGACGCTGCTCCTCCAAATCAAATACCGGGACACTGCTCCTCTAAATCAGATACTGAGACACTGCTCCTTTAAATCAGATACTGAGACATTGCTCCTCTAAATCAGATACTGAGACACTGCTCCTCTAAATCAGATACCGAGACACTGCTCCTCTAAATCACATACCGAGACACTGCTCCTCTAAATCAGATACCGAGTCAATGCTTCTCTAAATCAGATACCGAGACACTGCTCCTCTAAATCAGATACCAAGACACTGCTCCTCTAAATCAGATACCGAGACACTGCTCCTCTAAATCAGATACCGAGACGCTGCTCCTCTAAATCAAATAACGGGACACTGCTCCTCTAAATCAGATACCGAGACACTGCTCCTCTAAATCAGATACCGAGACACTGCTCCTCTAAATCAGATACCGAGACACTGCTCCTCTAAATCAGATACCGAGACACTGCTCCGCTAAATCAGATACCGAGACACTGCTCCTCTAAATCAGATACTGAGACACTGCTCCTCTAAATCAGATACTGAGAAACTGCTCCTCTAAATCAGAAACCGAGACGCTGCTCCTCGAAATCAGATACTGAGACACTGCTCCTCTAAGTCAGATACCGAGACACTGCTCCTCTAAGTCAGATACCGAGACACTGCTCCTCTAAATCAGATACCGAGACACTGCTCCTCTAAATCAGACACTGAGACACTGCTCCTCGAAATCAGATACCGAGACACTGCTCCACTGAATCAGATACTGAGACACTGCTCCTCTAAATCAGATCCTGAGACACTGCTCCTTCAAATCAGATACTGAGACACTGCTCCTCTAAATCAGATACTGAGACACTGATCCTCTAAATCAGATACTGAGACACTGCTCCACTAAATCAGATACCGAGACACTGCTCCTCTAAATCAGAAACCGAGACGCTGCTCCTCGAAATCAGATACTGAGACACTGCTCCTCTAAGACAGATACTGAGACGCTGCTCCTCTAAATCAAATACCGGGACACTGCTCCTCTAAATCAGATACCGAGACACTGCTCCTCTAAATCAGATACCGAGACACTGCTCATCTAAATCAGATACCGAGACACTGCTCCTCTAAATCAGATACCGAGACACTGCTCCTCTAAATCAGATACCGAGACACTGCTCCTCTAAATCAGATACCGAGACGCTGCTCCTCTAAATCAAATACCGGGACACTGCTCCTTTAAATCAGATACTGAGACGCTGCTCCTCTAAATCAGATACCGAGACACTGCTCCTTTAAATCAGATACTGAGACACTGCTCCTCTAAAGCAGATACCGAGACACTGCTCCTCTAAATCAGATACCGATACACCGCTCCTCTAAATCAGATACTGAGACACTGCTCCTCTAAATCCGATACTGAGACACTGCTCCTCTAAATCAGATACTGAGACACTGCTCCTCTAAATCAGATACCGAGACACTGCTCCTCTAAATCAGATACAGAGAAACTGCTCCTCTAAATCAGATACCGAGACACTGCTCCTCTAAATCAGATACCGAGACACTGCTCCTCTAAATCCGATACTGAGACACTGCTCCTCTAAATCCGATACTGAGACACTGCTCCTCTAAATCAGATACTGAGACACTGCTCCTCTAAATCAGATACCGAGACACTGCTCCTCTAAATCAGATACAGAGACACTGCTCCTCTAAATCAGATACCGAGACACTGCTCCTCTAAATCAGATACCGAGACACTGCTCCTCTAAATCAGATACCGAGACACTGCTCCTCTAAATCAGATACCGAGACACTGCTCCTCTAAATCAGATACCGAGACACTGCTCCTCTAAATCAGATACCGAGACACTGCTCCTCTAAATCAGATACCGAGACACTGCTCCTCTAAATCAGATACCGAGACACTGCTCCTCTAAATCAGATACCGAGACACTGCTCCTCTAAATCAGATACTGAGACACTGCTCCTCTAAATCAGATACCGAGACACTGCTCCTCTAAATCAGATACCGAGACGCTGCTCCTCTAAATCAGATACCGAGACGCTGCTCCTCTAAATCAGATACCGAGACACTGCTCCTCTAAATCAGATACCGAGACGCTGCTCCTCTAAATCAAATGCCGGGACAATGCTCCTTTAAATCAGATACTGAGACGCTGCTCCTCTAAATCAAATACCGGGACAATGCTCCTTTAATTCAGATACCGAGACACTGCTCCTCTAAATCAGATACCGAGACACTGCTCCTCTAAATCAGATACCGAGACACTGCTCCTCTAAATCAGATACCGAGACACTGCTCCTCTAAATCAGATACCGAGACGCTGCTCCTCTAAATCAAATACCGGGACAATGCTCCTTTAAATCAGATACTGAGACGCTGCTCCTCTAAATCAGATACCGAGACACTGCTCCTTTAAATCAGATACTGAGACACTGCTCCTCTAAAGCAGATACCGAGACACTGCTCCTCTAAATCAGATACCGATACACTGCTCCTCTAAATCAGATACCGAGACACTGCTCCTCTAAATCCGATACTGAGACACTGCTCCTCTAAATCAGATACCGAGACACTGCTCCTCTAAATCTGATACCGAGACGCTGCTCCTCTAAATCAAATACCGGGACACTGCTCCTCTAAATCAGATACCGAGACACTGCTCCTCTCAATCAGATACCGCGTCACTGCTCCTTTAAATCAGATACCGAGACACTGCTCCTCTAAATCACATACTGAGACACTGCTCCTCTAAATCAGATACCGAGACACTGCTCCTTTAAATCAGATACCGAGACACTGCTCCTCTAAGTCAGATACCGAGACACTGCTCCTCTAAATCAGATACCGAGACACTGCTCCTCTAAATCAGACACTGAGACACTGCTCCTCGAAATCAGATACCGAGACACTGCTCCACTGAATCAGATACTGAGACACTGCTCCTCTAAATCAGATACTGAGACACTGCTCCTTCAAATCAGATACTGAGACACTGCTCCTCTAAATCAGATACTGAGACACTGATCCTCTAAATCAGATACTGAGACACTGCTCCTCTAAATCAGAAACCGAGACGCTGCTCCTCGAAATCAGATACTGAGACACTGCTCCTCTAAGTCAGATACTGAGACGCTGCTCCTCTAAATCAAATACCGGGACACTGCTCCTCTAAATCAGATACCGAGACACTGCTCCTCTAAATCAGATACCGAGACACTGCTCATCTAAATCAGATACCGAGACACTGCTCCTCTAAATCAGATACCGAGACACTGCTCCTCTAAATCCGATACTGAGACACTGCACCTCTAAATCAGATACCGAGACACTGCTCCTCTAAATCAGATACTGAGACACTGCTCCTCTAAATCAGATACTGAGACACTGCTCCTCTAAATCAGATACCGAGACACTGCTCCTCTAAATCAGATACCGAGACACTGCTCCTCTAAATCCGATACCGAGACACTGCTCCTCTAAATCAGATACCGAGACACTGCTCCTCTAAAACAGATACCGAGACACTGCTCCTCTAAATCAGATACCGAGACACTGCTCCTCTAAATCAGATACCGAGACACTGCTCCTCTAAATCAGATACCGAGACACTGCTCATCTAAATCAGATACCGAGACACTGCTCCTCTAAATCAGATACCGAGACACTGCTCCTCTAAATCCGATACTGAGACACTGCTCCTCTAAATCAGATACCGAGACACTGCTCCTCTAAATCAGATACTGAGACACTGCTCCTCTAAATCAGATACTGAGACACTGCTCCTCTAAATCCGATACTGAGACACTGCTCCTCTAAATCAGATACTGAGACACTGCTCCTCTAAATCAGATACTGAGACACTGCTCCTTCAAATCAGATACTGAGACACTGCTCCTCTAAATCAGATACTGAGGCACTGATCCTCTCAATCAGATACTGAGACACTGCTCCTCTAAATCAGAAACCGAGACGCTGCTCCTCTAAATCAGATACCGAGACACTGCTCCTCTAAATCCGATACTGAGACACTGCTCCTCTAAATCAGATACCGAGACACTGCTCATCTAAATCAGATATTGAGACACTGCTCCTCTAAATCAGATACTGAGACACTGCTCCTCTAAATCCGATACTGAGACACTGCTCCTCTAAATCAGAAACCGAGACACTGCTCCTCTAAATCAGATACCGAGACACTGCTCCTCTAAATCAGATACCGAGAGACTGCTCCTCTAAATCAGATACCGAGACACTGCTCCTCTAAATCAGATACCGAGACACTGCTCCTCTAAATCAGATACCGAGACACTGCTCCTCTAAATCAGATACCGAGACACTGCTCCTCTAAATCTGATACCGAGACGCTGCTCCTCTAAATCAGATACCGAGACACTGCTCCTCTAAATCAGATACCGAGACACTGCTCCTCTAAATCAGATACCGAGACACTGCTCCTCTAAATCAGATACCGAGACACTGCTCCTCTAAATCAGATACCGAGACACTGCTCCTCTAAATCAGATACCGAGACACTGCTCCTCTAAATCAGATACCGAGACGCTGCTCCTCTAAATCAGATACCGAGACACTGCTCCTCTAAATCAGATACCGAGACGCTGCTCCTCTAAATCAAATACCGGGACAATGCTCCTTTAAATCAGATACTGAGACGCTGCTCCTCTAAATCAAATACCGGGACAATGCTCCTTTAAATCAGATACCGAGACACTGCTCCTCTAAATCAGATACCGAGACACTGCTCCTCTAAATCAGATACCGAGACACTGCTCCTCTAAATCAGATACCGAGACGCTGCTCATCTAAATCAAATACCGGGACAATGCTCCTTTAAATCAGATACTGACACGCTGCTCCTCTAAATCAGATACCGAGACACTGCTCCTTTAAATCAGATACTGAGACACTGCTCCTCTAAAGCAGATACCGAGACACTGCTCCTCTAAATCAGATACCGATACACTGCTCCTCTAAATCAGATACCGAGACACTGCTCCTCTAAATCAGATACCGAGACACTGCTCCTGTAAATGTGATACCGAGACACTGCTCCTCTAAATCAGATACTGAGACACCGCTCCCTTAAATCAGATAATGAGACACTGCTCCTCTAAAGCAGATACCGAGACACTGCTCCTCTAAATCAGATACCGAAACACCGCTCCTCTAAATCAGATACTGAGACACTGCTCCTCTAAATCCGATACTGAGACACTGCTCCTCTAAATCAGATACCGAGACACTGCTCCTCTAAATCTGATACCGAGACGCTGCTCCTCTAAATCAAATACCGGGACACTGCTCCTCTAAATCAGATACCGAGACACTGCTCCTTTAAATCAGATACCGAGACACTGCTCCTCTAAATCAGATACTGAGACACTGCTCCTTTAAATCAGATACCGAGACACTGCTCCTCTAAATCAGATACTGAGACACTGCTCCTCTAAATCAGATACCGAGACACTGCTCCTCTAAATCAGATACCGAGACACTGCTCCTCTAAATCTGATACCGAGACACTGCTCCTCTAAATCAGATACTGAGACACTGCTCCTTTAAATCAGATATTGAGACACTGCTCCTTTAAATCAGATACTGAGACACTGCTCCTCTAAATCCGATACTGAGACACTGCACCTCTAAATCAGATACCGAGACACTGCTCCTCTAAATCAGATACTGAGACACTGCTCCTCTAAATCAGATACTGAGACACTGCTCCTCTAAATCAGATACCGAGACACTGCTCCTCTAAATCAGATACCGAGACACTGCTCCTCTAAATCCGATACCGAGACACTGCTCCTCTAAATCAGATACCGAGACACTGCTCCTCTAAAACAGATACCGAGACACTGCTCCTCTAAATCAGATACCGAGACACTGCTCCTCTAAATCAGATACCGAGACACTGCTCCTCTAAATCAGATACCGAGACACTGCTCATCTAAATCAGATACCGAGACACTGCTCCTCTAAATCAGATACCGAGACACTGCTCCTCTAAATCCGATACTGAGACACTGCTCCTCTAAATCAGATACCGAGACACTGCTCCTCTAAATCAGATACTGAGACACTGCTCCTCTAAATCAGATACTGAGACACTGCTCCTCTAAATCCGATACTGAGACACTGCTCCTCTAAATCAGATACTGAGACACTGCTCCTCTAAATCAGATACTGAGACACTGCTCCTTCAAATCAGATACTGAGACACTGCTCCTCTAAATCAGATACTGAGGCACTGATCCTCTCAATCAGATACTGAGACACTGCTCCTCTAAATCAGAAACCGAGACGCTGCTCCTCTAAATCAGATACCGAGACACTGCTCCTCTAAATCCGATACTGAGACACTGCTCCTCTAAATCAGATACCGAGACACTGCTCATCTAAATCAGATATTGAGACACTGCTCCTCTAAATCAGATACTGAGACACTGCTCCTCTAAATCCGATACTGAGACACTGCTCCTCTAAATCAGAAACCGAGACACTGCTCCTCTAAATCAGATACCGAGACACTGCTCCTCTAAATCAGATACCGAGAGACTGCTCCTCTAAATCAGATACCGAGACACTGCTCCTCTAAATCAGATACCGAGACACTGCTCCTCTAAATCAGATACCGAGACACTGCTCCTCTAAATCAGATACCGAGACACTGCTCCTCTAAATCTGATACCGAGACGCTGCTCCTCTAAATCAGATACCGAGACACTGCTCCTCTAAATCAGATACCGAGACACTGCTCCTCTAAATCAGATACCGAGACACTGCTCCTCTAAATCAGATACCGAGACACTGCTCCTCTAAATCAGATACCGAGACACTGCTCCTCTAAATCAGATACCGAGACACTGCTCCTCTAAATCAGATACTGAGACACTGCTCCTCTAAATCAGATACCGAGACGCTGCTCCTCTAAATCAGATACCGAGACGCTGCTCCTCTAAATCAGATACCGAGACACTGCTCCTCTAAATCAGATACCGAGACGCTGCTCCTCTAAATCAAATACCGGGACAATGCTCCTTTAAATCAGATACTGAGACGCTGCTCCTCTAAATCAAATACCGGGACAATGCTCCTTTAAATCAGATACCGAGACACTGCTCCTCTAAATCAGATACCGAGACACTGCTCCTCTAAATCAGATACCGAGACACTGCTCCTCTAAATCAGATACCGAGACGCTGCTCATCTAAATCAAATACCGGGACAATGCTCCTTTAAATCAGATACTGACACGCTGCTCCTCTAAATCAGATACCGAGACACTGCTCCTTTAAATCAGATACTGAGACACTGCTCCTCTAAAGCAGATACCGAGACACTGCTCCTCTAAATCAGATACCGATACACTGCTCCTCTAAATCAGATACCGAGACACTGCTCCTCTAAATCAGATACCGAGACACTGCTCCTGTAAATGTGATACCGAGACACTGCTCCTCTAAATCAGATACTGAGACACCGCTCCTTTAAATCAGATAATGAGACACTGCTCCTCTAAAGCAGATACCGAGACACTGCTCCTCTAAATCAGATACCGAAACACCGCTCCTCTAAATCAGATACTGAGACACTGCTCCTCTAAATCCGATACTGAGACACTGCTCCTCTAAATCAGATACCGAGACACTGCTCCTCTAAATCTGATACCGAGACGCTGCTCCTCTAAATCAAATACCGGGACACTGCTCCTCTAAATCAGATACCGAGACACTGCTCCTTTAAATCAGATACCGAGACACTGCTCCTCTAAATCAGATACTGAGACACTGCTCCTTTAAATCAGATACCGAGACACTGCTCCTCTAAATCAGATACTGAGACACTGCTCCTCTAAATCAGATACCGAGACACTGCTCCTCTAAATCAGATACCGAGACACTGCTCCTCTAAATCTGATACCGAGACACTGCTCCTCTAAATCAGATACTGAGACACTGCTCCTTTAAATCAGATATTGAGACACTGCTCCTTTAAATCAGATACTGAGACACTGCCCCTCTAATTCAGATACTGAGACACTGCTCCTTTAAATCAGAAACTGAGACACTGCTCCTCTAAATCAGATACCGAGACACTGCTCCTCTAAATCTGATACCGAGACACTGCTCCTCTAAATCAGATACTGAGACACTGCTCCTTTAAATCAGATACTGAGACATTGCTCCTCTAAATCAGATACTGAGACACTGCTCCTCTAAATCACATACTGAGACACTGCTCCTCTAAATCACATACCGAGACACTGCTCCTCTAAATCAGATACCGAGTCACTGCTTCTCTAAATCAGATACCGAGACACTGCTCCTGTAAATCAGATACCAAGACACTGCTCCTCTAAATCAGATACTGAGACACTGCTCCTCTCAATCAGATACTGAGACGCTGCTCCTGTAAATCAAATAACGGGACACTGCTCCTCTAAATCAGATACCGAGACACTGCTCGTCTAAATCAGATACCGAGACACTGCTCCTCTATACAGATACCGAGACACTGCTCCTCTAAATCAGATACCGAGACACTGCTCCTCTAAATCAGATACCGAGACACTGCTCCTCTAAATCAGATACCGAGACACTGCTCCTCTAAATCAGATACTGAGACACTGCTCCTCTAAATCAGAAACCGAGACGCTGCTCCTCGAAATCAGATACTGAGACACTGCTCCTCTGAGTCAGATACTGAGACACTGCTCCTCTAAGTCAGATACCGAGACACTGCTCCTCTAAATCAGATACCGAGACACTGCTCCTCTAAATCAGATACTGAGACACTGCTCCTCTAAATCAGATACCGAGACACTGCTCCACTGAATCAGATACTGAGACACTGCTCCTCTAAATCAGATACTGAGACACTGCTCCTTTAAATCAGATACTGAGACACTGCTCCTCTAAATCAGATACTGAGACACTGATCCTCTGAATCAGATACCGAGACACTGCTCCTCTAAATCAGATACCGAGACACTGCTCCTCTAAATCAGATACCGAGACACTGCTCCTCTAAATCAAATACTGAGACACTGCTCATTTAAATCAGATACCGAGACACTGCTCCTCTAAATCAGATACCGAGACACTGCTCCTCTAAATCAGATACCGAGTCACTGCTCCTCTAAATCAGATACCGAGATGCTGCTCCTCTAAATCAAATACCGGGACACTGCTCCTCTAAATCAGATACTGAGACACTGCTCATCTAAATCAGATACCGAGACACTGCTCCTCTAAATCAGATACTGAGACACTGTTCCTCTAAATCAGATACAGAGATGCTGCTCCTCTAAATCAAATACCGGGACACTGCTCCTCTAAACCAGATACCGAGACACTGCTCCTCTAAATCAGATACCGAGACACTGCTCACCGAAATTAGATACCGAGACACTGCTCCTCTAAATCAGATACCGAGACACTGCTCCTCTAAATCAGATACCGAGACACTGCTCCTCTAAATCAGATACCGAGACGCTGCTCCTCTAAATCAAATACCGGGACACTGCTCCTTTAAATCAGATACTGAGACGCTGCTCCTCTAAATCAGATACCGAGACACTGCTCCTTTAAATCAGATACCGAGACACTGCTCCTTTAAATCAGATACCGAGACACTGCTCCTCTAAAGCAGATACCGAGACACTGCTCCTCTAAATCAGATACCGAGACACTGCTCCTCTAAAGCAGATAACGAGACACTGCTCCTCTAAATCAGATACTGTGACACTGCTCCTCTAAATCAGATACTGAGACACTGCTCCTCTAAATCTGATACCGAGACGCTGCTCCTCTAAATCAGATACTGAGACATTGCTCCTCTAAATCAGATACTGAGACACTGCTCCTCTAAATCACATACCGAGACATTGCTCCTCTAAATCAGATACCGAGACACTGCTCCTCTAAATCAGATACTGAGACATTGCTCCTCTAAATCAGATACCGAGACACTGCTCCTCTAAATCACATACCGAGACACTGCTCCTCTAAATCAGATACTGAGACATTGCTCCTCTAAATCAGATACTGAGACACTGCTCCACTAAATCAGATACCGAGACACTGCTCCTCTAAATCAAATACCGGGACACTGCTCCTCTAAATCAGATACTGAGACATTGCTCCTCTAAATCAGATACTGAGACACTGCTCCACTAAATCAGATACCGAGACACTGCTCCTCTAAATCACATACCGAGACACTGCTCCTCTAAATCAGATACCGAGACACTGCTCCTCTAAATCAGATACTGAGACACTGCTCCTCTAAATCAGATACTGAGACACTGCTCCTCTAAATCAGATACCGAGACACTGCTCCTCTAAATCAGATACCGAGACACTGCTCCTCTAAATCCGATACCGAGACACTGCTCCTCTAAATCAGATACCGAGACACTGCTCCTCTAAATCAGATACCGATACACTGCTCCTCTAAATCAGATACCGAGACACTGCTCCTCTAAATCAGATACCGAGACACTGCTCCTCTAAATCAGATACCGAGACACTGCTCATCTAAATCAGATACCGAGACACTGCTCCTCTAAATCAGATACCGAGACACTGCTCCTCTAAATCCGATACTGAGTCACTGCTCCTCTAAATCAGATACCGAGACACTGCTCCTCTAAATCAGATACTGAGACACTGCTCCTCTAAATCCGATACTGAGACACTGCTCCTCTAAATCAGATACTGAGACACTGCTCCTCTAAATCAGATACTGAGACACTGCTCCTTCAAATCAGATACTGAGACACTGCTCCTCTAAATCAGATACTGAGGCACTGATCCTCTAAATCAGATACTGAGACACTGCTCCTCTAAATCAGAAACCGAGACGCTGCTCCTCTAAATCAGATACCGAGACACTGCTCCTCTAAATCCGATACTGAGACACTGCTCCTCTAAATCAGATACCGAGACACTGCTCCTCTAAATCAGATACCGAGACACTGCTCCTCTAAATCTGATACCGAGACACTGCTCCTCTAAATCAGATACTGAGACACTGCTCCTTTAAATCAGATATTGAGACACTGCTCCTTTAAATCAGATACTGAGACACTGCTCCTCTAAAGCAGATACCGAGAAACTGCTCCTCTAAATCAGATACCGAGACACTGCTCCTCTAAATCAGATACTGAGACACTGCTCCTCTAATTCAGATACTGAGACACTGCTCCTTTAAATCAGAAACTGAGACACTGCTCCTCTAAATCAGATACCGAGACACTGCTCCTCTAAATCTGATACCGAGACACTGCTCCTCTAAATCAGATACTGAGACACTGCTCCTTTAAATCAGATACTGAGACATTGCTCCTCTAAATCAGATACTGAGACACTGCTCCTCTAAATCAGATACTGAGACACTGCTCCTCTAAATCAGATACCGAGTCACTGCTTCTCTAAATCAGATACCGAGACACTGCTCCTGTAAATCAGATACCAAGACACTGCTCCTCTAAATCAGATACTGAGACACTGCTCCTCTCAATCAGATACTGAGACGCTGCTCCTGTAAATCAAATAACGGGACACTGCTCCTCTAAATCAGATACCGAGACACTGCTCCTCTAAATCAGATACCGAGACACTGCTCCTCTATACAGATACCGAGACACTGCTCCTCTAAATCAGATACCGAGACACTGCTCCTCTAAATCAGATACCGAGACACTGCTCCTATAAATCAGATACCGAGACACTGCTCTTCTAAATCAGATACTGAGACACTGCTCCTCTAAATCAGAAACCGAGACGCTGCTCCTCGAAATCAGATACTGAGACACTGCTCCTCTAAGTCAGATACTGAGACACTGCTCCTCTAAGTCAGATACCGAGACACTGCTCCTCTAAATCAGATACCGAGACACTGCTCCTCTAAATCAGATACTGAGACACTGCTCCTCTAAATCAGATACCGAGACACTGCTCCACTGAATCAGATACTGAGACACTGCTCCTCTAAATCAGATACTGAGACACTGCTCCTTTAAATCAGATACTGACACACTGCTCCTCTAAATCAGATACTGAGACACTGATCCTCTAAATCAGATACTGAGACACTGCTCCTCTAAATCAGATACCGAGACACTGCTCCTCTAAATCAGATACCGAGACACTGCTTCTCTAAATCAAATACCGAGACACTGCTCATTTAAATCAGATACTGAGACACTGCTCCTCTAAATCAGATACCGAGACACTGCTCCTCTAAATCAGATACCGAGTCACTGCTCCTCTAAATCAGATACCGAGATGCTGCTCCTCTAAATCAAATACCGGGACACTGCTCCTCTAAATCAGATACTGAGACACTGCTCCTCTAAATCAGATACCGAGACACTGCTCCTCTAAATCAGATACTGAGACACTGTTCCTCTAAATCAGATACAGTGATGCTGCTCCTCTAAATCAAATACCGGGACACTGCTCCTCTAAACCAGATACCAAGACACTGCTCCTCTAAGTCAGATACCGAGACACTGCTCACCTAAATTAGATACCGAGACACTGCTCCTCTAAATCAGATACCGAGACACTGCTCCTCTAAATCAGATACCGAGACACTGCTCCTTTAAATCAGATACTGAGACGCTGCTCCTCTAAATCAGATAACGAGACACTGCTCCTTTAAATCAGATACCGAGACACTGCTCCTTTAAAACAGATACCGAGACACTGCTCCTCTAAAGCAGATACCGAGACACTGCTCCTCTAAATCAGATATCGAGACACTGCTCCTCTAAAGCAGATACCGAGACACTGCTCCTCTAAATCAGATACTGTGACACTGCTCCTCTAAATCAGATACTGAGACACTGCTCCTCTAAATCTGATACCGAGACGCTGCTCCTCTAAATCAGATACTGAGACATTGCTCCTCTAAATCAGATACTGAGACACTGCTCCTCTAAATCACATACCGAGACACTTCTCCTCTAAATCAGATACTGAGACATTGCTCCTCTAAATCAGATACTGAGACACTGCTCCTCTAAATCACATACCGAGACACTGCTCCTCTAAATCAGATACTGAGACACTGCTCCTCTAAATCTGTTACCGTGACACTGCTCCTCTAAATCAGATACTGAGACATTGCTCCTCTAAATCAGATACTGAGACATTGCTCCTCTAAATCAGATACTGAGACATTGCTCCTCTAAATCAGATACCGAGACACTGCTCCTCTAAATCAGATACTGAGACATTGCTCCTCTAAATCAGATACTGAGACATTGCTCCTCTAAATCAGATACTGAGACATTGCTCCTCTAAATCAGATACCGAGACACTGCTCCTCTAAATCAGATACTGAGACATTGCTCCTCTAAATCAGATACCGAGACACTGCTCCTCTAAATCACATACCGAGACACTGCTCCTCTAAATCAGATACTGAGACATTGCTCCTCTAAATCAGATACTGAGACACTGCTCCACTAAATCAGATACCGAGACACGGCTCCTCTAAATCACATACCGAGACACTGCTCCTCTAAATCAGAGACCGAGACACTGCTCCTCTAAATCAGATACTGAGACACTGCTCCTCTAAATCAGATACTGAGACACTGCTCCTCTAAATCAGATACCGAGACACTGCTCCTCTAAATCAGATACCGAGACACTGCTCCTCTAAATCCGATACCGAGACACTGCTCCTCTAAATCAGATACCGAGACACTGCTCCTCTAAATCAGATACCGAGACACTGCTCCTCTAAATCAGATACCGAGACACTGCTCCTCTAAATCAGATACCGAGACACTGCTCATCTAAATCAGATACCGAGACACTGCTCCTCTAAATCAGATACCGAGACACTGCTCCTCTAAATCCGATACTGAGACACTGCTCCTCTAAATCAGATACCGAGACACTGCTCCTCTAAATCAGATACTGAGACACTGCTCCTCTAAATCAGATACTGAGACACTGCTCCTCTAAATCCGATACTGAGACACTGCTCCTCTAAATCAGATACTGAGAAAATGCTCCTCTAAATCAGATACTGAGACACTGCTCCTTCAAATCAGATACTGAGACACTGCTCCTCTAAATCAGATACTGAGGCACTGATCCTCTAAATCAGATACTGAGACACTGCTCCTCTAAATCAGATACCGAGACACTGCTCCTCTAAATCAGATACCGAGACACTGCTCCTCTAAATCAGATACCGAGACACTGCTCCTCTAAATCAGATACCGAGACACTGCTCCTCTAAATCAGATACCGAGACACTGCTCCTCTAAATCAGATACCGAGACACTGCTCCTCTAAATCTGATACCGAGACGCTGCTCCTCTAAATCAGATACCGAGACACTGCTCCTCTAAATCAGATACCGAGACACTGCTCCTCTAAATCAGATACCGAGACACTGCTCCTCTAAATCAGATACCGAGACACTGCTCCTCTAAATCAGATACCGAGACACTGCTCCTCTAAATCAGATACCGAGACACTGCTCCTCTAAATCAGATACCGAGACACTGCTCCTCTAAATCAGATACCGAGACGCTGCTCCTCTAAATCAGATACCGAGACGCTGCTCCTCTAAATCAGATACCGAGACACTGCTCCTCTAAATCAGATACCGAGACACTGCTCCTCTAAATCAGATACCGAGACGCTGCTCCTCTAAATCAAATACCGGGACAATGCTCCTTTAAATCAGATACTGAGACGCTGCTCCTCTAAATCAAATACCGGGACAATGCTCCTTTAAATCAGATACCGAGACACAGCTCCTCCAAATCAGATACCGAGACACTGCTCCTCTAAATCAGATACCGAGACACTGCTCCTCTAAATCAGATACCGAGACACTGCTCCTCTAAATCAGATACCGAGACGCTGCTCATCTAATTCAAATACCGGGACAATGCTCCTTTAAATCAGATACTGACACGCTGCTCCTCTAAATCAGATACTGAGACACTCCTCCTTTAAATCAGATACTGAGACACTGCTCCTCTAAAGCAGATACCGAGACACTGCTCCTCTAAATCAGATACTGAGACATTGCTCCTCTAAATCAGATACCGAGACACTGCTCCTCTAAATCACATACCGAGACACTGCTCCTCTAAATCAGATACTGAGACATTGCTCCTCTAAATCAGATACTGAGACACTGCTCCACTAAATCAGATACCGAGACACTGCTCCTCTAAATCAAATACCGGGACACTGCTCCTCTAAATCAGATACTGAGACATTGCTCCTCTAAATCAGATACTGAGACACTGCTCCACTAAATCAGATACCGAGACACTGCTCCTCTAAATCACATACCGAGACACTGCTCCTCTAAATCAGAGACCGAGACACTGCTCCTCTTAATCAGATACTGAGACACTGCTCCTCTAAATCAGATACTGAGACACTGCTCCTCTAAATCAGATACCGAGACACTGCTCCTCTAAATCAGATACCGAGACACTGCTCCTCTAAATCCGATACCGAGACACTGCTCCTCTAAATCAGATACCGAGACACTGCTCCTCTAAATCAGATACCGAGACACTGCTCCTCTAAATCAGATACCGAGACACTGCTCCTCTAAATCAGATACCGAGACACTGCTCATCTAAATCAGATACCGAGACACTGCTCCTCTAAATCAGATACCGAGACACTGCTCCTCTAAATCCGATACTGAGACACTGCTCCTCTAAATCAGATACCGAGACACTGCTCCTCTAAATCAGATACTGAGACACTGCTCCTCTAAATCAGATACTGAGACACTGCTCCTCTAAATCCGATACTGAGACACTGCTCCTCTAAATCAGATACTGAGAAAATGCTCCTCTAAATCAGATACTGAGACACTGCTCCTTCAAATCAGATACTGAGACACTGCTCCTCTAAATCAGATACTGAGGCACTGATCCTCTAAATCAGATACTGAGACACTGCTCCTCTAAATCAGAAACCGAGACGCTGCTCCTCTAAATCAGATACCGAGACACTGCTCCTCTAAATCCGATACTGAGGCACTGCTCCTCTAAATCAGATACCGAGACACTGCTCATCTAAATCAGATACCGAGACACTGCTCCTCTAAATCAGATACTGAGACACTGCTCCTCTAAATCCGATACTGAGACACTGCTCCTCTAAATCAGAAACCGAGACACTGCTCCTCTAAATCAGATACCGAGACACTGCTCCTCTAAATCAGATACCGAGACACTGATCCTCTAAATCAGATACCGAGACACTGCTCCTCTAAATCAGATACCGAGACACTGCTCCTCTAAATCAGATACCGAGACACTGCTCCTCTAAATCTGATACCGAGACGCTGCTCCTCTAAATCAGATACCGAGACACTGCTCCTCTAAATCAGATACCGAGACACTGCTCCTCTAAATCAGATACCGAGACACTGCTCCTCTAAATCAGATACCGAGACACTGCTCCTCTAAATCAGATACCGAGACACTGCTCCTCTAAATCAGATACCGAGACACTGCTCCTCTAAATCAGATACCGAGACGCTGCTCCTCTAAATCAGATACCGAGACGCTGCTCCTCTAAATCAGATACCGAGACACTGCTCCTCTAAATCAGATACCGAGACACTGCTCCTCTAAATCAGATACCGAGACGCTGCTCCTCTAAATCAAATACCGGGACAATGCTCCTTTAAATCAGATACTGAGACGCTGCTCCTCTAAATCAAATACCGGGACAATGCTCCTTTAAATCAGATACCGAGACACTGCTCCTCTAAATCAGATACCGAGACACTGCTCCTCTAAATCAGATACCGAGACACTGCTCCTCTAAATCAGATACCGAGACACTGCTCCTCTAAATCAGATACCGAGACGCTGCTCATCTAAATCAAATACCGGGACAATGCTCCTTTAAATCAGATACTGACACGCTGCTCCTCTAAATCAGATACTGAGACACTCCTCCTTTAAATCAGATACTGAGACACTGCTCCTCTAAAGCAGATACCGAGACACTGCTCCTCTAAATCAGATACCGATACACTGCTCCTCTAAATCAGATACCGAGACACTGCTCCTCTAAATCAGATACCGAGACACTGCTCCTGTAAATGTGATACCGAGACACTGCTCCTCTAAATCAGATACTGAGACACTGCTCCTTTAAATCAGATAATGAGACACTGCTCCTCTAAAGCAGATACCGAGACACTGCTCCTCTAAATCAGATACCGAAACACCGCTCCTCTAAATCAGATACTGAGACACTGCTCCTCTAAATCCGATACTGAGACACTGCTCCTCTAAATCAGATACCGAGACACTGCTCCTCTAAATCTGATACCGAGACGCTGCTCCTCTAAATCAAATACCGGGACACTGCTCCTCTAAATCAGATACCGAGACACTGCTCCTTTAAATCAGATACCGAGACACTGCTCCTCTAAATCAGATACTGAGACACTGCTCCTTTAAATCAGATACCGAGACACTGCTCCTCTAAATCAGATACTGAGACACTGCTCCTCTAAATCATATACCGAGACACTGCTCCTCTAAATCAGATACCGAGACACTGCTCCTCTAAATCTGATACCGAGACACTGCTCCTCTAAATCAGATACTGAGACACTGCTCCTTTAAATCAGATATTGAGACACTGCTCCTTTAAATCAGATACTGAGACACTGCTCCTCTAAAGCAGATACCGAGAAACTGCTCCTCTAAATCAGATACCGAGACACTGCTCCTCTAAATCAGATACTGAGACACTGCTCCTCTAATTCAGATACTGAGACACTGCTCCTTTAAATCAGAAACTGAGACACTGCTCCTCTAAATCAGATACCGAGACACTGCTCCTCTAAATCTGATACCGAGACACTGCTCCTCTAAATCAGATACTGAGACACTGCACCTTTAAATCAGATGCTGAGACATTGCTCCTCTAAATCAGATACTGAGACACTGCTCCTCTAAATCAGATACTGAGACACTGCTCCTCTAAATCACATACCGAGACACTGCTCCTCTAAATCAGATACCGAGTCACTGCTTCTCTAAATCAGATACCGAGACACTGCTCCTGTAAATCAGATACCAAGACACTGCTCCTCTAAATCAGATACTGAGACACTGCTCCTCTCAATCAGATACTGAGACGCTGCTCCTGTAAATCAAATAACGGGACACTGCTCCTCTAAATCAGATACCGAGACACTGCTCCTCTAAATCAGATACCGAGACACTGCTCCTCTATACAGATACCGAGACACTGCTCCTCTAAATCAGATACCGAGACACTGCTCCTCTAAATCAGATACCGAGACACTGCTCCTCTAAATCAGATACCGAGACACTGCTCCTCTAAATCAGATACTGAGACACTGCTCCTCTAAATCAGAAACCGAGACGCTGCTCCTCGAAATCAGATACTGAGACACTGCTCCTCTAAGTCAGATACTGAGACACTGCTCCTCTAAGTCAGATACCGAGACACTGCTCCTCTAAATCAGATACCGAGACACTGCTCCTCTAAATCAGATACTGAGACACTGCTCCTCTAAATCAGATACCGAGACACTGCTCCACTGAATCAGATACTGAGACACTGCTCCTCTAAATCAGATACTGAGACACTGCTCCTTTAAATCAGATACTGAGACACTGCTCCTCTAAATCAGATACCGAGACACTGCTCCTCTAAATCAGATACCGAGACACTGCTCCTCTAAATCAAATACTGAGACACTGCTCATTTAAATCAGATACTGAGACACTGCTCCTCTAAATCAGATACCGAGACACTGCTCCTCTAAATCAGATACCGAGTCACTGCTCCTCTAAATCAGATACCGAGATGCTGCTCCTCTAAATCAAATACCGGGACACTGCTCCTCTAAATCAGATACTGAGACACTGCTCCTCTAAATCAGATACCGAGACACTGCTCCTCTAAATCAGATACTGAGACACTGTTCCTCTAAAACAGATACAGAGATGCTGCTCCTCTAAATCAAATACCGGGACACTGCTCCTCTAAACCAGATACCGAGACACTGCTCCTCTAAATCAGATACCGAGACACTGCTCACCTAAATTAGATACCGAGACACTGCTCCTCTAAATCAGATACCGAGACACTGCTCCTCTAAATCAGATACCGAGACACTGCTCCTCTAAATCAGATACCGAGACGCTGCTCCTCTAAATCAAATACCGGGACACTGCTCCTTTAAATCAGATACTGAGACGCTGCTCCTCTAAATCAGATACCGAGACACTGCTCCTTTAAATCAGATACCGAGACACTGCTCCTTTAAATCAGATACCGAGACACTGCTCCTCTAAAGCAGATACCGAGACACTGCTCCTCTAAATCAGAAACCGAGACACTGCTCCTCTAAAGCAGATACCGAGACACTGCTCCTCTAAATCAGATACTGTGACACTGCTCCTCTAAATCAGATACTGAGACACTGCTCCTCTAAATCACATACCGAGACACTGCTCCTCTAAATCAGATACTGAGACATTGCTCCTCTAAATCAGATACTGAGACACTGCTCCTCTAAATCACATACCGAGACACTGCTCCTCTAAATCAGATACTGAGACACTGCTCCTCTAAATCTGATACCGAGACACTGCTCCTCTAAATCAGATACTGAGACATTGCTCCTCTAAATCAGATACTGAGACATTGCTCCTCTAAATCAGATACTGAGACATTGCTCCTCTAAATCAGATACCGAGACACTGCTCCTCTAAATCAGATACTGAGACATTGCTCCTCTAAATCAGATACTGAGACACTGCTCCTCTAAATCACATACCGAGACACTGCTCCTCTAAATCAGATACTGAGACATTGCTCCTCTAAATCAGATACTGAGACACTGCTCCACTAAATCAGATACCGAGACACTGCTCCTCTAAATCAAATACCGGGACACTGCTCCTCTAAATCAGATACTGAGACATTGCTCCTCTAAATCAGATACTGAGACACTGCTCCACTAAATCAGATACCGAGACACTGCTCCTCTAAATCAGATACCGAGACACTGCTCCTCTAAATCAGATACCGAGTCACTGCTTCTCTAAATCAGATACCATGACACTGCTCCTCTAAATCAGATACCAAGACACTGCTCCTCTAAATCAGATACCGAGACACTGCTCCTCTAAATCTGATACCGAGACACTGCTCCTCTAAATCAGATACTGAGACATTGCTCCTCTAAATTAGATACTGAGACACTGCTCCACTAAATCAGATACCGAGACACTGCTCCTCTAAATCAAATACCGGGACACTGCTCCTCTAAATCAGATACTGAGACATTGCTCCTCTAAATCAGATACTGAGACACTGCTCCACTAAATCATATACCGAGACACTGCTCCTCTAAATCAGATACAGAGACACTGCTCCTCTAAATCTGATACCGAGACGCTGCTCCTCTAAATCAGATACCGAGACACTGCTCCTCTAAATCAGATACTGAGACACTGCTCCTCTAAATCAGATACTGAGACATTGCTCCTCTAAATCAGATACTGAGACACTGCTCCTCTAAATCACATACCGAGACACTGCTCCTCTAAATCAGATACTGAGACACTGCTCCTCTAAATCTGATACCGAGACACTGCTCCTCTAAATCAGATACTGAGACATTGCTCCTCTAAATCAGATACTGAGACATTGCTCCTCTAAATCAGATACTGAGACATTGCTCCTCTAAATCAGATACCGAGACACTGCTCCTCTAAATCAGATACTGAGACATTGCTCCTCTAAATCAGATACTGAGACACTGCTCCTCTAAATCACATACCGAGACACTGCTCCTCTAAATCAGATACTGAGACATTGCTCCTCTAAATCAGATACTGAGACACTGCTCCACTAAATCAGATACCGAGACACTGCTCCTCTAAATCAAATACCGGGACAGTGCTCCTCTAAATCAGATACTGAGACATTGCTCCTCTAAATCAGATACTGAGACACTGCTCCACTAAATCAGATACCGAGACACTGCTCCTCTAAATCACATACCGAGACACTGCTCCTCTAAATCAGATACCGAGTCACTGCTTCTCTAAATCAGATACCAAGACACTGCTCCTCTAAATCAGATACCAAGACACTGCTCCTCTAAATCAGATACCGAGACACTGCTCCTCTAAATCTGATACCGAGACACTGCTCCTCTAAATCAGATACTGAGACATTGCTCCTCTAAATCAGATACTGAGACACTGCTCCACTAAATCAGATACCGAGACACTGCTCCTCTAAATCAAATACCGGGACACTGCTCCTCTAAATCAGATACTGAGACATTGCTCCTCTAAATCAGATACTGAGACACTGCTCCACTAAATCAGATACCGAGACACTGCTCCTCTAAATCACATACCGAGACACTGCTCCTCTAAATCAGATATCGAGTCACTGCTTCTCTAAATCAGATACTGAGACACAGCTCCTCTAAATCAGATACCAAGACACTGCTCCTCTAAATCAGATACCGAGACACTGCTCCTCTAAATCTGATACCGAGACACTGCTCCTCTAAATCAGATACCGAGTCACTGCTTCTCTAAATCAGATATTGAGACACTGCTCCTCTAAATCAGATACCAAGACACTGCTCCTCTAAATCAGATACCGAGACACTGCTCCTCTAAATCAGATACCGAGACGCTGCTCCTCTAAATCAAATACCGAGACGCTGCTCCGCTAAATCAAATAACGGGACACTGCTCCTCTAAATCCGATACCGAGACACTGCTCCTTTAAATCAGATACTGAGACATTGCTCCTCTAAATCAGATACTGAGACACTGCTCCTCTAAATCAGATACCGAGAAACTACTCCTCTAAATCACATACCGAGACACTGCTCCTCTAAATCAGATACCAAGACACTGCTCCTCTAAATCAGATACCGAGACACTGCTCCTCTAAATCAGATACCGAGTCGCTGCTCCTCTCAATCAAATAACGGGACACTGCTCCTTTAAATCAGATACCAAGACACTGCTCCTCTAAATCAGATACCGAGGAACTGCTCCTCTAAATCAGATATCAAGACACTGCTCCTCTAAATCAGATACCGAGACACTGCTCCTCTAAATCAGATACCGAGACACTGCTCCTCTAAATCAGATACCGAGACACTGCTCCTCTAAATCAGATACCGAGACACTGCTCCTCTAAATCAGATACCGAGACACTGCTCCTCTAAATCAGATACTGAGACACTGCTCCTCTAAATCAGATACTGAGACACTGCTCCTCTAAATCAGAAACCGAAACGCTGCTCCTCGAAATCAGATACTGAGACACTGCTCCTCTAAGTCAGATACCGAGACACTGCTCCTCTAAGTCAGATACCGAGACACTGCTCCTCTAAATCAGATACCGAGACACTGCTCCTCTGAATCAGATACTGAGACACTGCTCCTCTAAATCAGATACTGAGACACTGCTCCTCTAAATCAGATACCGAGACACTGCTCCTCTAAATCAGATACCGAGACACTGCTCCTCTAAATCAGATACCGAGACACTGCTCCTCTAAATCAGATACCGAGACACTGCTCCTCTAAATCAGATACCGAGACACTGCTCCTCTAAATCAGATACCGAGACACTGCTCCTCTAAATCAGATACCGAGACACTGCTCCTCTAAATCAGATACTGAGACACTGCTCCTCTAAATCAGAAACCGAAACGCTGCTCCTCGAAATCAGATACTGAGACATTGCTCCTCTAAATCAGATACTGAGACATTGCTCCTCTAAATCAGATACTGAGACATTGCTCCTCTAAATCAGATACCGAGACACTGCTCCTCTAAATCAGATACTGAGACATTGCTCCTCTAAATCAGATACTGAGACACTGCTCCTCTAAATCACATACCGAGACACTGCTCCTCTAAATCAGATACTGAGACATTGCTCCTCTAAATCAGATACTGAGACACTGCTCCACTAAATCAGATACCGAGACACTGCTCCTCTAAATCAAATACCGGGACAGTGCTCCTCTAAATCAGATACTGAGACATTGCTCCTCTAAATCAGATACTGAGACACTGCTCCACTAAATCAGATACCGAGACACTGCTCCTCTAAATCACATACCGAGACACTGCTCCTCTAAATCAGATACCGAGTCACTGCTTCTCTAAATCAGATACCAAGACACTGCTCCTCTAAATCAGATACCAAGACACTGCTCCTCTAAATCAGATACCGAGACACTGCTCCTCTAAATCTGATACCGAGACACTGCTCCTCTAAATCAGATACTGAGACATTGCTCCTCTAAATCAGATACTGAGACACTGCTCCACTAAATCAGATACCGAGACACTGCTCCTCTAAATCAAATACCGGGACACTGCTCCTCTAAATCAGATACTGAGACATTGCTCCTCTAAATCAGATACTGAGACACTGCTCCACTAAATCAGATACCGAGACACTGCTCCTCTAAATCACATACCGAGACACTGCTCCTCTAAATCAGATATCGAGTCACTGCTTCTCTAAATCAGATACTGAGACACTGCTCCTCTAAATCAGATACCAAGACACTGCTCCTCTAAATCAGATACCGAGACACTGCTCCTCTAAATCTGATACCGAGACACTGCTCCTCTAAATCAGATACCGAGTCACTGCTTCTCTAAATCAGATATTGAGACACTGCTCCTCTAAATCAGATACCAAGACACTGCTCCTCTAAATCAGATACCGAGACACTGCTCCTCTAAATCAGATACCGAGACGCTGCTCCTCTAAATCAAATACCGAGACGCTGCTCCGCTAAATCAAATAACGGGACACTGCTCCTCTAAATCCGATACCGAGACACTGCTCCTTTAAATCAGATACTGAGACATTGCTCCTCTAAATCAGATACTGAGACACTGCTCCTCTAAATCAGATACCGAGAAACTACTCCTCTAAATCACATACCGAGACACTGCTCCTCTAAATCAGATACCAAGACACTGCTCCTCTAAATCAGATACCGAGACACTGCTCCTCTAAATCAGATACCGAGTCGCTGCTCCTCTCAATCAAATAACGGGACACTGCTCCTTTAAATCAGATACCAAGACACTGCTCCTCTAAATCAGATACCGAGGAACTGCTCCTCTAAATCAGATATCAAGACACTGCTCCTCTAAATCAGATACCGAGACACTGCTCCTCTAAATCAGATACCGAGACACTGCTCCTCTAAATCAGATACCGAGACACTGCTCCTCTAAATCAGATACCGAGACACTGCTCCTCTAAATCAGATACCGAGACACTGCTCCTCTAAATCAGATACTGAGACACTGCTCCTCTAAATCAGATACTGAGACACTGCTCCTCTAAATCAGAAACCGAAACGCTGCTCCTCGAAATCAGATACTGAGACACTGCTCCTCTAAGTCAGATACCGAGACACTGCTCCTCTAAGTCAGATACCGAGACACTGCTCCTCTAAATCAGATACCGAGACACTGCTCCTCTGAATCAGATACTGAGACACTGCTCCTCTAAATCAGATACTGAGACACTGCTCCTCTAAATCAGATACCGAGACACTGCTCCTCTAAATCAGATACCGAGACACTGCTCCTCTAAATCAGATACCGAGACACTGCTCCTCTAAATCAGATACCGAGACACTGCTCCTCTAAATCAGATACCGAGACACTGCTCCTCTAAATCAGATACCGAGACACTGCTCCTCTAAATCAGATACCGAGACACTGCTCCTCTAAATCAGATACTGAGACACTGCTCCTCTAAATCAGAAACCGAAACGCTGCTCCTCGAAATCAGATACTGAGACACCGCTCCTCTAAGTCAGATACCGAGACACTGCTCCTCTAAGTCAGATACCGAGACACTGCTCCTCTAAATCAGATACCGAGACACTGCTCCTCTGAATCAGATACTGAGACACTGCTCCTCTGAATCAGATACTGAGACACTGCTCCTCTAAATCAGATACTGAGACACTGCTCCTCTAAATCAGAAACCGAAACGCTGCTCCTCGAAATCAGATACTGAGACACTGCTCCTCTAAGTCAGATACCGAGACACTGCTCCTCTAAGTCAGATACCGAGACACTGCTCCTCTAAATCAGATACCGAGACACTGCTCCTCTGAATCAGATACTGAGACACTGCTCCTCTAAATCAGATACTGAGACACTGCTCCTCTAAATCAGATACCGAGACACTGCTCCTCTGAATCAGATACTGTGACACTGCTCCTCTGAATCAGATACTGAGACACTGTTCCTCTAAATCAGATACTGAGACACTGCTCCTCTAAATCAGATACCGAGACACTGCTCCTCTAAATCAGATACTGAGACACTGCTCCTCTAAATCAGATAATGAGACACTGATCCTCTAAATCAGATACTGAGACACTGCTCCTCTAAATCAGAAACCGAGACGATGCTCCTCGAAATCAGATACTGAAACACTGCTCCTCTAAATCAGATACTGAGATGCTGCTCCTCTAAATCAAATACCGGGACACTGCTCCTCTAAATCAGATACCGAGACACTGCTCCTCTAAATCAGATACCGAGACACTGCTCATCTAAATCAGATACCGAGACACTGCTCCTCTAAATCAGATACCGAGACACTGCTCCTCTAAATCAGATACCGAGACACTGCTCCTCTAAATCAGATACCGAGACGCTGCTCCTCTAAATCAAATACCGGGACACTGCTCCTTTAAATCAGATACTGAGACGCTGCTCCTCGAAATCATATACCGAGACACTGCTCCTTTAAATCAGATACTGAGACACTGCTCCTCTGAAGCAGATACCGAGACACTGCTCCTCTAAATCAGATACCGATACACTGCTCCTCTAAATCAGATACTGAGACACTGCTCCTCTAAATCCGATACTGAGACACTGCTCCTCTAAATCAGATACTGAGACACTGCTCCTCTAAATCCGATACTGAGACACTGCTCCTCTAAATCTGATACCGAGACGCTGCTCCTCTAAATCAAATACCGGGACACTGCTCCTCTAAATCAGATACCGAGACACTGCTCCTCTAAATCAGATACCGCGTCACTGCTCCTTTACATCAGATACCGAGACACTGCTCCTCTAAATCAGATACCGAGACACTGCTCCTCTAAATCAGATACCGAGACACTGCTCCTCTAAATCAGATACCGAGACACTGCTCCTCTAAATCAGATACCGAGACACTGCTCCTCTAAATCAGATACCGAGACACTGCTCCTCTAAATCAGATACCGAGACACTGCTCCTCTAAATCAGATACCAAGACGCTGCTACTCTAAATCAATTACCGGGACACTGCTCCTTTAAATCAGATACTGAGACGCTGCTCCTCTAAATCAGATACCGAGACACTGCTCCTTTAAATCAGATACCGAGACACTGCTCCTTTAAATCAGATACCGAGACACTGCTCCTCTAAAGCAGATACCGAGACACTGCTCCTCTAAATCAGATACCGAGACACTGCTCCTCTAAAGCAGATACCGAGACACTGCTCCTCTAAATCAGATACTGTGACACTGCTCCTCTAAATCAGATACTGAGACACTGCTCCTCTAAATCTGATACCGAGACGCTGCTCCTCTAAATCAGATACTGAGACATTGCACCTCTAAATCAGATACTGAGACACTGCTCCTCTAAATCACATACCGAGACACTGCTCCTCTAAATCAGATACTGAGACATTGCTCCTCTAAATCAGGTACTGAGACATTGCTCCTCTAAATCAGATACTGAGACATTGCTCCTCTAAATCAGATACCGAGACACTGCTCCTCTAAATCAGATACTGAGACATTGCTCCTCTAAATCAGATACCGAGACACTGCTCCTCTAAATCACATACCGAGACACTGCTCCTCTAAATCAGATACTGAGACATTGCTCCTCTAAATCAGATACTGAGACACTGCTCCACTAAATCAGATACCGAGACACTGCTCCTCTAAATCAAATACCGGGACACTGCTCCTCTAAATCAGATACTGAGACATTGCTCCTCTAAATCAGATACTGAGACACTGCTCCACTAAATCAGATACCGAGACACTGCTCCTCTAAATCACATACCGAGACACTGCTCCTCTAAATCAGATACCGAGACACTGCTCCTCTAAATCAGATACTGAGACACTGCTCCTCTAAATCAGATACTGAGACACTGCTCCTCTAAATCAGATACCGAGACACTGCTCCTCTAAATCAGATACCGAGACACTGCTCCTCTAAATCCGATACCGAGACACTGCTCCTCTAAATCAGATACCGAGACACTGCTCCTCTAAATCAGATACCGATACACTGCTCCTCTAAATCAGATACCGAGACACTGCTCCTCTAAATCAGATACCGAGACACTGCTCCTCTAAATCAGATACCGAGACACTGCTCATCTAAATCAGATACCGAGACACTGCTCCTCTAAATCAGATACCGAGACACTGCTCCTCTAAATCCGATACTGAGTCACTGCTCCTCTAAATCAGATACCGAGACACTGCTCCTCTAAATCAGATACTGAGACACTGCCCCTCTAAATCAGATACTGAGACACTGCTCCTCTAAATCCGATACTGAGACACTGCTCCTCTAAATCAGATACTGAGACACTGCTCCTCTAAATCAGATACTGAGACACTGCTCCTTCAAATCAGATACTGAGACACTGCTCCTCTAAATCAGATACTGAGGCACTGATCCTCTAAATCAGATACTGAGACACTGCTCCTCTAAATCAGAAACCGAGACGCTGCTCCTCTAAATCAGATACCGAGACACTGCTCCTCTAAATCCGATACTGAGACACTGCTCCTCTAAATCAGATACCGAGACACTGCTCCTCTAAATCAGATACCGAGACACTGCTCCTCTAAATCTGATACCGAGACACTGCTCCTCTAAATCAGATACTGAGACACTGCTCCTTTAAATCAGATATTGAGACACTGCTCCTTTAAATCAGATACTGAGACACTGCTCCTCTAAAGCAGATACCGAGAAACTGCTCCTCTAAATCAGATACCGAGACACTGCTCCTCTAAATCAGATACTGAGACACTGCTCCTCTAATTCAGATACTGAGACACTGCTCCTTTAAATCAGAAACTGAGACACTGCTCCTCTAAATCAGATACCGAGACACTGCTCCTCTAAATCTGATACCGAGACACTGCTCCTCTAAATCAGATACTGAGACACTGCTCCTTTAAATCAGATACTGAGACATTGCTCCTCTAAATCAGATACTGAGACACTGCTCCTCTAAATCAGATACTGAGACACTGCTCCTCTAAATCAGATACCGAGTCACTGCTTCTCTAAATCAGATACCGAGACACTGCTCCTGTAAATCAGATACCAAGACACTGCTCCTCTAAATCAGATACTGAGACACTGCTCCTCTCAATCAGATACTGAGACGCTGCTCCTGTAAATCAAATAACGGGACACTGCTCCTCTAAATCAGATACCGAGACACTGCTCCTCTAAATCAGATACCGAGACACTGCTCCTCTATACAGATACCGAGACACTGCTCCTCTAAATCAGATACCGAGACACTGCTCCTCTAAATCAGATACCGAGACACTGCTCCTCTAAATCAGATACCGAGACACTGCTCCTCTAAATCAGATACTGAGACACTGCTCCTCTAAATCAGAAACCGAGACGCTGCTCCTCGAAATCAGATACTGAGACACTGCTCCTCTAAGTCAGATACTGAGACACTGCTCCTCTAAGTCAGATACCGAGACACTGCTCCTCTAAATCAGATACCGAGACACTGCTCCTCTAAATCAGATACTGAGACACTGCTCCTCTAAATCAGATACCGAGACACTGCTCCACTGAATCAGATACTGAGACACTGCTCCTCTAAATCAGATACTGAGACACTGCTCCTCTAAATCAGATACCGAGACACTGCTCCTCTAAATCAGATACCGAGACACTGCTCCTCTAAATCAGATACCGAGACACTGCTCCTCTAAATCAGATACTGAGACACTGCTCCTCTAAATCAGAAACCGAAACGCTGCTCCTCGAAATCAGATACTGAGACACTGCTCCTCTAAGTCAGATACCGAGACACTGCTCCTCTAAGTCAGATACCGAGACACTGCTCCTCTGAATCAGATACTGAGACACTGCTCCTCTGAATCAGATACTGAGACACTGCTCCTCTAAATCAGATACTGAGACACTGCTCCTCTAAATCAGAAACCGAAACGCTGCTCCTCGAAATCAGATACTGAGACACTGCTCCTCTAAGTCAGATACCGAGACACTGCTCCTCTAAGTCAGATACCGAGACACTGCTCCTCTAAATCAGATACCGAGACACTGCTCCTCTGAATCAGATACTGAGACACTGCTCCTCTAAATCAGATACCGAGACACTGCTCCTCTGAATCAGATACTGTGACACTGCTCCTCTGAATCAGATACTGAGACACTGCTCCTCTAAATCAGATACTGAGACACTGCTCCTCTAAATCAGATACCGAGACACTGCTCCTCTAAATCAGATACTGAGACACTGCTCCTTTAAATCAGATACTGAGACACTGCTCCTCTAAATCAGATAATGAGACACTGATCCTCTAAATCAGATACTGAGACGCTGCTCCTCTAAATCAGATACCGAGACACTGCTCCTTTAAATCAGATACTGAGACACTGCTCCTCTAAAGCAGATACCGAGACACTGCTCCTCTAAATCAGATACTGAGACACTGCTCCTCTAAATCAGAAACCGAGACGATGCTCCTCGAAATCAGATACTGAAACACTGCTCCTCTAAATCAGATACTGAGATGCTGCTCCTCTAAATCAAATACCGGGACACTGCTCCTCTAAATCAGATACCGAGACACTGCTCCTCTAAATCAGATACCGAGACACTGCTCATCTAAATCAGATACCGAGACACTGCTCCTCTAAATCAGATACCGAGACACTGCTCCTCTAAATCAGATACCGAGACACTGCTCCTCTAAATCAGATACCGAGACGCTGCTCCTCTAAATCAAATACCGGGACACTGCTCCTTTAAATCAGATACTGAGACGCTGCTCCTCGAAATCATATACCGAGACACTGCTCCTTTAAATCAGATACTGAGACACTGCTCCTCTGAAGCAGATACCGAGACACTGCTCCTCTAAATCAGATACCGATACACTGCTCCTCTAAATCAGATACTGAGACACTGCTCCTCTAAATCCGATACTGAGACACTGCTCCTCTAAATCAGATACTGAGACACTGCTCCTCTAAATCCGATACTGAGACACTGCTCCTCTAAATCTGATACCGAGACGCTGCTCCTCTAAATCAAATACCGGGACACTGCTCCTCTAAATCAGTTACCGAGACACTGCTCCTCTAAATCAGATACCGCGTCACTGCTCCTTTACATCAGATACCGAGACACTGCTCCTCTAAATCAGATACCGAGACACTGCTCCTCTAAATCAGATACCGAGACACTGCTCCTCTAAATCAGATACCGAGACACTGCTCACCTAAATTAGATACCGAGACACTGCTCCTCTAAATCAGATACCGAGACACTGCTCCTCTAAATCAGATACCGAGACACTGCTCCTCTAAATCTGATACCGAGACACTGCTCCTCTAAATCACATACCGAGACACTGCTCCTCTAAATCAGATACTGAGACATTGCTCCTCTAAATCAGATACTGAGACACTGCTCCACTAAATCAGATACCGAGACACTGCTCCTCTAAATCAAATACCGGGACACTGCTCCTCTAAATCAGATACTGAGACATTGCTCCTCTAAATCAGATACTGAGACACTGCTCCACTAAATCAGATACCGAGACACTGCTCCTCTAAATCACATACCGAGACACTGCTCCTCTAAATCAGATACCGAGACACTGCTCCTCTAAATCAGATACTGAGACACTGCTCCTCTAAATCAGATACTGAGACACTGCTCCTCTAAATCAGATACCGAGACACTGCTCCTCTAAATCAGATACCGAGACACTGCTCCTCTAAATCCGATACCGAGACACTGCTCCTCTAAATCAGATACCGAGACACTGCTCCTCTAAATCAGATACCGATACACTGCTCCTCTAAATCAGATACCGAGACACTGCTCCTCTAAATCAGATACCGAGACACTGCTCCTCTAAATCAGATACCGAGACACTGCTCATCTAAATCAGATACCGAGACACTGCTCCTCTAAATCAGATACCGAGACACTGCTCCTCTAAATCCGATACTGAGTCACTGCTCCTCTAAATCAGATACCGAGACACTGCTCCTCTAAATCAGATACTGAGACACTGCTCCTCTAAATCAGATACTGAGACACTGCTCCTCTAAATCCGATACTGAGACACTGCTCCTCTAAATCAGATACTGAGACACTGCTCCTCTAAATCAGATACTGAGACACTGCTCCTTCAAATCAGATACTGAGACACTGCTCCTCTAAATCAGATACTGAGGCACTGATCCTCTAAATCAGATACTGAGACACTGCTCCTCTAAATCAGAAACCGAGACGCTGCTCCTCTAAATCAGATACCGAGACACTGCTCCTCTAAATCCGATACTGAGACACTGCTCCTCTAAATCAGATACCGAGACACTGCTCCTCTAAATCAGATACCGAGACACTGCTCCTCTAAATCTGATACCGAGACACTGCTCCTCTAAATCAGATACTGAGACACTGCTCCTTTAAATCAGATATTGAGACACTGCTCCTTTAAATCAGATACTGAGACACTGCTCCTCTAAAGCAGATACCGAGAAACTGCTCCTCTAAATCAGATACCGAGACACTGCTCCTCTAAATCAGATACTGAGACACTGCTCCTCTAATTCAGATACTGAGACACTGCTCCTTTAAATCAGAAACTGAGACACTGCTCCTCTAAATCAGATACCGAGACACTGCTCCTCTAAATCTGATACCGAGACACTGCTCCTCTAAATCAGATACTGAGACACTGCTCCTTTAAATCAGATACTGAGACATTGCTCCTCTAAATCAGATACTGAGACACTGCTCCTCTAAATCAGATACTGAGACACTGCTCCTCTAAATCAGATACCGAGTCACTGCTTCTCTAAATCAGATACCGAGACACTGCTCCTGTAAATCAGATACCAAGACACTGCTCCTCTAAATCAGATACTGAGACACTGCTCCTCTCAATCAGATACTGAGACGCTGCTCCTGTAAATCAAATAACGGGACACTGCTCCTCTAAATCAGATACCGAGACACTGCTCCTCTAAATCAGATACCGAGACACTGCTCCTCTATACAGATACCGAGACACTGCTCCTCTAAATCAGATACCGAGACACTGCTCCTCTAAATCAGATACCGAGACACTGCTCCTCTAAATCAGATACCGAGACACTGCTCCTCTAAATCAGATACTGAGACACTGCTCCTCTAAATCAGAAACCGAGACGCTGCTCCTCGAAATCAGATACTGAGACACTGCTCCTCTAAGTCAGATACTGAGACACTGCTCCTCTAAGTCAGATACCGAGACACTGCTCCTCTAAATCAGATACCGAGACACTGCTCCTCTAAATCAGATACTGAGACACTGCTCCTCTAAATCAGATACCGAGACACTGCTCCACTGAATCAGATACTGAGACACTGCTCCTCTAAATCAGATACTGAGACACTGCTCCTTTAAATCAGATACTGAGACACTGCTCCTCTAAATCAGATACTGAGACACTGATCCTCTAAATCAGATACTGAGACACTGCTCCTCTAAATCAGATACCGAGACACTGCTCCTCTAAATCAGATACCGAGACACTGCTCCTCTAAATCAAATACCGAGACACTGCTCATTTAAATCAGATACTGAGACACTGCTCCTCTAAATCAGATACCGAGACACTGCTCCTCTAAATCAGATACCGAGTCACTGATCCTCTAAATCAGATACCGAGATGCTGCTCCTCTAAATCAAATACCGGGACACTGCTCCTCTAAATCAGATACTGAGACACTGCTCCTCTAAATCAGATACCGAGACACTGCTCCTCTAAATCAGATACTGAGACACTGTTCCTCTAAATCAGATACAGTGATGCTGCTCCTCTAAATCAAATACCGGGACACTGCTCCTCTAAACCAGATACCAAGACACTGCTCCTCTAAATCAGATACCGAGACACTGCTCACCTAAATTAGATACCGAGACACTGCTCCTCTAAATCAGATACCGAGACACTGCTCCTCTAAATCAGATACCGAGACACTGCTCCTTTAAATCAGATACTGAGACGCTGCTCCTCTAAATCAGATACCGAGACACTGCTCCTTTAAATCAGATACCGAGACACTGCTCCTTTAAAACAGATACCGAGACACTGCTCCTCTAAAGCAGATACCGAGACACTGCTCCTCTAAATCAGATATCGAGACACTGCTCCTCTAAAGCAGATACCGAGACACTGCTCCTCTAAATCAGATACTGTGACACTGCTCCTCTAAATCAGATACTGAGACACTGCTCCTCTAAATCTGATACCGAGACGCTGCTCCTCTAAATCAGATACTGAGACATTGCTCCTCTAAATCAGATACTGAGACACTGCTCCTCTAAATCACATACCGAGACACTTCTCCTCTAAATCAGATACTGAGACATTGCTCCTCTAAATCAGATACTGAGACACTGCTCCTCTAAATCACATACCGAGACACTGCTCCTCTAAATCAGATACTGAGACACTGCTCCTCTAAATCTGATACCGAGACACTGCTCCTCTAAATCAGATACTGAGACATTGCTCCTCTAAATCAGATACTGAGACATTGCTCCTCTAAATCAGATACTGAGACATTGCTCCTCTAAATCAGATACCGAGACACTGCTCCTCTAAATCACATACCGAGACACTGCTCCTCTAAATCAGATACTGAGACATTGCTCCTCTAAATCAGATACTGAGACACTGCTCCACTAAATCAGATACCGAGACACTGCTCCTCTAAATCAAATACCGGGACACTGCTCCTCTAAATCAGATACTGAGACATTGCTCCTCTAAATCAGATACTGAGACACTGCTCCACTAAATCAGATACCGAGACACTGCTCCTCTAAATCACATACCGAGACACTGCTCCTCTAAATCAGAGACCGAGACACTGCTCCTCTAAATCAGATACTGAGACACTGCTCCTCTAAATCAGATACTGAGACACTGCTCCTCTAAATCAGATACCGAGACACTGCTCCTCTAAATCAGATACCGAGACACTGCTCCTCTAAATCCGATACCGAGACACTGCTCCTCTAAATCAGATACCGAGACACTGCTCCTCTAAATCAGATACCGAGACACTGCTCCTCTAAATCAGATACCGAGACACTGCTCCTCTAAATCAGATACCGAGACACTGCTCATCTAAATCAGATACCGAGACACTGCTCCTCTAAATCAGATACCGAGACACTGCTCCTCTAAATCCGATACTGAGACACTGCTCCTCTAAATCAGATACCGAGACACTGCTCCTCTAAATCAGATACTGAGACACTGCTCCTCTAAATCAGATACTGAGACACTGCTCCTCAAAATCCGATACTGAGACACTGCTCCTCTAAATCAGATACTGAGAAAATGCTCCTCTAAATCAGATACTGAGACACTGCTCCTTCAAATCAGATACTGAGACACTGCTCCTCTAAATCAGATACTGAGGCACTGATCCTCTAAATCAGATACTGAGACACTGCTCCTCTAAATCAGAAACCGAGACGCTGCTCCTCTAAATCAGATACCGAGACACTGCTCCTCTAAATCCGATACTGAGACACTGCTCCTCTAAATCAGATACCGAGACACTGCTCATCTAAATCAGATACCGACACACTGCTCCTCTAAATCAGATACTGAGACACTGCTCCTCTAAATCCGATACTGAGACACTGCTCCTCTAAATCAGAAACCGAGACACTGCTCCTCTAAATCAGATACTGAGACACTGCTCCTCTAAATCAGATACCGAGACACTGCTCCTCTAAATCAGATACCGAGACACTGCTCCTCTAAATCAGATACCGAGACACTGCTCCTCTAAATCAGATACCGAGACACTGCTCCTCTAAATCAGATACCGAGACACTGCTCCTCTAAATCTGATACCGAGACGCTGCTCCTCTAAATCAGATACCGAGACACTGCTCCTCTAAATCAGATACCGAGACACTGCTCCTCTAAATCAGATACCGAGACACTGCTCCTCTAAATCAGATACCGAGACACTGCTCCTCTAAATCAGATACCGAGACACTGCTCCTCTAAATCAGATACCGAGACACTGCTCCTCTAAATCAGATACCGAGACACTGCTCCTCTAAATCAGATACCGAGACGCTGCTCCTCTAAATCAGATACCGAGACGCTGCTCCTCTAAATCAGATACCGAGACACTGCTCCTCTAAATCAGATACCGAGACACTGCTCCTCTAAATCAGATACCGAGACGCTGCTCCTCTAAATCAAATACCGGGACAATGCTCCTTTAAATCAGATACTGAGACGCTGCTCCTCTAAATCAAATACCGGGACAATGCTCCTTTAAATCAGATACCGAGACACTGCTCCTCTAAATCAGATACCGAGACACTGCTCCTCTAAATCAGATACCGAGACACTGCTCCTCTAAATCAGATACCGAGACACTGCTCCTCTAAATCAGATACCGAGACGCTGCTCATCTAAATCAAATACCGGGACAATGCTCCTTTAAATCAGATACTGACACGCTGCTCCTCTAAATCAGATACTGAGACACTCCTCCTTTAAATCAGATACTGAGACACTGCTCCTCTAAAGCAGATACCGAGACACTGCTCCTCTAAATCAGATACCGATACACTGCTCCTCTAAATCAGATACCGAGACACTGCTCCTCTAAATCAGATACCGAGACACTGCTCCTGTAAATGTGATACCGAGACACTGCTCCTCTAAATCAGATACTGAGACACTGCTCCTTTAAATCAGATAATGAGACACTGCTCCTCTAAAGCAGATACCGAGACACTGCTCCTCTAAATCAGATACCGAAACACCGCTCCTCTAAATCAGATACTGAGACACTGCTCCTCTAAATCCGATACTGAGACACTGCTCCTCTAAATCAGATACCGAGACACTGCTCCTCTAAATCTGATACCGAGACGCTGCTCCTCTAAATCAAATACCGGGACACTGCTCCTCTAAATCAGATACCGAGACACTGCTCCTTTAAATCAGATACCGAGACACTGCTCCTCTAAATCAGATACTGAGACACTGCTCCTTTAAATCAGATACCGAGACACTGCTCCTCTAAATCAGATACTGAGACACTGCTCCTCTAAATCAGATACCGAGACACTGCTCCTCTAAATCAGATACCGAGACACTGCTCCTCTAAATCTGATACCGAGACACTGCTCCTCTAAATCAGATACTGAGACACTGCTCCTTTAAATCAGATATTGAGACACTGCTCCTTTAAATCAGATACTGAGACACTGCTCCTCTAAAGCAGATACCGAGAAACTGCTCCTCTAAATCAGATACCGAGACACTGCTCCTCTAAATCAGATACTGAGACACTGCTCCTCTAATTCAGATACTGAGACACTGCTCCTTTAAATCAGAAACTGAGACACTGCTCCTCTAAATCAGATACCGAGACACTGCTCCTCTAAATCTGATACCGAGACACTGCTCCTCTAAATCAGATACTGAGACACTGCTCCTTTAAATCAGATACTGAGACATTGCTCCTCTAAATCAGATACTGAGACACTGCTCCTCTAAATCAGATACTGAGACACTGCTCCTCTAAATCACATACCGAGACACTGCTCCTCTAAATCAGATACCGAGTCACTGCTTCTCTAAATCAGATACCGAGACACTGCTCCTGTAAATCAGATACCAAGACACTGCTCCTCTAAATCAGATACTGAGACACTGCTCCTCTCAATCAGATACTGAGACGCTGCTCCTGTAAATCAAATAACGGGACACTGCTCCTCTAAATCAGATACCGAGACACTGCTCCTCTAAATCAGATACCGAGACACTGCTCCTCTATACAGATACCGAGACACTGCTCCTCTAAATCAGATACCGAGACACTGCTCCTCTAAATCAGATACCGAGACACTGCTCCTCTAAATCAGATACTGAGACACTGCTCCTCTAAATCAGAAACCGAGACGCTGCTCCTCGAAATCAGATACTGAGACACTGCTCCTCTAAGTCAGATACTGAGACACTGCTCCTCTAAGTCAGATAGCGAGACACTGCTCCTCTAAATCAGATACCGAGACACTGCTCCTCTAAATCAGATACTGAGACACTGCTCCTCTAAATCAGATACCGAGACACTGCTCCACTGAATCAGATACTGAGACACTGCTCCTCTAAATCAGATACTGAGACACTGCTCCTTTAAATCAGATACTGAGACACTGCTCCTCTAAATCAGATACCGAGACACTGCTCCTCTAAATCAGATACCGAGACACTGCTCCTCTAAATCAAATACTGAGACACTGCTCATTTAAATCAGATACTGAGACACTGCTCCTCTAAATCAGATACCGAGACACTGCTCCTCTAAATCAGATACCGAGTCACTGCTCCTCTAAATCAGATACCGAGATGCTGCTCCTCTAAATCAAATACCGGGACACTGCTCCTCTAAATCAGATACTGAGACACTGCTCCTCTAAATCAGATACCGAGACACTGCTCCTCTAAATCAGATACTGAGACACTGTTCCTCTAAATCAGATACAGAGATGCTGCTCCTCTAAATCAAATACCGGGACACTGCTCCTCTAAACCAGATACCGAGACACTGCTCCTCTAAATCAGATACCGAGACACTGCTCACCTAAATTAGATACCGAGACACTACTCCTCTAAATCAGATACCGAGACACTGCTCCTCTAAATCAGATACCGAGACACTGCTCCTCTAAATCAGATACCGGGACACTGCTCCTTTAAATCAGATACTGAGACGCTGCTCCTCTAAATCAGATACCGAGACACTGCTCCTTTAAATCAGATACCGAGACACTGCTCCTTTAAATCAGATACCGAGACACTGCTCCTCTAAAGCAGATTCCGAGACACTGCTCCTCTAAATCAGATACCGAGACACTGCTCCTCTAAAGCAGATACCGAGACACTGCTCCTCTAAATCAGATACTGTGACACTGCTCCTCTAAATCAGATACTGAGACACTGCTCCTCTAAATCACATACCGAGACACTGCTCCTCTAAATCAGATACTGAGACATTGCTCCTCTAAATCAGATACTGAGACACTGCTCCTCTAAATCACATACCGAGACACTGCTCCTCTAAATCAGATACTGAGACACTGCTCCTCTAAATCTGATACCGAGACACTGCTCCTCTAAATCAGATACTGAGACATTGCTCCTCTAAATCAGATACTGAGACATTGCTCCTCTAAATCAGATACTGAGACATTGCTCCTCTAAATCAGATACCGAGACACTGCTCCTCTAAATCAGATACTGAGACATTGCTCCTCTAAATCAGATACTGAGACACTGCTCCTCTAAATCACATACCGAGACACTGCTCCTCTAAATCAGATACTGAGACATTGCTCCTCTAAATCAGATACTGAGACACTGCTTCTCTAAATCAGATACCGAGACACTGCTCCTGTAAATCAGATACCAAGACACTGCTCCTCTAAATCAGATACTGAGACACTGCTCCTCTCAATCAGATACTGAGACGCTGCTCCTGTAAATCAAATAACGGGACACTGCTCCTCTAAATCAGATACCGAGACACTGCTCCTCTAAATCAGATACCGAGACACTGCTCCTCTATACAGATACCGAGACACTGCTCCTCTAAATCAGATACCGAGACACTGCTCCTCTAAATCAGATACCGAGACACTGCTCCTCTAAATCAGATACTGAGACACTGCTCCTCTAAATCAGAAACCGAGACGCTGCTCCTCGAAATCAGATACTGAGACACTGCTCCTCTAAGTCAGATACTGAGACACTGCTCCTCTAAGTCAGATACCGAGACACTGCTCCTCTAAATCAGATACCGAGACACTGCTCCTCTAAATCAGATACTGAGACACTGCTCCTCTAAATCAGATACCGAGACACTGCTCCACTGAATCAGATACTGAGACACTGCTCCTCTAAATCAGATACTGAGACACTGCTCCTTTAAATCAGATACTGAGACACTGCTCCTCTAAATCAGATACCGAGACACTGCTCCTCTAAATCAGATACCGAGACACTGCTCCTCTAAATCAAATACTGAGACACTGCTCATTTAAATCAGATACTGAGACACTGCTCCTCTAAATCAGATACCGAGACACTGCTCCTCTAAATCAGATACCGAGTCACTGCTCCTCTAAATCAGATACCGAGATGCTGCTCCTCTAAATCAAATACCGGGACACTGCTCCTCTAAATCAGATACTGAGACACTGCTCCTCTAAATCAGATACCGAGACACTGCTCCTCTAAATCAGATACTGAGACACTGTTCCTCTAAATCAGATACAGAGATGCTGCTCCTCTAAATCAAATACCGGGACACTGCTCCTCTAAACCAGATACCGAGACACTGCTCCTCTAAATCAGATACCGAGACACTGCTCACCTAAATTAGATACCGAGACACTACTCCTCTAAATCAGATACCGAGACACTGCTCCTCTAAATCAGATACCGAGACACTGCTCCTCTAAATCAGATACCGAGACGCTGCTCCTCTAAATCAAATACCGGGACACTGCTCCTTTAAATCAGATACTGAGACGCTGCTCCTCTAAATCAGATACCGAGACACTGCTCCTTTAAATCAGATACCGAGACACTGCTCCTTTAAATCAGATACCGAGACACTGCTCCTCTAAAGCAGATTCCGAGACACTGCTCCTCTAAATCAGATACCGAGACACTGCTCCTCTAAAGCAGATACCGAGACACTGCTCCTCTAAATCAGATACTGTGACACTGCTCCTCTAAATCAGATACTGAGACACTGCTCCTCTAAATCACATACCGAGACACTGCTCCTCTAAATCAGATACTGAGACATTGCTCCTCTAAATCAGATACTGAGACACTGCTCCTCTAAATCACATACCGAGACACTGCTCCTCTAAATCAGATACTGAGACACTGCTCCTCTAAATCTGATACCGAGACACTGCTCCTCTAAATCAGATACTGAGACATTGCTCCTCTAAATCAGATACTGAGACATTGCTCCTCTAAATCAGATACTGAGACATTGCTCCTCTAAATCAGATACCGAGACACTGCTCCTCTAAATCAGATACTGAGACATTGCTCCTCTAAATCAGATACTGAGACACTGCTCCTCTAAATCACATACCGAGACACTGCTCCTCTAAATCAGATACTGAGACATTGCTCCTCTAAATCAGATACTGAGACACTGCTCCACTAAATCAGATACCGAGACACTGCTCCTCTAAATCAAATACCGGGACACTGCTCCTCTAAATCAGATACTGAGACATTGCTCCTCTAAATCAGATACTGAGACACTGCTCCACTAAATCAGATACCGAGACACTGCTCCTCTAAATCACATACCGAGACACTGCTCCTCTAAATCAGATACCGAGTCACTGCTTCTCTAAATCAGATACCAAGACACTGCTCCTCTAAATCAGATACCAAGACACTGCTCCTCTAAATCAGATACCGAGACACTGCTCCTCTAAATCTGATACCGAGACACTGCTCCTCTAAATCAGATACTGAGACATTGCTCCTCTAAATCAGATACTGAGACACTGCTCCACTAAATCAGATACCGAGACACTGCTCCTCTAAATCAAATACCGGGACACTGCTCCTCTAAATCAGATACTGAGACATTGCTCCTCTAAATCAGATACTGAGACACTGCTCCACTAAATCAGATACCGAGACACTGCTCCTCTAAATCAGATACTGAGACACTGCTCCTCTAAATCTGATACCGAGACGCTGCTCCTCTAAATCAGATACCGAGACACTGCTCCTCTAAATCAGATACTGAGACACTGCTCCTCTAAATCAGATACTGAGACATTGCTCCTCTAAATCAGATACTGAGACACTGCTCCTCTAAATCACATACCGAGACACTGCTCCTCTAAATCAGATACTGAGACACTGCTCCTCTAAATCTGATACCGAGACACTGCTCCTCTAAATCAGATACTGAGACATTGCTCCTCTAAATCAGATACTGAGACATTGCTCCTCTAAATCAGATACTGAGACATTGCTCCTCTAAATCAGATACCGAGACACTGCTCCTCTAAATCAGATACTGAGACATTGCTCCTCTAAATCAGATACTGAGACACTGCTCCTCTAAATCACATACCGAGACACTGCTCCTCTAAATCAGATACTGAGACATTGCTCCTCTAAATCAGATACTGAGACACTGCTCCACTAAATCAGATACCGAGACACTGCTCCTCTAAATCAAATACCGGGACACTGCTCCTCTAAATCAGATACTGAGACATTGCTCCTCTAAATCAGATACTGAGACACTGCTCCACTAAATCAGATACCGAGACACTGCTCCTCTAAATCACATACCGAGACACTGCTCCTCTAAATCAGATACCGAGTCACTGCTTCTCTAAATCAGATACCAAGACACTGCTCCTCTAAATCAGATACTGAGACACTGCTCCACTAAATCAGATACCGAGACACTGCTCCTCTAAATCAAATACCGGGACACTGCTCCTCTAAATCAGATACTGAGACATTGCTCCTCTAAATCAGATACTGAGACACTGCTCCACTAAATCAGATACCGAGACACTGCTCCTCTAAATCAGATACTGAGACACTGCTCCTCTAAATCTGATACCGAGACGCTGCTCCTCTAAATCAGATACCGAGACACTGCTCCTCTAAATCAGATACTGAGACACTGCTCCTCTAAATCAGATACTGAGACATTGCTCCTCTAAATCAGATACTGAGACACTGCTCCTCTAAATCACATACCGAGACACTGCTCCTCTAAATCAGATACTGAGACACTGCTCCTCTAAATCTGATACCGAGACACTGCTCCTCTAAATCAGATACTGAGACATTGCTCCTCTAAATCAGATACTGAGACATTGCTCCTCTAAATCAGATACTGAGACATTGCTCCTCTAAATCAGATACCGAGACACTGCTCCTCTAAATCAGATACTGAGACATTGCTCCTCTAAATCAGATACTGAGACACTGCTCCTCTAAATCACATACCGAGACACTGCTCCTCTAAATCAGATACTGAGACATTGCTCCTCTAAATCAGATACTGAGACACTGCTCCACTAAATCAGATACCGAGACACTGCTCCTCTAAATCAAATACCGGGACACTGCTCCTCTAAATCAGATACTGAGACATTGCTCCTCTAAATCAGATACTGAGACACTGCTCCACTAAATCAGATACCGAGACACTGCTCCTCTAAATCACATACCGAGACACTGCTCCTCTAAATCAGATACCGAGTCACTGCTTCTCTAAATCAGATACCAAGACACTGCTCCTCTAAATCAGATACCAAGACACTGTTCCTCTAAATCAGATACCGAGACACTGCTCCTCTAAATCTGATACCGAGACACTGCTCCTCTAAATCAGATACTGAGACATTGCTCCTCTAAATCAGTTACTGAGACACTGCTCCACTAAATCAGATACCGAGACACTGCTCCTCTAAATCAAATACCGGGACACTGCTCCTCTAAATCAGATACTGAGACATTGCTCCTCTAAATCAGATACTGAGACACTGCTCCACTAAATCAGATACCGAGACACTGCTCCTCTAAATCACATACCGAGACACTGCTCCTCTAAATCAGATACCGAGTCACTGCTTCTCTAAATCAGATACTGAGACACTGCTCCTCTAAATCAGATACCAAGACACTGCTCCTCTAAATCAGATACCGAGACACTGCTCCTCTAAATCTGATACCGAGACACTGCTCCTCTAAATCAGATACCGAGTCACTGCTTCTCTAAATCAGATATTGAGACACTGCTCCTCTAAATCAGATACCAAGACACTGCTCCTCTAAATCAGATACCGAGACATTGCTCCTCTAAATCAGATACCGAGACGCTGCTCCTCTAAATCAAATACCGAGACGCTGCTCCGCTAAATCAAATAACGGGACACTGCTCCTCTAAATCCGATACCGAGACACTGCTCCTTTAAATCAGATACTGAGACATTGCTCCTCTAAATCAGATACTGAGACACTGCTCCTCTAAATCAGATACCGAGAAACTACTCCTCTAAATCACATACCGAGACACTGCTCCTCTAAATCAGATACCAAGACACTGCTCCTCTAAATCAGATACCGAGACACTGCTCCTCTAAATCAGATACCGAGTCGCTGCTCCTCTAAATCAAATAACGGGACACTGCTCCTTTAAATCAGATACCAAGACACTGCTCCTCTAAATCGGATACCGAGGCACTGCTCCTCTAAATCAGATACCAAGACACTGCTCCTCTAAATCAGATACCGAGACACTGCTCCTCTAAATCAGATACCGAGACACTGCTCCTCTAAATCAGATACCGAGACACTGCTCCTCTAAATCAGATACCGAGACACTGCTCCTCTAAATCAGATACCGAGACACTGCTCCTCTAAATCAGATACTGAGACACTGCTCCTCTAAATCAGATACTGAGACACTGCTCCTCTAAATCAGAAACCGAAACGCTGCTCCTCGAAATCAGATACTGAGACACTGCTCCTCTAAGTCAGATACCGAGACACTGCTCCTCTAAGTCAGATACCGAGACACTGCTCCTCTAAATCAGATACCGAGACACTGCTCCTCTGAATCAGATACTGAGACACTGCTCCTCTAAATCAGATACTGAGACACTGCTCCTCTAAATCAGATACCGAGACACTGCTCCTCTAAATCAGATACCGAGACACTGCTCCTCTAAATCAGATACCGAGACACTGCTCCTCTAAATCAGATACCGAGACACTGCTCCTCTAAATCAGATACCGAGACACTGCTCCTCTAAATCAGATACCGAGACACTGCTCCTCTAAATCAGATACTGAGACACTGCTCCTCTAAATCAGAAACCGAAACGCTGCTCCTCGAAATCAGATACTGAGACACTGCTCCTCTAAGTCAGATACCGAGACACTGCTCCTCTAAGTCAGATACCGAGACACTGCTCCTCTAAATCAGATACCGAGACACTGCTCCTCTGAATCAGATACTGAGACACTGCTCCTCTGAATCAGATACTGAGACACTGCTCCTCTAAATCAGATACTGAGACACTGCTCCTCTAAATCAGAAACCGAAACGCTGCTCCTCGAAATCAGATACTGAGACACTGCTCCTCTAAGTCAGATACCGAGACACTGCTCCTCTAAGTCAGATACCGAGACACTGCTCCTCTAAATCAGATACCGAGACACTGCTCCTCTGAATCAGATACTGAGACACTGCTCCTCTAAATCAGATACTGAGACACTGCTCCTCTAAATCAGATACCGAGACACTGCTCCTCTGAATCAGATACTGTGACACTGCTCCTCTGAATCAGATACTGAGACACTGCTCCTCTAAATCAGATACTGAGACACTGCTCCTCTAAATCAGATACCGAGACACTGCTCCTCTAAATCAGATACTGAGACACTGCTCCTTTAAATCAGATACTGAGACACTGCTCCTCTAAATCAGATAATGAGACACTGATCCTCTAAATCAGATACTGAGACGCTGCTCCTCTAAATCAGATACCGAGACACTGCTCCTTTAAATCAGATACTGAGACACTGCTCCTCTAAAGCAGATACCGAGACACTGCTCCTCTAAATCAGATACTGAGACACTGCTCCTCTAAATCAGAAACCGAGACGATGCTCCTCGAAATCAGATACTGAAACACTGCTCCTCTAAATCAGATACTGAGATGCTGCTCCTCTAAATCAAATACCGGGACACTGCTCCTCTAAATCAGATACCGAGACACTGCTCCTCTAAATCAGATACCGAGACACTGCTCATCTAAATCAGATACCGAGACACTGCTCCTCTAAATCAGATACCGAGACACTGCTCCTCTAAATCAGATACCGAGACACTGCTCCTCTAAATCAGATACCGAGACGCTGCTCCTCTAAATCAAATACCGGGACACTGCTCCTTTAAATCAGATACTGAGACGCTGCTCCTCGAAATCATATACCGAGACACTGCTCCTTTAAATCAGATACTGAGACACTGCTCCTCTGAAGCAGATACCGAGACACTGCTCCTCTAAATCAGATACCGATACACTGCTCCTCTAAATCAGATACTGAGACACTGCTCCTCTAAATCCGATACTGAGACACTGCTCCTCTAAATCAGATACTGAGACACTGCTCCTCTAAATCCGATACTGAGACACTGCTCCTCTAAATCTGATACCGAGACGCTGCTCCTCTAAATCAAATACCGGGACACTGCTCCTCTAAATCAGATACCGAGACACTGCTCCTCTAAATCAGATACCGCGTCACTGCTCCTTTACATCAGATACCGAGACACTGCTCCTCTAAATCAGATACCGAGACACTGCTCCTCTAAATCAGATACCGAGACACTGCTCCTCTAAATCAGATAATGAGACACTGCTCCTCTAAATCAGATACCGAGACACTGCTCCTCTAAATCAGATACCGAGACACTGCTCCTCTAAATCTGATACCGAGACACTGCTCCTCTAAATCAGATACTGAGACACTGCTCCTTTAAATCAGATACTGAGACACTGCTCCTTTAAATCAGATACTGAGACACTGCTCCTCTAAAGCAGATACCGAGAAACTGCTCCTCTAAATCAGATACCGAGACACTGCTACTCTAAATCAGATACTGAGACACTGCTCCTCTAATTCAGATACTGAGACACTGCTCCTTTAAATCAGATACCGAGACACTGCTCCTCCAAATCAAATACCGGGACACTGCTCCTCTAAATCAGATACTGAAAAACTGCTCCTTTAAATCAGATACTGAGACATTGCTCCTCTAAATCAGATACTGAGACACTGCTCCTCTAAATCAGATACCGAGACACTGCTCCTCTAAATCACATACCGAGACACTGCTCCTCTAAATCAGATACCGAGTCACTGCTTCTCTAAATCAGATACCGAGACACTGCTCCTCTAAATCAGATACCAAGACGTTGCTCCTCTAAATCAGATACCGAGACACTGCTCCTCTCAATCAGATACCGAGACACTGATCCTCTAAATCAGATACTGAGACGCTGCTCCTCTAAATCAGATACCGAGACACTGCTCCTTTAAATCAGATACTGAGACACTGCTCCTCTAAAGCAGATACCGAGACACTGCTCCTCTAAATCAGATACTGAGACGCTGCTCCTCTAAATCAAATACCGGGACACTGCTCCTCTAAATCAGATACCGAGACACTGCTCCTCTAAATCAGATACCGAGACACTGCTCATCTAAATCAGATACCGAGACACTGCTCCTCTAAATCAGATACCGAGTCACTGCTCCTCTAAATCAGATACCGAGACGCTGCTCCTCTAAATCAAATACCGGGACACTGCTCCTTTAAATCAGATACTGAGACGCTGCTCCTCTAAATCATATACCGAGACACTGCTCCTTTAAATCAGATACTGAGACACTGCTCCTCTAAAGCTGATACCGAGACACTGCTCCTCTAAATCAGATACCGATACACTGCTCCTCTAAATCAGATACTGAGACACTGCTCCTCTAAATCCGATACTGAGACACTGCTCCTCTAAATCCGATACCGATACACTGCTCCTCTAAATCAGATACTGAGACACTGCTCCTCTAAATCCGATACTGAGACACTGCTCCTCTAAATCAGATGCTGAGACACTGCTCCTCTAAATCAGATACTGAGACAATGCTCCTCTAAATCAGATACTGCGTCACTGCTCCTTTAAATCAGATACCGAGACACTGCTCCTCTAAATCAGATACTGAGACACTGCTCCTCTAAATCAGATACCGAGACACTGCTCCTCTAAATCACATACCGAGACATTGCTCCTCTAAATCAGATACCGAGTCACTGCTTCTCTAAATCAGATACCGAGACACTGCTCCTCTAAATCAGATACCAAGACGTTGCTCCTCTAAATCAGATACCGAGACACTGCTCCTCTCAATCAGATACCGAGACACTGATCCTCTAAATCAGATACTGAGACGCTGCTCCTCTAAATCAGATACCGAGACACTGCTCCTTTAAATCAGATACTGAGACACTGCTCCTCTAAAGCAGATACCGAGACACTGCTCCTCTAAATCAGATACTGAGACGCTGCTCCTCTAAATCAAATACCGGGACACTGCTCCTCTAAATCAGATACCGAGACACTGCTCCTCTAAATCAGATACCGAGACACTGCTCATCTAAATCAGATACCGAGACACTGCTCCTCTAAATCAGATACCGAGACACTGCTCCTCTAAATCAGATACCGAGACGCTGCTCCTCTAAATCAAATACCGGGACACTGCTCCTTTAAATCAGATACTGAGACGCTGCTCCTCTAAATCATATACCGAGACACTGCTCCTTTAAATCAGATACTGAGACACTGCTCCTCTAAAGCAGATACCGAGACACTGCTCCTCTAAATCAGATACCGATACACTGCTCCTCTAAATCAGATACTGAGACACTGCTCCTCTAAATCCGATACTGAGACACTGCTCCTCTAAATCAGATACCGATACACTGCTCCTCTAAATCAGATACTGAGACACCGCTCCTCTAAATCCGATACTGAGACACTGCTCCTCTAAATCAGATACTGAGACACTGCTCCTCTAAATCAGATACTGAGACACTGCTCCTCTAAATCAGATACTGCGTCACTGCTCCTTTAAATCAGATACCGAGACACTGCTCCTCTAAATCAGATACTGAGACACTGCTCCTCTAAATCAGATACAGAGACACTGCTCCTCTAAATCAGATACCGAGACACTGCTCCTCTAAATCTGATACCGAGACACTGCTCCTCTAAATCAGATACTGAGACACTGCTCCTTTAAATCAGATACTGAGACACTGCTCCTTTAAATCAGATACTGAGACACTGCTCCTCTAAAGCAGATACCGAGAAACTGCTCCTCTAAATCAGATACCGAGACACTGCTCCTCTAAATCAGATACTGAGACACTGCTCCTCTAATTCAGATACTGAGACACTGCTCCTTTAAATCAGATACTGAGACACTGCTCCTCTAAATCAGATACCGAGACACTGCTCCTCTAAATCTGATACCGAGACACTGCTCCTTTAAATCAGATACTGAAAAACTGCTCCTTTAAATCAGATACTGAGACATTGCTCCTCTAAATCAGATACAGAGACGCAGCTCCTCCAAATCAAATACCGGGACTGTGGAAATGTACCCCAGTGAGAGTCAGTGCCTGTGGAAGTTTACCCCATTCAGTGTCAGTGCCTGTGGAATTGCACCCCAGTGAGAGTCAGTGCCTGTGGAAGTGTACCCCATTCAGATTCAGTACCTGTAGAAGTTTACCCCATTCAGAGTCAGTGCCTGTGGAAGTTTACCCCATTCAGATTCAGTACCTGTAGAAGTTTACCCCATTCAGATTCAGTTCCTGCAGAAGTTTACACCATTCAGAGTCACTGCCTGTGGAGGTTTTCCCCATCCAAATTCAGTACCTGTGGAAGTGTACCCCCAGTTCGAGTAAGTGCCTAGGGAACGGTACCCAAGTGACAGTTAGAGCCTGTGGGACTGCATCCCAGTGCGAGACAGTGTGGGTTGAATTGTAACCCAGAGAGAGTCAGTGCCGATAAAAGTGTACCCCAGTGAGAGTCTGTACCTGTGGAGGTGTACCCCTGTGAGAGTCAGTCCCTGTTGAACTGGACCCGAGAGAGTGTCAGTGCCTGTGGAAGTTTACTCCATTCAGAGTCAGTGCCTGTGTAAGAGTACTCCAGTGAGATTCAGTGCCTGTGGAAGTTTACCCCATTCAGAGTCAGTGCCTGTGGAAATGTACCCCAGTGAGAGACAGTGCCAGTGGAAGTGTACCCCACTGAGAGTCATTGCCTGTGGAACTGTCACCAATTCAGAGTCAGTGCCTGTGGAAGATTACCCATTCAGAGTCAGTGCCTGGGGAAGTTTAACACATTCAGATTCAGTGCCTGTGGAAGTGTACCCCAGTGAGAGTCAATTCCTGTGGATGTTTACCACATTCAGAGTCCGTGCATGTGGAAGTGTACACCAAAGAGAGTCTTTGCCTGTGGAAGTTGACCCCATTCAGTGTCATTGCCTGTGGAAGTGCATCCCAGTGAGGGTCAGTGCCTGTGGATGTTTACCCCATTCAGAGTCAGTGCCTGTGGAAGTGTCCCCCAGTGAGATTCAGTGCCTGTGGAAGAGTACTCCAGTGTGAGTCATTGCCTCTGGAAGTTTAAGCCATTCAGAGTCAGTGCCTGTGGAAGTTTACTCCATTCAGATTCAGTGCCTGTGGAAGTGTACCGCAGTGAGAGCCAGTGCCTGTGGACGTTTACCCCAGTGAGAGTCATTGCCTCTAGAAGTTTACGCCATTCAGAATCAGTGCCTGTGGAAGTTTACCCCATTCAGATTCAGTGCCTGTGGCAGTGTACCCCAGTGAGAGTCAGTGCCTGTGGAAGTTTACCTCATTCAGATTCAGTACCTGTTGAAGTTTACCACATTCAGTCAGTGCCTGTGGAAGTGTCCCCCAGTGTGAGTCAGTGCCTGTGGAAGTGTACCCCAGTGAGAGTCAGTGCCTGTGGAAGTTTACCCCATTTAGAGTCAGTGCCTGTGGAAGTTTACCCCAGTGAGAGTCAGTGCCTGTGGAAGTTTACCCCATTCAGCTTCAGTCCCTGTAGAGGTTTACACCATTCAGATTCACTGCTTGTAGAAGTGTACCCCAGTGAGATTCAGTGCCAGTGGAAATGTATCACTGTGAGAGTCAGTGCCTGTGGAAATGCACTCCAGTGAGAGTCAGAGGCGGCAGAAGTGTACCCAAGTGAGAGTCAATGCCTGCAGAAGTGTACCCAAGTGAGAGTCAGTGCCTGTGGAAATGTACCCCAGTGAGAGTCAGTGCCTGTTGAAGTGTACCCAAGTGAGATTCAGTGCCTGTGGAAGATTTCCCCATTCAGATTCAGTGCCTGTGGATGTGTCCTCCAGTGAGAGTCAGTGCCTGTGGATGTTTACCCCATTCAGATTCAGTACCTGTAGAAGTTTACCCCATTCAGATGCAGTGCCTGTAGAAGTTTCCCCCATTCAGAGACAGTGCCTGTGGAAGTTACCCCATTCAGAGTCAGTACCTGTGGAATTGTACCCCAGTGAGAGTCAGTGCCTTTGGAAGTTTACCCCTTACAGAGTCAGTGCCTGGGGAAGTTTAACACATTCAGATTCAGTGCCTGTGGAAGTGTACCCCAGTGAGAGTCAATGCCTGTGGATGTTTACCCCATTCAGAGTCAGTGCATGTGGAAGTGTACACCAAAGAGAGTCTTTGACTGTGGAAGTTGACCCCATTCAGTGTCATTGCCTGTGGAAGTGCATCCCAGTGACGGTCAGTGCCTGTGGAAGTTTACCCCATTCAGAGTCAGTGCCAGTGGAAGTGACCCCCAGTGAGATTCAGTGCCTGTGGAAGAGTACCCCAGTGTTAGTCATTGCCTCTGGAAGTTTACGCCATTCAGAGTCAGTGCCTGTGGAAGTTTACCCCAGTGAGAGCCAGTGCCTGTGGACGTTTACCCCAGTGAGAGTCATTGCCTCTAGAAGTTTACGCCATTCAGAATCAGTGCCTGTGGAAGTTTACCCCATTCAGATTCAGTGCCTGTGGCAGTGTACCCCAGTGAGAGTCAGTGCCTGTGGAAGTTTACCCCATTCAGAGTCAGTGCCTGTGGAAGTGTACCCCAGTGAGAGTCAGTGCCTGTGGAAGTTTACCCCATTCAGATTCAGTACCTGTAGAAGTTTACCCCATTCAGTTTCAGTGCGTGTGGAAGTGTACCCCATTCATTCACTGCCTGTGGAAGTTTACCCCATTCAGAGTCAGTGCCTGTGGAATTGTCCCTCAGTGAGAGTCAGTGCCTGTGGAATTTTACCCCATTTGGAGTCAGTCCCTGTAGAACTTTACACCATTCAGATTCAGTGCCTGTAGAAGTGTACCCCAGTGAGATTCAGTGCCAGTGGAAATGTATCCCTGTGAGAGTCAGTGCCTGTGGAAATGTACTCCAGTGAGAGTCAGAGGCTGCAGAAGTGTACCCAAGTGAGAGTCAATGCCTGCAGAAGTGTACCCAAGTGAGAGTCAGTGCCTGTGGAAATGTACCCCAGTGAGAGTCAGTGCCTGTGGAAGTTTTCCCCATTCAGATTCAGTGCCTGTGGATGTGTCTCCCAGTGAGAGTCAGTGCCTGTGGAAGTTTACCCCATTCAGATTCAGTACCTGTAGAAGTTTACCCCATTCAGGTGCAGTGCCTGGAGAAGTTTACCCCATTCAGAGTCAGTGCCTGTGGAAGTTAACCCATTCAGAGTCTGTACCTGTGGAAGTGTACCCCAGTGAGAGACAGTGCCTTTGGAAGTTTACCCCATACAGAGTCAGTGCCTGTGGAAGTGTACCCCAGTGAGAGTCAGTGCCTGTGGAAGTTTACCCCATTCAGATTCAGAAACTGTAGACGTTTTCCCCATTCATATTCAGTGCCTGGAGAAGTTTACCCCACTCAGAGTCAGTGCCTGTGTAAGTGTACCCCATTCAGAGTCAGTGCCTGTGGAAGTGAAAAACAGTGAGAGTCAGTGCCTGTGGAAGTTTACCCCATTCACAGTCAGTGCCTGTGGAAGTGTACCCCAGTGACAGTCAGTGCCTGTGGAAGTGTCCCCCAGTGAGATTCAGTGGCTGGGGAGCGGCTCTCCATTAGGAGTCACTGCCTATAGAAGTGTACCCCACTCAGAATCAGTGCATGTGGAAATGTACCCCAGTGAGAGTCAGTGCCTGCGGAAATGTACCCGAGTGAGAGTCAGGGCCTGCAGAAGTGTACCCAAGTGAGAGTCATTGCCTGTAGAAGTGTACCCAATTGAGAGTCAGTGCCAGTAGAAGTGTACCCAAGTGAGAGTCAGTGCATGTGCTAATGTACCCCAGTGAGAGTCAGTGCCTGTGGAAAGGTACCCCTGTGAGAGTCAGTGCCTGTAGAAGTCTACCCAAGTGAGAGACAGTGCCTGTAGAAGTGTACCCAATTCAGAATCTGTGCCTGTGGAAATGTACACCAGTGAGAGTCAGTCACTGTGGAAATGTACCCCAGTGAGAGTCAATGCCTGTAGAAGTGTACCCCATTCAGAGTCAGTGCAAGTGGAAGTTTACCCCATTCAGATTCAGTGCCTGTGGCAGTGTACCCCAGTGAGAGTCAGTGCCTGTGGAAGTTTACCCCATTCAGAGTCAGTGCCTGTGGAAGTGTACCCCAGTGAGAGTCAGTGCCTGTGGAAGTTTACCTCATTCAGATTCAGTACCTGTAGAAGTTTACCACATTCAGATTCAGTGCCTGTGGAAGTGTACCCCATTCAGTCAGTGCCTGTGGAAGTGTCCCCCAGTGTGAGTCAGTGCCTGTGGAAGTGTACCCCAGTGAGAGTCAGTGCCTGTGGAAGTTTACCCCATTTAGAGTCAGTGCCTGTGGAAGTTTACCCCAGTGAGAGTCAGTGCCTGTGGAAGTTTACCCCATTCAGCTTCAGTCCCTGTAGAGGTTTACACCATTCAGATTCAGTGCCTGTAGAAGTGTACCCCAGTGAGATTCAGTGCCAGTGGAAATGTATCACTGTGAGAGTCAGTGCCTGTGGAAATGCACTCCAGTGAGAGTCAGAGGCGGCAGAAGTGTACCCAAGTGAGAGTCAATGCCTGCAGAAGTGTACCCAAGTGAGAGTCAGTGCCTGTGGAAATGTACCCCAGTGAGAGTCAGTGCCTGTTGAAGTGTACCCAAGTGAGATTCAGTGCCTGTGGAAGATTTCCCCATTCAGATTCAGTGCCTGTGGATGTGTCCTCCAGTGAGAGTCAGTGCCTGTGGATGTTTACCCCATTCAGATTCAGTACCTGTAGAAGTTTACCCCATTCAGATGCAGTGCCTGTAGAAGTTTCCCCCATTCAGAGACAGTGCCTGTGGAAGTTACCCCATTCAGAGTCAGTACCTGTGGAATTGTACCCCAGTGAGAGTCAGTGCCTTTGGAAGTTTACCCCTTACAGAGTCAGTGCCTGGGGAAGTTTAACACATTCAGATTCAGTGCCTGTGGAAGTGTACCCCAGTGAGAGTCAATGCCTGTGGATGTTTACCCCATTCAGAGTCAGTGCATGTGGAAGTGTACACCAAAGAGAGTCTTTGACTGTGGAAGTTGACCCCATTCAGTGTCATTGCCTGTGGAAGTGCATCCCAGTGACGGTCAGTGCCTGTGGAAGTTTACCCCATTCAGAGTCAGTGCCAGTGGAAGTGACCCCCAGTGAGATTCAGTGCCTGTGGAAGAGTACCCCAGTGTTAGTCATTGCCTCTGGAAGTTTACGCCATTCAGAATCAGTGCCTGTGGAAGTTTACCCCATTCAGATTCAGTGCCTGTGGAAGTGTACCCCAGTGAGAGCCAGTGCCTGTGGACGTTTACCCCAGTGAGAGTCATTGCCTCTAGAAGTTTACGCCATTCAGAATCAGTGCCTGTGGAAGTTTACCCCATTCAGATTCAGTGCCTGTGGCAGTGTACCCCAGTGAGAGTCAGTGCCTGTCGAAGTTTACCCCATTCAGAGTCAGTGCCTGTGGAAGTGTACCCCAGTGAGAGTCAGTGCCTGTGGAAGTTTACCCCATTCAGATTCAGTACCTGTAGAAGTTTACCCCATTCAGTTTCAGTGCGTGTGGAAGTGTACCCCATTCATTCACTGCCTGTGGAAGTTTACCCCATTCAGAGTCAGTGCCTGTGGAATTTTACCCCATTTGGAGTCAGTCCCTGTAGAAGTTTACACCATTCAGATTCAGTGCCTGTAGAAGTGTACCCCAGTGAGATTCAGTGCCAGTGGAAATATATCCCTGTGAGAGTCAGTGCCTGTGGAAATGTACTCCAGTGAGAGTCAGAGGCTGCAGAAGTGTACCCAAGTGAGAGTCAATGCCTGCAGAAGTGTACCCAAGTGAGAGTCAGTGCCTGTGGAAATGTACCCCAGTGAGAGTCAGTGCCTGTGGAAGTTTTCCCCATTCAGATTCAGTGCCTGTGGATGTGTCTCCCAGTGAGAGTCAGTGCCTGTGGAAGTTTACCCCATTCAGATTCAGTACCTGTAGAAGTTTACCCCATTCAGGTGCAGTGCCTGGAGAAGTTTACCCCATTCAGAGTCAGTGCCTGTGGAAGTTAACCCATTCAGAGTCTGTACCTGTGGAAGTGTACCCCAGTGAGAGACAGTGCCTTTGGAAGTTTACCCCATACAGAGTCAGTGCCTGTGGAAGTGTACCCCAGTGAGAGTCAGTGCCTGTGGAAGTTTACCCCATTCAGATTCAGAAACTGTAGACGTTTTCCCCATTCATATTCAGTGCCTGGAGAAGTTTACCCCACTCAGAGTCAGTGCCTGTGTAAGTGTACCCCATTCAGAGTCAGTGCCTGTGGAAGTGAAACACAGTGAGAGTCAGTGCCTGTGGAAGTTTACCCCATTCACAGTCAGTGCCTGTGGAAGTGTACCCCAGTGACAGTCAGTACCTGTGGAAGTGTCCCCCAGTGAGATTCAGTGGCTGGGGAGCGGCTCTCCATTCGGAGTCACTGCCTATAGAAGTGTACCCCACTCAGAATCAGTGCATGTGGAAATGTACCCCAGTGAGAGTCAGTGCCTGCGGAAATGTACCCGAGTGAGAGTCAGGGCCTGCAGAAGTGTACCCAAGTGAGAGTCATTGCCTGTAGAAGTGTACCCAATTGAGAGTCAGTGCCAGTAGAAGTGTACCCAAGTGAGAGTCAGTGCATGTGCTAATGTACCCCAGTGAGAGTCAGTGCCTGTGGAAAGGTACCCCTGTGAGAGTCAGTGCCTGTAGAAGTCTACCCAAGTGAGAGACAGTGCCTGTAGAAGTGTACCCAATTGAGAATCTGTGCCTGTGGAAATGTACACCAGTGAGAGTCAGTCACTGTGGAAATGTACCCCAGTGAGAGTCAATGCCTGTAGAAGTGTACCCCATTCAGAGTCAGTGCAAGTGGAAGTTTACCCCATTCAGAGTCAGTGCCTGTGGAATTGCACAACAGTGAGAGTCAGTGCCTGTGGAAGATTACCCCATTCAGAGTCAGTGCCTGTGGAAGTGTCCCCCAGTGTGAGTCACTGCCTGTGGAAGTTTACCCCATTCAGATTCAATACCTGTAGAAGTCTACTCCATTCAGATTCAGTGCCTGCAGAAGGTTACACCATTCAGAGTCACTGCCTGTGGAAGTTTACCCCATTCAGAGTCAGTACCAGTGGAAGTGTACCCCAGTGAGCGTCAGTGCCTGCATAAGTGTACCCAAGTGAGAGTCAGTGCCTGTAGAAGTGTACCCCAGTTCGAGTCAGTGCCTAAGGAACGGTACCCAAGTGACAGTTAGAGCCTGTGGGACTGCACCTCAGTGCGAGTCAGTGTGGGTTGAATTGTAACCCAGAGAGAGTCAGTGCCGATAGAAGTGTACCCCAGTGAGAGTCTGTACCTGTGGAAGTGTACCCCAGTGAGAGTCAGTCCCTGTAGAAGTGTACCCCTGTGAGAGTCAGTCCCTGTTGAACTGGACCTGAGAGAGTGTCAGTGCCTGTGGAAGTTTACCCCATTCAGAGTTAGTGCCTGTGTAAGAGTACTCCAGTGAGATTCAGTGCCTGTGGAAGTTTACCCCATTCAGAGTCAGTGCCTGTGGAAATGTACCCCAGTGAGAGTCAGTGCCTGTCGACGTTTACACCATTCAGATTCAGTACCTGTAGAAGTTTACACCATTCAGATGAAGTGCCTGTAGAAGTTTACCCCATTCAGTGTCGGTGCCTGTGGAAGTTACCCCATTCAGAGTCAGTACCAGTGGAAGTGTACCCCAGTGAGAGTCAGTGCCTGTGGAAGTTACCCCATTCAGAGTCAGTACCAGTGGAAGTGTACCCCAGTGAGCGTCAGTGCCTGCATAAGTGTACCCAAGTGAGAGTCAGTGCCTGTAGAAGTGTACCCCAGTTCGAGTCAGTGCCTAAGGAACGGTACCCAAGTGACAGTTAGAGCCTGTGGGACTGCACCTCAGTGAGAGTCAGTCCCTGTTGAACTGGACCCGAGAGAGTGTCAGTGCCTGTGGAAGTTTACCCCATTCAGAGTTAGTGCCTGTGTAAGAGTACTCCAGTGAGATTCAGTGCCTGTGGAAGTTTACCCCATTCAGAGTCAGTGCCTGTGGAAATGTACCCCAGTGAGAGTCAGTGCCTGTCGACGTTTACACCATTCAGATTCAGTACCTGTAGAAGTTTACACCATTCAGATGCAGTGCCTGTAGAAGTTTCCCCCATTCAGAGACAGTGCCTGTGGAAGTTACCCCATTCAGAGTCAGTACCTGTGGAATTGTACCCCAGTGAGAGTCAGTGCCTTTGGAAGTTTACCCCTTACAGAGTCAGTGCCTGGGGAAGTTTAACACATTCAGATTCAGTGCCTGTGGAAGTGTACCCCAGTGAGAGTCAATGCCTGTGGATGTTTACCCCATTCAGAGTCAGTGCATGTGGAAGTGTACACAAAAGAGAGTCTTTGACTGTGGAAGTTGACCCCATTCAGTGTCATTGCCTGTGGAAGTGCATCCCAGTGACGGTCAGTGCCTGTGGAAGTTTACCCCATTCAGAGTCAGTGCCAGTGGAAGTGACCCCCAGTGAGATTCAGTGCCTGTGGAAGAGTACCCCAGTGTTAGTCATTGCCTCTGGAAGTTTACGCCATTCAGAGTCAGTGCCTGTGGAAGTTTACCACATTCAGATTCAGTGCCTGTGGAAGTGTACCCCAGTGAGAGTCAGTGCCTGTGGAAGTTTACCCCATTCAGATTCAGTGCCTGTGGAAGAGTACCCCAGTGTTAGTCATTGCCTCTGGAAGTTTACGCCATTCAGAGTCAGTGCCTGTGGAAGTTTACCACATTCAGATTCAGTACCTGTGGAAGTGTACCCCAGTGAGAGCCAGTGCCTGTGGACGTTTACCCCAGTGAGAGTCATTGCCTCTAGAAGTTTACGCCATTCAGAATCAGTGCCTGTGGAAGTTTACCCCATTCAGATTCAGTGCCTGTGGCAGTGTACCCCAGTGAGAGTCAGTGCCTGTGGAAGTTTACCCCATTCAGAGTCAGTGCCTGTGGAAGTGTACCCCAGTGAGAGTCAGTGCCTGTGGAAGTTTACCCCATTCAGATTCAGTACCTGTAGAAGTTTACCCCATTCAGTTTCAGTGCGTGTGGAAGTGTACCCCATTCATTCACTGCCTGTGGAAGTTTACCCCATTCAGAGTCAGTGCCTGTGGAATTGTCCCTCAGTGAGAGTCAGTGCCTGTGGAATTTTACCCCATTTGGAGTCAGTCCCTGTAGAAGTTTACACCATTCAGATTCAGTGCCTGTAGAAGTGTACCCCAGTGAGATTCAGTGCCAGTGGAAATGTATCCCTGTGAGAGTCAGTGCCTGTGGAAATGTACTCCAGTGAGAGTCAGAGGCTGCAGAAGTGTACCCAAGTGAGAGTCAATGCCTGCAGAAGTGTACCCAAGTGAGAGTCAGTGCCTGTGGAAATGTACCCCAGTGAGAGTCAGTGCCTGTGGAAGTTTTCCCCATTCAGATTCAGTGCCTGTGGATGTGTCTCCCAGTGAGAGTCAGTGCCTGTGGAAGTTTACCCCATTCAGATTCAGTACCTGTAGAAGTTTACCCCATTCAGGTGCAGTGCCTGGAGAAGTTTACCCCATTCAGAGTCAGTGCCTGTGGAAGTTAACCCATTCAGAGTCTGTACCTGTGGAAGTGTACCCCAGTGAGAGACAGTGCCTTTGGAAGTTTACCCCATACAGAGTCAGTGCCTGTGGAAGTGTACCCCAGTGAGAGTCAGTGCCTGTGGAAGTTTACCCCATTCAGATTCAGAAACTGTAGACGTTTTCCCCATTCATATTCAGTGCCTGGAGAAGTTTACCCCACTCAGAGTCAGTGCCTGTGTAAGTGTACCCCATTCAGAGTCAGTGCCTGTGGAAGTGAACCCCATTCACAGTCAGTGCCTGTGGAAGTGTACCCCAGTGACAGTCAGTGCCTGTGGAAGTGTCCCCCAGTGAGATTCAGTGGCTGGGGAGCGGCTCTCCATTAGGAGTCACTGCCTATAGAAGTGTACCCCACTCAGAATCAGTGCATGTGGAAATGTACCCCAGTGAGAGTCAGTGCCTGCGGAAATGTACCCGAGTGAGAGTCAGGGCCTGCAGAAGTGTACCCAAGTGAGAGTCATTGCCTGTAGAAGTGTACCCAATTGAGAGTCAGTGCCAGTAGAAGTGTACCCAAGTGAGAGTCAGTGCATGTGCTAATGTACCCCAGTGAGAGTCAGTGCCTGTGGAAAGGTACCCCTGTGAGAGTCAGTGCCTGTAGAAGTCTACCCAAGTGAGAGACAGTGCCTGTAGAAGTGTACCCAATTCAGAATCTGTGCCTGTGGAAATGTACACCAGTGAGAGTCAGTCACTGTGGAAATGTACCCCAGTGAGAGTCAATGCCTGTAGAAGTGTCCCCCATTCAGAGTCAGTGCAAGTGGAAGTTTACCCCATTCAGATTCAGTGCCTGTGGCAGTGTACCCCAGTGAGAGTCAGTGCCTGTGGAAGTTTACCCCATTCAGAGTCAGTGCCTGTGGAAGTGTACCCCAGTGAGAGTCAGTGCCTGTGGAAGTTTACCTCATTCAGATTCAGTACCTGTAGAAGTTTACCACATTCAGATTCAGTGCCTGTGGAAGTGTACCCCATTCAGTCAGTGCCTGTGGAAGTGTCCCCCAGTGTGAGTCAGTGCCTGTGGAAGTGTACCCCAGTGAGAGTCAGTGCCTGTGGAAGTTTACCCCATTTAGAGTCAGTGCCTGTGGAAGTTTACCCCAGTGAGAGTTAGTGCCTGTGGAAGTTTACCCCATTCAGCTTCAGTCCCTGTAGAAGTTTACACCATTCAGATTCAGTGCCTGTAGAAGTGTACCCCAGTGAGATTCAGTGCCAGTGGAAATGTATCACTGTGAGAGTCAGTGCCTGTGGAAATGCACTCCAGTGAGAGTCAGAGGCGGCAGAAGTGTACCCAAGTGAGAGTCAATGCCTGCAGAAGTGTACCCAAGTGAGAGTCAGTGCCTGTGGAAATGTACCCCAGTGAGAGTCAGTGCCTGTTGAAGTGTACCCAAGTGAGATTCAGTGCCTGTGGAAGATTTCCCCATTCAGATTCAGTGCCTGTGGATGTGTCCTCCAGTGAGAGTCAGTGCCTGTGGATGTTTACCCCATTCAGATTCAGTACCTGTAGAAGTTTACCCCATTCAGATGCAGTGCCTGTAGAAGTTTCCCCCATTCAGAGACAGTGCCTGTGGAAGTTACCCCATTCAGAGTCAGTACCTGTGGAATTGTACCCCAGTGAGAGTCAGTGCCTTTGGAAGTTTACCCCTTACAGAGTCAGTGCCTGGGGAAGTTTAACACATTCAGATTCAGTGCCTGTGGAAGTGTACCCCAGTGAGAGTCAATGCCTGTGGATGTTTACCCCATTCAGAGTCAGTGCATGTGGAAGTGTACACCAAAGAGAGTCTTTGACTGTGGAAGTTGACCCCATTCAGTGTCATTGCCTGTGGAAGTGCATCCCAGTGACGGTCAGTGCCTGTGGAAGTTTACCCCATTCAGAGTCAGTGCCAGTGGAAGTGACCCCCAGTGAGATTCAGTGCCTGTGGAAGAGTACCCCAGTGTTAGTCATTGCCTCTGGAAGTTTACGCCATTCAGAGTCAGTGCCTGTGGAAGTTTACCACATTCAGATTCAGTGCCTGTGGAAGTGTACCCCAGTGAGAGCCAGTGCCTGTGGACGTTTACCCCAGTGAGAGTCATTGCCTCTAGAAGTTTACGCCATTCAGAATCAGTGCCTGTGGAAGTTTACCCCATTCAGATTCAGTGCCTGTGGCAGTGTACCCCAGTGAGAGTCAGTGCCTGTGGAAGTTTACCCCATTCAGAGTCAGTGCCTGTGGAAGTGTACCCCAGTGAGAGTCAGTGCCTGTGGAAGTTTACCCCATTCAGATTCAGTACCTGTAGAAGTTTACCCCATTCAGTTTCAGTGCGTGTGGAAGTGTACCCCATTCATTCACTGCCTGTGGAAGTTTACCCCATTCAGAGTCAGTGCCTGTGGAATTTTACCCCATTTGGAGTCAGTCCCTGTAGAAGTTTACACCATTCAGATTCAGTGCCTGTAGAAGTGTACCCCAGTGAGATTCAGTGCCAGTGGAAATGTATCCCTGTGAGAGTCAGTGCCTGTGGAAATGTACTCCAGTGAGAGTCAGAGGCTGCAGAAGTGTACCCAAGTGAGAGTCAATGCCTGCAGAAGTGTACCCCAGTGAGAGTCAGTGCCTGTGGAAGTTTTCCCCATTCAGATTCAGTGCCTGTAGAAGTTTACCCCATTCAGTTTCAGTGCGTGTGGAAGTGTACCCCATTCATTCACTGCCTGTGGAAGTTTACCCCATTCAGAGTCAGTGCCTGTGGAATTTTACCCCATTTGGAGTCAGTCCCTGTAGAAGTTTACACCATTCAGATTCAGTGCCTGTAGAAGTGTACCCCAGTGAGATTCAGTGCCAGTGGAAATATATCCCTGTGAGAGTCAGTGCCTGTGGAAATGTACTCCAGTGAGAGTCAGAGGCTGCAGAAGTGTACCCAAGTGAGAGTCAATGCCTGCAGAAGTGTACCCAAGTGAGAGTCAGTGCCTGTGGAAATGTACCCCAGTGAGAGTCAGTGCCTGTGGAAGTTTTCCCCATTCAGAGTCAGTGCCTGTGGAAGTTTACCCCATTCAGATTCAGTACCTGTAGAAGTTTACCCCATTCAGGTGCAGTGCCTGGAGAAGTTTACCCCATTCAGAGTCAGTGCCTGTGGAAGTTAACCCATTCAGAGTCTGTACCTGTGGAAGTGTACCCCAGTGAGAGACAGTGCCTTTGGAAGTTTACCCCATACAGAGTCAGTGCCTGTGGAAGTGTACCCCAGTGAGAGTCAGTGCCTGTGGAAGTTTACCCCATTCAGATTCAGAAACTGTAGACGTTTTCCCCATTCATATTCAGTGCCTGGAGAAGTTTACCCCACTCAGAGTCAGTGCCTGTGTAAGTGTACCCCATTCAGAGTCAGTGCCTGTGGAAGTGAAACACAGTGAGAGTCAGTGCCTGTGGAAGTTTACCCCATTCACAGTCAGTGCCTGTGGAAGTGTACCCCAGTGACAGTCAGTGCCTGTGGAAGTGTCCCCCAGTGAGATTCAGTGGCTGGGGAGCGGCTCTCCATTCGGAGTCACTGCCTATAGAAGTGTACCCCACTCAGAATCAGTGCATGTGGAAATGTACCCCAGTGAGAGTCAGTGCCTGCGGAAATGTACCCGAGTGAGAGTCAGGGCCTGCAGAAGTGTACCCAAGTGAGAGTCATTGCCTGTAGAAGTGTACCCAATTGAGAGTCAGTGCCAGTAGAAGTGTACCCAAGTGAGAGTCAGTGCATGTGCTAATGTACCCCAGTGAGAGTCAGTGCCTGTGGAAAGGTACCCCTGTGAGAGTCAGTGCCTGTAGAAGTCTACCCAAGTGAGAGACAGTGCCTGTAGAAGTGTACCCAATTGAGAATCTGTGCCTGTGGAAATGTACACCAGTGAGAGTCAGTCACTGTGGAAATGTACCCCAGTGAGAGTCAATGCCTGTAGAAGTGTACCCCATTCAGAGTCAGTGCAAGTGGAAGTTTACCCCATTCAGAGTCAGTGCCTGTGGAATTGCACAACAGTGAGAGTCAGTGCCTGTGGAAGATTACCCCATTCAGAGTCAGTGCCTGTGGAAGTGTCCCCCAGTGTGAGTCACTGCCTGTGGAAGTTTACCCCATTCAGATTCAGTACCTGTAGAAGTCTACTCCATTCAGATTCAGTGCCTGCAGAAGGTTACACCATTCAGAGTCACTGCCTGTGGAAGTTTACCCCATTCAGAGTCAGTACCAGTGGAAGTGTACCCCAGTGAGCGTCAGTGCCTGCATAAGTGTACCCAAGTGAGAGTCAGTGCCTGTAGAAGTGTACCCCAGTTCGAGTCAGTGCCTAAGGAACGGTACCCAAGTGACAGTTAGAGCCTGTGGGACTGCACCTCAGTGCGAGTCAGTGTGGGTTGAATTGTAACCCAGAGAGAGTCAGTGCCGATAGAAGTGTACCCCAGTGAGAGTCTGTACCTGTGGAAGTGTACCCCAGTGAGAGTCAGTCCCTGTAGAAGTGTACCCCTGTGAGAGTCAGTCCCTGTTGAACTGGACCTGAGAGAGTGTCAGTGCCTGTGGAAGTTTACCCCATTCAGAGTTAGTGCCTGTGTAAGAGTACTCCAGTGAGATTCAGTGCCTGTGGAAGTTTACCCCATTCAGAGTCAGTGCCTGTGGAAATGTACCCCAGTGAGAGTCAGTGCCTGTCGACGTTTACACCATTCAGATTCAGTACCTGTAGAAGTTTACACCATTCAGATGAAGTGCCTGTAGAAGTTTACCCCATTCAGTGTCGGTGCCTGTGGAAGTTACCCCATTCAGAGTCAGTACCAGTGGAAGTGTACCCCAGTGAGAGTCAGTGCCTGTGGAAGTTACCCCATTCAGAGTCAGTACCAGTGGAAGTGTACCCCAGTGAGCGTCAGTGCCTGCATAAGTGTACCCAAGTGAGAGTCAGTGCCTGTAGAAGTGTACCCCAGTTCGAGTCAGTGCCTAAGGAACGGTACCCAAGTGACAGTTAGAGCCTGTGGGACTGCACCTCAGTGAGAGTCAGTCCCTGTTGAACTGGACCCGAGAGAGTGTCAGTGCCTGTGGAAGTTTACCCCATTCAGAGTTAGTGCCTGTGTAAGAGTACTCCAGTGAGATTCAGTGCCTGTGGAAGTTTACCCCATTCAGAGTCAGTGCCTGTGGAAATGTACCCCAGTGAGAGTCAGTGCCTGTCGACGTTTACACCATTCAGATTCAGTACCTGTAGAAGTTTACACCATTCAGATGCAGTGCCTGTAGAAGTTTACCCCATTCAGTGTCGGTGCCTGTGGAAGTTACCCCATTCAGAGTCAGTACCTGTGGAAGTGTACCCCACTGAGAGTCATTGCCTGTGGAACTGGAACCAATTCAGAGTCAGTGCCTGTGGAAGTTTACCCATTCAGAGTCAGTGCCTGGGGAAGTTTAACACATTCAGATTCAGTGCCTGTCGAAGTGTCCCTCAGTGAGATTCAGTGCCTGTGGAAGAGTACCCCAGTGTGAGTCATTGCCTCTGGAAGTTTACGCCATTCAGAGTCAGTGCCTGTGGAAGTTTACCCCAGTGAGAGTCAGTGCCTGTCGAAGTGTACCCCAGTGAGAGTCAATGCCTGTGGAAGTTTACCCCATTCAGAGTCAGTGCCTGTGGAAGTTTACCCCATTCAGAGTCAGGGCCTGTGGAAGTTTACCCCATTCAGAGTCAGTGCCTGTGGAAGTGTCCACCAGTGAGATTCAGTGCCTGTGGAAGAGTACCCCAGTGTGAGTCATTGCCTCTGGAAGTTTACGCCATTCAGAGTCAGTGCCTGTGGAAGTTTACCCCATTCAGATTCAGTGCCTGTGAAAGTGTACCCCAGTGAGAGCCAGTGCCTGTGGACGGTTACCCCAGTGAGAGTCATTGCCTGTGGAAGTGCACTCCAGTGAGAGACGGTGCCTGTGGAAGTTTACCCCATTCAGAGTCAGTGCCTGTGGAAGTTTACCCCATTCAGATTCAGAAACTGTAGACGTTTTCCCCATTCATATTCAGTGCCTGGAGAAGTTTACCCCACTCAGAGTCAGTGCCTGTGTAAGTGTACCCCAGTGAGAGTCAGTGCCTGTCGACGTTTACACCATTCAGATTCAGTACCTGTAGAAGTTTACACCATTCAGATGCAGTGCCTGTAGAAGTTTACCCCATTCAGTGTCGGTGCCTGTGGAAGTTACCCCATTCAGAGTCAGTACCTGTGGAAGTGTACCCCACTGAGAGTCATTGCCTGTGGAACTGGAACCAATTCAGAGTCAGTGCCTGTGGAAGTTTACCCATTCAGAGTCAGTGCCTGGGGAAGTTTAACACATTCAGATTCAGTGCCTGTCGAAGTGTCCCTCAGTGAGATTCAGTGCCTGTGGAAGAGTACCCCAGTGTGAGTCATTGCCTCTGGAAGTTTACCCCATTCAGAGTCAGTGCCTGTGGAAGTGTACCCCAGTGAGAGTCAGTGCCTGTCGAAGTGTACCCCAGTGAGAGTCAATGCCTGTGGAAGTTTACCCCATTCAGAGTCAGTGCCTGTGGAAGTTTACCCCATTCAGAGTCAGGGCCTGTGGAAGTTTACCCCATTCAGAGTCAGTGCCTGTGGAAGTGTCCACCAGTGAGATTCAGTGCCTGTGGAAGAGTACCCCAGTGTGAGTCATTGCCTCTGGAAGTTTACGCCATTCAGAGTCAGTGCCTGTGGAAGTTTACCCCATTCAGATTCAGTGCCTGTGAAAGTGTACCCCAGTGAGAGCCAGTGCCTGTGGACGGTTACCCCAGTGAGAGTCATTGCCTGTGGAAGTGCACTCCAGTGAGAGACGGTGCCTGTGGAAGTTTACCCCATTCAGAGTCAGTGCCTGTGGAAGTTTACCCCATTCAGATTCAGAAACTGTAGACGTTTTCCCCATTCATATTCAGTGCCTGGAGAAGTTTACCCCACTCAGAGTCAGTGCCTGTGTAAGTGTACCCCATTCAGAGTCAGTGCCTGTGGAAGTGAAACACAGTGAGAGTCAGTGCCTGTGGAAGTTTACCCCATTCACAGTCAGTGCCTGTGGAAGTGTACCCCAGTGACAGTCAGTGCCTGTGGAAGTGTCCCCCAGTGAGATTCAGTGGCTGGGGAGCGGCTCTCCATTAGGAGTCACTGCCTATAGAAGTGTACCCCACTCAGAATCAGTGCATGTGGAAATGTACCCCAGTGAGAGTCAGTGCCTGCGGAAATGTACCCGAGTGAGAGTCAGGGCCTGCAGAAGTGTACCCAAGTGAGAGTCATTGCCTGTAGAAGTGTACCCAATTGAGAGTCAGTGCCAGTAGAAGTGTACCCAAGTGAGAGTCAGTGCATGTGCTAATGTACCCCAGTGAGAGTCAGTGCCTGTGGAAAGGTACCCCTGTGAGAGTCAGTGCCTGTAGAAGTCTACCCAAGTGAGAGACAGTGCCTGTAGAAGTGTACCCAATTGAGAATCTGTGCCTGTGGAAATGTACACCAGTGAGAGTCAGTCACTGTGGAAATGTACCCCATAGAACATAGAACATAGAACATACAGCACAGAACAGGCCCTTCGGCCCACAATGTTGTGCCGATCCTTTGTCCTCTGTCAAGGACAATTTAATCTATACCCCATCATTCTCCTTTATCCATATACCTATCCAAAAGCCTTTTGAAAGTCCCTAAAGTTTCTGACTCAACAACTTCCCCGGGCAAGGCATTCCATGCCTCGACCACTCTCTGGGTAAAGAACCTTCCCCTGACATCCCCCTTATATCTCCCACCCTTCACCTTAAATTTATGACCCCTTGTAACGCTTTGCTCCACCCGGGGAAAAAGTTTCTGACTGTCTACCCTATCTATTCCCCTGATCATCTTATAAACCTCTATCATGTCACCCCTCATCCTTCTCCTTTCTAATGAGAAGAGGCCTAGAATGTTCAGCCTTTCCTCGTAAGACTTATTCTCCATTCCAGGCAACATCCTGGTAAATCTCCTCTGCACCCTCTCCAAGGCTTCCACATCCTTCCTAAAATGAGGCGACCAGAACTGCACACAGTACTCCAAATGAGGCCTTACCAAGGTCCTGTACAGCTGCATCATCACCTCACGGCTCTTAAATTCAATCCCTCTGCTAATGAACGCTAACACCCCATATGCCTTCTTCACAGCCCTATCCACTTGAGTTGCAACTTTCAATGATCTATGCACATAGACCCCAAGGTCTCTCTGCTCCTCCACATGCCCAAGAACCCTACCGTTAACCCAGTATTTTGCATTCATGTTTGTCCTTCCAAAATGGACGACCTCACACTTTTCAGGGTTAAACTCCATCTGCCACTTTTCAGCCCAGCACTGCAACCTATCCAAGTCCCTTTGCAGACGACAATAGCCCTCCTCGGTATCCACAACTCCACCAACCTTTGTATCATCTGCAAATTTACTGACCCACCCTTCGACTTCCTCATCCAAGTCGTTAACAAAAATCACAAACAGGAGAGGACCCAGAACTGATCCCTGTGGCACGCCACTGGTAACTGGGCTCCAGGCTGAGTATTTACCATCTAAGACCACTCTCTGCCTTCTATCAGTTAGCCAATTCTTAATCCAACTGGCCACATTCCCCACTATCCCATGCCTCCTGACTTTCTCCATAAGTCTACCATGGGGGACCTTATCAAATGCCTTACTAAAATCCATGTACACCACATCCACTGGTTTACCCTCATCCACTTGCTTGGTCACCTGCTCAAAGAATTCAATCAGGCTTGTGAGGCAAGACCTACCCCTCACAAAACCGTGCTGACTGTCCCGAATCAAGCAGTGTCTTTCCAGATGCTCATAAATCCTATCCCTCAGCACCTTTTCCATCAACTTGCCTACCACCGAAGTAAGACTAACTGGCCTGTAATTCCCAGGGTTGTTCCTATTCCCTTTCTTGAACAGGGGCACAACATTTGCCACCCTCCAATCACCTGGTACCACCCCCGTCAGCAGAGAAGATGAAAAGATCATTGCCAGCGGCTCTGCAATTTCATCCCTTGCTTCCCATAACATCCTTGGATATACCCCGTCAGGCCCGGGAGACTTGTCTATCTTCAAGTTATTCAAAAACCCCAACACATCTTCCCTCCTAACGAGCACTTCCTCGAGCTTACCAGTCTGTTTCACACCGTCCTCTTCAGTAATACACCCCTTCTCATTCGTAAATACCGAAGAGAAGTACTCATTCAAAACCTCACTTATCTCTTCCGGCTCAACACACAGTCTCCCGCTATTGTCCTTGACCGGACCTATGGTCCCCCTAGTCATCCTCATATTTCTGACATACGCGTAAAAGGCCTTGGGGTTTTCTTTTATCCTACCCGCCAAGCATTTTTCATGCCCTCTCTTAGCTCTCCTAATCCCTTTCTTCAGATCCTTCCTGGCCATCTTGTATCCCTCCAGAGCTATGCCTGTGCCCTTTTTCCTCAACTTTATATACGCATCCTTCTTCTTCCTAACAAGACTCTCAACCTCTCTTGTCAACCACGGTTCCCTCACATGACCATCCCTTCCCTGTCTGACAGGGACATGCTTATCAATGGCCCCTACTATCTGCTCCATGAAAAAGTTCCACATTTCGACCGTGCCCTTCCCTGCCAGCATATGCTCCCAACTTATGCTCCTCAGTTCCTGCCTGACAGCATCATATCTACCCTTCCCCCAATTGTAAACCTTGCCCTGTTGCACATACCTATCCTTCTCCATTACCACAGTGAATGCTACAGAATTGTGATCACTATCTCCAAAGTGCTCGCCCACCAACAGCTCTATCACTTGCCCTGGTTCATTACCTAGTACCAAATCCAATATTGCCTCCCCTCTGGTCGGGCAGTCTACATACTGAGTCAGAAAAGCTTCCTGGACATACTGCACAAACACTTCCCCATCCAAACTATTCGATCTAAAGAGTTGCCAATCAATATTTGGGAAGTTGAAATCCCCCATAATTACTACCCTGTGACTTCTGCTCCTTTCCAAAATCTGTTTCCCAATCTGCTCTTCCACCTCCCTGCTGCTATTGGGGGGCCTATAGAAAACTCCCATCAAGGTGACTGCTCCTTTCCTGTTCCTGACCTCAACCCACAGTGCCTCAGTCGGCAGATCCTCCTCGAAAATTCTTTCAGCAGTTGTTACACTATTTCTAACTAACAATGCCACCCCCCCACCTCTTTTACCACCATTCCTAATCTTATGAAAACATCTATAACCAGGTACCTCCAAAAACCATTCCTCCCCCTCACCTATCCACGTTTCAGTGATGGCCACAACATCGTAGTCCCAAGTGCCCATCCACGCCTTCAATTCACTCACCTTATTCCTGATGCTTCTTGCGTTGAAGTATACGCACTTTAACCCTTCTCCGTGCCCATCTGTCCTCTGTGACAGTGCTACCTTCCCCAATACCTCACTACACTCTTTGTCTTTCTGAGTGGACCCACTGGTCCCTGGATTACAAGTCCGGTTCCCATCCCCCTCCCAAACTAGTTTAAACCCTCCCGAACAGTACTAGCAAACCTCCCTCCCAGGATATTGGTGCCCCTCTGGTTCAGATGCAGCCCGTCCTGTTTGAACAGGTCCCATCTTCCCCAGAATACAGTCCAATTATCCAAGAACTGGAAGCCCTCCCTCCTACCCCAGTGAGAGTCAATGCCTGTAGAAGTGTACCCCATTCAGAGTCAGTGCAAGTGGAAGTTTACCCCATTCAGAGTCAGTGCCTGTGGAATTGCACAACAGTGAGAGTCAGTGCCTGTGGAAGATTACCCCATTCAGAGTCAGTGCCTGTGGAAGTGTCCCCCAGTGTGAGTCACTGCCTGTGGAAGTTTACCCCATTCAGATTCAGTACCTGTAGAAGTTTACTCCGTTCAGATTCAGTGCCTGCAGAAGGTTACACCATTCAGAGTCACTGCCTGTGGAAGTTTACCCCATTCAGAGTCAGTACCAGTGGAAGTGTACCCCAGTGAGCGTCAGTGCCTGCATAAGTGTACCCAAGTGAGAGTCAGTGCCTGTAGAAGTGTACCCCAGTTCGAGTCAGTGCCTAAGGAACGGTACCCAAGTGACAGTTAGAGCCTGTGGGACTGCACCTCAGTGCGAGTCAGTGTGGGTTGAATTGTAACCCAGAGAGAGTCAGTGCCGATAGAAGTGTACCCCAGTGAGAGTCTGTACCTGTGGAAGTGTACCCCAGTGAGAGTCAGTCCCTGTAGAAGTGTACCCCTGTGAGAGTCAGTCCCTGTTGAACTGGACCTGAGAGAGTGTCAGTGCCTGTGGAAGTTTACCCCATTCAGAGTTAGTGCCTGTGTAAGAGTACTCCAGTGAGATTCAGTGCCTGTGGAAGTTTACCCCATTCAGAGTCAGTGCCTGTGGAAATGTACCCCAGTGAGAGTCAGTGCCTGTCGACGTTTACACCATTCAGATTCAGTACCTGTAGAAGTTTACACCATTCAGATGAAGTGCCTGTAGAAGTTTACCCCATTCAGTGTCGGTGCCTGTGGAAGTTACCCCATTCAGAGTCAGTACCAGTGGAAGTGTACCCCAGTGAGAGTCAGTGCCTGTGGAAGTTACCCCATTCAGAGTCAGTACCAGTGGAAGTGTACCCCAGTGAGACTCAGTGCCTGCATAAGTGTACCCAAGTGAGAGTCAGTGCCTGTAGAAGTGTACCCCAGTTCGAGTCAGTGCCTAAGGAACGGTACCCAAGTGACAGTTAGAGCCTGTGGGACTGCACCTCAGTGAGAGTCAGTCCCTGTTGAACTGGACCCGAGAGAGTGTCAGTGCCTGTGGAAGTTTACCCCATTCAGAGTTAGTGCCTGTGTAAGAGTACTCCAGTGAGATTCAGTGCCTGTGGAAGTTTACCCCATTCAGAGTCAGTGCCTGTGGAAATGTCCCCCAGTGAGAGTCAGTGCCTGTCGACGTTTACACCATTCAGATTCAGTACCTGTAGAAGTTTACACCATTCAGATGCAGTGCCTGTAGAAGTTTACCCCATTCAGTGTCGGTGCCTGTGGAAGTTACCCCATTCAGAGTCAGTACCTGTGGAAGTGTACCCCACTGAGAGTCATTGCCTGTGGAACTGGAACCAATTCAGAGTCAGTGCCTGTGGAAGTTTACCCATTCAGAGTCAGTGCCTGGGGAAGTTTAACACATTCAGATTCAGTGCCTGTCGAAGTGTCCCTCAGTGAGATTCAGTGCCTGTGGAAGAGTACCCCAGTGTGAGTCATTGCCTCTGGAAGTTTACGCCATTCAGAGTCAGTGCCTGTGGAAGTTTACCCCATTCAGATTCAGTGCCTGTGGCAGTGTACCCCAGTGAGAGTCAGTGCCTGTCGAAGTGTACCCCAGTGAGAGTCAATGCCTGTGGAAGTTTACCCCATTCAGAGTCAGTGCCTGTGGAAGTTTACCCCATTCAGAGTCAGGGCCTGTGGAAGTTTACCCCATTCAGAGTCAGTGCCTGTGGAAGTGTCCACCAGTGAGATTCAGTGCCTGTGGAAGAGTACCCCAGTGTGAGTCATTGCCTCTGGAAGTTTACGCCATTCAGAGTCAGTGCCTGTGGAAGTTTACCCCATTCAGATTCAGTGCCTGTGAAAGTGTACCCCAGTGAGAGCCAGTGCCTGTGGACGGTTACCCCAGTGAGAGTCAGTGCCTGTGGAAGTTTACCCCATTCAGATTCAGAAACTGTAGACGTTTTCCCCATTCATATTCAGTGCCTGGAGAAGTTTACCCCACTCAGAGTCAGTGCCTGTGTAAGTGTACCCCATTCAGAGTCAGTGCCTGAAGAAGTGAAACACAGTGAGAGTCAGTGCCTGTGGAAGTTTACCCCATTCACAGTCAGTGCCTGTGGAAGTGTACCCCAGTGACAGTCAGTGCCTGTGGAAGTGTCCCCCAGTGAGATTCAGTGGCTGGGGAGCGGCTCTCCATTAGGAGTCACTGCCTATAGAAGTGTACCCCACTCAGAATCAGTGCATGTGGAAATGTACCCCAGTGAGAGTCAGTGCCTGCGGAAATGTACCCGAGTGAGAGTCAGGGCCTGCAGAAGTGTACCCAAGTGAGAGTCATTGCCTGTAGAAGTGTACCCAATTGAGAGTCAGTGCCAGTAGAAGTGTACCCAAGTGAGAGTCAGTGCATGTGCTAATGTACCCCAGTGAGAGTCAGTGCCTGTGGAAAGGTACCCCTGTGAGAGTCAGTGCCTGTAGAAGTCTACCCAAGTGAGAGACAGTGCCTGTAGAAGTGTACCCAATTGAGAATCTGTGCCTGTGGAAATGTACACCAGTGAGAGTCAGTCACTGTGGAAATGTACCCCAGTGAGAGTCAATGCCTGTAGAAGTGTACCCCATTCAGAGTCAGTGCAAGTGGAAGTTTACCCCATTCAGAGTCAGTGCCTGTGGAATTGCACAACAGTGAGAGTCAGTTCCGAAGAAGGGTCACTGACCCGAAACGTTAACTCTGCTTCTCTTTCCACAGATGCTGCCAGACCTGCTGAGTGAATCCAGCATTTCTTGTTTTTGTTTGAGTGAGAGTCAGTGCCTGTGGAAGATTACCCCATTCAGAGTCAGTGCCTGTGGAAGTGTCCCCCAGTGTGAGTCACTGCCTGTGGAAGTTTACCCCATTCAGATTCAGTACCTGTAGAAGTTTACTCCATTCAGATTCAGTGCCTGCAGAAGGTTACACCATTCAGAGTCACTGCCTGTGGAAGTTTACCCCATTCAGAGTCAGTACCAGTGGAAGTGTACCCCTGTGAGCGTCAGTGCCTGCATAAGTGTACCCAAGTGAGAGTCAGTGCCTGTAGAAGTGTACCCCAGTTCGAGTCAGTGCCTAAGGAACGGTACCCAAGTGACAGTTAGAGCCTGTGGGACTGCACCTCAGTGCGAGTCAGTGTGGGTTGAATTGTAACCCAGAGAGAGTCAGTGCCGATAGAAGTGTACCCCAGTGAGAGTCTGTACCTGTGGAAGTGTACCCCAGTGAGAGTCAGTCCCTGTAGAAGTGTACCCCTGTGAGAGTCAGTCCCTGTTGAACTGGACCCGAGAGAGTGTCAGTGCCTGTGGAAGTTTACCCCATTCAGAGTTAGTGCCTGTGTAAGAGTACTCCAGTGAGATTCAGTGCCTGTGGAAGTTTACCCCATTCAGAGTCAGTGCCTGTGGAAATGTACCCCAGTGAGAGTCAGTGCCTGTCGACGTTTACACCATTCAGATTCAGTACCTGTAGAAGTTTACACCATTCAGATGAAGTGCCTGTAGAAGTTTACCCCATTCAGTGTCGGTGCCTGTGGAAGTTACCCCATTCAGAGTCAGTACCAGTGGAAGTGTACCCCAGTGAGAGTCAGTGCCTGTGGAAGTTACCCCATTCAGAGTCAGTACCAGTGGAAGTGTACCCCAGTGAGCGTCAGTGCCTGCATAAGTGTACCCAAGTGAGAGTCAGTGCCTGTAGAAGTGTACCCCAGTTCGAGTCAGTGCCTAAGGAACGGTACCCAAGTGACAGTTAGAGCCTGTGGGACTGCACCTCAGTGAGAGTCAGTCCCTGTTGAACTGGACCCGAGAGAGTGTCAGTGCCTGTGGAAGTTTACCCCATTCAGAGTTAGTGCCTGTGTAAGAGTACTCCAGTGAGATTCAGTGCCTGTGGAAGTTTACCCCATTCAGAGTCAGTGCCTGTGGAAATGTACCCCAGTGAGAGTCAGTGCCTGTCGACGTTTACACCATTCAGATTCAGTACCTGTAGAAGTTTACACCATTCAGATGCAGTGCCTGTAGAAGTTTACCCCATTCAGTGTCGGTGCCTGTGGAAGTTACCCCATTCAGAGTCAGTACCTGTGGAAGTGTACCCCACTGAGAGTCATTGCCTGTGGAACTGGAACCAATTCAGAGTCAGTGCCTGTGGAAGTTTACCCATTCAGAGTCAGTGCCTGGGGAAGTTTAACACATTCAGATTCAGTGCCTGTCGAAGTGTCCCTCAGTGAGATTCAGTGCCTGTGGAAGAGTACCCCAGTGTGAGTCATTGCCTCTGGAAGTTTACGCCATTCAGAGTCAGTGCCTGTGGAAGTTTACCCCATTCAGATTCAGTGCCTGTGAATGTGTACCCCAGTGAGAGCCAGTGCCTGTGGACGGTTCCCCCAGTGAGAGTCATTGCCTCTAGAAGTTTACGCCATTCAGAGTCAGTGCCTGTGGAAGTTTACCCCATTCAGATTCAGTGCCTGTGGAAGAGTACCCCAGTGTGAGTCATTGCCTCTGGAAGTTTACCCCATTCAGAGTCAGTGCCTGTGGAAGTTTACCCCATTCAGATTCAGTGCCTGTGAAAGTGTACCCCAGTGAGAGCCAGTGCCTGTGGACGGTTACCCCAGTGAGAGTCATTGCCTGTGGAAGTGCACTCCAGTGAGAGACAGTGCCTGTGGAAGTTTACCCCATTCAGATTCAGTGCCTGTGGAAGTTTACCCCATTCAGATTCAGTGCCTGTGAAAGTGTACCCCAGTGAGAGTCAGTGCCTGTGGAAGTGTACCCCAGTGAGAGTCAGTGCCTGTGGAAGTTCACCCCATTCAGGAGATAACAAAGGAGCAGGTGCAGATTGGACCAGGCCTGATCGCTGACCAAAAGTTCCCGGAGAAAAGGCAAACAATATGTTAATGGTGTGTTGAAAGACAAAGCAATATTGTTTGCCTTTTCTCCTTGACCTTTTGGTCAGCTATGTGGCCTGGTCCAATCTTCACCTTCTCCTTTGTTATCTCCTGCCCCACCCCCACCTCACTTGTTTATAATCTGTGACTTTTCTAATATTTGTCAGTTCCGAAGAAGGGTCTCTGACCCGAAACGTTAACTCTGCTTCTCCTTCCACAGATGCTGCCAGACCTGCTGAATGATTCCAGCATTTCTTGATTTTGTTTCAGATTTCCAGCATCCGCAGTATTTTGCTTTTATTTCAGTGCCTGTGGAAGTTAACCCCATTCAGAGTCAGTGGATGTGGAAGTGTCCCCCAGTGAGAATCAGTGCCTGTGGAAGTTTACCCCATTCAGATTCAGTGCCTGTGGCAGTGTACCCCAGTGAGAGTCAGTGCCTGTGGAAGTTTACCCCATTCAGAGTCAGTGCCTGTGGAAGTGTACCCCAGTGAGAGTCAGTGCCTGTGGAAGTTTACCCCATTCAGAGTCAGTGCCTGTGGAATTGCACCCCAGTGAGAGTCAGTGCCTGTGGAAGTTACCCCATTCAGAGTCAGTGCCTGTGGAAGTGTCCCCCAGTGTGAGTCAGTGCCTGTGGAAGTTTACCCCATTCAGATTCAGTACCTGTAGAAGTTTTCCCCATTCAGATTCAGTACCAGTGGAAGTGTACCCCAGTGAGCGTCAGTGCCTGTATAAGTGTACCCAAGTGAGAGTCAGTGCCTGGAGAAGTGTACCACAGTTCGCGTCTGTGCCTAGAGAACGGTACCCAAGTGACAGTTAGAGGCTGTGGGACTGCACCCCAGTGCGAGACAGTGTGGGTTGAATTGTAACCCAGAGAGAGTCAGTGCCGATAGAAGTGTACCCCAGTGAGAGTCTGTACCTGTGGAGGTGTACCCCAGTGAGAGTCAGTCCCTGTAGAAGTGTACCCCTGTGAGAGTCAGTCCCTGTTGAACTGGACCCGAGAGAGTGTCAGTGCCTGTGGAAGTTTACTCCATTCAGAGTCAGTGCCTGTGTAAGAGTACTCCAGTGAGATTCAGTGCCTGTGGAAGTTTACCCCATTCAGAGTCAGTGCCTGTGGAAATGTACACCCCAGTGAGAGACAGTGCCTGTGGAAGTGTACCCCACTGAGAGTCATTGCCTGTGGAACTGTAACCAATTCAGAGTCAGTGCCTGTGGAAGTTTACCCATTCAGAGTCAGTGCCTGGGGAAGTTTAACACATTCAGATTCAGTGCCTGTGGAAGTGTACCCCAGTGAGAGTCAATGCCTGTGGATGTTTACCACTTTCAGAGTCCGTGCATGTGGAAGTGTACACCAAAGAGAGTCTTTGCCTGTGGAAGCTGACCCCATTCAGTGTCATTGCCTGTGGAAGTGCATCCCAGTGAGGGTCAGTGCCTGTGGATGTTTACCCCATTCAGAGTCAGTGCCTGTGGAAGTGTCCCCCAGTGAGATTCAGTGCCTGTGGAAGAGTGCTCCAGTGTGAGTCATTGCCTCTGGAAGTTTAAGCCATTCAGAGTCAGTGCCTGTGGAAGTTTACCCCATTCAGATTCAGTGCCTGTGGAAGTGTACCCCAGTGAGAGTCATTGCCTCTAGAAGTTTACGCCATTCAGAATCAGTGCCTGTGGAAGTTTACCCCATTCAGATTCAGTACCTGTAGAAGTTTACCCCATTCAGATTCAGTGCCTGTGGAAGTGTACCCCATTCAGTCAGTGCCTGTGGAAGTTTACCCCATTCAGAGTCAGTGCCTGTGGAAGTGTACCCCAGTGAGAGTAAGTGCCTGTGGAAGTTTACCCCATTTAGAGTCAGTGCCTGTGGAAGTTTACCCCAGTGAGAGTCAGTGCCTGTGGAAGTTTACCCCATTCAGCTTCAGTCCCAGTAGAGGTTTACACCATTCAGATTCAGTGCCTGTAGAAGTGTACCCCAGTGAGATTCAGTGCCAGTGGAAATGTATCCCTGTGAGAGTCAGTGCCTGTGGAAATGCACTCCAGTGAGAGTCAGAGACTGCAGAAGTGTACCCAAGTGAGAGTCAATGCCTGCAGAAGTGTTCCCAAGTGAGAGTCAGTGCCTGTGGAAATGTACCCCAGTGAGAGTCAGTGCCTGTTGAAGTGTACCCAAGTGAGATTCAGTGCCTGTGGAAGATTTCCCCATTCAGATTCAGTGCCTGTGGATGTGTCCTCCAGTGAGAGTCAGTGCCTGTGGATGTTTACCCCATTCAGATTCAGTACCTGTAGAAGTTTACCCCATTCAGATGCAGTGCCTGTAGAAGTTTACCCCATTCAGAGACAGTGCCTGTGGAAGTTACCCCATTCAGAGTCAGTACCTGTGGAAGTGTACCCCAGTGAGAGTCAGTGCCTTTGGAAGTTTACCCCATACAGAGTCAGTGCCTGGGGAATTTTAACACATTCAGATTCAGTGCCTGTGGAAGTGTACCCCAGTGAGAGTCAATGCCTGTGGATGTTTACCCCATTCAGAGTCAGTGCATGTGGAAGTGTACACAAAAGAGAGTCTTTGACTGTGGAAGTTGACCCCATTCAGTGTCATTGCCTGTGGAAGTGCATCCCAGTGAGGGTCAGTGCCGGTGGAAGTTTACCCCATTCAGAGTCAGTGCCTGTGCAAGTGACCCCCAGTGAGAGCCAGTGCCTGTGGACGTTTACCCCAGTGAGAGTCATTGCCTCTAGAAGTTTACGCCATTCAGAATCAGTGCCTGTGGAAGTTTACCCCATTCAGATTCAGTGCCTGTGGCAGTGTACCCCAGTGAGAGCCAGTGCCTGTGGAAGTTTACCCCATTCAGAGTCAGTGCCAGTGGAAGTGTACCCCAGTGAGAGTCAGTGCCTGTGGAAGTTTACCCCATTCAGATTCAGTACCTGTAGAACTTTACCCCATTCCGTTTCAGTGCGTGTGGAAGTGTACCCCATTCAGTCAGTGCCTGTGGAAGTTTACCCCATTCAGAGTCAGTGCCTGTGGAATTGTACCCCAGTGAGAGTCAGTGCCTGTGTAATTTTACCCCATTTAGAGTCAGTGCCTGAGGAAGTTTACCCCATTCAGCTTCAGTCCCTGTAGAAGTTTACACCATTCAGATTCAGTGCCTGTAGAAGTGTACCCCAGTGAGATTCAGTGCCAGTGGAAATGTATCCCTGTGAGAGTCAGTGCCTGTGGAAATGTACTCCAGTGAGAGTCAGAGGCTGCAGAAGTGTACCCAAGTGAGAGTCAATGCCGGCAGAAGTTTGCCCCATTCAGAGTCAGTGCCTGTGGAAATGTACCCCAGTGAGAGTCAGTGCCTGTGGAAGTTTACCCCATTCAGTGCCAGTGCCTGTGGAATTGCACCCCAGTGAGAGTCAGTGCCTGTGGAAGTGTACCCCATTCAGATTCAGTACCTGTAGAAGTTTACCCCATTCAGAGTCAGTGCCTGTGGAAGTTTACCCCATTCAGATTCAGTACCTGTAGAAGTTTACCCCATTCAGATTCAGTTCCTGCAGAAGTTTACACCATTCAGAGTCACTGCCTGTGGAGGTTTTCCCCATCCAAATTCAGTACCTGTGGAAGTGTACCCCAGTGAGCGTCAGTGCCTGTATAAGTGTACCCAAGTGACAGTCAGTGCCTGTAGAAGTGTACCCCAGTTCGAGTAAGTGCCTAGGGAACGGTACCCAAGTGACAGTTAGAGCCTGTGGGACTGCATCCCAGTGCGAGACAGTGTGGGTTGAATTGTAACCCAGAGAGAGTCAGTGCCGATAAAAGTGTACCCCAGTGAGAGTCTGTACCTGTGGAGGTGTACCCCTGTGAGAGTCAGTCCCTGTTGAACTGGACCCGAGAGAGTGTCAGTGCCTGTGGAAGTTTACTCCATTCAGAGTCAGTGCCTGTGTAAGAGTACTCCAGTGAGATTCAGTGCCTGTGGAAGTTTACCCCATTCAGAGTCAGTGCCTGTGGAAATGTACCCCAGTGAGAGACAGTGCCAGTGGAAGTGTACCCCACTGAGAGTCATTGCCTGTGGAACTGTCACCAATTCAGAGTCAGTGCCTGTGGAAGATTACCCATTCAGAGTCAGTGCCTGGGGAAGTTTAACACATTCAGATTCAGTGCCTGTGGAAGTGTACCCCAGTGAGAGTCAATTCCTGTGGATGTTTACCACATTCAGAGTCCGTGCATGTGGAAGTGTACACCAAAGAGAGTCTTTGCCTGTGGAAGTTGACCCCATTCAGTGTCATTGCCTGTGGAAGTGCATCCCAGTGAGGGTCAGTGCCTGTGGATGTTTCCCCCATTCAGAGTCAGTGCCTGTGGAAGTGTCCCCCAGTGAGATTCAGTGCCTGTGGAAGAGTACTCCAGTGTGAGTCATTGCCTCTGGAAGTTTAAGCCATTCAGAGTCAGTGCCTGTGGAGGTTTACTCCATTCAGATTCAGTGCCTGTGGAAGTGTACCGCAGTGAAAGCCAGTGCCTGTGGACGTTTACCCCAGTGAGAGTCATTGCCTCTAGAAGTTTACGCCATTCAGATTCAGTGCCTGTGGAAGTTTACCCCATTCAGATTCAGTGCCTGTGGCAGTGTACCCCAGTGAGAGTCAGTTCCTGTGGAAGTTTACCCCATTCAGAGTCAGTGCCTGTGGAAGTGTACCCCAGTGAGAGTCAGTGCCTGTGGAAGTTTACCTCATTCAGATTCAGTACCTGTAGAAGTTTACCACATTCAGATTCAGTGCCTGTGGAAGTGTACCCCATTCAGTCAGTGCCTGTGGAAGTGTCCCCCAGTGTGAGTCAGTGCCTGTGGAAGTGTACCCCAGTGAGAGTCAGTGCCTGTGGAGGTTTACCCCATTTAGAGTCAGTGCCTGTGGAAGTTTACCCCAGTGAGAGTCAGTGCCTGTGGAAGTTTACCCCATTCAGCTTCAGTCCCTGTAGAGGTTTACACCATTCAGATTCAGTGCCTGTAGAAGTGTACCCCAGTGAGATTCAGTGCCAGTGGAAATGTATCCCTGTGAGAGTCAGTGCCTGTGGAAATGCACTCCAGTGAGAGTCAGAGGCGGCAGAAGTGTACCCAAGTGAGAGTCAATGCCTGCAGAAGTGTACCCAAGTGAGAGTCAGTGCCTGTGGAAATGTACCCCAGTGAGAGTCAGTGCCTGTTGAAGTGTACCCAAGTGAGATTCAGTGCCTGTGGAAGATTTCCCCATTCAGATTCAGTGCCTGTGGATGTGTCCTCCAGTGAGAGTCAGTGCCTGTGGATGTTTACCCCATTCAGATTCAGTACCTGTAGAAGTTTACCCCATTCAGATGCAGTGCCTGTAGAAGTTTCCCCCATTCAGAGACAGTGCCTGTGGAAGTTACCCCTTTCAGAGTCAGTACCTGTGGAATTGTACCCCAGTGAGAGTCAGTGCCTTTGGAAGTTTACCCCTTACAGAGTCAGTGCCTGGGGAAGTTTAACACATTCAGATTCAGTGCCTGTGGAAGTGTACCCCAGTGAGAGTCAATGCCTGTGGATGTTTACCCCATTCAGAGTCAGTGCATGTGGAAGTGTACACCAAAGAGAGTCTTTGACTGTGGAAGTTGACCCCATTCAGTGTCATTGCCTGTGGAAGTGCATCCCAGTGACGGTCAGTGCCTGTGGAAGTTTACCCCATTCAGAGTCAGTGCCAGTGGAAGTGACCCCCAGTGAGATTCAGTGCCTGTGGAAGAGTACCCCAGTGTTAGTCATTGCCTCTGGAAGTTTACCCCATTCAGAGTCAGTGCCAGTGGAAGTGACCCCCAGTGAGATTCAGTGCCTGTGGAAGAGTACCCCAGTGTTAGTCATTGCCTCTGGAAGTTTACGCCATTCAGAGTCAGTGCCTGTGGAAGTTTACCACATTCAGATTCAGTGCCTGTGGAAGTGTACCCCAGTGACAGTCAGTGCCTGTGGAAGTGTACCCCAGTGAGAGCCAGTGCCTGTGGACGTTTACCCCAGTGAGAGTCATTGCCTCTAGAAGTTTACGCCATTCAGAATCAGTGCCTGTGGAAGTTTACCCCATTCAGATTCAGTGCCTGTGGCAGTGTACCCCAGTGAGAGTCAGTGCCTGTGGAAGTTTACCCCATTCAGAGTCAGTGCCTGTGGAAGTGTACCCCAGTGAGAGTCAGTGCCTGTGGAAGTTTACCCCATTCAGATCCAGTACCTGTAGAAGTTTACCCCATTCAGTTTCAGTGCGTGTGGAAGTGTACCCCATTCATTCAGTGCCTGTGGAAGTTTACCCCATTCAGAGTCAGTGCCTGTGGAATTGTACCTCAGTGAGAGTCAGTGCCTGTGGAATTTTACCCCATTTGGAGTCAGTCCCTGTAGAAGTTTACACCATTCAGATTCAGTGCCTGTAGAAGTGTACCCCAGTGAGATTCAGTGCCAGTGGAAATGTATCCCTGTGAGAGTCAGTGCCTGTGGAAATGTACTCCAGTGAGAGTCAGAGGCTGCAGAAGTGTACCCAAGTGAGAGTCAATGCCTGCAGAAGTGTACCCAAGTGAGAGTCAGTGCCTGTGGAAATGTACCCCAGTGAGAGTCAGTGCCTGTGGAAGTTTACCCCATTCAGATTCAGTACCTGTAGAAGTTTACCCCATTCAGGTGCAGTGCCTGGAGAAGTTTACCCCATTCAGAGTCAGTGCCTGTGGAAGTTAACCCATTCAGAGTCTGTACCTGTGGAAGTGTACCCCAGTGAGAGACAGTGCCTTTGGAAGTTTACCCCATACAGAGTCAGTGCCTGTGGAAGTGTACCCCAGTGAGAGTCAGTGCCTGTGGAAGTTTACCCCATTCAGATTCAGAAACTGTGGACGTTTTCCCCATTCATATTCAGTGCCTGGAGAAGTTTACCCCACTCAGAGTCAGTGCCTGTGTAAGTGTACCCCATTCAGAGTCAGTGCCTGTGGAAGTGAAACACAGTGAGAGTCAGTGCCTGTGGAAGTTTACCCCATTCACAGTCAGTGCCTGTGGAAGTGTACCCCAGTGACAGTCAGTGCCTGTGGAAGTGTCCCCCAGTGAGATTCAGTGGCTGGGGAGCGGCTCTCCATTAGGAGTCACTGCCTATAGAAGTTTACCCCACTCAGAATCAGTGCACGTGGAAATGTACCCCAGTGAGAGTCAGTGCCTGCGGAAATGTACCCGAGTGAGAGTCAGGGCCTGCAGAAGTGTACCCAAGTGAGAGTCATTGCCTGTAGAAGTGTACCCAATTGAGAGTCAGTGCCAGTAGAAGTGTACCCAAGTGAGAGTCAGTGCATGTGCTAATGTACCCCAGTGAGAGTCAGTGCCTGTGGAAAGGTACCCCTGTGAGAGTCAGTGCCTGTAGAAGTCTACCCAAGTGAGAGACAGTGCCTGTAGAAGTGTACCCAATTGAGAATCTGTGCCTGTGGAAATGTACACCAGTGAGAGTCAGTCACTGTGGAAATGTACCCCAGTGAGAGTCAATGCCTGTAGAAGTGTACCCCATTCAGAGTCAGTGCAAGTGGAAGTTTACCCCATTCAGAGTCAGTGCCTGTGGAATTGCACAACAGTGAGAGTCAGTGCCTGTGGAAGATTACCCCATTCAGAGTCAGTGCCTGTGGAAGTGTCCCCCAGTGTGAGTCACTGCCTGTGGAAGTTTACCCCATTCAGATTCAGTACCTGTCGAAGTTTACTCCATTCAGATTCAGTGCCTGCAGAAGGTTACACCATTCAGAGTCACTGCCTGTGGAAGTTTACCCCATTCAGAGTCAGTACCAGTGGAAGTGTACCCCAGTGAGCGTCAGTGCCTGCATAAGTGTACCCAAGTGAGAGTCAGTGCCTGTAGAAGTGTACCCCAGTTCGAGTCAGTGCCTAAGGAACGGTACCCAAGTGACAGTTAGAGCCTGTGGGACTGCACCTCAGTGCGAGTCAGTGTGGGTTGAATTGTAACCCAGAGAGAGTCAGTGCCGATAGAAGTGTACCCCAGTGAGAGTCTGTACCTGTGGAAGTGTACTCCAGTGAGAGTCAGTCCCTGTAGAAGTGTACCCCTGTGAGAGTCAGTCCCTGTTGAACTGGACCTGAGAGAGTGTCAGTGCCTGTGGAAGTTTACCCCATTCAGAGTTAGTGCCTGTGTAAGAGTACTCCAGTGAGATTCAGTGCCTGTGGAAGTTTACCCCATTCAGAGTCAGTGCCTGTGGAAATGTACCCCAGTGAGAGTCAGTGCCTGTCGACGTTTACACCATTCAGATTCAGTACCTGTAGAAGTTTACACCATTCAGATGAAGTGCCTGTAGAAGTTTACCCCATTCAGTGTCGGTGCCTGTGGAAGTTACCCCATTCAGAGTCAGTACCAGTGGAAGTGTACCCCAGTGAGAGTCAGTGCCTGTGGAAGTTACCCCATTCAGAGTCAGTACCAGTGGAAGTGTACCCCAGTGAGCGTCAGTGCCTGCATAAGTGTACCCAAGTGAGAGTCAGTGCCTGTAGAAGTGTACCCCAGTTCGAGTCAGTGCCTAAGGAACGGTACCCAAGTAACAGTTAGAGCCTGTGGGACTGCACCTCAGTGAGAGTCAGTCCCTGTTGAACTGGACCCGAGAGAGTGTCAGTGCCTGTGGAAGTTTACCCCATTCAGAGTTAGTGCCTGTGTAAGAGTACTCCAGTGAGATTCAGTGCCTGTGGAAGTTTACCCCATTCAGAGTCAGTGCCTGTGGAAATGTACCCCAGTGAGAGTCAGTGCCTGTCGACGTTTACACCATTCAGATTCAGTACCTGTAGAAGTTTACACCATTCAGATGCAGTGCCTGTAGAAGTTTACCCCATTCAGTGTCGGTGCCTGTGGAAGTTACCCCATTCAGAGTCAGTACCTGTGGAAGTGTACCCCACTGAGAGTCATTGCCTGTGGAACTGGAACCAATTCAGAGTCAGTGCCTGTGGAAGTTTACCCATTCAGAGTCAGTGCCTGGGGAAGTTTAACACATTCAGATTCAGTGCCTGTCGAAGTGTCCCTCAGTGAGATTCAGTGCCTGTGGAAGAGTACCCCAGTGTGAGTCATTGCCTCTGGAAGTTTACCCCATTCAGATTCAGTGCCTGTGGAAGTTTACCCCATTCAGAGTCAGTGCCTGTGGAAGTGTCCACCAGTGAGATTCAGTGCCTGTGGAAGAGTACCCCAGTGTGAGTCATTGCCTCTGGAAGTTTACGCCATTCAGAGTCAGTGCCTGTGGAAGTTTACCCCATTCAGATTCAGTGCCTGTGAAAGTGTACCCCAGTGAGAGCCAGTGCCTGTGGACGGTTACCCCAGTGAGAGTCATTGCCTGTGGAAGTGCACTCCAGTGAGAGACAGTGCCTGTGGAAGTTTACCCCATTCAGAGTCAGTGCCTGTGGAAGTTTACCCCATTCAGATTCAGTGCCTGTGAAAGTGTACCCCAGTGAGAGCCAGTGCCTGTGGACGGTTACCCCAGTGAGAGTCAGTGCCTGTGGAAGTGTACCCCAGTGAGAGTCAGTGCCTGTGGAAGTTCACCCCATTCAGGAGATAACAAAGGAGCAGGTGCAGATTGGACCAGGCCTGATCGCTGACCAAAAGTTCACGGAGAAAAGGCAAACAATATGTTAATGGTGTGTTGAAAGACAAAGCAATATTGTTTGCCTTTTCTCCTTGACCTTTTGGTCTGCTATGTGGCCTGGTCCAATCTTCACCTTCTCCTTTGTTATCTCCTGCCCCACCCCCACCTCACTTGTTTATAATCTGTGACTTTTCTAATATTTGTCAGTTCCGAAGAAGGGTCTCTGACCCGAAACGTTAACTCTGCTTCTCCTTCCACAGATGCTGCCAGACCTGCTGAATGATTCCAGCATTTCTTGATTTTGTTTCAGATTTCCAGCATCCGCAGTATTTTGCTTTTATTTCAGTGCCTGTGGAAGTTAACCCCATTCAGAGTCAGTGGATGTGGAAGTGTCCCCCATTCAGAGTCAGTACCTGTGGATGTTTACGCCATTCAGATTCAGTGCCTGTGGAAGTGTACCCCAGTGAGAGTCAGTGCCTGTGGATGTTTGCCCCATTCAGAGTCAGTGCCTGTGGAAGTGCCCCCCAGTGAGAGTCAGGGCCTGTGGAAGTTTACCCCTTTCAGAATCAGTGCCTGTGGAAGTGTCCTCCAGTGTGAGTCAGTGCCTGTGGAAGTTTCCCCCTTTCAGAGTCAGTGCCTGTGGAAGTGTCCCCCAGTGTGAGTCAGTGCCTGTGGAAGTTTACCCATGCAGATTCAGTACCTGTAGAAGTTTACCCCATTCTGATTCAGGGTCTGTAGAAGATTACCCCTTTCAGAGTCTGTGCCTGTGGACGTTTACCCCATTCCGTGTCAGTACCTGTGGAAGTGTACCCCAGTCAGAGTCATTGCCTGTGGAAGTGCACTCCAGTGAGAGACAGTGCCTGTGGAAGTTTACCCCATTCAGAGTCAGTGCCTGTGGAAGTTTACCCCATTCAGATTCAGTCCCTGTCGACGTTTACACCATTCAGATTCAGTACCTGTAGAAGTTTACACCATTCAGATGCAGTGCCTGTAGAAGTTTACCCCATTCAGTGTCGGTGCCTGTGGAAGTTACCCCATTCAGAGTCAGTACCTGTGGAAGTGTACCCCAGTGAGAGTCAGTGCCTGTGGAAGTTAACCCCATTCAGATTTAGAAACTGTAGACGTTTTCCCCATTCATATTCAGTGCCTGGAGATGTTTACCCCATTCAGAGTCAGTGCCTGTGTAAGTGTAACCAATTCAGAGTCAGTGCCTGTGGAAGTGTAACACAGTGAGAGTCAGTGCCTGTGGAAGTTTACCCCATTCAGATTCATTGCCTGTGGATGTGTCCCCCAGTGAGAGTCAGTGCCTGTGGAAGTTTACCCCATTCAGATTCAGTACCTGTAGAAGTTTACCCCATTCAGATTCAGTGCCTGCAGAAGTTTACACCATTCAGAGTCACTGCCTGTGGAAGTTTACCCCATTCAGAGTCAGTACCTGTGGAAGTGTACCCCAGTGAGCGTCAGTGCCTGTATAAGTGTACCCAAGTGAGAGTCAGTGCCTGTAGAAGTGTACCCCAGTTCGAGTCAGTGCCCAGGGAACGGTACCCAAGTCACAGTTGGAGCCTGTGGGACTGCACCCCAGTGCGAGTCAGTGTGGGTTGAATTGTAACCCAGAGAGATTCATTGCCTGTGGAAGTGTCCCCCAGTGAGATTCAGTGCCTGTGGAAAAGTACCCCAGTGTGAGTCATTGCCTCTGGAAGTTTATGCCATTCAGAGTCAGTGCCTGTGGAAGTTTACCCCATTCAGATTCAGTGCCTGTGGAAGTGTACCCCAGTGAGAGCCAGTGCCTGTGGATGTTTACCCCAGTGAGAGTCATTGCCTCCAGAAGTTTACGCCATTCAGAATCAGTGCCTGTGGAAGTTTACCCCATTCAGATTCAGTGCCTGTGGAAGTGTACCTGATTCAGACTCAGTGCCTGTGGAAGTTTACCCCATTCAGAGTCAGTGCCTGTGGAAGTGTACCCCAGTGAGAGTCAGTGCCTGTGGAATTTTAGCCCATTCAGATTCAGTGCCTGTGGAAATGTACCCCAGTGCGTGTCATTGCCTGTGGAAGTTTATCCCATTCAGAGTCAGTGCCTGTGGAAGTGTGCCCCAGTGAGAGTCAGTGCCTGTGGAGGTTTACCCCATTCAGAGTCAGTGCCTGTGGAAGTGCACCCAAGTGAGGGTCAGTGCCTGTGGAACAAAGACAAGAAATGCTGGAATCACTCAGCAGGTCTGGCAGCATCTTTGGAAAGAGAAGCAGAGTTTGCGTTTCGGGTCAGTGACCCTTCTTCGGATCTGACAAATATTAGAAAAGTCACAGATTATTAACAAGTGAGGTGGGGGTGGGGCAAGAGATAACAAAGGAGCAGGTGCAGATTGGACCAGGCCTCACAGCTGACCAAAAGTTCATGGAGAAAAGGCAAACAATATGTTAATGGTGTGTTGAAAGACAAAGCAATATTGTTTGCCTTTTCTCCATGACCTTTTGGTCTGCTATGTGGCCTGGTCCAATCTGCACCTTCTCCTTTGTTATCTCCTGCCCCACCCCCACCTCACTTGTTTATAATCTGTGACTTTTCTAATATTTGTCAGTTCCGAAGAAGGGTCACTGACCCGAAACGTTAACTCTGCTTCTCTTTCCACAGATGCTGCCAGACCTGCTGAGTGATTCCAGCATTTCTTGTTTTTGTTTCAGATTTCCAGCATCCGCAGTATTTTGCTTTTATCTCAGTGCCTGTGGAAGTTAACCCCATTCAGAGTCAGTGCCTGTGGAAGTGTCCCCCATTGGGAGTCAGTGCCTGTGGAAGTGTCCCCCAGTGGGAGTCAGTGCCTGTGGAAGTGTACCCCAGTGAGAGTCATTGTCTCTGGAAGTTTACCCCATTCAGAGTCAGTACCTGTGGATGTTTACGCCATTCAGATTCAGTGCCTGTGGAAGTGTACCCCAGTGAGAGTCAGTGCCTGTGGAAGTTTGCCCCATTCAGAGTCAGTGCCTGTGGAAGTGCACCCCAGTGAGAGTCAGGGCCGGTGGAAGTTTGCCCCTTTCAGAGTCAGTGCCTGTGGAAGTGTCCCCCAGTGGGAGTCAGTGCCTGTGGAAGTTTGCCCCATTCAGAGTCAGTGCCTGTGGAAGTGCACCCCAGTGAGAGTCAGGGCCGGTGGAAGTTTGCCCCTTTCAGAGTCAGTGCCTGTGGAAGTGTCCCCCAGTGAGAGTCAGTGCCTGTGGATGTTTACCCCAGTGAGAGTCAGTGCCTGTGGAAGTTTAACCCATTCAGAGTCACTGCCTGTGGACGTTTACCCCATTCAGTGTCAGTAACTGTGGAAGTGTACCCCAGTGAGAGTCAGTGCCTGTGGAAGTTTACCCCAGTGAGAGTCAGTGCCTGTGGAAGTTTAACCCATTCAGAGTCAGTGCCTGTGGAAGTTTACCCCAGTGAGAGTCAGTGCCTGTGGAAGTTTAACCCATTCAGAGTCTTTGCCTGTGGAAGTGTCCCCCAGTGGGAGTCAGTGCCTGTGGAAGTGTACCCCAGTGAGAGTCATTGTCTCTGGAAGTTTACCCCATTCAGAGTCCGTGCCTGTGGAAGTGCACCCCAGTGAGAGTCAGGGCCGGTGGAAGTTTGCCCCTTTCAGAGTCAGTGCCTGTGGAAGTGTCCCCCAGTGGGAGTCAGTGCCTGTGGAAGTTTACCCCATGCAGATTCAGTACCTGTAGAAGTTTACCCCATTCTGATTCAGTGTCTGTAGAAGATTACCCCTTTCAGAGTCAGTGCCTGTGGAAGTTTACCCCATTCAGTGTCAGTACCTGTGGAAGTGTACCCCAGTGAGAGTCATTGCCTGTGGAAGTGCACTCCAGTGAGAGACAGTGCCTGTGGAAGTTTACCCCATTCAGAGTCAGTGCCTGTGGAAGTTTACCCCATTCAGATTCAGTACCTGTCGACGTTTACACCATTCAGATTCAGTACCTGTAGAAGTTTACACCATTCAGATGCAGTGCCTGTAGAAGTTTACCCCATTCAGTGTCGGTGCCTGTGGAAGTTACCCCATTCAGAGTCAGTACCTGTGGAAGTGTAACACAGTGAGAGTCAGTGCCTGTGGAAGTTTACCCCATTCAGATTCATTGCCTGTGGATGTGTCCCCCAGTGAGAGTCAGTGCCTGTGGAAGTTTACCCCATTCAGATTCATTGCCTGTGGAAGTGTACCCCAGTGAGAGTCAGTGCCTGTGGAAGTTAACCCCATTCAGATTTAGAAACTGTAGACGTTTTCCCCATTCATATTCAGTGCCTGGAGATGTTTACCCCATTCAGAGTCAGTGCCTGTGTAAGTGTACCCCATTCAGAGTCAGTGCCTGTGGAAGTGTAACACAGTGAGAGTCAGTGCCTGTGGAAGTTTACCCCATTCAGATTCAGTACCTTTAGAAGTTTACCCCATTCAGATGCAGTGCCTGTAGAAGTTTACCCCATTCAGTTTCGGTGCTTGTGGAAGTTACCCCATTCAGATTCAGAAACTGTAGACGTTTTGCCCATTCATATTCAGTGCCTGGATAAGTTTACCCCATTCAGACTCAGTGCCTGTGTAAGTGTACCCCATTCAGAGTCAGTGCCTGTGGAAGTGTTAAACAGTGAGAGTCAGTGCTTGTGGAAGTATACCCCATTCAGAGTCACTGCCTGTGGAAGTGTGCCCCAGTGACAGTCAGTGCCTGTGGAAGTGTACCCCAGTGAGATTCAGTGGCTGGGGAGCGGCTCTCCATTCAGAGTCACTGCCTATAGAAGTGTACCCCACTCAGAGTCAGTGCATGTGGAAATGTACCCCAGTGAGAGTCAGTGCCTGTGGAAATGTTCCCGAGTGAGAGTCAGGGCCTGTAGAAGTGTACCCAAGTGAGAGTCAGTGCCTGTAGAAGTGTACCCAATTGAGAGTCAGTGCCAGTAGTAGAGTACACAAGTGAGAGTCAGTGCATGTGGTAATGTACCCCAGTGAGAGTCAGTGCCTGTGGAAGTGTAATCAAGTGAGAGACAGTGCCTGTAGAAGTGCATCCAATTGAGAATCTGTGCCTGTGGAAATGTACACCATTGAGAGTCAGTCACTGTGGAAATGTACTCCAGTGAGATTCAATGCCTGTAGAAGTGTACCCCATTCAGAGTCAGTGCAAGTGGAAGTTTACCCCATTCAGAGTCAGTGCCTGTGGAATTGCACAACAGTGAGAGTCAGTGCCTGTGGAAGATTACCCCAATCAGATTCAGTGCCTGTGGAAGTGTCCCCCAGTGAGAGTCATTGTCTCTGGAAGTTTTCCCCATTCAGAGACAGTACCTGTGGATGTTTACGCCATTCAGATTCAGTGCCTGTGGAAGTTACCCCATTCAGAGTCAGTACCAGTGGAAGTGTACCCCAGTGAGCGTCAGTGCCTGCATAAGTGTACCCAAGTGAGAGTCAGTGCCTGTAGAAGTGTACCCCAGTTCGTGTCAGTGCCTAAGGAACGGTACCCAAGTGACAGTTAGAGCCTGTGGGACTGCACCTCAGTGAGAGTCAGTACCTGTTGAACTGGACCCGAGAGAGTGTCAGTGCCTGTGGAAGTTTACCCCATTCAGAGTGAGTGCCTGTGTAAGAGTACTCCAGTGAGATTCAGTGCCTGTGGAAGTTTACCCCATTCAGAGTCAGTGCCTGTGGAAGTGTACCCCAGTGAGAGTCAGTGCCTGTCGACGTTTACACCATTCAGATTCAGTACCTGTAGAAGTTTACACCATTCAGATGCAGTGCCTGTAGAGGTTTACCCCATTCAGTGTCGGTGCCTGTGGAAGTTACCCCATTCAGAGTCAGTACCTGTGGAAGTGTACCCCACTGAGAGTCATTGCCTGTGGAACTGGAACCAATTCAGAGTCAGTGCCTGTGGAAGTTTACCCATTCAGAGTCAGTGCCTGGGGAAGTTTAACACATTCAGATTCAGTGCCTGTCAAAGTGTCCCTCAGTGAGATTCAGTGCCTGTGGAAGAGTACCCCAGTGTGAGACATTGCCTCTGGAAGTTTACGCCATTCAGAGTCAGTGCCTGTGGAAGTTAACCCCATTCAGATTTAGAAACTGTAGACGTTTTCCCCATTCAGACTCAGTGCCTGTGGACGTTTACCCCATTCAGGAGATAACAAAGGAGCAGGTGCAGATTGGACCAGGCCTGATCGCTGTCCAAAAGTTCACGGAGAAAAGGCATACAATATGTTAATAGTGTGTTGAAAGACAAAGCAATATTGTTTGCCTTTTCTCCTTGACCTTTTGGTCAGCTATGTGGCCTGGTCCAATCTTCACCTTCTCCTTTGTTATCTCCTGCCCCACCCCCACCTCACTTGTTTATAATCTGTGACTTTTCTAATATTTGTCAGTTCCGAAGAGGGGTCACTGACCCGAAACGTTAACTCTGCTTCTCCTTCCACAGATGCTGCCAGACCTGCTGAATGATTCCAGCACTTCTTGATTTTGTTTCAGATTTCCAGCATCCGCAGTATTTTGCTTTTATTTCAGTGCCTGTGGAAGTGTACCCAAGTGAGATTCAGTGCCTGTGGAAGATTTCCCCATTCAGATTCAGTGCCTGTGGATGTGTCCTCCAGTGAGAGTCAGTGCCTGTGGATGTTTACCCCATTCAGATTCAGTACCTGTAGAAGTTTACCCCATTCAGATGCAGTGCCTGTAGAAGTTTCCCCCATTCAGAGACAGTGCCTGTGGAAGTTACCCCATTCAGAGTCAGTACCTGTGGAATTGTACCCCAGTGAGAGTCAGTGCCTTTGGAAGTTTACCCCATACAGAGTCAGTGCCTGGGGAAGTTTAACACATTCAGATTCAGTGCCTGTGGAAGTGTACCCCAGTGAGAGCCAATGCCTGTGGATGTTTACCCCATTCAGAGTCAGTGCATGTGGAAGTGTACACCAAAGAGAGTCTTTGACTGTGGAAGTTGACCCCATTCAGTGTCATTGCCTGTGGAAGTGCATCCCAGTGACGGTCAGTGCCTGTGGAAGTTTACCCCATTCAGAGTCAGTGCCTGTGGAAGTGACCCCCAGTGAGATTCAGTGCCTGTGGAAGTGTCCCCCAGTGTGAGTCATTGCCACTGGAAGTTTACGCCATTCAGAGTCAGTGCCTGTGGAAGTTTACCACATTCAGATTCAGTGCCTGTGGAAGTGTACCCCAGTGAGAGTCAGTGCCTGTGGAAGTTTACCCCATTCAGAGTCAGTGCCTGTGGAAGTGTACCCCAGTGAGAGTCAGTGCCTGTGGAAGTTTACCCCATTCAGATTCAGTACCTGTAGAAGTTTATTCCATTCAGTTTCAGTGCGTGTGGAAGTGTACCCCATTCATTCACTGCCTGTGGAAGTTTACCCCATTCAGAGTCAGTGCCTGTGGAATTGTACCTCAGTGAGAGTCAGTGCCTGTGGAATTTTACCCCATTTGGAGTCAGTCCCTGTAGAAGTTTACACCATTCAGATTCAGTGCCTGTAGAAGTGTACCCCAGTGAGATTCAGTGCCAGTGGAAATGTATCCCTGTGAGAGTCAGTGCCTGTGGAAATGTACTCCAGTGAGAGTCAGAGGCTGCAGAAGTGTACCCAAGTGAGAGTCAATGCCTGCAGAAGTGTACCCAAGTGAGAGTCAGTGCCTGTGGAAATGTACCCCAGTGAGAGTCAGTGCCTGTGGAAGTTTTCCCCATTCAGATTCAGTGCCTGTGGATGTGTCTCCCAGTGAGAGTCAGTGCCTGTGGAAGCTTACCCCATTCAGATTCAGTACCTGTAGAAGTTTACCCCATTCAGGTGCAGTGCCTGGAGAAGTTTACCCCATTCAGAGTCACTGCCTGTGGAAGTTAACCCATTCAGAGTCTGTACCTGTGGAAGTGTACCCCAGTGAGAGACAGTGCCTTTGGAAGTTTACCCCATACAGAGTCAGTGCCTGTGGAAGTGTACCCCAGTGAGAGTCAGTGCCTGTGGAAGTTTACCCCATTCAGATTCAGAAACTGTAGACGTTTTCCCCATTCATATTCAGTGCCTGGAGAAGTTTACCCCACTCAGAGTCAGTGCCTGTGTAAGTGTACCCCATTCAGAGTCAGTGCCTGTGGAAGTGAAACACAGTGAGAGTCAGTGCCTGTGGAAGTTTACCCCATTCACAGTCAGTGCCTGTGGAAGTGTACCCCAGTGACAGTCAGTGCCTGTGGAAGTGTCCCCCAGTGAGATTCAGTGGCTGGGGAGCGGCTCTCCATTAGGAGTCACTGCCTATAGAAGTGTACCCCACTCAGAATCAGTGCATGTGGAAATGTACCCCAGTGAGAGTCAGTGCCTGCGGAAATGTACCCGAGTGAGAGTCAGGGCCTGCAGAAGTGTACCCAAGTGAGAGTCATTGCCTGTAGAAGTGTACCCAATTGAGAGTCAGTGCCAGTAGAAGTGTACCCAAGTGAGAGTCAGTGCATGTGCTAATGTACCCCAGTGAGAGTCAGTGCCTGTGGAAAGGTACCCCTGTGAGAGTCAGAGCCTGTCGAAGTCTACCCAAGTGAGAGACAGTGCCTGTAGAAGTGTACCCAATTGAGAATCTGTGCCTGTGGAAATGTACACCAGTGAGAGTCAGTCACTGTGGAAATGTACCCCAGTGAGAGTCAATGCCTGTAGAAGTGTACCCCATTCAGAGTCAGTGCAAGTGGAAGTTTACCCCATTCAGAGTCAGTGCCTGTGGAATTGCACAACAGTGAGAGTCAGTGCCTGTGGAAGATTACCCCATTCAGAGTCAGTGCCTGTGGAAGTGTCCCCCAGTGTGAGTCACTGCCTGTGGAAGTTTACCCCATTCAGATTCAGTACCTGTCGAAGTTTACTCCATTCAGATTCAGTGCCTGCAGAAGGTTACACCATTCAGAGTCACTGCCTGTGGAAGTTTACCCCATTCAGAGTCAGTACCAGTGGAAGTGTACCCCAGTGAGCGTCAGTGCCTGCATAAGTGTACCCAAGTGAGAGTCAGTGCCTGTAGAAGTGTACCCCAGTTCGAGTCAGTGCCTAAGGAACGGTACCCAAGTGACAGTTAGAGCCTGTGGGACTGCACCTCAGTGCGAGTCAGTGTGGGTTGAATTGTAACCCAGAGAGAGTCAGTGCCGATAGAAGTGTACCCCAGTGAGAGTCTGTACCTGTGGAAGTGTACCCCAGTGAGAGTCAGTCCCTGTAGAAGTGTACCCCTGTGAGAGTCAGTCCCTGTTGAACTGGACCCGAGAGAGTGTCAGTGCCTGTGGAAGTTTACCCCATTCAGAGTTAGTGCCTGTGTAAGAGTACTCCAGTGAGATTCAGTGCCTGTGGAAGTTTACCCCATTCAGAGTCAGTGCCTGTGGAAATGTACCCCAGTGAGAGTCAGTGCCTGTCGACGTTTACACCATTCAGATTCAGTACCTGTAGAAGTTTACACCATTCAGATGAAGTGCCTGTAGAAGTTTACCCCATTCAGTGTCGGTGCCTGTGGAAGTTACCCCATTCAGAGTCAGTACCAGTGGAAGTGTACCCCAGTGAGAGTCAGTGCCTGTGGAAGTTACCCCATTCAGAGTCAGTACCAGTGGAAGTGTACCCCAGTGAGCGTCAGTGCCTGCATAAGTGTACCCAAGTGAGAGTCAGTGCCTGTAGAAGTGTACCCCAGTTCGAGTCAGTGCCTAAGGAACGGTACCCAAGTGACAGTTAGAGCCTGTGGGACTGCACCTCAGTGAGAGTCAGTCCCTGTTGAACTGGACCCGAGAGAGTGTCAGTGCCTGTGGAAGTTTACCCCATTCAGAGTTAGTGCCTGTGTAAGAGTACTCCAGTGAGATTCAGTGCCTGTGGAAGTTTACCCCATTCAGAGTCAGTGCCTGTGGAAATGTACCCCAGTGAGAGTCAGTGCCTGTCGACGATTACACCATTCAGATTCAGTACCTGTAGAAGTTTACACCATTCAGATGCAGTGCCTGTAGAAGTTTACCCCATTCAGTGTCGGTGCCTGTGGAAGTTACCCCATTCAGAGTCAGTACCTGTGGAAGTGTACCCCACTGAGAGTCATTGCCTGTGGAACTGGAACCAATTCAGAGTCAGTGCCTGTGGAAGTTTACCCATTCAGAGTCAGTGCCTGGGGAAGTTTAACACATTCAGATTCAGTGCCTGTCGAAGTATCCCTCAGTGAGATTCAGTGCCTGTGGAAGAGTACCCCAGTGTTAGTCATTGCCTCTGGAAGTTTACGCCATTCAGAGTCAGTGCCTGTGGAAGTTTACCCCATTCAGATTCAGTGCCTGTGAATGTGTACCCCAGTGAGAGCCAGTGCCTGTGGACGGTTACCCCAGTGAGAGTCATTGCCTCTAGAAGTTTACGCCATTCAGAGTCAGTGCCTGTGGAAGTTTACCCCATTCAGATTCAGTGCCTGTGGCAGTGTACCCCAGTGAGAGTCAGTGCCTGTCGAAGTGTACCCCAGTGAGAGTCAATGCCTGTGGAAGTTTACCCCATTCAGAGTCAGTGCCTGTGGAAGTTTACCCCATTCAGAGTCAGGGCCTGTGGAAGTTTACCCCATTCAGAGTCAGTGCCTGTGGAAGTGTCCCCCAGTGAGATTCAGTGCCTGTGGAAGAGTACCCCAGTGTGAGTCATTGCCTCTGGAAGTTTACGCCATTCAGAGTCAGTGCCTGTGGAAGTTTACCCCATTCAGAGTCAGTGCCTGTGGAAGTTTACCCCATTCAGATTCAGTGCCTGTGAAAGTGTACCCCAGTGAGAGCCAGTGCCTGTGGACGGTTACCCCAGTGAGAGTCATTGCCTGTGGAAGTGCACTCCAGTGAGAGACAGTGCCTGTGGAAGTTTACCCCATTCAGAGTCAGTGCCTGTGGAAGTTTACCCCATTCAGATTCAGTGCCTGTGAAAGTGTACCCCAGTGAGAGCCAGTGCCTGTGGACGGTTACCCCAGTGAGAGTCAGTGCCTGTGGAAGTGTACCCCAGTGAGAGTCAGTGCCTGTGGAAGTTCACCCCATTCAGGAGATAACAAAGGAGCAGGTGCAGATTGGACCAGGCCTGATCGCTGACCAAAAGTTCACGGAGAAAAGGCAAACAATATGTTAATGGTGTGTTGAAAGACAAAGCAATATTGTTTGCCTTTTCTCCTTGACCTTTTGGTCAGCTATGTGGCCTGGTCCAAGCTTCACCTTCTCCTTTGTTATCTCCTGCCCCACCCCCACCTCACTTGTTTATAATCTGTGACTTTTCTAATATTTGTCAGTTCCGAAGAAGGGTCTCTGACCCGAAACGTTAACTCTGCTTCTCCTTCCACAGATGCTGCCAGACCTGCTGAATGATTCCAGCATTTCTTGATTTTGTTTCAGATTTCCAGCATCCGCAGTATTTTGCTTTTATTTCAGTGCCTGTGGAAGTTAACCCCATTCAGAGTCAGTGGATGTGGAAGTGTCCCCCAGTGAGAGTCAGTGCCTGTGGAAGTGTACCCCAGTTCGAGTCATTGCCTCTGGAAGTTTACCCCATTCAGAGTCAGTACCTGTGGATGTTTACGCCATTCAGATTCAGTGCCTGTGGAAGTGTACCCCAGTGAGAGTCAGTGCCTGTGGATGTTTGCCCCATTCAGAGTCAGTGCCTGTGGAAGTGCCCCCCAGTGAGAGTCAGGGCCTGTGGAAGTTTACCCCTTTCAGAATCAGTGCCTGTGGAAGTGTCCTCCAGTGTGAGTCAGTGCCTGTGGAAGTTTCCCCCTTTCAGAGTCAGTGCCTGTGGAAGTGTCCCCCAGTGTGAGTCAGTGCCTGTGGAAGTTTACCCATGCAGATTCAGTACCTGTAGAAGTTTACCCCATTCTGATTCAGTGTCTGTAGAAGATTACCCCTTTCAGAGTCAGTGCCTGTGGAAGTTTACCCCATTCAGAGTCAGTGCCTGTGTAAGTGTACCCCAGTGAGAGTCATTGCCTGTGGAAGTGCACTCCAGTGAGAGACAGTGCCTGTGGAAGTTTACCCCATTCAGAGTCAGTGCCTGTGGAAGTTTACCCCATTCAGATTCAGTACCTGTCGACGTTTACACCATTCAGATTCAGTACCTGTAGAAGTTTACACCATTCAGATGCAGTGCCTGTAGAAGTTTACCCCATTCAGTGTCGGTGCCTGTGGAAGTTACCCCATTCAGAGTCAGTACCTGTGGAAGTGTACCCCAGTGAGAGTCAGTGCCTGTGGAAGTTAACCCCATTCAGATTTAGAAACTGTAGACGTTTTCCCCATTCATATTCAGTGCCTGGAGATGTATACCCCATTCAGAGTCAGTGCCTGTGTAAGTGTACCCCATTCAGAGTCAGTGCCTGTGGAAGTGTAACACAGTGAGAGTCAGTGCCTGTGGAAGTTTACCCCATTCAGATTCATTGCCTGTGGATGTGTCCCCCAGTGAGAGTCAGTGCCTGTGGAAGTTTACCCCATTCAGATTCAGTACCTGTAGAAGTTTACCCCATTCAGAGTCAGTGCCTGTAGAAGTTTACCCCATTCAGATTCAGAAACTGTCGACGTTTTCCCCATTCATATTCAGTGCCTGGATAAGTTTACCCCATTCAGACTCAGTGCCTGTGTAAGTGTACCCCATTCAGAGTCACTGCCTGTGGAAGTGTGCCCCAGTGACAGTCAGTGCCTGTGGAAATGTTCCCGAGTGAGAGTCAGGGCCTGTAGAAGTCTACCCAAGTGAGAGTCAGTGCCTGTAGAAGTGTACCCAATTGAGAGTCAGTGCCAGTAGAAGAGTACACAAGTGAGAGTCAGTGCATGTGGTAATGTACCCCAGTGAGAGTCAGTGCCTGTGGAAATGTACCCCAGTGAGAGTCAGTGCCTGTAGAAGTGTAATCAAGTGAGAGACAGTGCCTGTAGAAGTGCATCCTATTGAGAAACTGTGCCTGTGGAAATGTACACCAGTGAGAGTCAGTCACTGTGGAAATGTACCCCAGTGAGAGTCAATGCCTGTAGAAGTGTACCCCATTCAGAGTCAGTGCCTGTGGACGTTTACCCCATTCAGAGTAAGTGCCTGTGGAAATGCACCCCATTGAGAGTCAGTGCCTGTGGAAGTTTACCCCATTCAGAGTCAGTGCCTGTGGAAGTGTCCCCCAGTGTGAGTCAGTGCCTGTGGAAGTTTACCCCATTCAGATTCAGTACCTGTAGAAGTTTACCCCATTCAGATTCAGTGCCTGCAGAAGTTTACACCATTCAGAGTCACTGCCTGTGGAAGTTTACCCAATTCAGAGTCAGTACCTGTGGAAGTGTACCCCAGTGAGCGTCAGTGCCTGTATAAGTGTACCCAAGTGAGAGTCAGTGCCTGTAGAAGTGTACCCCAGTTCGAGTCAGTGCCCAGGGAACGGTACCCAAGTCACAGTTGGAGCCTGTGGGACTGCACCCCAGTGCGAGTCAGTGTGGGTTGAATTGTAACCCAGAGAGATTCATTGCCTGTGGAAGTGTCCCCCAGTGAGATTCAGTGCCTGTGGAAAAGTACCCCAGTGTGAGTCATTGCCTCTGGAAGTTTATGCCATTCAGAGTCAGTGCCTGTGGAAGTTTACCCCATTCAGATTCAGTGCCTGTGGAAGTGTACCCCAGTGAGAGCCAGTGCCTGTGGATGTTTACCCCAGTGAGAGTCATTGCCTCCAGAAGTTTACGCCATTCAGAATCAGTGCCTGTGGAAGTTTACCCCATTCAGATTCAGTGCCTGTGGCAGTGTACCTGATTCAGACTCAGTGCCTGTGGAAGTTTACCCCATTCAGAGTCAGTGCCTGTGGAAGTGTACCCCAGTGAGAGTCAGTGCCTGTGGAATTTTAGCCCATTCAGATTCAGTGCCTGTGGAAGTGTACCCCAGTGCGTGTCATTGCCTGTGGAAGTTTACCCCATTCAGAGTCAGTGCCTGTGGAAGTGTGCCCCAGTGAGAGTCAGTGCCTGTGGAGGTTTACCCCATTCAGAGTCAGTGCCTGTGGAAGTGCACCCAAGTGAGGGTCAGTGCCTGTGGAACAAAGACAAGAAATGCTGGAATCACTCAGCAGGTCTGGCAGCATCTTTGGAAAGAGAAGCAGAGTTTGCGTTTCGGGTCAGTGACCCTTCTTCGGATCTGACAAATATTAGAAAAGTCACAGATTATTAACAAGTGAGGTGGGGGTGGGGCAAGAGATAACAAAGGAGCAGGTGCAGATTGGACCAGGCCTCATAGCTGACCAAAAGTTCATGGAGAAAAGGCAAACAATATGTTAATGGTGTGTTGAAAGACAAAGCAATATTGTTTGCCTTTTCTCCGTGACCTTTTGGTCTGCTATGTGGCCTGGTCCAATCTGCACCTTCTCCTTTGTTATCTCTTGCCCCACCCCCACCTCACTTGTTTATAATCTGTGACTTTTCTAATATTTGTCAGTTCCGAAGAAGGGTCACTGACCCGAAACGTTAACTCTGCTTCTCTTTCCACAGATGCTGCCAGACCTGCTGAGTGATTCCAGCATTTCTTGTTTTTGTTTCAGAATTCCAGCATCCGCAGTATTTTGCTTTTATCTCAGTGCCTGTGGAAGTTAACCCCATTCAGAGTCAGTGCCTGTGGAAGTGTCCCCCAGTGGGAGTCAGTGCCTGTGGAAGTGTCCCCCAGTGGGAGTCAGTGCCTGTGGAAGTGTACCCCAGTGAGAGTCATTGTCTCTGGAAGTTTACCCCATTCAGAGTCAGTACCTGTGGATGTTTACGCCATTCAGATTCAGTGCCTGTGGAAGTGTACCCCAGTGAGAGTCAGTGCCTGTGGAAGTTTGCCCCATTCAGAGTCAGTGCCTGTGGAAGTGCACCCCAGTGAGAGTCAGGGCCGGTGGAAGTTTGCCCCTTTCAGAGTCAGTGCCTGTGGAAGTGTCCCCCAGTGGGAGTCAGTGCCTGTGGAAGTTTGCCCCATTCAGAGTCAGTGCCTGTGGAAGTGCACCCCAGTGAGAGTCAGGGCCGGTGGAAGTTTGCCCCTTTCAGAGTCAGTGCCTGTGGATGTTTACCCCAGTGAGAGTCAGTGCCTGTGGAAGTTTAACCCATTCAGAGTCAGTGCCTGTGGAAGTGTCCCCCAGTGGGAGTCAGTGCCTGTGGAAGTGTACCCCAGTGAGAGTCATTGTCTCTGGAAGTTTACCCCATTCAGAGTCAGTACCTGTGGATGTTTACGCCATTCAGATTCAGTGCCTGTGGAAGTGTACCCCAGTGAGAGTCAGTGCCTGTGGAAGTTTGCCCCATTCAGAGTCAGTGCCTGTGGAAGTGCACCCCAGTGAGAGTCAGGGCCGGTGGAAGTTTGCCCCTTTCAGAGTCAGTGCCTGTGGAAGTGTCCCCCAGTGGGAGTCAGTGCCTGTGGAAGTTTGCCCCATTCAGAGTCAGTGCCTGTGGAAGTGCACCCCAGTGAGAGTCAGGGCCGGTGGAAGTTTGCCCCTTTCAGAGTCAGTGCCTGTGGATGTTTACCCCAGTGAGAGTCAGTGCCTGTGGAAGTTTAACCCATTCAGAGTCACTGCCTGTGGACGTTTACCCCATTCAGTGTCAGTAACTGTGGAAGTGTACCCCAGTGAGAGTCAGTGCCTGTGGAAGTTTACCCCAGTGAGAGTCAGTGCCTGTGGAAGTTTAACCCATTCAGAGTCAGTGCCTGTGGAAGTTTACCCCAGTGAGAGTCAGTGCCTGTGGAAGTTTAACCCATTCAGAGTCTTTGCCTGTGGAACGTCCCCCAGTGGGAGTCTGTGCCTGTGGAAGTGCACCCCAGTGAGAGTCAGGGCCGGTGGAAGTTTGCCCCTTTCAGAGTCAGTGCCTGTGGAAGTGTCCCCCAGTGGGAGTCAGTGCCTGTGGAAGTTTACCCCATGCAGATTCAGTACCTGTAGAAGTTTACCCCATTCTGATTCAGTGTCTGTAGAAGATTACCCCTTTCAGAGTCAGTGCCTGTGGAAGTTTACCCCATTCAGTGTCAGTACCTGTGGAAGTGTACCCCAGTGAGAGTCATTGCCTGTGGAAGTGCACTCCAGTGAGAGACAGTGCCTGTGGAAGTTTACCCCATTCAGAGTCAGTGCCTGTGGAAGTTTACCCCATTCAGATTCAGTACCTGTCGACGTTTACACCATTCAGATTCAGTACCTGTAGAAGTTTACACCATTCAGATGCAGTGCCTGTAGAAGTTTACCCCATTCAGTGTCGGTGCCTGTGGAAGTTACCCCATTCAGAGTCAGTACCTGTGGAAGTGTAACACAGTGAGAGTCAGTGCCTGTGGAAGTTTACCCCATTCAGATTCATTGCCTGTGGATGTGTCCCCCAGTGAGAGTCAGTGCCTGTGGAAGTTTACCCCATTCAGATTCATTGCCTGTGGATGTGTCCCCCAGTGAGAGTCAGTGCCTGTGGAAGTTTACCCCATTCAGATTCAGTACCTGTAGAAGTTTACCCCATTCAGATGCAGTGCCTGTAGAAGTTTACCCCATTCAGTTTCGGTGCCTGTGGAAGTTACCCCATTCAGATTCAGAAACTGTCGACGTTTACCCCATTCAGACTCAGTGCCTGTGTAAGTGTACCCCATTCAGAGTCAGTGCCTGTGGAAGTGTAAAACAGTGAGAGTCAGTGCCTGTGGAAGTATACCCCATTCAGAGTCACTGCCTGTGGAAGTGTGCCCCAGTGACAGTCAGTGCCTGTGGAAGTGTACCCCAGTGAGATTCAGTGGCTGGGGAGCGACTCTCCATTCAGAGTCACTGCCTATAGAAGTGTACCCCACTCAGAGTCAGTGCATGTGGAAATGTACCCCAGTGAGAGTCAGTGCCTGTGGAAATGTTCCCGAGTGAGAGTCAGTGCCTGTAGAAGTGTACCCAATTGAGAGTCAGTGCCAGTAGAAGAGTACACAAGTGAGAGTCAGTGCATGTGGTAATGTACCCCAGTGAGAGTCAGTGCCTGTGGAAATGTACCCCAGTGAGAGTCAGTGCCTGTAGAAGTGCAATCAAGTGAGAGACAGTGCCTGTAGAAGTGCATCCTATTGAGAATCTGTGCCTGTGGAAATGTACACCAGTGAGAGTCAGTCACTGTGGAAATGTACCCCAGTGAGAGTCAATGCCTGTAGAAGTGTACCCCATTCAGAGTCAGTGCCTGTAGAAGTGTACCCCATTCAGAGTAAGTGCCTGTGGAAATGCACCCCATTGAGAGTCAGTGCCTGTGGAAGTTTACCCCATTCAGAGTCAGTGCCTGTGGAAGTGTCCCCCAGTGTGAGTCAGTGCCTGTGGAAGTTTACCCCATTCAGATTCAGTACCTGTAGAAGTTTACCCCATTCAGATTCAGTGCCTGCAGAAGTTTACACCATTCAGAGTCACTGCCTGTGGAAGTTTACCCCATTCAGAGTCAGTACCTGTGGAAGTGTACCCCAGTGAGCGTCAGTGCCTGTATAAGTGTACCCAAGTGAGAGTCAGTGCCTGTAGAAGTGTACCCCAGTTCGAGTCAGTGCCCAGGGAACGGTGCCCAAGTCACAGTTAGAGCCTGTGGGACTGCACCCCAGTGCAAGTCAGTGTGGGTTGAATTGTAACCCAGAGAGATTCAGTGCCTGTGGAAGTGTCCCCCAGTGAGATTCAGTGCCTGTGGAAAAGTACCCCAGTGTGAGTCATTGCCTCTGGAAGTTTATGCCATTCAGAGTCAGTGCCTGTGGAAGTTTACCCCATTCAGATTCAGTGCCTGTGGAACTGTACCCCAGTGAGAGCCAGTGCCTGTGGACGTTTACCCCAGTGAGAGTCATTGCCTCCAGAAGTTTACGCCATTCAGAATCAGTGCCTGTGGAAGTTTACCCCATTCAGATTCAGTGCCTGTGGCAGTGTACCTGATTCAGACTCAGTGCCTGTGGAAGTGTCCCCCAGTGTGAGTCAGTGCCTGTGGAAGTTTACCCCATTCAGATTCAGTACCTGTAGAAGTTTACCCCATTCAGATGCAGTGCCTGTAGATGTTTACCCCATTCGGTTTCGGTGCCTGTGGAAGTTTACCCCATTCAGATTCAGAAACTGTAGACGTTTTGCCCATTCATATTCTGTGCCTGGATAAGTTTACCCCATTCAGACTCAGTGCCTGTGGAAGTGTAAAACAGTGAGAGTCAGTGCTTGTGGAAGTATACCCCATTCAGAGTCACTGCCTGTGGAAGTGTGCCCCAGTGACAGTCAGTGCCTGTGGAAGTGTACCCCAGTGAGATTCAGTGGCTGGGGAGCGGCTCTCCATTCAGAGTCACTGCCTATAGAAGTGTACACCACTCAGAGTCAGTGCATGTGGAAATGTACCCCAGTGAGAATCAGTGCCTGTGGAAATGTTCCCGAGTGAGAGTCAGGGCCTGTAGAAGTGTACCCAAGTGAGAGTCAGTGCCTGTAGAAGTGTACCCAAGTGAGAGTCAGTGCCTGTGGAAATGTTCCCGAGTGAGAGTCAGTGCCTGTGGAAGTGTCCCCCAGTGGGAGTCAGTGCCTGTGGAAGTGTACCCCAGTGAGAGTCATTGTCTCTGGAAGTTTACCCCATTCAGAGTCAGTACCTGTGGATGTTTACGCCATTCAGATTCAGTGCCTGTGGAAGTTACCCCATTCAGAGTCAGTACCAGTGGAAGTGTACCCCAGTGAGCGTCAGTGCCTGCATAAGTGTACCCAAGTGAGAGTCAGTGCCTGTAGAAGTGTACCCCAGTTCGAGTCAGTGCCTAAGGAACGGTACCCAAGTGACAGTTAGAGCCTGTGGGACTGCACCTCAGTGAGAGTCAGTCCCTGTTGAACTGGACCCGAGAGAGTGTCAGTGCCTGTGGAAGTTTACCCCATTCAGAGTTAGTGCCTGTGTAAGAGTACTCCAGTGAGATTCAGTGCCTGTGGAAGTTTACCCCATTCAGAATCAGTGCCTGTGGAAATGTACCCCAGTGAGAGTCAGTGCCTGTCGACGTTTACACCGTTCAGATTCAGTACCTGTAGAAGTTTACACCATTCAGATGCAGTGCCTGTAGAAGTTTACCCCATTCAGTGTCGGTGCCTGTGGAAGTTACCCCATTCAGAGTCAGTACCTGTGGAAGTGTACCCCACTGAGAGTCATTGCCTGTGGAACTGGAACCAATTCAGAGTCAGTGCCTGTGGAAGTTTACCCATTCAGAGTCAGTGCCTGGGGAAGTTTAACACATTCAGATTCAGTGCCTGTCGAAGTGTCCCTCAGTGAGATTCAGTGCCTGTGGAAGAGTACCCCAGTGTGAGTCATTGCCTCTGGAGGTTTACCCCATTCAGAGTCACTGCCTGTGGAAGTTTACCCCATTCAGAGTCAGTACCTGTGGAAGTGTACCCCAGTGAGCGTCAGTGCCTGTAATAGTGTACCCAAGTGAGAGTCAGTGCCTGTAGAAGTGTACCCCAGTTCGAGTCAGTGCCCAGGGAACGGTACCCAAGTCACAGTTAGAGCCTGTGGGACTGCACCCCAGTGCGAGTCAGCGTGGGTTGAATTGTAACCCAGAGAGATTCAGTGCCTGTGGAAGTGTCCCCCAGTGAGATTCAGTGCCTGTGGAAGATACCCCAGTGTGAGTCATTGCCTCTGGAAGTTTATGCCATTCAGAGTCAGTGCCAGTGGAAGTTTACCCCATTCAGATTTAGTGCCTGTGGAAGTGTACCCCAGTGAGAGCCAGTGCCTGTGGACGTTTACCCCAGTGAGAGTCATTGCCTCCAGAAGTTTACGCCATTCAGAATCAGTGCCTGTGGAAGTTTACCCCATTCAGATTCAGTGCCTGTGGCAGTGTACCTGATTCAGACTCAGTGCCTGTGGAAGTTTACCCCATTCAGAGTCAGTGCCTGTGGAAGTGTACCCCAGTGAGAGTCAGTGCCTGTGGAATTTTAGCCCATTCAGATTCAGTGCCTGTGGAAGTGTACCCCAGTGCGTGTCATTGCCTGTGGAAGTTTACCCCATTCAGAGTCAGTGCCTGTGGAAGTGTGCCCCAGTGAGAGTCAGTGCCTGTGGAAGTTTACCCCATTCAGAGTCAGTGCCTGTGGAAGTGCACCCAAGTGAGGGTCAGTGCCTGTGGAACAAAGACAAGAAATGCTGGAATCACTCAGCAGGTCTGGCAGCATCTTTGGAAAGAGAAGCAGAGTTTGCGTTTCGGGTCAGTGACCCTTCTTCGGAACTGACAAATATTAGAAAAGTCACAGATTATAAACAAGTGATGTGGGGGTGGGCAAGAGATAACAAAGGAGCAGGTGCAGATTGGACCAGGCCTCATAGCTGACCAAAAGTTCATGGAGAAAAGGCAAACAATATGTTAATGGTGTGTTGAAAGACAAAGCAATATTGTTTGCCTTTTCTCCGTGACCTTTTGGTCTGCTATGTGGCCTGGTCCAATCTGCACCTTCTCCTTTGTTATCTCTTGCCCCACCCCCACCTCACTTGTTTATAATCTGTGACTTTTCTAATATTTGTCAGTTCCGAAGAAGGGTCACTGACCCGAAACGTTAACTCTGCTTCTCTTTCCACAGATGCTGCCAGATCTGCTGAGTGATTCCAGCATTTCTTGTTTTTGTTTCAGATTTCCAGCATCCGCAGTATTTAGCTTTTATTTCAGTGCCTGTGGAAGTTAACCCCATTCAGAGTCAGTGCCTGTGGAAGTGTCCCCCAGTGGGAGTCAGTGCCTGTGGAAGTGTACCCCAGTGAGAGTCATTGTCTCTGGAAGTTTACCCCATTCAGAGTCAGTACCTGTGGATGTTTACGCCATTCAGATTCAGTGCCTGTGGAAGTGCACCCCAGTGAGAGTCAGGGCCGGTGGAAGTTTGCCCCTTTCAGAGTCAGTGCCTGTGGAAGTGTCCCCCAGTGGGAGTCAGTGCCTGTGGAAGTTTACCCCATGCAGATTCAGTTCCTGTAGAAGTTTACCCCATTCTGATTCAGTGTCTGTAGAAGATTACCCCTTTCAGAGTCAGTGCCTGTGGAAGTTTACCCCATTCAGAGTCAGTGCCTGTGGAAGTTTACCCCATTCAGATTCAGTACCTGTCGACGTTTACACCATTCAGATTCAGTACCTGTAGAAGTTTACACCTTTCAGATGCAGTGCCTGTAGAAGTTTACCCAATTCAGTGTCGGTGCCTGTGGAAGTTACCCCATTCAGAGTCAGTACCTGTGGAAGTGTACCCCAGTGAGAGTCAGTGCCTGTGGAAGTTAACCCCATTCAGATTTAGAAACTGTAGACGTTTTCCCCATTCATATTCAGTGCCTGGAGATGTTTACCCCATTCAGAGTCAGTGCCTGTGTAAGTGTACCCCATTCAGAGTCAGTGCCTGTGGAAGTGTAACACAGTGAGAGTCAGTGCCTGTGGAAGTTTACCCCATTCAGATTCATTGCCTGTGGATGTGTCCCCCAGTGAGAGTCAGTGCCTGTGGAAGTATACCCCATTCAGATTCAGTACCTGTAGAAGTTTACCCCATTCAGATGCAGTGCCTGTAGAAGTTTACCCCATTCAGTTTCGGTGCCTGTGGAAGTTACCCCATTCAGATTCAGAAACTGTAGACGTTTTCCCCATTCATATTCTGTGCCTGGATAAGTTTACCCCATTCAGACTCAGTGCCTGTGTAAGTGTACCCCATTCAGAGTCAGTGCCTGTGGAAGTGTAAAACAGTGAGAGTCAGTGCCTGTGGAAGTATACCCCATTCAGTGTCAGTACCTGTGGAAGTGTACCCCAGTGAGAGTTATTGCCTGTGGAAGTGCACTCCAGTGAGAGACAGTGCCTGTGGAAGTTTACCCCATTCAGAGTCAGTGCCTGTGGAAGTTTACCCCATTCAGATTCAGTACCTGTCGACGTTTACACCATTCAGATTCAGTACCTGTAGAAGTTTACACCATTCAGATGCAGTGCCTGTAGAAGTTTACCCCATTCAGTGTCGGTGCCTGTGGAAGTTACCCCATTCAGAGTCAGTACCTGTGGAAGTGTACCCCAGTGAGAGTCAGTGCCTGTGGAAGTTAACCCCATTCAGATTTAGAAACTGTAGACGTTTTCCCCATTCATATTCAGTGCCTGGAGATGTTTACCCCATTCAGAGTCAGTGCCTGTGTAAGTGTACCCCATTCAGAGTCAGTGCCTGTGGAAGTGTAACACAGTGAGAGTCAGTGCCTGTGGAAGTTTACCCCATTCAGATTCATTGCCTGTGGATGTGTCCCCCAGTGAGAGTCAGTGCCTGTGGAAGTTTACCCCATTCAGATTCAGTACCTGTAGAAGTTTACCCCATTCAGATGCAGTGCCTGTAGACGTTTACCCCATTCAGTTTCGGTGCCTGTGGAAGTTACCCCATTCAGATTCAGAAACTGTAGACGTTTTCCCCATTCATATTCAGTGCCTGGATAAGTTTACCCCATTCAGACTCAGTGCCTGTGTAAGTGTACCCCATTCAGATTCAGTGCCTGTGGAAGTGTACCCCAGTGAGAGCCAGTGCCTGTGGACGTTTACCCCAGTGAGAGTCATTGCCTCCAGAAGTTTACGCCATTCAGAATCAGTGCCTGTGGAAGTTTACCCCATTCAGATTCAGTGCCTGTGGCAGTGTACCTGATTCAGACTCAGTGCCTGTGGAAGTTTACCCCATTCAGAGTCAGTGCCTGTGGAAGTGTACCCCAGTGAGAGTCAGTGCCTGTGGAATTTTAGCCCATTCAGATTCAGTGCCTGTGGAAGTGTACCCCAGTGCGTGTCATTGCCTGTGGAAGTTTACCCCATTCAGAGTCAGTGCCTGTGGAAGTGTCCCCCAGTGAGAGTCAGTGCCTGTGGAAGTGTACCCCAGTGAGAGTCATTGTCTCTGGAAGTTTACCCCATTCAGAGTCAGTACCTGTGGATGTTTACGCCATTCAGATTCAGTGCCTGTGGAAGTGTACCCCAGTGAGAGTCAGTGCCTGTGGAAGTTTGCCCCATTCAGAGTCAGTGCCTGTGGAAGTGCACCCCAGTGAGAGTCAGGGCCGGTGGAAGTTTGCCCCTTTCAGAGTCAGTGCCTGTGGAAGTGTCCCCCAGTGGGAGTCAGTGCCTGTGGAAGTTTACCCCATGCAGATTCAGTCCCTGTAGAAGTTTACCCCATTCTGATTCAGTGTCTGTAGAAGATTACCCCTTTCAGAGTCAGTGCCTGTGGAAGTTTACCCCATTCAGTGTCAGTACCTGTGGAAGTGTACCCCAGTGAGAGTTATTGCCTGTGGAAGTGCACTCCAGTGAGAGACAGTGCCTGTGGAAGTTTACCCCATTCAGAGTCAGTGCCTGTGGAAGTTTACCCCATTCAGATTCAGTACCTGTCGACGTTTACACCATTCAGATTCAGTACCTGTAGAAGTTTACACCATTCAGATGCAGTGCCTGTAGAAGTTTACCCCATTCAGTGTCGGTGCCTGTGGAAGTTACCCCATTCAGAGTCAGTACCTGTGGAAGTGTACCCCAGTGAGAGTCAGTGCCTGTGGAAGTTAACCCCATTCAGATTTAGAAACTGTAGACGTTTTCCCCATTCATATTCAGTGCCTGGAGATGTTTACCCCATTCAGAGTCAGTGCCTGTGTAAGTGTACCCCATTCAGAGTCAGTGCCTGTGGAAGTGTAACACAGTGAGAGTCAGTGCCTGTGGAAGTTTACCCCATTCAGATTCATTGCCTGTGGATGTGTCCCCCAGTGAGAGTCAGTGCCTGTGGAAGTTTACCCCATTCAGATTCAGTACCTGTAGAAGTTTACCCCATTCAGATGCAGTGCCTGTAGACGTTTACCCCATTCAGTTTCGGTGCCTGTGGAAGTTACCCCATTCCGATTCAGAAACTGTAGACGTTTTCCCCATTCATATTCAGTGCCTGGATTTGTTTACCCCATTCAGACTCAGTGCCTGTGTAAGTGTACCCCATTCAGATTCAGTGCCTGTGGAAGTGCACCCCAGTGAGAGCCAGTGCCTGTGGACGTTTACCCCAGTGAGAGTCATTGCCTCCAGAAGTTTACGCCATTCAGAATCAGTGCCTGTGGAAGTTTACCCCATTCAGATTCAGTGCCTGTGGCAGTGTACCTGATTCAGACTCAGTGCCTGTGGAAGTTTACCCCATTCAGAGTCAGTGCCTGTGGAAGTGTACCCCAGTGAGAGTCAGTGCCTGTGGAATTTTAGCCCATTCAGATTCAGTGCCTGTGGAAGTGTACCCCAGTGCGTGTCATTGCCTGTGGAAGTTTACCCCATTCAGAGTCAGTGCCTGTGGAAGTGTGCCCCAGTGAGAGTCAGTGCCTGTGGAAGTTTACCCCATTCAGAGTCAGTGCCTGTGGAAGTGCACCCAAGTGAGGGTCAGTGCCTGTGGAACAAAGACAAGAAATGCTGGAATCACTCAGCAGGTCTGGCAGCATCTTTGGAAAGAGAAGCAGAGTTTGCGTTTCGGGTCAGTGACCCTTCTTCGGAACTGACAAATATTAGAAAAGTCACAGATTATAAACAAGTGAGGTGGGGGTGGGGCAAGAGATAACAAAGGAGCAGGTGCAGATTGGACCAGGCCTCATAGCTGACCAAAAGTTCATGGAGAAAAGGCAAACAATATGTTAATGGTGTGTTGAAAGACAAAGCAATATTGTTTGCCTTTTCTCCATGAACTTTTGGTCTGCTATGAGGCCTGGTCCAATCTGCACCTGCTCCTTTGTTATCTCTTGCCCCACCCCCACCTCACTTGTTTATAATCTGTGACTTTTCTAATATTTGTCAGTTCCGAAGAAGGGTCACTGACCCGAAACGTTAACTCTGCTTCTCTTTCCACAGATGCTGCCAGACCTGCTGAGTGATTCCAGCATTTCTTGATTTTGTTTCAGATTTCCAGCATCCGCAGTATTTAGCTTTTATTTCAGTGCCTGTGGAAGTTTACCCCATTCAGAGTCAGTGCCTGTGGAAGTGTCCCCCAGTGGGAGTCAGTGCCTGTGGAAGTGTACCCCAGTGAGAGTCATTGTCTCTGGAAGTTTACCCCATTCAGAGTCAGTACCTGTGGATGTTTACGCCATTCAGATTCAGTGCCTGTGGAAGTGTACCCCAGTGAGAGTCAGTGCCTGTGGAAGTTTGCCCCATTCAGAGTCAGTGCCTGTGGAAGTGCACCCCAGTGAGAGTCAGGGCCGGTGGAAGTTTGCCCCTTTCAGAGTCAGTGCCTGTGGAAGTGTCCCCCAGTGGGAGTCAGTGCCTGTGGAAGTTTACCCCATGCAGATTCAGTACCTGTAGAAGTTTACCCCATTCTGATTCAGTGTCTGTAGAAGATTACCCCTTTCAGAGTCAGTGCCTGTGGAAGTTTACCCCATTCAGTGTCAGTACCTGTGGAAGTGTACCCCAGTGAGAGTCATTGCCTGTGGAAGTGCACTCCAGTGAGAGACAGTGCCTGTGGAAGTTTACCCCATTCAGAGTCAGTGCCTGTGGAAGTTTACCCCATTCAGATTCAGTACCTGTCGACGTTTACACCATTCAGATTCAGTACCTGTAGAAGTTTACACCTTTCAGATGCAGTGCCTGTAGAAGTTTACCCAATTCAGTGTCGGTGCCTGTGGAAGTTACCCCATTCAGAGTCAGTACCTGTGGAAGTGTACCCCAGTGAGAGTCAGTGCCTGTGGAAGTTAACCCCATTCAGATTTAGAAACTGTAGACGTTTTCCCCATTCATATTCAGTGCCTGGAGATGTTTACCCCATTCAGAGTCAGTGCCTGTGTAAGTGTACCCCATTCAGAGTCAGTGCCTGTGGAAGTGTAACACAGTGAGAGTCAGTGCCTGTGGAAGTTTACCCCATTCAGATTCATTGCCTGTGGATGTGTCCCCCTGTGAGAGTCAGTGCCTGTGGAAGTATACCCCATTCAGATTCAGTACCTGTAGAAGTTTACCCCATTCAGATGCAGTGCCTGTAGAAGTTTACCCCATTCAGTTTCGGTGCCTGTGGAAGTTACCCCATTCAGATTCAGAAACTGTAGACATTTTCCCCATTCATATTCTGTGCCTGGATAAGTTTACCCCATTCAGACTCAGTGCCTGTGTAAGTGTACCCCATTCAGAGTCAGTGCCTGTGGAAGTGTAAAACAGTGAGAGTCAGTGCCTGTGGAAGTATACCCCATTCAGAGTCACTGCCTGTGGAAGTGTGCCCCAGTGACAGTCAGTGCCTGTGGAAGTGTACCCCAGTGAGATTCAGTGGCTGGGGAGCGGCTCTTCATTCAGAGTCACTGCCTATAGAAGTGTACCCCACTCAGAGTCAGTGCATGTGGAAATGTACCCCAGTGAGAGTCAGTGCCTGTGGAAATGTTCCCGAGTGAGAGTCAGGGCCTGTAGAAGTGTACCCAAGTGAGAGTCAGTGCCTGTAGAAGTGTACCCAATTGAGAGTCAGTGCCAGTAGAAGGGTACACAAGTGAGAGTCAGTGCATGTGGTAATGTACCCCAGTGAGAGTCAGTGCCTGTGGAAATGTACCCCAGTGAGAGTCAGTGCCTGTAGAAGTGTAATCAAGTGAGAGACAGTGCCTGTAGAAGTGCATCCAATTGAGAATCTGTGCCTGTGGAAATGTACACCATTGAGAGTCAGTCACTGTGGAAATGTACCCCAGTGAGAGCCAATGCCTGTAGAAGTGTACCCCATTCAGAGTCAGTGCCTGTGGACGTTTACCCCATTCAGAGTAAGTGCCTGTGGAAATGCACCCCATTGAGAGTCAGTGCCTGTGGAAGTTTACCCCATTCAGAGTCAGTGCCTGTGGAAGTGTCCCCCAGTGTGAGTCAGTGCCTGTGGAAGTTTACCCCATTCAGATTCAGTACCTGTAGAAGTTTACCCCATTCAGATTCAGTGCCTGCAGAAGTTTACACCATTCAGAGTCACTGCCTGTGGAAGTTTATCCCATTCAGAGTCAGTACCTGTGGACGTGTACCCCAGTGAGCGTCAGTGCCTGTATAAGTGTACCCAAGTGAGAGTCAGTGCCTGTAGAAGTGTACCCCAGTTCGAGTCAGTGCCCAGGGAATGGTACCCAAGTCACAGTTAGAGCCTGTGGGACTGCACCCCAGTGCGAGTCAGTGTGGGTTGGTTTGTAACCCAGAGAGATTCAGTGCCTGTGGAAGTGTCCCCCAGTGAGATTCAGTGCCTGTGGAAGAGTACCCCAGTGTGAGTCATTGCCTCTGGAAGTTTATTCCATTCAGAGTCAGTGCCTGTGGAAGTTTACCCCATTCAGATTCAGTGCCTGTGGAAGTGTACCCCAGTGAGAGCCAGTGCCTGTGGACGTTTACCCCAGTGAGAGTCATTGCCTCCAGAAGTTTACGCCATTCAGAATCAGTGCCTGTGGCAGTTTACCCCATTCAGATTCAGTGCCTGTGGCAGTGCACCTGATTCAGACTCAGTGCCTGTGGAAGTTTACCCCATTCAGAGTCAGTGCCTGTGGAAGTGTACCCCAGTGAGAGTCAGTGCCTGTGGAATTTTAGCCCATTCAGATTCAGTGCCTGTGGAAGTGTACCCCAGTGCGTGTCATTGCCTGTGGAAGTTTACCCCATTCAGAGTCAGTGCCTGTGGAAGTGTGCCCCAGTGAGAGTCAGTGCCTGTGGAAGTTTACCCCATTCAGAGTCAGTGCCTGTGGAAGTGCACCCAAGTGAGGGTCGGTGCCTGTGGAACAAAGACAAGAAATGCTGGAATCACTCAGCAGGTCTGGCAGCATCTTTGGAAAGAGAAGCAGAGTTTGCGTTTCGGGTCAGTGACCCTTCTTCGGAACAGACAAATATTAGAAAAGTCACAGATTATAAACAAGTGAGGTGGGGGTGGGGCAAGAGATAACAAAGGAGCAGGTGCAGATTGGACCAGGCCTCATAGCTGACCAAAAGTTCATGGAGAAAAGGCAAACAATATGTTAATGGTGTGTTGAAAGACAAAGCAATATTGTTTGCCTTTTCTCCGTGACCTTTTGGTCTGCTATGTGGCCTGGTCCAATCTGCACCTTCTCCTTTGTTATCTCTTGCCCCACCCCCACCTCACTTGTTTATAATCTGTGACTTTTCTAATATTTGTCAGTTCCGAAGAAGGGTCACTGACCCGAAACGTTAACTCTGCTTCTCTTTCCACAGATGCTGCCAGATCTGCTGAGTGATTCCAGCATTTCTTGTTTTTGTTTCAGATTTCCAGCATCCGCAGTATTTTGCTTTTATTTCAGTGCCTGTGGAAGTTAACCCCATTCAGAGTCAGTGCCTGTGGAAGTGTCCCCCAGTGGGAGTCAGTGCCTGTGGAAGTGTACCCCAGTGAGAGTCATTGTCTCTGGAAGTTTACCCCATTCAGAGTCAGTACCTGTGGATGTTTACGCCATTCAGATTCAGTGCCTGTGGAAGTGTACCCCAGTGAGAGTCAGTGCCTGTGGAAGTTTGCCCCATTCAGAGTCAGTGCCTGTGGAAGTGCACCCCAGTGAGAGTCAGGGCCGGTGGAAGTTTGCCCCTTTCAGAGTCAGTGCCTGTGGAAGTGTCCCCCAGTGGGAGTCAGTGCCTGTGGAAGTTTACCCCATGCAGATTCAGTACCTGTAGAAGTTTACCCCATTCTGATTCAGTGTCTGTAGAAGATTACCCCTTTCAGAGTTAGTGCCTGTGGAAGTTTACCCCATTCAGTGTCAGTACCTGTGGAAGTGTACCCCAGTGAGAGTCATTGCCTGTGGAAGTGCACTCCAGTGAGAGACAGTGCCTGTGGAAATTTACCCCATTCAGATTCAGTACCTGTCGACGTTTACACCATTCAGATTCAGTACCTGTAGAAGTTTACACCATTCAGATGCAGTGTCTGTAGAAGTTTACCCCATTCAGTGTCGGTGCCTGTGGAAGTTACCCCATTCAGAGTCAGTACCTGTGGAAGTGTACCCCATACAGATTTAGAAACTGTAGACGTTTTCCCCATTCATATTCAGTGCCTGGAGATGTTTACCCCATTCAGAGTCAGTGCCTGTGTAAGTGTACCCCATTCAGAGTCAGTGCCTGTGGAAGTGTAACACAGTGAGAGTCAGTGCCTGTGGAAGTTTACCCCATTCAGATTCATTGCCTGTGGATGTGTCCCCCAGTGAGAGTCAGTGCCTGTGGAAGTTTACCCCATTCAGATTCAGTACCTGTAGAAGTTTACCCCATTCAGATGCAGTGCCTGTAGAAGTTTACCCCATTCAGTTTCGGTGCCTGTGGAAGTTACCCCATTCAGATTCAGAAACTGTAGACGTTTTCCCCATTCATATTCAGTGCCTGGAGAAGTTTACCCCATTCAGACTCAGTGCCTGTGTAAGTGTACCCCATTCAGAGTCAGTGCCAGTGGAAGTGTAAAACAGTGAGAGTCCGTGCCTGGAGAAGTTTACCCCATTCAGAGTCACTGCCTGTGGAAGTGTGCCCCAGTGACAGTCAGTGCCTGTGGAAGTGTACCCCAGTGAGATTCAGTGGCTGGGGAGCGGCTCTCCATTCCGAGTCACTGCCTATAGAAGTGTACCCCACTCAGAGTCAGTGCATGTGGAAATGTACCCCAGTGAGAGTCAGTGCCTGTGGAAATGTACCCGAGTGAGAGTCAATGCCTATAGAAGTGTAATCAAGTGAGAGACAGTGCCTGTAGAAGTGCATCCAATTGAGAATCTGTGCCTGTGGAAATGTACACCAGTGAGAGTCAGTCACTGTGGAAATGTACCCCAGTGAGAGTCAATGCCTGTAGAAGTGTACCCCATTCAGAGTCAGTGCCTGTGGACGTTTACCCCATTCAGAGTCAGTGCCTGTGGAAATGCACCCCATTGAGAGTCAGTGCCTGTGGAAGTTTACCCCATTCAGAGTCAGTGCCTGTGGAAGTGAACCCCAGTGAGAGCCAGTGCCTGTGGACGTTTACCCCAGTGAGAGTCATTGCCTCCAGAAGTTTACGCCATTCAGAATCAGTGCCTGTGGAAGTTTACCCCATTCAGATTCAGTGCCTGTGGCAGTGTACCTGATTCAGACTCAGTGCCTGTGGAAGTTTACCCCATTCAGAGTCAGTGCCTGTGGAAGTGTACCCCAGTGAGAGTCAGTGCCTGTGGAATTTTAGCCCATTCAGATTCAGTGCCTGTGGAAGTGTACCCCAGTGTGTGTCATTGCCTGTGGAAGTTTACCCCATTCAGAGTCAGTGCCTGTGGAAGTGTGCCCCAGTGAGAGTCAGTGCCTGTGGAAGTTTACCCCATTCAGAGTCAGTGCCTGTGGAGTGCATCCAAGTGAGGGTCAGTGCCTGTGGAACAAAGACAAGAAATGCTGGAATCACTCAGCAGGTCTGGCAGCATCTTTGGAAAGAGAAGCAGAGTTTGCGTTTCGGGTCAGTGACCCTTCTTCGGAACTGACAAATATTAGAAAAGTCACAGATTATAAACAAGTGAGGTGGGGGTGGGGCAAGAGATAACAAAGGAGCAGGTGCAGATTGGACCAGGCCTCATAGCAGACCAAAAGTTCATGGAGAAAAGGCAAACAATATGTTAATGGTGTGTTGAAAGACAAAGCAATATTGTTTGCCTTTTCTCCGTGACCTTTTGGTCTGCTATGTGGCCTGATCCAATCTGCACCTTCTCCTTTGTTATCTCTTGCCCCACCCCCACCTCACTTGTTTATAATCTGTGACTTTTCTAATATTTGTCAGTTCCGAAGAAGGGTCACTGACCCGAAACGTTAACTCTGCTTCTCTTTCCACAGATGCTGCCAGATCTGCTGAGTGATTCCAGCATTTCTTGTTTTTGTTTCAGATTTCCAGCTTCCGCAGTATTTTGCTTTTATTTCAGTGCCTGTGGAAGTTAACCCCATTCAGAGTCAGTGCCTGTGGAAGTGTCCCGCAGTGGGAGTCAGTGCCTGTGGAAGTGTACCCCAGTGAGAGTCATTGTCTCTGGAAGTTTACCCCATTCAGAGTCAGTACCTGTGGATGTTTACGCCATTCAGATTCAGTGCCTGTGGAAGTGTACCCCAGTGAGTCAGGGCCGGTGGAAGTTTGCCCCTTTCAGAGTCAGTGCCTGTGGAAGTGTCCCCCAGTGGGAGTCAGTGCCTGTGGATGTTAGCCCCATGCAGATTCAGTACCTGTAGAAGATTACCCCTTTCAGAGTCACTGCCTGTGGACGTTTACCCCATTCAGTGTCAGTACCTGTGGAAGTTTACCCCAGTGAGAGTCAGTGCCTGTGGAAGTTCAACCCATTCAGAGTCTTTGCCTGTGTGAGTGTACCCCAGTGACAGTCATTGCCTGTGGAAGTGCACTCCAGTGAGAGACATTGCCTGTGGAAGTTTACCCCATTCAGATTCAGTGCCTGTGGAAGTTTACCCCATTAGGATTCAGTACCTGTAGAAGTTTATACCATTCAGAATCAGTGCCTGTAGAAGTTTACCCCATTCAGATTCAGTACCTGTAGAGGTTTACACCATTCAGATTCAGTACCTGGAGAAGTTTACCCCATTCAGAATCAGTGCCTGTGGAAATGTACCACATTCAGATTCAGAGCCAGTAGAAGTTTACACCATTCAGATTCAGTGCCTGTGGAAGTTTAACCCATTCAGAGACAGTGCCTGTGGAAGTGTACCCCAGTGATTGTCAGTGCCTGTGGAAGTTTACCCCATTCAGAGTCAGTGCCTGTGGAAGTGTACCCCAGTGAGAGTCAGTGCCTGTGGAGGTTTACCCCATTTAGAGTCAGTACCTGTGGAAGTGTACTCCAGTGAGAGTCAGTGCCTGTGGAAGTGTACCCCAGTGAGAGTCAGTGCCTGTGGATGTTTAACCCATTCAGAGACAGTGCCTGTGGAAGTGTACTCCAGTGAGTGTCAGTGCCTGTGGAAGTTTACCCCATTCAGAGTCAGTGCCTGTGGAAGTTTACCCCATTCAGATTCAGTTCTTGTAGAAGTTTACCCCATTCAGATTCATTGCGTGTGGAAGTGTACCCCATTCAGAGTCAGTGCCTGTGGAAGTTTACCCCATTCAGAGTCAGTGCCTGTGGAAGTGTACCCCAGTGAGAGTCAGTGCCTGTGGAGGTTTACCCCATTTAGAGTCAGTACCTGTGGAAGTTTACCACAGTGAGAGTCAGTGCCTGTGGAAGTTTACCCCATTCAGCTTCAGTCCCTGTAGAAGTTTGCACCATTCAGATTCAGTGCCTGTAGAAGTGTACACAGTGAGAGTCAGTGCCAGTGGAAATGTACCCCTGTGAGAGTCAGTGCCTGTAGAAGTGTATCCCATTCAGAGTCAGTGCATGTGGAAAGGTACACCAGTGAGAGTCGTTGCCTGCAGAAGTGTACCCAAGTGAGAGTCAGTGCCTGTAGAAGTGTACCCAAGTGAGAGTCAGTGCCTGAAGAAGTGATCCCAAGTGAGAGTCGGTGCCTGTGGAAGTTTACCCCATTCAGATTCAGTGCCTGTGGAAGTGTACCCCAGTGAGAGTCAGTGCCTGTGGAAGTTTACCCCATTCAGAGTCAGTGCCTGTGGAAGTGTACCCCAGTGACAGTCATTGCCTGTGGAAGTTTACCCCATTCAGAGTCAGTGCCTGTGGAAGTGCACCCTAGTGAGGGTCAGTGCCTGTGGAAATGCACCCCAGTGAGAGTCAGTGCCTGTGAAAATGTACCCCAGTGAGAGTCAGTGCCTGCAGAAGTGTACCCAAGTGAGAGTCAGTGCCTGTGGAAGTTTACCCCATTCAGAGTCAGTGCCTCTGGAAGTGTACCCCAGTGAGAGTCAGTGCCTGTGGAAGTTTACCCCATTCAGAGTCAGTGCCTGTGGAAGTTTACCCCATTCAGAGTCAGTGCCTCTGGAAGTGTACCCCAGTGAGATTTAGTGCCTGTGGAAGTTTACCCCATTCGGATTCAGTACCTGTAGAAGTTTACCCCATTCAGATTTAGAGCCTGTAGAAGTTAACCCCATTCAGAGTCAGTGCCTGTGGAAGTTTACCCCATTCATCGTCAGTGCCTGTGGAAGTGTACCCCAGTGAGAGTCAGTGCCTGTGGAAGTTTACCCCATTCAGAGTCAGTGCCTGTGCAAGTGTACCCCAGTGAAAGTCAGTGCCTGTGGAAGTTTACCCCATTCAGATTCAGTGCATGTCGCAATGTACCCCAGTTAGAGTCAGTGCCTGTGGAACCTTTCCCCATTCAGAGTCAGTGCATGTGTAAATGTACCCCAGTGAGAGTCAGTGCCTGTGGAAGTGTACCCCAGTGAGAGTCAGTGCCTGTGGAAGTTTACCCCATTCAGAGTCAGTGCCTCTAGAAGTTTACACCATTCAGATTCAGTGCCTATAGAAGTGTACCTCACTCAGAGTCAGTGCATGTGGAAATGTACACCAGTGAGAGTCAGTGCCTGTGGATATGTACCCCAGTGAGAGTCAGTACCTGCAGAAGTGTACCCAAGTGAGAGTCAGTGCCTGCAGAAGTGTACCCAAGTGAGAGTCAGTGCCTGTGGAAATGTACCCCGGTGAGAGTCAGTGCCTGCAGAAGTGTACCCAAGTGAGAGTCAGTGCCTGTAGAAGTGTACCCAAGTGAGAGTCAGTGCCTGTGGAACTGTCCCCCAGTGAGATACAGTGCCTGTGAAAGAGTACCCCAGTGTGAGTCATTGCCTCTGGAAGTTTACGCCATTCAGAGTCAGTGCCTGTGGAAGTTTACCCCATTCAGATTCAGTGCCTGTGGAAGTGTACCCCAGTGAGAGCCAGTGCCTGTGGACATTTACCCCAGTGAGAGTCATTGCCTCCAGAAGTTTACGCCATTCAGAATCAGTGCCTGTCGAAGTTTACCCCATTCAGATTCAGTGCCTGTGGCAGTGCACCTGATTCAGACTCAGTGCCTGTGGAAGTTTACCCCATTCAGAGTCAGTGCCTGTGGAAGTGTACCCCAGTGAGAGTCAGTGCCTGTGGAAGTTTACCCCATTCAGAGTCAGTGCCTGTGGAAGTGTGCCCCAGTGAGAGTCAGTGCCTGTGGAAGTTTACCCCATTCAGAGTCAGTGCCTGTGGAAGTGCACCCAAGTGAGGGTCAGTGCCTGTGGAACAAAAACAAGAAATGCTGGAATCACTCAGCAGGTCTGGCAGCATCTTTGGAAAGAGAAGCAGAGTTTACGTTTCGGGTCAGTGACCCTTCTTCGGAACTGACAAATATTAGAAATGTCACAGATTATAAACAAGTGAGGTGGGGGTGGGGCAAGAGATAACAAAAGAGAAGGTGCAGATTGGACCAGGCCACATAGCAGACCAAAAGGTCACGGAGAAAAGGCAAACAATATTGCTTTGTCTTTCAACACACCATTAACATATTGTTTGCCTTTTCTCCATGAACTTTTGGTCAGCTATGAGGCCTGGTCCAATCTGCACCTGCTCCTTTGTTATCTCTTGCCCCACCCCCACCTCACTTGTTTATAATCTGTGACTTTTCTAATACTTGTCAGTTCCGACGAAGGGTCACTGACCCGAAACGTTAACTCTGCTTCGCTTTCCACAGATGCTGCCAGACCTGCTGAGTGATTCCAGCATTTCTTGTTTTTGTTTCAGATTTCCAGCATCCGCAGTATTTTGCTTTTATTTCAGTGCCTGTGGATGTTTACGCCATTCAGAATCAGTGCCTGTGGAAGTGTACCCCAGTGAGAGTCAGTGCCTGTGGAAGTTTGCCCCATTCAGAGTCAGTGCCTGTGGAAGTGTCCCCCAGTGTGAGTCAGTGCCTGTGGAAGTTTACCCCATGCAGATTCAGTACCTGTAGAAGTTTACCCCATTCAGATTCAGTGTCTGTAGAAGATTGCCCCTTTCAGAGTCACTGCCTGTGGACGTTTACCCCATTCAGTGTCAGTACCTGTGGAAGTGTACCCCAGTGAGAGTCAGTGCCTGTGGAAGTTTACCCCAGTGAGAGTCAGTGCCTGTGGAAGTTTAACCCATTCAGAGTTAGTGCCTGTGGAAGTTTACCCCAGTGAGAGTCAGTGCCTGTAGAAGTTTAACCCATTCAGAGTCAGTGCCTGTGGAAGTGTACCCCAGTGAGAGTCATTGCCTGTGGAAGTGCACTCCAGTGAGAGACAGTGCCTGTGGAAGTTTATCCCATTCAGAGTCAGTGCCTGTGGAAGTTTACCCCATTCAGATTCAGTACCTGTAGAAGTTTACCCCATTCAGATTCAGTGCCTGTGGAAAAGTACCCCATTCAGATTCAGAGCCAGTAGAAGTTAACCCCATTCAGAGTCAGTGCCTTTGGAAGTTTACCCCACTCAGAGTCAGTGCCTGTGTAAGTGTACCCCTGTGAGAGTCAGTGCCTGTGGAAGTGTACCCCAGTGAGAGTCAGTGCCTGTGGAAGTTTAACCCATTCAGAGTCAGTGCCTGTGGAAGTTTACCCCAGTGAGAGTCAGTTCCTGTGGAAGTTTAACCCATTCAGAGTCAGTGCCTGTGGAAGTGTACCCCAGTGAGAGTCATTGCCTGTGGAAGTGCACTCCAGTGAGAGACAGTGCCTGTGGAAGTTTACCCCATTCAGAGTCAGTGCCTGTGGAAGTTTACCCCATTCGGATTCCGTACCTGTAGAAGTTTACACCATTCAGATTCAGTGCCTGTAGAAGTTTACACCATTCAGATTCAGTACCTGTAGAAGTTTGCCCCATTCAGATTCAGTGCCGGTGGAAATGTACCCCATTCAGATTCAGAGCCAGTAGAAGTTAACCCCAATCAGAGTCAGTGCCTGTGGAAGTGTACCCCAGTGAGAGTCAGTGCCTTTGGAAGTTTACCCCACTCAGAGTCAGTGCCTGTGTAAGTGTACCCCAGTGAGAGTCAGTGCCTGTGGAAGTGTACCCCAGTGAGAGTCAGTGCCTGTGGATGTTTAACCCATTCAGAGACAGTGCCTGTGGAAGTGTACCCCAGTGTGAGTCAGTGCCTGTGGAAGTTTACCCCATTCAGAGTCAGTACCTGTGGAAGTGCACCCCAGTGAGAGTCAGTGCCTGTGGAAGTTTACCCCATTCAGATTCAGTACCTGGGGAAGTTTACCCCATTCAGATTCAGTGTGTGTGGAAGTGTACCCCATTCAGAGTCAGTGCGTGTGGAAGTTTACCCCATTCAAAGAACAAAGAACAAAGAACAAAGATAATTACAGCACAGGAACAGGCCCTTCGGCCCTCCAAGCCTGCGCCGATCCAGATCCTCTCTCTAAACATGTCGCCTATTTTCTAAGGTTCTGTATCTCTTTTCTTCCTGCCCATTCATGTATCTGTCTAGATACATCTTAAAAGAATCCATCGTGCCCGCATCTACCACCTCCGCTGGCAATGCGTTCCAGGTGCCCACCACCCTCTGCGTAAAGAACTTTCCACGCATATCCCCCCTAAACTTTTCCCCTTTCACTTTGAACTCGTGTCCTCTAGTAATTGATACCCCCACTCTGGGAAAAAGCCTCTTGCTATCCACCCTGTCTATACCTCTCATGATTTTGTACACCTCAATCAGGTCCCCCCTCAACCTCCGTCTTTCTAATGAAAATAATCCTAATCTGCTCAACCTCTCTTCATAGCTAGCGCCCTCCATACCAGGCAACATCCTTGTGAACCTCCTCTGCACCCTCTCCAAAGCATCCACATCCTTTTGATAATGTGGCGACCAGAACTGTACGCAGTATTCCAAATGTGGCCGAACCAAAGTCCTATACAACTGTAACATGACCTGCCAACTCTTGTACTCAATGCCCCGTCCGATGAAGGAAAGCATGCCGTCTGCCTTCTTGACCACTCTATTTACCTGCGTTGCCACCTTCAGGGAACAGCGGACCTGAACTCCCAAATCTCTCTGGACATCAATTTTCCCCAGGACTTTTCCATTTACTGTACAGTTCACTCTCGAATTGGATCTTCCAAAATGCATCACCTCGCATTTGCCCTGATTGAACTCCATCTGCCATTTCTCTGCCCAACTCTCCAATCTATCTATATTCTGCTGTATTCTCTGACAGTCCCCTTCACTATCTGCTACTCCACCAATCTTAGTGTCGTCTGCAAATTTGCTAATCAGTCCACCTATACTTTCCTCCAAATCATTTATGTATATCACAAACAACAGTGGTCCCAGCACGGATCCCTGTGGAACACCACTGGTCACACGTCTCCATTTTGAGAAACTCCCTTCTACTGCTACTCTCTGTCTCCTGTTGCCCAGCCAGTTCTTTATCCATCTAGCTAGTACACCTTGGACCCCAAGCGCCTTCACTTTCTCCATCAGCCTGCCATGGGGAACCTTATCAAACGCCTTACTGAAGTCCATGTATATGACATCGACAGCCCTTCCCTCATCAATCAACTTTGTCACTTCCTCAAAGAATTCTATTAAGTTGGTAAGACATGACCTTCCCTGCACAAAACCATGTTGCCAATCACTGATGAGCCCATTTTCTTCCAAATGGGAATAGATCCAATCCCTCAGTATCTTCTCCAGCAGCTTCCCTACTACTGACGTCAGGCTCACCGGTCTATAATTACCTGGATTATCCCTGCTACCCTTCTTAAACAAGGGGACAACATTAGCAATTCTCCAGTCCTCCGGGACCTCACCCGTGTTTAAGGATGCTGCAAAGATATCTGTTAAGGCCCCAGCTATTTCCTCTCTCGCTTCCCTCAGTAACCTGGGATAGATCCCATCCGGACCTGGGGACTTGTCCACCTTAATGCCCTTTAGAATACCCAACACTTCCTCCCTCCTTATGCCGACTTGACCTAGAGTAATCAAACATCTGTTCCTAACCTCAACATCCGTCATGTCCCTCTCCTCGGTGAATACCGATGCAAAGTACTCGTTTAGAATCTCACCCATTTTCTCTGAGTCCAAGCATAACATTCCTCCTTTGTCCTTTAGTGGGCCAATCCTTTCTCTAGTTACCCTCTTTCTCCTTATATATGAATAAAAGGCTTTGGGATTTTCCTTAACCCTGTTTGCTAAAGATATTTCATGACCCCTTTTAGCCCTCTTAATTCCTCGTTTCAGATTGGTCCTACATTCCCGATATTCTTTCAAAGCTTCGTCTTTCATCAGCCGCCTAGACCTTATGGATGCTTCCTTTTTCCTCTTAGCTAGTCTCACAATTTCACCTGTCATCCATGGTTCCCTAATCTTGCCATTTCTATCCCTCATTTTCACAGGAACATGTCTCTCCTGCACGCTAATCAACCTCTCTTTAAAAGCCTCCCACATATCACATGTGGATTTACCTTCAAACAGCTGCTCCCAATCTACATTTCCCAGCTCCTGCCGAATTTTGGTATAGTTGGCCTTCCCCCAATTTAGCACTCTTCCTTTAGGACCACTCTCGTCTTTGTCCATGAGTATTTTAAAGCTTACGGAATTGTGATCACTATTCCCAAAGTAGTCCCCTACTGAAACTTCAACAACCTGGCCGGGCTCATTCCCCAACACCAGGTCCAGTATGGCCCCTTCCCGAGTTGGACTATTTACATACTGCTCTAGAAAACCCTCCTGGATGCTCCTTACAAATTCTGCTCCATCTGGACCTCTAACACTAAGCGAATCCCAGTCAATGTTGGGAAAATTAAAATCTCCTATCACCACCACCCTGTTGCTCCTACATCTTTCCATAATCTGTTTACATATTTGTACCTCTATCTCACGCTCGCTGTTGGGAGGCCTGTAGTACAGCCCCAACATTGTTACCGCACCCTTCCTATTTCTGAGTTCTGTCCATATTGCCTCACTGCTCGAGTCCTCCATAGTGCCCTCCTTCAGCACAGCTGTGATATCCTCTTTGACCAGTAATGCAACTCCTCCACCCCTTTTACCTCCCTCTCTATCCCGCCTGAAGCATCGATATCCTGGGATATTTAGTTGCCAATCATGCCCTTCCCTCAACCAAGTCTCAGTAATAGCAATAACATCATACTCCCAGGTACCAATCCAAGCCCTAAGTTCATCTGCCTTACCAACTACACTTCTTGCATTAAAACAAATGCACCTCAGACCACCAGTCCCTTTATATTCATCATCTGCTCCCTGCCTGCTCTTCCCCTTAGTCACACTGACTTCATTATCTAGTTCCTTACAGGCTTTTGTTACTACCTCCTTACTGTCAACTGACCTCAATTGGTTCCCATCCCCCTGCCACATTAGTTTAAACCCTCCCCAACAGCGTTAGCAAAAGCACCTCCAAGGACATTGGTTCCAGTCCGACCCAGGTGTAGACCGTCCAATTTGTAATAGTCCCACCTCCCCCAGAACCGGTCCCAATGTCCCAAAAATCTGAACCCCTCCTTCCTGCACCATCTCTCAAGCCACGCATTCATCCTGACTATTCTTTCATTTTTACTCTGACTATCACGTGGCACTGGTAGTAATCCTGAGATTACTACCTCTGAGGTCCTACTTTTTAACTTGGCTCCTAACTCCCTAAACTCTGCTTGTAGGACCTCATCCCGTTTTTTACCTATATCATTAGTGCCTATGTGCACAATGACAACTGGCTGTTCACCCTCCCCCTTTAGAATGTTCTGCAGCCGATCTGAGACGTCCCTGACCCGTGCACCTGGGAGGCAACATACCATTCGGGAGCCTCGTTTTCGACCACAGAAAGTGGTCATTGCCTGTGGAAGTGTACCCCAGTGAGAGTCAGTGCCTGTGGAAATGTACCCCAGTGAGAGTCAGTGCCTGCAGAAGTGTACCCAAGTGAGAGTCAGTGCCTGCAGAAGTTTACCCAAGTGCTAGTCAGTGCCTGTGGAAATGTACCCCAGTGAGAGTCAGTGCCTGAAGAAGTGTACCCAAGTGAGAATCAGTGCCTGTGGAAGTTTACCCCATTCAGATTCAGTACCTCTAGAGGTTTACACCATTCAGATTCAGTGCCTATAGAAGTGTACCCCACTCAGAGTCAGTGCAAGTGGAAATGTACACCAGTGAGAGTCAGTGCCTGTGGAAATGTACCCCAGTGAGAGTCAGTGACTGCAGAAGTGTACCCAAGTGAGAGTCAGTGCCTGTAGAAGTGTACCCAAGTGAGAGTCAGTGCCTGTGGAAATGTACCCCAGTGAGAGTCAGTGCCTGTGGAAATGTGCCCCAGTGAGAGTCAGTGCCTGAAGAAGTGTACCCAAGTTAGAATCAGTGCCTGTGGAAGTTTACCCCATTCAGATTCAGTGCCTGTGGAGGTGTACCCCAGTGAGAGTCAGTGCCTGTGGAAGTTTATTCCATTCAGAGTCAGTGCCTGTGGAAGTGTACCCCAGTGAGAGTCAGTGCCTGTGGTAGTCTATCCCAGTGAGAGTCAGTGCATGTGGAAGTTGCCCCATTCAGAGACAGTGCCTGTGGAATTGCCCCCCAGTGAGAGTCAGGGCCTGTGGAAGTTTACCCCTTTCAGAATCATTGCCTGTGGAAGTGTCCCCCAGTGGGAGTCAGTGCCTGTGTAAGTTTACCCCATTCATATTCAGTGTCTGTAGAAGATTACCCCTTTCAGAGTCACTGCCTGTGGACGTTTACCCCATTCAGTGTCAGTTCCTGTGGAAGTGTACCCCAGTGAGAGTCAGTGCCTGTGGAAGTTTACCCCAGTGATAGTCAGTGCCTGTGGAAGTTTAACCCATTCAGAGTCACTGCCTGTGGAAGTTTACCCCAGTGAGAGTCAGTGCCTGTGGAAGTTTAACCCATTCAGAGTCAGTGCCTGTGGAAGTGTACCCCAGTGAGAGTCATTGCCTGTGGAAGTGCACTCCAGTGAGAGACAGTGCCTGTGGAAGTTTACCCCATTCAGAGTCAGTGCCTGTGGAAGTTTACCCCATTCGGATTCCGTACCTGTAGAAGTTTACACCATTCAGATTCAGTACCTGTAGAAGTTTACCCCATTCAGAGTCAGTGCCTGTGGAAGTTTACCCCATTCTGTGTCAGTGCCTGTGGAAGTGTACCCCAGTGAGAGTCAGTGCCTTTGGAAGTTTACCCCACTCAGAGTCAGGGCCTGTGTAAGTGTACCCCAGTGAGAGTCAGAGCCTGTGGAAGTGTACCCCAGTGAGAGTCAGTGCCTGTGGATGTTTAACACATTCAGAGACAGTGCCTGTGGAAGTATACCCCAGTGAGAGTCAGTGCCTGTGGAAGTTTACCCCATTCAGAGTCAGTGCCTGTGGAAGTGTACCCCATTCAGATTCAGTACCTGTAGAAGTTTACCCCATTCAGATTCAGTGCGTGTGGAAGTGTATCCCATTTGGAGTCAGTGCCTGTGGAAGTTTACCCCAGTGAGAGCCAGTGCCTGTTGCAGTTTGCCCCATTCAGCTTCAGTCCCTGTAGAAGTTTGCACCATTCAGATTCAGTGCCTGCAGAAGTGTACCCCAGTGAGATTCAGTGCCAGTGGAAATGTATCCCTGTGAGAGTCAGTGCCTGTGGAAATGTACTCCAGTGAGAGTCAGAGGCTGCAGAAGTGTACCCAAGTGAGAGTCAGTGCCTGCAGAAATGAACCCAAGTGAGAGTCAGTACCTGTGGAAATGTACCCCAGTGAGAGTCAGTGCCTGTGGAAATGTAACCCAGTGAGAGTCAGTGCCTGCAGAAGTGTACCCAAGTGAGAGTCAGTGCCTGTGGAAGTTTACCCCATTCAGATTCAGTACCTGTAGAAGTTTACCCCATTCAGATGCAGTGCCTGTAGAAGTTTACCCCATTCAGAGTCAGTGCCTGTGGAAGTTACCCCATTCAGAGTCAGTACCTGTGGAAGTGTACCCCATGAGAGTCAGTGCCTTTGGAAGTTTACCCCATGCAGAGTCAGTGCCTGTGGAAGTGTACCCCAGTGAGAGTCAGTGCCTGTGGAAGTTTACACCATTCAGATTCAGAAACTGTAGACGTTTTCCCCATTCATATTCAGTGCCTGGAGAAGTTTAACCCATTCAGACTCAGTGCCTGTGTAAGTGTACCCCATTCAGAGTCAGTGCCTGTGGAAGTGTAACACAGTGAGACTCAGTGCCTTTGGAAGTTTACACCATTCAGAGTCAGTGCCTGTGGAAGTGTACCCCAGTGACAGTCAGTGCCTGTGGAAGTGTACCCCAGTGAGATTCAGTGGCTAGGGAGTGGCTCTCCATTAGGAGTCACTGCCTATAGAAGTGTACCCAACTCAGAGTCAGTGCATGTGGAAATGTACCCCAGTGAGAGTCAGTGCCTGTGGAAATGTACCCGACTGAGAGTCAGGGCCTGTAGAAGTGTACCCAAGTGAGAGTCAGTGCATGTGGTAATGTACCCCAGTGAGAGTCAGTGCCTGTGGAAATGAACCCCAGTGAGAGTCAGTGCCTGTAGAAGTGTACCCAAGTGAGAGACAGTGCCTGTAGAAGTGTACCCAATTGAGAATCTGTGCCTGTGGAAATGTACACCAGTGAGAGTCAGTCACTGTGGAAATGTACCCCAGTGAGAGTCAATGCCTGTAGAAGTGTACCCCATTCAGAGTCAGTGCCTGTGGAATTGCACCCCATTCAGAGTCAGTGCCCGTGGAATTGCTCCCCAGTGATAGTCAGTGCCTGTGGAAGTTTACCCCATTCAGAGTCAGTGCCTGTGGAAGTGTCCCCCAGTGTGAGTCAGTGCCTGTGGAAGTTTACCCCATTCAGATTCAGTACCTGTAGAAGTTTACCCCATTCAGATTCAGTGCCTGCAGAAGTTTACACCATTCAGAGTCAATGCCTGTGGAAGTTTACCCCATTCAGATTCAGTACCAGTGGAAGTGTACCCCAGTGAGAGTCAGTGCCTGTAGAAGTTTACCACAGTTCGCGTCAGTGCCAAGGGAACGGTACCCAAGTGACAGTTAGAGCCTGTGGGACTGCACCCCAGTGCGAGTCAGTGTGGGATGAATTGTAACCCAGAGAGAGTCAGTGCCGATAGAAGTGTACCCCAGTGAGAGTCTGTACCTGTGGAAGTGTACCCCAGTGAGAGTCAGTCCCTGTAGAAGTGTACCCTTGTGAGAGTCAGTCCCTGGTGAACTGCACCCGAGAGAGTGTCAGTGCCTGTGGAAGTTTACTCCATTCAGAGTCAGTGCCTGTGTAAGAGTACTCCAGTGAGATTCAGTGCCTGTGGAAGTTTACCCCATTCAGAGTCAGTGCCTGTGGAAATGTACCCCAGTGAGAGACAGTGCCTGTGGAAGTGTACCCCACTGAGAGTCATTGCCTGTGGAAATGTACCCCAGTGAGATTCAGTGCCTGTGGAAGAGTACTCCAGTGTGAGTCATTGCCTCTGGAAGTTTAAGCCATTCAGATTCAGTGCCTGTGGAAGTGTACCCCAGTGAGAGCCAGTGCCTGTGGACGTTTACCCCAGTGAGAGTCATTGCCTCTAGAAGTTTACGCCATTCAGAATCAGTGCCTGTGGAAGTTTACCCCATTCAGATTCAGTGCCTGTGGCAGTGTACCCCAGTGAGAGTCAGTGCCTGTGGAAGTTTTCCCCATTCAGAGTCAGTGCCTGTGGAAGTGTACCCCAGTGAGAGTCAGTGCCTGTGGAAGTTTACCCCATTCAGAGTCAGTGCCTGTGGAATTGCACCCCAGTGAGAGTCAGTGCCTGTGGAAGTTTACCCCATTCAGAGTCAGTGCCTGTGGAAGTGTCCCCCAGTGTGAGTCACTGCCTGTGGAAGTTTACCCCATTCAGATTCAGTACCTGTAGAAGTTTACCCCATTCAGATTCAGTGCCTGCAGAAGTTTACACCATTCAGAGTCACTGCCTGTGGAAGTTTACCCCATTCAGATTCAGTACCAGTGGAAGTGTACCCCAGTGAGCGTCAGTGCCTGTATAAGTGTACCCAAGTGAGAGTCAGTGCCTGTAGAAGTGTACCACAGTTCGCGTCTGTGCCTAGAGAGCGGTACCCAAGTGACAGTGAGAGGCTGTGGGACTGCACCCCAGTGCGAGACAGTGTGGGTTGAATTGTAACCCAGAGAGAGTCAGTGCCGATAGAAGTGTACCCCAGTGAGAGTCTGTACCTGTGGAGGTGTACCCCAGTGAGAGTCAGTCCCTGTAGAAGTGTACCCCTGTGAGAATCAGTCCCTGTTGAACTGGACCCGAGAGAGTGTCAGAGCCTGTGGAAGTTTACCCCATTCAGAGTCAGTGGCTGTGGAAATGTACACCCCAGTGAGAGACAGTGCCTGTGGAAGTGTACCCCACTGAGAGTCATTGCCTGTGGAACTGTAACCAATTCAGAGTCAGTGCCTGTGGAAGTTTACCCATTCAGAGTCAGTGCCTGGGGAAGTTTAACACATTCAGATTCAGTGCCTGTGGAAGTGTACCCCAGTGAGAGTCAATGCCTGTGGATGTTTACCACTTTCAGAGTCCGTGCATGTGGAAGTGTACACCAAAGAGAGTCTTTGCCTGTGGAAGTTGACCCCATTCAGTGTCATTGCCTGTGGAAGTGCATCCCAGTGAGGGTCAGTGCCTGTGGAAGTTTACCCCAATCAGAGTCAGTGCCTGTGGAAGTGACCCCCAGTGAGATTCAGTGCCTGTGGAAGAGTACTCCAGTGTGAGTCATTGCCTCTGGAAGTTTAAGCCATTCAGAGTCAGTGCCTGTGGAAGTTTACCCCATTCAGATTCAGTGCCTGTGGAAGTGTACCCCAGTGAGAGCCAGTGCCTGTGGACGTTTACCCCAGTGAGAGTCATTGCCTCGAGAAGTTTACGCCATTCAGAATCAGTGCCTGTGGAAGTTTACCCCATTCAAATTCAGTGCCTGTGGCAGTGTACCCCAGTGAGAGTCAGTGCCTGTGGAAGTTTACCCCATTCAGATTCAGTACCTGTAGAAGTTTACCCCATTCAGATTCAGTGCCTGTGGAAGTGTCCCCCATTCAGTCAGTGCCTGTGGAAGTGTACCCCATTCAGATTCAGTTCCTGTGGAAGTGTACCCCAGTGAGAGTCAGTGCCTGTGGAAGTTTACCCCATTTAGAGTCAGTGCCTGTGGAAGTTTATCCCAGTGGGAGTCAGTGCCTGTGGAAGTTTACCCCATTCAGCTTCAGTCCCAGTAGAGGTTTAGACCATTCAGATTCAGTGCCTGTAGAAGTGTACCCCAGTGAGATTCAGTGCCAGTGGAAATGTATCCCTGTAAGAGTCAGTGCCTGTGGAAATGCACTCCAGTGAGAGTCAGAGGCGGGAGAAGTGTACCCAAGTGAGAGTCAATGCCTGCAGAAGTGTACCCAAGTGAGAGTCAGTGCCTGTGGAAATGTACCCCAGTGAGAGTCAGTGCCTGTTGAAGTGTACCCAAGTGAGATTCAGTGCCTGTGGAAGATTTCCCCATTCAGATTCAGTGCCTGTGGATGTGTCCTCCAGTGAGAGTCAGTGCCTGTGGATGTTTACCCCATTCAGATTCAGTACCTGTAGAAGTTTACCCCATTCAGATGCAGTGCCTGTAGACGTTTACCCCATTCAGAGACAGTGCCTGTGGAAGTTACCCCATTCAGAGTCAGTACCTGTGGAAGTGTACCCCAGTGAGAGTCAGTGCCTTTGGAAGTTTACCCCATACAGAGTCAGTGCCTGGGGAAGTTTAACACATTCAGATTCAGTGCCTGTGGAAGTGTACCCCAGTGAGACTCATTGCCAGTGGAAATGTATCCCTGTGAGAGTCAGTGCCTGTGGAAATGTACTCCAGTGACAGTCAGAGGCTGCAGAAGTGTACCCAAGTGAGAGTCAATGCCGGCAGAAGTTTACCCCTTTCAGAGTCAGTGCCTGTGGAAGTGTACCCCAGTGAGAGTCAGTGCCTGTGGATGTTTACCCCATTCAGTGTCAGTGCCTGTGGAATTGCACCCCAGTGAGAGTCAGTGCCTGTGGAAGTTTATTCCATTCAGAGTCAGTGCCTGTGGAAGTGTACCCCATTCAGATTCAGTACCTGTAGAAGTTTAGCACATTCAGAGTCAGTGCCTGTGGAAGTTTACCCCATTCAGATTCAGTACCTGTAGAAGTTTACCCCATTCAGATTCAGTGCCTGCAGAAGTTTATACCATTCAGAGTCACTGCCTGTGGAAGTTTACCCCATCCAAATTCAGTACCTGTGGAAGTGTACCCCAGTGAGCGTCAGTGCCTGTATAAGTGTACCCAAGTGAGAGTCAGTGCCTGTAGAAGTGTACCCCAGTTCGAGTCAGTGCCTACGGAACGGTACCCAAGTGACAGTTAGAGCCTGTGGGACTGCATCCCAGTGCGAGACAGTGTGGGTTGAATTGTAACCCAGAGAGAGTGAGTGCCGATAGAAGTGTACCCCAGTGAGAGTCTGTACCTGTGGAGGTGTACCCCAGTGAGAGTCAGTCCCTGTAGAAGTGTACCCCTGTGAGAGTCAGTCCCTGTTGAACTGGACCCGAGAGAGTGTCAGTGCCTGTGGAAGTTTACTCCATTCAGAGTCAGTGCCTGTGTAAGAGTACTCCAGTGAGATTCAGTGCCTGTGGAAGTTTACCCCATTCAGAGTCAGTGCCTGTGGAAATGTACCCCAGTGAGAGACAGTGCCTGTGGAAGTGTACCCCAGTCAGAGTCAGTGCCTGTCGAAGTGTACCCCACTGAGAGTCATTGCCTGTGGAACTGTAACCAATTCAGAGTCAGTGCCTGTGGAAGTTTAACACATTCAGATTCAGTGCCTGTGGATGTTTACCCCATTCAGATTCAGTACCTGTAGAAGTTTACCCCATTCAGATGCAGTGCCTGTAGAAGTTTACCCCATTCAGAGACAGTGCCTGTGGAAGTTACCCCATTCAGAGTCAGTACCTGTAGAAGTTTACCCCATTCAGATGCAGTGCCTGTAGAAGTTTACCCCATTCAGAGACAGTGCCTGTGGAAGTTACCCCATTCAGAGTCAGTACCTGTGGAAGTGTACCCCAGTGAGAGTCAGTGCCTTTGGAAGTTTACCCCAAACAGAGTCAGTGCCTGGGGAAGTTTAACACATTCAGATTCAGTGCCTGTGGAAGTGTACCCCAGTGAGAGTCAATGCCTGTGGAAGTGTACCCCACTGAGAGTCATTGCCTGTGGAACTGGAACCAATTCAGAGTCAGTGCCAGTGGAAGTTTACCCATTCAGAGTCAGTGCCTGGGGAAGTTTAACACATTCAGATTCAGTGCCTGTGGAAGTGTACCCCAGTGAGAGTCAATGCCTGTGGATGTTTACCACATTCAGAGTCCATGCATGTGGAAGTGTACACCAAAGAGAGACTTTGCCTGTGGAAGTTGACCCCATTCAGTGTCATTGCCTGTGGAAGTGCATCCCAGTGAGGGTCAGTGCCTGTGGAGGTTTACCCCATTCAGAGTCAGTACCTGTGGAAGTGTCCCCCAGTGAGATTCAGTGCCTGTGGACGTTTACCCCAGTGAGAGTCATTGCCTCTAGAAGTTTACGCCATTCAGATTCAGTGCCTGTGGAAGTTTACCCCATTCAGATTCAGTGCCTGTGGCAGTGTACCCCAGTGAGAGTCAGTGCCTGTGGAAGTTTACCCCATTCAGAGTCAGTGCCTGTGGAAGTTTACCCCATTCAGATTCAGTGCCTGTAGAAGTTTACCCCATTCAGATTCAGTACCTGTGGAAGTGTACCCCATTCAGTCAGTGCCTGTGGAAGTGTCCCCCAGTGTAAGTCAGTGCCTGTGGAAGTGTACCCCAATGAGAGTCAGTGCCTGTGGAAGTTTACCCCATTTAGAGTCAGTGCCTGTGGAAGTTTACCCCAGTGAGAGTCAGTGCCTGTGGAAGTTTACCCCATTCAGCTTCAGTCCCTGTAGAGGTTTACAACATTCAGATTCAGTGCCTGTAGAAGTTTACCCCAGTGAAATTCAGTGCCAGTGGAAATGTATCCCTGTGAGAGTCAGTGCCTGTGGAAATGCACTCCAGTGAGAGTCAGAGGCGGCAGAAGTGTACCCAAGTGAGAGTCAATGCCTGCAGAAGTGTACCCAAGTGAGAGTCAGTGCCTGTGGAAATGTACCCCAGTGAGAGTCAGTGCCTGTTGAAGTGTACCCAAGTGAGATTCATTGCCTGTGGAAGATTTCCCCATTCCGATTCAGTGCCTGTGGATGTGTCCTCCAGTGAGAGTCAGTGCCTGTGGATGTTTACCCCATTCAGATTCAGTACCTGTAGAAGTTTACCCCATTCAGATGCAGTGCTTGTAGAAGTTTACCCCATTCAGAGACAGTGCCTGTGGAAGTTACCCCATTCAGAGTCAGTACCTGTGGAAGTGTACCCCAGTGAGAGTCAGTGCCTTTGGAAGTTTACCCCATACAGAGTCAGTGCCTGGGGAAGTTTAACACATTCAGATTATGTGCCTGTGGAAGTGCACCCCAGTGAGAGTCAATGCCTGTGGATGTTTACCCCATTCAGATTCAGTGCCTGCAGAAGTGTACCCCAGTGAGACTCAGTGCCAGTGGAAATGTACCCCTGTGAGAGTCAGTGCCTGTGGAAATGTACTCCAGTGAGAGTCAGTGCCTGTGGATGTTTACCCCATTCAGTGTCAGTGCCTGTGGAATTGCACCCCAGTGAGAGTCAGTGCCTGTGGAAGTTTACCCCATTCAGAGTCAGTGCCTGTGGAAGTGTACCCCATTCAGATTCAGTACCTGTAGAAGTTTACCCCATTCAGAGTCAGTGCCTGTGGAAGTTTACCCCATTCAGATTCAGTACCTGTAGAAGTTTACCCCATTCAGATTCAGTGCCTGCAGAAGTTTACACCATTCAGAGTCACTGCCTGTGGAAGTTTACCCCATCCAAATTCAGTACCTGTGGAAGTGTACCCCAGTGAGCGTCAGTGCCTGTATAAGTGTACCCAAGTGAGAGTCAGTGCCTGTAGAAGTGTACCCCAGTTCGAGTCAGTGCCTAGGGAACGGTACCCAAGTGACACTTAGAGCCTGTGGGACTGCATCCCAGTGCGAGACAGTGTGGGTTGAATTGTAACCCAGAGAGAGTCAGTGCCGATAGAAGTGTGCCCCAGTGAGAGTCTGTACCTGTGGAGGTGTACCCCAGTGAGAGTCAGTCCCTGTAGAAGTGTACCCCTGTGAGAGTCAGTCCCTGTTGAACTGGACCCGAGAGAGTGTCAGTGCCTGTGGAAGTTTACTCCATTCAGAGTCAGTGCCTGTGTAAGAGTACTCCAGTGAGAGTCAGTGCCTGTGGAAGTGTCCCCCAGTGTGAGTCAGTGCCTGTGGAAGTGTACCGCAGTGAGAGTCAGTGCCTGTGGAAGTTTACCCCATTTAGAGTCAGTGCCTGTGGAAGTGTACCCCAGTGTGAGCCAGTGCCTGTGGACGTTTACCCCAGTGAGAGTCATTGCCTCTAGAAGTTTACGCCATTCAGATTCAGTGCCTGTGGAAGTTTACCCCATTCAGATTCAGTGCCTGTGGCAGTGTACCCCAGTGAGAGTCAGTGCCTGTGGAAGTTTACCCCATTCAGAGTCAGTGCCTGTGGAAGTATACCCCAGTGAGAGTCAGTGCCTGTAGAAGTTTACCCCATTCAGATTCAGTGCCTGTGGAAGTGTACCCCATTCAGTCAGTGCCTGTGGAAGTGTCCCCCAGTGTGAGTCAGTGCCTGTGGAAGTGTACCGCAGTGAGAGTCAGTGCCTGTGGAAGTTTACCCCATTTAGAGTCAGTGCCTGTGGAAGGTTACCCCAGTGAGAGTCAGTGACTGTGGAAGTTTACCCCATTCAGCTTCAGTCCCTGTAGAGGTTTACACCATTCAGATTCAGTGCCTGTAGAAGTGTACCCCAGTGAGATTCAGTGCCAGTGGAAATGTATCCCTGTGAGAGTCAGTGCCTGTGGAAATGCACTCCAGTGAGAGTCAGAGGCGGCTGAAGTGTACCCAAGTGAGAGTCAATGCCTGCAGAAGTGTACCCAAGTGAGAGTCAGTGCCTGTGGAAATGTATCCCAGTGAGAGTCAGTGCCTGTGGACGTTTACCCCAGTGAGAGTCATTGCCTCTAGAAGTTTACGCCATTCAGAATCAGTGCCTGTGGAAGTTTACCCCATTCAGATTCAGTGCCTGTGGCAGTGTACCCCAGTGAGAGTCAGTGCCTGTGGAAGTTTACCCCATTCAGAGTCAGTGCCTGTGGAAGTGTACCCCAGTGAGAGTCAGTGCCTGTGGAAGTTTACCCCATTCAGATTCAGTACCTGTAGAAGTTTACCCCATTCAGAGTCAGTGCCTGTGGAAGTGTCCCCCAGTGAGATTCAGTGCCTGTGGAAGAGTACTCCAGTGTGAGTCATTGCCTCTGGAAGTTTAAGCCATTCAGAGTCAGTGCCTGTGGAAGTTTACTCCATTCAGATTCAGTGCCTGTGGAAGTGTACCCCAGTGTGAGCCAGTGCCTGTGGACGTTTACCCCAGTGAGAGTCATTGCCTCTAGAAGTTTACGCCATTCAGATTCAGTGCCTGTGGAAGTTTACCCCATTCAGATTCAGTGCCTGTGGCAGTGTACCCCAGTGAGAGTCAGTGCCTGTGGAAGTTTACCCCATTCAGAGTCAGTGCCTGTGGAAGTGTACCCCAGTGAGAGTCAGTGCCTGTGGAAGTTTACCCCATTCAGATTCAGTGCCTGTAGAAGTTTACCCCATTCAGATTCAGTGCCTGTGGAAGTGTACCCCATTCAGTCAGTGCCTGTGGAAGTGTACCCCAGTGAGAGTCAGTGCCTGTGGAAGTTTACCCCATTTAGAGTCAGTGCCTGTGGAAGTTTACCCCAGTGAGAGTTAGTGCCTGTGGACGTTTACCCCAGTGAGAGTCATTGCCTCTAGAAGTTTACGCCATTCAGATTCAGTGCCTGTGGAAGTTTACCCCATTCAGATTCAGTGCCTGTGGCAGTGTACCCCAGTGAGAGTCAGTGCCTGTGGAAGTTTACCCCATTCAGAGTCAGTGCCTGTGGAAGTGTACCCCAGTGAGAGTCAGTGCCTGTGGAAGTTTACCCCATTCAGATTCAGTGCCTGTAGAAGGTTACCCCATTCAGATTCAGTGCCTGTGGAAGTGTACCCCATTCAGTCAGTGCCTGTGGAAGTGTACCCCAGTGAGAGTCAGTGCCTGTGGAAGTTTACCCCATTTAGAGTCAGTGCCTGTGGAAGTTTACCCCAGTGAGAGTTAGTGCCTGTGGAAGTTTACCCCATTCAGCTTCAGTCCCTGTAGAGGTTTACACCATTCAGATTCAGTGCCTGTAGAAGTGTACCCCAGTGAGATTCAGTGCCAGTGGAAATGTATCCCTGTGAGAGTCAGTGCCTGTGGAAATGCACTCCAGTGAGAGTCAGAGGCGGCTGAAGTGTACCCAAGTGAGAGTCAATGCCTGCAGAAGTGAACCCAAGTGAGAGTCAGTGCCTGTGGAAGTGTACCCCAGTGAGAGTCAGTGCCTTTGGAAGTTTACCCCATACAGAGTCAGTGCCTGGGGAAGTTTAACACATTCAGAGTCAGTGCCTGTGGAAGTGTACCCCAGTGAGAGTCAGTGCCTGTGGATGTTTACCCCATTCAGATTCAGTACCTGTAGAAGTTTACCCCATTCAGAGTCAGTGCCTGTGGAAGTTTACCCCATTCAGATTCAGTACCTGTAGAAGTTTACCCCATTCAGATTCAGTGCCTGCAGAAGTTTACACCATTCAGAGTCACTGCCTGTGGAAGTTTACCCCATCCAAATTCAGTACCTGTGGAAGTGTACCCCAGTGAGCGTCAGTGCCTGTATAAGTGTACCCAAGTGAGAGTCAGTGCCTGTAGAAGTGTACCCCAGTTCGAGTCAGTGCCTACGGAACGGTACCCAAGTGACAGTTAGAGCCTGTGGGACTGCATCCCAGTGCGAGACAGTGTGGGTTGAATTGTAACCCAGAGAGAGTGAGTGCCGATAGAAGTGTACCCCAGTGAGAGTCTGTACCTGTGGAGGTGTACCCCAGTGAGAGTCAGTCCCTGTAGAAGTGTACCCCTGTGAGAGTCAGTCCCTGTTGAACAGGACCCGAGAGAGTGTCAGTGCCTGTGGAAGTTTACTCCATTCAGAGTCAGTGCCTGTGTAAGAGTACTCCAGTGAGATTCAGTGCCTGTGGAAGTTTACCCCATTCAGAGTCAGTGCCTGTGGAAATGTACCCCAGTGAGAGACAGTGCCTGTGGAAGTGTACCCCACTGAGAGTCATTGCCTGTGGAACTGTAACCAATTCAGAGTCAGTGCCTGTGGAAGTTTAACACATTCAGATTCAGTGCCTGTGGAAATGTACCCCAGTGAGAGTCAATGCCTTTGGATGTTTACCCCATTCAGAGTCAGTGCATGTGGAAGTGTACACCAAAGAGAGTCTTTGACTGTGGAAGTTGACCCCATTCAGTGTCATTGCCTGTGGAAGTGCATCCCAGTGAGGGTCAGTGCCTGTGGAAGTTTACCCCATTCAGAGTCAGTGCCTGTGGAAGTGTCCCCCAGTGAGATTCAGTGCCTGTGGAAGAGTACTCCAGTGTGAGTCATTGCCTCTGGAAGTTTAAGCCATTCAGAGTCAGTGCCTGTGGAAGTTTACTCCATTCAGATTCAGTGCCTGTGGAAGTGTACCCCAGTGTGAGCCAGTGCCTGTGGACGTTTACCCCAGTGAGAGTCATTGCCTCTAGAAGTTTACGCCATTCAGATTCAGTGCCTGTGGAAGTTTACCCCATTCAGATTCAGTGCCTGTGGCAGTGTACCCCAGTGAGAGTCAGTGCCTGTGGAAGTTTACCCCATTCAGAGTCAGTGCCTGTGGAAGTGTACCCCAGTGAGAGTCAGTGCCTGTGGAAGTTTACCCCATTCAGATTCAGTGCCTGTGGAAGTGTACCCCATTCAGTCAGTGCCTGTGGAAGTGTCCCCCAGTGTGAGTCAGTGCCTGTGGAATTGTACCCCAGTGAGAGTCAGTGCCTGTGGAAGTTTACCCCATTTAGAGTCAGTGCCTGTGGAAGTTTACCCCAGTGAGAGTTAGTGCCTGTGGAAGTTTACCCCATTCAGCTTCAGTCCCTGTAGAGGTTTACACCATTCAGATTCAGTGCCTGTAGAAGTGTACCCCAGTGAGATTCAGTGCCAGTGGAAATGTATCCCTGTGAGAGTCAGTGCCTGTGGAATTGCACTCCAGTGAGAGTCAGAGGCGGCAGAAGTGTACCCAAGTGAGAGTCAATGCCTGCAGAAGTGTACCCAAGTGAGAGTCAGTGCCTGTGGAAGTGTACCCCAGTGAGAGTCAGTGCCTTTGGAAGTTTACCCCATACAGAGTCAGTACCTGGGGAAGTTTAACACATTCAGATTCAGTGCCTGTGGAAGTGTACCCCAGTGAGAGTCAATGCCTGTGGATGTTTCCCCCATTCAGTGTCAGTGCATGTGGAAGTGTACACCAAAGAGAGTCTTTGACTGTGGAAGTTGACCCCATTCAGTGTCATTGCCTGTGGAAGTGCATCCCAGTGAGGGTCAGTGCCTGTGGAAGTTTACCCCATTCAGAGTCAGTGCCTGTGGAAGTGACCCCCAGTGAGATTCAGTGCCTGTGGAAGTGTACCCCAGTGTTAGTTATTGCCTCTGGAAGTTTACGCCATTCAGAGTCAGTGCCTGTGGAAGTTTACCACATTCAGAGTCAGTGCCTGTGGAAGTTTACCCCATTCAGAGTCAGTGCCTGTGGAATTGTACCCCAGTGAGAGTCAGTGCCTGTGGAATTTTACCCCATTTAGAGTCAGTGCCTGTGGAAGTTTACCCCATTCAGCTTCAGTCCCTGTAGAAGTTTACACCATTCAGATTCAGTGCCTGTAGAAGTGTACCCCAGTGAGATTCAGTGCCAGTGGAAATGTATCCCTGTGAGAGTCAGTGCCTGTGGAAATGTACTCCAGTGAGAGTCAGAGGCTGCAGAAGTGTACCCAAGTGAGAGTCAATGCCTGCAGAAGTGTACCCAAGTGAGAGTCAGTGCCTGTGGAAATGTACCCCAGTGAGAGTCAGTGCCTGTGGAAGTTTTCCCCATTCAGATTCAGTGCCTGTGGATGTGTCTCCCAGTGAGAGTCAGTGCCTGTGGAAGTTTACCCCATTCAGATTCAGTACCTGTAGAACTTTACCCCATTCAGGTGCAGTGCCTGTAGAAGTTTACCCCATTCAGAGTCAGTGCCTGTGGAAGTTAACCCATTCAGAGTCTGTACCTGTGGAAGTGTACCCCAGTGAGAGACAGTGCCTTTGGAAGTTTACCCCATACAGAGTCAGTGCCTGTGGAGGTGTACCCCAGTGAGAGTCAGTGCCTGTGGAAGTTTACCCCATTCAGATTCTGACACTGTAGATGTTTTCCCCATTCATATTCAGTGCCTGGAGAAGTTTACCCCACTCAGAGTCAGTGCCTGTGTAAGTGAAACACAGTGAGAGTCAGTGCCTGTGGAAGTTTACCCCATTCACAGTCAGTGCCTGTGGAAGTGTCCCCCAGTGACAGTCAGTGCCTGTGGAAGTGTACCCCAGTGAGATTCAGTGGCTGGGGAGCGGCTCTCCCTTAGGAGTCACTGCCTATAGAAGTGTACCCCACTCAGAGTCAGTGCATGTGGAAATGTACCCCAGTGAGAGTCAGTGTCTGTGGAAATGTACCCGAGTGAGAGTCAGGGCCTGCAGAAGTGTACCCAAGTGAGAGTCATTGCCTGTAGAAGTGTACCCAATTGAGAGTCAGTGCCAGTAGAAGTGTACCCAAGTGAGAGTCAGTGCATGTGGTAATGTACCCCAGTGAGAGTCAGTGCCTGTGGAAAGGTACCCCAGTGAGAGTCAGTGCCTGTCGAAGTCTACCCAAGTGAGAGACAGTGCCTGTAGAAGTGTACCCAATTGAGAATCTGTGCCTGTGGAAATGTACACCAAGGAGAGTCAGTCACTGCGGAAATGTACCCCAGTGAGAGTCAATGCCTGTAGAAGTGTACCCCATTCAGAGTCAGTGCATGTGGAAGTTTACCCCATTCAGAGTCAGTGCCTGTGGAATTGCACCCCAGTGAGAGTCAGTGCCTGTGGAAGTTTACCCCATTCAGAGTCAGTGCCTGTGGAAGTGTCCCCCAGTGTGAGTCAGTGCCTGTGGAAGTTTACCCCATTCAGATTCAGTACCTGTAGAACTTTACCCCATTCAGATTCAGTGCCTGCAGAAGTTTACACCATTCAGAGTCACTGCCTGTGGAAGTTTACCCCATTCAGAGTCAGTACCAGTGGAGGTGTACCCCAGTGAGCGTCAGTGCCTGCATAAGTGTACCCAAGTGAGAGTCAGTGCCTGTAGAAGTGTACCCCAGTTCGAGTCAGTGCCTGGGGAATGGTACCCAAGTGACAGTTAGAGCCTGTGGGACTGCACCCCAGTGCGAGTCAGTGTGGGTTGAATTGTAACCCAGAGAGAGTCAGTGCCAATAGAAGTGTACCCCAGTGAGAGTCTGTACCTGTGGAAGTGTACCCCAGTGAGAGTCAGTCCCTGTAGAATTGTACCCTGTGAGAGTCAGTCCCTGTTGAACTGGACCCAAGAGAGTGTCAGTGCCTGTGGAAGTTTACCCCATTCAGAGTTAGTGCCTTTGTAAGAGTACTCCAGTGAGATTCAGTGCCTGTGGAAGTTTACCCCATTCAGAGTCAGTGCCTGTGGAAATGTACCCCAGTGAGAGTCAGTGCCTGTGGAAGTGTACCCCACTGAGAGTCATTGCCTGTGGAACTGGAACCAATTCAGAGTCAGTGCCTGTGGAATTTTACCCATTCAGAGTCAGTGCCTGGGGAAGTTGAACACATTCAGATTCAGTGCCTGTCGAAGTGTCCCCCAGTGAGATTCAGTGCCTGTGGAAGAGTACCCCAGTGTGAGTCATTGCCTCTGGAAGTTTACGCCATTCAGAGTCAGTGACTGTGGAAGTTTACCCCATTCAGATTCAGTGCCTGTGGCAGTGTACCCCAGTGAGAGTCAGTGCCTGTGGAAGTTTACCCCATTCAGAGTCAGTGCCTGTGGAAGTGTACCCCAGTGAGAGTCAGTGCCTGTGGAAGTTTACCCCATTCAGATTCAGTGCCTGTAGAAGTTTACCCCATTCAGATTCAGTGCCTGTGGAAGTGTACCCCATTCAGTCAGTGCCTGTGGAAGTGTACCCCAGTGAGAGTCAGTGCCTGTGGAAGTTTACCCCATTTAGAGTCAGTGCCTGTGGAAGTTTACCCCAGTGAGAGTTAGTGCCTGTGGAAGTTTACCCCATTCAGCTTCAGTCCCTGTAGAGGTTTACACCATTCAGATTCAGTGCCTGTAGAAGTGTACCCCAGTGAGATTCAGTGCCAGTGGAAATGTATCCCTGTGAGAGTCAGTGCCTGTGGAAATGCACTCCAGTGAGAGTCAGAGGCGGCTGAAGTGTACCCAAGTGAGAGTCAATGCCTGCAGAAGTGAACCCAAGTGAGAGTCAGTGCCTGTGGAAGTGTACCCCAGTGAGAGTCAGTGCCTTTGGAAGTTTACCCCATACAGAGTCAGTGCCTGGGGAAGTTTAACACATTCAGAGTCAGTGCCTGTGGAAGTGTACCCCAGTGAGAGTCAGTGCCTGTGGATGTTTACCCCATTCAGAAGTACCTGTAGAAGTTTACCCCATTCAGAGTCAGTGCCTGTGGAAGTTTACCCCATTCAGATTCAGTACCTGTAGAAGTTTACCCCATTCAGATTCAGTGCCTGCAGAAGTTTACACCATTCAGAGTCACTGCCTGTGGAAGTTTACCCCATCCAAATTCAGTACCTGTGGAAGTGTACCCCAGTGAGCGTCAGTGCCTGTATAAGTGTACCCAAGTGAGAGTCAGTGCCTGTAGAAGTGTACCCCAGTTCGAGTCAGTGCCTACGGAACGGTACCCAAGTGACAGTTAGAGCCTGTGGGACTGCATCCCAGTGCGAGACAGTGTGGGTTGAATTGTAACCCAGAGAGAGTGAGTGCCGATAGAAGTGTACCCCAGTGAGAGTCTGTACCTGTGGAGGTGTACCCCAGTGAGAGTCAGTCCCTGTAGAAGTGTACCCCTGTGAGAGTCAGTCCCTGTTGAACTGGACCCGAGAGAGTGTCAGTGCCTGTGGAAGTTTACTCCATTCAGAGTCAGTGCCTGTGTAAGAGTACTCCAGTGAGATTCAGTGCCTGTGGAAGTTTACCCCATTCAGAGTCAGTGCCTGTGGAAGTGTACCCCATTCAGTCAGTGCCTGTGGAAGTGTCCCCCAGTGTGAGTCAGTGCCTGTGGAAGTGTACCCCAGTGAGAGTCAGTGCCTGTGGAAGTTTACCCCATTTAGAGTCAGTGCCTGTGGAAGTTTACCCCAGTGAGAGTTAGTGCCTGTGGAAGTTTACCCCATTCAGCTTCAGTCCCTGTAGAGGTTTACACCATTCAGATTCAGTGCCTGTAGAAGTGTACCCCAGTGAGATTCAGTGCCAGTGGAAATGTATCCCTGTGAGAGTCAGTGCCTGTGGAATTGCACTCCAGTGAGAGTCAGAGGCGGCAGAAGTGTACCCAAGTGAGAGTCAATGCCTGCAGAAGTGTACCCAAGTGAGAGTCAGTGCCTGTGGAAGTGTACCCCAGTGAGAGTCAGTGCCTTTGGAAGTTTACCCCATACAGAGTCAGTACCTGGGGAAGTTTAACACATTCAGATTCAGTGCCTGTGGAAGTGTACCCCAGTGAGAGTCAATGCCTGTGGATGTTTCCCCCATTCAGTGTCAGTGCATGTGGAAGTGTACACCAAAGAGAGTCTTTGACTGTGGAAGTTGACCCCATTCAGTGTCATTGCCTGTGGAAGTGCATCCCAGTGAGGGTCAGTGCCTGTGGAAGTTTACCCCATTCAGAGTCAGTGCCTGTGGAAGTGACCCCCAGTGAGATTCAGTGCCTGTGGAAGTGTACCCCAGTGTTAGTTATTGCCTCTGGAAGTTTACGCCATTCAGAGTCAGTGCCTGTGGAAGTTTACCACATTCAGAGTCAGTGCCTGTGGAAGTGTACCCCAGTGAGAGTCAGTGCCTGTGGAAGTTTACCCCATTCAGATTCAGTACCTGTAGAAGTTTACCCCATTCAGTTTCAGTGCATGTGGAAGTGTACCCCATTCAATCAGTGCCTGTGGAATTGTACCCCAGTGAGAGTCAGTGCCTGTGGAATTTTACCCCATTTAGAGTCAGTGCCTGTGGAAGTTTACCCCATTCAGCTTCAGTCCCTGTAGAAGTTTACACCATTCAGATTCAGTGCCTGTAGAAGTGTACCCCAGTGAGATTCAGTGCCAGTGGAAATGTATCCCTGTGAGAGTCAGTGCCTGTGGAAATGTACTCCAGTGAGAGTCAGAGGCTGCAGAAGTGTACCCAAGTGAGAGTCAATGCCTGCAGAAGTGTACCCAAGTGAGAGTCAGTGCCTGTGGAAATGTACCCCAGTGAGAGTCAGTGCCTGTGGAAGTTTTCCCCATTCAGATTCAGTGCCTGTGGATGTGTCTCCCAGTGAGAGTCAGTGCCTGTGGAAGTTTACCCCATTCAGATTCAGTACCTGTAGAACTTTACCCCATTCAGGTGCAGTGCCTGTAGAAGTTTACCCCATTCAGAGTCAGTGCCTGTGGAAGTTAACCCATTCAGAGTCTGTACCTGTGGAAGTGTACCCCAGTGAGAGACAGTGCCTTTGGAAGTTTACCCCATACAGAGTCAGTGCCTGTGGAGGTGTACCCCAGTGAGAGTCAGTGCCTGTGGAAGTTTACCCCATTCAGATTCTGACACTGTAGATGTTTTCCCCATTCATATTCAGTGCCTGGAGAAGTTTACCCCACTCAGAGTCAGTGCCTGTGTAAGTGAAACACAGTGAGAGTCAGTGCCTGTGGAAGTTTACCCCATTCACAGTCAGTGCCTGTGGAAGTGTCCCCCAGTGACAGTCAGTGCCTGTGGAAGTGTACCCCAGTGAGATTCAGTGGCTGGGGAGCGGCTCTCCCTTAGGAGTCACTGCCTATAGAAGTGTACCCCACTCAGAGTCAGTGCATGTGGAAATGTACCCCAGTGAGAGTCAGTGTCTGTGGAAATGTACCCGAGTGAGAGTCAGGGCCTGCAGAAGTGTACCCAAGTGAGAGTCATTGCCTGTAGAAGTGTACCCAATTGAGAGTCAGTGCCAGTAGAAGTGTACCCAAGTGAGAGTCAGTGCATGTGGTAATGTACCCCAGTGAGAGTCAGTGCCTGTGGAAAGGTACCCCAGTGAGAGTCAGTGCCTGTCGAAGTCTACCCAAGTGAGAGACAGTGCCTGTAGAAGTGTACCCAATTGAGAATCTGTGCCTGTGGAAATGTACACCAAGGAGAGTCAGTCACTGCGGAAATGTACCCCAGTGAGAGTCAATGCCTGTAGAAGTGTACCCCATTCAGAGTCAGTGCATGTGGAAGTTTACCCCATTCAGAGTCAGTGCCTGTGGAATTGCACCCCAGTGAGAGTCAGTGCCTGTGGAAGTTTACCCCATTCAGAGTCAGTGCCTGTGGAAGTGTCCCCCAGTGTGAGTCAGTGCCTGTGGAAGTTTACCCCATTCAGATTCAGTACCTGTAGAACTTTACCCCATTCAGATTCAGTGCCTGCAGAAGTTTACACCATTCAGAGTCACTGCCTGTGGAAGTTTACCCCATTCAGAGTCAGTACCAGTGGAGGTGTACCCCAGTGAGCGTCAGTGCCTGCATAAGTGTACCCAAGTGAGAGTCAGTGCCTGTAGAAGTGTACCCCAGTTCGAGTCAGTGCCTGGGGAATGGTACCCAAGTGACAGTTAGAGCCTGTGGGACTGCACCCCAGTGCGAGTCAGTGTGGGTTGAATTGTAACCCAGAGAGAGTCAGTGCCAATAGAAGTGTACCCCAGTGAGAGTCTGTACCTGTGGAAGTGTACCCCAGTGAGAGTCAGTCCCTGTAGAATTGTACCCTGTGAGAGTCAGTCCCTGTTGAACTGGACCCAAGAGAGTGTCAGTGCCTGTGGAAGTTTACCCCATTCAGAGTTAGTGCCTTTGTAAGAGTACTCCAGTGAGATTCAGTGCCTGTGGAAGTTTACCCCATTCAGAGTCAGTGCCTGTGGAAATGTACCCCAGTGAGAGTCAGTGCCTGTGGAAGTGTACCCCACTGAGAGTCATTGCCTGTGGAACTGGAACCAATTCAGAGTCAGTGCCTGTGGAATTTTACCCATTCAGAGTCAGTGCCTGGGGAAGTTGAACACATTCAGATTCAGTGCCTGTCGAAGTGTCCCCCAGTGAGATTCAGTGCCTGTGGAAGAGTACCCCAGTGTGAGTCATTGCCTCTGGAAGTTTACGCCATTCAGAGTCAGTGACTGTGGAAGTTTACCCCATTCAGATTCAGTGCCTGTGGCAGTGTACCCCAGTGAGAGTCAGTGCCTGTGGAAGTTTACCCCATTCAGAGTCAGTGCCTGTGGAAGTGTACCCCAGTGAGAGTCAGTGCCTGTGGAAGTTTACCCCATTCAGATTCAGTGCCTGTAGAAGTTTACCCCATTCAGATTCAGTGCCTGTGGAAGTGTACCCCATTCAGTCAGTGCCTGTGGAAGTGTACCCCAGTGAGAGTCAGTGCCTGTGGAAGTTTACCCCATTTAGAGTCAGTGCCTGTGGAAGTTTACCCCAGTGAGAGTTAGTGCCTGTGGAAGTTTACCCCATTCAGCTTCAGTCCCTGTAGAGGTTTACACCATTCAGATTCAGTGCCTGTAGAAGTGTACCCCAGTGAGATTCAGTGCCAGTGGAAATGTATCCCTGTGAGAGTCAGTGCCTGTGGAAATGCACTCCAGTGAGAGTCAGAGGCGGCTGAAGTGTACCCAAGTGAGAGTCAATGCCTGCAGAAGTGAACCCAAGTGAGAGTCAGTGCCTGTGGAAGTGTACCCCAGTGAGAGTCAGTGCCTTTGGAAGTTTACCCCATACAGAGTCAGTGCCTGGGGAAGTTTAACACATTCAGAGTCAGTGCCTGTGGAAGTGTACCCCAGTGAGAGTCAGTGCCTGTGGATGTTTACCCCATTCAGATTCAGTACCTGTAGAAGTTTACCCCATTCAGAGTCAGTGCCTGTGGAAGTTTACCCCATTCAGATTCAGTACCTGTAGAAGTTTACCCCATTCAGATTCAGTGCCTGCAGAAGTTTACACCATTCAGAGTCACTGCCTGTGGAAGTTTACCCCATCCAAATTCAGTACCTGTGGAAGTGTACCCCAGTGAGCGTCAGTGCCTGTATAAGTGTACCCAAGTGAGAGTCAGTGCCTGTAGAAGTGTACCCCAGTTCGAGTCAGTGCCTACGGAACGGTACCCAAGTGACAGTTAGAGCCTGTGGGACTGCATCCCAGTGCGAGACAGTGTGGGTTGAATTGTAACCCAGAGAGAGTGAGTGCCGATAGAAGTGTACCCCAGTGAGAGTCTGTACCTGTGGAGGTGTACCCCAGTGAGAGTCAGTCCCTGTAGAAGTGTACCCCTGTGAGAGTCAGTCCCTGTTGAACTGGACCCGAGAGAGTGTCAGTGCCTGTGGAAGTGTACTCCATTCAGAGTCAGTGCCTGTGTAAGAGTACTCCAGTGAGATTCAGTGCCTGTGGAAGTTTACCCCATTCAGAGTCAGTGCCTGTGGAAATGTACCCCAGTGAGAGACAGTGCCTGTGGAAGTGTACCCCACTGAGAGTCATTGCCTGTGGAAGTTTAACACATTCAGATTCAGTGCCTGTGGAAGTTTAACACATTCAGAGTCAATGCATGTGGAAGTGTACACCAAAGAGAGTCTTTGACTGTGGAAGTTGACCCCATTCAGTGTCATTGCCTGTGGAAGTGCATCCCAGTGAGGGTCAGTGCCTGTGGAAGTTTACCCCATTCAGAGTCAGTGCCTGTGGAAGTGTCCCCCAGTGAGATTCAGTGCCTGTGGAAGAGTACTCCAGTGTGAGTCATTGCCTCTGGAAGTTTAAGCCATTCAGAGTCAGTGCCTGTGGAAGTTTACTCCATTCAGATTCAGTGCCTGTGGAAGTGTACCCCAGTGTGAGCCAGTGCCTGTGGACGTTTACCCCAGTGAGAGTCATTGCCTCTAGAAGTTTACGCCATTCAGATTCAGTGCCTGTGGAAGTTTACCCCATTCAGATTCAGTGCCTGTGGCAGTGTACCCCAGTGAGAGTCAGTGCCTGTGGAAGTTTACCCCATTCAGAGTCAGTGCCTGTGGAAGTGTACCCCAGTGAGAGTCAGTGCCTGTGGAAGTTTCCCCCATTCAGATTCAGTGCCTGTAGAAGTTTACCCCATTCAGATTCAGTGCCTGTGGAAGTGTACCCCATTCAGTCAGTGCCTGTGGAAGTGTCCCCCAGTGTGAGTCAGTGCCTGTGGAAGTGTACCCCAGTGAGAGTCAGTGCCTGTGGAAGTTTACCCCATTTAGAGTCAGTGCCTGTGGAAGTTTACCCCAGTGAGAGTTAGTGCCTGTGGAAGTTTACCCCATTCAGCTTCAGTCCCTGTAGAGGTTTACACCATTCAGATTCAGTGCCTGTAGAAGTGTACCCCAGTGAGATTCAGTGCCAGTGGAAATGTATCCCTGTGAGAGTCAGTGCCTGTGGAATTGCACTCCAGTGAGAGTCAGAGGCGGCAGAAGTGTACCCAAGTGAGAGTCAATGCCTGCAGAAGTGTACCCAAGTGAGAGTCAGTGCCTGTGGAAGTGTACCCCAGTGAGAGTCAGTGCCTTTGGAAGTTTACCCCATACAGAGTCAGTACCTGGGGAAGTTTAACACATTCAGATTCAGTGCCTGTGGAAGTGTACCCCAGTGAGAGTCAATGCCTGTGGATGTTTCCCCCATTCAGTGTCAGTGCATGTGGAAGTGTACACCAAAGAGAGTCTTTGACTGTGGAAGTTGACCCCATTCAGTGTCATTGCCTGTGGAAGTGCATCCCAGTGAGGGTCAGTGCCTGTGGAAGTTTACCCCATTCAGAGTCAGTGCCTGTGGAAGTGACCCCCAGTGAGATTCAGTGCCTGTGGAAGTGTACCCCAGTGTTAGTTATTGCCTCTGGAAGTTTACGCCATTCAGAGTCAGTGCCTGTGGAAGTTTACCACATTCAGAGTCAGTGCCTGTGGAAGTGTACCCCAGTGAGAGTCAGTGCCTGTGGAAGTTTACCCCATTCAGATTCAGTACCTGTAGAAGTTTACCCCATTCAGTTTCAGTGCATGTGGAAGTGTACCCCATTCAATCAGTGCCTGTGGAATTGTACCCCAGTGAGAGTCAGTGCCTGTGGAATTTTACCCCATTTAGAGTCAGTGCCTGTGGAAGTTTACCCCATTCAGCTTCAGTCCCTGTAGAAGTTTACACCATTCAGATTCAGTGCCTGTAGAAGTGTACCCCAGTGAGATTCAGTGCCAGTGGAAATGTATCCCTGTGAGAGTCAGTGCCTGTGGAAATGTACTCCAGTGAGAGTCAGAGGCTGCAGAAGTGTACCCAAGTGAGAGTCAATGCCTGCAGAAGTGTACCCAAGTGAGAGTCAGTGCCTGTGGAAATGTACCCCAGTGAGAGTCAGTGCCTGTGGAAGTTTTCCCCATTCAGATTCAGTGCCTGTGGATGTGTCTCCCAGTGAGAGTCAGTGCCTGTGGAAGTTTACCCCATTCAGATTCAGTACCTGTAGAACTTTACCCCATTCAGGTGCAGTGCCTGTAGAAGTTTACCCCATTCAGAGTCAGTGCCTGTGGAAGTTAACCCATTCAGAGTCTGTACCTGTGGAAGTGTACCCCAGTGAGAGACAGTGCCTTTGGAAGTTTACCCCATACAGAGTCAGTGCCTGTGGAGGTGTACCCCAGTGAGAGTCAGTGCCTGTGGAAGTTTACCCCATTCAGATTCTGACACTGTAGATGTTTTCCCCATTCATATTCAGTGCCTGGAGAAGTTTACCCCACTCAGAGTCAGTGCCTGTGTAAGTGAAACACAGTGAGAGTCAGTGCCTGTGGAAGTTTACCCCATTCACAGTCAGTGCCTGTGGAAGTGTCCCCCAGTGACAGTCAGTGCCTGTGGAAGTGTACCCCAGTGAGATTCAGTGGCTGGGGAGCGGCTCTCCCTTAGGAGTCACTGCCTATAGAAGTGTACCCCACTCAGAGTCAGTGCATGTGGAAATGTACCCCAGTGAGAGTCAGTGTCTGTGGAAATGTACCCGAGTGAGAGTCAGGGCCTGCAGAAGTGTACCCAAGTGAGAGTCATTGCCTGTAGAAGTGTACCCAATTGAGAGTCAGTGCCAGTAGAAGTGTACCCAAGTGAGAGTCAGTGCATGTGGTAATGTACCCCAGTGAGAGTCAGTGCCTGTGGAAAGGTACCCCAGTGAGAGTCAGTGCCTGTCGAAGTCTACCCAAGTGAGAGACAGTGCCTGTAGAAGTGTACCCAATTGAGAATCTGTGCCTGTGGAAATGTACACCAAGGAGAGTCAGTCACTGCGGAAATGTACCCCAGTGAGAGTCAATGCCTGTAGAAGTGTACCCCATTCAGAGTCAGTGCATGTGGAAGTTTACCCCATTCAGAGTCAGTGCCTGTGGAATTGCACCCCAGTGAGAGTCAGTGCCTGTGGAAGTTTACCCCATTCAGAGTCAGTGCCTGTGGAAGTGTCCCCCAGTGTGAGTCAGTGCCTGTGGAAGTTTACCCCATTCAGATTCAGTACCTGTAGAACTTTACCCCATTCAGATTCAGTGCCTGCAGATGTTTACACCATTCAGAGTCACTGCCTGTGGAAGTTTACCCCATTCAGAGTCAGTACCAGTGGAGGTGTACCCCAGTGAGAGTCAGTGCCTGTGGAAGTTTACCCCATTCAGAGTCAGTGCCTGGGGAATGGTACCCAAGTGACAGTTAGAGCCTGTGGGACTGCACCCCAGTGCGAGTCAGTGTGGGTTGAATTGTAACCCAGAGAGAGTCAGTGCCAATAGAAGTGTACCCCAGTGAGAGTCTGTACCTGTGGAAGTGTACCCCAGTGAGAGTCAGTCCCTGTAGAATTGTACCCTGTGAGAGTCAGTCCCTGTTGAACTGGACCCAAGAGAGTGTCAGTGCCTGTGGAAGTTTACCCCATTCAGAGTTAGTGCCTTTGTAAGAGTACTCCAGTGAGATTCAGTGCCTGTGGAAGTTTACCCCATTCAGAGTCAGTGCCTGTGGAAATGTACCCCAGTGAGAGTCAGTGCCTGTGGAAGTGTACCCCACTGAGAGTCATTGCCTGTGGAACTGGAACCAATTCAGAGTCAGTGCCTGTGGAATTTTACCCATTCAGAGTCAGTGCCTGGGGAAGTTGAACACATTCAGATTCAGTGCCTGTCGAAGTGTCCCCCAGTGAGATTCAGTGCCTGTGGAAGAGTACCCCAGTGTGAGTCATTGCCTCTGGAAGTTTACGCCATTCAGAGTCAGTGACTGTGGAAGTTTACCCCATTCAGATTCAGTGCCTGTGAAAGTGTACCTAATTCAGACTCAGTGCCTGTGGACGTTTACCCCATTCAGAGTCAGTGCCTGTGGAAGTGTACCCCATTCAGAGTCAGTGCCTGTGGAAGTGTACCCCAGTGAGAGTCAGTGCCTGTGGAAGTTTACCCCATTCAGAGTCAGTGCCTGTGGAAGTTTACCCCATTCAGAGTCAGGGCCTGTGGAAGTTTACCCCATTCAGAGTCAGGTCCTGTGGAAGTTTACCCCATTCAGAGTCAGGGCCTGTGGAAGTTTACCCCATTCAGAGTCAGTGCCTGTGGAAGTGTCCCCCAGTGAGATTCAGTGCCTGTGGAAGTGTACCCCAGTGTGAGTCATTGCCTCTGGAAGTTTACGCCATTCAGAGTCAGTGCCTGTGGAAGTTTACCCCATTCAGATTCAGTGCCTGTGAAAGTGTACCCCAGTGAGAGCCAGTGCCTGTGGACGGTTCCCCCAGTGAGAGTCATTGCCTCTAGAAGTTTACGCCATTCAGAATCAGTGCCTGTGGAAGTTTACCCCATTCAGATTCAGAGCCTGTGGCAGTGTACCTGATTCAGACTCAGTGCCTGTGGAAGTTTACCCCATTCAGAGTCAGTGCCTGTGGAAGTGTACCCCAGTGAGAGTCAGTGCCTGTGGAAGTTCTCACCATTCAGGAGATAACAAAGGAGCAGGTGCAGATTGGGCCAGGCCTGATAGCTGACCAAAAGTTCACGGAGAAAAGGCAAACAATATGTTAATGGTGTGTTGAAAGACAAAGCAATATTGTTTGCCTTTTCTCCTTGACCTTTTGGTCAGCTATGTGGCCTGGTCCAATCTGCACCTTCTCCTTTGTTATCTCCTGCCCCACCCCCACCTCACTTGTTTATAATCTGTGACTTTTCTAATATTTGTCAGTTCCGAAGAAGGGTCTCTGACCCGAAACGTTAACTCTGCTTCTCTTTCCACAGATGCTGCCAGACCTGCTGAATGATTCCAGCATTTCTTGTTTTTGTTTCAGATTTCCAGCATCCGCAGTATTTTGCTTTTATTTCAGTGCCTGTGGAAGTTTACCCCATTCAGAGTCAGTGGATGTGGAAGTGTCCCCCATTCAGAGTCAGTGCCTGTGGAAGTGTACCCCAGTGAGGGTCAGTGCCTGTGGAAGTGTACCCCAGTTCGAGTCATTGCCTCTGGAAGTTTAGCCCATTCAGAGTCAGTACCTGTGGATGTTTACGCCATTCAGATTCAGTGCCTGTGGAAGTGTACCCCAGTGAGAGTCAGGGCCTGTGGAAGTTTACCCCTTTCAGAATCAGTGCCTGTGGAAATGTCCCCCAGTGTGAGTCAGTGCCGTGGAAGTTTACCCCATGCAGATTCAGTACCTGTAGAAGTTTACCCCATTCTGATTCAGTGTCTGTAGAAGATTACCCCTTTCAGAGTCAGTGCCTGTGGAAGTTTACCCCATTCAGTGTCAGTACCTGTGGAAGTGTACCCCAGTGAGAGTCATTGCCTGTGGAAGTGCACTCCAGTGAGAGACAGTGCCTGTGGAAGTTTACCCCATTCAGAGTCAGTGCCTGTGGAAGTTTACCCCATTCGGATTCAGTACCTGTCGACGTTTGCACCATTCAGATTCAGTACCTGTAGAGGTTTACACCATTCAGATGCAGTGCCTGTAGAAGTTTACCCCATTCAGTGTCGGTGCCTGTGGAAGTTACCCCATTCAGAGTCAGTACCTGTGGAAGTGTACCCCAGTGAGAGTCAGTGCCTGTGGAAGTTAACCCCATTCAGATTTAGAAACTGTAGATGTTTTCCCCATTCATATTCAGTGCCTGGAGATGGATACCCCATTCAGAGTCAGTGCCTGTGTAAGTGTACCCCATTCAGAGTCAGTGCCTGTGGAAGTGTAACACAGTGAGAGTCAGTGCCTGTGGAAGTTTACCCCATTCAGAGTCACTGCCTGTGGAAATGTAGCCCAGTGAGAGTCAGTGCCTGTGGAAATGTACCCCAGTGAGAGTCAGTGCCCGTAGAAATGTACCCAAGTGAGAGTCAGTGCCTGTGGAAATTTACCCCATTCAGATTCAGTACCTGTAGAAGTTTACCCCATTCAGATGCAGTGCCTGTAGAAGTTTACCCCATTCAGTTTCCGTGCCTGTGGAAGTTACCCCATTCAGATTCAGAAACTGTTGACGTTTTCCCCATTCATATTCAGTGCCTGGAGAAGTTTACCCCATTCAGACTCAGTGCCTGTGTAAGTGTACCCCATTCAGAGTCAGTGCCTGTGGAAGTGTAAAACAGTGAGAGTCAGTGCCTGTGGAAGTATACCCCATTCAGAGTCACTGCCTGTGGAAATGTGCCCCAGTGACAGTCAGTGCCTGTGGAAGTGTACCCCAGTGAGATTCAGTGGCTGGGGAGTGGCTCTCCATTAGGAGTCACTGCCTATAGAAGTGTACCCCACTCAGAGTCAGTGCATGTGGAAATGTACCCCAGTGAGAGTCAGTGCCTGTGGAAATGTTCCCGAGTGAGAGTCAGTGCCTGTAGAAGTGTAATCAAGTGAGAGACAGTGCCTGTAGAAGTGTACCCAATTGAGAGTCAGTGCCAGTAGAAGAGAACCCAAGTGAGAGTCAGTGCATGTGGTAATGTACCCCAGTGAGAGTCAGTGCCTGTGGAAATGTACCCCAGTGAGAGTCAGTGCCTGTAGAAGTGTAATCAAGTGAGAGACAGTGCCTGTAGAAATGTAACCAATTGAGAATCTGTGCCTGTGGAAATGTACACCAGTGAGAGTCAGTCACTGTGGAAATGTACCCCAGTGAGAGTCAATGCCTGTCGAAGTGTACCCCATTCAGAGTCAGTGCCTGTGGACGTTTACCCCATTCAGAATAAGTGCCTGTGGAAATGCACCCCATTGAGAGTCAGTGCCTGTGGAAGTTTACCCCAGTGTGAGTCAGTGCCTGTGGAAGTTTACCCCATTCAGATTCAGTACCTGTAGAAGTTTACCCCATTCAGATTCAGTGCCTGCAGAAGTTTACACCATTCAGAGTCACTGCCTGTGGAAGTGTACCCCAGTGAGCGTCAGTGCCTGTATAAGTGTACCCAAGTGAGAGTCAGTGCCTGTAGAAGTGTACCCCAGTTCGAGTCAGTGCCCAGGGAACGGTACCCAAGTCACAGTTAGAGCCTGTGGGACTGCACCCCAGTGCGAGTCAGTGTGGGTTGAATTGTAACCCAGAGAGATTCAGTGCCTGTGGAAGTGTCCCCCAGTGAGATTCAGTGCCTGTGGAAGAGTACCCCAGTGTGAGTCATTGCCTCTGGAAGTTTACGCCATTCAGAGTCAGTGCCTGTGGAAGTTTACCCCATTCAGATTCAGTGCCTGTGGAAGTGTACCCCAGTGAGAGTCATTGCCTGTGGAAGTTTACCCCAGTGAGAGTCATTGCCTCCAGAAGTTTACGCCATTCAGAATCAGTGCCTGTGGAAGTTTACCCCATTCAGATTCAGTGCCTGTGGCAGTGTACCTGATTCAGACTCAGTGCCTGTGGAAGTTTACCCCATTCAGAGTCAGTGCCTGTGGAAGTGTACCCCAGTGAGAGTCAGTGCCTGTGGAATTTTAGCCCATTCAGATTCAGTGCCTGTGGAAGTGTACCCCAGTGCGTGTCATTGCCTGTGGAAGTTTACCCCATTCAGAGTCAGTGCCTGTGGAAGTGTGCTCCAGTGAGAGTCAGTGCCTGTGAAGTTTACCCCATTCAGAGTCAGTGCCTGTGGAAGTGCACCCAAGTGAGGGTCAGTGCCTGTGGAACAAAGACAAGAAATGCTGGAATCACTCAGCAGGTCTGGCAGCATCTTTGGAAAGAGAAGCAGAGTTTGCGTTTCGGGTCAGTGACCCTTCTTCGGAACTGGCAAATATTAGAAAAGTCACAGATTATACAAAGTGAGGTGGGGGTGGGGCAAGAGATAACAAAGGAGCAGGTGCAGATTGGACCAGGCCTCATAGCTGACCAAAAGTTCATGGAGAAAAGGCAAACAATATGTTAATGGTGTGTTGAAAGACAAAGCAATATTGTTTGCCTTTTCTCCGTGACCTTTTGGTCTGCTATGTGGCCTGGTCCAATCTGCACCTTCTCCTTTGTTATCTCTTGTCCCACCCCCACCTCACTTGTTTATAATCTGTGACTTTTCTAATATTTGTCAGTTCCGAAGCAGGGTCACTGACCCGAAACGTTAACTCTGCTTCTCTTTCCACAGATGCTGCCAGACCTGCTGAGTGATTCCAGCATTTCTTGTTTTTGTTTCAGATTTCCAGCATCCGCAGTATTTTGCTTTTATTTCAGTGCCTGTGGAAGTTAACCCCATTCAGAGTCAGTGCCTGTGGAAGTGTCCCCCAGTGGGAGTCAGTGCCTGTGGAAGTGTACCCCAGTGAGAGTCATTGCCTCTGGAAGTTTACCCCATTCAGAGTCAGTACCTGTGGATGTTTACGCCATTCAGATTCATTGCCTGTGGAAGTGTACCCCAGTGAGAGTCAGTGCCTGTGGAAGTTTGCCCCATTCAGAGTCAGTGACTGTGGAAGTGCACCCCAGTGAGAGTCAGGGCCGGTGGAAGTTTACCCCATTCAGAGTCAGTACCTGTGGATGTTTACGCCATTCAGATTCAGTGCCTGTGGAAGTGTCCCCCAGTGGGAGTCAGTGCCTGTGGATGTTAGCCCCATGCAGATTCAGTACCTGTAGAAGTTTACCCCATTCAGATTCAGTGTCTGTAGAAGATTACCCCTTTCAGAGTCACTGCCTGTGGACGTTTACCCCATTCAGTGTCAGTACCTGTGGAAGTGTACCCCAGTGAGAGTCAGTGCCTGTGGAAGTTTACCCCAGTGAGAGTCAGTGCCTGTGGAAGTTTAACCCATTCAGAGTCAGTGCCTGTGGAAGTTTACCCCAGTGAGAGTCAGTGCCTGTGGAAGTTTAACCCATTCAGAGTCTTTGCCTGTGTGAGTGTACCCCAGTGACAGTCATTGCCTGTGGAAGTGCACTCCAGTGAGAGACAGTGCCTGTGGAAGTTTACCCCATTCAGATTCAGTGCCTGTGGAAGTTTACACCATTCAGATTCAGAACCTGCAGAAGTTTGCACCATTCAGATTCAGTACCTGGAGAAGTTTACCCCATTCAGAATCAGTGCCTGTAGAAGTTTACACCATTCAGATTCAGAACCTGTAGAAGTTTGCACCATTCAGATTCAGTACCTGGAGAAGTTTACCCCATTCAGAATCAGTGCCTGTGGAAATGTACCACATTCAGATTCAGAGCCAGTAGAAGTTTACACCATTCAGATTCAGTGCCTGTGGAAGTTTAACCCATTCAGAATCAGTGCCTGTGGAAATTTACCCCAGTGAGAGTCAGTGCCTGTGGAAGTTTACCCCATTCAGAGTCAGTGCCTGTGGAAGTGTACCCCAGTGAGAGTCAGTGCCTTTGGAAGTTTACCCCACTCAGAGTCAGTGCCTGTGTAAGTGTACTCCAGTGAGAGTCAGTGCCTGTGGAAGTGTACCCCAGTGAGAGTCAGTGCCTGTGGATGTTTAACCCATTCAGAGACAGTGCCTGTGGAAGTGTACCCCAGTGAGTGTCAGTGCCTGTGGAGGTTTACCCCATTCAGAGTCAGTGCCTGTGGAAGTGTACCCCAGTGAGAGTCAGTGCCTGTGGAGGTTTACCCCATTTAGAGTCAGTACCTGTGGAAGTTTATCCCATTCAGATTCAGAAACTGTAGACGTTTTCCCCATTCATATTCAGTGTCTGTCGATGTTTACCCCATTCAGAGTCAGTGCCTGTGTAAGTGTACCCCATTCAGAGTCAGTGCCTGTGGAAGTGTAACACAGTGAGAGTCAGTGCCTGTGGAAGTTTACCCCATTCAGAGTCATTGCCTGTGGAAGTGTACCCCAGTGACAGTCAGTGCCTGCAGAAGTGTACCCCAGTGAGATTCAGTGGCTGGGGAGCGGCTGTCCATTAGGAGTCACTGCATATAGAAGTGTACCCCACTCAGGGTCAGTGCATGTGGAAATGTACCCCAGTGAGAGTCAGTGCCTGTGGAAGTGTACCCGAGTGAGAGTCAGGGCCTGTAGAAGTCTACCCAAGTGAGAGTCAGTGCCTGTAGAAGTGTACCCAATTGAGAGTCAGTGCCAGTAGAAGTGTCCCCAAGTGAGAGTCAGTGCATGTGGTAATGTACCCCAGTGAGAGTCAGTGCCTGTAGAAGTGTACCCAATTGAGAATCTGTGCCTCTGGAAATGTACACCAGTGAGAGTCAGTCACTGTGGAAATGAACCCCAGTGAGAGTTAATGCCTGTAGAAGTGGACCCCATTCAGAGTCAGTGCCTGTGGAAGTTTACCCCATTCAGAGTCAGTGCCTGTGGAAGTTTACCCCATTCAGATTCAGTGCCTGTGGAAATGTACCCCATTCAGATTCAGTACCTGTAGAAGTGAACCCCATTCAGAGTCACTGATTGTGGAAGTTTACCCCATTCAGAGTCAGTACCTGTGGACGTGTACCCCAGTGAGCGTCAGTGCCTGTATAAGTGTACCCAAGTGAGAGTCGGTGCCTGTAGAAGTGTACCCCAGTTCAAGTCAGTGCCTAGGGAACGGTACCCAAGTGACAGTTAGAGCCTGTGGGACTGCACCCCAGTGCGAGTCAGTGTGGGTTGAATTGTAACCCAGAGAGAGTCAGTCCCTGTAGAAATGTACCCCTGTGAGAGTCAGTCCCTGTGGAACTGGACCCGAGAGAGTGTCAGTGCCTGTGGAAGTTTACCCCATTCAGAGTCAGTGCCTGTGGAAATGTACCCCAGTGAGAGACAGTGCCTGTGGAAGTGTACCCCAGTCAGAGTCACTGCCTATCGAAGTGTACCCCACTGAGAGTCATTGCCTGTGGAACTGTAACCAATTCAGAGTCAGTGCCTGTGGAAGTTTATCCATTCCGATTCACTGCCTGTTGAAGTGTACCCCAGTGAGAGTCAGTGCCTGTGGAAGTTTACCCCAGTGAGAGTCAGTGCCTGTGGAAGTTTAACCCATTCAGAGTCAGTGCCTGCAGAAGTTTACCCCATTCAGATTCAGTGCCTGTGGAAATGTACACCATTCAGATTCAGTACCTGTAGAAGTGAAACCCATTCAGAGTCAGTGCCTGTGGACGTTTACCCCATTCAGAGTCAGTGCCTGTGGAAGTGTACCCCAATGAGAGTCAGTGCCTTTGGAAGTTTACCCCACTCAGAGTCACTGCCTGTGTAAGTGTACCCCAGTGAGAGTCAGTGCCTGTGGAAGTGTACCCCAGTGAGAGTCAGTGCCTGTGGATGTTTAACCCATTCAGAGACAGTGCCTGTGGAAGTGTCCCCCATTCAGAGTCAGTGCCTGTGGAAGTTTACCCCATTCAGAGTCAGTGCCTGTGGAAGTGTCCCCCAGTGAACGACAGTGCCTGTGGAAGTGTACCCCAGTGAGAGTCAGTGCCTGTGGAAGTGTACCCCAGTGAGAGTCAGTGCCTGTGGATGTTTAACCCATTCAGAGACAGTGCCTGTGGAAGTGTCCCCCATTCAGAGACAGTGCCTGTGGAAGTGTCCCCCATTCAGAGTCAGTGCCTGTGGAAGTTTACCCCATTCAGAGTCAGTGCCTGTGGAAGTGTCCCCCAGTGAACGACAGTGCCTGTGGAAGTGTACCCCAGTGAGAGTCAGTGCCTGTGGAAGTTTACCCCATTCAGATTCAGTACCTGTAGAAGTTTACCCCATTCAGAGTCATTGCCTGTGGACGTTTACCCCATTCAGAGTCAGTGCCTGTGGAAGTGTACGCCAGTGAGAGTCAGTGCCTTTGGAGGTTTACCCCATACAGATTCAGTGCCTGTGGAAGTGTACCCCATTCAGATGCAGTGCCTGTAGAAGTTTACCCCATTCAGAGTCAGTGCCTGTGGAAGTTTACCCCATTCAGAGTGAGTACCTGTGGAAGTATACCCCAGTGAGAGTCAGTGCATTTGGAAGTTTACCCCATACAGATTCAGTGCCTGTGGAAGTGTACCCCAGTGAGAGTCAGTGCCTGTGGAAGTTTACCCCATTCAGATACAGAAACTGTAGAAGTTTTCCCCATTCATATTCAGTGCCTGGAGAAGTTTACCCCATTCAGATTCAGTGCCTGTGTAAGTGTACCCCATTCAGAGTCAGTGCCTGTGGAAGTGTAACACAGTGAGAGTCAGTGCCTGCAGAAGTGTACCCCAGTGAGATTCAGTGGCTGGGGAGCGGCTGTCCATTAGGAGTCACTGCATATAGAAGTGTACCCCACTCAGAGTCAGTGCATGTGGAAATGTACCCCAGTGAGAGTCAGTGCCTGTGGAAGTGTACCCGCGTGAGAGTCAGGGCCTGTAGAAGTCTACCCAAGTGAGAGTCAGTGCCTGTAGAAGTGTACCCAATTGAGAATCAGTGCCAGTCGAAGTGTACCCAAGTGCGAGTCAGTGCATGTGGTAATGTACCCCAGTGAGAATCAGTGCCTGTAGAAATGTACCCCAGTGAGAGTCAGTGCCTGTAGAAGTGTACCCAATTGAGAATCTGTGCCTCTGTAAATGTACACCAGTGAGAGTCAGTCACTGTGGAAATGAACCCCAGTGAGAGTTAATGCCTGTAGAAGTGTACCCCATTCAGAGTCAGTGCCTGTGGAAGTTTACCCCATACAGAGTCAGTGCCTGTGGAAGTGTCCCCCAGTGTGAGTCAGTGCCTGTGGAAGTTTACCCCATTCAGATTCAGTACCTTTAGAAGTTTACCCCATACAGATTCAGTGCCTGCAGAAGTTTACACCATTCAGAGTCACTGATTGTGGAAGTTTACCCCATTCAGAGTCAGTACCTGTGGAAGTGTACCCCAGTGAGCGTCAGTGCCTGTATAAGTGTACCCAAGTGAGAGTCAGTGCCTGTAGAAGTGTACCCCAGTTCGAGTCAGTGCCTAGGGAACGGTACCCAAGTGACAGTTAGAGCCTGTGGGACTGCACCCCAGTACGAGTCAGTGTGGGTTGAATTGTAACCCAGAGAGAGTCAGTGCCGATAGAAGTGTACCCCAGTGAGAGTCTGTACCTGTGGAAGTGTACCCCAGTGAGAGTCAGTCCCTGTAGAAGTGTACCCCTGTGAGAGTCAGTCCCTGTGGAACTGGACCCGAGAGAGTGTCAGTGCCTGTGGAAGTTTACCCCATTCAGAGTCAGTGCCTGTGTAAGAGAACTCCAGTGAGATTCAGTGCCTGTGGAAGTTTACCCCATTCAGAGTCAGTGCCTGTGTAAGAGAACTCCAGTGAGATTCAGTGCCTGTGGAAGTTTACCCCATTCAGAGTCAGTGCCTGTGGAAATGTACCCCAGTGAGAGACAGTGCCTGTGGAAGTGTACCCCACTGAGATTCATTGCCTGTGGAACTGTAACCAATTCAGAGTCAGTGCCTGTGGAAGTTTACCCATTCAGAGTCAGTGCCTGGGGAAGTTTAACACATTCAGATTCAGTGCCTGTGGAAGTGTACCCCAGTGAGAGTAAGTGCCTGTGGAAATTTACCCCATTCGGATTTCGTGCCTGTGGAAGTGTACCCCAGTGAGAGTCAATGCCTGTGGATATTTACCCCTTTCAGAGTCAGTGCATGTGGAAGTGTACCCCAGTGAGGGTCAGTGCCTGTGGATGTTTACCCCATTCAGAGTCAGTGCCTGTGGAAGTGTCCCCCAGTGAGATTCAGTGCCTGTGAAAGAGTACCCCAGTGTGAGTCATTGCCTCTGGAAGTTTACTGCTATTCAGAGTCAGTGCCTGTGGAAGTTTACCCCATTCAGATTCAGTGCCTGTGGAAGTGTACCCCAGTGAGAGCCAGTGCCTGTGGAAGGTTACCCCAGTGAGAGTCATTGCCTCTGGAAGTTTTCCCCATTCAGATTCAGTACCTGTAGAAGTTTACCCCATTCAGATTCAGTGCCTGTAGAAGTGTACCCCAGTGAGAGTCAGTGCCTGTGGAAATTTACCCAAGTGAGAGTCAGTGCCTGTAGAAGTGTACCCCAGTTCGAGTCAGTGCCTAGGGAACGGTATCCAAGTGACAGCTAGAGCCTGTGAGACTGCACCCCAGTGAGAGACAGTGCCTGTGGAAGTGTACCCCAGTCAGAGTCAGTGCCTGTCGAAGTGTACCCCACTGAGAGTTATTGCCTGTGGAACTGTAACCAATTCAGAGTCAGTGCCTATGGAAGTTTACACATTCAGAGTAAGTGCCTGTGGAAGTTTACCCCATTCAGATTCAGTGCCAGTGGAAGTGTACCCCAGTGAGAGTCAATGCCTGTGGATGTTTACCCCATTCAGAGTCAGTGCATGTGGAAGTGTGCACCAAAGAGAGACTTTGCCTGTGGAAGTTGACCCCATTCAGTGTCATTGCCTGTGGAAGTGCATCCCAGTGAGTGTCAGTGCCTGTGGAAGTTTACCCCATTCAGAGTCAGTGCCTGTGGAAGTGTCCCCCAGTGAGATTCAGTGCCTGTGGAAGATTACCCCAGTGAGAGTCATTGCCTCCGGAAGTTTACGCCATTCAGAGTCAGTGCCTGTGGAAGTTTACCCCATTCAGATTCAGTGCCTGTGGAAGTGTACCCCAGTGAGAGTCAGTGCCTGTGGACGTTTACCCCAGTGAGAGTCATTGCCTCTAGAAGATTACGCCATTCAGAATCAATGCCTGTGGAAGTTTACCCCATTCAGATTCAGTGCCTGTGGAATTTTACCCCATTCAGAGTCAGTGCCTGTGGAAGTTTACCCCATTCAGATTCAGTGCCTGTGGAAGTGTCCCCCAGTGAGAGTCAGTGCCTGTGGAAGTTTACCCCATTCAGATTCAGTGCCTGTGGAAGTGTCCCCCAGTGAGAGTCATTGCCTCTAGAAGTTTACCCCATTCAGATTCAGTACCTGAAGAAGTTTACCCCATTCAGATTCAGTGCCTTTGGAAGTTTACCCCATTCAGAGTCAGTACCTGTGGAAGGGTACCCCAGTGAGAGTCAGTGCCTGTGGAGGTTTACCCCATTCAGAATCAGTAACTGTGGAAGTTTACCCCATTCAGATTCAGTGCCTGTGGAAGTTTACCCCATTCAGAGTCAGTACCTGTGGAAGGGTACCCCAGTGAGAGTCATTGCCTCCAGAAGTTTACCCCATTCAGATTCAGTGCCTGTGGAAGTTTACCCCATTCAGAGTCAGTACCTGTGGAAGGGTACCCCAGTGAGAGTCAGTGCCTGTGGAGGTTTACCCCATTCAGAATCAGTAACTGTAGAAGTGTACCCCATTCAGATGCAGTGCCTGTAGAAGTTTACCCCATTCAGAGTCAGTGCCTGTGGAAGTTTACCCCATTCAGAGTCAGTACCTGTGGAAGTATACCCCAGTGAGAGTCAGTGCATTTGGAAGTTTACCCCATACAGAGTCAGTGCCTGTGGAAGTTTACCCCATTCAGATACAGAAACTGTAGAAGTTTTCCCCATTCATATTCAGTGCCTGGAGAAGTTTACCCCATTCAGATTCAGTGCCTGTGTAAGTGTACCCCATTCAGAGTCAGTGCCTGTGGAAGTGTAACACAGTGAGAGTCAGTGCCTGCAGAAGTGTACCCCAGTGAGATTCAGTGGCTGGGGAGCGGCTGTCCATTAGGAGTCACTGCATATAGAAGTGTACCCCACTCAGAGTCAGTGCATGTGGAAATGTACCCCAGTGAGAGTCAGTGCCTGTGGAAGTGTACCCGCGTGAGAGTCAGGGCCTGTAGAAGTGTACCCAATTGAGAGTCAGTGCCAGTAGAAGTGTACCCAAGTGAGAGTCAGTGCATGTGGTAATGTACCCCAGTGAGAGTCAGTGCCTGTAGAAATGTACCCCAGTGAGAGTCAGTGCCTGTAGAAGTGTACCCAATTGAGAATCTGTGCCTCTGTAAATGTACACCAGTGAGAGTCAGTCACTGTGGAAATGAACCCCAGTGAGAGTTAATGCCTGTAGAAGTGTACCCCATTCAGAGTCAGTGCCTGTGGAAGTTTACCCCATTCAGAGTCAGTGCCTGTGGAATTGCACCCCAGTGCGAGTCAGTGCCTGTGGAAGTTTACCCCATTCAGAGTCAGTGCCTGTGGAAGTGTCCCCCAGTGTGAGTCAGTGCCTGTGGAAGTTTACCCCATTCAGATTCAGTACCTTTAGAAGTTTACCCCATTCAGAGTCACTGATTGTGGAAGTTTACCCCATTCAGAGTCAGTACCTGTGGAAGTGTACCCCAGTGAGCGTCAGTGCCTGTATAAGTGTACCCAAGTGAGAGTCAGTGCCTGTAGAAGTGTACCCCAGTTCGAGTCAGTGCCTAGGGAACGGTACCCAAGTGACAGTTAGAGCCTGTGGGACTGCACCCCAGTGCGAGTCAGTGTGGGTTGAATTGTAACCCAGAGAGAGTCAGTGCCGATAGAAGTGTACCCCAGTGAGAGTCTGTACCTGTGGAAGTGTACCCCAGTGAGAGTCAGTCCCTGTAGAAGTGTACCCCTGTGAGAGTCAGTCCCTGTAGAAGTGTACCCCTGTGAGAGTCAGTCCCTGTGGAACTGGACCCGAGAGAGTGTCAGTGCCTGTGGAAGTTTACCCCATTCAGAGTCAGTGCCTGTGTAAGAGTACTCCAGTGAGATTCAGTGCCTGTGGAAGTTTACCCCATTCAGAGTCAGTGCCTGTGGAAATGTACCCCAGTGAGAGACAGTGCCTGTGGAAGTGTACCCCAGTCAGAGTCAGTGCCTGTCGAAGTGTACCCCACTGAGAGTCATTGCCTGTGGAACTGTAACCAATTCAGAGTCAGTGCCTGTGGAAGTTTACCCATTCAGAGTCAGTGCCTGGGGAAGTTTAACACATTCAGATTCAGTGCCTGTGGAAGTGTACCCCAGTGAGAGTAAGTGCCTGTGGAAATTTACCCCATTCGGATTTAGTGCCTGTGGAAGTGTACCCCAGTGAGAGTCAATGCCTGTGGATATTTACCCCTTTCAGTGTCAGTGCATGTGGAAGTGTACCCCAGTGAGGGTCAGTGCCTGTGGAAGTTTACCCCATTCAGAGTCAGTGCCTGTGGAAGTGTCCCCCAGTGAGATTCAGTGCCTGTGAAAGAGTACCCCAGTGTGAGTCATTGCCTCTGGAAGTTTACTGCTATTCAGAGTCAGTGCCTGTGGAAGTTTACCCCATTCAGATTCAGTGCCTGTGGAAGTGTACCCCAGTGAGAGCCAGTGCCTGTGGAAGTTTTCCCCATTCAGATTCAGTACCTGTAGAAGTTTACCCCATTCAGATTCAGTGCCTGTAGAAGTGTACCCCAGTGAGAGTCAGTGCCTGTGGAAATTTACCCAAGTGAGAGTCAGTGCCTGTAGAAGTGTACCCCAGTTCGAGTCAGTGCCTAGGGAACGGTATCCAAGTGACAGCTAGAGCCTGTGGGACTGCACCCCAGTGAGAGACAGTGCCTGTGGAAGTGTACCCCAGTCAGAGTCAGTGCCTGTCGAAGTGTACCCCACTGAGAGTTATTGCCTGTGGAACTGTAACCAATTCAGAGTCAGTGCCTGTGGAAGTTTACACATTCAGAGTAAGTGCCTGTGGAAGTTTACCCCATTTGGATTCAGTGCCAGTGGAAGTGTACCCCAGTGAGAGTCAATGCCTGTGGATGTTTACCCCATTCAGAGTCAGTGCATGTGGAAGTGTGCACCAAAGAGAGACTTTGCCTGTGGAAGTTGACCCCATTCAGTGTCATTGCCTGTGGAAGTGCATCCCAGTGAGTGTCAGTGCCTGTGGAAGTTTACCCCATTCAGAGTCAGTGCCTGTGGAAGTGTCCCCCAGTGAGATTCAGTGCCTGTGGAAGATTACCCCAGTGAGAGTCATTGCCTCTGGAAGTTTACGCCATTCAGAGTCAGTGCCTGTGGAAGTTTACCCCATTCAGATTCAGTGCCTGTGGAAGTGTACCCCAGTGAGAGTCAGTGCCTGTGGACGTTTACCCCAGTGAGAGTCATTGCCTCTAGAAGTTTACTCCATTCAGATTCAGTGCCTGTGGAATTTTACCCCATTCAGAGTCAGTGCCTGTGGAAGTTTACCCCATTCAGATTCAGTGCCTGTGGAAGTGTCCCCCAGTGAGAGTCATTGCCTCTAGACGTTTACGCCATTCAGATTCAGTGCCTGTGGAAGTTTAGCCCATTCAGATTCAGTACCTGAAGAAGTTTACCCCATTCAGATTCAGTGCCTGTGGAAGTGTCCCCCAGTGAGAGTCATTGCCTCTAGACGTTTACGCCATTCAGATTCAGTGCCTGTGGAAGTTTACCCCATTCAGAATCAGTAACTGTGGAAGTTTACCCCATTCAGATTCAGTGCCTGTGGAAGTGTCCCCCAGTGAGAGTCATTGCCTCTAGAAGTTTACCCCATTCAGATTCAGTGCCTTTGGAAGTTTACCCCATTCAGAGTCAGTACCTGTGGAAGGGTACCCCAGTGAGAGTCAGTTCCTGTGGAGGTTTACCCCATTCTGAATCAGTAACTGTGGAAGTGTACCCCATTCAGATGCAGTGCCTGTAGAAGTTTACCCCATTCAGAGTCAGTGCCTGTGGAAGTTTACCCCATTCAGAGTCAGTACCTGTGGAAGTATACCCCAGTGAGAGTCAGTGCATTTGGAAGTTTACCCCAAACACAGTCAGTGCCTGTGGAAGTGTACCCCAGTGAGAGTCAGTGCCTGTGGAAGTTTACCCCATTCAGATACAGAAACTGTAGAAGTTTTCCCCATTCATATTCAGTGCCTGGAGAAGTTTACCCCATTCAGATTCAGTGCCTGTGTAAGTGTACCCCATTCAGAGTCAGTGCCTGTGGAAGTGTAACACAGTGAGAGTCAGTGCCTGCAGAAGTGTACCCCAGTGAGATTCAGTGGTTGGGGAGCGGCTGTCCATTAGGAGTCACTGCATATACAAGTGTACCCCACTCAGAGTCAGTGCATGTGGAAATGTACCCCAGTGAGAGTCAGTGCCTGTAGAAGTGTACCCCAGTTCGAGTCAGTGCCTAGGGAACGGTATCCAAGTGACAGCTAGAGCCTGTGAGACTGCACCCCAGTGAGAGACAGTGCCTGTGGAAGTGTACCCCAGTCAGAGTCAGTGCCTGTCGAAGTGTACCCCACTGAGAGTTATTGCCTGTGGAACTGTAACCAATTCAGAGTCAGTGCCTGTGGAAGTTTACACATTCAGAGTAAGTGCCTGTGGAAGTTTACCCCATTCAGATTCAGTGCCAGTGGAAGTGTACCCCAGTGAGAGTCAATGCCTGTGGATGTTTACCCCATTCAGAGTCAGTGCATGTGGAAGTGTGCACCAAAGAGAGACTTTGCCTGTGGAAGTTGACCCCATTCAGTGTCATTGCCTGTGGAAGTGCATCCCAGTGAGTGTCAGTGCCTGTGGAAGTTTACCCCATTCAGAGTCAGTGCCTGTGGAAGTGTCCCCCAGTGAGATTCAGTGCCTGTGGAAGATTACCCCAGTGAGAGTCATTGCCTCCGGAAGTTTACGCCATTCAGAGTCAGTGCCTGTGGAAGTTTACCCCATTCAGATTCAGTGCCTGTGGAAGTGTACCCCAGTGAGAGTCAGTGCCTGTGGACGTTTACCCCAGTGAGAGTCATTGCCTCTAGAAGATTACGCCATTCAGAATCAGTGCCTGTGGAAGTTTACCCCATTCAGATTCAGTGCCTGTGGAATTTTACCCCATTCAGAGTCAGTGCCTGTGGAAGTTTACCCCATTCAGATTCAGTGCCTGTGGAAGTGTCCCCCAGTGAGAGTCAGTGCCTGTGGAAGTTTACCCCATTCAGATTCAGTGCCTGTGGAAGTGTCCCCCAGTGAGAGTCATTGCCTCTAGAAGTTTACCCCATTCAGATTCAGTACCTGAAGAAGTTTACCCCATTCAGATTCAGTGCCTTTGGAAGTTTACCCCATTCAGAGTCAGTACCTGTGGAAGGGTACCCCAGTGAGAGTCAGTGCCTGTGGAGGTTTACCCCATTCAGAATCAGTAACTGTGGAAGTTTACCCCATTCAGATTCAGTGCCTGTGGAAGTTTACCCCATTCAGAGTCAGTACCTGTGGAAGGGTACCCCAGTGAGAGTCATTGCCTCCAGAAGTTTACCCCATTCAGATTCAGTGCCAGTGGAAGTGTACCCCAGTGAGAGTCAATGCCTGTGGATGTTTACCCCATTCAGAGTCAGTGCATGTGGAAGTGTGCACCAAAGAGAGACTTTGCCTGTGGAAGTTGACCCCATTCAGTGTCATTGCCTGTGGAAGTGCATCCCAGTGAGTGTCAGTGCCTGTGGAAGTTTACCCCATTCAGAGTCAGTGCCTGTGGAAGTGTCCCCCAGTGAGATTCAGTGCCTGTGGAAGATTACCCCAGTGAGAGTCATTGCCTCCGGAAGTTTACGCCATTCAGAGTCAGTGCCTGTGGAAGTTTACCCCATTCAGATTCAGTGCCTGTGGAAGTGTACCCCAGTGAGAGTCAGTGCCTGTGGACGTTTACCCCAGTGAGAGTCATTGCCTCTAGAAGATTACGCCATTCAGAATCAGTGCCTGTGGAAGTTTACCCCATTCAGATTCAGTGCCTGTGGAATTTTACCCCATTCAGAGTCAGTGCCTGTGGAAGTTTACCCCATTCAGATTCAGTGCCTGTGGAAGTGTCCCCCAGTGAGAGTCAGTGCCTGTGGAAGTTTACCCCATTCAGATTCAGTGCCTGTGGAAGTGTCCCCCAGTGAGAGTCATTGCCTCTAGAAGTTTACCCCATTCAGATTCAGTACCTGAAGAAGTTTACCCCATTCAGATTCAGTGCCTTTGGAAGTTTACCCCATTCAGAGTCAGTACCTGTGGAAGGGTACCCCAGTGAGAGTCAGTGCCTGTGGAGGTTTACCCCATTCAGAATCAGTAACTGTGGAAGTTTACCCCATTCAGATTCAGTGCCTGTGGAAGTTTACCCCATTCAGAGTCAGTACCTGTGGAAGGGTACCCCAGTGAGAGTCATTGCCTCCAGAAGTTTACCCCATTCAGATTCAGTGCCTGTGGAAGTTTACCCCATTCAGAGTCAGTACCTGTGGAAGGGTACCCCAGTGAGAGTCAGTGCCTGTGGAGGTTTACCCCATTCAGAATCAGTAACTGTAGAAGTGTACCCCATTCAGATGCAGTGCCTGTAGAAGTTTACCCCATTCAGAGTCAGTGCCTGTGGAAGTTTACCCCATTCAGAGTCAGTACCTGTGGAAGTATACCCCAGTGAGAGTCAGTGCATTTGGAAGTTTACCCCATACAGAGTCAGTGCCTGTGGAAGTTTACCCCATTCAGATACAGAAACTGTAGAAGTTTTCCCCATTCATATTCAGTGCCTGGAGAAGTTTACCCCATTCAGATTCAGTGCCTGTGTAAGTGTACCCCATTCAGAGTCAGTGCCTGTGGAAGTGTAACACAGTGAGAGTCAGTGCCTGCAGAAGTGTACCCCAGTGAGATTCAGTGGCTGGGGAGCGGCTGTCCATTAGGAGTCACTGCATATAGAAGTGTACCCCACTCAGAGTCAGTGCATGTGGAAATGTACCCCAGTGAGAGTCAGTGCCTGTGGAAGTGTACCCGCGTGAGAGTCAGGGCCTGTAGAAGTGTACCCAATTGAGAGTCAGTGCCAGTAGAAGTGTACCCAAGTGAGAGTCAGTGCATGTGGTAATGTACCCCATTGAGAGTCAGTGCCTGTAGAAATGTACCCCAGTGAGAGTCAGTGCCTGTAGAAGTGTACCCAATTGAGAATCTGTGCCTCTGTAAATGTACACCAGTGAGAGTCAGTCACTGTGGAAATGAACCCCAGTGAGAGTTAATGCCTGTAGAAGTGTACCCCATTCAGAGTCAGTGCCTGTGGAAGTTTACCCCATTCAGAGTCAGTGCCTGTGGAATTGCACCCCAGTGCGAGTCAGTGCCTGTGGAAGTTTACCCCATTCAGAGTCAGTGCCTGTGGAAGTGTCCCCCAGTGTGAGTCAGTGCCTGTGGAAGTTTACCCCATTCAGATTCAGTACCTTTAGAAGTTTACCCCATTCAGAGTCACTGATTGTGGAAGTTTACCCCATTCAGAGTCAGTACCTGTGGAAGTGTACCCCAGTGAGCGTCAGTGCCTGTATAAGTGTACCCAAGTGAGAGTCAGTGCCTGTAGAAGTGTACCCCAGTTCGAGTCAGTGCCTAGGGAACGGTACCCAAGTGACAGTTAGAGCCTGTGGGACTGCACCCCAGTGCGAGTCAGTGTGGGTTGAATTGTAACCCAGAGAGAGTCAGTGCCGATAGAAGTGTACCCCAGTGAGAGTCTGTACCTGTGGAAGTGTACCCCAGTGAGAGTCAGTCCCTGTAGAATTGTACCCCTGTGAGAGTCAGTCCCTGTTGAACTGGACCCGAGAGAGTGTCAGTGCCTGTGGAAGTTTACCCCATTCAGAGTCAGTGCCTGTGTAAGAGTACTCCAGTGAGATTCAGTGCCTGTGGAAGTTTACCCCATTCAGAGTCAGTGCCTGTGGAAATGTACCCCAGTGAGAGACAGTGCCTGTGGAAGTGTACCCCAGTCAGAGTCAGTGCCTGTCGAAGTGTACCCCACTGAGAGTCATTGCCTGTGGAACTGTAACCAATTCAGAGTCAGTGCCTGTGGAAGTTTACCCATTCAGATTCAGTGCCTGTGGAAGTGTACCCCAGTGAGAGTAAGTGCCTGTGGAAATTTACCCCATTCGGATTTAGTGCCTGTGGAAGTGTACCCCAGTGAGAGTCAATGCCTGTGGATATTTACCCCTTTCAGTGTCAGTGCATGTGGAAGTGTACCCCAGTGAGGGTCAGTGCCTGTGGAAGTTTACCCCATTCAGAGTCAGTGCCTGTGGAAGTGTCCCCCAGTGAGATTCAGTGCCTGTGAAAGAGTACCCCAGTGTGAGTCATTGCCTCTGGAAGTTTACTGCTATTCAGAGTCAGTGCCTGTGGAAGTTTACCCCATTCAGATTCAGTGCCTGTGGAAGTGTACCCCAGTGAGAGCCAGTGCCTGTGGAAGTTTTCCCCATTCAGATTCAGTACCTGTAGAAGTTTACCCCATTCAGATTCAGTGCCTGTAGAAGTGTACCCCAGTGAGAGTCAGTGCCTGTGGAAATTTACCCAAGTGAGAGTCAGTGCCTGTAGAAGTGTACCCCAGTTCGAGTCAGTGCCTAGGGAACGGTATCCAAGTGACAGCTAGAGCCTGTGGGACTGCACCCCAGTGAGAGACAGTGCCTGTGGAAGTGTACCCCAGTCAGAGTCAGTGCCTGTCGAAGTGTACCCCACTGAGAGTTATTGCCTGTGGAACTGTAACCAATTCAGAGTAAGTGCCTGTGGAAGTTTACCCCATTCGGATTCAGTGCCAGTGGAAGTGCATCCCAGTGAGTGTCAGTGCCTGTGGAAGTTTACCCCATTCAGAGTCAGTGCCTGTGGAAGTGTCCCCCAGTGAGATTCAGTGCCTGTGGAAGATTACCCCAGTGAGAGTCATTGCCTCTGGAAGTTTACGCCATTCAGAGTCAGTGCCTGTGGAAGTTTACCCCATTCAGATTCAGTGCCTGTGGAAGTGTACCCCAGTGAGAGTCAGTGCCTGTGGACGTTTACCCCAGTGAGAGTCATTGCCTCTAGAAGTTTACTCCATTCAGAATCAGTGCCTGTGGAATTTTACCCCATTCAGAGTCTGTGCCTGTGGAAGTTTACCCCATTCAGATTCAATGCCTGTGGAAGTGTCCCCCAGTGAGAGTCAGTGCCTGTGGATGTTTACCCCATTCAGATTCAGTGCCTGTGGAAGTGTCCCCCAGTGAGAGTCATTGCCTCTAGACGTTTACGCCATTCAGATTCAGTGCCTGTGGAAGTTTAGCCCATTCAGATTCAGTACCTGAAGAAGTTTACCCCATTCAGATTCAGTGCCTTTGGAAGTTTACCCCATTCAGAGTCAGTACCTGTGGAAGGGTACCCCAGTGAGAGTCAGTGCCTGTGGAGGTTTACCCCATTCAGAATCAGTAACTGTGGAAGTTTACCCCATTCAGATTCAGTGCCTGTGGAAGTGTCCCCCAGTGAGAGTCATTGCCTCTAGAAGTTTACCCCATTCAGATTCAGTGCCTTTGGAAGTTTACCCCATTCAGAGTCAGTACCTGTGGAAGGGTACCCCAGTGAGAGTCAGTTCCTGTGGAGGTTTACCCCATTCTGAATCAGTAACTGTGGAAGTGTACCCCATTCAGATGCAGTGCCTGTAGAAGTTTACCCCATTCAGAGTCAGTGCCTGTGGAAGTTTACCCCATTCAGAGTCAGTACCTGTGGAAGTATACCCCAGTGAGAGTCAGTGCATTTGGAAGTTTACCCCAAACACAGTCAGTGCCTGTGGAAGTGTACCCCAGTGAGAGTCAGTGCCTGTGGAAGTTTACCCCATTCAGATACAGAAACTGTAGAAGTTTTCCCCATTCATATTCAGTGCCTGGAGAAGTTTACCCCATTCAGATTCAGTGCCTGTGTAAGTGTACCCCATTCAGAGTCAGTGCCTGTGGAAGTGTAACACAGTGAGAGTCAGTGCCTGCAGAAGTGTACCCCAGTGAGATTCAGTGGTTGGGGAGCGGCTGTCCATTAGGAGTCACTGCATATACAAGTGTACCCCACTCAGAGTCAGTGCATGTGGAAATGTACCCCAGTGAGAGTCAGTGCCTGTGGAAGTGTACCCGCGTGAGAGTCAGGGCCTGTAGAAGTCTACCCAAGTGAGAGTCAGTGCCTGTAGAAGTGTACCCAATTGAGAGTCAGTGCCAGTAGAAGTGTACCCAAGTGAGAGTCAGTGCATGTGGTAATGTACCCCAGTGAGAGTCAGTGCCTGTAGAAATGTACCCCAGTGAGAGTCAGTGCCTGTAGAAGTGTACCCAATTGAGAATCTGTGCCTCTGTAAATGAACCCCAGTGCGAGTCAGTGCCTGTGGAAGTTTACCCCATTCAGAGTCAGTGCCTGTGGAAGTGTCCCCCAGTGTGAGTCAGTGCCTGTGGAAGTTTACCCCATTCAGATTCAGTACCTTTAGAAGTTTACCCCATACAGATTCAGTGCCTGCAGAAGTTTACACCATTCAGAGTCACTGATTGTGGAAGTTTACCCCATTCAGAGTCAGTACCTGTGGAAGTGTACCCCAGTGAGCGTCAGTGCCTGTATAAGTGTACCCAAGTGAGAGTCAGTGCCTGTAGAAGTGTACCCCAGTTCGAGTCAGTGCCTAGGGAACGGTACCCAAGTGACAGTTAGAGCCTGTGGGACTGCACCCCAGTGCGAGTCAGTGTGGGTTGAATTGTAACCCAGAGAGAGTCAGTGCCGATAGAAGTGTACCCCATTGAGAGTCTGTACCTGTGGAAGTGTACCCCTGTGAGAGTCAGTCCCTGTGGAACTGGACCCGAGAGAGTGTCAGTGCCTGTGGAAGTTTACCCCATTCAGAGTCAGTGCCTGTGTAAGAGTACTCCAGTGAGATTCAGTGCCTGTGGAAGTTTACCCCATTCAGAGACAGTGCCTGTGGAAGTGTACCCCAGTCAGAGTCAGTGCCTGTCGAAGTGTACCCCACTGAGAGTCATTGCCTGTGGAACTATAACCAATTCAGAGTCAGTGCCTGTGGAAGTTTACCCATTCAGAGTCAGTGCCTGGGGAAGTTTAACACATTCAGATTCAGTGCCTGTGGAAGTGTACCCCAGTGAGAGTAAGTGCCTGTGGAAATTTACCCCATTCGGATTTAGTACCTGTGGAAGTGTACCCCAGTGAGAGTCAATGCCTGTGGATATTTACCCCTTTCAGAGTCAGTGCATGTGGAAGTGTACCCCAGTGAGGGTCAGTGCCTGTGGAAGTTTACCCCATTCAGAGTCAGTGCCTGTGGAAGTGTCCCCCAGTGAGATTCAGTGCCTGTGAAAGAGTACCCCAGTGTGAGTCATTGCCTCTGGAAGTTTACTGCTATTCAGAGTCAGTGCCTGTGGAAGTTTACCCCATTCAGATTCAGTGCCTGTGGAAGTGTACCCCAGTGAGAGCCAGTGCCTGTGGACGTTTACCCCAGTGAGAGTCATTGCCTCTGGAAGTTTACGCCATTCAGAATCAGTGCCTGTGGAAGTTTACCCCATTCAGATTCAGTGCCTGTGGAAGTGTACCCCAGTGAGAGTCAGTGCCTGTGGAAGTATACCCCATTCAGAGTCAGTGCCTGTGGAAGTTTACCCCAGTGAGAGTCAGTGCCTGTGGAAGTTTTCCCCATTCAGATTCAGTACCTGTAGAAGTTTACCCCATTCAGATTCAGTGCCTGTAGAAGTGTACCCCAGTGAGATTCAGTGCCAGTGGAAATGTATCCCTGTGAGAGTCAGTGCCTGTGGAAATGTACTCCAGTGAGAGTCCGAGGCTGCAGAAGTGTACCCAAGTGAGAGTCAGTGCCTGTGGAAATGTACCCCAGTGAGAGTCAGTGCCTGTGGAAATGTACCCCAGTGAGAGTCAGTGCCTGTAGAAGTGTACCCAAGTGAGAGTCAGTGCCTGTGGAAGTTTACCCCATTCAGATTCAGTGCCTGTGGAAGTTTACCCCATTCAGATTCAGTACCTGTAGAAGTTTACCCCATTCAGATGCAGTGCCTGTAGAAGTTTACCCCACTCAGAGTCAGTGCCTGTGGAAGTTTACCCCAGTGAGAGTCAGTACCTGTGGAAGTGTACCCCAGTGAGAGTCAGTGCCTTTGGAAGTTTACCCCATACAGAGTCAGTGCCTGTGTAAGTGTACCCCAGTGAGAGTCAGTGCCTGTGGTAGTTTACCCCATTCAGAGTCAGTGCCTGTGGAAGTGCACCCAAGTGAGGGTCAGTGCCTGTGGAAGTGTACCCCGGTGAGAGTCAGTACCTGTGGAAGTGTACCCCATTCAGAGTCAGTGCCTGTGGAAGTTTACCCCATTCGGAGTCAGTGCCTGTGGAAGTGTACCCCAGTGAGAGTCAGTGCCTGTGGAAGTTTACCCCATTCAGATTCAGAAACTGTAGACGTTTTCCCCATTCATATTCAGTGCCTGTAGAAGTTTACCCCATTCAGAGTCAGTGCCTGTGGAAGTTTACCCCATTCAGAGTCAGTGCCTGTGGAAGTTGTGAGAATAAGAAATACTGAAATGTTGTTTCTGCACCTTGTGGAAAGTTACCATGAAGTCATTTGTGCACAACATAATGAAATCACTGAAAAAGAGAACTGATAAGGGTATGTGGAGACCTTAAGACGGTACATCACTGACAAAGAGAACTGATAAGGGTATGTAAGTACAGACCTTGGGACAGTACATCACTTAAAAATTTTGCTTAGGCAGATAACAGAGAAACAGCAAGCGTTAGAACAACGGATGTAGTGAATAAGAAACTGCCCCACGAAGATAAAGGCTGACAGCTGCAAGTTAAAACACATAATGGAGAGCCAAATAAGGTAAAACAAAAACAAGAGTTAGGGGCTAGAAAGATAGAGTAGGGGGAGAAGTAAACAGAGGAGGAGACTGTAGCAACCATAGGATAGGTTAGTGTCATAATACGTTATAACCAATAATGTAAAATAAAGGCGTGGACAAATGGATTTGTATTGTATAAACATGAACTGAATATGTTGATCGGTGTGCCTGCTTGTAGGACACCCGATCTTGCAAGACCGTTAAATAAACTTACTTCTTCAGAGTTTGACTTGGTGTAAATTATTATCAAGTGGGCTACGTTTCTCACAATTGGGGGCTCGTCCGGGATCTCTTCTTCATTGCTGGGACCGCGGCCGACGACAGACGAGAAGACGTGTCCCGTTAATTTAAAAACGGTCTTGTTTCTCTCGTTGGTAGCGGACCCGAGTAATCGACTGAAAAAGATCCTAGGGAAGTCACTCTGAACGAGTATTTAGTCCGGCAGGTACACACGTGAAGTCAGGCAACTCCGTGCACGGACCAAGGTAAGAAAAACGACTTTTAAGTATTATCTTGGTGACTTTTGGTTAACTGTGGGATAAGACTTTCTAAGTACTAAAAGTCCTTGAGGAGTGAATTTTACAGTCCTGCAGTATAAGACCCTTCAGCTAGGAGGTGAGTACTCTATGGTATAAGACCCTTCAGCTAGGAGGTGAATACCGTAGGGTACAAGACCCTTCAGTTAGGAGGTGAATACTGTGGGGCATTGTAAGACCCTTCAGCTAGGAGGTGAGTCCTGTAAGGTATAAGACCCTTCAGCTAGGAGGTGAATACCGTAGGGTACAAGACCCTTCAGTTAGGAGGTGAATACTGTGGGGCAGTATAAGACCCTTCAGCTAGGAGGTGAATACCGTAAGGTATAAGACTCTTCAGTTAGGAGGTGAATACTGGTTAACTGTAGGATAAGACCTTCTCAGTACTGCAGTATAAGACCCTTCAGCTAGGAGGTGAGTACCGTAGGGTACAAGACCCTTCAGTTAGGAGGTGAATACTGTGGGGCAGTATAAGACCCTTCAGCTAGGAGGTGAGTACCGTAGGGTATAAGACCCTTCAGTTAGGAGGTGAATACCGTAAGGTATAAGACCCTTCAGCTAGGAGGTGAATACCGTAGGGTACAAGACCCTTCAGTTAGGAGGTGAATACTGTCAGGTACAAGACCCTTCAGTTTGGAGGTGAATACTGTGGGGCAGGATAAGACCCTTCAGCTAGGAGGTGAATACCGTAGGGTACAAGACCCTTCAGTTAGGAGGTGAATACTGTGGGGCAGTATAAGATCCTTCAGCTAGGAGGTGAGTACCGTAAGGTACAAGACCCTTCAGTTAGGAGGTGAATACTACCGGGTATAAGACCCTTCAGTTAGGAGGTGAATACCGTAAGGTATAAGACTCTTCAATTAGGAGGTGAATACCGTAAGGTATAAGACCCTTCAGTTAGGAGGTGAATACTGTCAGGTATAAGACCCTTCAGTTGGGAGGTGAATACCGTAGGGTATAAGACTCTTCAATTAGGAGGTGAATACCGTAAGGTATAAGACTCTTCAGTTAGGAGGTGAATACCGTAAGGTATAAGACCCTTCAGCTAGGAGGTGAATACCGTAAGGTATAAGACTCTTCAATTAGGAGGTGAATACCGTAAGGTATAAGACCCTTCAGTTAGGAGGTGAATACCGTAGGGTACAAGACCCTTCAGTTAGGAGGTGAATACCGTAGGGTATAAGACTCTTCAATTAGGAGGTGAATACCGTAAGGTATAAGACTCTTCAATTAGGAGGTGAATACCGTAAGGTATAAGACCCTTCAGTTAGGAGGTGAATACCGTAGGGTACAAGACCCTTCAGTTAGGAGGTGAATACCGTAGGGTATAAGACTCTTCAATTAGGAGGTGAATACCGTAAGGTATAAGACTCTTCAATTAGGAGGTGAATACCGTAAGGTATAAGACCCTTCAGTTAGGAGGTGAATACTGTCAGGTATAAGACCCTTCAATTAGGAGGTGAATACCGTAAGGTATAAGACTCTTCAGTTAGGAGGTGAATACCGTAAGGTATAAGACTCTTCAGTTAGGAGGTGAATACCGTAAGGTATAAGACTCTTCAGTTAGGAGGTGAATACCGTAAGGTATAAGACTCTTCAGTTAGGAGGTGAATACCGTAAGGTATAAGACTCTTCAGTTAGGAGGTGAATACCGTAAGGTATAAGACCCTTCAGTTAGGAGGTGAATACTGTCAGGTATAAGACTCTTCAATTAGGAGGTGAATACCGTAAGGTATAAGACTCTTCAGTTAGGAGGTGAATACCGTAAGGTATAAGACTCTTCAGTTAGGAGGTGAATACCGTAAGGTATAAGACTCTTCAGTTAGGAGGTGAATACCGTAAGGTATAAGACCCTTCAGCTAGGAGGTGAATACCGTAGGGTACAAGACCCTTCAGTTAACCATGGGAAATAAATCGTCTAAAAAGGAAGACGATAGGAGACAAGGAAAGTCTGCCGGCAACATCCCTCCAGAAAGTCCATTGGGACGGATGTTGGAGTATTGGGATTTAGAGTCAAAAACCAAGGAGAAAAAGACCCAAATATGATCTAAGGACAGCAAGAAGGACCACCCCTAAACCCGACGATAACGACGACGATAGAGACAGAGAGTCTCCTAAGACAATGATGCCCTTGAGAGAGGTACCAATAGGAAATAATGAAATTGGATTTGTTAGTGCACCATTAACGTCAGGAGAGGTAAGAGTGTTTAAAAAGGAAATGAAAGTCCTCGTAGAAGACCCTTGAAAATTTGGGAAAGAGAAAACCCTCCCGGGGTAGGGGGAAACGAACCAGCTGAACAAAAATACCCTAATCAAGACCCGCAGTGGCAGAACAATAATATCGGCCATAGGGGCCAGATGAAAGACCTTAGAAATCTGATAGTAAAAGGCATTGTTGTAAACAAGTAGTTGAAGCCCCTGCAAAACCTATGCCTTTACAGAGTTACCGCAGGCACAAGCAGGCGGCGTATTGAGTGCGACCCCTCTGGGTGTTGAAGGCTGTTTCTAGACAAATAGAGACCATTAAAGGCACCTAGGTGGGATCAAAGGGATTGATTCTTAAAAATGTTTTGAAGAATCAAAGGGGGGACTGTGAGAACAGAATTTAGATTTTAGAATTTTTAAGAACAGAATTACATGGGAACATTTAAGATGAAACAATTAATCAGTCATGTATTGCTAACAAGCTAGCTGACTTCATAACTTCAGGGCTGCAGAGGCAACTTAGCCTTGCAGCTGGTACAGCGAGAGAGAGAGAGAGAGAGAGAGAGACATTGTACTTCAACAGCACTCTTCTTATCACCCAGACATGACAATCCTAGGGGAAAGTTAGAATGAAAAACATACCGACCAGTTTAATACACACCCCCTTGTTAGAGGGTGGCTCAGCCTACCCTTCTGATTCAGCAGTTGCTGAGTTTTTTATATTTGCTTTTATATTATACTGTTTAAATGTTATTTGAGTAAATGGATCCACATAATCCTAGTAAATATATATATAATCATATATAAGTTGATCAGTAGAGAGAAGGTTATCATAGAATGATAAAAGGGGGGAATGTGGAAGTGAGCAGAAAGGCATGGCACTATGCTTAATGGGAAATATAGCCAAGTTAAGAATAGTAGCTTTGCTGAGCTTTGATTTTAAGTGGCAGAAACCACAATGAAATAGCTAAAAGGGATGGCCAGAGTGTGTGCAAGCTGTGGCAGCCACAGCACTTCAGACCGAGGAAGTCATTTTACCTCCTAGCTATTACAAGAAATAGTTAGGGGATTGGGAATCCAATGGGACTTCCATACCCCTTGGCACCCTCCCTCTTCAGGGCGGGTGGAAAGAATGAATCAGACCTTAAAGAAACACCTGTCCAAACTGATACTTGAAACAAGGTTACCCTGGACAAAATGTTTACCGATAGCGATACTCAGAATTCGGACAGCCCCTAGAAAAGATGTGGGACTGTCCCCCTATGAAATGCTATTCGGATTACCCTATATGGGAACCAGGGGCGAGATGCCAACCTTAGAAACTAAAGATTCGTTTCTAAAGAACTATATACTGGCGTTGTCTTCCTCATTGTCATTCCTCAGGAAGCAAGGCCTGTTAACACAGACACCACCTCTCGAATTTGCAGTGCACAAGATCCAACCAGGAGATTGGGTTCTGGTGAAATCGTGGAAAGAGACTAAACTACAACTGAACTGGGAAAGACCATACCAGACTCTCCTAACCACTGAAACAGCCATAAGAACGGCAGAAAGAGGTGGGACCCACTACACAAGAATCAAGGGGCCGGTACAACCCCCGGCCGAGGAAGGAACTTGGACAACCGAATTAACAGAAGAACCATTGAAACTAAAGCTAAAAAGACTTTGAGTAACGAACTTTGTTTTATATAGCGGCGCGAGCGCGGAAATACTGTCTGTAATATTGTGTGCCTTCTCTCTTTCTTTTCAAAAGTAGCCAGGAAATAAAATGGGTTGGATGTTTTTGTATTACCCACTTCCAATTAGACAACAAGGTGTTTGGAGTAACAGTTAGAGAAGGGAAAAAGAAAGGTGAATTAAAATGTTGTTTTCAGGTAACAATAGATAAGATTGGTAAACCATCTAACAAACTAAAAGGGACCTCTCATAACGATCCTAACATAGTAAAAATAATAGAGGTAAAGGACCTGAGAAAGACAATTGAGATAGAAACCGGTTACGGGGACACAAATGCCTGGGTAGAATGGATAAAATTACCTGTAAAAAGTTTGAACAAAAACAATTGCTATGCTTGTGCATCTGGTAGACCGATAGCTCAAGTAGTACCTTTCCCGCTGGGGTGGGAGCGTGACCGAAAGGGCATGGAATGCATGTTAGCCCTATATCAGGATAAGATGGCTTGGGGTATTCAAACTTGCATATCCTTGTCAATAATGTTCCCTCCCCTAGAGAAAGAAGATTCAAGGACTCCCCCTTCATTTTTAGCCACCAGTGTGAATCACACATCATGCGTACGTCGACACGGTGCGGAGCTAACCAGAAATATGGGAGAGTTGAAGTCATGCATAGAGACTGAGGACGTAACTGGAAGAGTCAGGGGAGGGAACTAATCATCATTGAATGTTCCCAGAGCGGATTTATGGTGGTACTGCGGAGGAAAAATCCTGAGACAGACCCTACCCTCCCAGTGGAAGGGGACGTGCGCAATTGTTCAATTGGCAATACCATTCACCTTGGCATTTGAGAAACAAGAGATAATAACGAGGGAAAGGGGTAAAAGGGAAGCGATAGCGAACTCTTTTGATGACCAGGTATACATGGATTTCATAGGGGTCCCAAGAGGGGTAACTGATGAATTCAAGGCCCGAAACCAAATAACCGCCGGTTTCGAGTCTTTGTTTTGGTGGGTCACTATTAACAAAAATGTAGATTGGATAAATTATATTTATTACAACCAACAAAGATTTATAAATTATACTACAGATGCGGTAAAAGGTATAGCTGAACAATTAGATGCCACTAGTAGAATGGCTTGGGAAAATCAACTGGCTCTAGATATGATCTTAGCAGAAAAAGGAGGTGTGTGTATAATGTTAGGAGGGAAATGTTGCACATTTATCCCAAATAACACAGCACCCGATGGTTCAATCACCCGAGCACTGCAAGGGTTAACAACTTTAGCAGAAGAGATGGCCGAAAATTCAGGAGCAGACACTTCCCTGACGGGGTGGCTTGAATCCTGGTTTGGAAAATGGAAAGGCATGATAATCTCGGTTTTTACCTCCCTGATCATGGTTGTCGGAATACTAATAGCCATCGGGTGTTGTATTATTCCTTGTGTAAGAGGGCTGACACAGCCATTGATTGAGACAGCTTTGACGAAGCAGATGTCAATACAAAGAGGCCAGGAAGAAAGTATATACCTGTTAGGTAATGACAAAGTGGATAGTATCAACGGAAATACAGACATTGAAAAGGCGGCTGAAATAATGCTCAGAGGATTTGAGAGGACATATGAGAACCCTCCGCAGTATGTAGAAAACAACAAGGATTAAGTAAAAGAAAAGGGGGAATTGTGAGAATAAGAAATACTGAAATGTTGTTTCTACAGCTTGTGGAAAGTTACCAAGAAGTCATTTGTGCACAACATAATGAAATCACTGACAAAGAGAACTGATAAGGATATGTCAGTGGAGACCTTAAGACAGTAAATCACTGACAAAGTGAACTGATAAGGGTATGTAAGTAGAGACCTTAAGACAGTACATCACTGACAAAGAGAACTGATAAGGGTATGTCAGTGGAGACCTTAAGACAGTAAATCACTGACAAAGTGAACTGATAAGGGTATGTAAGTAGAGACCTTAAGACAGTACATCACTGACAAAGAGAACTGATAAGGGTCTGTAAGTGGAGACCTTAAGACAGTACATCACTGACAAAGAGAACTGATAAGGGTATGTAAGTACAGACCTTGGGACAGTACATCACTTAAAAATTGTGCTTAGGCAGATAACAGAGAAACAGCAAGAGTTAGAACAAAGGATGTAGTGAATAAGAAACTGCCCCACGAAGATAAAGGCTGACAGCTGCAAGTTAAAACACATAATGGAGAGCCAAATAAGGTAAAACAAAAACAAGAGTTAGGGGCTAGAAAGTTAGAGTAGGGGGAGAAGAAAACAGAGGAGGAGACTGTAGCAACCGTAGGATAGGTTAGTGTCATAATACGTTATAACCAATAATGTAAAATAAAGGCGTGGACAAATGGATTTGTATTGTATAAACATGAACTGAATATGTTGATCGGTGTGCCTGCTTGTAGGACACCCGATCTTGCAAGAACGTTAAATAAACTTACTTCTTCAGAGTTTGACTTGGTGTAAATTATTATCAAGTGGGCTACGTTTCTCACATCAGTTACCCTGGAAACAGGGCAGTCAGTTACCCTGGAAACAGGGTGATCAGTTAAACTGGAAACAGGGCAGTCAGTTACCCTGGAAACTGGTCAGTCAGTTATCCTGGAAACAGGGTGATCAGTTACCCTGGAAACTGGGCAGTCAGTTACCCTGGAAAAAGGGCAGTCAGTTACCCCGGAAACAGGGCAGTCAGTTACCCTGGAAACAGGGCAGTCAGTTATCCCGGAAACAGGGTGATCAGTTACCCTGGAAACTGAGCAGTCAGTTACCCTGGAAACAGGGCAGTCAGTTTCCCCGGAAACAGGGCAGTCAGTTACCCTGGAAACAGGGCAGTCAGTTTCCCCGGAAACAGGGCAGTCAGTTACCCTGGAAACAGGGCAGTCATTTACCCCGGAAACTGGGCAGTCAGTTATCCTGGAAACAGGGTGATCAGTTACCCTGGAAACTGGGCAGTCAGTTAACCTGGAAACAGGGCAGTCAGTTATCCTGGAAACAGGGCAGTCAGTAATCCTGGAAACAGGGCGGTCAGTTACCCCGGAAATAGGGCGGTCAGTTATCCTGGAAACAGGGTGGTCAGTTACCCCGGAAACAGGGAGATCAGTTACCCCGGAAACAGGGCAGTCAGTTACCCCGGAAACAGGGTGATCAGTTATCCCGGAAACAGGGCAGTCAGTTACCCTGGAAACTGGGCGGTCAGTTACCCCGGAAACAGGGCAGTCAGTTACCCCGGAAACAGGGTGATCAGTTATCCTGGAAACAGGGCAGTCAGTTAGCCTGGAAACAGGGCAGTCAGTTACCCCGGAAACAGGGCAGTCAGATACCCTGGAAACAGGGCAGTCAGTTATCCCGGAAACAGGGCAGCCAGTTATCCCGGAAACAGGGAGATCAGTTACCCTGGAAACAGGGCAGTCAGTTACCCCGGAAACAGGGCAGTCAGTTACCCTGGAAACAGGGCAGTCAGTTATCCCGGAAACAGGGCAGTCAGTTAACCCGGAAAAAGGGCAGTCAGTTATCCCGGAAACAGGGTGCTCAGTTACCCTGGAAACTGGGCAGTCAGTTACCATGGAAACAGGGAATTCAGTTACCCTGGAAACAGGGCTGTCAGTTACCCTGGAAACAGGGCAGTCAGTTATCCCGGAAACAGGGTGATCAGTTACCCTGGAAACAGGGCAGTCAGTTATCCCGGAAAAAGGGTGATCAGTTAACCTGGAAACTGGGCAGTCAGTTACCCTGGAAGCAGGGCAGTCAGTTACCCTGGAAACAGGGCAGTCAGTTACCCCGGAAACTGGGCAGTCAGTTGCCCTGGAAACAGGGCAGTCTGTCACCCTGGAAACAGGGCAGTCAGTTACCACGGAAACAGGGCAGTCAGTTACCCTGGAAACAGGGCAGTCAGTTATCCCGGAAACAGTGCAGTCAGTTATCCTGGAAACAGGGCGGTCAGTTACCCTGGCAACAGGGCAGTCAGATACCCTGGAAACAGGGCAGTCAGATACCCTGGAAACAGGGCAGTCAGTTAACCTGGAAACAAGGCAGTCAGTTATCCTGGAAACAGGGCAGTCAGTAATCCTGGAAACAGGGCGGTCAGTTACCCCGGAAATAGGGCGGTCAGTTATCCTGGAAACAGGGCGGTCAGTTACCCCGGAAACAGGGAGATCAGTTACCCCGGAAACAGGGCAGTCAGTTACCCCAGAAACAGGGTGATCAGTTATCCCGGAAACAGGGCAGTCAGTTACCCTGGAAACTGGGCGGTCAGTTACCCCGGAAACAGGGCAGTCAGTTACCCCGGAAACAGGGTGATCAGTTATCCTGGAAACAGGGCAGTCAGTTAGCCTGGAAACAGGGCAGTCAGTTACCCCGGAAACAGGGCAGTCAGATACCCTGGAAACAGGGCAGTCAGTTATCCCGGAAACAGGGCAGCCAGTTATCCCGGAAACAGGGAGATCAGTTACCCTGGAAACAGGGCAGTCAGTTACCCCGGAAACAGGGCAGTCAGTTACCCTGGAAACAGGGCAGTCAGTTATCCCGGAAAAAGGGCAGTCAGTTATCCCGGAAAAAGGGCAGTCAGTTATCCCGGAAACAGGGTGCTCAGTTACCCTGGAAACAGGGCAGTCAGTTATCCCGGAAACAGGGTGATCAGTTACCCTGGAAACAGGGCAGTCAGTTATCCCGGAAAAAGGGTGATCAGTTAACCTGGAAACTGGGCAGTCAGTTACCCTGGAAACAGGGCAGACAGTTCCCCCGGAAGCAGGGCAGTCAGTTACCCTGGAAGCAGGGCAGTCAGTTACCCTGGAAACAGGGCAGTCAGTTACCCCGGAAACTGGGCAGTCAGTTGCCCTGGAAACAGGGCAGTCTGTCACCCTGGAAACAGGGCAGTCAGTTACCACGGAAACTGGGCAGTCAGTTACCCTGGAAACAGGGCAGTCAGTTATCCCGGAAACAGTGCAGTCAGTTTTCCTGGAAACAGGGCGGTCAGTTACCCTGGCAACAGGGCAGTCAGATACCCTGGAAACAGGGCAGTCAGATACCCTGGAAACAGGGCAGTCAGTTATCCCGGAAACAGGGCAGTCAGTTATCCCGGAAACAGGGAGATCAGTTACCCTGGAAACAGGGCAGTCAGTTACCCCGGAAACAGGGCAGTCAGTTACCCTGGAAACAGGGCAGTCAGTTATCCCGGAAACAGGGCAGTCAGTTATCCCGGAAAAAGGGCAGCCAGTTATCCCGGAAACAGGGTGAACAGTTAACCTGGAAACTGGGCAGTCAGTTACCCTGGAAACAGGGAATTCAGTTACCCCGGAAACAGGGCTGTCAGTTACCCTGGAAACAGGGCAGTCAGTTATCCCGGAAACAGGGTGATCAGTTACCCTGGAAACAGGGCAGTCAGTTATCCCGGAAAAAGGGTGATCAGTTAACCTGGAAACTGGGCAGTCAGTTACCCTGGAAACAGGGCAGTCAGTTACCCCGGAAGCAGGGCAGTCAGTTACCCTGGAAAAAGGGCAGTTAGTTGCCCTGGAAACAGGGCAGTCAGTCACCCTGGAAACAGGGCAGTCAGTTACCCCGGAAGCAGGGCAGTCAGTTATCCTGGAAACAGGGTGAGCAGTTACCCTGGAAACTGGGCAGTCAGTTACCCTGGAAACAGGGCAGTCAGTTATCCTGGAAACAGGGCAGTCAGCAATCCTGGAAGCAGGGCGGTCAGTTACCCCGGAAATAGGGAGGTCAGTTATCCTGGAAACAGGGCGTTCAGTTACCCCGGAAACAGGGAGATCAGTTACCCGGGAAACAGGGCAGTCAGTTATCCTGGAAACAGGGCAGTCAGTTATCCTGGAAACAGGGCAGTCAGTTACCCCGGAAATAGGGAGGTCAGTTATCCTGGAAACAGGGCGGTCAGTTACCCCGGAACAGGGCAGTCAGTTATCCCGGAAAAAGGGTGAGCAGTTACCCTGGAAACTGGGCAGTCAGTTACCCTGGAAACAGGGCAGTCAGTTACCCCGGAAACAGGGCTGTCAGTTACACAGGAAACAGGGTGATCAGTTACCCTGGAAACAGGGCAGTCAGTTACCCTGGAAACAGGGCAGTCAGTTATCCCGGAAACAGGGTGATCAGTTACCCTGGAAAATGAGCAGTCAGTTACCCTGGAAACAGGGCAGTCAGTTTCCCCGGAAACAGGGCAGTCAGTTACCCCGGAAACAGGATGACCAGTTACCCTGGAAACAGGGCAGTCAGATACCCTGGAAACAGGGCAGTCAGTTACCCCGGAAACAGGGTGATCAGTTATCCCGGAAAAAGGGCAGTCAGTTACCCTGGAAACTGGGCGGTCAGTTACCCCGGAAACAGGGCAGTCAGTTACCCCGGAAACAGGGTGATCAGTTATCCTGGAAACAGGGCAGTCAGTTAGCCTGGAAACAGGGCAGTCAGTTACCCCGGAAACAGGGCAGTCAGATACCCTGGAAACAGGGCAGTCAGTTATCCCGGAAACAGGGCAGCCAGTTATCCCGGAAACAGGGCAGTCAGTTACCCTGGAAACAGGGCAGTCAGTTACCCCGGAAACAGGGCAGTCAGTTACCCTGGAAACAGGGCAGTCAGTTATCCCGGAAACAGGGCAGTCAGTTATCCCGGAAAAAGGGCAGTCAGTTATCCCGGAAACAGGGTGCTCAGTTACCCTGGAAACTGGGCAGTCAGTTACCATGGAAACAGGGAATTCAGTTACCCCGGAAACAGGGCTGTCAGTTATCCCGGAAACAGGGTGCTCAGTTACCCTGGAAACAGGGCAGACAGTTCCCCCGGAAGCAGGGCAGTCAGTTATCCTGGAAGCAGGGCAGTCAGTTATCCCGGAAACAGGGTGCTCAGTTACCCTGGAAACTGGGCAGTCAGTTACCATGGAAACAGGGAATTCATTACCCCGGAAACAGGGCTGTCAGTTACCCTGGAAACAGGGCAGTCAGTTATCCCGGAAACAGGGTGAACAGTTACCCTGGAAACAGGGCAGTCAGTTATCCCGGAAAAAGGGTGATCAGTTAACCTGGAATCTGGGCAGTCAGTTACCCTGGAAACAGGGCAGACAGTTCCCCGGAAGCAGGGCTGTCAGTTACCCTGGAAGCAGGGCAGTCAGTTACCCTGGAAACAGGGCAGTCAGTTACCCCGGAAACTGGGCAGTCAGTTGCCCTGGAAACAGGGCAGTCTGTCACCCTGGAAACAGGGCAGTCAGTTACCACGGAAACTGGGCAGTCAGTTACCCTGGAAACAGGGCAGTCAGTTATCCCGGAAACAGTGCAGTCAGTTATCCTGGAAACAGGGCGGTCAGTTACCCTGGCAACAGGGCAGTCAGATACCCTGGAAACAGGGCAGTCAGATACCCTGGAAACAGGGCAGTTAGTTATCCCGGAAACAGGGCAGTCAGTTATCCCGGTAACAGGGAGATCAGTTACCCTGGAAACAGGGCAGTCAGTTACCCCGGAAACAGGGCAGTCAGTTACCCTGGAAACAGGGCAGTCAGTTATCCCGGAAACAGGGCAGTCAGTTATCCCGGAAAAAGGGCATCCAGTTATCCCGGAAACAGGGTGAACAGTTAACCTGGAAACTGGGCAGTCAGTTACCCTGGAAACAGGGAATTCAGTTACCCCGGAAACAGGGCTGTCAGTTACCCTGGAAACAGGGCAGTCAGTTATCCCGGAAACAGGGTGATCAGTTACCCTGGAAACAGGGCAGTCAGTTATCCCGGAAAAAGGGTGATCAGTTAACCTGGAAACTGGGCAGTCAGTTACCCTGGAAACAGGGCAGTCAGTTACCCCGGAAGCAGGGCAGTCAGTTATCCTGGAAACAGGGTGATCAGTTACCCTGGAAACTGGGCAGTCAGTTACCCTGGAAACAGGGCAGTCAGTTATCCTGGAAACAGGGCCGTCAGCAATCCTGGAAGCAGGGCGGTCAGTTACCCCGGAAATAGGGAGGTCAGTTATCCTGGAAACAGGGCGTTCAGTTACCCCGGAAACAGGGAGATCAGTTTCCCGGGAAACAGGGCAGTCAGTTATCCTGGAAACAGGGCAGTCAGTTACCCCGGAAATAGGGAGGTCAGTTATCCTGGAAACAGGGCAGTCAGTTATCCCGGAAAAAGGGTGAGCAGTTACCCTGGAAACTGGGCAGTCAGTTACCCTGGAAACAGGGTGACCAGTTACCCTGGAAACAGGGCAGTCAGTTACCCTGGAAACAGGGCAGTCAGTTATCCCGGAAACAGGGTGATCAGTTACCCTGGAAACTGGGCAGTCAGTTACCCTGGAAAGAGGGCAGTCAGTTATCCTGGAAACAGGGTGATCAGTTACCCTGGAAACTGGGTGATCAGTTACCCTGGAAACAGGGCAGTCAGTTACCCCGGAAGCAGGGCAGTCAGTTACCCTGGAAAAAGGGCAGTTAGTTGCCCTGGAAACAGGGCAGTCAGTCACCCTGGAAACAGGGCACTCAGTTCCCCCGGAAGCAGGGCTGTCAGTTACCCTGGAAGCAGGGCAGTCAGTTACCCTGGAAACAGGGCAGTCAGTTACCCCGGAAACTGGGCAGTCAGTTGCCCTGGAAACAGGGCAGTCTGTCACCCTGGAAACAGGGCAGTCAGTTACCCCGGAAACAGGGTGATCAGTTATCCCGGAAAAAGGGCAGTCAGTTACCCTGGAAACTGGGCGGTCAGTTACCCCGGAAACAGGGCAGTCAGTTACCCGGAAACAGGGTGATCAGTTATCCTGGAAACAGGGCAGTCAGTTAGCCTGGAAACAGGGCAGTCAGTTACCCCGGAAACAGGGCAGTCAGATACCCTGGAAACAGGGCAGTCAGTTATCCCGGAAACAGGGCAGCCAGTTATCCCGGAAACAGGGCAGTCAGTTACCCTGGAAACAGGGCAGTCAGTTACCCCGGAAACAGGGCAGTCAGTTACCCTGGAAACAGGGCAGTCAGTTATCCCGGAAACAGGGCAGTCAGTTATCCCGGAAAAAGGGCAGTCAGTTATCCCGGAAACAGGGTGCTCAGTTACCCTGGAAACTGGGCAGTCAGTTACCATGGAAACAGGGAATTCAGTTACCCCGGAAACAGGGCTGTCAGTTATCCCGGAAACAGGGTGCTCAGTTACCCTGGAAACAGGGCAGACAGTTCCCCCGGAAGCAGGGCAGTCAGTTATCCTGGAAGCAGGGCAGTCAGTTATCCCGGAAACAGGGTGCTCAGTTACCCTGGAAACTGGGCAGTCAGTTACCATGGAAACAGGGAATTCATTACCCCGGAAACAGGGCTGTCAGTTACCCTGGAAACAGGGCAGTCAGTTATCCCGGAAACAGGGTGATCAGTTACCCTGGAAACAGGGCAGTCAGTTATCCCGGAAAAAGGGTGATCAGTTAACCTGGAATCTGGGCAGTCAGTTACCCTGGAAACAGGGCAGACAGTTCCCCCGGAAGCAGGGCTGTCAGTTACCCTGGAAGCAGGGCAGTCAGTTACCCTGGAAACAGGGCAGTCAGTTACCCCGGAAACTGGGCAGTCAGTTGCCCTGGAAACAGGGCAGTCTGTCACCCTGGAAACAGGGCAGTCAGTTACCACGGAAACTGGGCAGTCAGTTACCCTGGAAACAGGGCAGTCAGTTATCCCGGAAACAGTGCAGTCAGTTATCCTGGAAACAGGGCGGTCAGTTACCCTGGCAACAGGGCAGTCAGATACCCTGGAAACAGGGCAGTCAGATACCCTGGAAACAGGGCAGTTAGTTATCCCGGAAACAGGGCAGTCAGTTATCCCGGTAACAGGGAGATCAGTTACCCTGGAAACAGGGCAGTCAGTTACCCCGGAAACAGGGCAGTCAGTTACCCTGGAAACAGGGCAGTCAGTTATCCCGGAAACAGGGCAGTCAGTTATCCCGGAAAAAGGGCATCCAGTTATCCCGGAAACAGGGTGAACAGTTAACCTGGAAACTGGGCAGTCAGTTACCCTGGAAACAGGGAATTCAGTTACCCCGGAAACAGGGCTGTCAGTTACCCTGGAAACAGGGCAGTCAGTTATCCCGGAAACAGGGTGATCAGTTACCCTGGAAACAGGGCAGTCAGTTATCCCGGAAAAAGGGTGATCAGTTAACCTGGAAACTGGGCAGTCAGTTACCCTGGAAACAGGGCAGTCAGTTACCCCGGAAGCAGGGCAGTCAGTTATCCTGGAAACAGGGTGATCAGTTACCCTGGAAACTGGGCAGTCAGTTACCCTGGAAACAGGGCAGTCAGTTATCCTGGAAACAGGGCCGTCAGCAATCCTGGAAGCAGGGCGGTCAGTTACCCCGGAAATAGGGAGGTCAGTTATCCTGGAAACAGGGCGTTCAGTTACCCCGGAAACAGGGAGATCAGTTTCCCGGGAAACAGGGCAGTCAGTTATCCTGGAAACAGGGCAGTCAGTTACCCCGGAAATAGGGAGGTCAGTTATCCTGGAAACAGGGCAGTCAGTTATCCCGGAAAAAGGGTGAGCAGTTACCCTGGAAACTGGGCAGTCAGTTACCCTGGAAACAGGGTGACCAGTTACCCTGGAAACAGGGCAGTCAGTTACCCTGGAAACAGGGCAGTCAGTTATCCCGGAAACAGGGTGATCAGTTACCCTGGAAACTGGGCAGTCAGTTACCCTGGAAACAGGGCAGTCAGTTATCCTGGAAACAGGGTGATCAGTTACCCTGGAAACTGGGTGATCAGTTACCCTGGAAACAGGGCAGTCAGTTACCCCGGAAGCAGGGCAGTCAGTTACCCTGGAAAAAGGGCAGTTAGTTGCCCTGGAAACAGGGCAGTCAGTCACCCTGGAAACAGGGCACTCAGTTCCCCCGGAAGCAGGGCTGTCAGTTACCCTGGAAGCAGGGCAGTCAGTTACCCTGGAAACAGGGCAGTCAGTTACCCCGGAAACTGGGCAGTCAGTTGCCCTGGAAACAGGGCAGTCTGTCACCCTGGAAACTGGGCAGTCAGTTACCCCGGAAACAGGGTGATCAGTTATCCCGGAAAAAGGGCAGTCAGTTACCCTGGAAACTGGGCGGTCAGTTACCCCGGAAACAGGGCAGTCAGTTACCCGGAAACAGGGTGATCAGTTATCCTGGAAACAGGGCAGTCAGTTAGCCTGGAAACAGGGCAGTCAGTTACCCCGGAAACAGGGCAGTCAGATACCCTGGAAACAGGGCAGTCAGTTATCCCGGAAACAGGGCAGCCAGTTATCCCGGAAACAGGGCAGTCAGTTACCCTGGAAACAGGGCAGTCAGTTACCCCGGAAACAGGGCAGTCAGTTACCCTGGAAACAGGGCAGTCAGTTATCCCGGAAACAGGGCAGTCAGTTATCCCGGAAAAAGGGCAGTCAGTTATCCCGGAAACAGGGTGCTCAGTTACCCTGGAAACTGGGCAGTCAGTTACCATGGAAACAGGGAATTCAGTTACCCCGGAAACAGGGCTGTCAGTTATCCCGGAAACAGGGTGCTCAGTTACCCTGGAAACAGGGCAGACAGTTCCCCCGGAAGCAGGGCAGTCAGTTATCCTGGAAGCAGGGCAGTCAGTTATCCCGGAAACAGGGTGCTCAGTTACCCTGGAAACTGGGCAGTCAGTTACCATGGAAACAGGGAATTCATTACCCCGGAAACAGGGCTGTCAGTTACCCTGGAAACAGGGCAGTCAGTTATCCCGGAAACAGGGTGATCAGTTACCCTGGAAACAGGGCAGTCAGTTATCCCGGAAAAAGGGTGATCAGTTAACCTGGAATCTGGGCAGTCAGTTACCCTGGAAACAGGGCAGACAGTTCCCCCGGAAGCAGGGCTGTCAGTTACCCTGGAAGCAGGGCAGTCAGTTACCCTGGAAACAGGGCAGTCAGTTACCCCGGAAACTGGGCAGTCAGTTGCCCTGGAAACAGGGCAGTCTGTCACCCTGGAAACAGGGCAGTCAGTTACCACGGAAACAGGGCAGTCAGTTACCCTGGAAACAGGGCAGTCAGTTATCCCGGAAACAGTGCAGTCAGTTATCCTGGAAACAGGGCGGTCAGTTACCCTGGCAACAGGGCAGTCAGATACCCTGGAAACAGGGCAGTCAGATACCCTGGAAACAGGGCAGTTAGTTATCCCGGAAACAGGGCAGTCAGTTATCCCGGTAACAGGGAGATCAGTTACCCTGGAAACAGGGCAGTCAGTTACCCCGGAAACAGGGCAGTCAGTTACCCTGGAAACAGGGCAGTCAGTTATCCCGGAAACAGGGCAGTCAGTTATCCCGGAAAAAGGGCATCCAGTTATCCCGGAAACAGGGTGAACAGTTAACCTGGAAACTGGGCAGTCAGTTACCCTGGAAACAGGGAATTCAGTTACCCCGGAAACAGGGCTGTCAGTTACCCTGGAAACAGGGCAGTCAGTTATCCCGGAAACAGGGTGATCAGTTACCCTGGAAACTGGGCAGTCAGTTACCCTGGAAACAGGGTGACCAGTTACCCTGGAAACAGGGCAGTCAGTTACCCTGGAAACAGGGCAGTCAGTTATCCCGGAAACAGGGTGATCAGTTACCCTGGAAACTGGGCAGTCAGTTACCCTGGAAACAGGGCAGTCAGTTATCCTGGAAACAGGGTGATCAGTTACCCTGGAAACTGGGTGATCAGTTACCCTGGAAACAGGGCAGTCAGTTACCCCGGAAGCAGGGCAGTCAGTTACCCTGGAAAAAGGGCAGTTAGTTGCCCTGGAAACAGGGCAGTCAGTCACCCTGGAAACAGGGCACTCAGTTCCCCCGGAAGCAGGGCTGTCAGTTTCCCTGGAAGCAGGGCAGTCAGTTACCCTGGAAACAGGGCAGTCAGTTACCCCGGAAACTGGGCAGTCAGTTGCCCTGGAAACAGGGCAGTCTGTCACCCTGGAAACTGGGCAGTCAGTTACCCCGGAAACAGGGTGATCAGTTATCCCGGAAAAAGGGCAGTCAGTTACCCTGGAAACTGGGCGGTCAGTTACCCCGGAAACAGGGCAGTCAGTTACCCGGAAACAGGGTGATCAGTTATCCTGGAAACAGGGCAGTCAGTTAGCCTGGAAACAGGGCAGTCAGTTACCCCGGAAACAGGGCAGTCAGATACCCTGGAAACAGGGCAGTCAGTTATCCCGGAAACAGGGCAGCCAGTTATCCCGGAAACAGGGCAGTCAGTTACCCTGGAAACAGGGCAGTCAGTTACCCCGGAAACAGGGCAGTCAGTTACCCTGGAAACAGGGCAGTCAGTTATCCCGGAAACAGGGCAGTCAGTTATCCCGGAAAAAGGGCAGTCAGTTATCCCGGAAACAGGGTGCTCAGTTACCCTGGAAACTGGGCAGTCAGTTACCATGGAAACAGGGAATTCAGTTACCCCGGAAACAGGGCTGTCAGTTATCCCGGAAACAGGGTGCTCAGTTACCCTGGAAACAGGGCAGACAGTTCCCCCGGAAGCAGGGCAGTCAGTTATCCTGGAAGCAGGGCAGTCAGTTATCCCGGAAACAGGGTGCTCAGTTACCCTGGAAACTGGGCAGTCAGTTACCATGGAAACAGGGAATTCATTACCCCGGAAACAGGGCTGTCAGTTACCCTGGAAACAGGGCAGTCAGTTATCCCGGAAACAGGGTGATCAGTTACCCTGGAAACAGGGCAGTCAGTTATCCCGGAAAAAGGGTGATCAGTTAACCTGGAATCTGGGCAGTCAGTTACCCTGGAAACAGGGCAGACAGTTCCCCCGGAAGCAGGGCTGTCAGTTACCCTGGAAGCAGGGCAGTCAGTTACCCTGGAAACAGGGCAGTCAGTTACCCCGGAAACTGGGCAGTCAGTTGCCCTGGAAACAGGGCAGTCTGTCACCCTGGAAACAGGGCAGTCAGTTACCACGGAAACAGGGCAGTCAGTTACCCTGGAAACAGGGCAGTCAGTTATCCCGGAAACAGTGCAGTCAGTTATCCTGGAAACAGGGCGGTCAGTTACCCTGGCAACAGGGCAGTCAGATACCCTGGAAACAGGGCAGTCAGATACCCTGGAAACAGGGCAGTTAGTTATCCCGGAAACAGGGCAGTCAGTTATCCCGGTAACAGGGAGATCAGTTACCCTGGAAACAGGGCAGTCAGTTACCCCGGAAACAGGGCAGTCAGTTACCCTGGAAACAGGGCAGTCAGTTATCCCGGAAACAGGGCAGTCAGTTATCCCGGAAAAAGGGCATCCAGTTATCCCGGAAACAGGGTGAACAGTTAACCTGGAAACTGGGCAGTCAGTTACCCTGGAAACAGGGAATTCAGTTACCCCGGAAACAGGGCTGTCAGTTACCCTGGAAACAGGGCAGTCAGTTATCCCGGAAACAGGGTGATCAGTTACCCTGGAAACAGGGCAGTCAGTTATCCCGGAAAAAGGGTGATCAGTTAACCTGGAAACTGGGCAGTCAGTTACCCTGGAAACAGGGCAGTCAGTTACCCCGGAAGCAGGGCAGTCAGTTATCCTGGAAACAGGGTGATCAGTTACCCTGGAAACTGGGCAGTCAGTTACCCTGGAAACAGGGCAGTCAGTTATCCTGGAAACAGGGCCGTCAGCAATCCTGGAAGCAGGGCGGTCAGTTACCCCGGAAATAGGGAGGTCAGTTATCCTGGAAACAGGGCGTTCAGTTACCCCGGAAACAGGGAGATCAGTTTCCCGGGAAACAGGGCAGTCAGTTATCCTGGAAACAGGGCAGTCAGTTACCCCGGAAATAGGGAGGTCAGTTATCCTGGAAACAGGGCAGTCAGTTATCCCGGAAAAAGGGTGAGCAGTTACCCTGGAAACTGGGCAGTCAGTTACCCTGGAAACAGGGTGACCAGTTACCCTGGAAACAGGGCAGTCAGTTACCCTGGAAACAGGGCAGTCAGTTATCCCGGAAACAGGGTGATCAGTTACCCTGGAAACTGGGCAGTCAGTTACCCTGGAAACAGGGCAGTCAGTTATCCTGGAAACAGGGTGATCAGTTACCCTGGAAACTGGGTGATCAGTTACCCTGGAAACAGGGCAGTCAGTTACCCCGGAAGCAGGGCAGTCAGTTACCCTGGAAAAAGGGCAGTTAGTTGCCCTGGAAACAGGGCAGTCAGTCACCCTGGAAACAGGGCACTCAGTTCCCCCGGAAGCAGGGCTGTCAGTTACCCTGGAAGCAGGGCAGTCAGTTACCCTGGAAACAGGGCAGTCAGTTACCCCGGAAACTGGGCAGTCAGTTGCCCTGGAAACAGGGCAGTCTGTCACCCTGGAAACAGGGCAGTCAGTTACCCCGGAAACAGGGTGATCAGTTATCCCGGAAAAAGGGCAGTCAGTTACCCTGGAAACTGGGCGGTCAGTTACCCCGGAAACAGGGCAGTCAGTTACCCGGAAACAGGGTGATCAGTTATCCTGGAAACAGGGCAGTCAGTTAGCCTGGAAACAGGGCACTCAGTTCCCCCGGAAGCAGGGCTGTCAGTTACCCTGGAAGCAGGGCAGTCAGTTACCCTGGAAACATGGCAGTCAGTTACCCCGGAAACTGGGCAGTCAGTTGCCCTGGAAACAGGGCAGTCTGTCACCCTGGAAACAGGGCAGTCAGTTACCACGGAAACTGGGCAGTCAGTTACCCTGGAAACAGGGCAGTCAGTTATCCCGGAAACAGTGCAGTCAGTTATCCTGGAAACAGGGCGGTCAGTTACCCTGGCAACAGGGCAGTCAGATACCCTGGAAACAGGGCAGTCAGATACCCTGGAAACAGGGCAGTTAGTTATCCCGGAAACAGGGCAGTCAGTTATCCCGGTAACAGGGAGATCAGTTACCCTGGAAACAGGGCAGTCAGTTACCCCGGAAACAGGGCAGTCAGTTACCCTGGAAACAGGGCAGTCAGTTATCCCGGAAACAGGGCAGTCAGTTATCCCGGAAAAAGGGCATCCAGTTATCCCGGAAACAGGGTGAACAGTTAACCTGGAAACTGGGCAGTCAGTTACCCTGGAAACAGGGAATTCAGTTACCCCGGAAACAGGGCTGTCAGTTACCCTGGAAACAGGGCAGTCAGTTATCCCGGAAACAGGGTGATCAGTTACCCTGGAAACAGGGCAGTCAGTTATCCCGGAAAAAGGGTGATCAGTTAACCTGGAAACTGGGCAGTCAGTTACCCTGGAAACAGGGCAGTCAGTTACCCCGGAAGCAGGGCAGTCAGTTATCCTGGAAACAGGGTGATCAGTTACCCTGGAAACTGGGCAGTCAGTTACCCTGGAAACAGGGCAGTCAGTTATCCTGGAAACAGGGCCGTCAGCAATCCTGGAAGCAGGGCGGTCAGTTACCCCGGAAATAGGGAGGTCAGTTATCCTGGAAAAAGGGCGTTCAGTTACCCCGGAAACAGGGAGATCAGTTTCCCGGGAAACAGGGCAGTCAGTTATCCTGGAAACAGGGCAGTCAGTTACCCCGGAAATAGGGAGGTCAGTTATCCTGGAAACAGGGCAGTCAGTTATCCCGGAAAAAGGGTGAGCAGTTACCCTGGAAACTGGGCAGTCAGTTACCCTGGAAACAGGGTGACCAGTTACCCTGGAAACAGGGCAGTCAGTTACCCTGGAAACAGGGCAGTCAGTTATCCCGGAAACAGGGTGATCAGTTACCCTGGAAACTGGGCAGTCAGTTACCCTGGAAACAGGGCAGTCAGTTATCCTGGAAACAGGGTGATCAGTTACCCTGGAAACTGGGTGATCAGTTACCCTGGAAACAGGGCTGTCAGTTACCCCGGAAGCAGGGCAGTCAGTTACCCTGGAAAAAGGGCAGTTAGTTGCCCTGGAAACAGGGCAGTCAGTCACCCTGGAAACAGGGCACTCAGTTACCCCGGAAGCAGGGCAGTCAGTTATCCTGGAAACAGGGTGATCAGTTACCCTGGAAACAGGGCAGTCAGTTATCCTGGAAACAGGGCAGTCAGCAATCCTGGAAGCAGGGCGGTGAGTTACCCCGGAAATAGGGAGGTCAGTTATCCTGGAAACGGGGCGTTTAGTTACCCCGGAAACAGGGAGATCAGTTACCCTGGAAACAGGGCAGTCAGTTATCCTGGAAACAGGGCAGTCAGTTATCCTGGAAACAGGGCAGTCAGTTACCCCGGAAATAGGGAGGTCAGTTATCCTGGAAACAGGGCGGTCAGTTACCCCGGAAACAGGGCAGTCAGTTATCCCGGAAAAAAGGTGAGCAGTTACCCTGGAAACTGGGCAGTCAGTTACCCTGGAAACATGGCAGTCAGTTTCCCCGGAAACAGGGCACTCAGTTACCCTGGAAACAGGGCAGTCAGTTCCCCATAAACTGGGCAGTCAGTTACCCTGGAAACAGGGCATTCAGATTTCCCGGAAAAAGTGCAGTCAGTTATCCCGGAAAAAGGGTGATCAGTTACCCTGGAAACAGGGCATTCAGTTACCCTGGAAACAGGGTGATCAGTTACCTTGGAAACAGGGCAGTCAGTTACCCTGGAAACAGGGCAGTCAGTTATCCCGGAAACAGGGTGATCAGTTACCCTGGAAACTGGGCAGTCAGTTACCCTGGAAACAGGGCAGTCAGTTACCCCGGAAACAGGGCTGTCAGTTACACTGGAAACAGGGTGATCAGTTACCATGGAAACAGGGCAGTCAGTTACCCTGGAAACAGGGCAGTCAGTTATCCCGGAAACAGGGTGATCAGTTACCCTGGAAAATGAGCAGTCAGTTACCCTGGAAACAGGGCAGTCAGTTTCCCCGGAAACAGGGCAGTCAGTTACCCTGGAAACAGGGTGACCAGTTACCCTGGAAACAGGGCAGTCAGTTACCCTGGAAACAGGGCAGTCAGTTATCCCGGAAACAGGGTGATCAGTTACCCTGGAAACTGGGCAGTCAGTTACCCTGGAAACAGGGCAGTCAGTTTCCCCGGAAACTGGGCAGTCAGTTCTCCTGGAAACAGGGTGATCAGTTACCCTGGAAACTGGGCAGTCAGTTCACCTCTGAAACAGGGCAGTCAGTTATCCTGGAAACAGGGCAGTCAGTAATCCTGGAAACAGGGCGGTCAGTTACCCCGGAAATAGGGCAGTCAGTTACACTGGAAACAGGGCAGTCAGTTACCCTGGAAACAGGGCAGTCAGTTAACCTGGAAACAGGGCAGTCAGTTGTCCTGGAAACAGGGCAGTCATTTATCCTGGAAACAGGGCGGTCAGTTACCCCGGAAACAGGGAGATCAGTTACCCCGGATACAGGGCAGTCAGTTATCCTGGAAACAGGGTGGTCAGTGACCCTGGAAACAGGGTGGTCAGTTACCCCGGAAACAGGGTGATCAGTTAGCCTGGAAACAGGGCAGTCAGTTATCCCGGAAAAAGGGTGATCAGTTACCCTGGAAACTGGGCAGTCAGTTACCCTGGAAAAAGGGCAGTCAGTTACCCCGGAAACAGGGCAGTCAGTTACCCTGGAAACTGGGCAGTCAGTTATCCCGGAAACAGGGTGATCAGTTACCCTGGAAACAGGGCTGTCATTTACCCCGGAAACTGGGCAGTCAGTTACCCCGGAAAAAGGGTGATCAGTTACCCCGTAAACAGGGCAGTCAGTTACCCCGGAAACAGGGTGATCAGTTATCCCGGAAACAGGGCAGTCAGTTACCCTGGAAACTGGGCGGTCAGTTACCCCAGGAAACAGGGCAGTCAGATACCCTGGAAACAGGGCAGTCAGTTATCCCGGAAACAGGGCAGCCAGTTATCCCGGAAACAGGGAGATCAGTTACCCTGGAAACAGGGCAGTCAGTTACCCCGGAAACAGGGCAGTCAGTTACCCTGGAAACAGGGCAGTCAGTTATCCCGGAAACAGGGCAGTCAGTTATCCCGGAAAAAGGGCAGTCAGTTATCCCGGAAACAGGGTGATCAGTTACCCTGGAAACTGGGCAGTCAGTTACCATGGAAATAGGGAATTCAGTTACCCCGGAAACAGGGCTGTCAGTTAACCTGGAAACAGGGCAGTCAGTTAACCCGGAAACAGGGTGATCAGTTACCCTGGAAACAGGGCAGTCAGTTATCCCGGAAAAAGGGTGATCATTTAACCTGGAAACTGGGCAGTCAGTTACACTGGAAACGGGGCAGACAGTTACCCCGGAAGCAGGGCAGTCAGTTACCCTGGAAACAGGGCAGTCAGTTGCCCTGGAAACAGGGCAGTCAGTTATCCCGGAAAAAGGGTGATCAGTTAACCTGGAAACTGGGCAGTCAGTTACCCTGGAAACAGGGCAGTCAGTTACCCCGGAAGCAGGGCAGTCAGTTACCCTGGAAAAAGGGCAGTTAGTTGCCCTGGAAACATGGCAGTCAGTCACCCTGGAAACAGGGCAGTCAGTTACCCCGGAAGCAGGGCAGTCAGTTATCCTGGAAACAGGGTGATCAGTTACCCTGGAAACTGGGCAGTCAGTTACCCTGGAAACAGGGTGATCAGTTACCCTGGAAACAGGGCAGTCAGTTACCCTGGAAACAGGGTGATCAGTTACCCTGGAAACAGGGCAGTCAGTTACCCTGGAAACAGGGCAGTCAGTTATCCCGGAAACAGGGCAGTCAGTTACCCTGGAAACAGGGCACTCAGTTATCCTGGAAACAGGGCAGTCAGCAATCCTGGAAGCAGGGCGGTGTGTTACCCCGGAAATAGGGAGGTCAGTTATCCTGGAAACGGGGCGTTCAGTTACCCCGGAAACAGGGAGATCAGTTACCCGGGAAACAGGGCAGTCAGTTACCCTGGAAACAGGGCAGTCAGTTATCCTGGAAACAGGGCAGTCAGTTATCCTGGAAACAGGGCAGTCAGTTACTTCGGAAATAGGGAGGTCAGTTATCCTGGAAACAGGGCGGTCAGTTACCCCGGAAACAGGGCAGTCAGTTATCCCGGAAAAAGGGTGAGCAGTTACCCTGGAAACTGGGCAGTCAGTTACCCTGGAAACATGGCAGTCAGTTTCCCCGGAAACAGGGCAGTCAGTTACCCTGGAAACAGGGCAGTCAGTTCCCCGGAAACTGGGCAGTTAGTTACCCTGGAAACAGGGCATTCAGATTTCCCGGAAAAAGTGCAGTCAGTTATCCCGGAAAAAGGGTGATCAGTTACCCTGGAAACAGGGCAGTCAGTTACCCTGGAAACAGGGTGATCAGTTACCTTGGAAACAGGGCAGTCAGTTACCCTGGAAACAGGGCAGTCAGTTATTCCGGAAACAGGGTGATCAGTTACCCTGGAAACTGGGCAGTCAGTTACCCTGGAAACAGGGCAGTCAGTTACCCCGGAAACAGGGCTGTCAGTTACACTGGAAACAGGGTGATCAGTTACCATGGAAACAGGGCAGTCAGTTACCCTGGAAACAGGGCAGTCAGTTATCCCGGAAACAGGGTGAGCAGTTACCCTGGAAACTGGGCAGTCAGTTACCCTGGAAACAGGGCAGTCAGTTTCCCCGGAAACAGGGCAGTCTGTTACCCTGGAAAAAAGGGTGACCAGTTACCCTGGAAACAGGGCAGTCAGTTACCCTGGAAACAGGGCAGTCAGTTATCCAGGAAACAGGGTGATCAGTTACCCTGGAAACTGGGCAGTCAGTTACCCTGGAAACAGGGCAGTCAGTTTCCCCGGAAACTGGGCAGTCAGTTAACCTGGAAACAGGGCTGTCAGTTATTCTGGAAACAGGGCAGTCAGTAATCCTGGAAACAGGGCGTTCAGTTACCCCGGAAATAGGGCGGTCAGTTATCCTGGAAACAGGGTGTTCAGTTACCCCGGAAACAGGGAGATCAGTTACACTGGAAACAGGGCAGTCAGTTACCCTGGAAACAGGGCAGTCAGTTAACCTGGAAACAGGGCAGTCAGTTATCCTGGAAACAGGGCAGTCAGTTATCCTGGAAACAGGGCGGTCAGCTACCCCGGAAACAGGGAGATCAGTTACCCCGGATACAGGGCAGTCAGTTATCCTGGAAACAGGGTGGTCAGTGACCCTGGAAACAGGGTGGTCAGTTACCCCGGAAACAGGGTGATCAGTTAGCCTGGAAATAGGGCAGTCAGTTATCCCGGAAAAAGGGTGATCAGTTACCCTGGAAACTGGGCAGTCAGTTACCCTGGAAAAAGGGCAGTCAGTTACCCCGGAAACAGGGCAGTCAGTTATCCCGGAAACAGGGTGATCAGTTACCCTGGAAACAGGGCTGTCATTTACCCCGGAAACTGGGCAGTCAGTTACCCCGGAAACAGGGAGATCAGTTACCCCGGAAACAGGGCAGTCAGTTACCCCGGAAACAGGGTGATCAGTTATCCCGGAAACAGGGCAGTCAGTTACCCTGGAAACTGGGCGGTCAGTTACCCCGGAAAAAGGGCAGTCAGATACCCTGGAAACAGGGCAGTCAGTTATCCCGGAAACAGGGCAGCCAGTTATCCCGGAAACAGGGAGATCAGTTACCCTGGAAACAGGTCAGTCAGTTACCCCGGAAACAGGGCAGTCAGTTACCCTGGAAACAGGGCAGTCAGTTATCCCGGAAACAGGGCAGTCAGTTATCCCGGAAAAAGGGCAGTCAGTTATCCCGGAAACAGGGTGATCAGTTACCCTGGAAACTGGGCAGTCAGTTACCATGGAAACAGGGAATTCAGTTACCCCAGAAACAGTGCTGTCAGTTACCCTGGGAACAGGGCAGTCAGTTATCCCGGAAACAGGGTGATCAGTTACCCTGGAAACAGGGCAGTCAGTTATCCCGGAAAAAGGGTGATCAGTTAACCTGGAAACTGGGCAGTCAGTTACACTGGAAACAGGGCAGACAGTTACCCCGGAAGCAGGGCAGTCAGTTACCCTGGAAACAGGGCAGTCAGTTGCCCTGGAAACAGGGCAGTCAGTCACCCTGGAAACAGGGCAGTCAGTTACCCCGGAAGCAGGGCAGTCAGGTACCCTGGAAACAGGGCTGTCAGTTACCCCGGAACCTGGCAGTCAGTTGCCCTGGAAACAGGGCAGCCTGTCACCCTGGAAACAGGGCAGTCAGTTACCACGGAAACTGGGCAGTCAGTTACCCTGGAAACAGGGCAGTCAGTTATCCCGGAAACAGTGCAGTCAGTTATCCTGGAAACAGGGCGGTCAGTTACCCTGGCAACAGGGCAGTCAGATACCCTGGAAACAGGGCAGTCAGATACCCTGGAAACAGGGCAGTCAGTTATCCCGGAAACAGGGCAGTCTGTTATCCCGGAAACAGGGAGATCAGTTACCCTGGAAACAGGGCAGTCAGTTACCCCGGAAACAGGGCAGTCAGTTACCCTGGAAACAGGGCAGTCAGTTATCCCGGAAAAAGGGCAGTCAGTTACCCCGGAAACAGGGCAGTCAGTTACCCTGGAAACAGGGCAGTCAGTTATCCCGGAAACAGGGTGATCAGTTACCCTGGAAACAGGGCTGTCATTTACCCCGGAAACTGGGCAGTCAGTTACCCCGGAAAAAGGGTGATCAGTTACCCCGTAAACAGGGCAGTCAGTTACCCCGGAAACAGGGTGATCAGTTATCCCGGAAACAGGGCAGTCAGTTACCCTGGAAACTGGGCGGTCAGTTACCCCAGGAAACAGGGCAGTCAGATACCCTGGAAACAGGGCAGTCAGTTATCCCGGAAACAGGGCAGCCAGTTATCCCGGAAACAGGGAGATCAGTTACCCTGGAAACAGGGCAGTCAGTTACCCCGGAAACAGGGCAGTCAGTTACCCTGGAAACAGGGCAGTCAGTTATCCCGGAAACAGGGCAGTCAGTTATCCCGGAAAAAGGGCAGTCAGTTATCCCGGAAACAGGGTGATCAGTTACCCTGGAAACTGGGCAGTCAGTTACCATGGAAATAGGGAATTCAGTTACCCCGGAAACAGGGCTGTCAGTTACCCTGGAAACAGGGCAGTCAGTTAACCCGGAAACAGGGTGATCAGTTACCCTGGAAACAGGGCAGTCAGTTATCCCGGAAAAAGGGTGATCAGTTAACCTGGAAACTGGGCAGTCAGTTACACTGGAAACGGGGCAGACAGTTACCCCGGAAGCAGGGCAGTCAGTTACCCTGGAAACAGGGCAGTCAGTTGCCCTGGAAACAGGGCAGTCAGTCACCCTGGAAACAGGGCAGTCAGTTACCCCGGAAGCAGGGCAGTCAGGTACCCTGGAAACAGGGCAGTCAGTTACCCCGGAAACTGGGCAGTCAGTTGCCCTGGAAACAGGGCAGTCTGTCACCCTGGAAACTGGGCAGTCAGTTACCACGGAAACTGGGCAGTCAGTTACCCTGGAAACAGGGCAGTCAGTTATCCCGGAAACAGTGCAGTCAGTTACCCTGGCAACAGGGCAGTCAGATACCCTGGAAACAGGGCAGTCAGATACCCTGGAAACAGGGCAGTCAGTTATCCCGGAAACAGGGCAGTCAGTTATCCCGGAAACAGGGAGATCAGTTACCCTGGAAACAGGGCAGTCAGTTACCCCGGAAACAGGGCAGTCAGTTACCCTGGAAACAGGGCAGTCAGTTATCCCGGAAACAGGGCAGTCAGTTATCCTGGAAAAAGGGCAGCCAGTTATCCCGGAAACAAGGTGAACAGTTAACCTGGAAACTGGGCAGTCAGTTACCCTGGAAACAGGGAATTCAGTTACCCCGGAAACAGGGCTGTCAGTTACCCTGGAAACAGGGTGATCAGTTAACCTGGAAACAGGGCAGTCAGTTACCCTGGAAACAGGGCAGTCAGTTACCCTGGAAAAAGGGCAGCCAGTTATCCCGGAAACAGGGCAGTCAGTTACACTGGAAACAGGGCAGTCAGTTATCCTGGAAACAGGGTGATCAGTTACCCTGGAAACTGGGCAGTCAGTTACCCTGGAAAAAGGGCAGTCAGTTACCCCGGAAACAGGGCAGTCAGTTACCCTGGAAACAGGGCAGTCAGTTATCCCGGAAACAGGGTGATCAGTTACCCTGGAAACTGAGCAGTCAGTTACCCTGGAAACAGGGCAGTCAGTTTCCTCCGAAACAGGGCAGTCAGTTACCCTGGAAACAGGGTGATCAGTTACCCTGGAAACAGGGCAGTCAGTTACCCTGGAAACAGGGCATTCAGTTATCCCGGAAACAGGGTGATCAGATAGCCTTGAAAATGGGCAGTCAGTTACCCTGGAAACAGGGCAGTCAGTTTCCCCGGAAACAGGGCAGTCAGTTACCCTGGAAACAGGGCAGTCATTTACCCCGGAAACTGGGCAGTCAGTTATCCTGGAAACAGGGTGATCAGTTACCCTGGAAACTGGGCAGTCAGTTAACCTGGAAACAGGGCAGTCAGTTATCCTGGAAACAGGGCGGTCAGTTACCCCGGAAATAGGGTGGTCAGTTATCCTGGAAACAGGGCAGTCAGTTACCCCGGAAACAGGGAGATCAGTACCCCGGAAACAGGGCAGTCAGTTACCCCGTAACAGGGTGATCAGTTATCCCGGAAACAGGGCAGTCAGTTACCCTGGAAACTGGGCAGTCAGTTACCCCGGAAACAGGGCAGTCAGTTACCCCGGAAACAGGGTGATCAGTTATCCTGGAAACAGGGCAGTCAGTTAGCCTGGAAACAGGGCAGTCAGTTACCCCGTAAACAGGGCAGTCAGATACCCTGGAAACAGGGCAGTCAGTTATCCCGGAAACAGGGCAGCCAGTTATCCCGGAAACAGGGAGATCAGTTACCCTGGAAACAGGGCAGTCAGTTACCCCGGAAACAGGGCAGTCAGTTACCCTGGAAACAGGGCAGTCAGTTATCCCGGAAACAGGGCAGTCAGTTATCCCGGAAAAAGGGCAGTCAGTTATCCCGGAAACAGGGTGATCAGTTACCCTGGAAACTGGGCAGTCAGTTACCATGGAAACAGGGAATTCAGTTACCCCGGAAACAGGGCTGTCAGTTACCCTGGAAACAGGGCAGTCAGTTATCCCGGAAACAGGGTGATCAGTTACCCTGGAAACAGGGCAGTCAGTTATCCCGGAAAAAGGGTGATCAGTTAACCTGGAAACTGGGCAGTCAGTTACCCTGGAAACAGGGCAGACAGTTACCCCGGAAGCAGGGCAGTCAGTTACCCTGGAAACAGGGCAGTCAGTTGCCCTGGAAACATGGCAGTCAGTCACCCTGGAAACAGGGCAGTCAGTTACCCCGGAAGCAGGGCAGTCAGTTACGCTGGAAACAGGGCAGTCAGTTACCCCGGAAACTGGGCAGTCAGTTGCCCTGGAAACAGGGCAGTCTGTCACCCTGGAAACAGGGCAGTCAGTTACCACGGAAACTGGGCAGTAGGTTACCCTGGAAACAGGGCAGTCAGTTATCCTGGAAACAGTGCAGTCAGTTATCCTGGAAACAGGGCGGTCAGTTACCCTGGCAACAGGGCAGTCAGATACCCTGGAAACAGGGCAGTCAGATACCCTGGAAACAGGGCAGTCAGTTATCCCGGAAACAGGGCAGTCAGTTATCCCGGAAACAGGGAGATCAGTTACCCTGGAAACAGGGCAGTCAGTTACCCCGGAAACAGGGCAGTCAGTTACCCTGGAAACAGGGCAGTCAGTTATCCCGGAAACAGGGCAGTCAGTTATCCCGGAAAAAGGGCAGCCAGTTATCCCGGAAACAGGGTGAACAGTTAACCTGGAAACTGGGCAGTCAGTTACCCTGGAAACAGGGAATTCAGTTACCCCGGAAACAGGGCTGTCAGTTACCCTGGAAACAGGGCAGTCAGTTATCCCGGAAACAGGGTGATCAGTTACCCTGGAAACAGGGCAGTCAGTTATCCCGGAAAAAGGGTGATCAGTTAACCTGGAAACTGGGCAGTCAGTTACCCTGGAAACAGGGCAGTCAGTTACCCCGGAAGCAGGGCAGTCAGTTACCCTGGAAAAAGGGCAGTTAGTTGCCCTGGAAACATGGCAGTCAGTCACCCTGGAAACAGGGCAGTCAGTTACCCCGGAAGCAGGGCAGTCAGTTATCCTGGAAACAGGGTGATCAGTTACCCTGGAAACTGGGCAGTCAGTTACCCTGGAAACAGGGTGATCAGTTACCCTGGAAACAGGGCAGTCAGTTACCCTGGAAACAGGGTGATCAGTTACCCTGGAAACAGGGCAGTCAGTTACCCTGGAAACAGGGCAGTCAGTTATCCCGGAAACAGGGCAGTCAGTTACCCTGGAAACAGGGCACTCAGTTATCCTGGAAACAGGGCAGTCAGCAATCCTGGAAGCAGGGCGGTGTGTTACCCCGGAAATAGGGAGGTCAGTTATCCTGGAAACGGGGCGTTCAGTTACCCCGGAAACAGGGAGATCAGTTACCCGGGAAACAGGGCAGTCAGTTATTCTGGAAACAGGGCAGTCAGTAATCCTGGAAACAGGGCGTTCAGTTACCCTGGAAACAGGGCAGTCAGTTATCCTGGAAACAGGGCAGTCAGTTATCCTGGAAACAGGGCAGTCAGTTACTTCGGAAATAGGGAGGTCAGTTATCCTGGAAACAGGGCGGTCAGTTACCCCGGAAACAGGGCAGTCAGTTATCCCGGAAAAAGGGTGAGCAGTTACCCTGGAAACTGGGCAGTCAGTTACCCTGGAAACATGGCAGTCAGTTTCCCCGGAAACAGGGCAGTCAGTTACCCTGGAAACAGGGCAGTCAGTTCCCCGGAAACTGGGCAGTTAGTTACCCTGGAAACAGGGCATTCAGATTTCCCGGAAAAAGTGCAGTCAGTTATCCCGGAAAAAGGGTGATCAGTTACCCTGGAAACAGGGCAGTCAGTTACCCTGGAAACAGGGTGATCAGTTACCTTGGAAACAGGGCAGTCAGTTACCCTGGAAACAGGGCAGTCAGTTATTCCGGAAACAGGGTGATCAGTTACCCTGGAAACTGGGCAGTCAGTTACCCTGGAAACAGGGCAGTCAGTTACCCCGGAAACAGGGCTGTCAGTTACACTGGAAACAGGGTGATCAGTTACCATGGAAACAGGGCAGTCAGTTACCCTGGAAACAGGGCAGTCAGTTATCCCGGAAACAGGGTGAGCAGTTACCCTGGAAACTGGGCAGTCAGTTACCCTGGAAACAGGGCAGTCAGTTTCCCCGGAAACAGGGCAGTCTGTTACCCTGGAAAAAAGGGTGACCAGTTACCCTGGAAACAGGGCAGTCAGTTACCCTGGAAACAGGGCAGTCAGTTATCCAGGAAACAGGGTGATCAGTTACCCTGGAAACTGGGCAGTCAGTTACCCTGGAAACAGGGCAGTCAGTTTCCCCGGAAACTGGGCAGTCAGTTAACCTGGAAACAGGGCAGTCAGTTATTCTGGAAACAGGGCAGTCAGTAATCCTGGAAACAGGGCGTTCAGTTACCCCGGAAATAGGGCGGTCAGTTATCCTGGAAACAGGGTGTTCAGTTACCCCGGAAACAGGGAGATCAGTTACACTGGAAACAGGGCAGTCAGTTACCCTGGAAACAGGGCAGTCAGTTAACCTGGAAACAGGGCAGTCAGTTATCCTGGAAAAAGGGCAGTCAGTTATCCTGGAAACAGGGCGGTCAGCTACCCCGGAAACAGGGAGATCAGTTACCCCGGATACAGGGCAGTCAGTTATCCTGGAAACAGGGTGGTCAGTGACCCTGGAAACAGGGTGGTCAGTTACCCCGGAAACAGGGTGATCAGTTAGCCTGGAAATAGGGCAGTCAGTTATCCCGGAAAAAGGGTGATCAGTTACCCTGGAAACTGGGCAGTCAGTTACCCTGGAAAAAGGGCAGTCAGTTACCCCGGAAACAGGGCAGTCAGTTACCCTGGAAACAGGGCAGTCAGTTATCCCGGAAACAGGGTGATCAGTTACCCTGGAAACAGGGCTGTCATTTACCCCGGAAACTGGGCAGTCAGTTACCCCGGAAACAGGGAGATCAGTTACCCCGGAAACAGGGCAGTCAGTTACCCCGGAAACAGGGTGATCAGTTATCCCGGAAACAGGGCAGTCAGTTACCCTGGAAACTGGGCGGTCAGTTACCCCGGAAAAAGGGCAGTCAGATACCCTGGAAACAGGGCAGTCAGTTATCCCGGAAACAGGGCAGCCAGTTATCCCGGAAACAGGGAGATCAGTTACCCTGGAAACAGGTCAGTCAGTTACCCCGGAAACAGGGCAGTCAGTTACCCTGGAAACAGGGCAGTCAGTTATCCCGGAAACAGGGCAGTCAGTTATCCCGGAAAAAGGGCAGTCAGTTATCCCGGAAACAGGGTGATCAGTTACCCTGGAAACTGGGCAGTCAGTTACCATGGAAACAGGGAATTCAGTTACCCCAGAAACAGGGCTGTCAGTTACCCTGGAAACAGGGCAGTCAGTTATCCCGGAAACAGGGTGATCAGTTACCCTGGAAACAGGGCAGTCAGTTATCCCGGAAAAAGGGTGATCAGTTAACCTGGAAACTGGGCAGTCAGTTACACTGGAAACAGGGCAGACAGTTACCCCGGAAGCAGGGCAGTCAGTTACCCTGGAAACAGGGCAGTCAGTTGCCCTGGAAACAGGGCAGTCAGTCACCCTGGAAACAGGGCAGTCAGTTACCCCGGAAGCAGGGCAGTCAGGTACCCTGGAAACAGGGCTGTCAGTTACCCCGGAACCTGGCAGTCAGTTGCCCTGGAAACAGGGCAGCCTGTCACCCTGGAAACAGGGCAGTCAGTTACCACGGAAACTGGGCAGTCAGTTACCCTGGAAACAGGGCAGTCAGTTATCCCGGAAACAGTGCAGTCAGTTATCCTGGAAACAGGGCGGTCAGTTACCCTGGCAACAGGGCAGTCAGATACCCTGGAAACAGGGCAGTCAGATACCCTGGAAACAGGGCAGTCAGTTATCCCGGAAACAGGGCAGTCTGTTATCCCGGAAACAGGGAGATCAGTTACCCTGGAAACAGGGCAGTCAGTTACCCCGGAAACAGGGCAGTCAGTTACCCTGGAAACAGGGCAGTCAGTTATCCCGGAAAAAGGGCAGCCAGTTATCCCGGAAACAAGGTGAACAGTTAACCTGGAAACTGGGCAGTCAGTTACCCTGGAAACAGGGAATTCAGTTACCCCGGAAACAGGGCTGTCAGTTACCCTGGAAACAGGGTGATCAGTTAACCTGGAAACAGGGCAGTCAGTTACCCTGGAAACAGGGCAGTCAGTTACCCTGGAAAAAGGGCAGCCAGTTATCCCGGAAACAAGGTGAACAGTTAACCTGGAAACAGGGCAGTCAGTTACACTGGAAACAGGGCAGTCAGTTATCCTGGAAACAGGGTGATCAGTTACCCTGGAAATTGGGCAGTCAGTTACCCTGGAAAAAGGGCAGTCAGTTACCCCGGAAACAGGGCAGTCAGTTACCCTGGAAACAGGGCAGTCAGTTATCCCGGAAACAGCGTGATCAGTTACCCTGGAAACTGAGCTGTCAGTTACCCTGGAAACAGGGCAGTCAGTTTCCCCCGAAACAGGGCAGTCAGTTACCCTGGAAACAGGGTGATCAGTTACCCTGGAAACAGGGCAGTCAGTTACCCTGGAAACAGGGCAGTCAGTTATCCCGGAAACAGCGTGATCAGATAGCCTGGAAACTGGGCAGTCAGTTACCCTGGAAACAGGGCAGTCAGTTTCCCCGGAAACAGGGCAGTCAGTTACCCTGGAAACAGGGCAGTCATTTACCCCGGAAACTGGGCAGTCAGTTATCCTGGAAACAGGGTGATCAGTTACCCTGGAAACTGGGCAGTCAGATAACCTGGAAACAGGGCAGTCAGTTATCCTGGAAACAGGGCAGTCAGTAATCCTGGAAACAGGGCGGTCAGTTACCCCGGAAATAGGGTGGTCAGTTACCCCGGAAACAGGGAGATCAGTTACCCCGGAAACAGGGCAGTCAGTTACCCCGGAAACAGGGTGATCAGTTATCCCGGAAACAGGGCAGTCAGTTACCCTGGAAACTGGGCGGTCAGTTACCCCGGAAACAGGGCAGTCAGTTACCCCGGAAACAGGGTGATCAGTTATCCTGGAAACAGGGCAGTCAGTTAGCCTGGAAACAGGGCAGACAGTTACCCCGGAAACAGGGCAGTCAGATACCCTGGAAACAGGGCTGTCAGTTATCCCGGAAACAGGGCAGCCAGTTATCCCGGAAACAGGAAGATCAGTTACCCTGGAAACAGGGCAGTCAGTTACCCCGGAAACAGGGCAGTCAGTTACCCTGGAAACAGGGCAGTCAGTTATCCCGGAAACAGGGCAGTCAGTTATCCCGGAAAAAGGGCACTCAGTTATCCCGGAAACAGGGTGATCAGTTACCCTGGAAACTGGGCAGTCAGTTACCATGGAAACAGGGAATTCAGTTACCCCGGAAACAGGGCTGTCAGTTACCCTGGAAACAGGGCAGTCAGTTATCCTGGAAACAGGGTGATCAGTTACCCTGGAAACAGGGCAGTCAGTTATCCCGGAAAAAGGGTGATCAGTTAACCTGGAAACTGGGCAGTCAGTTACCCTGGAAACAGGGCAGACAGTTACCCCGGAAGCAGGGCAGTCAGTTACCCTGGAAACAGGGCAGTCAGTTGCCCTGGAAACAGGGCAGTCAGTCACCCTGGCAACAGGGCAGTCAGTTACCCCGGAAGCAGGGCAGTCAGTTACCCTGGAAACAGGGCAGTCAGTTACCCCGGCAACTGGGCAGTCAGTTGCCCTGGAAACAGGGCAGTCTGTCACCCTGGAAACAGGGCAGTCAGTTACCACGGAAACTGGGCAGTCAGTTACCCTGGAAACAGGGCAGTCAGTTATCCCGGAAACAGTGCAGTCAGTTATCCTGGAAACAGGGCGGTCAGTTACCCTGGCAACAGGGCAGTCAGATACCCTGGAAACAGGGCAGTCAGATACCCTGGAAACAGGGCAGTCAGTTATCCCGGAAACAGGGCAGTCAGTTATCCCGGAAACAGGGAGATCAGTTACCCTGGAAACAGGGCAGTCAGTTAATCCGGAAACAGGGCAGTCAGTTACCCTGGAAACAGAGCAGTCAGTTATCCCGGAAACAGGGCAGTCAGTTATCCCGGAAAAAGGGCAGCCAATTATCCCGGAAACAGGGTGAACAGTTAACCTGGAAACTGGGCAGTCAGTTACCCTCGAAACAGGGAATTCAGTTACCCCGGAAACAGGGCTGTCAGTTACCCTGGAAACAGGGCAGTCAGTTATCCCGGAAACAGGGTGATCAGTTACCCTGGAAACAGGGCAGTCAGTTATCCCGGAAAAAGGGTGATCAGTTAACCTGGAAACTGGGCAGTCTGTTACCCTGGAAACAGGGCAGTCAGTTACCCCGGAAGCAGGGCAGTCAGTTACCCTGGAAAAAGGGCAGTTAGTTGCCCTGGAAACATGGCAGTCAGTCACCCTGGAAACAGGGCAGTCAGTTACCCCAGAAGCAGGGCAGTCAGTTATCCTGGAAACAGGGTGATCAGTTACCCTGGAAACTGGGCAGTCAGTTAACCTGGAAACAGGGCAGTCAGTTATCCTGGAAACCGGGCAGTCAGCAATCCTGGAAGCAGGGCGGTAGGTTACCCCGGAAATAGGGAGGTCAGTGATCCTGGAAACGGGGCGTTCAGTTACCCCGGAAACAGGGAGATCAGTTACCCGGGAAACAGGGCAGTCAGTTACCCCAGAAATAGGGAGGTCAGTTATCCTGGAAACAGGGCGGTCAGTTACCCCGGAAACAGGGCAGTCAGTTATCCCGGAAAAAGGGTGAGCAGTTACCCTGGAAACTGGGCAGTCAGTTACCCTGGAAACAGGGCAGTCAGTTTCCCCGGAAACAGGGCAGTCAGTTACCCTGGAAACAGGGCAGTCAGTTCCCCGGAAACTGGGCAGTCAGTTACCCTGGAAACAGGGCATTCAGATATCCCGGAAAAAGTGCAGTCAGTTATCCCGGAAAAAAGGTGATCAGTTACCCTGGAAACAGGGCAGTCAGTTACCCTGGAAACAGGGTGATCAGTTACCCTGGAAACAGGGCAGTCAGTTACCCTGGAAACAGGGCAGTCAGTTATCCCGGAAACAGGGTGATCAGTTACCCTGGAAACTGGGCAGTCAGTTACTCTGGAAACAGGGCAGTCAGTTACCCTGGAAACAGGGTGACCAGTTACCCTGGAAACAGGGCAGTCAGTTACCCTGGAAACAGGGCAGTCAGTTATCCCGGAAACAGGGTGATCAGTTACCCTGGAAACTGGGCACTCATTTACCCTGGAAACAGGGCAGTCAGTTTCCCCGGAAACAGGGCAGTCAGTTACCCTGGAAACAGGGTGACCAGTTCCCCTGGAAACAGGGCAGTCACTTACCCTGGAAACAGGGCAGTCAGTTTCCCCGGAAACAGGGCAGTCAGTTACCCTGGAAACAGGGTGACCAGTTACCCTGGAAACAGGGCAGTCAGTTACCCTGGAAACAGGGCAGTCAGTTATCCCGGAAACAGGGTGATCAGTTACCCTGGAAACTGGGCAGTCAGTTACCCTGGAAACAGGGCAGTCAGTTAACCTGGAAACAGGGCAGTCAGTTATCCTGGAAACAGGGCAGTCAGTTATCCTGGAAACAGGGCGGTCAGTTACCCCGGAAACAGGGAGATCAGATACCCCGGATACAGGGCAGTCAGTTATCCTGGAAACAGGGTGGTCAGTGACCCTGGAAACAGGGTGGTCAGTTACCCCGGAAACAGGGTGATCAGTTAGCCTGGAAACAGGGCAGTCAGTTATCCCGGAAAAAGGGTGATCAGTTACCCTGGAAACTGGGCAGTCAGTTACCCTGGAAAAAGGGCAGTCAGTTACCCCGGAAACAGGGCAGTCAGTTACCCTGGAAACAGGGCAGTCAGTTATCCCGGAAACAGGGTGATCAGTTACCCTGGAAACAGGCCAGTCATTTACCCTGGAAACAGTGCAGTCAGTTACCCCGGAAACAGGGAGATCAGTTACCCCGGAAACTGGGCAGTCAGTTACCCCGGAAACAGGGTGATCAGTTATCCCGGAAACAGGGCAGTCAGTTACCCTGGAAACTGGGCGGTCAGTTACCCCGGAAACAGGGCAGTCAGTTAGCCTGGAAACAGGGCAGTCAGTTACCCCGGAAACAGGGCAGCCAGTTATCCCGGAAACAGGGAGATCAGTTACCCTGGAAACAGGGCAGTCAGTTACCCCGGAAACAGGGCAGTCAGTTACCCTGGAAACAGGGCAGTCAGTTATCCCGGAAACAGGGCAGTCAGTTATCCCGGAAAAAGGGCAGTCAGTTATCCCGGAAACAGGGTGATCAGTTACCCTGGAAACTGGGCAGTCAGTTACCATGGAAACAGGGAATTCAGTTACCCCGGAAACAGGGTGATCAGTTACCCTGGAAACAGGGCGGTCAGTTATCCCGGAAAAAGGGTGATCAGTTAACCTGGAAACTGGCAGTCAGTTACACTGGAAACAGGGCAGACAGTTACCCCGGAAGCAGGGCAGTCAGTTACCCTGGAAACAGGGCAGTCAGTTGCCCTGGAAACAGGGCAGTCAGTCACCCTGGAAACAGGGCAGTCAGTTACCCCGGAAGCAGGGCAGTCAGTTAACCTGGAAACAGGGCAGTCAGTTACCCCGGAAACTGGGCAGTCAGTTGCCCTGGAAACAGGGCAGTCTGTCACCCTGGAAACAGGGAAGTCAGTTACCACGGAAACTGGGCAGTCAGTTACCATGGAAACAGGGCAGTCAGTTATCCCGGAAACAGTGCAGTCAGTTATCCTGGAAACAGGGCGGTCAGTTACCCTGGCAACAGGGCAGTCAGATACCCTGGAAACAGGGCAGTCAGATACCCTGGAAGCAGGGCAGTCAGTTATCCCGGAAACAGGGCAGTCAGTTATCCCGGAAACAGGGAGATCAGTTACCCTGGAAACAGGGCAGTCAGTTACCCTGGAAACAGGGCAGTCAGTTATCCCGGAAACAGGGCAGTCAGTTATCCCGGAAAAAGGGCAGCCAGTTATCCCGGAAACAGGGTGAACAGTTAACCTGGAAACTGGGCAGTCAGTTACCCTGGAAACAGGGAATTCAGTTACCCCTGAAAGAGGGCTGTCAGTTACCCTGGAAACAGGGCAGTCAGTTATCCCGGAAACAGGGTGATCAGTTACCCTGGAAACAGGGCAGTCAGTTATCCCGGAAAAAGGGTGATCAGTTAACCTGGAAACTGGGCAGTCAGTTACCCTGGAAACAAGGCAGTCAGTTACCCCGGAAGCAGGGCAGTCAGTTACCCTGGAAAAAGGGCAGTTAGTTGCCTGGAAACAGGGCAGTCAGTCACCCTGGAAACAGGGCATGCAGTTACCCCGGAAGCAGGGCAGTCAGTTATCCTGGAAACAGGGTGATCAGTTACCCTGGAAACTGGGCAGTCAGTTACCCTGGAAACAGGGCAGTCAGTTATCCTGGAAACAGGGCAGTCAGCAATCCTGGAAGCAGGGCGGTGAGTTACCCCGGAAATAGGGAGGTCAGTTATCCTGGAAACGGGGCGTTCAGTTACCCCGGAAACAGGGAGATCAGTTACCCTGGAAACAGGGCAGTCAGTTATCCTGGAAACAGGGCAGTCAGTTATCCTGGAAACAGGGCAGTCAGTTACCCCGGAAATAGGGAGGTCAGTTATCCTGGAAACAGGGCGGTCAGTTACCCCGGAAACAGGGCAGTCAGTTATCCCGGAAAAAGGGTGAGCAGTTACCCTGGAAACTGGGCAGTCAGTTACCCTGGAAACAGGGCAGTCAGTTTCCCCGGAAACAGGGCAGTCAGTTACCCTGGAAACAGGGCAGTCAGTTCCCCGGAAACTGGGCAGTCAGTTACCCTGGAAACTGGGCATTCAGATATCCCAGAAAAAGTGCAGTCAGTTATCCCGGAAAAATGGTGATCAGTTACCCTGGAAACAGGGCAGTCAGTTACCCTGGAAACAGGGTGATCAGTTACCCTGGAAACAGAGCAGTCAGTTACCCTGGAAACAGGGCAGTCAGTTATCCCGGAAACAGGGTGATCAGTTACCCTGGAAACTGGGCAGTCAGTTACCCTGGAAACAGGGCAGTCAGTTACCCTGGAAACTGGGCAGTCAGTTACCCTGGAAACAGGGCAGTCAGTTATCCCGGAAACAGGGTGATCAGTTACCCTGGAAAATGAGCAGTCAGTTACCCTGGAAACAGGGCAGTCAGTTTCCCCGGAAACAGGGCAGTCAGTTACCCTGGAAACAGGGTGACCAGTTACCCTGGAAACAGGGCAGTCAGTTACCCTGGAAACAGGGCAGTCAGTTATCCCGGAAACAGGGTGATCAGTTACCCTGGAAACTGGGCAGTCAGTTACCCTGGAAACAGGGCAGTCAGTTTCCCCGGAAACTGGGCAGTCAGTTATCCTGGAAACAGGGTGATCATTTACCCTGGAAACTGGGCAGTCAGTTAACCTGGAAACAGGGCAGTCAGTTATCCTGGAAACAGGGCAGTCAGTAATCCTGGAAACAGGGCGGTCAGTTACCCCGGAAATAGGGCGGTCAGTTACCCTGGAAACTGGGTGTTCAGTTACCCTGGAAACAGGGAGATCAGTTACACTGGAAACAGGGCAGTCAGTTACCCTGGAAACAGGGCAGTCAGTTAACCTGGAAACAGGGCAGTCAGTTATCCTGGAAACAGGGCAGTCAGTTATCCTGGAAACAGGGCGGTCAGTTACCCCGGAAACAGGGAGATCAGTTACCCCGGATACAGGGCAGTCAGCACCCTGGAAACAGGGCAGTCAGTTATCCTGGAAAAAGGGTGGTCAGTGACCCTGGAAACAGGGTGGTCAGTTACCCCGGAAACAGGATGATCAGTTAGCCTGGAAACAGGGCAGTCAGTTACCCCGGAAGCAGGGCAGTCAGTTTCCCCGGAAACAGGGCAGTCAGTTACCCTGGAAACAGGGTGACCAGTTACCCTGGAAACAGGGCAGTCAGTTACCCTGGAAACAGGGCAGTCAGTTATCCCGGAAACAGGGTGATCAGTTACCCTGGAAACTGGGCAGTCAGTTACCCTGGAAACAGGGCAGTCAGTTTCCCCGGAAACTGGGCAGTCAGTTATCCTGGAAACAGGGTGATCATTTACCCTGGAAACTGGGCAGTCAGTTAACCTGGAAACAGGGCAGTCAGTTATCCTGGAAACAGGGCAGTCAGTAATCCTGGAAACAGGGCGGTCAGTTACCCCGGAAATAGGGCGGTCAGTTATCCTGGAAACTGGGTGTTCAGTTACCCTGGAAACAGGGAGATCAGTTACACTGGAAACAGGGCAGTCAGTTACCCTGGAAACAGGGCAGTCAGTTAACCTGGAAACAGGGCAGTCAGTTATCCTGGAAACAGGGCAGTCAGTTATCCTGGAAACAGGGCGGTCAGTTACCCCGGAAACAGGGAGATCAGTTACCCCGGATACAGGGCAGTCAGTCACCCTGGAAACAGGGCAGTCAGTTATCCTGGAAACAGGGTGGTCAGTGACCCTGGAAACAGGGTGGTCAGTTACCCCGGAAACAGGGTGATCAGTTAGCCTGGAAACAGGGCAGTCAGTTACCCCGGAAACAGGGCAGTCAGATAGCCTTGAAACAGGGCAGTCAGTTATCCCGGAAACAGGGCAGTCAGTTATCCTGGAAACAGGGAGATCAGTTACCCTGGAAACAGGGCAGTCAGTTACCCCAGAAACAGGGCAGTCAGTTACCCTGGAAACAGGGCAGTCAGTTATCCCGGAAACAGGGCAGTCAGTTATCCCGGAAACAGGGCAGTCAGTTACCCTGGAAACTGGGCGGTCAGTTACCCCGGAAACAGGGCAGTCAGTTACCCCGGAAACAGGATGATCAGTTGTCCTGGAAACAGGGCAGTCAGTTAGCCTGGAAACAGGGCAGTCAGTTACCCTGTAAACAGGGCAGTCAGATACCCTGGAAACAGGGCAGTCAGTTATCCCGGAAAAAGGGCAGTCAGTTATCCCGGAAACAGGGACATCAGTTACCCTGGAAACAGGGCAGTCAGTTACCCCGGAAACAGGGCAGTCAGTTACCCTGGAAACAGGGCGGTCAGTTATCCCGGAAACAGGGCAGTCAGTTATCCCGGAAACAGGGTGATCAGTTACCCTGGAAACAGGTCAGTCAGTTATCCCGGAAAAAGGGTGATCAGTTAACCTGGAAACTGGGCAGTCAGTTACCCTGGAAACTGGGCAGTCAGTTACCCCGGAAGCAGGGCAGTCAGTTACCCTGGAAACAGGGCAGTCAGTTATCCCAGAAAAAGGGTGAGCAGTTACCCTGGAAACTGGGCAGTCAGTTACCCTGGAAACAGGGCAGTCAGTTTCCCCGGAAACAGGGCAGTCAGTTACCCTGGAAACAGGGCAGTCAGTTCCCCGGAAACTGGGCAGTCAGTTACCCTGGAAACTGGGCATTCAGATATCCCGGAAAAAGTGCAGTCAGTTATCCCGGAAAAAGGGTGATCAGTTACCCTGGAAACAGGGCAGTCAGTTACCCTGGAAACAGGGTGATCAGTTACCCTGGAAACAGAGCAGTCAGTTACCCTGGAAACAGGGCAGTCAGTTATCCCGGAAACAGGGTGATCAGTTACCCTGGAAACTGGGCAGTCAGTTACCCTGGAAACAGGGCAGTCAGTTACCCTGGAAACTGGGCAGTCAGTTACCCTGGAAACAGGGCAGTCAGTTTCCCCGGAAACAGGGCAGTCAGTTACCCTGGAAACAGGGTGACCAGTTACCCTGGAAACAGGGCAGTCAGTTACCCTGGAAACAGGGCAGTCAGTTATCCCGGAAACAGGGTGATCAGTTACCCTGGAAACTGGGCAGTCAGTTACCCTGGAAACAGGGCAGTCAGTTTCCCCGGAAACTGGGCAGTCAGTTATCCTGGAAACAGGGTGATCATTTACCCTGGAAACTGGGCAGTCAGTTAACCTGGAAACAGGGCAGTCAGTTATCCTGGAAACAGGGCAGTCAGTAATCCTGGAAACAGGGCGGTCAGTTACCCCGGAAATAGGGCGGTCAGTTATCCTGGAAACTGGGTGTTCAGTTACCCTGGAAACAGGGAGATCAGTTACACTGGAAACAGGGCAGTCAGTTATCCTGGAAACAGGGCAGTCAGTTAACCTGGAAACAGGGCAGTCAGTTATCCTGGAAACAGGGCAGTCAGTTATCCTGGAAACAGGGCGGTCAGTTACCCCGGAAACAGGGAGATCAGTTACCCCGGATACAGGGCAGTCAGTCACCCTGGAAACAGGGCAGTCAGTTATCCTGGAAACAGGGTGGTCAGTGACCCTGGAAACAGGGTGGTCAGTTACCCCGGAAACAGGGTGATCAGTTAGCCTGGAAACAGGGCAGTCAGTTACCCCGGAAGCAGGGCAGTCAGTTTCCCCGGAAACAGGGCAGTCAGTTACCCTGGAAACAGGGTGACCAGTTACCCTGGAAACAGGGCAGTCAGTTACCCTGGAAACAGGGCAGTCAGTTATCCCGGAAACAGGGTGATCAGTTACCCTGGAAACTGGGCAGTCAGTTACCCTGGAAACAGGGCAGTCAGTTTCCACGGAAACTGGGCAGTCAGTTATCCTGGAAACAGGGTGATCATTTACCCTGGAAACTGGGCAGTCAGTTAACCTGGAAACAGGGCAGTCAGTTATCCTGGAAACAGGGCAGTCAGTAATCCTGGAAACAGGGCGGTCAGTTACCCCGGAAACAGGGAGATCAGTTACCCTGGAAACAGGGCGGTCAGTTACCCCGGAAATAGGGCGGTCAGTTATCCTGGAAACTGGGTGTTCAGTTACCCTGGAAACAGGGAGATCAGTTACACTGGAAACAGGGCAGTCAGTTACCCTGGAAACAGGGCAGTCAGTTAACCTGGAAACAGGGCAGTCAGTTATCCTGGAAACAGGGCAGTCAGTTATCCTGGAAACAGGGTTACCCCGGAAACAGGGAGATCAGTTACCCCGGATACAGGGCAGTCAGTCACCCTGGAAACAGGGCAGTCAGTTATCCTGGAAACAGGGTGGTCAGTGACCCTGGAAACAGGGTGGTCAGTTACCCCGGAAACAGGGTGATCAGTTAGCCTGGAAACAGGGCAGTCAGTTACCCCGGAAACAGGGCAGTCAGATACCCTTGAAACAGGGAGATCAGTTACCCTGGAAACAGGGCAGTCAGTTACCCCGGTAACAGGGCAGTCAGTTACCCTGGAAACAGGGCAGTCAGTTATCCCGGAAACAGGGCAGTCAGTTATCCCGGAAACAGGGCAGTCAGTTACCCTGGAAACTGGGCGGTCAGTTACCCCGGAAACAGGGCAGTCAGTTACCCCGGAAACAGGATGATCAGTTATCCTGGAAACAGGGCAGTCAGTTAGCCTGGAAACAGGGCAGTCAGTTACCCTGGAAACAGGGCAGTCAGATACCCTGGAAACAGGGCAGTCAGTTATCCCGGAAAAAGGGCAGTCAGTTATCCCGGAAACAGGGACATCAGTTACCCTGGAAACAGGGCAGTCAGTTACCCCGGAAACAGGGCAGTCAGTTACCCTGGAAACAGGGCGGTCAGTTATCCCGGAAACAGGGCAGTCAGTTATCCCGGAAACAGGGTGATCAGTTACCCTGGAAACAGGTCAGTCAGTTATCCCGGAAAAAGGGTGATCAGTTAACCTGGAAACTGGGCAGTCAGTTACCCTGGAAACTGGGCAGTCAGTTACCCCGGAAGCAGGGCAGTCAGTTACCCTGGAAACAGGGCAGACAGTTATCCCAGAAAAAGGGTGAGCAGTTACCCCGGAAGCAGGGCAGTCAGTTACCCTGGAAACAGGGCAGTCAGTTATCCCAGAAAAAGGGTGAGCAGTTACCCTGGAAACTGGGCAGTCAGTTACCCTGGAAACAGGGCAGTCAGTTCCCCGGAAACTGGGCAGTCAGTTACCCTGGAAACTGGGCATTCAGATATCCCGGAAAAAGTGCAGTCAGTTATCCCGGAAAAAGGGTGATCAGTTACCCTGGAAACAGGGCAGTCAGTTACCCTGGAAACAGGGTGATCAGTTACCCTGGAAACAGAGCAGTCAGTTACCCTGGAAACAGGGCAGTCAGTTATCCCGGAAACAGGGTGATCAGTTACCCTGGAAACTGGGCAGTCAGTTACCCTGGAAACAGGGCAGTCAGTTACCCTGGAAACTGGGCAGTCAGTTACCCTGGAAACAGGGCAGTCAGTTATCCCGGAAACAGGGTGATCAGTTACCCTGGAAAATGAGCAGTCAGTTACCCTGGAAACAGGGCAGTCAGTTTCCCCGGAAACAGGGCAGTCAGTTACCCTGGAAACAGGGTGACCAGTTACCCTGGGAACAGGGCAGTCAGTTACCCTGGAAACAGGGCAGTCAGTTATCCCGGAAACAGGGTGATCAGTTACCCTGGAAACTGGGCAGTCAGTTACCCTGGAAACAGGGCAGTCAGTTTCCCCGGAAACTGGGCAGTCAGTTATCCTGGAAACAGGGTGATCATTTACCCTGGAAACTGGGCAGTCAGTTAACCTGGAAACAGGGCAGTCAGTTATCCTGGAAACAGGGCAGTCAGTAATCCTGGAAACAGGGCGGTCAGTTACCCCGGAAATAGGGCGGTCAGTTATCCTGGAAACTGGGTGTTCAGTTACCCTGGAAACAGGGAGATCAGTTACACTGGAAACAGGGCAGTCAGTTACCCTGGAAACAGGGCAGTCAGTTAACCTGGAAACAGGGCAGTCAGTTATCCTGGAAACAGGGCAGTCAGTTATCCTGGAAACAGGGCGGTCAGTTACCCCGGAAACAGGGAGATCAGTTACCCCGGATACAGGGCAGTCAGTCACCCTGGAAACAGGGCAGTCAGTTATCCTGGAAACAGGGTGGTCAGTGACCCTGGGAACAGGGTGGTCAGTTACCCCGGAAACAGGGTGATCAGTTAGCCTGGAAACAGGGCAGTCAGTTACCCCGGAAACAGGGCAGTCAGATACCCTTGAAACAGGGCAGTCAGTTATCCCGGAAACAGGGCAGTCAGTTATCCTGGAAACAGGGAGATCAGTTACCCTGGAAACAGGGCAGTCAGTTACCCCGGAAACAGGGCAGTCAGTTACCCTGGAAACAGGGCAGTCAGTTATCCCGGAAACAGGACAGTCAGTTATCCCGGAAACAGGGCAGTCAGTTACCCTGGAAACTGGGCGGTCAGTTACCCCGGAAACAGGGCAGTCAGTTACCCCGGAAACAGGATGATCAGTTATCCTGGAAACAGGGCAGTCAGTTAGCCTGGAAACAGGGCAGTCAGTTACCCTGGAAACAGGGCAGTCAGATACCCTGGAAACAGGGCAGTCAGTTATCCCGGAAAAAGGGCAGTCAGTTATCCCGGAAACAGGGACATCAGTTACCCTGGAAACAGGGCAGTCAGTTACCCCGGAAACAGGGCAGTCAGTTACCCTGGAAACAGGGCGGTCAGTTATCCCGGAAACAGGGCAGTCAGTTATCCCGGAAACAGGGTGATCAGTTACCCTGGAAACAGGTCAGTCAGTTATCCCGGAAAAAGGGTGATCAGTTAACCTGGAAACTGGGCAGTCAGTTACCCTGGAAACAGGGCAGTCAGTTACCCCGGAAGCAGGGCAGTCAGTTACCCTGGAAACAGGGCAGTCAGTTACCCTGGAAACAGGGCAGTCAGTCACCCTGGAAACAGGGCAGTCAGTTACCCCGGAAGCAGGGCAGGCAGTTGCCCTGGAAACAGGGCAGTCAGTTACCCCGGAATCTGGGCAGTCAGTTGCCCTGGAAACAGGACAGTCTGTCACCCTGGAAACAGGGCAGTCAGTTACCCCGGAAACTGGGCAGTCAGTTACCCTGGAAACAGGGCATTCAGTTATCCCGGAAACAGTGCAGTCAGTTATCCCGGAAAAAGGGTGATCAGTTACCCTGGAAACTGGGCAGTCAGTTACCCTGGAAACAGGGCGGTCAGTTACCCTGGAAACAGGGCATTCAGTTATCCTGGAAACAGGGCAGTCAGTTACCCCGGAAACAGGGCAGTCAGATACCATGGAAACAGGGCAGTCAGTTATCCCGGAAACAGGGCAGTCAGTTATCCCGGAAACAGGGAGATCAGTTACCCTGGAAACAGGGCAGTCAGTTACCCCGGAAACAGGGCAGTCAGTTACCCTTGAAACAGGGCAGTCAGTTATCCCGGAAAAAGGGCAGTCAGTTATCCCGGAAACAGGGTGATCAGTTACCCTGGAAACTGGGCAGTCAGTTATCCCGGAAAAAGGGTGATCAGTTAACCTGGAAACTGGACAGTCAGTTACCCTGGAAACAGGGCAGTCAGTTACCCCGGAAGCAGGGCAGTCAGTTACCCTGGAAACAGGGCAGTTAGTTGCCCTGGAAACAGGGCAGTCAGTCACCCTGGAAACAGGGCAGTCAGTTACCCCGGAAGCAGGGCAGTCAGTTACCCTGGAAACAGGGCAGTCAGTTACCCAGGAAACTGGGCAGTCAGTTGCCCTGGAAACAGGGCAGTCTGTCACCCTGGAAACTGGGCAGTCAGTTACCCCGGAAACTGGGCAGTCAGTTACCCTGGAAACAGGGCATTCAGTTATCCCGGAAAAAGTGCAGTCAGTTATCCCGGAAACAGGGTGATCAGTTACCCTGGAAACTGGGCAGTCAGTTACCCTGGAAACAGGGCGGTGAGTTACCCTGGAAACAGGGCAGTCAGTTATCCTAGAAACAGGGTGATCAGTTACCCTGGAAACTGGGCAGTCAGTTACCCTGGAATCAGGGCAGTCAGTTACCCTGGAAACAGGGCAGTCAGTTATCCTGGAAACAGGGCAGTCAGTAATCCTGGAAGCAGGGCGGACAGTTACCCCGGAAATAGGGCGGTCAGTTATCCTGGAAACAGTGCGGTCAGTTACCCCGGAAACAGGTAGATCAGTTACCCGGGAAACAGGGCAGTCAGTTACCCCGGAAGCAGGGCAGTCAGTTACCCTGGAAACAGGGCAGTTAGTTGCCCTGGAAACAGGGCAGTCAGTCACCCTGGAAACAGGGCAGTCAGTTACCCCGGAAGCAGGGCAGTCAGTTACCCTGGAAACAGGGCAGTCAGTTACCCCGGAAACTGGGCAGTCAGTTGCCCTGGAAACAGGGCAGTCTGTCACCCTGGAAACAGGGCAGTCAGTTACCCCGGAAACTGGGCAGTCAGTTACCCTGGAAACAGGGAATTTAGTTATCCCGGAAACAGTGCAGTCAGTTATCCCGGAAACAGGGTGATCAGTTACCCTGGAAACTGGGCAGTTAGTTGCCCTGGAAACAGGGCAGTCAGTCACCCTGGAAACAGGGCAGTCAGTTACCCCGGAAGCAGGGCCGTCAGTTACCCTGGAAACAGGGCAGTCAGTTACCCCGGAAACTGGGCAGTCAGTTGCCCTGGAAACAGGGCAGTCTGTCACCCTGGAAACAGGGCAGTCAGTTACCCCGGAAACTGGGCAGTCAGTTACCCTGGAAACAGGGAATTTAGTTATCCCGGAAACAGTGCAGTCAGTTATCCCGGAAACAGGGTGATCAGTTACCCTGGAAACTGGGCAGTCAGTTACCCTGGAAACAGTGCTGTGAGTTACCCTGGAAACAGGGCAGTCAGTTATCCTGGAAACAGGGTGATCAGTTACCCTGCAAACTGGGCAGTCAGTTACCCTGGAAACAGGGCAGTCAGTTACCCTGGAAACAGGGCAGTCAGTTATCCTGGAAACAGGGCAGTCAGTAATCCTGGAAGCAGGGCGGACAGTTACCCCGGAAATAGGGCGGCCGGTTATCCTGGAAACAGGGCGGTCAGTTACCCCGGAAACAGGGAGATCAGTTACCCGGGAAACAGGGCAGTCAGTTACCCTGGAAACAGGGCAGTCAGTTATCCTGGAAACAAGGCAGTCAGTTATCCTGGAAACAGGGCAGTCAGTCACCCCGGAAATAGGGTGAGCAGTTACCCTGGAAACTGGGCAGTCAGTTACCCTGGAAACAGGGCAGTCAGTTTCCCCGGAAACAGGGCAGTCAGTTACCCTGGAAACAGGGCAGTCAGTTCCCCGGAAACTGGGCAGTCAGTTGCCCTGGAAACAGGGCATTCAGTTATCCCGGAAAAAGTGCAGTCTGTTATCCCGGAAAAAGGGTGATCAGTTACCCTGGAAACAGGGCAGTTAGTTTCCCCGGAAACAGGGCAGTCAGTTACCCTGGAAACAGGGCAGTCAGTTACCCCGGAAACTGGGCAGTCAGTTATCCTGGAAACAGTGTGATCAGTTACCCTGGAAACTGGGCAGTCAGTTACCCTGGAAACAGTGCAGTCAGTTATCCTGGAAACAGGGCAGTCAGTAATCCTGGAAACAGGGCGGTCAGTTACCCCGGAAATAGGGCGGTCAGTTATACTGGAAACAGAGCCGTCAGTTACCCCGGAAACAGGGAGATCAGTTACACTGGAAACAGGGCAGTCAGTTACCCTGGAAACAGGGCAGTCAGTTAACCTGGAAACAGGGCAGACAGTTATCCTGGAAACAGGGCGGTCAGTTACCCCGGAAATAGGGAGGTCAGTTATCCTGGAAACAGGGCGGTCAGTTATCCCGGAAACAGGGCAGTCAGTTATCCTGGAAACAGGGCAGCCAGTTACCCCGGAAACAGAGTGATCAGTTATCCTGGAAACAGGGCGATCAGTTACCCCGGAAACAGGGCAGTCAGTTAGCCTGGAAACAGGGCAGTCAGTTATCCCGGAAACAGGGAGATCATTTACCCTGGAAACATTGCAGTCAGTTACCCTGGAAACAGGGCAGTCAGTTATCCAGGAAACAGGGCAGTCAGTTATACTGTAAACAGGGCAGTCAGTTACCCCGGAAACAGGGAGATCAGTTACCCTGGAAACAGGGCAGTCAGTTACCCTGGAAACAGGGCAGTCAGTTAACCTGGAAACAGGGCAGTCAGTTACCCCGGAAATAGGGAGGTCAGTTATCCTGGAAACAGGGCGGTCAGTTATCCCGGAAACAGGGCTGTCAGTCACCCTGGAAACAGGGCAGTCAGTTACCCTGGAAACTGGGCAGTCAGTTACCCTGGAAACAGGGCGGTGAGTTACCCTGGAAACAGGGCAGTCATTTATCCTGGAAACAGGGTGATCAGTTATCCTGGAAACAGGGCAGTCAGTAATCCTGGAAGCAGGGCGGACAGTTACCCCGGAAATTGGGCGGTCAGTTATCCTGGAAACAGGGCGGTCAGTTACCCCGGAAACAGGGAGATCAGTTACCCGGGAAACAGGGCAGTCAGTTACCCCGGAAACAGGGCAGTCAGTTACCCTGGAAACAGGGCAGTCAGTTACCCCGGAAACTGGGCAGTCAGTTATCCTGGAAACAGGGTGATCAGTTACCCTGGAAACTGGGCAGTCAGTTATCCTGGAAACAGGGTGGTCAGTTACCCCGGAAACAGAGTGATCAGTTATCCTGGAAACAGGGCGATCAGTTACCCCGGAAACAGGGCAGTCAGTTAGCCTGGAAACAGGGCAGTCTGTTACCCCGGAAACAGGGCAGTCAGTTACAGTGGAAACAGGGCAGTCAGTTATCCCGGAGACAGGGCAGTCAGTTATCCCGGAAACAGGGTGATCATTTACCCTGGAAACATGGCAGTCAGTTACCCTGGAAACAGGGCAGTCAGTTATCCAGGTAACAGGGCAGTCAGTTATCCCGGAAACAGGGTGATCAGTTACCCTGGAAACTGGGCAGTCAGTTACCCTGGAAACAGGGCAGTCAGTTACCCTGGAAACAGGGTGATCAGTTATCCTGGAAACAGGGCAGTCAGTAATCCTGGAAGCAGGGCGGACAGTTACCCCGGAAATAGGGCGGACAGTTATCCTGGAAACAGGGCGGTCAGTTACCCCGGAAACAGGGAGATCAGTTACCCGGGAAACAGGGCAGTCAGTTGCCCTGGAAACAGGGAAGTCAGTTATCCAGGAAACAGGGCAGTCAGTTATCCCGGAAACAGGGTGATCAGTTACCCTGGAAACTGGGCAGTCAGTTATCCTGGAAACAGGGCAGTCAGTTACCCCGGAAACAGGGCTGTCAGTTACCCTGGAAACAGGGCAGTCAGTTATCCCGGAAACAGGGTGATCAGTTACCCTGGAAACAGGGCATTCAGTTATCCCGGAAAAAGGGTGATCAGCTACCCTGGAAACTGGGCAGTCAGTTACCCTGGAAACAGGGCAGTCAGTTACCCCGGGAGCAGGGCAGTCAGTTACCCCGGAAGCAGGGTGATCAGTTATCCTGGAATCAGGGCGGTCAGTTACCCCGGAAACAGGGCAGTCAGTTACCCCGGAAACAGGGTGATCAGTTATCCTGGAAACAGGGCAGTCAGTTAGCCTGGAAACAGGGCAGTCAGTTATCCCGGAAACAGGGCAGACAGATACCCTGGAAACAGGGCAGTCAGTTACCCTGGAAACAGGGCATTCAATTATCCCGGAAACAGTGCAGTCAGTTATCCCGGTAAAAGGGTGATCAGTTGCCCTGGAAACTGGTCAGTCAGTTACCCTGGAAACAGGGCGGTCAGTTACCCTGGAAACAGGGCAGTCAGTTATCCTGTAAACAGGGCAGTCAGTTACCCCGGAAACAGGGCAGTCAGATACCATGGAAACAGGGCAGTCAGTTATCCCGGAAACAGGGCAGTCAGTTATCCCGGAAACAGGGAGATCAGTTACCCTGGAAACAGGGCAGTCAGTTACCCCGGAAACAGGGCAGTCAGTTACCCTGGAAACAGGGCAGTCAGTTATCCCGGAAACAGGGCGGTCAGTTATCCCGGAAAAAGGCAGTCAGTTATCCCGGAAACAAGGTGATCAGTTACCCTGGAAACTGGGCAGTCAGTTACCCTGGAAACAGGGAATTCAGTTACCCCAGAAACAGGGCTGTCAGTTGCCCTGGAAACAGGGCAGTCAGTTATCCCGGAAACAGGGTGATCAGTTACCCTGGAAACAGGGCAGTCAGTTATCCCGGAAAAAGGGTGATCAGTTAACCTGGGAACTGGGCAGTCAGTTACCCTGGCAACAGGGTAGTCAGTTACCCCGGAAGCAGGGCAGTCAGTTACCCTGGAAACAGGGCAGTCAGTAACCCTGGAAACAGGGCAGTCAGTTATTCCGGAAGCAGGGTGATCAGTTATCCTGGAATCAGGGCGGTCAGTTACCCCAGAAATAGGGTGATCAGTTATCCTGGAAACAGGGCGGTCAGTTACCCCGGAAACAGGGCAGTCAGTTACCCCGGAAACAGGGTGATCAGTTATCCTGGAAACAGGGCAGTCAGTTAGCCTGGAAACAGGGCAGTCAGTTATTCCGGAAACAGGGAGATCAGTTACTCTGGAAACAGGGCAGTCAGTTACCCCGGAAACAGGGCAGTCAGTTACCCTGGAAACAGGGCATTCAGTTATCCCGGAAACAGGGCAGTCAGTTATCCCGGAAACAGGGCAGTCAGTTAACCTGGAAACAGGGCGGTCAGTTGTCCAGGAAACAGGGCAGTCAGTTATCCTGGAAACTGAGCAGTCAGTTAACCTGGAAACAGGGCAGTCAGTTAACCTGGAAACAGGGCAGTCAGATACCCTGGAAACAGGGCAGTCAGTTATCCCGGAAACAGGGCAGTCAGTTATCCCGGAAACAGGGAGATCAGTTACCCTGGAAACAGGGCAGTCAGTTACCCCGGAAACAGGGCAGTCAGTTACCCTGGAAACAGGGCAGTCAGATATCCCGGAAACAGGGCAGTCAGTTATCCCGGAAAAAGGGCAGTCAGTTATCCCGGAAACAAGGTGATCAGTTACCCTGGAAACTGGCCAGTCAGTTACCCTGGAAACAGGGCATTCAGTTACCCCGGAAACAGGGCAGTCAGTTATCCCGGAAACAGGGTGATCAGTTACCCTGGAAACAGGGCAGTCAGTGACCCTGGAAACTGGGCAGTCAGTTAATCTGGAAACAGGGCAGTCAGTTACCCCGGAAACAGGGCAGTCAGTTATCCTGGAAACTGGGCAGTCAGTTACCCTGGAAACAGGGCAGTCAGTTATCCCGGAAACAGGGTGATCAGTTACCCTGGAAACAGGGGAGTCAGTAATACCGGAAACAGGGCAGTCAGTTACCCTGGAAACAGGGCAGTCAGTTACCCCGGAAGCAGGGCAGTCAGTTACCCTGGAAACAGGGCAGTCAGTTACGCCAGAAACTGGGCAGTCAGTTACCCTGGAAACAGGGCAGTCAGACACCCTGGAAACAGGTTAGTCAGTTACCCCGGAAACAGGATGATCAGTTACCCCGGAAACATGGCAGTCAGTTCCCCTGGAAACAGGGCAGTCAGTTACCCTGGAAACAGGGCAGTCAGTTATCCCGGAAACAGGGCAGTCAGTTATCAGGGAAACAGGGCGGTCAGTTGCCCCGGAAACAGGGCAGTCAGTTACCCCGGAAACAGGGTGATCAGTTATCCTGGAAACAGGGCAGTCAGTTCGCCTGGAAACAGGGGAGTCAGTTACCCCGGAAGCAGGGCAGTCAGTTGCCCCGGAAACAGGGCAGTCAGTTATCCCGGAAATAGGGCAGTCAGTTATCCCGGAAACAGGGTGATCAGTTAGCCTGGCAACAGGGCAGTCAGTTACCCCGGAAACAGGGCAGTCAGTTACCCTGGAAACAGGGCAGACAGTTATCCCGGAAACAGGGCAGTCAGTTATCCCGGAAACTGGGTGATCAGTTACCCTGGAAACTGGGCAGTCAGTTCATCTGGAAACAGGGCAGTCAGTTACCCCGGAAACAGGGCAGTCAGTTATCCTGGAAACTGGGCAGTCAGTTACCACGGAAACAGGGCAGTCAGTTATCCCGGAAACAGGGTGATCAGTTACCCTGGAAACAGGGGAGTCAGTAATCCCGGAAACAGGGCAGTCAGTTATCCAGGAAAAAGGGTGATCAGTTACCCTGGAAACTGGGCAGTCAGTTACCCTGGAAACAGGGCAGTCAGTTATCCCGGAAACAGGGCAGTGAGTTATCCCTGAAGCAGGGTGATCAGTTACCCGGGAAACAGGGCAGTCAGTTACCCCGGAAACAGGGCAGTCAGTTACCCTGGAAACAGGGCAGACAGTTATCCCGGAAACAGGGCAGTCAGTTATCCCGGAAACAGGGTGTTCAGTTACCCTGGAAACTGGGCAGTCAGTTAATCTGGAAACAGGTCAGTCAGTTACCCTGGAAACAGGGCAGTCAGTTTTCCCGGAAACAGGGTGATCAGTTAACCTGGAAACAGGGCGGTCAGTTACCCCGGAAACAGGGCAGTCAGTTACCCTGGAAACAGGGCGGTCCGTAACCCTGGAAACAGATTAGTCAGTTATCCCGGAAACAGGGTGATCAGTTACCCTGGAAACAGGGCAGTCAGTTACCCTGGAAACAGGGCAGTCAGTTACCCCGGAAACAGGGTGATCGGTTATCCTGGAAACAGGGCAGTCAGATACCCCGGAAACAGGGTGATCAGTTATCCTGGCAACAGGGCAGTCAGTTACCCTGGAAACAGGGCAGTCAGTTATCCCGGAAATAGGGTGATCAGTTATCCTGGCAACAGGGCAGTCAGATACCCTGGAAACAGGGCAGTCAGTTACCCCGGAAACAGTGTGATCAGTTATCCTGGAAACAGGGCAGTCAGTTAGCCTGGAAACAGGGCAGTCAGTTACCCCGGAAGCAGGGCAGTCAGTTACCCTGGAAACAGGGCAGTCAGTTATCCCGGAAACAGGGCAGTCAGTTATCCCGGAAACAGGGTGATCAGTTACCCTGGAAACAGGGCAGTCAATTACCCCGGAAACAGGGCAGTCAGTTACCCTGGAAACAGGGCAGTCAGTAACCCTGGAAACAGGGCAGTCAGTTATTCCGGAAGCAGGGTGATCAGTTATCCTTGAATCAGGGCGATCAGTTACCCCAGAAATAGGGTGATCAGTTATCCTGGAAACAGGGCGGTCAGTTACCCCGGAAACAGGGCAGTCAGTTACCCCGGAAACAGGGTGATCAGTTATCCTGGAAACAGGGCAGTCAGTTAGCCTGGAAACAGGGCAGTCAGTTATTCCGGAAACAGGGAGATCAGTTACTCTGGAAACAGGGCAGTCAGTTACCCCGGAAACAGGGCAGTCAGTTACCCTGGAAACAGGGCATTCAGTTATCCCGGAAACAGGGCAGTCAGTTATCCCGGAAACAGGGCAGTCAGTTAACCTGGAAACAGGGCGGTCAGTTGTCCAGGAAACAGGGCAGTCAGTTATCCTGGAAACTGAGCAGTCAGTTAACCTGGAAACAGGGCAGTCAGTTAACCTGGAAACAGGGCAGTCAGATACCCTGGAAACAGGGCAGTCAGTTATCCCGGAAACAGGGCAGTCAGTTATCCCGGAAACAGGGAGATCAGTTACCCTGGAAACAGGGCAGTCAGTTACCCCGGAAACAGGGCAGTCAGTTACCCTGGAAACAGGGCAGTCAGATATCCCGGAAACAGGGCAGTCAGTTATCCCGGAAAAAGGGCAGTCAGTTATCCCGGAAACAAGGTGATCAGTTACCCTGGAAACTGGCCAGTCAGTTACCCTGGAAACAGGGCATTCAGTTACCCCGGAAACAGGGCAGTCAGTTATCCCGGAAACAGGGTGATCAGTTACCCTGGAAACAGGGCAGTCAGTGACCCTGGAAACTGGGCAGTCAGTTAATCTGGAAACAGGGCAGTCAGTTACCCCGGAAAAAGGGCAGTCAGTTATCCCGGAAAAAGGGCAGTCAGTTATCCCGGAAACAGGGTGCTCAGTTACCCTGGAAACAGGGCAGTCAGTTATCCCGGAAACAGGGTGATCAGTTACCCTGGAAACAGGGCAGTCAGTTATCCCGGAAAAAGGGTGATCAGTTAACCTGGAAACTGGGCAGTCAGTTACCCTGGAAACAGGGCAGACAGTTCCCCCGGAAGCAGGGCAGTCAGTTACCCTGGAAGCAGGGCAGTCAGTTACCCTGGAAACAGGGCAGTCAGTTACCCCGGAAACTGGGCAGTCAGTTGCCCTGGAAACAGGGCAGTCTGTCACCCTGGAAACAGGGCAGTCAGTTACCACGGAAACTGGGCAGTCAGTTACCCTGGAAACAGGGCAGTCAGTTATCCCGGAAACAGTGCAGTCAGTTTTCCTGGAAACAGGGCGGTCAGTTACCCTGGCAACAGGGCAGTCAGATACCCTGGAAACAGGGCAGTCAGATACCCTGGAAACAGGGCAGTCAGTTATCCCGGAAACAGGGCAGTCAGTTATCCCGGAAACAGGGAGATCAGTTACCCTGGAAACAGGGCAGTCAGTTACCCCGGAAACAGGGCAGTCAGTTACCCTGGAAACAGGGCAGTCAGTTATCCCGGAAACAGGGCAGTCAGTTATCCCGGAAAAAGGGCAGCCAGTTATCCCGGAAACAGGGTGAACAGTTAACCTGGAAACTGGGCAGTCAGTTACCCTGGAAACAGGGAATTCAGTTACCCCGGAAACAGGGCTGTCAGTTACCCTGGAAACAGGGCAGTCAGTTATCCCGGAAACAGGGTGATCAGTTACCCTGGAAACAGGGCAGTCAGTTATCCCGGAAAAAGGGTGATCAGTTAACCTGGAAACTGGGCAGTCAGTTACCCTGGAAACAGGGCAGTCAGTTAACCCGGAAGCAGGGCAGTCAGTTACCCTGGAAAAAGGGCAGTTAGTTGCCCTGGAAACAGGGCAGTCAGTCACCCTGGAAACAGGGCAGTCAGTTACCCCGGAAGCAGGGCAGTCAGTTATCCTGGAAACAGGGTGAGCAGTTACCCTGGAAACTGGGCAGTCAGTTACCCTGGAAACAGGGCAGTCAGTTATCCTGGAAACAGGGCAGTCAGCAATCCTGGAAGCAGGGCGGTCAGTTACCCCGGAAATAGGGAGGTCAGTTATCCTGGAAACAGGGCGTTCAGTTACCCCGGAAACAGGGAGATCAGTTACCCGGGAAACAGGGCAGTCAGTTATCCTGGAAACAGGGCAGTCAGTTATCCTGGAAACAGGGCAGTCAGTTACCCCGGAAATAGGGAGGTCAGTTATCCTGGAAACAGGGCGGTCAGTTACCCCGGAACAGGGCAGTCAGTTATCCCGGAAAAAGGGTGAGCAGTTACCCTGGAAACTGGGCAGTCAGTTACCCTGGAAACAGGGCAGTCAGTTACCCCGGAAACAGGGCTGTCAGTTACACAGGAAACAGGGTGATCAGTTACCCTGGAAACAGGGCAGTCAGTTACCCTGGAAACAGGGCAGTCAGTTATCCCGGAAACAGGGTGATCAGTTACCCTGGAAAATGAGCAGTCAGTTACCCTGGAAACAGGGCAGTCAGTTTCCCCGGAAACAGGGCAGTCAGTTACCCCGGAAACAGGATGACCAGTTACCCTGGAAACAGGGCAGTCAGATACCCTGGAAACAGGGCAGTCAGTTACCCCGGAAACAGGGTGATCAGTTATCCCGGAAAAAGGGCAGTCAGTTACCCTGGAAACTGGGCGGTCAGTTACCCCGGAAACAGGGCAGTCAGTTACCCCGGAAACAGGGTGATCAGTTATCCTGGAAACAGGGCAGTCAGTTAGCCTGGAAACAGGGCAGTCAGTTACCCCGGAAACAGGGCAGTCAGATACCCTGGAAACAGGGCAGTCAGTTATCCCGGAAACAGGGCAGCCAGTTATCCCGGAAACAGGGCAGTCAGTTACCCTGGAAACAGGGCAGTCAGTTACCCCGGAAACAGGGCAGTCAGTTACCCTGGAAACAGGGCAGTCAGTTATCCCGGAAACAGGGCAGTCAGTTATCCCGGAAAAAGGGCAGTCAGTTATCCCGGAAACAGGGTGCTCAGTTACCCTGGAAACTGGGCAGTCAGTTACCATGGAAACAGGGAATTCAGTTACCCCGGAAACAGGGCTGTCAGTTATCCCGGAAACAGGGTGCTCAGTTACCCTGGAAACAGGGCAGACAGTTCCCCCGGAAGCAGGGCAGTCAGTTATCCTGGAAGCAGGGCAGTCAGTTATCCCGGAAACAGGGTGCTCAGTTACCCTGGAAACTGGGCAGTCAGTTACCATGGAAACAGGGAATTCATTACCCCGGAAACAGGGCTGTCAGTTACCCTGGAAACAGGGCAGTCAGTTATCCCGGAAACAGGGTGAACAGTTACCCTGGAAACAGGGCAGTCAGTTATCCCGGAAAAAGGGTGATCAGTTAACCTGGAATCTGGGCAGTCAGTTACCCTGGAAACAGGGCAGACAGTTCCCCCGGAAGCAGGGCTGTCAGTTACCCTGGAAGCAGGGCAGTCAGTTACCCTGGAAACAGGGCAGTCAGTTACCCCGGAAACTGGGCAGTCAGTTGCCCTGGAAACAGGGCAGTCTGTCACCCTGGAAACAGGGCAGTCAGTTACCACGGAAACTGGGCAGTCAGTTACCCTGGAAACAGGGCAGTCAGTTATCCCGGAAACAGTGCAGTCAGTTATCCTGGAAACAGGGCGGTCAGTTACCCTGGCATCAGGGCAGTCAGATACCCTGGAAACAGGGCAGTCAGATACCCTGGAAACAGGGCAGTTAGTTATCCCGGAAACAGGGCAGTCAGTTATCCCGGTAACAGGGAGATCAGTTACCCTGGAAACAGGGCAGTCAGTTACCCCGGAAACAGGGCAGTCAGTTACCCTGGAAACAGGGCAGTCAGTTATCCCGGAAACAGGGCAGTCAGTTATCCCGGAAAAAGGGCATCCAGTTATCCCGGAAACAGGGTGAACAGTTAACCTGGAAACTGGGCAGTCAGTTACCCTGGAAACAGGGAATTCAGTTACCCCGGAAACAGGGCTGTCAGTTACCCTGGAAACAGGGCAGTCAGTTATCCCGGAAACAGGGTGATCAGTTACCCTGGAAACAGGGCAGTCAGTTATCCCGGAAAAAGGGTGATCAGTTAACCTGGAAACTGGGCAGTCAGTTACCCTGGAAACAGGGCAGTCAGTTACCCCGGAAGCAGGGCAGTCAGTTATCCTGGAAACAGGGTGATCAGTTACCCTGGAAACTGGGCAGTCAGTTACCCTGGAAACAGGGCAGTCAGTTATCCTGGAAACAGGGCCGTCAGCAATCCTGGAAGCAGGGCGGTCAGTTACCCCGGAAATAGGGAGGTCAGTTATCCTGGAAACAGGGCGTTCAGTTACCCCGGAAACAGGGAGATCAGTTTCCCGGGAAACAGGGCAGTCAGTTATCCTGGAAACAGGGCAGTCAGTTACCCCGGAAATAGGGAGGTCAGTTATCCTGGAAACAGGGCAGTCAGTTATCCCGGAAAAAGGGTGAGCAGTTACCCTGGAAACTGGGCAGTCAGTTACCCTGGAAACAGGGTGACCAGTTACCCTGGAAACAGGGCAGTCAGTTACCCTGGAAACAGGGCAGTCAGTTATCCCGGAAACAGGGTGATCAGTTACCCTGGAAACTGGGCAGTCAGTTACCCTGGAAAGAGGGCAGTCAGTTATCCTGGAAACAGGGTGATCAGTTACCCTGGAAACTGGGTGATCAGTTACCCTGGAAACAGGGCAGTCAGTTACCCCGGAAGCAGGGCAGTCAGTTACCCTGGAAAAAGGGCAGTTAGTTGCCCTGGAAACAGGGCAGTCAGTCACCCTGGAAACAGGGCACTCAGTTCCCCCGGAAGCAGGGCTGTCAGTTACCCTGGAAGCAGGGCAGTCAGTTACCCTGGAAACAGGGCAGTCAGTTACCCCGGAAACTGGGCAGTCAGTTGCCCTGGAAACAGGGCAGTCTGTCACCCTGGAAACAGGGCAGTCAGTTACCCCGGAAACAGGGTGATCAGTTATCCCGGAAAAAGGGCAGTCAGTTACCCTGGAAACTGGGCGGTCAGTTACCCCGGAAACAGGGCAGTCAGTTACCCGGAAACAGGGTGATCAGTTATCCTGGAAACAGGGCAGTCAGTTAGCCTGGAAACAGGGCAGTCAGTTACCCCGGAAACAGGGCAGTCAGATACCCTGGAAACAGGGCAGTCAGTTATCCCGGAAACAGGGCAGCCAGTTATCCCGGAAACAGGGCAGTCAGTTACCCTGGAAACAGGGCAGTCAGTTACCCCGGAAACAGGGCAGTCAGTTACCCTGGAAACAGGGCAGTCAGTTATCCCGGAAACAGGGCAGTCAGTTATCCCGGAAAAAGGGCAGTCAGTTATCCCGGAAACAGGGTGCTCAGTTACCCTGGAAACTGGGCAGTCAGTTACCATGGAAACAGGGAATTCAGTTACCCCGGAAACAGGGCTGTCAGTTATCCCGGAAACAGGGTGCTCAGTTACCCTGGAAACAGGGCAGACAGTTCCCCCGGAAGCAGGGCAGTCAGTTATCCTGGAAGCAGGGCAGTCAGTTATCCCGGAAACAGGGTGCTCAGTTACCCTGGAAACTGGGCAGTCAGTTACCATGGAAACAGGGAATTCATTACCCCGGAAACAGGGCTGTCAGTTACCCTGGAAACAGGGCAGTCAGTTATCCCGGAAACAGGGTGATCAGTTACCCTGGAAACAGGGCAGTCAGTTATCCCGGAAAAAGGGTGATCAGTTAACCTGGAATCTGGGCAGTCAGTTACCCTGGAAACAGGGCAGACAGTTCCCCCGGAAGCAGGGCTGTCAGTTACCCTGGAAGCAGGGCAGTCAGTTACCCTGGAAACAGGGCAGTCAGTTACCCCGGAAACTGGGCAGTCAGTTGCCCTGGAAACAGGGCAGTCTGTCACCCTGGAAACAGGGCAGTCAGTTACCACGGAAACTGGGCAGTCAGTTACCCTGGAAACAGGGCAGTCAGTTATCCCGGAAACAGTGCAGTCAGTTATCCTGGAAACAGGGCGGTCAGTTACCCTGGCAACAGGGCAGTCAGATACCCTGGAAACAGGGCAGTCAGATACCCTGGAAACAGGGCAGTTAGTTATCCCGGAAACAGGGCAGTCAGTTATCCCGGTAACAGGGAGATCAGTTACCCTGGAAACAGGGCAGTCAGTTACCCCGGAAACAGGGCAGTCAGTTACCCTGGAAACAGGGCAGTCAGTTATCCCGGAAACAGGGCAGTCAGTTATCCCGGAAAAAGGGCATCCAGTTATCCCGGAAACAGGGTGAACAGTTAACCTGGAAACTGGGCAGTCAGTTACCCTGGAAACAGGGAATTCAGTTACCCCGGAAACAGGGCTGTCAGTTACCCTGGAAACAGGGCAGTCAGTTATCCCGGAAACAGGGTGATCAGTTACCCTGGAAACAGGGCAGTCAGTTATCCCGGAAAAAGGGTGATCAGTTAACCTGGAAACTGGGCAGTCAGTTACCCTGGAAACAGGGCAGTCAGTTACCCCGGAAGCAGGGCAGTCAGTTATCCTGGAAACAGGGTGATCAGTTACCCTGGAAACTGGGCAGTCAGTTACCCTGGAAACAGGGCAGTCAGTTATCCTGGAAACAGGGCCGTCAGCAATCCTGGAAGCAGGGCGGTCAGTTACCCCGGAAATAGGGAGGTCAGTTATCCTGGAAACAGGGCGTTCAGTTACCCCGGAAACAGGGAGATCAGTTTCCCGGGAAACAGGGCAGTCAGTTATCCTGGAAACAGGGCAGTCAGTTACCCCGGAAATAGGGAGGTCAGTTATCCTGGAAACAGGGCAGTCAGTTATCCCGGAAAAAGGGTGAGCAGTTACCCTGGAAACTGGGCAGTCAGTTACCCTGGAAACAGGGTGACCAGTTACCCTGGAAACAGGGCAGTCAGTTACCCTGGAAACAGGGCAGTCAGTTATCCCGGAAACAGGGTGATCAGTTACCCTGGAAACTGGGCAGTCAGTTACCCTGGAAACAGGGCAGTCAGTTATCCTGGAAACAGGGTGATCAGTTACCCTGGAAACTGGGTGATCAGTTACCCTGGAAACAGGGCAGTCAGTTACCCCGGAAGCAGGGCAGTCAGTTACCCTGGAAAAAGGGCAGTTAGTTGCCCTGGAAACAGGGCAGTCAGTCACCCTGGAAACAGGGCACTCAGTTCCCCCGGAAGCAGGGCTGTCAGTTACCCTGGAAGCAGGGCAGTCAGTTACCCTGGAAACAGGGCAGTCAGTTACCCCGGAAACTGGGCAGTCAGTTGCCCTGGAAACAGGGCAGTCTGTCACCCTGGAAACTGGGCAGTCAGTTACCCCGGAAACAGGGTGATCAGTTATCCCGGAAAAAGGGCAGTCAGTTACCCTGGAAACTGGGCGGTCAGTTACCCCGGAAACAGGGCAGTCAGTTACCCGGAAACAGGGTGATCAGTTATCCTGGAAACAGGGCAGTCAGTTAGCCTGGAAACAGGGCAGTCAGTTACCCCGGAAACAGGGCAGTCAGATACCCTGGAAACAGGGCAGTCAGTTATCCCGGAAACAGGGCAGCCAGTTATCCCGGAAACAGGGCAGTCAGTTACCCTGGAAACAGGGCAGTCAGTTACCCCGGAAACAGGGCAGTCAGTTACCCTGGAAACAGGGCAGTCAGTTATCCCGGAAACAGGGCAGTCAGTTATCCCGGAAAAAGGGCAGTCAGTTATCCCGGAAACAGGGTGCTCAGTTACCCTGGAAACTGGGCAGTCAGTTACCATGGAAACAGGGAATTCAGTTACCCCGGAAACAGGGCTGTCAGTTATCCCGGAAACAGGGTGCTCAGTTACCCTGGAAACAGGGCAGACAGTTCCCCCGGAAGCAGGGCAGTCAGTTATCCTGGAAGCAGGGCAGTCAGTTATCCCGGAAACAGGGTGCTCAGTTACCCTGGAAACTGGGCAGTCAGTTACCATGGAAACAGGGAATTCATTACCCCGGAAACAGGGCTGTCAGTTACCCTGGAAACAGGGCAGTCAGTTATCCCGGAAACAGGGTGATCAGTTACCCTGGAAACAGGGCAGTCAGTTATCCCGGAAAAAGGGTGATCAGTTAACCTGGAATCTGGGCAGTCAGTTACCCTGGAAACAGGGCAGACAGTTCCCCCGGAAGCAGGGCTGTCAGTTACCCTGGAAGCAGGGCAGTCAGTTACCCTGGAAACAGGGCAGTCAGTTACCCCGGAAACTGGGCAGTCAGTTGCCCTGGAAACAGGGCAGTCTGTCACCCTGGAAACAGGGCAGTCAGTTACCACGGAAACAGGGCAGTCAGTTACCCTGGAAACAGGGCAGTCAGTTATCCCGGAAACAGTGCAGTCAGTTATCCTGGAAACAGGGCGGTCAGTTACCCTGGCAACAGGGCAGTCAGATACCCTGGAAACAGGGCAGTCAGATACCCTGGAAACAGGGCAGTTAGTTATCCCGGAAACAGGGCAGTCAGTTATCCCGGTAACAGGGAGATCAGTTACCCTGGAAACAGGGCAGTCAGTTACCCCGGAAACAGGGCAGTCAGTTACCCTGGAAACAGGGCAGTCAGTTATCCCGGAAACAGGGCAGTCAGTTATCCCGGAAAAAGGGCATCCAGTTATCCCGGAAACAGGGTGAACAGTTAACCTGGAAACTGGGCAGTCAGTTACCCTGGAAACAGGGAATTCAGTTACCCCGGAAACAGGGCTGTCAGTTACCCTGGAAACAGGGCAGTCAGTTATCCCGGAAACAGGGTGATCAGTTACCCTGGAAACAGGGCAGTCAGTTATCCCGGAAAAAGGGTGATCAGTTAACCTGGAAACTGGGCAGTCAGTTACCCTGGAAACAGGGCAGTCAGTTACCCCGGAAGCAGGGCAGTCAGTTATCCTGGAAACAGGGTGATCAGTTACCCTGGAAACTGGGCAGTCAGTTACCCTGGAAACAGGGCAGTCAGTTATCCTGGAAACAGGGCCGTCAGCAATCCTGGAAGCAGGGCGGTCAGTTACCCCGGAAATAGGGAGGTCAGTTATCCTGGAAACAGGGCGTTCAGTTACCCCGGAAACAGGGAGATCAGTTTCCCGGGAAACAGGGCAGTCAGTTATCCTGGAAACAGGGCAGTCAGTTACCCCGGAAATAGGGAGGTCAGTTATCCTGGAAACAGGGCAGTCAGTTATCCCGGAAAAAGGGTGAGCAGTTACCCTGGAAACTGGGCAGTCAGTTACCCTGGAAACAGGGTGACCAGTTACCCTGGAAACAGGGCAGTCAGTTACCCTGGAAACAGGGCAGTCAGTTATCCCGGAAACAGGGTGATCAGTTACCCTGGAAACTGGGCAGTCAGTTACCCTGGAAAGAGGGCAGTCAGTTATCCTGGAAACAGGGTGATCAGTTACCCTGGAAACTGGGTGATCAGTTACCCTGGAAACAGGGCAGTCAGTTACCCCGGAAGCAGGGCAGTCAGTTACCCTGGAAAAAGGGCAGTTAGTTGCCCTGGAAACAGGGCAGTCAGTCACCCTGGAAACAGGGCACTCAGTTCCCCCGGAAGCAGGGCTGTCAGTTACCCTGGAAGCAGGGCAGTCAGTTACCCTGGAAACAGGGCAGTCAGTTACCCCGGAAACTGGGCAGTCAGTTGCCCTGGAAACAGGGCAGTCTGTCACCCTGGAAACAGGGCAGTCAGTTACCCCGGAAACAGGGTGATCAGTTATCCCGGAAAAAGGGCAGTCAGTTACCCTGGAAACTGGGCGGTCAGTTACCCCGGAAACAGGGCAGTCAGTTACCCGGAAACAGGGTGATCAGTTATCCTGGAAACAGGGCAGTCAGTTAGCCTGGAAACAGGGCACTCAGTTCCCCCGGAAGCAGGGCTGTCAGTTACCCTGGAAGCAGGGCAGTCAGTTACCCTGGAAACATGGCAGTCAGTTACCCCGGAAACTGGGCAGTCAGTTGCCCTGGAAACAGGGCAGTCTGTCACCCTGGAAACAGGGCAGTCAGTTACCACGGAAACTGGGCAGTCAGTTACCCTGGAAACAGGGCAGTCAGTTATCCCGGAAACAGTGCAGTCAGTTATCCTGGAAACAGGGCGGTCAGTTACCCTGGCAACAGGGCAGTCAGATACCCTGGAAACAGGGCAGTCAGATACCCTGGAAACAGGGCAGTTAGTTATCCCGGAAACAGGGCAGTCAGTTATCCCGGTAACAGGGAGATCAGTTACCCTGGAAACAGGGCAGTCAGTTACCCCGGAAACAGGGCAGTCAGTTACCCTGGAAACAGGGCAGTCAGTTATCCCGGAAACAGGGCAGTCAGTTATCCCGGAAAAAGGGCATCCAGTTATCCCGGAAACAGGGTGAACAGTTAACCTGGAAACTGGGCAGTCAGTTACCCTGGAAACAGGGAATTCAGTTACCCCGGAAACAGGGCTGTCAGTTACCCTGGAAACAGGGCAGTCAGTTATCCCGGAAACAGGGTGATCAGTTACCCTGGAAACAGGGCAGTCAGTTATCCCGGAAAAAGGGTGATCAGTTAACCTGGAAACTGGGCAGTCAGTTACCCTGGAAACAGGGCAGTCAGTTACCCCGGAAGCAGGGCAGTCAGTTATCCTGGAAACAGGGTGATCAGTTACCCTGGAAACTGGGCAGTCAGTTACCCTGGAAACAGGGCAGTCAGTTATCCTGGAAACAGGGCCGTCAGCAATCCTGGAAGCAGGGCGGTCAGTTACCCCGGAAATAGGGAGGTCAGTTATCCTGGAAAAAGGGCGTTCAGTTACCCCGGAAACAGGGAGATCAGTTTCCCGGGAAACAGGGCAGTCAGTTATCCTGGAAACAGGGCAGTCAGTTACCCCGGAAATAGGGAGGTCAGTTATCCTGGAAACAGGGCAGTCAGTTATCCCGGAAAAAGGGTGAGCAGTTACCCTGGAAACTGGGCAGTCAGTTACCCTGGAAACAGGGTGACCAGTTACCCTGGAAACAGGGCAGTCAGTTACCCTGGAAACAGGGCAGTCAGTTATCCCGGAAACAGGGTGATCAGTTACCCTGGAAACTGGGCAGTCAGTTACCCTGGAAACAGGGCAGTCAGTTATCCTGGAAACAGGGTGATCAGTTACCCTGGAAACTGGGTGATCAGTTACCCTGGAAACAGGGCTGTCAGTTACCCCGGAAGCAGGGCAGTCAGTTACCCTGGAAAAAGGGCAGTTAGTTGCCCTGGAAACAGGGCAGTCAGTCACCCTGGAAACAGGGCACTCAGTTACCCCGGAAGCAGGGCAGTCAGTTATCCTGGAAACAGGGTGATCAGTTACCCTGGAAACAGGGCAGTCAGTTATCCTGGAAACAGGGCAGTCAGCAATCCTGGAAGCAGGGCGGTGAGTTACCCCGGAAATAGGGAGGTCAGTTATCCTGGAAACGGGGCGTTCAGTTACCCCGGAAACAGGGAGATCAGTTACCCTGGAAACAGGGCAGTCAGTTATCCTGGAAACAGGGCAGTCAGTTATCCTGGAAACAGGGCAGTCAGTTACCCCGGAAATAGGGAGGTCAGTTATCCTGGAAACAGGGCGGTCAGTTACCCCGGAAACAGGGCAGTCAGTTATCCCGGAAAAAAGGTGAGCAGTTACCCTGGAAACTGGGCAGTCAGTTACCCTGGAAACATGGCAGTCAGTTTCCCCGGAAACAGGGCACTCAGTTACCCTGGAAACAGGGCAGTCAGTTCCCCATAAACTGGGCAGTCAGTTACCCTGGAAACAGGGCATTCAGATTTCCCGGAAAAAGTGCAGTCAGTTATCCCGGAAAAAGGGTGATCAGTTACCCTGGAAACAGGGCATTCAGTTACCCTGGAAACAGGGTGATCAGTTACCTTGGAAACAGGGCAGTCAGTTACCCTGGAAACAGGGCAGTCAGTTATCCCGGAAACAGGGTGATCAGTTACCCTGGAAACTGGGCAGTCAGTTACCCTGGAAACAGGGCAGTCAGTTACCCCGGAAACAGGGCTGTCAGTTACACTGGAAACAGGGTGATCAGTTACCATGGAAACAGGGCAGTCAGTTACCCTGGAAACAGGGCAGTCAGTTATCCCGGAAACAGGGTGATCAGTTACCCTGGAAAATGAGCAGTCAGTTACCCTGGAAACAGGGCAGTCAGTTTCCCCGGAAACAGGGCAGTCAGTTACCCTGGAAACAGGGTGACCAGTTACCCTGGAAACAGGGCAGTCAGTTACCCTGGAAACAGGGCAGTCAGTTATCCCGGAAACAGGGTGATCAGTTACCCTGGAAACTGGGCAGTCAGTTACCCTGGAAACAGGGCAGTCAGTTTCCCCGGAAACTGGGCAGTCAGTTCTCCTGGAAACAGGGTGATCAGTTACCCTGGAAACTGGGCAGTCAGTTCACCTCTGAAACAGGGCAGTCAGTTATCCTGGAAACAGGGCAGTCAGTAATCCTGGAAACAGGGCGGTCAGTTACCCCGGAAATAGGGCAGTCAGTTACACTGGAAACAGGGCAGTCAGTTACCCTGGAAACAGGGCAGTCAGTTAACCTGGAAACAGGGCAGTCAGTTGTCCTGGAAACAGGGCAGTCATTTATCCTGGAAACAGGGCGGTCAGTTACCCCGGAAACAGGGAGATCAGTTACCCCGGATACAGGGCAGTCAGTTATCCTGGAAACAGGGTGGTCAGTGACCCTGGAAACAGGGTGGTCAGTTACCCCGGAAACAGGGTGATCAGTTAGCCTGGAAACAGGGCAGTCAGTTATCCCGGAAAAAGGGTGATCAGTTACCCTGGAAACTGGGCAGTCAGTTACCCTGGAAAAAGGGCAGTCAGTTACCCCGGAAACAGGGCAGTCAGTTACCCTGGAAACAGGGCAGTCAGTTATCCCGGAAACAGGGTGATCAGTTACCCTGGAAACAGGGCTGTCATTTACCCCGGAAACTGGGCAGTCAGTTACCCCGGAAAAAGGGTGATCAGTTACCCCGTAAACAGGGCAGTCAGTTACGCCGGAAACAGGGTGATCAGTTATCCCGGAAACAGGGCAGTCAGTTACCCTGGAAACTGGGCGGTCAGTTACCCCAGGAAACAGGGCAGTCAGATACCCTGGAAACAGGGCAGTCAGTTATCCCGGAAACAGGGCAGCCAGTTATCCCGGAAACAGGGAGATCAGTTACCCTGGAAACAGGGCAGTCAGTTACCCCGGAAACAGGGCAGTCAGTTACCCTGGAAACAGGGCAGTCAGTTATCCCGGAAACAGGGCAGTCAGTTATCCCGGAAAAAGGGCAGTCAGTTATCCCGGAAACAGGGTGATCAGTTACCCTGGAAACTGGGCAGTCAGTTACCATGGAAATAGGGAATTCAGTTACCCCGGAAACAGGGCTGTCAGTTAACCTGGAAACAGGGCAGTCAGTTAACCCGGAAACAGGGTGATCAGTTACCCTGGAAACAGGGCAGTCAGTTATCCCGGAAAAAGGGTGATCATTTAACCTGGAAACTGGGCAGTCAGTTACACTGGAAACGGGGCAGACAGTTACCCCGGAAGCAGGGCAGTCAGTTACCCTGGAAACAGGGCAGTCAGTTGCCCTGGAAACAGGGCAGTCAGTTATCCCGGAAAAAGGGTGATCAGTTAACCTGGAAACTGGGCAGTCAGTTACCCTGGAAACAGGGCAGTCAGTTACCCCGGAAGCAGGGCAGTCAGTTACCCTGGAAAAAGGGCAGTTAGTTGCCCTGGAAACATGGCAGTCAGTCACCCTGGAAACAGGGCAGTCAGTTACCCCGGAAGCAGGGCAGTCAGTTATCCTGGAAACAGGGTGATCAGTTACCCTGGAAACTGGGCAGTCAGTTACCCTGGAAACAGGGTGATCAGTTACCCTGGAAACAGGGCAGTCAGTTACCCTGGAAACAGGGTGATCAGTTACCCTGGAAACAGGGCAGTCAGTTACCCTGGAAACAGGGCAGTCAGTTATCCCGGAAACAGGGCAGTCAGTTACCCTGGAAACAGGGCACTCAGTTATCCTGGAAACAGGGCAGTCAGCAATCCTGGAAGCAGGGCGGTGTGTTACCCCGGAAATAGGGAGGTCAGTTATCCTGGAAACGGGGCGTTCAGTTACCCCGGAAACAGGGAGATCAGTTACCCGGGAAACAGGGCAGTCAGTTACCCTGGAAACAGGGCAGTCAGTTATCCTGGAAACAGGGCAGTCAGTTATCCTGGAAACAGGGCAGTCAGTTACTTCGGAAATAGGGAGGTCAGTTATCCTGGAAACAGGGCGGTCAGTTACCCCGGAAACAGGGCAGTCAGTTATCCCGGAAAAAGGGTGAGCAGTTACCCTGGAAACTGGGCAGTCAGTTACCCTGGAAACATGGCAGTCAGTTTCCCCGGAAACAGGGCAGTCAGTTACCCTGGAAACAGGGCAGTCAGTTCCCCGGAAACTGGGCAGTTAGTTACCCTGGAAACAGGGCATTCAGATTTCCCGGAAAAAGTGCAGTCAGTTATCCCGGAAAAAGGGTGATCAGTTACCCTGGAAACAGGGCAGTCAGTTACCCTGGAAACAGGGTGATCAGTTACCTTGGAAACAGGGCAGTCAGTTACCCTGGAAACAGGGCAGTCAGTTATTCCGGAAACAGGGTGATCAGTTACCCTGGAAACTGGGCAGTCAGTTACCCTGGAAACAGGGCAGTCAGTTACCCCGGAAACAGGGCTGTCAGTTACACTGGAAACAGGGTGATCAGTTACCATGGAAACAGGGCAGTCAGTTACCCTGGAAACAGGGCAGTCAGTTATCCCGGAAACAGGGTGAGCAGTTACCCTGGAAACTGGGCAGTCAGTTACCCTGGAAACAGGGCAGTCAGTTTCCCCGGAAACAGGGCAGTCTGTTACCCTGGAAAAAAGGGTGACCAGTTACCCTGGAAACAGGGCAGTCAGTTACCCTGGAAACAGGGCAGTCAGTTATCCAGGAAACAGGGTGATCAGTTACCCTGGAAACTGGGCAATCAGTTACCCTGGAAACAGGGCAGTCAGTTTCCCCGGAAACTGGGCAGTCAGTTAACCTGGAAACAGGGCTGTCAGTTATTCTGGAAACAGGGCAGTCAGTAATCCTGGAAACAGGGCGTTCAGTTACCCCGGAAATAGGGCGGTCAGTTATCCTGGAAACAGGGTGTTCAGTTACCCCGGAAACAGGGAGATCAGTTACACTGGAAACAGGGCAGTCAGTTACCCTGGAAACAGGGCAGTCAGTTAACCTGGAAACAGGGCAGTCAGTTATCCTGGAAACAGGGCAGTCAGTTATCCTGGAAACAGGGCGGTCAGCTACCCCGGAAACAGGGAGATCAGTTACCCCGGATACAGGGCAGTCAGTTATCCTGGAAACAGGGTGGTCAGTGACCCTGGAAACAGGGTGGTCAGTTACCCCGGAAACAGGGTGATCAGTTAGCCTGGAAATAGGGCAGTCAGTTATCCCGGAAAAAGGGTGATCAGTTACCCTGGAAACTGGGCAGTCAGTTACCCTGGAAAAAGGGCAGTCAGTTACCCCGGAAACAGGGCAGTCAGTTATCCCGGAAACAGGGTGATCAGTTACCCTGGAAACAGGGCTGTCATTTACCCCGGAAACTGGGCAGTCAGTTACCCCGGAAACAGGGTGATCAGTTATCCCGGAAACAGGGCAGTCAGTTACCCTGGAAACTGGGCGGTCAGTTACCCCGGAAAAAGGGCAGTCAGATACCCTGGAAACAGGGCAGTCAGTTATCCCGGAAACAGGGCAGCCAGTTATCCCGGAAACAGGGAGATCAGTTACCCTGGAAACAGGTCAGTCAGTTACCCCGGAAACAGGGCAGTCAGTTACCCTGGAAACAGGGCAGTCAGTTATCCCGGAAACAGGGCAGTCAGTTATCCCCGAAAAAGGGCAGTCAGTTATCCCGGAAACAGGGTGATCAGTTACCCTGGAAACTGGGCAGTCAGTTACCATGGAAACAGGGAATTCAGTTACCCCAGAAACAGGGCTGTCAGTTACCCTGGAAACAGGGCAGTCAGTTATCCCGGAAACAGGGTGATCAGTTACCCTGGAAACAGGGCAGTCAGTTATCCCGGAAAAAGGGTGATCAGTTAACCTGGAAACTGGGCAGTCAGTTACACTGGAAACAGGGCAGACAGTTACCCCGGAAGCAGGGCAGTCAGTTACCCTGGAAACAGGGCAGTCAGTTGCCCTGGAAACAGGGCAGTCAGTCACCCTGGAAACAGGGCAGTCAGTTACCCCGGAAGCAGGGCAGTCAGGTACCCTGGAAACAGGGCTGTCAGTTACCCCGGAACCTGGCAGTCAGTTGCCCTGGAAACAGGGCAGCCTGTCACCCTGGAAACAGGGCAGTCAGTTACCACGGAAACTGGGCAGTCAGTTACCCTGGAAACAGGGCAGTCAGTTATCCCGGAAACAGTGCAGTCAGTTATCCTGGAAACAGGGCGGTCAGTTACCCTGGCAACAGGGCAGTCAGATACCCTGGAAACAGGGCAGTCAGATACCCTGGAAACAGGGCAGTCAGTTATCCCGGAAACAGGGCAGTCTGTTATCCCGGAAACAGGGAGATCAGTTACCCTGGAAACAGGGCAGTCAGTTACCCCGGAAACAGGGCAGTCAGTTACCCTGGAAACAGGGCAGTCAGTTATCCCGGAAAAAGGGCAGTCAGTTACCCCGGAAACAGGGCAGTCAGTTACCCTGGAAACAGGGCAGTCAGTTATCCCGGAAACAGGGTGATCAGTTACCCTGGAAACAGGGCTGTCATTTACCCCGGAAACTGGGCAGTCAGTTACCCCGGAAAAAGGGTGATCAGTTACCCCGTAAACAGGGCAGTCAGTTACCCCGGAAACAGGGTGATCAGTTATCCCGGAAACAGGGCAGTCAGTTACCCTGGAAACTGGGCGGTCAGTTACCCCAGGAAACAGGGCAGTCAGATACCCTGGAAACAGGGCAGTCAGTTATCCCGGAAACAGGGCAGCCAGTTATCCCGGAAACAGGGAGATCAGTTACCCTGGAAACAGGGCAGTCAGTTACCCCGGAAACAGGGCAGTCAGTTACCCTGGAAACAGGGCAGTCAGTTATCCCGGAAACAGGGCAGTCAGTTATCCCGGAAAAAGGGCAGTCAGTTATCCCGGAAACAGGGTGATCAGTTACCCTGGAAACTGGGCAGTCAGTTACCATGGAAATAGGGAATTCAGTTACCCCGGAAACAGGGCTGTCAGTTACCCTGGAAACAGGGCAGTCAGTTAACCCGGAAACAGGGTGATCAGTTACCCTGGAAACAGGGCAGTCAGTTATCCCGGAAAAAGGGTGATCAGTTAACCTGGAAACTGGGCAGTCAGTTACACTGGAAACGGGGCAGACAGTTACCCCGGAAGCAGGGCAGTCAGTTACCCTGGAAACAGGGCAGTCAGTTGCCCTGGAAACAGGGCAGTCAGTCACCCTGGAAACAGGGCAGTCAGTTACCCCGGAAGCAGGGCAGTCAGGTACCCTGGAAACAGGGCAGTCAGTTACCCCGGAAACTGGGCAGTCAGTTGCCCTGGAAACAGGGCAGTCTGTCACCCTGGAAACTGGGCAGTCAGTTACCACGGAAACTGGGCAGTCAGTTACCCTGGAAACAGGGCAGTCAGTTATCCCGGAAACAGTGCAGTCAGTTACCCTGGCAACAGGGCAGTCAGATACCCTGGAAACAGGGCAGTCAGATACCCTGGAAACAGGGCAGTCAGTTATCCCGGAAACAGGGCAGTCAGTTATCCCGGAAACAGGGAGATCATTTACCCTGGAAACAGGGCAGTCAGTTACCCCGGAAACAGGGCAGTCAGTTACCCTGGAAACAGGGCAGTCAGTTATCCCGGAAACAGGGCAGTCAGTTATCCTGGAAAAAGGGCAGCCAGTTATCCCGGAAACAAGGTGAACAGTTAACCTGGAAACTGGGCAGTCAGTTACCCTGGAAACAGGGAATTCAGTTACCCCGGAAACAGGGCTGTCAGTTACCCTGGAAACAGGGTGATCAGTTAACCTGGAAACAGGGCAGTCAGTTACCCTGGAAACAGGGCAGTCAGTTACCCTGGAAAAAGGGCAGCCAGTTATCCCGGAAACAGGGCAGTCAGTTACACTGGAAACAGGGCAGTCAGTTATCCTGGAAACAGGGTGATCAGTTACCCTGGAAACTGGGCAGTCAGTTACCCTGGAAAAAGGGCAGTCAGTTACCCCGGAAACAGGGCAGTCAGTTACCCTGGAAACAGGGCAGTCAGTTATCCCGGAAACAGGGTGATCAGTTACCCTGGAAACTGAGCAGTCAGTTACCCTGGAAACAGTGCAGTCAGTTTCCTCCGAAACAGGGCAGTCAGTTACCCTGGAAACAGGGTGATCAGTTACCCTGGAAACAGGGCAGTCAGTTACCCTGGAAACAGGGCATTCAGTTATCCCGGAAACAGGGTGATCAGATAGCCTTGAAAATGGGCAGTCAGTTACCCTGGAAACAGGGCAGTCAGTTTCCCCGGAAACAGGGCAGTCAGTTACCCTGGAAACAGGGCAGTCATTTACCCCGGAAACTGGGCAGTCAGTTATCCTGGAAACAGGGTGATCAGTTACCCTGGAAACTGGGCAGTCAGTTAACCTGGAAACAGGGCAGTCAGTTATCCTGGAAACAGGGCGGTCAGTTACCCCGGAAATAGGGTGGTCAGTTATCCTGGAAACAGGGCAGTCAGTTACCCCGGAAACAGGGAGATCAGTACCCCGGAAACAGGGCAGTCAGTTACCCCGTAACAGGGTGATCAGTTATCCCGGAAACAGGGCAGTCAGTTACCCTGGAAACTGGGCAGTCAGTTACCCCGGAAACAGGGCAGTCAGTTACCCCGGAAACAGGGTGATCAGTTATCCTGGAAACAGGGCAGTCAGTTAGCCTGGAAACAGGGCAGTCAGTTACCCCGTAAACAGGGCAGTCAGATACCCTGGAAACAGGGCAGTCAGTTATCCCGGAAACAGGGCAGCCAGTTATCCCGGAAACAGGGAGATCAGTTACCCTGGAAACAGGGCAGTCAGTTACCCCGGAAACAGGGCAGTCAGTTACCCTGGAAACAGGGCAGTCAGTTATCCCGGAAACAGGGCAGTCAGTTATCCCGGAAAAAGGGCAGTCAGTTATCCCGGAAACAGGGTGATCAGTTACCCTGGAAACTGGGCAGTCAGTTACCATGGAAACAGGGAATTCAGTTACCCCGGAAACAGGGCTGTCAGTTACCCTGGAAACAGGGCAGTCAGTTATCCCGGAAACAGGGTGATCAGTTACCCTGGAAACAGGGCAGTCAGTTATCCCGGAAAAAGGGTGATCAGTTAACCTGGAAACTGGGCAGTCAGTTACCCTGGAAACAGGGCAGACAGTTACCCCGGAAGCAGGGCAGTCAGTTACCCTGGAAACAGGGCAGTCAGTTGCCCTGGAAACATGGCAGTCAGTCACCCTGGAAACAGGGCAGTCAGTTACCCCGGAAGCAGGGCAGTCAGTTACGCTGGAAACAGGGCAGTCAGTTACCCCGGAAACTGGGCAGTCAGTTGCCCTGGAAACAGGGCAGTCTGTCACCCTGGAAACAGGGCAGTCAGTTACCACGGAAACTGGGCAGTAGGTTACCCTGGAAACAGGGCAGTCAGTTATCCTGGAAACAGTGCAGTCAGTTATCCTGGAAACAGGGCGGTCAGTTACCCTGGCAACAGGGCAGTCAGATACCCTGGAAACAGGGCAGTCAGATACCCTGGAAACAGGGCAGTCAGTTATCCCGGAAACAGGGCAGTCAGTTATCCCGGAAACAGGGAGATCAGTTACCCTGGAAACAGGGCAGTCAGTTACCCCGGAAACAGGGCAGTCAGTTACCCTGGAAACAGGGCAGTCAGTTATCCCGGAAACAGGGCAGTCAGTTATCCCGGAAAAAGGGCAGCCAGTTATCCCGGAAACAGGGTGAACAGTTAACCTGGAAACTGGGCAGTCAGTTACCCTGGAAACAGGGAATTCAGTTACCCCGGAAACAGGGCTGTCAGTTACCCTGGAAACAGGGCAGTCAGTTATCCCGGAAACAGGGTGATCAGTTACCCTGGAAACAGGGCAGTCAGTTATCCCGGAAAAAGGGTGATCAGTTAACCTGGAAACTGGGCAGTCAGTTACCCTGGAAACAGGGCAGTCAGTTACCCCGGAAGCAGGGCAGTCAGTTACCCTGGAAAAAGGGCAGTTAGTTGCCCTGGAAACATGGCAGTCAGTCACCCTGGAAACAGGGCAGTCAGTTACCCCGGAAGCAGGGCAGTCAGTTATCCTGGAAACAGGGTGATCAGTTACCCTGGAAACTGGGCAGTCAGTTACCCTGGAAACAGGGTGATCAGTTACCCTGGAAACAGGGCAGTCAGTTACCCTGGAAACAGGGTGATCAGTTACCCTGGAAACAGGGCAGTCAGTTACCCTGGAAACAGGGCAGTCAGTTATCCCGGAAACAGGGCAGTCAGTTACCCTGGAAACAGGGCAGTCAGTTATCCTGGAAACAGGGCAGTCAGCAATCCTGGAAGCAGGGCGGTGTGTTACCCCGGAAATAGGGAGGTCAGTTATCCTGGAAACGGGGCGTTCAGTTACCCCGGAAACAGGGAGATCAGTTACCCGGGAAACAGGGCAGTCAGTTACCCTGGAAACAGGGCAGTCAGTTATCCTGGAAACAGGGCAGTCAGTTATCCTGGAAACAGGGCAGTCAGTTACTTCGGAAATAGGGAGGTCAGTTATCCTGGAAACAGGGCGGTCAGTTACCCCGGAAACAGGGCAGTCAGTTATCCCGGAAAAAGGGTGAGCAGTTACCCTGGAAACTGGGCAGTCAGTTACCCTGGAAACATGGCAGTCAGTTTCCCCGGAAACAGGGCAGTCAGTTACCCTGGAAACAGGGCAGTCAGTTCCCCGGAAACTGGGCAGTTAGTTACCCTGGAAACAGGGCATTCAGATTTCCCGGAAAAAGTGCAGTCAGTTATCCCGGAAAAAGGGTGATCAGTTACCCTGGAAACAGGGCAGTCAGTTACCCTGGAAACAGGGTGATCAGTTACCTTGGAAACAGGGCAGTCAGTTACCCTGGAAACAGGGCAGTCAGTTATTCCGGAAACAGGGTGATCAGTTACCCTGGAAACTGGGCAGTCAGTTACCCTGGAAACAGGGCAGTCAGTTACCCCGGAAACAGGGCTGTCAGTTACACTGGAAACAGGGTGATCAGTTACCATGGAAACAGGGCAGTCAGTTACCCTGGAAACAGGGCAGTCAGTTATCCCGGAAACAGGGTGAGCAGTTACCCTGGAAACTGGGCAGTCAGTTACCCTGGAAACAGGGCAGTCAGTTTCCCCGGAAACAGGGCAGTCTGTTACCCTGGAAAAAAGGGTGACCAGTTACCCTGGAAACAGGGCAGTCAGTTACCCTGGAAACAGGGCAGTCAGTTATCCAGGAAACAGGGTGATCAGTTACCCTGGAAACTGGGCAGTCAGTTACCCTGGAAACAGGGCAGTCAGTTTCCCCGGAAACTGGGCAGTCAGTTAACCTGGAAACAGGGCAGTCAGTTATTCTGGAAACAGGGCAGTCAGTAATCCTGGAAACAGGGCATTCAGTTACCCCGGAAATAGGGCGGTCAGTTATCCTGGAAACAGGGTGTTCAGTTACCCCGGAAACAGGGAGATCAGTTACACTGGAAACAGGGCAGTCAGTTACCCTGGAAACAGGGCAGTCAGTTAACCTGGAAACAGGGCAGTCAGTTATCCTGGAAAAAGGGCAGTCAGTTATCCTGGAAACAGGGCGGTCAGCTACCCCGGAAACAGGGAGATCAGTTACCCCGGATACAGGGCAGTCAGTTATCCTGGAAACAGGGTGGTCAGTGACCCTGGAAACAGGGTGGTCAGTTACCCCGGAAACAGGGTGATCAGTTAGCCTGGAAATAGGGCAGTCAGTTATCCCGGAAAAAGGGTGATCAGTTACCCTGGAAACTGGGCAGTCAGTTACCCTGGAAAAAGGGCAGTCAGTTACCCCGGAAACAGGGCAGTCAGTTACCCTGGAAACAGGGCAGTCAGTTATCCCGGAAACAGGGTGATCAGTTACCCTGGAAACAGGGCTGTCATTTACCCCGGACACTGGGCAGTCAGTTACCCCGGAAACAGGGAGATCAGTTACCCCGGAAACAGGGCAGTCAGTTACCCCGGAAACAGGGTGATCAGTTATCCCGGAAACAGGGCAGTCAGTTACCCTGGAAACTGGGCGGTCAGTTACCCCGGAAAAAGGGCAGTCAGATACCCTGGAAACAGGGCAGTCAGTTATCCCGGAAACAGGGCAGCCAGTTATCCCGGAAACAGGGAGATCAGTTACCCTGGAAACAGGTCAGTCAGTTACCCCGGAAACAGGGCAGTCAGTTACCCTGGAAACAGGGCAGTCAGTTATCCCGGAAACAGGGCAGTCAGTTATCCCGGAAAAAGGGCAGTCAGTTATCCCGGAAACAGGGTGATCAGTTACCCTGGAAACTGGGCAGTCAGTTACCATGGAAACAGGGAATTCAGTTACCCCAGAAACAGGGCTGTCAGTTACCCTGGAAACAGGGCAGTCAGTTATCCCGGAAACAGGGTGATCAGTTACCCTGGAAACAGGGCAGTCAGTTATCCCGGAAAAAGGGTGATCAGTTAACCTGGAAACTGGGCAGTCAGTTACACTGGAAACAGGGCAGACAGTTACCCCGGAAGCAGGGCAGTCAGTTACCCTGGAAACAGGGCAGTCAGTTGCCCTGGAAACAGGGCAGTCAGTCACCCTGGAAACAGGGCAGTCAGTTACCCCGGAAGCAGGGCAGTCAGGTACCCTGGAAACAGGGCTGTCAGTTACCCCGGAACCTGGCAGTCAGTTGCCCTGGAAACAGGGCAGCCTGTCACCCTGGAAACAGGGCAGTCAGTTACCACGGAAACTGGGCAGTCAGTTACCCTGGAAACAGGGCAGTCAGTTATCCCGGAAACAGTGCAGTCAGTTATCCTGGAAACAGGGCGGTCAGTTACCCTGGCAACAGGGCAGTCAGATACCCTGGAAACAGGGCAGTCAGATACCCTGGAAACAGGGCAGTCAGTTATCCCGGAAACAGGGCAGTCTGTTATCCCGGAAACAGGGAGATCAGTTACCCTGGAAACAGGGCAGTCAGTTACCCCGGAAACAGGGCAGTCAGTTACCCTGGAAACAGGGCAGTCAGTTATCCCGGAAAAAGGGCAGCCAGTTATCCCGGAAACAAGGTGAACAGTTAACCTGGAAACTGGGCAGTCAGTTACCCTGGAAACAGGGAATTCAGTTACCCCGGAAACAGGGCTGTCAGTTACCCTGGAAACAGGGTGATCAGTTAACCTGGAAACAGGGCAGTCAGTTACCCTGGAAACAGGGCAGTCAGTTACCCTGGAAAAAGGGCAGCCAGTTATCCCGGAAACAAGGTGAACAGTTAACCTGGAAACAGGGCAGTCAGTTACACTGGAAACAGGGCAGTCAGTTATCCTGGAAACAGGGTGATCAGTTACCCTGGAAATTGGGCAGTCAGTTACCCTGGAAAAAGGGCAGTCAGTTACCCCGGAAACAGGGCAGTCAGTTACCCTGGAAACAGGGCAGTCAGTTATCCCGGAAACAGCGTGATCAGTTACCCTGGAAACTGAGCTGTCAGTTACCCTGGAAACAGGGCAGTCAGTTTCCCCCGAAACAGGGCAGTCAGTTACCCTGGAAACAGGGTGATCAGTTACCCTGGAAACAGGGCAGTCAGTTACCCTGGAAACAGGGCAGTCAGTTATCCCGGAAACAGCGTGATCAGATAGCCTGGAAACTGGGCAGTCAGTTACCCTGGAAACAGGGCAGTCAGTTTCCCCGGAAACAGGGCAGTCAGTTACCCTGGAAACAGGGCAGTCATTTACCCCGGAAACTGGGCAGTCAGTTATCCTGGAAACAGGGTGATCAGTTACCCTGGAAACTGGGCAGTCAGATAACCTGGAAACAGGGCAGTCAGTTATCCTGGAAACAGGGCAGTCAGTAATCCTGGAAACAGGGCGGTCAGTTACCCCGGAAATAGGGTGGTCAGTTACCCCGGAAACAGGGAGATCAGTTACCCCGGAAACAGGGCAGTCAGTTACCCCGGAAACAGGGTGATCAGTTATCCCGGAAACAGGGCAGTCAGTTACCCTGGAAACTGGGCGGTCAGTTACCCCGGAAACAGGGCAGTCAGTTACCCCGGAAACAGGGTGATCAGTTATCCTGGAAACAGGGCAGTCAGTTAGCCTGGAAACAGGGCAGACAGTTACCCCGGAAACAGGGCAGTCAGATACCCTGGAAACAGGGCTGTCAGTTATCCCGGAAACAGGGCAGCCAGTTATCCCGGAAACAGGAAGATCAGTTACCCTGGAAACAGGGCAGTCAGTTACCCCGGAAACAGGGCAGTCAGTTACCCTGGAAACAGGGCAGTCAGTTATCCCGGAAACAGGGCAGTCAGTTATCCCGGAAAAAGGGCACTCAGTTATCCCGGAAACAGGGTGATCAGTTACCCTGGAAACTGGGCAGTCAGTTACCATGGAAACAGGGAATTCAGTTACCCCGGAAACAGGGCTGTCAGTTACCCTGGAAACAGGGCAGTCAGTTATCCTGGAAACAGGGTGATCAGTTACCCTGGAAACAGGGCAGTCAGTTATCCCGGAAAAAGGGTGATCAGTTAACCTGGAAACTGGGCAGTCAGTTACCCTGGAAACAGGGCAGACAGTTACCCCGGAAGCAGGGCAGTCAGTTACCCTGGAAACAGGGCAGTCAGTTGCCCTGGAAACAGGGCAGTCAGTCACCCTGGCAACAGGGCAGTCAGTTACCCCGGAAGCAGGGCAGTCAGTTACCCTGGAAACAGGGCAGTCAGTTACCCCGGCAACTGGGCAGTCAGTTGCCCTGGAAACAGGGCAGTCTGTCACCCTGGAAACAGGGCAGTCAGTTACCACGGAAACTGGGCAGTCAGTTACCCTGGAAACAGGGCAGTCAGTTATCCCGGAAACAGTGCAGTCAGTTATCCTGGAAACAGGGCGGTCAGTTACCCTGGCAACAGGGCAGTCAGATACCCTGGAAACAGGGCAGTCAGATACCCTGGAAACAGGGCAGTCAGTTATCCCGGAAACAGGGCAGTCAGTTATCCCGGAAACAGGGAGATCAGTTACCCTGGAAACAGGGCAGTCAGTTACCCCGGAAACAGGGCAGTCAGTTACCCTGGAAACAGAGCAGTCAGTTATCCCGGAAACAGGGCAGTCAGTTATCCCGGAAAAAGGGCAGCCAATTATCCCGGAAACAGGGTGAACAGTTAACCTGGAAACTGGGCAGTCAGTTACCCTCGAAACAGGGAATTCAGTTACCCCGGAAACAGGGCTGTCAGTTACCCTGGAAACAGGGCAGTCAGTTATCCCGGAAACAGGGTGATCAGTTACCCTGGAAACAGGGCAGTCAGTTATCCCGGAAAAAGGGTGATCAGTTAACCTGGAAACTGGGCAGTCTGTTACCCTGGAAACAGGGCAGTCAGTTACCCCGGAAGCAGGGCAGTCAGTTACCCTGGAAAAAGGGCAGTTAGTTGCCCTGGAAACATGGCAGTCAGTCACCCTGGAAACAGGGCAGTCAGTTACCCCAGAAGCAGGGCAGTCAGTTATCCTGGAAACAGGGTGATCAGTTACCCTGGAAACTGGGCAGTCAGTTAACCTGGAAACAGGGCAGTCAGTTATCCTGGAAACAGGGCAGTCAGCAATCCTGGAAGCAGGGCGGTAGGTTACCCCGGAAATAGGGAGGTCAGTGATCCTGGAAACGGGGCGTTCAGTTACCCCGGAAACAGGGAGATCAGTTACCCGGGAAACAGGGCAGTCAGTTACCCCAGAAATAGGGAGGTCAGTTATCCTGGAAACAGGGCGGTCAGTTACCCCGGAAACAGGGCAGTCAGTTATCCCGGAAAAAGGGTGAGCAGTTACCCTGGAAACTGGGCAGTCAGTTACCCTGGAAACAGGGCAGTCAGTTTCCCCGGAAACAGGGCAGTCAGTTACCCTGGAAACAGGGCAGTCAGTTCCCCGGAAACTGGGCAGTCAGTTACCCTGGAAACAGGGCATTCAGATATCCCGGAAAAAGTGCAGTCAGTTATCCCGGAAAAAAGGTGATCAGTTACCCTGGAAACAGGGCAGTCAGTTACCCTGGAAACAGGGTGATCAGTTACCCTGGAAACAGGGCAGTCAGTTACCCTGGAAACAGGGCAGTCAGTTATCCCGGAAACAGGGTGATCAGTTACCCTGGAAACTGGGCAGTCAGTTACTCTGGAAACAGGGCAGTCAGTTACCCTGGAAACAGGGTGACCAGTTACCCTGGAAACAGGGCAGTCAGTTACCCTGGAAACAGGGCAGTCAGTTATCCCGGAAACAGGGTGATCAGTTACCCTGGAAACTGGGCACTCATTTACCCTGGAAACAGGGCAGTCAGTTTCCCCGGAAACAGGGCAGTCAGTTACCCTGGAAACAGGGTGACCAGTTCCCCTGGAAACAGGGCAGTCACTTACCCTGGAAACAGGGCAGTCAGTTTCCCCGGAAACAGGGCAGTCAGTTACCCTGGAAACAGGGTGACCAGTTACCCTGGAAACAGGGCAGTCAGTTACCCTGGAAACAGGGCAGTCAGTTATCCCGGAAACAGGGTGATCAGTTACCCTGGAAACTGGGCAGTCAGTTACCCTGGAAACAGGGCAGTCAGTTAACCTGGAAACAGGGCAGTCAGTTATCCTGGAAACAGGGCAGTCAGTTATCCTGGAAACAGGGCGGTCAGTTACCCCGGAAACAGGGAGATCAGATACCCCGGATACAGGGCAGTCAGTTATCCCGGAAACAGGGTGGTCAGTGACCCTGGAAACAGGGTGGTCAGTTACCCCGGAAACAGGGTGATCAGTTAGCCTGGAAACAGGGCAGTCAGTTATCCCGGAAAAAGGGTGATCAGTTACCCTGGAAACTGGGCAGTCAGTTACCCTGGAAAAAGGGCAGTCAGTTACCCCGGAAACAGGGCAGTCAGTTACCCTGGAAACAGGGCAGTCAGTTATCCCGGAAACAGGGTGATCAGTTACCCTGGAAACAGGCCAGTCATTTACCCTGGAAACAGTGCAGTCAGTTACCCCGGAAACAGGGAGATCAGTTACCCCGGAAACTGGGCAGTCAGTTACCCCGGAAACAGGGTGATCAGTTATCCCGGAAACAGGGCAGTCAGTTACCCTGGAAACTGGGCGGTCAGTTACCCCGGAAACAGGGCAGTCAGTTAGCCTGGAAACAGGGCAGTCAGTTACCCCGGAAACAGGGCAGCCAGTTATCCCGGAAACAGGGAGATCAGTTACCCTGGAAACAGGGCAGTCAGTTACCCCGGAAACAGGGCAGTCAGTTACCCTGGAAACAGGGCAGTCAGTTATCCCGGAAACAGGGCAGTCAGTTATCCCGGAAAAAGGGCAGTCAGTTATCCCGGAAACAGGGTGATCAGTTACCCTGGAAACTGGGCAGTCAGTTACCATGGAAACAGGGAATTCAGTTACCCCGGAAACAGGGTGATCAGTTACCCTGGAAACAGGGCGGTCAGTTATCCCGGAAAAAGGGTGATCAGTTAACCTGGAAACTGGCAGTCAGTTACACTGGAAACAGGGCAGACAGTTACCCCGGAAGCAGGGCAGTCAGTTACCCTGGAAACAGGGCAGTCAGTTGCCCTGGAAACAGGGCAGTCAGTCACCCTGGAAACAGGGCAGTCAGTTACCCCGGAAGCAGGGCAGTCAGTTAACCTGGAAACAGGGCAGTCAGTTACCCCGGAAACTGGGCAGTCAGTTGCCCTGGAAACAGGGCAGTCTGTCACCCTGGAAACAGGGCAGTCAGTTACCACGGAAACTGGGCAGTCAGTTACCATGGAAACAGGGCAGTCAGTTATCCCGGAAACAGTGCAGTCAGTTATCCTGGAAACAGGGCGGTCAGTTACCCTGGCAACAGGGCAGTCAGATACCCTGGAAACAGGGCAGTCAGATACCCTGGAAGCAGGGCAGTCAGTTATCCCGGAAACAGGGCAGTCAGTTATCCCGGAAACAGGGAGATCAGTTACCCTGGAAACAGGGCAGTCAGTTACCCTGGAAACAGGGCAGTCAGTTATCCCGGAAACAGGGCAGTCAGTTATCCCGGAAAAAGGGCAGCCAGTTATCCCGGAAACAGGGTGAACAGTTAACCTGGAAACTGGGCAGTCAGTTACCCTGGAAACAGGGAATTCAGTTACCCCTGAAAGAGGGCTGTCAGTTACCCTGGAAACAGGGCAGTCAGTTATCCCGGAAACAGGGTGATCAGTTACCCTGGAAACAGGGCAGTCAGTTATCCCGGAAAAAGGGTGATCAGTTAACCTGGAAACTGGGCAGTCAGTTACCCTGGAAACAAGGCAGTCAGTTACCCCGGAAGCAGGGCAGTCAGTTACCCTGGAAAAAGGGCAGTTAGTTGCCTGGAAACAGGGCAGTCAGTCACCCTGGAAACAGGGCATGCAGTTACCCCGGAAGCAGGGCAGTCAGTTATCCTGGAAACAGGGTGATCAGTTACCCTGGAAACTGGGCAGTCAGTTACCCTGGAAACAGGGCAGTCAGTTATCCTGGAAACAGGGCAGTCAGCAATCCTGGAAGCAGGGCGGTCAGTTACCCCGGAAATAGGGAGGTCAGTTATCCTGGAAACGGGGCGTTCAGTTACCCCGGAAACAGGGAGATCAGTTACCCTGGAAACAGGGCAGTCAGTTATCCTGGAAACAGGGCAGTCAGTTATCCTGGAAACAGGGCAGTCAGTTACCCCGGAAATAGGGAGGTCAGTTATCCTGGAAACAGGGCGGTCAGTTACCCCGGAAACAGGGCAGTCAGTTATCCCGGAAAAAGGGTGAGCAGTTACCCTGGAAACTGGGCAGTCAGTTACCCTGGAAACAGGGCGGTCAGTTTCCCCGGAAACAGGGCAGTCAGTTACCCTGGAAACAGGGCAGTCAGTTCCCCGGAAACTGGGCAGTCAGTTACCCTGGAAACTGGGCATTCAGATATCCCAGAAAAAGTGCAGTCAGTTATCCCGGAAAAATGGTGATCAGTTACCCTGGAAACAGGGCAGTCAGTTACCCTGGAAACAGGGTGATCAGTTACCCTGGAAACAGAGCAGTCAGTTACCCTGGAAACAGGGCAGTCAGTTATCCCGGAAACAGGGTGATCAGTTACCCTGGAAACTGGGCAGTCAGTTACCCTGGAAACAGGGCAGTCAGTTACCCTGGAAACTGGGCAGTCAGTTACCCTGGAAACAGGGCAGTCAGTTATCCCGGAAACAGGGTGATCAGTTACCCTGGAAAATGAGCAGTCAGTTACCCTGGAAACAGGGCAGTCAGTTTCCCCGGAAACAGGGCAGTCAGTTACCCTGGAAACAGGGTGACCAGTTACCCTGGAAACAGGGCAGTCAGTTACCCTGGAAACAGGGCAGTCAGTTATCCCGGAAACAGGGTGATCAGTTACCCTGGAAACTGGGCAGTCAGTTACCCTGGAAACAGGGCAGTCAGTTTCCCCGGAAACTGGGCAGTCAGTTATCCTGGAAACAGGGTGATCATTTACCCTGGAAACTGGGCAGTCAGTTAACCTGGAAACAGGGCAGTCAGTTATCCTGGAAACAGGGCAGTCAGTAATCCTGGAAACAGGGCGGTCAGTTACCCCGGAAATAGGGCGGTCAGTTACCCTGGAAACTGGGTGTTCAGTTACCCTGGAAACAGGGAGATCAGTTACACTGGAAACAGGGCAGTCAGTTACCCTGGAAACAGGGCAGTCAGTTAACCTGGAAACAGGGCAGTCAGTTATCCTGGAAACAGGGCAGTCAGTTATCCTGGAAACAGGGCGGTCAGTTACCCCGGAAACAGGGAGATCAGTTACCCCGGATACAGGGCAGTCAGCACCCTGGAAACAGGGCAGTCAGTTATCCTGGAAAAAGGGTGGTCAGTGACCCTGGAAACAGGGTGGTCAGTTACCCCGGAAACAGGGTGATCAGTTAGCCTGGAAACAGGGCAGTCAGTTACCCCGGAAGCAGGGCAGTCAGTTTCCCCGGAAACAGGGCAGTCAGTTACCCTGGAAACAGGGTGACCAGTTACCCTGGAAACAGGGCAGTCAGTTACCCTGGAAACAGGGCAGTCAGTTATCCCGGAAACAGGGTGATCAGTTACCCTGGAAACTGGGCAGTCAGTTACCCTGGAAACAGGGCAGTCAGTTTCCCCGGAAACTGGGCAGTCAGTTATCCTGGAAACAGGGTGATCATTTACCCTGGAAACTGGGCAGTCAGTTAACCTGGAAACAGGGCAGTCAGTTATCCTGGAAACAGGGCAGTCAGTAATCCTGGAAACAGGGCGGTCAGTTACCCCGGAAATAGGGCGGTCAGTTATCCTGGAAACTGGGTGTTCAGTTACCCTGGAAACAGGGAGATCAGTTACACTGGAAACAGGGCAGTCAGTTACCCTGGAAACAGGGCAGTCAGTTAACCTGGAAACAGGGCAGTCAGTTATCCTGGAAACAGGGCAGTCAGTTATCCTGGAAACAGGGCGGTCAGTTACCCCGGAAACAGGGAGATCAGTTACCCCGGATACAGGGCAGTCAGTCACCCTGGAAACAGGGCAGTCAGTTATCCTGGAAACAGGGTGGTCAGTGACCCTGGAAACAGGGTGGTCAGTTACCCCGGAAACAGGGTGATCAGTTAGCCTGGAAACAGGGCAGTCAGTTACCCCGGAAACAGGGCAGTCAGATAGCCTTGAAACAGGGCAGTCAGTTATCCCGGAAACAGGGCAGTCAGTTATCCTGGAAACAGGGAGATCAGTTACCCTGGAAACAGGGCAGTCAGTTACCCCGGAAACAGGGCAGTCAGTTACCCTGGAAACAGGGCAGTCAGTTATCCCGGAAACAGGGCAGTCAGTTATCCCGGAAACAGGGCAGTCAGTTACCCTGGAAACTGGGCGGTCAGTTACCCCGGAAACAGGGCAGTCAGTTACCCCGGAAACAGGATGATCAGTTGTCCTGGAAACAGGGCAGTCAGTTAGCCTGGAAACAGGGCAGTCAGTTACCCTGTAAACAGGGCAGTCAGATACCCTGGAAACAGGGCAGTCAGTTATCCCGGAAACAGGGTGATCAGTTACCCTGGAAACAGGTCAGTCAGTTATCCCGGAAACAGGGACATCAGTTACCCTGGAAACAGGGCAGTCAGTTACCCCGGAAACAGGGCAGTCAGTTACCCTGGAAACAGGGCGGTCAGTTATCCCGGAAACAGGGCAGTCAGTTATCCCGGAAACAGGGTGATCAGTTACCCTGGAAACAGGTCAGTCAGTTATCCCGGAAAAAGGGTGATCAGATAACCTGGAAACTGGGCAGTCAGTTACCCTGGAAACTGGGCAGTCAGTTACCCCGGAAGCAGGGCAGTCAGTTACCCTGGAAACAGGGCAGTCAGTTATCCCAGAAAAAGGGTGAGCAGTTACCCTGGAAACTGGGCAGTCAGTTACCCTGGAAACAGGGCAGTCAGTTTCCCCGGAAACAGGGCAGTCAGTTACCCTGGAAACAGGGCAGTCAGTTCCCCGGAAACTGGGCAGTCAGTTACCCTGGAAACTGGGCATTCAGATATCCCGGAAAAAGTGCAGTCAGTTATCCCGGAAAAAGGGTGATCAGTTACCCTGGAAACAGGGCAGTCAGTTACCCTGGAAACAGGGTGATCAGTTACCCTGGAAACAGAGCAGTCAGTTACCCTGGAAACAGGGCAGTCAGTTATCCCGGAAACAGGGTGATCAGTTACCCTGGAAACTGGGCAGTCAGTTACCCTGGAAACAGGGCAGTCAGTTACCCTGGAAACTGGGCAGTCAGTTACCCTGGAAACAGGGCAGTCAGTTTCCCCGGAAACAGGGCAGTCAGTTACCCTGGAAACAGGGTGACCAGTTACCCTGGAAACAGGGCAGTCAGTTACCCTGGAAACAGGGCAGTCAGTTATCCCGGAAACAGGGTGATCAGTTACCCTGGAAACTGGGCAGTCAGTTACCCTGGAAACAGGGCAGTCAGTTTCCCCGGAAACTGGGCAGTCAGTTATCCTGGAAACAGGGTGATCATTTACCCTGGAAACTGGGCAGTCAGTTAACCTGGAAACAGGGCAGTCAGTTATCCTGGAAACAGGGCAGTCAGTAATCCTGGAAACAGGGCGGTCAGTTACCCCGGAAATAGGGCGGTCAGTTATCCTGGAAACTGGGTGTTCAGTTACCCTGGAAACAGGGAGATCAGTTACACTGGAAACAGGGCAGTCAGTTATCCTGGAAACAGGGCAGTCAGTTAACCTGGAAACAGGGCAGTCAGTTATCCTGGAAACAGGGCAGTCAGTTATCCTGGAAACAGGGCGGTCAGTTACCCCGGAAACAGGGAGATCAGTTACCCCGGATACAGGGCAGTCAGTCACCCTGGAAACAGGGCAGTCAGTTATCCTGGAAACAGGGTGGTCAGTGACCCTGGAAACAGGGTGGTCAGTTACCCCGGAAACAGGGTGATCAGTTAGCCTTGAAACAGGGCAGTCAGTTACCCCGGAAGCAGGGCAGTCAGTTTCCCCGGAAACAGGGCAGTCAGTTACCCTGGAAACAGGGTGACCAGTTACCCTGGAAACAGGGCAGTCAGTTACCCTGGAAACAGGGCAGTCAGTTATCCCGGAAACAGGGTGATCAGTTACCCTGGAAACTGGGCAGTCAGTTACCCTGGAAACAGGGCAGTCAGTTTCCACGGAAACTGGGCAGTCAGTTATCCTGGAAACAGGGTGATCATTTACCCTGGAAACTGGGCAGTCAGTTAACCTGGAAACAGGGCAGTCAGTTATCCTGGAAACAGGGCAGTCAGTAATCCTGGAAACAGGGCGGTCAGTTACCCCGGAAACAGGGAGATCAGTTACCCTGGAAACAGGGCGGTCAGTTACCCCGGAAATAGGGCGGTCAGTTATCCTGGAAACTGGGTGTTCAGTTACCCTGGAAACAGGGAGATCAGTTACACTGGAAACAGGGCAGTCAGTTACCCTGGAAACAGGGCAGTCAGTTAACCTGGAAACAGGGCAGTCAGTTATCCTGGAAACAGGGCAGTCAGTTATCCTGGAAACAGGGTTACCCCGGAAACAGGGAGATCAGTTACCCCGGATACAGGGCAGTCAGTCACCCTGGAAACAGGGCAGTCAGTTATCCTGGAAACAGGGTGGTCAGTGACCCTGGAAACAGGGTGGTCAGTTACCCCGGAAACAGGGTGATCAGTTAGCCTGGAAACAGGGCAGTCAGTTACCCCGGAAACAGGGCAGTCAGATACCCTTGAAACAGGGAGATCAGTTACCCTGGAAACAGGGCAGTCAGTTACCCCGGTAACAGGGCAGTCAGTTACCCTGGAAACAGGGCAGTCAGTTATCCCGGAAACAGGGCAGTCAGTTATCCCGGAAACAGGGCAGTCAGTTACCCTGGAAACTGGGCGGTCAGTTACCCCGGAAACAGGGCAGTCAGTTACCCCGGAAACAGGATGATCAGTTATCCTGGAAACAGGGCAGTCAGTTAGCCTGGAAACAGGGCAGTCAGTTACCCTGGAAACAGGGCAGTCAGATACCCTGGAAACAGGGCAGTCAGTTATCCCGGAAAAAGGGCAGTCAGTTATCCCGGAAACAGGGACATCAGTTACCCTGGAAACAGGGCAGTCAGTTACCCCGGAAACAGGGCAGTCAGTTACCCTGGAAACAGGGCGGTCAGTTATCCCGGAAACAGGGCAGTCAGTTATCCCGGAAACAGGGTGATCAGTTACCCTGGAAACAGGTCAGTCAGTTATCCCGGAAAAAGGGTGATCAGTTAACCTGGAAACTGGGCAGTCAGTTACCCTGGAAACTGGGCAGTCAGTTACCCCGGAAGCAGGGCAGTCAGTTACCCTGGAAACAGGGCAGACAGTTATCCCAGAAAAAGGGTGAGCAGTTACCCCGGAAGCAGGGCAGTCAGTTACCCTGGAAACAGGGCAGTCAGTTATCCCAGAAAAAGGGTGAGCAGTTACCCTGGAAACTGGGCAGTCAGTTACCCTGGAAACAGGGCAGTCAGTTCCCCGGAAACTGGGCAGTCAGTTACCCTGGAAACTGGGCATTCAGATATCCCGGAAAAAGTGCAGTCAGTTATCCCGGAAAAAGGGTGATCAGTTACCCTGGAAACAGGGCAGTCAGTTACCCTGGAAACAGGGTGATCAGTTACCCTGGAAACAGAGCAGTCAGTTACCCTGGAAACAGGGCAGTCAGTTATCCCGGAAACAGGGTGATCAGTTACCCTGGAAACTGGGCAGTCAGTTACCCTGGAAACAGGGCAGTCAGTTACCCTGGAAACTGGGCAGTCAGTTACCCTGGAAACAGGGCAGTCAGTTATCCCGGAAACAGGGTGATCAGTTACCCTGGAAAATGAGCAGTCAGTTACCCTGGAAACAGGGCAGTCAGTTTCCCCGGAAACAGGGCAGTCAGTTACCCTGGAAACAGGGTGACCAGTTACCCTGGGAACAGGGCAGTCAGTTACCCTGGAAACAGGGCAGTCAGTTATCCCGGAAACAGGGTGATCAGTTACCCTGGAAACTGGGCAGTCAGTTACCCTGGAAACAGGGCAGTCAGTTTCCCCGGAAACTGGGCAGTCAGTTATCCTGGAAACAGGGTGATCATTTACCCTGGAAACTGGGCAGTCAGTTAACCTGGAAACAGGGCAGTCAGTTATCCTGGAAACAGGGCAGTCAGTAATCCTGGAAACAGGGCAGTCAGTTACCCCGGAAATAGGGCGGTCAGTTATCCTGGAAACTGGGTGTTCAGTTACCCTGGAAACAGGGAGATCAGTTACACTGGAAACAGGGCAGTCAGTTACCCTGGAAACAGGGCAGTCAGTTAACCTGGAAACAGGGCAGTCAGTTATCCTGGAAACAGGGCAGTCAGTTATCCTGGAAACAGGGCGGTCAGTTACCCCGGAAACAGGGAGATCAGTTACCCCGGATACAGGGCAGTCAGTCACCCTGGAAACAGGGCAGTCAGTTATCCTGGAAACAGGGTGGTCAGTGACCCTGGGAACAGGGTGGTCAGTTACCCCGGAAACAGGGTGATCAGTTAGCCTGGAAACAGGGCAGTCAGTTACCCCGGAAACAGGGCAGTCAGATACCCTTGAAACAGGGCAGTCAGTTATCCCGGAAACAGGGCAGTCAGTTATCCTGGAAACAGGGCAGTCAGTTACCCTGGAAACAGGGCAGTTAGTTATCCCGGAAACAGGACAGTCAGTTATCCCGGAAACAGGGCAGTCAGTTACCCTGGAAACTGGGCGGTCAGTTACCCCAGAAACAGGGCAGTCAGTTACCCCGGAAACAGGATGATCAGTTATCCTGGAAACAGGGCAGTCAGTTAGCCTGGAAACAGGGCAGTCAGTTACCCTGGAAACAGGGCAGTCAGATACCCTGGAAACAGGGCAGTCAGTTATCCCGGAAAAAGGGCAGTCAGTTATCCCGGAAACAGGGACATCAGTTACCCTGGAAACAGGGCAGTCAGTTACCACGGAAACAGGGCAGTCAGTTACCCTGGAAACAGGGCGGTCAGTTATCCCGGAAACAGGGCAGTCAGTTATCCCGGAAACAGGGTGATCAGTTACCCTGGAAACAGGTCAGTCAGTTATCCCGGAAAAAGGGTGATCAGTTAACCTGGAAACTGGGCAGTCAGTTACCCTGGAAACAGGGCAGTCAGTTACCCCGGAAGCAGGGCAGTCAGTTACCCTGGAAACAGGGCAGTCAGTTGCCCTGGAAACAGGGCAGTCAGTCACCCTGGAAACAGGGCAGTCAGTTACCCCGGAAGCAGGGCAGGCAGTTGCCCTGGAAACAGGGCAGTCAGTTACCCCGGAATCTGGGCAGTCAGTTGCCCTGGAAACAGGACAGTCTGTCACCCTGGAAACAGGGCAGTCAGTTACCCCGGAAACTGGGCAGTCAGTTACCCTGGAAACAGGGCATTCAGTTATCCCGGAAACAGTGCAGTCAGTTATCCCGGAAAAAGGGTGATCAGTTACCCTGGAAACTGGGCAGTCAGTTACCCTGGAAACAGGGCGGTCAGTTACCCTGGAAACAGGGCATTCAGTTATCCTGGAAACAGGGCAGTCAGTTACCCCGGAAACAGGGCAGTCAGATACCATGGAAACAGGGCAGTCAGTTATCCCGGAAACAGGGCATTCAGTTATCCCGGAAACAGGGAGATCAGTTACCCTGGAAACAGGGCAGTCAGTTACCCCGGAAACAGGGCAGTCAGTTACCCTTGAAACAGGGCAGTCAGTTATCCCGGAAAAAGGGCAGTCAGTTATCCCGGAAACAGGGTGATCAGTTACCCTGGAAACTGGGCAGTCAGTTATCCCGGAAAAAGGGTGATCAGTTAACCTGGAAACTGGACAGTCAGTTACCCTGGAAACAGGGCAGTCAGTTACCCCGGAAGCAGGGCAGTCAGTTACCCTGGAAACAGGGCAGTTAGTTGCCCTGGAAACAGGGCAGTCAGTCACCCTGGAAACAGGGCAGTCAGTTACCCCGGAAGCAGGGCAGTCAGTTACCCTGGAAACTGGGCAGTCATTTACCCTGGAAACAGTGCTGTGAGTTACCCTGGAAACAGGGCAGTCAGTTATCCTGGAAACAGGGTGATCAGTTACCCTGCAAACTGGGCAGTCAGTTACCCTGGAAACAGGGCAGTCAGTTATCCTGGAAACAGGGCAGTCAGTAATCCTGGAAGCAGGGCGGACAGTTACCCCGGAAATAGGGCGGCCAGTTATCCTGGAAACAGGGCGGTCAGTTACCCCGGAAACAGGGAGATCAGTTACCCGGGAAACAGGGCAGTCAGTTACCCTGGAAACAGGGCAGTCAGTTATCCTGGAAACAGGGCAGTCAGTTATCCTGGAAACAGGGCAGTCAGTCACCCCGGAAATAGGGTGAGCAGTTACCCTGGAAACAGGGCGGTCAGTTACCCCGGAAACAGGGAGATCAGTTACCCGGGAAACAGGGCAGTCAGTTACCCTGGAAATAGGGCAGTCAGTTATCCTGGAAACAGGGCAGTTAGTTGCCCTGGAAACAGGGCAGTCAGTCACCCTGGAAACAGGGCAGTCAGTTACCCCGGAAGCAGGGCAGTCAGTTACCCTGGAAACTGGGCAGTCAGTTACCCAGGAAACTGGGCAGTCAGTTGCCCTGGAAACAGGGCAGTCTGTCACCCTGGAAACTGGGCAGTCAGTTACCCCGGAAACTGGGCAGTCAGTTACCCTGGAAACAGGGCATTCAGTTATCACGGAAAAAGTGCAGTCAGTTATCCCGGAAACAGGGTGATCAGTTACCCTGGAAACTGGGCAGTCAGTTACCCTGGAAACAGGGCGGTGAGTTACCCTGGAAACAGGGCAGTCAGTTATCCTAGAAACAGGGTGATCAGTTACCCTGGAAACTGGGCAGTCAGTTACCCTGGAATCAGGGCAGTCAGTTACCCTGGAAACAGGGCAGTCAGTTATCCTGGAAACAGGGCAGTCAGTAATCCTGGAAGCAGGGCGGACAGTTACCCCGGAAATAGGGCGGTCAGTTATCCTGGAAACAGTGCGGTCAGTTACCCCGGAAACAGGTAGATCAGTTACCCGGGAAACAGGGCAGTCAGTTACCCCGGAAGCAGGGCAGTCAGTTACCCTGGAAACAGGGCAGTTAGTTGCCCTGGAAACAGGGCAGTCAGTCACCCTGGAAACAGGGCAGTCAGTTACCCCGGAAGCAGGGCAGTCAGTTACCCTGGAAACAGGGCAGTCAGTTACCCCGGAAACTGGGCAGTCAGTTGCCCTGGAAACAGGGCAGTCTGTCACCCTGGAAACAGGGCAGTCAGTTACCCCGGAAACTGGGCAGTCAGTTACCCTGGAAACAGGGAATTTAGTTATCCCGGAAACAGTGCAGTCAGTTATCCCGGAAACAGGGTGATCAGTTACCCTGGAAACTGGGCAGTCAGTTACCCTGGAAACAGTGCTGTGAGTTACCCTGGAAACAGGGCAGTCAGTTATCCTGGAAACAGGGTGATCAGTTACCCTGCAAACTGGGCAGTGAGTTACCCTGGAAACAGGGCAGTCAGTTATCCTGGAAACAGGGCAGTCAGTAATCCTGGAAGCAGGGCGGACAGTTACCCCGGAAATAGGGCGGCCAGTTATCCTGGAAACAGGGCGGTCAGTTACCCCGGAAACAGGGAGATCAGTTACCCGGGAAACAGGGCAGTCAGTTACCCTGGAAACAGGGCAGTCAGTTATCCTGGAAACAGGGCAGTCAGTTATCCTGGAAACAGGGCAGTCAGTCACCCCGGAAATAGGGTGAGCAGTTACCCTGGAAACAGGGCGGTCAGTTACTCCGGAAACAGGGAGATCAGTTACCCGGGAAACAGGGCAGTCAGTTACCCTGGAAACAGGGCAGTCAGTTATCCTGGAAACAGGGCAGTCAGTTATCCTGGAAACAGGGCAGTCAGTCACCCCGGAAATAGGGTGAGCAGTTACCCTGGAAACTGGGCAGTCAGTTACCCTGGAAACAGGGCAGTCAGTTTCCCCGGAAACAGGGCAGTCAGTTACCCTGGAAACAGGGCAGTCAGTTATCCTGGAAACAGGGTGGTCAGTGACCCTGGAAACAGGGTGGTCAGTTACCCCGGAAACAGGGTGATCAGTTAGCCTGGAAACAGGGCAGTCAGTTACCCCGGAAGCAGGGCAGTCAGTTTCCCCGGAAACAGGGCAGTCAGTTACCCTGGAAACAGGGTGACCAGTTACCCTGGAAACAGGGCAGTCAGTTACCCTGGAAACAGGGCAGTCAGTTATCCCGGAAACAGGGTGATCAGTTACCCTGGAAACTGGGCAGTCAGTTACCCTGGAAACAGGGCAGTCAGTTTCCCCGGAAACTGGGCAGTCAGTTATCCTGGAAACAGGGTGATCATTTACCCTGGAAACTGGGCAGTCAGTTAACCTGGAAACAGGGCAGTCAGTTATCCTGGAAACAGGGCAGTCAGTAATCCTGGAAACAGGGCGGTCAGTTACCCCGGAAATAGGGCGGTCAGTTATCCTGGAAACTGGGTGTTCAGTTATCCTGGAAACAGGGAGATCAGTTACCCTGGAAACAGGGCAGTCAGTTACCCTGGAAACAGGGCAGTCAGTTAACCTGGAAACAGGGCAGTCAGTTATCCTGGAAACAGGGCAGTCAGTTATCCTGGAAACAGGGCGGTCAGTTACCCCGGAAACAGGGAGATCAGTTACCCCGGATACAGGGCAGTCAGTCACCCTGGAAACAGGGCAGTCAGTTATCCTGGAAACAGGGTGGTCAGTGACCCTGGAAACAGGGTGGTCAGTTACCCCGGAAACAGGGTGATCAGTTAGCCTGGAAACAGGGCAGTCAGTTACCCCGGAAACAGGGCAGTCAGATACCCTTGAAACAGGGCAGTCAGTTATCCCGGAAACAGGGCAGTCAGTTATCCTGGAAACAGGGAGATCAGTTACCCTGGAAACAGGGCAGTCAGTTACCCCGGAAACAGGGCAGTCAGTTACCCTGGAAACAGGGCAGTCAGTTATCCCGGAAACAGGACAGTCAGTTATCCCGGAAACAGGGCAGTCAGTTACCCTGGAAACTGGGCGGTCAGTTACCCCGGAAACAGGGCAGTCAGTTACCCCGGAAACAGGATGATCAGTTATCCTGGAAACAGGGCAGTCAGTTAGCCTGGAAACAGGGCAGTCAGTTACCCTGGAAACAGGGCAGTCAGATACCCTGGAAACAGGGCAGTCAGTTATCCCGGAAAAAGGGCAGTCAGTTATCCCGGAAACAGGGACATCAGTTACCCTGGAAACAGGGCAGTCAGTTACCCCGGAAACAGGGCAGTCAGTTACCCTGGAAACAGGGCGGTCAGTTATCCCGGAAACAGGGCAGTCAGTTATCCCGGAAACAGGGTGATCAGTTACCCTGGAAACAGGTCAGTCAGTTATCCCGGAAAAAGGGTGATCAGTTAACCTGGAAACTGGGCAGTCAGTTACCCTGGAAACAGGGCAGTCAGTTACCCCGGAAGCAGGGCAGTCAGTTACCCTGGAAACAGGGCAGTCAGTTGCCCTGGAAACAGGGCAGTCAGTCACCCTGGAAACAGGGCAGTCAGTTACCCCGGAAGCAGGGCAGGCAGTTGCCCTGGAAACAGGGCAGTCAGTTACCCCGGAATCTGGGCAGTCAGTTGCCCTGGAAACAGGACAGTCTGTCACCCTGGAAACAGGGCAGTCAGTTACCCCGGAAACTGGGCAGTCAGTTACCCTGGAAACAGGGCATTCAGTTATCCCGGAAACAGTGCAGTCAGTTATCCCGGAAAAAGGGTGATCAGTTACCCTGGAAACTGGGCAGTCAGTTACCCTGGAAACAGGGCGGTCAGTTACCCTGGAAACAGGGCATTCAGTTATCCTGGAAACAGGGCAGTCAGTTACCCCGGAAACAGGGCAGTCAGATACCATGGAAACAGGGCAGTCAGTTATCCCGGAAACAGGGCAGTCAGTTATCCCGGAAACAGGGAGATCAGTTACCCTGGAAACAGGGCAGTCAGTTACCCCGGAAACAGGGCAGTCAGTTACCCTTGAAACAGGGCAGTCAGTTATCCCGGAAAAAGGGCAGTCAGTTATCCCGGAAACAGGGTGATCAGTTACCCTGGAAACTGGGCAGTCAGTTATCCCGGAAAAAGGGTGATCAGTTAACCTGGAAACTGGACAGTCAGTTACCCTGGAAACAGGGCAGTCAGTTACCCCGGAAGCAGGGCAGTCAGTTACCCTGGAAACAGGGCAGTTAGTTGCCCTGGAAACAGGGCAGTCAGTCACCCTGGAAACAGGGCAGTCAGTTACCCCGGAAGCAGGGCAGTCAGTTACCCTGGAAACAGGGCAGTCAGTTACCCAGGAAACTGGGCAGTCAGTTGCCCTGGAAACAGGGCAGTCTGTCACCCTGGAAACTGGGCAGTCAGTTACCCCGGAAACTGGGCAGTCAGTTACCCTGGAAACAGGGCATTCAGTTATCCCGGAAAAAGTGCAGTCAGTTATCCCGGAAACAGGGTGATCAGTTACCCTGGAAACTGGGCAGTCAGTTACCCTGGAAACAGGGCGGTGAGTTACCCTGGAAACAGGGCAGTCAGTTATCCTAGAAACAGGGTGATCAGTTACCCTGGAAACTGGGCAGTCAGTTACCCTGGAATCAGGGCAGTCAGTTACCCTGGAAACAGGGCAGTCAGTTATCCTGGAAACAGGGCAGTCAGTAATCCTGGAAGCAGGGCGGACAGTTACCCCGGAAATAGGGCGGTCAGTTATCCTGGAAACAGTGCGGTCAGTTACCCCGGAAACAGGTAGATCAGTTACCCGGGAAACAGGGCAGTCAGTTACCCCGGAAGCAGGGCAGTCAGTTACCCTGGAAACAGGGCAGTTAGTTGCCCTGGAAACAGGGCAGTCAGTCACCCTGGAAACAGGGCAGTCAGTTACCCCGGAAGCAGGGCAGTCAGTTACCCTGGAAACAGGGCAGTCAGTTACCCCGGAAACTGGGCAGTCAGTTGCCCTGGAAACAGGGCAGTCTGTCACCCTGGAAACAGGGCAGTCAGTTACCCCGGAAACTGGGCAGTCAGTTACCCCGGAAACAGGGAATTTAGTTATCCCGGAAACAGTGCAGTCAGTTATCCCGGAAACAGGGTGATCAGTTACCCTGGAAACTGGGCAGTTAGTTGCCCTGGAAACAGGGCAGTCAGTCACCCTGGAAACAGGGCAGTCAGTTACCCCGGAAGCAGGGCCGTCAGTTACCCTGGAAACAGGGCAGTCAGTTACCCCGGAAACTGGGCAGTCAGTTGCCCTGGAAACAGGGCAGTCTGTCACCCTGGAAACAGGGCAGTCAGTTACCCCGGAAACTGGGCAGTCAGTTACCCTGGAAACAGGGAATTTAGTTATCCCGGAAACAGTGCAGTCAGTTATCCCGGAAACAGGGTGATCAGTTACCCTGGAAACTGGGCAGTCAGTTACCCTGGAAACAGTGCTGTGAGTTACCCTGGAAACAGGGCAGTCAGTTATCCTGGAAACAGGGTGATCAGTTACCCTGCAAACTGGGCAGTCAGTTACCCTGGAAACAGGGCAGTCAGTTACCCTGGAAACAGGGCAGTCAGTTATCCTGGAAACAGGGCAGTCAGTAATCCTGGAAGCAGGGCGGACAGTTACCCCGGAAATAGGGCGGCCGGTTATCCTGGAAACAGGGCGGTCAGTTACCCCGGAAACAGGGAGATCAGTTACCCGGGAAACAGGGCAGTCAGTTACCCTGGAAACAGGGCAGTCAGTTATCCTGGAAACAAGGCAGTCAGTTATCCTGGAAACAGGGCAGTCAGTCACCCCGGAAATAGGGTGAGCAGTTACCCTGGAAACTGGGCAGTCAGTTACCCTGGAAACAGGGCAGTCAGTTTCCCCGGAAACAGGGCAGTCAGTTACCCTGGAAACAGGGCAGTCAGTTCCCCGGAAACTGGGCAGTCAGTTGCCCTGGAAACAGGGCATTCAGTTATCCCGGAAAAAGTGCAGTCTGTTATCCCGGAAAAAGGGTGATCAGTTACCCTGGAAACAGGGCAGTTAGTTTCCCCGGAAACAGGGCAGTCAGTTACCCTGGAAACAGGGCAGTCAGTTACCCCGGAAACTGGGCAGTCAGTTATCCTGGAAACAGTGTGATCAGTTACCCTGGAAACTGGGCAGTCAGTTACCCTGGAAACAGTGCAGTCAGTTATCCTGGAAACAGGGCAGTCAGTAATCCTGGAAACAGGGCGGTCAGTTACCCCGGAAATAGGGCGGTCAGTTATACTGGAAACAGAGCCGTCAGTTACCCCGGAAACAGGGAGATCAGTTACACTGGAAACAGGGCAGTCAGTTACCCTGGAAACAGGGCAGTCAGTTAACCTGGAAACAGGGCAGACAGTTATCCTGGAAACAGGGCGGTCAGTTACCCCGGAAATAGGGAGGTCAGTTATCCTGGAAACAGGGCGGTCAGTTATCCCGGAAACAGGGCAGTCAGTTATCCTGGAAACAGGGCAGCCAGTTACCCCGGAAACAGAGTGATCAGTTATCCTGGAAACAGGGCGATCAGTTACCCCGGAAACAGGGCAGTCAGTTAGCCTGGAAACAGGGCAGTCAGTTATCCCGGAAACAGGGAGATCATTTACCCTGGAAACATTGCAGTCAGTTACCCTGGAAACAGGGCAGTCAGTTATCCAGGAAACAGGGCAGTCAGTTATACTGGAAACAGGGCAGTCAGTTACCCCGGAAACAGGGAGATCAGTTACCCTGGAAACAGGGCAGTCAGTTACCCTGGAAACAGGGCAGTCAGTTAACCTGGAAACAGGGCAGTCAGTTACCCCGGAAATAGGGAGGTCAGTTATCCTGGAAACAGGGCGGTCAGTTATCCCGGAAACAGGGCTGTCAGTCACCCTGGAAACAGGGCAGTCAGTTACCCTGGAAACTGGGCAGTCAGTTACCCTGGAAACAGGGCGGTGAGTTACCCTGGAAACAGGGCAGTCATTTATCCTGGAAACAGGGTGATCAGTTATCCTGGAAACAGGGCAGTCAGTAATCCTGGAAGCAGGGCGGACAGTTACCCCGGAAATTGGGCGGTCAGTTATCCTGGAAACAGGGCGGTCAGTTACCCCGGAAACAGGGAGATCAGTTACCCGGGAAACAGGGCAGTCAGTTACCCCGGAAACAGGGCAGTCAGTTACCCTGGAAACAGGGCAGTCAGTTACCCCGGAAACTGGGCAGTCAGTTATCCTGGAAACAGGGTGATCAGTTACCCTGGAAACTGGGCAGTCAGTTACCCTGGAAACAGTGCAGTCAGTTATCCTGGAAACAGGGCAGTCAGTAATCCTGGAAACAGGGCGGTCAGTTACCCCGGAAATAGGGCGGTCAGTTATACTGGAAACAGAGCCGTCAGTTACCCCGGAAACAGGGAGATCAGTTACACTGGAAACAGGGCAGTCAGTTACCCTGGAAACAGGGCAGTCAGTTAACCTGGAAACAGGGCAGACAGTTATCCTGGAAACAGGGCGGTCAGTTACCCCGGAAATAGGGAGGTCAGTTATCCTGGAAACAGGGCGGTCAGTTATCCCGGAAACAGGGCAGTCAGTTATCCTGGAAACAGGGCAGCCAGTTATCCTGGAAACAGGGTGGTCAGTGACCCTGGAAACAGGGTGGTCAGTTACCCCGGAAACAGAGTGATCAGTTATCCTGGAAACAGGGCGATCAGTTACCCCGGAAACAGGGCAGTCAGTTAGCCTGGAAACAGGGCAGTCAGTTATCCCGGAAACAGGGAGATCATTTACCCTGGAAACATTGCAGTCAGTTACCCTGGAAACAGGGCAGTCAGTTATCCAGGAAACAGGGCAGTCAGTTATACTGGAAACAGGGCAGTCAGTTACCCCGGAAACAGGGAGATCAGTTACCCTGGAAACAGGGCAGTCAGTTACCCTGGAAACAGGGCAGTCAGTTAACCTGGAAACAGGGCAGTCAGTTACCCCGGAAATAGGGAGGTCAGTTATCCTGGAAACAGGGCGGTCAGTTATCCCGGAAACAGGGCTGTCAGTCACCCTGGAAACAGGGCAGTCAGTTACCCTGGAAACTGGGCAGTCAGTTACCCTGGAAACAGGGCGGTGAGTTACCCTGGAAACAGGGCAGTCATTTATCCTGGAAACAGGGTGATCAGTTATCCTGGAAACAGGGCAGTCAGTAATCCTGGAAGCAGGGCGGACAATTACCCCGGAAATAGGGCGGTCAGTAATCCTGGAAACAGGGCGGTCAGTTACCCCGGAAACAGGGAGATCAGTTACCCGGGAAACAGGGCAGTCAGTTACCCTGGAAACAGGGAAGTCATTTATCCTGGAAACAGGGCAGTCATTTATCCTGGAAACAGGGTGATCAGTTACCCTGGAAACTGGGCAGTCAGTTACCCTGGAAACAGGGTGATCAGTTATCCTGGAAACAGGGCAGTCAGTAATCCTGGAAGCAGGGCGGACAGTTACCCCGGAAATAGGGCGGTCAGTTATCCTGGAAACAGGGCGGTCAGTTACCCCGGAAACAGGGAGATCAGTTACCCGGGAAACAGGGCAGTCAGATACCCTGGAAACAGGGAAGTCAGTTATCCTGGAAATAGGGAGGTCAGTTATCCTGGAAACAGGGCGGTCAGTGACCCCGGAAACAGGGCAGTCAGTTATCCCGGAAAAAGGGTGAGCAGTTAACCTGGAAACTGGGCAGTCAGTTACCCTGGAAACAGGGCAGTCAGTTTCCCCGGAAACAGGGCAGTCAGTTACCCTGGAAACAGGGCAGTCAGTTCCCCGGAAACTGGGCAGTCAGTTACCCTGGAAACAGGGCATTCAGTTATCCCGGAAAAAGTGCAGTCAGTTATCCCGGAAAAAGGGTGATCAGTTACCCTGGAAACAGGGCAGTTAGTTTCCCCGGAAACAGGGCAGTCAGTTAGCCTGGAAACTGGGCAGTCAGTTACCCCGGAAACTGGGCAGTCTGTTATCCTGGAAACAGGGTGATCAGTTACCCTGGAAACTGGGCATTCAGTTACCCTGGAAACAGTGCAGTCAGTTATCCTGGAAACAGGGCAGTCAGTAATCCTGGAAGCAGGGCGGTCAGTTACCCCGGAAATAGGGCGGTCAGTTATACTGGAAACAGGGCAGTCAGTTACCCCGGAAACAGGGAGATCAGTTACCCTGGAAAGAGGGCAGTCAGTTACCCTGGAAACAGGGCAGTCAGTTAACCTGGAAACAGGGCAGTCAGTTATCCTGGAAACAGGGCGGTCAGTTACCCCGGAAATAGGGAGGTCAGTTATCCTGGAAACAGGGCGGTCAGTTATCCCGGAAACAGGGCAGTCAGTTACCCTGGAAACAGGGCAGTCAGTTATCCTGGAAACAGGGTGGTCAGTGACCCTGGAAACAGGGTGGTCAGTTACCCCGGAAACAGAGTGATCAGTTATCCTGGAAACAGGGCGATCAGTTACCCCAGAAACAGGGCAGTCAGTTAGCCTGGAAACAGGGCAGTCAGTTACCCCGGAAACAGGGCAGTCAGTTACAGTGGAAACAGGGCAGTCAGCTATCCCGGAAATAGGGCAGTCAGTTATCCCGGAAACAGGGAGATCATTTATCCTGGAAACATGGCAGTCAGTTACCCTGGAAACAGGGCAGTCAGTTATCCAGGTAACAGGGCAGTCAGTTATCCCGGAAACAGGGTGATCAGTTACCCTGGAAACTGGGCAGTCAGTTACCCTGGAAACAGGGCAGTCAGTTACCCCGGAAACAGGGCAGTCAGTTACCCTGGAAACAGGGCAGCCAGTTATCCTGGAAACAGGGTGGTCAGTGACACTGGAAACAGGGTGGTCAGTTACCCCGGAAACAGAGTGATCAGTTATCCTGGAAACAGGGCGATCAGTTACCCCGGAAACAGGGCAGTCAGTTAGCCTGGAAACAGGGCAGTCAGTTACTCCTGAAACAGGGCAGTCAGTTACCCTGGAAACAGGGCAGTCAGTTATCCCGGAAACAGGGAGATCATTTACCCTGGAAACATGGCAGTCAGTTACCCTGGAAACAGGGCAGTCAGTTATCCAGGAAACAGGGCAGTCAGTTATACTGGAAACTGGGCAGTCAGTTACCCCGGAAACAGGGAGATCAGTTACCCTGGAAACAGGGCAGTCAGTTACCCTGGAAACAGGGCAGTCAGTTAACCTGGAAACAGGGCAGTCAGTTATCCTGGAAACACGGCGGTCAGTTACCCCGGAAATAGGGAGGTCAGTTATCCTGGAAACAGGGCGGTCAGCTATCCCGGAAACAGGGCTGTCAGTCACCCTGGAAACAGGGCAGTCAGTTACCCTGGAAACTGGGCAGTCAGTTACCCTGGAAACAGGGCGGTGAGTTACCCTGGAAACAGGTTGATCAGTTATCCTGGAAACAGGGCAGTCATTTATCCTGGAAACAGGGTGATCAGTTACCCTGGAAACTGGGCAGTCAGTTACCCTGGAAACAGGGCAGTCAGTTACCCTGGAAACAGGTTGATCAGTTATCCTGGAAACAGGGCAGTCAGTAATCCTGGAAGCAGGGCAGACAGTTACCCCGGAAATAGGGCGGTCAGTTATCCTGGAAACAGGACGGTCAGTTACCCCGGAAACAGGGAGATCAGTTACCCGGGAAACAGGGCAGTCAGTTACCCTGGAAACAGGGAAGTCAGTTATCCTGGAAACAGGGCAGTCAGTTATCCTGGAAACAGGGCAGTCAGTTACCCTGGAAATAGGGAGGTCAGTAATCCTGGAAACAAGGCGGTCAGTTACCCCGGAAACAGGGCAGTCAGTTATCCCAGAAAAAGGGTGAGCAGTTACCCTGGAAACTGGGCAGTCAGTTACCCTGGAAACAGGGCAGTCAGTTTCCCTGGAAACAGGGCAGTCAGTTACCCTGGAAACAGGGCAGTCAGTTCCCCGGAAACTGGGCAGTCAGTTACCCTGGAAACAGGGCATTCAGTTATCCCGGAAAAAGTGCAGTCAGTTATCCCGGAAAAAGAGTGATCAGTTACCCTGGAAACAGGGCAGTTAGTTTCCCCGGAAACAGGGCAGTCAGTTAGCCTGGAAACTGGGCAGTCAGTTACCCCGGAAACTGGGCAGTCAGTTATCCTGGAAACAGGGTGATCAGTTACCCTGGAAACTGGGCATTCAGTTACCCTGGAAACAGTGCAGTCAGTTATCCTGGAAACAGGGCAGTCAGTAATCCTGGAAACAGGGCGGTCAGTTACCCCGGAAATAGGGAGGTCAGTTATACTGGAAACAGGGCAGTCAGTTACCCCGGAAATAGGGAGATCAGTTACCCTGGAAAGAGGGCAGTCAGTTACCCTGGAAACAGGGCAGTCAGTTAACCTGGAAACAGGGCAGTCAGTTATCCTGGAAACAGGGCGGTCAGTTACCCCGGAAATAGGGAGGTCAGTTATCCTGGAAACAGGGCGGTCAGTTATCCCGGAAACAGGGCAGTCAGTTACCCTGGAAACAGGGCAGTCAGTTATCCTGGAAACAGGGTGGTCAGTGACCCTGGAAACAGGGTGGTCAGTTACCCCGGAAACAGAGTGATCAGTTATCCTGGAAACAGGGCGATCAGTTACCCCGGAAACAGGGCAGTCAGTTAGCCTGGAAACAGGGCAGTCTGTTACCCCGGAAACAGGGCAGTCAGTTACAGTGGAAACAGGGCAGTCAGTTATCCCGGAGACAGGGCAGTCAGTTATCCCGGAAACAGGGTGATCATTTACCCTGGAAACATGGCAGTCAGTTACCCTGGAAACAGGGCAGTCAGTTATCCAGGTAACAGGGCAGTCAGTTATCCCGGAAACAGGGTGATCAGTTACCCTGGAAACTGGGCAGTCAGTTACCCTGGAAACAGGGCAGTCAGTTACCCTGGAAACAGGGTGATCAGTTATCCTGGAAACAGGGCAGTCAGTAATCCTGGAAGCAGGGCGGACAGTTACCCCGGAAATAGGGCGGACAGTTATCCTGGAAACAGGGCGGTCAGTTACCCCGGAAACAGGGAGATCAGTTACCCGGGAAACAGGGCAGTCAGTTGCCCTGGAAACAGGGAAGTCAGTTATCCAGGAAACAGGGCAGTCAGTTATCCCGGAAACAGGGTGATCAGTTACCCTGGAAACTGGGCAGTCAGTTATCCTGGAAACAGGGCAGTCAGTTACCCCGGAAACAGGGCTGTCAGTTACCCTGGAAACAGGGCAGTCAGTTATCCCGGAAACAGGGTGATCAGTTACCCTGGAAACAGGGCATTCAGTTATCCCGGAAAAAGGGTGATCAGCTACCCTGGAAACTGGGCAGTCAGTTACCCTGGAAACAGGGCAGTCAGTTACCCCGGGAGCAGGGCAGTCAGTTACCCCGGAAGCAGGGTGATCAGTTATCCTGGAATCAGGGCGGTCAGTTACCCCGGAAACAGGGCAGTCAGTTACCCCGGAAACAGGGTGATCAGTTATCCTGGAAACAGGGCAGTCAGTTAGCCTGGAAACAGGGCAGTCAGTTATCCCGGAAACAGGGCAGACAGATACCCTGGAAACAGGGCAGTCAGTTACCCTGGAAACAGGGCATTCAGTTATCCCGGAAACAGTGCAGTCAGTTATCCCGGTAAAAGGGTGATCAGTTGCCCTGGAAACTGGTCAGTCAGTTACCCTGGAAACAGGGCGGTCAGTTACCCTGGAAACAGGGCAGTCAGTTATCCTGTAAACAGGGCAGTCAGTTACCCCGGAAACAGGGCAGTCAGATACCATGGAAACAGGGCAGTCAGTTATCCCGGAAACAGGGCAGTCAGTTATCCCGGAAACAGGGAGATCAGTTACCCTGGAAACAGGGCAGTCAGTTACCCCGGAAACAGGGCAGTCAGTTACCCTGGAAACAGGGCAGTCAGTTATCCCGGAAACAGGGCGGTCAGTTATCCCGGAAAAAGGCAGTCAGTTATCCCGGAAACAAGGTGATCAGTTACCCTGGAAACTGGGCAGTCAGTTACCCTGGAAACAGGGAATTCAGTTACCCCAGAAACAGGGCTGTCAGTTGCCCTGGAAACAGGGCAGTCAGTTATCCCGGAAACAGGGTGATCAGTTACCCTGGAAACAGGGCAGTCAGTTATCCCGGAAAAAGGGTGATCAGTTAACCTGGGAACTGGGCAGTCAGTTACCCTGGCAACAGGGTAGTCAGTTACCCCGGAAGCAGGGCAGTCAGTTACCCTGGAAACAGGGCAGTCAGTAACCCTGGAAACAGGGCAGTCAGTTATTCCGGAAGCAGGGTGATCAGTTATCCTGGAATCAGGGCGGTCAGTTACCCCAGAAATAGGGTGATCAGTTATCCTGGAAACAGGGCGGTCAGTTACCCCGGAAACAGGGCAGTCAGTTACCCCGGAAACAGGGTGATCAGTTATCCTGGAAACAGGGCAGTCAGTTAGCCTGGAAACAGGGCAGTCAGTTATTCCGGAAACAGGGAGATCAGTTACTCTGGAAACAGGGCAGTCAGTTACCCCGGAAACAGGGCAGTCAGTTACCCTGGAAACAGGGCATTCAGTTATCCCGGAAACAGGGCAGTCAGTTATCCCGGAAACAGGGCAGTCAGTTAACCTGGAAACAGGGCGGTCAGTTGTCCAGGAAACAGGGCAGTCAGTTATCCTGGAAACTGAGCAGTCAGTTAACCTGGAAACAGGGCAGTCAGTTAACCTGGAAACAGGGCAGTCAGATACCCTGGAAACAGGGCAGTCAGTTATCCCGGAAACAGGGCAGTCAGTTATCCCGGAAACAGGGAGATCAGTTACCCTGGAAACAGGGCAGTCAGTTACCCCGGAAACAGGGCAGTCAGTTACCCTGGAAACAGGGCAGTCAGATATCCCGGAAACAGGGCAGTCAGTTATCCCGGAAAAAGGGCAGTCAGTTATCCCGGAAACAAGGTGATCAGTTACCCTGGAAACTGGCCAGTCAGTTACCCTGGAAACAGGGCATTCAGTTACCCCGGAAACAGGGCAGTCAGTTATCCCGGAAACAGGGTGATCAGTTACCCTGGAAACAGGGCAGTCAGTGACCCTGGAAACTGGGCAGTCAGTTAATCTGGAAACAGGGCAGTCAGTTACCCCGGAAACAGGGCAGTCAGTTATCCTGGAAACTGGGCAGTCAGTTACCCTGGAAACAGGGCAGTCAGTTATCCCGGAAACAGGGTGATCAGTTACCCTGGAAACAGGGGAGTCAGTAATACCGGAAACAGGGCAGTCAGTTACCCTGGAAACAGGGCAGTCAGTTACCCCGGAAGCAGGGCAGTCAGTTACCCTGGAAACAGGGCAGTCAGTTACGCCAGAAACTGGGCAGTCAGTTACCCTGGAAACAGGGCAGTCAGACACCCTGGAAACAGGTTAGTCAGTTACCCCGGAAACAGGATGATCAGTTACCCCGGAAACATGGCAGTCAGTTCCCCTGGAAACAGGGCAGTCAGTTACCCTGGAAACAGGGCAGTCAGTTATCCCGGAAACAGGGCAGTCAGTTATCAGGGAAACAGGGCGGTCAGTTGCCCCGGAAACAGGGCAGTCAGTTACCCCGGAAACAGGGTGATCAGTTATCCTGGAAACAGGGCAGTCAGTTCGCCTGGAAACAGGGGAGTCAGTTACCCCGGAAGCAGGGCAGTCAGTTGCCCCGGAAACAGGGCAGTCAGTTATCCCGGAAATAGGGCAGTCAGTTATCCCGGAAACAGGGTGATCAGTTAGCCTGGCAACAGGGCAGTCAGTTACCCCGGAAACAGGGCAGTCAGTTACCCTGGAAACAGGGCAGACAGTTATCCCGGAAACAGGGCAGTCAGTTATCCCGGAAACTGGGTGATCAGTTACCCTGGAAACTGGGCAGTCAGTTCATCTGGAAACAGGGCAGTCAGTTACCCCGGAAACAGGGCAGTCAGTTATCCTGGAAACTGGGCAGTCAGTTACCACGGAAACAGGGCAGTCAGTTATCCCGGAAACAGGGTGATCAGTTACCCTGGAAACAGGGGAGTCAGTAATCCCGGAAACAGGGCAGTCAGTTATCCAGGAAAAAGGGTGATCAGTTACCCTGGAAACTGGGCAGTCAGTTACCCTGGAAACAGGGCAGTCAGTTATCCCGGAAACAGGGCAGTGAGTTATCCCTGAAGCAGGGTGATCAGTTACCCGGGAAACAGGGCAGTCAGTTACCCCGGAAACAGGGCAGTCAGTTACCCTGGAAACAGGGCAGACAGTTATCCCGGAAACAGGGCAGTCAGTTATCCCGGAAACAGGGTGTTCAGTTACCCTGGAAACTGGGCAGTCAGTTAATCTGGAAACAGGTCAGTCAGTTACCCTGGAAACAGGGCAGTCAGTTTTCCCGGAAACAGGGTGATCAGTTAACCTGGAAACAGGGCGGTCAGTTACCCCGGAAACAGGGCAGTCAGTTACCCTGGAAACAGGGCGGTCCGTAACCCTGGAAACAGATTAGTCAGTTATCCCGGAAACAGGGTGATCAGTTACCCTGGAAACAGGGCAGTCAGTTACCCTGGAAACAGGGCAGTCAGTTACCCCGGAAACAGGGTGATCGGTTATCCTGGAAACAGGGCAGTCAGATACCCCGGAAACAGGGTGATCAGTTATCCTGGCAACAGGGCAGTCAGTTACCCTGGAAACAGGGCAGTCAGTTATCCCGGAAATAGGGTGATCAGTTATCCTGGCAACAGGGCAGTCAGATACCCTGGAAACAGGGCAGTCAGTTACCCCGGAAACAGTGTGATCAGTTATCCTGGAAACAGGGCAGTCAGTTAGCCTGGAAACAGGGCAGTCAGTTACCCCGGAAGCAGGGCAGTCAGTTACCCTGGAAACAGGGCAGTCAGTTATCCCGGAAACAGGGCAGTCAGTTATCCCGGAAACAGGGTGATCAGTTACCCTGGAAACAGGGCAGTCAATTACCCCGGAAACAGGGCAGTCAGTTACCCTGGAAACAGGGCAGTCAGTAACCCTGGAAACAGGGCAGTCAGTTATTCCGGAAGCAGGGTGATCAGTTATCCTTGAATCAGGGCGATCAGTTACCCCAGAAATAGGGTGATCAGTTATCCTGGAAACAGGGCGGTCAGTTACCCCGGAAACAGGGCAGTCAGTTACCCCGGAAACAGGGTGATCAGTTATCCTGGAAACAGGGCAGTCAGTTAGCCTGGAAACAGGGCAGTCAGTTATTCCGGAAACAGGGAGATCAGTTACTCTGGAAACAGGGCAGTCAGTTACCCCGGAAACAGGGCAGTCAGTTACCCTGGAAACAGGGCATTCAGTTATCCCGGAAACAGGGCAGTCAGTTATCCCGGAAACAGGGCAGTCAGTTAACCTGGAAACAGGGCGGTCAGTTGTCCAGGAAACAGGGCAGTCAGTTATCCTGGAAACTGAGCAGTCAGTTAACCTGGAAACAGGGCAGTCAGTTAACCTGGAAACAGGGCAGTCAGATACCCTGGAAACAGGGCAGTCAGTTATCCCGGAAACAGGGCAGTCAGTTATCCCGGAAACAGGGAGATCAGTTACCCTGGAAACAGGGCAGTCAATTACCCCGGAAACAGGGCAGTCAGTTACCCTGGAAACAGGGCAGTCAGATATCCCGGAAACAGGGCAGTCAGTTATCCCGGAAAAAGGGCAGTCAGTTATCCCGGAAACAAGGTGATCAGTTACCCTGGAAACTGGCCAGTCAGTTACCCTGGAAACAGGGCATTCAGTTACCCCGGAAACAGGGCAGTCAGTTATCCCGGAAACAGGGTGATCAGTTACCCTGGAAACAGGGCAGTCAGTGACCCTGGAAACTGGGCAGTCAGTTAATCTGGAAACAGGGCAGTCAGTTACCCCGGAAACAGGGCAGTCAGTTATCCTGGAAACTGGGCAGTCAGTTACCCTGGAAACAGGGCAGTCAGTTATCCCGGAAACAGGGTGATCAGTTACCCTGGAAACAGGGGAGTCAGTAATACCGGAAACAGGGCAGTCAGTTACCCTGGAAACAGGGCAGTCAGTTACCCCGGAAGCAGGGCAGTCAGTTACCCTGGAAACAGGGCAGTCAGTTAGGCCAGAAACTGGGCAGTCAGTTACCCTGGAAACAGGGCAGTCAGACACCCTGGAAACAGGGCAGTCAGTTACCCCGGAAACAGGATGATCAGTTACCCCGGAAACATGGCAGTCAGTTCCCCTGGAAACAGGGCAGTCAGTTACCCTGGAAACAGGGCAGTCAGTTATCCCGGAAACAGGGCAGTCAGTTATCAGGGAAACAGGGCGGTCAGTTACCCCGGAAACAGGGCAGTCAGTTACCCCGGAAACAGGGTGATCAGTTATCCTGGAAACAGGGCAGTCAGTTCGCCTGGAAACAGGGCAGTCAGTTACCCCGGAAGCAGGGCAGTCAGTTGCCCCGGAAACAGGGCAGTCAGTTATCCCGGAAACAGGGCAGTCAGTTATCCCGGAAACAGGGTGATCAGTTAGCCTGGCAACAGGGCAGTCAGTTACCCCGGAAACAGGGCAGTCAGTTACCCTGGAAACAGGGCAGACAGTTATCCCGGAAACAGGGCAGTCAGTTATCCCGGAAACTGGGTGATCAGTTACCCTGGAAACTGGGCAGTCAGTTCATCTGGAAACAGGGCAGTCAGTTACCCCGGAAACAGGGCAGTCAGTTATCCTGGAAACTGGGCAGTCAGTTACCACGGAAACAGGGCAGTCAGTTATCCCGGAAACAGGGTGATCAGTTACCCTGGAAACAGGGGAGTCAGTAATCCCGGAAACAGGGCAGTCAGTTATCCAGGAAAAAGGGTGATCAGTTACCCTGGAAACTGGGCAGTCAGTTACCCTGGAAACAGGGCAGTCAGTTACCCCGGAAACAGGGCAGTGAGTTATCCCTGAAACAGGGTGATCAGTTACCCGGGAAACAGGGCAGTCAGTTACCCCGGAAACAGGGCAGTCAGTTACCCTGGAAACAGGGCAGACAGTTATCCCGGAAACAGGGCAGTCAGTTATCCCGGAAACAGGGTGATCAGTTACCCTGGAAACTGGGCAGTCAGTTAATCTGGAAACAGGGCAGTCAGTTACCCTGGAAACAGGGCAGTCAGTTTTCCCGGAAACAGGGTGATCAGTTAACCTGGAAACAGGGCGGTCAGTTACCCCGGAAACAGGGCAGTCAGTTACCCTGGAAACAGGGCGGTCCGTAACCTTGGAAACAGATTAGTCAGTTATCCCGGAAACAGGGTGATCAGTTACCCTGGAAACAGGGCAGTCAGTTACCCTGGAAACAGGGCAGTCAGTTACCCCGGAAACAGGGTGATCGGTTATCCTGGAAACAGGGCAGTCAGATACCCCGGAAACAGGGTGATCAGTTATCCTGGCAACAGGGCAGTCAGTTACCCTGGAAACAGGGCAGTCAGTTATCCCGGAAATAGGGTGATCAGTTATCCTGGCAACAGGGCAGTCAGATACCCTGGAAACAGGGCAGTCAGTTACCCCGGAAACAGTGTGATCAGTTATCCTGGAAACAGGGCAGTCAGTTCGCCTGGAAACAGGGCTGTCAGTTATCCTGGAAACAGGGCGGTCAGTTACCCCGGAAACAGGGCTGTCAGTTATCCTGGAAACAGGGCGGTCAGTAACCCTGGAAAAAGATTAGTCAGTTATCCCGGAAACAGGGTGATCAGTTACCCTGGAAACAGGGCAGTCAGTTACCCTGGAAACAGGCCAGTCAGATACCCCGGAAACAGGGTGATCAGTTATCCTGGAAACAGGGCAGTCAGTTAGCCTGGAAACAGGGCAGTCAGTTACCCCGGAAACAGGGTGATCAGTTATCCTGGCAACAGGGCAGTCAGTTACCCTGGAAAAAGGGTGATCAGTTATCCTGGAAACAGGGCAGTCAGCTAGCCTGGAAACAGGGCAGTCAGTTACCCCGGAAGCAGGGCGATCAGTTACCCTGGAAACAGGGCAGTCAATTACCCCGGAAACAGGGCAGTCAGTTACCCTGGAAACAGGGCAGTCAGTTACCCCGGAAACAGGGCAGTCAGTTACCCTAGAAACAGGGCAGACAGTTATCCCGGAAACAGGGCAGTCAGTTACCCCAGAAACTGGGTGATCAGTTACCCTGGAAACAGGGCAGTCAGTTACCCCGGAAACAGGGCAGTCAGTTACCCTGTAAAAAGGGCAGACAGTTATCCCGGAAACAGGGCAGTCAGTTATCCCGGAAACAGGGTGATCAGTTACCCTGGAAACTGGGCAGTCTGTTAATCTGGAAACAGGGAAGTCAGTTACCCCGGAAACAGGGCAGTCAGTTACCCTGGAAACTGGGCAGTCAGTTACCCTGGAAACAGGGCAGTCAGTTATCCCGGAAACAGGGTAATCAGTTACCCCGGAAACAGGGCAGTCAGTAATCCCGGAAACAGGGCAGTCAGTTATCCCGGAAAAAGGGTGATCAGTTACCCTGGAAACTGGGCAGTCAGTTACCCTGGAAACAGGGCAGTCAGTTACCCCGGAAGCAGGGCAGTCAGTTACCCTGGAAACAGGGCAGTTAGTTACGCCAGAAACTGGGCAGTCAGTTACCCTGGAAACAGGGCAGTCAGACACCCTGGAAACAGGGCAGTCAGTTACCCTGGAAACAGGGCAGTCAGTTATCCCGGAAACAGGGCAGTCAGTTATCCTGGAAACAGGGCAGTCAGTTACCCTGGAAACAGGGCGGTCCGTAACCCTGGAAACAGATTAGTCAGTTATCCCGGAAACAGGGTGATCAGTTACCCTGGAAACAGGGCAGTCAGTTACCCTGGGAACAGGGCAGTCAGTTACCCCGGAAACAGGGTGATCGGTTATCCTGGAAACAGGGCAGTCAGATACCCCGGAAACAGGGTGATCAGTTATCCTGGCAACAGGGCAGTCAGTTACCCTGGAAACAGGGCAGTCAGTTACCCCGGAAACAGTGTGATCAGTTATCCTGGAAACAGGGCAGTCAGTTAGCCTGGAAACAGGGCAGTCAGTTACCCCGGAAGCAGGGCAGTCAGTTAGCCTGGAAACAGGGCAGTCAGTTACCCCGGAAGCAGGGCAGTCAGTTACCCCGGAAACAGGGTGATCGGTTATCCTGGAAACAGGGCAGTCAGTTATCCCGGAAATAGGGTGATCAGTTATCCTGGCAACAGGGCAGTCAGATACCCTGGAAACAGGGCAGTCAGTTACCCCGGAAACAGTGTGATCAGTTATCCTGGAAACAGGGCAGTCAGTTAGCCTGGAAACAGGGCAGTCAGTTACCCCGGAAGCAGGGCAGTCAGTTACCCTGGAAACAGGGCAGTCAGTTATCCCGGAAACAGGGCAGTCAGTTATCCCGGAAACAGGGTGATCAGTTACCCTGGAAACAGGGCAGTCAATTACCCCGGAAACAGGGCAGTCAGTTACCCTGGAAACAGGGCAGACAGTTATCCCGGAAAAAGGGCAGTCAGTTATCCCGGAAACTGGGTGATCAGTTACCCTGGAAACTGGGCAGTCAGTTCATCTGGAAACAGGGCAGTCAGTTACCCCGGAAACAGGGCAGTCAGTTACCCTGGAAACTGGGCAGTCAGTTACCACGGAAAAAGGGCAGTCAGTTATCCCGGAAACAGGGTGATCAGTTACCCTGGAAACAGGGGAGTCAGTAATCCCGGAAACAGGGCAGGCAGTTATCCAGGAAAAAGGGTGATCAGTTACCCTGGAAACTGGGCAGACAGTTACCCTGGAAACAGGGCAGTCAGTTATCCCGGAAACAGGGCAGTCAGTAATCCCTGAAACAGGGTGATCAGTTACCCTGGAAACAGAGCAGTCAGTTACCCCGGAAACAGGGCAGTCAGTTATCCCGGAAACAGGGTGATCAGTTACCCTGGAAACTGGGCAGTCAGTTAATCTGGAAACAGGGCAGTCAGTTATCCCAGAAACAGGGTGATCAGTTACCCTGGAAACTGGGCAGTCAGTTAATCTGGAAACAGGGCAGTCAGTTACCCCGGAAACAGGGCAGTCAGTTACCCTGGAAACTGGGCAGTCAGTTACCCTGGAAACAGGGCAGTCAGTTATCCCGGAAACAGGGTGATCAGTTATCCTGGAAACAGGGCGGTCAGTTACCCCGGAAACAGGGCAGTCAGTTACCCTGGAAACAGGGCGGTCAGTAACCCTGGAAAAAGATTAGTCAGTTATCCCGGAAACAGGGTGATCAGTTACCCTGGAAACAGGGCAGTCAGTTACCCTGGAAACAGGCCAGTCAGATACCCCGGAAACAGGGTGATCAGTTATCCTGGAAACAGGGCAGTCAGTTAGCCTGAAAACAGGGCAGTCAGTTACCCCGGAAACAGGGTGATCAGTTATCCTGGCAACAGGGCAGTCAGTTACCCTGGAAACAGGGTGATCAGTTATCCTGGAAACAGGGCAGTCAGCTAGCCTGGAAACAGGGCAGTCAGTTACCCCGGAAGCAGGGCAGTCAGTTACCCTGGAAACAGGGCAGTCAGTTATCCCGGAAACAGGGCAGTCAGTTATCCCGGAAACAGGGTGTTCAGTTACCCTGGAAACAGGGCAGTCAGTTACCCCGGAAACAGGGCAGTCAGTTACCCTAGAAACAGGGCAGACAGTTATCCCGGAAACAGGGCAGTCAGTTACCCCAGAAACTGGGTGATCAGTTACCCTGGAAACAGGGCAGTCAGTTACCCCGGAAACAGGGCAGTCAGTTACCCTGTAAAAAGGGCAGACAGTTATCCCGGAAACAGGGCAGTCAGTTATCCCGGAAACAGGGTGATCAGTTACCCTGGAAACTGGGCAGTCTGTTAATCTGGAAACAGGGCAGTCAGTTACCCCGGAAACAGGGCAGTCAGTTACCCTGGAAACTGGGCAGTCAGTTACCCTGGAAACAGGGCAGTCAGTTATCCCGGAAACAGGGTAATCAGTTACCCTGGAAACAGGGGAGTCAGTAATCCCGGAAACAGGGCAGTCAGTTATCCCGGAAAAAGGGTGATCAGTTACCCTGGAAACTGGGCAGTCAGTTACCCTGGAAACAGGGCAGTCAGTTACCCCGGAAGCAGGGCAGTCAGTTACCCTGGAAACAGGGCAGTTAGTTACGCCAGAAACTGGGCAGTCAGTTACCCTGGAAACAGGGCAGTCAGACACCCTGGAAACAGGTTAGTCATTTACCCCGGAAACAGGGTGATCAGTTACCCCGGAAACAGGGCAGTCAGTTCCCCTGGAAACAGGGCAGTCAGTTACCCTGGAAACAGGGCAGTCAGTTATCCCGGAAACAGGGCAGTCAGTTATCACGGAAACAGGGCGGTCAGTTACCCCGGAAACAGGGTGATCAGTTATCCTGGAAACATGGCAGTCAGTTCGCCTGGAAACAGGGCAGTCAGTTACCCCGGAAGCAGGGCAGTCAGTTACCCCGGAAACAGGGCAGTCAGTTATCCCGGAAACAGGGCAGTCAGTTATCCCGGAAACAGGGTGATCAGTTACCCTGGCAACAGGGCAGTCAGTTACCCCGGAAACAGGGCAGTCAGTTACCCTGGAAACAGGGCAGACAGTTATCCCGGAAACAGGGCAGTCAGTTATCCCGGAAACTGGATGATCAGTTACCCTGGAAACTGGGCAGTCAGTTCATCTGGAAACAGGGCAGTCAGTTACCCCGGAAACAGGGCAGTCAGTTACCCTGGAAACTGGGCAGTCAGTTACCACGGAAACAGGGCAGTCAGTTATCCCGGAAACAGGGTGATCAGTTACCCTGGAAACAGGGGAGTCAGTAATCCCGGAAACAGGGCAGTCAGTTATCCAGGAAAAAGGGTGATCAGTTACCCTGGAAACTGGGCAGTCAGTTACCCTGGAAACAGGGCAGTCAGTTATCCCGGAAACAGGGCAGTCAGTTATCCCTGAAACAGGGTGATCAGTTACCCGGGAAACAGGGCAGTCAGTTACCCCGGAAACAGGGCAGTCAGTTACCCTGGAAACAGGGCAGACAGTTATCCCGGAAACAGGGCAGTCAGTTATCCCGGAAACAGGGTGATCAGTTACCCTGGAAACTGGGCAGTCAGTTAATCTGGAAACAGGGCAGTCAGTTACCCCGGAAACAGGGCAGTCAGTTACCCTGGAAACTGGGCAGTCAGTTACCCTGGAAACAGGGCAGTCAGTTATCCTGGAAACAGGGCAGTCAGTTACCCCGGAAACAGGGCTGTCAGTTACCCTGGAAACAGGGCAGTCAGTTATCCCGGAAACAGGGTGATCAGTTACCCTGGAAACAGGGCATTCAGTTATCCCGGAAAAAGGGTGATCAGCTACCCTGGAAACTGGGCAGTCAGTTACCCTGGAAACAGGGCAGTCAGTTACCCCGGGAGCAGGGCAGTCAGTTACCCCGGAAGCAGGGTGATCAGTTATCCTGGAATCAGGGCGGTCAGTTACCCCGGAAACAGGGCAGTCAGTTACCCCGGAAACAGGGTGATCAGTTATCCTGGAAACAGGGCAGTCAGTTAGCCTGGAAACAGGGCAGTCAGTTATCCCGGAAACAGGGCAGACAGATACCCTGGAAACAGGGCAGTCAGTTACCCTGGAAACATGGCATTCAGTTATCCCGGAAACAGTGCAGTCAGTTATCCCGGAAAAAGGGTGATCAGTTGCCCTGGAAACTGGTCAGTCAGTTACCCTGGAAACAGGGCGGTCAGTTACCCTGGAAACAGGGCAGTCAGTTATCCTGTAAACAGGGCAGTCAGTTACCCCGGAAACAGGGCAGTCAGATACCATGGAAACAGGGCAGTCAGTTATCCCGGAAACAGGGCAGTCAGTTATCCCGGAAACAGGGAGATCAGTTACCCTGGAAACAGGGCAGTCAGTTACCCCGGAAACAGGGCAGTCAGTTACCCTGGAAACAGGGCAGTCAGTTATCCCGGAAACAGGGCGGTCAGTTATCCCGGAAAAAGGGCAGTCAGTTATCCCGGAAACAGGGTGATCAGTTACCCTGGAAACTGGGCAGTCAGTTACCCTGGAAACAGGGAATTCAGTTACCCCAGAAACAGGGCTGTCAGTTGCCCTGGAAACAGGGCAGTCAGTTATCCCGGAAACAGGGTGATCAGTTACCCTGGAAACAGGGCAGTCAGTTATCCCGGAAAAAGGGTGATCAGTTAACCTGGGAACTGGGCAGTCAGTTACCCTGGCAACAGGGTAGTCAGTTACCCCGGAAGCAGGGCAGTCAGTTACCCTGGAAACAGGGCAGTCAGTACCCCTGGAAACAGGGCAGTCAGTTATTCCGGAAGCAGGGTGATCAGTTATCCTGGAATCAGGGCGGTCAGTTACCCCAGAAATAGGGTGATCAGTTATCCTGGAAACAGGGCGGTCAGTTACCCCGGAAACAGGGCAGTCAGTTACCCCGGAAACAGGGTGATCAGTTATCCTGGAAACAGGGCAGTCAGTTAGCCTGGAAACAGGGCAGTCAGTTATTCCGGAAACAGGGAGATCAGTTACTCTGGAAACAGGGCAGTCAGTTACCCCGGAAACAGGGCAGTCAGTTACCCTGGAAACAGGGCATTCAGTTATCCCGGAAACAGGGCAGTCAGTTATCCCGGAAACAGGGCAGTCAGTTAACCTGGAAACAGGGCGGTCAGTTGTCCAGGAAACAGGGCAGTCAGTTATCCTGGAAACTGAGCAGTCAGTTAACCTGGAAACAGGGCAGTCAGTTAACCTGGAAACAGGGCAGTCAGATACCCTGGAAACAGGGCAGTCAGTAATCCCGGAAACAGGGCAGTCAGTTATCCCGGAAACAGGGAGATCAGTTACCCTGGAAACAGGGCAGTCAGTTACCCCGGAAACAGGGCAGTCAGTTACCCTGGAAACAGGGCAGTCAGATATCCCGGAAACAGGGCAGTCAGTTATCCCGGAAAAAGGGCAGTCAGTTATCCCGGAAACAAGGTGATCAGTTACCCTGGAAACTGGCCAGTCAGTTACCCTGGAAACTGGGCAGTCAGTTACCCCGGAAACAGGGCAGTCAGTTATCCCGGAAACAGGGTGATCAGTTACCCTGGAAACAGGGCAATCAGTGACCCTGGAAACTGGGCAGTCAGTTAATCTGGAAACAGGGCAGTCAGTTACCCCGGAAACAGGGCAGTCAGTTACCCTGGAAACTGGGCAGTCAGTTACCCTGGAAACAGGGCAGTCAGTTATCCCGGAAACAGGGTAATCAGTTACCCTGGAAACAGGGGAGTCAGTAATCCCGGAAACAGGGCAGTCAGTTATCCCGGAAAAAGGGTGATCAGTTACCCTGGAAACTGGGCAGTCAGTTACCCTGGAAACAGGGCAGTCAGTTACCCCGGAAGCAGGGCAGTCAGTTACCCTGGAAACAGGGCAGTTAGTTACGCCAGAAACTGGGCAGTCAGTTACCCTGGAAACAGGGCAGTCAGACACCCTGGAAACAGGTTAGTCATTTACCCCGGAAACAGGGTGATCAGTTACCCCGGAAACAGGGCAGTCAGTTCCCCTGGAAACAGGGCAGTCAGTTACCCTGGAAACAGGGCAGTCAGTTATCCCGGAAACAGGGCAGTCAGTTATCACGGAAACAGGGCGGTCAGTTACCCCGGAAACAGGGTGATCAGTTATCCTGGAAACATGGCTGTCAGTTCGCCTGGAAACAGGGCAGTCAGTTACCCCGGAAGCAGGGCAGTCAGTTACCCCGGAAACAGGGCAGTCAGTTATCCCGGAAACAGGGCAGTCAGTTATCCCGGAAACAGGGTGATCAGTTACCCTGGCAACAGGGCAGTCAGTTACCCCGGAAACAGGGCAGTCAGTTACCCTGGAAACAGGGCAGACAGTTATCCCGGAAACAGGGCAGTCAGTTATCCCGGAAACTGGATGATCAGTTACCCTGGAAACTGGGCAGTCAGTTCATCTGGAAACAGGGCAGTCAGTTACCCCGGAAACAGGGCAGTCAGTTACCCTGGAAACTGGGCAGTCAGTTACCACGGAAACAGGGCAGTCAGTTATCCCGGAAACAGGGTGATCAGTTACCCTGGAAACAGGGGAGTCAGTAATCCCGGAAACAGGGCAGTCAGTTATCCAGGAAAAAGGGTGATCAGTTACCCTGGAAACTGGGCAGTCAGTTACCCTGGAAACAGGGCAGTCAGTTATCCCGGAAACAGGGCAGTCAGTTATCCCTGAAACAGGGTGATCAGTTACCCGGGAAACAGGGCAGTCAGTTACCCCGGAAACAGGGCAGTCAGTTACCCTGGAAACAGGGCAGACAGTTATCCCGGAAACAGGGCAGTCAGTTATCCCGGAAACAGGGTGATCAGTTACCCTGGAAACTGGGCAGTCAGTTAATCTGGAAACAGGGCAGTCAGTTACCCCGGAAACAGGGCAGTCAGTTACCCTGGAAACTGGGCAGTCAGTTACCCTGGAAACAGGGCAGTCAGTTATCCTGGAAACAGGGCAGTCAGTTACCCCGGAAACAGGGCTGTCAGTTACCCTGGAAACAGGGCAGTCAGTTATCCCGGAAACAGGGTGATCAGTTACCCTGGAAACAGGGCATTCAGTTATCCCGGAAAAAGGGTGATCAGCTACCCTGGAAACTGGGCAGTCAGTTACCCTGGAAACAGGGCAGTCAGTTACCCCGGGAGCAGGGCAGTCAGTTACCCCGGAAGCAGGGTGATCAGTTATCCTGGAATCAGGGCGGTCAGTTACCCCGGAAACAGGGCAGTCAGTTACCCCGGAAACAGGGTGATCAGTTATCCTGGAAACAGGGCAGTCAGTTAGCCTGGAAACAGGGCAGTCAGTTATCCCGGAAACAGGGCAGACAGATACCCTGGAAACAGGGCAGTCAGTTACCCTGGAAACATGGCATTCAGTTATCCCGGAAACAGTGCAGTCAGTTATCCCGGAAAAAGGGTGATCAGTTGCCCTGGAAACTGGTCAGTCAGTTACCCTGGAAACAGGGCGGTCAGTTACCCTGGAAACAGGGCAGTCAGTTATCCTGTAAACAGGGCAGTCAGTTACCCCGGAAACAGGGCAGTCAGATACCATGGAAACAGGGCAGTCAGTTATCCCGGAAACAGGGCAGTCAGTTATCCCGGAAACAGGGAGATCAGTTACCCTGGAAACAGGGCAGTCAGTTACCCCGGAAACAGGGCAGTCAGTTACCCTGGAAACAGGGCAGTCAGTTATCCCGGAAACAGGGCGGTCAGTTATCCCGGAAAAAGGGCAGTCAGTTATCCCGGAAACAGGGTGATCAGTTACCCTGGAAACTGGGCAGTCAGTTACCCTGGAAACAGGGAATTCAGTTACCCCAGAAACAGGGCTGTCAGTTGCCCTGGAAACAGGGCAGTCAGTTATCCCGGAAACAGGGTGATCAGTTACCCTGGAAACAGGGCAGTCAGTTATCCCGGAAAAAGGGTGATCAGTTAACCTGGGAACTGGGCAGTCAGTTACCCTGGCAACAGGGCAGTCAGTTACCCCGGAAGCAGGGCAGTCAGTTACCCTGGAAACAGGGCAGTCAGTAACCCTGGAAACAGGGCAGTCAGTTATTCCGGAAGCAGGGTGATCAGTTATCCTGGAATCAGGGCGGTCAGTTACCCCAGAAATAGGGTGATCAGTTATCCTGGAAACAGGGCGGTCAGTTACCCCGGAAACAGGGCAGTCAGTTACCCCGGAAACAGGGTGATCAGTTATCCTGGAAACAGGGCAGTCAGTTAGCCTGGAAACAGGGCAGTCAGTTATTCCGGAAACAGGGAGATCAGTTACTCTGGAAACAGGGCAGTCAGTTACCCCGGAAACAGGGCAGTCAGTTACCCTGGAAACAGGGCATTCAGTTATCCCGGAAACAGGGCAGTCAGTTATCCCGGAAACAGGGCAGTCAGTTAACCTGGAAACAGGGCGGTCAGTTGTCCAGGAAACAGGGCAGTCAGTTATCCTGGAAACTGAGCAGTCAGTTAACCTGGAAACAGGGCAGTCAGTTAACCTGGAAACAGGGCAGTCAGATACCCTGGAAACAGGGCAGTCAGTAATCCCGGAAACAGGGCAGTCAGTTATCCCGGAAACAGGGAGATCAGTTACCCTGGAAACAGGGCAGTCAGTTACCCCGGAAACAGGGCAGTCAGTTACCCTGGAAACAGGGCAGTCAGATATCCCGGAAACAGGGCAGTCAGTTATCCCGGAAAAAGGGCAGTCAGTTATCCCGGAAACAAGGTGATCAGTTACCCTGGAAACTGGCCAGTCAGTTACCCTGGAAACTGGGCAGTCAGTTACCCCGGAAACAGGGCAGTCAGTTATCCCGGAAACAGGGTGATCAGTTACCCTGGAAACAGGGCAATCAGTGACCCTGGAAACTGGGCAGTCAGTTAATCTGGAAACAGGGCAGTCAGTTACCCCGGAAACAGGGCAGTCAGTTATCCTGGAAACGGGGCAGTCAGTTACCCTGGAAACAGGGCAGTCAGTTATCCCGGAAACAGGGTGATCAGTTACCCTGGAAACAGGGGAGTCAGTAATACCGGAAACAGGGCAGTCAGTTATCCCGGAAAAACGGTGATCAGTTACCCTGGAAACAGGGCAGTCAGTTACCCTGGAAACAGGGCAGTCAGTTACCCCGGAAGCAGGGCAGTCAGTTACCCTGGAAACAGGGCAGTCAGTTACGCCAGAAACTGGGCAGTCAGTTACCCTGGAAACAGGGCAGTCAGACACCCTGGAAACAGGTTAGTCAGTTACCCCGGAAACAGGATGATCAGTTACCCCGGAAACATGGCAGTCAGTTCCCCTGGAAACAGGGCAGTCAGTTACCCTGGAAACAGGGCAGTCAGTTATCCCGGAAACAGGGCAGTCAGTTATCAGGGAAACAGGGCGGTCAGTTACCCCGGAAACAGGGCAGTCAGTTACCCCGGAAACAGGGTGATCAGTTATCCTGGAAACAGGGCAGTCAGTTAGCCTGGAAACAGGGCAGTCAGTTACCCCGGAAGCAGGGCAGTCAGTTGCCCCGGAAACAGGGCAGTCAGTTATCCCGGAAACAGGGCAGTCAGTTATCCCGGAAACAGGGTGATCAGTTAGCCTGGCAACAGGGCAGTCAGTTACCCCGGAAACAGGGCAGTCAGTTACCCTGGAAACAGGGCAGACAGTTATCCCGGAAACAGGGCAGTCAGTTATCCCGGAAACTGGGTGATCAGTTACCCTGGAAACTGGGCAGTCAGTTCATCTGGAAACAGGGCAGTCAGTTACCCCGGAAACAGGGCAGTCAGTTATCCTGGAAACTGGGCAGTCAGTTACCACGGAAACAGGGCAGTCAGTTATCCCGGAAACAGGGTGATCAGTTACCCGGGAAACAGGGGAGTCAGTTACCCCGGAAACAGGGCAGTCAGTTACCCTGGAAACAGGGCAGACAGTTATCCCGGAAACAGGGCAGTCAGTTATCCCGGAAACAGGGTGATCAGTTACCCTGGAAACTGGGCAGTCAGTTAATCTGGAAACAGGGCAGTCAGTTACCCTGGAAACAGGGCAGTCAGTTTTCCCGGAAACAGGGTGATCAGTTAACCTGGAAACAGGGCGGTCAGTTACCCCGGAAACAGGGCAGTCAGTTACCCTGGAAACAGGGCGGTCCGTAACCCTGGAAACAGATTAGTCAGTTATCCCGGAAACAGGGTGATCAGTTACCCTGGAAACAGGGCAGTCAGTTACCCTGGAAACAGGGCAGTCAGTTACCCCGGAAACAGGGTGATCGGTTATCCTGGAAACAGGGCAGTCAGATACCCCGGAAACAGGGTGATCAGTTATCCTGGCAACAGGGCAGTCAGTTACCCTGGAAACAGGGCAGTCAGTTATCCCGGAAATAGGGTGATCAGTTATCCTGGCAACAGGGCAGTCAGTTACCCTGGAAACAGGGCAGTCAGTTATCCCGGAAATAGGGTGATCAGTTATCCTGGCAACAGGGCAGTCAGATACCCTGGAAACAGGGCAGTCAGTTACCCCGGAAACAGTGTGATCAGTTATCCTGGAAACAGGGCAGTCAGTTAGCCTGGAAACAGGGCAGTCAGTTACCCCGGAAGCAGGGCAGTCAGTTACCCTGGAAACAGGGCAGTCAGTTATCCCGGAAACAGGGCAGTCAGTTATCCCGGAAACAGGGTGATCAGTTACCCTGGAAACAGGGCAGTCAATTACCCCGGAAACAGGGCAGTCAGTTACCCTAGAAACAGGGCAGACAGTTATCCCGGAAACAGGGCAGTCAGTTATCCCGGAAACTGGGTGATCAGTTACCCTGGAAACTGGGCAGTCAGTTCATCTGGAAACAGGGCAGTCAGTTACCCCGGAAACAGGGCAGTCAGTTACCCTGGAAACTGGGCTGTCAGTTACCACGGAAAAAGGGCAGTCAGTTATCCCGGAAACAGGGTGATCAGTTACCCTGGAAACAGGGGAGTCAGTAATCCCGGAAACAGGGCAGGCAGTTATCCAGGAAAAAGGGTGATCAGTTACCCTGGAAACTGGGCAGTCAGTTACCCTGGAAACAGGGCAGTCAGTTATCCCGGAAACAGGGCAGTCAGTAATCCCTGAAACAGGGTGATCAGTTACCCTGGAAACAGGGCAGTCAGTTACCCCGGAAACAGGGCAGACAGTTATCCCGGAAATAGGGCAGTCAGTTATCCCGGAAACAGGGTGATCAGTTACCCTGGAAACTGGGCAGTCAGTTAATCTGGAAACAGGGCAGTCAGTTATCCCGGAAACAGGGTGATCAGTTACCCTGGAAACTGGGCAGTCAGTTAATCTGGAAACAGGGCAGTCAGTTACCCCGGAAACAGGGCAGTCAGTTACCCTGGAAACTGGGCAGTCAGTTACCCTGGAAACAGGGCAGTCAGTTATCCCGGAAACAGGGTGATCAGTTATCCTGGAAACAGGGCGGTCAGTTACCCCGGAAACAGGGCAGTCAGTTATCCTGGAAACAGGGCGGTCAGTAACCCTGGAAAAAGATTAGTCAGTTATCCCGGAAACAGGGTGATCAGTTACCCTGGAAACAGGGGAGTCAGTAATCCCGGAAACAGGGTGATCAGTTATCCTGGAAACAGGGCGGTCAGTTACCCCGGAAACAGGGCAGTCAGTTATCCTGGAAACAGGGCGGTCAGTAACCCTGGAAAAAGATTAGTCAGTTATCCCGGAAACAGGGTGATCAGTTACCCTGGAAACAGGGCAGTCAGTTACCCTGGAAACAGGGCAGTCAGTTACCCCGGAAACAGGGTGATCGGTTATCCTGGAAACAGGGCAGTCAGATACCCCGGAAACAGGGTGATCAGTTATCCTGGCAACAGGGCAGTCAGTTACCCTGGAAACAGGGCAGTCAGTTATCCCGGAAATAGGGTGATCAGTTATCCTGGCAACAGGGCAGTCAGATACCCTGGAAACAGGGCAGTCAGTTACCCCGGAAACAGTGTGATCAGTTATCCTGGAAACAGGGCAGTCAGTTAGCCTGGAAACAGGGCAGTCAGTTACCCCGGAAGCAGGGCAGTCAGTTACCCTGGAAACAGGGCAGTCAGTTATCCCGGAAACAGGGCAGTCAGTTATCCCGGAAACAGGGTGATCAGTTACCCTGGAAACAGGGCAGTCAATTACCCCGGAAACAGGGCAGTCAGTTACCCTGGAAACAGGGCAGACAGTTATCCCGGAAACAGGGCAGTCAGTTATCCCGGAAACTGGGTGATCAGTTACCCTGGAAACTGGGCAGTCAGTTCATCTGGAAACAGGGCAGTCAGTTACCCCGGAAACAGGGCAGTCAGTTACCCTGGAAACTGGGCAGTCAGTTACCACGGAAAAAGGGCAGTCAGTTATCCCGGAAACAGGGTGAACAGTTACCCTGGAAACAGGGGAGTCAGTAATCCCGGAAACAGGGCAGGCAGTTATCCAGGAAAAAGGGTGATCAGTTACCCTGGAAACTGGGCAGTCAGTTACCCTGGAAACAGGGCAGTCAGTTATCCCGGAAACAGGGCAGTCAGTAATCCCTGAAACAGGGTGATCAGTTACCCTGGAAACAGGGCAGTCAGTTACCCCGGAAACAGGGCAGACAGTTATCCCGGAAATAGGGCAGTCAGTTATCCCGGAAACAGGGTGATCAGTTACCCTGGAAACTGGGCAGTCAGTTAATCTGGAAACAGGGCAGTCAGTTATCCCGGAAACAGGGTGATCAGTTACCCTGGAAACTGGGCAGTCAGTTAATCTGGAAACAGGGCAGTCAGTTACCCCGGAAACAGGGCAGTCAGTTACCCTGGAAACTGGGCAGTCAGTTACCCTGGAAACAGGGCAGTCAGTTATCCCGGAAACAGGGTGATCAGTTATCCTGGAAACAGGGCGGTCAGTTACCCCGGAAACAGGGCAGTCAGTTATCCTGGAAACAGGGCGGTCAGTAACCCTGGAAAAAGATTAGTCAGTTATCCCGGAAACAGGGTGATCAGTTACCCTGGAAACAGGGGAGTCAGTAATCCCGGAAACAGGGTGATCAGTTATCCTGGAAACAGGGCGGTCAGTTACCCCGGAAACAGGGCAGTCAGTTATCCTGGAAACAGGGCGGTCAGTAACCCTGGAAAAAGATTAGTCAGTTATCCCGGAAACAGGGTGATCAGTTACCCTGGAAACAGGGCAGTCAGTTACCCTGGAAACAGGGCAGTCAGTTACCCCGGAAACAGGGTGATCGGTTATCCTGGAAACAGGGCAGTCAGATACCCCGGAAACAGGGTGATCAGTTATCCTGGCAACAGGGCAGTCAGTTATCCCGGAAATAGGGTGATCAGTTATCCTGGCAACAGGGCAGTCAGATACCCTGGAAACAGGGCAGTCAGTTACCCCGGAAACAGTGTGATCAGTTATCCTGGAAACAGGGCAGTCAGTTAGCCTGGAAACAGGGCAGTCAGTTACCCCGGAAGCAGGGCAGTCAGTTACCCTGGAAACAGGGCAGTCAGTTATCCCGGAAACAGGGCAGTCAGTTATCCCGGAAACAGGGTGATCAGTTACCCTGGAAACAGGGCAGTCAATTACCCCGGAAACAGGGCAGTCAGTTACCCTGGAAACAGGGCAGACAGTTATCCCGGAAACAGGGCAGTCAGTTATCCCGGAAACTGGGTGATCAGTTACCCTGGAAACTGGGCAGTCAGTTCATCTGGAAACAGGGCAGTCAGTTACCCCGGAAACAGGGCAGTCAGTTACCCTGGAAACTGGGCAGTCAGTTACCACGGAAAAAGGGCAGTCAGTTATCCCGGAAACAGGGTGATCAGTTACCCTGGAAACAGGGGAGTCAGTAATCCCGGAAACAGGGCAGGCAGTTATCCAGGAAAAAGGGTGATCAGTTACCCTGGAAACTGGGCAGTCAGTTACCCTGGAAACAGGGCAGTCAGTTATCCCGGAAACAGGGCAGTCAGTAATCCCTGAAACAGGGTGATCAGTTACCCTGGAAACAGGGCAGTCAGTTACCCCGGAAACAGGGCAGACAGTTATCCCGGAAATAGGGCAGTCAGTTATCCCGGAAACAGGGTGATCAGTTACCCTGGAAACTGGGCAGTCAGTTAATCTGGAAACAGGGCAGTCAGTTATCCCGGAAACAGGGTGATCAGTTACCCTGGAAACTGGGCAGTCAGTTAATCTGGAAACAGGGCAGTCAGTTACCCCGGAAACAGGGCAGTCAGTTACCCTGGAAACTGGGCAGTCAGTTACCCTGGAAACAGGGCAGTCAGTTATCCCGGAAACAGGGTGATCAGTTATCCTGGAAACAGGGCGGTCAGTTACCCCGGAAACAGGGCAGTCAGTTATCCTGGAAACAGGGCGGTCAGTAACCCTGGAAAAAGATTAGTCAGTTATCCCGGAAACAGGGTGATCAGTTACCCTGGAAACAGGGCAGTCAGTTACCCTGGAAACAGGCCAGTCAGATACCCCGGAAACAGGGTGATCAGTTATCCTGGAAACAGGGCAGTCAGTTAGCCTGGAAACAGGGCAGTCAGTTACCCCGGAAACAGGGTGATCAGTTATCCTGGCAACAGGGCAGTCAGTTACCCTGGAAACAGGGTGATCAGTTATCCTGGAAACAGGGCAGTCAGCTAGCCTGGAAACAGGGCAGTCAGTTACCCCGGAAGCAGGGCAGTCAGTTACCCTGGAAACAGGGCAGTCAGTTATCCCGGAAACAGGGCAGTCAGTTATCCCGGAAACAGGGTGTTCAGTTACCCTGGAAACAGGGCAGTCAGTTACCCCGGAAACAGGGCAGTCAGTTACCCTAGAAACAGGGCAGACAGTTATCCCGGAAACAGGGCAGTCAGTTACCCCAGAAACTGGGTGATCAGTTACCCTGGAAACAGGGCAGTCAGTTACCCCGGAAACAGGGCAGTCAGTTACCCTGTAAAAAGGGCAGACAGTTATCCCGGAAACAGGGCAGTCAGTTATCCCGGAAACAGGGTGATCAGTTACCCTGGAAACTGGGCAGTCTGTTAATCTGGAAACAGGGCAGTCAGTTACCCCGGAAACAGGGCAGTCAGTTACCCTGGAAACTGGGCAGTCAGTTACCCTGGAAACAGGGCAGTCAGTTATCCCGGAAACAGGGTAATCAGTTACCCTGGAAACAGGGGAGTCAGTAATCCCGGAAACAGGGCAGTCAGTTATCCCGGAAAAAGGGTGATCAGTTACCCTGGAAACTGGGCAGTCAGTTACCCTGGAAACAGGGCAGTCAGTTACCCCGGAAGCAGGGCAGTCAGTTACCCTGGAAACAGGGCAGTTAGTTACGCCAGAAACTGGGCAGTCAGTTACCCTGGAAACAGGGCAGTCAGACACCCTGGAAACAGGTTAGTCATTTACCCCGGAAACAGGGTGATCAGTAACCCCGGAAACAGGGCAGTCAGTTCCCCTGGAAACAGGGCAGTCAGTTACCCTGGAAACAGGGCAGTCAGTTATCCCGGAAACAGGGCAGTCAGTTATCCTGGAAACAGGGCAGTCAGTTACCCTGGAAACAGGGCGGTCCGTAACCCTGGAAACAGATTAGTCAGTTATCCCGGAAACAGGGTGATCAGTTACCCTGGAAACAGGGCAGTCAGTTACCCTGGAAACAGGGCAGTCAGTTACCCCGGAAACAGGGTGATCGGTTATCCTGGAAACAGGGCAGTCAGATACCCCGGAAACAGGGTGATCAGTTATCCTGGCAACAGGGCAGTCAGTTACCCTGGAAACAGGGCAGTCAGTTATCCCGGAAATAGGGTGATCAGTTATCCTGGCAACAGGGCAGTCAGATACCCTGGAAACAGGGCAGTCAGTTACCCCGGAAACAGTGTGATCAGTTATCCTGGAAACAGGGCAGTCAGTTAGCCTGGAAACAGGGCAGTCAGTTACCCCGGAAGCAGGGCAGTCAGTTACCCTGGAAACAGGGCAGTCAGTTATCCCGGAAACAGGGCAGTCAGTTATCCCGGAAACAGGGTGATCAGTTACCCTGGAAACAGGGCAGTCAATTACCCCGGAAACAGGGCAGTCAGTTACCCTGGAAACAGGGCAGACAGTTATCCCGGAAAAAGGGCAGTCAGTTATCCCGGAAACTGGGTGATCAGTTACCCTGGAAACTGGGCAGTCAGTTCATCTGGAAACAGGGCAGTCAGTTACCCCGGAAACAGGGCAGTCAGTTACCCTGGAAACTGGGCAGTCAGTTACCACGGAAAAAGGGCAGTCAGTTATCCCGGAAACAGGGTGATCAGTTACCCTGGAAACAGGGGAGTCAGTAATCCCGGAAACAGGGCAGGCAGTTATCCAGGAAAAAGGGTGATCAGTTACCCTGGAAACTGGGCAGTCAGTTACCCTGGAAACAGGGCAGTCAGTTATCCCGGAAACAGGGCAGTCAGTAATCCCTGAAACAGGGTGATCAGTTACCCTGGAAACAGGGCAGTCAGTTACCCCGGAAACAGGGCAGACAGTTATCCCGGAAATAGGGCAGTCAGTTATCCCGGAAACAGGGTGATCAGTTACCCTGGAAACTGGGCAGTCAGTTAATCTGGAAACAGGGCAGTCAGTTATCCCGGAAACAGGGTGATCAGTTACCCTGGAAACTGGGCAGTCAGTTAATCTGGAAACAGGGCAGTCAGTTACCCCGGAAACAGGGCAGTCAGTTACCCTGGAAACTGGGCAGTCAGTTACCCTGGAAACAGGGCAGTCAGTTATCCCGGAAACAGGGTGATCAGTTATCCTGGAAACAGGGCGGTCAGTTACCCCGGAAACAGGGCAGTCAGTTACCCTGGAAACAGGGCGGTCAGTAACCCTGGAAAAAGATTAGTCAGTTATCCCGGAAACAGGGTGATCAGTTACCCTGGAAACAGGGCAGTCAGTTACCCTGGAAACAGGCCAGTCAGATACCCCGGAAACAGGGTGATCAGTTATCCTGGAAACAGGGCAGTCAGTTAGCCTGGAAACAGGGCAGTCAGTTACCCCGGAAACAGGGTGATCAGTTATCCTGGCAACAGGGCAGTCAGTTACCCTGGAAACAGGGTGATCAGTTATCCTGGAAAAAGGGCAGTCAGCTAGCCTGGAAACAGGGCAGTCAGTTACCCCGGAAGCAGGGCAGTCAGTTACCCTGGAAACAGGGCAGTCAGTTATCCCGGAAACAGGGCAGTCAGTTATCCCGGAAACAGGGTGTTCAGTTACCCTGGAAACAGGGCAGTCAGTTACCCCGGAAACAGGGCAGTCAGTTACCCTAGAAACAGGGCAGACAGTTATCCCGGAAACAGGGCAGTCAGTTACCCCAGAAACTGGGTGATCAGTTACCCTGGAAACAGGGCAGTCAGTTACCCCGGAAACAGGGCAGTCAGTTACCCTGTAAAAAGGGCAGACAGTTATCCCGGAAACAGGGCAGTCAGTTATCCCGGAAACAGGGTGATCAGTTACCCTGGAAACTGGGCAGTCTGTTAATCTGGAAACAGGGCAGTCAGTTACCCCGGAAACAGGGCAGTCAGTTACCCTGGAAACTGGGCAGTCAGTTACCCTGGAAACAGGGCAGTCAGTTATCCCGGAAACAGGGTAATCAGTTACCCTGGAAACAGGGGTGTCAGTAATCCCGGAAACAGGGCAGTCAGTTATCCCGGAAAAAGGGTGATCAGTTACCCTGGAAACTGGGCAGTTAGTTACCCTGGAAACAGGGCAGTCAGTTACCCCGGAAGCAGGGCAGTCAGTTACCCTGGAAACAGGGCAGTTAGTTACGCCAGAAACTGGGCAGTCAGTTACCCTGGAAACAGGGCAGTCAGACAGCCTGGAAACAGGTTAGTCATTTACCCCAGAAACAGGGTGATCAGTTACCCCGGAAACAGGGCAGTCAGTTCCCCTGGAAACAGGGCAGTCAGTTACCCTGGAAACAGGGCAGTCAGTTATCCCGGAAACAGGGCAGTCAGTTATCACGGAAACAGGGCGGTCAGTTACCCCGGAAACAGGGTGATCAGTTATCCTGGAAACATGGCAGTCAGTTCGCCTGGAAACAGGGCAGTCAGTTACCCCGGAAGCAGGGCAGTCAGTTACCCCGGAAACAGGGCAGTCAGTTATCCCGGAAACAGGGCAGTCAGTTATCCCGGAAACAGGGTGATCAGTTACCCTGGCAACAGGGCAGTCAGTTACCCCGGAAACAGGGCAGTCAGTTACCCTGGAAACAGGGCAGACAGTTATCCCGGAAACAGGGCAGTCAGTTATCCCGGAAACTGGATGATCAGTTACCCTGGAAACTGGGCAGTCAGTTCATCTGGAAACAGGGCAGTCAGTTACCCCGGAAACAGGGCAGTCAGTTACCCTGGAAACTGGGCAGTCAGTTACCATGGAAACAGGGCAGTCAGTTATCCCGGAAACAGGGTGATCAGTTACCCTGGAAACAGGGGAGTCAGTAATCCCGGAAACAGGGCAGTCAGTTATCCAGGAAAAAGGGTGATCAGTTACCCTGGAAACTGGGCAGTCAGTTACCCTGGAAACAGGGCAGTCAGTTATCCCGGAAACAGGGCAGTCAGTTATCCCTGAAACAGGGTGATCAGTTACCCGGGAAACAGGGCAGTCAGTTACCCCGGAAACAGGGCAGTCAGTTACCCTGGAAACAGGGCAGACAGTTATCCCGGAAACAGGGCAGTCAGTTATCCCGGAAACAGGGTGATCAGTTACCCTGGAAACTGGGCAGTCAGTTAATCTGGAAACAGGGCAGTCAGTTACCCCGGAAACAGGGCAGTCAGTTACCCTGGAAACTGGGCAGTCAGTTACCCTGGAAACAGGGCAGTCAGTTATCCCGGAAACAGGGTGATCAGTTACCCTGGAAACAGGGCGGTCAGTAACCCCCGTAACATGGCAGTCAGTTACCCTGGAAACAGGGCGGTCAGTAACCCTGGAGACAGATTAGTCAATTATCCCGGAAAGAGGGTGATCAGTTACCCTGGAAACAGGGCAGACAGTTACCCTGGAAACAGGGCAGTCAGTTACCCCGGAAACAGGGTGATCAGTTATCCTGGAAACAGGGCAGTCAGATACCCCGGAAACAGGGTGATCAGTTATCCTGGCAACAGGGCAGTCAGTTACCGTGGAAACAGGGCAGTCAGTTACCCCGGAAATAGGGTGATCAGTTATCCTGGCAACAGGGCAGTCAGATACCCTGGAAACCGGGCAGTCAGTTACCCCGGAAACAGGGTGATCAGTTATCCTGGAAACAGGGCAGTCAGTTAGCCTGGAAACAGGGCAGTCAGTTACCCCGGAAGCAGGGCAGTCAGTTACCCCGGAAACAGGGCAGTCAGTTATCCCGGAAACAGGGCAGTCAGTTATCCCGGAAACAGGGTGATCAGTTACCCTGGAAACAGGGCAGTCAGTTACCCCGGAAACAGCGCAGTCAGTTACCCTGGAAACAGGGCAGACAGTTATCCCGGAAACAGGGCAGTCAGTTATCCCGGAAACTGGGTGATCAGTTACCCTGGAAACAGGGGAGTTAGTAATCCCGGAAACAGGGCAGAAAGTTACTCCGGAAACAGGGTGATCAGTTATCCTGGAAACAGGGCAGTCAGTTACCCCGGAAACAGGGCAGTCAGGTACCCTGGAAACAGTGCAGACAGTTATCCCGGAAACAGGGCAGTCTGTTATCCCGGAAACTGGGTGATCATTTACCCTGGAAACTGGGCAGTCAGTTCATCTGGAAACAGGGCAGTCAGTTACCCCGGAAACAGGGCAGTCAGTTACCCTGGAAACTGGGCAGTCAGTTACCACGGAAACAGGGCAGTCAGTTATCCCGGAAACAGGGTGATCAGTTACCCTGGAAACAGGGGAGTCAGTAATCCCGGAAACAGGGCAGAAAGTTACTCCGGAAACAGGGTGATCAGTTATCCTGGAAACAGGGCAGTCAGTTAGCCTGGAAACAGGGCAGTCAGTTTCCCCGGAAACTGGGTGATCAGTTATCCTGGCAACAGGGCAGTCAGTTACCCCCGTAACAGGGCAGTCAGTTACCCTGGAAACAGGGCGGTCAGTAACCCTGGAGACAGATTAGTCAATTATCCCGGAAAGAGGGTGATCAGTTACCCTGGAAACAGGGCAGACAGTTACCCTGGAAACAGGGCAGTCAGTTACCCCGGAAACAGGGTGATCAGTTATCCTGGAAACAGGGCAGTCAGATACCCCGGAAACAGGGTGATCAGTTATCCTGGCAACAGGGCAGTCAGTTACCGTGGAAACAGGGCAGTCAGTTACCCCGGAAATAGGGTGATCAGTTATCCTGGCAACAGGGCAGTCAGATACCCTGGAAACCGGGCAGTCAGTTACCCCGGAAACAGGGTGATCAGTTATCCTGGAAACAGGGCAGTCAGTTAGCCTGGAAACAGGGCAGTCAGTTACCCCGGAAGCAGGGCAGTCAGTTACCCCGGAAACAGGGCAGTCAGTTATCCCGGAAACAGGGCAGTCAGTTATCCCGGAAACAGGGTGATCAGTTACCCTGGAAACAGGGCAGTCAGTTACCCCGGAAACAGCGCAGTCAGTTACCCTGGAAACAGGGCAGACAGTTATCCCGGAAACAGGGCAGTCAGTTATCCCGGAAACTGGGTGATCAGTTACCCTGGAAACAGGGGAGTTAGTAATCCCGGAAACAGGGCAGAAAGTTACTCCGGAAACAGGGTGATCAGTTATCCTGGAAACAGGGCAGTCAGTTACCCCGGAAACAGGGCAGTCAGGTACCCTGGAAACAGTGCAGACAGTTATCCCGGAAACAGGGCAGTCTGTTATCCCGGAAACTGGGTGATCATTTACCCTGGAAACTGGGCAGTCAGTTCATCTGGAAACAGGGCAGTCAGTTACCCCGGAAACAGGGCAGTCAGTTACCCTGGAAACTGGGCAGTCAGTTACCACGGAAACAGGGCAGTCAGTTATCCCGGAAACAGGGTGATCAGTTACCCTGGAAACAGGGGAGTCAGTAATCCCGGAAACAGGGCAGAAAGTTACTCCGGAAACAGGGTGATCAGTTATCCTGGAAACAGGGCAGTCAGTTAGCCTGGAAACAGGGCAGTCAGTTTCCCCGGAAACAGGGTGATCAGTTATCCTGGCAACAGGGCAGTCAGTTACCCTGGAAACAGGGCAGTCAGTTACCGGGGAAATAGGGTGATCAGTTATCAAGGCAACAGGGCAGTCAGTTACCCTGGATACAGGGCTGTCAGTTACCCCGGAAACAGGGTGATCAGTTATCCTGGAAACAGGGCAGTCAGTTAGCCTGGAAACAAGGCAGTCAGTTACCCCGGAGCACGGCAGTCAGTTACCCTGGAAACAGGGCAGTCAGTTATCCCGGAAACAGGGCAGTCAGTTATCCCGGAAACAGGGTGATCAGTTACCCTGGAAACAGGGCAGTCAGTTACCCTGGAAACAGGGCAGTCAGTTACCCTGTAAAAAGGGCAGACAGTTATCCCGGAAACAGGGCAGTCAGTTACCCCGGAAACAGGGTGATCAGTTACCCTGGAAACAGGGCAGTCAGTTACCCTGGAAACAGGGCAGTCAGTTACCCCGGAAACAGGGGGATCAGTTATCCTGGAAACAGGGCTGTCAGTTAGCCTGGAAACAGGGCAGTCAGTTACCCCGGAAACAGGGTGATCAGTTATCCTGGCAACAGGGCAGTCAGTTACCCAGAAACAGGGCAGTCAGTTACACCGGAAATAGGGTGATCAGTTATCCTGGCAACAGGGCAGTCAGTTACCCCTGAAACAGGGTGATCAGTTACCCTGGCAACAGGGCAGTCAGTTACCCCGGAAGCAGGGCAGTCAGTTACCCTGGAAACAGGGCAGTCAGTTACCCCGGAAGCAGGGCAGTCAGTTACCCTGGAAACAGGGCAGTCAGTTATCCCGGAAACAGGGCAGTCAGTTATCCAGGAAAAAGGGTGATCAGTTACCCTGGAAACTGGGCAGTCAGTTACCCTGGAAACAGGGCAGTCAGTTATCCCGGAAACAGGGCAGTCAGTAATCCCTGAAACAGGGTGATCAGTTACCCTGGAAACAGGGCAGTCAGTTACCCCGGAAACAGGGCAGACAGTTATCCCGGAAATAGGGCAGTCAGTTATCCCGGAAACAGGGTGATCAGTTACCCTGGAAACTGGGCAGTCAGTTAATCTGGAAACAGGGCAGTCAGTTATCCCGGAAACAGGGTGATCAGTTACCCTGGAAACTGGGCAGTCAGTTAATCTGGAAACAGGGCAGTCAGTTACCCCGGAAACAGGGCAGTCAGTTACCCTGGAAACTGGGCAGTCAGTTACCCTGGAAACAGGGCAGTCAGTTATCCCGGAAACAGGGTGATCAGTTATCCTGGAAACAGGGCGGTCAGTTACCCCGGAAACAGGGCAGTCAGTTACCCTGGAAACAGGGCGGTCAGTAACCCTGGAAAAAGATTAGTCAGTTATCCCGGAAACAGGGTGATCAGTTACCCTGGAAACAGGGCAGTCAGTTACCCTGGAAACAGGCCAGTCAGATACCCCGGAAACAGGGTGATCAGTTATCCTGGAAACAGGGCAGTCAGATAGCCTGGAAACAGGGCAGTCAGTTACCCCGGAAACAGGGTGATCAGTTATCCTGGCAACAGGGCAGTCAGTTACCCTGGAAACAGGGTGATCAGTTATCCTGGAAAAAGGGCAGTCAGCTAGCCTGGAAACAGGGCAGTCAGTTACCCCGGAAGCAGGGCAGTCAGTTACCCTGGAAACAGGGCAGTCAGTTATCCCGGAAACAGGGCAGTCAGTTATCCCGGAAACAGGGGGTTCAGTTACCCTGGAAACAGGGCAGTCAGTTACCCCGGAAACAGGGCAGTCAGTTACCCTAGAAACAGGGCAGACAGTTATCCCGGAAACAGGGCAGTCAGTTACCCCAGAAACTGGGTGATCAGTTACCCTGGAAACAGGGCAGTCAGTTACCCCGGAAACAGGGCAGTCAGTTACCCTGTAAAAAGGGCAGACAGTTATCCCGGAAACAGGGCAGTCAGTTATCCCGGAAACAGGGTGATCAGTTACCCTGGAAACTGGGCAGTCTGTTAATCTGGAAACAGGGCAGTCAGTTACCCCGGAAACAGGGCAGTCAGTTACCCTGGAAACTGGGCAGTCAGTTACCCTGGAAACAGGGCAGTCAGTTATCCCGGAAACAGGGTAATCAGTTACCCTGGAAACAGGGGAGTCAGTAATCCCGGAAACAGGGCAGTCAGTTATCCCGGAAAAAGGGTGATCAGTTACCCTGGAAACTGGGCAGTCAGTTACCCTGGAAACAGGGCAGTCAGTTACCCCGGAAGCAGGGCAGTCAGTTACCATGGAAACAGGGCAGTTAGTTACGCCAGAAACTGGGCAGTCAGTTACCCTGGAAACAGGGCAGTCAGACACCCTGGAAACAGGTTAGTCATTTACCCCGGAAACAGGGTGATCAGTTACCCCGGAAACAGGGCAGTCAGTTCCCCTGGAAACAGGGCAGTCAGTTACCCTGGAAACAGGGCAGTCAGTTATCCCTGAAACAGGGCAGTCAGTTATCACGGAAACAGGGCGGTCAGTTACCCCGGAAACAGGGTGATCAGTTATCCTGGAAACATGGCAGTCAGTTCGCCTGGAAACAGGGCAGTCAGTTACCCCGGAAGCAGGGCAGTCAGTTACCCCGGAAACAGGGCAGTCAGTTATCCCGGAAACAGGGCAGTCAGTTATCCCGGAAACAGGGTGATCAGTTACCCTGGCAACAGGGCAGTCAGTTACCCCGGAAACAGGGCAGTCAGTTACCCTGGAAACAGGGCAGACAGTTATCCCGGAAACAGGGCAGTCAGTTATCCCGGAAACTGGATGATCAGTTACCCTGGAAACTGGGCAGTCAGTTCATCTGGAAACAGGGCAGTCAGTTACCCCGGAAACAGGGCAGTCAGTTACCCTGGAAACTGGGCAGTCAGTTACCATGGAAACAGGGCAGTCAGTTATCCCGGAAACAGGGTGATCAGTTACCCTGGAAACAGGGGAGTCAGTAATCCCGGAAACAGGGCAGTCAGTTATCCAGGAAAAAGGGTGATCAGTTACCCTGGAAACTGGGCAGTCAGTTACCCTGGAAACAGGGCAGTCAGTTATCCCGGAAACAGGGCAGTCAGTTATCCCTGAAACAGGGTGATCAGTTACCCGGGAAACAGGGCAGTCAGTTACCCCGGAAACAGGGCAGTCAGTTACCCTGGAAACAGGGCAGACAGTTATCCCGGAAACAGGGCAGTCAGTTATCCCGGAAACAGGGTGATCAGTTACCCTGGAAACTGGGCAGTCAGTTAATCTGGAAACAGGGCAGTCAGTTACCCCGGAAACAGGGCAGTCAGTTACCCTGGAAACTGGGCAGTCAGTTACCCTGGAAACAGGGCAGTCAGTTATCCCGGAAACAGGGTGATCAGTTACCCTGGAAACAGGGCGGTCAGTTACCCCCGTAACAGGGCAGTCAGTTACCCTGGAAACAGGGCGGTCAGTAACCCTGGAGACAGATTAGTCAATTATCCCGGAAAGAGGGTGATCAGTTACCCTGGAAACAGGGCAGACAGTTACCCTGGAAACAGGGCAGTCAGTTACCCCGGAAACAGGGTGATCAGTTATCCTGGAAACAGGGCAGTCAGATACCCCGGAAACAGGGTGATCAGTTATCCTGGCAACAGGGCAGTCAGTTACCGTGGAAACAGGGCAGTCAGTTACCCCGGAAATAGGGTGATCAGTTATCCTGGCAACAGGGCAGTCAGATACCCTGGAAACCGGGCAGTCAGTTACCCCGGAAACAGGGTGATCAGTTATCCTGGAAACAGGGCAGTCAGTTAGCCTGGAAACAGGGCAGTCAGTTACCCCGGAAGCAGGGCAGTCAGTTACCCCGGAAACAGGGCAGTCTGTTATCCCGGAAACAGGGCAGTCAGTTATCCCGGAAACAGGGTGATCAGTTACCCTGGAAACAGGGCAGTCAGTTACCCCGGAAACAGCGCAGTCAGTTACCCTGGAAACAGGGCAGACAGTTATCCCGGAAACAGGGCAGTCAGTTATCCCGGAAACTGGGTGATCAGTTACCCTGGAAACAGGGGAGTTAGTAATCCCGGAAACAGGGCAGAAAGTTACTCCGGAAACAGGGTGATCAGTTATCCTGGAAACAGGGCAGTCAGTTACCCCGGAAACAGGGCAGTCAGGTACCCTGGAAACAGTGCAGACAGTTATCCCGGAAACAGGGCAGTCTGTTATCCCGGAAACTGGGTGATCATTTACCCTGGAAACTGGGCAGTCAGTTCATCTGGAAACAGGGCAGTCAGTTACCCCGGAAACAGGGCAGTCAGTTACCCTGGAAACTGGGCAGTCAGTTACCACGGAAACAGGGCAGTCAGTTATCCCGGAAACAGGGTGATCAGTTACCCTGGAAACAGGGGAGTCAGTAATCCCGGAAACAGGGCAGAAAGTTACTCCGGAAACAGGGTGATCAGTTATCCTGGAAACAGGGCAGTCAGTTAGCCTGGAAACAGGGCAGTCAGTTTCCCCGGAAACAGGGTGATCAGTTATCCTGGCAACAGGGCAGTCAGTTACCCCCGTAACAGGGCAGTCAGTTACCCTGGAAACAGGGCGGTCAGTAACCCTGGAGACAGATTAGTCAATTATCCCGGAAAGAGGGTGATCAGTTACCCTGGAAACAGGGCAGACAGTTACCCTGGAAACAGGGCAGTCAGTTACCCCGGAAACAGGGTGATCAGTTATCCTGGAAACAGGGCAGTAAGATACCCCGGAAACAGGGTGATCAGTTATCCTGGCAACAGGGCAGTCAGTTACCGTGGAAACAGGGCAGTCAGTTACCCCGGAAATAGGGTGATCAGTTATCCTGGCAACAGGGCAGTCAGATACCCTGGAAACCGGGCAGTCAGTTACCCCGGAAACAGGGTGATCAGTTATCCTGGAAACAGGGCAGTCAGTTAGCCTGGAAACAGGGCAGTCAGTTACCCCGGAAGCAGGGCAGTCAGTTACCCCGGAAACAGGGCAGTCAGTTATCCCGGAAACAGGGCAGTCAGTTATCCCGGAAACAGGGTGATCAGTTACCCTGGAAACAGGGCAGTCAGTTACCCCGGAAACAGCGCAGTCAGTTACCCTGGAAACAGGGCAGACAGTTATCCCGGAAACAGGGCAGTCAGTTATCCCGGAAACTGGGTGATCAGTTACCCTGGAAACAGGGGAGTTAGTAATCCCGGAAACAGGGCAGAAAGTTACTCCGGAAACAGGGTGATCAGTTATCCTGGAAACAGGGCAGTCAGTTACCCCGGAAACAGGGCAGTCAGGTACCCTGGAAACAGTGCAGACAGTTATCCCGGAAACAGGGCAGTCTGTTATCCCGGAAACTGGGTGATCATTTACCCTGGAAACTGGGCAGTCAGTTCATCTGGAAACAGGGCAGTCAGTTACCCCGGAAACAGGGCAGTCAGTTACCCTGGAAACTGGGCAGTCAGTTACCACGGAAACAGGGCAGTCAGTTATCCCGGAAACAGGGTGATCAGTTACCCTGGAAACAGGGGAGTCAGTAATCCCGGAAACAGGGCAGAAAGTTACTCCGGAAACAGGGTGATCAGTTATCCTGGAAACAGGGCAGTCAGTTAGCCTGGAAACAGGGCAGTCAGTTTCCCCGGAAACAGGGTGATCAGTTATCCTGGCAACAGGGCAGTCAGTTACCCTGGAAACAGGGCAGTCAGTTACCGCGGAAATAGGGTGATCAGTTATCCTGGCAACAGGGCAGTCAGTTACCCTGGAAACAGGGCTGTCAGTTACCCCGGAAACAGGGTGATCAGTTATCCTGGAAACAGGGCAGTCAGTTAGCCTGGAAACAAGGCAGTCATTTACCCCGGAGCACGGCAGTCAGTTACCCTGGAAACAGGGCAGTCAGTTATCCCGGAAACAGGGCAGTCAGTTATCCCGGAAACAGGGTGATCAGTTACCCTGGAAACAGGGCAGTCAGTTACCCTGGAAACAGGGCAGTCAGTTACCCTGTAAAAAGGGCAGACAGTTATCCCGGAAACAGGGCAGTCAGTTACCCCGGAAACAGGGTGATCAGTTACCCTGGAAACAGGGCAGTCAGTTACCCTGGAAACAGGGCAGTCAGTTACCCCGGAAACAGGGGGATCAGTTATCCTGGAAACAGGGCTGTCAGTTAGCCTGGAAACAGGGCAGTCAGTTACCCCGGAAACAGGGTGATCAGTTATCCTGGCAACAGGGCAGTCAGTTACCCAGAAACAGGGCAGTCAGTTACACCGGAAATAGGGTGATCAGTTATCCTGGCAACAGGGCAGTCAGTTACCCCTGAAACAGGGTGATCAGTTACCCTGGCAACAGGGCAGTCAGTTACCCCGGAAGCAGGGCAGTCAGTTACCCTGGAAACAGGGCAGTCAGTTACCCCGGAAGCAGGGCAGTCAGTTACCCTGGAAACAGGGCAGTCAGTTATCCCGGAAACAGGGCAGTCAGTTATCCCGGAAACAGGGTGATCAGTTACCCTGGCAACAGGGCAGTCAGTTACCCCGGAAACAGGGCAGTCAGTTACCCTGGAAACAGGGCAGACAGTTATCCCGGAAACAGGGCAGTCAGTTATCCCGGAAACTGGATGATCAGTTACCCTGGAAACTGGGCAGTCAGTTCATCTGGAAACAGGGCAGTCAGTTACCCCGGAAACAGGGCAGTCAGTTACCCTGGAAACTGGGCAGTCAGTTACCACGGAAACAGGGCAGTCAGTTATCCCGGAAACAGGGTGATCAGTTACCCTGGAAACAGGGGAGTCAGTAATCCCGGAAACAGGGCAGTCAGTTATCCAGGAAAAAGGGTGATCAGTTACCCTGGAAACTGGGCAGTCAGTTACCCTGGAAACAGGGCAGTCAGTTATCCCGGAAACAGGGCAGTCAGTTATCCCTGAAACAGGGTGATCAGTTACCCGGGAAACAGGGCAGTCAGTTACCCCGGAAACAGGGCAGTCAGTTACCCTGGAAACAGGGCAGACAGTTATCCCGGAAACAGGGCAGTCAGTTATCCCGGAAACAGGGTGATCAGTTACCCTGGAAACTGGGCAGTCAGTTAATCTGGAAACAGGGCAGTCAGTTACCCTGGAAACAGGGCAGTCAGTTACCCTGGAAACTGGGCAGTCAGTTACCCTGGAAACAGGGCATTCAGTCATCCCGGAAACAGGGTGATCAGTTACCCTGGAAACAGGGCGGTCAGTTACCCCGGTAACAGGGCAGTCAGTTACCCTGGAAACAGGGCGGTCAGTAACCCTGGAGACAGATTAGTCAGTTATCCCGGAAAGAGGGTGATCAGTTACCCTGGAAACAGGGCAGACAGTTACCCTGGAAACAGGGCAGTCAGTTATCCAGGAAAAAGGGTGATCAGTTACCCTGGAAACTGGGCAGTCAGTTACCCTGGAAACAGGGCAGTCAGTTATCCCGGAAACAGGGCAGTGAGTTATCCCTGAAACAGGGTGATCAGTTACCCGGGAAACAGGGCAGTCAGTTACCCCGGAAACAGGGCAGTCAGTTACCCTGGAAACAGGGCAGACAGTTATCCCGGAAACAGGGCAGTCAGTTATCCCGGAAACAGGGTGATCAGTTACCCTGGAAACTGGGCAGTCAGTTAATCTGGAAACAGGGCAGTCAGTTCCCCTGGAAACAGGGCAGTCAGTTTTCCCGGAAACAGGGTGATCAGTTAACCTGGAAACAGGGCGGTCAGTTACCCCGGAAACATGGCAGTCAGTTACCCTGGAAACAGGGCGGTCCGTAACCCTGGAAACAGATTAGTCAGTTATCCCGGAAACAGGGTGATCAGTTACCCTGGAAAAAGGGCAGTCAGTTACCCTGGAAACAGGGCAGTCAGTTACCCCGGAAACAGGGTGATCGGTTATCCTGGAAACAGGGCAGTCAGATACCCCGGAAACAGGGTGATCAGTTATCCTGGCAACAGGGCAGTCAGATACCCTGGAAACAGGGCAGTCAGTTACCCCGGAAACAGTGTGATCAGTTATCCTGGAAACAGGGCAGTCAGTTAGCCTGGAAACAGGGCAGTCAGTTACCCCGGAAGCAGGGCAGTCAGTTACCCTGGAAACAGGGCAGTCAGTTATCCCGGAAACAGGGCAGTCAGTTATCCCGGAAACAGGGTGATCAGTTACCCTGGAAACAGGGCAGTCAATTACCCCGGAAACAGGGCAGTCAGTTACCCTGGAAACAGGGCAGACAGTTATCCCGGAAACAGGGCAGTCAGTTATCCCGGAAACTGGGTGATCAGTTACCCTGGAAACAGGGCAGTCAGTTCATCTGGAAACAGGGCAGTCAGTTACCCCGGAAACAGGGCAGTCAGTTACCCTGGAAACTGGGCAGTCAGTTACCACGGAAAAAGGGCAGTCAGTTATCCCGGAAACAGGGTGATCAGTTACCCTGGAAACAGGGGAGTCAGTAATCCCGGAAACAGGGCAGGCAGTTATCCAGGAAAAAGGGTGATCAGTTACCCTGGAAACTGGGCAGTCAGTTACCCTGGAAACAGGGCAGTCAGTTATCCCGGAAACAGGGCAGTCAGTAATCCCTGAAACAGGGTGATCAGTTACCCTGGAAACAGGGCAGTCAGTTACCCCGGAAACAGGGCAGACAGTTATCCCGGAAATAGGGCAGTCAGTTATCCCGGAATCAGGGTGATCAGTTACCCTGGAAACTGGGCAGTCAGTTAATCTGGAAAAAGGGCAGTCAGTTATCCCGGAAACAGGGTGATCAGTTACCCTGGAAACTGGGCAGTCAGTTAATCTGGAAACAGGGCAGTCAGTTACCCCGGAAACAGGGCAGTCAGTTACCCTGGAAACTGGGCAGTCAGTTACCCTGGAAACAGGGCAGTCAGTTATCCCGGAAACAGGGTGATCAGTTATCCTGGAAACAGGGCGGTCAGTTACCCCGGAAACAGGGCAGTCAGTTATCCTGGAAACAGGGCGGTCAGTAACCCTGGAAAAAGATTAGTCAGTTATCCCGGAAACAGGGTGATCAGTTACCCTGGAAACAGGGCAGTCAGTTACCCTGGAAACAGGCCAGTCAGATACCCCGGAAACAGGGTGATCAGTTATCCTGGAAACAGGGCAGTCAGTTAGCCTGGAAACAGGGCAGTCAGTTACCCCGGAAACAGGGTGATCAGTTATCCTGGCAACAGGGCAGTCAGTTACCCTGGAAACAGGGTGATCAGTTATCCTGGAAACAGGGCAGTCAGCTAGCCTGGAAACAGGGCAGTCAGTTACCCCGGAAGCAGGGCAGTCAGTTACCCTGGAAACAGGGCAGTCAGTTATCCCGGAAACAGGGCAGTCAGTTATCCCGGAAACAGGGTGTTCAGTTACCCTGGAAACAGGGCAGTCAGTTACCCCGGAAACAGGGCAGTCAGTTACCCTAGAAACAGGGCAGACAGTTATCCCGGAAACAGGGCAGTCAGTTACCCCAGAAACTGGGTGATCAGTTACCCTGGAAACAGGGCAGTCAGTTACCCCGGAAACAGGGCAGTCAGTTACCCTGTAAAAAGGGCAGACAGTTATCCCGGAAACAGGGCAGTCAGTTATCCCGGAAACAGGGTGATCAGTTACCCTGGAAACTGGGCAGTCTGTTAATCTGGAAACAGGGCAGCCAGTTACCCCGGAAACAGGGCAGTCAGTTACCCTGGAAACTGGGCAGTCAGTTACCCTGGAAACAGGGCAGTCAGTTATCCCGGAAACAGGGTAATCAGTTACCCTGGAAACAGGGGAGTCAGTAATCCCGGAAACAGAGCAGTCAGTTATCCCGGAAAAAGGGTGATCAGTTACCCTGGAAACTGGGCAGTCAGTTACCCTGGAAACAGGGCAGTCAGTTACCCCGGAAGCAGGGCAGTCAGTTACCCTGGAAACAGGGCAGTTAGTTACGCCAGAAACTGGGCAGTCAGTTACCCTGGAAACAGGGCAGTCAGACACCCTGGAAACAGGTTAGTCATTTACCCCGGAAACAGGGTGATCAGTTACCCCGGAAACAGGGCAGTCAGTTCCCCTGGAAACAGGGCAGTCAGTTACCCTGGAAACAGGGCAGTCAGTTATCCCGGAAACAGGGCAGTCAGTTATCACGGAAACAGGGCGGTCAGTTACCCCGGAAACAGGGCAGTCAGTTACCCCGGAAACAGGGTGATCAGTTATCCTGGAAACATGGCAGTCAGTTCGCCTGGAAACAGGGCAGTCAGTTACCCCGGAAACAGGGCAGTCAGTTATCCCGGAAACAGGGCAGTCAGTTATCCCGGAAACAGGGTGATCAGTTACCCTGGCAACAGGGCAGTCAGTTACCCCGGAAACAGGGCAGTCAGTTACCCTGGAAAAAGGGCAGACAGTTATCCCGGAAACAGGGTGATCAGTTACCCTGGAAACAGGGGAGTCAGTTATCCCGGAAACTGGATGATCAGTTACCCTGGAAACTGGGCAGTCAGTTCATCTGGAAACAGGGCAGTCAGTTACCCCGGAAACAGGGCAGTCAGTTACCCTGGAAACTGGGCAGTCAGTTACCACGGAAACAGGGCAGTCAGTTATCCCGGAAACAGGGTGATCAGTTACCCTGGAAACAGGGGAGTCAGTAATCCCGGAAACAGGGCAGTCAGTTATCCAGGAAAAAGGGTGATCAGTTACCCTGGAAACTGGGCAGTCAGTTACCCTGGAAACAGGGCAGTCAGTTATCCCGGAAACAGGGCAGTCAGTTATCCCTGAAACAGGGTGATCAGTTACCCGGGAAACAGGGCAGTCAGTTACCCCGGAAACAGGGCAGTCAGTTACCCTGGAAACAGGGCAGACAGTTATCCCGGAAACAGGGCAGTCAGTTATCCCGGAAACAGGGTGATCAGTTACCCTGGAAACTGGGCAGTCAGTTAATCTGGAAACAGGGCAGTCAGTTACCCCGGAAACAGGGCAGTCAGTTACCCTGGAAACTGGGCAGTCAGTTACCCTGGAAACAGGGCAGTCAGTTATCCCGGAAACAGGGTGATCAGTTACCCTGGAAACAGGGCGGTCAGTTACCCCGGTAACAGGGCAGTCAGTTACCCTGGAAACAGGGCGGTCAGTAACCCTGGAGACAGATTAGTCAGTTATCCCGGAAAGAGGGTGATCAGTTACCCTGGAAACAGGGCAGACAGTTACCCTGGAAACAGGGCAGTCAGTTACCCCGGAAACAGGGTGATCAGTTATCCTGGAAACAGGGCAGTCAGATACCCCGGAAACAGGGTGATCAGTTATCCTGGCAACAGGGCAGTCAGTTACCGTGGAAACAGGGCAGTCAGTTACCCCGGAAATAGGGTGATCAGTTATCCTGGCAACAGGGCAGTCAGATACCCTGGAAACCGGGCAGTCAGTTACCCCGGAAACAGGGTGATCAGTTATCCTGGAAACAGGGCAGTCAGTTAGCCTGGAAACAGGGCAGTCAGTTACCCCGGAAGCAGGGCAGTCAGTTACCCCGGAAACAGGGCAGTCAGTTATCCCGGAAACAGGGCAGTCAGTTATCCCGGAAACAGGGTGATCAGTTACCCTGGAAACAGGGCAGTCAGTTACCCCGGAAACAGCGCAGTCAGTTACCCTGGAAACAGGGCAGACAGTTATCCCGGAAACAGGGCAGTCAGTTATCCCGGAAACTGGGTGATCAGTTACCCTGGAAACAGGGGAGTTAGTAATCCCGGAAACAGGGCAGAAAGTTACTCCGGAAACAGGGTGATCAGTTATCCTGGAAACAGGGCAGTCAGTTACCCCGGAAACAGGGCAGTCAGGTACCCTGGAAAAAGTGCAGACAGTTATCCCGGAAACAGGGCAGTCTGTTATCCCGGAAACTGGGTGATCATTTACCCTGGAAACTGGGCAGTCAGTTCATCTGGAAACAGGGCAGTCAATTACCCCGGAAACAGGGCAGTCAGTTACCCTGGAAACTGGGCAGTCAGTTACCACGGAAACAGGGCAGTCAGTTATCCCGGAAACAGGGTGATCAGTTACCCTGGAAACAGGGGAGTCAGTAATCCCGGAAACAGGGCAGAAAGTTACTCCGGAAACAGGGTCATCAGTTATCCTGGAAACAGGGCAGTCAGTTAGCCTGGAAACAGGGCAGTCAGTTTCCCCGGAAACAGGGTGATCAGTTATCCTGGCAACAGGGCAGTCAGTTACCCTGGAAACAGGGCAGTCAGTTACCGCGGAAATAGGGTGATCAGTTATCCTGGCAACAGGGCAGTCAGTTACCCTGGAAACAGGGCTGTCAGTTACCCCGGAAACAGGGTGATCAGTTATCCTGGAAACAGGGCAGTCAGTTAGCCTGGAAACAAGGCAGTCAGTTACCCCGGAAGCACGGCAGTCAGTTACCCTGGAAACAGGGCAGTCAGTTATCCCGGAAACAGGGCAGTCAGTTATCCCGGAAACAGGGTGATCAGTTACCCTGGAAACAGGGCAGTCAGTTACCCTGGAAACAGGGCAGTCAGTTACCCCAGAAACAGGGTGATCAGTTACCCTGGAAACAGGGCAGTCAGTTACCCCGGAAACAGGGGGATCAGTTATCCTGGAAACAGGGCAGTCAGTTAGCCTGGAAACAGGGCAGTCAGTTACCCCGGAAACAGGGTGATCAGTTATCCTGGCAACAGGGCAGTCAGTTACCCAGCAACAGGGCAGTCAGTTACACCGGAAATAGGGTGATCAGTTACCCTGGCAACAGGGCAGTCAGTTACCCCGGAAGCAGGGCAGTCAGTTACCCTGGAAACAGGGCAGTCAGTTACCCCGGAAGCAGGGCAGTCAGTTACCCTGGAAACAGGGCAGTCAGTTATCCCGGAAACAGGGCAGTCAGTTATCCCGGAAACAGGGTGATCAGTTACCCTGGCAACAGGGCAGTCAGTTACCCCGGAAACAGGGCAGTCAGTTACCCTGGAAACAGGGCAGACAGTTATCCCGGAAACAGGGCAGTCAGTTATCCCGGAAACTGGATGATCAGTTACCCTGGAAACTGGGCAGTCAGTTCATCTGGAAACAGGGCAGTCAGTTACCCCGGAAACAGGGCAGTCAGTTACCCTGGAAACTGGGCAGTCAGTTACCACGGAAACAGGGCAGTCAGTTATCCCGGAAACAGGGTGATCAGTTACCCTGGAAACAGGGGAGTCAGTAATCCCGGAAACAGGGCAGACAGTTATCCAGGAAAAAGGGTGATCAGTTACCCTGGAAACTGGGCAGTCAGTTACCCTGGAAACAGGGCAGTCAGTTATCCCGGAAACAGGGCAGTCAGTTATCCCTGAAACAGGGTGATCAGTTACCCGGGAAACAGGGCAGTCAGTTACCCCGGAAACAGGGCAGTCAGTTACCCTGGAAACAGGGCAGACAGTTATCCCGGAAACAGGGCAGTCAGTTATCCCGGAAACAGGGTGATCAGTTACCCTGGAAACTGGGCAGTCAGTTAATCTGGAAACAGGGCAGTCAGTTACCCCGGAAACAGGGCAGTCATTTTCTCTGGAAACTGGGCAGTCAGTTACCCTGGAAACAGGGCAGTCAGTTATCCCGGAAACAGGGTGATCAGTTACCCTGGAAACAGGGCGGTCAGTTACCCCGGTAACAGGGCAGTCAGTTACCCTGGAAACAGGGCGGTCAGTAACCCTGGGGACAGATTAGTCAGTTATCCCGGAAAGAGGGTGATCAGTTACCCTGGAAACAGGGCAGACAGTTACCCTGGAAACAGGGCAGACAGTTACCCCGGAAACAGAGTGATCAGTTATCCTGGAAACAGGGCAGTCAGATACCCCGGAAACAGGGTGATCAGTTATCCTGGCAACAGGGCAGTCAGTTACCGTGGAAACAGGGCAGTCAGTTACCCCGGAAATAGGGTGATCAGTTATCCTGGCAACAGGGCAGTCAGATACCCTGGAAACCGGGCAGTCAGTTACCCCGGAAACAGGGTGATCAGTTATCCTGGAAACAGGGCAGTCAGTTAGCCTGGAAACAGGGCAGTCAGTTACCCCGGAAGCAGGGCAGTCAGTTACCCCGGAAACAGGGCAGTCAGTTATCCCGGAAACAGGGCAGTCAGTTATCCCGGAAACAGGGTGATCAGTTACCCTGGAAACAGGGCAGTCAGTTACCCCGGAAACAGCGCAGTCAGTTACCCTGGAAACAGGGCAGACAGTTATCCCGGAAACAGGGCAGTCAGTTATCCCGGAAACTGGGTGATCAGTTACCCTGGAAACAGGGGAGTTAGTAATCCCGGAAACAGGGCAGAAAGTTACTCCGGAAACAGTGTGATCAGTTATCCTGGAAACAGGGCAGTCAGTTACCCCGGAAACAGGGCAGTCAGGTACCCTGGAAACAGTGCAGACAGTTATCCCGGAAACAGGGCAGTCTGTTATCCCGGAAACTGGGTGATCATTTACCCTGGAAACTGGGCAGTCAGTTCATCTGGAAACAGGGCAGTCAGTTACCCCGGAAACAGGGCAGTCAGTTACCCTGGAAACTGGGCAGTCAGTTACCACGGAAACAGGGCAGTCAGTTATCCCGGAAACAGGGTGATCAGTTACCCTGGAAACAGGGGAGTCAGTAATCCCGGAAACAGGGCAGAAAGTTACTCCGGAAACAGGGTGATCAGTTATCCTGGAAACAGGGCAGTCAGTTAGCCTGGAAACAGGGCAGTCAGTTTCCCCGGAAACAGGGTGATCAGTTATCCTGGCAACAGGGCAGTCAGTTACCCTGGAAACAGGGCAGTCAGTTACCGCGGAAATAGGGTGATCAGTTATCCTGGCAACAGGGCAGCCAGTTACCCTGGAAACAGGGCTGTCAGTTACCCCGGAAACAGGGTGATCAGTTATCCTGGAAACAGGGCAGTCAGTTAGCCTGGAAACAAGGCAGTCAGTTACCCCGGAAGCACGGCAGTCAGTTACCCTGGAAACAGGGCAGTCAGTTATCCCGGAAACAGGGCAGTCAGTTATCCCGGAAACAGGGTGATCAGTTACCCTGGAAACAGGGCAGTCAGTTACCCTGGAAACAGGGCAGTCAGTTACCCTGTAAAAAGGGCAGACAGTTATCCCGGAAACAGGGCAGTCAGTTACCCCGGAAACAGGGTGATCAGTTACCCTGGAAACAGGGCAGTCAGTTACCCTGGAAACAGGGCAGTCAGTTACCCCGGAAACAGGGGGATCAGTTATCCTGGAAACAGGGCAGTCAGTTAGCCTGGAAACAGGGCAGTCAGTTACCCCGGAAACAGGGTGATCAGTTATCCTGGCAACAGGGCAGTCAGTTACCCAGAAACAGGGCAGTCAGTTACACCGGAAATAGGGTGATCAGTTATCCTGGCAACAGGGCAGTCAGTTACCCCTGAAACAGGGTGATCAGTTACCCTGGCAACAGGGCAGTCAGTTACCCCGGAAGCAGGGCAGTCAGTTACCCTGGAAACAGGGCAGTCAGTTACCCCGGAAGCAGGGCAGTCAGTTACCCTGGAAACAGGGCAGTCAGTTACCCCTGAAACAGGGTGATCAGTTATCTTGGGAACAGGGCAGTCAGTTAGCCTGGAAACAGGGCAGTCAGTTACCCCGGAAGCAGGGCAGTCAGTTACCCTGGAAACAGGGCAGTCAGTTATCCCGGAAACAGGGCAGTCAGTTATCCCGGAAACAGGGTGATCAGTTACCCTGGAAACAGGGCAGTCAGTTACCCCGGAAACAGGGCAGTCAGTTATCCCGGAAACAGGGTGATCAGTTACCCTGGAATCTGGGCAGTCAGTTAATCTGGAAACAGGGCAGTCAGTTACCCCGGAAATAGGGCAGTCATTTACCCTGGAAACTGGGCAGTCAGTTACTCTGGAAACAGGTTAGTCAGTTACCCCGGAAACAGGCTGATCAGTTACCCCGGAAACAGGGCAGTCAGTTATCCCGGAAACTGGGTGATCATTTACCCTGGAAACTGGGCAGTCAGTTCATCTGGAAATAGGGCAGTCAGTTACCCCGGAAACAGGGCAGTCAGTTACCCTGGAAACTGGGCAGTCAGTTACCACGGAAACAGGGCAGTCAGTTATCCCGGAAACAGGGTGATCAGTTACCCTGGAAACAGGGGAGTCAGTAATCCCGGAAACAGGGCAGTCAGTTAGCCTGGAAACAGAGCAGTCAGTTACCCCGGAAGCAGGGCAGTCAGTTACCCTGGAAACAGGGCAGTCAGTTATCCCGGAAACAGGGCAGTCAGTTATCCCGGAAACAGGGTGTTCAGTTACCCTGGAAACAGGGCAGTCAGTTACCCCGGAAACAGGGCAGTCAGTTACCCTGGAAACAGGGCAGACAGTTATCCCGGAAACAGGGCAGTCAGTTGTCCCGGAAACTGGGTGATCAGTTACCCTGGAAACAGGGCAGTCAGTTACCCCGGAAACAGGGCAGTCAGTTACCCTGTAAAAAGGGCAGACAGTTATCCCGGAAACAGGGCAGTCAGTTATCCCGGAAACAGGGTGATCTGTTACCCTGGAAACTGGGCAGTCTGTTAATCTGGAAACAGGGCAGTCAGTTACCCCGGAAACAGGGCAGTCAGTTACCCTGGAAACTGGGCAGTCAGTTACCCTGGAAACAGGGCAGTCAGTTATCCCGGAAACAGGGTAATCAGTTACCCTGGAAACAGGGGAGTCAGTAATCCCGGAAACAGGGCAGTCAGTTATCCCGGAAAAAAGGGTGATCAGTTACCCTGGAAACTGGGCAGTCAGTTACCCTGGAAACAGGGCAGTCAGTTACCCCGCAAGCAGGGCAGTCAGTTACCCTGGAAACAGGGCAGTCAGTTACGCCAGAAACTGGGCAGTCAGTTACCCTGGAAACAGGGCAGTCAGACACCCTGGAAACAGGTTAGTCAGTTACCCCTGAAACAGGGTGATCAGTTACCCCGGAAACAGGGCAGTCAGTTCCCCTGGAAACAGGGCAGTCAGTTACCCTGGAAACAGGGCAGTCAGTTATCCCGGAAACAGGGCAGTCAGTTACCACGGAAACAGGGCGGTCAGTTACCCCGGAAACAGGGCAGTCAGTTACCCCGGAAACAGGGTGATCAGTTATCCTGGAAACATGGCAGTCAGTTACCCTGGAAACAGGGCAGTCAGTTACCCTGGAAACAGGGCAGTCAGTTACCCCGGAAACAGGGGGATCAGTTATCCTGGAAACAGGGCAGTCAGTTAGCCTGGAAACAGGGCAGTCAGTTACCCCGGAAACAGGGTGATCAGTTATCCTGGCAACAGGGCAGTCAGTTACCCAGAAACAGGGCAGTCAGTTACACCGGAAATAGGGTGATCAGTTATCCTGGCAACAGGGCAGTCAGTTACCCCTGAAACAGGGTGATCAGTTACCCTGGCAACAGGGCAGTCAGTTACCCCGGAAGCAGGGCAGTCAGTTACCCTGGAAACAGGGCAGTCAGTTACCCCGGAAGCAGGGCAGTCAGTTACCCTGGAAACAGGGCAGTCAGTTACCCCTGAAACAGGGTGATCAGTTATCTTGGGAACAGGGCAGTCAGTTAGCCTGGAAACAGGGCAGTCAGTTACCCCGGAAGCAGGGCAGTCAGTTACCCTGGAAACAGGGCAGTCAGTTATCCCGGAAACAGGGCAGTCAGTTATCCCGGAAACAGGGTGATCAGTTACCCTGGAAACTGGGCAGTCAGTTAATCTGGAAACAGGGCAGTCAGTTACCCCGGAAACAGGGCAGTCATTTACCCTGGAAACTGGGCAGTCAGTTACCCTGGAAACAGGGCAGTCAGTTATCCCGGAAACAGGGCAGTCAGTTATCCCGGAAACTGGGCGATCATTTACCCTGGAAACTGGGCAGTCAGTTCATCTGGAAACAGGGCAGTCAGTTATCCCGGAAACAGGGTGATCAGTTACCCTGGAAACTGGGCAGTCAGTTAATCTGGAAACAGGGCAGTCAGTTACCCCGGAAACAAGGCAGTCATTTACCCTGGAAACTGGGCAGTCAGTTACCCTGGAAACAGGGCAGTCAGTTATCCCGGAAACAGGGCAGTCAGTTATCCCGGAAACTGGGTGATCATTTACCCTGGAAACTGGGCAGTCAGTTCATCTGGAAACAGGGCAGTCAGTTACCCCGGAAACAGGGCAGTCAGTTACCCTGGAAACTGGGCAGTCAGTTACCATGGAAACAGGGCAGTCAGTTATCCCGGAAACAGGGTGATCAGTTACCCTGGAAACAGGGGAGTCAGTAATCCCGGAAACAGGGCAGTCAGTTAGCCTGGAAACAGGGCAGTCAGTTACCCCGGAAGCAGGGCAGTCCGTTACCCTGGAAACAGGGCAGTCAGTTATCCCGGAAACAGGGCAGTCAGTTATCCCGGAAACAGGGTGTTCAGTTACCCTGGAAACAGGGCAGTCAGTTACCCCGGAAACAGGGCAGTCAGTTACCCTGGAAACAGGGCAGACAGTTATCCCGGAAACAGGGCAGTCAGTTGTCCCGGAAACTGGGTGATCAGTTACCCTGGAAACAGGGCAGTCAGTTACCGCGGAAACAGGGCAGTCAGTTACCCTGTAAAAAGGGCAGACAGTTATCCCGGAAACAGGGCAGTCAGTTATCCCGGAAACAGGGTGATCAGTTACCCTGGAAACTGGGCAGTCTGTTAATCTGGAAACAGGGCAGTCAGTTACCCCGGAAACAGGGCAGTCAGTTACCCTGGAAACTGGGCAGTCAGTTACCCTGGAAACAGGGCAGTCAGTTATCCCGGAAACAGGGTAATCAGTTACCCTGGAAACAGGGGAGTCAGTAATCCCGGAAACAGGGCAGTCAGTTATCCCGGAAAAAAGGGTGATCAGTTACCCTGGAAACTGGGCAGTCAGTTACCCTGGAAACAGGGCAGTCAGTTACCCCGGAAGCAGGGCAGTCAGTTACCCTGGAAACAGGGCAGTCAGTTACGCCAGAAACAGGGCAGTCAGTTCCCCTGGAAACAGGGCAGTCAGTTACCCTGGAAACAGGGCAGTCAGTTATCCCGGAAACAGGGCAGTCAGTTACCACGGAAACAGGGCGGTCAGTTACCCTGGAAACAGGGCAGTCAGTTACCCCGGAAACAGGGTGATCAGTTATCCTGGAAACATGGCAGTCAGTTCGCCTGGAAACAGGGCAGTCAGTTACCCCGGAAGCAGGGCAGTCAGTTACCCTGGAAACAGGGCAGTCAGTTATCCCGGAAACAGGGCAGTCAGTTATCCCGGAAACAGGGTGATCAGTTACCCTGGCAGCAGGGCAGTCAGTTACCCCGGAAACAGGGCAGTCAGTTACCCTGGAAACAGGGCAGACAGTTATCCCGGAAACAGGGCAGTCAGTTATCCCGGAAACTGGATGATCAGTTACCCTGGAAACTGGGCAGTCAGTTCATCTGGAAACAGGGCAGTCAGTTACCCCGGAAACAGGGCAGTCAGTTACCCTGGAAACTGGGCAGTCAGTTACCACGGAAACAGGGCAGTCAGTTATCCCGGAAACAGGGTGATCAGTTACCCTGGAAACAGGGGAGTCAGTAATCCCGGAAACAGGGCAGTCAGTTATCCAGGAAAAAGGGTAATCAGTTACCCTGGAAACTGGGCTGTCAGTTACCCTGGAAACAGGGCAGTCAGTTATCCCGGAAACAGGGCAGTCAGTTATCCCTGAAACAGGGTGATCAGTTACCCGGGAAACAGGGCAGTCAGTTACCCCGGAAACAGGGCAGTCAGTTACCCTGGAAACAGGGCAGACAGTTATCCCGGAAACAGGGCAGTCAGTTATCCCGGAAACAGGGTGATCAGTTACCCTGGAAACTGGGCAGTCAGTTAATCTGGAAACAGGGCAGTCAGTTACCCCGGAAACAGGGCAGTCAGTTACCCTGGAAACTGGGCAGTCAGTTACCCTGGAAACAGGGCAGTCAGTTATCCCGGAAACAGGGTGATCAGTTACCCTGGAAACAGGGCGGTCAGTTACCCCGGTAACAGGGCAGTCAGTTACCCTGGAAACAGGGCGATCAGTAACCCTGGAAACAGATTAGTCAGTTATCCCGGAAACAGGGTGATCAGTTACCCTGGAAACAGGGCAGACAGTTACCCTGGAAACAGGGCAGTCAGTTACCCCGGAAACAGGGTGATCAGTTATCCTGGAAACAGGGCAGTCAGATACCCCGGAAACAGGGTGATCAGTTATCCTGGCAACAGGGCAGTCAGTTACCGTGGAAACAGGGCAGTCAGTTACCCCGGAAATAGGGTGATCAGTTATCCTGGCAACAGGGCAGTCAGATACCCTGGAAACCGGGCAGTCAGTTACCCCGGAAACAGGGTGATCAGTTATCCTGGAAACAGGGCAGTCAGTTAGCCTGGAAACAGGGCAGTCAGTTACCCCGGAAGCAGGGCAGTCAGTTACCCTGGAAACAGGGCAGTCAGTTATCCCGGAAACAGGGCAGTCAGTTATCCCGGAAACAGGGTCATCAGTTACCCTGGAAACAGGGCAGTCAGTTACCCCGGAAACAGCGCAGTCAGTTACCCTGGAAACAGGGCAGACAGTTATCCCGGAAACAGGGCAGTCAGTTATCCCGGAAACTGGGTGATCAGTTACCCTGGAAACAGGGGAGTCAGTAATCCCGGAAACAGGGCAGAAAGTTACACCGGAAACAGGGTGATCATTTATCCTGGAAACAGGGCAGTCAGTTACCCCGGAAACAGGGCAGTCAGGTACCCTGGAAACAGGGCAGGCAGTTATCCCGGAAACAGGGCAGTCAGTTATCCCGGAAACTGGGTGATCATTTACCCTGGAAACTGGGCAGTCAGTTCATCTGGAAACAGGGCAGTCAGTTACCCCGGAAACAGGGCAGTCAGTTACCCTGGAAACTGGGCAGTCACTTACCACGGAAACAGGGCAGTCAGTTATCCCGGAAACAGGGTGATCAGTTACCCTGGAAACAGGGGAGTCAGTAATCCCGGAAACAGGGCAGAAAGTTACTCCGGAAACAGGGTGATCAGTTATCCTGGAAACAGGGGAGTCAGTTAGCCTGGAAACAGGGCAGTCAGTTTCCCCGGGAACAGGGTGATCAGTTATCCTGGCAACAGGGCAGTCAGTTACCCTGGAAACAGGGCAGTCAGTTACCGCGGAAATAGGGTGATCAGTTATCCTGGCAACAGGGCAGTCAGTTACCCTGGAAACAGGGCTGTCAGTTACCCCGGAAACAGGGTGATCAGTTATCCTGGAAACAGGGCAGTCAGTTAGCCTGGAAACAGGGCAGTCAGTTACCCCGGAAGCACGGCAGTCAGTTACCCTGGAAACAGGGCAGTCAGTTATCCCGGAAACAGGGCAGTCAGTTATCCCGGAAACAGGGTGATCAGTTACCCTGGAAACAGGGCAGTCAGTTACCCTGGAAACAGGGCAGTCAGTTACCCTGTAAAAAGGGCAGACAGTTATCCCGGAAACAGGGCAGTCAGTTATCCCGGAAACAGGGTGATCATTTACCCTGGAAACAGGGCAGTCAGTTACCCTGGAAACAGGGCAGACAGTTACCCCGGAAACAGGGTGATCAGTTATCCTGGAAACAGGGCAGTCAGTTACCCTGGAAACCGGGCAGTCAGTTACCCCGGAAACAGGGTGATCTGTTATGCTGGCAACAGGGCAGTCAGTTACCCAGAAACAGGGCAGTCAGTTACACCGGAAATAGGGTGATCAGTTATCCTGGCAACAGGGCAGTCAGTTACCCTGGAAACAGGGCAGTCAGTTACCCCGGAAACAGGGTGATCAGTTATCCTGGAAACATGGCAGTCAGTTCGCCTGGAAACAGGGCAGTCAGTTACCCCGGAAACAAGGCAGTCAGTTATCCCGGAAACAGGGCAGTCAGTTATCCCGGAAACAGGGTGATCAGTTACCCTGGCAACAGGGCAGTCAGTTACCCCGGAAACAGGGCAGTCAGTTACCCTGGAAACAGGGCAGACAGTTATCCCGGAAACAGGGCAGTCAGTTATCCCGGAAACTGGATGATCAGTTACCCTGGAAACTGGGCAGTCAGTTCATCTGGAAACAGGGCAGTCAGTTACCCCGGAAACAGGGCAGTCAGTTACCCTGGAAACTGGGCAGTCAGTTACCACGGAAAAAGGGCAGTCAGTTATCCCGGAAACAGGGTGATCAGTTACCCTGGAAACAGGGGAGTCAGTAATCCCGGAAACAGGGCAGTCAGTTATCCAGGAAAAAGGGTGATCAGTTACCCTGGAAACTGGGCAGTCAGTTACCCTGGAAACAGGGCAGTCAGTTATCCCGGAAACAGGGCAGTCAGTTATCCCTGAAACAGGGTGATCAGTTACCCGGGAAACAGGGCAGTCAGATACCCTGGAAACCGGGCAGTCAGTTACCCCGGAAACAGGGTGATCAGTTATCCTGGAAACAGGGCAGTTAGTTAGCCTGGAAACAGGGCAGTCAGTTACCCCGGAAGCAGGGCAGTCAGTTACCCTGGAAACAGGGCAGTCAGTTACCCCGGAAACAGGGTGATCAGTTATCCTGGAAACAGGGCAGTCAGTTAGCCTGGAAACAGGGCAGTCAGTTACCCCGGAAACAGGGTGATCTGTTATCCTGGCAACAGGGCAGTCAGTTACCCAGAAACAGGGCAGTCAGTTACCCCGGAAACAGGGTGATCAGTTATCCTGGAAACATGGCAGTCAGTTCGCCTGGAAACAGGGCAGTCAGTTACCCCGGAAACAGGGCAGTCAGTTATCCCGGAAACAGGGCAGTCAGTTATCCCGGAAACAGGGTGATCAGTTACCCTGGCAACAGGGCAGTCAGTTACCCCGGAAACAGGGCAGTCAGTTACCCTGGAAACAGGGCAGACAGTTATCCCGGAAACAGGGCAGTCAGTTATCCCGGAAACTGGATGATCAGTTACCCTGGAAACTGGGGAGTCAGTTCATCTGGAAACAGGGCAGTCAGTTACCCCGGAAACAGGGCAGTCAGTTACCCTGGAAACTGGGCAGTCAGTTACCACGGAAACAGGGCAGTCAGTTATCCCGGAAACAGGGTGATCAGTTACCCTGGAAACAGGGGAGTCAGTAATCCCGGAAACAGGGCAGTCAGTTATCCTGGAAAAAGGGTGATCAGTTACCCTGGAAACTGGGCAGTCAGTTACCCTGGAAACAGGGCAGTCAGTTATCCCGGAAACAGGGCAGTCAGTTATCCCTGAAACAGGGTGATCAGTTACCCGGGAAACCGGGCAGTCAGATACCCTGGAAACCGGGCAGTCAGTTACCCCGGAAACAGGGTGATCAGTTATCCTGGAAACAGGGCAGTCAGTTAGCCTGGAAACAGGGCAGTCAGTTACCCCGGAAGCAGGGCAGTCAGTTACCCTGGAAACAGGGCAGTCAGTTATCCCGGAAACAGGGCAGTCAGTTATCCCGGAAACAGGGTGATCAGTTACCCTGGAAACAGGGCAGTCAGTTACCCCGGAAACAGCGCAGTCAGTTACCCTGGAAACAGGGCAGACAGTTATCCCGGAAACAGGGCAGTCAGTTATCCCGGAAACTGGGTGATCAGTTACCCTGGAAACAGGGGAGTCAGTAATCCCGGAAACAGGGCAGAAAGTTACTCCGGAAACAGGGTGATCAGTTATCCTGGAAACAGGGCAGTCAGTTACCCCGGAAACAGGGCAGTCAGGTACCCTGGAAACAGGGCAGGCAGTTATCCCGGAAACAGGGCAGTCAGTTATCCCGGAAACTGGGTGATCATTTACCCTGGAAGCTGGGCAGTCAGTTCATCTGGAAACAGGGCAGTCAGTTACCCCGGAAACAGGGCAGTCAGTTACCCTGGAAACTGGGCAGTCAGTTACCACGGAAACAGGGCTGTCAGTTATCCCGGAAACAGGGTGATCAGTTACCCTGGAAACAGGGGAGTCAGTAATCCCGGAAACAGGGCAGAAAGTTACTCCGGAAACAGGGTGATCAGTTATCCTGGAAACAGGGCAGTCAGTTAGCCTGGAAACAGGGCAGTCAGTTACCCTGGAAACAGGGCAGTCAGTTCCCGCTGAAATAGGGTGATCAGTTATCCTGGCAACAGGGCAGTCAGTTACCCTGGAAACTGGGCTGTCAGTTACCCCGGAAACAGGGTGATCAGTTATCCTGGAAACAGGGCAGTCAGTTAGCCTGGAAACAGGGCAGTCAGTTACCCCGGAAGCACGGCAGTCAGTTACCCTGGAAACAGGGCAGTCAGTTATCCCGGAAACAGGGCAGTCAGTTATCCCGGAAACAGGGTGATCAGTTACCCTGGAAACAGGGCAGTCAGTTACCCTGGAAACAGGGCAGTCAGTTACCCTGTAAAAAGGGCAGACAGTTACCCCGGAAGCAGGGCAGTCAGTTACCCTGGAAACAGGGCAGTCAGTTATCCCGGAAACAGGGCAGTCAGTTATCCCGGAAACAGGGTGATCAGTTACCCTGGAAACAGGGTGATCAGTTATCCTGGAAACAGGGCAGTCAGTTAGCCTGGAAACAGGGCAGTCAGTTACCCCGGAAACAGGGCAGTCAGTTACCCTGGAAACAGGGCAGTCAGTTACCCCGGAAACAGGGTGATCAGTTATCCTGGAAACAGGGCAGTCAGTTAGCCTGGAAACAGGGCAGTCAGTTACCCCGGAAACAGGGTGATCTGTTATCCTGGCAACAGGGCAGTCAGTTACCCAGAAACAGGGCAGTCAGTTACACCGGAAATAGGGTGATCAGTTATCCTGGCAACAGGGCAGTCAGTTACCCTGGAAACAGGGCAGTCAGTTACCCCGGAAACAGGGTGATCAGTTATCCTGGAAACATGGCAGTCAGTTCGCCTGGAAACAGGGCAGTCAGTTACCCGGAAACAGGGCAGTCAGTTATCCCGGAAACAGGGCAGTCAGTTATCCCGGAAACAGGGTGATCAGTTACCCTTGCAACAGGGCAGTCAGTTACCCCGGAAACAGGGCAGTCAGTTACCCTGGAAACAGGGCAGACAGTTATCCCGGAAACAGGGCAGTCAGTTATCCCGGAAACTGGATGATCAGTTACCCTGGAAACTGGGCAGTCAGTTCATCTGGAAACAGGGCAGTCAGTTACCCCGGAAACAGGGCAGTCAGTTACCCTGGAAACTGGGCAGTCAGTTACCACGGAAACAGGGAAGTCAGTTATCCCGGAAACAGGGTGATCAGTTACCCTGGAAACAGGGGAGTCAGTAATCCCGGAAACAGGGCAGTCAGTTATCCAGGAAAAAGGGTGATCAGTTACCCTGGAAACTGGGCAGTCAGTTACCCTGGAAACAGGGCAGTCAGTTATCCCGGAAACAGGGCAGTCAGTTATCCCTGAAACAGGGTGATCAGTTACCCGGGAAACAGGGCAGTCAGATACCCTGGAAACCGGGCAGTCAGTTACCCCGGAAACAGGGTGATCAGTTATCCTGGAAACAGGGCAGTCAGTTAGCCTGGAAACAGGGCAGTCAGTTACCCCGGAAGCAGGGCAGTCAGTTACCCTGGAAACAGGGCAGTCAGTTATCCCGGAAACAGGGCAGTCAGTTATCCCGGAAACAGGGTGATCAGTTACCCTGGAAACAGGGCAGTCAGTTACCCCGGAAACAGCGCAGTCAGTTACCCTGGAAACAGGGCAGACAGTTATCCCGGAAACAGGGCAGTCAGTTATCCCGGAAACTGGGTGATCAGTTACCCTGGAAACAGGCGAGTCAGTAATCCCGGAAACAGGGCAGAAAGTTACTCCGGAAACAGGGTGATCAGTTATCCTGGAAACAGGGCAGTCAGTTACCCCGGAAACAGGGCAGTCAGGTACCCTGGAAACAGGGCAGGCAGTTATCCCGGAAACAGGGCAGTCAGTTATCCCGGAAACTGGATGATCAGTTACCCTGGAAACTGGGCAGTCAGTTCATCTGGAAACAGGCTGATCAGTTCCCCGGAAACAGGGCAGTAAGTTCCCCTGGAAACAGGGCAGTCAGTTACCCTGGAAACAGGGCAGTCAGTTATCCCGGAAACAGGGCAGTCAGTTATCCCGGAAACTGGGTGATCATTTACCCTGGAAGCTGGGCAGTCAGTTCATCTGGAAACAGGGCAGTCAGTTACCCCGGAAACAGGGCAGTCAGTTACCCTGGAAACTGGGCAGTCAGTTACCACGGAAACAGGGCTGTCAGTTATCCCGGAAACAGGGTGATCAGTTACCCTGGAAACAGGGGAGTCAGTAATCCCGGAAAAAGGGCAGAAAGTTACTCCGGAAACAGGGTGATCAGTTATCCTGGAAACAGGGCAGTCAGTTAGCCTGGAAACAGGGCAGTCAGTTTCCCCGGAAACAGGGTGATCAGTTATCCTGGCAACAGGGCAGTCAGTTAGCCTGGAAACAGGGCAGTCAGTTCGCGCGGAAATAGGGTGATCAGTTATCCTGGCAACAGGGCAGTCAGTTACCCTGGAAACAGGGCTGTCAGTTACCCCGGAAACAGGGTGATCAGTTATCCTGGAAACAGGGCAGTCAGTTAGCCTGGAAACAGGGCAGTCAGTTACCCCGGAAGCACGGCAGTCAGTTACCCTGGAAACAGGGCAGTCAGTTATCCCGGAAACAGGGCAGTCAGTTATCCCGGAAACAGGGTGATCAGTTATCCCGGAAACTGGATGATCTGTTATCCTGGCAACAGGGCAGTCAGTTACCCAGAAACAGGGCAGTCAGTTACACCGGAAATAGGGTGATCAGTTATCCTGGCAACAGGGCAGTCAGTTACCCTGGAAACAGGGCAGTCAGTTACCCCGGAAACAGGGTGATCAGTTATCCTGGAAACATGGCAGTCAGTTCGCCTGGAAACAGGGCAGTCAGTTACCCCGGAAACAGGGCAGTCAGTTATCCCGGAAACAGGGCAGTCAGTTATCCCGGAAACAGGGTGATCAGTTACCCTGGCAACAGGGCAGTCAGTTACCCCGGAAACAGGGCAGTCAGTTACCCTGGAAACAGGGCAGACAGTTATCCCGGAAACAGGGCAGTCAGTTATCCCGGAAACTGGATGATCAGTTACCCTGGAAACTGGGCAGTCAGTTCATCTGGAAACAGGGCAGTCAGTTACCCCGGAAACAGGGCATCAGTTACCCTGGAAACTGGGCAGTCAGTTACCACGGAAACAGGGCAGTCAGTTATCCCGGAAACAGGGTGATCAGTTACCCTGGAAACAGGGGAGTCAGTAATCCCGGAAACAGGGCAGTCAGTTATCCAGGAAAAAGGGTGATCAGTTACCCTGGAAACTGGGCATTCAGTTACCCTGGAAACAGGGCAGTCAGTTATCCCGGAAACAGGGCAGTCAGTTATCCCTGAAACAGGGTGATCAGTTACCCGGGAAACAGGGCAGTCAGTTACCCCGGAAACAGGGCAGTCAGTTACCCTGGAAACAGGGCAGACAGTTATCCCGGAAACAGGGCAGTCAGTTATCCCGGAAACAGGGTGATCAGTTACCCTGGAAACTGGGCAGTCAGTTAATCTGGAAACAGGGCAGTCAGTTACCCCGGAAACAGGGCAGTCAGTTACCCTGGAAACTGGGCAGTCAGTTACCCTGGAAACAGGGCAGTCAGTTATCCCGGAAACAGGGTGATCAGTTACCCTGGAAGCAGGGCGGTCAGTTACCCCGGTAACAGGGCAGTCAGTTACCCTGGAAACAGGGCGGTCAGTAACCCTGGAAACAGATTAGTCAGTTATCCCGGAAACAGGGTGATCAGTTACCCTGGAAACAGGGCAGACAGTTACCCTGGAAACAGGGCAGTCAGTTACCCCGGAAACAGGGTGATCAGTTATCCTGGAAACAGGGCAGTCAGATACCCCGGAAACAGGGTGATCAGTTATCCTGGCAACAGGGCAGTCAGTTACCGTGGAAACAGGGCAGTCAGTTACCCCGGAAATAGGGTGATCAGTTATCCTGGCAACAGGGCAGTCAGATACCCTGGAAACCGGGCAGTCAGTTACCCCGGAAACAGGGTGATCAGTTATCCTGGAAGCAGGGCAGTCAGTTAGCCTGGAAACAGGGCAGTCAGTTACCCCGGAAGCAGGGCAGTCAGTTACCCTGGAAACAGGGCAGTCAGTTATCCCGGAAACAGGGTGATCAGTTACCCTGGAAACAGGGCAGTCAGTTACCCCGGAAACAGCGCATTCAGTTACCCTGGAAACAGGGCAGACAGTTATCCCGGAAACAGGGCAGTCAGTTATCCCGGAAACTGGGTGATCAGTTACCCTGGAAACAGGGGAGTTAGTAATCCCGGAAACAGGGCAGAAAGTTACTCCGGAAACAGGGTGATCAGTTATCCTGGAAACAGGGCAGTCAGTTACCCCGGAAACAGGGCAGTCAGGTACCCTGGAAACAGTGCAGTCAGTTCATCTGGAAACAGGGCAGTCAGTTACCCCTGAAACAGGGCAGTCAGTTACCCTGGAAACTGGGCAGTCAGTTACCACGGAAACAGGGCAGTCAGTTATCCCGGAAACAGGGTGATCAGTTACCCTGGAAACAGGGGAGTCAGTAATCCCGGAAACAGGGCAGAAAGTTACTCCGGAAACAGGGTGATCAGTTATCCTGGAAACAGGGAGTCAGTTAGCCTGGAAACAGGGCAGTCAGTTTCCCCGGAAACAGGGTGATCAGTTATCCTGGCAACAGGGCAGTCAGTTAGCCTGGAAACAGGGCAGTCAGTTACCCCGGAAACAGGGTGATCAGTTATCCTGGCAACAGGGCAGTCAGTTACCCAGAAACAGGGCAGTCAGTTACACCGGAAATAGGGTGATCAGTTATCTTGGGAACAGGGCAGTCAGTTACCCCGGAAACAGGGCAGTCAGTTACCCCGGAAACAGGGTGATCAGTTATCCTGGCAACAGGGCAGTCAGTTACCCAGAAACAGGGCAGTCAGTTACCCCAGAAACAGGGTGATCAGTTATCTTGGGAACAGGGCAGTCAGTTAGCCTGGAAACAGGGCAGTCAGTTACCCCGGAAGCAGGGCAGTCAGTTACCCTGGAAACAGGGCAGTCAGTTATCCCGGAAACAGGGCAGTCAGTTATCCCGGAAACAGGGTGATCAGTTACCCTGGAAACAGGGCAGTCAGTTACCCCGGAAACAGGGCAGTCAGTTATCCTGGAAACAGGGTGATCAGTTACCCTGGAAACTGGGCAGTCAGTTAATCTGGAAACAGGGCAGTCAGTTACCCCGGAAACAGGGCAGTCAGTTACCCTGGAAACTGGGCAGTCAGTTACCACGGAAACAGGGCAGTCAGTTATCCCGGAAACAGGGTGATCAGTTACCCTGGAAACAGGGGAGTCAGTAATCCCGGAAACAGGGCAGAAAGTTACTCCGGAAACAGGGTGATCAGTTATCCTGGAAACAGGGAGTCAGTTAGCCTGGAAACAGGGCAGTCAGTTTCCCCGGAAACAGGGTGATCAGTTATCCTGGCAACAGGGCAGTCAGTTACCCTGGAAACAGGGCAGTCAGTTACCGCGGAAATAGGGTGATCAGTTATCCTGGCAACAGGGCAGTCAGTTATCCTGGAAACAGGGCAGTCAGTTAGCCTGGAAACAAGGCAGTCAGTTACCCCGGAAGCACGGCAGTCAGTTACCCTGGAAACAGGGCAGTCAGTTATCCCGGAAACAGGGCAGTCAGTTATCCCGGAAACAGGGTGATCAGTTACCCTGGAAACAGGGCAGTCAGTTACCCTGGAAAAAGGGCAGACAGTTATCCCGGAAACAGGGCAGTCAGTTATCCCGGAAACAGGGTGATCAGTTACCCTGGAAACAGGGCAGTCAGTTACCCTGCAAACAGGGCAGTCAGTTACCCCGGAAACAGGGGGATCAGTTATCCTGGAAACAGGGCAGTCAGTTAGCCTGGAAACAGGGCAGTCAGTTACCCCGGAAACAGGGTGATCAGTTATCCTGGCAACAGGGCAGTCAGTTACCCAGAAACAGGGCAGTCAGTTACACCGGAAATAGGGTGATCAGTTATCCTGGCAACAGGGCAGTCAGTTACCCTGGAAACAGGGCAGTCAGTTACCCCAGAAACAGGGTGATCAGTTATCTTGGGAACAGGGCAGTCAGTTAGCCTGGAAACAGGGCAGTCAGTTACCCCGGAAGCAGGGCAGTCAGTTACCCTGGAAACAGGGCAGTCAGTTATCCCGGAAACAGGGCAGTCAGTTATCCCGGAAACAGGGTGATCAGTTACCCTGGAAACAGGGCAGTCAGTTACCCCGGAAACAGGGCAGTCAGTTATCCCGGAAACAGGGTGATCAGTTACCCTGGAAACTGGGCAGTCAGTTAATCTGGAAACAGGGCAGTCAGTTACCCCGGAAACAGGGCAGTCATTTACCCTGGAAACTGGGCAGTCAGTTACTCTGGAAACAGGTTAGTCAGTTACCCCGGAAACAGGCTGAACAGTTACCCCGGAAACATGCAGTAAGTTCCCCTGGAAACAGGGCAGTCAGTTACCCTGGAAACAGGGCATTCAGTTATCCCGGAAACAGGGCAGTCAGTTATCACGGAAACAGGGCGGTCAGTTACCCCGGAAACAGGGCAGTCAGTTACCCCGGAAACAGGGTGATCAGTTACCCCGGAAACAGGGCAGTCAGTTATCCCGGAAACAGGGCAGTCAGTTACCCCGGAAACAGGGCAGTCAGTTACCCTGGAAACAGGGCAGACAGTTATCCCGGAAACAGGGCAGTCAGTTATCCCGGAAACTGGGTGATCATTTACCCTGGAAACTGGGCAGTCAGTTCATCTGGAAGCAGGGCACTCAGTTACCCCGGAAACAGGGCAGTCAGGTACCCTGGAAACTGGGCAGTCAGTTACCACGGAAACAGGGCAGTCAGTTATCCCGGAAACAGGGTGATCAGTTACCCTGGAAACAGGGGAGTCAGTAATCCCGGAAACAGGGTGATCAGTTACCCTGGAAACAGGGCAGTCAGTTACCCTGCAAACAGGGCAGTCAGTTACCCCGGAAACAGGGGGATCAGTTATCCTGGAAACAGGGCAGTCAGTTAGCCTGGAAACAGGGCAGTCAGTTACCCCGGAAACAGGGTGATCAGTTATCCTGGCAACAGGGCAGTCAGTTACCCAGAAACAGGGCAGTCAGTTACACCGGAAATAGGGTGATCAGTTATCCTGGCAACAGGGCAGTCAGTTACCCTGGAAACAGGGCAGTCAGTTACCCCAGAAACAGGGTGATCAGTTATCTTGGGAACAGGGCAGTCAGTTAGCCTGGAAACAGGGCAGTCAGTTACCCCGGAAGCAGGGCAGTCAGTTACCCTGGAAACAGGGCAGTCAGTTATCCCGGAAACAGGGCAGTCAGTTATCCCGGAAACAGGGTGATCAGTTACCCTGGAAACAGGGCAGTCAGTTACCCCGGAAACAGGGCAGTCAGTTATCCCGGAAACAGGGTGATCAGTTACCCTGGAAACTGGGCAGTCAGTTAATCTGGAAACAGGGCAGTCAGTTACCCCGGAAACAGGGCAGTCATTTACCCTGGAAACTGGGCAGTCAGTTACTCTGGAAACAGGTTAGTCAGTTACCCCGGAAACAGGCTGAACAGTTACCCCGGAAACATGCAGTAAGTTCCCCTGGAAACAGGGCAGTCAGTTACCCTGGAAACAGGGCATTCAGTTATCCCGGAAACAGGGCAGTCAGTTATCACGGAAACAGGGCGGTCAGTTACCCCAGAAACAGGGCAGTCAGTTACCCCGGAAACAGGGTGATCAGTTACCCCGGAAACAGGGCAGTCAGTTATCCCGGAAACAGGGCAGTCAGTTACCCCGGAAACAGGGCAGTCAGTTACCCTGGAAACAGGGCAGACAGTTATCCCGGAAACAGGGTGATCAGTTACCCTGGCAACAGGGCAGTCAGTTACCCCGGAAACAGGGCAGTCAGTTACCCTGGAAACAGGGCAGACAGTTATCCCGGAAACAGGGCAGTCAGTTATCCCGGAAACTGGATGATCAGTTACCCTGGAAACTGGGGAGTCAGTTCATCTGGAAACAGGGCAGTCAGTTACCCCGGAAACAGGGCAGTCAGTTACCCTGGAAACTGGGCAGTCAGTTACCACGGAAACAGGGCAGTCAGTTATCCCGGAAACAGGGTGATCAGTTACCCTGGAAACAGGGGAGTCAGTAATCCCGGAAACAGGGCAGTCAGTTATCCTGGAAAAAGGGTGATCAGTTACCCTGGAAACTGGGCAGTCAGTTACCCTGGAAACAGGGCAGTCAGTTATCCCGGAAACAGGGCAGTCAGTTATCCCTGAAACAGGGTGATCAGTTACCCGGGAAACAGGGCAGTCAGATACCCTGGAAACCGGGCAGTCAGTTACCCCGGAAACAGGGTGATCAGTTATCCTGGAAACAGGGCAGTCAGTTAGCCTGGAAACAGGGCAGTCAGTTACCCCGGAAGCAGGGCAGTCAGTTACCCTGGAAACAGGGCAGTCAGTTATCCCGGAAACAGGGCAGTCAGTTATCCCGGAAACAGGTTGATCAGTTACCCTGGAAACAGGGCAGTCAGTTACCCCGGAAACAGCGCAGTCAGTTACCCTGGAAACAGGGCAGACAGTTATCCCGGAAACAGGGCAGTCAGTTATCCCGGAAACTGGGTGATCAGTTACCCTGGAAACAGGGGAGTCAGTAATCCCGGAAACAGGGCAGAAAGTTACTCCGGAAACAGGGTGATCAGTTATCCTGGAAACAGGGCAGTCAGTTACCCCGGAAACAGGGCAGTCAGGTACCCTGGAAACAGGGCAGGCAGTTATCCCGGAAACAGGGCAGTCAGTTATCCCGGAAACTGGGTGATCATTTACCCTGGAAACTGGGCAGTCAGTTCATCTGGAAACAGGGCAGTCAGTTACCCCGGAAACAGGGCAGTCAGTTACCCTGGAAACTGGGCAGTCAGTTACCACGGAAACAGGGCAGTCAGTTATCCCGGAAACAGGGTGATCAGTTATCCTGGAAACAGGGGAGTCAGTAATCCCGGAAACAGGGCAGAAAGTTACTCCGGAAACAGGGTGATCAGTTATCCTGGAAACAGGGCAGTCAGTTAGCCTGGAAACAGGGCAGTCAGTTACCCTGGAAACAGGGCAGTCAGTTCCCGCTGAAATAGGGTGATCAGTTATCCTGGCAACAGGGCAGTCAGTTACCCTGGAAACTGGGCTGTCAGTTACCCCGGAAACAGGGTGATCAGTTATCCTGGAAACAGGGCAGTCAGTTAGCCTGGAAACAGGGCAGTCAGTTACCCCGGAAGCACGGCAGTCAGTTACCCTGGAAACAGGGCAGTCAGTTATCCCGGAAACAGGGCAGTCAGTTATCCCGGAAACAGGGTGATCAGTTACCCTGGAAACAGGGCAGTCAGTTACCCTGGAAACAGGGCAGTCAGTTACCCTGTAAAAAGGGCAGACAGTTACCCCGGAAGCAGCGCAGTCAGTTACCCTGGAAACAGGGCAGTCAGTTATCCCGGAAACAGGGCAGTCAGTTATCCCGGAAACAGGGTGATCAGTTACCCTGGAAACAGGGTGATCAGTTATCCTGGAAACAGGGCAGTCAGTTAGCCTGGAAACAGGGCAGTCAGTTACCCCGGAAACAGGGCAGTCAGTTACCCTGGAAACAGGGCAGTCAGTTACCCCGGAAACAGGGTGATCAGTTATCCTGGAAACAGGGCAGTCAGTTAGCCTGGAAACAGGGCAGTCAGTTACCCCGGAAACAGGGTGATCTGTTATCCTGGCAACAGGGCAGTCAGTTACCCAGAAACAGGGCAGTCAGTTACACCGGAAATAGGGTGATCAGTTATCCTGGAAACATGGCAGTCAGTTCGCCTGGAAACAGGGCAGTCAGTTACCCGGAAACAGGGCAGTCAGTTATCCCGGAAACAGGGCAGTCAGTTATCCCGGAAACAGGGTGATCAGTTACCCTTGCAACAGGGCAGTCAGTTACCCCGGAAACAGGGCAGTCAGTTACCCTGGAAACAGGGCAGACAGTTATCCCGGAAACAGGGCAGTCAGTTATCCCGGAAACTGGATGATCAGTTACCCTGGAAACTGGGCAGTCAGTTCATCTGGAAACAGGGCAGTCAGTTACCCCGGAAACAGGGCAGTCAGTTACCCTGGAAACTGGGCAGTCAGTTACCACGGAAACAGGGCAGTCAGTTATCCCGGAAACAGGGTGATCAGTTACCCTGGAAACAGGGGAGTCAGTAATCCCGGAAACAGGGCAGTCAGTTATCCAGGAAAAAGGGTGATCAGTTACCCTGGAAACTGGGCAGTCAGTTACCCTGGAAACAGGGCAGTCAGTTATCCCGGAAACAGGGCAGTCAGTTATCCCTGAAACAGGGTGATCAGTTACCCGGGAAACAGGGCAGTCAGATACCCTGGAAACCGGGCAGTCAGTTACCCCGGAAACAGGGTGATCAGTTATCCTGGAAACAGGGCAGTCAGTTAGCCTGGAAACAGGGCAGTCAGTTACCCCGGAAGCAGGGCAGTCAGTTACCCTGGAAACAGGGCAGTCAGTTATCCCGGAAACAGGGCAGTCAGTTATCCCGGAAACAGGGTGATCAGTTACCCTGGAAACAGGGCAGTCAGTTACCCCGGAAACAGCGCAGTCAGTTACCCTGGAAACAGGGCAGACAGTTATCCCGGAAACAGGGCAGTCAGTTATCCCGGAAACTGGGTGATCAGTTACCCTGGAAACAGGCGAGTCAGTAATCCCGGAAACAGGGCAGAAAGTTACTCCGGAAACAGGGTGATCAGTTATCCTGGAAACAGGGCAGTCAGTTACCCCGGAAACAGGGCAGTCAGGTACCCTGGAAACAGGGCAGGCAGTTATCCCGGAAACAGGGCAGTCAGTTATCCCGGAAACTGGGTGATCATTTACCCTGGAAGCTGGGCAGTCAGTTCATCTGGAAACAGGGCAGTCAGTTACCCCGGAAACAGGGCAGTCAGTTACCCTGGAAACTGGGCAGTCAGTTACCACGGAAACAGGGCTGTCAGTTATCCCGGAAACAGGGTGATCAGTTACCCTGGAAACAGGGGAGTCAGTAATCCCGGAAACAGGGCAGAAAGTTACTCCGGAAACAGGGTGATCAGTTATCCTGGAAACAGGGCAGTCAGTTAGCCTGGAAACAGGGCAGTCAGTTACCCTGGAAACAGGGCAGTCAGTTCCCGCTGAAATAGGGTGATCAGTTATCCTGGCAACAGGGCAGTCAGTTACCCTGGAAACTGGGCTGTCAGTTACCCCGGAAACAGGGTGATCAGTTATCCTGGAAACAGGGCAGTCAGTTAGCCTGGAAACAGGGCAGTCAGTTACCCCGGAAGCACGGCAGTCAGTTACCCTGGAAACAGGGCAGTCAGTTATCCCGGAAACAGGGCAGTCAGTTATCCCGGAAACAGGGTGATCAGTTACCCTGGAAACAGGGCAGTCAGTTACCCTGGAAACAGGGCAGTCAGTTACCCTGTAAAAAGGGCAGACAGTTACCCCGGAAGCAGGGCAGTCAGTTACCCTGGAAACAGGGCAGTCAGTTATCCCGGAAACAGGGCAGTCAGTTATCCCGGAAACAGGGTGATCAGTTACCCTGGAAACAGGGTGATCAGTTATCCTGGAAACAGGGCAGTCAGTTAGCCTGGAAACAGGGCAGTCAGTTACCCCGGAAACAGGGCAGTCAGTTACCCTGGAAACAGGGCAGTCAGTTACCCCGGAAACAGGGTGATCAGCTATCCTGGAAACAGGGCAGTCAGTTAGCCTGGAAACAGGGCAGTCAGTTACCCCGGAAACAGGGTGATCTGTTATCCTGGCAACAGGGCAGTCAGTTACCCAGAAACAGGGCAGTCAGTTACACCGGAAATAGGGTGATCAGTTATCCTGGCAACAGGGCAGTCAGTTACCCTGGAAACAGGGCAGTCAGTTACCCCGGAAACAGGGTGATCAGTTATCCTGGAAACATGGCAGTCAGTTCGCCTGGAAACAGGGCAGTCAGTTACCCGGAAACAGGGCAGTCAGTTATCCCGGAAACAGGGCAGTCAGTTATCCCGGAAACAGGGTGATCAGTTACCCTTGCAACAGGGCAGTCAGTTACCCCGGAAACAGGGCAGTCAGTTACCCTGGAAACAGGGCAGACAGTTATCCCGGAAACAGGGCAGTCAGTTATCCCGGAAACTGGATGATCAGTTACCCTGGAAACTGGGCAGTCAGTTCATCTGGAAACAGGGCAGTCAGTTACCCCGGAAACAGGGCAGTCAGTTACCCTGGAAACTGGGCAGTCAGTTACCACGGAAACAGGGAAGTCAGTTATCCCGGAAACAGGGTGATCAGTTACCCTGGAAACAGGGGAGTCAGTAATCCCGGAAACAGGGCAGTCAGTTATCCAGGAAAAAGGGTGATCAGTTACCCTGGAAACTGGGCAGTCAGTTACCCTGGAAACAGGGCAGTCAGTTATCCCGGAAACAGGGCAGTCAGTTATCCCTGAAACAGGGTGATCAGTTACCCGGGAAACAGGGCAGTCAGATACCCTGGAAACCGGGCAGTCAGTTACCCCGGAAACAGGGTGATCAGTTATCCTGGAAACAGGGCAGTCAGTTAGCCTGGAAACAGGGCAGTCAGTTACCCCGGAAGCAGGGCAGTCAGTTACCCTGGAAACAGGGCAGTCAGTTATCCCGGAAACAGGGCAGTCAGTTATCCCGGAAACAGGGTGATCAGTTACCCTGGAAACAGGGCAGTCAGTTACCCCGGAAACAGCGCAGTCAGTTACCCTGGAAACAGGGCAGACAGTTATCCCGGAAACAGGGCAGTCAGTTATCCCGGAAACTGGGTGATCAGTTACCCTGGAAACAGGCGAGTCAGTAATCCCGGAAACAGGGCAGAAAGTTACTCCGGAAACAGGGTGATCAGTTATCCTGGAAACAGGGCAGTCAGTTACCCCGGAAACAGGGCAGTCAGGTACCCTGGAAACAGGGCAGGCAGTTATCCCGGAAACAGGGCAGTCAGTTATCCCGGAAACTGGGTGATCATTTACCCTGGAAGCTGGGCAGTCAGTTCATCTGGAAACAGGGCAGTCAGTTACCCCGGAAACAGGGCAGTCAGTTACCCTGGAAACTGGGCAGTCAGTTACCACGGAAACAGGGCTGTCAGTTATCCCGGAAACAGGGTGATCAGTTACCCTGGAAACAGGGGAGTCAGTAATCCCGGAAACAGGGCAGAAAGTTACTCCGGAAACAGGGTGATCAGTTATCCTGGAAACAGGGCAGTCAGTTAGCCTGGAAACAGGGCAGTCAGTTTCCCCGGAAACAGGGTGATCAGTTATCCTGGCAACAGGGCAGTCAGTTACCCTGGAAACAGGGCAGTCAGTTCCCGCGGAAATAGGGTGATCAGTTATCCTGGCAACAGGGCAGTCAGTTACCCTGGAAACAGGGCTGTCAGTTACCCCGGAAACAGGGTGATCAGTTATCCTGGAAACAGGGCAGTCAGTTAGCCTGGAAACAGGGCAGTCAGTTACCCCGGAAGCACGGCAGTCAGTTACCCTGGAAACAGGGCAGTCAGTTATCCCGGAAACAGGGCAGTCAGTTATCCCGGAAACAGGGTGATCAGTTACCCTGGAAACAGGGCAGTCAGTTACCCTGGAAACAGGGCAGTCAGTTACCCTGTAAAAAGGGCAGACAGTTATCCCGGAAACAGGGCAGTCAGTTATCCCGGAAACAGGGTGATCAGTTACCCTGGAAACAGGGCAGTCAGTTACCCCGGAAACAGGGTGATCAGTTATCCTGGAAACAGGGCAGTCAGTTAGCCTGGAAACAGGGCAGTCAGTTACCCCGGAAACTGGGTGATCTGTTATCCTGGCAACAGGGCAGTCAGTTACCCAGAAACAGGGCAGTCAGTTACACCGGAAATAGGGTGATCAGTTATCCTGGCAACAGGGCAGTCAGTTACCCTGGAAACAGGGCAGTCAGTTACCCCGGAAACAGGGTGATCAGTTATCCTGGAAACATGGCAGTCAGTTCGCCTGGAAACAGGGCAGTCAGTTACCCCGGAAACAGGGCAGTCAGTTATCCCGGAAACAGGGCAGTCAGTTATCCCGGAAACAGGGTGATCAGTTACCCTGGCAACAGGGCAGTCAGTTACCCCGGAAACAGGGCAGTCAGTTACCCTGGAAACAGGGCAGACAGTTATCCCGGAAACAGGGCAGTCAGTTATCCCGGAAACTGGATGATCAGTTACCCTGGAAACTGGGCAGTCAGTTCATCTGGAAACAGGGCAGTCAGTTACCCCGGAAACAGGGCAGTCAGTTACCCTGGAAACTGGGCAGTCAGTTACCACGGAAACAGGGCAGTCAGTTATCCCGGAAACAGGGTGATCAGTTACCCTGGAAACAGGGGAGTCAGTAATCCCGGAAACAGGGCAGTCAGTTATCCAGGAAAAAGGGTGATCAGTTACCCTGGAAACTGGGCATTCAGTTACCCTGGAAACAGGGCAGTCAGTTATCCCGGAAACAGGGCAGTCAGTTATCCCTGAAACAGGGTGATCAGTTACCCGGGAAACAGGGCAGTCAGTTACCCCGGAAACAGGGCAGTCAGTTACCCTGGAAACAGGGCAGACAGTTATCCCGGAAACAGGGCAGTCAGTTATCCCGGAAACAGGGTGATCAGTTACCCTGGAAACTGGGCAGTCAGTTAATCTGGAAACAGGGCAGTCAGTTACCCCGGAAACAGGGCAGTCAGTTACCCTGGAAACTGGGCAGTCAGTTACCCTGGAAACAGGGCAGTCAGTTATCCCGGAAACAGGGTGATCAGTTACCCTGGAAGCAGGGCGGTCAGTTACCCCGGTAACAGGGCAGTCAGTTACCCTGGAAACAGGGCGGTCAGTAACCCTGGAAACAGATTAGTCAGTTATCCCGGAAACAGGGTGATCAGTTACCCTGGAAACAGGGCAGACAGTTACCCTGGAAACAGGGCAGTCAGTTACCCCGGAAACAGGGTGATCAGTTATCCTGGAAACAGGGCAGTCAGATACCCCGGAAACAGGGTGATCAGTTATCCTGGCAACAGGGCAGTCAGTTACCGTGGAAACAGGGCAGTCAGTTACCCCGGAAATAGGGTGATCAGTTATCCTGGCAACAGGGCAGTCAGATACCCTGGAAACCGGGCAGTCAGTTACCCCGGAAACAGGGTGATCAGTTATCCTGGAAGCAGGGCAGTCAGTTAGCCTGGAAACAGGGCAGTCAGTTACCCCGGAAGCAGGGCAGTCAGTTACCCTGGAAACAGGGCAGTCAGTTATCCCGGAAACAGGGTGATCAGTTACCCTGGAAACAGGGCAGTCAGTTACCCCGGAAACAGCGCAGTCAGTTACCCTGGAAACAGGGCAGACAGTTATCCCGGAAACAGGGCAGTCAGTTATCCCGGAAACTGGGTGATCAGTTACCCTGGAAACAGGGGAGTTAGTAATCCCGGAAACAGGGCAGAAAGTTACTCCGGAAACAGGGTGATCAGTTATCCTGGAAACAGGGCAGTCAGTTACCCCGGAAACAGGGCAGTCAGGTACCCTGGAAACAGTGCAGTCAGTTCATCTGGAAACAGGGCAGTCAGTTACCCCTGAAACAGGGCAGTCAGTTACCCTGGAAACTGGGCAGTCAGTTACCACGGAAACAGGGCAGTCAGTTATCCCGGAAACAGGGTGATCAGTTACCCTGGAAACAGGGGAGTCAGTAATCCCGGAAACAGGGCAGAAAGTTACTCCGGAAACAGGGTGATCAGTTATCCTGGAAACAGGGAGTCAGTTAGCCTGGAAACAGGGCAGTCAGTTTCCCCGGAAACAGGGTGATCAGTTATCCTGGCAACAGGGCAGTCAGTTAGCCTGGAAACAGGGCAGTCAGTTACCCCGGAAACAGGGTGATCAGTTATCCTGGCAACAGGGCAGTCAGTTACCCAGAAACAGGGCAGTCAGTTACACCGGAAATAGGGTGATCAGTTATCTTGGGAACAGGGCAGTCAGTTACCCCGGAAACAGGGCAGTCAGTTACCCCGGAAACAGGGTGATCAGTTATCCTGGCAACAGGGCAGTCAGTTACCCAGAAACAGGGCAGTCAGTTACCCCAGAAACAGGGTGATCAGTTATCTTGGGAACAGGGCAGTCAGTTAGCCTGGAAACAGGGCAGTCAGTTACCCCGGAAGCAGGGCAGTCAGTTACCCTGGAAACAGGGCAGTCAGTTATCCCGGAAACAGGGCAGTCAGTTATCCCGGAAACAGGGTGATCAGTTACCCTGGAAACAGGGCAGTCAGTTACCCCGGAAACAGGGCAGTCAGTTATCCCGGAAACAGGGTGATCAGTTACCCTGGAAACTGGGCAGTCAGTTAATCTGGAAACAGGGCAGTCAGTTACCCCGGAAACAGGGCAGTCAGTTACCCTGGAAACTGGGCAGTCAGTTACCACGGAAACAGGGCAGTCAGTTATCCCGGAAACAGGGTGATCAGTTACCCTGGAAACAGGGGAGTCAGTAATCCCGGAAACAGGGCAGAAAGTTACTCCGGAAACAGGGTGATCAGTTATCCTGGAAACAGGGAGTCAGTTAGCCTGGAAACAGGGCAGTCAGTTTCCCCGGAAACAGGGTGATCAGTTATCCTGGCAACAGGGCAGTCAGTTACCCTGGAAACAGGGCAGTCAGTTACCGCGGAAATAGGGTGATCAGTTATCCTGGCAACAGGGCAGTCAGTTATCCTGGAAGCAGGGCAGTCAGTTAGCCTGGAAACAAGGCAGTCAGTTACCCCGGAAGCACGGCAGTCAGTTACCCTGGAAACAGGGCAGTCAGTTATCCCGGAAACAGGGCAGTCAGTTATCCCGGAAACAGGGTGATCAGTTACCCTGGAAACAGGGCAGTCAGTTACCCTGGAAAAAGGGCAGACAGTTATCCCGGAAACAGGGCAGTCAGTTATCCCGGAAACAGGGTGATCAGTTACCCTGGAAACAGGGCAGTCAGTTACCCTGCAAACAGGGCAGTCAGTTACCCCGGAAACAGGGGGATCAGTTATCCTGGAAACAGGGCAGTCAGTTAGCCTGGAAACAGGGCAGTCAGTTACCCCGGAAACAGGGTGATCAGTTATCCTGGCAACAGGGCAGTCAGTTACCCAGAAACAGGGCAGTCAGTTACACCGGAAATAGGGTGATCAGTTATCCTGGCAACAGGGCAGTCAGTTACCCTGGAAACAGGGCAGTCAGTTACCCCAGAAACAGGGTGATCAGTTATCTTGGGAACAGGGCAGTCAGTTAGCCTGGAAACAGGGCAGTCAGTTACCCCGGAAGCAGGGCAGTCAGTTACCCTGGAAACAGGGCAGTCAGTTATCCCGGAAACAGGGCAGTCAGTTATCCCGGAAACAGGGTGATCAGTTACCCTGGAAACAGGGCAGTCAGTTACCCCGGAAACAGGGCAGTCAGTTATCCCGGAAACAGGGTGATCAGTTACCCTGGAAACTGGGCAGTCAGTTAATCTGGAAACAGGGCAGTCAGTTACCCCGGAAACAGGGCAGTCATTTACCCTGGAAACTGGGCAGTCAGTTACTCTGGAAACAGGTTAGTCAGTTACCCCGGAAACAGGCTGAACAGTTACCCCGGAAACATGCAGTAAGTTCCCCTGGAAACAGGGCAGTCAGTTACCCTGGAAACAGGGCATTCAGTTATCCCGGAAACAGGGCAGTCAGTTATCACGGAAACAGGGCGGTCAGTTACCCCGGAAACAGGGCAGTCAGTTACCCCGGAAACAGGGTGATCAGTTACCCCGGAAACAGGGCAGTCAGTTATCCCGGAAACAGGGCAGTCAGTTACCCCGGAAACAGGGCAGTCAGTTACCCTGGAAACAGGGCAGACAGTTATCCCGGAAACAGGGCAGTCAGTTATCCCGGAAACTGGGTGATCATTTACCCTGGAAACTGGGCAGTCAGTTCATCTGGAAGCAGGGCACTCAGTTACCCCGGAAACAGGGCAGTCAGGTACCCTGGAAACTGGGCAGTCAGTTACCACGGAAACAGGGCAGTCAGTTATCCCGGAAACAGGGTGATCAGTTACCCTGGAAACAGGGGAGTCAGTAATCCCGGAAACAGGGTGATCAGTTACCCTGGAAACAGGGCAGTCAGTTACCCTGCAAACAGGGCAGTCAGTTACCCCGGAAACAGGGGGATCAGTTATCCTGGAAACAGGGCAGTCAGTTAGCCTGGAAACAGGGCAGTCAGTTACCCCGGAAACAGGGTGATCAGTTATCCTGGCAACAGGGCAGTCAGTTACCCAGAAACAGGGCAGTCAGTTACACCGGAAATAGGGTGATCAGTTATCCTGGCAACAGGGCAGTCAGTTACCCTGGAAACAGGGCAGTCAGTTACCCCAGAAACAGGGTGATCAGTTATCTTGGGAACAGGGCAGTCAGTTAGCCTGGAAACAGGGCAGTCAGTTACCCCGGAAGCAGGGCAGTCAGTTACCCTGGAAACAGGGCAGTCAGTTATCCCGGAAACAGGGCAGTCAGTTATCCCGGAAACAGGGTGATCAGTTACCCTGGAAACAGGGCAGTCAGTTACCCCGGAAACAGGGCAGTCAGTTATCCCGGAAACAGGGTGATCAGTTACCCTGGAAACTGGGCAGTCAGTTAATCTGGAAACAGGGCAGTCAGTTACCCCGGAAACAGGGCAGTCATTTACCCTGGAAACTGGGCAGTCAGTTACTCTGGAAACAGGTTAGTCAGTTACCCCGGAAACAGGCTGAACAGTTACCCCGGAAACATGCAGTAAGTTCCCCTGGAAACAGGGCAGTCAGTTACCCTGGAAACAGGGCATTCAGTTATCCCGGAAACAGGGCAGTCAGTTATCACGGAAACAGGGCGGTCAGTTACCCCGGAAACAGGGCAGTCAGTTACCACGGAAACAGGGTGATCAGTTACCCCGGAAACAGGGCAGTCAGTTATCCCGGAAACAGGGCAGTCAGTTACCCCGGAAACAGGGCAGTCAGTTACCCTGGAAACAGGGCAGACAGTTATCCCGGAAACAGGGCAGTCAGTTATCCCGGAAACTGGGTGATCATTTACCCTGGAAACAGGGCAGTCAGTTCATCTGGAAGCAGGGCACTCAGTTACCCCGGAAACAGGGCAGTCAAGTACCCTGGAAACTGGGCAGTCAGTTACCACGGAAACAGGGCAGTCAGTTATCCCCGAAACAGGGTGATCAGTTACCCAGGAAACAGGGGAGTCAGTAATCCCGGAAACAGGGCAGTCAGTTAGCCTGGAAACAGGGCAGTCAGTTACCCCGGAAGCAGGGCAGTCAGTTACCCTGGAAACAGGGCAGTCAGTTATCCCGGAAACAGGGCAGTCAGTTATCCCGGAAACAGGGTGTTCAGTAACCCTGGAAACAGGGCAGTCAGTTACCCCGGAAACAGGGCAGTCAGTTACCCTGGAAACAGGGCAGACAGTTATCCCGGAAACAGGGCAGTCAATTGTCCCGGAAACTGGGTGATCAGTTACCCTGGAAACAGGGCAGTCAGGTACCCCGGAAACAGGGCAGTCAGTTACCCTGTAAAAAGGGCAGACAGTTATCCCGGAAACAGGGCAGTCAGTTATCCCGGAAACAGGGTGATCAGTTACCCTGGAAACTGGGCAGTCTGTTAATCTGGAAACAGGGCAGTCAGTTACCCCGGAAACAGGGCAGTCAGTTACCCTGGAAAATGGGCAGTCAGTTACCCTGGAAACAGGGCAGTCAGTTATCCCGGAAACAGGGTAATCAGTTACCCTGGAAACAGGGGAGTCAGTAATCCCGGAAACAGGGCTGTCAGTTATCCCGGAAAAAGGGTGATCAGTTACCCTGGAAACTGGGCAGTCAGTTACCCTGGAAACAGGGCAGTCAGTTACCCCGGAAGCAGGGCAGACAGTTACCCTGGAAACAGGGCATTCAGTTACGCCAGAAACTGGGCAGTCAGTTACCCTGGAAACAGGGCAGTCAGACACCCTGGAAACAGGTTAGTCAGTTACCCCGGAAACATGCAGTAAGTTCCCCTGGAAACAGGGCAGTCAGTTACCCTGGAAACAGGGCATTCAGTTATCCCGGAAACAGGGCAGTCAGTTATCACGGAAACAGGGCGGTCAGTTACCCCAGAAACAGGGCAGTCAGTTACCCCGGAAACAGGGTGATCAGTTACCCCGGAATCAGGGCAGTCAGTTATCCCGGAAACAGGGCAGTCAGTTACCCCGGAAACAGGGCAGTCAGTTACCCTGGAAACAGGGCAGACAGTTATCCCGGAAACAGGGCAGTCAGTTATCCCGGAAACTGGGTGATCATTTACCCTGGAAACTGGGCAGTCAGTTCATCTGGAAGCAGGGCAGTCAGTTACCCCGGAAACAGGGCAGTCAGTTACCCTGGAAACTGGGCAGTCAGTTACCACGGAAACAGGGCAGTCAGTTATCCCGGAAACAGGGTGATCAGTTACCCTGGAAACAGGGGAGTCAGTAATCCCGGAAACAGGGCAGTCAGTTAGCCTGGAAACAGGGCAGTCAGTTACCCCGGAAGCAGGGCAGTCAGTTACCCTGGAAACAGGGCAGTCAGATATCCCGGAAACAGGGCAGTCAGTTATCCCGGAAACAGGGTGTTCAGTTACCCTGGAAACAGGGCAGTCAGTTACCCCGGAAACAGGGCAGTCAGTTACCCTGGAAACAGGACAGACAGTTATCCCGGAAACAGGGCAGTCAATTGTCCCGGAAACTGGGTGATCAGTTACCCTGGAAACAGGGCAGTCAGTTACCCCGGAAACAGCGCAGTCAGTTACCCTGTAAAAAGGGCAGACAGTTATCCCGGAAACAGGGCAGTCAGTTATCCCGGAAACAGGGTGATCAGTTACCCTGGAAACTGGGCAGTCTGTTAATCTGGAAACAGGGCAGTCAGTTACCCCGGAAACAGGGCAGTCAGTTACCCTGGAAACTGGGCAGTCAGTTACCCTGGAAACAGGGCAGTCAGTTATCCCGGAAACAGGGTAATCAGTTACCCTGGAAACAGGGGAGTCAGTAATTCCGGAAACAGGGCAGTCAGTTATCCCGGAAAAAGGGTGATCAGTTACCCTGGAAACTGGGCAGTCAGTTACCCTGGAAACAGGGCAGTCAGTTACCCCGGAAGCAGGGCAGACAGTTACCCTGGAAACAGGGCAGTCAGTTACGCCAGAAACTGGGCAGTCAGTTACCCTGGAAACAGGGCAGTCAGAAACCCTGGAAACAGGTTAGTCAGTTACCCCGGAAACAGGGTGATCAGTTACCCCGGAAACAGGGCAGTCAGTTCCCCTGGAAACAGGGCAGTCAGTTACCCTGGAAACAGGGCAGTCAGTTATCCCGGAAACAGGGCAGTCAGTTATCACGGAAACAGGGCGGTCAGTTACCCCGGAAACAGGGCATTCAGTTACACCGGAAACAGGGTGATCAGTTATCCTGGAAACATGGCAGTCAGTTCGCCTGGAAACAGGGCAGTCAGTTACCCCGGAAGCAGGGCAGTCAGTTACCCCGGAAACAGGGCAGTCAGTTATCCCGGAAACAGGGCAGTCAGTTATCCCGGAAACAGGGTGATCAGTTACCCTGGCAACAGGGCAGTCAGTTACCCCGGAAACAGGGCAGTCAGTTACCCTGGAAACAGGGCAGACAGTTATCCCGGAAACAGGGCAGTCAGTTATCCCGGAAACTGGATGATCAGTTACTCTGGAAACTGGGCAGTCAGTTCATCTGGAAACAGGGCAGTCAGTTACCCCGGAAACAGGGCAGTCAGTTACCCTGGAAACTGGGCAGTCAGTTACCACGGAAACAGGGCAGTCAGTTATCCCGGAAACAGGGTGATCAGTTACCCTGGAAACAGGGGAGTCAGTAATCCCGGAAACAGGGCAGTCAGTTATCCAGGAAAAAGGGTAATCAGTTACCCTGGAAACTGGGCAGTCAGTTACCCTGGAAACAGGGCAGTCAGTTATCCCGGAAACAGGGCAGTCAGTTATCCCTGAAACAGGGTGATCAGTTACCCGGGAAACAGGGCAGTCAGTTACCCCGGAAACAGGGCAGTCAGTTACCCTGGAAACAGGGCAGACAGTTATCCCGGAAACAGGGCAGTCAGTTATCCCGGAAACAGGGTGATCAGTTACCCTGGAAACTGGGCAGTCAGTTAATCTGGAAACAGGGCAGTCAGTTACCCCGGAAACAGGGCAGTCAGTTACCCTGGAAACTGGGCAGTCAGTTACCCTGGAAACAGGGCAGTCAGTTATCCCGGAAACAGGGTGATCAGTTACCCTGGAAACAGGGCGGTCAGTTACCCCGGTAACAGGGCAGTCAGTTACCCTGGAAACAGGGCGGTCAGATACCCTGGAAACAGATTAGTCAGTTATCCCGGAAACAGGGTGATCAGTTACCCTGGAAACAGGGCAGACAGTTACCCTGGAAACAGGGCAGTCAGTTTCCCCGGAAACAGGGTGATCAGTTACCCTGGAAACAGGGCAGTCAGATACCCCGGAAACAGGGTGATCAGTTATCCTGGCAACAGGGCAGTCAGTTACCGTGGAAACAGGGCAGTCAGTTACCCCGGAAATAGGGTGATCAGTTATCCTGGCAACAGGGCAGTCAGATACCCTGGAAACCGGGCAGTCAGTTACCCCGGAAACAGGGTGATCAGTTATCCTGGAAACAGGGCAGTCAGTTAGCCTGGAAACAGGGCAGTCAGTTACCCCGGAAGCAGGGCAGTCAGTTACCCTGGAAACAGGGCAGTCAGTTATCCCGGAAACAGGGCAGTCAGTTATCCCGGAAACAGGGTGATCAGTTACCCTGGAAACAGGGCAGTCAGTTACCCCGGAAACAGCGCAGTCAGTTACCCTGGAAACAGGGCAGACAGTTATCCCGGAAACAGGGCAGTCAGTTATCCCGGAAACAGGGTGATCAGTTACCCTGGAAACAGGGGAGTCAGTAATCCCGGAAACAGGGCAGAAAGTTACTCCGGAAACAGGGTGATCAGTTATCCTGGAAACAGGGCAGTCAGTTACCCCGGAAACAGGGCAGTCAGGTACCCTGGAAACAGGGCAGACAGTTATCCCGGAAACAGGGCAGTCTGTTATCCCGGAAACTGGGTGATCATTTACCCTGGAAACAGGGCAGTCAGTTCATCTGGAAACAGGGCAGTCAGTTACCCCGGAAACAGGGCAGTCGGTTACCCTGGAAACTGGGCAGTCAGTTACCACGGAAACAGGGCAGTCAGTTATCCCGGAAACAGGGTGATCAGTTACCCTGGAAACAGGGGAGTCAGTAATCCCGGAAACAGGGCAGAAAGTTACTCCGGAAACAGGGTGATCAGTTATCCTGGAAACAGGGCAGTCAGTTAGCCTGGAAACAGGGCAGTCAGTTACCCCGGAAACAGGGTGATCATTTATCCTGGCAACAGGGCAGTCAGTTACCCTGGAAACAGGGCAGTCAGTTACCGCGGAAATAGGGTGATCAGTTATCCTGGCAACAGGGCAGTCAGTTACCCTGGAAACAGGGCTGTCTGTTACCCCGGAAACAGGGTGATCAGTTATCCTGGAAACAGGGCAGTCAGTTAGCCTGGAAACAGGGCAGTCAGTTACCCCGGAAACAGGGCAGTCAGTTATCCCGGAAACAGGGTGATCAGTTACCCTGGAAACAGGGCAGTCAGTTACCCTGGAAACAGGGCAGTCAGTTACCCTGTAAAAAGGGCAGACAGTTATCCCGGAAACAGGGCAGTCAGTTATCCCGGAAACAGGGTGCTCAGTTACCCTGGAAACAGGGCAGTCAGTTACCCTGGAAACAGGGCAGTCAGTTACCCCGGAAACAGGGTGATCAGTTATCCTGGAAACAGGGCAGTCAGTTAGCCTGGAAACAGGGCAGTCAGTTACCCCGGAAACAGGGTGATCTGTTATCCTGGCAACAGGGCAGTCAGTTACCCAGAAACAGGGCAGTCAGTTACACCGGAAATAGGGTGATCAGTTATCCTGGCAACAGGGCAGTCAGTTACCCTGGAAACAGGGCAGTCAGTTACCCCAGAAACAGGGTGATCAGTTATCCTGGGAACAGGGCAGTCAGTTAGCCTGGAAACAGGGCAGTCAGTTACCCCGGAAGCAGGGCAGTAAGTTACCCTGGAAACAGGGCAGTCAGTTATCCCGGAAACAGGGCAGTCAGTTATCCCGGAAACAGGGTGATCAGTTACCCTGGAAACAGGGCAGTCAGTTACCCCGGAAACAGGGCAGTCAGTTATCCCGGAAACAGGGTGATCAGTTACCCTGGAAACTGGGCAGTCAGTTAATCTGGAAACAGGGCAGTCAGTTACCACGGAAACAGGGCAGTCATTTACCCTGGAAACTGGGCAGTCAGTTAATCTGGAAACAGGTTAGTCAGTTACCCCGGAAACAGGGTGATCAGTTACCCCGGAAACAGGGCAGTAAGTTCCCCTGGAAACAGGGCAGTCAGTTACCCTGGAAACAGGGCAGTCAGTTATCCCGGAAACAGGGCAGTCAGTTATCACGGAAACAGGGCGGTCAGTTACCCCGGAAACAGGGCAGTCAGTTACCCCGGAAACAGGGTGATCAGTTACCCCGGAAACAGGGCAGTCAGTTATCCCGGAAACAGGGCAGTCAGTTATCCCGGAAACAGGGTGATCAGTTACCCTGGAAACGGGGCAGTCAGTTACCCCGGAAACAGGGCAGTCAGTTACCCTGGAAACAGGGCAGACAGTTATCCCGGAAACAGGGCAGTCAGTTATCCCGGAAACTGGGTGATCATTTACCCTGGAAACTGGGCAGTCAGTTCATCTGGAAACAGGGGAGTCAGTTACCCCGGAAACAGGGCAGTCAGTTACCCTGGAAACTGGGCAGTCAGTTACCACGGAAACAGGGCAGTCAGTTATCCCGGAAGCAGGGTGATCAGTTACCCTGGAAACAGGGGAGTCAGTAATCCCGGAAACAGGGCAGAAAGTTACTCCGGAAACAGGGTGGTCAGTTATCCTGGAAACAGGGCAGTCAGTTAGCCTGGAAACAGGGCAGTCAGTTTCCCCGGAAACAGGGTGATCAGTTATCCTGGCAACAGGGCAGTCAGTTACCCTGGAAACAGGGCAGTCAGTTACCGCGGAAATAGGGTGATCAGTTATCCTGGCAACAGGGCAGTCAGTTACCCTGGAAACAGGGCAGTCAGTTACCCCGGAAACAGGGTGATCAGTTATCCTGGAAACAGGGCAGTCAGTTAGCCTGGAAACAAGGCAGTCAGTTACCCCGGAAGCAGGGCAGTCAGTTACCCTGGAAACAGGGCAGTCAGTTATCCCGGAAACAGGGCAGTCAGTTATCCCGGAAACAGGGTGATCATTACCCTGGAAACAGGGCAGTCAGTTACCCTGGAAACAGGGCAGTCAGTTACCCTGTAAAAAGGGCAGTCAGTTACCCTGTAAAAAGGGCAGACAGTTATCCCGGAAACAGGGCAGTCAGTTATCCCGGAAACAGGGTGATCAGTTACCCTGGAAACAGGGCAGTCAGTTACCCTGGAAACAGGGCAGTCAGTTACCCCGGAAACAGGGTGATCAGTTATCCTGGAAACAGGGCAGTCAGTTAGCCTGGAAACAGGGCAGTCAGTTACCCCGGAAACAGGGTGATCTGTTATCCTGGCAACAGGGCAGTCAGTTACCCAGAAACAGGGCAGTCAGTTACACCGGAAATAGGGTGATCAGTTATCCTGGCAACAGGGCAGTCAGTTACCCTGGAAACAGGGCAGTCAGTTACCCCAGAAACAGGGTGATCAGTTATCCTGGGAACAGGGCAGTCAGTTAGCCTGGAAACAGGGCAGTCAGTTACCCCGGAAGCAGGGCAGTAAGTTACCCTGGAAACAGGGCAGTCAGTTATCCCGGAAACAGGGCAGTCAGTTATCCCGGAAACAGGGTGATCAGTTACCCTGGAAACAGGGCAGTCAGTTACCCCGGAAACAGGGCAGTCAGTTATCCCGGAAACAGGGTGATCAGTTACCCTGGAAACTGGGCAGTCAGTTAATCTGGAAACAGGGCAGTCAGTTACCACGGAAACAGGGCAGTCATTTACCCTGGAAACTGGGCAGTCAGTTAATCTGAAAACAGGTTAGTCAGTTACCCCGGAAACAGGGTGATCAGTTACCCCGGAAACAGGGCAGTCAGTTCCCCTGGAAACAGGGCAGTCAGTTACCCTGGAAACAGGGCAGTCAGTTATCCCGGAAACAGGGCAGTCAGTTATCACGGAAACAGGGCGGTCAGTTACCCCGGAAACAGGGCAGTCAGTTACCCCGGAAACAGGGTGATCAGTTACCCCGGAAACAGGGCAGTCAGTTATCCCGGAAACAGGGCAGTCAGTTATCCCGGAAACAGGGTGATCAGTTACCCTGGAAACGGGGCAGTCAGTTACCCCGGAAACAGGGCAGTCAGTTACCCTGGAAACAGGGCAGACAGTTATCCCGGAAACAGGGCAGTCAGTTATCACGGAAACTGGGTGATCATTTACCCTGGAAACTGGGCAGTCAGTTCATCTGGAAACAGGGGAGTCAGTTACCCCGGAAACAGGGCAGTCAGTTACCCTGGAAACTGGGCAGTCAGTTACCACGGAAACAGGGCAGTCAGTTATCCCGGAAGCAGGGTGATCAGTTACCCTGGAAACAGGGGAGTCAGTAATCCCGGAAACAGGGCAGAAAGTTACTCCGGAAACAGGGTGATCAGTTATCCTGGAAACAGGGCAGTCAGTTAGCCTGGAAACAGGGCAGTCAGTTTCCCCGGAAACAGGGTGATCAGTTATCCTGGCAACAGGGCAGTCAGTTACCCTGGAAACAGGGCAGTCAGTTACCGCGGAAATAGGGTGATCAGTTATCCTGGCAACAGGGCAGTCAGTTACCCTGGAAACAGGGCAGTCAGTTATCCCGGAAACAGGGTGATCAGTTATCCTGGAAACAGGGCAGTCAGTTAGCCTGGAAACAAGGCAGTCAGTTACCCCGGAAGCAGGGCAGTCAGTTACCCTGGAAACAGGGCAGTCAGTTATCCCGGAAACAGGGCAGTCAGTTATCCCGGAAACAGGGTGATCATTACCCTGGAAACAGGGCAGTCAGTTACCCTGGAAACAGGGCAGTCAGTTACCCTGTAAAAAGGGCAGACAGTTATCCCGGAAACAGGGCAGTCAGTTATCCCGGAAATAGGGTGATCAGTTACCCTGGAAACTGGGCATTCAGTTAATCTGGAAACAGGGCAGTCAGTTACCGCGGAAATAGGGTGATCAGTTATCCTGGCAACAGGGCAGTCAGTTACCCTGGAAACAGGGCAGTCAGTTACCCCGGAAACAGGGTGATCAGTTATCCTGGAAACAGGGCAGTCAGTTAGCCTGGAAACAAGGCAGTCAGTTACCCCGGAAGCAGGGCAGTCAGTTACCCTGGAAACAGGGCAGTCAGTTATCCCGGAAACAGGGCAGTCAGTTATCCCGGAAACAGGGTGATCATTACCCTGGAAACAGGGCAGTCAGTTACCCTGGAAACAGGGCAGTCAGTTACCCTGTAAAAAGGGCAGTCAGTTACCCTGTAAAAAGGGCAGACAGTTATCCCGGAAACAGGGCAGTCAGTTATCCCGGAAACAGGGTGATCAGCTACCCTGGAAACAGGGCAGTCAGTTACCCTGGAAACAGGGCAGTCAGTTACCCCGGAAACAGGGTGATCAGTTATCCTGGAAACAGGGCAGTCAGTTAGCCTGGAAACAGGGCAGTCAGTTACCCCGGAAACAGGGTGATCTGTTATCCTGGCAACAGGGCAGTCAGTTACCCAGAAACAGGGCAGTCAGTTACACCGGAAATAGGGTGATCAGTTATCCTGGCAACAGGGCAGTCAGTTACCCTGGAAACAGGGCAGTCAGTTACCCCAGAAACAGGGTGATCAGTTATCCTGGGAACAGGGCAGTCAGTTAGCCTGGAAACAGGGCAGTCAGTTACCCCGGAAGCAGGGCAGTAAGTTACCCTGGAAACAGGGCAGTCAGTTATCCCGGAAACAGGGCAGTCAGTTATCCCGGAAACAGGGTGATCAGTTACCCTGGAAACAGGGCAGTCAGTTACCCCGGAAACAGGGCAGTCAGTTATCCCGGAAACAGGGTGATCAGTTACCCTGGAAACTGGGCAGTCAGTTAATCTGGAAACAGGGCAGTCAGTTACCACGGAAACAGGGCAGTCATTTCCCCTGAAACTGGGCAGTCAGTTAATCTGGAAACAGGTTAGTCAGTTACCCCGGAAACAGGGTGATCAGTTACCCCGGAAACAGGGCAGTACGTTCCCCTGGAAACAGGGCAGTCAGTTACCCTGGAAACAGGGCAGTCAGTTATCCCGGAAACAGGGCAGTCAGTTATCACGGAAACAGGGCGGTCAGTTACCCCGGAAACAGGGCAGTCAGTTACCCCGGAAACAGGGTGATCAGTTACCCCGGAAACAGGGCAGTCAGTTATCCCGGAAACAGGGCAGTCAGTTATCCCGGAAACAGGGTGATCAGTTACCCTGGAAACGGGGCAGTCAGTTACCCCGGAAACAGGGCAGTCCGTTACCCTGGAAACAGGGCAGACAGTTATCCCGGAAACAGGGCAGTCAGTTATCCCGGAAACTGGGTGATCATTTACCCTGGAAACTGGGCAGTCAGTTCATCTGGAAACAGGGGAGTCAGTTACCCCGGAAACAGGGCAGTCAGTTACCCTGGAAACTGGGCAGTCAGTTACCACGGAAACAGGGCAGTCAGTTATCCCGGAAGCAGGGTGATCAGTTACCCTGGAAACAGGGGAGTCAGTAATCCAGGAAACAGGGCAGAAAGTTACTCCGGAAACAGGGTGATCAGTTATCCTGGAAACAGGGCAGTCAGTTAATCTGGAAACAGGGCAGTCAGTTACCCCGGAAACAGGGCAGTCAGTTACCCTGGAAACTGGGCAGTCAGTTACCCTGGAAACAGGGCAGTCAGTTATCCCGGAATCAGGGTGATCAGTTACCCTGGAAACAGGGGAGTCACTAATCCCGGAAACAGGGCAGTCAGTTATCCCGGAAAAAGGGTGATCAGTTACCCTGGAAACTGGGCAGTCAGTTACCCTGGAAATAGGGCAGTCAGTTACCCCGGAAGCAGGGCAGTCAGTTACCCTGGCAACAGGGCAGTCAGTTACGCCAGAAACTGGGCAGTCAGTTACCCTGGAAACAGGTCAGTCAGACACCCTGGAAACAGGTTAGTCAGTTACCCCGGAAACAGGGTGATCAGTTACCCCGGAAACAGGGCAGTCAGTTCCCCTGGAAACAGGGCAGTCAGTTACCCTGGAAACAGGGCAGTCAGTTATGCCGGAAACAGGGCAGTCAGTTATCACGGAAACAGGACGGTCAGTTACCCCGGAAACAGGGCAGTCAGTTACCCCGGAAACAGGGTGATCACTTACCCCGGAAACAGGGCAGTCAGTTATCCCAGAAACAGGGCAGTCAGTTATCCCGGAAACAGGGTGATCAGTTACCCTGGAAACAGGGCAGTCAGTTACCCCGGAAACAGGGCAGTCAGTTACCCTGGAAACAGGGCAGACAGTTATCCTGGAAACAGGGCAGTCAGTTATCCCGGAAGCTGGGTGATCAGTTAACCTGGAAACTGGGCAGTCAGTTCATTTGGAAACAGGGCAGTCAGTTACCCCGGAAACAGGGCAGTCAGTTACCCTGGAAACTGGGCAGTCAGTTACCACGGAAACAGGGCAGTCAGTTATCCCGGAAACAGGGCAGTCAGTTATCCCGGAAACAGGGTGATCAGTTACCCTGGCAACAGGGCAGTCAGTTACCCCGGAAACAGGGCAGTCAGTTACCCTGGAAACAGGGCAGACAGTTATCCCGGAAACAGGGCAGTCAGTTATCCCGGAAACTGGATGATCAGTTACTCTGGAAACTGGGCAGTCAGTTCATCTGGAAACAGGGCAGTCAGTTACCCCGGAAACAGGGCAGTCAGTTACCCTGGAAACTGGGCAGTCAGTTACCACGGAAACAGGGCAGTCAGTTATCCCGGAAACAGGGTGATCAGTTACCCTGGAAACAGGGGAGTCAGTAATCCCGGAAACAGGGCAGTCAGTTATCCAGGAAAAAGGGTAATCAGTTACCCTGGAAACTGGGCAGTCAGTTACCCTGGAAACAGGGCAGTCAGTTATCCCGGAAACAGGGCAGTCAGTTATCCCTGAAACAGGGTGATCAGTTACCCCGGAAACAGGGCAGTCAGTTACCCTGGAAACAGGGCAGACAGTTATCCCGGAAACAGGGCAGTCAGTTATCCCGGAAACAGGGTGATCAGTTACCCTGGAAACTGGGCAGTCAGTTAATCTGGAAACAGGGCAGTCAGTTACCCCGGAAACAGGGCAGTCAGTTACCCTGGAAACTGGGCAGTCAGTTACCCTGGAAACAGGGCAGTCAGTTATCCCGGAAACAGGGTGATCAGTTACCCTGGAAACAGGGCGGTCAGTTACCCCGGTAACAGGGCAGTCAGTTACCCTGGAAACAGGGCGGTCAGATACCCTGGAAACAGATTAGTCAGTTATCCCGGAAACAGGGTGATCAGTTACCCTGGAAACAGGGCAGACAGTTACCCTGGAAACAGGGCAGTCAGTTACCCCGGAAACAGGGTGATCAGTTACCCTGGAAACAGGGCAGTCAGATACCCCGGAAACAGGGTGATCAGTTATCCTGGCAACAGGGCAGTCAGATACCCTGGAAACCGGGCAGTCAGTTACCCCGGAAACAGGGTGATCAGTTATCCTGGAAACAGGGCAGTCAGTTAGCCTGGAAACAGGGCAGTCAGTTACCCCGGAAGCAGGGCAGTCAGTTACCCTGGAAACAGGGCAGTCAGTTATCCCGGAAACAGGGCAGTCAGTTATCCCGGAAACAGGGTGATCAGTTACCCTGGAAACAGGGCAGTCATTTACCCCGGAAACAGCGCAGTCAGTTACCCTGGAAACAGGGCAGACAGTTATCCCGGAAACAGGGCAGTCAGTTATCCCGGAAACAGGGTGATCAGTTACCCTGGAAACAGGGGAGTCAGTAATCCCGGAAACAGGGCAGAAAGTTACTCCGGAAACAGGGTGATCAGTTATCCTGGAAACAGGGCAGTCAGTTACCCCGGAAACAGGGCAGTCAGGTACCCTGGAAACAGGGCAGTCAGTTATCCCGGAAACTGGGTGATCATTTACCCTGGAAACTGGGCAGTCAGTTCATCTGGAAACAGGGCAGTCAGTTACCCCGGAAACAGGGCAGTCAGTTACCCTGGAAACTGGGCAGTCAGTTACCACGGAAACAGGGCAGTCAGTTATCCCGGAAACAGGGTGATCAGTTACCCTGGAAACAGGGGAGTCTGTAATCCCGGAAACAGGGCAGAAAGTTACTCCGGAAACAGGGTGATCAGTTATCCTGGAAACAGGGCAGTCAGTTAGCCTGGAAACAGGGCAGTCAGTTACCCCGGAAACAGGGTGATCATTTATCCTGGCAACAGGGCAGTCAGTTACCCTGGAAACAGGGCAGTCAGTTACCGCGGAAATAGGGTGATCAGTTTTCCTGGCAACAGGGCAGTCAGTTACCCTGGAAACAGGGCTGTCAGTTACCCCGGAAACAGGGTGATCAGTTATCCTGGAAACAGGGCAGTCAGTTAGCCTGGAAACAGGGCAGTCAGTTACCCCGGAAACAGGGCAGTCAGTTATCCTGGAAACAGGGCAGTCAGTTACCCTGTAAAAAGGGCAGACAGTTATCCCGGAAACAGGGCAGTCAGTTATCCCGGAAACAGGGTGATCAGTTACCCTGGAAACAGGGCAGTCAGTTACCCTGGAAACAGGGCAGTCAGTTACCCCGGAAACAGGGTGATCAGTTACCCTAGAAACAGGGCAGTCAGTTACCCTGGAAACAGGGCAGTCAGTTACCCTGTAAAAAGGGCAGACAGTTATCCCGGAAACAGGGCAGTCAGTTATCCCGGAAACAGGGTGATCAGTTACCCTGGAAACAGGGCAGTCAGTTAGCCTGGAAACAGGGCAGTCAGTTACCCCGGAAACAGGGTGATCTGTTATCCTGGCAACAGGGCAGTCAGTTACCCAGAAACAGGGCAGTCAGTTACACCGGAAATAGGGTGATCAGTTATCCTGGCAACAGGGCAGTCAGTTACCCTGGAAACAGGGCAGTCAGTTACCACAGAAACAGGGTGATCAGTTATCCTGGGAACAGGGCAGTCAGTTAGCCTGGAAACAGGGCAGTCAGTTACCCCGGAAGCAGGGCAGTAAGTTACCCTGGAAACAGGGCAGTCAGTTATCCCGGAAACAGGGCAGTCAGTTATCCCGGAAACAGGGTGATCAGTTACCCTGGAAGCAGGGCAGTCAGTTACCCCGGAAACAGGGCAGTCAGTTATCCCGGAAACAGGGTGATCAGTTACCCTGGAAACTGGGCAGTCAGTTAATCTGGAAACAGGGCAGTCAGTTACCACGGAAACAGGGCAGTCATTTACCCTGGAAACTGGGCAGTCAGTTAATCTGGAAACAGGTTAGTCAGTTACCCCGGAAACAGGGTGATCAGTTACCCCGGAAACAGGGCAGTAAGTTCCCCTGGAAACAGGGCAGTCAGTTACCCTGGAAACAGGGCAGTCAGTTATCCCGGAAACAGGGCAGTCATTTATCACGGAAACAGGGCGGTCAGTTACCCCGGATACAGGGCAGTCAGTTACCCCGGAAACAGGGTGATCAGTTACCCCGGAAACAGGGCAGTCAGTTATCCCGGAAACAGGGCAGTCAGTTATCCCGGAAACAGGGTGATCAGTTACCCTGGAAACGGGGCAGTCAGTTACCCCGGAAACAGGGCACTCAGTTACCCTGGAAACAGGGCAGACAGTTATCCCGGAAACAGGGCAGTCAGTTATCCCGGAAACTGGGTGATCATTTACCCTGGAAACTGGGCAGTCAGTTCATCTGGAAACAGGGGAGTCAGTTACCCCGGAAACAGGGCAGTCAGTTACCCTGGAAACTGGGCAGTCAGTTACCACGGAAACAGGGCAGTCAGTTATCCCGGAAGCAGGGTGATCAGTTACCCTGGAAACAGGGGAGTCAGTAATCCCGGAAACAGGGCAGAAAGTTACTCCGGAAACAGGGTGATCAGTTATCCTGGAAACAGGGCAGTCAGTTATCCTGGCAACAGGGCAGTCAGTTACCCTGGAAACAGGGCAGTCAGTTACCGCGGAAATAGGGTGATCAGTTATCCTGGCAACAGGGCAGTCAGTTACCCTGGAAACAGGGCAGACAGTTACCCCGGAAACAGGGTGATCAGTTATCCTGGAAACAGGGCAGTCAGTTAGCCTGGAAACAAGGCAGTCAGTTACCCCGGAAGCAGGGCAGTCAGTTACCCTGGAAACAGGGCAGTCAGTTATCCCGGAAACAGGGCCGTCAGTTATCCCGGAAACAGGGTGATCATTAACCTGGAAACAGGGCAATCAGTTACCCTGGAAACAGGGCAGTCAGTTACCCTGTAAAAAGGGCAGACAGTTATCCCGGAAACAGGGCAGTCAGTTATCCCGGAAATAGGGTGATCAGTTACCCTGGAAACTGGGCATTCAGTTAATCTGGAAACAGGGCAGTCAGTTACCCCGGAAACAGGGCAGTCAGTTACCCTGGAAACTGGGCAGTCAGTTACCCTGGAAACAGGGCAGTCAGTTATCCCGGAATCAGGGTGATCAGTTACCCTGGAAACAGGGGAGTCAGTAATCCCGGAAACAGGGCAGTCAGTAATCCCGGAAAAAGGGTGATCAGTTACCCTGGAAATAGGGCAGTCAGTTACCCCGGAAGCAGGACAGTCAGTTACCCTGGCAACAGGGCAGTCAGTTACGCCAGAAACTGGGCAGTCAGTTACCCTGGAAACAGGTCAGTCAGACACCCTGGAAACAGGTTAGTCAGTTACCCCGGAAACAGGGTGATCAGTTACCCCGGAAACAGGGCAGTCAGTTCCCCTGGAAACAGGGCAGTCAGTTACCTTGGAAACAGGGCAGTCAGTTATCCCGGAAACAGGGCAGTCAGTTATCACGGAAACAGGGCGGTCAGTTACCCCGGAAACAGGGCAGTCAGTTACCCCGGAAACAGGGTGATCAGTTACCCCGGAAACAGGGCAGTCAGTTATCCCAGAAACAGGGCAGTCAGTTACCCTGGAAACAGGGCAGACAGTTATCCCGGAAACAGGGCAGTCAGTTATCCCGGAAACTGGGTGATCAGTTAACCTGGAAACTGGGCAGTCAGTTCATCTGGAAACAGGGCAGTCAGTTACCCCGGAAACAGGGCAGTCAGTTACCCTGGAAACTGGGCAGTCAGTTACCACGGAAACAGGGCAGTCAGTTATCCCGGAAACTGGGTGATCAGTTAACCTGGAAACTGGGCAGTCAGTTCATCTGGAAACAGGGCAGTCAGTTACCCCGGAAACAGGGCAGTCAGTTACCCTGGAAACTGGGCAGTCAGTTACCACGGAAACAGGGCAGTCAGTTATCCCGGAAACAGGGTGATCAGTTACCCTGGAAACAGGGGAGTCAGTAATCCCGGAAACAGGGCAGTCAGTTATCCAGGAAAGAGGGTGATCAGTTACCCTGGAAACTGTGCAGTCAGTTACCCTGGAAACAGGGCAGTCAGTTATCCCGGAAACAGGGCTGTCAGTAATCCCTGAACAGGGTGATCAGTTACCCTGGAAACAGGGCAGTCAGTTACCCCGGAAACAGGGCAGTCAGTTACCCTGGAAACAGGGCAGACAGTTATCCCGGAAACAGGGCAGTCAGTTATCCCGGAAACAGGGTGATCAGTTACCCTGGAAACTGGGCAGTCAGTTAATCTGGAAACAGGGCTGTCAGTTACCCCGGAAACAGGGCAGTCAGTTACCTGGAAACTGGGCAGTCAGTTACCCTGGAAACAGGGCAGTCAGTTATCCCGGAAACAGGGTGATCAGTTACCCTGGAAACAGGGCGGTCAGTTACCCCGGAAAAAGGGCAGTCAGTTACCCTGGAAACAGGGCGGTCAGTAACCCTGGAAACAGATTAGTCAGTTATCCCGGAAACAGGGTGATCAGTTATCCTGGAAACAGGGTGGTCAGTTACCCTGGAAACAGGGCAGTCAGTTTCCCAAGAAACAGGGTGATCAGTTATCCTGGAAACAGGGCAGTCAGTTAGCCTGGAAACAGGGCAGTCAGTTACCCCGGAAACAGGGTGATCAGTTATCCTGGCAACAGGGCAGTCATTTACCCAGAAACAGGGCAGTCAGTTACACCGGAAATAGGGTGATCTGTTATCCTGGCAACAGGGCAGTCAGTTACCCTGGAAACAGGGAAGTCAGTTACCCCGGAAACAGGGTGATCAGTTATCCTGGGAACAGGGCTTTCAGTTAGCCTGGAAACAGGGCAGTCAGTTACCCCGGAAGCAGGGCAGTCAGTTACCCTGGAAACAGGACAGTCAGTTATCCCGGAAACAGGGCAGTCAGTTATCCCGGAAACAGGGTGATCAGTTACCCTGGAAACTGGGCAGTCAGTTAATCTGGAAACAGGGCAGTCAGTTACCACGGAAACAGGGTAGTCAGTTACCCTGGAAACTGGGCAGTCAGTTACCCTGGAAACAGGTTAGTTAGTTACCCCGGAAACAGGGTGATGAGTTACCCCGGAAACAGGGCAGTAAGTTCCCCTGGAAACAGGGCAGTCAGTTACCCTGGAAACAGGGCAGTCAGTTATCCCGGAAACAGGGCAGTCAGTTATCACGGAAACAGGGTGATCAGTTACCCCGGAAACAGGGCAGTCAGTTACCCCGGAAACAGGGTGATCAGTTACCCCGGAAACAGGGCAGTCAGTTACCCTGGAAACAGGGCAGACACTTATCCCGGAAACAGGGCAGTCAGTTATCCCGGAAACTGAGTGATCATTTACCCTGGAAACTGGGCAGTCAGTTCATCTGGAAACAGGGCAGTCAGTTACCCCGGAAACAGGGCAGTCAGTTACCCTGGAAACTGGGCAGTCAGTTACCACGGAAACAGGGCAGTCAGTTATCCCGGAAAGAGGGTGATCAGTTACCCTGGAAACAGGGGAGTCAGTAATCCCGGAAACAGGGCAGTCAGTTATCCAGGAAAAAGGGTGATCAGTTACCCTGGAAACTGGGCAGTCAGTTACCCTGGAAACAGGGCAGTCAGTTATCCCGGAAACAGGGCAGTCAGTTATCCCTGAAACAGGGTGATCAGTTACCCTGGAAACTGGGCAGTCAGTTACCCCGGAAACAGGGCAGTCAGTTACCCTGGGAACAGGGCAGACAGTTATCCTGGAAACAGGGCAGTCAGTTATCCCGGAAACAGGGTGATCAGTTACCCTGGAAACTGGGCAGTCAGTTAATCTGGAAACAGGGCAGTCAGTTACCCCAGAAACAGGGCAGTCAGTTACCCTGGAAACTGGGCAGTCAGTTACCCTGTATACAGGGCAGTCACTTATCCCGGAAACAGGGTGATCAGTTACCCTGGCAACAGGGCGGTCAGTTACCCCGGAAACAGGGCAGTCAGTTACCCTGGAAACAGGGCGGTCAGTAACCCTGGAAACAGATTAGTCAGTTATCCCGGAAACAGGGTGATCAGTTACCCTGGAAACAGGGCAGTCAGTTACCCTGGAAACAGGGCAGTCAGTTACCCCGGAAACAGGGTGATCAGTTATCCTGGAAACAGGGCAGTCAGTTAGCCTGGAAACAGGGCAGTCAGTTACCCCGGAAACAGGGTGATCAGTTATCCTGGCAACAGGGCAGTCAGTTACCCTGGAAGCAGGGCAGTCAGTTACCCCGGAAACAGGGTGATCAGTTATCCTGGAAACAGGGCAGTCAGTTAGCCTGGAAACAGGGCAGTCAGTTACCCCGGAAGCAGGGCAGTCAGTTACCCTGGAAACAGGGCAGTCAGTTATCCCGGAAACAGGGCAGTCACTTATCCCGGAAACAGGGTGATCAGTTACCCTGGAAACAGGGCAGTCAGTTACCCCGGAAACAGGGCAGTCAGTTATCCCGGAAACAGAGCGATCAGTTAACCTGGAAACTGGGCAGTCCGTTACCCTGGAAACAGGGCAGTCAGTTACCCGGGAAACAGGGCAGTCAGTTACCCTGGAAACTGGGCAGTCAGTTATCCCGGAAACAGGGTGATCATTTACCCTGGAAACAGGGGAGTCAGTAATCCCGGAAACAGGGCAGTCAGTTATCCCGGAAAAAGGGTGATCAGTTACCCTGGAAACAGGGCAGTCAGTTACGCCAGAAACTGGGCAGTCAGTTACCCTGGAAACAGGGCAGTCAGACACCCTGGAAACAGGTTAGTCAGTTACCCCGGAAACAGGGTGATCGGTTACCCCGGAAACAGGGCAGTCAGTTCCCCTGGAAACAGGGCAGTCAGTTACCCTGGAAACAGGGCAGTCAATTATCCCGGAAACAGGGCAGTCAGTTATCATGGAAACAGGGCAGTCAGTTACCCCAGAAACAGGGCAGTCAGTTACCCGAGAAACAGGGTGATCAGTAACCCCGGAAACAGGGCAGTCAGTTACCCCGGAAACAGGGCAGTCAGTTACCCTGGAAAAAGGGCAGTCAGTTATCCCGGAAACAGGGCAGTCAGTTACGCCGGAATTTGGGCAGTCAGTTACCCTGGAAACTGGGCAGTCAGTTACCACGGAAACAGGGCAGTCAGTTATCCCGCAAAGAGGGTGATCAGTTACCCTGGAAACAGGGGAGGCAGTAATCCCGGAAACAGGGCAGTCAGTTATCCAGGAAAAAGGGTGATCAGTTACCCTGGAAACTGGGCAGTCAGTTACCCTGGAAACAGGGCAGTCAGTTATCCCGGAAACAGGGCAGTCAGTTATCCCTGAAACAGGGTGATCAGTTACCCTGGAAACTGGGCAGTCAGTTACCCCGGAAACAGGGCAGTCAGTTACCCTGGGAACAGGGCAGACAGTTATCCTGGAAACAGGGCAGTCAGTTATCCCGGAAACAGGGTGATCAGTTACCCTGGAAACTGGGCAGTCAGTTAATCTGGAAACAGGGCAGTCAGTTACCCCAGAAACAGGGCAGTCAGTTACCCTGGAAACTGGGCAGTCAGTTACCCTGTAAACAGGGCAGTCACTTATCCCGGAAACAGGGTGATCAGTTACCCTGGCAACAGGGCGGTCAGTTACCCCGGAAACAGGGCAGTCAGTTACCCTGGAAACAGGGCGGTCAGTAACCCTGGAAACAGATTAGTCAGTTATCCCGGAAACAGGGTGATCAGTTACCCTGGAAACAGGGCAGTCAGTTACCCTGGAAACAGGGCAGTCAGTTACTCCGGAAACAGGGTGATCAGTTGTCCTGGAAACAGGGCAGTCAGTTAGCCTGGAAACAGGGCAGTCAGTTACCCCGGAAACAGGGTGATCAGTTATCCTGGCAACAGGGCAGTCAGTTACCCTGGAAGCAGGGCAGTCAGTTACCCCGGAAACAGGGTGATCAGTTATCCTGGAAACAGGGCAGTCAGTTAGCCTGGAAACAGGGCAGTCAGTTACCCCGGAAGCAGGGCAGTCAGTTACCCTGGAAACAGGGCAGTCAGTTATCCCGGAAACAGGGCAGTCACTTATCCCGGAAACAGGGTGATCAGTTACCCTGGAAACAGGGCAGTCAGTTCCCCCGGAAACAGGGCAGTCAGTTATCCCGGAAACAGGGCGATCAGTTAACCTGGAAACTGGGCAGTCTGTTACCCTGGAAACAGGGCATTCAGTTACCCCGGAAACAGGGCAGTCAGTTACCCTGGAAACTGGGCAGTCAGTTATCCCGGAAACAGGGTGATCATTTACCCTGGAAACAGGGGAGTCAGTAATCCCGGAAACAGGGCAGTCAGTTATCCCGGAAAAAGGGTGATCAGTTACCCTGGAAACAGGGCAGTCAGTTACGCCAGAAACTGGGCAGTCAGTTACCCTGGAAACAGGGCAGTCAGACACCCTGGAAACAGGTTAGTCAGTTACCCCGGAAACAGGGTGATCGGTTACCCCGGAAACAGGGCAGTCAGTTCCCCTGGAAACAGGGCAGTCAGTTACCCTGGAAACAGGGCAGTCAATTATCCCGGAAACAGGGCAGTCAGTTATCATGGAAACAGGGCGGTCAGTTACCCCAGAAACAGGGCAGTCAGTTACCCCGGAAACAGGGCAGTCAGTTATCCCGGAAAGAGGGCAGTCAGTTATCACGGAAACAGGGCGGTCAGGTACCCCGGAAACAGGGCAGTCAGTTACCCCGGAAACAGGGTTATCAGTTACCCCGGAAACAGGGCAGTCAGCTATCCCGGAAACAGGGCAGTCAGTTATCCCGGAAACAGGGTGATCAGTTACCCTGGAAACAGGGCAGTCATTTACCCCGGAAACAGGGCAGTCAGTTACCCTGGAAACTGGGCAGTCAGTTACCCTTGAAACAGGGCAGTCAGTTATCCCGAAAAAAGGGTGATCAATTACCCTGGAAACAGGGCGGTCAGTTACCCCGGAAACAGGGCGTTCAGTTACCCTGGAAACAGGGCAGTCAGTAACCCTGGAAACAGATCAGTCAATTATCGCGGAAACAGGGTGATCAGTTACCCTGGAAACTGGGCAGTCAGTTCATCTGGAAACAGGGCAGTCAGTTACCCCGGAAACAGGGCAGTCAGTTACCCTGGAAACTGGGCAGTCAGTTACCACGGAAACAGGGCAGTCAGTTATCCCGGAAACAGGGTGATCAGTTACCCTGGAAACAGGGGAGTCAGTAATCCCGGAAACAGGGCAGTCAGTTATCCAGGAAAAAGGGTGATCAGTTACCCTGGAAACTGGGCAGTCAGTTACCCTGGAAACAGGGCAGTCAGTTATCCCGGAAACAGGGCAGTCAGTTATCCCTGAAACAGGGTGATCAGTTACCCTGGAATCAGGGCAGTCAGTTACCCCGGAAACAGGGCAGTCAGTTACCCTGGAAACAGGGCAGACAGTTATCCCGGAAACAGGGCAGTCAGTTATCCCAGAAACAGGGTGATCAGTTACCCTGGAAACTGGGCTGACAGTTAATCTGGAAAAAGGGCAGTCAGTTACCCCGGAAACAGGGCAGTCAGTTACCCTGGAAACTGGGCAGTCAGTTACCCTGGAAACAGGGCAGTCAGTTATCCCGAAAAAAGGGTGATCAATTACCCTGGAAACAGGGCGGTCAGTTACCCCGGAAACAGGGTGATCAGTTACCCTGGAAACAGGGCAGTCAGTAACCCTGGAAACAGATTAGTCAGTTATCGCGGAAACAGGGTGATCAGTTACCCTGGAAACAGGGCAGTCAGTTACCCCGGAAACAGGGTGATCAGTTATCCTGGCAACAGGGCAGTCAGTTACCCTGTAAACAGGGCAGTCAGTTACCCCGGAAATAGGGTAATCAGTTATCCTGGCAACAGGGCAGTCAGTTACCCTGGAAGCAGGGCTGTCAGTTACCCCGGAAACAGGGTGATCAGTTATCCTGGAAACAGGGCAGTCAGTTAGCCTGGAAACAGAGCAGTCAGTTACCCCGGAAGCAGGGCAGTCAGTTACCCTGGAAACAGGGCAGTCAGTTATCCCGGAAACAGGGTGATCAGTTACCCTGGAAACTGGGCAGTCAGTTAATCTGGAAACAGGGCAGTCAGTTACCCCGGAAACAGGGCAGTCAGTTACCCTGGAAACTGAGCAGTCAGTTACCCTGGAAACAGGGCAGTCAGTTATCCCGGAAAAAGGGTGATCAGTTACCCTGGAAACAGGGGAGTCAGTTACCCCGGAAACAGGGCAGTCAGTTACCCTGGAAACTGGGCAGTCAGTTACCCCGGAAACAGGGCAGTCAGTTACCCTGGAAACAGGGCAGTCAGTTACCCCGGAAACAGGGCAGTCAGTTACCCTGGAAACTGGGCAGTCAGTTACCCTGGAAACAGGGCAGTCAGTTATCCCGGAAACAGGGTGATCAGTTAACTTGGAAACAGGGGAGTCAGTAATCCCGGAAACAGGGCAGTCAGTTATCCCGGAAAAAGGGTGATCAGTTACCCTGGAAACTGGGCAGTCAGTTATCCTGGAAACAGGGCGGTCAGTTACCCCGGAAACAGGGCAGTCAGTTACCCTGGAAACTGGGCAGTCAGTTAATCTGGAAACAGGGCAGTCAGTTACCCTGGAAACTGGGCAGTCAGTTACCCTGGAAACAGGGCAGTCAGTTACCCCGGAAGCAGGGCAGTCAGTTACCCTGGAAACAGGGCAGTCAGTTACGCCAGAAATTGGGCAGTCAGTTATCCCGGAAACAGGGTGATCAGTTACCCTGGAAACTGGGCAGTCAGTTAATCTGGAAACAGGGCAGTCAGTTACCCCGGAAACAGGGCAGTCAGTTACCCTGGAAACTGGGCAGTCAGTTACCCTGGAAACAGGGCAGTCAGTTATCCCGGAAAAAGGGTGATCAGTTACCCTGGAAACAGGGCGGTCAGTTACCCCGGAAACAGGGCAGTCAGTTACCCTGGAAACAGGGCGGTCAGTAACCCTGGAAACAGATTAGTCAGTTATCCCGGAAACTGGGTGATCAGTTACCCTGGAAACAGGGCAGTCAGTTACCCTGGAAACAGGGCAGTCAGTTACCCCGGAAACAGGGTGATCAGTTATCCTGGAAACAAGGCAGTCAGTTATCCTGGCAACAGGGCAATCAGTTACCCTGGAAAAAGGGCAGTCAGTTACCCCGGAAATAGGGTGATCAGTTATCCTGGCAACAGGGCAGTCAGTTACCCTGGAAGCAGGGCAGTCAGTTACCCCGGAAACAGGGTGATCAGTTATCCTGGAAACAGGTCAGTTAGTTAGCCTGGAAACAGGGCAGTCAGTTACCCGGGAAGCAGGGCAGTCAGTTACCCTGGAAACAGGGCAGTCAGTTAATCTGGAAACAAGGCAGTCAGTTACCCCGGAAATAGGGCAGTCAGTTACCCTGGAAACTGGGCAGTCAGTTACCCTGGAAACAGGGCAGTCAATTATCCCGGAAACAGGGTGATCAGTTAGCCTGGAAACTGGGCAGTCAGTTACCACGGAAACAGGGCAGTCAGTTATCCCGGAAACAGGGTGTTCAGTTACCCTGGAAACAGGGGCGTCAGTAATCCCGGAAACAGGGCAGAAAGTTACTCTGGAAACAGGGTGATCAGTTATCCTGGAAACAGGGCAGTCAGTTCGCCTGGAAACAGGGCAGTCAGTTTCCCCGGAAACAGGGTGATCAGTTATCCTGGCAACAGGGCAGTCAGTTACCCTGGAAACAGGGCAGTCAGTTACCGCGGAAATAGGGTGATCAGTTATCCTGGCAACAGGGCAGTCAGTTACCCTGGAAACAGGGCTGTCAGTTACCCCGGAAACAGGGTGATCAGTTATCCTGGAAACAGGGCAGTCAGTTAGCCTGGAAACAGGGCAGTCAGTTACCCCGGAAGCACGGCAGTCAGTTACCCTGGAAACAGGGCAGTCAGTTATCCCGGAAACAGGGCAGTCAGTTATCCCGGAAACAGGGTGATCAGTTACCCCGGAAACAGGGCAGTCAGTTATCCCGGAAACAGGGCAGTCAGTTATCCCGGAAACAGGGTGATCAGTTACCCTGGAAACAGGGCAGTCAGTTACCCCGGAAACAGGGCAGTCAGTTACCCTGGAAACAGGGCAGAAAGTTATCCCGGAAACAGGGCAGTCAGTTATCGCGGAAACTGGGTGATCATTTACCCTGGAAACTGGGCAGTCAGTTACCCCGGAAACAGGGCAGTCAGTTATCCCGGAAACAGGGTGATCAGTTACCCTGGAAACAGGGCAGTCAGTTACCCCGGAAACAGGGCAGTCAGTTATCCCGGAAACAGGGTGATCAGTTACCCTGGAAACTGGGCAGTCAGTTAATCTGGAAACAGGGCAGTCAGTTACCACAGAAACAGGGCAGTCAGTTACCCTGGAAACAGGGCAGTCAGTTATCCCGGAATCAGGGTGATCAGTTACCCTGGAAACAGGGGAGTCAGTAATCCCGGAAACAGGGCAGTCAGTTATCCCGGAAAAAGGGTGATCAGTTACCCTGGAAACTGGGCAGTCAGTTACCCTGGAAATAGGGCAGTCAGTTACCCCGGAAGCAGGGCAGTCAGTTACCCTGGCAACAGGGCAGTCCGTTACGCCAGAAACTAGGCAGTCAGTTACCCTGGAAACAGGGCAGTCAGACACCCTGGAAACAGGTTAGTCAGATACGCTGGAAACAGGGTGATCAGTTACCCCGGAAACAGGGCAATCAGTTCCCCTGGAAACAGGGCAGTCAGTTACCCTGGAAACAGGGCAGTCAGTTATCACGGAAGCAGGGCGGTCAGTTACCCCGGGAACAGGGCAGTCAGTTACCCCGGAAACAGGGTGATCAGTTACCCCGGAAACAGGGCAGTCAGTTATCCCAGTAACAGGGCAGTCAGTTATCCCGGAAACAGGGTGATCAGTTACCCTGGAAACAGGGCAGTCAGTTACCCCGGAAACTGGGCAGTCAGTTCATCTGGAAACAGGGCAGTCAGTTACCCCGGAAACAGGGCAGTCAGTTACCCTGGAAACTGGGCAGTCAGTTACCACGGAAACAGGGCAGTCAGTTATCCCGGAAACAGGGTGATCAGTTACCCTGGAAACAGGGGAGTCAGTAATCCCGGAAACAGGGCAGAAAGTTACTCCGGAAACAGGGTGATCAGTTATCCTGGAAACAGGGCAGTCAGTTAGCCTGGAAACAGGGCAGTCAGTTTCCCCGGAAACAGGGTGATCATTTATCCTGGCAACAGGGCAGTCAGTTACCCTGGAAACAGGGCAGTCAGTTACCGCGGAAATAGGGTGATCAGTTATCCTGGCAACAGGGCAGTCAGTTACCCTGGAAACAGGGCAGTCAGTTACCCCGGAAACAGGGTGATCAGTTACCCTGGAAACAGGGCAGTCAGTTAGCCTGGAAACAGGGCAGTCAGTTACCCCGGAAGCAGGGCAGTCAGTTACCCTGGAAACAGGGCAGTCAGTTATCCCGGAAACAGGGCAGTCAGTTATCCCGGAAACAGGGTGATCAGTTACTCTGGAAACAGGGCAGTCAGTTACCCTGGAAACAGGGCAGTCAGTTACCCTGTAAAAAGGGCAGACAGTTATCCCGGAAACAGGGCAGTCAGTTATCCCGGAAACAGGGTGATCAGTTACCCTGGAAACTGGGCATTCAGTTAATCTGGAAACAGGGCAGTCAGTTACCCCGGAAACAGGGCAGTCAGTTACCCTGGAAACTGGGCAGTCAGTTACCCTGGAAACAGGGCAGTCAGTTATCCCGGAATCAGGGTGATCAGTTACCCTGGAAACAGGGGAGTCAGTAATCCCGGAAACAGGGCAGTCAGTTATCCCGGAAAAAGGGTGATCAGTTACCCTGGAAACTGGGCAGTCAGTTACCCTGGAAATAGGGCAGTCAGTTACCCCGGAAGCAGGGCAGTCAGTTACCCTGGCAACAGGGCAGTCCGTTACGCCAGAAACTGGGCAGTCAGTTACCCTGGAAACAGGGCAGTCAGACACCCTGGAAACAGGTTAGTCAGTTACCCCGGAAACAGGGTGATCAGTTACCCCGGAAACAGGGCAGTCAGTTCCCCTGGAAACAGGGCAGTCAGTTACCCTGGAAACAGGGCAGTCAGTTATCCCGGAAACAGGGCAGTCAGTTATCACGGAAACAGGGCGGTCAGTTACCCCGGGAACAGGGCAGTCAGTTACCCCGGAAACAGGGTGATCAGTTACCCCGGAAACAGGGCAGTCAGTTATCCCAGAAACAGGGCAGTCAGTTATCCCGGAAACAGGGTGATCAGTTACCCTGGAAACAGGGCAGTCAGTTACCCCGGCAACAGGGCAGTCAGTTACCCTGGAAACTGGGCAGACAGTTATCCCGGAAACAGGGCAGTCAGTTATCCCGGAAACTGGGTGATCATTTAACCTGGAAACTGGGCAGTCAGTTCATCTGGAAACAGGGCAGTCAGTTACCCCGGAAACAGGGCAGTCAGTTACCCTGGAAACTGGGCAGTCAGTTACCACGGAAACAGGGCAGTCAGTTATCCCGGAAACAGGGTGATCAGTTACCCTGGAAACAGGGGAGTCAGTAATCCCGGAAACAGGGCAGTCAGTTATCCAGGAAAGAGGGTGATCAGTTACCCTGGAAACTGTGCAGTCAGTACCCTGGAAACAGGGCAGTCAGTTATCCCGGAAACAGGGCTGTCAGTAATCCCTGAACAGGGTGATCAGTTACCCTGGAAACAGGGCAGTCAGTTACCCCGGAAACAGGGCAGTCAGTTACCCTGGAAACAGGGCAGACAGTTATCCCAGAAACAGGGCAGTCAGTTATCCCGGAAACAGGGTGATCAGTTACCCTGGAAACTGGGCAGTCAGTTAATCTGGAAACAGGGCTGTCAGTTACCCCGGAAACAGGGCAGTCAGTTACCCTGGAAACTGGGCAGTCAGTTACCCTGGAAACAGGGCAGTCAGTTATCCCGGAAACAGGGTGATCAGTTACCCTGGAAACAGGGCGGTCAGTTACCCCGGAAAAAGGGCAGTCAGTTACCCTGGAAACAGGGCGGTCAGTAACCCTGGAAACTGATTAGTCAGTTATCCCGGAAACAGGGTGATCAGTTATCCTGGAAACAGGGCAGTCAGTTACACTGGAAACAGGGCAGTCATTTACCCCGGAAACAGGGTGATCAGTTATCCTGGAAACAGGGCAGTCAGTTAGCCTGGAAACAGGGCAGTCAGTTACCCCGGAAACAGGGTGATCAGTTATCCTGGCAACAGGGCAGTCAGTTACCCAGAAACAGGGCAGTCAGTTACACCGGAAATAGGGTGATCAGTTATCCTGGCAACAGGGCAGTCAGTTACCCTGGAAACAGGGCAGTCAGTTACCCCGGAAACAGGGTGATCTGTTATCCTGGGAACAGGGCATTCAGTTAGCCTGGAAACAGGGCAGTCAGTTACCCCGGAAGCAGGGCAGTCAGTTAACCTGGAAACAGGGCAGTCAGTTATCCTGGAAACAGGGCAGTCAGTTATCCCGGAAACAGGGTGATCAGTTACCCTGGAAACAGGGCAGTCAGTTACCCCGGAAACAGGGCAGTCAGTTATCCCGGAAACAGGGTGATCAGTTACCCTGGAAACTGGGCAGTCAGTTAATCTGGAAACAGGGCAGTCAGTTACCACGGAAACAGGGTAGTCAGTTACCCTGGAAACTGGGCAGTCAGTTACCCTGGAAACAGGTTAGTCAGTTACCCCGGAAACAGGGTGATCAGTTACCCCGGAAACAGGGCAGTAAGTTCCCCTGGAAACAGGGCAGTCAGTTACCCTGGAAACAGGGCAGTCAGTTATCCCAGAAACAGGGCAGTCAGTTATCCCGGAAACAGGGTGATCAGTTAACCTGGAAACTGGGCAGTCAGTTCATCTGGAAACAGGGCAGTCAGTTACCCCGGAAACAGGGCAGTCAGTTACCCTGGAAACTGGGCAGTCAGTTACCACGGAAACAGGGCAGTCAGTTATCCCGGAAACAGGGTGATCAGTTACCCTGGAAACAGGGGAGTCAGTAATCCCGGAAACAGGGCAATCAGTTATCCAGGAAAGAGGGTGATCAGTTACCCTGGAAACTGTGCAGTCAGTTACCCTGGAAACAGGGCAGTCAGTTATCCCGGAAACAGGGCTGTCAGTAATCCCTGAACAGGGTGATCAGTTACCCTGGAAACAGGGCAGTCAGTTACCCCGGAAACAGGGCAGTCAGTTACCCTGGAAACAGGGCAGACAGTTATCCCGGAAACAGGGCAGTCAGTTATCCCGGAAACAGGGTGATCAGTTACCCTGGAAACAGGGCAGTCAGTTATCCCGGAAACAGGGCTGTCAGTAATCCCTGAACAGCGTGATCTGTTACCCTGGAAACAGGGCAGTCAGTTACCCCGGAAACAGGGCAGTCAGTTACCCTGGAAACAGGGCAGACAGTTATCCCAGAAACAGGGCAGTCAGTTATCCCGGAAACAGGGTGATCAGTTACCCTGGAAACTGGGCAGTCAGTTAATCTGGAAACAGGGCTGTCAGTTACCCCGGAAACAGGGCAGTCAGTTACCCTGGAAACTGGGCAGTCAGTTACCCTGGAAACAGGGCAGTCAGTTATCCCGGAAACAGGGTGATCAGTTACCCTGGAAACAGGGCGGTCAGTTACCCCGGAAAAAGGGCAGTCAGTTACCCTGGAAACAGGGCGGTCAGTAACCCTGGAAACAGATTAGTCAGTTATCCCGGAAACAGGGTGATCAGTTATCCTGGAAACAGGGCAGTCAGTTACCCTGGAAACAGGGCAGTCAGTTACCCCGGAAACAGGGTGATCAGTTATCCTGGAAACAGGGCAGTCAGTTAGCCTGGAAACAGGGCAGTCAGTTACCCCGGAAACAGGGTGATCAGTTATCCTGGCAACAGGGCAGTCAGTTACTCAGAAACAGGGCAGTCAGTTACACCGGAAATAGGGTGATCAGTTATCCTGGCAACAGGGCAGTCAGTTACCCTGGAAACAGGGCAGTCAGTTACCCCGGAAACAGGGTGATCTGTTATCCTGGGAACAGGGCATTCAGTTAGCCTGGAAACAGGGCAGTCAGTTACCCCGGAAGCAGGGCAGTCAGTTAACCTGGAAACAGGGCAGTCAGTTATCCTGGAAACAGGGCAGACAGTTATCCCGGAAACAGGGTGATCATTTACCCTGGAAACAGGGCAGTCAGTTACCCCGGAAACAGGGCAGTCAGTTATCCCGGAAACAGGGTGATCAGTTACCCTGGAAACTGGGCAGTCAGTTAATCTGGAAACAGGGCAGTCAGTTACCACGGAAACAGGGTAGTCAGTTACCCTGGAAACTGGGCAGTCAGTTACCCTGGAAACAGGTTAGTCAGTTACCCCGGAAACAGGGTGATCAGTTACCCCGGAAACAGGGCAGTAAGTTCCCCTGGAAACAGGGCAGTCAGTTACCCTGGAAACAGGGCAGTCAGTTATCCCAGAAACAGGGCAGTCAGTTATCCCGGAAACAGGGTGATCAGTTAACCTGGAAACTGGGCAGTCAGTTCATCTGGAAACAGGGCAGTCAGTTACCCCGGAAACAGGGCAGTCAGTTACCCTGGAAACTGGGCAGTCAGATATCCCGGAAACAGGGTGATCAGTTACCCTGGAAACAGGGGAGTCAGTAATCCCGGAAACAGGGCAGTCAGTTATCCAGGAAACAGGGCTGTCAGTAATCCCTGAACAGGGTGATCAGTTACCCTGGAAAAAGGGCAGTCAGTTACCCCGGAAACAGGGCAGTCAGTTACCCTGGAAACAGGGCAGACAGTTATCCCGGAAACAGGGCAGTCAGTTATCCCGGAAACAGGGTGATCAGTTACCCTGGAAACTGGGCAGTCAGTTAATCTGGAAACAGGGCTGTCAGTTACCCCGGAAACAGGGCAGTCAGTTACCCTGGAAACTGGGCAGTCAGTTACCCTGGAAACAGGGCAGTCAGTTATCCCGGAAACAAGGTGATCAGTTACCCTGGAAACAGGGCGGTCAGTTACCCCGGAAAAAGGGCAGTCAGTTACCCTGGAAACAGGGCGGTCAGTAACCCTGGAAACATATTAGTCAGTTATCCCGGAAACAGGGTGATCAGTTATCCTGGAAACAGGGCAGTCAGTTACCCTGGAAACAGGGCAGTCAGTAACCCCGGAAACAGGGTGATCAGTTATCCTGGAAACAGGGCAGTCAGTTACCCCGGAAACAGGGTGATCAGTTATCCTGGCAACAGGGCAGTCAGTTACCCAGAAACAGGGCAGTCAGTTACACCGGAAATAGGGTGATCAGTTATCCTGGCAACAGGGCAGTCAGTTACCCTGGAAACAGGGCAGTCAGTTACCCCGGAAACAGGGTGATCTGTTATCCTGGGAACAGGGCATTCAGTTAGCCTGGAAACAGGGCAGTCAGTTACCCCGGAAGCAGGGCAGTCAGTTACCCTGGAAACAGGGCAGTCAGTTATCCCGGAAACAGGGCAGTCAGTTATCCCGGAAACAGGGTGATCAGTTACCCTGGAAACAGGGCAGTCAGTTACCCCGGAAACAGGGCAGTCAGTTATCCCGGAAACAGGGTGATCAGTTACCCTGGAAACTGGGCAGTCAGTTAATCTGGAAACAGGGCAGTCAGTTACCACGGAAACAGGGTAGTCAGTTACCCTGGAAACTGGGCAGTCAGTTACCCTGGAAACAGGTTAGTCAGTTACCCTGGAAACAGGGTGATTAGTTACCCCGGAAACAGGGCAGTAAGTTCCCCTGGAAACAGGGCAGTCAGTTACCCTGGAAACAGGGCAGTCATTTATCACGGAAACAGGGCGGTCAGTTACCCCGGAAACAGGGCAGTCAGTTACCCCGGAAACAGGGTGATCAGTTACCCCGGAAACAGGGCAGTCAGTTATCCCGGAAACAGGGCAGTCAGTTATCCCGGAAACAGGGTGATCAGTTACCCTGGAAACGGGGCAGTCAGTTACCCCGGAAACAGGGCAGTCAGTTACCCTGGAAACAGGGCAGACAGTTATCCCGGAAACAGGGCAGTCAGTTATCCCGGAAACTGAGTGATCATTTACCCTGGAAACTGGGCAGTCAGTTCATCTGGAAACAGGGCAGTCAGTTACCCCGGAAACAGGGCAGTCAGTTACCCTGGAAACTGGGCAGTCAGTTACCACGGAAACAGGGCAGTCAGTTATCCCGGAAAGAGGGTGATCAGTTACCCTGGAAACAGGGGAGTCAGTAATCCCGGAAACAGGGCAGTCAGTTATCCCGGAAAAAGGGTGATCATTTACCCTGGAAACTGGGCAGTCAGTTACCCTGGAAACAGGGCAGTCAGTTATCCCGGAAACAGGGCAGTCAGTTATCCCTGAAACAGGGTGATCAGTTACCCTGGAAACTGGGCAGTCAGTTACCCCGGAAACAGGGCAGTCAGTTACCCTGGAAACAGGGCAGACAGTTATCCCGGAAACAGGGCAGTCAGTTATCCCGGAAACAGGGTGATCAGTTACCCTGGAAACTGGGCAGTCAGTTAATCTGGAAACAGGGCAGTCAGTTACCCCAGAAACAGGGCAGTCAGTTACCCTGGAAACTGGGCAGTCAGTTACCCTGGAAACAGGGCAGTCAGTTATCCCGGAAACAGGGTGATCAGTTACCCTGGCAACAGGGCGGTCAGTTACCCCGGAAACAGGGCAGTCAGTTACCCTGGAAACAGGGCGGTCAGTAACCCTGGAAACAGATTAGTCAGTTATCCCGGAAACAGGGTGATCAGTTACCCTGGAAACAGGGGAGTCAGTTACCCTGGAAACAGGGCAGTCAGTTACCCCGGAAACAGGGTGATCAGTTATCCTGGAAACAGGGCAGTCAGTTAGCCTGGAAACAGGGCAGTCAGTTACCCCGGAAACAGGGTGATCAGTTATCCTGGCAACAGGGCAGTCAGTTACCCTGGAAGCAGGGCAGTCAGTTACCCCGGAAACAGGGTGATCAGTTATCCTGGAAACAGGGCAGTCAGTTAGCCTGGAAACAGGGCAGTCAGTTACCCCGGAAGCAGGGCAGTCTGTTACCCTGGAAACAGGGCAGTCAGTTATCCCGGAAACACGGCAGTATGTTATCCCGGAAACAGGGTGATCAGTTACCCTGGAAACAGGGCAGTCAGTTACCCCGGAAACAGGGCAGTCAGTTATCCCGGAAACAGGGTGATCAGTTACCCTGGAAACTGGGCAGTCAGTTAATCTGGAAACAGGGCAGTCGGTTACCCCGGAAACAGGGCAGTCAGTTACCCTGGAAACTGGGCAGTCAGTTATCCCGGAAACAGGGTGATCATTTACCCTGGAAACAGGGGAGTCAGTAATCCCGGAAGCAGGGCAGTCAGTTACCCCGGAAACAGGGCAGTCAGTTACCCTGGAAACTGGGCAGTCAGTTACCCCGGAAGCAGGGCAGTCAGTTACCCTGGAAACAGGGCAGTCAGTTACGCCAGAAACTGGGCAGTCAGTTACCCTGGAAACAGGGCAGTCAGACACCCTGGAAACAGGTTAGTCAGTTACCCCGGAAACAGGGTGATCAGTTACCCCGGAAACAGGGCAGTCAGTTCCCCTGGAAACAGGGCAGTCAGTTACCCTGGAAACAGGGCAGTCAATTATCCCGGAAACAGGGCAGTCAGTTATCATGGAAACAGGGCGGTCAGTTACCCCGGAAACAGGGCAGTCAGTTACCCGAGAAACAGGGTGATCAGTAACCCCGGAAACAGGGCAGTCAGTTACCCCGGAAACAGGGCAGTCAGTTACGCCGGAATTTGGGCAGTCAGTTACCCTGGAAACATGGCAGTCAGACACCCTGGAAACAGGTTAGTCAGTTACCCCGGAAACAGGGTGATCAGTTACCCCGGAAACAGGGCAGTCAGTTCCCCTGGAAACAGGGCAGTCAGTTACCCTGGAAACAGGGCAGTCAGTTATCCCGGAAACAGGGCAGTCAGTTATCGCGGAAAAAGGGTGATCAGTTACCCTGGAAACTGGGCAGTCAGTTACCCTGGAAACAGGGCAGTCAGTTACCCCGGAAGCAGGGCAGTCAGTTACCCTGGAAACAGGGCAGTCAGTTACGCCAGAAACTGGGCAGTCAGTTACCCTGGAAACAGGGCAGTCAGACACCCTGGAAACAGGTCAGTCAGTTACCCCGGAATCAGGGTGATCAGTTACCCCGGAAACAGGGCAGTCAGTTCCCCTGGAAACAGGGCAGTCAGTTACCCCGGAAACAGGGCAGTCAGTTATCCCGGAAAGAGGGCAGTCAGTTATCACGGAAACAGGGCGGTCAGATACCCCGGAAACAGGGCAGTCAGTTACCCCGGAAACAGGGTGATCAGTTACCCCGGAAACAGGGCAGTCAGTTATCCCGGAAACAGGGCAGTCAGTTATCCCGGAAACAGGGTGTTCAGTTACCCTGGAAACAGGGCAGTCATTTACCCCGGAAACAGGGCAGTCAGTTACCCTGGAAACAGGGCAGACATTTATCCCGGAAAGGGGGCAGTCAGTTATCCCGGAAACTGGGTGATCAGTTACCCTGGAAACTGGGCAGTCAGTTCATCTGGAAACAGGGCAGTCAGTTACCCCGGAAACAGGGCAGTCAGTTACCCTGGAAACTGGGCGGTCAGTTACCACGGAAACAGGGCAGTCAGTTATCCCGGAAACAGGGTGATCAGTTACCCTGGAAACAGGGGAGTCAGTAATCCCGGAAACAGGGCAGTCAGTTATCCAGGAAAAAGGGTGATCAGTTACCCTGGAAACTGGGCAGTCAGTTACCCTGGAAACAGGGCAGTCAGTTATCCCGGAAACAGGGCAGTCAGTTATCCCTGAAACAGGGTGATCAGTTACCCTGGAAACAGGGCAGTCAGTTACCCCGGAAACAGGGCAGTCAGTTACCCTGGAAACAGGGCAGACAGTTACCCTGGAAAAAGGGCAGTCAGTTACCCCGGAAATAGGGTGATCAGTTATCCTGGCAACAGGGCAGTCAGTTACCCTGGAAGCAGGGCAGTCAGTTATCCCGGAAACAGGGCAGTCAGTTATCCCGGAAACAGGGCAGTCAGTTACCCTGGAAACAGGGCAGTCAGTTACCCCGGAAACAGGGCAGTCAGTTACCCCGGAAACAGGGTGATCAGTTATCCTGGAAACAGGGCAGTCAGTTAGCCTGGAAACAGGGCAGTCAGTTACCCCGGAAACAGGGTGATCAGTTATCCTGGCAACAGGGCAGTCAGTTACCCTGGAAGCAGGGCAGTCAGTTACCCCGGAAACAGGGTGATCAGTTATCCTGGAAACAGGGCAGTCAGTTAGCCTGGAAACAGGGCAGTCAGTTACCCCGGAAGCAGGGCAGTCTGTTACCCTGGAAACAGGGCAGTCAGTTATCCCGGAAACACGGCAGTATGTTATCCCGGAAACAGGGTGATCAGTTACCCTGGAAACAGGGCAGTCAGTTACCCCGGAAACAGGGCAGTCAGTTATCCCGGAAACAGGGTGATCAGTTACCCTGGAAACTGGGCAGTCAGTTAATCTGGAAACAGGGCAGTCGGTTACCCCGGAAACAGGGCAGTCAGTTACCCTGGAAACTGGGCAGTCAGTTATCCCGGAAACAGGGTGATCATTTACCCTGGAAACAGGGGAGTCAGTAATCCCGGAAGCAGGGCAGTCAGTTACCCCGGAAACAGGGCAGTCAGTTACCCTGGAAACTGGGCAGTCAGTTACCCCGGAAGCAGGGCAGTCAGTTACCCTGGAAACAGGGCAGTCAGTTACGCCAGAAACTGGGCAGTCAGTTACCCTGGAAACAGGGCAGTCAGACACCCTGGAAACAGGTTAGTCAGTTACCCCGGAAACAGGGTGATCAGTTACCCCGGAAACAGGGCAGTCAGTTCCCCTGGAAACAGGGCAGTCAGTTACCCTGGAAACAGGGCAGTCAATTATCCCGGAAACAGGGCAGTCAGTTATCATGGAAACAGGGCGGTCAGTTACCCCGGAAACAGGGCAGTCAGTTACCCGAGAAACAGGGTGATCAGTAACCCCGGAAACAGGGCAGTCAGTTACCCCGGAAACAGGGCAGTCAGTTACGCCGGAATTTGGGCAGTCAGTTACCCTGGAAACATGGCAGTCAGACACCCTGGAAACAGGTTAGTCAGTTACCCCGGAAACAGGGTGATCAGTTACCCCGGAAACAGGGCAGTCAGTTCCCCTGGAAACAGGGCAGTCAGTTACCCTGGAAACAGGGCAGTCAGTTATCCCGGAAACAGGGCAGTCAGTTATCGCGGAAAAAGGGTGATCAGTTACCCTGGAAACTGGGCAGTCAGTTACCCTGGAAACAGGGCAGTCAGTTACCCCGGAAGCAGGGCAGTCAGTTACCCTGGAAACAGGGCAGTCAGTTACGCCAGAAACTGGGCAGTCAGTTACCCTGGAAACAGGGCAGTCAGACACCCTGGAAACAGGTCAGTCAGTTACCCCGGAATCAGGGTGATCAGTTACCCCGGAAACAGGGCAGTCAGTTCCCCTGGAAACAGGGCAGTCAGTTACCCCGGAAACAGGGCAGTCAGTTATCCCGGAAAGAGGGCAGTCAGTTATCACGGAAACAGGGCGGTCAGATACCCCGGAAACAGGGCAGTCAGTTACCCCGGAAACAGGGTGATCAGTTACCCCGGAAACAGGGCAGTCAGTTATCCCGGAAACAGGGCAGTCAGTTATCCCGGAAACAGGGTGATCAGTTACCCTGGAAACAGGGCAGTCATTTACCCCGGAAACAGGGCAGTCAGTTACCCTGGAAACAGGGCAGACATTTATCCCGGAAAGGGGGCAGTCAGTTATCCCGGAAACTGGGTGATCAGTTACCCTGGAAACTGGGCAGTCAGTTCATCTGGAAACAGGGCAGTCAGTTACCCCGGAAACAGGGCAGTCAGTTACCCTGGAAACTGGGCGGTCAGTTACCACGGAAACAGGGCAGTCAGTTATCCCGGAAACAGGGTGATCAGTTACCCTGGAAACAGGGGAGTCAGTAATCCCGGAAACAGGGCAGTCAGTTATCCAGGAAAAAGGGTGATCAGTTACCCTGGAAACTGGGCAGTCAGTTACCCTGGAAACAGGGCAGTCAGTTATCCCGGAAACAGGGCAGTCAGTTATCCCTGAAACAGGGTGATCAGTTACCCTGGAAACAGGGCAGTCAGTTACCCCGGAAACAGGGCAGTCAGTTACCCTGGAAACAGGGCAGACAGTTACCCTGGAAAAAGGGCAGTCAGTTACCCCGGAAATAGGGTGATCAGTTATCCTGGCAACAGGGCAGTCAGTTACCCTGGAAGCAGGGCAGTCAGTTATCCCGGAAACAGGGCAGTCAGTTATCCCGGAAACAGGGCAGTCAGTTACCCTGGAAACAGGGCAGTCAGTTACCCCGGAAACAGGGCAGTCAGTTATCCCGGAAACAGGGTGATCAGTTTCCCTGGAAACTGGGCAGTCAGTTAATCTGGAAACAGGGCAGTCAGTTACCCGGGAAACAGGGCAGTCAGTTACCCTGGAAACTGGGCAGTCAGTTACCCTGGAAACAGGGCAGTCAGTTATCCCGGAAACAGGGTGATCAGTTAGCCTGGAAACAGGGGAGTCAGTAATCCCGGAAACAGGGCAGTCAGTTATCCCGGAAAAAGGGTGATCAGTTACCCTGGAAACTGGGCAGTCAGTTACCCTGGAAACAGGGCAGTCAGTTACCCCGGAAACAGGGCAGTCAGTTACCCTGGAAACAGGGCAGACAGTTACCCTGGAAAATGGGCAGTCAGTTATCCCTGGAAACAGGGCAGTCAGTTACCCGGAAACAGGGCAGTCAGTTACCCTGGAAACTGGGCAGTCAGTTACCACGGAAACAGGGCAGTCAGTTATCCCGGAAACAGGGTGTTCAGTTACCCTGGAAACAGGGGAGTCAGTAATCCCGGAAACAGGGCAGAAAGTTATTCCGGAAACAGGGTGATCAGTTATCCTGGAAACAGGGCAGTCAGTTAGCCTGGAAACAGGGCAGTCAGTTTCCCCGGAAACAGGGTGATCAGTTATCCTGGCAACAGGGCAGTCAGTTACCCTGGAAACAGGGCAGTCAGTTACCGCGGAAATAGGGTGATCAGTTATCCTGGCAACAGGGCAGTCAGTTACCCTGGAAACAGGGCTGTCAGTTACCCCGGAAACAGGGTGATCAGTTATCCAAGAAACAGGGCAGTCAGTTAGCCTGGAAACAGGGCAGTCAGTTACCCCGGAAGCACGGCAGTCAGTTACCCTGGAAACAGGGCAGTCAGTTATCCCGGAAACAGGGCAGTCAGTTATCCCGGAAACAGGGTGATCAGTTACCCTGGAAACAGGGCAGTCAGTTACCCTGGAAACAGGGCAGTCAGTTACCCTGTAAAAAGGGCAGACAGTTATCCCGGAAACAGGGCAGTCAGTTATCCCGGAAACAGGGTGATCAGTTACCCTGGAAACAGGGCAGTCACTTACCCTGGAAACAGGGCAGTCAGTTACCCCGGAAACAGGGTGATCAGTTATCCTGGAAACAGGGCAGTCAGTTAGCCTGGAAACAGGGCAGTCAGTTACCCCGGAAACAGGATGATCAGTTATCCTGGCAACAGGGCAGTCAGTAACCCAGAAACAGGGCAGTCAGTTACACCGGACATAGGGTGATCAGTTATCCTGGCAACAGGGCAGTCAGTTACCCCAGAAACAGGGTGATCAGTTATCCTGGGAACAGGGCAGTCAGTTAGCCTGGAAACAGGGCAGTCAGTTACCCCGGAAGCAGGGCAGTCAGTTACCCTGGAAACAGGGCAGTCAGTTATCCCGGAAACAGGGCAGTCAGTTATCCTGGAAACAGGGTGATCAGTTACCCTGGAAACAGGGCAGTCAGTTACCCCGGAAACAGGGCAGTCAGTTATCCCGGAAACAGGGTGATCAGTTACCCTGGAAACTGGGCAGTCAGTTAATCTGGAAACAGGGCAGTCAGTTACCACGGAAACAGGGCAGTCATTTACCCTGGAAACTGGGCAGTCAGTTACTCTGGAAACAGGTTAGTCAGTTACCCCGGAAACAGGGTGATCAGTTACCCCGGAAACAGGGCAGTAAGTTCCCCTGGAAACAGGGCAGTCAGTTACCCTGGAAACAGGGCAGTCAGTTATCCCGGAAACAGGGCAGTCAGTTATCACGGAAACAGGGCGGTCAGTTACCCCGGAAACAGGGCAGTCAGTTACCCCGGAAACAGGGTGATCAGTTACCCCGGAAACAGGGCAGTCAGTTACCCCGGAAACAGCGCAGTCAGTTACCCTGGAAACAGGGCAGACAGTTATCCCGGAAACAGGGCAGTCAGTTATCCCGGAAACTGGGTGATCAGTTACCCTGGAAACTGCGCAGTCAGTTCATCTGGAAACAGGGCAGTCAGTTACCCCGGAAACAGGGCAGTCAGTTACCCTGGAAACTGGGCAGTCAGTTACCACGGAGACAGGGCAGTCAGTTATCCCGGAAACAGGGTGATCAGTTACCCTGGAAACAGGGGAGTCAGTAATCCCGTAAAACAGGGCAGAAAGTTACTCCGGAAACAGGGTGATCAGTTATCCTGGCAACAGGGCAGTCAGTTACCCTGGAAACAGGGCAGTCAGTTACCGCGGAAATAGGGTGATCAGTTATCCTGGCAACAGGGCAGTCAGTTACCCTGGAAACAGGGCAGTCAGTTACCCCGGAAACTGGGTGATCAGTTATCCTGGAAACAGGGCAGTCAGTTAGCCTGGAAACAGGGCAGTCAGTTACCCCGGAAGCAGGGCAGTCAGTTACCCTGGAAACAGGGCAGTCAGTTATCCCGGAAACAGGGCAGTCAGTTATCCCGGAAACAGGGTGATCAGTTACCCTGGAAACAGGGCAGTCAGTTACCCTGGAAACAGGGCAGTCAGTTACCCTGTAAAAAGGGCAGACAGTTATCCCGAAAACAGGGCAGTCAGTTATCCCGGAAACAGGGTGATCAGTTACCCTGGAAACTGGGCATTCAGTTAATCTGGAAACAGGGCAGTCAGTTACCCCGGAAACAGGGCAGTCAGTTATCCCGGAAACAGGGTGATCAGTTACCCTGGAAACTGGGCATTCAGTTACCCTGGAAACTGGGCAGTCAGTTACCCTGGAAACAGGGCAGTCAGTTATCCCGGAATCAGGGTGATCAGTTACCCTGGAAACAGGGGAGTCAGTAATCCCGGAAACAGGGCAGTCAGTTATCCCGGAAAAAGGGTGATCAGTTACCCTGGAAACTGGGCAGTCAGTTACCCTGGAAATAGGGCAGTCAGTTACCCCGGAAGCAGGGCAGTCTGTTACCCTGGCAACAGGGCAGTCAGTTACGCCAGAAACTGGGCAGTCAGTTACCCTGGAAACAGGGCAGTCAGACACCCTGGAAACAGGTTAGTCAGTTACCCCGGAAACAGGGTGATCAGTTACCCCGGAAACAGGGCAGTCTGTTCCCCTGGAAACAGGGCAGTCAGTTACCCTGGAAACAGGGCAGTCAGTTATCCCGGAAACAGGGCAGTCAGTTATCACGGAAACAGGGCGGTCAGTTACCCCGGAAACAGGGCAGTCAGTTACCCCGGAAACAGGGTGATCAGTTACCCCGGAAACAGGGCAGTCAGTTACCCCGGAAACAGGGCAGTCAGTTACCCTGGAAACAGGGCAGACAGTTATCCCGGAAACAGGGCAGTCAGTTATCCCGGAAACTGGGTGATCAGTTAACCTGGAAACTGGGCAGTCAGTTCATCTGGAAACAGGGCAGTCAGTTACCCCGGAAACAGGGCAGTCAGTTACCCTGGAAACTGGGCAGTCAGCTACCACGGAAACAGGGCAGTCAGTTATCCCGGAAACAGGGTGATCAGTTACCCTGGAAACAGGGGAGTCAGTAATCCCGGAAACAGGGCAGTCAGTTATCCAGGAAAGAGGGTGATCAGTTACCCTGGAAACTGTGCAGTCAGTTACCCTGGAAACAGGGCAGTCAGTTATCCCGGAAACAGGGCTGTCAGTTACCCTGGAAACAGGGCAGTCAGTTACCCTGTAAAAAGGGCAGACAGTTATCCCGGAAACAGGGCAGTCAGTTATCCCGGAAACAGGGTGATCAGTTACCCTGGAAACTGGGCATTCAGTTAATCTGGAAACAGGGCAGTCAGTTACCCCGGAAGCAGGGCAGTCAGTTACCCTGGAAACTGGGCAGTCAGTTACCCTGGAAACAGGGCAGTCAGTTATCCCGGAATCAGGGTGATCAGTTACCCTGGAAACAGGGGAGTCAGTAATCCCGGAAACAGGGCAGTCAGTTATCCCGGAAAAAGGGTGATCAGTTACCCTGGAAACTGGGCAGTCAGTTACCCTGGAAATAGGGCAGTCAGTTACCCCGGAAGCAGGGCAGTCAGTTACCCTGGCAACAGGGCAGTCCGTTACGCCAGAAACTGGGCAGTCAGTTACCCTGGAAACAGGGCAGTCAGAAACCCTGGAAACAGGTTAGTCAGTTACCCCGGAAACAGGGTGATCAGTTACCCCGGAAACAGGGCAGTCAGTTCCCCTGGAAACAGGGCAGTCAGTTACCCTGGAAACAGGGCAGTCAGTTATCCCGGAAACAGGGCAGTCAGTTATCACGGAAACAGGGCGGTCAGTTACCCCGGGAACAGGGCAGTCAGTTACCCCGGAAACAGGGTGATCAGTTACCCCGGAAACAGGGCAGTCAGTTATCCCAGAAACAGGGCAGTCAGTTATCCCGGAAACAGGGTGATCAGTTACCCTGGAAACAGGGCAGTCAGTTACCCCGGAAACAGGGCAGTCAGTTACCCTGGAAACTGGGCAGACAGTTATCCCGGAAACAGGGCAGTCAGTTATCCCGGAAACTGGGTGATCATTTAACCTGGAAACTGGGCAGTCAGTTCATCTGGAAACAGGGCAGTCAGTTACCCCGGAAACAGGGCAGTCAGTTACCCTGGAAACTGGGCAGTCAGTTACCACGGAAACAGGGCAGTCAGTTATCCCGGAAACAGGGTGATCAGTTACCCTGGAAACAGGGGAGTCAGTAATCCCGGAAACAGGGCAGTCAGTTATCCAGGAAAGAGGGTGATCAGTTACCCTGGAAACTGTGCAGTCAGTACCCTGGAAACAGGGCAGTCAGTTATCCCGGAAACAGGGCTGTCAGTAATCCCTGAACAGGGTGATCAGTTACCCTGGAAACAGGGCAGTCAGTTACCCCGGAAACAGGGCAGTCAGTTACCCTGGAAACAGGGCAGACAGTTATCCCAGAAACAGGGCAGTCAGTTATCCCGGAAACAGGGTGATCAGTTACCCTGGAAACTGGGCAGTCAGTTAATCTGGAAACAGGGCTGTCAGTTACCCCGGAAACAGGGCAGTCAGTTACCCTGGAAACTGGGCAGTCAGTTACCCTGGAAACAGGGCAGTCAGTTATCCCGGAAACAGGGTGATCAGTTACCCTGGAAACAGGGCGGTCAGTTACCCCGGAAAAAGGGCAGTCAGTTACCCTGGAAACAGGGCGGTCAGTAACCCTGGAAACAGATTAGTCAGTTATCCCGGAAACAGGGTGATCAGTTATCCTGGAAACAGGGCAGTCAGTTACCCTGGAAACAGGGTGATCAGTTATCCTGGAAACAGGGCAGTCAGTTAGCCTGGAAACAGGGCAGTCAGTTACCCCGGAAACAGGGTGATCAGTTATCCTGGCAACAGGGCAGTCAGTTACCCAGAAACAGGGCAGTCAGTTACACCGGAAATAGGGTGATCAGTTATCCTGGCAACAGGGCAGTCAGTTACCCTGGAAACAGGGCAGTCAGTTACCCCGGAAACTGGGTGATCTGTTATCCTGGGAACAGGGCATTCAGTTAGCCTGGAAACAGGGCAGTCAGTTACCCCGGAAGCAGGGCAGTCAGTTAACCTGGAAACAGGGCAGTCAGTTATCCTGGAAACAGGGCAGTCAGTTATCCCGGAAACAGGGTGATCAGTTACCCTGGAAACAGGGCAGTCAGTTACCCCGGAAACAGGGCAGTCAGTTATCCCGGAAACAGGGTGATCAGTTACCCTGGAAACTGGGCAGTCAGTTAATCTGGAAACAGGGCAGTCAGTTACCACGGAAACAGGGTAGTCAGTTACCCTGGAAACTGGGCAGTCAGTTACCCTGGAAACAGGTTAGTCAGTTACCCCGGAAACAGGGTGATCAGTTACCCCGGAAACAGGGCAGTAAGTTCCCCTGGAAACAGGGCAGTCAGTTACCCTGGAAACAGGGCAGTCAGTTATCCCAGAAACAGGGCAGTCAGTTATCCCGGAAACAGGGTGATCAGTTAACCTGGAAACTGGGCAGTCAGTTCATCTGGAAACAGGGCAGTCAGGTACCCCGGAAACAGGGCAGTCAATTACCCTGGAAACTGGGAAGTCAGTTACCACGGAAACAGGGCAGTCAGTTATCCCGGAAACAGGGTGATCAGTTACCCTGGAAACAGGGGAGTCAGTAATCCCGGAAACAGGGCAGTCAGTTATCCAGGAAAGAGGGTGATCAGTTACCCTGGAAACTGTACAGTCAGTTACCCTGGAAACAGGGCAGTCAGTTATCCCGGAAACAGGGCTGTCAGTAATCCCTGAACAGGGTGATCAGTTACCCTGGAAACAGGGCAGTCAGTTACCCCGGAAACAGGGCAGTCAGTTACCCTGGAAACAGGGCAGACAGTTATCCCGGAAACAGGGCAGTCAGTTATCCCGGAAACAGGGTGATCAGTTACCCTGGAAACAGGGCAGTCAGTTATCCCGGAAACAGGGCTGTCAGTAATCCCTGAACAGGGTGATCTGTTACCCTGGAAACAGGGCAGTCAGTTACCCCGGAAACAGGGCAGTCAGTTACCCTGGAAACAGGGCAGACAGTTATCCCAGAAACAGGGCAGTCAGTTATCCCGGAAACAGGGTGATCAGTTACCCTGGAAACTGGGCTGTCAGTTAATCTGGAAACAGGGCTGTCAGTTACCCCGGAAACAGGGCAGTCAGTTACCCTGGAAACTGGGCAGTCAGTTACCCTGGAAACAGGGCAGTCAGTTATCCCGGAAACAGGGTGATCAGTTATCCTGGAAACAGGGCAGTCAGTTACCCTGGAAACAGGGCAGTCAGTTACCCCGGAAGCAGGGCAGTCAGTTAACCTGGAAACAGGGCAGTCAGTTATCCTGGAAACAGGGCAGTCTGTTATCCCGGAAACAGGGTGATCATTTACCCTGGAAACAGGGCAGTCAGTTACCCCGGAAACAGGGCAGTCAGTTATCCCGGAAACAGGGTGATCAGTTACCCTGGAAACTGGGCAGTCAGTTAATCTGGAAACAGGGCAGTCAGTTACCACGGAAACAGGGTAGTCAGTTACCCTGGAAACTGGGCAGTCAGTTACCCTGGAAACAGGTTAGTCAGTTACCCCGGAAACAGGGTGATCAGTTACCCCGGAAACAGGGCAGTAAGCTCCCCTGGAAACAGGGCAGTCAGTTACCCTGGAAACAGGGCAGTCAGTTATCCCAGAAACAGGGCAGTCAGTTATCCCGGAAACAGGGTGATCAGTTAACCTGGAAACTGGGCAGTCAGTTCATCTGGAAACAGGGCAGTCAGTTACCCCGGAAACAGGGCAGTCAGTTACCCTGGAAACTGGGCAGTCAGTTATCCCGGAAGCAGGGTGATCAGTTACCCTGGAAACAGGGGAGTCAGTAATCCCGGAAACAGGGCAGTCAGTTATCCAGGAAAGAGGGTGATCAGTTACCCTGGAAACTGTGCAGTCAGTTACCCTGGAAACAGGGCAGTCAGTTATCCCGGAAACAGGGCTGTCAGTAATCCCTGAACAGGGTGATCAGTTACCCTGGAAACAGGGCAGTCAGTTACCCCGGAAACAGGGCAGTCAGTTACCCTGGAAACAGGGCAGACAGTTATCCCGGAAACAGGGCAGTCAGTTATCCCGGAAACAGGGTGATCAGTTACCCTGGAAACTGGGCAGTCAGTTAATCTGGAAACAGGGCTGTCAGTTACCCCGGAAACAGGGCAGTCAGTTACCCTGGAAACAGGGCAGTCAGTTACCCTGGAAACAGGGCAGTCAGTTATCCCGGAAACAAGGTGATCAGTTACCCTGGAAACAGGGCGGTCAGTTACCCCGGAAAAAGGGCAGTCAGTTACCCTGGAAACAGGGCGGTCAGTAACCCTGGAAACATATTAGTCAGTTATCCCGGAAACAGGGTGATCAGTTATCCTGGAAACAGGGCAGTCAGTTACCCTGGAAACAGGGCAGTCAGTTACCCCGGAAACAGGGTGATCAGTTATCCTGGAAACAGGGCAGTCAGTTAGCCTGGAAGCAGGGCAGTCAGTTACCCCGGAAACAGGGTGATCAGTTATCCTGGCAACAGGGCAGTCAGTTACCCAGAAACAGGGCAGTCAGTTACACCGGAAATAGGGTGATCAGTTATCCTGGCAACAGGGCAGTCAGTTACCCTGGAAACAGGGCAGTCAGTTACCCCGGAAACAGGGTGATCTGTTATCCTGGGAACAGGGCATTCAGTTAGCCTGGAAACAGGGCAGTCAGTTACCCCGGAAGCAGGGCAGTCAGTTACCCTGGAAACAGGGCAGTCAGTTACCCCGGAAACAGGGCAGTCAGTTATCCCGGAAACAGGGTGATCAGTTACCCTGGAAACTGGGCAGTCAGTTAATCTGGAAACAGGGCAGTCAGTTACCACGGAAACAGGGTAGTCAGTTACCCTGGAAACTGGGCAGTCAGTTACCCTGGAAACAGGTTAGTCAGTTACCCTGGAAAAAGGGTGATCAGTTACCCCGGAAACAGGGCAGTAAGTTCCCCTGGAAACAGGGCAGTCAGTTACCCTGGAAACAGGGCTGTCATTTATCACGGAAAAAGGGCGGTCAGTTACCCCGGAAACAGGGCAGTCAGTTACCCCGGAAACAGGGTGATCAGTTACCCCGGAAACAGGGCAGTCAGTTATCCCGGAAACAGGGCAGTCAGTTATCCCGGAAACAGGGTGATCAGTTACCCTGGAAACGGGGCAGTCAGTTACCCCGGAAACAGGGCAGTCAGTTACCCTGGAAACAGGGTCGACAGTTATCCCGGAAACAGGGCAGTCAGTTATCCCGGAAACTGAGTGATCATTTACCCTGGAAACTGGGCAGTCAGTTCATCTGGAAACAGGGCAGTCAGTTACCCCGGAAACAGGGCAGTCAGTTACCCTGGAAACTGGGCAGTCAGTTACCACGGAAACAGGGCAGTCAGTTATCCCGGAAAGAGGGTGATCAGTTACCCTGGAAACAGGGGAGTCAGTAATCCCGGAAACAGGGCAGTCAGTTATCCAGGAAAAAGGGTGATCATTTACCCTGGAAACTGGGCAGTCAGTTACCCTGGAAACAGGGCAGTCAGTTATCCCGGAAACAGGGCAGTCAGTTATCCCTGAAACAGGGTGATCAGTTACCCTGGAAACTGGGCAGTCAGTTACCCCGGAAACAGGGCAGTCAGTTACCCTGGAAACAGGGCAGACAGTTATCCCGGAAACAGGGCAGTCAGTTATCCCGGAAACAGGGTGATCAGTTACCCTGGAAACTGGGCAGTCAGTTAATCTGGAAACAGGGCAGTCAGTTACCCCAGAAACAGGGCAGTCAGTTACCCTGGAAACTGGGCAGTCAGTTACCCTGGAAACAGGGCAGTCAGTTATCCCGGAAACAGGGTGATCAGTTACCCTGGCAACAGGGCGGTCAGTTACCCCGGAAACAGGGCAGTCAGTTACCCTGGAAACAGGGCGGTCAGTAACCCTGGAAACAGATTAGTCAGTTATCCCGGAAACAGGGTGATCAGTTACCCTGGAAACAGGGCAGTCAGTTACCCTGGAAACAGGGCAGTCAGTTACCCCGGAAACAGGGTGATCAGTTATCCTGGAAACAGGGCAGTCAGTTAGCCTGGAAACAGGGCAGTCAGTTACCCCGGAAACAGGGTGATCAGTTATCCTGGCAACAGGGCAGTCAGTTACCCTGGAAGCAGGGCAGTCAGTTACCCCGGAAACAGGGTGATCAGTTATCCTGGAAACAGGGCAGTCAGTTAGCCTGGAAACAGGGCAGTCAGTTACCCCGGAAGCAGGGCAGTCAGTTACCCTGGAAACAGGGCAGTCAGTTATCCCGGGAACACGGCAGTATGTTATCCCGGAAACAGGGTGATCAGTTACCCTGGAAACAGGGCAGTCAGTTACCCCGGAAACAGGGCAGTCAGTTATCCCGGAAACAGGGTGATCAGTTACCCTGGAAACTGGGCAGTCAGTTAATCTGGAAACAGGGCAGTCAGTTACCCCGGAAACAGGGCAGTCAGTTACCCTGGAAACTGGGCAGTCAGTTATCCCGGAAACAGGGCAGTCAGTTATCCCGGAAAAAGGGTGATCAGTTACACTGGAAATTGGGAACTCAGTTACCCTGGAAACAGTGCAGTCAGTTACCCCGGGAACAGGGCAGTCAGTTAGCCTGGAAACTGGGCATTCAGTTAATCTGGAAACAGGGCAGTCAGTTACCCTGGAAACAGGGCAGTCAGTTACCCTGGAAACTGGGCAGTCAGTTACCCCGGAAGCAGGGCAGTCAGTTACCCTGGAAACAGGGCAGTCAGTTACGCCAGAAACTGGGCAGTCAGTTACCCTGGAAACAGGGCAGTCAGACACCCTGGAAACAGGTTAGTCAGTTACCCCGGAAACAGGGTGATCAGTTACCCCGGAAACAGGGCAGTCAGTTCCCCTGGAAACAGGGCAGTCAGTTACCCTGGAAACAGGGCAGTCAGTTATCCCGGAAACAGGGCAGTCAGTTATCCCGGAAAAAGGGTGATCAGTTACCCTGGAAACTGGGCAGTCAGTTACCCTGGAAACAGGGCAGTCAGTTACCCCGGAAACAGGGCAGTCAGTTACCCTGGAAACTGGGCGGTCAGTTACCACGGAAACAGGGCAGTCAATTATCCCGGAAACAGGGCAGTCAGTTATCATGGAAACAGGGCGGTCAGTTACCCCGGAAACAGGGCAGTCAGTTACCCGAGAAACAGGGTGATCAGTAACCCCGGAAACAGGGCAGTCAGTTACCCCGGAAACAGGGCAGTCAGTTACGCCGGAATTTGGGCAGTCAGTTACCCTGGAAACATGGCAGTCAGACACCCTGGAAACAGGTTAGTCAGTTACCCCAGAAACAGGGTGATCAGTTACCCCGGAAACAGGGCAGTCAGTTCCCCTGGAAACAGGGCAGTCAGTTACCCTGGAAACAGGGCAGTCAGTTATCCCGGAAACAGGGCAGTCAGTTATCGCGGAAAAAGGGTGATCAGTTACCCTGGAAACTGGGCAGTCAGTTACCCTGGAAACAGGGCAGTCAGTTACCCCGGAAGCAGGGCAGTCAGTTACCCTGGAAACAGGGCAGTCAGTTACGCCAGAAACTGGGCAGTCAGTTACCCTGGAAACAGGGCAGTCAGACACCCTGGAAACAGGTTAGTCAGTTACCCCGGAATCAGGGTGATCAGTTACCCCGGAAACAGGGCAGTCAGTTCCCCTGGAAACAGGGCAGTCAGTTACCCCGGAAACAGGGCAGTCAGTTATCCCGGAAAGAGGGCAGTCAGTTATCACGGAAACTGGGCGGTCAGATACCCCGGAAACAGGGCAGTCAGTTACCCCGGAAACAGTGTGATCAGTTACCCCGGAAACAGGGCAGTCAGTTACCCGGAAACAGGGCAGTCAGTTATCCCGGAAACAGGGTGATCAGTTACCCTGGAAACAGGGCAGTCATTTACCCCGGAAACAGGGCAGTCAGTTACCCTGGAAACAGGGCAGACAGTTATCCCGGAAAGGGGGCAGTCAGTTATCCCGGAAACTGGGTGATCATTTACCCTGGAAACTGGGCAGTCAGTTCATCTGGAAACAGGGCAGTCAGTTACCCCGGAAACAGGGCAGTCAGTTACCCTGGAAACTGGGCGGTCAGTTACCACGGAAACAGGGCAGTCAGTTATCCCGGAAACAGGGTGATCAGTTACCCTGGAAACAGGGGAGTCAGTAATCCCGGAAACAGGGCAGTCAGTTATCCAGGAAAAAGGGTGATCAGTTACCCTGGAAACTGGGCAGTCAGTTACCCTGGAAACAGGGCAGTCAGTTATCCCGGAAACAGGGCAGTCAGTTATCCCTGAAACAGGGTGATCAGTTACCCTGGAAACAGGGCAGTCAGTTACCTCGGAAACAGGGCAGTCAGTTACCCTGGAAACAGGGCAGACAGTTACCCTGGAAAATGGGCAGTCAGTTACCCCGGAAATAGGGTGATCAGTTATCCTGGCAACAGGGCAGTCAGTTACCCTGGAAGCAGGGCAGTCAGTTACCCCGGAAACAGGGTGATCAGTTATCCTGGAAACAGGGCAGTTAGTTAGCCTGGAAACAGGGCAGTCAGTTACCCCGGAAGCAGGGCAGTCAGTTACCCTGGAAACAGGGCAGTCAGTTATCCCGGAAACTGGGCAGTCAGTTATCCCGGAAACAGGGTGATCAGTTACCCTGGAAACAGGGCAGTCAGTTACCCCGGAAACAGGGCAGTCAGTTATCCCGGAAACAGGGTGATCAGTTTCCCTGGAAACTGGGCAGTCAGTTAATCTGGAAACAGGGCAGTCAGTTACCCGGGAAACAGGGCAGTCAGTTACCCTGGAAACTGGGCAGTCAGTTACCCTGGAAACAGGGCAGTCAGTTATCCCGGAAACAGGGTGATCAGTTAGCCTGGAAACAGGGGAGTCAGTAATCCCGGAAACAGGGCAGTCAGTTATCCCGGAAAAAGGGTGATCAGTTACCCTGGAAACTGGGCAGTCAGTTACCCTGGAAACAGGGCAGTCAGTTACCCCGGAAACAGGGCAGTCAGTTACCCTGGAAACAGGGCAGACAGTTACCCTGGAAAATGGGCAGTCAGTTACCCTGGAAACAGGGCAGTCAGTTACCCCGGAAACAGGGCAGTCAGTTACCCTGGAAACTGGGCAGTCAGTTACCACGGAAACAGGGCAGTCAGTTATCCCGGAAACAGGGTGTTCAGTTACCCTGGAAACAGGGGAGTCAGTAATCCCGGAAACAGGGCAGAAAGTTACTCCGGAAACAGGGTGATCAGTTATCCTGGAAACAGGGCAGTCAGTTAGCCTGGAAACAGGGCAGTCAGTTTCCCCGGAAACAGGGTGATCAGTTATCCTGGCAACAGGGCAGTCAGTTACCCTGGAAACAGGGCAGTCAGTTACCGCGGAAATAGGGTGATCAGTTATCCTGGCAACAGGGCAGTCAGTTACCCTGGAAACAGGGCTGTCAGTTACCCCGGAAACAGGGTGATCAGTTATCCTGGAAACAGGGCAGTCAGTTAGCCTGGAAACAGGGCAGTCAGTTACGCCGGAAGCACGGCAGTCAGTTACCCTGGAAACAGGGCAGTCAGTTATCCCGGAAACAGGGCAGTCAGTTATCCCGGAAACAGGGTGATCAGTTACCCTGGAAACAGGGCAGTCAGTTACCCTGGAAACAGGGCAGTCAGTTACCCTGTAAAAAGGGCAGACAGTTATCCCGGAAACAGGGCAGTCAGTTATCCCGGAAACAGGGTGATCAGTTACCCTGGAAACAGGGCAGTCAGTTACCCTGGAAACAGGGCAGTCAGTTACCCCGGAAACAGGGTGATCAGTTATCCTGGAAACAGGGCAGTCAGTTAGCCTGGAAACAGGGCAGTCAGTTACCCCGGAAACAGGGTGATCAGTTATCCTGGCAACAGGGCAGTCAGTTACCCAGAAACAGGGCAGTCAGTTACACCGGAAATAGGGTGATCAGTTATCCTGGCAACAGGGCAGTCAGTTACATTGGAAACAGGGCAGTCAGTTACCCCAGAAACAGGGTGATCAGTTATCCTGGGAACAGGGCAGTCAGTTAGCCTGGAAACAGGGCAGTCAGTTACCCCGGAAGCAGGGCAGTCAGTTACCCTGGAAACAGGGCAGTCATTTATCCCGGAAACAGGGCAGTCAGTTATCCTGGAAACAGGGTGATCAGTTACCCTGGAAACAGGGCAGTCAGTTACCCCGGAAACAGGGCAGTCAGTTATCCCGGAAACAGGGTGATCAGTTACCCTGGAAACTGGGCAGTCAGTTAATCTGGAAACAGGGCAGTCAGTTACCACGGAAACAGGGCAGTCATTTACCCTGGAAACTGGGCAGTCAGTTACTCTGGAAACAGGTTAGTCAGTTACCCCGGAAACAGGGTGATCAGTTACCCCGGAAACAGGGCAGTAAGTTCCCCTGGAAACAGGGCAGTCAGTTACCCTGGAAACAGGGCAGTCAGTTATCCCGGAAACAGGGCAGTCAGTTATCACGGAAACAGGGCGGTCAGTTACCCCGGAAACAGGGCAGTCAGTTACCCCGGAAACAGGGTGATCAGTTACCCCGGAAACAGGGCAGTCAGTTATCCCGGAAACAGGGTGATCAGTTATCCCGGAAACAGGGTGATCAGTTACCCTGGAAACGGGGCAGTCAGTTACCCCGGAAACAGGGCAGTCAGTTACCCTGGAAACAGGGCAGACAGTTATCCCGGAAACAGGGCAGTCAGTTATCCCGGAAACTGGGTGATCATTTACCCTGGAAACTGGGCAGTCAGTTCATCTGGAAACAGGGCAGTCAGTTACCCCGGAAACAGGGCAGTCAGTTACCCTGGAAACTGGGCAGTCAGTTACCACGGAGACAGGGCAGTCAGTTATCCCGGAAACAGGGTGATCAGTTACCCTGGAAACAGGGGAGTCAGTAATCCCGTAAAACAGGGCAGAAAGTTACTCCGGAAACAGGGTGATCAGTTATCCTGGCAACAGGGCAGTCAGTTACCCTGGAAACAGGGCAGTCAGTTACCGCGGAAATAGGGTGATCAGTTATCCTGGCAACAGGGCAGTCAGTTACCCTGGAAACAGGGCAGTCAGTTACCCCGGAAACTGGGTGATCAGTTATCCTGGAAACAGGGCAGTCAGTTAGCCTGGAAACAGGGCAGTCAGTTACCCCGGAAGCAGGGCAGTCAGTTACCCTGGAAACAGGGCAGTCAGTTATCCCGGAAACAGGGTGATCAGTTACCCTGGAAACAGGGCAGTCAGTTACCCTGGAAACAGGGCAGTCAGTTACCCTGTAAAAAGGGCAGACAGTTATCCCCAAAACAGGGCAGTCAGTTATCCCGGAAACAGGGTGATCAGTTACCCTGGAAACTGGGCATACAGTTAATCTGGAAACAGGGCAGTCAGTTACCCCGGAAACAGGGCAGTCAGTTATCCCGGAAACAGGGTGATCAGTTACCCTGGAAACTGGGCATTCAGTTACCCTGGAAACTGGGCAGTCAGTTACCCTGGAAACAGGGCAGTCAGTTATCCCGGAATCAGGGTGATCAGTTACCCTGGAAACAGGGGAGTCAGTAATCCCGGAAACAGGGCAGTCAGTTATCCCGGAAAAAGGGTGATCAGTTACCCTGGAAACTGGGCAGTCAGTTACCCTGGAAATAGGGCAGTCAGTTACCCCGGAAGCAGGGCAGTCAGTTACCCTGGCAACAGGGCAGTCAGTTACGCCAGAAACTGGGCAGTCAGTTACCCTGGAAACAGGGCAGTCAGACACCCTGGAAACAGGTTAGTCAGTTACCCCGGAAACAGGGCAGTCTGTTCCCCTGGAAACAGGGCAGTCAGTTACCCTGGAAACAGGGCAGTCAGTTATCCCGGAAACAGGGCAGTCAGTTATCACGGAAACAGGGCGGTCAGTTACCCCGGAAACAGGGCAGTCAGATACCCCGGAAACAGGGTGATCAGTTACCCCGGAAACAGGGCAGTCAGTTATCCCAGAAACAGGGCAGTCAGTTATCCCGGAAACAGGGTGATCAGTTACCCTGGAAACAGGGCAGACAGTTATCCCGGAAACAGGGCAGTCAGTTATCCCGGAAACTGGGTGATCAGTTAACCTGGAAACTGGGCAGTCAGTTCATCTGGAAACAGGGCAGTCAGTTACCCCGGAAACAGGGCAGTCAGTTACCCTGGAAACTGGGCAGTCAGTTACCACGGAAACAGTGCAGTCAGTTATCCCGGAAACAGGGTGATCAGTTACCCTGGAAACAGGGGAGTCAGTAATCCCGGAAACAGGGCAGTCAGTTACCCTGGAAACTGGGCAGTCAGTTATCCCGGAAACAGGGTGATCAGTTACCCTGGAAACAGGGGAGTCAGTAATCCCGGAAACAGGGCAGTCAGTTATCCAGGAAAGAGGGTGATCAGTTACCCTGGAAACTGTGCAGTCAGTTACCCTGGAAACAGGGCAGTCAGTTATCCCGGAAACAGGGCTGTCAGTAATCCCTGAACAGGGTGATCAGTTACCCTGGAAACAGGGCAGTCAGTTACCCCGGAAACAGGGCAGTCAGTTACCCTGGAAACAGGGCAGTCAGTTACCCTGGAAACAGGGCAGACAGTTATCCCGGAAACAGGGCAGTCAGTTATCCCGGAAACAGGGTGATCAGTTACCCTGGAAACTGGGCAGTCAGGTAATCTGGAAAAAGGGCTGTCAGTTACCCCGGAAACAGGGCAGTCAGTTACCCTGGAAACTGGACAGTCAGTTACCCTGGAAACAGGGCAGTCAGTTATCCCGGAAACAGGGTGAACAGTTACCCTGGAAACAGGGCGGTCAGTTACCCTGGAAACAGATTAGTCAGTTATCCCGGAAACAGGGTGATCAGTTATCCTGGAAACAGGGCAGTCAGTTAGCCTGGAAACAGGGCAGTCAGTTACCTCGGAAACAGGGTGATCAGTTATCCTGGCAACAGGGCAGTCAGTTATCCAGAAACAGGGCAGTCAGTTACACCGGAAATAGGGTGATTAGTTATCCAGGCAACAGGGCATTCAGTTAGCCTGGAAACAGGGCAGTCAGTTACCCCGGAAGCAGGGCAGTCAGTTACCCTGGAAACAGGGCAGTCAGTTACCCTGGAAACAGGGTGATCTGTTATCCTGGGAACAGGGCATTCAGTTAGCCTGGAAACAGGGCAGTCAGTTACCCCGGAAGCAGGGCAGTCAGTTACCCTGGAAACAGGGCAGTCAGTTATCCCGGAAACAGGGCACTCAGTTATCCCGGAAACAGGGTGATCAGTTACCCTGGAAACAGGGCAGTCAGTTACCCCGGAAACAGGGCAGTCAGTTATCCCGGAAACAGGGTGATCAGTTACCCTGGAAACTGGGCAGTCAGTTAATCTGGAAACAGGGCAGTCAGTTACCACGGAAACAGGGTACTCAGTTACCCTGGAAACTGGGCAGTCAGTTACCCTGGAAACAGGTTAGTCAGTTACCCCGGAAACAGGGTGATCAGTTACCCCGGAAACAGGGCAGTAAGTTCCCCTGGAAACAGGGCAGTCAGTTACCCTGGAAACAGGGCAGTCAGTTATCCCGGAAACAGGGCAGTCAGTTATCACGGAAACAGGGCGGTCAGTTACCCCGGAAACAGGGCAGTCAGTTACCCCGGAAACAGGGTGATCAGTTACCCCGGAAACAGGGCAGTCAGTTATCCCGGAAACAGGGCAGTCAGTTATCCCGGAAACAGGGTGATCAGTTACCCTGGAAACTGGGCAGTCAGTTAATCTGGAAACAGGGCAGTCAGTTACCCCGGAAACAGGGCAGTCAGTTACCCTGGAAACTGGGCAGTCAGTTATCCCGGAAACAGGGTGATCATTTACCCTGGAAACAGGGGAGTCAGTAATACCGGAAACAGGGCAGTCAGTTATCCCGGAAAAAGGGTGATCAGTTACCCTGGAAATTGGGAACTCAGTTACCCTGGAAACAGGGCAGTCAGTTACCCCGGGAACAGGGCAGTCAGTTAGCCTGGAAACTGGGCATTCAGTTAATCTGGAAACAGGGCAGTCAGTTACCCCGGAAACAGGGCAGTCAGTTACCCTGGAAACTGGGCAGTCAGTTACCCCGGAAGCAGGGCAGTCAGTTACCCTGGAAACAGGGCAGTCAGTTACGCCAGAAACTGGGCAGTCAGTTACCCTGGAAACAGGGCAGTCAGACACCCTGGAAACAGGTTAGTCAGTTACCCCGGAAACAGGGTGATCAGTTACCCCGGAAACAGGGCAGTCAGTTCCCCTGGAAACAGGGCAGTCAGTTACCCTGGAAACAGGGCAGTCAATTATCCCGGAAACAGGGCAGTCAGTTATCATGGAAACATGGCGGTCAGTTACCCCGGAAACAGGACAGTCAGTTACCCGAGAAACAGGGTGATCAGTAACCCCGGAAACAGGGCAGTCAGTTACCCCGGTAACAGTGCAGTCAGTTACCCTGGAAAAAGGGCAGTCAGTTATCCCGGAAACAGGGCAGTCAGTTACGCCGGAATTTGGGCAGTCAGTTACCCTGGAAACATGGCAGTCAGACACCCTGGAAACAGGTTAGTCAGTTACCCCGGAAACAGGGTGATCAGTTACCCCGGAAACAGGGCAGTCAGTTCCCCTGGAAACAGGGCAGTCAGTTACCCTGGAAACAGGGCAGTCAGTTATCCCGGAAACAGGGCAGTCAGTTATCCCGGAAAAAGGGTGATCAGTTACCCTGGAAACTGGGCAGTCAGTTACCCTGGAAACAGGGCAGTCAGTTACCCCGGAAGCAGGGCAGTCGGTTACCCTGGAAACAGGGCAGTCAGTTACGCCAGAAACTGGGCAGTCAGTTACCCTGGAAACAGGGCAGTCAGACACCCTGGAAACAGGTTAGTCAGTTACCCCGGAATCAGGGTGATCAGTTACCCCGGAAACAGGGCAGTCAGTTCCCCTGGAAACAGGGCAGTCAGTTACCCCGGAAACAGGGCAGTCAGTTATCCCGGAAAGAGGGCAGTCAGTTATCACGGAAACAGGGCGGTCAGGTACCCCGGAAACAGGGCAGTCAGTTACCCCGGAAACAGGGTGATCAGTTACCCCGGAAACAGGGCAGTCAGTTATCCCGGAAACAGGGCAGTCAGTTATCCCGGAAACAGGGTGATCAGTTACCCTGGAAACAGGGCAGTCATTTACCCCGGAAACAGGGCAGTCAGTTACCCTGGAAACAGGGCAGACAGTTATCCCGGAAAGAGGGCAGTCAGTTATCCCGGAAACTGGGTGATCAGTTACCCTGGAAACTGGGCAGTCAGTTCATCTGGAAACAGGGCAGTCAGTTACCCCGGAAACAGGGCAGTCAGTTACCCTGGAAACTGGGCAGTCAGTTACCACGGAAACAGGGCAGTCAGTTATCCCGGAAACAGGGTGATCAGTAACCCTGGAAACAGGGGAGTCAGTAATCCCGGAAACAGGGCAGTCAGTTATCCAGGAAAAAGGGTGATCAGTTACCCTGGAAACTGGGCAGTCAGTTACCCTGGAAACAGGGCAGTCAGTTATCCCGGAAACAGGGCAGTCAGTTATCCCTGAAACAGGGTGATCAGTTACCCTGGAAACAGGGCAGTCAGTTACCCCGGAAACAGGGCAGTCAGTTACCCTGAAAACAGGGCAGACAGTTATCCCGGAAACAGGGCAGTCAGTTATCCCAGAAACAGGGCAGTCAGTTACCCTGGAAACTGGGCAGTCAGTTACCCTGGAAACAGGGCAGTCAGTTATCCCGGAAACAGGGTGATCAATCACCCTGGAAACAGGGCGGTCAGTTACCCCGGAAACAGGGCTGTCAGTTACCCTGGAAACAGGGCGGTCAGTAACCCTGGAAACAGATTAGTCAGTTATCGCGGAAACAGGGTGATCAGTTATCCTGGCAACAGGGCAGTCAGTTACCCTGGAAACAGGGCAGTCAGTTACCCCGGAAATAGGGTAATCAGTTATCCTGGCAAAAGGGCAGTCAGTTACCCTGGAAACAGGGCTGTCAGTTACCCCGGAAACAGAGTGATCAGTTATCCTGGAAACAGGGCAGTCAGTTAGCCTGGAAACAGAGCAGTCAGTTACCCCGGAAGCAGGGCAGTCAGTTACCCTGGAAACAGGGCAGTCAGTTATCCCGGAAACAGGGCAGTCAGTTATCCCGGAAACAGGGTGATCAGTTTCCCTGGAAACAGGGCAGTCAGTTACCCCGGAAACAGGGCAGTCAGTTACCCTGGAAACAGGGCAGTCAGTTATCCCGGAAACAGGGTGATCAGTTACCCTGGAAACTGGGCAGTCAGTTAATCTGGAAACAGGGCAGTCAGTTACCCCGGAAACAGGGCAGTCAGTTACCCTGGAAACTGGGCAGTCAGTTACCCTGGAAACAGGGCAGTCAGTTATCCCGGAAACAGGGTGATCAGTTACCTTGGAAACAGGGGAGTCAGTTATCCCGGAAACAGGGCAGTCAGTTATCCCGGAAAAAGGGTGATCAGTAACCCTGGAAACTGGGCAGTCAGTTATCCTGGAAACAGGGCGGTCAGTTACCCCGGAAACAGGGCAGTCAGTTACCCTGGAAACTGGGCAGTCAGTTAATCTGGAAGCAGGGCAGTCAGTTACCACGGAAACTGGGCAGTCAGTTACCCTGGAAACTGGGCAGTCAGTTACCCTGGAAACAGGGCAGTCAGTTATCCCGGAAAAAGGGTGATTAGTTACCCTGGAAACAGGGCGGTCAGTTACCCCGGAAACAGGGCAGTCAGTTACCCTGGAAACAGGGCGGTCAGTAACCCTGGAAACAGATTAGTCAGTTATCCCGGAAACTGGGTGATCAGTTACCCTGGAAACAGGGCAGTCAGTTACCCTGGAAACAGGGCAGTCAGTTACCCCGGAAACAGGGTGATCAGTTATCCTGGAAACAGGGCAGTCAGTTAGCCTGGAAACAGGGCAGTCAGTTACCCCGGAAACAGGGTGATCAGTTATCCTGGCAACAGGGCAGTCAGTTACCCTGGAAAAAGGGCAGTCAGTTACCCCGGAAATAGGGTGATCAGTTATCCTGGGAACAGGGCAGTCAGTTATCCCGGAAACAGGGCAGTCAGTTATCCCGGAAACAGGGTGATCAGTTTCCCTGGAAACTGGGCAGTCAGTTAATCTGGAAACAGGGCACTCAGTTACCCTGGAAACAGGGCAGTCAGTTACCCTGGAAACTGGGCAGTCAGTTACCCTGGAAACAGGGCAGTCAGTTATCCCAGAAACAGGGTGATCAGTTAGCCTGGAAACAGGGGAGTCAGTAATCCCGGAAACAGGGCAGTCAGTTATCCCGGAAAAAGGGTGATCAGTTACCCTGGAAACTGGGCAGTCAGTTACCCTGGAAACAGGGCAGTCAGTTACCCCGGAAACAGGGCAGTCAGTTAGCCTGGAAACTGGGCAGTCAGTTAATCTGGAAACAGGGCAGTCAGTTACCCCGGAAACAGGGCAGTCAGTTACCCTGGAAAATGGGCAGTCAGTTACCCTGGAAACAGGGCAGTCAGTTACCCCGGAAACAGGGCAGTCAGTTACCCTGGAAACAGGGCAGTCACTTACGCCAGAAACTGGGCAGTCAGTTACCCTGGAAACAGGGCAGTCAGACACCCTGGAAACAAGTTAGTCAGTTACCCCGGAAACAGGGTGATCAGTTACCCCGGAAACAGGGCAGTCAGTTCCCCTGGAAACAGGGCAGTCAGTTACCCTGGAAACAGGGCAGTCAGTTATCCCGGAAACAGGGCAGTCAGTTATCTCGGAAACAGGGCGGTCAGTTACCCCGGAAACAGGGTGATCAGTTACCCCGGAAACAGGGCAGTCAGTTACCCTGGAAAAATGGCAGTCAGTTATCCCGGAAACAGGGCAGTCAGTTACGCCGGAAACTGGGCAGTCAGTTACCCTGGAAACAGGGCAGTCAGACACCCTGGAAACAGGTTAGTCAGTTACCCCGGAAACAGGGTGATCAGTTACCCCGGAAACAGGGCAGTCAGTTCCCCTGGAAACAGGGCAGTCAGTTACCCTGGAAACAGGGCAGTCAGTTATCCCGGAAACAGGGCAGTCAGTTACCCCGGAAACAGGGTGATCAGTTACCCCGGAAACAGGGCAGTCAGTTACCCCGGAAAAAGGGCAGTCAGTTATCCCGGAAACAGGGCAGTCAGTTACGCCGGAAACTGGGCAATCAGTTACCCTGGAAACAGGGCAGTCAGACACCCTGGAAACAGGTTAGTCAGTTACCCCGGAAAAAGGGTGATCAGTTACCCCGGAAACAGGGCAGTCAGTTCCCCTGGAAACAGGGCAGTCAGTTACCCTGGAAACAGGGCAGTCAGTTATCCCGGAAACAGGGCAGTCAGTTATCCCGGAAAAAGGGTGATCAGTTACCCTGGAAACTGGGCAGTCAGTTACCCTGGAAACTGGGCAGTCACTTACCCTGGAAACAGGGCAGTCAGACACCCTGGAAACAGGTTAGTCAGTTACCCCGGAAATAGGGTGATCAGTTACCCCGGAAACAGGGCAGTCAGTTCCCCTGGAAACAGGTCAGTCAGTTACCCTGGAAACAGGGCAGTCAGTTATCCCGGAAACAGGGCAGTCAGTTATCACGGAAAAAGGGCAGTCAGTTATCCCGGAAACAGGGCAGTCAGTTACCCCGGAAACAGGGTGATCAGTTACCCCGGAAACAGGGCAATCAGTTATCCCGGAAACAGGGTGATCAGTTACTCTGGAAACAGGGCAGTCAGTTACCCCGGAAACAGGGCAGTCAGTTACCCTGGAAACAGGGCAGACAGTTATCCCGGAAACAGGGCAGTCAGTTATCCCGGAAACAGGGCAGTCAGTTACCCTGGAAACAGGGCAGACAGTTATCCCGGAAACAGGGCAGTCAGTTATCCCGGAAACTGGGTGATCAGTTACCCTGGAAACTGGGCAGTCAGTTAATCTGGAAGCAGGGCAGTCAGTTACCACGGAAACAGGGCAGTCAGTTACCCTGGAAACTGGGCAGTCAGTTACCCCGGAAGCAGGGCCGTCAGTTACCCTGGAAACAGGGCAGTCAGTTACGCCAGAAATTGGGCAGTCAGTTATCCCGGAAACAGGGTGATCAGTTACCCTGGAAACTGGGCAGTCAGTTAATCTGGAAACAGGGCAGTCAGTTACCCCGGAAACAGGGCAGTCAGTTACCCTGGAAACAGGGCAGTCAGTTATCCTGGAAAAAGGGTGATCAGTTACCCTGGAAACAGGGCGGTCAGTTACCCCGGAAACAGGGCAGTCAGTTACCCTGGAAACAGGGCGGTCAGTAACCCTGGAAACAGATTAGTCAGTTATCCCGGAAACTGGGTGATCAGTTACCCCGGAAGCAGGGCAGTCAGTTACCCCGGAAACAGGGTGATCAGTTATCCTGGAAACAGGGCAGTCAGTTAGCCTGGAAACAGGGCAGTCAGTTACCCCGGAAACAAGGTGATCAGTTATCCTGGCAACAGGGCAGTCAGTTACCCTGGAAAAAGGGCAGTCAGTTACCCCGGAAATAGGGTGATCAGTTATCCTGGCAACAGGGCAGTCACTTACCCTGGAAGCAGGGCAGTCAGTTACCCCGGAAACAGGGTGATCAGTTATCCTGGAAACAGGGCAGTTAGTTAGCCTGGAAACAGGGCAGTCAGTTACCCCGGAAGCAGGGCAGTCATTTACCCTGGAAACAGGGCAGTCAGTTATCCCGGAAACAGGGCAGTCAGTTATCCCGGAAACAGGGTGATCAGTTACCCTGGAAACAGGGCAGTCAGTTACCCCGGAAACAGGGCAGTCAGTTATCCCGGAAACAGGGCAGTCAGTTATTACGGAAAAAGGGTGATCAGTTTCCCTGGAAATTGGGAACTCAGTTACCCTGGAAACAGGGCAGTCAGTTACCCCGGGAACAGGGCAGTCAGTTAGCCTGGAAACTGGGCAGTCAGTTAATCTGGAAACAGGGCAGTCAGTTACCCCGGAAACAGGGCAGTCAGTTACCCTGGAAACTGGGCAGTCAGTTACCCCTGAAGCAGGGCAGTCAGTTACCCTGGAAAAAGGGCAGTCAGTTACGCCAGAAACTGGGCAGTCAGTTACCCTGGAAACAGGGCAGTCAGACAGCCTGGAAACAGGTTAGTCAGTTACCCCGGAAACAGGGCAGTCAGTTCCCCTGGAAACAGGGCAGTCAGTTACCCTGGAAACAGGGCAGTCAATTATCCCGGAAACAGGGCAGTCAGTTATCATGGAAACAGGGCGGTCAGTTACCCCGGAAACAGGGCAGTCAGTTACCCGAGAAACAGGGTGATCAGTAACCCCGGAAACAGGGCAGTCAGTTACCCCGGAAACAGGGCAGTCAGTTACCCTGGAAAAAGGGCAGTCAGTTATCCCGGAAACAGGGCAGTCAGTTACCCCGGAAGCAGGGCAGTCAGTTACCCTGGAAACATGGCAGTCAGACACCCTGGAAACAGGTTAGTCAGTTACCCCGGAAACAGGGTGATCAGTTACCCCGGAAACAGGGCAGTCATTTCCCCTGGAAACAGGGCAGTCAGTTACCCTGGAAACAGGGCAGTCAGTTATCCCGGAAACAGGGCAGTCAGTTATCCCGGAAAAAGGGTGATCAGTTACCCTGGAAACTGGGCAGTCAGTTACCCTGGAAACAGGGCAGTCAGTTACCCCGGAAGCAGCGCAGTCAGTTACACTGGAAACAGGGCAGTCAGTTACGCCAGAAACTGGGCAGTCAGACACCCTGGAAACAGGTTAGTCAGTTACCCCGGAATCAGTGTGATCAGTTCCCCTGGAAACAGGGCAGTCAGTTATCCCGGAAAGAGGGCAGTCAGTTATCACGGAAACAGGGCGGTCAGGTACCCCGGAAACAGGGCAGTCAGTTACCCCGGAAACAGGGTGATCAGTTACCCCGGAAACAGGGCATTCAGTTATCCCGGAAACAGGGCAGTCAGTTACCCTGGAAACAGGGCAGTCAGTTATCCCGGAAACAGGGCAGTCAGTTATCCCGGAAAAAGGGTGATCAGTTACCCTGGAAACTGGGCAGTCAGTTACCCTGGAAACTGGGCAGTCACTTACCCTGGAAACAGGGCAGTCAGACACCCTGGAAACAGGTTAGTCAGTTACCCCGGAAATAGGGTGATCAGTTACCCCGGAAACAGGGCAGTCAGTTCCCCTGGAAACAGGTCAGTCAGTTACCCTGGAAACAGGGCAGTCAGTTATCCCGGAAACAGGGCAGTCAGTTATCACGGAAAAAGGGCAGTCAGTTATCCCGGAAACAGGGCAGTCAGTTACCCCGGAAACAGGGTGATCAGTTACCCCGGAAACAGGGCAATCAGTTATCCCGGAAACAGGGTGATCAGTTACTCTGGAAACAGGGCAGTCAGTTACCCCGGAAACAGGGCAGTCAGTTACCCTGGAAACAGGGCAGACAGTTATCCCGGAAACAGGGCAGTCAGTTATCCCGGAAATAGGGCAGTCAGTTACCCTGGAAACAGGGCAGACAGTTATCCCGGAAACAGGGCAGTCAGTTATCCCGGAAACTGGGTGATCAGTTACCCTGGAAACTGGGCAGTCAGTTAATCTGGAAGCAGGGCAGTCAGTTACCACGGAAACAGGGCAGTCAGTTACCCTGGAAACTGGGCAGTCAGTTACCCCGGAAGCAGGGCCGTCAGTTACCCTGGAAACAGGGCAGTCAGTTACGCCAGAAATTGGGCAGTCAGTTATCCCGGAAACAGGGTGATCAGTTACCCTGGAAACTGGGCAGTCAGTTAATCTGGAAACAGGGCAGTCAGTTACCCCGGAAACAGGGCAGTCAGTTACCCTGGAAACTGGGCAGTCAGTTACCCTGGAAACAGGGCAGTCAGTTATCCTGGAAAAAGGGTGATCAGTTACCCTGGAAACAGGGCGGTCAGTTACCCCGGAAACAGGGCAGTCAGTTACCCTGGAAACAGGGCGGTCAGTAACCCTGGAAACAGATTAGTCAGTTATCCCGGAAACTGGGTGATCAGTTACCCCGGAAGCAGGGCAGTCAGTTACCCCGGAAACAGGGTGATCAGTTATCCTGGAAACAGGGCAGTCAGTTAGCCTGGAAACAGGGCAGTCAGTTACCCCGGAAACAAGGTGATCAGTTATCCTGGCAACAGGGCAGTCAGTTACCCTGGAAAAAGGGCAGTCAGTTACCCAGGAAATAGGGTGATCAGTTATCCTGGCAACAGGGCAGTCACTTACCCTGGAAGCAGGGCAGTCAGTTACCCCGGAAACAGGGTGATCAGTTATCCTGGAAACAGGGCAGTTAGTTAGCCTGGAAACAGGGCAGTCAGTTACCCCGGAAGCAGGGCAGTCATTTACCCTGGAAACAGGGCAGTCAGTTATCCCGGAAACAGGGCAGTCAGTTATCCCGGAAACAGGGTGATCAGTTACCCTGGAAACAGGGCAGTCAGTTACCCCGGAAACAGGGCAGTCAGTTATCCCGGAAACAGGGTGATCATTTACCCTGGAAACAGGGGAGTCAGTAATCCCGGAAACAGGGCAGTCAGTTATTACGGAAAAAGGGTGATCAGTTTCCCTGGAAATTGGGAACTCAGTTACCCTGGAAACAGGGCAGTCAGTTACCCCGGGAACAGGGCAGTCAGTTAGCCTGGAAACTGGGCAGTCAGTTAATCTGGAAACAGGGCAGTCAGTTACCCCGGAAACAGGGCAGTCAGTTACCCTGGAAACTGGGCAGTCAGTTACCCCTGAAGCAGGGCAGTCAGTTACCCTGGAAAAAGGGCAGTCAGTTACGCCAGAAACTGGGCAGTCAGTTACCCTGGAAACAGGGCAGTCAGACAGCCTGGAAACAGGTTAGTCAGTTACCCCGGAAGCAGGGTGATCAGTTACCCCGGAAACAGGGCAGTCAGTTCCCCTGGAAACAGGGCAGTCAGTTACCCTGGAAACAGGGCAGTCAATTATCCCGGAAACAGGGCAGTCAGTTATCATGGAAACAGGGCGGTCAGTTACCCCGGAAACAGGGCAGTCAGTTACCCGAGAAACAGGGTGATCAGTAACCCCGGAAACAGGGCAGTCAGTTACCCCGGAAACAGGGCAGTCAGTTACCCTGGAAAAAGGGCAGTCAGTTATCCCGGAAACAGGGCAGTCAGTTACCCCGGAAGCAGGGCAGTCAGTTACCCTGGAAACATGGCAGTCAGACACCCTGGAAACAGGTTAGTCAGTTACCCCGGAAACAGGGTGATCAGTTACCCCGGAAACAGGGCAGTCATTTCCCCTGGAAACAGGGCAGTCAGTTACCCTGGAAACAGGGCAGTCAGTTATCCCGGAAACAGGGCAGTCAGTTATCCCGGAAAAAGGGTGATCAGTTACCCTGGAAACTGGGCAGTCAGTTACCCTGGAAACAGGGCAGTCAGTTACCCCGGAAGCAGCGCAGTCAGTTACACTGGAAACAGGGCAGTCAGTTACGCCAGAAACTGGGCAGTCAGACACCCTGGAAACAGGTTAGTCAGTTACCCCGGAATCAGTGTGATCAGTTCCCCTGGAAACAGGGCAGTCAGTTATCCCGGAAAGAGGGCAGTCAGTTATCACGGAAACAGGGCGGTCAGGTACCCCGGAAACAGGGCAGTCAGTTACCCCGGAAACAGGGTGATCAGTTACCCCGGAAACAGGGCATTCAGTTATCCCGGAAACAGGGCAGTCAGTTATCCCGGAAACAGGGTGATCAGTTACCCTGGAAACAGGGCAGTCATTTACCCCGGAAACAGGGCAGTCAGTTACCCTGGAAACAGGGCAGACAGTTATCCCGGAAAGAGGGCAGTCAGTTATCCCGGAAACTGGGTGGTCAGTTACCCTGGAAACTGGGCAGTCAGTTCATCTGGAAACAGGGCAGTCAGTTACCCCGGAAACAGGGCAGTCAGTTACCCTGGAAACTGGGCAGTCAGTTACCACGGAAACAGGGCAGTCAGTTATCCCGGAAACAGGGTGATCAGTTACCCTGGAAACAGGGGAGTCAGTAATCCCGGAAACAGGGCAGTCAGTTATCCAGGAAAAAGGGTGATCAGTTACCCTGGAAACTGGGCAGTCAGTTACCCTGGAAACAGGGCAGTCAGTTATCCCGGAAACAGGGCAGTCAGTTATCCCTGAAACAGGGTGATCAGTTACCCTGGAAACAGGGCAGTCAGTTACCCCGGAAACAGGGCAGTCAGTTACCCTGGAAACAGGGCAGACAGTTATCCCGGAAACAGGGCAGTCAGTTATCCCAGAAACAGTTTGATCAGTTACCCTGGAAACTGGGCTGTCAGTTAATCTGGAAACAGGGCAGTCAGTTAACCCGGAAACAGGGCAGTCAGTTACCCTGGAAACTGGGCAGTCAGTTACCCTGGAAACAGGGCAGTCAGTTATCCCGGAAACAGGGTGATCAATTACCCTGGAAACAGGGCAGTCAGTTACCCCGGAAACAGGGCTGTCAGTTATCCTGGCAACATGGCAGTCAGTTACCCTGGAAACAGGGCAGTCAGTTACCCCGGAAACAGGGTGATCAGTTATCCTGGAAACAGGGCAGTCAGTTAGCCTGGAAACAGAGCAGTCAGTTACCCCGGAAGCAGGGCAGTCAGTTACCCTGGAAACAGGGCAGTCAGTTATCCCGGAAACAGGGCAGTCAGTTATCCCGGAAACAGGGTGATCAGTTTCCCTGGAAACAGGGCAGTCAGTTACCCCGGAAACAGGGCAGTCAGTTACCCTGGAAACAGGGCAGTCAGTTATCCCAGAAACAGGATGATCAGTTACCCTGGAAACTGGGCAGTGAGTTAATCTGGAAACAGGGCAGTCAGTTACCCCGGAAACAGGGCAGTCAGTTACCCTGGAAACTGGGCTGTCAGTTAATCTGGAAGCAGGGCAGTCAGTTACCACGGAAACTGGGCAGTCAGTTACCCTGGAAACTGGGCAGTCAGTTACCCTGGAAACAGGGCAGTCAGTTACCCCGGAAGCAGGGCAGTCAGTTACCCTGGAAACAGGGCAGTCAGTTACGCCAGAAATTGGGCAGTCAGTTATCCCGGAAACAGGGTGATCAGTTACCCTGGAAACTGGGCAGTCAGTTAATCTGGAAACAGGGCAGTCAGTTACCCCGGAAAAAGGGCAGTCAGTTACCCTGGAAACTGGGCAGTCAGTTACCCTGGAAACAGGGCAGTCAGTTATCCCGGAAAAAGGGTGATCAGTTACCCTGGAAACAGGGCGGTCAGTTACCCCGGAAACAGGGCAGTCAGTTACCCTGGAAACAGGGCGGTCAGTAACCCTGGAAACAGATTAGTCAGTTATCCCGGAAACTGGGTGATCAGTTACCCTGGAAACAGGGCAGTCAGTTACCCTGGAAACAGGGCAGTCAGTTACCCCGGAAACAGGGTGATCAGTTATCCTGGAAACAGGGCAGTCAGTTAGCCTGGAAACAGGGCAGTCAGTTACCCCGGAAACAGGGTGATCAGTTATCCTGGCAACAGGGCACTCAGTTACCCTGGAAAAAGGGCAGTCAGTTACCCCGGAAATAGGGTGATCAGTTATCCTGGCAACAGGGCAGTCAGTTACCCTGGAAGCAGGGCAGTCAGTTACCCCGGAAACAGGGTGATCAGTTATCCTGGAAACAGGGCAGTTAGTTAGCCTGGAAACAGGGCAGTCAGTTACCCCGGAAGCAGGGCAGTCAGTTACCCTGGAAACAGGGCAGTCAGTTATCCCGGAAACAGGGCAGTCAGTTATCCCGCAAACAGGGTGATCAGTTACCCTGGAAACAGGGCAGTCAGTTACCCCGGAAACAGGGCAGTCAGTTATCCCGGAAACAGGGTGATCAGTTTCCCTGGAAACTGGGCAGTCAGTTAATCTGGAAACAGGGCAGTCAGTTACCCCGGAAACAGGGCAGTCAGTTACCCTGGAAACTGGGCAGTCAGTTACCCTGGAAACAGGGCAGTCAGTTATCCCGGAAACAGGGTGATCAGTTAGCCTGGAAACAGGGGAGTCAGTAATCCAGGAAACAGGGCAGTCAGTTATCCCGGAAAAAGGGTGATCAGTTACCCTGGAAACTGGGCAGTCAGCTACCCTGGAAACAGGGCAGTCAGTTACCCCGGAAACAGGGCAGTCAGTTAGCCTGGAAACTGGGCAGTCAGTTAATCTGGAAACAGGGCAGTCAGTTACCCCGGAAACAGGGCAGTCAGTTATCCCGGAAACAGGGTGATCATTTACCCTGGAAACAGGGGAGTCAGTAATCCCGGAAACAGGGCAGTCAGTTATTACGGAAAAAGGGTGATCAGTTTCCCTGGAAATTGGGAACTCAGTTACCCTGGAAACAGGGCAGTCAGTTACCCCGGGAACAGGGCAGTCAGTTAGCCTGGAAACTGGGCAGTCAGTTAATCTGGAAACAGGGCAGTCAGTTACCCCGGAAACAGGGCAGTCAGTTACCCTGGAAACTGGGCAGTCAGTTACCCCTGAAGCAGGGCAGTCAGTTACCCTGGAAAAAGGGCAGTCAGTTACGCCAGAAACTGGGCAGTCAGTTACCCTGGAAACAGGGCAGTCAGACAGCCTGGAAACAGGTTAGTCAGTTACCCCGGAAGCAGGGTGATCAGTTACCCCGGAAACAGGGCAGTCAGTTCCCCTGGAAACAGGGCAGTCAGTTACCCTGGAAACAGGGCAGTCAATTATCCCGGAAACAGGGCAGTCAGTTATCATGGAAACAGGGCGGTCAGTTACCCCGGAAACAGGGCAGTCAGTTACCCGAGAAACAGGGTGATCAGTAACCCCGGAAACAGGGCAGTCAGTTACCCCGGAAACAGGGCAGTCAGTTACCCTGGAAAAAGGGCAGTCAGTTATCCCGGAAACAGGGCAGTCAGTTACCCCGGAAGCAGGGCAGTCAGTTACCCTGGAAACATGGCAGTCAGACACCCTGGAAACAGGTTAGTCAGTTACCCCGGAAACAGGGTGATCAGTTACCCCGGAAACAGGGCAGTCATTTCCCCTGGAAACAGGGCAGTCAGTTACCCTGGAAACAGGGCAGTCAGTTATCCCGGAAACAGGGCAGTCAGTTATCCCGGAAAAAGGGTGATCAGTTACCCTGGAAACTGGGCAGTCAGTTACCCTGGAAACAGGGCAGTCAGTTACCCCGGAAGCAGCGCAGTCAGTTACACTGGAAACAGGGCAGTCAGTTACGCCAGAAACTGGGCAGTCAGACACCCTGGAAACAGGTTAGTCAGTTACCCCGGAATCAGTGTGATCAGTTCCCCTGGAAACAGGGCAGTCAGTTATCCCGGAAAGAGGGCAGTCAGTTATCACGGAAACAGGGCGGTCAGGTACCCCGGAAACAGGGCAGTCAGTTACCCCGGAAACAGGGTGATCAGTTACCCCGGAAACAGGGCATTCAGTTATCCCGGAAACAGGGCAGTCAGTTACCCTGGAAACAGGGCAGTCAGTTATCCCGGAAACAGGGCAGTCAGTTATCCCGGAAAAAGGGTGATCAGTTACCCTGGAAACTGGGCAGTCAGTCACCCTGGAAACTGGGCAGTCACTTACCCTGGAAACAGGGCAGTCAGACACCCTGGAAACAGGTTAGTCAGTTACCCCGGAAATAGGGTGATCAGTTACCCCGGAAACAGGGCAGTCAGTTCCCCTGGAAACAGGTCAGTCAGTTACCCTGGAAACAGGGCAGTCAGTTATCCCGGAAACAGGGCAGTCAGTTATCACGGAAAAAGGGCAGTCAGTTATCCCGGAAACAGGGCAGTCAGTTACCCCGGAAACAGGGTGATCAGTTACCCCGGAAACAGGGCAATCAGTTATCCCGGAAACAGGGTGATCAGTTACTCTGGAAACAGGGCAGTCAGTTACCCCGGAAACAGGGCAGTCAGTTACCCTGGAAACAGGGCAGACAGTTATCCCGGAAACAGGGCAGTCAGTTATCCCGGAAACAGGGCAGTCAGTTACCCTGGAAACAGGGCAGACAGTTATCCCGGAAACAGGGCAGTCAGTTATCCCGGAAACTGGGTGATCAGTTACCCTGGAAACTGGGCAGTCAGTTAATCTGGAAGCAGGGCAGTCAGTTACCACGGAAACAGGGCAGTCAGTTACCCTGGAAACTGGGCAGTCAGTTACCCCGGAAGCAGGGCCGTCAGTTACCCTGGAAACAGGGCAGTCAGTTACGCCAGAAATTGGGCAGTCAGTTATCCCGGAAACAGGGTGATCAGTTACCCTGGAAACTGGGCAGTCAGTTAATCTGGAAACAGGGCAGTCAGTTACCCCGGAAACAGGGCAGTCAGTTACCCTGGAAACTGGGCAGTCAGTTACCCTGGAAACAGGGCAGTCAGTTATCCTGGAAAAAGGGTGATCAGTTACCCTGGAAACAGGGCGGTCAGTTACCCCGGAAACAGGGCAGTCAGTTACCCTGGAAACAGGGCGGTCAGTAACCCTGGAAACAGATTAGTCAGTTATCCCGGAAACTGGGTGATCAGTTACCCCGGAAGCAGGGCAGTCAGTTACCCCGGAAACAGGGTGATCAGTTATCCTGGAAACAGGGCAGTCAGTTAGCCTGGAAACAGGGCAGTCAGTTACCCCGGAAACAAGGTGATCAGTTATCCTGGCAACAGGGCAGTCAGTTACCCTGGAAAAAGGGCAGTCAGTTACCCAGGAAATAGGGTGATCAGTTATCCTGGCAACAGGGCAGTCACTTACCCTGGAAGCAGGGCAGTCAGTTACCCCGGAAACAGGGTGATCAGTTATCCTGGAAACAGGGCAGTTAGTTAGCCTGGAAACAGGGCAGTCAGTTACCCCGGAAGCAGGGCAGTCATTTACCCTGGAAACAGGGCAGTCAGTTATCCCGGAAACAGGGCAGTCAGTTATCCCGGAAACAGGGTGATCAGTTACCCTGGAAACAGGGCAGTCAGTTACCCCGGAAACAGGGCAGTCAGTTATCCCGGAAACAGGGTGATCATTTACCCTGGAAACAGGGGAGTCAGTAATCCCGGAAACAGGGCAGTCAGTTATTACGGAAAAAGGGTGATCAGTTTCCCTGGAAATTGGGAACTCAGTTACCCTGGAAACAGGGCAGTCAGTTACCCCGGGAACAGGGCAGTCAGTTAGCCTGGAAACTGGGCAGTCAGTTAATCTGGAAACAGGGCAGTCAGTTACCCCGGAAACAGGGCAGTCAGTTACCCTGGAAACTGGGCAGTCAGTTACCCCTGAAGCAGGGCAGTCAGTTACCCTGGAAAAAGGGCAGTCAGTTACGCCAGAAACTGGGCAGTCAGTTACCCTGGAAACAGGGCAGTCAGACAGCCTGGAAACAGGTTAGTCAGTTACCCCGGAAGCAGGGTGATCAGTTACCCCGGAAACAGGGCAGTCAGTTCCCCTGGAAACAGGGCAGTCAGTTACCCTGGAAACAGGGCAGTCAATTATCCCGGAAACAGGGCAGTCAGTTATCATGGAAACAGGGCGGTCAGTTACCCCGGAAACAGGGCAGTCAGTTACCCGAGAAACAGGGTGATCAGTAACCCCGGAAACAGGGCAGTCAGTTACCCCGGAAACAGGGCAGTCAGTTACCCTGGAAAAAGGGCAGTCAGTTATCCCGGAAACAGGGCAGTCAGTTACCCCGGAAGCAGGGAAGTCAGTTACCCTGGAAACATGGCAGTCAGACACCCTGGAAACAGGTTAGTCAGTTACCCCGGAAACAGGGTGATCAGTTACCCCGGAAACAGGGCAGTCATTTCCCCTGGAAACAGGGCAGTCAGTTACCCTGGAAACAGGGCAGTCAGTTATCCCGGAAACAGGGCAGTCAGTTATCCCGGAAAAAGGGTGATCAGTTACCCTGGAAACTGGGCAGTCAGTTACCCTGGAAACAGGGCAGTCAGTTACCCCGGAAGCAGCGCAGTCAGTTACACTGGAAACAGGGCAGTCAGTTACGCCAGAAACTGGGCAGTCAGACACCCTGGAAACAGGTTAGTCAGTTACCCCGGAATCAGTGTGATCAGTTCCCCTGGAAACAGGGCAGTCAGTTATCCCGGAAAGAGGGCAGTCAGTTATCACGGAAACAGGGCGGTCAGGTACCCCGGAAACAGGGCAGTCAGTTACCCCGGAAACAGGGTGATCAGTTACCCCGGAAACAGGGCATTCAGTTATCCCGGAAACAGGGCAGTCAGTTATCCCGGAAACAGGGTGATCAGTTACCCTGGAAACAGGGCAGTCATTTACCCCGGAAACAGGGCAGTCAGTTACCCTGGAAACAGGGCAGACAGTTATCCCGGAAAGAGGGCAGTCAGTTATCCCGGAAACTGGGTGGTCAGTTACCCTGGAAACTGGGCAGTCAGTTCATCTGGAAACAGGGCAGTCAGTTACCCCGGAAACAGGGCAGTCAGTTACCCTGGAAACTGGGCAGTCAGTTACCACGGAAACAGGGCAGTCAGTTATCCCGGAAACAGGGTGATCAGTTACCCTGGAAACAGGGGAGTCAGTAATCCCGGAAACAGGGCAGTCAGTTATCCAGGAAAAAGGGTGATCAGTTACCCTGGAAACTGGGCAGTCAGTTACCCTGGAAACAGGGCAGTCAGTTATCCCGGAAACAGGGCAGTCAGTTATCCCTGAAACAGGGTGATCAGTTACCCTGGAAACAGGGCAGTCAGTTACCCCGGAAACAGGGCAGTCAGTTACCCTGGAAACAGGGCAGACAGTTATCCCGGAAACAGGGCAGTCAGTTATCCCAGAAACAGTTTGATCAGTTACCCTGGAAACTGGGCTGTCAGTTAATCTGGAAACAGGGCAGTCAGTTAACCCGGAAACAGGGCAGTCAGTTACCCTGGAAACTGGGCAGTCAGTTACCCTGGAAACAGGGCAGTCAGTTATCCCGGAAACAGGGTGATCAATTACCCTGGAAACAGGGCAGTCAGTTACCCCGGAAACAGGGCTGTCAGTTATCCTGGCAACATGGCAGTCAGTTACCCTGGAAACAGGGCAGTCAGTTACCCCGGAAACAGGGTGATCAGTTATCCTGGAAACAGGGCAGTCAGTTAGCCTGGAAACAGAGCAGTCAGTTACCCCGGAAGCAGGGCAGTCAGTTACCCTGGAAACAGGGCAGTCAGTTATCCCGGAAACAGGGCAGTCAGTTATCCCGGAAACAGGGTGATCAGTTTCCCTGGAAACAGGGCAGTCAGTTACCCCGGAAACAGGGCAGTCAGTTACCCTGGAAACAGGGCAGTCAGTTATCCCAGAAACAGGATGATCAGTTACCCTGGAAACTGGGCAGTGAGTTAATCTGGAAACAGGGCAGTCAGTTACCCCGGAAACAGGGCAGTCAGTTACCCTGGAAACTGGGCAGTCAGTTACCCTGGAAACAGGGCAGTCAGTTATCCCGGAAACAGGGTGATCAGTTACCTTGGAAACAGGGGAGTCAGTAATCCCGGAAACAGGGCAGTCAGTTATCCCGGAAAAAGGGTGATCAGTTACCCTGGAAACTGGGCAGTCAGTTATCCTGGAAACAGGGCGGTCAGTTACCCCGGAAACAGGTCAGTCAGTTACCCTGGAAACTGGGCTGTCAGTTAATCTGGAAGCAGGGCAGTCAGTTACCACCGAAACTGGGCAGTCAGTTACCCTGGAAACTGGGCAGTCAGTTACCCTGGAAACAGGGCAGTCAGTTACCCCGGAAGCAGGGCAGTCAGTTACCCTGGAAACAGGGCAGTCAGTTACGCCAGAAATTGGGCAGTCAGTTATCCCGGAAACAGGGTGATCAGTTACCCTGGAAACTGGGCAGTCAGTTAATCTGGAAACAGGGCAGTCAGTTACCCCGGAAACAGGGCAGTCAGTTACCCTGGAAACTGGGCAGTCAGTTACCCTGGAAACAGGGCAGTCAGTTATCCCGGAAAAAGGGTGATCAGTTACCCTGGAAACAGGGCGGTCAGTTACCCCGGAAACAGGGCAGTCAGTTACCCTGGAAACAGGGCGGTCAGTAACCCTGGAAACAGATTAGTCAGTTATCCCGGAAACTGGGTGATCAGTTACCCTGGAAACAGGGCAGTCAGTTACCCTGGAAACAGGGCAGTCAGTTACCCCGGAAACAGGGTGATCAGTTATCCTGGAAACAGGGCAGTCAGTTAGCCTGGAAACAGGGCAGTCAGTTACCCCGGAAACAGGGTGATCAGTTATCCTGGCAACAGGGCACTCAGTTACCCTGGAAAAAGGGCAGTCAGTTACCCCGGAAATAGGGTGATCAGTTATCCTGGCAACAGGGCAGTCAGTTACCCTGGAAGCAGGGCAGTCAGTTACCCCGGAAACAGGGTGATCAGTTATCCTGGAAACAGGGCAGTTAGTTAGCCTGGAAACAGGGCAGTCAGTTACCCCGGAAGCAGGGCAGTCAGTTACCCTGGAAACAGGGCAGTCAGTTATCCCGGAAACAGGGCAGTCAGTTATCCCGCAAACAGGGTGATCAGTTACCCTGGAAACAGGGCAGTCAGTTACCCCGGAAACAGGGCAGTCAGTTATCCCGGAAACAGGGTGATCAGTTTCCCTGGAAACTGGGCAGTCAGTTAATCTGGAAACAGGGCAGTCAGTTACCCCGGAAACAGGGCAGTCAGTTACCCTGGAAACTGGGCAGTCAGTTACCCTGGAAACAGGGCAGTCAGTTATCCCGGAAACAGGGTGATCAGTTAGCCTGGAAACAGGGGAGTCAGTAATCCAGGAAACAGGGCAGTCAGTTATCCCGGAAAAAGGGTGATCAGTTACCCTGGAAACTGGGCAGTCAGCTACCCTGGAAACAGGGCAGTCAGTTACCCCGGAAACAGGGCAGTCAGTTAGCCTGGAAACTGGGCAGTCAGTTAATCTGGAAACAGGGCAGTCAGTTACCCCGGAAACAGGGCAGTCAGTTACCCTTGGAAATGGGCAGTCAGTTACCCTGGAAACAGGGCAGTCAGATACCCCGGAAACAGGGCAGTCAGTTACCCTGGAAACAGGGCAATCAGTTACGCCAGAAACTGGGCAGTCAGTTACCCTGGAAACAGGGCAGTCAGACACCCTGGAAACAAGTTATTCAGTTAACCCGGAAACAGGGTGATCAGTTACCCCGGAAACAGGGCAGTCAGTTCCCCTGGAAACAGGGCAGTCAGTTACCCTGGAAACAGGGCAGTCAGTTATCCCGGAAACAGGGCAGTCAGTTATCCCGGAAACAGGGCGGTCAGTTACCCCGGAAACAGGGTGATCAGTTACCCCGGAAACAGGGCAGTCAGTTACCCTGGAAAAAGGGCAGTCAGTTATCCCGGAAACAGGGCAGTCAGTTACGCCGGAAACTGGGCAGTCAGTTACCCTGGAAACAGGGCAGTCAGACACCCTGGAAACAGGTTAGTCAGTTACCCCGGAAACAGGGTGATCAGTTACCCCGGAAACAGGGCAGTCATTTCCCCTGGAAACAGGGCAGTCAGTTACCCTGGAAACAGGGCAGTCAGTTATCCCGGAAACAGGGCAGTCAGTTATCCCGGAAAAAGGGTGATCAGTTACCCTGGAAACTGGGCAGTCAGTTACCCTGGAAACAGGGCAGTCAGTTACCCCGGAAGCAGCGCAGTCAGTTACACTGGAAACAGGGCAGTCAGTTACGCCAGAAACTGGGCAGTCAGACACCCTGGAAACAGGTTAGTCAGTTACCCCGGAATCAGTGTGATCAGTTCCCCTGGAAACAGGGCAGTCAGTTATCCCGGAAAGAGGGCAGTCAGTTATCACGGAAACAGGGCGGTCAGGTACCCCGGAAACAGGGCAGTCAGTTACCCCGGAAACAGGGTGATCAGTTACCCCGGAAACAGGGCATTCAGTTATCCCGGAAACAGGGCAGTCAGTTATCCCGGAAACAGGGTGATCAGTTACCCTGGAAACAGGGCAGTCATTTACCCCGGAAACAGGGCAGTCAGTTACCCTGGAAACAGGGCAGACAGTTATCCCGGAAAGAGGGCAGTCAGTTATCCCGGAAACTGGGTGGTCAGTTACCCTGGAAACTGGGCAGTCAGTTCATCTGGAAACAGGGCAGTCAGTTACCCCGGAAACAGGGCAGTCAGTTACCCTGGAAACTGGGCAGTCAGTTACCACGGAAACAGGGCAGTCAGTTATCCCGGAAACAGGGTGATCAGTTGCCCTGGAAACAGGGGAGTCAGTAATCCCGGAAACAGGGCAGTCAGTTATCCAGGAAAAAGGGTGATCAGTTACCCTGGAAACTGGGCAGTCAGTTACCCTGGAAACAGGGCAGTCAGTTATCCCGGAAACAGGGCAGTCAGTTATCCCTGAAACAGGGTGATCAGTTACCCTGGAAACAGGGCAGTCAGTTACCCCGGAAACAGGGCAGTCAGTTACCCTGGAAACAGGGCAGACAGTTATCCCGGAAACAGGGCAGTCAGTTATCCCAGAAACAGTTTGATCAGTTACCCTGGAAACTGGGCTGTCAGTTAATCTGGAAACAGGGCAGTCAGTTAACCCGGAAACAGGGCAGTCAGTTACCCTGGAAACTGGGCAGTCAGTTACCCTGGAAACAGGGCAGTCAGTTATCCCGGAAACAGGGTGATCAATTACCCTGGAAACAGGGCAGTCAGTTACCCCGGAAACAGGGCTGTCAGTTATCCTGGCAACATGGCAGTCAGTTACCCTGGAAACAGGGCAGTCAGTTACCCCGGAAACAGGGTGATCAGTTATCCTGGAAACAGGGCAGTCAGTTAGCCTGGAAACAGAGCAGTCAGTTACCCCGGAAGCAGGGCAGTCAGTTACCCTGGAAACAGGGCAGTCAGTTATCCCGGAAACAGGGCAGTCAGTTATCCCGGAAACAGGGTGATCAGTTTCCCTGGAAACAGGGCAGTCAGTTACCCCGGAAACAGGGCAGTCAGTTACCCTGGAAACAGGGCAGTCAGTTATCCCAGAAACAGGATGATCAGTTACCCTGGAAACTGGGCAGTGAGTTAATCTGGAAACAGGGCAGTCAGTTACCCCGGAAACAGGGCAGTCAGTTACCCTGGAAACTGGGCAGTCAGTTACCCTGGAAACAGGGCAGTCAGTTATCCCGGAAACAGGGTGATCAGTTACCTTGGAAACAGGGGAGTCAGTAATCCCGGAAACAGGGCAGTCAGTTATCCCGGAAAAAGGGTGATCAGTTACCCTGGAAACTGGGCAGTCAGTTATCCTGGAAACAGGGCGGTCAGTTACCCCGGAAACAGGTCAGTCAGTTACCCTGGAAACTGGGCTGTCAGTTAATCTGGAAGCAGGGCAGTCAGTTACCACCGAAACTGGGCAGTCAGTTACCCTGGAAACTGGGCAGTCAGTTACCCTGGAAACAGGGCAGTCAGTTACCCCGGAAGCAGGGCAGTCAGTTACCCTGGAAACAGGGCAGTCAGTTACGCCAGAAATTGGGCAGTCAGTTATCCCGGAAACAGGGTGATCAGTTACCCTGGAAACTGGGCAGTCAGTTAATCTGGAAACAGGGCAGTCAGTTACCCCGGAAACAGGGCAGTCAGTTACCCTGGAAACTGGGCAGTCAGTTACCCTGGAAACAGGGCAGTCAGTTATCCCGGAAAAAGGGTGATCAGTTACCCTGGAAACAGGGCGGTCAGTTACCCCGGAAACAGGGCAGTCAGTTACCCTGGAAACAGGGCGGTCAGTAACCCTGGAAACAGATTAGTCAGTTATCCCGGAAACTGGGTGATCAGTTACCCTGGAAACAGGGCAGTCAGTTACCCTGGAAACAGGGCAGTCAGTTACCCCGGAAACAGGGTGATCAGTTATCCTGGAAACAGGGCAGTCAGTTAGCCTGGAAACAGGGCAGTCAGTTACCCCGGAAACAGGGTGATCAGTTATCCTGGCAACAGGGCACTCAGTTACCCTGGAAAAAGGGCAGTCAGTTACCCCGGAAATAGGGTGATCAGTTATCCTGGCAACAGGGCAGTCAGTTACCCTGGAAGCAGGGCAGTCAGTTACCCCGGAAACAGGGTGATCAGTTATCCTGGAAACAGGGCAGTTAGTTAGCCTGGAAACAGGGCAGTCAGTTACCCCGGAAGCAGGGCAGTCAGTTACCCTGGAAACAGGGCAGTCAGTTATCCCGGAAACAGGGCAGTCAGTTATCCCGCAAACAGGGTGATCAGTTACCCTGGAAACAGGGCAGTCAGTTACCCCGGAAACAGGGCAGTCAGTTATCCCGGAAACAGGGTGATCAGTTTCCCTGGAAACTGGGCAGTCAGTTAATCTGGAAACAGGGCAGTCAGTTACCCCGGAAACAGGGCAGTCAGTTACCCTGGAAACTGGGCAGTCAGTTACCCTGGAAACAGGGCAGTCAGTTATCCCGGAAACAGGGTGATCAGTTAGCCTGGAAACAGGGGAGTCAGTAATCCAGGAAACAGGGCAGTCAGTTATCCCGGAAAAAGGGTGATCAGTTACCCTGGAAACTGGGCAGTCAGCTACCCTGGAAACAGGGCAGCCAGTTACCCCGGAAACAGGGCAGTCAGTTAGCCTGGAAACTGGGCAGTCAGTTAATCTGGAAACAGGGCAGTCAGTTACCCCGGAAACAGGGCAGTCAGTTACCCTTGGAAATGGGCAGTCAGTTACCCTGGAAACAGGGCAGTCAGATACCCCGGAAACAGGGCAGTCAGTTACCCTGGAAACAGGGCAGTCAGTTACGCCAGAAACTGGGCAGTCAGTTACCCTGGAAACAGGGCAGTCAGACACCCTGGAAACAAGTTATTCAGTTAACCCGGAAACAGGGTGATCAGTTACCCCGGAAACAGGGCAGTCAGTTCCCCTGGAAACAGGGCAGTCAGTTACCCTGAAAACAGGGCAGTCAGTTATCCCGGAAACAGGGCAGTCAGTTATCCCGGAAACAGGGCGGTCAGTTACCCCGGAAACAGGGTGATCAGTTACCCCGGAAACAGGGCAGTCAGTTACCCTGGAAAAAGGGCAGTCAGTTATCCCGGAAACAGGGCAGTCAGTTACGCCGGAAACTGGGCAGTCAGTTACCCTGGAAACAGGGCAGTCAGACACCCTGGAAACAGGTTAGTCAGTTACCCCGGAAACAGGGTGATCAGTTACCCCGGAAACAGGGCAGTCAGTTCCCCTGGAAACAGGGCAGTCAGTTACCCTGGAAACAGGGCAGTCAGTTATCTCGGAAACAGGGCAGTCAGTTACCCCGGAAACAGGGTGATCAGTTACCCCGGAAACAGGGCAGTCAGTTATCCCAGAAACAGTTTGATCAGTTACCCTGGAAACTGGGCTGTCAGTTAATCTGGAAACAGGGCAGTCAGTTAACCCGGAAACAGGGCAGTCAGTTACCCTGGAGACTGGGCAGTCAGTTACCCTGGAAACAGGGCAGTCAGTTATCCCGGAAACAGGGTGATCAATTACCCTGGAAACAGGGCAGTCAGTTACCCCGGAAACAGGTGCTGTCAGTTATCCTGGCAACATGGCAGTCAGTTTCCCTGGAAACAGGGCAGTCAGTTACTCCGGAAATAGGGTAATCAGTTATCCTGGCAACAGGGCAGTCAGTTACCCTGGAAACAGGGCTGTCAGTTACCCCGGAAACAGGGTGATCAGTTATCCTGGAAACAGGGCAGTCAGTTAGCCTGGAAACAGAGCAGTCAGTTACCCCGGAAGCAGGGCAGTCAGTTACCCTGGAAACAGGGCAGTCAGTTATCCCGGAAACAGGGCAGTCAGTTATCCCGGAAACAGGGTGATCAGTTTCCCTGGAAACAGGGCAGTCAGTTACCCCGGAAACAGGGCAGTCAGTTACCCTGGAAACAGGGCAGTCAGTTATCCCAGAAACAGGATGATCAGTTACCCTGGAAACTGGGCAGTGAGTTAATCTGGAAACAGGGCAGTCAGTTACCCCGGAAACAGGGCAGTCAGTTACCCTGGAAACTGGGCAGTCAGTTACCCTGGAAACAGGGCAGTCAGTTATCCCGGAAACAGGGTGATCAGTTACCTTGGAAACAGGGGAGTCAGTAATCCCGGAAACAGGGCAGTCAGTTATCCCGGAAAAAGGGTGATCAGTTACCCTGGAAACTGGGCAGTCAGTTATCCTGGAAACAGGGCGGTCAGTTACCCCGGAAACAGGTCAGTCAGTTACCCTGGAAACTGGGCTGTCAGTTAATCTGGAAGCAGGGCAGTCAGTTACCACCGAAACTGGGCAGTCAGTTACCCTGGAAACTGGGCAGTCAGTTACCCTGGAAACAGGGCAGTCAGTTACCCCGGAAGCAGGGCAGTCAGTTACCCTGGAAACAGGGCAGTCAGTTACGCCAGAAATTGGGCAGTCAGTTATCCCGGAAACAGGGTGATCAGTTACCCTGGAAACTGGGCAGTCAGTTAATCTGGAAACAGGGCAGTCAGTTACCCCGGAAACAGGGCAGTCAGTTACCCTGGAAACTGGGCAGTCAGTTACCCTGGAAACAGGGCAGTCAGTTATCCCGGAAAAAGGGTGATCAGTTACCCTGGAAACAGGGCGGTCAGTTACCCCGGAAACAGGGCAGTCAGTTACCCTGGAAACAGGGCGGTCAGTAACCCTGGAAACAGATTAGTCAGTTATCCCGGAAACTGGGTGATCAGTTACCCTGGAAACAGGGCAGTCAGTTAGCCTGGAAACAGGGCAGTCAGTTACCCCGGAAACAGGGTGATCAGTTATCCTGGCAACAGGGCAGTCAGTTACCCTGGAAAAAGGGCAGTCAGTTACCCCGGAAATAGGGTGATCAGTTATCCTGGCAACAGGGCAGTCAGTTACCCTGGAAGCAGGGCAGTCAGTTACCCCGGAAACAGGGTGATCAGTTATCCTGGAAACAGGGCAGTTAGTTAGCCTGGAAACAGGGCAGTCAGTTACCCCGGAAGCAGGGCAGTCAGTTACCCTGGAAACAGGGCAGTCAGTTATCCCGGAAACAGGGCAGTCAGTTATCCCGGAAACAGGGTGATCAGTTACCCTGGAAACAGGGCAGTCAGTTACCCCGGAAACAGGGCAGTCAGTTATCCCGGAAACAGGGTGATCAGTTTCCCTGGAAACTGGGCAGTCAGTTAATCTGGAAACAGGGCAGTCAGTTACCCCGGAAACAGGGCAGTCAGTTACCCTGGAAACTGGGCAGTCAGTTACCCTGGAAACAGGGCAGTCAGTTATCCCGGAAACAGGGTGATCAGTTAGCCTGGAAACAGGGGAGTCAGTAATCCAGGAAACAGGGCAGTCAGTTATCCCGGAAAAAGGGTGATCAGTTACCCTGGAAACTGGGCAGTCAGCTACCCTGGAAACAGGGCAGTCAGTTACCCCGGAAACAGGGCAGTCAGTTAGCCTGGAAACTGGGCAGTCAGTTAATCTGGAAACAGGGCAGTCAGTTACCCCGGAAACAGGGCAGTCAGTTACCCTTGGAAATGGGCAGTCAGTTACCCTGGAAACAGGGCAGTCAGTTTCCCCGGAAACAGGGCAGTCAGTTACCCTGGAAACAGGGCAGTCAGTTACGCCAGAAACTGGGCAGTCAGTTACCCTGGAAACAGGGCAGTCAGACACCCTGGAAACAAGTTAGTCAGTTAACCCGGAAACAGGGTGATCAATTACCCCGGAAACAGGGCAGTCAGTTCCCCTGGAAACAGGGCAGTCAGTTACCCTGGAAACAGGGCAGTCAGTTATCCCGGAAACAGGGCAGTCAGTTATCACGGAAACAGGGCGGTCAGTTACCCCGGAAACAGGGTGATCAGTTACGCCGGAAACAGGGCAGTCAGTTACCCTGGTAAAAGGGCAGTCAGTTATCCCGGAAACAGGGCAGTCAGTTACGCCGGAAACTGGGCAGTCAGTTACCCTGGAAACAGGGCAGTCAGACACCCTGGAAACAGGTTAGTCAGTTACCCCGGAAACAGGGTGATCAGTTACCCCGGAAACAGGGCAGTCAGTTCCCCTGGAAACAGGGCAGTCAGTTACCCTGGAAACAGGGCAGTCAGTTATCCCGGAAACAGGGCAGTCAGTTACCCCGGAAACAGGGTGATCAGTTACCCCGGAAACAGGGCAGTCAGTTACCCTGGAAAAAGGGCAGTCAGTTATCCCGGAAACAGGGCAGTCAGTTACGCCGGAAACTGGGCAGTCAGTTACCCTGGAAACAGGGCAGTCAGACACCCTGGAAACAGGTTAGTCAGTTACCCCGGAAACAGGGTGATCAGTTACCCTGGAAACAGGGCAGTCAGTTCCCCTGGAAACAGGGCAGTCAGTTACCCTGGAAAAAGGGCAGTCAGTTATCCCGGAAACAGGGCAGTCAGTTATCCCGGAAAAAGGGTGATCAGTTACCCTGGAAACTGGGCAGTCAGTTACCCTGGAAACTGGGCAGTCACTTATCCTGGAAACAGGGCAGTCAGACAACCTGGAAACAGGTTAGTCAGTTACCCCGGAAACAGGGTGATCAGTTACCCCGGAAACAGGGCAGTCAGTTCCCCTGGAAACAGGGCAGTCAGTTACCCTGGAAACAGGGCAGTCAGTTATCCCGGAAACAGGGCAGTCAGTTATCACGGAAAAAGGGCAGTCAGTTATCCCGGAAACAGGGCAGTCAGTTACCCCGGAAACAGGGTGATCAGTTACCCCGGAAACAGGGCAATCAGTTATCCCGGAAACAGGGTGATCAGTTACTCTGGAAACAGGGCAGTCAGTTACCCCGGAAACAGGGCAGTCAGTTACCCTGGAAACAGGGCAGACAGTTATCCCGGAAACAGGGCAGTCAGTTATCCCGGAAACAGGGCAGTCAGTTACCCTGGAAACAGGGCAGACAGCTATCCCGGAAACAGGGCAGTCAGTTATCCCGGAAACTGGGTGATCAGTTACCCTGGAAACTGGGCAATCAGTTAATCTGGAAGCAGGGCAGTCAGTTACCACGGAAACAGGGCAGTCAGTTACCCTGGAAACTGGGCAGTCAGTTACCCCGGAAGCAGGGCAGTCAGTTACCCTGGAAACAGGGCAGTCAGTTACGCCAGAAATTGGGCAGTCAGTTATCCCGGAAACAGGGTGATCAGTTACCCTGGAAACTGGGCAGTCAGTTAATCTGGAAACAGGGCAGTCAGTTACCCCGGAAACAGGGCAGTCAGTTACCCTGGAAACTGGGCAGTCAGTTACCCTGGAAACAGGGCAGTCAGTTATCCCGGAAAAAGGGTGATCAGTTACCCTGGAAACAGGGCGGTCAGTTACCCCGGAAACAGGGCAGTCAGTTACCCTGGAAACAGGGCGGTCAGTAACCCTGGAAACAGATTAGTCAGTTATCCCGGAAACTGGGTGATCAGTTACCCTGGAAACAGGGCAGTCAGTTACCCTGGAAACAGGGCAGTCAGTTACCCCGGAAACAGGGTGATCAGTTATCCTGGAAACAGGGCAGTCAGTTAGCCTGGAAACAGGGCAGTCAGTTACCCCGGAAACAGGGTGATCAGTTATCCTGGCAACAGGGCAGTCAGTTACCCTGGAAAAAGGGCAGTCAGTTACCCCGGAAATAGGGTGATCAGTTATCCTGGCAACAGGGCAGTCAGTTTCCCTGGAAGCAGGGCAGTCAGTTACCCCGGAAACAGGGTGATCAGTTATCCTGGAAACAGGGCAGTTAGTTAGCCTGGAAACAGGGCAGTCAGTTACCCCGGAAGCAGGGCAGTCAGTTACCCTGGAAAGAGGGCAGTCAGTTATCCCGGAAACAGGGCAGTCAGTTATCCCGGAAACAGGGTGATCAGTTACCCTGGAAACAGGGCAGTCAGTTACCCCGGAAACAGGGCAGTCAGTTATCCCGGAAACAGGGTGATCAGTTTCCCTGGAAACTGGGCAGTCAGTTAATCTGGAAACAGGGCAGTTAGTTACCCCGGAAACACGGCAGTCAGTTACCCTGGAAACTGGGCAGTCAGTTCCCCTGGAAACAGGGCAGTCAGTTATCCCGGAAACAGGGTGATCAGTTAGCCTGGAAACTGGGCAGTCAGTTATCCTGGAAACAGGGCAGTCAGTTACCCCGGAAACAGGGCAGTCAGTTAGCCTGGAAACTGGGCAGTCAGTTAATCTGGAAACAGGGCAGTCAGTTACCCCGGAAACAGGGCAGTCAGTTACCCTGGAAAATGGGTGATCAGTTACCCTGGAAACAGGGCGGTCAGTTACCCCGGAAACAGGGCAGTCAGTTACCCTGGAAACAGGGCGGTCAGTAACCCTGGAAACAGATTAGTCAGTTACCCCGGAAACAGGGCAGTCAGTTACCCTGGAAACTGGGCAGTCAGTTACCCTGGAAACAGGGCAGTCAGTTATCCCGGAAAAAGGGTGATCAGTTACCCTGGAAACAGGGCGGTCAGTTACCCCGGAAACAGGGCAGTCAGTTACCCTGGAAACAGCGCGGTCAGTAACCCTGGAAACAAATTAGTCCGTTATCCCGGAAACTGGGTGATCAGTTACCCTGGAAACAGGGCAGTCAGTTACCCTGGAAACAGGGCAGTCAGTTACCCCGGAAACAGGGTGATCAGTTATCCTGGAAACAGGGCAGTCAGTTAGCCTGGAAACAGGGTGATCAGTTACCCCGGAAACAGGGCAGTCAGTTACCCTGGAAAAAGGGCAGTCAGTTATCCCGGAAACAGGGCAGTCAGTTACGCCGGAAACTGGGCAGTCAGTTACCCTGGAAACAGGGCAGTCAGACACCCTGGAAACAGGTTAGTCAGTTACCCCGGAAACAGGGTGATCAGTTACCCTGGAAACAGGGCAGTCAGTTCCCCTGGAAACAGGGCAGTCAGTTACCCTGGAAAAAGGGCAGTCAGTTATCCCGGAAACAGGGCAGTCAGTTATCCCGGAAAAAGGGTGATCAGTTACCCTGGAAACTGGGCAGTCAGTTACCCTGGAAACTGGGCAGTCACTTACCCTGGAAACAGGGCAGTCAGACAACCTGGAAACAGGTTAGTCAGTTACCCCGGAAACAGGGTGATCAGTTACCCCGGAAACAGGGCAGTCAGTTCCCCTGGAAACAGGGCAGTCAGTTACCCTGGAAACAGGGCAGTCAGTTATCCCGGAAACAGGGCAGTCAGTTATCACGGAAAAAGGGCAGTCAGTTATCCCGGAAACAGGGCAGTCAGTTACCCCGGAAACAGGGTGATCAGTTACCCCGGAAACAGGGCAATCAGTTATCCCGGAAACTGGGTGATCAGTTACCCTGGAAACAGGGCAGTCAGTTACCCTGGAAACAGGGCAGTCAGTTACCCCGGAAACAGGGTGATCAGTTATCCTGGAAACAGGGCAGTCAGTTACCCCGGAAACAGGGTGATCAGTTATCCTGGCAACAGGGCAGTCAGTTACCCTGGAAAAAGGGCAGTCAGTTACCCCGGAAATAGGGTGATCAGTTATCCTGGCAACAGGGCAGTCAGTTACCCTGGAAGCAGGGCAGTCAGTTACCCCGGAAACAGGGTGATCAGTTATCCTGGAAACAGGGCAGTTAGTTAGCCTGGAAACAGGGCAGTCAGTTACCCCGGAAGCAGGGCAGTCAGTTACCCTGGAAACAGGGCAGTCAGTTATCCCGGAAACAGGGCAGTCAGTTATCCCGGAAACAGGGTGATCAGTTACCCTGGAAACAGGGCAGTCAGTTACCCCGGAAACAGGGCAGTCAGTTATCCCGGAAACAGGGTGATCAGTTTCCCTGGAAACTGGGCAGTCAGTTAATCTGGAAACAGGGCAGTTAGTTACCCCGGAAACACGGCAGTCAGTTACCCTGGAAACTGGGCAGTCAGTTCCCCTGGAAACAGGGCAGTCAGTTATCCCGGAAACAGGGTGATCAGTTAGCCTGGAAACAGGGGAGTCAGTAATCCCGGAAACAGGGCAGTCAGTTATCCCGGAAAAAGGGTGATCAGTTACCCTGGAAACTGGGCAGTCAGTTACCCTGGAAACAGGGCAGTCAGTTACCCCGGAAACAGGGCAGTCAGTTAGCCTGGAAACTGGGCAGTCAGTTAATCTGGAAACAGGGCAGTCAGTTACCCCGGAAACAGGGCAGTCAGTTACCCTGGAAAATGGGTGATCAGTTACCCAGGAAACAGGGCGGTCAGTTACCCCGGAAACAGGGCAGTCAGTTACCCTGGAAACAGGGCGGTCAGTAACCCTGGAAACAGATTAGTCAGTTACCCCGGAAACAGGGCAGTCAGTTACCCTGGAAACTGGGCAGTCAGTTACCCTGGAAACAGGGCAGTCAGTTATCCCGGAAAAAGGGTGATCAGTTACCCTGGAAACAGGGCGGTCAGTTACCCCGGAAACAGGGCAGTCAGTTACCCTGGAAACAGGGCGGTCAGTAACCCTGGAAACAAATTAGTCCGTTATCCCGGAAACTGGGTGATCAGTTACCCTGGAAACAGGGCAGTCAGTTACCCTGGAAACAGGGCAGTCAGTTACCCCGGAAACAGGGTGATCAGTTATCCTGGAAACAGGGCAGTCAGTTAGCCTGGAAACAGGGTGATCAGTTACCCCGGAAACAGGGCAGTCAGTTACCCTGGAAAAAGGGCAGTCAGTTATCCCGGAAACAGGGCAGTCAGTTACGCCGGAAACTGGGCAGTCAGTTACCCTGGAAACAGGGCAGTCAGACACCCTGGAAACAGGTTAGTCAGCAACCCCGGAAACAGGGTGATCAGTTACCCTGGAAACAGGGCAGTCAGTTCCCCTGGAAACAGGGCAGTCAGTTACCCTGGAAAAAGGGCAGTCAGTTATCCCGGAAACAGGGCAGTCAGTTATCCCGGAAAAAGGGTGATCAGTTACCCTGGAAACTGGGCAGTCAGTTACCCTGGAAACTGGGCAGTCACTTACCCTGGAAACAGGGCAGTCAGACAACCTGGAAACAGGTTAGTCAGTTACCCCGGAAACAGGGTGATCAGTTACCCCGGAAACAGGGCAGTCAGTTCCCCTGGAAACAGGGCAGTCAGTTACCCTGGAAACAGGGCAGTCAGTTATCCCGGAAACAGGGCAGTCAGTTATCACGGAAAAAGGGCAGTCAGTTATCCCGGAAACAGGGCAGTCAGTTACCCCGGAAACAGGGTGATCAGTTACCCCGGAAACAGGGCAATCAGTTATCCCGGAAACAGGGTGATCAGTTACTCTGGAAACAGGGCAGTCAGTTACCCCGGAAACAGGGCAGTCAGTTACCCTGGAAACAGGGCAGACAGTTATCCCGGAAACAGGGCAGTCAGTTATCCTGGAAACAGGGCAGTCAGTTACCCTGTAAACAGGGCAGACAGTTATCCCGGAAACAGGGCAGTCAGTTATCCCGGAAACTGGGTGATCAGTTACCCTGGAAACTGGGCAGTCAGTTAATCTGGAAGCAGGGCAGTCAGTTACCACGGAAACAGGGCAGTCAGTTACCCTGGAAACTGGGCAGTCAGTTACCCCGGAAGCAGGGCAGTCAGTTACCCTGGAAACAGGGCAGTCAGTTACGCCAGAAATTGGGCAGTCAGTTATCCCGGAAACAGGGTGATCAGTTACCCTGGAAACTGGGCAGTCAGTTAATCTGGAAACAGGGCAGTCAGTTACCCCGGAAACAGGGCAGTCAGTTACCCTGGAAACTGGGCAGTCAGTTACCCTGGAAACAGGGCAGTCAGTTATCCCGGAAAAAGGGTGATCAGTTACCCTGGAAACAGGGCGGTCAGTTACCCCGGAAACAGGGCAGTCAGTTACCCTGGAAACAGGGCGGTCAGTAACCCTGGAAACAGATTAGTCAGTTATCCCGGAAACTGGGTGATCAGTTACCCTGGAAACAGGGCAGTCAGTTACCCTGGAAACAGGGCAGTCAGTTACCCCGGAAACAGGGTGATCAGTTATCCTGGAAACAGGGCAGTCAGTTAGCCTGGAAACAGGGCAGTCAGTTACCCTGGAAACTGGGCAGTCAGTTACCCTGGAAACAGGGCAGTCAGTTATCCCGGAAACAGGGTGATCAGTTAGCCTGGAAACAGGGGAGTCAGTAATCCCGGAAACAGGGCAGTCAGTTATCCCGGAAAAAGGGTGATCAGTTACCCTGGAAACTGGGCAGTCAGTTACCCTGGAAACAGGGCAGTCAGTTACCCCGGAAACAGGGCAGTCAGTTAGCCTGGAAACTGGGCAGTCAGTTAATCTGGAAACAGGGCAGTCAGTTACCCCGGAAACAGGGCAGTCAGTTACCCTGGAAAATGGGTGATCAGTTACCCTGGAAACAGGGCGGTCAGTTACTCCGGAAACAGGGCAGTCAGTTACCCTGGAAACAGGGCGGTCAGTAACCCTGGAAACAGATTAGTCAGTTACCCCGGAAACAGGGCAGTCAGTTACCCTGGAAACTGGGCAGTCAGTTACCCTGGAAACAGGGCAGTCAGTTATCCCGGAAAAAGGGTGATCAGTTACCCTGGAAACAGGGCGGTCAGTTACCCCGGAAACAGGGCAGTCAGTTACCCTGGAAACAGGGCGGTCAGTAACCCTGGAAACAAATTAGTCCGTTATCCCGGAAACTGGGTGATCAGTTACCCTGGAAACAGGGCAGTCAGTTACCCTGGAAACAGGGCAGTCAGTTACCCCGGAAACAGGGTGATCAGTTATCCTGGAAACAGGGCAGTCAGTTAGCCTGGAAACAGGGCAGTCAGTTACCCCGGAAACAGGGTGATCAGTTATCCTGGCAACAGGGCAGTCAGTTACCCTGGAAAAAGGGCAGTCAGTTACCCCGGAAATAGGGTGATCAGTTATCCGGGCAACAGGGCAGTCAGTTACCCTGGAAGCAGGGCAGTCAGTTACCCTGGAAACAGGGTGATCAGTTATCCTGGAAACAGGGCAGTTAGTTAGCCTGGAAACAGGGCAGTCAGTTACCCCGGAAGCAGGGCAATCAGTTACCCTGTAAACAGGGCAGTCAGTTATCCCGGAAACAGGGCAGTCAGTTATCCCGGAAACAGGGTGATCAGTTACCCTGGAAACAGGGCAGTCAGTTACCCCGGAAACAGGGCAGTCAGTTATCCCGGAAACAGGGTGATCAGTTTCCCTGGAAACTGGGCAGTCAGTTAATCTGGAAACAGGGCAGTCAGTTACCCCGGAAACACGGCAGTCAGTTACCCTGGAAACTGGGCAGTCAGTTACCCTGGAAACAGGGCAGTCAGTTATCCCGGAAACAGGGTGATCAGTTAGCCTGGAAACAGGGGAGTCAGTAATCCCGGAAACAGGGCAGTCAGTTATCCCGGAAAAAGTTTGATCAGTTACCCTGGAAACTGGGCAGTCAGTTACCCTGGAAACAGGGCAGTCAGTTACCCCGGAAACAGGGCAGTCAGTTAGCCTGGAAACTGGGCAGTCAGTTAATCTGGAAACAGGGCAGTCAGTTACCCCGGAAACAGGGCAGTCAGTTACCCTGGAAAATGTGCAGTCAGTTACCCTTGAAACAGGGCAGTCAGTTACCCCGGTAGCAGGGCAGTCAGTTACCCTGGAAACAGGGCAGTCAGTTACCCTGGAAACAGGGCAGTCAGACACCCTGGAAACAAGTTAGTCAGTTAACCCGGAAACAGGGTGATCAGTTACCCCGGAAACAGGGCAGTCAGTTCCCCTGGAAACAGGGCAGTCAGTTACCCTGGAAACAGGTCAGTCAGTTATCCCGGAAACAGGGCAGTCAGTTATCACGGAAACCGGGCGGTCAGTTACCCCGGAAACAGGGTGATCAGTTACCCCGGAAACAGGGCAGTCAGTTACCCTGGAAACAGGGCATTCAGTTACCCTGGAAACAGGGCAGTCAGTTATCCCGGAAACAGGGCAGTCAGTTATCACGGAAAAAGGGCAGTCAGTTATCCCAGAAACAGGGCAGTCAGTTACCCCGGAAACAGGGTGATCAGTTACCCCGGAAACAGGGCAGTCAGTTATCCCGGAAACAGGGCAATCAGTTATCCCGGAAACAGGGTGATCAGTTACTCTGGAAACAGGGCAGTCAGTTACCCCGGAAACAGGGCAGTCAGTTACCCTGGAAACAGGGCAGACAGTTATCCCGGAAACAGGGCAGTCTGTTATCCCGGAAACTGGGTGATCAGTTACCCTGGAAACTGGGCAGTCAGTTCATCTGGAACCAGGGCAGTCAGTTACCCCGGAAACAGGGCAGTCAGTTACCCTGGAAACTGGGCAGTCAGTTACCACGGAAACAGGGCAGTCAGTTATCCCGGATACAGGGTGATCAGTTACCCTGGAAACAGGGGAGTCAGTAATCCCGGAAACAGGGCAGTCAGTTATCCAGGAAAAAGTGTGATCAGTTACCCTGGAAACTGGGCAGTCAGTTACCCTGGAAACAGGGCAGTCAGTTATCTCGGAAACAGGGCAGTCAGTTATCCCTGAAACAGGGTGATCAGTTACCCTGGAAACAGGGCAGTCAGTTACCCCGGAAACAGGGCAGTCAGTTACCCTGGAAACAGGGCAGACAGTTATCCCGGAAACAGGGCAGTCAGTTATCCCGGAAACAGGGTGATCAGTTACCCTGGAAACTGGGCAGTCAGTTAATCTGGAAACAGGGCAGTCAGTTACCCCGGAAACAGGGCAGTCTGTTACCCTGGAAGCAGGGCAGTCAGTTACCCCGGAAACAGGGCTGTCAGTTACCCTGGATACAGGGCGGTTAGAAACCCTGGAAACAGATTAGTCAGTTATCCCGGAAACAGGGTGATCAGTTACCCTGGAAACAGGGCAGTCAGTTACCCTGGAAACAGTGCAGTCAGTTACCCCGGAAACAGGGTGATCAGTTATCCTGGAAACAGGGCAGTCAGTTAGCCTGGAAACAGGGCAGTCAGTTACCCCGGAAACAGGGTGTTCAGTTGTCCTGGCAACAGGGCAGTCAGTTACCCTGGAAACAGGGCAGTCACTTACCCCGGAAATAGGGTGATCAGTTATCCTGGCAACAGGGCAGTCAGTTACCCTGGAAGCAGGGCAGTCAGTTACCCCGGAAACAGGGTGATCAGTTATCCTGGAAACAGGGCAGTCAGTTAGCCTGGAAACAGGGCATTCAGTTACCCCGGAAGCAGGGCAGTCAGTTACCCTGTAAACGGGGCAGTCAGTTATCCCGGAAACAGGGCAGTCAGTTATCCCGGAAACAGGGTGATCAGTTACCCTGGAAACAGGGCAGTCAGTTACCCCGGAAACAGGGCAGTCAGTTATCCCGGAAACAGGGTGATCAGTTTCCCTGGAAACTGGGCAGTCAGTTAATCTGGAAACAGGGCAGTCAGTTACCCCGGAAACACGGCAGTCAGTTACCCTGGAAACTGGGCAGTCAGTTACCCTGGAAACAGGGCAGTCAGTTATCCCGGAAACAGGGTGATCAGTTAGCCTGGAAACAGGGGAGACAGTAATCCCGGAAACAGGGCAGTCAGTTATCCCGGAAAAAGTTTGATCAGTTACCCTGAAAACTGGGCAGTGAGTTACCATGGAAACAGGGCAGTCAGTTACCCCGGAAACAGGGCAGTCAGTTAGCCTGGAAACTGGGCAGTCAGTTAATCTGGAAACAGGGCAGTCAGTTACCCCGGAAACAGGGCAGTCAGTTACCCTGGAAAATGGGCAGTCAGTTACCCTGGAAACAGGGAAGTCAGTTACCCCGGTAGCAGGGCAGTCAGTTCCCCTGGAAACAGGGCAGTCAGTTACCCTGGAAACAGGTCAGTCAGTTATCCCGGAAACAGGGCAGTCAGTTATCACGGAAACCGGGCGGTCAGTTACCCCGGAAACAGGGTGAACAGTTACCCCGGAAACAGGGCAGTCAGTTACCCTGGAAACAGGGCATTCAGTTACCCTGGAAACAGGGCAGTCAGTTATCCCGGAAACAGGGCAGTCAGTTATCACGGAAAAAGGGCAGTCAGTTATCCCAGAAACAGGGCAGTCAGTTACCCCGGAAACAGGGTGATCAGTTACCCCGGAAACAGGGCAGTCAGTTATCCCGGAAACAGGGCAATCAGTTATCCCGGAAACAGGGTGATCATTTACTCTGGAAACAGGGCAGTCAGTTACCCCGGAAACAGGGCAGTCAGTTACCCTGGAAACAGGGCAGACAGTTATCCCGGAAACAGGGCAGTCTGTTATCCCGGAAACAGGGTGATCATTTACTCTGGAAACAGGGCAGTCAGTTACCCCGGAAACAGGGCAGTCAGTTACCCTGGAAACAGGGCAGACAGTTATCCCGGAAACAGGGCAGTCTGTTATCCCGGAAACTGGGTGATCAGTTACCCTGGAAACTGGGCAGTCAGTTCATCTGGAACCAGGGCAGTCAGTTACCCCGGAAACAGGGCAGTCAGTTACCCTGTAGACTGGGCAGTCAGTTACCACGGAAACAGGGCAGTCAGTTATCCCGGATACAGGGTGATCAGTTACCCTGGAAACAGGGGAGTCAGTAATCCCGGAAACAGGGCAGTCAGTTATCCAGGAAAAAGTGTGATCAGTTACCCTGGAAACTGGGCAGTCAGTTACCCTGGAAACAGGGCAGTCAGTTATCTCGGAAACAGGGCAGTCAGTTATCCCTGAAACAGGGTGATCAGTTACCCTGGAAACAGGGCAGTCAGTTATCCCGGAAACAGGGCAGTCAGTTACCCTGGAAACAGGGCAGACAGTTATCCCGGAAACAGGGCAGTCAGTTATCACGGAAAAAGGGTGATCAGTTACCCTGGAAACTGGGCAGTCAGTTAATCTGGAAACAGGGCAGTCAGTTACCCCGGAAACAGGGCAGTCAGTTACCCTGGAAACTGGGCAGTCAGTTACCCCGGAAACAGGGCTGTCAGTTACCCTGGAAACAGGGCGGTTAGAAACCCTGGAAACAGATTAGTCAGTTATCCCGGAAACAGGGTGATCAGTTACCCTGGAAACAGGGCAGTCAGTTACCCTGGAAACAGTGCAGTCAGTTACCCCGGAAACAGGGTGATCAGTTATCCTGGAAACAGGGCAGTCAGTTAGCCTGGAAACAGGGCAGTCAGTTACCCCGGAAACAGGGTGATCAGTTGTCCTGGCAACAGGGCAGTCAGTTACCCTGGAAACAAGGCAGTCAGTTACCCCGGAAATAGGGTGATCAGTTATCCTGGCAACAGGGCAGTCAGTTACCCTGGAAACAGGGCAGTCAGTTACCCCAGAAACAGGGTGATCAGTTATCCTGGAAACAGGGCAGTCAGTTAGCCTGGAAACAGGGCATTCAGTTACCCCGGAAGCAGGGCAGTCAGTTACCCCGGAAACAGGGCAGTCAGTTATCCCGGAAACAGGGTGATCAGTTACCCTGGAAACAGGGCAGTCAGTTACCCCGGAAACAGGGCAGTCAGTTATCCCGGAAACAGGGTGATCAGTTACCCTGGAAACTGGGCAGTCAGTTAATCTGGAAACAGGGCAGTCAGTTACCCCGGAAACAGGGCAGTCAGTTCCCCTGGAAACAGGGCAGACAGTTAATCTGGAAACAGGGCAGTCAGTTACCCCGGAAGCAGGGCAGTCAGTTACCCTGGAAACAGGGCAGTCAGTTACGCCAGAAACTGGGCAGTCATTTACCCTGGAAACAGGGCAGTCAGACTCCCTGGAAACAGGTTAGTCAGTTACCCCGGAAACAGGGTGATCAGTTACCCCGGAAACAGGGCAGTCAGTTCCCCTGGAAACAGGGCAGTCAGTTTCCCTGGAAACAGGGCAGTCAGTTATCCCGGAAACAGGGCAGTCAGTTACCCCGGAAACAGGGTGATCAGTTATCCTGGAAACAGGGCAGTCAGTTAGCCTGGAAACAGGGCAGTCAGTTACCCCGGAAACAGGGTGTTCAGTTGTCCTGGCAACAGGGCAGTCAGTTACCCTGGAAACAGGGCAGTCACTTACCCCGGAAATAGGGTGATCAGTTATCCTGGCAACAGGGCAGTCAGTTACCCTGGAAGCAGGGCAGTCAGTTACCCCGGAAACAGGGTGATCAGTTATCCTGGAAACAGGGCAGTCAGTTAGCCTGGAAACAGGGCATTCAGTTACCCCGGAAGCAGGGCAGTCAGTTACCCTGTAAACGGGGCAGTCAGTTATCCCGGAAACAGGGCAGTCAGTTATCCCGGAAACAGGGTGATCAGTTACCCTGGAAACAGGGCAGTCAGTTACCCCGGAAACAGGGCAGTCAGTTATCCCGGAAACAGGGTGATCAGTTTCCCTGGAAACTGGGCAGTCAGTTAATCTGGAAACAGGGCAGTCAGTTACCCCGGAAACACGGCAGTCAGTTACCCTGGAAACTGGGCAGTCAGTTACCCTGGAAACAGGGCAGTCAGTTATCCCGGAAACAGGGTGATCAGTTAGCCTGGAAACAGGGGAGACAGTAATCCCGGAAACAGGGCAGTCAGTTATCCCGGAAAAAGTTTGATCAGTTACCCTGAAAACTGGGCAGTGAGTTACCATGGAAACAGGGCAGTCAGTTACCCCGGAAACAGGGCAGTCAGTTAGCCTGGAAACTGGGCAGTCAGTTAATCTGGAAACAGGGCAGTCAGTTACCCCGGAAACAGGGCAGTCAGTTACCCTGGAAAATGGGCAGTCAGTTACCCTGGAAACAGGGAAGTCAGTTACCCCGGTAGCAGGGCAGTCAGTTCCCCTGGAAACAGGGCAGTCAGTTACCCTGGAAACAGGTCAGTCAGTTATCCCGGAAACAGGGCAGTCAGTTATCACGGAAACCGGGCGGTCAGTTACCCCGGAAACAGGGTGAACAGTTACCCCGGAAACAGGGCAGTCAGTTACCCTGGAAACAGGGCATTCAGTTACCCTGGAAACAGGGCAGTCAGTTATCCCGGAAACAGGGCAGTCAGTTATCACGGAAAAAGGGCAGTCAGTTATCCCAGAAACAGGGCAGTCAGTTACCCCGGAAACAGGGTGATCAGTTACCCCGGAAACAGGGCAGTCAGTTATCCCGGAAACAGGGCAATCAGTTATCCCGGAAACAGGGTGATCATTTACTCTGGAAACAGGGCAGTCAGTTACCCCGGAAACAGGGCAGTCAGTTACCCTGGAAACAGGGCAGACAGTTATCCCGGAAACAGGGCAGTCTGTTATCCCGGAAACAGGGTGATCATTTACTCTGGAAACAGGGCAGTCAGTTACCCCGGAAACAGGGCAGTCAGTTACCCTGGAAACAGGGCAGACAGTTATCCCGGAAACAGGGCAGTCTGTTATCCCGGAAACTGGGTGATCAGTTACCCTGGAAACTGGGCAGTCAGTTCATCTGGAACCAGGGCAGTCAGTTACCCCGGAAACAGGGCAGTCAGTTACCCTGTAGACTGGGCAGTCAGTTACCACGGAAACAGGGCAGTCAGTTATCCCGGATACAGGGTGATCAGTTACCCTGGAAACAGGGGAGTCAGTAATCCCGGAAACAGGGCAGTCAGTTATCCAGGAAAAAGTGTGATCAGTTACCCTGGAAACTGGGCAGTCAGTTACCCTGGAAACAGGGCAGTCAGTTATCTCGGAAACAGGGCAGTCAGTTATCCCTGAAACAGGGTGATCAGTTACCCTGGAAACAGGGCAGTCAGTTATCCCGGAAACAGGGCAGTCAGTTACCCTGGAAACAGGGCAGACAGTTATCCCGGAAACAGGGCAGTCAGTTATCCCGGAAAAAGGGTGATCAGTTACCCTGGAAACTGGGCAGTCAGTTAATCTGGAAACAGGGCAGTCAGTTACCCCGGAAACAGGGCAGTCAGTTACCCTGGAAACTGGGCAGTCAGTTACCCCGGAAACAGGGCTGTCAGTTACCCTGGAAACAGGGCGGTTAGAAACCCTGGAAACAGATTAGTCAGTTATCCCGGAAACAGGGTGATCAGTTACCCTGGAAACAGGGCAGTCAGTTACCCTGGAAACAGTGCAGTCAGTTACCCCGGAAACAGGGTGATCAGTTATCCTGGAAACAGGGCAGTCAGTTAGCCTGGAAACAGGGCAGTCAGTTACCCCGGAAACAGGGTGATCAGTTGTCCTGGCAACAGGGCAGTCAGTTACCCTGGAAACAAGGCAGTCAGTTACCCCGGAAATAGGGTGATCAGTTATCCTGGCAACAGGGCAGTCAGTTACCCTGGAAACAGGGCAGTCAGTTACCCCAGAAACAGGGTGATCAGTTATCCTGGAAACAGGGCAGTCAGTTAGCCTGGAAACAGGGCATTCAGTTACCCCGGAAGCAGGGCAGTCAGTTACCCCGGAAACAGGGCAGTCAGTTATCCCGGAAACAGGGTGATCAGTTACCCTGGAAACAGGGCAGTCAGTTACCCCGGAAACAGGGCAGTCAGTTATCCCGGAAACAGGGTGATCAGTTACCCTGGAAACTGGGCAGTCAGTTAATCTGGAAACAGGGCAGTCAGTTACCCCGGAAACAGGGCAGTCAGTTCCCCTGGAAACAGGGCAGACAGTTAATCTGGAAACAGGGCAGTCAGTTACCCCGGAAGCAGGGCAGTCAGTTACCCTGGAAACAGGGCAGTCAGTTACGCCAGAAACTGGGCAGTCATTTACCCTGGAAACAGGGCAGTCAGACTCCCTGGAAACAGGTTAGTCAGTTACCCCGGAAACAGGGTGATCAGTTACCCCGGAAACAGGGCAGTCAGTTCCCCTGGAAACAGGGCAGTCAGTTTCCCTGGAAACAGGGCAGTCAGTTATCCCGGAAACAGGGCAGTCAGTTATCACGGAAACAGGGCGGTCAGTTACCCCGGAAATAGGGCAGTCAGTTACCCCGGAAACAGGGTGATCAGTTACCCCGGAAACAGGGCAGTCAGTTACCCCGGAAACAGGGCAGTCTGTTACCCTGGAAAAAGGGCAGTCAGTTATCCCGGAAACAGGGCAGTCAGTTATGCCGGAAACTGGGCAGTCAGTTACCCTGGAAACAGGGCAGTCAGACACCCTGGAAACAGGTTAGTCAGTTACCCCGGAAACAGGGTGATCAGTTATCCCGGAAACAGGGAGATCAGTTACCCTGGAAACAGGGCATTCAGTTACCCTGGAAACAGGGCAGTCAGTTATCCCGGAAACAGGGCAGTCAGTTATCACGGAAAAAGGGCAGTCAGTTATCCCAGAAACAGGGCAGTCAGTTACCCCGGAAACAGGGTGATCAGTTACCCCGGAAAGAGGGCAGTCAGTTATCCCGGAAACAGGGCAATCAGTTATCCCGGAAACAGGGTGATCAGTTACTCTGGAAACAGGGCAGTCAGTTACCCCGGAAACAGGGCAGTCAGTTACCCTGGAAACAGGGCAGACAGTTATCCCGGAAACAGGGCAGTCAGTTATCCCGGAAACTGGGTGATCAGTTACCCTGGAAACTGGGCAGTCAGTTCATCTGGAAAGTGGGCAGTCAGTTACCCCGGAAACAGGGCAGTCAGTTACCCTGGAAACTGGGCAGTCAGTTACCACGGAAACAGGGCAGTCAGTTATCCCGGATACAGGGTGATCAGTTACCCTGGAAACAGGGGAGTCAGTAATCCCGGAAACAGGGCAGTCAGTTATCCAGGAAAAAGTGTGATCAGTTACCCTGGAAACTGGGCAGTCAGTTACCCTGGAAACAGGGCAGTCAGTTATCTCGGAAACAGGGCAGTCAGTTATCCCTGAAACAGGGTGATCAGTTACCCTGGAAACAGGGCAGTCAGTTACCCCGGAAACAGGGCAGTCAGTTACCCTGGAAACAGGGCAGACAGTTATCCCGGAAACAGGGCAGTCAGTTATCCCGGAAACAGGGTGATCAGTTACCCTGGAAACTGGGCAGTCAGTTAATCTGGAAACAGGGCAGTCAGTTACCCCGGAAACAGGGCAGTCAGTTACCCTGGAAACTGGGCAGTCAGTTACCCCGGAAACAGGGCTGTCAGTTACCCTGGAAACAGGGCGGTCAGAAACCCTGGAAACAGATTAGTCAGTTATCCCGGAAACAGGGTGATCAGTTACCCTGGAAACAGGGCAGTCAGTTACCCTGGAAACAGTGCAGTCAGTTACCCCGGAAACAGGGTGATCAGTTATCCTGGAAACAGGGCATTCAGTTAGCCTGGAAACAGGGCAGTCAGTTACCCCGGAAACAGGGTGATCAGTTGTCCTGGCAACAGGGCAGTCAGTTACCCTGGAAACAGGGCAGTCAGTTACCCCGGAAATAGGGTGATCAGTTATCCTGGCAACAGGGCAGTCAGTTACCCTGGAAACAGGGCAGTCAGTTACCCCGGAAACAGGGTGATCAGTTATCCTGGAAACGGGGCAGTCAGTTAGCCTGGAAACAGGGCATTCAGTTACCCCGGAAGCAGGGCAGTCAGTTACCCCGGAAACAGGGCAGTCAGTTATCCCGGAAACAGGGCAGTCAGTTATCCCGGAAACAGGGTGATCAGTTACCCTGGAAACAGGGCAGTCAGTTACCCCGGAAACAGGGTGATCAGTTACCCTGGAAACTGGGCAGTCAGTTAATCTGGAAACAGGGCAGTCAGTTACCCCGGAAACAGGGCAGTCAGTTCCCCTGGAAACAGGGCAGACAGTTAATCTGGAAACAGGGCAGTCAGTTACCCCGGAAGCAGGGCAGTCAGTTACCCTGGAAACAGGGCAGTCAGTTACGCCAGAAACTGGGCAGTCATTTACCCTGGAAACAGGGCAGTCAGACACCCTGGAAACAGGTTAGTCAGTTACCCCGGAAACAGGGTGATCAGTTACCCCGGAAAGAGGGCAGTCAGTTCCCCTGGAAACAGGGCAGTCAGTTACCCTGGAAACAGGTCAGTCAGTTATCCCGGAAACAGGGCAGTCAGTTATCACGGAAACAGGGTGGTCAGTTACCCCGGAAATAGGGCAGACAGTTACCCCGGAAACAGGGTGATCAGTTACCCCGGAAACAGGGCAGTCAGTTACCCCCGAAACAGGGCAGTCAGTTACCCTGGAAAAAGGGCAGTCAGTTATCCCGGAAACAGGGCAGTCAGTTATGCCGGAAACAGGGCAGTCAGACACCCTGGAAACAGGTTAGTCAGTTACCCCGGAAACAGGGTGATCAGTTACCCCGGAAACAGGGCAGTCAGTTCCAGTGGAAAAAGGGCAGTCAGTTACCCTGGAAACAGGGCAGTCAGTTATCCCGGAAACAGGGCAGTCAGTTATCACGGAAACAGGGCAGTCAGTTACCCCGGAAACAGGGTGATCAGTTACCCCGGAAACAGGGCAGTCAGTTACCCCGGAAACAGGGCAGTCAGTTACCCTGGAAAAAGGGCAGTCAGTTATCCCGGAAACAGGGCAGTCAGTTACCCCGGAAACAGGGCAGTCAGTTACCCTGGAAACAGGGCGGTCAGTTACCCTGGAAACAGGGCAGTCAGTTATCCTGGAATCAGGGTGATCAGTTACCCTGGAAAGTGGGCAGTCATTTACCCTGGAAACAGGGCAGACAGTTATCCTGGAAATAGGGCGGTCAGTTACCCCGGAAATAGGGCGGTAAGGTTTCCTCGAAACAGGTCGGTCAGTTACGTCGGAATCAGGGAGATCAGTTACCCCGGAAACAGGGCAGTCAGTTACCCTGGAAACAGGGCAGTCAGTTTCCCTGGAAACAGGGCAGTCAGTTACCCTGGAAACAGGGCAGTCAGTTTCCCTGTGAACAGGGCAGTCATTTATCCTGGAAACAGTGCGGTCAGTTTCCCAGGAAATAGGGCGGTCAGTTATCCTGGAAACACGGCGGTCAGTTATCCTGGAAACAGGGTGGTCAGTTACCCTGGAAACAGGGTGGTCAGTTAACCCGGAAACAGGGTGAACAGTTATCCTGGAAACAGGGCGGTCAGTTACCCCGGAAACAGGTCAGTCAGTTACCCCAGAAACAGGGCGGTCAGTAACCCTGGAAACAGGGCAGTCAGTTACCAGGGAAGCAGGGTGATCAGTTATCCTGGCAACAGAGCAGTCAGTTACCCTGGAAACAGGGCAGTCAGTTACCCCGGAAACAGGGCAGTCAGTTACCCTGGAAACAGGGCAGTCAGTTATCCCGGAAACAGGGCGGTCAGTTATCCCGTATACAGGGTGATCAGTTACCCTGGAAACAGGGCAGTCAGTTACCCCGGAAACAGGGCAGTCAGTTACCCTGGAATCAGGGCAGACAGTTATCCCGGAAACTGGGCGGTCAGTTATCCCGTATACAGGGTGATCAGTTACCCTGGAAACAGGGCAGTCAGTTACCCCGGAAACAGGGCAGTCAGTTACCCTGGAATCAGGGCAGACAGTTATCCCGGAAACAGGGCAGTCAGTTATCCAGGAAACAGAGTGATCAGTAATCCCGGAAACAGGGCAGTCAGTTATCCCGGAAAAAGGATGATCAGTTACCCTGGAAACTGGGCAGTCAGTTACCCTGGAAACAGGGCAGTCAGTTACCCCGGAAGCAGGGCAGTCAGTTACCCTGGAAACAGGGCGGTCAGTTCCCCCGGAAACTGGGTAGTCAGTTACCCTGGAAACAGGGCAGTCAGACACCCTGGAAACAGGTTAGTCAGTTACCCCGGAAACAGGGTGATCAGTTACCCCGGAAACAGGGCAGTCAGTTCCCCTGGAAACAGGGCAGTCAGTTACCCTGGAAACAGGGCAGTCAGTTATCCCGGAAACAGGGCAGTCAGTTACCCTGGAAACAGGGCGGTCAGTAACCCTGGAAACAGATTAGTCAGTTATCCCGGAAACCGGGTGATCAGTTACCATGGAAACAGTGCAGTCAGTTACCCTGGAAACAGGGCAGTCAGTTACCCCGGAAACAGGGTGATCAGTTATCCTGGAAACAGCGCAGTCAGTTAGCCTGGAAACAGGGCAGTCAGTTACCCCGGAAACAGGGTGATCAGTTATCCTGGCAACAGGGCAGTCAGTTACCCTGGAAACAGGGCAGTCAGTTACCCCGGAAATAGGGTGATCAGTTATCCTGGCAACAGGGCAGTCAGTTAACCTGGAAACAGGGCAGTCAGTTACCCCGGAAACAGGGTGATCAGTTATCCTGGAAACAGGGCAGTCAGTTAGCCTGGAAACAGGGCAGTCAGTTACCCCGGAAGCAGGGCAGTCAGTTACCCTGGAAACAGGGCAGTCAGTTATCCCGGAAACAGGGCAGTCAGTTATCCCGGAAGCAGGGTGATCAGTTACCCTGGAAACAGGGCAGTCAGTTACCCCGGAAACAGGGCAGTCAGTTAATCTGGAAACAGGGCAGTCAGTTACCCCGGAAACAGTGCAGTCAGTTACCCTGGAAACTGGGCAGTCAGTTACCCTGGAAACAGGGCAGTCAGTTATCCCGGAAACAGGGTGATCAGTTACCCAGGAAACAGGGTGATCAGTTACCCTGGAAACAGGGCAGTCATTTCCAGTGGAAAAAGGGCAGTCAGTTACCCTGGAAACAGGGCAGTCAGTTATCCCGGAAACAGGGCAGTCAGTTATCACGGAAACAGGGCAGTCAGTTACCCCGGAAACAGGGCAGTCAGTTACCCCGGAAACAGGGTGATCAGTTACCCCGGAAACAGGGCAGTCAGTTACCCCGGAAACAGGGCAGTCAGTTACCCTGGAAAAAGGGCAGTCAGTTATCCCGGAAACAGGGCAGTCAGTTACCCCGGAAACAGGGCAGTCAGTTACCCTGGAAACAGGGCAGTCAGTCACCCTGGAAACAGTTTAGTCAGTAACCCTGGAAACAGGGCGGTCAGTTATCCTGGAATCAGGGTGATCAGTTACCCTGGAAAGTGGGCAGTTATTTGCCCTGGAAACAGGGCAGTCAGTTATCCTGGAAACAGGGCAGACAGTTATCCTGGAAATGGGGCGGTCAGTTACCCCGGAAATAGGGCGGTAAGGTTTCCTCGAAACAGGGCGGTCAGTTACCCCGGAATCAGGGAGATCAGTTACCCTGGAAACAGGGCAGTCAGTTATCCTGGAATCAGGGTGATCAGTTACCCTGGAAAGTGGGCAGTTATTTGCCCTGGAAACAGGGCAGTCAGTTATCCTGGAAACAGGGCAGACAGTTACCCTGGAAGCAGGGCAGTCAGTTACCCCGGAAGCAGGGCAGTCAGTTACCCCGGAAACAGGGTGATCAGTTACCCCGGAAACAGGGCAGTCAGTTACCCCGGAAACAGGGCAGTCAGTTACCCTGGAAAAAGGGCAGTCAGTTATCCCGGAAACAGGGCAGTCAGTTACCCCGGAAACAGGGCAGTCAGTTACCCTGGAAACAGGGCAGTCAGTCACCCTGGAAACAGTTTAGTCAGTAACCCTGGAAACAGGGCGGTCAGTTATCCTGGAATCAGGGTGATCAGTTACCCTGGAAAGTGGGCAGTTATTTGCCCTGGAAACAGGGCAGTCAGTTATCCTGGAAACAGGGCAGACAGTTATCCTGGAAATGGGGCGGTCAGTTACCCCGGAAATAGGGCGGTAAGGTTTCCTCGAAACAGGGCGGTCAGTTACCCCGGAATCAGGGAGATCAGTTACCCTGGAAACAGGGCAGTCAGTTACCCTGGAATCAGGGTGATCAGTTACCCTGGAAAGTGGGCAGTTATTTGCCCTGGAAACAGGGCAGTCAGTTATCCTGGAAACAGGGCAGACAGTTACCCTGGAAGCAGGGCAGTCAGTTACCCCGGAAGCAGGGCAGTCAGTTACCCTGGAAACAGGGCAGTCAGTTCCCCCGGAAACTGGGCAGTCAGTTACCCTGGAAACAGGGCAGTCAGACACCCTGGAAACAGGTTAGTCAGTTACCCCGGAAACAGGGTGATCAGTTACCCCGGAAACAGGGCAGTCAGTTACCCTGGAAACAGGGCAGTCAGTTATCCCGGAAACAGGGCAGTCAGTTACCCTGGAAACAGGGCGGTCAGTAACCCTGGAAACAGATTAGTCAGTTATCCCGGAAACTGGGTGATCAGTTACCATGGAAACAGGGCAGTCAGTTACCCTGAAAACAGGGCAGTCAGTTACCCCGGAAACAGGGTGATCAGTTATCCTGGAAACAGCGCAGTCAGTTAGCCTGGAAACAGGGCAGTCAGTTACCCCGGAAACAGGGTGATCAGTTATCCTGGCAACAGGGCAGTCAGTTACCCTGGAAACAGGGCAGTCAGTTACCCCGGAAATAGGGTGATCAGTTATCCTGGCAACAGGGCAGTCAGTTAGCCTGGAAACAGGGCAGTCAGTTACCCCGGAAACAGGGTGATCAGTTATCCTGGAAACAGGGCAGTCAGTTACCCTGGAAACAGGGCAGTCAGTTACCCCGGAAGCAGGGCAGTCAGTTACCCTGGAAACAGGGCAGTCAGTTATCCCGGAAACAGGGCAGTCAGTTATCCCGGAAGCAGGGTGATCAGTTACCCCGGAAACAGTGCAGTCAGTTACCCTGGAAACTGGGCAGTCAGTTACCCTGGAAACAGGGCAGTCAGTTATCCCGGAAACAGGGTGATCAGTTACACCGGAAACAGGGTGATCAGTTACCCTGGAAACAGGGCAGTCAGTTCCAGTGGAAAAAGGGCAGTCAGTTACCCTGGAAACAGGGCAGTCAGTTATCCCGGAAACAGGGCAGTCAGTTATCACGGAAACAGGGCAGTCATGTACCCCGGAAACAGGGCAGTCAGTTACCCCGGAAACAGGGTGATCAGTTACCCCGGAAACAGGGCAGTCAGTTACCCCGGAAACAGGGCAGTCAGTTACCCTGGAAAAAGGGCAGTCAGTTATCCCGGAAACAGGGCAGTCAGTTACCCCGGAAACAGGGCAGTCAGTTACCCTGGAAACAGGGCAGTCAGTTACCAGGGAAGCAGGGTGATCAGTTATCCTGGCAACAGAGCAGTCAGTTACCCTGGAAACAGGGCAGTCAGTTACCCCAGAAACAGGGCAGTCAGTTACCCTGGAAACAGGGCAGTCAGTTATCCCGGAAACAGGGCGGTCAGTTATCCCGTATACAGGGTGATCAGTTACCCTGGAAACAGGGCAGTCAGTTACCCCGGAAACAGGGCAGTCAGTTACCCTGGAATCAGGGCAGACAGTTATCCCGGAAACAGGGCGGTCAGTTATCCCGTATACAGGGTGATCAGTTACCCTGGAAACAGGGCAGTCAGTTACCCCGGAAACAGGGCAGTCAGTTATCCAGGAAACAGAGTGATCAGTAATCCCGGAAACAGGGCAGTCAGTTATCCCGGAAAAAGGGTGATCAGTTACCCTGGAAACTGGGCAGTCAGTTACCCTGGAAACAGGGCAGTCAGTTACCCCGGAAGCAGGGCAGTCAGTTACCCTGGAAACAGGGCAGTCAGTTCCCCCGGAAACTGGGCAGTCAGTTACCCTGGAAACAGGACAGTCAGACACCCTGGAAACAGGTTAGTCAGTTACCCCGGAAACAGGGTGATCAGTTACCCCGGAAACAGGGCAGTCAGTTCCCCTGGAAACAGGGCAGTCAGTTACCCTGGAAACAGGGCAGTCAGTTATCCCGGAAACAGGGCAGTCAGTTACCCTGGAAACAGGGCGGTCAGGAACCCTGGAAACAGATTAGTCAGTTATCCCGGAAACAGGGTGATCAGTTACCATGGAAACAGGGCAGTCAGTTACCCTGGAAACAGGGCAGTCAGTTACCCCGGAAACAGGGTGATCAGTTATCCTGGAAACAGCGCAGTCAGTTAGCCTGGAAACAGGGCAGTCAGTTACCCCGGAAACAGGGTGATCAGTTATCCTGGCAACAGGGCAGTCAGTTACCCTGGAAACAGGGCAGTCAGTTACCCCGGAAATAGGGTGATCAGTTATCCTGGCAACAGGGCAGTCAGTTAACCTGGAAACAGGGCAGTCAGTTACCCCGGAAACAGGGTGATCAGTTATCCTGGAAACAGGGCAGTCAGTTAGCCTGGAAACAGGGCAGTCAGTTACCCCGGAAGCAGGGCAGTCAGTTACCCTGGAAACAGGGCAGTCAGTTATCCCGGAAACAGGGCAGTCAGTTATCCCGGAAGCAGGGTGATCAGTTACCCTGGAAACAGGGCAGTCAGTTACCCCGGAAACAGGGCAGTCAGTTAATCTGGAAACAGGGCAGTCAGTTACCCCGGAAACAGTGCAGTCAGTTACCCTGGAAACTGGGCAGTCAGTTACCCTGGAAACAGGGCAGTCAGTTATCCCGGAAACAGGGTGATCAGTTACCCCGGAAACAGGGTGATCAGTTACCCTGGAAACAGGGCAGTCAGTTCCAGTGGAAAAAGGGCAGTCAGTTACCCTGGAAACAGGGCAGTCAGTTATCCCGGAAACAGGGCAGTCAGTTATCACGGAAACAGGGCAGTCAGTTACCCCGGAAACAGGGCAGTCAGTTACCCCGGAAACAGGGTGATCAGTTACCCCGGAAACAGGGCAGTCAGTTACCCTGGAAAAAGGGCAGTCAGTTATCCCGGAAACAGGGCAGTCAGTTACCCCGGAAACAGGGCAGTCAGTTACCCTGGAAACAGGGCAGTCAGTCACCCTGGAAACAGTTTAGTCAGTAACCCTGGAAACAGGGCGGTCAGTTACCCTGGAAACAGGGCAGTCAGTTATCCTGGAATCAGGGTGATCAGTTACCCTGGTAAGTGGGCAGTTATTTGCCCTGGAAACAGGGCAGTCAGTTATCCTGGAAACAGGGCAGACAGTTATCCTGGAAATGGGGCGGTCAGTTACCCCGGAAATAGGGCGGTAAGGTTTCCTCGAAACAGGGCGGTCAGTTACCCCGGAATCAGGGAGATCAGTTACCCTGGAAACAGGGCAGTCAGTTATCCTGGAATCAGGGTGATCAGTTACCCTGGAAAGTGGGCAGTTATTTGCCCTGGAAACAGGGCAGTCAGTTATCCTGGAAACAGGGCAGACAGTTACCCTGGAAACAGGGCAGTCAGTTACCCCGGAAGCAGGGCAGTCAGTTACCCTGGAAACAGGGCAGTCAGTTCCCCCGGAAACTGGGCAGTCAGTTACCCTGGAAACAGGGCAGTCAGACTCCCTGGAAACAGGTTAGTCAGTTACCCCGGAAACAGGGTGATCAGTTACCCCGGAAACAGGGCAGTCAGTTCCCCTGGAAACAGGGCAGTCAGTTTCCCTGGAAACAGGGCAGTCAGTTATCCCGGAAACAGGGCAGTCAGTTACCCTGGAAACAGGACGGTCAGTAACCCTGGAAACAGATTAGTCAGTTATCCCGGAAACTGGGTGATCAGTTACCATGGAAACAGGGCAGTCAGTTACCCTGGAAACAGGGCAGTCAGTTACCCCGGAAACAGGGTGATCAGTTATCCTGGAAACAGCGCAGTCAGTTAGCCTGGAAACAGGGCAGTCAGTTACCCCGGAAACAGGGTGATCAGTTATCCGGGCAACAGGGCAGTCAGTTACCCTGGAAACAGGGCAGTCAGTTACCGCGGAAATAGGGTGATCAGTTATCCTGGCAACAGGGCAGTCAGTTAACCTGGAAACAGGGCAGTCAGTTACCCCGGAAACAGGTTGATCAGTTATCCTGGAAACAGGGCAGTCAGTTAGCCTGGAAACAGGGCAGTCAGTTACCCCGGAAGCAGGGCAGTCAGTTACCCTGGAAACAGGGCAGTCAGTTATCCCGGAAACAGGGCAGTCAGTTATCCCGGAAGCAGGGTGATCAGTTACCCTGGAAACAGGGCAGTCAGTTACCCCGGAAACAGGGCAGTCAGTTAATCTGGAAACAGGGCAGTCAGTTACCCCGGAAACAGTGCAGTCAGTTACCCTGGAAACTGGGCAGTCAGTTACCCTGGAAACAGGGCAGTCAGTTATCCCGGAAACAGGGTGATCAGTTACCCCGGAAACAGGGTGATCAGTTACCCTGGAAACAGGGCAGTCAGTTCCAGTGGAAAAAGGGCAGTCAGTTACCCTGGAAACAGGGCAGTCAGTTATCCCGGAAACAGGGCAGTCAGTTATCACGGAAACAGGGCAGTCAGTTACCCCGGAAACAGGGCATTCAGTTACCCCGGAAACAGGGTGATCAGTTACCCCGGAAACAGGGCAGTCAGTTACCCCGGAAACAGGGCAGTCAGTTACCCTGGAAAAAGGGCAGTCAGTTATCCCGGAAACAGGGCAGTCAGTTACCCCGGAAACAGGGCAGTCAGTTACCCTGGAAACAGGGCAGTCAGTCACCCTGGAAACAGTTTAGTCAGTAACCCTGGAAACAGGGCGGTCAGTTACCCTGGAAACAGGGCAGTCAGTTATCCTGGAATCAGGGTGATCAGTTACCCTGGAAAGTGGGCAGTTATTTGCCCTGGAAACAGGGCAGTCAGTTATCCTGGAAACAGGGCAGACAGTTATCCTGGAAATGGGGCGGTCAGTTACCCCGGAAATAGGGCGGTAAGGTTTCCTCGAAACAGGGCGGTCAGTTACCCCGGAATCAGGGAGATCAGTTATCCGGGCAACAGGGCAGTCAGTTACCCTGGAAACAGGGCAGTCAGTTACCCGGAAATAGGGTGATCAGTTATCCTGGCAACAGGGCAGTCAGTTAACCTGGAAACAGGGCAGTCAGTTACCCCGGAAACAGGTTGATCAGTTATCCTGGAAACAGGGCAGTCATTTATCCTGGAAACAGGGCGGTCAGTTTCCCAGGAAATAGGGCGGTCAGTTATCCTGGAAACACGGCGGTCAGTTACCCCAGAAACAGGGAGATCAGTTACCCCGGAAACAGGGCAGTCAGTTACCCTGGAAACAGGGCAGTCAGTTATCCTGGAAACAGGGTGGTCAGTTACCCTGGAAACAGGGTGGTCAGTTACCCCGGAAACAGGGTGATCAGTTATCCTGGAAACAGGGCGGTCAATTACCCCGGAAACAGGTCAGTCAGTTACCCCAGAAACAGGGCGGTCAGTAACCCTGGAAACAGGGCAGTCAGTTACCAGGGAAGCAGGGTGATCAGTTATCCTGGCAACAGAGCAGTCAGTTACCCTGGAAACAGGGCAGTCAGTTACCCCGGAAACAGGGCAGTCAGTTACCCTGGAAACAGGGCAGTCAGTTATCCCGGAAACAGGGCGGTCAGTTATCCCGGATAGAGGGTGATCAGTTACCCTGGAAACAGGGCAGTCAGTTACCCCGGAAACAGGGCAGTCAGTTACCCTGGAAACAGGGCAGACAGTTATCCCGGAAACAGGGCAGTCAGTTATCCCGGAAACAGGGTGATCAGTTACCCTGGAAACAGGGCAGTCAGTTACCCCGGAAACAGGGCAGTCAGTTACCCTGGAAACAGGGCAGTCAGTTACCCTGGAAACAGGGTGATCAGTAACCCAGGAAATAGATTATTCAGTTACCCCGGAAACAGGGTGATCAGTTATCCTGGCAACAGGGCAGTTAGTGAGCCTGGAAACAGGGCAGTCAGTTACTCCGGAAACAGGGTGATCAGTTATCATGGAAACAGGGCAGTTAGTTAGCCTGGAAACAGGGCAGTCAGTTACCCCGGAAACAGGGTGATCAGTTATCCTGGAAACAGGGCAGTTAGTTAGCCTGGAAACAGGGCAGTCAGTTACCCCGGAAGCAGGGCAGTCAGTTACCCTGGAAACAGGGCAGTCAGTTATCCCGGAAACAGGGCAGTCAGTTATCCCGGAAACAGGGTGATCAGTTACCCTGGAAACAGGGCAGTCAGTTACCCCGGAAACAGGGCAGTCAGTTATCCCGGAAACAGGGTGATCAGTTTCCCTGGAAACTGGGCAGTCAGTTAATCTGGAAACAGGGCAGTCAGTTACCCCGGAAACAGGGCTGTCAGTTACCCTGGAAACTGGGCAGTCAGTTACCCTGGAAACAGGGAAGTCAGTTACCCCGGAAACAGGGCAGTCAGTTAGCCTGGAATCTGGGCAGTCAGTTACCCCGGAAACAGGGCAGTCAGTTACCCTGGAAAATGGGCAGTCAGTTACCCTGGAAACAGGGCAGTCAGTTACCCCGGAAGCAGGGCAGTCAGTTACCCTGGAAACAGGGCAGTCAGTTACGCCAGAAACTGGGCAGTCAGTTACCCTGGAAACAGGGCAGTCAGACACCCTGGAAACAAGTTAGTCAGTTACCCCGGAAACAGGGTGATCAGTTACCCCGGAAACAGGGCAGTCAGTTCCCCTGGAAACAGGGCAGTCAGTTATCCCGGAAACAGGGCAGTCAGTTATCACGGAAACAGGGCGGTCAGTTACCCCGGAAACAGGGTGATCAGTTACCCCGGAAACAGGGCAGTCAGTTACCCTGGAAAAAGGGCAGTCAGTTATCCCGGAAACAGGGCAGTCAGTTACGCCTGAAACTGGGCAGTCAGTTACCCTGGAAACAGGGCAGTCAGACACCCTGGAAACAGGTTAGTCAGTTACCCCGGAAACAGTGTGATCAGTTGCCCCGGAAACAGGGCAGTCAGTTCCCCTGGAAACAGGGCAGTCAGTTACCCTGGAAACAGGGCAGTCAGTTATCCCGGAAACAGGGCAGTCAGTTATCACGGAAAAAGGGCAGTCAGTTATCCCGGAAACAGGGCAGTCAGTTACCCCGGAAACAGGGTGATCAGTTACCCCGGAAACAGGGCAGTCAGTTATCCCGGAAACAGGGCAATCAGTTATCCCGGAAGCAGGGTGATCAGTTACCACGGAAACAGGGCAGTCAGTTACCCCGGAAACAGGGCAGTCAGTTACCCTGGAAACAGGGCAGACAGTTATCCCGGAAACAGGGCAGTCAGTTATCCCGGAATTTGGGTGATCAGTTACCCTGGAAACAGGGCAGTCAGTTCATCTGGAAACAGGGCAGTCAGTTACCTCGGAAACAGGGCAGTCAGTTACCCTGGAAACTGGGCAGTTAGTTACCACGGAAACAGGGCAGTCAGTTATCCCGGAAACAGGGTGATCAGTTACCCTGGAAACAGGGGAGTCAGTAATCCCGGAAACAGGGCAGTCAGTTATCCAGGAAAAAGTGTGATCAGTTACCCTGGAAACTGGGCAGTCAGTTACCCTGGAAACAGGGCAGTCAGTTATCCCGGAAACAGGGCAGTCAGTTATCCCTGAAACATGGTGATCAGTTACCCTGGAAACAGGGCAGTCAGTTACCCCGGAAACAGGGCAGTCAGTTACCCTGGAAACAGGGCAGACAGTTATCCCGGAAACAGGGCAGTCAGTTATCCCGGAAACAGGGTGATCAGTTACCCTGGAAACTGGGCAGTCAGTTAATCTGGAAACAGGGCAGTCAGTTACCCCGGAAACAGGGCAGTCAGTTACCCTGGAAACTGGGCATTCAGTTACCCTGGAAACAGGGCAGTCAGTTATCCCGTATACAGGGTGATCAGTTACCCTGGAAACAGGGCAGTCAGTTACCCCGGAAACAGGGCTGTCAGTTACCCTGGAAACAGGGCGGTCAGAAACCCTGGAAACAGATTAGTCAGTTATCCCGGAAACAGGGTGATCAGTTACCCTGGAAACAGAGCAGTCAGTTACCCTGGAAACAGGGCAGTCAGTTACCCCGGAAACAGGGTGATCAGTTATCCTGGAAACAGGGCAGTCAGTTAGCCTGGAAACAGGGCAGTCAGTTACCCTGGAAACAGGGTGATCAGTTATCCTGGCAACAGGGCAGTCAGTTACCCTGGAAACAGGGCAGTCAGTTACCCCGGAAATAGGGTGATCAGTTATCCTGGCAACAGGGCAGTCAGTTACCCTGGAAACAGGGCAGTCAGTTACCCCGGAAACAGGGTGATCAGTTATCCTGGAAACAGGGCAGTCAGTTAGCCTGGAATCAGAGCAGTCAGTTACCCCGGAAGCAGGGCAGTCAGTTACCCCGGAAACAGGGCAGTCAGTTATCCCGGAAACAGGGCAGTCAGTTATCCCGGAAACAGGGTGATCAGTTACCCTGGAAACAGGGCAGTCAGTTACCCCGGAAACAGGGCAGTCAGTTATCCCGGAAACAGGGTGATCAGTTACCCTGGAAACTGGGCAGTCAGTTAATCTGGAAACAGGGCGGTCAGTTATCCCGGAAACAGGGCAGTCAGTTCCCCTGGAAACAGGGCAGACAGTTAATCTGGAAACAGGGCAGTCAGTTACCCCGGAAGCAGGGCAGTCAGTTACCCTGGAAACAGGGCAGTCAGTTACGCCAGAAACTGGGCAGTCATTGACCCTGGAAACAGGGCAGTCAGACACCCTGCAAACAGGTTAGTCAGTTACCCCGGAAACAGGGTGATCAGTTACCCCGGAAACAGGGCAGTCAGTTCCCCTGGAAACAGGGCAGTCAGTTACCCTGGAAACAGGGCAGTCAGTTATCCCGGAAACAGGGCAGTCAGTTATCACGGAAACAGGGCGGTCAGTTACCCCGGAAACAGGGCAGTCAGTTACCCCGGAAACAGTGTGATCAGTTACCCCGGAAACAGGGCAGTCAGTTACCCCGGAAACAGGGCAGTCAGTTACCCTGGAAAAAGGGCAGTCAGTTATCCCGGAAACAGGGCAGTCAGTTACGCCGGAAACAGGGCAGTCAGACACCCTGGAAACAGGTTAGTCAGTTACCCCGGAAACAGGGTGATCAGTTACCCCGGAAACAGGGCAGTCAGTTCCAGTGGAAAAAGGGCAGTCAGTTACCCTGGAAACAGGGCAGTCAGTTATCCCGGAAACAGGGCAGTCAGTTATCACGGAAACAGGGCAGTCAGTTACCCCGGAAACAGGGTGATCAGATACCCCGGAAACAGGGCAGTCAGTTACCCCGGAAACAGGGCAGTCAGTTACCCTGGAAAAAGGGCAGTCAGTTATCCCGGAAACAGGGCAGTCAGTTACCCCGGAAACAGGGCAGTCAGTTACCCTGGAAACAGGGCAGTCAGTCACCCTGGAAACAGGTTAGTCAGTAACCCTGGAAACAGGGCGGTCAGTTACCCTGGAAACAGGGCAGTCAGTTATCCTGGAATCAGGGTGATCAGTTACCCTGGAAAGTGGGCAGTCATTTACCCTGGAAACAGGGCAGACAGTTATCCTGGAAATAGGGCGGTCAGTTACCCCGGAAATAGGGCGGTAAGGTTTCCTCGAAACAGGTCGGTCAGTTACCCCGGAATAAGGGAGATCAGTTACCCCGGAAACAGGGCAGTCAGTTAGCCTGGAAACAGGGCAGTCAGTTACCCCGGAAGCAGGGCAGTCACTTACCCTGGAAACAGGGCAGTCAGTTATCCCGGAAACAGGGCAGTCAGTTATCCCAGAAGCAGGGTGATCAGTTACCCTGGAAACAGGGCAGTCAGTTACCCCGGAAACAGGGCAGTCAGTTACTCTGGAAACAGGGCAGTCAGTTACCCCGGAAACAGTGCAGTCAGTTACCCTGGAAACTGGGCAGTCAGTTACCCTGGAAACAGGGCAGTCAGTTATCCCGGAAACAGGGTGATCAGTTACCCCGGAAACAGGGTGATCAGTTACCCTGGAAACAGGGCAGTCAGTTCCAGTGGAAAAAGGGCAGTCAGTTACCCTGGAAACAGGGCAGTCAGTTATCCCGGAAACAGGGCAGTCAGTTATCACGGAAACAGGGCAGTCAGTTACCCCGGAAACAGGGCAGTCAGTGACCCCGGAAACAGGGTGATCAGTTACCCCGGAAACAGGGCAGTCAGTTACCCCGGAAACAGGGCAGTCAGTTACCCTGGAAAAAGGGCAGTCAGTTATCCCGGAAACAGGGCAGTCAGTTACCCCGGAAACAGGGCAGTCAGTTACCCTGGAAACAGGGCAGTCAGTCACCCTGGAAACAGTTTAGTCAGTAACCCTGGAAACAGGGCGGTCAGTTACCCTGGAAACAGGGCAGTCAGTTATCCTGGAATCAGGGTGATCAGTTACCCTGGAAAGTGGGCAGTTATTTGCCCTGGAAACAGGGCAGTCAGTTATCCTGGAAACAGGGCAGACAGTTATCCTGGAAATGGGGCGGTCAGTTACCCCGGAAATAGGGCGGTAAGGTTTCCTCGAAACAGGGCGGTCAGTTACCCCGGAATCAGGGAGATCAGTTACCCCGGAAACAGGGCAGTCACTTACCCTGGCAACAGGGCAGTCAGTTTCCCTGGAAACAGGGCAGTCAGTTAACCTGGAAACAGGACAGTCAGTTAACCTGGAAACAGGGCAGTCATTTATCCTGGAAACAGGGCGGTCAGTTTCCCAGGAAATAGGGCGGTCAGTTATCCTGGAAACACGGCGGTCAGTTACCCCAGAAACAGGGAGATCAGTTACCCCGGAAACAGGGCAGTCAGTTACCCTGGAAACAGGGCAGTCAGTTATCCTGGAAACAGGGTGGTCAGTTACCCTGGAAACAGGGTGGTCAGTTACCCCGGAAACAGGGTGATCAGTTATCCTGGAAACAGGGCGGTCAGTTACCCCGGAAACAGGTCAGTCAGTTACCCCAGAAACAGGGCGGTCAGTAACCCTGGAAACAGGGCAGTCAGTTACCAGGGAAGCAGGGTGATCAGTTATCCTGGCAACAGAGCAGTCAGTTACCCTGGAAACAGGGCAGTCAGTTATCCCGGAAACAGGGCAGTCAGTTATCCCAGAAGCAGGGTGATCAGTTACCCTGGAAACAGGGCAGTCAGTTACCCCGGAAACAGGGCAGTCAGTTAATCTGGAAACAGGGCAGTCAGTTACCCCGGAAACAGTGCAGTCAGTTACCCTGGAAACTGGGCAGTCAGTTACCCTGGAAACAGGGCAGTCAGTTATCCCGGAAACAGGGTGATCAGTTACCCCGGAAACAGGGTGATCAGTTACCCTGGAAACAGGGCAGTCAGTTCCAGTGGAAAAAGCGCAGTCAGTTACCCTGGAAACAGGGCAGTCAGTTATCCCGGAAACAGGGCAGTCAGTTATCACGGAAACAGGGCAGTCAGTTACCCCGGAAACAGGGCAGTCAGTTACCCCGGAAACAGGGTGATCAGTTACCCCGGAAACAGGGCAGTCAGTTACCCCGGAAACAGGGCAGTCAGTTACCCTGGAAAAAGGGCAGTCAGTTATCCCGGAAACAGGGCAGTCAGTTACCCTGGAAACAGGGCAGTCAGTCACCCTGGAAACAGTTTAGTCAGTAACCCTGGAAACAGGGCGGTCAGTTACCCTGGAAACAGGGCAGTCAGTTATCCTGGAATCAGGGTGATCAGTTACCCTGGAAAGTGGGCAGTTATTTGCCCTGGAAACAGGGCAGTCAGTTATCCTGGAAACAGGGCAGACAGTTATCCTGGAAATGGGGCGGTCAGTTACCCCGGAAATAGGGCGGTAAGGTTTCCTCGAAACAGGGCGGTCAGTTACCCCGGAATCAGGGAGATCAGTTACCCCGGAAACAGGGCAGTCACTTACCCTGGCAACAGGGCAGTCAGTTTCCCTGGAAACAGGGCAGTCAGTTAACCTGGAAACAGGACAGTCAGTTAACCTGGAAACAGGGCAGTCATTTATCCTGGAAACAGGGCGGTCAGTTTCCCAGGAAATAGGGCAGTCAGTTATCCTGGAAACACGGCGGTCAGTTACCCCAGAAACAGGGAGATCAGTTACCCCGGAAACAGGGCAGTCAGTTACCCTGGAAACAGGGCAGTCAGTTATCCTGGAAACAGGGTGGTCAGTTACCCTGGAAACAGGGTGGTCAGTTACCCCGGAAACAGGGTGATCAGTTATCCTGGAAACAGGGCGGTCAGTTACCCCGGAAACAGGTCAGTCAGTTACCAGGGAAGCAGGGTGATCAGTTATCCTGGCAACAGAGCAGTCAGTTACCCTGGAAACAGGGCAGTCAGTTACCCCGGAATCAGGGCAGTCAGTTACCCTGGAAACAGGGCAGTCAGTTATCCCGGAAACAGGGCGGTCAGTTATCCCGGATAGAGGGTGATCAGTTACCCTGGAAACAGGGCAGTCAGTTACCCCGGAAACAGGGCAGTCAGTTACCCTGGAAACAGGGCAGACAGTTATCCAGGAAACAGGGCAGTCAGTTATCCCGGAAACAGGGTGATCAGTTACCCTGGAAACAGGGCAGTCAGTTACCCCGGAAACAGGGCAGTCAGTTACCCTGGAAACAGGGCAGTCAGTTACCCTGGAAACAGGGTGATCAGTAACCCAGGAAATAGATTATTCAGTTACCCCGGAAACAGGGTGATCAGTTATCCTGGCAACAGGGCAGTTAGTTAGCCTGGAAACAGGGCAGTCAGTTACCCCGGAAACAGGGTGATCAGTTATCCTGGAAACAGGGCAGTTAGTTAGCCTGGAAACAGGGCAGTCAGTTACCCCGGAAACAGGGTGATCAGTTATCCTGGAAACAGGGCAGTTAGTTAGCCTCGAAACAGGGCAGTCAGTTACCCCGGAAGCAGGGCAGTCAGTTACCCTGGAAACAGGGCAGTCAGTTATCCCGGAAACAGGGCAGTCAGTTATCCCGGAAACAGGGTGATCAGTTACCCTGGAAACAGGGCAGTCAGTTACCCCGGAAACAGGGCAGTCAGTTATCCCGGAAACAGGGTGATCAGTTTCCCTGGAAACTGGGCAGTCAGTTAATCTGGAAACAGGGCAGTCAGTTACCCCGGAAACAGGGCAGTCAGTTACCCTGGAAACTGGGCAGTCAGTTACCCTGGAAACAGGCAGTCAGTTATCCCGGAAACAGGGTGATCAGTTAGCCTGGAAACAGGGGAGTCAGTAATCCCGGAAACAGGGCAGTCAGTTATCCCGGAAAAAGGGTGATCAGTTACCCTGGAAACTGGGCAGTCAGTTACCCTGGAAACAGGGAAGTCAGTTACCCCGGAAACAGGGCAGTCAGTTAGCCTGGAATCTGGGCAGTCAGTTACCCCGGAAACAGGGCAGTCAGTTACCCTGGAAAATGGGCAGTCAGTTACCCTGGAAACAGGGCAGTCAGTTACCCCGGAAGCAGGGCAGTCAGTTAGCCTGGAAACAGGGCAGTCAGTTATCCCGGAAACAGGGCAGTCAGTTATCCCGGAAACAGGGTGATCAGTTACCCTGGAAACAGGGCAATCAGTTACAGCGGAAACAGGGCAGTCAGTTATCCCGGAAACAGGGTGATCAGTTTCCCTGGAAACTGGGCAGTCAGTTAATCTGGAAACAGGGCAGTCAGTTACCCCGGAAACAGGGCTGTCAGTTACCCTGGAAACTGGGCAGTCAGTTACCCTGGAAACAGGGAAGTCAGTTACCCCGGAAACAGGGCCGTCAGTTAGCCTGGAATCTGGGCAGTCAGTTACCCCGGAAACAGGGCAGTCAGTTACCCTGGAAAATGGGCAGTCAGTTACCCTGGAAACAGGGCAGTCAGTTACCCCGGAAGCAGGGCAGTCAGTTACCCTGGAAACAGGGCAGTCAGTTACGCCAGAAACTGGGCAGTCAGTTACCCTGGAAACAGGGCAGTCAGACACCCTGGAAACAAGTTAGTCAGTTACCCCGGAAACAGGGTGATCAGTTACCCCGGAAACAGGGCAGTCAGTTCCCCTGGAAACAGGGCAGTCAGTTATCCCGGAAGCAGGGCAGTCAGTTATCACGGAAACAGGGCGGTCAGTTACCCCGGAAACAGGGTGATCAGTTACCCCGGAAACAGGGCAGTCAGTTACCCTGGAAAAAGGGCAGTCAGTTATCCCGGAAACAGGGCAGTCAGTTACGCCTGAAACTGGGCAGTCAGTTACCCTGGAAACAGGGCAGTCAGACACCCTGGAAACAGGTTAGTCAGTTACCCCGGAAACAGGGTGATCAGTTGCCCCGGAAACAGGGCAGTCAGTTCCCCTGGAAACAGGGCTGTCAGTTACCCTGGAAACAGGGCAGTCAGTTATCCCGGAAACAGGGCAGTCAGTTATCACGGAAAAAGGGCAGTCAGTTATCCCGGAAACAGGGCAGTCAGTTACCCCGGAAACAGGGTGATCAGTTACCCCGGAAACAGGGCAGTCAGTTATCCCGGAAACAGGGCAATCAGTTATCCCGGAAGCAGGGTGATCAGTTACCACGGAAACAGGGCAGACAGTTATCCCGGAAACAGGGCAGTCAGTTATCCCGGAATTTGGGTGATCAGTTACCCTGGAAACAGGGCAGTCAGTTCATCTGGAAACAGGGCAGTCAGTTACCCCGGAAACAGGGCAGTCAGTTACCCTGGAAACTGGGCAGTTAGTTACCACGGAAACAGGGCAGTCAGTTATCCCGGAAACAGGGTGATCAGTTACCCTGGAAACAGGGGAGTCAGTAATCCCGGAAACAGGGCAGTCAGTTATCCAGGAAAAAGTGTGATCAGTTACCCTGGAAACTGGGCAGTCAGTTACCCTGGAAACAGGGCAGTCAGTTATCCCGGAAACAGGGCAGTCAGTTATCCCTGAAACAGGGTGATCAGTTACCCTGGAAACAGGGCAGTCAGTTACCCCGGAAACAGGGCAGTCAGTTACCCTGGAAACAGGGCAGACAGTTATCCCGGAAACAGGGCAGTCAGTTATCGCGGAAACAGGGTGATCAGTTACCCTGGAAACTGGGCAGTCAGTTAATCTGGAAACAGGGCAGTCAGTTACCCCGGAAACAGGGCAGTCAGTTACCCTGGAAACTGGGCATTCAGTTACCCTGGAAACAGGGCAGTCAGTTATCCCGTATACAGGGTGATCAGTTACCCTGGAAACAGGGTAGTCAGTTACCCCGGAAACAGGGCTGTCAGTTACCCTGGAAACAGGGCGGTCAGAAACCCTGGAAACAGATTAGTCAGTTATCCCGGAAACAGGGTGATCAGTTACCCTGGAAACAGAGCAGTCAGTTACCCTGGAAACAGGGCAGTCAGTTACCCCGGAAACAGGGTGATCAGTTATCCTGGAAACAGGGCAGTCAGTTAGCCTGGAAACAGGGCAGTCAGTTACCCCGGAAACAGGGTGATCAGTTATCCTGGCAACAGGGCAGTCAGTTACCCTGGAAACAGGGCAGTCAGTTACCCCGGAAATAGGGTGATCAGTTATCCTGGCAACAGGGCAGTCAGTTACCCTGGAAACAGGGCAGTCAGTTACCCCGGAAACAGGGTGATCAGTTATCCTGGAAACAGGGCAGTCAGTTAGCCTGGAATCAGAGCAGTCAGTTACCCCGGAAGCAGGGCAGTCAGTTACCCCGGAAACAGGGCAGTCAGTTATCCCGGAAACAGGGCAGTCAGTTATCCCGGAAACAGGGTGATCAGTTACCCTGGAAACAGGGCAGTCAGTTACCCCGGAAACAGGGCAGTCAGTTATCCCGGAAACAGGGTGATCAGTTACCCTGGAAACTGGGCAGTCAGTTAATCTGGAAACAGGGCGGTCAGTTATCCCGGAAACAGGGCAGTCAGTTCCCCTGGAAACAGGGCAGACATTTAATCTGGAAACAGGGCAGTCAGTTACCCCGGAAGCAGGGCAGTCAGTTACCCTGGAAACAGGGCAGTCAGTTACGCCAGAAACTGGGCAGTCATTTACCCTGGAAACAGGGCAGTCAGACACCCTGCAAACAGGTTAGTCAGTTACCCCGGAAACATGGTGATCAGTTACCCCGGAAACAGGGCAGTCAGTTCCCCTGGAAACAGGGCAGTCAGTTACCCTGGAAACAGGGCAGTCAGTTATCCCGGAAACAGGGCAGTCAGTTATCACGGAAACAGGGCGGTCAGTTACCCCGGAAACAGGGCAGTCAGTTACCCCGGAAACAGTGTGATCAGTTTCCCCGGAAACAGGGCAGTCAGTTACCCCGGAAAAAGGGTGATCAGTTACCCTGGAAACTGGGCAGTCAGTTACCCTGGAAACAGGGCAGTCAGTTACCCCGGAAGCAGCGCAGTCAGTTACACTGGAAACAGGGCAGTCAGTTACGCCAGAAACTGGGCAGTCAGACACCCTGGAAACAGGTTAGTCAGTTACCCCGGAATCAGTGTGATCAGTTCCCCTGGAAACAGGGCAGTCAGTTATCCCGGAAAGAGGGCAGTCAGTTATCACGGAAACAGGGCGGTCAGGTACCCCGGAAACAGGGCAGTCAGTTACCCCGGAAACAGGGTGATCAGTTACCCCGGAAACAGGGCATTCAGTTATCCCGGAAACAGGGCAGTCAGTTATCCCGGAAACAGGGTGATCAGTTACCCTGGAAACAGGGCAGTCATTTACCCCGGAAACAGGGCAGTCAGTTACCCTGGAAACAGGGCAGACAGTTATCCCGGAAAGAGGGCAGTCAGTTATCCCGGAAACTGGGTGGTCAGTTACCCTGGAAACTGGGCAGTCAGTTCATCTGGAAACAGGGCAGTCAGTTACCCCGGAAACAGGGCAGTCAGTTACCCTGGAAACTGGGCAGTCAGTTACCACGGAAACAGGGCAGTCAGTTATCCCGGAAACAGGGTGATCAGTTACCCTGGAAACAGGGGAGTCAGTAATCCCGGAAACAGGGCAGTCAGTTATCCAGGAAAAAGGGTGATCAGTTACCCTGGAAACTGGGCAGTCAGTTACCCTGGAAACAGGGCAGTCAGTTATCCCGGAAACAGGGCAGTCAGTTATCCCTGAAACAGGGTGATCAGTTACCCTGGAAACAGGGCAGTCAGTTACCCCGGAAACAGGGCAGTCAGTTACCCTGGAAACAGGGCAGACAGTTATCCCGGAAACAGGGCAGTCAGTTATCCCAGAAACAGTTTGATCAGTTACCCTGGAAACTGGGCTGTCAGTTAATCTGGAAACAGGGCAGTCAGTTAACCCGGAAACAGGGCAGTCAGTTACCCTGGAAACTGGGCAGTCAGTTACCCTGGAAACAGGGCAGTCAGTTATCCCGGAAACAGGGTGATCAATTACCCTGGAAACAGGGCAGTCAGTTACCCCGGAAACAGGGCTGTCAGTTATCCTGGCAACATGGCAGTCAGTTACCCTGGAAACAGGGCAGTCAGTTACCCCGGAAACAGGGTGATCAGTTATCCTGGAAACAGGGCAGTCAGTTAGCCTGGAAACAGAGCAGTCAGTTACCCCGGAAGCAGGGCAGTCAGTTACCCTGGAAACAGGGCAGTCAGTTATCCCGGAAACAGGGCAGTCAGTTATCCCGGAAACAGGGTGATCAGTTTCCCTGGAAACAGGGCAGTCAGTTACCCCGGAAACAGGGCACTCAGTTACCCTGGAAACAGGGCAGTCAGTTATCCCAGAAACAGGATGATCAGTTACCCTGGAAACTGGGCAGTGAGTTAATCTGGAAACAGGGCAGTCAGTTACCCCGGAAACAGGGCAGTCAGTTACCCTGGAAACTGGGCAGTCAGTTACCCTGGAAACAGGGCAGTCAGTTATCCCGGAAACAGGGTGATCAGTTACCTTGGAAACAGGGGAGTCAGTAATCCCGGAAACAGGGCAGTCAGTTATCCCGGAAAAAGGGTGATCAGTTACCCTGGAAACTGGGCAGTCAGTTATCCTGGAAACAGGGCGGTCAGTTACCCCGGAAACAGGTCAGTCAGTTACCCTGGAAACTGGGCTGTCAGTTAATCTGGAAGCCGGGCAGTCAGTTACCACGGAAACTGGGCAGTCAGTTACCCTGGAAACTGGGCAGTCAGTTACCCTGGAAACAGGGCAGTCAGTTACCCCGGAAGCAGGGCAGTCAGTTACCCTGGAAACAGGGCAGTCAGTTACGCCAGAAATTGGGCAGTCAGTTATCCCGGAAACAGGGTGATCAGTTACCCTGGAAACTGGGCAGTCAGTTAATCTGGAAACAGGGCAGTCAGTTACCCCGGAAACAGGGCAGTCAGTTACCCTGGAAACTGGGCAGTCAGTTACCCTGGAAACAGGGCAGTCAGTTATCCCGGAAAAAGGGTGATCAGTTACTCTGGAAACAGGGCGGTCAGTTACCCCGGAAACAGGGCAGTCAGTTACCCTGGAAACAGTGCGGTCAGTAACCCTGGAAACAGATTAGTCAGTTATCCCGGAAACTGGGTGATCAGTTACCCTGGAAACAGGGCAGTCAGTTACCCTGGAAACAGGGCAGTCAGTTACCCCGGAAACAGGGTGATCAGTTATCCTGGAAACAGGGCAGTCAGTTAGCCTGGAAACAGGGCAGTCAGTTACCCCGGAAACAGGGTGATCAGTTATCCTTGCAACAGGGCACTCAGTTACCCTGGAAAAAGGGCAGTCAGTTACCCCGGAAATAGGGTGATCAGTTATCCTGGCAACAGGGCAGTCAGTTACCCTGGAAGCAGGGCAGTCAGTTACCCCGGAAACAGGGTGATCAGTTATCCTGGAAACAGGGCAGTTAGTTAGCCTGGAAACAGGGCAGTCAGTTACCCCGGAAGCAGGGCAGTCAGTTACCCTGGAAACAGGGCAGTCAGTTATCCCGGAAACAGGGCAGTCAGTTATCCCGCAAACAGGGTGATCAGTTACCCTGGAAACAGGGCAGTCAGTTACCCCGGAAAAAGGGCAGTCAGTTATCCCGGAAACAGGGTGATCAGTTTCCCTGGAAACTGGGCAGTCAGTTAATCTGGAAACAGGGCAGTCAGTTACCCCGGAAACAGGGCAGTCAGTTACCCTGGAAACTGGGCAGTCAGTTACCCTGGAAACAGGGCAGTCAGTTATCCCGGAAACAGGGTGATCAGTTACCCTGGAAACAGGGGAGTCAGTAATCCAGGAAACAGGGCAGTCAGTTATCCCGGAAAAAGGGTGATCAGTTACCCTGGAAACTGGGCAGTCAGCTACCCTGGAAACAGGGCAGTCAGTTACCCCGGAAACAGGGCAGTCAGTTAGCCTGGAAACTGGGCAGTCAGTTAATCTGGAAACAGGGCAGTCAGTTACCCCGGAAACAGGGCAGTCAGTTACCCTTGGAAATGGGCAGTCAGTTACCCTGGAAACAGGGCAGTCAGTTACCCCGGAAACAGGGCAGTCAGTTACCCTGGAAACAGGGCAGTCAGTTACGCCAGAAACTGGGCAGTCAGTTACCCTGGAAACAGGGCAGTCAGACACCCTGGAAACAAGTTATTCAGTTAACCCGGAAACAGGGTGATCAGTTACCCCGGAAACAGGGCAGTCAGTTCCCCTGGAAACAGGGCAGTCAGTTACCCTGGAAACAGGGCAGTCAGTTATCCCGGAAACAGGGCAGTCAGTTATCCCGGAAACAGGGCGGTCAGTTACCCCGGAAACAGGGTGATCAGTTACCCCGGAAACAGGGCAGTCAGTTACCCTGGAAAAAGGGCAGTCAGTTATCCCGGAAACAGGGCAGTCATTTACGCCGGAAACTGGGCAGTCAGTTACCCTGGAAACAGGGCAGTCAGACACCCTGGAAACAGGTTAGTCAGTTACCCCGGAAACAGGGTGATCAGTTACCCCGGAAACAGGGCAGTCAGTTCCCCTGGAAACAGGGCAGTCAGTTACCCTGGAAACAGGGCAGTCAGTTATCCCGGAAACAGGGCAGTCAGTTACCCCGGAAACAGGGTGATCAGTTACCCCGGAAACAGGGCAGTCAGTTATCCCAGAAACAGTTTGATCAGTTACCCTGGAAACTGGGCTGTCAGTTAATCTGGAAACAGGGCAGTCAGTTAACCCGGAAACAGGGCAGTCAGTTACCCTGGAAACTGGGCAGTCAGTTACCCTGGAAACAGGGCAGTCAGTTATCCCGGAAACAGGGTGATCAATTACCCTGGAAACAGGGCAGTCAGTTACCCCGGAAACAGGTGCTGTCAGTTATCCTGGCAACATGGCAGTCAGTTTCCCTGGAAACAGGGCAGTCAGTTACTCCGGAAATAGGGTAATCAGTTATCCTGGCAACAGGGCAGTCAGTTACCCTGGAAACAGGGCTGTCAGTTACCCCGGAAACAGGGTGATCAGTTATCCTGGAAACAGGGCAGTCAGTTAGCCTGGAAACAGAGCAGTCAGTTACCCCGGAAGCAGGGCAGTCAGTTACCCTGGAAACAGGGCAGTCAGTTATCCCGGAAACAGGGCAGTCAGTTATCCCGGAAACAGGGTGATCAGTTTCCCTGGAAACAGGGCAGTCAGTTACCCCGGAAACAGGGCAGTCAGTTACCCTGGAAACAGGGCAGTCAGTTATCCCAGAAACAGGATGATCAGTTACCCTGGAAACTGGGCAGTGAGTTAATCTGGAAACAGGGCAGTCAGTTACCCCGGAAACAGGGCAGTCAGTTACCCTGGAAACTGGGCAGTCAGTTACCCTGGAAACAGGGCAGTCAGTTATCCCGGAAACAGGGTGATCAGTTACCTTGGAAACAGGGGAGTCAGTAATCCCGGAAACAGGGCAGTCAGTTATGCCGGAAAAAGGGTGATCAGTTACCCTGGAAACTGGGCAGTCAGTTATCCTGGAAACAGGGCGGTCAGTTACCCCGGAAACAGGTCAGTCAGTTACCCTGGAAACTGGGCTGTCAGTTAATCTGGAAGCAGGGCAGTCAGTTACCACGGAAACTGGGCAGTCAGTTACCCTGGAAACTGGGCAGTCAGTTACCCTGGAAACAGGGCAGTCAGTTACCCCGGAAGCAGGGCAGTCAGTTACCCTGGAAACAGGGCAGTCAGTTACGCCAGAAATTGGGCAGTCAGTTATCCCGGAAACAGGGTGATCAGTTACCCTGGAAACTGGGCAGTCAGTTAATCTGGAAACAGGGCAGTCAGTTACCCCGGAAACAGGGCAGTCAGTTACCCTGGAAACTGGGCAGTCAGTTACCCTGGAAACAGGGCAGTCAGTTATCCCGGAAAAAGGGTGATCAGTTACCCTGGAAACAGGGCGGTCAGTTACCCCGGAAACAGGGCAGTCAGTTACCCTGGAAACAGGGCGGTCAGTAACCCTGGAAACAGATTAGTCAGTTATCCCGGAAACTGGGTGATCAGTTACCCTGGAAACAGGGCAGTCAGTTACCCTGGAAACAGGGCAGTCAGTTACCCCGGAAACAGGGTGATCAGTTATCCTGGAAACAGGGCAGTCAGTTAGCCTGGAAACAGGGCAGTCAGTTACCCCGGAAACAGGGTGATCAGTTATCCTGGCAACAGGGCAGTCAGTTACCCTGGAAAAAGGGCAGTCAGTTACCCCGGAAATAGGGTGATCAGTTATCCTGGCAACAGGGCAGTCAGTTACCCTGGAAGCAGGGCAGTCAGTTACCCCGGAAACAGGGTGATCAGTTATCCTGGAAACAGGGCAGTTAGTTAGCCTGGAAACAGGGCAGTCAGTTACCCCGGAAGCAGGGCAGTCAGTTACCCTGGAAACAGGGCAGTCAGTTATCCCGGAAACAGGGCAGTCAGTTATCCCGGAAACAGGGTGATCAGTTACCCTGGAAACAGGGCAGTCAGTTACCCCGGAAACAGGGCAGTCAGTTATCCCGGAAACAGGGTGATCAGTTTCCCTGGAAACTGGGCAGTCAGTTAATCTGGAAACAGGGCAGTCAGTTACCCCGGAAACAGGGCAGTCAGTTACCCTGGAAACTGGGCAGTCAGTTACCCTGGAAACAGGGCAGTCAGTTATCCCGGAAACAGGGTGATCAGTTAGCCTGGAAACAGGGGAGTCAGTAATCCAGGAAACAGGGCAGTCAGTTATCCCGGAAAAAGGGTGATCAGTTACCCTGGAAACTGGGCAGTCAGCTACCCTGGAAACAGGGCAGTCAGTTACCCCGGAAACAGGGCAGTCAGTTAGCCTGGAAACTGGGCAGTCAGTTAATCTGGAAACAGGGCAGTCAGTTACCCCGGAAACAGGGCAGTCAGTTACCCTTGGAAATGGGCAGTCAGTTACCCTGGAAACAGGGCAGTCAGTTTCCCCGGAAACAGGGCAGTCAGTTACCCTGGAAACAGGGCAGTCAGTTACGCCAGAAACTGGGCAGTCAGTTACCCTGGAAACAGGGCAGTCAGACACCCTGGAAACAAGTTAGTCAGTTAACCCGGAAACAGGGTGATCAATTACCCCGGAAACAGGGCAGTCAGTTCCCCTGGAAACAGGGCAGTCAGTTACCCGGGAAACAGGGCAGTCAGTTATCCCGGAAACAGGGCAGTCAGTTATCACGGAAACAGGGCGGTCAGTTACCCCGGAAACAGGGTGATCAGTTACGCCGGAAACAGGGCAGTCAGTTACCCTGGTAAAAGGGCAGTCAGTTATCCCGGAAACAGGGCAGTCAGTTATGCCGGAAACTGGGCAGTCAGTTACCCTGGAAACAGGGCAGTCAGACACCCTGGAAACAGGTTAGTCAGTTACCCCGGAAACAGGGTGATCAGTTACCCCGGAAACAGGGCAGTCAGTTCCCCTGGAAACAGGGCAGTCAGTTACCCTGGAAACAGGGCAGTCAGTTATCCCGGAAACAGGGCAGTCAGTTACCCCGGAAACAGGGTGATCAGTTACCCCGGAAACAGGGCAGTCAGTTACCCTGGAAAAAGGGCAGTCAGTTATCCCGGAAACAGGGCAGTCAGTTACGCCGGAAACTGGGCAGTCAGTTACCCTGGAAACAGGGCAGTCAGACACCCTGGAAACAGGTTAGTCAGTTACCCCGGAAACAGGGTGATCAGTTACCCTGGAAACAGGGCAGTCAGTTCCCCTGGAAACAGGGCAGTCAGTTACCCTGGAAAAAGGGCAGTCAGTTATCCCGGAAACAGGGCAGTCAGTTATCCCGGAAAAAGGGTGATCAGTTACCCTGGAAACTGGGCAGTCAGTTACCCTGGAAACTGGGCAGTCACTTATCCTGGAAACAGGGCAGTCAGACAACCTGGAAACAGGTTAGTCAGTTACCCCGGAAACAGGGTGATCAGTTACCCCGGAAACAGGGCAGTCAGTTCCCCTGGAAACAGGGCAGTCAGTTACCCTGGAAACAGGGCAGTCAGTTATCCCGGAAACAGGGCAGTCAGTTATCACGGAAAAAGGGCAGTCAGTTATCCCGGAAACAGGGCAGTCAGTTACCCCGGAAACAGGGTGATCAGTTACCCCGGAAACAGGGCAATCAGTTATCCCGGAAACAGGGTGATCAGTTACTCTGGAAACAGGGCAGTCAGTTACCCCGGAAACAGGGCAGTCAGTTACCCTGGAAACAGGGCAGACAGTTATCCCGGAAACAGGGCAGTCAGTTATCCCGGAAACAGGGCAGTCAGTTACCCTGGAAACAGGGCAGACAGCTATCCCGGAAACAGGGCAGTCAGTTATCCCGGAAACTGGGTGATCAGTTACCCTGGAAACTGGGCAATCAGTTAATCTGGAAGCAGGGCAGTCAGTTACCACGGAAACAGTGCAGTCAGTTACCCTGGAAACTGGGCAGTCAGTTACCCCGGAAGCAGGGCAGTCAGTTACCCTGGAAACAGGGCAGTCAGTTACGCCAGAAATTGGGCAGTCAGTTATCCCGGAAACAGGGTGATCAGTTACCCTGGAAACTGGGCAGTCAGTTAATCTGGAAACAGGGCAGTCAGTTACCCCGGAAACAGGGCAGTCAGTTACCCTGGAAACTGGGCAGTCAGTTACCCTGGAAACAGGGCAGTCAGTTACCCTGGAAACAGGGCAGTCAGTTACCCCGGAAACAGGGTGATCAGTTATCCTGGAAACAGGGCAGTCAGTTAGCCTGGAAACAGGGCAGTCAGTTACCCCGGAAACAGGGTGATCAGTTATCCTGGCAACAGGGCAGTCAGTTACCCTGGAAAAAGGGCAGTCAGTTACCCCGGAAATAGGGTGATCAGTTATCCTGGCAACAGGGCAGTCAGTTTCCCTGGAAGCAGGGCAGTCAGTTACCCCGGAAACAGGGTGATCAGTTATCCTGGAAACAGGGCAGTTAGTTAGCCTGGAAACAGGGCAGTCAGTTACCCCGGAAGCAGGGCAGTCAGTTACCCTGGAAACAGGGCAGTCAGTTATCCCGGAAACAGGGCAGTCAGTTATCCCGGAAACAGGGTGATCAGTTACCCTGGAAACAGGGCAGTCAGTTACCCCGGAAACAGGGCAGTCAGTTATCCCGGAAACAGGGTGATCAGTTTCCCTGGAAACTGGGCAGTCAGTTAATCTGGAAACAGGGCAGTTAGTTACCCCGGAAACACGGCAGTCAGTTACCCTGGAAACTGGGCAGTCAGTTCCCCTGGAAACAGGGCAGTCAGTTATCCCGGAAACAGGGTGATCAGTTAGCCTGGAAACAGGGGAGTCAGTAATCCCGGAAACAGGGCAGTCAGTTATCCCGGAAAAAGGGTGATCAGTTACCCTGGAAACTGGGCAGTCAGTTACCCTGGAAACAGGGCAGTCAGTTACCCCGGAAACAGGGCAGTCAGTTAGCCTGGAAACTGGGCAGTCAGTTAATCTGGAAACAGGGCAGTCAGTTACCCCGGAAACAGGGCAGTCAGTTACCCTGGAAAATGGGTGATCAGTTACCCTGGAAACAGGGCGGTCAGTTACCCCGGAAACAGGGCAGTCAGTTACCCTGGAAACAGGGCGGTCAGTAACCCTGGAAACAGATTAGTCAGTTACCCCGGAAACAGGGCAGTCAGTTACCCTGGAAACTGGGCAGTCAGTTACCCTGGAAACAGGGCAGTCAGTTATCCCGGAAAAAGGGTGATCAGTTACCCTGGAAACAGGGCGGTCAGTTACCCCGGAAACAGGGCAGTCAGTTACCCTGGAAACAGGGCGGTCAGTAACCCTGGAAACAAATTAGTCCGTTATCCCGGAAACTGGGTGATCAGTTACCCTGGAAACAGGGCAGTCAGTTACCCTGGAAACAGGGCAGTCAGTTACCCCGGAAACAGGGTGATCAGTTATCCTGGAAACAGGGCAGTCAGTTAGACTGGAAACAGGGTGATCAGTTACCCCAGAAACAGGGCAGTCAGTTACCCTGGAAAAAGGGCAGTCAGTTATCCCGGAAACAGGGCAGTCAGTTACGCCGGAAACTGGGCAGTCAGTTACCCTGGAAACAGGGCAGTCAGACACCCTGGAAACAGGTTAGTCAGTTACCCCGGAAACAGGGTGATCAGTTACCCTGGAAACAGGGCAGTCAGTTCCCCTGGAAACAGGGCAGTCAGTTACCCTGGAAAAAGGGCAGTCAGTTATCCCGGAAACAGGGCAGTCAGTTATCCCGGAAAAAGGGTGATCAGTTACCCTGGAAACTGGGCAGTCAGTTACCCTGGAAACTGGGCAGTCACTTACCCTGGAAACAGGGCAGTCAGACAACCTGGAAACAGGTTAGTCAGTTACCCCGGAAACAGGGTGATCAGTTACCCCGGAAACAGGGCAGTCAGTTCCCCTGGAAACAGGGCAGTCAGTTACCCTGGAAACAGGGCAGTCAGTTATCCCGGAAACAGGGCAGTCAGTTATCACGGAAAAAGGGCAGTCAGTTATCCCGGAAACAGGGCAGTCAGTTACCCCGGAAACAGGGTGATCAGTTACCCCGGAAACAGGGCAATCAGTTATCCCGGAAACTGGGTGATCAGTTACCCTGGAAACAGGGCAGTCAGTTACCTTGGAAACAGGGCAGTCAGTTACCCCGGAAACAGGGTGATCAGTTATCCTGGAAACAGGGCAGTCAGTTAGCCTGGAAACAGGGCAGTCAGTTACCCCGGAAACAGGGTGATCAGTTATCCTGGCAACAGGGCAGTCAGTTACCCTGGAATAAGGGCAGTCAGTTACCCCGGAAATAGGGTGATCAGTTATCCTGGCAACAGGGCAGTCAGTTACCCTGGAAGCAGGGCAGTCAGTTACCCCGGAAACAGGGTGATCAGTTATCCTGGAAACAGGGCAGTTAGTTAGCCTGGAAACAGGGCAGTCAGTTACCCCGGAAGCAGGGCAGTCAGTTACCCTGGAAACAGGGCAGTCAGTTATCCCGGAAACAGGGCAGTCAGTTATCCCGGAAACAGGGTGATCAGTTACCCTGGAAACAGGGCAGTCAGTTACCCCGGAAACAGGGCAGTCAGTTATCCCGGAAACAGGGTGATCAGTTTCCCTGGAAACTGGGCAGTCAGTTAATCTGGAAACAGGGCAGTTAGTTACCCCGGAAACACGGCAGTCAGTTACCCTGGAAACTGGGCAGTCAGTTCCCCTGGAAACAGGGCAGTCAGTTATCCCGGAAACAGGGTGATCAGTTAGCCTGGAAACAGGGGAGTCAGTAATCCCGGAAACAGGGCAGTCAGTTATCCCGGAAAAAGGGTGATCAGTTACCCTGGAAACTGGGCAGTCAGTTACCCTGGAAACAGGGCAGTCAGTTACCCCGGAAACAGGGCAGTCAGTTAGCCTGGAAACTGGGCAGTCAGTTAATCTGGAAACAGGGCAGTCAGTTACCCCGGAAACAGGGCAGTCAGTTACCCTGGAAAATGGGTGATCAGTTACCCTGGAAACAGGGCGCTCAGTTACCCCGGAAACAGGGCAGTCAGTTACCCTGGAAACAGGGCGGTCAGTAACCCTGGAAACAGATTAGTCAGTTACCCCGGAAACAGGGCAGTCAGTTATCCCGGAAAAAGGGTGATCAGTTACCCTGGAAACAGGGCGGTCAGTTACCCCGGAAACAGGGCAGTCAGTTACCCTGGAAACAGGGCGGTCAGTAACCCTGGAAACAAATTAGTCCGTTATCCCGGAAACTGGGTGATCAGTTACCCTGGAAACAGGGCAGTCAGTTACCCTGGAAACAGGGCAGTCAGTTACCCCGGAAACATGGTGATCAGTTATCCTGGAAACAGGGCAGTCAGTTAGCCTGGAAACAGGGTGATCAGTTACCCCGGAAACAGGGCAGTCAGTTACCCTGGAAAAAGGGCAGTCAGTTATCCCGGAAACAGGGCAGTCAGTTACGCCGGAAACTGGGCAGTCAGTTACCCTGGAAACAGGGCAGTCAGACACCCTGGAAACAGGTTAGTCAGTAACCCCGGAAACAGGGTGATCAGTTACCCTGGAAACAGGGCAGTCAGTTCCCCTGGAAACAGGGCAGTCAGTTACCCTGGAAAAAGGGCAGTCAGTTATCCCGGAAACAGGGCAGTCAGTTATCCCGGAAAAAGGGTGATCAGTTACCCTGGAAACTGGGCAGTCAGTTACCCTGGAAACTGGGCAGTCACTTACCCTGGAAACAGGGCAGTCAGACAACCTGGAAACAGGTTAGTCAGTTACCCCGGAAACAGGGTGATCAGTTACCCCGGAAACAGGGCAGTCAGTTCCCCTGGAAACAGGGCAGTCAGTTACCCTGGAAACAGGGCAGTCAGTTATCCCGGAAACAGGGCAGTCAGTTATCACGGAAAAAGGGCAGTCAGTTATCCCGGAAACAGGGCAGTCAGTTACCCCGGAAACAGGGTGATCAGTTACCCCGGAAACAGGGCAATCAGTTATCCCGGAAACAGGGTGATCAGTTACTCTGGAAACAGGGCAGTCAGTTACCCCGGAAACAGGGCAGTCAGTTACCCTGGAAACAGGGCAGACAGTTATCCCGGAAACAGGGCAGTCAGTTATCCCGGAAACAGGGCAGTCAGTTACCCTGGAAACAGGGCAGACAGTTATCCCGGAAACAGGGCAGTCAGTTATCCCGGAAACTGGGTGATCAGTTACCCTGGAAACTGGGCAGTCAGTTAATCTGGAAGCAGGGCAGTCAGTTACCACGGAAACAGGGCAGTCAGTTACCCTGGAAACTGGGCAGTCAGTTACCCCGGAAGCAGGGCAGTCAGTTACCCTGGAAACAGGGCAGTCAGTTACGCCAGAAATTGGGCAGTCAGTTATCCCGGAAACAGGGTGATCAGTTACCCTGGAAACTGGGCAGTCAGTTAATCTGGAAACAGGGCAGTCAGTTACCCCGGAAACAGGGCAGTCAGTTACCCTGGAAACTGGGCAGTCAGTTACCCTGGAAACAGGGCAGTCAGTTATCCCGGAAAAAGGGTGATCAGTTACCCTGGAAACAGGGCGGTCAGTTACCCCGGAAACAGGGCAGTCAGTTACCCTGGAAACAGGGCGGTCAGTAACCCTGGAAACAGATTAGTCAGTTATCCCGGAAACTGGGTGATCAGTTACCCTGGAAACAGGGCAGTCAGTTACCCTGGAAACAGGGCAGTCAGTTACCCCGGAAACAGGGTGATCAGTTATCCTGGAAACAGGGCAGTCAGTTAGCCTGGAAACAGGGCAGTCAGTTACCCTGGAAACTGGGCAGTCAGTTACCCTGGAAACAGGGCAGTCAGTTATCCCGAAAACAGGGTGATCAGTTAGCCTGGAAACAGGGGAGTCAGTAATCCCGGAAACAGGGCAGTCAGTTATCCCGGAAAAAGGGTGATCAGTTACCCTGGAAACTGGGCAGTCAGTTACCCTGGAAACAGGGCAGTCAGTTACCCCGGAAACAGGGCAGTCAGTTAATCTGGAAACAGGGCAGTCAGTTACCCCGGAAACAGGGCAGTCAGTTACCCTGGAAAATGGGTGATCAGTTACCCTGGAAACAGGGCGGTCAGTTACTCCGGAAACAGGGCAGTCAGTTACCCTGGAAACAGGGCGGTCAGTAACCCTGGAAACAGATTAGTCAGTTACCCCGGAAACAGGGCAGTCAGTTACCCTGGAAACTGGGCAGTCAGTTACCCTGGAAACAGGGCAGTCAGGTATCCCGGAAAAAGGGTGATCAGTTACCCTGGAAACAGGGCGGTCAGTTACCCCGGAAACAGGGCAGTCAGTTACCCTGGAAACAGGGCGGTCAGTAACCCTGGAAACAAATTAGTCCGTTATCCCGGAAACTGGGTGATCAGTTACCCTGGAAACAGGGCAGTCAGTTACCCTGGAAACAGGGCAGTCAGTTACCCCGGAAACAGGGTGATCAGTTATCCTGGAAACAGGGCAGTCAGTTAGCCTGGAAACAGGGCAGTCAGTTACCCCGGAAACAGGGTGATCAGTTATCCTGGCAACAGGGCAGTCAGTTACCCTGGAAAAAGGGCAGTCAGTTACCCCGGAAATAGGGTGATCAGTTATCCGGGCAACAGGGCAGTCAGTTACCCTGGAAGCAGGGCAGTCAGTTACCCTGGAAACAGGGTGATCAGTTATCCTGGAAACAGGGCAGTTAGTTAGCCTGGAAACAGGGCAGTCAGTTACCCCGGAAGCAGGGCAATCAGTTACCCTGTAAACAGGGCAGTCAGTTATCCCGGAAACAGGGCAGTCAGTTATCCCGGAAACAGGGTGATCAGTTACCCTGGAAACAGGGCAGTCAGTTACCCCGGAAACAGGGCAGTCAGTTATCCCGGAAACAGGGTGATCAGTTTCCCTGGAAACTGGGCAGTCAGTTAATCTGGAAACAGGGCAGTCAGTTACCCCGGAAACACGGCAGTCAGTTACCCTGGAAACTGGGCAGTCAGTTACCCTGGAAACAGGGCAGTCAGTTATCCCGGAAACAGGGTGATCAGTTAGCCTGGAAACAGGGGAGTCAGTAATCCCGGAAACAGGGCAGTCAGTTATCCCGGAAAAAGTTTGATCAGTTACCCTGGAAACTGGGCAGTCAGTTACCCTGGAAACAGGGCAGTCAGTTACCCCGGAAACAGGGCAGTCAGTTAGCCTGGAAACTGGGCAGTCAGTTAATCTGGAAACAGGGCAGTCAGTTACCCCGGAAACAGGGCAGTCAGTTACCCTGGAAAATGTGCAGTCAGTTACCCTGGAAACAGGGCAGTCACTTATCCCGGTAGCAGGGCAGTCAGTTACCCTGGAAACAGGGCAGTCAGTTACCCTGGAAACAGGGCAGTCAGACACCCTGGAAACAAGTTAGTCAGTGAACCCGGAAACAGGGTGATCAGTTACCCCGGAAACAGGGCAGTCAGTTCCCCTGGAAACAGGGCAGTCAGTTACCCTGGAAACAGGTCAGTCAGTTATCCCGGAAACAGGGCAGTCAGTTATCACGGAAACCGGGCGGTCAGTTACCCCGGAAACAGGGTGATCAGTTACCCCGGAAACAGGGCAGTCAGTTACCCTGGAAACAGGGCATTCAGTTACCCTGGAAACAGGGCAGTCAGTTATCCCGGAAACAGGGCAGTCAGTTATCACGGAAAAAGGGCAGTCAGTTATCCCAGAAACAGGGCAGTCAGTAACCCCGGAAACAGGGTGATCAGTTACCCCGGAAACAGGGCAGTCAGTTATCCCGGAAACAGGGCAATCAGTTATCCCGGAAACAGGGTGATCAGTTACTCTGGAAACAGGGCAGTCAGTTACCCCGGAAACAGGGCAGTCAGTTACCCTGGAAACAGGGCAGACAGTTATCCCGGAAACAGGGCAGTCTGTTATCCCGGAAACTGGGTGAACAGTTACCCTGGAAACTGGGCAGTCAGTTCATCTGGAACCAGGGCAGTCAGTTACCCCGGAAACAGGGCAGTCAGTTACCCTGGAAACTGGGCAGTCAGTTACCACGGAAACAGGGCAGTCAGTTATCCCGGATACAGGGTGATCAGTTACCCTGGAAACAGGGGAGTCAGTAATCCCGGAAACAGGGCAGTCAGTTATCCAGGAAAAAGTGTGATCAGTTACCCTGGAAACTGGGCAGTCAGTTACCCTGGAAACAGGGCAGTCAGTTATCTCGGAAACAGGGCAGTCAGTTATCCCTGAAACAGGGTGATCAGTTACCCTGGAAACAGGGCAGTCAGTTACCCCGGAAACAGGGCAGTCAGTTACCCTGGAAACAGGGCAGACAGTTATCCCGGAAACAGGGCAGTCAGTTATCCCGGAAACAGGGTGATCAGTTACCCTGGAAACTGGGCAGTCAGTTAATCTGGAAACAGGGCAGTCAGTTACCCCGGAAACAGGGCAGTCAGTTACCCTGGAAACTGGGCAGTCAGTTACCCCGGAACCAGGGCTGTCAGTTACCCTGGATACAGGGCGGTTAGAAACCCTGGAAACAGATTAGTCAGTTATCCCGGAAACAGGGTGATCAGTTACCCTGGAAACAGGGCAGTCAGTTACCCTGGAAACAGTACAGTCAGTTACCCCGGAAACAGGGTGATCAGTTATCCTGGAAACAGGGCAGTCAGTTAGCCTGGAAACAGGGCAGTCAGTTACCCCGGAAACAGGGTGTTCAGTTGTCCTGGCAACAGGGCAGTCAGTTACCCTGGAAACAGGGCAGTCACTTACCCCGGAAATAGGGTGATCAGTTATCCTGGCAACAGGGCAGTCAGTTACCCTGGAAACAGGGCAGTCAGTTACCCCGGAAACAGGGTGATCAGTTATCCTGGAAACAGGGCAGTCAGTTAGCCTGGAAACAGGGCATTCAGTTACCCCGGAAGCAGGGCAGTCAGTTACCCCGGAAACAGGGCAGTCAGTTATCCCGGAAACAGGGCAGTCAGTTATCCCGGAAACAGGGTGATCAGTTACCCTGGAAACAGGGCAGTCAGTTACCCCGGATACAGGGCAGTCAGTTATCCCGGAAACAGGGTGATCAGTTACCCTGGAAACTGGGCAGTCAGTTAATCTGGAAACAGGGCAGTCAGTTACCCCGGAAACAGGGCAGTCAGTTCCCCTGGAAACAGGGCAGACAGTTAATCTGGAAACAGGGCAGTCAGTTACCCCGGAAGCAGGGCAGTCAGTTACCCTGGAAACAGGGCAGTCAGTTGCGCCAGAAACTGGGCAGTCATTTACCCTGGCAACAGGGCAGTCAGTTACCCTGGAAAAAGGGCAGTCAGTTACCCCGGAAATAGGGTGATCAGTTATCCGGGCAACAGGGCAGTCAGTTACCCTGGAAGCAGGGCAGTCAGTTACCCCGGAAACAGGGTGATCAGTTATCCTGGAAACAGGGCAGTTAGTTAGCCTGGAAACAGGGCAGTCAGTTACCCCGGAAGCAGGGCAATCAGTTACCCTGTAAACAGGGCAGTCAGTTATCCCGGAAACAGGGCAGTCAGTTATCCCGGAAACAGGGTGATCAGTTACCCTGGAAACAGGGCAGTCAGTTACCCCGGAAACAGGGCAGTCAGTTATCCCGGAAACAGGGTGATCAGTTTCCCTGGAAACTGGGCAGTCAGTTAATCTGGAAACAGGGCAGTCAGTTACCCCGGAAACACGGCAGTCAGTTACCCTGGAAACTGGGCAGTCAGTTACCCTGGATACAGGGCAGTCAGTTATCCCGGAAACAGGGTGATCAGTTAGCCTGGAAACAGGGGAGACAGTAATCCCGGAAACAGGGCAGTCAGTTATCCCGGAAAAAGTTTGATCAGTTACCCTGGAAACTGGGCAGTGAGTTACCATGGAAACAGGGCAGTCAGTTACCCCGGAAACAGGGCAGTCAGTTAGCCTGGAAACTGGGCAGTCAGTTAATCTGGAAACAGGGCAGTCAGTTACCCCGGAAACAGGGCAGTCAGTTACCCTGGAAAATGGGCAGTCAGTTACCCTGGAAACAGGGAAGTCAGTTACCCCGGTAGCAGGGCAGTCAGTTCCCCTGGAAACAGGGCAGTCAGTTACCCTGGAAACAGGTCAGTCAGTTATCCCGGAAACAGGGCAGTCAGTTATCACGGAAACCGGGCGGTCAGTTACCCCGGAAACAGGGTGAACAGTTACCCCGGAAACAGGGCAGTCAGTTACCCTGGAAACAGGGCATTCAGTTACCCTGGAAACAGGGCAGTCAGTTATCCCGGAAACAGGGCAGTCAGTTATCACGGAAAAAGGGCAGTCAGTTATCCCAGAAACAGGGCAGTCAGTTACCCCGGAAACAGGGTGATCAGTTACCCCGGAAACAGGGCAGTCAGTTATCCCGGAAACAGGGCAATCAGTTATCCCGGAAACAGGGTGATCAGTTACTCTGGAAACAGGGCAGTCAGTTACCCCGGAAACAGGGCAGTCAGTTACCCTGGAAACAGGGCAGACAGTTATCCCGGAAACAGGGCAGTCTGTTATCCCGGAAACTGGGTGATCAGTTACCCTGGAAACTGGGCAGTCAGTTCATCTGGAACCAGGGCAGTCAGTTACCCCGGAAACAGGGCAGTCAGTTACCCTGTAGACTGGGCAGTCAGTTACCACGGAAACAGAGCAGTCAGTTATCCCGGATACAGGGTGATCAGTTACCCTGGAAACAGGGGAGTCAGTAATCCCGGAAACAGGGCAGTCAGTTATCCAGGAAAAAGTGTGATCAGTTACCCTGGAAACTGGGCAGTCAGTTACCCTGGAAACAGGGCAGTCAGTTATCTCGGAAACAGGGCAGTCAGTTATCCCTGAAACAGGGTGATCAGTTACCCTGGAAACAGGGCAGTCAGTTATCCCGGAAACAGGGCAGTCAGTTACCCTGGAAACAGGGCAGACAGTTATCCCGGAAACAGGGCAGTCAGTTATCCCGGAAAAAGGGTGATCAGTTACCCTGGAAACTGGGCAGTCAGTTAATCTGGAAACAGGGCAGTCAGTTACCCCGGAAACAGGGCAGTCAGTTACCCTGGAAACTGGGCAGTCAGTTACCCCGGAAACAGGGCTGTCAGTTACCCTGGAAACAGGGCGGTTAGAAACCCTGGAAACAGATTAGTCAGTTATCCCGGAAACAGGGTGATCAGTTACCCTGGAAACAGGGCAGTCAGTTACCCTGGAAACAGTGCAGTCAGTTACCCCGGAAACAGGGTGATTAGTTATCCTGGAAACAGGGCAGTCAGTTAGCCTGGAAACAGGGCAGTCAGTTACCCCGGAAACAGGGTGATCAGTTGTCCTGGCAACAGGGCAGTCAGTTACCCTGGAAACAAGGCAGTCAGTTACCCCGGAAATAGGGTGATCAGTTATCCTGGCAACAGGGCAGTCAGTTACCCTGGAAACAGGGCAGTCAGTTACCCCGGAAACAGGGTGATCAGTTATCCTGGAAACAGGGCAGTCAGTTAGCCTGGAAACAGGGCATTCAGTTACCCCGGAAGCAGGGCAGTCAGTTACCCCGGAAACAGGGCAGTCAGTTATCCCGGAAACAGGGCAGTCAGTTATCCCGGAAACAGGGTGATCAGTTACCCTGGAAACAGGGCAGTCAGTTACCCCGGAAACAGGGCAGTCAGTTATCCCGGAAACAGGGTGATCAGTTACCCTGGAAACTGGGCAGTCAGTTAATCTGGAAACAGGGCAGTCAGTTACCCCGGAAACAGGGCAGTCAGTTCCCCTGGAAACAGGGCAGACAGTTAATCTGGAAACAGGGCAGTCAGTTACCCCGGAAGCAGGGCAGTCAGTTACCCTGGAAACAGGGTGATCAGTTACGCCAGAAACTGGGCAGTCATTTACCCTGGAAACAGGGCAGTCAGACTCCCTGGAAACAGGTTAGTCAGTTACCCCGGAAACAGGGTGATCAGTTACCCCGGAAACAGGGCAGTCAGTTCCCCTGGAAACAGGGCAGTCAGTTTCCCTGGAAACAGGGCAGTCAGTTATCCCGGAAACAGGGCAGTCAGTTATCACGGAAACAGGGCGGTCAGTTACCCCGGAAATAGGGCAGTCAGTTACCCCGGAAACAGGGTGATCAGTTACCCCGGAAACAGGGCAGTCAGTTACCCCGGAAACAGGGCAGTCTGTTACCCTGGAAAAAGGGCAGTCAGTTATCCCGGAAACAGGGCAGTCAGTTACGCCGGAAACTGGGCAGTCAGTTACCCTGGAAACAGGGCAGTCAGACACCCTGGAAACAGGTTAGTCAGTTACCCCGGAAACAGGGTGATCAGTTACCCCGGAAACAGGGCAGTCAGTTCCCCTGGAAACAGGGCATTCAGTTACCCTGGAAACAGGGCAGTCAGTTATCCCGGAAACAGGGCAGTCAGTTATCACGGAAAAAGGGCAGTCAGTTATCCCAGAAACAGGGCAGTCAGTTACCCCGGAAACAGGGTGATCAGTTACCCCGGAAAGAGGGCAGTCAGTTATCCCGGAAACAGGGCAATCAGTTATCCCGGAAACAGGGTGATCAGTTACTCTGGAAACAGGGCAGTCAGTTACCCCGGAAACAGGGCAGTCAGTTACCCTGGAAACAGGGCAGACAGTTATCCCGGAAACAGGGCAGTCAGTTATCCCGGAAACTGGGTGATCAGTTACCCTGGAAACTGGGCAGTCAGTTCATCTGGAAAGTGGGCAGTCAGTTACCCCGGAAACAGGGCAGTCAGTTACCCTGGAAACTGGGCAGTCAGTTACCACGGAAACAGGGCAGTCAGTTATCCCGGATACAGGGTGATCAGTTACCCTGGAAACAGGGGAGTCAGTAATCCCGGAAACAGGGCAGTCAGTTATCCAGGAAAAAGTGTGATCAGTTACCCTGGAAACTGGGCAGTCAGTTACCCTGGAAACAGGGCAGTCAGTTATCTCGGAAACAGGGCAGTCAGTTATCCCTGAAACAGGGTGATCAGTTACCCTGGAAACAGGGCAGTCAGTTACCCCGGAAACAGGGCAGTCAGTTACCCTGGAAACAGGGCAGACAGTTATCCCGGAAACAGGGCAGTCAGTTATCCCGGAAACAGGGTGATCAGTTACCCTGGAAACTGGGCAGTCAGTTAATCTGGAAACAGGGCAGTCAGTTACCCCGGAAACAGGGCAGTCAGTTACCCTGGAAACTGGGCAGTCAGTTACCCCGGAAACAGGGCTGTCAGTTACCCTGGAAACAGGGCGGTCAGAAACCCTGGAAACAGATTAGTCAGTTATCCCGGAAACAGGGTGATCAGTTACCCCGGAAACAGGGTGATCAGTTATCCTGGAAACAGGGCATTCAGTTAGCCTGGAAACAGGGCAGTCAGTTACCCCGGAAACAGGGTGATCAGTTGTCCTGGCAACAGGGCAGTCAGTTACCCTGGAAACAGGGCAGTCAGTTACCCCGGAAATAGGGTGATCAGTTATCCTGGCAACAGGGCAGTCAGTTACCCTGGAAACAGGGCAGTCAGTTACCCCGGAAACAGGGTGATCAGTTATCCTGGAAACAGGGCAGTCAGTTAGCCTGGAAACAGGGCATTCAGTTACCCCGGAAGCAGGGCAGTCAGTTACCCCGGAAACAGGGCAGTCAGTTATCCCGGAAACAGGGCAGTCAGTTATCCCGGAAACAGGGTGATCAGTTACCCTGGAAACAGGGCAGTCAGTTACCCCGGAAACAGGGTGATCAGTTACCCTGGAAACTGGGCAGTCAGTTAATCTGGAAACAGGGCAGTCAGTTACCCCGGAAACAGGGCAGTCAGTTCCCCTGGAAACAGGGCAGACAGTTAATCAGGAAACAGGGCAGTCAGTTACCCCGGAAGCAGGGCAGTCAGTTACCCTGGAAACAGGGCAGTCAGTTACGCCAGAAACTGGGCAGTCATTTACCCTGGAAACAGGGCAGTCAGACACCCTGGAAACAGGTTAGTCAGTTACCCCGGAAACAGGGTGATCAGTTACCCCGGAAACAGGGCAGTCAGTTCCCCTGGAAACAGGGCAGTCAGTTACCCTGGAAACAGGTCAGTCAGTTACCCCGGAAACAGGGCAGTCAGTTACCCCGGAAACAGGGCAGTCAGTTACCCTGGAAAAAGGGCAGTCAGTTATCCCGGAAACAGGGCAGTCAGTTACCCCGGAAACAGGGCAGTCAGTTACCCTGGAAACAGGGCGGTCAGTTACCCTGTAAACAGGGCAGTCAGTTATCCTGGAATCAGGGTGATCAGTTACCCTGGAAAGTGGGCAGTCATTTACCCTGGAAACAGGGCAGACAGTTATCCTGGAAATAGGGCGGTCAGTTACCCCGGAAATAGGGCGGTAAGGTTTCCTCGAAACAGGTCGGTCAGTTACGTCGGAATCAGGGAGATCAGTTACCCCGGAAACAGGGCAGTCAGTTACCCTGGAAACAGGGCAGTCAGTTTCCCTGGAAACAGGGCAGTCAGTTAACCTGGAAACAGGACAGTCAGTTATCCTGGAAACAGGGCAGTCATTTATCCTGGAAACAGTGCGGTCAGTTTCCCAGGAAATAGGGCGGTCAGTTATCCTGGAAACACGGCGGTCAGTTATCCTGGAAACAGGGTGGTCAGTTACCCTGGAAACAGGGTGGTCAGTTAACCCGGAAACAGGGTGAACAGTTATCCTGGAAACAGGGCGGTCAGTTACCCCGGAAACAGGTCAGTCAGTTACCCCAGAAACAGGGCGGTCAGTAACCCTGGAAACAGGGCAGTCAGTTACCAGGGAAGCAGGGTGATCAGTTATCCTGGCAACAGAGCAGTCAGTTACCCTGGAAACAGGGCAGTCAGTTACCCCGGAAACAGGGCAGTCAGTTACCCTGGAAACAGGGCAGTCAGTTATCCCGGAAACAGGGCGGTCAGTTATCCCGTATACAGGGTGATCAGTTACCCTGGAAACAGGGCAGTCAGTTACCCCGGAAACAGGGCAGTCAGTTACCCTGGAATCAGGGCAGACAGTTATCCCGGAAACTGGGCGGTCAGTTATCCCTTATACAGGGTGATCAGTTACCCTGGAAACAGGGCAGTCAGTTACCCCGGAAACAGGGCAGTCAGTTACCCTGGAATCAGGGCAGACAGTTATCCCGGAAACAGGGCAGTCAGTTATCCAGGAAACAGAGTGATCAGTAATCCCGGAAACAGGGCAGTCAGTTATCCCGGAAAAAGGATGATCAGTTACCCTGGAAACTGGGCAGTCAGTTACCCTGGAAACAGGGCAGTCAGTTACCCCGGAAGCAGGGCAGTCAGTTACCCTGGAAACAGGGCGGTCAGTTCCCCCGGAAACTGGGCAGTCAGTTACCCTGGAAACAGGGCAGTCAGACACCCTGGAAACAGGTTAGTCAGTTACCCCGGAAACAGGGTGATCAGTTACCCCGGAAACAGGGCAGTCAGTTCCAGTGGAAAAAGGGCAGTCAGTTACCCTGGAAACAGGGCAGTCAGTTATCCCGGAAACAGGGCAGTCAGTTATCACGGAAACAGGGCAGTCAGTTACCCCGGAAACAGGGTGATCAGTTACCCCGGAAACAGGGCAGTCAGTTCCAGTGGAAAAAGTGCAGTCAGTTACCCTGGAAACAGGGCAGTCAGTTATCCCGGAAACAGGGCAGTCAGTTATCACGGAAACAGGGCAGTCAGTTACCCCGGAAACAGGGTGATCAGTTACCCCGGAAACAGGGCAGTCAGTTACCCCGGAAACAGGGCAGTCAGTTACCCTGGAAAAAGGGCAGTCAGTTATCCCGGAAACAGGGCAGTCAGTTACCCCGGAAACAGGGCAGTCAGTTACCCTGGAAACAGGGCGGTCAGTTACCCTGGAAACAGGGCAGTCAGTTATCCTGGAATCAGGGTGATCAGTTACCCTGGAAAGTGGGCAGTCATTTACCCTGGAAACAGGGCAGACAGTTATCCTGGAAATAGGGCGGTCAGTTACCCCGGAAATAGGGCGGTAAGGTTTCCTCGAAACAGGTCGGTCAGTTACGTCGGAATCAGGGAGATCAGTTACCCCGGAAACAGGGCAGTCAGTTACCCTGGAAACAGGGCAGTCAGTTTCCCTGGAAACAGGGCAGTCAGTTAACCTGGAAACAGGACAGTCAGTTATCCTGGAAACAGGGCAGTCATTTATCCTGGAAACAGTGCGGTCAGTTTCCCAGGAAATAGGGCGGTCAGTTATCCTGGAAACACGGCGGTCAGTTATCCTGGAAACAGGGTGGTCAGTTACCCTGGAAACAGGGTGGTCAGTTAACCTGGAAACAGGGTGAACAGTTATCCTGGAAACAGGGCGGTCAGTTACCCCGGAAACAGGTCAGTCAGTTACCCCAGAAACAGGGCGGTCAGTAACCCTGGAAACAGGGCAGTCAGTTACCAGGGAAGCAGGGTGATCAGTTATCCTGGCAACAGAGCAGTCAGTTACCCTGGAAACAGGGCAGTCAGTTACCCCGGAAACAGGGCAGTCAGTTACCCTGGAAACAGGGCAGTCAGTTATCCCGGAAACAGGGCGGTCAGTTATCCCGTATACAGGGTGATCAGTTACCCTGGAAACAGGGCAGTCAGTTACCCCGGAAACAGGGCAGTCAGTTACCCTGGAATCAGGGCAGACAGTTATCCCGGAAACTGGGCGGTCAGTTATCCCGTATACAGGGTGATCAGTTACCCTGGAAACAGGGCAGTCAGTTACCCCGGAAACAGGGCAGTCAGTTACCCTGGAATCAGGGCAGACAGTTATCCCGGAAACAGGGCAGTCAGTTATCCAGGAAACAGAGTGATCAGTAATCCCGGAAACAGGGCAGTCAGTTATCCCGGAAAAAGGATGATCAGTTACCCTGGAAACTGGGCAGTCAGTTACCCTGGAAACAGGGCAGTCAGTTACCCCGGAAGCAGGGCAGTCAGTTACCCTGGAAACAGGGCGGTCAGTTCCCCCGGAAACTGGGCAGTCAGTTACCCTGGAAACAGGGCAGTCAGACACCCTGGAAACAGGTTAGTCAGTTACCCCGGAAACAGGGTGATCAGTTACCCCGGAAACAGGGCAGTCAGTTCCCCTGGAAACAGGGCAGTCAGTTACCCTGGAAACAGGGCAGTCAGTTATCCCGGAAACAGGGCAGTCAGTTACCCTGGAAACAGGGCGGTCAGTAACCCTGGAAACAGATTAGTCAGTTATCCCGGAAACCGGGTGATGAGTTACCATGGAAACAGTGCAGTCAGTTACCCTGGAAACAGGGCAGTCAGTTACCCCGGAAACAGGGTGATCAGTTATCCTGGAAACAGCGCAGTCAGTTAGCCTGGAAACAGGGCAGTCAGTTACCCCGGAAACAGGGTGATCAGTTATCCGGGCAACAGGGCAGTCAGTTACCCTGGAAACAGGGCAGTCAGTTACCCCGGAAATAGGGTGATCAGTTATCCTGGCAACAGGGCAGTCAGTTAACCTGGAAACAGGGCAGTCAGTTACCCCGGAAACAGGGTGATCAGTTATCCTGGAAACAGGGCAGTCAGTTAGCCTGGAAACAGGGCAGTCAGTTACCCCGGAAGCAGGGCAGTCAGTTACCCTGGAAACAGGGCAGTCAGTTATCCCGGAAACAGGGCAGTCAGTTATCCCGGAAGCAGGGTGATCAGTTACCCTGGAAACAGGGCAGTCAGTTACCCCGGAAACAGGGCAGTCAGTTAATCTGGAAACAGGGCAGTCAGTTACCCCGGAAACAGTGCAGTCAGTTACCCTGGAAACTGGGCAGTCAGTTACCCTGGAAACAGGGCAGTCAGTTATCCCGGAAACAGGGTGATCAGTTACCCCGGAAACAGGGTGATCAGTTACCCTGGAAACAGGGCAGTCAGTTCCAGTGGAAAAAGGGCAGTCAGTTACCCTGGAAACAGGGCAGTCAGTTATCCCGGAAACAGGGCAGTCAGTTATCACGGAAACAGGGCAGTCAGTTACCCCGGAAACAGGGCAGTCAGTTACCCCGGAAACAGGGTGATCAGTTACCCCGGAAACAGGGCAGTCAGTTACCCCGGAAACAGGGCAGTCAGTTACCCTGGAAAAAGGGCAGTCAGTTGTCCCGGAAACAGGGCAGTCAGTTATCCCGGAAACAGGGCAGTCAGTTACCCTGGAAACAGGGCAGTCATCACCCTGGAAACAGTTTAGTCAGTAACCCTGGAAACAGGGCGGTCAGTTACCCTGGAAACAGGGCAGTCAGTTATCCTGGAATCAGGGTGATCAGTTACCCTGGAAAGTGGGCAGTTATTTGCCCTGGAAACAGGGCAGTCAGTTATCCTGGAAACAGGGCAGACAGTTATCCTGGAAATGGGGCGGTCAGTTACCCCGGAAATAGGGCGGTAAGGTTTCCTCGAAACAGGGCGGTCAGTTACCCCGGAATCAGGGAGATCAGTTACCCTGGAAACAGGGCAGTCAGTTATCCTGGAATCAGGGTGATCAGTTACCCTGGAAAGTGGGCAGTTATTTGCCCTGGAAACAGGGCAGTCAGTTATCCTGGAAACAGGGCCGACAGTTACCCTGGAAGCAGGGCAGTCAGTTACCCCGGAAGCAGGGCAGTCAGTTACCCTGGAAACAGGGCAGTCAGTTCCCCCGGAAACTGGGCAGTCAGTTACCCTGGAAACAGGGCAGTCAGACACCCTGGAAACAGGTTAGTCAGTTACCCCGGAAACAGGGTGATCAGTTACCCCGGAAACAGGGCAGTCAGTTACCCTGGAAACAGGGCAGTCAGTTATCCCGGAAACAGGGCAGTCAGTTACCCTGGAAACAGGGTGGTCAGTAACCCTGGAAACAGATTAGTCAGTTATCCCGGAAACTGGGTGATCAGTTACCATGGAAACAGGGCAGTCAGTTACCTTGGAAACAGGGCAGTCAGTTACCCCGGAAACAGGGTGATCAGTTATCCTGGAAACAGCGCAGTCAGTTAGCCTGGAAACAGGGCAGTCAGTTACCCCGGAAACAGGGTGATCAGTTATCCTGGCAACAGGGCAGTCAGTTACCCTGGAAACAGGGCAGTCAGTTACCCCGGAAATAGGGTGATCAGTTATCCTGGCAACAGGGCAGTCAGTTAACCTGGAAACAGGGCAGTCAGTTACCCCGGAAACAGGGTGATCAGTTATCCTGGAAACAGGGCAGTCAGTTAGCCTGGAAACAGGGCAGTCAGTTACCCCGGAAGCAGGGCAGTCAGTTACCCTGGAAACAGGGCAGTCAGTTATCCCGGAAACAGGGCAGTCAGTTATCCCGGAAGCAGGGTGATCAGTTACCCCGGAAACAGTGCAGTCAGTTACCCTGGAAACTGGGCAGTCAGTTACCCTGGAAACAGGGCAGTCAGTTATCCCGGAAACAGGGTGATCAGTTACACCGGAAACAGGGTGATCAGTTACCCTGGAAACAGGGCAGTCAGTTCCAGTGGAAAAAGGGCAGTCAGTTACCCTGGAAACAGGGCAGTCAGTTATCCCGGAAACAGGGCAGTCAGTTATCACGGAAACAGGGCAGTCATGTACCCCGGAAACAGGGCAGTCAGTTACCCCGGAAACAGGGTGATCAGTTACCCCGGAAACAGGGCAGTCAGTTACCCCGGAAACAGGGCAGTCAGTTACCCTGGAAAAAGGGCAGTCAGTTATCCCGGAAACAGAGAAGTCAGTTACCCCGGAAACAGGGCAGTCAGTTACCCTGGAAACATGGCAGTCAGTTACCAGGGAAGCAGGGTGATCAGTTATCCTGGCAACAGAGCAGCCAGTTACCCTGGAAACAGGGCAGTCAGTTACCCCAGAAACAGGGCAGTCAGTTACCCTGGAAACAGGGCAGTCAGTTATCCCGGAAACAGGGCGGTCAGTTATCCCGTATACAGGGTGATCAGTTACCCTGGAAACAGGGCAGTCAGTTACCCCGGAAACAGGGCAGTCAGTTACCCTGGAATCAGGGCAGACAGTTATCCCGGAAACAGGGCGGTCAGTTATCCCGTATACAGGGTGATCAGTTACCCTGGAAACAGGGCAGTCAGTTATCCAGGAAACAGAGTGATCAGTAATCCCGGAAACAGGGCAGTCAGTTATCCCGGAAAAAGGGTGATCAGTTACCCTGGAAACTGGGCAGTCAGTTACCCTGGAAACAGGGCAGTCAGTTACCCCGGAAGCAGGGCAGTCAGTTACCCTGGAAACAGGGCAGTCAGTTCCCCCGGAAACTGGGCAGTCAGTTACCCTGGAAACAGGGCAGTCAGACACCCTGGAAACAGGTTAGTCAGTTACCCCGGAAACAGGGTGATCAGTTACCCCGGAAACAGGGCAGTCAGTTCCCCTGGAAACAGGGCAGTCAGTTACCCTGGAAACAGGGCAGTCAGTTATCCCGGAAACAGGGCAGTCAGTTACCCTGGAAACAGGGCGGTCAGGAACCCTGGAAACAGATTAGTCAGTTATCCCGGAAACAGGGTGATCAGTTACCATGGAAACAGGGCAGTCAGTTACCCTGGAAACAGGGCAGTCAGTTACCCCGGAAACAGGGTGATCAGTTATCCTGGAAACAGCGCAGTCAGTTAGCCTGGAAACAGGGCAGTCAGTTACCCCGGAAACAGGGTGATCAGTTATCCTGGCAACAGGGCAGTCAGTTACCCTGGAAACAGGGCAGTCAGTTACCCCGGAAATAGGGTGATCAGTTATCCTGGCAACAGGGCAGTCAGTTAACCTGGAAACAGGGCAGTCAGTTACCCCGGAAACAGGGTGATCAGTTATCCTGGAAACAGGGCAGTCAGTTAGCCTGGAAACAGGGCAGTCAGTTACCCCGGAAGCAGGGCAGTCAGTTACCCTGGAAACAGGGCAGTCAGTTATCCCGGAAACAGGGCAGTCAGTTATCCCGGAAGCAGGGTGATCAGTTACCCTGGAAACAGGGCAGTCAGTTACCCCGGAAACAGGGCAGTCAGTTAATCTGGAAACAGGGCAGTCAGTTACCCCGGAAACAGTGCAGTCAGTTACCCTGGAAACTGGGCAGTCAGTTACCCTGGAAACAGGGCAGTCAGTTATCCCGGAAACAGGGTGATCAGTTACCCCGGAAACAGGGTGATCAGTTACCCTGGAAACAGGGCAGTCAGTTCCAGTGGAAAAAGGGCAGTCAGTTACCCTGGAAACAGGGCAGTCAGTTATCCCGGAAACAGGGCAGTCAGTTATCACGGAAACAGGGCAGTCAGTTACCCCGGAAACAGGGCAGTCAGTTACCCCGGAAACAGGGTGATCAGTTACCCCGGAAACAGGGCAGTCAGTTACCCCGGAAACAGGGCAGTCAGTTACCCTGGAAAAAGGGCAGTCAGTTATCCCGGAAACAGGGCAGTCAGTTACCCCGGAAACAGGGCAGTCAGTTACCCTGGAAACAGGGCAGTCAGTCACCCTGGAAACAGTTTAGTCAGTAACCCTGGAAACAGGGCGGTCAGTTACCCTGGAAACAGGGCAGTCAGTTATCCTGGAATCAGGGTGATCAGTTACCCTGGTAAGTGGGCAGTTATTTGCCCTGGAAACAGGGCAGTCAGTTATCCTGGAAACAGGGCAGACAGTTATCCTGGAAATGGGGCGGTCAGTTACCCCGGAAATAGGGCGGTAAGGTTTCCTCGAAACAGGGCGGTCAGTTACCCCGGAATCAGGGAGATCAGTTACCCTGGAAACAGGGCAGTCAGTTATCCTGGAATCAGGGTGATCAGTTACCCTGGAAAGTGGGCAGTTATTTGCCCTGGAAACAGGGCAGTCAGTTATCCTGGAAACAGGGCAGACAGTTATCCTGGAAACAGGGCAGTCAGTTACCCCGGAAGCAGGGCAGTCAGTTACCCTGGAAACAGGGCAGTCAGTTCCACCGGAAACTGGGCAGTCAGTTACCCTGGAAACAGGGCAGTCAGACTCCCTGGAAACAGGTTAGTCAGTTACCCCGGAAACAGGGTGATCAGTTACCCCGGAAACAGGGCAGTCAGTTCCCCTGGAAACAGGGCAGTCAGTTTCCCTGGAAACAGGGCAGTCAGTTATCCCGGAAACAGGGCAGTCAGTTACCCTGGAAACAGGACGGTCAGTAACCCTGGAAACAGATTAGTCAGTTATCCCGGAAACTGGGTGATCAGTTACCATGGAAACAGGGCAGTCAGTTACCCTGGAAACAGGGCAGTCAGTTACCCCGGAAACAGGGTGATCAGTTATCCTGGAAACAGCGCAGTCAGTTAGCCTGGAAACAGGGCAGTCAGTTACCCCGGAAACAGGGTGATCAGTTATCCGGGCAACAGGGCAGTCAGTTACCCTGGAAACAGGGCAGTCAGTTACCCCGGAAATAGGGTGATCAGTTATCCTGGCAACAGGGCAGTCAGTTAACCTGGAAACAGGGCAGTCAGTTACCCCGGAAACAGGTTGATCAGTTATCCTGGAAACAGGGCAGTCAGTTAGCCTGGAAACAGGACAGTCAGTTACCCCGGAAGCAGGGCAGTCAGTTACCCTGGAAACAGGGCAGTCAGTTATCCCGGAAACAGGGCAGTCAGTTATCCCGGAAGCAGGGTGATCAGTTACCCTGGAAACAGGGCAGTCAGTTACCCCGGAAACAGGGCAGTCAGTTAATCTGGAAACAGGGCAGTCAGTTACCCCGGAAACAGTGCAGTCAGTTACCCTGGAAACTGGGCAGTCAGTTACCCTGGAAACAGGGCAGTCAGTTATCCCGGAAACAGGGTGATCAGTTACCCCGGAAACAGAGTGATCAGTTACCCTGGAAACAGGGCAGTCATTTCCAGTGGAAAAAGGGCAGTCAGTTACCCTGGAAACAGGGCAGTCAGTTATCCCGGAAACAGGGCAGTCAGTTATCACGGAAACAGGGCAGTCAGTTACCCCGGAAACAGGGCAGTCAGTGACCCCGGAAACAGGGTGATCAGTTACCCCGGAAACAGGGCAGTCAGTTACCCCGGAAACAGGGCAGTCAGTTACCCTGGAAAAAGGGCAGTCAGTTATCCCGGAAACAGGGCAGTCAGTTACCCCGGAAACAGGGCAGTCAGTTACCCTGGAAACAGGGCAGTCAGTCACCCTGGAAACAGTTTAGTCAGTAACCCTGGAAACAGGGCGGTCAGTTACCCTGGAAACAGGGCAGTCAGTTATCCTGGAATCAGGGTGATCAGTTACCCCGGAAACAGGGCAGTCAGTTACCCTGGAAAAAGGGCAGTCAGTTATCCCGGAAACAGGGCAGTCAGTTACCCCGGAAACAGGGCAGTCAGTTACCCTGGAAACAGGGCAGTCAGTCACCCTGGAAACAGTTTAGTCAGTAACCCTGGAAACAGGGCGGTCAGTTACCCTGGAAACAGGGCAGTCAGTTATCCTGGAATCAGGGTGATCAGTTACCCTGGTAAGTGGGCAGTTATTTGCCCTGGAAACAGGGCAGTCAGTTATCCTGGAAACAGGGCAGACAGTTATCCTGGAAATGGGGCGGTCAGTTACCCCGGAAATAGGGCGGTAAGGTTTCCTCGAAACAGGGCGGTCAGTTACCCCGGAATCAGGGAGATCAGTTACCCTGGAAACAGGGCAGTCAGTTATCCTGGAATCAGGGTGATCAGTTACCCTGGAAAGTGGGCAGTTATTTGCCCTGGAAACAGGGCAGTCAGTTATCCTGGAAACAGGGCAGACAGTTATCCTGGAAACAGGGCAGTCAGTTACCCCGGAAGCAGGGCAGTCAGTTACCCTGGAAACAGGGCAGTCAGTTCCACCGGAAACTGGGCAGTCAGTTACCCTGGAAACAGGGCAGTCAGACTCCCTGGAAACAGGTTAGTCAGTTACCCCGGAAACAGGGTGATCAGTTACCCCGGAAACAGGGCAGTCAGTTCCCCTGGAAACAGGGCAGTCAGTTTCCCTGGAAACAGGGCAGTCAGTTATCCCGGAAACAGGGCAGTCAGTTACCCTGGAAACAGGACGGTCAGTAACCCTGGAAACAGATTAGTCAGTTATCCCGGAAACTGGGTGATCAGTTACCATGGAAACAGGGCAGTCAGTTACCCTGGAAACAGGGCAGTCAGTTACCCCGGAAACAGGGTGATCAGTTATCCTGGAAACAGCGCAGTCAGTTAGCCTGGAAACAGGGCAGTCAGTTACCCCGGAAACAGGGTGATCAGTTATCCGGGCAACAGGGCAGTCAGTTACCCTGGAAACAGGGCAGTCAGTTACCCCGGAAATAGGGTGATCAGTTATCCTGGCAACAGGGCAGTCAGTTAACCTGGAAACAGGGCAGTCAGTTACCCCGGAAACAGGTTGATCAGTTATCCTGGAAACAGGGCAGTCAGTTAGCCTGGAAACAGGGCAGTCAGTTACCCCGGAAGCAGGGCAGTCAGTTACCCTGGAAACAGGGCAGTCAGTTATCCCGGAAACAGGGCAGTCAGTTATCCCGGAAGCAGGGTGATCAGTTACCCTGGAAACAGGGCAGTCAGTTACCCCGGAAACAGGGCAGTCAGTTAATCTGGAAACAGGGCAGTCAGTTACCCCGGAAACAGTGCAGTCAGTTACCCTGGAAACTGGGCAGTCAGTTACCCTGGAAACAGGGCAGTCAGTTATCCCGGAAACAGGGTGATCAGTTACCCCGGAAACAGAGTGATCAGTTACCCTGGAAACAGGGCAGTCATTTCCAGTGGAAAAAGGGCAGTCAGTTACCCTGGAAACAGGGCAGTCAGTTATCCCGGAAACAGGGCAGTCAGTTATCACGGAAACAGGGCAGTCAGTTACCCCGGAAACAGGGCAGTCAGTGACCCCGGAAACAGGGTGATCAGTTACCCCGGAAACAGGGCAGTCAGTTACCCCGGAAACAGGGCAGTCAGTTACCCTGGAAAAAGGGCAGTCAGTTATCCCGGAAACAGGGCAGTCAGTTACCCCGGAAACAGGGCAGTCAGTTACCCTGGAAACAGGGCAGTCAGTCACCCTGGAAACAGTTTAGTCAGTAACCCTGGAAACAGGGCGGTCAGTTACCCTGGAAACAGGGCAGTCAGTTATCCTGGAATCAGGGTGATCAGTTACCCTGGAAAGTGGGCAGTTATTTGCCCTGGAAACAGGGCAGTCAGTTATCCTGGAAACAGGGCAGACAGTTATCCTGGAAATGGGGCGGTCAGTTACCCCGGAAATAGGGCGGTAAGGTTTCCTCGAAACAGGGCGGTCAGTTACCCCGGAATCAGGGAGATCAGTTACCCCGGAAACAGGGCAGTCACTTACCCTGGCAACAGGGCAGTCAGTTTCCCTGGAAACAGGGCAGTCAGTTAACCTGGAAACAGGACAGTCAGTTAACCTGGAAACAGGGCAGTCATTTATCCTGGAAACAGGGCGGTCAGTTTCCCAGGAAATAGGGCGGTCAGTTATCCTGGAAACACGGCGGTCAGTTACCCCAGAAACAGGGAGATCAGTTACCCCGGAAACAGGGCAGTCAGTTACCCTGGAAACAGGGCAGTCAGTTATCCTGGAAACAGGGTGGTCAGTTACCCTGGAAACAGGGTGGTCAGTTACCCCGGAAACAGGGTGATCAGTTATCCTGGAAACAGGGCGGTCAATTACCCCGGAAACAGGTCAGTCAGTTACCCCAGAAACAGGGCGGTCAGTAACCCTGGAAACAGGGCAGTCAGTTACCAGGGAAGCAGGGTGATCAGTTATCCTGGCAACAGAGCAGTCAGTTACCCTGGAAACAGGGCAGTCAGTTACCCCGGAAACAGGGCAGTCAGTTACCCTGGAAACAGGGCAGTCAGTTATCCCGGAAACAGGGCGGTCAGTTATCCCGGATAGAGGGTGATCAGTTACCCTGGAAACAGGGCAGTCAGTTACCCCGGAAACAGGGCAGTCAGTTACCCTGGAAACAGGGCAGACAGTTATCCCGGAAACAGGGCAGTCAGTTATCCCGGAAACAGGGTGATCAGTTACCCTGGAAACAGGGCAGTCAGTTACCCCGGAAACAGGGCAGTCAGTTACCCTGGAAACAGGGCAGTCAGTTACCCTGGAAACAGGGTGATCAGTAACCCAGGAAATAGATTATTCAGTTACCCCGGAAACAGGGTGATCAGTTATCCTGGCAACAGGGCAGTTAGTGAGCCTGGAAACAGGGCAGTCAGTTACTCCGGAAACAGGGTGATCAGTTATCATGGAAACAGGGCAGTTAGTTAGCCTGGAAACAGGGCAGTCAGTTACCCCGGAAACAGGGTGATCAGTTATCCTGGAAACAGGGCAGTTAGTTAGCCTGGAAACAGGGCAGTCAGTTACCCCGGAAGCAGGGCAGTCAGTTACCCTGGAAACAGGGCAGTCAGTTATCCCGGAAACAGGGCAGTCAGTTATCCCGGAAACAGGGTGATCAGTTACCCTGGAAACAGGGCAGTCAGTTACCCCGGAAACAGGGCAGTCAGTTATCCCGGAAACAGGGTGATCAGTTTCCCTGGAAACTGGGCAGTCAGTTAATCTGGAAACAGGGCAGTCAGTTACCCCGGAAACAGGGCTGTCAGCTACCCTGGAAACTGGGCAGTCAGTTACCCTGGAAACAGGGAAGTCAGTTACCCCGGAAACAGGGCAGTCAGTTAGCCTGGAATCTGGGCAGTCAGTTACCCCGGAAACAGGGCAGTCAGTTACCCTGGAAAATGGGCAGTCAGTTACCCTGGAAACAGGGCAGTCAGTTACCCCGGAAGCAGGGCAGTCAGTTACCCTGGAAACAGGGCAGTCAGTTACGCCAGAAACTGGGCAGTCAGTTACCCTGGAAACAGGGCAGTCAGACACCCTGGAAACAAGTTAGTCAGTTACCCCGGAAACAGGGTGATCAGTTACCCCGGAAACAGGGCAGTCAGTTCCCCTGGAAACAGGGCAGTCAGTTATCCCGGAAACAGGGCAGTCAGTTATCACGGAAACAGGGCGGTCAGTTACCCCGGAAACAGGGTGATCAGTTACCCCGGAAACAGGGCAGTCAGTTACCCTGGAAAAAGGGCAGTCAGTTATCCCGGAAACAGGGCAGTCAGTTACGCCTGAAACTGGGCAGTCAGTTACCCTGGAAACAGGGCAGTCAGACACCCTGGAAACAGGTTAGTCAGTTACCCCGGAAACAGGGTGATCAGTTGCCCCGGAAACAGGGCAGTCAGTTCCCCTGGAAACAGGGCAGTCAGTTACCCTGGAAACAGGGCAGTCAGTTATCCCGGAAACAGGGCAGTCAGTTATCACGGAAAAAGGGCAGTCAGTTATCCCGGAAACAGGGCAGTCAGTTACCCCGGAAACAGGCTGATCAGTTACCCCGGAAACAGGGCAGTCAGTTATCCCGGAAACAGGGCAATCAGTTATCCCGGAAGCAGGGTGATCAGTAACCACGGAAACAGGGCAGTCAGTTACCCCGGAAACAGGGCAGTCAGTTACCCTGGAAACAGGGCAGACAGTTATCCCGGAAACAGGGCAGTCAGTTATCCCGGAATTTGGGTGATCAGTTACCCTGGAAACAGGGCAGTCAGTTCATCTGGAAACAGGGCAGTCAGTTACCCCGGAAACAGGGCAGTCAGTTACCCTGGAAACTGGGCAGTTAGTTACCACGGAAACAGGGCAGTCAGTTATCCCGGAAACAGGGTGATCAGTTACCCTGGAAACAGGGGAGTCAGTAATCCCGGAAACAGGGCAGTCAGTTATCCAGGAAAAAGTGTGATCAGTTACCCTGGAAACTGGGCAGTCAGTTACCCTGGAAACAGGGCGGTCAGTTATCCCGGAAACAGGGCAGTCAGTTATCCCTGAAACATGGTGATCAGTTACCCTGGAAACAGGGCAGTCAGTTACCCCGGAAACAGGGCAGTCAGTTACCCTGGAAACAGGGCAGACAGTTATCCCGGAAACAGGGCAGTCAGTTATCCCGGAAACAGGGTGATCAGTTACCCTGGAAACTGGGCAGTCAGTTAATCTGGAAACAGGGCAGTCAGTTACCCCGGAAACAGGGCAGTCAGTTACCCTGGAAACTGGGCAGTCAGTTACCCTGGAAACAGGGCAGTCAGTTATCCCGTATACAGGGTGATCAGTTACCCTGGAAACAGGGCAGTCAGTTACCCCGGAAACAGGGCTGTCAGTTACCCTGGAAACAGGGCGGTCAGAAACCCTGGAAACAGATTAGTCAGTTATCCCGGAAACAGGGTGATCAGTTACCCTGGAAACAGAGCAGTCAGTTACCCTGGAAACAGGGCAGTCAGTTACCCCGGAAACAGGGTGATCAGTTATCCTGGAAACAGGGCAGTCAGTTAGCCTGGAAACAGGGCAGTCAGTTACCCCGGAAACAGGGTGATCAGTTACCCTGGAAACTGGGCAGTCAGTTAATCTGGAAACAGGGCGGTCAGTTATCCCGGAAACAGGGCAGTCAGTTCCCCTGGAAACAGGGCAGACAGTTAATCTGGAAACAGGGCAGTCAGTTACCCCGGAAGCAGGGCAGTCAGTTACCCTGGAAACAGGGCAGTCAGTTACGCCAGAAACTGGGCAGTCATTGACCCTGGAAACAGGGCAGTCAGACACCCTGCAAACAGGTTAGTCAGTTACCCCGGAAACAGGGTGATCAGTTACCCCGGAAACAGGGCAGTCAGTTCCCCTGGAAACAGGGCAGTCAGTTACCCTGGAAACAGGGCAGTCAGTTATCCCGGAAACAGGGCAGTCAGTTATCACGGAAACAGGGCGGTCAGTTACCCCAGAAACAGGGCAGTCAGTTACCCCGGAAACAGTGTGATCAGTTACCCCGGAAACAGGGCAGTCAGTTACCCCGGAAACAGGGCAGTCAGTTACCCTGGAAAAAGGGCAGTCAGTTATCCCGGAAACAGGGCAGTCAGTTACGCCGGAAACAGGGCAGTCAGACACCCTGGAAACAGGTTAGTCAGTTACCCCGGAAACAGGGTGATCAGTTACCCCGGAAACAGGGCAGTCAGTTCCAGTGGAAAAAGGGCAGTCAGTTACCCTGGAAACAGGGCAGTCAGTTATCCCGGAAACAGGGCAGTCAGTTATCACGGAAACAGGGCAGTCAGTTACCCCGGAAACAGGGTGATCAGATACCCCGGAAACAGGGCAGTCAGTTACCCCGGAAACAGGGCAGTCAGTTACCCTGGAAAAAGGGCAGTCAGTTATCCCGGAAACAGGGCAGTCAGTTACCCCGGAAACAGGGCAGTCAGTTACCCTGGAAACAGGGCAGTCAGTCACCCTGGAAACAGGTTAGTCAGTAACCCTGGAAACAGGGCGGTCAGTTACCCTGGAAACAGGGCAGTCAGTTATCCTGGAATCAGGGTGATCAGTTACCCTGGAAAGTGGGCAGTCATTTACCCTGGAAACAGGGCAGACAGTTATCCTGGAAATAGGGCGGTCAGTTACCCCGGAAATAGGGCGGTAAGGTTTCCTCGAAACAGGTCGGTCAGTTACCCCGGAATCAGGGAGATCAGTTACCCCGGAAACAGGGCAGTCAGTTAGCCTGGAAACAGGGCAGTCAGTTACCCCGGAAGCAGGGCAGTCACTTACCCTGGAAACAGGGCAGTCAGTTATCCCGGAAACAGGGCAGTCAGTTATCCCAGAAGCAGGGTGATCAGTTACCCTGGAAACAGGGCAGTCAGTTACCCCGGAAACAGGGCAGTCAGTTAATCTGGAAACAGGGCAGTCAGTTACCCCGGAAACAGTGCAGTCAGTTACCCTGGAAACTGGGCAGTCAGTTACCCTGGAAACAGGGCAGTCAGTTATCCCGGAAACAGGGTGATCAGTTACCCCGGAAACAGGGTGATCAGTTACCCTGGAAACAGGGCAGTCAGTTCCAGTGGAAAAAGGGCAGTCAGTTACCCTGGAAACAGGGCAGTCAGTTATCCCGGAAACAGGGCAGTCAGTTATCACGGAAACAGGGCAGTCAGTTACCCCGGAAACAGGGCAGTCAGTGACCCCGGAAACAGGGTGATCAGTTACCCCGGAAACAGGGCAGTCAGTTACCCCGGAAACAGGGCAGTCAGTTACCCTGGAAAAAGGGCAGTCAGTTATCCCGGAAACAGGGCAGTCAGTTACCCCGGAAACAGGGCAGTCAGTTACCCTGGAAACAGGGCAGTCAGTCACCCTGGAAACAGTTTAGTCAGTAACCCTGGAAACAGGGCGGTCAGTTACCCTGGAAACAGGGCAGTCAGTTATCCTGGAATCAGGGTGATCAGTTACCCTGGAAAGTGGGCAGTTATTTGCCCTGGAAACAGGGCAGTCAGTTATCCTGGAAACAGGGCAGACAGTTATCCTGGAAATGGGGCGGTCAGTTACCCCGGAAATAGGGCGGTAAGGTTTCCTCGAAACAGGGCGGTCAGTTACCCCGGAATCAGGGAGATCAGTTACCCCGGAAACAGGGCAGTCACTTACCCTGGCAACAGGGCAGTCAGTTTCCCTGGAAACAGGGCAGTCAGTTAACCTGGAAACAGGACAGTCAGTTAACCTGGAAACAGGGCAGTCATTTATCCTGGAAACAGGGCGGTCAGTTTCCCAGGAAATAGGGCGGTCAGTTATCCTGGAAACACGGCGGTCAGTTACCCCAGAAACAGGGAGATCAGTTACCCCGGAAACAGGGCAGTCAGTTACCCTGGAAACAGGGCAGTCAGTTATCCTGGAAACAGGGTGGTCAGTTACCCTGGAAACAGGGTGGTCAGTTACCCCGGAAACAGGGTGTTCAGTTATCCTGGAAACAGGGCGGTCAGTTACCCCGGAAACAGGTCAGTCAGTTACCCCAGAAACAGGGCGGTCAGTAACCCTGGAAACAGGGCAGTCAGTTACCAGGGAAGCAGGGTGATCAGTTATCCTGGCAACAGAGCAGTCAGTTACCCTGGAAACAGGGCAGTCAGTTATCCCGGAAACAGGGCAGTCAGTTATCCCAGAAGCAGGGTGATCAGTTACCCTGGAAACAGGGCAGTCAGTTACCCCGGAAACAGGGCAGTCAGTTAATCTGGAAACAGGGCAGTCAGTTACCCCGGAAACAGTGCAGTCAGTTACCCTGGAAACTGGGCAGTCAGTTACCCTGGAAACAGGGCAGTCAGTTATCCCGGAAACAGGGTGATCAGTTACCCCGGAAACAGGGTGATCAGTTACCCTGGAAACAGGGCAGTCAGTTCCAGTGGAAAAAGGGCAGTCAGTTACCCTGGAAACAGGGCAGTCAGTTATCCCGGAAACAGGGCAGTCAGTTATCACGGAAACAGGGCAGTCAGTTACCCCGGAAACAGGGCAGTCAGTGACCCCGGAAACAGGGTGATCAGTTACCCCGGAAACAGGGCAGTCAGTTACCCCGGAAACAGGGCAGTCAGTTACCCTGGAAAAAGGGCAGTCAGTTATCCCGGAAACAGGGCAGTCAGTTACCCCGGAAACAGGGCAGTCAGTTACCCTGGAAACAGGGCAGTCAGTCACCCTGGAAACAGTTTAGTCAGTAACCCTGGAAACAGGGCGGTCAGTTACCCTGGAAACAGGGCAGTCAGTTATCCTGGAATCAGGGTGATCAGTTACCCTGGAAAGTGGGCAGTTATTTGCCCTGGAAACAGGGCAGTCAGTTATCCTGGAAACAGGGCAGACAGTTATCCTGGAAATGGGGCGGTCAGTTACCCCGGAAATAGGGCGGTAAGGTTTCCTCGAAACAGGGCGGTCAGTTACCCCGGAATCAGGGAGATCAGTTACCCCGGAAACAGGGCAGTCACTTACCCTGGCAACAGGGCAGTCAGTTTCCCTGGAAACAGGGCAGTCAGTTAACCTGGAAACAGGACAGTCAGTTAACCTGGAAACAGGGCAGTCATTTATCCTGGAAACAGGGCGGTCAGTTTCCCAGGAAATAGGGCGGTCAGTTATCCTGGAAACACGGCGGTCAGTTACCCCAGAAACAGGGAGATCTGTTACCCCGGAAACAGGGCAGTCAGTTACCCTGGAAACAGGGCAGTCAGTTATCCTGGAAACAGGGTGGTCAGTTACCCTGGAAACAGGGTGGTCAGTTACCCCGGAAACAGGGTGATCAGTTATCCTGGAAACAGGGCGGTCAGTTACCCCGGAAACAGGTCAGTCAGTTACCCCAGAAACAGGGCGGTCAGTAACCCTGGAAACAGGGCAGTCAGTTACCAGGGAAGCAGGGTGATCAGTTATCCTGGCAACAGAGCAGTCAGTTACCCTGGAAACAGGGCAGTCAGTTACCCCGGAATCAGGGCAGTCAGTTACCCTGGAAACAGGGCAGTCAGTTATCCCGGAAACAGGGCGGTCAGTTATCCCGGATAGAGGGTGATCAGTTACCCTGGAAACAGGGCAGTCAGTTACCCCGGAAACAGGGCAGTCAGTTACCCTGGAAACAGGGCAGACAGTTATCCAGGAAACAGGGCAGTCAGTTATCCCGGAAACAGGGTGATCAGTTACCCTGGAAACAGGGCAGTCAGTTACCCCGGAAACAGGGCAGTCAGTTACCCTGGAAACAGGGCAGTCAGTTACCCTGGAAACAGGGTGATCAGTAACCCAGGAAATAGATTATTCAGTTACCCCGGAAACAGGGTGATCAGTTATCCTGGCAACAGGGCAGTTAGTTAGCCTGGAAACAGGGCAGTCAGTTACCCCGGAAACAGGGTGATCAGTTATCCTGGAAACAGGGCAGTTAGTTAGCCTGGAAACAGGGCAGTCAGTTACCCCGGAAACAGGGTGATCAGTTATCCTGGAAACAGGGCAGTTAGTTAGCCTCGAAACAGGGCAGTCAGTTACCCCGGAAGCAGGGCAGTCAGTTACCCTGGAAACAGGGCAGTCAGTTATCCCGGAAACAGGGCAGTCAGTTATCCCGGAAACAGGGTGATCAGTTACCCTGGAAACAGGGCAGTCAGTTACCCCGGAAACAGGGCAGTCAGTTATCCCGGAAACAGGGTGATCAGTTTCCCTGGAAACTGGGCAGTCAGTTAATCTGGAAACAGGGCAGTCAGTTACCCCGGAAACAGGGCAGTCAGTTACCCTGGAAACTGGGCAGTCAGTTACCCTGGAAACAGGCAGTCAGTTATCCCGGAAACAGGGTGATCAGTTAGCCTGGAAACAGGGGAGTCAGTAATCCCGGAAACAGGGCAGTCAGTTATCCCGGAAAAAGGGTGATCAGTTACCCTGGAAACTGGGCAGTCAGTTACCCTGGAAACAGGGAAGTCAGTTACCCCGGAAACAGGGCAGTCAGTTAGCCTGGAATCTGGGCAGTCAGTTACCCCGGAAACAGGGCAGTCAGTTACCCTGGAAAATGGGCAGTCAGTTACCCTGGAAACAGGGCAGTCAGTTACCCCGGAAGCAGGGCAGTCAGTTAGCCTGGAAACAGGGCAGTCAGTTATCCCGGAAAAAGGGCAGTCAGTTATCCCGGAAACAGGGTGATCAGTTACCCTGGAAACAGGGCAATCAGTTACCCCGGAAACAGGGCAGTCAGTTATCCCGGAAACAGGGTGATCAGTTTCCCTGGAAACTGGGCAGTCAGTTAATCTGGAAACAGGGCAGTCAGTTACCCCGGAAACAGGGCTGTCAGTTACCCTGGAAACTGGGCAGTCAGTTACCCTGGAAACAGGGAAGTCAGTTACCCCGGAAACAGGGCCGTCAGTTAGCCTGGAATCTGGGCAGTCAGTTACCCCGGAAACAGGGCAGTCAGTTACCCTGGAAAATGGGCAGTCAGTTACCCTGGAAACAGGGCAGTCAGTTACCCCGGAAGCAGGGCAGTCAGTTACCCTGGAAACAGGGCAGTCAGTTACCCCAGAAACTGGGCAGTCAGTTACCCTGGAAACAGGGCAGTCAGACACCCTGGAAACAAGTTAGTCAGTTACCCCGGAAACAGGGTGATCAGTTACCCCGGAAACAGGGCAGTCAGTTCCCCTGGAAACAGGGCAGTCAGTTATCCCGGAAGCAGGGCAGTCAGTTATCACGGAAACAGGGCGGTCAGTTACCCCGGAAACAGGGTGATCAGTTACCCCGGAAACAGGGCAGTCAGTTACCCTGGAAAAAGGACAGTCAGTTATCCCGGAAACAGGGCAGTCAGTTACGCCTGAAACTGGGCAGTCAGTTACCCTGGAAACAGGGCAGTCAGACACCCTGGAAACAGGTTAGTCAGTTAACCCGGAAACAGGGTGATCAGTTGCCCCGGAAACAGGGCAGTCAGTTCCCCTGGAAACAGGGCAGTCAGTTACCCTGGAAACAGGGCAGTCAGTTATCCCGGAAACAGGGCAGTCAGTTATCACGGAAAAAGGGCAGTCAGTTATCCCGGAAACAGGGCAGTCAGTTACCCCGGAAACAGGGTGATCAGTTACCCCGGAAACAGGGCAGTCAGTTATCCCGGAAACAGGGCAATCAGTTATCCCGGAAGCAGGGTGATCAGTTACCACGGAAACAGGGCAGTCAGTTACCCCGGAAACAGGGCAGTCAGTTACCCTGGAAACAGGGCAGACAGTTATCCCGGAAACAGGGCAGTCAGTTATCCCGGAATTTGGGTGATCAGTTACCCTGGAAACAGGGCAGTCAGTTCATCTGGAAACAGGGCAGTCAGTTACCCCGGAAACAGGGCAGTCAGTTACCCTGGAAACTGGGCAGTTAGTTACCACGGAAACAGGGCAGTCAGTTATCCCGGAAACAGGGTGATCAGTTACCCTGGAAACAGGGGAGTCAGTAATCCCGGAAACAGGGCAGTCAGTTATCCAGGAAAAAGTGTGATCAGTTACCCTGGAAACTGGGCAGTCAGTTACCCTGGAAACAGGGCAGTCAGTTATCCCGGAAACAGGGCAGTCAGTTATCCCTGAAACAGGGTGATCAGTTACCCTGGAAACAGGGCAGTCAGTTACCCCGGAAACAGGGCAGTCAGTTACCCTGGAAACAGGGCAGACAGTTATCCCGGAAACAGGGCAGTCAGTTATCCCGGAAACAGGGTGATCAGTTACCCTGGAAACTGGGCAGTCAGTTAATCTGGAAACAGGGCAGTCAGTTACCCCGGAAACAGGGCAGTCAGTTACCCTGGAAACTGGGCATTCAGTTACCCTGGAAACAGGGCAGTCAGTTATCCCGTATACAGGGTGATCAGTTACCCTGGAAACAGGGTAGTCAGTTACCCCGGAAACAGGGCTGTCAGTTACCCTGGAAACAGGGCGGTCAGAAACCCTGGAAACAGATTAGTCAGTTATCCCGGAAACAGGGTGATCAGTTACCCTGGAAACAGAGCAGTCAGTTACCCTGGAAACAGGGCAGTCAGTTACCCCGGAAACAGGGTGATCAGTTATCCTGGAAACAGGGCAGTCAGTTAGCCTGGAAACAGGGCAGTCAGTTACCCCGGAAACAGGGTGATCAGTTATCCTGGCAACAGGGCAGTCAGTTACCCTGGAAACAGGGCAGTCAGTTACCCCGGAAATAGGGTGATCAGTTATCCTGGCAACAGGGCAGTCAGTTACCCTGGAAACAGGGCAGTCAGTTACCCCGGAAACAGGGTGATCAGTTATCCTGGAAACAGGGCAGTCAGTTAGCCTGGAATCAGAGCAGTCAGTTACCCCGGAAGCAGGGCAGTCAGTTACCCCGGAAACAGGGCAGTCAGTTATCCCGGAAACAGGGCAGTCAGTTATCCCGGAAACAGGGTGATCAGTTACCCTGGAAACAGGGCAGTCAGTTACCCCGGAAACAGGGCAGTCAGTTATCCCGGAAACAGGGTGATCAGTTACCCTGGAAACTGGGCAGTCAGTTAATCTGGAAACAGGGCGGTCAGTTATCCCGGAAACAGGGCAGTCAGTTCCCCTGGAAACAGGGCAGACATTTAATCTGGAAACAGGGCAGTCAGTTACCCCGGAAGCAGGGCAGTCAGTTACCCTGGAAACAGGGCAGTCAGTTACGCCAGAAACTGGGCAGTCATTTACCCTGGAAACAGGGCAGTCAGACACCCTGCAAACAGGTTAGTCAGTTAACCCGGAAACATGGTGATCAGTTACCCCGGAAACAGGGCAGTCAGTTCCCCTGGAAACAGGGCAGTCAGTTACCCTGGAAACAGGGCAGTCAGTTATCCCGGAAACAGGGCAGTCAGTTATCACGGAAACAGGGCGGTCAGTTACCCCGGAAACAGGGCAGTCAGTTACCCCGGAAACAGTGTGATCAGTTTCCCCGGAAACAGGGCAGTCAGTTACCCCGGAAACAGGGCAGTCAGTTACCCTGGAAAAAGGGCAGTCAGTTATCCCGGAAACAGGGCAGTCAGTTACGCCGGAAACAGGGCAGTCAGACACCCTGGAAACAGGTTAGTCAGTTACCCCGGAAACAGGGTGATCAGTTACCCCGGAAACAGGGCAGTCAGTTCCAGTGGAAAAAGGGCAGTCAGTTACCCTGGAAACAGGGCAGTCAGTTATCCCGGAAAAAGGGCAGTCAGTTATCACGGAAACAGGGCAGTCAGTTACCCCGGAAACAGGGTGATCAGTTACCCCGGAAACAGGGCAGTCAGTTACCCCGGAAACAGGGCAGTCAGTTACCCTGGAAAAAGGGCAGTCAGTTATCCCGGAAACAGGGCAGTCAGTTACCCCGGAAACAGGGCAGTCAGTTACCCTGGAAACAGGGCAGTCAGTCACCCTGGAAACAGGTTAGTCAGTAACCCTGGAAACAGGGCGGTCAGTTACCCTGGAAACAGGGCAGTCAGTTATCCTGGAATCAGGGTGATCAGTTACCCTGGAAAGTGGGCAGTCATTTACCCTGGAGACAGGGCAGACAGTTATCCTGGAAATAGGGCGGTCAGTTACCCCGGAAATAGGGCGGTAAGGTTTCCTCGAAACAGGTCGGTCAGTTACCCCGGAATCAGGGAGATCAGTTACCCCGGAAACAGGGCAGTCAGTTAGCCTGGAAACAGGGCAGTCAGTTACCCCGGAAGCAGGGCAGTCACTTACCCTGGAAACAGGGCAGTCAGTTATCCCGGAAACAGGGCAGTCAGTTATCCCGGAAGCAGGGTGATCAGTTACCCTGGAAACAGGGCAGTCAGTTACCCCGGAAACAGGGCAGTCAGTTAATCTGGAAACAGGGCAGTCAGTTACCCCGGAAACAGTGCAGTCAGTTACCCTGGAAACTGGGCAGTCAGTTACCCTGGAAACAGGGCAGTCAGTTATCCCGGAAACAGGGTGATCAGTTACCCCGGAAACAGGGTGATCAGTTACCCTGGAAACAGGGCAGTCAGTTCCAGTGGAAAAAGGGCAGTCAGTTACCCTGGAAACAGGGCAGTCAGTTATCCTGGAAACAGGGCAGTCAGTTATCACGGAAACAGGGCAGTCAGTTACCCCGGAAACAGGGCAGTCAGTGACCCCGGAAACAGGGTGATCAGTTACCCCGGAAACAGGGCAGTCAGTTACCCCGGAAACAGGGCAGTCAGTTACCCTGGAAAAAGGGCAGTCAGTTATCCCGGAAACAGGGCAGTCAGTTACCCCGGAAACAGGGCAGTCAGTTACCCTGGAAACAGGGCAGTCAGTCACCCTGGAAACAGTTTAGTCAGTAACCCTGGAAACAGGGCGGTCAGTTACCCTGGAAACAGGGCAGTCAGTTATCCTGGAATCAGGGTGATCAGTTACCCTGGAAAGTGGGCAGTTATTTGCCCTGGAAACAGGGCAGTCAGTTATCCTGGAAACAGGGCAGACAGTTATCCTGGAAATGGGGCGGTCAGTTACCCCGGAAATAGGGCGGTAAGGTTTCCTCGAAACAGGGCGGTCAGTTACCCCGGAATCAGGGAGATCAGTTACCCCGGAAACAGGGCAGTCACTTACCCTGGCAACAGGGCAGTCAGTTTCCCTGGAAACAGGGCAGTCAGTTAACCTGGAAACAGGACAGTCAGTTAACCTGGAAACAGGGCAGTCATTTATCCTGGAAACAGGGCGGTCAGTTTCCCAGGAAATAGGGCGGTCAGTTATCCTGGAAACACGGCGGTCAGTTACCCCAGAAACAGGGAGATCAGTTACCCCGGAAACAGGGCAATCAGTTACCCTGGAAACAGGGCAGTCAGTTATCCTGGAAACAGGGTGGTCAGTTACCCTGGAAACAGGGTGGTCAGTTACCCCGGAAACAGGGTGATCAGTTATCCTGGAAACAGGGCGGTCAGTTACCCCGGAAACAGGTCAGTCAGTTACCCCAGAAACAGGGCGGTCAGTAACCCTGGAAACAGGGCAGTCAGTTACCAGGGAAGCAGGGTGATCAGTTATCCTGGCAACAGAGCAGTCAGTTACCCTGGAAACAGGGCAGTCAGTTACCCCGGAATCAGGGCAGTCAGTTACCCTGGAAACAGGGCAGTCAGTTATCCCGGAAACAGGGCGGTCAGTTATCCCGGATAGAGGGTGATCAGTTACCCTGGAAACAGGGCAGTCAGTTACCCCGGAAACAGGGCAGTAAGTTACCCTGGAAACAGGGCAGACAGTTATCCAGGAAACAGGGCAGTCAGTTATCCCGGAAACAGGGTGATCAGTTACCCTGGAAACAGGGCAGTCAGTTACCCCGGAAAAAGGGCAGTCAGTTACCCTGGAAACAGGGCAGTCAGTTACCCTGGAAACAGGGTGATCAGTAACCCAGGAAATAGATTATTCAGTTACCCCGGAAACAGGGTGATCAGTTATCCTGGCAACAGGGCAGTTAGTTAGCCTGGAAACCGGGCAGTCAGTTACCCCGGAAACAGGGTGATCAGTTATCCTGGAAACAGGGCAGTTAGTTAGCCTGGAAACAGGGCAGTCAGTTACCCCGGAAACAGGGTGATCAGTTATCCTGGAAACAGGGCAGTTAGTTAGCCTCGAAACAGGGCAGTCAGTTACCCCGGAAGCAGGGCAGTCAGTTACCCTGGAAACAGGGCAGTCAGTTATCCCGGAAACAGGGCAGTCAGTTATCCCGGAAACAGGGTGATCAGTTACCCTGGAAACAGGGCAGTCAGTTACCCCGGAAACAGGGCAGTCAGTTATCCCGGAAACAGGGTGATCAGTTTCCCTGGAAACTGGGCAGTCAGTTAATCTGGAAACAGGGCAGTCAGTTACCCCGGAAACAGGGCAGTCAGTTACCCTGGAAACTGGGCAGTCAGTTACCCTGGAAACAGGGCAGTCAGTTATCCCGGAAACAGGGTGATCAGTTAGCCTGGAAACAGGGGAGTCAGTAATCCCGGAAACAGGGCAGTCAGTTATCCCGGAAAAAGGGTGATCAGTTACCCTGGAAACTGGGCAGTCAGTTACCCTGGAAACAGGGAAGTCAGTTACCCCGGAAACAGGGCAGTCAGTTAGCCTGGAATCTGGGCAGTCAGTTACCCCGGAAACAGGGCAGTCAGTTACCCTGGAAAATGGGCAGTCAGTTACCCTGGAAACAGGGCAGTCAGTTACCCCGGAAGCAGGGCAGTCAGTTAGCCTGGAAACAGGGCAGTCAGTTACGCCAGAAACTGGGCAGTCAGTTACCCTGGAAACAGGGCAGTCAGACACCCTGGAAACAAGTTAGTCAGTTACCCCAGAAACAGGGTGATCAGTTACCCCGGAAACAGGGTAGTCAGTTCCCCTGGAAACAGGGCAGTCAGTTACCCTGGAAACAGGGCAGTCAGTTATCCCGGAAACAGGGCAGTCAGTTATCACGGAAACAGGGCGGTCAGTTACCCCGGAAACAGGGTGATCAGTTACCCCGGAAACAGGGCAGTCAGTTACCCTGGAAAAAGGGCAGTCAGTTATCCCGGAAACAGGGCAGTCAGTTACGCCTGAAACTGGGCAGTCAGTTACCCTGGAAACAGGGCAGTCAGACACCCTGGAAACAGGTTAGTCAGTTACCCCGGAAACAGGGTGATCAGTTACCCCGGAAACAGGGCAGTCAGTTCCCCTGGAAACAGGGCAGTCAGTTACCCTGGAAACAGGGCAGTCAGTTATCCCGGAAACAGGGCAGTCAGTTATCACGGAAAAAGGGCAGTCAGTTATCCCGGAAACAGGGCAGTCAGTTACCCCGGAAACAGGGTGATCAGTTACCCCGGAAACAGGGCAATCAGTTATCCCGGAAACAGGGTGATCAGTTACTCTGGAAACAGGGCAGTCAGTTACCCCGGAAACAGGGCAGTCAGTTACCCTGGAAACAGGGCAGACAGTTACCCCGGAAACAGTGCAGTCAGTTACCCTGGAAACTGGGCAGTCAGTTACCCTGGAAACAGGGCAGTCAGTTATCCCGGAAACAGGGTGATCAGTTACCCCGGAAACAGGGTGATCAGTTACCCTGGAAACAGGGCAGTCAGTTCCAGTGGAAAAAGGGCAGTCAGTTACCCTGGAAACAGGGCAGTCAGTTATCCTGGAAACAGGGCAGTCAGTTATCACGGAAACAGGGCAGTCAGTTACCCCGGAAACAGGGCAGTCAGTGACCCCGGAAACAGGGTGATCAGTTACCCCGGAAACAGGGCAGTCAGTTACCCCGGAAACAGGGCAGTCAGTTACCCTGGAAAAAGGGCAGTCAGTTATCCCGGAAACAGGGCAGTCAGTTACCCCGGAAACAGGGCAGTCAGTTACCCTGGAAACAGGGCAGTCAGTCACCCTGGAAACAGTTTAGTCAGTAACCCTGGAAACAGGGCGGTCAGTTACCCTGGAAACAGGGCAGTCAGTTATCCTGGAATCAGGGTGATCAGTTACCCTGGAAAGTGGGCAGTTATTTGCCCTGGAAACAGGGCAGTCAGTTATCCTGGAAACAGGGCAGACAGTTATCCTGGAAATGGGGCGGTCAGTTACCCCGGAAATAGGGCGGTAAGGTTTCCTCGAAACAGGGCGGTCAGTTACCCCGGAATCAGGGAGATCAGTTACCCCGGAAACAGGGCAGTCACTTACCCTGGCAACAGGGCAGTCAGTTTCCCTGGAAACAGGGCAGTCAGTTAACCTGGAAACAGGACAGTCAGTTAACCTGGAAACAGGGCAGTCATTTATCCTGGAAACAGGGCGGTCAGTTTCCCAGGAAATAGGGCGGTCAGTTATCCTGGAAACACGGCGGTCAGTTACCCCAGAAACAGGGAGATCAGTTACCCCGGAAACAGGGCAATCAGTTACCCCGGAAACAGGGCAGTCAGTTATCCTGGAAACAGGGTGGTCAGTTACCCTGGAAACAGGGTGGTCAGTTACCCCGGAAACAGGGTGATCAGTTATCCTGGAAACAGGGCGGTCAGTTACCCCGGAAACAGGTCAGTCAGTTACCCCAGAAACAGGGCGGTCAGTAACCCTGGAAACAGGGCAGTCAGTTACCAGGGAAGCAGGGTGATCAGTTATCCTGGCAACAGAGCAGTCAGTTACCCTGGAAACAGGGCAGTCAGTTACCCCGGAATCAGGGCAGTCAGTTACCCTGGAAACAGGGCAGTCAGTTATCCCGGAAACAGGGCGGTCAGTTATCCCGGATAGAGGGTGATCAGTTACCCTGGAAACAGGGCAGTCAGTTACCCCGGAAACAGGGCAGTAAGTTACCCTGGAAACAGGGCAGACAGTTATCCAGGAAACAGGGCAGTCAGTTATCCCGGAAACAGGGTGATCAGTTACCCTGGAAACAGGGCAGTCAGTTACCCCGGAAAAAGGGCAGTCAGTTACCCTGGAAACAGGGCAGTCAGTTACCCTGGAAACAGGGTGATCAGTAACCCAGGAAATAGATTATTCAGTTACCCCGGAAACAGGGTGATCAGTTATCCTGGCAACAGGGCAGTTAGTTAGCCTGGAAACCGGGCAGTCAGTTACCCCGGAAACAGGGTGATCAGTTATCCTGGAAACAGGGCAGTTAGTTAGCCTGGAAACAGGGCAGTCAGTTACCCCGGAAACAGGGTGATCAGTTATCCTGGAAACAGGGCAGTTAGTTAGCCTCGAAACAGGGCAGTCAGTTACCCCGGAAGCAGGGCAGTCAGTTACCCTGGAAACAGGGCAGTCAGTTATCCCGGAAACAGGGCAGTCAGTTATCCCGGAAACAGGGTGATCAGTTACCCTGGAAACAGGGCAGTCAGTTACCCCGGAAACAGGGCAGTCAGTTATCCCGGAAACAGGGTGATCAGTTTCCCTGGAAACTGGGCAGTCAGTTAATCTGGAAACAGGGCAGTCAGTTACCCCGGAAACAGGGCAGTCAGTTACCCTGGAAACTGGGCAGTCAGTTACCCTGGAAACAGGGCAGTCAGTTATCCCGGAAACAGGGTGATCAGTTAGCCTGGAAACAGGGGAGTCAGTAATCCCGGAAACAGGGCAGTCAGTTATCCCGGAAAAAGGGTGATCAGTTACCCTGGAAACTGGGCAGTCAGTTACCCTGGAAACAGGGAAGTCAGTTACCCCGGAAACAGGGCAGTCAGTTAGCCTGGAATCTGGGCAGTCAGTTACCCCGGAAACAGGGCAGTCAGTTACCCTGGAAAATGGGCAGTCAGTTACCCTGGAAACAGGGCAGTCAGTTACCCCGGAAGCAGGGCAGTCAGTTAGCCTGGAAACAGGGCAGTCAGTTACGCCAGAAACTGGGCAGTCAGTTACCCTGGAAACAGGGCAGTCAGACACCCTGGAAACAAGTTAGTCAGTTACCCCAGAAACAGGGTGATCAGTTACCCCGGAAACAGGGTAGTCAGTTCCCCTGGAAACAGGGCAGTCAGTTACCCTGGAAACAGGGCAGTCAGTTATCCCGGAAACAGGGCAGTCAGTTATCACGGAAACAGGGCGGTCAGTTACCCCGGAAACAGGGTGATCAGTTACCCCGGAAACAGGGCAGTCAGTTACCCTGGAAAAAGGGCAGTCAGTTATCCCGGAAACAGGGCAGTCAGTTACGCCTGAAACTGGGCAGTCAGTTACCCTGGAAACAGGGCAGTCAGACACCCTGGAAACAGGTTAGTCAGTTACCCCGGAAACAGGGTGATCAGTTACCCCGGAAACAGGGCAGTCAGTTCCCCTGGAAACAGGGCAGTCAGTTACCCTGGAAACAGGGCAGTCAGTTATCCCGGAAACAGGGCAGTCAGTTATCACGGAAAAAGGGCAGTCAGTTATCCCGGAAACAGGGCAGTCAGTTACCCCGGAAACAGGGTGATCAGTTACCCCGGAAACAGGGCAGTCAGTTATCCCGGAAACAGGGCAATCAGTTATCCCAGAAACAGGGTGATCAGTTACCACGGAAACAGGGCAGTCAGTTACCCCGGAAACAGGGCAGTCAGTTACCCTGGAAACAGGGCAGACAGTTATCCTGGAAACAGGGCAGTCAGTTATCCCGGAAACTGGGTGATCAGTTACCCTGGAAACAGGGCAGTCAGTTCATCTGGAAACAGGGCAGTCAGTTACCCGGAAACAGGGCAGTCAGTTACCCTGGAAACTGGGCAGTTAGTTACCACGGAAACAGGGCAGTCAGTTATCCCGGAAACAGGGTGATCAGTTACCCTGGAAACAGGGGAGTCAGTAATCCCGGAAACAGGGCAGTCAGTTATCCAGGAAAAAGTGTGATCAGTTACCCTGGAAACTGGGCAGTCAGTTACCCTGGAAACAGGGCAGTCAGTTATCCCGGAAACAGGGCAGTCAGTTATCCCTGAAACAGGGTGATCAGTTACCCTGGAAACAGGGCAGTCAGTTACCCCGGAAACAGGGCAGTCAGTTACCCTGGAAACAGGGCAGACAGTTATCCCGGAAACAGGGCAGTCAGTTATCCCGGAAACAGGGTGATCAGTTACCCTGGAAACTGGGCAGTCAGTTAATCTGGAAACAGGGCAGTCAGTTACCCCGGAAACAGGGCAGTCAGTTACCCTGGAAACTGGGCAGTCAGTTACCCTGGAAACAGGGCAGTCAGTTATCCCGTATACAGGGTGATCATTTACCCTGGAAACAGGGCAGTCAGTTACCCCGGAAACAGGGCTGTCAGTTACCCTGGAAACAGGGCGGTCAGAAACCCTGGAAACAGATTAGTCAGTTATCCCGGAAACAGGGTGATCAGTTACCCTGGAAACAGAGCAGTCAGTTACCCTGGAAACAGGGCAGTCAGTTACCCCAGAAACAGGGTGATCAGTTATCCTGGAAACAGGGCAGTCAGTTAGCCTGGAAACAGGGCAGTCAGTTACCCCGGAAACAGGGTGATCAGTTATCCTGGCAACAGGGCAGTCAGTTACCCTGGAAACAGGGCAGTCAGTTACCCCGGAAATAGGGTGATCAGTTATCCTGGCAACAGGGCAGTCAGTTACCCTGGAAACAGGGCAGTCAGTTACCCCGGAAACAGGGTGATCAGTTATCCTGGAAACAGGGCAGTCAGTTAGCCTGGAATCAGGGCAGTCAGTTACCCCGGAAGCAGGGCAGTCAGTTACCCCGGAAACAGGGCAGTCAGTTATCCCGGAAACAGGGCAGTCAGTTATCCCGGAAACAGGGTGATCAGTTACCCTGGAAACAGGGCAGTCAGTTACCCCGGAAACAGGGCAGTCAGTTATCCCGGAAACAGGGTGATCAGTTACCCTGGAAACTGGGCAGTCAGTTAATCTGGAAACAGGGCGGTCAGTTATCCCGGAAACAGGGCAGTCAGTTCCCCTGGAAACAGGGCAGACAGTTAATTTGGAAACAGGGCAGTCAGTTACCCCGGAAGCAGGGCAGTCAGTTACCCTGGAAACAGGGCAGTCAGTTACGCCAGAAACTGGGCAGTCGTTTAGCCTGGAAACAGGGCAGTCAGACACCCTGCAAACAGGTTAGTCAGTTACCCCGGAAACAGGGTGATCAGTTACCCCGGAAACAGGGCAGTCAGTTCCCCTGGAAACAGGGCAGTCACTTACCCTGGAAACAGGGCAGTCAGTTATCCCGGAAACAGGGCAGTCAGTTATCACGGAAACAGGGCGGTCAGTTACCCCGGAAACAGGGCAGTCAGTTACCCCGGAAACAGTGTGATCAGTTACCCCGGAAACAGGGCAGTCAGTTACCCCGGAAACAGGGCAGTCAGTTACCCTGGAAAATGGGCAGTCAGTTATCCCGGAAACAGGGCAGTCAGTTACGCCGCAAACAGGGCAGTCAGACACCCTGGAAACAGGTTAGTCAGTTACCCCGGAAACAGGGTGATCAGTTACCCTGGAAACAGGGCAGTCAGTTCCAGTGGAAAAAGGGCAGTCAGTTACCCTGGAAACAGGGCAGTCAGTTATCCCGGAAACAGGGCAGTCAGTTATCACGGAAACAGGGCAGTCAGTTACCCCGGAAACAGGGTGATCAGTTACCCCGGAAACAGGGCAGTCAGTTACCCCGGAAACAGGGCAGTCAGTTACCCTGGAAAAAGGGCAGTCAGTTATCCCGGAAACAGGGCAGTCAGTTACCCCGGAAACAGGGCAGTCAGTTACCCTGGAAACAGGGCAGTCAGTCACCCTGGAAACAGGTTAGTCAGTAACCCTGGAAACAGGGCGGTCAGTTACCCTGGAAACAGGGCAGTCAGTTATCCTGGAATCAGGGTGATCAGTTACCCTGGAAAGTGGGCAGTCATTTACCCTGGAAACAGGGCAGACAGTTATCCTGGAAATAGGGCGGTCAGTTACCCCGGAAATATAGCGGTAAGGTTTCCTCGAAACAGGTCGGTCAGTTACCCCGGAATCAGGGAGATCAGTTACCCCGGAAACAGGGCAGTCAGTTACCCTGGAAACAGGGCAGTCAGTTTCCCTGGAAACAGGGCAGTCAGTTAACCTGGAAACAGGACAGTCAGTTATCCTGGAAACAGGGCAGTCACTTATCCTGGAAACAGTGCGGTCAGTTTCCCAGGAAATAGGGCGGTCAGTTATCCTGGAAACACGGCGGTCAGTTATCCTGGAAACAGGGTGGTCAGTTACCCTGGAAACAGGGTGGTCAGTTACCCCGGAAACAGGGTGATCAGTTTTCCTGGAAACAGGGCGGTCTGTTACCCCGGAAACTGGTCAGTCAGTTACCCCAGAAACAGGGCGGTCAGTAACCCTGGAAACAGGGCAGTCAATTACCAGGGAAGCAGGGTGATCAGTTATCCTGGCAACAGAGCAGTCAGTTACCCTGGAAACAGGGCAGTCAGTTACCCCGGAAACAGGGCAGTCAATTACCCTGGAAACAGGGCAGTCAGTTATCCCGGAAACAGGGCGGTCACTTATCCCGTATACAGGGTGATCAGTTACCCTGGAAACAGGGCAGTCAGTTACCCCGGAAACAGGGCAGTCAGTTACCCTGGAAACAGGGCAGACAGTTATCCCGGAAACAGGGCAGTCAGTTATCCCGGAAACAGATTGATCAGTAACCCTGGAAACAGGGCAGTCAGTTACCCTGGAAACAGGGCAGTCAGTTACCCCGGAAACAGGGCTGACTGTTACCCTGGAAACAGGGCAGTCAGTTATCCCGGAAACAGGGCAGTCAGTTAACCTGGAAACTGGGCAGTCAGTTACCCTGGAAACAGGGCAGTCAGTTATCCCGGAAACAGGGTGATCAGTTACCCTGCGAACAGGGCAGTCAGTAATCCCGGAAACAGGGCAGTCAGTTATCCCGGAAAAAGGGTGATCAGTTACCCTGGAAACTGGGCAGTCAGTTACCCTGGAAACAGGGCAGTCAGTTACCCCAGAAGCAGGGCAGTCAGTTACCCTGGAAACAGGGCAGTCAGTACCCCCGGAAACTGGGCAGTCAGTTCCCCTGGAAACAGGTTAGTCAGTTACCCCGGAAACAGGGTGATCAGTTACCCCGGAAACAGGGCAGTCAGACACCCTGGAAACAGGTTAGTCAGTTACCCCGGAAACAGGGTGATCAGTTATCCTGGAAACAGGGCTGTCAGTTAGCCTGGAAATAGGGCAGTCAGTTACCCCGGAAGCAGGGCAGTCAGTTACCCTGGAAACAGGGCAGTCAGTTATCCCGGAAACAGGGCAGTCAGTTATCCCGGAAACAGGGTGATCAGTTACCCTGGAAACAGGGCAGTCAGTTACCCCGGAAACAGGGCAGTCAGTTATCCCGGAAACAGGGTGATCATTTACCCTGGAAACTGGGCAGTCAGTTAATCTGGAAACAGGGCAGTCAGTTACCCCGGAAACAGTGCAGTCAGTTACCCTGGAAACTGGGCAGTCAGTTACCCTGGAAACAGGGCAGTCAGTTATCCCGGAAACAGGGTGATCAGTTACCCCGGAAACAGGGTGATCAGTTACCCTGGAAACAGGGCAGTCAGTTCCAGTGGAAAAAGGGCAGTCAGTTACCCTGGAAACAGGGCAGTCAGTTATCCCGGAAACAGGGCAGTCAGTTATCACGGAAACAGGGCAGTCAGTTACCCCGGAAACAGGGCAGTCAGTTACCCCGGAAACAGGGTGATCAGTTACCCCGGAAACAGGGCAGTCAGTTACCCTGGAAAAAGGGCAGTCAGTTATCCCGGAAACAGGGCAGTCAATTACCCCGGAAACAGGGCAGTCAGTTACCCTGGAAACAGGGCAGTCAGTCACCCTGGAAACAGGGCGGTCAGAAACCCTGGAAACAGATTAGTCAGTTATCCCGGAAACAGGGTGATCAGTTACCCTGGAAACAGAGCAGTCAGTTACCCCGGAAACAGGGCTGTCAGTTACCCTGGAAACAGGGCGGTCAGAAACCCTGGAAACAGATTAGTCAGTTATCCCGGAAACAGGGTGATCAGTTACCCTGGAAACAGAGCAGTCAGTTACCCTGGAAACAGGGCAGTCAGTTACCCCGGAAACAGGGTGATCAGTTATCCTGGAAACAGGGCAGTCAGTTAGCCTGGAAACTGGGCAGTCAGTTACCCCGGAAACAGGGTGATCAGTTATCCTGGCAACAGGGCAGTCAGTTACCCTGGAAACAGGGCAGTCAGTTACCCCGGAAATAGGGTGATCAGTTATCCTGGCAACAGGGCAGTCAGTTACCCTGGAAACAGGGCAGTCAGTTACCCCGGAAACAGGGTGATCAGTTATCCTGGAAACAGGGCAGTCAGTTAGCCTGGAATCAGGGCAGTCAGTTACCCCGGAAACAGGGCAGTCAGTTACCCTGGAAAATGGGCAGTCAGTTATCCCGGAAACAGGGCAGTCAGTTACGCCGGAAACAGGGCAGTCAGACACCCTGGAAACAGGTTAGTCAGTTACCCCGGAAACAGGGTGATCAGTTACCCCGGAAACAGGGCAGTCAGTTCCAGTGGAAAAAGGGCAGTCAGTTACCCTGGAAACAGGGCAGTCAGTTATCCCGGAAACAGGGCAGTCAGTTATCACGGAAACAGGGCAGTCAGTTACCCCGGAAACTGGGTGATCAGTTACCCCGGAAACAGGGCAGTCAGTTACCCCGGAAACAGGGCAGTCAGTTACCCTGGAAAAAGGGCAGTCAGTTATCCCGGAAACAGGGCAGTCAGTTACCCCGGAAACAGGGCAGTCAGTTACCCTGGAAACAGGGCAGTCAGTCACCCTGGAAACAGGTTAGTCAGTAACCCTGAAAACAGGGCGGTCAGTTACCCTGGAAACAGGGCAGTCAGTTATCCTGGAATCAGGGTGATCAGTTACCCTGGAAAGTGGGCAGTCATTTACCCTGGAAACAGGGCAGACAGTTATCCTGGAAATAGGGCGGTCAGTTACCCCGGAAATAGGGCGGTAAGGTTTCCTCGAAACAGGTCGGTCAGTTACCCCGGAATCAGGGAGATCAGTTACCCCGGAAACAGGGCAGTCAGTTACCCTGGAAACAGGGCAGTCAGTTTCCCTGGAAACAGGGCAGTCAGTTAACCTGGAAACAGGACAGTCAGTTATCCTGGAAACAGGGCAGTCACTTATCCTGGAAACAGTGCGGTCAGTTTCCCAGGAAATAGGGCGGTCAGTTATCCTGGAAACACGGCGGTCAGTTATCCTGGAAACAGGGTGGTCAGTTACCCTGGAAACAGGGTGGTCAGTTACCCCGGAAACAGGGTGATCAGTTATCCTGGAAACAGGGCGGTCAGTTACCCCGGAAACTGGTCAGTCAGTTACCCCAGAAACAGGGCGGTCAGTAACCCTGGAAACAGGGCAGTCAATTACCAGGGAAGTAGGGTGATCAGTTATCCTGGCAACAGAGCAGTCAGTTACCCTGGAAACAGGGCAGTCAGTTACCCCGGAAACAGGGCAGTCAGTTACCCTGGAAACAGGGCAGTCAGTTATCCCGGAAACAGGGCGGGCAGTTATCCCGTATACAGGGTGATCAGTTACCCTGGAAACAGGGCAGTCAGTTACCCCGGAAACAGGGCAGTCAGTTACCCTGGAAACAGGGCAGACAGTTATCCCGGAAACAGGGCAGTCAGTTATCCCGGAAACAGATTGATCAGTAACCCTGGAAACAGGGCAGTCAGTTACCCTGGAAACAGGGCAGTCAGTTACCCCGGAAACAGGGCTGACTGTTACCCTGGAAACAGGGCAGTCAGTTATCCCGGAAACAGGGCAGTCAGTTAACCTGGAAACTGGGCAGTCAGTTACCCTGGAAACAGGGCAGTCAGTTATCCCGGAAACAGGGTGATCAGTTACCCTGCGAACAGGGCAGTCAGTAATCCCGGAAACAGGGCAGTCAGTTATCCCGGAAAAAGGGTGATCAGTTACCCTGGAAACTGGGCAGTCAGTTACCCTGGAAACAGGGCAGTCAGTTACCCCGGAAGCAGGGCAGTCAGTTACCCTGGAAACAGGGCAGTCAGTTCCCCCGGAAACTGGGCAGTCAGTTCCCCTGGAAACAGGTTAGTCAGTTACCCCGGAAACAGGGTGATCAGTTACCCCGGAAACAGGGCAGTCAGACACCCTGGAAACAGGTTAGTCAGTTACCCCGGAAACAGGGTGATCAGTTATCCTGGAAACAGGGCTGTCAGTTAGCCTGGAAACAGGGCAGTCAGTTACCCCGGAAGCAGGGCAGTCAGTTACCCTGGAAACAGGGCAGTCAGTTATCCCGGAAACAGGGCAGTCAGTTATCCAGGAAACAGGGTGATCAGTTACCCTGGAAACAGGGCAGTCAGTTACCCCGGAAACAGGGCAGTCAGTTATCCCGGAAACAGGGTGATCATTTACCCTGGAAACTGGGCAGTCAGTTAATCTGGAAACAGGGCAGTCAGTTACCCCGGAAACAGTGCAGTCAGTTACCCTGGAAACTGGGCAGTCAGTTACCCTGGAAACAGGGCAGTCAGTTATCCCGGAAACAGGGTGATCAGTTACCCTGGAAACAGAGCAGTCAGTTACCCTGGAAACAGGGCAGTCAGTTACCCCGGAAACAGGGTGATCAGTTATCCTGGAAACAGGGCAGTCAGTTAGCCTGGAAACTGGGCAGTCAGTTACCCCGGAAACAGGGTGATCAGTTATCCTGGCAACAGGGCAGTCAGTTACCCTGGAAACAGGGCAGTCAGTTACCCCGGAAATAGGGTGATCAGTTATCCTGGCAACAGGGCAGTCAGTTACCCTGGAAACAGGGCAGTCAGTTACCCCGGAAACAGGGTGATCAGTTATCCTGGAAACAGGGCAGTCAGTTAGCCTGGAATCAGGGCAGTCAGTTACCCCGGAAACAGGGCAGTCAGTTACCCTGGAAAATGGGCAGTCAGTTATCCCGGAAACAGGGCAGTCAGTTACGCCGGAAACAGGGCAGTCAGACACCCTGGAAACAGGTTAGTCAGTTACCCCGGAAACAGGGTGATCAGTTACCCCGGAAACAGGGCAGTCAGTTCCAGTGGAAAAAGGGCAGTCAGTTACCCTGGAAACAGGGCAGTCAGTTATCCCGGAAACAGGGCAGTCAGTTATCACGGAAACAGGGCAGTCAGTTACCCCGGAAACTGGGTGATCAGTTACCCCGGAAACAGGGCAGTCAGTTACCCCGGAAACAGGGCAGTCAGTTACCCTGGAAAAAGGGCAGTCAGTTATCCCGGAAACAGGGCAGTCAGTTACCCCGGAAACAGGGCAGTCAGTTACCCTGGAAACAGGGCAGTCAGTCACCCTGGAAACAGGTTAGTCAGTAACCCTGAAAACAGGGCGGTCAGTTACCCTGGAAACAGGGCAGTCAGTTATCCTGGAATCAGGGTGATCAGTTACCCTGGAAAGTGGGCAGTCATTTACCCTGGAAACAGGGCAGACAGTTATCCTGGAAATAGGGCGGTCAGTTACCCCGGAAATAGGGCGGTAAGGTTTCCTCGAAACAGGTCGGTCAGTTACCCCGGAATCAGGGAGATCAGTTACCCCGGAAACAGGGCAGTCAGTTACCCTGGAAACAGGGCAGTCAGTTTCCCTGGAAACAGGGCAGTCAGTTAACCTGGAAACAGGACAGTCAGTTATCCTGGAAACAGGGCAGTCACTTATCCTGGAAACAGTGCGGTCAGTTTCCCAGGAAATAGGGCGGTCAGTTATCCTGGAAACACGGCGGTCAGTTATCCTGGAAACAGGGTGGTCAGTTACCCTGGAAACAGGGTGGTCAGTTACCCCGGAAACAGGGTGAAGAGTTATCCTGGAAACAGGGCGGTCAGTTACCCCGGAAACTGGTCAGTCAGTTACCCCAGAAACAGGGCGGTCAGTAACCCTGGAAACAGGGCAGTCAATTACCAGGGAAGCAGGGTGATCAGTTATCCTGGCAACAGAGCAGTCAGTTACCCTGGAAACAGGGCAGTCAGTTACCCCGGAAACAGGGCAGTCAGTTACCCTGGAAACAGGGCAGTCAGTTATCCCGGAAACAGGGCGGGCAGTTATCCCGTATACAGGGTGATCAGTTACCCTGGAAACAGGGCAGTCAGTTACCCCGGAAACAGGGCAGTCAGTTACCCTGGAAACAGGGCAGACAGTTATCCCGGAAACAGGGCAGTCAGTTATCCCGGAAACAGATTGATCAGTAACCCTGGAAACAGGGCAGTCAGTTACCCTGGAAACAGGGCAGTCAGTTACCCCGGAAACAGGGCTGACTGTTACCCTGGAAACAGGGCAGTCAGTTATCCCGGAAACAGGGCAGTCAGTTAACCTGGAAACTGGGCAGTCAGTTACCCTGGAAACAGGGCAGTCAGTTATCCCGGAAACAGGGTGATCAATTACCCTGCGAACAGGGCAGTCAGTAATCCCGGAAACAGGGCAGTCAGTTATCCCGGAAAAAGGGTGATCAGTTACCCTGGAAACTGGGCAGTCAGTTACCCTGGAAACAGGGCAGTCAGTTACCCCGGAAGCAGGGCAGTCAGTTACCCTGGAAACAGGGCAGTCAGTTCCCCCGGAAACTGGGCAGTCAGTTCCCCTGGAAACAGGTTAGTCAGTTACCCCGGAAACAGGGTGATCAGTTACCCCGGAAACAGGGCAGTCAGACACCCTGGAAACAGGTTAGTCAGTTACCCCGGAAACAGGGTGATCAGTTATCCTGGAAACAGGGCTGTCAGTTAGCCTGGAAACAGGGCAGTCAGTTACCCCGGAAGCAGGGCAGTCAGTTACCCTGGAAACAGGGCAGTCAGTTATCCCGGAAACAGGGCAGTCAGTTATCCAGGAAACAGGGTGATCAGTTACCCTGGAAACAGGGCAGTCAGTTACCCCGGAAACAGGGCAGTCAGTTATCCCGGAAACAGGGTGATCATTTACCCTGGAAACTGGGCAGTCAGTTAATCTGGAAACAGGGCAGTCAGTTACCCCGGAAACAGTGCAGTCAGTTACCCTGGAAACTGGGCAGTCAGTTACCCTGGAAACAGGGCAGTCAGTTATCCCGGAAACAGGGTGATCAGTTACCCCGGAAACAGGGTGATCAGTTACCCTGGAAACAGGGCAGTCAGTTCCAGTGGAAAAAGGGCAGTCAGTTATCCCGGAAACAGGGCAGTCAGTTATCACGGAAACAGGGCAGTCAGTTACCCCGGAAACAGGGCAGTCAGTTACCCCGGAAACAGGGTGATCAGTTACCCCGGAAACAGGGCAGTCAGTTACCCCGGAAACAGGGCAGTCAGTTACCCTGGAAAAAGGGCAGTCAGTTATCCCGGAAACAGGGCAGTCAGTTACCCCGGAAACAGGGCAGTCAGTTACCCTGGAAACAGGGCAGTCAGTCACCCTGGAAACAGGGCGGTCAGAAACCCTGGAAACAGATTAGTCAGTTATCCCGGAAACAGGGTGATCAGTTACCCTGGAAACAGAGCAGTCAGTTACCCCGGAAACAGGGCTGTCAGTTACCCTGGAAACAGGGCGGTCAGAAACCCCGGAAACAGATTAGTCAGTTATCCCGGAAACAGGGTGATCAGTTACCCTGGAAACAGAGCAGTCAGTTACCCTGGAAACAGGGTGATCAGTTATCCTGGAAACAGGGCAGTCAGTTAGCCTGGAAACAGGGCAGTCAGTTACCCCGGAAACAGGGTGATCAGTTATCCTGGCAACAGCCAGTCAGTTACCCCGGAAATAGGGTGATCAGTTATCCTGGCAACAGGGCAGTCAGTTACCCTGGAAACAGGGCAGTCAGTTACCCCGGAAACAGGGTGATCAGTTATCCTGGAAACAGGGCAGTCAGTTAGCCTGGAATCAGGGCAGTCAGTTACCCCGCAAGCAGGGCAGTCAGTTACCCCGGAAACAGGGCAGTCAGTTATCCCGGAAACAGGGCAGTCAGTTATCCCGGAAACAGGGTGATCAGTTACCCTGGAAACAGGGCAGTCAGTTACCCCGGAAACAGGGCAGTCAGTTATCCCGGAAACAGGGTGATCAGTTACCCTGGAAACTGGGCAGTCAGTTAATCTGGAAACAGGGCGGTCAGTTATCCCGGAAACAGGGCAGTCAGTTCCCCTGGAAACAGGGCAGACAGTTAATCTGGAAACAGGGCAGTCAGTTACCCCGGAAGCAGGGCAGTCAGTTACCCTGGAAACAGGGCAGTCAGTTACGCCAGAAACTGGGCAGTCATTTACCCTGGAAACAGGGCAGTCAGACACCCTGCAAACAGGTTAGTCAGTTACCCCGGAAACAGGGTGATCAGTTACCCCGGAAACAGGGCAGTCAGTTCCCCTGGAAACAGGGCAGTCAGTTACCCTGGAAACAGGGCAGTCAGTTATCCCGGAAACAGGGCAGTCAGTTATCACGGAAACAGGGCGGTCAGTTACCCCGGAAACAGGGCAGTCAGTTACCCCGGAAACAGTGTGATCAGTTACCCCGGAAACAGGGCAGTCAGTTACCCCGGAAACAGGGCAGTCAGTTACCCTGGAAAAAGGGCAGTCAGTTATCCCGGAAACAGGGCAGTCAGTTACGCCGGAAACAGGGCAGTCAGACACCCTGGAAACAGGTTAGTCAGTTACCCCGGAAACAGGGTGATCAGTTACCCCGGAAACAGGGCAGTCAGTTCCAGTGGAAAAAGGGCAGTCATTTACCCTGGAAACAGGGCAGACAGTTATCCTGGAAATAGGGCGGTCAGTTACCCCGGAAATAGGGCGGTAAGGTTTCCTCGAAACAGGTCGGTCAGTTACCCCGGAATCAGGGAGATCAGTTACCCCGGAAACAGGGCAGTCAGTTACCCTGGAAACAGGGCAGTCAGTTTCCCTGGAAACAGGGCAGTCAGTTAACCTGGAAACAGGACAGTCAGTTATCCTGGAAACAGGGCAGTCACTTATCCTGGAAACAGTGCGGTCAGTTTCCCAGGAAATAGGGCGGTCAGTTATCCTGGAAACACGGCGGTCAGTTATCCTGGAAACAGGGTGGTCAGTTACCCTGGAAACAGGGTGGTCAGTTACCCCGGAAACAGGGTGAAGAGTTATCCTGGAAACAGGGCGGTCAGTTACCCCGGAAACTGGTCAGTCAGTTACCCCAGAAACAGGGCGGTCAGTAACCCTGGAAACAGGGCAGTCAATTACCAGGGAAGCAGGGTGATCAGTTATCCTGGCAACAGAGCAGTCAGTTACCCTGGAAACAGGGCAGTCAGTTACCCCGGAAACAGGGCAGTCAGTTACCCTGGAAACAGGGCAGTCAGTTATCCCGGAAACAGGGCGGGCAGTTATCCCGTATACAGGGTGATCAGTTACCCTGGAAACAGGGCAGTCAGTTACCCCGGAAACAGGGCAGTCAGTTACCCTGGAAACAGGGCAGACAGTTATCCCGGAAACAGGGCAGTCAGTTATCCCGGAAACAGATTGATCAGTAACCCTGGAAACAGGGCAGTCAGTTACCCTGGAAACAGGGCAGTCAGTTACCCCGGAAACAGGGCTGACTGTTACCCTGGAAACAGGGCAGTCAGTTATCCCGGAAACAGGGCAGTCAGTTAACCTGGAAACTGGGCAGTCAGTTACCCTGGAAACAGGGCAGTCAGTTATCCCGGAAACAGGGTGATCAATTACCCTGCGAACAGGGCAGTCAGTAATCCCGGAAACAGGGCAGTCAGTTATCCCGGAAAAAGGGTGATCAGTTACCCTGGAAACTGGGCAGTCAGTTACCCTGGAAACAGGGCAGTCAGTTACCCCGGAAGCAGGGCAGTCAGTTACCCTGGAAACAGGGCAGTCAGTTCCCCCGGAAACTGGGCAGTCAGTTCCCCTGGAAACAGGTTAGTCAGTTACCCCGGAAACAGGGTGATCAGTTACCCCGGAAACAGGGCAGTCAGACACCCTGGAAACAGGTTAGTCAGTTACCCCGGAAACAGGGTGATCAGTTATCCTGGAAACAGGGCTGTCAGTTAGCCTGGAAACAGGGCAGTCAGTTACCCCGGAAGCAGGGCAGTCAGTTACCCTGGAAACAGGGCAGTCAGTTATCCCGGAAACAGGGCAGTCAGTTATCCAGGAAACAGGGTGATCAGTTACCCTGGAAACAGGGCAGTCAGTTACCCCGGAAACAGGGCAGTCAGTTATCCCGGAAACAGGGTGATCATTTACCCTGGAAACTGGGCAGTCAGTTAATCTGGAAACAGGGCAGTCAGTTACCCCGGAAACAGTGCAGTCAGTTACCCTGGAAACTGGGCAGTCAGTTACCCTGGAAACAGGGCAGTCAGTTATCCCGGAAACAGGGTGATCAGTTACCCCGGAAACAGGGTGATCAGTTACCCTGGAAACAGGGCAGTCAGTTCCAGTGGAAAAAGGGCAGTCAGTTACCCTGGAAACAGGGCAGTCAGTTATCCCGGAAACAGGGCAGTCAGTTATCACGGAAACAGGGCAGTCAGTTACCCCGGAAACAGGGCAGTCAGTTACCCCGGAAACAGGGTGATCAGTTACCCCGGAAACTGGGCAGTCAGTTACCCCGGAAACAGGGCAGTCAGTTACCCTGGAAAAAGGGCAGTCAGTTATCCCGGAAACAGGGCAGTCAGTTACCCCGGAAACAGGGCAGTCAGTTACCCTGGAAACAGGGCAGTCAGTCACCCTGGAAACAGGGCGGTCAGAAACCCTGGAAACAGATTAGTCAGTTATCCCGGAAACAGGGTGATCAGTTACCCTGGAAACAGAGCAGTCAGTTACCCCGGAAACAGGGCTGTCAGTTACCCTGGAAACAGGGCGGTCAGAAACCCCGGAAACAGATTAGTCAGTTATCCCGGAAACAGGGTGATCAGTTACCCTGGAAACAGAGCAGTCAGTTACCCTGGAAACAGGGCAGTCAGTTACCCCGGAAACAGGGTGATCAGTTATCCTGGAAACAGGGCAGTCAGTTAGCCTGGAAACAGGGCAGTCAGTTACCCCGGAAACAGGGTGATCAGTTATCCTGGCAACAGCCAGTCAGTTACCCCGGAAATAGGGTGATCAGTTATCCTGGCAACAGGGCAGTCAGTTACCCTGGAAACAGGGCAGTCAGTTACCCCGGAAACAGGGTGATCAGTTATCCTGGAAACAGGGCAGTCAGTTAGCCTGGAATCAGGGCAGTCAGTTACCCCGGAAGCAGGGCAGTCAGTTACCCCGGAAACAGGGCAGTCAGTTATCCCGGAAACAGGGCAGTCAGTTATCCCGGAAACAGGGTGATCAGTTACCCTGGAAACAGGGCAGTCAGTTACCCCGGAAACAGGGCAGTCAGTTATCCCGGAAACAGGGTGATCAGTTACCCTGGAAACTGGGCAGTCAGTTAATCTGGAAACAGGGCGGTCAGTTATCCCGGAAACAGGGCAGTCAGTTCCCCTGGAAACAGGGCAGACAGTTAATCTGGAAACAGGGCAGTCAGTTACCCCGGAAGCAGGGCAGTCAGTTACCCTGGAAACAGGGCAGTCAGTTACGCCAGAAACTGGGCAGTCATTTACCCTGGAAACAGGGCAGTCAGACACCCTGCAAACAGGTTAGTCAGTTACCCCGGAAACAGGGTGATCAGTTACCCCGGAAACAGGGCAGTCAGTTCCCCTGGAAACAGGGCAGTCAGTTACCCTGGAAACAGGGCAGTCAGTTATCCCGGAAACAGGGCAGTCAGTTATCACGGAAACAGGGCGGTCAGTTACCCCGGAAACAGGGCAGTCAGTTACCCCGGAAACAGTGTGATCAGTTACCCCGGAAACAGGGCAGTCAGTTACCCCGGAAACAGGGCAGTCAGTTACCCTGGAAAAAGGGCAGTCAGTTATCCCGGAAACAGGGCAGTCAGTTACGCCGGAAACAGGGCAGTCAGACACCCTGGAAACAGGTTAGTCAGTTACCCCGGAAACAGGGTGATCAGTTACCCCGGAAACAGGGCAGTCAGTTCCAGTGGAAAAAGGGCAGTCAGTTACCCTGGAAACAGGGCAGTCAGTTATCCCGGAAACAGGGCAGTCAGTTATCACGGAAACAGGGCAGTCAGTTACCCCGGAAACAGGGTGATCAGTTACCCCGGAAACAGGGCAGTCAGTTACCCCGGAAACAGAGCAGTCAGTTCCCCTGGAAAAAGGGCAGTCAGTTATCCCGGAAACAGGGCAGTTAGTTACCCCGGAAACAGGGCAGTCAGTTACCCTGGAAACAGGGCAGTCAGTCACCCTGGAAACAGGTTAGTCAGTAACCCTGGAAACAGGGCGGTCAGTTATCCTGGAATCAGGGTGATCAGTTACCCTGGAAAGTGGGCAGTCATTTACCCTGGAAACAGGGCAGACAGTTATCCTGGAAATAGGGCGGTCAGTTACCCCGGAAATAGGGCGGTAAGGTTTCCTCGAAACAGGTCGGTCAGTTACCCCGGAATCAGGGAGATCAGTTACCCCGGAAACAGGGCAGTCAGTTACCCTGGAAACAGGGCAGTCAGTTTCCCTGGAAACAGGGCAGTCAGTTAACCTGGAAACAGGACAGTCAGTTATCCTGGAAACAGGGCAGTCACTTATCCTGGAAACAGTGCGGTCAGTTTCCCAGGAAATAGGGCGGTCAGTTATCCTGGAAACAAAGCTGTGAGTTATCCTGGAAACAGGGTGGTCAGTTACCCTGGAAACAGGGTGGTCAGTTACCCCGGAAACAGGGTGATCAGTTATCCTGGAAACAGGGCGGTCAGTTACCCCGGAAACTGGTCAGTCAGTTACCCCAGAAACAGGGCGGTCAGTAACCCTGGAAACAGGGCAGTCAATTACCAGGGAAGCAGGGTGATCAGTTATCCTGGCAACAGAGCAGTCAGTTACCCTGGAAACAGGGCAGTCAGTTACCCCGGAAACAGGGCAGTCAGTTACCCTGGAAACAGGGCAGTCAGTTATCCCGGAAACAGGGCGGTCAGTTATCCCGTATACAGGGTGATCAGTTACCCTGGAAACAGGGCAGTCAGTTACCCCGGAAACAGGGCAGTCAGTTACCCTGGAAACAGGGCAGACAGTTATCCCGGAAACAGGGCAGTCAGTTATCCCGGAAACAGATTGATCAGTAACCCTGGAAACAGGGCAGTCAGTTACCCTGGAAACAGGGCAGTCAGTTACCCCGGAAACAGGGCTGACTGTTACCCTGGAAACAGGGCAGTCAGTTATCCCGGAAACAGGGCAGTCAGTTAACCTGGAAACTGGGCAGTCAGTTACCCTGGAAACAGGGCAGTCAGTTATCCCGGAAACAGGGTGATCAGTTACCCTGCGAACAGGGCAGTCAGTAATCCCGGAAACAGGGCAGTCAGTTATCCCGGAAAAAGGGTGATCAGTTACCCTGGAAACTGGGCAGTCAGTTACCCTGGAAACAGGGCAGTCAGTTACCCCGGAAGCAGGGCAGTCAGTTACCCTGGAAACAGGGCAGTCAGTTCCCCCGGAAACTGGGCAGTCAGTTCCCCTGGAAACAGGTTAGTCAGTTACCCCGGAAACAGGGTGATCAGTTACCCCGGAAACAGGGCAGTCAGACACCCTGGAAACAGGTTAGTCAGTTACCCCGGAAACAGGGTGATCAGTTATCCTGGAAACAGGGCTGTCAGTTAGCCTGGAAATAGGGCAGTCAGTTACCCCGGAAGCAGGGCAGTCAGTTACCCTGGAAACAGGGCAGTCAGTTATCCCGGAAACAGGGCAGTCAGTTATCCCGGAAACAGGGTGATCAGTTACCCTGGAAACAGGGCAGTCAGTTACCCCGGAAACAGGGCAGTCAGTTATCCCGGAAACAGGGTGATCATTTACCCTGGAAACTGGGCAGTCAGTTAATCTGGAAACAGGGCAGTCAGTTACCCCGGAAACAGTGCAGTCAGTTACCCTGGAAACTGGGCAGTCAGTTACCCTGGAAACAGGGCAGTCAGTTATCCCGGAAACAGGGTGATCAGTTACCCAGGAAACAGGGTGATCAGTTACCCTGGAAACAGGGCAGTCAGTTCCAGTGGAAAAAGGGCAGTCAGTTACCCTGGAAACAGGGCAGTCAGTTATCCCGGAAACAGGGCAGTCAGTTATCACGGAAACAGGGCAGTCAGTCACCCCGGAAACAGGGCAGTCAGTTACCCCGGAAACAGGGTGATCAGTTACCCCGGAAACAGGGCAGTCAGTTACCCCGGAAACAGGGCAGTCAGTTACCCTGGAAAAAGGGCAGTCAGTTATCCCGGAAACAGGGCAGTCAGTTACCCCGGAAACAGGGCAGTCAGTTACCCTGGAAACAGGGCAGTCAGTCACCCTGGAAACAGGGCGGTCGGAAACCCTGGAAACAGATTAATCAGTTATCCCGGAAACAGGGTGATCAGTTACCCTGGAAACAGAGCAGTCAGTTACCCCGGAAACAGGGCTGTCAGTTACCCTGGAAACAGGGCGGTCAGAAACCCTGGAAACAGATTAGTCAGTTATCCCGGAAACAGGGTGATCAGTTACCCTGGAAACAGAGCAGTCAGTTAGCCTGGAAACAGGGCAGTCAGTTACGCCGGAAACAGGGTGATCAGTTATCCTGGCAACAGGGCAGTCAGTTACCCTGGAAACAGGGCAGTCAGTTATCCTGGAAACAGGGTGGTCAGTTACCCTGGAAACAGGGTGGTCAGTTACCCCGGAAACAGGGTGATCAGTTATCCTGGAAACAGGGCGGTCAGTTACCCCGGAAACTGGTCAGTCAGTTACCCCAGAAACAGGGCGGTCCGTAACCCTGGAAACAGGGCAGTCAATTACCAGGGAAGCAGGGTGATCAGTTATCCTGGCAACAGAGCAGTCAGTTACCCTGGAAACAGGGCAGTCAGTTACCCCAGAAACAGGGCAGTCAGTTACCCTGGAAACAGGGCAGTCAGTTATCCCGGAAACAGGGCGGTCAGTTATCCCGTATACAGGGTGATCAGTTACCCTGGAAACAGGGCAGTCAGTTACCCCGGAAACAGGGCAGTTAGTTACCCTGGAAACAGGGCAGACAGTTATCCCGGAAACAGGGCAGTCAGTTATCCCGGAAACAGATTGATCAGTAACCCTGGAAACAGGGCAGTCAGTTACCCTGGAAACAGGGCAGTCAGTTACCCCGGAAACAGGGCTGACTGTTACCCTGGAAACAGGGCAGTCAGTTATCCCGGAAACAGGGCAGTCAGTTAACCTGGAAACTGGGCAGTCAGTTACCCTGGAAACAGGGCAGTCAGTTATCCCGGAAACAGGGTGATCAGTTACCCTGCGAACAGGGCAGTCAGTAATCCCGGAAACAGGGCAGTCAGTTATCCCGGAAAAAGGGTGATCAGTTACCCTGGAAACTGGGCAGTCAGTTACCCTGGAAACAGGGCAGTCAGTTACCCCGGAAGCAGGGCAGTCAGTTACCCTGGAAACAGGGCAGTCAGTTCCCCCGGAAACTGGGCAGTCAGTTCCCCTGGAAACAGGTTAGTCAGTTACCCCGGAAACAGGGTGATCAGTTACCCCGGAAACAGGGCAGTCAGACACCCTGGAAACAGATTAGTCAGTTACCCCGGAAACAGGGTGATCAGTTATCCTGGAAACAGGGCTGTCAGTTAGCCTGGAAACAGGGCAGTCAGTTACCCCGGAAGCAGGGCAGTCAGTTACCCTGGAAACAGGGCAGTCAGTTATCCCGGAAACAGGGCAGTCAGTTATCCCGGAAACAGGGTGATCAGTTACCCTGGAAACAGGGCAGTCAGTTACCCCGGAAACAGGGCAGTCAGTTCCCCTGGAAACAGGGCAGACAGTTAATCTGGAAACAGGGCAGTCAGTTACCCCGGAAGCAGGGCAGTCAGTTACCCTGGAAACAGGGCAGTCAGTTACGCCAGAAACTGGGCAGTCATTTACCCTGGAAACAGGGCAGTCAGACACCCTGCAAACAGGTTAGTCAGTTACCCCGGAAACAGGGTGATCAGTTACCCCGGAAACAGGGCAGTCAGTTTCCCTGGAAACAGGGCAGTCAGTTACCCTGGAAACAGGGCAGTCAGTTATCCCGGAAACAGGGCAGTCAGTTATCACGGAAACAGGGCGGTCAGTTACCCCGGAAACAGGGCAGTCAGTTACCCCGGAAACAGTGTGATCAGTTACCCCGGAAACAGGGCAGTCAGTTACCCCGGAAACAGGGCAGTCAGTTACCCTGGAAAAAGGGCAGTCAGTTATCCCGGAAACAGGGCAGTCAGTTACGCCGGAAACAGGGCAGTCAGACACCCTGGAAACAGGTTAGTCAGTTACCCCGGAAACAGGGTGATCAGTTACCCCGGAAACAGGGCAGTCAGTTCCAGTGGAAAAAGGGCAGTCAGTTACCCTGGAAACAGGGCAGTCAGTTATCCCGGAAACAGGGCAGTCAGTTATCACGGAAACAGGGCAGTCAGTTACCCCGGAAACAGGGTGATCAGTTACCCCGGAAACAGGGCAGTCAGTTACCCCGGAAACAGAGCAGTCAGTTACCCTGGAAAAAGGGCAGTCAGTTATCCCGGAAACAGGGCAGTCAGTTACCCCGGAAACAGGGCAGTCAGTTACCCTGGAAACAGGGCAGTCAGTCACCCTGGAAACAGGTTAGTCAGTAACCCTGGAAACAGGGCGGTCAGTTATCCTGGAATCAGGGTGATCAGTTACCCTGGAAAGTGGGCAGTCATTTACCCTGGAAACAGGGCAGACAGTTATCCTGGAAATAGGGCGGTCAGTTACCCCGGAAATAGGGCGGTAAGTTTTCCTCGAAACAGGTCGGTCAGTTACCCCGGAATCAGGGAGATCAGTTACCCCGGAAACAGGGCAGTCAGTTACCCTGGAAACAGGGCAGTCAGTTTCCCTGGAAACAGGGCAGTCAGTTAACCTGGAAACAGGACAGTCAGTTATCCTGGAAACAGGGCAGTCACTTATCCTGGAAACAGTGCGGTCAGTTTCCCAGGAAATAGGGCGGTCAGTTATCCTGGAAACACGGCGGTCAGTTATCCTGGAAACAGGGTGGTCAGTTACCCTGGAAACAGGGTGGTCAGTTACCCCGGAAACAGGGTGATCAGTTATCCTGGAAACAGGGCGGTCAGTTACCCCGGAAACTGGTCAGTCAGTTACCCCAGAAACAGGGCGGTCAGTAACCCTGGAAACAGGGCAGTCAATTACCAGGGAAGCAGGGTGATCAGTTATCCTGGCAACAGAGCAGTCAGTTACCCTGGAAACAGGGCAGTCAGTTACCCCGGAAACAGGGCAGTCAGTTACCCTGGAAACAGGGCAGTCAGTTATCCCGGAAACAGGGCGGTCAGTTATCCCGTATACAGGGTGATCAGTTACCCTGGAAACAGGGCAGTCAGTTACCCCGGAAACAGGGCAGTCAGTTACCCTGGAAACAGGGCAGACAGTTATCCCGGAAACAGGGCAGTCAGTTATCCCGGAAACAGATTGATCAGTAACCCTGGAAACAGGGCAGTCAGTTACCCTGGAAACAGGGCAGTCAGTTACCCCGGAAACAGGGCTGACTGTTACCCTGGAAACAGGGCAGTCAGTTATCCCGGAAACAGGGCAGTCAGTTAACCTGGAAACTGGGCAGTCAGTTACCCTGGAAACAGGGCAGTCAGTTATCCCGGAAACAGGGTGATCAGTTACCCTGCGAACAGGGCAGTCAGTAATCCCGGAAACAGGGCAGTCAGTTATCCCGGAAAAAGGGTGATCAGTTACCCTGGAAACTGGGCAGTCAGTTACCCTGGAAACAGGGCAGTCAGTTACCCCGGAAGCAGGGCAGTCAGTTATCCTGGAAAGAGGGCAGTCAGTTCCCCCGGAAACTGGGCAGTCAGTTCCCCTGGAAACAGGTTAGTCAGTTACCCCGGAAACAGGGTGATCAGTTACCCCGGAAACAGGGCAGTCAGACACCCTGGAAACAGGTTAGTCAGTTACCCCGGAAACAGGGTGATCAGTTATCCTGGAAACAGGGCTGTCAGTTAGCCTGGAAACAGGGCGGTCAGTTATCCCGGAAACAGGGCAGTCAGTTCCCCTGGAAACAGGGCAGACAGTTAATCTGGAAACAGGGCAGTCAGTTACCCCGGAAGCAGGGCAGTCAGTTACCCTGGAAACAGGGCAGTCAGTTACGCCAGAAACTGGGCAGTCATTTACCCTGGAAACAGGGCAGTCAGACACCCTGCAAACAGGTTAGTCAGTTACCCCGGAAACAGGGTGATCAGTTACCCCGGAAACAGGGCAGTCAGTTCCCCTGGAAACAGGGCAGTCAGTTACCCTGGAAACAGGGCAGTCAGTTATCCCGGAAACAGGGCAGTCAGTTATCACGGAAACAGGGCGGTCAGTTACCCCGGAAACAGGGCAGTCAGTTACCCCGGAAACAGTGTGATCAGTTACCCCGGAAACAGGGCAGTCAGTTACCCCGGAAACAGGGCAGTCAGTTATCCCGGAAACAGGGCAGTCAGTTATCCCGGAAACAGGGTGATCAGTTACCCTGGAAACAGGGCAGTCAGTTACCCCGGAAACAGGGCAGTCAGTTATCCCGGAAACAGGGTGATCAGTTACCCTGGAAACTGGGCAGTCAGTTAATCTGGAAACAGGGCGGTCAGTTATCCCGGAAACAGGGCAGTCAGTTCCCCTGGAAACAGGGCAGACAGTTAATCTGGAAGCAGGGCAGTCAGTTACCCCGGAAGCAGGGCAGTCTGTTACCCTGGAAACAGGGCAGTCAGTTACGCCAGAAACTGGGCAGTCATTTACCCTGGAAACAGGGCAGTCAGACACCCTGCAAACAGGTTAGTCAGTTACCCCGGAAACAGGGTGATCAGTTACCCCGGAAACAGGGCAGTCAGTTTCCCTGGAAACAGGGCAGTCAGTTACCCTGGAAACAGGGCAGTCAGTTATCCCGGAAACAGGGCAGTCAGTTATCACGGAAACAGGGCGGTCAGTTACCCCGGAAACAGGGCAGTCAGTTACCCCGGAAACAGTGTGATCAGTTACCCCGGAAACAGGGCAGTCAGTTACCCCGGAAACAGGGCAGTCAGTTACCCTGGAAAAAGGGCAGTCAGTTATCCCGGAAACAGGGCAGTCAGTTACCCTGGAAAAAGGGCAGTCAGTTACCCCGGAAACAGGGTGATCAGTTACCCCGGAAACAGGGCAGTCAGTTCCAGTGGAAAAAGGGCAGTCAGTTACCCTGGAAACAGGGCAGTCAGTTATCCCGGAAACAGGGCAGTCAGTTATCACGGAAACAGGGCAGTCAGTTACCCCGGAAACAGGGTGATCAGTTACCCCGGAAACAGGGCAGTCAGTTACCCCGGAAACAGAGCAGTCAGTTACCCTGGAAAAAGGGCAGTCAGTTATCCCGGAAACAGGGCAGTCAGTTACCCCGGAAACAGGGCAGTCAGTTACCCTGGAAACAGGGCAGTCAGTCACCCTGGAAACAGGTTAGTCAGTAACCCTGGAAACAGGGCGGTCAGTTATCCTGGAATCAGGGTGATCAGTTACCCTGGAAAGTGGGCAGTCATTTACCCTGGAAACAGGGCAGACAGTTATCCTGGAAATAGGGCGGTCAGTTACCCCGGAAATAGGGCGGTAAGTTTTCCTCGAAACAGGTCGGTCAGTTACCCCGGAATCAGGGAGATCAGTTACCCCGGAAACAGGGCAGTCAGTTACCCTGGAAACAGGGCAGTCAGTTTCCCTGGAAACAGGGCAGTCAGTTAACCTGGAAACAGGACAGTCAGTTATCCTGGAAACAGGGCAGTCACTTATCCTGGAAACAGTGCGGTCAGTTTCCCAGGAAATAGGGCGGTCAGTTATCCTGGAAACACGGCGGTCAGTTATCCTGGAAACAGGGTGGTCAGTTACCCTGGAAACAGGGTGGTCAGTTACCCCGGAAACAGGGTGATCAGTTATCCTGGAAACAGGGCGGTCAGTTACCCCGGAAACTGGTCAGTCAGTTACCCCAGAAACAGGGCGGTCAGTAACCCTGGAAACAGGGCAGTCAATTACCAGGGAAGCAGGGTGATCAGTTATCCTGGCAACAGAGCAGTCAGTTACCCTGGAAACAGGGCAGTCAGTTACCCCGGAAACAGGGCAGTCAGTTACCCTGGAAACAGGGCAGTCAGTTATCCCGGAAACAGGGCGGTCAGTTATCCCGTATACAGGGTGATCAGTTACCCTGGAAACAGGGCAGTCAGTTACCCCGGAAACAGGGCAGTCAGTTACCCTGGAAACAGGGCAGACAGTTATCCCGGAAACAGGGCAGTCAGTTACCCCGGAAACAGGGCTGACTGTTACCCTGGAAACAGGGCAGTCAGTTATCCCGGAAACAGGGCAGTCAGTTAACCTGGAAACTGGGCAGTCAGTTACCCTGGAAACAGGGCAGTCAGTTATCCCGGAAACAGGGTGATCAGTTACCCTGCGAACAGGGCAGTCAGTAATCCCGGAAACAGGGCAGTCAGTTATCCCGGAAAAAGGGTGATCAGTTACCCTGGAAACTGGGCAGTCAGTTACCCTGGAAACAGGGCAGTCAGTTACCCCGGAAGCAGGGCAGTCAGTTACCCTGGAAACAGGGCAGTCAGTTCCCCCGGAAACTGGGCAGTCAGTTCCCCTGGAAACAGGTTAGTCAGTTACCCCGGAAACAGGGTGATCAGTTACCCCGGAAACAGGGCAGTCAGACACCCTGGAAACAGGTTAGTCAGTTACCCCGGAAACAGGGTGATCAGTTATCCTGGAAACAGGGCTGTCAGTTAGCCTGGAAACAGGGCAGTCAGTTACCCCGGAAGCAGGGCAGTCAGTTACCCTGGAAACAGGGCAGTCAGTTATCCCGGAAACAGGGCAGTCAGTTATCCCGGAAACAGGGTGATCAGTTACCCTGGAAACAGGGCAGTCAGTTACCCCGGAAACAGGGCAGTCAGTTATCCCGGAAACAGGGTGATCATTTACCCTGGAAACTGGGCAGTCAGTTAATCTGGAAACAGGGCAGTCAGTTACCCCGGAAACAGTGCAGTCAGTTACCCTGGAAACTGGGCAGTCAGTTACCCTGGAAACAGGGCAGTCAGTTATCCCGGAAACAGGGTGATCAGTTACCCCGGAAACAGGGTGATCAGTTACCCTGGAAACAGGGCAGTCAGTTCCAGTGGAAAAAGGGCAGTCAGTTACCCTGGAAACAGGGCAGTCAGTTATCCCGGAAACAGGGCAGTCAGTTATCACGGAAACAGGGCAGTCAGTTACCCCGGAAACAGGGCAGTCAGTTACCCCGGAAACAGGGTGATCAGTTACCCCGGAAACAGGGCAGTCAGTTACCCCGGAAACAGGGCAGTCAGTTACCCTGGAAAAAGGGCAGTCAGTTATCCCGGAAACAGGGCAGTCAGTTACCCCGGAAACAGGGCAGTCAGTTACCCTGGAAACAGGGCAGTCAGTCACCCTGGAAACAGGGCGGTCAGAAACCCTGGAAACAGATTAGTCAGTTATCCCGGAAACAGGGTGATCAGTTACCCTGGAAACAGAGCAGTCAGTTACCCCGGAAACAGGGCTGTCAGTTACCCTGGAAACAGGGCGGTCAGAAACCCTGGAAACAGATTAGTCAGTTATCCCGGAAACAGGGTGATCAGTTACCCTGAAAACAGAGAAGTCAGTTAGCCTGGAAACAGGGCAGTCAGTTACGCCGGAAACAGGGTGATCAGTTATCCTGGCAACAGGGCAGTCAGTTACCCTGGAAACAGGGCAGTCAGTTACCCCGGAAATAGGGTGATCAGTTATCCTGGCAACAGGGCAGTCAGTTACCCTGGAAACAGGGCAGTCAGTTACCCCGGAAACAGGGTGATCAGTTATCCTGGAAACAGGGCAGTCAGTTAGCCTGGAATCAGGGCAGTCAGTTACCCCGGAAACAGGGCAGTCAGTTACCCTGGAAAATGGGCAGTCAGTTATCCCGGAAACAGGGCAGTCAGTTACGCCGGAAACAGGGCAGTCAGACACCCTGGAAACAGGTTAGTCAGTTACCCCGGAAACAGGGTGATCAGTTACCCCGGAAACAGGGCAGTCAGTTCCAGTGGAAAAAGGGCAGTCAGTTACCCTGGAAACAGGGCAGTCAGTTATCCCGGAAACAGGGCAGTCAGTTATCACGGAAACAGGGCAGTCAGTTACCCCGGAAACAGGGTGATCAGTTACCCCGGAAACAGGGCAGTCAGTTACCCCGGAAACAGGGCAGTCAGTTACCCTGGAAAAAGGGCAGTCTGTTACCCCGGAAATAGGGCGGTAAGGTTTCCTCGAAACAGGGCGGTCAGTTACCCCGGAATCAGGGAGATCAGTTACCCCGGAAACAGGGCAGTCAGTTACCCTGGCAACAGGGCAGTCAGTTTCCCTGGAAACAGGGCAGTCAGTTAACCTGGAAACAGGACAGTCAGTTATCCTGGGATCAGGGAAGTCATTTATCCTGGAAACAGGGCGGTCAGTATCCCAGGAAATAGGGCGGTCAATTATCCTGGAAACACGGCGGTCAGTTACCCCAGAAACAGGGAGATCAGTTACCCCGGAAATAGGGCAGTCAGTTACCCTGGAAACAGGGCAGTCAGTTATCCTGGAAACAGGGTGGTCAGTTACCCTGGAAACAGGGTGGTCAGTTACCCCGGAAACAGGGTGATCAGTTATCCTGGAAACAGGACAGTCAGTTACCCCGGAAACAGGGCTGACTGTTACCCTGGAAACAGGGCAGTCAGTTACCCCGGAAACAGGGCAGTCAGTTAACCTGGAAACTGGGCAGTCAGTTACCCTGGAAACAGGGCAGTCAGTTATCCCGGAAACAGGGTGATCAGTTACCTTGCAAACAGGGCAGTCAGTAATCCCGGAAACAGGGCAGTCAGTTATCCCGGAAAAAGGGTGATCAGTTACCCCGGAAACTGGGCAGTCAGTTACCCTGGAAACAGGGCAGTCAGTTACCCCGGAAGCAGGGCAGTCAGTTACCCTGGAAACAGGTTAGTCTGTTACCCCGGAAACTGGGCAGTCAGTTACCCTGGAAACAGGGCAGTCAGACACCCTGGAAACAGGTTAGTCAGTTACCCCGGAAACAGGGTGATCAGTTACCCCGGAAACAGGGCAGTCAGTTCCCCTGGAAACAGGGCAGTCAGTTACCCTGGAAACAGGGCAGTCAGTTATCCCGGAAACAGGGCAGTCAGTTACCCTGGAAACAGGGCAGTCAGTTACCCCGGAAACAGGGTGATCAGTTATCCTGGAAACAGGGCAGTCAGTTAGCCTGGAATCAGGGCAGTCAGTTACCCCGGAAACAGGGCAGTCAGTTACCCTGGAAAATGGGCAGTCAGTTATCCCGGAAACAGGGCAGTCAGTTACGCCGGAAACAGGGCAGTCAGACACCCTGGAAACAGGTTAGTCAGTTACCCCGGAAACAGGGTGATCAGTTACCCCGGAAACAGGGCAGTCAGTTCCAGTGGAAAAAGGGCAGTCAGTTACCCTGGAAACAGGGCAGTCAGTTATCCCGGAAACAGGGCAGTCAGTTATCACGGAAACAGGGCAGTCAGTTACCCCGGAAACAGGGTGATCAGTTACCCCGGAAACAGGGCAGTCAGTTACCCCGGAAACAGGGCAGTCAGTTACCCTGGAAAAAGGGCAGTCTGTTACCCCGGAAATAGGGCGGTAAGGTTTCCTCGAAACAGGGCGGTCAGTTACCCCGGAATCAGGGAGATCAGTTACCCCGGAAACAGGGCAGTCAGTTACCCTGGCAACAGGGCAGTCAGTTTCCCTGGAAACAGGGCAGTCAGTTAACCTGGAAACAGGACAGTCAGTTATCCTGGGATCAGGGAAGTCATTTATCCTGGAAACAGGGCGGTCAGTATCCCAGGAAATAGGGCGGTCAATTATCCTGGAAACACGGCGGTCAGTTACCCCAGAAACAGGGAGATCAGTTACCCCGGAAATAGGGCAGTCAGTTACCCTGGAAACAGGGCAGTCAGTTATCCTGGAAACAGGGTGGTCAGTTACCCTGGAAACAGGGTGGTCAGTTACCCCGGAAACAGGGTGATCAGTTATCCTGGAAACAGGACAGTCAGTTACCCCGGAAACAGGGCTGACTGTTACCCTGGAAACAGGGCAGTCAGTTACCCCGGAAACAGGGCAGTCAGTTAACCTGGAAACTGGGCAGTCAGTTACCCTGGAAACAGGGCAGTCAGTTATCCCGGAAACAGGGTGATCAGTTACCTTGCAAACAGGGCAGTCAGTAATCCCGGAAACAGGGCAGTCAGTTATCCCGGAAAAAGGGTGATCAGTTACCCCGGAAACTGGGCAGTCAGTTACCCTGGAAACAGGGCAGTCAGTTACCCCGGAAGCAGGGCAGTCAGTTACCCTGGAAACAGGTTAGTCTGTTACCCCGGAAACTGGGCAGTCAGTTACCCTGGAAACAGGGCAGTCAGACACCCTGGAAACAGGTTAGTCAGTTACCCCGGAAACAGGGTGATCAGTTACCCCGGAAACAGGGCAGTCAGTTCCCCTGGAAACAGGGCAGTCAGTTACCCTGGAAACAGGGCAGTCAGTTATCCCGGAAACAGGGCAGTCAGTTACCCTGGAAACAGGGCGGTCAGTAACCCTGGAAACAGATTAGTCAGTTATCCCGGAAACCGGGTGATCAGTTACCCTGGAAACAGGGCAGTCAGTTACCCTGGAAACAGGGCAGTCAGTTACCCCGGAAACAGGGTGATCAGTTATCCTGGAAACAGGGCAGTCAGTTAGCTTGGAAACAGGGCAGTCAGTTACCCCGGAAACAGGGTGATCAGTTACCCTGGAAAAAGGGCAGTCAGTTCTCCCGGAAACAGGGCAGTCAGTTACCCCGGAAACAGGGCAGTCAGTTACCCTGGAAACAGGGCAGTCAGTCACCCTGGAAACAGGTTAGTCAGTAACCCTGGAAACAGGGCGGTCAGTTATCCTGGAATCAGGGTGATCAGTTACCCTGGAAAGTGGGCAGTCATTTACCCTGGAAACAGGGCAGACAGTTATCCTGGAAATAGGGCGGTCAGTTACCCCGGAAATAGGGCGGTAAGGTTTCCTCGAAACAGGTCGGTCAGTTACCCCGGAATCAGGGAGATCAGTTACCCCGGAAACAGGGCAGTCAGTTACCCTGGAAACAGGGCAGTCAGTTTCCCTGGATACAGGGCAGTCAGTTAACCTGGAAACAGGACAGTCAGTTATCCTGGAAACAGGGCAGTCATTTATCCTGGAAACAGTGCGGTCAGTTTCCCAGGAAATAGGGCGGTCAGTTATCCTCGAAACACGGCGGTCAGTTACCCTGGAAACAGGGAGATCAGTTACCCTGGAAACAGGGCAGTCAGTTACCCGGAAACTGGGTGATCAGTTACCCCGTAAACAGGGAGATCAGTTACCCTGGAAACAGGGTGGTCAGTTACCCCGGAAACAGGGTGATCAGTTATCCTGGAAACAGGGCGGTCAGTTACCCCGGAAACAGGTCAGTCAGTTACGCCAGAAACAGGGCGGTCAGTAACCCTGGAAACAGGGCAGTCAGTTACCAGGGAAGCAGGGTGATCAGTTATCCTGGCAACAGAGCAGTCAGTTACCCTGGAAACAGGGCAGTCAGTTACCCCGGAAACAGGGCAGTCAGTTACCCTGGAAACAGGGCAGTCAGTTATCCCGGAAACAGGGCGGTCAGTTATCCCGTATACAGGGTGATCAGTTACCCTGGAAACAGGGCAGTCAGTTACCCCGGAAACAGGGCAGTCAGTTACCCTGGAAACAGGGCAGACAGTTATCCCGGAAACAGGGCAGTCAGTTATCCCAGAAACAGAGTGATCAGTAACCCTGGAAACAGGGCAGTCAGTTACCCTGGAAACAGGGCAGTCAGTTACCCCGGAAACAGGGCTGACTGTTACCCTGGAAACAGGGCAGTCAGTTATCCCGGAAACAGGGCAGTCAGTTAACCTGGAAACTGGGCAGTCAGTTACCCTGGAAACAGGGCAGTCAGTTATCCCGGAAACAGGGTGATCAGTTACCCTGCAAACAGGGCAGTCAGTAATCCCGGAAACAGGGCAGTCAGTTATCCCGGAAAAAGGGTGATCAGATACCCTGGAAACTGGGCAGTCAGTTACCCTGGAAACAGGGCAGTCAGTTACCCCGGAAGCAGGGCAGTCAGTTACCCTGGAAACAGGGCAGTCAGTTCCCCCGGAAACTGGGCAGTCAGTTACCCTGGAAACAGGGCAGTCAGACACCCTGGAAACAGGTTAGTCAGTTACCCCGGAAACAGGGTGATCAGTTACCCCGGAAACAGGGCAGTCATTTCCCCTGGAAACAGGGCAGTCAGTTACCCTGGAAACAGGGCAGTCAGTTATCCCGGAAACAGGGCAGTCAGTTACCCTGGAAACAGGGCGGTCAGTAACCCTGGAAACAGATTAGTCAGTTATCCCGGAAACCGGGTGATCAGTTACCCTGGAAACAGGGCAGTCAGTTACCCTGGAAACAGGGCAGTCAGTTACCCCGGAAACAGGGTGATCAGTTATCCTGGAAACAGGGCAGTCAGTTAGCCTGGAAACAGGGCAGTCAGTTACCCCGGAAACAGGGTGATCAGTTATCCTGGCAACAGGGCAGTCAGTTACCCTGGAAACAGGGCAGTCAGTTACCCCGGAAATAGGGTGATCAGTTATCCTGGCAACAGGGCAGTCAGTTAACCTGGAAACAGGGCAGTCAGTTACCCCGGAAACAGGGTGATCAGTTATCCTGGAAACAGGGCAGTCAGTTAGCCTGGAAACAGGGCAGTCAGTTACCCCGGAAGCAGGGCAGTCAGTTACCCTGGAAACAGGGCAGTCAGTTATCCCGGAAACAGGGCAGTCAGTTATCCCGGAAACAGGGTGATCAGTTACCCTGGAAACAGGGCAGTCAGTTACCCCGGAAACAGGGCAGTCAGTTATCCCGGAAACAGGGTGATCATTTACCCTGGAAACTGGGCAGTCAGTTAATCTGGAAACAGGGCAGTCAGTTACCCCGGAAACAGTGCTGTCAGTTACCCTGGAAACTGGGCAGTCAGTTACCCTGGAAACAGGGCAGTCAGTTATCCCGGAAACAGGGTGATCAGTTACCCCGGAAACAGGGTGATCAGTTACCCTGGAAACAGGGCAGTCAGTTCCAGTGGAAAAAGGGCAGTCAGTTACCCTGGAAACAGGGCAGTCAGTTATCCCGGAAACAGGGCAGTCAGTTATCACGGAAACAGGGCAGTCAGTTACCCCGGAAACAGGGCAGTCAGTTACCCCGGAAAAAGGGTGATCAGTTACCCCGGAAACAGGGCAGTCAGTTACCCCGGAAACAGGGCAGTCAGTTACCCTGGAAAAAGGGCAGTCAGTTATCCCGGAAACAGGGCAGTCAGTTACCCCGGAAACAGGGCAGTCAGTTACCCTGGAAACAGGGCAGTCAGTCACCCTGGAAACAGGTTAGTCAGTAACCCTGGAAACAGGGCGGTCAGTTACCCTGGAAACAGGGCAGTCAGTTATCCTGGAATCAGGGTGATCAGTTACCCTGGAAAGTGGGCCGTCATTTGCCCTGGAAACAGGGCAGTCAGTTATCCTGGAAACAGGGCAGACAGTTATCCTGGAAATGGGGCGGTCAGTTACCCCGGAAATAGGGCGGTAAGGTTTCCTCGAAACAGGGCGGTCAGTTACCCCGGAATCAGGGAGATCAGTTACCCCGGAAACAGGGCAGTCAGTTACCCTGGCAACAGGGCAGTCAGTTTCCCTGGAAACAGGGCAGTCAGTTAACCTGGAAACAGGACAGTCAGTTATCCTGGAAATAGGGCAGTCATTTATCCTGGAAACAGGGCGGTCAGTTTCCCAGGAAATAGGGCGGTCAGTTATCCTGGAAACACGGCGGTCAGTTACCCCAGAAACAGGGAGATCAGTTACCCCGGAAACAGGGCAGTCAGTTACCCTGGAAACAGGGCAGTCAGTTATCCTGGAAACAGGGTGGTCAGTTACCCTGGAAACAGGGTGGTCAGTTACCCCGGAAACAGGGTGATCAGTTATCCTGGAAACACGGCGGTCAGTTACCCCGGAAACAAGTCAGTCAGTTACCCCAGAAACAGGGCGGTCAGTAACCCTGGAAACAGGGCAGTCAGTTACCAGGGAAGCAGGGTGATCAGTTATCCTGGCAACAGAGCAGTCAGTTACCCTGGAAACAGGGCAGTCAGTTACCCCGGAAACAGGGCAGTCAGTTACCCTGGAAACAGGGCAGTCAGTTATCCCGGTAACAGGGCGGTCAGTTATCCCGGATAGAGGGTGATCAGTTACCCTGGAAACAGGGCAGTCAGTTACCCCGGAAACAGGGCAGTCAGTTACCCTGGAAACAGGGCAGACAGTTATCCCGGAAACAGGGCAGTCAGTTATCCCGGAAACAGGATGATCAGTTACCCTGGAAACAGGGCAGACAGTTACCCTGGAAACAGGGCAGTCAGTTACCCCGGAAACAGGGCAGTCAGTTACCCTGGAAACTGGGCAGTCAGTTACCCCGGAAACAGGGCAGTCAGTTACCCTGGAAACAGGGCAGTCAGTTATCCCGGAAACAGGGCGGTCACTTATCCCGTATACAGGGTGATCAGTTACCCTGGAAACAGGGCAGTCAGTTACCCCGGAAACAGGGCAGTCAGTTACCCTGGAAACAGGGCAGACAGTTATCCCGGAAACAGGGCAGTCAGTTATCCCAGAAACAGAGTGATCAGTAACCCTGGAAACAGGGCAGTCAGTTACCCTGGAAACAGGGCAGTCAGTTACCCCGGAAACAGGGCTGACTGTTACCCTGGAAACAGGGCAGTCAGTTATCCCGGAAACAGGGCAGTCAGTTAACCTGGAAACTGGGCAGTCAGTTACCCTGGAAACAGGGCAGTCAGTTATCCCGGAAACAGGGTGATCAGTTACCCTGCAAACAGGGCAGTCAGTAATCCCGGAAACAGGGCAGTCAGTTATCCCGGAAAAAGGGTGATCAGTTACCCTGGAAACTGGGCAGTCAGTTACCCTGGAAACAGGGCAGTCAGTTACCCCGGAAGCAGGGCAGTCAGTTACCCTGGAAACAGGGCAGTCAGTTATCCCGGAAACAGGGTGATCAGTTACCCTGCAAACAGGGCAGTCAGTAACCCTGGAAACAGGGCGATCAGTTACCCTGGAAACAGGGCAGTCAGTTATCCTGGAATCAGGGTGATCAGTTACCCTGGAAAGTGGGCAGTCATTTGCCCTGGAAACAGGGCAGTCAGTTATCCTGGAAACAGGGCAGACAGTTATCCTGGAAATGGGGCAGTCAGTTACCCTGGAAATAGGGCGGTAAGGTTTCCTCGAAACAGGGCGGTCAGTTACCCCGGAATCAGGGAGTTCAGTTACCCCGGAAACAGGGCAGTCAGTTACCCTGGCAACAGGGCAGTCAGTTTCCCTGGAAACAGGGCAGTCAGTTAACCTGGAAACAGGACAGTCAGTTATCCTGGAAACAGGGAAGTCATTTATCCTGGAAACAGGGCGTTCAGTATCCCAGGAAATAGGGCGGTCAATTATCCTGGAAACACGGCGGTCAGTTACCCCAGAAACAGGGAGATCAGTTACCCCGGAAACAGGGCAGTCAGTTACCCTGGAAACAGGGCAGTCAGTTATCCTGGAAACAGGGTGGTCAGTTACCCTGGAAACAGGGTGGTCAGTTACCCCGGAAACAGGGTGATCAGTTATCCTGGAAACAGGGCAGTCAGTTACCCCGGAAACAGGGCTGACTGTTACCCTGGAAACAGGGCAGTCAGTTATCCCGGAAACAGGGCAGTCAGTTAACCTGGAAACTGGGCAGTCAGTTACCCTGGAAACAGGGCAGTCAGTTATCCCGGAAACAGGGTGATCAGTTACCTTGCAAACAGGGCAGTCAGTAATCCCGGAAACAGGGCAGTCAGTTATCCCGGAAAAAGGGTGATCAGTTACCCCGGAAACTGGGCAGTCAGTTACCCTGGAAACAGGGCAGTCAGTTACCCCGGAAGCAGGGCAGTCAGTTACCCTGGAAACAGGTTAGTCTGTTACCCCGGAAACAGGGCAGTCAGTTACCCTGGAAACAGGGCAGTCAGACACCCTGGAAACAGGTTAGTCAGTTACCCCGGAAACAGGGTGATCAGTTACCCCGGAAACAGGGCAGTCAGTTCCCCTGGAAACAGGGCAGTCAGTTACCCTGGAAACAGGGCAGTCAGTTATCCCGGAAACAGGGCAGTCAGTTACCCTGGAAACAGGGCGGTCAGTAACCCTGGAAACAGATTAGTCAGTTATCCCGGAAACCGGGTGATCAGTTACCCTGGAAATAGGGCAGTCAGTTACCCTGGAAACAGGGCAGTCAGTTACCCCGGAAACAGGGTGATCAGTTATCCTGGAAACAGGGCAGTCAGTTAGCCTGGAAACAGGGCAGTCAGTTACCCCGGAAACAGGGTGATCAGTTACCCTGGAAAAAGGGCAGTCTGTTATCCCGGAAACAGGGCAGTCAGTTACCCCGGAAACAGGGCAGTCAGTTACCCTGGAAACAGGGCAGTCAGTCACCCTGGAAACAGGTTAGTCAGTAACCCTGGAAACAGGGCGGTCAGTTACCCTGGAAACAGGGCAGTCAGTTATCCTGGAATCAGGGTGATCAGTTACCCTGGAAAGTGGGCAGTCATTTACCCTGGAAACAGGGCAGACAGTTATCCTGGAAATAGGGCGGTCAGTTACCCCGGAAATAGGGGGGTAAGGTTTCCTCGAAACAGGTCGGTCAGTTACCCCGGAATCAGGGAGATCAGTTACCCCGGAAACAGGGCAGTCAGTTACCCTGGCAACAGGGCAGTCAGTTTCCCTGGATACAGGGCAGTCAGTTAACCTGGAAACAGGACAGTCAGTTATCCTGGAAACAGGGCAGTCATTTATCCTGGAAACAGTGCGGTCAGTTTCCCAGGAAATAGGGCGGTCAGTTATCCTCGAAACACGGCGGTCAGTTACCCTGGAAACAGGGAGATCAGTTACCCTGGAAACAGGGCAGTCAGTTACCCGGAAACTGGGTGATCAGTTACCCCGTAAACAGGGAGATCAGTTACCCTGGAAACAGGGTGGTCAGTTACCCCGGAAACAGGGTGATCAGTTATCCTGGAAACAGGGCAGTCAGTTACCCCGGAAACAGGTCAGTCAGTTACGCCAGAAACAGGGCGGTCAGTAACCCTGGAAACAGGGCAGTCAGTTACCAGGGAAGCAGGGTGATCAGTTATCCTGGCAACAGAGCAGTCAGTTACCCTGGAAATAGGGCAGTCAGTTACCCCGGAAACAGGGCAGTCAGTTACCCTGGAAACAGGGCAGTCAGTTATCCCGGAAACAGGGCGGTCAGTTATCCCGTATACAGGGTGATCAGTTACCCTGGAAACAGGGCAGTCAGTTACCCCGGAAACAGGGCAGTCAGTTACCCTGGAAACAGGGCAGACAGTTATCCCGGAAACAGGGCAGTCAGTTATCCCAGAAACAGAGTGATCAGTAACCCTGGAAACAGGGCAGTCAGTTACCCTGGAAACAGGGCAGTCAGTTACCCCGGAAACAGGGCTGACTGTTACCCTGGAAACAGGGCAGTCAGTTATCCCGGAAACAGGGCAGTCAGTTAACCTGGAAACTGGGCAGTCAGTTACCCTGGAAACAGGGCAGTCAGTTATCCCGGAAACAGGGTGATCAGTTACCCTGCAAACAGGGCAGTCAGTAATCCCGGAAACAGGGCAGTCAGTTATCCCGGAAAAAGGGTGATCAGTTACCCTGGAAACTGGGCAGTCAGTTACCCTGGAAACAGGGCAGTCAGTTACCCCGGAAGCAGGGCAGTCAGTTACCCTGGAAACAGGGCAGTCAGTTATCCCGGAAACAGGGTGATCAGTTACCCCGGAAACAGGGTGATCAGTTACCCTGGAAACAGGGCAGTCAGTTCCAGTGGAAAAAGGGCAGTCAGTTACCCTGGAAACAGGGCAGTCAGTTATCCCGGAAACAGGGCAGTCAGTTATCACGGAAACAGGGCAGTCAGTTACCCCGGAAACAGGGCAGTCAGTTACCCCGGAAAAAGGGTGATCAGTTACCCCGGAAACAGGGCAGTCAGTTACCCCGGAAACAGGGCAGTCAGTTACCCTGGAAAAAGGGCAGTCAGTTATCCCGGAAACAGGGCAGTCAGTTACCCCGGTAACAGGGCAGTCAGTTACCCTGGAAACAGGGCAGTCAGTCACCCTGGAAACAGGTTAGTCAGTAACCCTGGAAACAGGGCGGTCAGTTACCCTGGAAACAGGGCAGTCAGTTATCCTGGAATCAGGGTGATCAGTTACCCTGGAAAGTAGGCCGTCATTTGCCCTGGAAACAGGGCAGTCAGTTATCCTGGAAACAGGGCAGACAGTTATCCTGGAAATGGGGCGGTCAGTTACCCCGGAAATAGGGCGGTAAGGTTTCCTCGAAACAGGGCGGTCAGTTACCCCGGAATCAGGGAGATCAGTTACATCGGAAACAGGGCAGTCAGTTACCCTGGCAACAGGGCAGTCAGTTTCCCTGGAAACAGGGCAGTCAGTTAACCTGGAAACAGGACAGTCAGTTATCCTGGAAACAGGGCAGTCATTTATCCTGGAAACAGGGCGGTCAGTTTCCCAGGAAATAGGGCGGTCAGTTATCCTGGAAACACGGCGGTCAGTTACCCCAGAAACAGGGAGATCAGTTACCCCGGAAACAGGGCAGTCAGTTACCCTGGAAACAGGGCAGTCAGTTATCCTGGAAACAGGGTGGTCAGTTACCCTGGAAACAGGGTGGTCAGTTACCCCGGAAACAGGGTGATCAGTTATCCTGGAAACACGGCGGTCAGTTACCCCGGAAACAAGTCAGTCAGTTACCCCAGAAACAGGGCGGTCAGTAACCCTGGAAACAGGGCAGTCAGTTACCAGGGAAGCAGGGTGATCAGTTATCCTGGCAACAGAGCAGTCAGTTACCCTGGAAACAGGGCAGTCAGTTACCCCGGAAACAGGGCAGTCAGTTACCCTGGAAACAGGGCAGTCAGTTATCCCGGTAACAGGGCGGTCAGTTATCCCGGATAGAGGGTGATCAGTTACCCTGGAAACAGGGCAGTCAGTTACCCCGGAAACAGGGCAGTCAGTTACCCTGGAAACAGGGCAGACAGTTATCCTGGAAATAGGGCGGTCAGTTACCCCGGAAATAGGGGGGTAAGGTTTCCTCGAAACAGGTCGGTCAGTTACCCCGGAATCAGGGAGATCAGTTACCCCGGAAACAGGGCAGTCAGTTTCCCTGGATACAGGGCAGTCAGTTAACCTGGAAACAGGACAGTCAGTTATCCTGGAAACAGGGCAGTCATTTATCCTGGAAACAGTGCGGTCAGTTTCCCAGGAAATAGGGCGGTCAGTTATCCTCGAAACACGGCGGTCAGTTACCCTGGAAACAGGGAGATCAGTTACCCTGGAAACAGGGCAGTCAGTTACCCGGAAACTGGGTGATCAGTTACCCCGTAAACAGGGAGATCAGTTACCCTGGAAACAGGGTGGTCAGTTACCCCGGAAACAGGGTGATCAGTTATCCTGGAAACAGGGCAGTCAGTTACCCCGGAAACAGGTCAGTCAGTTACGCCAGAAACAGGGCGGTCAGTAACCCTGGAAACAGGGCAGTCAGTTACCAGGGAAGCAGGGTGATCAGTTATCCTGGCAACAGAGCAGTCAGTTACCCTGGAAATAGGGCAGTCAGTTACCCCGGAAACAGGGCAGTCAGTTACCCTGGAAACAGGGCAGTCAGTTATCCCGGAAACAGGGCGGTCAGTTATCCCGTATACAGGGTGATCAGTTACCCTGGAAACAGGGCAGTCAGTTACCCCGGAAACAGGGCAGTCAGTTACCCTGGAAACAGGGCAGACAGTTATCCCGGAAACAGGGCAGTCAGTTATCCCAGAAACAGAGTGATCAGTAACCCTGGAAACAGGGCAGTCAGTTACCCTGGAAACAGGGCAGTCAGTTACCCCGGAAACAGGGCTGACTGTTACCCTGGAAACAGGGCAGTCAGTTATCCCGGAAACAGGGCAGTCAGTTAACCTGGAAACTGGGCAGTCAGTTACCCTGGAAACAGGGCAGTCAGTTATCCCGGAAACAGGGTGATCAGTTACCCTGCAAACAGGGCAGTCAGTAATCCCGGAAACAGGGCAGTCAGTTATCCCGGAAAAAGGGTGATCAGTTACCCTGGAAACTGGGCAGTCAGTTACCCTGGAAACAGGGCAGTCAGTTACCCCGGAAGCAGGGCAGTCAGTTACCCTGGAAACAGGGCAGTCAGTTATCCCGGAAACAGGGTGATCAGTTACCCCGGAAACAGGGTGATCAGTTACCCTGGAAACAGGGCAGTCAGTTCCAGTGGAAAAAGGGCAGTCAGTTACCCTGGAAACAGGGCAGTCAGTTATCCCGGAAACAGGGCAGTCAGTTATCACGGAAACAGGGCAGTCAGTTACCCCGGAAACAGGGCAGTCAGTTACCCCGGAAAAAGGGTGATCAGTTACCCCGGAAACAGGGCAGTCAGTTACCCCGGAAACAGGGCAGTCAGTTACCCTGGAAAAAGGGCAGTCAGTTATCCCGGAAACAGGGCAGTCAGTTACCCCGGTAACAGGGCAGTCAGTTACCCTGGAAACAGGGCAGTCAGTCACCCTGGAAACAGGTTAGTCAGTAACCCTGGAAACAGGGCGGTCAGTTACCCTGGAAACAGGGCAGTCAGTTATCCTGGAATCAGGGTGATCAGTTACCCTGGAAAGTAGGCCGTCATTTGCCCTGGAAACAGGGCAGTCAGTTATCCTGGAAACAGGGCAGACAGTTATCCTGGAAATGGGGCGGTCAGTTACCCCGGAAATAGGGCGGTAAGGTTTCCTCGAAACAGGGCGGTCAGTTACCCCGGAATCAGGGAGATCAGTTACCCCGGAAACAGGGCAGTCAGTTACCCTGGCAACAGGGCAGTCAGTTTCCCTGGAAACAGGGCAGTCAGTTAACCTGGAAACAGGACAGTCAGTTATCCTGGAAACAGGGCAGTCATTTATCCTGGAAACAGGGCGGTCAGTTTCCCAGGAAATAGGGCGGTCAGTTATCCTGGAAACACGGCGGTCAGTTACCCCAGAAACAGGGAGATCAGTTACCCCGGAAACAGGGCAGTCAGTTACCCTGGAAACAGGGCAGTCAGTTATCCTGGAAACAGGGTGGTCAGTTACCCTGGAAACAGGGTGGTCAGTTACCCCGGAAACAGGGTGATCAGTTATCCTGGAAACACGGCGGTCAGTTACCCCGGAAACAAGTCAGTCAGTTACCCCAGAAACAGGGCGGTCAGTAACCCTGGAAACAGGGCAGTCAGTTACCAGGGAAGCAGGGTGATCAGTTATCCTGGCAACAGAGCAGTCAGTTACCCTGGAAACAGGGCAGTCAGTTACCCCGGAAACAGGGCAGTCAGTTACCCTGGAAACAGGGCAGTCAGTTATCCCGGTAACAGGGCGGTCAGTTATCCCGGATAGAGGGTGATCAGTTACCCTGGAAACAGGGCAGTCAGTTACCCCGGAAACAGGGCAGTCAGTTACCCTGGAAACAGGGCAGACAGTTATCCCGGAAACAGGGCAGTCAGTTATCCCGGAAACAGGATGATCAGTTACCCTGGAAACAGGGCAGACAGTTACCCTGGAAACAGGGCAGTCAGTTACCCCGGAAACAGGGCAGTCAGTTACCCTGGAAACTGGGCAGTCAGTTACCCCGGAAACAGGGCAGTCAGTTACCCTGGAAACAGGGAAGTCAGTTATCCCGGAAACAGGGCGGTCACTTATCCCGTATACAGGGTGATCAGTTACCCTGGAAACAGGGCAGTCAGTTACCCCGGAAACAGGGCAGTCAGTTACCCTGGAAACAGGGCAGACAGTTATCCCGGAAACAGGGCAGTCAGTTATCCCTGAAACAGAGTGATCAGTAACCCTGGAAACAGGGCAGTCAGTTACCCTGGAAACAGGGCAGTCAGTTACCCCGGAAACAGGGCTGACTGTTACCCTGGAAACAGGGCAGTCAGTTATCCCGGAAACAGGGCAGTCAGTTAACCTGGAAACTGGGCAGTCAGTTACCCTGGAAACAGGGCAGTCAGTTATCCCGGAAACAGGGTGATCAGTTACCCTGCAAACAGGGCAGTCAGTAATCCCGGAAACAGGGCAGTCAGTTATCCCGGAAAAAGGGTGATCAGTTACCCTGGAAACTGGGCAGTCAGTTACCCTGGAAACAGGGCAGTCAGTTACCCCGGAAGCAGGGCAGTCAGTTACCCTGGAAACAGGGCAGTCAGTTATCCCGGAAACAGGGTGATCAGTTACCCTGCAAACAGGGCAGTCAGTAACCCTGGAAACAGGGCGATCAGTTACCCTGGAAACAGGGCAGTCAGTTATCCTGGAATCAGGGTGATCAGTTACCCTGGAAAGTGGGCAGTCATTTGCCCTGGAAACAGGGCAGTCAGTTATCCTGGAAACAGGGCAGACAGTTATCCTGGAAATGGGGCAGTCAGTTACCCTGGAAATAGGGCGGTAAGGTTTCCTCGAAACAGGGCGGTCAGTTACCCCGGAATCAGGGAGTTCAGTTACCCCGGAAACAGGGCAGTCAGTTACCCTGGCAACAGGGCAGTCAGTTTCCCTGGAAACAGGGCAGTCAGTTAACCTGGAAACAGGACAGTCAGTTATCCTGGAAACAGGGAAGTCATTTATCCTGGAAACAGGGCGTTCAGTATCCCAGGAAATAGGGCGGTCAATTATCCTGGAAACACGGCGGTCAGTTACCCCAGAAACAGGGAGATCAGTTACCCCGGAAACAGGGCAGTCAGTTACCCTGGAAACAGGGCAGTCAGTTATCCTGGAAACAGGGTGGTCAGTTACCCTGGAAACAGGGTGGTCAGTTACCCCGGAAACAGGGTGATCAGTTATCCTGGAAACAGGGCAGTCAGTTACCCCGGAAACAGGGCTGACTGTTACCCTGGAAACAGGGCAGTCAGTTATCCCGGAAACAGGGCAGTCAGTTAACCTGGAAACTGGGCAGTCAGTTACCCTGGAAACAGGGCAGTCAGTTATCCCGGAAACAGGGTGATCAGTTACCTTGCAAACAGGGCAGTCAGTAATCCCGGAAACAGGGCAGTCAGTTATCCCGGAAAAAGGGTGATCAGTTACCCCGGAAACTGGGCAGTCAGTTACCCTGGAAACAGGGCAGTCAGTTACCCCGGAAGCAGGGCAGTCAGTTACCCTGGAAACTGGTTAGTCTGTTACCCCGGAAACAGGGCAGTCAGTTACCCTGGAAACAGGGCAGTCAGACACCCTGGAAACAGGTTAGTCAGTTACCCCGGAAACAGGGTGATCAGTTACCCCGGAAACAGGGCAGTCAGTTCCCCTGGAAACAGGGCAGTCAGTTACCCTGGAAACAGGGCAGTCAGTTATCCCGGAAACAGGGCAGTCAGTTACCCTGGAAACAGGGCGGTCAGTAACCCTGGAAACAGATTAGTCAGTTATCCCGGAAACCGGGTGATCAGTTACCCTGGAAATAGGGCAGTCAGTTACCCTGGAAACAGGGCAGTCAGTTACCCCGGAAACAGGGTGATCAGTTATCCTGGAAACAGGGCAGTCAGTTAGCCTGGAAACAGGGCAGTCAGTTACCCCGGAAACAGGGTGATCAGTTACCCTGGAAAAAGGGCAGTCTGTTATCCCGGAAACAGGGCAGTCAGTTACCCCGGAAACAGGGCAGTCAGTTACCCTGGAAACAGGGCAGTCAGTCACCCTGGAAACAGGTTAGTCAGTAACCCTGGAAACAGGGCGGTCAGTTACCCTGGAAACAGGGCAGTCAGTTATCCTGGAATCAGGGTGATCAGTTACCCTGGAAAGTGGGCAGTCATTTACCCTGGAAACAGGGCAGACAGTTATCCTGGAAATAGGGCGGTCAGTTACCCCGGAAATAGGGGGGTAAGGTTTCCTCGAAACAGGTCGGTCAGTTACCCCGGAATCAGGGAGATCAGTTACCCCGGAAACAGGGCAGTCAGTTACCCTGGCAACAGGGCAGTCAGTTTCCCTGGATACAGGGCAGTCAGTTAACCTGGAAACAGGACAGTCAGTTATCCTGGAAACAGGGCAGTCATTTATCCTGGAAACAGTGCGGTCAGTTTCCCAGGAAATAGGGCGGTCAGTTATCCTCGAAACACGGCGGTCAGTTACCCTGGAAACAGGGAGATCAGTTACCCTGGAAACAGGGCAGTCAGTTACCCGGAAACTGGGTGATCAGTTACCCCGTAAACAGGGAGATCAGTTACCCTGGAAACAGGGTGGTCAGTTACCCCGGAAACAGGGTGATCAGTTATCCTGGAAACAGGGCAGTCAGTTACCCCGGAAACAGGTCAGTCAGTTACGCCAGAAACAGGGCGGTCAGTAACCCTGGAAACAGGGCAGTCAGTTACCAGGGAAGCAGGGTGATCAGTTATCCTGGCAACAGAGCAGTCAGTTACCCTGGAAATAGGGCAGTCAGTTACCCCGGAAACAGGGCAGTCAGTTACCCTGGAAACAGGGCAGTCAGTTATCCCGGAAACAGGGCGGTCAGTTATCCCGTATACAGGGTGATCAGTTACCCTGGAAACAGGGCAGTCAGTTACCCCGGAAACAGGGCAGTCAGTTACCCTGGAAACAGGGCAGACAGTTATCCCGGAAACAGGGCAGTCAGTTATCCCAGAAACAGAGTGATCAGTAACCCTGGAAACAGGGCAGTCAGTTACCCTGGAAACAGGGCAGTCAGTTACCCCGGAAACAGGGCTGACTGTTACCCTGGAAACAGGGCAGTCAGTTATCCCGGAAACAGGGCAGTCAGTTAACCTGGAAACTGGGCAGTCAGTTACCCTGGAAACAGGGCAGTCAGTTATCCCGGAAACAGGGTGATCAGTTACCCTGCAAACAGGGCAGTCAGTAATCCCGGAAACAGGGCAGTCAGTTATCCCGGAAAAAGGGTGATCAGTTACCCTGTAAACTGGGCAGTCAGTTACCCTGGAAACAGGGCAGTCAGTTACCCCGGAAGCAGGGCAGTCAGTTACCCTGGAAACAGGGCAGTCAGTTATCCCGGAAACAGGGTGATCAGTTACCCCGGAAACAGGGTGATCAGTTACCCTGGAAACAGGGCAGTCAGTTCCAGTGGAAAAAGGGCAGTCAGTTACCCTGGAAACAGGGCAGTCAGTTATCCCGGAAACAGGGCAGTCAGTTATCACGGAAACAGGGCAGTCAGTTACCCCGGAAACAGGGCAGTCAGTTACCCCGGAAAAAGGGTGATCAGTTACCCCGGAAACAGGGCAGTCAGTTACCCCGGAAACAGGGCAGTCAGTTACCCTGGAAAAAGGGCAGTCAGTTATCCCGGAAACAGGGCAGTCAGTTACCCCGGTAACAGGGCAGTCAGTTACCCTGGAAACAGGGCAGTCAGTCACCCTGGAAACAGGTTAGTCAGTAACCCTGGAAACAGGGCGGTCAGTTACCCTGGAAACAGGGCAGTCAGTTATCCTGGAATCAGGGTGATCAGTTACCCTGGAAAGTAGGCCGTCATTTGCCCTGGAAACAGGGCAGTCAGTTATCCTGGAAACAGGGCAGACAGTTATCCTGGAAATGGGGCGGTCAGTTACCCCGGAAATAGGGCGGTAAGGTTTCCTCGAAACAGGGCGGTCAGTTACCCCGGAATCAGGGAGATCAGTTACCCCGGAAACAGGGCAGTCAGTTACCCTGGCAACAGGGCAGTCAGTTTCCCTGGAAACAGGGCAGTCAGTTAACCTGGAAACAGGACAGTCAGTTATCCTGGAAACAGGGCAGTCATTTATCCTGGAAACAGGGCGGTCAGTTTCCCAGGAAATAGGGCGGTCAGTTATCCTGGAAACACGGCGGTCAGTTACCCCAGAAACAGGGAGATCAGTTACCCCGGAAACAGGGCAGTCAGTTACCCTGGAAACAGGGCAGTCAGTTATCCTGGAAACAGGGTGGTCAGTTACCCTGGAAACAGGGTGGTCAGTTACCCCGGAAACAGGGTGATCAGTTATCCTGGAAACACGGCGGTCAGTTACCCCGGAAACAAGTCAGTCAGTTACCCCAGAAACAGGGCGGTCAGTAACCCTGGAAACAGGGCAGTCAGTTACCAGGGAAGCAGGGTGATCAGTTATCCTGGCAACAGAGCAGTCAGTTACCCTGGAAACAGGGCAGTCAGTTACCCCGGAAACAGGGCAGTCAGTTACCCTGGAAACAGGGCAGTCAGTTATCCCGGTAACAGGGCGGTCAGTTATCCCGGATAGAGGGTGATCAGTTACCCTGGAAACAGGGCAGTCAGTTACCCCGGAAACAGGGCAGTCAGTTACCCTGGAAACAGGGCAGACAGTTATCCTGGAAATAGGGCGGTCAGTTACCCCGGAAATAGGGGGGTAAGGTTTCCTCGAAACAGGTCGGTCAGTTACCCCGGAATCAGGGAGATCAGTTACCCCGGAAACAGGGCAGTCAGTTTCCCTGGATACAGGGCAGTCAGTTAACCTGGAAACAGGACAGTCAGTTATCCTGGAAACAGGGCAGTCATTTATCCTGGAAACAGTGCGGTCAGTTTCCCAGGAAATAGGGCGGTCAGTTATCCTCGAAACACGGCGGTCAGTTACCCTGGAAACAGGGAGATCAGTTACCCTGGAAACAGGGCAGTCAGTTACCCGGAAACTGGGTGATCAGTTACCCCGTAAACAGGGAGATCAGTTACCCTGGAAACAGGGTGGTCAGTTACCCCGGAAACAGGGTGATCAGTTATCCTGGAAACAGGGCAGTCAGTTACCCCGGAAACAGGTCAGTCAGTTACGCCAGAAACAGGGCGGTCAGTAACCCTGGAAACAGGGCAGTCAGTTACCAGGGAAGCAGGGTGATCAGTTATCCTGGCAACAGAGCAGTCAGTTACCCTGGAAATAGGGCAGTCAGTTACCCCGGAAACAGGGCAGTCAGTTACCCTGGAAACAGGGCAGTCAGTTATCCCGGAAACAGGGCGGTCAGTTATCCCGTATACAGGGTGATCAGTTACCCTGGAAACAGGGCAGTCAGTTACCCCGGAAACAGGGCAGTCAGTTACCCTGGAAACAGGGCAGACAGTTATCCCGGAAACAGGGCAGTCAGTTATCCCAGAAACAGAGTGATCAGTAACCCTGGAAACAGGGCAGTCAGTTACCCTGGAAACAGGGCAGTCAGTTACCCCGGAAACAGGGCTGACTGTTACCCTGGAAACAGGGCAGTCAGTTATCCCGGAAACAGGGCAGTCAGTTAACCTGGAAACTGGGCAGTCAGTTACCCTGGAAACAGGGCAGTCAGTTATCCCGGAAACAGGGTGATCAGTTACCCTGCAAACAGGGCAGTCAGTAATCCCGGAAACAGGGCAGTCAGTTATCCCGGAAAAAGGGTGATCAGTTACCCTGGAAACTGGGCAGTCAGTTACCCTGGAAACAGGGCAGTCAGTTACCCCGGAAGCAGGGCAGTCAGTTACCCTGGAAACAGGGCAGTCAGTTATCCCGGAAACAGGGTGATCAGTTACCCCGGAAACAGGGTGATCAGTTACCCTGGAAACAGGGCAGTCAGTTCCAGTGGAAAAAGGGCAGTCAGTTACCCTGGAAACAGGGCAGTCAGTTATCCCGGAAACAGGGCAGTCAGTTATCACGGAAACAGGGCAGTCAGTTACCCCGGAAACAGGGCAGTCAGTTACCCCGGAAAAAGGGTGATCAGTTACCCCGGAAACAGGGCAGTCAGTTACCCCGGAAACAGGGCAGTCAGTTACCCTGGAAAAAGGGCAGTCAGTTATCCCGGAAACAGGGCAGTCAGTTACCCCGGTAACAGGGCAGTCAGTTACCCTGGAAACAGGGCAGTCAGTCACCCTGGAAACAGGTTAGTCAGTAACCCTGGAAACAGGGCGGTCAGTTACCCTGGAAACAGGGCAGTCAGTTATCCTGGAATCAGGGTGATCAGTTACCCTGGAAAGTAGGCCGTCATTTGCCCTGGAAACAGGGCAGTCAGTTATCCTGGAAACAGGGCAGACAGTTATCCTGGAAATGGGGCGGTCAGTTACCCCGGAAATAGGGCGGTAAGGTTTCCTCGAAACAGGGCGGTCAGTTACCCCGGAATCAGGGAGATCAGTTACCCCGGAAACAGGGCAGTCAGTTACCCTGGCAACAGGGCAGTCAGTTTCCCTGGAAACAGGGCAGTCAGTTAACCTGGAAACAGGACAGTCAGTTATCCTGGAAACAGGGCAGTCATTTATCCTGGAAACAGGGCGGTCAGTTTCCCAGGAAATAGGGCGGTCAGTTATCCTGGAAACACGGCGGTCAGTTACCCCAGAAACAGGGAGATCAGTTACCCCGGAAACAGGGCAGTCAGTTACCCTGGAAACAGGGCAGTCAGTTATCCTGGAAACAGGGTGGTCAGTTACCCTGGAAACAGGGTGGTCAGTTACCCCGGAAACAGGGTGATCAGTTATCCTGGAAACACGGCGGTCAGTTACCCCGGAAACAAGTCAGTCAGTTACCCCAGAAACAGGGCGGTCAGTAACCCTGGAAACAGGGCAGTCAGTTACCAGGGAAGCAGGGTGATCAGTTATCCTGGCAACAGAGCAGTCAGTTACCCTGGAAACAGGGCAGTCAGTTACCCCGGAAACAGGGCAGTCAGTTACCCTGGAAACAGGGCAGTCAGTTATCCCGGTAACAGGGCGGTCAGTTATCCCGGATAGAGGGTGATCAGTTACCCTGGAAACAGGGCAGTCAGTTACCCCGGAAACAGGGCAGTCAGTTACCCTGGAAACAGGGCAGACAGTTATCCCGGAAACAGGGCAGTCAGTTATCCCGGAAACAGGATGATCAGTTACCCTGGAAACAGGGCAGACAGTTACCCTGGAAACAGGGCAGTCAGTTACCCCGGAAACAGGGCAGTCAGTTACCCTGGAAACTGGGCAGTCAGTTACCCCGGAAACAGGGCAGTCAGTTACCCTGGAAACAGGGAAGTCAGTTATCCCGGAAACAGGGCGGTCACTTATCCCGTATACAGGGTGATCAGTTACCCTGGAAACAGGGCAGTCAGTTACCCCGGAAACAGGGCAGTCAGTTACCCTGGAAACAGGGCAGACAGTTATCCCGGAAACAGGGCAGTCAGTTATCCCTGAAACAGAGTGATCAGTAACCCTGGAAACAGGGCAGTCAGTTACCCTGGAAACAGGGCAGTCAGTTACCCCGGAAAAAGGGCTGACTGTTACCCTGGAAACAGGGCAGTCAGTTATCCCGGAAACAGGGCAGTCAGTTAACCTGGAAACTGGGCAGTCAGTTACCCTGGAAACAGGGCAGTCAGTTATCCCGGAAACAGGGTGATCAGTTACCCTGCAAACAGGGCAGTCAGTAATCCCGGAAACAGGGCAGTCAGTTATCCCGGAAAAAGGGTGATCAGTTACCCTGGAAACTGGGCAGTCAGTTACCCTGGAAACAGGGCAGTCAGTTACCCCGGAAGCAGGGCAGTCAGTTACCCTGGAAACAGGGCAGTCAGTTCCCCCGGAAACTGGGCAGTCAGTTACCCTGGAAACAGGGCAGTCAGACACCCTGGAAACAGGTTAGTCAGTTACCCCGGAAACAGGGTGATCAGTTACCCCGGAAACAGGGCAGTCAGTTCCCCTGGAAACAGGGCAGTCAGTTATCCTGGAAACAGGGCAGTCAGTTATCCTGGAAACAGGGCAGTCAGTTAGCCTGGAAACAGGGCAGTCAGTTACCCCGGAAACAGGGTGATCAGTTATCCTGGCAACAGGGCAGTCAGTTACCCTGGAAACAGGGCAGTCAGTTACCCCGGAAACAGGGTGATCAGTTATCCTGGAAACAGGGCAGTCAGTTAGCCTGGAAACAGGGCAGTCAGTTACCCGGAAGCTGGGCAGTCAGTTACCCTGGAAACAGGGCAGTCAGTTATCCCGGAAACAGGGCAGTCAGTTATCCCGGAAACAGGGTGATCAGTTACCCTGGAAACAGGGCAGTCAGTTATCCCGGAAACAGGGCAGTCAGTTATCCCGGAAACAGGGTGATCATTTACCCTGGAAACTGGGCAGTCAGTTAATCTGGAAACAGGGCAGTCAGTTACCCCGGAAACAGTGCTGTCAGTTACCCTGGAAACTGGGCAGTCAGTTACCCTGGAAACAGGGCAGTCAGTTATCCCGGAAACAGGGTGATCAGTTGCCCCGGAAACAGGGTGATCAGTTACCCTGGAAACAGGGCAGTCAGTTCCAGTGGAAAAAGGGCAGTCAGTTACCCTGGAAACAGGGCAGTCAGTTATCCCGGAAACAGGGCAGTCAGTTATCACGGAAACAGGGCAGTCAGTTACCCCGGAAACAGGGCAGTCAGTTACCCCGGAAAAAGGGTGATCAGTTACCCCGGAAACAGGGCAGTCAGTTACCCCGGAAACAGGGCAGTCAGTTACCCTGGAAAAAGGGCAGTCAGTTATCCCGGAAACAGGGCAGTCAGTTACCCCGGAAACAGGGCAGTCAGTTACCCTGGAAACAGGGCAGTCAGTCACCCTGGAAACAGGTTAGTCAGTAACCCTGGAAACAGGGCGGTCAGTTACCCTGGAAACAGGGCAGTCAGTTATCCTGGAATCAGGGTGATCAGTTACCCTGGAAAGTGGGCCGTCATTTGCCCTGGAAACAGGGCAGTCAGTTATCCTGGAAACAGGGCAGACAGTTATCCTGGAAATGGGGCGGTCAGTTACCCCGGAAATAGGGCGGTAAGGTTTCCTCGAAACAGGGCGGTCAGTTACCCCGGAATCAGGGAGATCAGTTTACCCGGAAACAGGGCAGTCAGTTACCCTGGCAACAGGGCAGTCAGTTTCCCTGGAAACAGGGCAGTCAGTTAACCTGGAAACAGGACAGTCAGTTAACCTGGAAACAGGACAGTCAGTTATCCTGGAAACATGGCAGTCATTTATCCTGGAAACAGGGCGGTCAGTTTCCCAGGAAATAGGGCGGTCAGTTATCCTGGAAACACGGCGGTCAGTTACCCCAGAAACAGGGAGATCAGTTACCCCGGAAACAGGGCAGTCAGTTACCCTGGAAACAGGGCAGTCAGTTATCCTGGAAACAGGGTGGTCAGTTACCCTGGAAACAGGGTGGTCAGTTACCCCGGAAACAGGGTGATCAGTTATCCTGGAAACACGGCGGTCAGTTACCCCGGAAACAAGTCAGTCAGTTACCCCAGAAACAGGGCGGTCAGTAACCCTGGAAACAGGGCAGTCAGTTACCAGGGAAGCAGGGTGATCAGTTATCTTGGCAACAGAGCAGTCAGTTACCCTGGAAACAGGGCAGTCAGTTACCCCGGAAACAGGGCAGTCAGTTACCCTGGAAACAGGGCAGTCAGTTATCCCGGTAACAGGGCGGTCAGTTATCCCGTATAGAGGGTGATCAGTTACCCTGGAAACAGGGCAGTCAGTTACCCCGGAAACAGGGCAGTCAGTTACCCTGGAAACAGGGCAGACAGTTATCCCGGAAACAGGGCAGTCAGTTATCCCGGAAACAGGATGATCAGTTACCCTGGAAACAGGGCAGACAGTTACCCTGGAAACAGGGCAGTCAGTTACCCCGGAAACAGGGCAGTCAGTTACCCTGGAAACTGGGCACTCAGTAACCCTGGAAACAGGGCAGTCAGTTATCCCGGAAACAGGGCAGTCAGTTACCCCGGAAACAGGGCAGTCAGTTACCCTGGAAACTGGGCAGTCAGTTACCCTGGAAACAGGGCAGTCAGTTATCCCGGATACAGGGTGATCAGTTACCCTGGAAACAGGGCAGTCAGTTACCCCGGAAACAGGGCTGTCAGTTACCCTGGAAACAGGGCGGTCAGTAACCGTGGAAACAGGGGAGTCAGTAATCCCGGAAACAGGGCAGTCAGTTATCCCGGAAAAAGGGTGATCAGTTACCCTGGAAACTGGGCAGTCTGTTACCCTGGAAACAGGGCAGTCAGTTACCCCGGAAACAGGGCAGTCAGTTAACCTGGAAACTGGGCAGTCAGTTAATCTGGAAACAGGGCAGTCAGTTACCCCGTAAACAGGGCAGTCAGTTACCCTGGAAACTGGGCAGTCAGTTACCCCGGAAGCAGGGCTGTCAGTTACCCTGGAAACAGGGCAGTCAGTTACGCCAGAAACTGGGCAGTCAGTTACCCTGGAAACAGGCCAGTCAGACACCCTGGAAACAGGTTAGTCAGTTACCGCGGAAGCAGGGTGATCAGTTACCCCGGAAACAGGGCAGTCAGTTCCCCTGGAAACAGGGCAGTCAGTTACCCTGGAAACAGGGCAGTCAGTTATCCCTGAAACAGGGCAGTCAGTTATCACGGAAACAGGGCGGTCAGTTACCCCGGAAACAGGGCAGTCAGTTACCCCGGAAACAGGGTGATCAGTTACCCCGGTAACAGGGCAGTCAGTTACCCCGGAAACAGGGCAGTCAGTTACCCTGGAAAAAGGGCAGTCAGTTATCCCGGAAACAGGGCAGTCAGTTAGCCTGGAAACAGGGCAGTCAGTTCCCCTGGAAACAGGGCAGTCAGACACCCTGGAAACAGGTTAGTCAGTTACCCCGGAAACAGGGTGATCAGTTACCCTGGAAACAGGGCAGTCAGTTCCAGTGGAAAAAGGGCAGTCACTTACCCTGGAAACAGGGCAGTCAGTTATCCCGGAAACAGGGCAGTCAGTTATCACGGAAACAGGGCAGTCAGTTACCCCGGAAACAGGGCAGTCAGTTACCCCGGAAACAGGGTGATCAGTTACCCCGGAAACAGGTCAGTCAGTTACCCCGGAAACAGGGCAGTCAGTTACCCTGGAAAAAGGGCAGTCAGTTATCCCGGAAACAGGGCAGTCAGTTACCCTGGAAACAGGGCAGTCAGTTACCCTGGAAACAGGGCAGTCAGTCACCCTGGAAACAGGTTAGTCAGTAACCCTGGAAACAGGGCGGTCAGTTACCCTGGAAACAGGGCAGTCAGTTGTCCAGGAATCAGGGCAGACAGTTATCCTGGAAATGGGGCAGTCAGTTACCCCGGAAATAGGGCGGTAAGGTTTCCTCGAAACAGGGCGGTCAGTTACCCCGGAATCAGGGAGATCAGTTACCCCGGAAACAGGGCAGTCAGTTACCCTGGCAACAGGGCAGTCAGTTTCCCTGGAAACAGGGCAGTCAGTTAACCTGGAAACAGGACAGTCAGTTATCCTGGAAACAGGGCAGTCATTTATCCTGGAAACAGGGCGGTCAGTTTCCCAGGAAATAGGGCGGTCAGTTATCCTGGAAACACGGCGGTCAGTTACCCCAGAAACAGGGAGATCAGTTACCCCGGAAACAGGGCAGTCAGTTACCCTGGAAACAGGGCAGTCAGTTATCCTGGAAACAGGGTGGTCAGTTACCCTGGAAACAGGGTGGTCAGTTACCCCGGAAACAGGGTGATCAGTTACCCTGGAAAAAGGGCAGTCAGTTATCCCGGAAACAGGGCAGTAAGTTATCCCGGAAACAGGGTGATCAGTTACCCTGGAAACTGGGCAGTCAGTTACCCTGGAAACAGGGCGGTCAGTTACCCTGGAAACAGGGCAGTCAGTTATCCTGGAAACAGGGTGATCAGTTACCCTGGAAAGTGGGCAGTCAGCTACCCTGGAAACAGGGCTGTCAGTTACCCCGGAAACAGGGCAGTCAGTTACCCTGAAAACTGGACATTCAGTTATCCCGGAAACAGGGCAGTCAGTTATATCGGAAACAGGGTGATCAGTTACCCTGGAAACTGGGCAGTCAGTTACCCTGGAAACAGGGCGGTCAGTTACCCCGGAATCAGGGAGATCAGTTACCCCGGAAAAAGGGCGGTCAGTTACCCTGGAAACAGGGCAGTCAGTTAACCTGGAAACAGGGCGGTCAGTTATCCAGGAAACAGGGCAGTCAGTTATCCTGGAAACAGGGCAGTCATTTATCCTGGAAACAGGCGTTCAGTTGCCCAGGAAATAGGGCGGTCAGTTATCCTGGAAACAGGGAGATCAGTTACCCCGGAAACAGGACAGTCAGTTACCCTGGAAAGAGGGCAGTCAGTTATCCTGGAAACAGGGTGGTCAGTTACCCTGGAAACAGGGTGGTCAGTTACCCCAAAAACAGGGCAGTCAGTTACCCTGGAAAAAGGGCAGTCAGTTATCCTGGAAACAAGGTGGTCAGTTACCCTGGAAACAGGGTGGACAGTCACCCCGGAAACAGGGTGATCAGTTATCCTGGAAACAGGGCGGTCAGTTACCCCGGAAACAGGGCAGTCAGTTACCCCGGAAACAGGGCGGTCAGTGACCCTGGAAACAGGGCAGTCAGTTACCCTGGAAACTGGGTGATCAGTTATCCTGGCAACAGGGCAGTCAGTTACCCTGGAAACAGGGCACTCAGTTACCCCGGAAACAGGGCAGCCAGTTATCTCGGAAACAGGGCAGTCAGTTATCCCGGAAACAGGGTGATCAGTTACCCTGGAAACAGGGCAGTCAGTTACCCCGCCAACAGGGCAGTCAGTTACCCTGGAAACTGGGCAGTCAGTAAGCCTGGAAACAGGGCTGTCAGTTATCCCAGAAACAGGGTGATCAGTTACCCTGGAAACAGGGCAGTCAGTTATCCCGGAAAAAGGGTGATCAGTTACCCTGGAAACTGGGCAGTCAGTTCCCCTGGAAACAGGGCAGTCAGTTACCCCGGAAGGAGGGCAGTCAGTTACCCTGGAAAAAGGGCAGTCAGTTCCCCCGGAAACTGGGCAGTCAGTTACCCTGGAAACAGGGCAGTCAGACACCCTGGAAACAGGTTAGTCAGTTACCCCGGAGACAGGGTGATCAGTTACCCCGGAAACAGGGCAGTCAGTTACCCTGGAAACAGGGCAGTCAGTTATCCCGGAAACAGGGCAATCAGTTATCACGGAAACAGGGCAGTCAGTTACCCCGGAAACAGGGTGATCAGTTTTCCTGGAAACAGGGCAGTCAGTTAGCCTGGAAACAGGGCAGTCAGTTACCCCGGAAACAGGGCAGTCAGTTACCCTGGAAAAAGGGCAGTCAGTTATCCCGGAAACAGGGCAGTAAGTTACCCCGGAAACAGGGTGATCAGTTACCCTGGAAACAGCGCTGTCGGTAATCCCGGAAACATGGCAGTCAGTTATCCCGGAAAAAGGGTGATCAGTTACCCTGGAAACTGGGCAGTCTGTTACCCTGGAAACAGGGCAGTCAGTTACCCTGGAAGCAGGGCAGTCAGTTACCCTGGAAACAGGGCAATCAGTTACCCCGGAAACTGGGCAGTCAGTTACCCTGGAAACAGGGCAGTCAGTTACCCCAGAAACTGGGCAGTCAGTTACCCTGGAAACAGGGCAGTCAGTTACCCCGGAAACAGGGCAGTCAGTTCCCCCGGAAACTGGGCAGTCAGTTACCCTGGAAACAGGGCAGTCAGAAACCCTGGAAACAGGTTAGTCAGTTACCCCAGAAACAGGGTGATCAGTTACCCCGGAAACAGGGCAGTCAGTTCCCCTGGAAACAGGGCAGTCAGTTACCCTGGAAACAGGGCAGTCAGTTATCCCGGAAACAGGGCAGTCAGTTACCCTGGAAACAGGGGAGTCAGTAATCCCGGAAACAGGGCAGTCAGTTATCCCGGAAAAAGGGTGATCAGTTACCCTGGAAACAGGGCAGTCAGTTACCCTGGAAACAGGGCAGTCAGTTACCCCGGAAACAGGGTGATCAGTTATCCTGGAAACAGGGCAGTCAGTTAGCCTGGAAACAGGGCAGTCAGTTACCCCGGAAACAGGGTGATCAGTTATCCTGGCAACAGGACAGTCAGTTACCCTGGAAACAGGGCAGTCAGTTACCCCGGAAATAGGGTGATCAGTTATCCTGGCAACAGGGCAGTCAGTTAACCTGGAAACAGGGCAGTCAGTTACCGCAGAAACAGGGTGATCAGTTATCCTGGAAATAGGGCAGTCAGTTAGCCTGGAAACAGGGCAGTCATTTACCCCGGAAGCAGGGCAGTCAGTTCCCCTGGAAACAGGGCAGTCAGTTATCCCGGAAACAGGGCAGTCAGTTATCCCGGAAACAGGGTGATCAGTGACCCTGGAAACAGGGCAGTCAGTTACCCCGGAAACAGGGCAGTCAGTTATCCCGGAAACAGGGTGATCAGTTACCCTGGAAACTGGGCAGTCAGTTAATCTGGAAACAGGGCAGTCAGTTACCCCGGAAACAGTGCAGTCAGTTACCCTGGAAACTGGGCAGTCAGTTACCCTGGAAACAGGGCAGTCAGTTATCCCGGAAACAGGGTGATCAGTTACCCCGGAAACAGGGTGATCAGTTACCCTGGAAACAGGGCAGTCAGTTCCAGTGGAAAAAGGGCAGTCAGTTACCCTGGAAACAGGGCAGTCATTTATCCCGGAAACAGGGCAGTCAGTTATCACGGAAACAGGGCAGTCAGTTACCCCGGAAACAGGGCAGTCAGTTACCCCGGAAACAGGGTGATCAGTTACCCCGGAAACAGGGCAGTCAGTTACCCCGGAAACAGGGCAGTCAGTTACCCTGGAAAAAGGGCAGTCAGTTATCCCGGAAACAGGGCAGTCAGTTACCCCGGAAACAGGGCAGTCAGTTACCCTGGAAACAGGGCAGTCAGTCACCCTGGAAACAGGTTAGTCAGTAACCCTGGAAACAGGGCGGTCAGTTACCCTGGAAACAGGGCAGTCAGTTATCCTGGAATCAGGGTGATCAGTTACCCTGGAAAGTGGGCAGTCATTTGCCCTGGAAACAGGGCAGTCAGTTATCCTGGAAACAGGGCAGACAGTTATCCTGGAAATGGGGCGGTCAGTTACCCCGGAAATAGGGCGGTAAGGTTTCCTCGAAACAGGGCGGTCAGTTACCCCGGAATCAGGGAGATCAGTTACCCCGGAAACAGGGCAGTCAGTTACCCTGGCAACAGGGCAGTCAGTTTCCCTGGAAACAGGGCAGTCAGTTAACCTGGAAACAGGACAGTCATTTATCCTGGAAACAGGGCGGTCAGTTTCCCAGGAAATAGGGCGGTCAGTTATCCTGGAAACACGGCGGTCAGTTACCCCAGAAACAGGGAGATCAGTTACCCCGGAAACAGGGCAGTCAGTTACCCTCGAAACAGGGCAGTCAGTTATCCTGGAAACAGGGTGGTCAGTTACCCCGGAAACAGGGTGATCAGTTATCCTGGAAACAGGGCAGTCAGTTAGCCTGGAAACAGGGCAGTCAGTTACCCCGGAAACAGGGTGATCAGTTATCCTGGCAACAGGGCAGTCAGTTACCCTGGAAACAGGGCAGTCAGTTACCCCGGAAATAGGGTGATCAGTTATCGTGGCAAAAGGGCAGTCAGTTACACTGGAAACAGGGCAGTCAGTTACCCCGGAAACAGGGTGATCAGTTACCCTGGAAACAGGGCAGTCAGTTAGCCTGGAAACAGGGCAGTCAGTTACCCCGGAAGCAGGGCAGTCAGTTACCCTGGAAACAGGGCAGTCAGTTATCCCGGAAACAGGGCAGTCAGTTATCCCGGAAACAGGGTGATCAGTTACCCTGGAAACAGGGCAGTCAGTTACCCCGGAAACAGGGCAGTCAGTTATCCCGGAAACAGGGTGATCAGTTACCCTGGAAACTGGGCAGTCAGTTAATCTGGAAACAGGGCAGTCAGTTACCCCGGAAACAGTGCAGTCAGTTACCCTGGAAACTGGGCAGTCAGTTCCCCTGGAAACAGGGCAGTCAGTTATCCCGGAAACAGGGCAGTCAGTTACCCTGGAAACAGGGGAGTCAGTAATCCCGGAAACAGGGCAGTCAGTTATCCCGGAAAAAGGGTGATCAGTTACCCTGGAAACTGAGCAGTCTGTTACCCTGGAAACAGGGCAGTCAGTTACCCCGGAAACAGGGCAGTCAGTTAACCTGGAAACTGGGCAGTCAGTTAATCTGGAAACAGGGCAGTCAGTTACCCCGTAAACAGGGCAGTCAGTTACCCTGGAAACTGGGCAGTCAGTTACCCCGGAAGCAGGGCTGTCAGTTACCCTGGAAACAGGGCAGTCAGTTACGCCAGAAACTGGGCAGTCAGTTACCCTGGAAACAGGCCAGTCAGACACCCTGGAAACAGGTTAGTCAGTTACCGCGGAAGCAGGGTGATCAGTTACCCCGGAAACAGGGCAGTCAGTTCCCCTGGAAACAGGGCAGTCAGTTACCCTGGAAACAGGGCAGTCAGTTATCCCTGAAACAGGGCAGTCAGTTATCACGGAAACAGGGCGGTCAGTTACCCCGGAAACAGGGCAGTCAGTTACCCCGGAAACAGGGTGATCAGTTACCCCGGTAACAGGGCAGTCAGTTACCCCGGAAACAGGGCAGTCAGTTACCCTGGAAAAAGGGCAGTCAGTTATCCCGGAAACAGGGCAGTCAGTTAGCCTGGAAACAGGGCAGTCAGTTCCCCTGGAAACAGGGCAGTCAGACACCCTGGAAACAGGTTAGTCAGTTACCCCGGAAACAGGGTGATCAGTTACCCTGGAAACAGGGCAGTCAGTTCCAGTGGAAAAAGGGCAGTCACTTACCCTGGAAACAGGGCAGTCAGTTATCCCGGAAACAGGGCAGTCAGTTATCACGGAAACAGGGCAGTCAGTTACCCCGGAAACAGGGCAGTCAGTTACCCCGGAAACAGGGTGATCAGTTACCCCGGAAACAGGGCAGTCAGTTACCCCGGAAACAGGGCAGTCAGTTACCCTGGAAAAAGGGCAGTCAGTTATCCCGGAAACAGGGCAGTCAGTTACCCTGGAAACAGGGCAGTCAGTTACCCTGGAAACAGGGCAGTCAGTCACCCTGGAAACAGGTTAGTCAGTAACCCTGGAAACAGGGCGGTCAGTTACCCTGGAAACAGGGCAGTCAGTTATCCTGGAATCAGGGTGATCAGTTACCCTGGAAAGTGGGCAGTCATTTGCCCTGGAAACAGGGCAGTCAGTTATCCTGGAAACAGGGCAGACAGTTATCCTGGAAATGGGGCGGTCAGTTACCCCGGAAATAGGGCGGTAAGGTTTCCTCGAAACAGGGCGGTCAGTTACCCCGGAATCAGGGAGATCAGTTACCCCGGAAACAGGGCAGTCAGTTACCCTGGCAACAGGGCAGTCAGTTTCCCTGGAAACAGGGCAGTCAGTTAACCTGGAAACAGGACAGTCAGTTATCCTGGAAACAGGGCAGTCATTTATCCTGGAAACAGGGCGGTCAGTTTCCCAGGAAATAGGGCGGTCAGTTATCCTGGAAACACGGCGGTCAGTTACCCCAGAAACAGGGAGATCAGTTACCCCGGAAACAGGGCAGTCAGTTACCCTGGAAACAGGGCAGTCAGTTATCCTGGAAACAGGGTGGTCAGTTACCCTGGAAACAGGGTGGTCAGTTACCCCGGAAACAGGGTGATCAGTTACCCTGGAAAAAGGGCAGTCAGTTATCCCGGAAACAGGGCAGTAAGTTATCCCGGAAACAGGGTGATCAGTTACCCTGGAAACTGGGCAGTCAGTTACCCTGGAAACAGGGCGGTCAGTTACCCTGGAAACAGGGCAGTCAGTTATCCTGGAAACAGGGTGATCAGTTACCCTGGAAAGTGGGCAGTCAGCTACCCTGGAAACAGGGCTGTCAGTTACCCCGGAAACAGGGCAGTCAGTTACCCTGAAAACTGGACATTCAGTTATCCCGGAAACAGGGCAGTCAGTTATACCGGAAACAGGGTGATCAGTTACCCTGGAAACTGGGCAGTCAGTTACCCTGGAAACAGGGCAGTGAGTTATCCTGGAAACAGGGTGATCAGTTACCCTGGAAAGTGGGCAGTCAGCTACCCTGGAAACAGGGCAGTCAGTTATCCTGGAAACAGGGCAGACAGTTATCCTGGAAATAGGGCAGACAGTTACCCCGGAAATAGGGCGATCAGTTGTCCTGGAAACAGGGCGGTCAGTTTCCCCGGAATCAGGGAGATCAGTTACCCCGGAAAAAGGGCGGTCAGTTACCCTGGAAACAGGGCAGTCAGTTTCTCTGGAAACAGGGCAGTCAGTTAACCTGGAAACAGGGCGGTCAGTTATCCAGGAAACAGGGCAGTCAGTTATCCTGGAAACAGGGCAGTCATTTATCCTGGAAACAGGCGTTCAGTTGCCCAGGAAATAGGGCGGTCAGTTATCCTGGAAACAGGGAGATCAGTTACCCCGGAAACAGGACAGTCAGTTACCCTGGAAAGAGGGCAGTCAGTTATCCTGGAAACAGGGTGGTCAGTTACCCTGGAAACAGGGTGGTCAGTTACCCCGGAAACAGGGCAGTCAGTTACCCTGGAAAAAGGGCAGTCAGTTATCCTGGAAACAGGGTGGTCAGTTACCCTGGAAACAGGGTGGACAGTCACCCCGGAAACAGGGTGATCAGTTATCCTGGAAACAGGGCGGTCAGTTACCCCGGAAACAGGGCAGTCAGTTACCCCGGAAACAGGGCGGTCAGTGACCCTGGAAACAGGGCAGTCAGTTACCCCGGAAACTGGGTGATCAGTTATCCTGGCAACAGGGCAGTCAGTTACCCTGGAAACAGGGCACTCAGTTACCCCGGAAACAGGGCAGTCAGTTATCTCGGAAACAGGGCAGTCAGTTATCCCGGAAACAGGGTGATCAGTTACCCTGGAAACAGGGCAGTCAGTTACCCCGCCAACAGGGCAGTCAGTTACCCTGGAAAAAGGGCAGTCAGTTCCCCCGGAAACTGGGCAGTCAGTTACCCTGGAAACAGGGCAGTCAGACACCCTGGAAACAGGTTAGTCAGTTACCCCGGAGACAGGGTGATCAGTTACCCCGGAAACAGGGCAGTCAGTTACCCTGGAAACAGGGCAGTCAGTTATCCCGGAAACAGGGCAATCAGTTATCACGGAAACAGGGCAGTCAGTTACCCCGGAAACAGGGTGATCAGTTTTCCTGGAAACAGGGCAGTCAGTTAGCCTGGAAACAGGGCAGTCAGTTACCCCGGAAACAGGGCAGTCAGTTACCCTGGAAAAAGGGCAGTCAGTTATCCCGGAAACAGGGCAGTAAGTTACCCCGGAAACAGGGTGATCAGTTACCCTGGAAACAGCGCTGTCGGTAATCCCGGAAACATGGCAGTCAGTTATCCCGGAAAAAGGGTGATCAGTTACCCTGGAAACTGGGCAGTCTGTTACCCTGGAAACAGGGCAGTCAGTTACCCTGGAAGCAGGGCAGTCAGTTACCCTGGAAACAGGGCAATCAGTTACCCCGGAAACTGGGCAGTCAGTTACCCTGGAAACAGGGCAGTCAGTTACCCCAGAAACTGGGCAGTCAGTTACCCTGGAAACAGGGCAGTCAGTTACCCCGGAAACAGGGCAGTCAGTTCCCCCGGAAACTGGGCAGTCAGTTACCCTGGAAACAGGGCAGTCAGAAACCCTGGAAACAGGTTAGTCAGTTACCCCGGAAACAGGGTGATCAGTTACCCCGGAAACAGGGCAGTCAGTTCCCCTGGAAACAGGGCAGTCAGTTACCCTGGAAACAGGGCAGTCAGTTATCCCGGAAACAGGGCAGTCAGTTACCCCGGAAAAAGGGTGATCAGTTACCCTGGAAACAGGGCAGTCAGTTACCCTGGAAACAGGGCAGTCAGTTACCCCGGAAACAGGGTGATCAGTTATCCTGGAAACAGGGCAGTCAGTTAGCCTGGAAACAGGGCAGTCAGTTACCCCGGAAACAGGGTGATCAGTTATCCTGGCAACAGGACAGTCAGTTACCCTGGAAACAGGGCAGTCAGTTACCCCGGAAATAGGGTGATCAGTTATCCTGGCAACAGGGCAGTCAGTTAACCTGGAAACAGGGCAGTCAGTTACCGCAGAAACAGGGTGATCAGTTATCCTGGAAACAGGGCAGTCAGTTAGCCTGGAAACAGGGCAGTCATTTACCCCGGAAGCAGGGCAGTCAGTTACCCTGGAAACAGGGCAGTCAGTTATCCCGGAAACAGGGCAGTCAGTTATCCCGGAAACAGGGTGATCAGTGACCCTGGAAACAGGGCAGTCAGTTACCCCGGAAACAGGGCAGTCAGTTATCCCGGAAACAGGGTGATCAGTTACCCTGGAAACTGGGCAGTCAGTTAATCTGGAAACAGGGCAGTCAGTTACCCCGGAAACAGTGCAGTCAGTTACCCTGGAAGCTGGGCAGTCAGTTACCCTGGAAACAGGGCAGTCAGTTATCCCGGAAACAGGGTGATCAGTTACCCCGGAAACAGGGTGATCAGTTACCCTGGAAACAGGGCAGTCAGTTCCAGTGGAAAAAGGGCAGTCAGTTACCCTGGAAACAGGGCAGTCAGTTATCCCGGAAACAGGGCAGTCAGTTATCACGGAAACAGGGCAGTCAGTTACCCCGGAAACAGGGCAGTCAGTTACCCCGGAAACAGGGTGATCAGTTACCCCGGAAACAGGGCAGTCAGTTACCCCGGAAACAGGGCAGTCAGTTACCCTGGAAAAAGGGCAGTCAGTTATCCCGGAAACAGGGCAGTCAGTTACCCCGGAAACAGGGCAGTCAGTTACCCTGGAAACAGGGCAGTCAGTCACCCTGGAAACAGGTTAGTCAGTAACCCTGGAAACAGGGCGGTCAGTTACCCTGGAAACAGGGCAGTCAGTTATCCTGGAATCAGGGTGATCAGTTACCCTGGAAAGTGGGCAGTCATTTGCCTTGGAAACAGGGCAGTCAGTTATCCTGGAAACAGGGCAGACAGTTATCCTGGAAATGGGGCGGTCAGTTACCCCGGAAATAGGGCGGTAAGGTTTCCTCGAAACAGGGCGGTCAGTTACCCCGGAATCAGGGAGATCAGTTACCCCGGAAACAGGGCAGTCAGTTACCCTGGCAACAGGGCAGTCAGTTTCCCTGGAAACAGGGCAGTCAGTTAACCTGGAAACAGGACAGTCATTTATCCTGGAAACAGGGCGGTCAGTTTCCCAGGAAATAGGGCGGTCAGTTATCCTGGAAACACGGCGGTCAGTTACCCCAGAAACAGGGAGATCAGTTACCCCGGAAACAGGGCAGTCAGTTACCCTGGAAACAGGGCAGTCAGTTATCCTGGAAACAGGGTGGTCAGTTACCCTGGAAACAGGTTGGTCAGTTACCCCGGAAACAGGGTGATCAGTTATCCTGGAAACACGGCGGTCAGTTACCCCGGAAACAAGTCAGTCAGTTACCCTGGAAACTGGGAAGTCAGTTACCCTGGAAACAGGGCAGTCAGTTACCCCAGTAACAGGGTGATCAGTTACCCTGGAAACTGGGCAGTCAGTTACCCTGGAAAAAGGGCAGTCAGTTACCCCGGAAACAGGGCGGTCAGTAACCCTGGAAACAGATTACTCAGCTACCACGGAAACAGGGTGATCAGTTATCCTGGAAACAGGGTGGTCAGTTACCCCGGAAACAGGGCAGTTTTTTACCCTGGAAACAGGGCGGTCAGTAACCCCGAAAACAGGGCGGTCAGTTACCCTGGAAACTGAGCTGTCAGTTACCCCGGAAACAGGGCGGTCAGTTACCCTGGAAGCAGGGCAGTCAGTTACCCCGGAAACAGGGTGATCAGTTACCCCGGAAACAGGGGGAACAGTTACCCTGCAAACAGGACAGTCAGTTACCCCGGAAACAGGGGGAACTGTTACCCTGGAAACAGTGCAGTCAGTTACCCTGGAAACAGGGCAGTCAGTTACCCCGGAAACAGGGTGATCAGTTACCCCGGAAACAGGGGGAACAGTTACCCTGCAAACAGGACAGTCAGTTACCCCGGAAACAGGGCGGTCAGTTGCCCTGGAAACAGGGCAGGTAGTAACCCCGGAAACAGGGTGATCAGTTACACTGGAAACAGGGCGGTCAGTTACCCCGGAAACAGGGCGGTCAGTTACCCTGGAAACAGGGCAGTCAGTTATCCCGGAAACAGGGCGGTCAGGTACCCTGGAAACAGGGCAGTCAGTTACCCCGGAAACAGGGTGATCAGTTATCCTGGAAACAGGGCGGTCAGTTACCCCGGAAACAGGGTGATCAGTTACCCTGGAAACTGGGCACTCAGTTACCCTGGAAACAGGGCAGTCAGTTCTTCCGGAAACAGGACAGTCAGTTATCCCGGAAACAGGGAGATCAGTTACCCTGAAACAGGGCTTTCAGTTATCCTGGAAACAGGGTGGTCAGTGACCCTGGAAACAGTGTGGTCAGTTACCCCGGAAACAGGGTGATCAGATATCCTGGAAACAGGGCGGTCAGTTACCCCGGAAACAGGGCAGTCAGTTACCCCGGAAACAGGGTGATCAGTTATCCTGGAAACAGGGCAATCAGTTAGCTTGGAAACAGGGCAGTCAGTTATCCCGGAAACAGGGCAGTCAGTTATCCCGGAAACAGGGTGATCAGTTACCCTGGAAACAGGGCAGTCAGTTACCCCGGAAACAGGGCAGTCAGTCACCCTGGAAAAAGGGCAGTCAGTTACCCTGGAAACTGGGCAGTCAGTTTCCCTGGAAACAGGGCAGTCAGTTATCCCGGAAACAGGGCAGTCAGTTATCCCGGAAATAGGGTGATCAGTTACCCTGGAAACTGGGCAATCAGTTCCCCTGGAAACTGGGCAGTCAGTTACCCCGGAAACAGTGCAGTCAGTTACCCTGGAAACAGGGCAGTCAGTTACCCCGGAAACAGTGCAGTCAGTTACCCTGGAAACAGGGTGATCAGTTACCCTGAAAACTGGGCAGTCAGTTACCCTGGAAACAGGGCAGTCAGTTATCCCGGAAACAGGTTTATCAGTTACCCTGGAAACAGAGCAGTCAGTTATCCCGGAAACAGGGCAGTCAGTTATCCCGGAAAGAGGGTGATCAGTTACCCTGGAAACAGGGCAGTCAGTTCCCCTGGAAACAGGGCAGTCAGTTATCCCGGAAACAGGGCAGTCAGTTATCCCGGAAACAGGGTGATCAGTTCCCCTGGAAACAGGGCAGTCAGTTACCCCGGAAACAGGGCAGTCAGTTCCCCTGGAAAAAGGGCAGTCAGTTATCCCGGAAGCAGTGTGATCAGTTACCCTGGAAACTGGGCAGTCAGTTACCCTGGAAACAGGGCAGTCAGTTACTCCGGAAACAGGGCAGTCAGTTACCCTGGAAACAGGGGAGTCAGTTATCCTGGAAACAGGGTGATCAGTTACCCCGGAAACAGTGCAGTCAGTTACCCTGGAAACAGGGTGATCAGTTACCCTGAAAACTGGGCAGTCAGTTACCCTGGAAACAGGGCAGTCAGTTATCCCGGAAACAGGTTTATCAGTTACCCTGGAAACAGAGCAGTCAGTTATCCCGGAAACAGGGCAGTCAGTTATCCCGGAAAGAGGGTGATCAGTTACCCTGGAAACAGGGCAGTCAGTTCCCCTGGAAACAGGGCAGTCAGTTATCCCGGAAACAGGGCAGTCAGTTATCCCGGAAACAGGGTGATCAGTTCCCCTGGAAACAGGGCAGTCAGTTACCCCGGAAACAGGGCAGTCAGTTACCCTGGAAAAAGGGCAGTCAGTTATCCCGGAAGCAGTGTGATCAGTTACCCTGGAAACTGGGCAGTCAGTTACCCTGGAAACAGGGCAGTCAGTTACTCCGGAAACAGGGCAGTCAGTTACCCTGGAAACAGGGGAGTCAGTTATCCTGGAAACAGGGTGATCAGTTATCCTGGAAACAGGGCGGTCAGTTACCCCGGAAACAGGGCAGTCAGTTACCCCTGAAAAAGGGTGATCAGTTATCCTGGAAACAGGGCAGTCAGTTAGCCTGGAAGCAGGGCAGTCATTTACCATGTAAACAGGGCAGTCAGTTATCCCGGAAGCAGGGCAGTCAGTTAGCCCGGAAACAGGGTGATCAGTTACCCTGGAAACAGGGCAGTCAGTTACCCCAGAAACAGGGCAGTCAGTTACCCTGGAAACAGGGCAGTCTGTTATCCCGGATGCAGGGCAGTCAGTTACCCTGGAAACTGGGCAGTCAGTTACTCTGGAAACAGGGCAGTCAGTTATCCCGGAAACAGGGTTATCAGATACCCTGGAAACAGGGCAGTCAGTTGCTTGGAAACAGGGCAGTCAGTTACCATGGAAACAGGGAAGTCAGTTACCCCGGAAACTGGGCACTCAGTCACCCTGGAAACAGGTTAGTCAGTTACCCGGAAACAGGGTGATCAGTTACCCCGGAAACAGGGCAGTCAGTTCCCCTGGAAACAGGGCAGTCAATTACCCTGGAAACAGGGCAGTCAGTTATCCCGGAAACAGGGCAGTTAGTTATCCCGGAAACAGGGTGATAAGTTACCCTGGAAATAGGGCGGTCAGTTACCCCGGAAACAGGGCAGTCAGTTATCCAGGAAACAGGGCAGAAAGTTATCCTGGAAATAGGGCGGTCCGTTACCCCGGAAATAGGGCGGTCAGTTGTCCTGGAAACAGGGCAGTCAGTTACCCCGGAAACAGGGAGATCAGTTACCCCAGAAACAGGGCGGTCAGTTAACCTGGCAACAGGGCGGACAGTTATCCAGTAAACAGGGCAGTCAGTTATCCTGGAAACAGGGCAGTCAGTTATCCTGGAAACAGGGCAGTCGGTTCTCCCGGAAACAGGGCAGTCAGTTATCCCGCAAACAGGGTGATCAGTTACCCTGGAAACAGGGCAGTCAGTTACCCTGGAAAATGGGTGGTCAGTTACCCTGGAAACTGGGCAGTCAGTTACCCTGGAAACAGGGTGATCAGTTACCCTGGAAACAGGGCAGTCAGTGACCCTGGAAACAGGGCAGTCAGTTCTCCCGGAAACAGGGCAGTCATTTATCCCGGATACAGGGCAGACAGTTATCGAGGAAATAGGGCGGTCCATTACCCCGGAAATAGGGCGGTCAGTTGTCCTGGAAACAAGGCGGTCAGTTACCCCGGAAACTGGGAGATCAGTTACCCCAGAAACAGGGCGGTCAGTTAACCTGGAAACAGGGCGGACAGTTATCCAGTAAACAGGGCAGTCAGTTATCCAGGAAACAGGGCAGTCAGTTCTCCTGGAAACAGGGCAGTCAGTTATCCCGCAAACAGGGTGATCAGTTACCCTGGAAACAGGGCAGTCAGTTATCCCGGAAACAGGGTGATCAGTTACCCTGGAAACAGGGCAGTCAGTTACCCTGGAAACAGGATGGTCAGTTACCCTGGAAACTGGGCAGTCAGTTACCCTGGAAACAGGGTGATCAGTTACCCTGGAAACTGGGCAGTCAGTTACCCTGGAAACAGGGCAGTCAGTTATCCCGGAAACAGGGCAGTCAGTTATCCCGGAAATAGGGTGATCAGTTACCCTGGAAACTGGGCAATCAGTTCCCCTGGAAACAGGGCAGTCAGTTACCCCGGAAACAGTGCAGTCAGTTACCCTGGAAACAGGGCAGTCAGTTACCCCGGAAACAGTGCAGTCAGTTACCCTGGAAACAGGGCAGTCAGTTACCCTGGAAACAGGGCAGTGAGTTATCCCGGAAACAGGTTTATCAGTTACCCTGGAAACAGGGCAGTCAGTTATCCCGGAAACAGGGCAGTCAGTTATCCCGGAAACAGGGTGATCAGTTACCCTGGAAACAGGGCAGTCAGTTAGCCTGGAAACAGGGCAGTCAGTTATCCCGGAAACAGGGCAGTCAGTTATCCCGGAAACAGGGTGATCAGTTACCCTGGAAACAGGGCAGTCAGTTACCCCGGAAACAGGGCAGTCAGTTACCCTGGAAAAAGGGCAGTCAGTTATCCCGGAAGCAGTGTGATCAGTTACCCTGGAAACTGGGCAGTCAGTTACCCAGGAAACAGGGCAGTCAGTTACTCCGGAAACAGGGCAGTCAGTTACCCTGGAAACAGGGCAGTCAGTTATCCCGGAAAAAGGGTGATCAGTTACCCTGGAAACTGGGCAGTCAGTTACCCTGGAAACAGGGCAGTCAGTTACCCCGGAAACTGGGCAGTCAGTTACCCTGGAAACAGGGCAGTCAGTTACTCCGGAAACAGGGCAGTCAGTTACCCTGGAAACAGGGCAGTCAGTTATCCCGGAAAAAGGGTGATCAGTTACCCTGGAAACTGGGCAGTCAGTTACCCTGGAAACAGGGCAGTCAGTTACCCCGGAAACTGGGCAGTCAGTTACCCTGGAAACAGGGCAGTCAGTTATCCCGGAAACAGGGCAGTCAGTTACCCCGGAAACTGGGCAGTCAGTTACCCTGGAAACAGGGCGGTCAGTTACCCTGGAAACAGGGCAGTCAGTTTCCCCGGAAACAGTGCAGTCTGTTACCCTGGAAACAGGGCCGTCAGTCATCCCGGAAACAGGGCAGTCAGTTACCCTGGAAACATGGTATACAGTTACTCTGGAAACAGGGCAGTCAGTTACCCCGAAACAGGGCAGTCAGTTACCCTGGAAACTGGGCAGTCAGTTACCCTGGAAACAGGGCAGTCAGTTATCCCGGAAACAGGGTTATCAGTTACCCTGGAAACAGGGCAGTCAGTTATCCCGGAAACAGAGCAGTCAGTTATCCCGGAAAAAGGGTGATCAGTTACCCTGGAAACTGGGCAATCAGTTACCCTGGAAACAGGGCATTCAGTTACCCTGGAAACAGGGCAGTCACTTACCCTGGAAACAGGGAAGTCAGTTACCCCGGAAACTGGGCAGTCAGTCACCCTGGAAACAGGTTAGTCAGTTACCCCGGAAACAGGGTGATCAGTTACCCCGGAAACACCGCAGTCAGTTCCCCTGGAAACAGGGCAGTCAGTTACCCTGGAAACAGGGCAGTCAGTTATCCTGGAAACAGGGCAGTTAGTTATCCCGGAAAGAGGGTGATAAGTTACCCTGGAAACTAGGCAGTCAGTTACCCTGGAAACAGGGCGGTCAGTTACCCCGGAAAAAGGGCAGTCAGTTATTTTGGAAACAGGGTGATCAGTTACACTGGAAAGTGGGCAGTCAGTTACCCTGGAAACAGGGCAGTCAGTTAACCAGGAAACAGGGCAGACAGTTATCCTGGAAATAGGGCGGTTCGTTAACCCGGAAACAGGGCGGTCAGTTGTCCTGGAAACAGGCCGGTCAGTTACCCCGGAAACAGGGAGACCAGTTACCCCAGAAACAGGGCGGTCAGTTAACCTGGAAACAGGGCGGTCAGTTATCCAGTAAACAGGGCAGTCAGTTATCCTGGAAACAGGGCAGCCAGTTATCCTGGAAACAGGGCAGTCAGTTCTCCCGGAAACAGGGCAGTCAGTTATCCCGGAAACAGGGTGATCAGTTACCCTGGAAACAGGGCAGTCAGTTATCCCGGAAGCAGGGTGATCAGTTACCCTGGAAACAGGGCAGTCAGATAGCCTGGAAACAGGGCAGTCAGTTATCCCGGAAACAGGGCAGTCAGTTATCCCGGAAACAGGGTGATCAGTTACCCTGGAAACAGGGCAGTCAGTTACCCCGGAAACAGGGCAGTCAGTTACCCTGGAAAAAGGGCAGTCAGTTATCCCGGAAGCAGTGTGATCAGTTACCCTGGAAACTGGGCAGTCAGTTACCCTGGAAACAGGGCATTCAGTTACCCTGGAAACAGGGCAGTCAGTTATCCCGGAAAAAGGGTGATCAGTTACCCTGGAAACTGGGCAGTCAGTTACCCTGGAAACAGGGCAGTCAGTTACCCCGGAAGCAGGGCAGTCATTTACCCAGGAAACAGGGCAGTCAGTTACCCCGGAAACTGGGCAGTCAGTTACCCTGGAAACAGGGCAGTCAGTCACCCTGGAAACTGGTTAGTCAGTTACCCCGGAAACAGGGTGATCAGTTACGCGGAAACAGGGCAGGCAGTTCCCCTGGAAAGAGGGCAGTCAGTTACCCTGGAAACAGGTCACTCAGTTAACCTGGAAACAGGGCAGTCAGTTATCCTTGAAACAGGGCGGTCCGTTACCCCGGAAATATGTAGGTCAGTTATCCTGGAAATAGGGCGGTCAGTTACCCCGGAAACAGGGAGATCAGTTACCCCGGAAACAGGGCAGTCAGTTACCCTGGAAACAGGGGAGTCAGTTACCCTGGAAACAGGGTGGTCAGTGACCCGGGAAACAGGGTGGTCAGTTACACCGGAAACAAGGTGATCAGTTATCCTGGAAACAGGGCGGTCAGTTACCCCGGAAACAGGGTGATCAGTTATCCTGGAAACAGGGCAGTCAGGTATCCTCGAAACAGTGCGGTCAGTTACCCCGGAAACAGGGAGATCAGTTACCCCGGAAACAGGGCAGTCAGTTACCCTGGAAACAGGGGAGTCAGTTATCCTGGAAACAGGGTGGTCAGTGACCCGGGAAACAGCGTGGTCAGTTACACCGGAACTAGTGTGATCAGTTATCCTGGAAACAGGGCGGTCAGTTACCCCGGAAACAGGGCAGTCAGTTACCCCGGAAACAGGGTGATCAGTTATCCTGGAAACAGGGCAGTCAGTTAGCCTGGAAACAGGGCAGTCAGTTACCCCGGAAACTGGGCAGTCAGTTACCCTGGAAACAGGGCAGTCAGTTATCCCGGAAACAGGGCAGTCAGTTATCCCGGAAACAGGGTGATCAGTTACCCTGGAAACAGGGCAGTCAGTTTCCCCGGAAACAGGGCAGTCAGTTATCCCGGAAAAAGTGCAGTCATTTACCCCGTAAACAGTTCAGTCAGTTAACCTGGAAACAGGGCGGTCAGTTACCCTGGAAATAGGTTAATCAGTTACCCTGGAAACAGGGTGATCAGTTACCCCGGAAACAGGGCAGTCAGTTACCCTGGAAACAGGGCATTCTGTTATCCCGGAAACAGGGCAGTCAGTTATCCCGGAAAAAGGGCAGTCAGTCACCCTGGAAAAAGGGCAGTCAGTTACCCTGGAAACAGTGCATTCAGTTAGCCTGGAAACAGGGCAGTCAGTTATCCCGGAAAAAGGGCAGTCAGTTATCCCGGAAACAGGGTGATCAGTTACCCTGGAAACAGGGCAGTCAGTTACCCCGGAAACAGGGCAGTCAGTCACCCTGGAAAAAGGGCAGTCAGTTACCCTGGAAACTGGGCAGTCAGTTTCCCTGGAAACAGGGCAGTCAGTTATCCCGGAAACAGGGCAGTCAGTTATCCCGGAAATAGGGTGATCAGTTACCCTGGAAACTGGGCAATAAGTTCCCCTGGAAACTGGGCAGTCAGTTACCCCGGAAACAGTGCAGTCAGTTACCCTGGAAACAGGGCAGTCAGTTACCCCGGAAACAGTGCAGTCAGTTACCCTGGAAACAGGGTGATCAGTTACCCTGGAAACTGGGCAGTCAGTTACCCTGGAAACAGGGCAGTCAGTTATCCCGGAAACAGGTTTATCAGTTACCCTGGAAACAGGGCAGTCAGTTATCCCGGAAACAGGGCAGTAAGTTATCCCGGAAAGAGGGTGATCAGTTACCCTGGAAACAGGGCAGTCAGTTAGCCTGGAAACAGGGCAGTCAGTTATCCCGGAAACAGGGCAGTCAGTTATCCCGGAAACAGGGTGATCAGTTACCCTGGAAACAGGGCAGTCAGTTACCCCGGAAACAGGGCAGTCAGTTACCCTGGAAAAAGGGCAGTCAGTTATCCCGGAAGCAGTGTGATCAGTTACCCTGGAAACTGGGCAGTCAGTTACCCTGGAAACAGGGCAGTCAGTTATCCTGGAAACAGGGTGGTCAGTGACCCGGGAAACAGGGTGGTCAGTTACACCGGAACCAGGGTGATCAGTTATCCTGGAAACAGGGCGGTCAGTTACCCCGGAAACAGGGCAGTCAGTTACCCCGGAAAAAGGATGATCAGTTATCCTGGAAACAGGGCAGTCAGTTAGCCTGGAAACAGGGCAGTCAGTTACCCTGTAAACAGGGCAGTCAGTTATCCCGGAAACAGGGCAGTCAGTTAGCCCGGAAACAGGGTGATCAGTTACCCTGGAAACAGGGCAGTCAGTTACCCCGGAAACAGGGCAGTCAGTTACCCTGGAAACAGGGCTGTCTGTTATCCCGGATGCAGGGCAGTCAGTTACCCTGGAAACTGGGCAGTCAGTTACTCTGGAAACAGGGCAGTCAGTTATTCCGGAAACAGGGTTATCAGATACCCTGGAAACAGGGCAGTCAGTTATCCCGGAAACAGAGCAGTCAGTTGCTTGGAAACAAGGCAGTCAGTTACCCTGGAAACAGGGAAGTCTGTTACCCCGGAAACTGGGCACTCAGTCACCCTGGAAACAGGTTAGTCAGTTACCCGGAAACAGGGTGATCAGTTACCCCAGAAACAAGGCAGTCAGTTCCCCTGGAAACAGGGCAGTCAATTACCCTGGAAACAGGGCAGTCAGTTATCCCGGAAACAGGGCAGTTAGTTATCCCGGAAACAGGGTGATAAGTTACCCTGGAAACTGGGCAGTCAGTTACCCTGGAAACTAGGCAGTCAGTTACCCTGGAAACAGGGCGGTCAGTTACCCCGGAAAAAGGCAGTCAGTTATCCTGGAAACAGGGTGATCAGTAACACTGGAAAGTGGGCAGTCAGTTACCCTGGAAACAGAGCAGTCAGTTATCCAGGAAACAGGGCAGACAGTTATCCTGGAAATAGCGCGGTCCGTTAACCCGGAAATAAGGCGGTCAGTTGTACTGGAAACAGGGCAGTCAGTTACCCCGGAAACAGGGAGATCAGTTACCCCAGAAACAGGGCGGTCAGTTAACCTGGCAACAGGGCGGACAGTTATCCAGTAAACAGGGCAGTCAGTTATCCTGGAAACAGGGCAGTCAGTTCTCCCGGAAACAGGGCAGTCAGTTATCCCGCAAACAGGGTGATCAGTTACCCTGGAAACAGGGCAGTCAGTTACCCTGGAAAATGGGTGGTCAGTTACCCTGGAAACTGGGCAGTCAGTTACCCTGGAAACAGGGTGATCAGTTACCCTGGAAACTGGGCAGTCAGTGACCCTGGAAACAGGGCAGTCAGTTCTCCCGGAAACAGGGCAGTCATTTATCCCGGATACAGGGCAGACAGTTATTCTGGAAATAGGGCGGTCCATTACCCCGGAAATAGGGTGGTCAGTTGTCCTGGAAACAAGGCGGTCAGTTACCCCGGAAACAGGGAGATCAGTTACCCCAGAAACAGGGCGGTCAGTTAACCTGGAAACAGGGCGGACAGTTATCCAGTAAACAGGGCAGTCAGTTATCCTGGAAACAGGGCAGTCAGTTCTCCTGGAAACAGGGCAGTCAGTTATCCCGCAAACAGGGTGATCAGTTACCCTGGAAACAGGGCAGTCAGTTATCCCGGAAACAGGGTGATCAGTTACCCTGGAAACAGGGCAGTCAGTTACCCTGGAAACAGGGTGGTCAGTTACCCTGGAAACTGGGCAGTCAGTTACCCTGGAAACAGGGTGATCAGTTACCCTGGAAACTGGGCAGTCAGTTACCCTGGAAACAGGGCAGTCAGTTACCCTGGAAACTGGGCAGTCAGTTTCCCTGGAAACAGGGCAGTCAGTTATCCCGGAAACAGGGCAGTCAGTTATCCCGGAAATAGGGTGATCAGTTACCCTGGAAAATGGGCAATCAGTTACCCTGGAAACAGGGCAGTCAGTTACCCCGGAAACAGTGCAGTCAGTTACCCTGGAAACAGGGCAGTCAGTTACCCCGGAAACAGTGCAGTCAGTTACCCTGGAAACAGGGTGATCAGTTACCCTGGAAACTGGGCAGTCAGTTACCCTGGAAACAGGGCAGTCAGTTATCCCGGAAACAGGTTTATCAGTTACCCTGGAAACAGGGCAGTCAGTTATCCCGGAAACAGGGCAGTCAGTTATCCCGGAAAGAGGGTGATCAGTTACCCTGGAAACAGGGCAGTCAGTTAGCCTGGAAACAGGGCAGTCAGTTATCCCGGAAACAGGGCAGTCAGTTATCCCGGAAACAGGGTGATCAGTTACCCTGGAAACAGGGCAGTCAGTTACCCCGGAAACAGGGCAGTCAGTTACCCTGGAAAAAGGGCAGTCAGTTATCCCGGAAGCAGTGTGATCAGTTACCCTGGAAACTGGGCAGTCAGTTACCCAGGAAACAGGGCAGTCAGTTACTGCGGAAACAGGGCAGTCAGTTACCCTGGAAACTGGGCAGTCAGTTACCCTGGAAACAGGGCAGTCAGTTATCCCGGAAAAAGGGTGATCAGTTACCCTGGAAACTGGGCAGTCAGTTACCCTGGAAACAGGGCAGTCAGTTACCCCGGAAGCAGGGCAGTCATTTACCCAGGAAACAGGGCAGTCAGTTACCCAAGAAACTGGGCAGTCAGTTACCCTGGAAACAGGGCAGTCAGTCACCCTGGAAACTTGTTAGTCAGTTACCCCGGAAACAGGGTGATCAGTTACCCCGGAAACAGGGCAGGCAGTTCCCCTGGAAAGAGGGCAGTCAGTTACCCTGGAAACAGGGCAGTCAGTTAACCTGGAAACAGGGCAGTCAGTTATCCTTGAAACAGGGCGGTCCGTTACCCCGGAAATAGGTAGGTCAGTTATCCTGGAAATAGGGTGATCAGTTATCCTGGAAACAGGGCAGTCAGTTAGCCTGGAAACAGGGCAGTCAGTTATCCCGGAAACAGGGCAGTCAGTTATCCCGGAAACAGGGTGATCAGTTACCCTGGAAACAGGGCAGTCAGGTTCCCCGGAAACAGTGCAGTCTGTTATCCTGGAAACAGGGCCGTCAGTTATCCCGGAAACAGGGCAGTCAGTTACCCTGGAAACATGGTATACAGTTACTCTGGAAACAGGGCAGTCAGTTACCCCGAAACAGGGCAGTCAGTTACCCTGGAAACTGGGCAGTCAGTTACCCTGGAAACAGGGCAGTCAGTTATCCCGGAAACAGGGTTATCAGTTACCCTGGAAACAGGGCAGTCAGTTATCCCGGAAACAGAGCAGTCAGTTATCCCGGAAAAAGGGTGATCAGTTACCCTGGAAACTGGGCAATCAGTTACCCTGGAAACAGGGCATTCAGTTACCCCGGAAACAGGGCAGTCACTTACCCTGGAAACAGGGAAGTCAGTTACCCCGCAAACTGGGCAGTCAGTCACCCTGGAAACAGGTTAGTCAGTTACCCCGGAAACAGGGTGATCAGTTACCCCGGAAACACCGCAGTCAGTTCCCCTGGAAACAGGGCAGTCAGTTACCCTGGAAACAGGGCAGTCAGTTATCCTGGAAACAGGGCAGTTAGTTATCCCGGAAAGAGGGTGATAAGTTACCCTGGAAACTAGGCAGTCAGTTACCCTGGAAACAGGGCGGTCAGTTACCCCGGAAAAAGGGCTATCAGTTATCCTGGAAACAGGGTGATCAGTTACACTGGAAAGTGGGCAGTCAGTTACCCTGGAAACAGGGCAGTCAGTTAACCAGGAAACAGGGCAGACAGTTATCCTGGAAATAGGGCGGTTCGTTACCCCGGAAATAGGGCGGTCAGTTGTCCTGGAAACAGGCCGGTCAGTTACCCCGGAAACAGGGAGACCAGTTACCCCAGAAACAGGGCGGTCAGTTAACCTGGAAACAGGGCGGTCAGTTATCCAGTAAACAGGGCAGTCAGTTATCCTGGAAACAGGGAAGCCAGTTATCCTGGAAACAGGGCAGTCAGTTCTCCCGGAAACAGGGCAGTCAGTTATCCCGGAAACAGGGTGATCAGTTACCCTGGAAACAGGGCAGTCAGTTATCCCGGAAACAGGGTGATCAGTTACCCTGGAAACAGGGCAGTCAGTTAGCCTGGAAACAGGGCAGTCAGTTATCCCGGAAACAGGGCAGTCAGTTATCCCGGAAACAGGGTGATCAGTTACCCTGGAAACAGGGCAGTCAGTTACCCCGGAAACAGGGCAGTCAGTTACCCTGGAAAAAGGGCAGTCAGTTATCCCGGAAGCAGTGTGATCAGTTACCCTGGAAACTGGGCAGTCAGTTACCCTGGAAACAGGGCATTCAGTTACTCTGGAAACAGGGCAGTCAGTTACCCTGGAAACTGTGCAGTCAGTTACCCTGGAAACAGGGGAGTCAGTTATCCCGGAAACAGGGTGATCAGTTACCCTGGAAAGAGGGCCGTCAGTTATCCCGGAAACAGGGTAGTCAGTTATCCCGGAAAAAGGGTGATCAGTTACCCTGGAAACTGGGCAGTCAGTTACCCAGGAAACAGGGCAGTCAGTTACCCCGGAAACTGGGCAGTCAGTTACCCTGGAAACAGGGCAGTCAGTCACCCTGGAAACTGGTTAGTCAGTTATCCCGGAAACAGGGTGATCAGTTACCCCAGAAACAGGGCAGGCAGTTCCCCTGGAAAGAGGGCAGTCAGTTACCCTGGAAACAGGGCAGTCAGTTAAACTGGAAACAGGGCAGTCAGTTATCCTTGAAACAGGGCGGTCCGTTACCCCGGAAATAGGTAGGTCAGTTATCCTGGAAATAGGGCGGTCAGTTACCCCGGAAACAGGGAGATCAGTTACCCCGGAAACAGGGCAGTCAGTTACCCTGGAAACAGGGGAGTCAGTTACCCTGGAAACAGGGTGGTCAGTGACCCGGGAAACAGGGTGGTCAGTTACACCGGAAACAAGGTGATCAGTTATCCTGGAAACAGGGCGGTCAGTTCCCCCGGAAACAGGGTGATCAGTTATCCTGGAAACAGGGCAGTCATGTAGCCTGGAAACAGGGCAGTCAGTTACCCCGGAATAGGGCAGTAAGTTACACTGGAAACAGGGCAGTCAGTTATCCCGGAAACAGGGCAGTCAGTTAACCTGGAAACAGGGCGGTCAGTTATCCAGTAAACAGGGCAGTCAGTTATCCTTGAAACAGGGCGGTCCGTTACCCCGGAAATAGGTAGGTCAGTTATCCTGGAAATAGGGCGGTCAGTTACCCCGGAAACAGGGAGATCAGTTACCCCGGAAACAGGGCAGTCAGTTACCCTGGAAACAGGGGAGTCAGTTACCCTGGAAACAGGGTGGTCAGTGACCCGGGAAACAGGGTGGTCAGTTACACCGGAAACAAGGTGATCAGTTATCCTGGAAACAGGGCGGTCAGTTCCCCCGGAAACAGGGTGATCAGTTATCCTGGAAACAGGGCAGTCATGTAGCCTGGAAACAGGGCAGTCAGTTACCCCGGAATAGGGCAGTAAGTTACACTGGAAACAGGGCAGTCAGTTATCCCGGAAACAGGGCAGTCAGTTAACCTGGAAACAGGGCGGTCAGTTATCCAGTAAACAGGGCAGTCAGTTATCCTGGAAACAGGGCAGCCAGTTATCCGAGAAACAGGGCAGTCAGTTCTCCCGGAAACAGGGCAGTCAGTTATCCCGGAAACAGGGTGATCAGTTACCCTGGAAACAGGGCAGTCAGTTATCCCGGAAACAGGGTGATCAGTTACCCTGGAAACAGGGCAGTCAGTTAGCCTGGAAACAGGGCAGTCAGTTATCCCGGAAACAGGGCAGTCAGTTATCCCGGAAACAGGGCATTCAGTTACTCTGGAAACAGGGCGGTCAGTTCCCCCGGAAACAGGGTGATCAGTTATCCTGGAAACAGGGCAGTCATGTAGCCTGGAAACAGGGCAGTCAGTTACCCCGGAATAGGGCAGTAAGTTACACTGGAAACAGGGCAGTCAGTTATCCCGGAAACAGGGCAGTCAGTTAACCTGGAAACAGGGCGGTCAGTTATCCAGTAAACAGGGCAGTCAGTTATCCTGGAAACAGGGCAGCCAGTTATCCGAGAAACAGGGCAGTCAGTTCTCCCGGAAACAGGGCAGTCAGTTATCCCGGAAACAGGGTGATCAGTTACCCTGGAAACAGGGCAGTCAGTTATCCCGGAAACAGGGTGATCAGTTACCCTGGAAACAGGGCAGTCAGTTAGCCTGGAAACAGGGCAGTCAGTTATCCCGGAAACAGGGCAGTCAGTTATCCCGGAAACAGGGCATTCAGTTACTCTGGAAACAGGGCAGTCAGTTACCCTGGAAACTGGGCAGTCAGTTACCCTGGAAACAGGGGAGTCAGTTATCCCGGAAACAGGGTGATCAGTTACCCTGGAAAGAGGGCCGTCAGTTATCCCGGCAACAGGGTAGTCAGTTATCCCGGAAAAAGGGTGATCAGTTACCCTGGAAACTGGGCAGTCAGTTACCCAGGAAACAGGGCAGTCAGTTACCCCGGAAACTGGGCAGACAGTTACCCTGGAAACAGGGCAGTCAGTCACCCTGGAAACTGGTTAGTCAGTTACCCCGGAAACAGGGTGATCAGTTACCCCGGAAACAGGGCAGGCAGTTTCCCTGGAAACAGGGCAGTCAGTTAACCTGGAAACAGGGCAGTCAGTTATCCTTGAAACAGGGCGGTCCGCTACCCCGGAAATAGGTAGGTCAGTTATCCTGGAAATAGGGCGGTCAGTTACCCCGGAAACAGGGAGATCAGTTACCCCGGAAACAGGGCAGTCAGTTACCCTGGAAACAGGGGAGTCAGTTACCCTGGAAACAGGGTGGTCAGTGACCCGGGAAACAGGGTGGTCAGTTACACCGGAAACAAGGTGATCAGTTATCCTGGAAACAGGGCGGTCAGTTCCCCCGGAAACAGGGTGATCAGTTATCCTGGAAACAGGGCAGTCATGTAGCCTGGAAACAGGGCAGTCAGTTACCCCGGAATAGGGCAGTAAGTTAAACTGGAAACAGGGCAGTCAGTTATCCCGGAAACAGGGCAGTCAGTTATCCCGGAAACAGGGCAGTCAGTTACCCTGGAAACTGGGCAGTCAGTTACTCTGGAAACAGGGCAGTCAGTCATCCCGGAAACAGGGTTATCAGTTACCCTGGAAACAGGGCAGTCAGTTACCCCGGAAACAGGGCAGTCAGTTACCCTGGAAACTGGGCAGTCAGTTACCCTGGAAACAGGGCAGTCAGTTATCCCGGAAATAGGGTGATCAGTTACCCTGGAAACTGGGCAATCAGTTCCCCTGGAAACAGGGCAGTCAGTTAACCCGGAAACAGTGCAGTCAGTTATCCTGGAAACAGGGCAGTCAGTTATCCCGGAAACAGGGCAGTCATTTACCCTGGAAAAAGGGTATTCAGTTACTCTGGAAACTGGGCAGTCAGTTACCCTGGAAACAGGGCAGTCAGTTACGACCGAAACAGGGCAGTCAGTTACCCTGGAAACTGGGCAGTCAGTGACCTTGGAAACAGGGTGGTCAGTTACCCCGGAAACAGGGTGATCAGATATCCTGGAAACAGGGCGGTCAGTTACCCCGGAAACAGGGCAGTCAGTTACCCCGGAAACAGGGTGATCAGTTATCCTGAAAACAGGGCAGTCAGTTAGCCTGGAAACAGGGCAGTCAGTTATCCCGGAAACAGGGCAGTCAGTTATCCCGGAAACAGGGTGATCAGTTACCCTGGAAACAGGGCAGTCAGTTACCCCGGAAACAGGGCAGTCAGTCACCCTGGAAAAAGGGCAGTCAGTTATCCCGGAAGCAGGGTGATCATTTATCCAGTAAACAGGGCAGTCAGTTATCCTGGAAACAGGGCAGTCAGTTACCCCGGAAACAGGGTGATCAGTTATCCTGGAAACAGGGCGGTCAGTTACCCCGGAAACAGGGCAGTCAGTTACCCCGGAAACAGTGTGATCAGTTATCCAGGAAACAGGGCAGTCAGTTAGCCTGGAAAAAGGGCAGTCAGTTATCCCGGAAACAGGGCAGTCATTTACCCAGGAAACAGGTTGATCAGTTACCCTGGAAACAGGGCAGTCAGTTTCCCCGGAAACAGTGCAGTCTGTTACCCTGGAAACAGGGCAGTCAGTTACCCCGGAAACAGGGCAGTCAGTTACCCTGGAAACAGGGTGATCAGTTGCCCTGGAAACTGGGCAGTCAGTTACCCTGGAAACAGGGCAGTCAGTTATCCCGGAAACAGGTTTATCAGTTACCCTGGAAACAGGGCAGTCAGTTATCCCGGAAACAGGGCAGTCAGTTATCCCGGAAAGAGGGTGATCAGTTACCCTGGAAACAGGGCAGTCAGTTAGCCTGGAAACAGGGCAGTCAGTTATCCCGGAAACAGGGCAGTCAGTTATCCCGGAAACAGGGTGATCAGTTACCCTGGAAACAGGGCAGTCAGTTACCCCGGAAACAGGGCAGTCAGTTACCCTGGAAAAAGGGCAGTCAGTTATCCCGGAAGCAGTGTGATCAGTTACCCTGGAAACTGGGCAGTCAGTTACCCTGGAAACAGGGCAGTCAGTTACTCCGGAAACAGGGCAGTCAGTTACCCTGGAAACAGGGGAGTCAGTTATCCTGGAAACAGGGTGGTCAGTCACCCGGGAAACAGGGTGGTCAGTTACACCGGAACCAGGGTGATCAGTTATCCTGGAAACAGGGCGGTCAGTTACCCCGGAAACAGCGCAGTCAGTTACCCCGGAAAAAGGGTGATCAGTTATCCTGGAAACAGGGCAGTCAGTTAGCCTGGAAACAGGGCAGTCAGTTACCCCGGAAAAAGGGTGATCAGTTATCCTGGAAACAGGGCAGTCAGTTATCCCGGAAAAAGGGTGATCAGTTATCCTGGAAACAGGGCAGTCAGTTAGCCCGGAAACAGGGTGATCAGTTACCCTGGAAACAGGGCAGTCAGTTACCCCGGAAACAGGGCAGTCAGTTACCCTGGAAACAGGGCAGTCTGTTATCCCGGATGCAGGGCAGTCAGTTACCCTGGAAACTGGGCAGTCAGTTACCCTGGAAACAGGGCAGTCAGTTATCCCGGAAACAGGGTTATCAGATACCCTGGAAACAGGGCAGTCAGTTATCCCGGATACAGAGCAGTCAGTTGCTTGGAAACAGGGCAGTCAGTTAACCTGGAAACAGGGAAGTCAGTTACCCCGGAAACTGGGCACTCAGTCACCCTGGAAACAGGTTCGTCAGTTACCCGGAAACAGGGTGATCAGTTACCCCGGAAACAAGGCAGTCAGTTCCCCTGGAAACAGGGCAGTCAATTACCCTGGAAACAGGGCAGTCAGTTATCCCTGAAACAGGGCAGTTAGTTATCCCGGAAACAGGGTGATAAGTTACCCTGGAAAATGGGCAGTCAGTTACCCTGGAAACAGGGCGGTCCGTTACCCCGGAAATAGGGCGGTCAGTTGTCCTGGAAACAGGGCAGTCAGTTATCCAGGAAACAGGGCAGACAGTTATCCTGGAAATAGGGCGGTCCGTTACCCCGGAAATAGGGCGGTCAGTTGTCCTGGAAACAGGGCAGTCAGTTACCCCGGAAACAGGGAGATCAGTTACCCCAGAAACAGGGCGGTCAGTTAACCTGGCAACAGGGCGGACAGTTATCCAGTAAACAGGGCAGTCAGTTCTCCCGGAAACAGGGCAGTCAGTTATCCCGCAAACAGGGTGATCAGTTACCCTGGAAACAGGGCAGTCAGTTACCCTGGAAAATGGGTGGTCAGTTACCCTGGAAACTGGGCAGTCAGTTACCCTGGAAACAGGGTGATCAGTTACCCTGGAAACTGGGCAGTCAGTGACCCTGGAAACAGGGCAGTCAGTTCTCCCGGAAACAGGGCAGTCATTTATCCCGGATACAGGGCAGACAGTTATCGAGGAAATAGGGCGGTCCATTACCCCGGAAATAGGGCGGTCAGTTGTCCTGGAAACAAGGCGGTCAGTTACCCCGGAAACAGGGAGATCAGTTACCCCAGAAACAGGGCGGTCAGTTAACCTGGAAACAGGGCGGACAGTTATCCAGTAAACAGGGCAGTCAGTTATCCTGGAAACAGGGCAGTCAGTTCTCCTGGAAACAGGGCAGTCAGTTATCCCGCAAACAGGGTGATCAGTTACCCTGGAAACAGGGCAGTCAGTTATCCCGGAAACAGTGTGATCAGTTACCCTGGAAACAGGGCAGTCAGTTACCCTGGAAACAGGGTGGTCAGTTACCCTGGAAACTGGGCAGTCAGTTACCCTGGAAACAGGGTGATCAGTTACCCTGGAAACTGGGCAGTCAGTTACCCTGGAAACAGGGCAGTCAGTTACCCTGGAAACTGGGCAGTCAGTTTCCCTGGAAACAGGGCAGTCAGTTATCCCGGAAACAGGGCAGTCAGTTATCCCGGAAATAGGGTGATCAGTTACCCTGGAAACTGGGCAATCAGTTCCCCTGGAAACAGGGCAGTCAGTTACCCCGGAAACAGTGCAGTCAGTTACCCTGGAAACAGGGCAGTCAGTTACCCCGGAAACAGTGCAGTCAGTTACCCTGGAAACAGGGTGATCAGTTACCCTGGAAACTGGGCAGTCAGTTACCCTGGAAACAGGGCAGTCAGTTATCCCGGAAACAGGTTTATCAGTTCCCCTGGAAACAGGGCAGTCAGTTATCCCGGAAACAGGGCAGTCAGTTATCCCGGAAAGAGGGTGATCAGTTACCCTGGAAACAGGGCAGTCAGTTAGCCTGGAAACAGGGCAGTCAGTTATCCCGGAAACAGGGCAGTCAGTTATCCCGGAAACAGGGTGATCAGTTACCCTGGAAACAGGGCAGTCAGTTACCCCGGAAACAGGGCAGTCAGTTACCCTGGAAAAAGGGCAGTCTGTTATCCCGGAAGCAGTGTGATCAGTTACCCTGGAAACCGGGCAGTCAGTTACCCTGGAAACAGGGCAGTCAGTTACTCCGGAAACAGGGCAGTCAGTTACCCTGGAAACTGGGCAGTCAGTTACCCTGGAAACAGGGCAGTCAGTTATCCCGGAAAAAGGGTGATCAGTTACCCTGGAAACTGGGCAGTCAGTTACCCTGGAAACAGGGCAGTCAGTTACCCCGGAAGCAGGGCAGTCATTTACCCAGGAAACAGGGCAGTCAGTTACCCCGGAAACTGGGCAGTCAGTTACCCTGGAAACAGGGCAGTCAGTCACCCTGGAAACTGGTTAGTCAGTTACCCCGGAAACAGGGTGATCAGTTACCCCGGAAACAGGGCAGGCAGTTCCCCTGGAAAGAGGGCAGTCAGTTACCCTGGAAACAGGGCAGTCAGTTAACCTGGAAACAGGGCAGTCAGTTATCCTTGAAACAGGGCGGTCCGTTACCCCGGAAATAGGTAGGTCAGTTATCCTGGAAATAGGGTGATCAGTTATCCTGGAAACAGGGCAGTCAGTTAGCCTGGAAACAGGGCAGTCAGTTACCCCGGAAACTGGGCAGTCAGTTACCCTGGAAACAGGGCAGTCAGTTATCCCGGAAACAGGGCAGTCAGTTATCCCGGAAACAGTGTGATCAGTTACCCTGGAAACAGGGCAGTCAGTTTCCCCGGAAACAGTGCAGTCTGTTACCCTGGAAACAGGGCCGTCAGTTATCCCGGAAACAGGGCAGTCAGTTACCCTGGAAACATGGTATACAGTTACTCTGGAAACAGGGCAGTCAGTTACCCCGAAACAGGGCAGTCAGTTACCCTGGAAACTGGGCAGTCAGTTACCCTGGAAACAGGGCAGTCAGTTATCCCGGAAACAGGGTTATCAGTTACCCTGGAAACAGGGCAGTCAGTTATCCCGGAAACAGAGCAGTCAGTTATCCCGGAAAAAGGGTGATCAGTTACCCTGGAAACTGGGCAATCAGTTACCCTGGAAACAGGGCATTCAGTTACCCCGGAAACAGGGCAGTCACTTACCCTGGAAACAGGGAAGTCAGTTACCCCGGAAACTGGGCAGTCAGTCACCCTGGAAACAGGTTAGTCAGTTACCCCGGAAACAGGGTGATCAGTTACCCCGGAAACACCGCAGTCAGTTCCCCTGGAAACAGGGCAGTCAGTTACCCTGGAAACAGGGCAGTCAGTTATCCTGGAAACAGGGCAGTTAGTTATCCTGGAAACAGGGTGATCAGTTACACTGGAAACTAGGCAGTCAGTTACCCTGGAAACAGGGCGATCAGTTAACCCGGAAAAAGGGCAGTCAGTTATCCTGGAAACAGGGTGATCAGTTACACTGGAAAGTGGGCAGTCAGTTACCCTGGAAACAGGGCAGTCAGTTAACCAGGAAACAGGGCAGACAGTTGTCCTGGAAACAGGCCGGTCAGTTACCCCGGAAACAGGGAGACCAGTTACCCCAGAAACAGGGCGGTCAGTTAACCTGGAAACAGGGCGGTCAGTTATCCAGTAAACAGGGCAGTCAGTTCTCCCGGAAACAGGGCAGTCAGTTATCCCGGAAACAGGGTGATCAGTTACCCTGGAAACAGGGCAGTCAGTTATCCCGGAAACAGGGTGATCAGTTACCCTGGAAACAGGGCAGTCAGTTAGCCTGGAAACAGGGCAGTCAGTTATCCCGGAAACAGGGCAGTCAGTTATCCCGGAAACAGGGTGATCAGTTACCCTGGAAACAGGGCAGTCAGTTACCCCGGAAACAGGGCAGTCAGTTACCCTGGAAAAAGGGCAGTCAGTTATCCCGGAAGCAGTGTGATCAGTTACCCTGGAAACTGGGCAGTCAGTTACCCTGGAAACAGGGCATTCAGTTACTCTGGAAACAGGGCAGTCAGTTACCCTGGAAACTGGGCAGTCAGTTACCCTGGAAACAGGGGAGTCAGTTATCCCGGAAACAGGGTGATCAGTTACCCTGGAAACAGGGCCGTCAGTTATCCCGGAAACAGGGTAGTCAGTTATCCCGGAAAAAGGGTGATCAGTTACCCTGGAAACTGGGCAGTCAGTTACCCAGGAAACAGGGCAGTCAGTTACCCCGGAAACTGGGCAGTCAGTTACCCTGGAAACAGGGCAGTCAGTCACCCTGGAAACTGGTTAGTCAGTTACCCCGGAAACAGGGTGATCAGTTACCCCGGAAACAGGGCAGGCAGTTCCCCTGGAAAGAGGGCAGTCAGTTACCCTGGAAACAGGGCAGTCAGTTAACCTGGAAACAGGGCAGTCAGTTATCCTTGAAACAGGGCGGTCCGTTACCCCGGAAACAGGGAGATCAGTTACCCCGGAAACAGGGCAGTCAGTTACCCTGGAAACAGGGGAGTCAGTTACCCTGGAAACAGGGTGGTCAGTGACCCGGGAAACAGGGTGGTCAGTTACACCGGAAACAAGGTGATCAGTTATCCTGGAAACAGGGCGGTCAGTTCCCCCGGAAACAGGGTGATCAGTTATCCTGGAAACAGGGCAGTCATGTAGCCTGGAAACAGGGCAGTCAGTTACCCCGGAATAGGGCAGTAAGTTACACTGGAAACAGGGCAGTCAGTTATCCCGGAAACAGGGCATTCAGTTATCCCGGAAACAGGGTGATCAGTTACCCTGGAAACAGGGCAGTCAGTTATCCCGGAAACAGGGCAGTCAGTTACCCTGGAAACAGGGCAGTCAGTTATCCCGGAAACAGGGCAGTCAGTTACCCTGGAAACTGGGCAGTCAGTTACTCTGGAAACAGGGCAGTCAGTCATCCCGGAAACAGGGTTATCAGTTACCCTGGAAACAGGGCAGTCAGTTACCCCGGAAACAGGGCAGTCAGTTACCCTGGAAACTGGGCAGTCTGTTACCCTGGAAACAGGGCAGTCACTTATCCCGGAAACAGGGTTATCAGTTACCCTGGAAACAGGGCAGTCAGTTATCCCGGAAACAGGGCAGTCAGTTATCCCGGAAATAGGGTGATCAGTTACCCTGGAAACTGGGCAATCAGTTCCCCTGGAAACAGGGCAGTCAGTTAACCCGGAAACAGTGCAGTCAGTTATCCTGGAAACAGGGCAGTCTGTTATCCCGGAAACAGGGCAGTCATTTACCCTGGAAAAAGGGTATTCAGTTACTCTGGAAACTGGGTAGTCAGTTACCCTGGAAACAGGGCAGTCAGTTACGACCGAAACAGGGCAGTCAGTTACCCTGGAAACTGGGCAGTCAGTGACCTTGGAAACAGGGTGGTCAGTTACCCCGGAAACAGGGTGATCAGATATCCTGGAAACAGGGCGGTCAGTTACCCCGGAAACAGGGCAGTCAGTTACCCCGGAAACAGGGTGATCAGTTATCCTGAAAACAGGGCAGTCAGTTAGCCTGGAAACAGGGCAGTCAGTTATCCCGGAAACAGGGCAGTCAGTGATCCCGGAAACAGGGTGATCAGTTACCCTGGAAACAGGGCAGTCAGTTACCCCGGAAACAGGGCAGTCAGTCACCCTGGAAAAAGGGCAGTCAGTTATCCCGGAAGCAGGGTGATCAGTTATCCAGTAAACAGGGCAGTCAGTTATCCTGGAAACAGGGCAGTCAGTTAGCCTGGAAACAGGGCAGTCAGTTACCCCGGAAACAGGGCAGTCAGTTATCCCGGAAACAGGTTGATCAGTTATCCTGGAAACAGGGCGGTCAGTTACCCCGGAAACAGGGCAGTCAGTTATCCCGGAAACAGGTTGATCAGTTACCCTGGAAACAGGGCAGTCAGTTTCCCCGGAAACAGTGCAGTCTGTTACCCTGGAAACAGGGCTGTCAGTTATCCCGGAAACAGGGCAGTCAGTTACCCTGGAAACATGGTATACAGTTACTCTGGAAACAGGGCAGTCAGTTACCCTGAAACAGGGCAGTCAGTTACCCTGGAAACTGGGCAGTCAGTTACCCTGGAAACAGGGCAGTCACTTATCCCGGAAACAGGGTTATCAGTTACCCTGGAAACAGGGCAGTCAGTTATCCCGGAAACAGAGCAGTCAGTTATCCCGGAAAAAGGGTGATCAGTTCCCCTGGAAACAGGGCAATCAGTTACCCTGGAAACAGGGCATTCAGTTACCCCGGAAACAGGGCAGTCACTTACCCTGGAAACAGGGAAGTCAGTTACCCCGGAAACTGGGCAGTCAGTCACCCTGGAAACAGGTTAGTCAGTTACCCTGGAAACAGGGCAGTCAGTTATCCTGGAAACAGGGCAGTTAGTTATCCCAGAAAGAGGGTGTTAAGTTACCCTGGAAACTAGGCAGTCAGTTACCCTGGAAACAGGGCGGTCAGTTACCCCGGAAAAAGGGCAGTCTGTTATCCCGGAAGCAGTGTGATCAGTTACCCCGGAAACACCGCAGTCAGTTCCCCTGGAAACAGGGCAGTCAGTTACCCTGGAAACAGGGCAGTCAGTTATCCTGGAAACAGGGCAGTTAGTTATCCCAGAAAGAGGGTGTTAAGTTACCCTGGAAACTAGGCAGTCAGTTACCCTGGAAACAGGGCGGTCAGTTACCCCGGAAAAAGGGCAGTCAGTTATCCTGGAAACAGGGTGATCAGTTACTCTGGAAAGTGGGCAGTCAGTTACCCTGGAAACAGGGCAGTCAGTTATCCAGGAAACAGGGCAGACAGTTATCCTGGAAATAGGGCGGTTCGTTACCCCGGAAATAGGGCGGTCAGTTGTCCTGGAAACAGGGCGGTCAGTTAACCTGGAAACAGGGCGGTCAGTTATCCAGTAAACAGGGCAGTCAGTTATCCTGGAAACAGGGCAGCCAGTTATCCTGGAAACAGGGCAGTCAGTTCTCCCGGAAACAGGGCAGTCAGTTATCCCGGAAACAGGGTGATCAGTTACCCTGGAAACAGGGCAGTCAGTTATCCCGGAAACAGGGTGATCAGTTACCCTGGAAACAGGGCAGTCAGTTCGCCTGGAAACAGAGCGGTCAGTTATCCCGGAAACAGGGCAGTCAGTTATCCCGGAAACAGGGTGATCAGTTACCCTGGAAACAGGGCAGTCAGTTACCCTGGAAACTGGGCAGTCAGTTACCCTGGAAACAGGGCAGTCAGTTACCCCGGATGCAGGGCAGTCATTTACCCTGGAAACAGGGCAGTCAGTTACCCCGGAAACAGGGTGATCAGTTACCCTGGAAACAGGACAGTCAGTTCCCCTGGAAACAGGGCAGTCAGTTACCCTGGAAACAGGGTCGTCAGTTAACCTGGAAACAGGGCAGTCAGTTATCCTTGAAACAGGGCGGTCAGTTACCCCGGAAATAGGTAGGTCAGTTATCCTGGAAACAGGGCGGTCAGTTACCCCGGAAACAGGGAGATCAGTTACCCCGGAAACAGGGCAGTCAGTTACCCTGGAAACAGGGGAGTCAGTTATCCTGGAAACAGGGTGGTCAGATACACCGGAACCAGGGTGATCAGTTATCCTGGAAACAGGGCGGTCAGTTACCCCGGAAATAGGGCAGTCAGTTACCCCGGAAACAGGGTGATCAGTTATCCTGGAAACTGGGGATTCAGTTAGCCTGGAAACAGGGCAGTCAGTTACCCCGGAAACAGGGCAGTCAGTTACCCTGTAAACAGGGCAGTCAGTTATCCCGGAAACAGGACAGTCAGTTAGCCCGGAAACAGGGTGATCAGTTACCCTGGAAAAAGGGTATTCAGTTACTCTGGAAACTGGGCAGTCAGTTACCCTGGAAACAGGGCAGTCAGTTACCACCGAAACAGGGCAGTCAGTTCCCCTGGAAACTGGGCAGTCAGTTACCCTGGAAACAGGGCAGTCAGTTATCCCGGAAACAGGGTTATCAGATACCCTGGAAACAGGGCAGTCAGTTATCCCGGAAACAGAGCAGTCAGTTACTTGGAAACAGGGCAGTCAGTTACCCTGGAAACAGGGAAGTCAGTTACCCCGGAAACTGGGCAGTCAGTCACCCTGGAAACAGGGCAGTCAATTACCCTGGAAACAGGGCAGTCAGTTATCCTGGAAACAGGGCAGTTAGTTATCCCGGAAACAGGGTGATAAGTTACCCTGGAAACTGGGCAGTCAGTTACCCTGGAAACAGGGCGGTCAGTTACCCCGGAAACAGGGCAGTCAGTTATCCTGGAAACAGGGTGATCAGTTACACTGGAAAGTGGGCAGTCAGTTACCCTGGAAACAGGGCAGTCAGTTATCCAGGAAACAGGGCAGACAGTTATCCTGGAAATAGGGCGCTCCGTTACCCCGGAAATAGGGCGGTCAGTTGTCCTGGAAACAGGGCGGTCAGTTACCCCGGAAACAGGGAGATCAGTTACCCCAGAAACAGGGCGGTCAGTTAACCTGGAAACAGGGCGGACAGTTATCCAGTAAACAGGGCAGTCAGTTATCCTGGAAACAGGGCAGTCAGTTATCCTGGAAACAGGGCAGTCACTTATCCCGGAAACAGGGTGATCAGTTACCCTGGAAACAGGGCAGTCAGTTACCCTGAAAACAGGGTGGTCAGTTACCCTGGAAACTGGGCAGACAGTTACCCTGGAAACAGGGTGATCAGTTACCCTGGAAACTGGGCACTCAGTTACCCTGGAAACAGGGCAGTCAGTTCTCCCGGAAACAGGGAGATCAGTTACCCTGAAACAGGGCTTTCAGTTATCCTGGAAACAGGGTGGTCTTTGACCCTGGAAACAGGGTGGTCAGTTACCCATGAAACAGGGTGATCAGATATCCTGGAAACAGGGCGGTCAGTTACCCCGGAAACAGGGCAGTCAGTTACCCCGGAAACAGGGTGATCAGTTATCCTGGAAACAGGGCAGTCAGTTAGCCTGGAAACAGGGCAGTCAGTTATCCCGGAAACAGGGCAGTCAGTTATCCCGGAAACCGGGTGATCAGTTACCCTGGAAACAGGGCAGTCAGTTACCCCGGAAACAGGGCAGTCAGTCACCGTGGAAAAAGGGCAGTCAGTTATCCCGGAAGCAGGGTGATCAGTTATCCAGTAAACAGGGCAGTCAGTTATCCTGGAAACAGGGCAGTCAGTTACCCTGGAAACTGGGCAGTCAGTTACCCTGGAAACAGGGCAGCCAGTTACCCTGGAAACAGGGCAATCGGTCACCCTGGAAACTGGTTAGTCAGTTACCCCGGAAACAGGGTGATCAGTTACCCTGGAAACAGGGCAGTCAGTTCCCCTGGAAACAGGGCAGTCAGTTACCCTGGAAACAGGGCAGTCAGTTAACCTGGAAACAGGGCAGTCAGTTATCCTTGAAACAGGGCGGTCAGTTACCCCGGAAATAGGTCGGTCAGTTATCCTGGAAACAGGGCGGTCAGTTTCCCCGGAAACAGGGAGATCAGTTACCCCGGAAACAGGGCAGTCAGTTACCCTGGAAACAGGGGAGTCAGTTATCCTGGAAACAGGGTGGTCAGTGACCCGGGAAACAGTGTGGTCAGTTACACCGGAACCAGGGTGAACAGTTATCCTGGAAACAGGGCGGTCAGTTACCCCGGAAACTGGGCAGTCAGTTGCCCTGGAAAAAGGGCAGTCAGTTACCCTGTAAACAGGGCAGTCAGTTATCCCGGAAACAGGGCAGTCAGTTAGCCCGGAAACAGGGTGATCAGTTACCCTGGAAACAGGGCGGTCAGTTACCCCGGAAACAGGGCAGTCAGTTAACCTGGAAACAGTGCAGTCAGTTATCCTTGAAAAAGGGCGGTCCGTTACCCCGGAAATAGGTAGGTCAGTTATCCTGGAAATAGGGCGGTCAGTTACCCCGGAAACAGGGAGATCAGTTACCCCGGAAACAGGGCAGTCAGTTACCCTGGAAACAGGGGAGTCAGTTACCCTGGAAACAGGCTGGTCAGTGACCCGGGAAACAGGGTGGTCAGTTACACCGGAAACAAGGTGATCAGTTATCCTGGAAACAGGGCGGTCAGTTACCCCGGAAACAGGGTGATCAGATATCCTGGAAACAGGGCAGTCAGGTAGCCTGGAAACAGGGCAGTCAGTTACCCCGGAAACAGGGCAGTCAGTTACACTGGAAACAGGGCAGTCAGTTCCCCTGGAAACAGGGCGGTCAGTTACCCCGGAAACCGGGCATTCAGTTATCCTGGAAACAGGGTGATCAGTTACACTGGAAAGTGGGCAGTCAGTTACCCTGGAAACAGGGCAGTCAGTTATCCAGGAAACAGGGCAGACAGTTATCCTGGATATAGGGCGCTCCGTTACCCCGGAAATAGGGCGTTCAGTTGTCCTGGAAACAGGGCGGTCAGTTACCCCGGAAACAGGGAGATCAGTTACCCCAGAAACAGGGCGGTCAGTTAACCTGGAAACAGGGCGGACAGTTATCCAGTAAACAGGGCAGTCAGTTATCCTGGAAACAGGGCAGTCAGTTACCCCGGAAACAGGGAGATCAGTTACCCCGGAAACAGGGCAGTCAGTTACCCTGGAAACAGGGGAGTCAGTTATCCTGGAAACAGGGTGGTCAGTGACCCGGGAAACAGTGTGGTCAGTTACACCGGAACCAGGGTGATCAGTTATCCTGGAAACAGGGCGGTCAGTTACCCCGGAAACAGGGCAGTCAGTTACCCCGGAAACAGGGTGATCAGTTATCCTGGAAACTGGGGATTCAGTTAGCCTGGAAACAGGGCAGTCAGTTACCCCGGAAACAGGGCAGTCAGTTACCCTGTAAACAGGGCAGTCAGTTATCCCGGAAACAGGGCAGTCAGTTAGCCCGGAAACAGGGTGATCAGTTACCCTGGAAAAAGGGTATTCAGTTACTCTGGAAACTGGGCAGTCAGTTACCCTGGAAACATGGCAGTCAGTTACCACCGAAACAGGGCAGTCAGTTCCCCTGGAAACTGGGCAGTCAGTTACCCTGGAAACAGGGCAGTCAGTTATCCCGGAAACAGGGTTATCAGATACCCTGGAAACAGGGCAGTCAGTTATCCCGGAAACAGAGCAGTCAGTTACTTGGAAACGGGGCAGTCAGTTACCCTGGAAACAGGGAAGTCAGTTACCCCGGAAACTGGGCAGTCAGTCACCCTGGAAACAGGTTAGTCAGTTACCCCGGAAACAGGGTGATCAGTTACCCCGGAAACAGGGCAGTCAGTTCCCCTGGAAACAGGGCAGTCAATTACCCTGGAAACAGGGCAGTCAGTTATCCTGGAAACAGGGCAGTTAGTTATCCCGGAAACAGGGTGATAAGTTACCCTGGAAACTGGGCAGTCAGTTACCCTGGAAACAGGGCGGTCAGTTACCCCGGAAACAGGGCAGTCAGTTATCCTGGAAACAGGGTGATCAGTTACACTGGAAAGTGGGCAGTCAGTTACCCTGGAAACAGGGCTGTCAGTTATCCAGGAAACAGGGCAGACAGTTATCCTGGAAATAGGGCGCTCCGTTACCCCGGAAATAGGGCGGTCAGTTGTCCTGGAAACAGGGCGGTCAGTTACCCCGGAAACAGGGAGATCAGTTACCCCAGAAACATGGCGGTCAGTTAACCTGGAAACAGGGCGGACAGTTATCCAGTAAACAGGGCAGTCAGTTATCCTGGAAACAGGGCAGTCAGTTATCCTGGAAACAGGGCAGTCACTTATCCCGGAAACAGGGTGATCAGTTACCCTGGAAACAGGGCAGTCAGTTACCCTGAAAACAGGGTGGTCAGTTACCCTGGAAACTGGGCAGTCAGTTACCCTGGAAACAGGGTGATCAGTTACCCTCGAAACTGGGCACTCAGTTACCCTGGAAACAGGGCAGTCAGTTCTCCCGGAAACAGGGCAGTCAGTTATCCCGGAAACAGGGAGATCAGTTACCCTGAAACAGGGCTTTCAGTTATCCTGGAAACAGGGTGGTCTTTGACCCTGGAAACAGGGTGGTCAGTTACCCCGGAAACAGGGTGATCAGATATCCTGGAAACAGGGCGGTCAGTTACCCCGGAAACAGGGCAGTCAGTTACCCCGGAAACAGGGTGATCAGTTATCCTGGAAACAGGGCAGTCAGTTAGCCTGGAAACAGGGCAGTCAGTTATCCCGGAAACAGGGCAGTCAGTTATCCCGGAAACCGGGTGATCAGTTACCCTGGAAACAGGGCAGTCAGTTACCCCGGAAACAGGGCAGTCAGTCACCGTGGAAAAAGGGCAGTCAGTTATCCCGGAAGCAGGGTGATCAGTTATCCAGTAAACAGGGCAGTCAGTTATCCTGGAAACAGGGCAGTCAGTAACCCTGGAAACTGGGCAGTCAGTTACCCTGGAAACAGGGCAGTCAGTTACCCCGGAAGCAGGGCAGTCATTTACCCTGGAAACAGGGCAGTCAGTTACCCCGGAAACTGGGCAGCCAGTTACCCTGGAAACAGGGCAATCGGTCACCCTGGAAACTGGTTAGTCAGTTACCCCGGAAACAGGGTGATCAGTTACCCTGGAAACAGGGCAGTCAGTTCCCCTGGAAACAGGGCAGTCAGTTACCCTGGAAACAGGGCAGTCAGTTAACCTGGAAACAGGGCAGTCAGTTATCCTTGAAACAGGGCGGTCAGTTACCCCGGTAATAGGTCGGTCAGTTATCCTGGAAACAGGGCGGTCAGTTTCCCCGGAAACAGGGAGATCAGTTACCCCGGAAACAGGGCAGTCAGTTACCCTGGAAACAGGGGAGTCAGTTATCCTGGAAACAGGGTGGTCAGTGACCCGGGAAACAGTGTGGTCAGTTACACCGGAACCAGGGTGAACAGTTATCCTGGAAACAGGGCGGTCAGTTACCCCGGAAACAGGGCAGTCAGTTGCCCTGGTAAAAGGGCAGTCAGTTACCCTGTAAACAGGGCAGTCAGTTATCCCGGAAACAGGGCAGTCAGTTAGCCCGGAAACAGGGTGATCAGTTACCCTGGAAACAGGGCGGTCAGTTACCCCGGAAACAGGGCAGTCAGTTAACCTGGAAACAGGGCAGTCAGTTATCCTTGAAACAGGGCGGTCCGTTACCCCGGAAATAGGTAGGTCAGTTATCCTGGAAATAGGGCGGTCAGTTACCCCGGAAACAGGGAGATCAGTTACCCCGGAAACAGGGCAGTCAGTTACCCTGGAAACAGGGGAGTCAGTTACCCTGGAAACAGGGTGGTCAGTGACCCGGGAAACAGGGTGGTCAGTTACACCGGAAACAAGGTGATCAGTTATCCTGGAAACAGGGCGGTCAGTTACCCCGGAAACAGGGTGATCAGTTATCCTGGAAACAGGGCAGTCAGGTAGCCTGGAAACAGGGCAGTCAGTTACCCCGGAAACAGGGCAGTCAGTTACATGGAAACAGGGCAGTCAGTTATCCCGGAAACAGGGCAGTCAGTTAGCCCGGAAACAGGGTGATCAGTTACCCTTGAAACAGGGCAGTCAGTTACCCCGGAAACAGGGCAGTCAGTTACCCTGGAAACAGGGCAGTCAGTTATCCCGGAAACAGGGCAGTCAGTTACCCTGGAAACTGGGCAGTCAGTTACTCCGGAAACAGGGCAGTCAGTCATCCCATAAACAGGGTTATCAGTTACCCTGGAAACAGGGCAGTCAGTTACCCCGGAAACAGGGCAGTCAGTTACCCTGGAAACAGGGCAGTCACTTATCCCGGAAACAGGGTTATCAGTTATCCTGGAAACAGGGCAGCCAGTTATCCCGGAAACAGGGCAGTCAGTTATCCCGGAAATAGGGTGATCAGTTACCCTGGAAACTGGGCAATCAGTTCCCCTGGAAACAGGGCAGTCAGTTACCCCGGAAACAGTGCAGTCAGTTACCCTGGAAACAGGGCAGTCAGTTATCCCGGAAACAGGGCAGTCATTTACCCTGGAAAAAGGGTATTCAGTTACTCTGGAAACTGGGCAGTCAGTTACCCTGGAAACAGGGCAGTCAGTTCCCCTGGAAACAGGGCAGTCAGTTATCCCGGAAACAGGGTTATCAGATACCCTGGAAACAGGGCAGTCAGTTATCCCGGAAACAGAGCAGTCAGTTACTTGGAAACAGGGCATTCAGTTACCCTGGAAACTGGGCAGTCAGTCACCCTGGAAACAGGTTAGTCAGTTGCCCCGGAAACAGGGTGATCAGTTACCCCGGAAACAGGGCAGTCAGTTATCCTGGAAACAGGGCAGTTAGTTATCCCGGAAACAGGGTGAGAAGTTACCCTGGAAACTGGGCAGTCAGTTACCCTGGAAACAGGGCGGTCAGTTACCCCGGAAACCGGGCAGTCAGTTATCCTGGAAACAGGGCGGTCAGTTACCCCGGAAACAGGGAGATCAGTTACCCCAGAAACAGGGCGGTCAGTTAACCTGGAAACAGGGCGGACAGTTATCCAGTAAACAGGGCAGTCAGTTATCCTGGAAACAGGGCAGTCAGTTATCCTGGAAACAGGGCAGTCAGTTGTCCCGGAAACAGGGCAGTCAGTTATCCCGCAAACAGGGTGATCAGTTACCCTGGAAACAGGGCAGTCAGTTACCCCGGAAACAGGGCAGTCAGTCACCCTGGAAAAAGGGCAGTCAGTTATCCCGGAAACAGGGTGATCAGTTATCCAGTAAACAGGGCAGTCAGTTATCCTGGAAACAGGGCAGTCAGTTACCCTGGAAACTGGGCAGTCAGTTACCCTGGAAACAGGGCAGTCAGTTACCCCGGAAGCAGGGCAGTCATTTACCCTAGAAACAGGGCAGTCAGTTACCCCGGAAACTGGGCAGCCAGTTACCCTGGAAACAGGGCAATCGGTCACCCTGGAAACTGGTTAGTCAGTTACCCCGGAAACAGGGTGATCAGTTACCCTGGAAACAGGGCAGTCAGTTCCCCTGGAAACAGGGCAGTCAGTTACCCTGGAAACAGGGCAGTCAGTTAACCTGGAAACAGGGCAGTCAGTTATCCTTGAAACAGGGCGGTCAGTTACCCCGGAAATAGGTCGGTCAGTTATCCTGGAAACAGGGCGGTCAGTTACCCCGGAAACAGGGAGATCAGTTACCCCGGAAACAGGGCAGTCAGTTACCCTGGAAACAGGGGAGTCAGTTACCTGGAAACAGGGTGGTCAGTGACCCGGGAAACAGGGTGGTCAGTTACACCGGAACCAGGGTGAACAGTTATCCTGGAAACAGGGCGGTCAGTTACCCCGGAAACAGGGCAGTCAGTTACCCTGGAAAAAGGGCAGTCAGTTACCCTGTAAACAGGGCAGTCAGTTATCCCGGAAACAGGGCAGTCAGTTAGCCCGGAAACAGGGTGAAAAGTTACCCTGGAAACAGGGCAGTCAGTTACCCCGGAAACAGGGCAGTCAGTTACCCTGGAAACAGGGCAGTCAGTTATCCCGGAAACAGGGCAGTCAGTTACCCTGGAAACTGGGCAGTCAGTTACTCTGGAAACAGGGCAGTCAGTCATCCCATAAACAGGGTTATCAGTTACCCTGGAAACAGGGCAGTCAGTTACCCCGGAAACAGGGCAGTCAGTTACCCTGGAAACAGGGCAGTCACTTATCCCGGAAACAGGGTTATCAGTTATCCTGGAAACAGGGCAGCCAGTTATCCCGGAAACAGGGCAGTCAGTTATCCCAGAAATAGGGTGATCAGTTACCCTGGAAACTGGGCAATCAGTTCCCCCGGAAACAGGGCAGTCAGTTACCCTGGAAACAGGGCAGTCACTTATCCCAGAAAAAGGGTTATCAGTTATCCTGGAAACAGGGCAGTCAGTTAACCTGGAAACAGGGCAGTCAGTTATCCTTGAAACAGGGCGGTCAGTTACCCCGGAAATAGGTCGGTCAGTTATCCTGGAAACAGGGCGGTCAGTTACCCCGGAAACAGGGAGATCAGTTACCCCGGAAACAGGGCAGTCAGTTACCCTGGAAACAGGGGAGTCAGTTATCCTGGAAACAGGGTGGTCAGTGACCCGGGAAACAGGGTGGTCAGTTACACCGGAACCAGGGTGAACAGTTATCCTGGAAACAGGGCGGTCAGTTACCCCGGAAACAGGGCAGTCAGTTACCCTGGAAAAAGGGCAGTCAGTTACCCTGTAAACAGGGCAGTCAGTTATCCCGGAAACAGGGCAGTCAGTTAGCCCGGAAACAGGGTGAAAAGTTACCCTGGAAACAGGGCAGTCAGTTACCCCGGAAACAGGGCAGTCAGTTACCCTGGAAACAGGGCAGTCAGTTATCCCGGAAACAGGGCAGTCAGTTACCCTGGAAACTGGGCAGTCAGTTACTCTGGAAACAGGGCAGTCAGTCATCCCATAAACAGGGTTATCAGTTACCCTGGAAACAGGGCAGTCAGTTACCCTGGAAACAGGGCAGTCAGTTACCCTGGAAACAGGGCAGTCACTTATCCCGGAAACAGGGTTATCAGTTATCCTGGAAACAGGGCAGCCAGTTATCCCGGAAACAGGGCAGTCAGTTATCCCAGAAATAGGGTGATCAGTTACCCTGGAAACTGGGCAATCAGTTCCCCTGGAAACAGGGCAGTCAGTTACCCCGGAAACAGTGCAGTCAGTTACCCTGGAAACAGGGCAGTCAGTTATCCCGGAAACAGGGCAGTCATTTACCCTGGAAAAAGGGTATTCAGTTACTCTGGAAACTGGGCAGTCAGTTACCCTGGAAACAGGGCAGTCAGTTACCCTGGAAACAGGGCAGTCAGTTATCCCGGAAACAGGGTTATCAGATACCCTGGAAACAGGGCAGTCAGTTATCCCGGAAACAGAGCAGTCAGTTACTTGGAAACAGGGCATTCAGTTACCCTGGAAACTGGGCAGTCAGTCACCCTGGAAACAGGTTAGTCAGTCACCCCGGAAACAGGGTGATCAGTTACTCCGGAAACAGGGCAGTCAGTTATCCTGGAAAGAGGGCAGTTAGTTATCCCGGAAACAGGGTGAGAAGTTACCCTGGAAACTGGGCAGTCAGTTACCCTGGAAACAGTGCGGTCAGTTACCCCGGAAACCGGGCAGTCAGTTATCCTGGAAACAGGGCGGTCAGTTACCCCGGAAACAGGGAGATCAGTTACCCCAGAAACAGGGCGGTCAGTTAACCTGGAAACAGGGCGGACAGTTATCCAGTAAACAGGGCAGTCAGTTATCCTGGAAACAGGGCAGTCAGTTATCCTGGAAACAGGGCAGTCAGTTGTCCCGGAAACAGGGCAGTCAGTTATCCCGCAAACAGGGTGATCAGTTACCCTGGAAACAGGGCAGTCAGTTATCCTGGAAAGAGGGCAGTTAGTTATCCCGGAAACAGGGTGAGAAGTTACCCTGGAAACTGGGCAGTCAGTTACCCTGGAAACAGTGCGGTCAGTTACCCCGGAAACCGGGCAGTCAGTTATCCTGGAAACAGGGCGGTCAGTTACCCCGGAAACAGGGAGATCAGTTACCCCAGAAACAGGGCGGTCAGTTAACCTGGAAACAGGGCGGACAGTTATCCAGTAAACAGGGCAGTCAGTTATCCTGGAAACAGGGCAGTCAGTTATCCTGGAAACAGGGCAGTCAGTTGTCCCGGAAACAGGGCAGTCAGTTATCCCGCAAACAGGGTGATCAGTTACCCTGGAAACAGGGCAGTCAGTTATCCCGGAAACAGGGCAGTCAGTTAACCCGGAAACAGGGTGATCAGTTACCCTGGAAACAGGGCAGTCAGTTACCCCGGAAACAGGGCAGTCAGTCACCCTGGAAAAAGGGCAGTCAGTTATCCCGGAAACAGGGTGATCAGTTATCCAGTAAACAGGGCAGTCAGTTATCCTGGAAACAGGGCAGTCAGTTACCCTGGAAACTGGGCAGTCAGTTACCCTGGAAACTGGGCAGTCAGTTACCCCGGAAGCAGGGCAGTCATTTACCCTGGAAACAGGGCAGTCAGTTACCCCGGAAACTGGGCAGCCAGTTATCCTGGAAACAGGGCAATCGGTCACCCTGGAAACTGGTTAGTCAGTTACCCCGGAAACAGGGTGATCAGTTACCCTGGAAACAGAGCAGTCAGTTCCCCTGGAAACAGGGCAGTCAGTTACCCTGGAAACAGGGCAGTCAGTTAACCTGGAAACAGGGCAGTCAGTTATCCTTGAAACAGGGCGGTCAGTTACCCCGGAAATAGGTCGGTCAGTTATCCTGGAAACAGGGCGGTCAGTTACCCCGGAAACAGGGAGATCAGTTACCCCGGAAACAGGGCAGTCAGTTACCCTGGAAATAGGGGAGTCAGTTATCCTGGAAACAGGGTGGTCAGTGACCCGGGAAACAGGGTGGTCAGTTACACCGGAACCAGGGTGAACAGTTATCCTGGAAACAGGGCGGTCAGTTACCCCGGAAACAGGGCAGTCAGTTACCCTGGAAAAAGGGCAGTCAGTTACCCTGTAAACAGGGCAGTCAGTTATCCCGGAAACAGGGCAGTCAGTTAGCCCGGAAACAGGGTGATCAGTTACCCTGGAAACAGGGCGGTCAGTTACCCCGGAAACAGGGCAGTCAGTTAACCTGGAAACAGGGCAGTCAGTTATCCTTGAAACAGGGCGGTCCGTTACCCCGGAAATAGGTAGGTCAGTTATCCTGGAAATAGGGCGGTCAGTTACCCCGGAAACAGGGAGATCAGTTACCCCGGAAACAGGGCAGTCAGTTACCCTGGAAACAGGGGAGTCAGTTACCCTGGAAACAGGGTGGTCAGTGACCCGGGAAACAGGGTGGTCAGTTACACCGGAAACAAGGTGATCAGTTATCCTGGAAACAGGGCGGTCAGTTACCCCGGAAACAGGGTGATCAGATATCCTGGAAACAGGGCAGTCAGGAAGCCTGGAAACAGGGCAGTCAGTTACCCCGGAAACAGGGCAGTCAGTTACACTGGAAACAGGGCAGTCAGTTATCCCGGAAACAGGGCAGTCAGTTATCCCGGAAACAGGGTGATCAGTTACCCTGGAAACAGGGCAGTCAGTTACCCCGGAAACAAGGCAGTCAGTTACCCTGGAAACAGGGCAGTCAGTTACCCCGGAAACAGGGCAGTCAGTTACCCTGGAAACTGGGCAGTCAGTTACCCTGGAAACAGGGCAGTCAGTTATCCCGGAAACAGGGTTATCAGTTACCCTGGAAACAGGGCAGTCAGTTATCCCGGAAACAGGGCAGTCAGTTATCCCGGAAATCGGGTGATCAGTTACCCTGGAAACTGGGCAATCAGTTCCCCTGGAAACAGGGCAGTCAGTTACCCCGGAAACAGTGCAGTCAGTTACCCTGGAAACAGGGCAGTCAGTTATCCCGGAAACAGGGCAGTCATTTACCCTGGAAAAAGGGTATTCAGTTACTCTGGAAACTGGGCAGTCAGTTACCCTGGAAACAGGGCAGTCAGTTACCCTGGAAACAGGGCAGTCAGTTATCCCGGAAACATGGTTATCAGATACCCTGGAAACAGGGCAGTCAGTTATCCCGGAAACAGAGCAGTCAGTTACTTGGAAACAGGGCATTCAGTTACCCTGGAAACAGGGAAGTCAGTTACCCCGGAAACTGGGCAGTCAGTCACCCTGGAAACAGGTTAGTCAGTTACCCCGGAAACAGGGTGATCAGTTACCCCGGAAACAGGGCAGTCAGTTCCCCTGGAAACAGGGCAGTCAATTACCCTGGAAACAGGGCAGTCAGTTATCCTGGAAACAGGGCAGTTAGTTATCCCGGAAACAGGGTGATAAGTTACCCTGGAAACTGGGCAGACAGTTACCCCGGAAACCGGGCAGTCAGTTATCCTGGAAACAGGGTGATCAGTTACACTGGAAAGTGGGCAGTCAGTTACCCTGGAAACAGGGCAGTCAGTTCTCCAGGAAACAGGGCAGACAGTTATCCTGGAAATAGGGCGCTCCGTTACCCCGGAAATAGGGCGTTCAGTTGTCCTGGAAACAGGGCGGTCAGTTACCCCGGAAACAGGGAGATCAGTTACCCCAGAAACAGGGCGGTCAGTTAACCTGGAAACAGGGCGGACAGTTATCCAGTAAACAGGGCAGTCAGTTATCCTGGAAACAGGGCAGTCAGTTCTCCCGGAAACAGGGCAGTCAGTTATCCCGCAAACAGGGTGATCAGTTACCCTGGAAACAGGGCAGTCAGTTATCCCGGAAACAGGGTGATCAGTTACCCTGGAAACAGGGCAGTCAGTTACCCTGGAAACAGGGTGGTCAGTTACCCTGGAAACTGGGCAGTCAGTTACCCTGGAAACAGGGTGATCAGTTACACTGGAAACTGGGCACTCAGTTACCCTGGAAACAGGGCAGTCAGTTCTCCCGGAAACATAGCAGTCAGTTATCCCGGAAACAGGGAGATCAGTTACCCTGAAACAGGGCTTTCAGTTATCCTGGAAACAGGGTGGTCAGTGACCCTGGAAACAGGGTGGTCAGTTACCCCGGAAACAGGGTGATCAGATATCCTGGAAACAGGGCGGTCAGTTACTCCGGAAACAGGGCAGTCAGTTACCCCGGAAACAGGGTGATCAGTTATCCTGGAAACAGGGCAGTCAGTTAGCCTGGAAACAGGGCAGTCAGTTATCCCGGAAACAGGGCAGTCAGTTATCCCGGAAACAGGGTGATCAGTTACCCTGGAAACAGGGCAGTCAGTTATCCCGGAAGCAGGGTGATCAGTTATCCAGTAAACAGGGCAGTCAGTTATCCTGGAAACAGGGCAGTCAGTTACCCTGGAAACTGGGCAGTCAGTTACCCTGGAAACAGGGCAGTCAGTTACCCCGGAAGCAGGGCAGTCATTTACCCTGGAAACAGGGCAGTCAGTTACCCCGGAAACTGGGCAGTCAGTTACCCTGGAAACAGGGCAATCAGTCACCCTGGAAACTTGTTAGACAGTTACCCCGGAAACAGGGTGATCAGTTACCCTGGAAACAGGGCAGTCAGTTCCCCTGGAAACAGGGCAGTCAGTTACCCTGGAAACAGGGCAGTCAGTTATCCTGGAAACAGGGCAGTCAGTTATGCTTGAAACAGGGCGGTCAGTTACCCCGGAAATAGGTAGGTCAGTTATCCTGGAAACAGGGCGGTCAGTTACCCCGGAAACAGGGAGATCAGTTACCCCGGAAACAGGGCAGTCATTTACCCTGGAAAAAGGGTATTCAGTTACTCTGGAAACTGGGCAGTCAGTTACCCTGGAAACAGGGCAGTCAGTTACCCTGGAAACAGGGCAGTCAGTTATCCCGGAAACAGGGTTATCAGATACCCTGGAAACAGGGCAGTCAGTTGTCCCGGAAACAGAGCAGTCAGTTACTTGGAAACAGGGCATTCAGTTACCCTGGAAACAGGAAAGTCAGTTACCCCGGAAACTGGGCAGTCAGTCACCCTGGAAACAGGTTAGTCAGTTACCCCGGAAACAGGGTGATCAGTTACCCCGGAAACAGGGCAGTCAGTTCCCCTGGAAACAGGGCAGTCAATTACCCTGGAAACAGGGCAGTCAGTTATCCTGGAAACAGGGCAGTTAGTTATCCCGGAAACAGGGTGATAAGTTACCCTGGAAACTGGGCAGACAGTTACCCCGGAAACCGGGCAGTCAGTTATCCTGGAAACAGGGTTATCAGATACCCTGGAAACAGGGCAGTCAGTTATCCCGGAAACAGAGCAGTCAGTTACTTGGAAACAGGGCATTCAGTTACCCTGGAAACAGGGAAGTCAGTTACCCCGGAAACTGGGCAGTCAGTCACCCTGGAAACAGGTTAGTCAGTTACCCCGGAAACAGGGTGATCAGTTACCCCGGAAACAGGGCAGTCAGTTCCCCTGGAAACAGGGCAGTCAATTACCCTGGAAACAGGGCAGTCAGTTATCCTGGAAACAGGGCAGTTAGTTATCCCGGAAACAGGGTGATAAGTTACCCTGGAAACTGGGCAGACAGTTACCCCGGAAACCGGGCAGTCAGTTATCCTGGAAACAGGGTGATCAGTTACACTGGAAAGTGGGCAGTCAGTTACCCTGGAAACAGGGCAGTCAGTTATCCAGGAAACAGGGCAGACAGTTATCCTGGAAATAGGGCGCTCCGTTACCCCGGAAATAGGGCGTTCAGTTGTCCTGGAAACAGGGCGGTCAGTTACCCCGGAAACAGGGAGATCAGTTACCCCAGAAACAGGGCGGTCAGTTAACCTGGAAACAGGGCGGACAGTTATCCAGTAAACAGGGCAGTCAGTTATCCTGGAAACAGGGCAGTCAGTTCTCCCGGAAACAGGGCATTCAGTTATCCCGCAAACAGGGTGATCAGTTACCCTGGAAACAGGGCAGTCAGTTATCCCGGAAACAGGGTGATCAGTTACCCTGGAAACAGGGCAGTCAGTTACCCTGGAAACAGGGTGGTCAGTTACCCTGGAAACTGGGCAGTCAGTTACCCTGGAAACAGGGTGATCAGTTACACTGGAAACTGGGCACTCAGTTACCCTGGAAACAGGGCAGTCAGTTCTCCCGGAAACATAGCAGTCAGTTATCCCGGAAACAGGGAGATCAGTTACCCTGAAACAGGGCTTTCAGTTATCCTGGAAACAGGGTGGTCAGTGACCCTGGAAACAGGGTGGTCAGTTACCCCGGAAACAGGGTGATCAGATATCCTGGAAACAGGGCGGTCAGTTACTCCGGAAACAGGGCAGTCAGTTACCCCGGAAACAGGGTGATCAGTTATCCTGGAAACAGGGCAGTCAGTTAGCCTGGAAACAGGGCAGTCAGTTATCCCGGAAACAGGGCAGTCAGTTATCCCGGAAACAGGGTGATCAGTTACCCTGGAAACAGGGCAGTCAGTTATCCCGTAAGCAGGGTGATCAGTTATTCAGTAAACAGGGCAGTCAGTTATCCTGGAAACAGGGCAGTCAGTTACCCTGGAAACTGGGCAGTCAGTTACCCTGGAAACAGGGCAGTCAGTTACCCCGGAAGCAGGGCAGTCATTTACCCTGGAAACAGGGCAGTCAGTTACCCCGGAAACTGGGCAGTCAGTTACCCTGGAAACAGGGCAATCAGTCACCCTGGAAACTTGTTAGTCAGTTACCCCGGAAACAGGGTGATCAGTTACCCTGGAAACAGGGCAGTCAGTTCCCCTGGAAACAGGGCAGTCAGTTACCCTGGAAACAGGGCAGTCAGTTATCCTGGAAACAGGGCAGTCAGTTATGCTTGAAACAGGGCGGTCAGTTACCCCGGAAATAGGTAGGTCAGTTATCCTGGAAACAGGGCGGTCAGTTACCCCGGAAACAGGGAGATCAGTTACCCCGGAAACAGGGCAGTCATTTACCCTGGAAAAAGGGTATTCAGTTACTCTGGAAACTGGGCAGTCAGTTACCCTGGAAACAGGGCAGTCAGTTACCCTGGAAACAGGGCAGTCAGTTATCCCGGAAACAGGGTTATCAGATACCCTGGAAACAGGGCAGTCAGTTATCCCGGAAACAGAGCAGTCAGTTACTTGGAAACAGGGCATTCAGTTACCCTGGAAACAGGGAAGTCAGTTACCCCGGAAACTGGGCAGTCAGTCACCCTGGAAACAGGTTAGTCAGTTACCCCGGAAACAGGGTGATCAGTTACCCCGGAAACAGGGCAGTCAGTTCCCCTGGAAACAGGGCAGTCAATTACCCTGGAAACAGGGCAGTCAGTTATCCTGGAAACAGGGCAGTTAGTTGTCCCGGAAACAGGGTGATAAGTTACCCTGGAAACTGGGCAGACAGTTACCCCGGAAACCGGGCAGTCAGTTATCCTGGAAACAGGGTGATCAGTTACACTGGAAAGTGGGCAGTCAGTTACCCTGGAAACAGGGCAGTCAGTTATCCAGGAAACAGGGCAGACAGTTATCCTGGAAATAGGGCGCTCCGTTACCCCGGAAATAGGGCGTTCAGTTGTCCTGGAAACAGGGCGGTCAGTTACCCCGGAAACAGGGAGATCAGTTACCCCAGAAACAGGGCGGTCAGTTAACCTGGAAACAGGGCGGACAGTTATCCAGTAAACAGGGCAGTCAGTTATCCTGGAAACAGGGCAGTCAGTTCTCCCGGAAACAGGGCAGTCAGTTATCCCGCAAACAGGGTGATCAGTTACCCTGGAAACAGGGTAGTCAGTTATCCCGGAAACAGGGTGATCAGTTACCCTGGAAACAGGGCAGTCAGTTACCCTGGAAACAGGGTGGTCAGTTACCCTGGAAACTGGGCAGTCAGTTACCCTGGAAACAGGGTGATCAGTTACACTGGAAACTGGGCACTCAGTTACCCTGGAAACAGGGCAGTCAGTTCTCCCGGAAACATAGCAGTCAGTTATCCCGGAAACAGGGAGATCAGTTACCCTGAAACAGGGCTTTCAGTTATCCTGGAAACAGGGTGGTCAGTGACCCTGGAAACAGGGTGGTCAGTTACCCCGGAAACAGGGTGATCAGATATCCTGGAAACAGGGCGGTCAGTTACTCCGGAAACAGGGCAGTCAGTTACCCCGGAAACAGGGTGATCAGTTATCCTGGAAACAGGGCAGTCAGTTAGCCTGGAAACAGGGCAGTCAGTTATCCCGGAAACAGGGCAGTCAGTTATCCCGGAAACAGGGTGATCAGTTACCCTGGAAACAGGGCAGTCAGTTATCCCGGAAGCAGGGTGATCAGTTATCCAGTAAACAGGGCAGTCAGTTATCCTGGAAACAGGGCAGTCAGTTACCCTGGAAACTGGGCAGTCAGTTACCCTGGAAACAGGGCAGTCAGTTACCCCGGAAGCAGGGCAGTCATTTACCCTGGAAACAGGGCAGTCAGTTACCCCGGAAACTGGGCAGTCAGTTACCCTGGAAACAGGGCAATCAGTCACCCTGGAAACTTGTTAGTCAGTTACCCCGGAAACAGGGTGATCAGTTACCCTGGAAACAGGGCAGTCAGTTCCCCTGGAAACAGGGCAGTCAGTTACCCTGGAAACAGGGCAGTCAGTTATCCTGGAAACAGGGCAGTCAGTTATGCTTGAAACAGGGCGGTCAGTTACCCCGGAAATAGGTAGGTCAGTTATCCTGGAAACAGGGCGGTCAGTTACCCCGGAAACAGGGAGATCAGTTACCCCGGAAACAGGGTAGTCAGTTACCCTGGAAACAGGGGAGTCAGTTATCCTGGAAACAGGGTGGTCAGTGACCCGGGAAACAGGGTGGTCAGTTACACCGGAACCAGGGTGATCAGTTATCCTGGAAACAGGGCGGTCAGTTACCCCGGAAACAGGGCAGTCAGTTACCCCGGAAACAGGGTGATCAGTTATCCTGGAAACAGGGGAGTCAGTTAGCCTGGAAACAGGGCAGTCAGTTACCCCGGAAACAGGGCAGTCAGTTACCCTGTAAACAGGGCAGTCAGTTATCCCGGAAACAGGGCAGTCAGTTAGCCCGGAAACAGGGTGATCAGTTACCCTGGAAAAAGGGTATTCAGTTACTCTGGAAACAGGGCAGTCAGTTACCACCGAAACAGGGCAGTCAGTTATCCCGGAAACAGGGCAGTCAGTTAGCCCGGAAACAGGGTGATCAGTTACCCTGGAAAAAGGGTATTCAGTTACTCTGGAAACTGGGCAGTCAGTTACCCCGGAAACAGGGCAGTCAGTTACCACCGAAACAGGGCAGTCAGTTACCCTGGAAACTGGGCAGTCAGTTACCCTGGAAACAGGGCAGTCAGTTATCCCGGAAACAGGGTTATCAGATACCCTGGAAACAGGGCAGTCAGTTATCCCGGAAACAGAGCAGTCAGTTACTTGGAAACAGGGCAGTCAGTTACCCTGGAAACAGGGAAGTCAGTTACCCCGGAAACTGGGCAGTCAGTCACCCTGGAAACAGGTTAGTCAGTTACCCCGGAAACAGGGTGATCAGTTACCCCGGAAACAGGGCAGTCAGTTCCCCTGGAAACAGGGCAGTCAATTAACCTGGAAACAGGGCAGTCAGTTATCCTGGAAACAGGGCAGTTAGTTATCCCGGAAACAGGGTGATAAGTTACCCTGGAAACTGGGCAGTCAGTTACCCTGGAAACAGGGCGGTCAGTTACCCCGGAAACAGGGCAGTCAGTTATCCTGGAAACAGGGTGATCAGTTATCCAGGAAGCAGGGCAGACAGTTATCCTGGAAATAGGCCGCTCCGTTACCCCGGAAATAGGTCGTTCAGTTGTCCTGGAAACAGGGCGGTCAGTTACCCCGGAAACAGGGAGATCAGTTACCCCAGAAACAGGGCGGTCAGTTAACCTGGCAACAGGGCGGACAGTTATCCAGTAAACAATGCAGTCAGTTATCCTGGAAACAGGGCAGTCAGTTATCCTGGAAACAGGGCAGTCAGTTCTCCCGGAAACAGGGCAGTCAGTTATCCCGCAAACAGGGTGATCAGTTACCCTGGAAACAGGGCAGTCAGTTATCCCGGAAACAGGGTGATCAGTTACCCTGGAAACAGGGCAGTCAGTTACCCTGGAAAATGGGTGGTCAGTTATCCTTGAAACAGGGCGGTCAGTTAGCCTGGAAACAGGGCAGTCAGTTATCCCGGAAACAGGGCAGTCAGTTATCCCGGAAACAGGGTGATCAGTTACCCTGGAAACAGGGCAGTCAATTACCCCGGAAACAGGGCAGTCAGTCACCCTGAAAAAAGGGCAGTCAGTTATCCCGGAAGCAGGGTGATCAGTTATCCAGGAAACAGGGCAGTCAGTTACCCTGGAAACTGGGCAGTCAGTTACCCTGGAAACAGGGCAGTCAGTTACCCCGGAAGCAGGGCAGTCATTTACCCTGGAAACAGGGCAGTCAGTTACCCCGGAAACTGGGCAGCCAGTTACCCTGGAAACAGGGCAATCAGTCACCCTGGAAACTGGTTAGTCAGTTACCCCGGAAACAGGGTGATCAGTTACCCTGGAAACAGGGCAGTCAGTTCCCCTGGAAACAGGGCAGTCAGTTACCCTGGAAACAGGGCAGTCAGTTAACCTGGAAACAGGGCAGTCAGTTATCCTTGAAACAGAGCGGTCAGTTACCCCGGAAATAGGTAGGTCAGTTATCCTGGAAACAGGGCGGTCAGTTACCCCGGAAACAGGGAGATCAGTTACCCCGGAAACAGGGCAATCAGTTACCCTGGAAACAGGGAAGTCAGTTATCCTGGAAACAGGGCAGTCAGTTACCCCGGAAACAGGGCAGTCAGTTACCCCGGAAAAAGGGTGATCAGTTATCCTGGAAACAGGGCAGTCAGTTAGCCTGGAAACAGGGCAGTCAGTTACCCTGGAAACAGGGCAGTCAGTTATCCTGGAAACAGGGCAGTCAGTTATCCCGGAAACAGGGCAGTCAGTTAGCCCGGAAACAGGGTGATCAGTTACCCTGGAAACAGGGCAGTCAGTTACCCCGGAAACAGGGCAGTCAGTTACCCTGGAAACAGGGCAGTCAGGTATCCCGGATGCAGTTCAGTCAGTTACCCTGGAAACTGGGCAGTCAGTTACTCTGGAAACAGGGCAGTCAGTTATCCCGGAAACAGGGTTATCAGATACCCTGGAAACAGGGCAGTCAGTTATCCCGGAAACAGAGCAGTCAGTTACTTGGAAACAGGGCAGTCAGTTACCCTGGAGCCAGGGAAGTCAGTTACCCCGGAAACTGGGCAGTCAGTCACCCTGGAAAAAGGTTAGTCAGTTACCCGGAAACAGGGTGATCATTTACCCCGGAAACAGGGCAGTCAGTTCCCCTGGAAACAGGGCAGTCAATTATCCTGGAAACAGGGCAGTCAGTTATCCCGGAAACAGGGCAGTTAGTTATCCCGGAAACAGGGCAGTCAGTTATCCCGGAAACAGGGCGGTCAGTTACCCCGGAAACAGGGCAGTCAGTTATCCTGGAAACAGGGTCATCAGTAACACTGGAAAGTGGGCAGTCAGTTACCCTGGAAACAGGGCAGTCAGTTATCCAGGAAACAGGGCAGACAGTTATCCTGGAAATAGGGCGGTCCGTTACCCCGGAAATAGGGCGGTCAGTTGTCCTGGAAACAGGGCAGTCAGTTACCCCGGAAACAGGGAGATCAGTTACCCCAGAAACAGGGCGGTCAGTTAACCTGGCAACAGGGCGGACAGTTATCCAGTAAACAGGGCAGTCAGTTATCCTGGAAACAGGGCAGTCAGTTCTCCCGGAAACAGGGCAGTCAGTTATCCCGCAAACAGGTTGATCAGTTACCCTGGAAACAGGACAGTCAGTTATCCCGGAAACAGGGTGATCAGTTACCCTGGAAACAGGGCAGTCAGTTACCCTGGAAAATGGGTGGTCAGTTACCCTGGAAACTGGGCAGTCAGTTACCCTGGAAACAGGGTGATCAGTTACCCTGGAAACTGGGCAGTCAGTTACCCTGGAAACAGGGCAGTCAGTTCTCCCGGAAACAGGGCAGTCAGTTATCCCGGATACAGGGCAGACAGTTATCGAGGAAATAGGGCGGTCCGTTACCCCGGAAATAGGGCGGTCAGTTGTCCTGGAAACAGGGCGGTCAGTTACCCCGGAAACAGGGAGATCAGTTACCCCAGAAACAGGGCAATCAGTTACCCTGGAAACAGGGAATTCAGTTATCCTGGAAACAGGGTGGTCAGTGACCCGGGAAACAGGGCAGTCAGTTACCCCGGAAAAAGGGTGATCAGTTATCCTGGAAACAGGGCAGTCAGTTACCCTGGAAACAGGGCAGTCAGTTATCCTGGAAACAGGGCAGTCAGTTATCCCGGAAACAGGGCAGTCAGTTAGCCCGGAAACAGGGTGATCAGTTACCCTGGAAACAGGGCAGTCAGTTACCCTGGAAACAGGGCAGTCAGTTAACCTGGAAACAGGGCAGTCAGTTATCCCGGATGCAGGGCAGTCAGTTACCCTGGAAACAGGGCGGACAGTTATCCAGTAAACAGGGCAGTCAGTTATCCTGGAAACAGGGCAGTCAGTTATCCTGGAAACTGGGCAGTCAGTTCTCCTGGAAACAGGGCAGTCAGTTATCCCGCAAACAGGGTGATCAGTTACCCTGGAAACAGGGCAGTCAGTTATCCCGGAAACAGGGTGATCAGTTACCCTGGAAACAGGGCAGTCAGTTACCCTGGAAACAGGGCAGTTAGTTATCCCGGAAACAGGGTGATAAGTTACCCTGGAAACTGGGCAGTCAGTTACCCTGGAAACAGGGCGGTCAGTTACCCCGGAAACAGGGCAGTCAGTTATCCTGGAAACAGGGTGATCAGTTATCCAGGAAACAGGGCAGTCAGTTATCCTGGAAACAGGGCAGTCAGTTATCCTGGAAACAGGGCAGTCAGTTCTCCCGGAAACAGGGCAGTCAGTTATCCCGCAAACAGGGTGATCAGTTACCCTGGAAACAGGGCAGTCAGTTATCCCGGAAACAGGGTGATAAGTTACCCTGGAAACTGGGCAGACAGTTACCCCGGAAACCGGGCAGTCAGTTATCCTGGAAACAGGGTGATCAGTTACACTGGAAAGTGGGCAGTCAGTTACCCTGGAAACAGGGCAGTCAGTTCTCCAGGAAACAGGGCAGACAGTTATCCTGGAAATAGGGCGCTCCGTTACCCCGGAAATAGGGCGTTCAGTTGTCCTGGAAACAGGGCGGTCAGTTACCCCGGAAACAGGGAGATCAGTTACCCCAGAAACAGGGCGGTCAGTTAACCTGGCAACAGGGCGGACAGTTATCCAGTAAACAATGCAGTCAGTTATCCTGGAAACAGGGCAGTCAGTTATCCTGGAAACAGGGCAGTCAGTTCTCCCGGAAACAGGGCAGTCAGTTATCCCGCAAACAGGGTGATCAGTTACCCTGGAAACAGGGCAGTCAGTTATCCCGGAAACAGGGTGATCAGTTACCCTGGAAACAGGGCAGTCAGTTACCCTGGAAAATGGGTGGTCAGTTACCCTGGAAACTGGGCAGTCAGTTACCCTGGAAACAGGGTGATCAGTTACCCTGGAAACTGGGCAGTCAGTTACCCTGGAAACAGGGCAGTCAGTTCTCCCGGAAACAGGACAGTCAGTTATCCCGGATACAGGGCAGACAGTTATCGAGGAAATAGGGCGGTCCGTTACCCCAGAAATAGCGCGGTCAGTTGTCCTGGAAACAGGGCAGTCAGTTATCCCAGAAACAGGGCTGTCAGTTAGCCCGGAAACAGGGTGATCAGTTACCCCGGAAAAAGGGTATTCAGTTACTCTGGAAACTGGGCAGTCAGTTACTCTGGAAACAGGGCAGTCAGTTACCACCGAAACAGGGCAGTCAGTTACCCTGGAAACTGGGCAGTCAGTTACCCTGGAAACAGGGCAGTCAGTTATCCCGGAAACAGGGAAGTCAGTTACCCCGGAAACTGGGCAGTCAGTCACCCTGGAAACAGGTTAGTCAGTTACCCCGGAAACAGGGTGATCAGTTACCCCGGAAACAGGGCAGTCAGTTCCCCTGGAAACAGGGCAGTCAATTACCCTGGAAACAGGGCAGTCAGTTATCCTGGAAACAGGGCAGTTAGTTATCCCGGAAACAGGGTGATAAGTTACCCTGGAAACTGGGCAGTCAGTTACCCTGGAAACAGGGCGGTCAGTTACCCCGGAAACAGGGCAGTCAGTTATCCTGGAAACAGGGTGATCAGTTACACTGGAAAGTGGGCAGTCAGTTACCCTGGAAACAGGGCAGTCAGTTATCCAGGAAACAGGGCAGATAGTTATCCTGGAAATAGGGCGCTCCGTTACCCCGGAAATAGGGCGTTCAGTTGTCCTGGAAACAGGGTGGTCAGTTACCCCGGAAACAGGGAGATCAGTTACCCCAGAAACAGGGCGGTCAGTTAACCTGGAAACAGGGCGGACAGTTATCCAGTAAACAGGGCAGTCAGTTATCCTGGAAACAGGGCAGTCAGTTACCCTGGAAACAGGGCAGTCAGTTCTCCCGGAAACAGGGCACTCAGTTATCCCGCGAACAGGGTGTTCAGTTACCCTGGAAACAGGACAGTCAGTTATCCCGGAAACAGGGTGATCAGTTACCCTGGAAACAGGGCAGTCAGTTACCCTGAAAACAGGGTGGTCAGTTACCCTGGAAACTGGGCAGTCAGTTACCCTGGAAACAGGGTGATCAGTTACCCAGGAAACTGGGCACTCAGTTACCCTGGAAACAGGGCAGTCAGTTCTCCCGGAAACAGGGCAGTCAGTTATCCCGGAAACAGGGAGATCAGTTACCCTGAAACAGGGCTTTCAGTTACCCCGGAAACAGGGTGATCAGTTATCCTGGAAACAGGGCAGTCAGTTAGCCTGGAAACAGGGCAGTCAGTTATCCCGGAAACAGGGCAGTCAGTTATCCCGGAAACAGGGTGATCAGTTACCCTGGAAACAGGGCAGTCAATTACCCCGGAAACAGGGCAGTCAGTCACCCTGAAAAAAGGGCAGTCAGTTATCCCGGAAGCAGGGTGATCAGTTCTCCAGTAAACAGGGCAGTCAGTTATCCTGGAAACAGGGCAGTCAGTTACCCTGGAAACTGGGCAGTCAGTTACCCTGGAAACAGGGCAGTCAGTTACCCCGGAAGCAGGGCAGTCATTTACCCTGGAAACAGGGCAGTCAGTTACCCCGGAAACTGGGCAGCCAGTTACCCTGGAAACAGGGCAATCAGTCACCCTGGAAACTGGTTAGTCAGTTACCCCGGAAACAGGGTGATCAGTTACCCTGGAAACAGGGCAGTCAGTTCCCCTGGAAACAGGGCAGTCAGTTACCCTGGAAACAGGGCAGTCAGTTAACCTGGAAACAGGGCAGTCAGTTATCCTTGAAACAGGGCGGTCAGTTACCCCGGAAATAGGTAGGTCAGTTATCCTGGAAACAGGGCGGTCAGTTACCCCGGAAACAGGGAGATCAGTTACCCCGGAAACAGGGCAATCAGTTACCCTGGAAACAGGGAAGTCAGTTATCCTGGAAACAGGGCAGTCAGTTACCCCGGAAACAGGGCAGTCAGTTACCCCGGAAAAAGGGTGATCAGTTATCCTGGAAACAGGGCAGTCAGTTAGCCTGGAAACAGGGCAGTCAGTTACCCTGGAAACAGGGCAGTCAGTTATCCTGGAAACAGGGCAGTCAGTTATCCCGGAAACAGGGCAGTCAGTTAGCCCGGAAACAGGGTGATCAGTTACCCTGGAAACAGGGCAGTCAGTTACCCCGGAAACAGGGCAGTCAGTTACCCTGGAAACAGGGCAGTCAGGTATCCCGGATGCAGTTCAGTCAGTTACCCTGGAAACTGGGCAGTCAGTTACTCTGGAAACAGGGCAGTCAGTTATCCCGGAAACAGGGTTATCAGATACCCTGGAAACAGGGCAGTCAGTTATCCCGGAAACAGAGCAGTCAGTTACTTGGAAACAGGGCAGTCAGTTATCCTGGAAACAGGGTCATCAGTAACACTGGAAAGTGGGCAGTCAGTTACCCTGGAAACAGGGCAGTCAGTTATCCAGGAAACAGGGCAGACAGTTATCCTGGAAATAGGGCGGTCCGTTACCCCGGAAATAGGGCGGTCAGTTGTCCTGGAAACAGGGCAGTCAGTTACCCCGGAAACAGGGAGATCAGTTACCCCAGAAACAGGGCGGTCAGTTAACCTGGCAACAGGGCGGACAGTTATCCAGTAAACAGGGCAGTCAGTTATCCTGGAAACAGGGCAGTCAGTTCTCCCGGAAACAGGGCAGTCAGTTATCCCGCAAACAGGGTGATCAGTTACCCTGGAAACAGGGCAGTCAGTTATCCCGGAAACAGGGTGATCAGTTACCCTGGAAACAGGGCAGTCAGTTACCCTGGAAACAGGGTGGTCAGTTACCCTGGAAACTGGGCAGTCAGTTACCCTGGAAACAGGGTGATCAGTTACACTGGAAACTGGGCACTCAGTTACCCTGGAAACAGGGCAGTCAGTTCTCCCGGAAACATAGCAGTCAGTTATCCCGGAAACAGGGAGATCAGTTACCCTGAAACAGGGCTTTCAGTTATCCTGGAAACAGGGTGGTCAGTGACCCTGGAAACAGGGTGGTCAGTTACCCCGGAAACAGGGTGATCAGATATCCTGGAAACAGGGCGGTCAGTTACTCCGGAAACAGGGCAGTCAGTTACCCCGGAAACAGGGTGATCAGTTATCCTGGAAACAGGGCAGTCAGTTAGCCTGGAAACAGGGCAGTCAGTTATCCCGGAAACAGGGCAGTCAGTTATCCCGGAAACAGGGTGATCAGTTACCCTGGAAACAGGGCAGTCAGTTATCCCGGAAGCAGGGTGATCAGTTATCCAGTAAACAGGGCAGTCAGTTATCCTGGAAACAGGGCAGTCAGTTACCCTGGAAACTGGGCAGTCAGTTACCCTGGAAACAGGGCAGTCAGTTACCCCGGAAGCAGGGCAGTCATTTACCCTGGAAACAGGGCAGTCAGTTACCCTGGAAACTGGGCAGTCAGTTACCCTGGAAACAGGGCAATCAGTCACCCTGGAAACTTGTTAGTCAGTTACCCCGGAAACAGGGTGATCAGTTACCCTGGAAACAGGGCAGTCAGTTCCCCTGGAAACAGGGCAGTCAGTTACCCTGGAAACAGGGCAGTCAGTTATCCTGGAAACAGGGCAGTCAGTTATGCTTGAAACAGGGCGGTCAGTTACCCCGGAAATAGGTAGGTCAGTTATCCTGGAAACAGGGCGGTCAGTTACCCCGGAAACAGGGAGATCAGTTACCCCGGAAACAGGGTAGTCAGTTACCCTGGAAACAGGGGAGTCAGTTATCCTGGAAACAGGGTGGTCAGTGACCCGGGAAACAGGGTGGTCAGTTACACCGGAACCAGGGTGATCAGTTATCCTGGAAACAGGGCGGTCAGTTACCCCGGAAACAGGGCAGTCAGTTACCCCGGAAACAGGGTGATCAGTTATCCTGGAAACAGGGGAGTCAGTTAGCCTGGAAACAGGGCAGTCAGTTACCCCGGAAACAGGGCAGTCAGTTACCCTGTAAACAGGGCAGTCAGTTATCCCGGAAACAGGGCAGTCAGTTAGCCCGGAAACAGGGTGATCAGTTACCCTGGAAAAAGGGTATTCAGTTACTCTGGAAACAGGGCAGTCAGTTACCACCGAAACAGGGCAGTCAGTTATCCCGGAAACAGGGCAGTCAGTTAGCCCGGAAACAGGGTGATCAGTTACCCTGGAAAAAGGGTATTCAGTTACTCTGGAAACTGGGCAGTCAGTTACCCCGGAAACAGGGCAGTCAGTTACCACCGAAACAGGGCAGTCAGTTACCCTGGAAACTGGGCAGTCAGTTACCCTGGAAACAGGGCAGTCAGTTATCCCGGAAACAGGGTTATCAGATACCCTGGAAACAGGGCAGTCAGTTATCCCGGAAACAGAGCAGTCAGTTACTTGGAAACAGGGCAGTCAGTTACCCTGGAAACAGGGAAGTCAGTTACCCCGGAAACTGGGCAGTCAGTCACCCTGGAAACAGGTTAGTCAGTTACCCCGGAAACAGGGTGATCAGTTACCCCGGAAACAGGGCAGTCAGTTCCCCTGGAAACAGGGCAGTCAATTAACCTGGAAACAGGGCAGCCAGTTATCCTGGAAACAGGGCAGTTAGTTATCCCGGAAACAGGGTGATAAGTTACCCTGGAAACTGGGCAGTCAGTTACCCTGGAAACAGGGCGGTCAGTTACCCCGGAAACAGGGCAGTCAGTTATCCTGGAAACAGGGTGATCAGTTATCCAGGAAACAGGGCAGACAGTTATCCTGGAAATAGGGCGCTCCGTTACCCCGGAAATAGGGCGTTCAGTTGTCCTGGAAACAGGGCGGTCAGTTACCCCGGAAACAGGGAGATCAGTTACCCCAGAAACAGGGCGGTCAGTTAACCTGGCAACAGGGCGGACAGTTATCCAGTAAACAATGCAGTCAGTTATCCTGGAAACAGGGCAGTCAGTTACCCTGGAAACAGGGCAGTCAGTTCTCCCGGAAACAGGGCAGTCAGTTATCCCGCAAACAGGGTGATCAGTTACCCTGGAAACAGGGCAGTCAGTTATCCCGGAAACAGGGTGATCAGTTACCCTGGAAACAGGGCAGTCAGTTACCCTGGAAAATGGGTGGTCAGTTATCCTTGAAACAGGGCGGTCAGTTAGCCTGGAAACAGGGCAGTCAGTTATCCCGGAAACAGGGCAGTCAGTTATCCCGGAAACAGGGTGATCAGTTACCCTGGAAACAGGGCAGTCAATTACCCCGGAAACAGGGCAGTCAGTCACCCTGAAAAAAGGGCAGTCAGTTATCCCGGAAGCAGGGTGATCAGTTATCCAGGAAACAGGGCAGTCAGTTACCCTGGAAACTGGGCAGTCAGTTACCCTGGAAACAGGGCAGTCAGTTACCCCGGAAGCAGGGCAGTCATTTACCCTGGAAACAGGGCAGTCAGTTACCCCGGAAACTGGGCAGCCAGTTACCCTGGAAACAGGGCAATCAGTCACCCTGGAAACTGGTTAGTCAGTTACCCCGGAAACAGGGTGATCAGTTACCCTGGAAACAGGGCAGTCAGTTCCCCTGGAAACAGGGCAGTCAGTTACCCTGGAAACAGGGCAGTCAGTTAACCTGGAAACAGGGCAGTCAGTTATCCTTGAAACAGGGCGGTCAGTTACCCCGGAAATAGGTAGGTCAGTTATCCTGTAGAAAGGGCGGTCAGTTACCCCGGAAACAGGGAGATCAGTTACCCCGGAAACAGGGCAATCAGTTACCCTGGAAACAGGGAAGTCAGTTATCCTGGAAACAGGGCAGTCAGTTACCCCGGAAACAGGGCAGTCAGTTACCCCGGAAAAAGGGTGATCAGTTATCCTGGAAACAGGGCAGTCAGTTAGCCTGGAAACAGGGCAGTCAGTTACCCTGGAAACAGGGCAGTCAGTTATCCTGGAAACAGGGCAGTCAGTTATCCCGGAAACAGGGCAGTCAGTTAGCCCGGAAACAGGGTGATCAGTTACCCTGGAAACAGGGCAGTCAGTTACCCCGGAAACAGGGCAGTCAGTTACCCTGGAAACAGGGCAGTCAGGTATCCCGGAAGCAGTTCAGTCAGTTACCCTGGAAACTGGGCAGTCAGTTACTCTGGAAACAGGGCAGTCAGTTATCCCGGAAACAGGGTTATCAGATACCCTGGAAACAGGGCAGTCAGTTATCCCGGAAACAGAGCAGTCAGTTACTTGGAAAGAGGGCAGTCAGTTACCCTGGAGCCAGGGAAGTCAGTTACCCCGGAAACTGGGCAGTCAGTCACCCTGGAAAAAGGTTAGTCAGTTACCCGGAAACAGGGTGATCAGTTACCCCGGAAACAGGGCAGTCAGTTCCCCTGGAAACAGGGCAGTCAATTATCCTGGAAACAGGGCAGTCAGTTATCCCGGAAACAGGGCAGTTAGTTATCCCGGAAACAGGGCAGTCAGTTATCCCGGAAACAGGGCGGTCAGTTACCCCGGAAACAGGGCAGTCAGTTATCCTGGAAACAGGGTCATCAGTAACACTGGAAAGTGGGCAGTCAGTTACCCTGGAAACAGGGCAGTCAGTTATCCAGGAAACAGGGCAGACAGTTATCCTGGAAATAGGGCGGTCCGTTACCCCGGAAATAGGGCGGTCAGTTGTCCTGGAAACAGGGCAGTCAGTTACCCCGGAAACAGGGAGATCAGTTACCCCAGAAACAGGGCGGTCAGTTAACCTGGCAACAGGGCGGACAGTTATCCAGTAAACAGGGCAGTCAGTTATCCTGGAAACAGGGCAGTCAGTTCTCCCGGAAACAGGGCAGTCAGTTATCCCGCAAACAGGTTGATCAGTTACCCTGGAAACAGGACAGTCAGTTATCCCGGAAACAGGGTGATCAGTTACCCTGGAAACAGGGCAGTCAGTTACCCTGGAAAATGGGTGGTCAGTTACCCTGGAAACTGGGCAGTCAGTTACCCTGGAAACAGGGTGATCAGTTACCCTGGAAACTGGGCAGTCAGTTACCCTGGAAACAGGGCAGTCAGTTCTCCCGGAAACAGGGCAGTCAGTTATCCCGGATACAGGGCAGACAGTTATCGAGGAAATAGGGCGGTCCGTTACCCCGGAAATAGGGCGGTCAGTTGTCCTGGAAACAGGGCGGTCAGTTACCCCGGAAACAGGGAGATCAGTTACCCCAGAAACAGGGCAATCAGTTACCCTGGAAACAGGGAATTCAGTTATCCTGGAAACAGGGTGGTCAGTGACCCGGGAAACAGGGCAGTCAGTTACCCCGGAAAAAGGGTGATCAGTTATCCTGGAAACAGGGCAGTCAGTTACCCTGGAAACAGGGCAGTCAGTTATCCTGGAAACAGGGCAGTCAGTTATCCCGGAAACAGGGCAGTCAGTTAGCCCGGAAACAGGGTGATCAGTTACCCTGGAAACAGGGCAGTCAGTTACCCTGGAAACAGGGCAGTCAGTTAACCTGGAAACAGGGCAGTCAGTTATCCCGGATGCAGGGCAGTCAGTTACCCTGGAAACAGGGCGGACAGTTATCCAGTAAACAGGGCAGTCAGTTATCCTGGAAACAGGGCAGTCAGTTATCCTGGAAACTGGGCAGTCAGTTCTCCTGGAAACAGGGCAGTCAGTTATCCCGCAAACAGGGTGATCAGTTACCCTGGAAACAGGGCAGTCAGTTATCCCGGAAACAGGGTGATCAGTTACCCTGGAAACAGGGCAGTCAGTTACCCTGGAAACAGGGCAGTTAGTTATCCCGGAAACAGGGTGATAAGTTACCCTGGAAACTGGGCAGTCAGTTACCCTGGAAACAGGGCGGTCAGTTACCCCGGAAACAGGGCAGTCAGTTATCCTGGAAACAGGGTGATCAGTTATCCAGGAAACAGGGCAGACAGTTATCCTGGAAATAGGGCGCTCCGTTACCCCGGAAATAGGGCGTTCAGTTGTCCTGGAAACAGGGCGGTCAGTTACCCCGGAAACAGGGAGATCAGTTACCCCAGAAACAGGGCGGTCAGTTAACCTGGCAACAGGGCGGACAGTTATCCAGTAAACAATGCAGTCAGTTATCCTGGAAACAGGGCAGTCAGTTATCCTGGAAACAGGGCAGTCAGTTCTCCCGGAAACAGGGCAGTCAGTTATCCCGCAAACAGGGTGATCAGTTACCCTGGAAACAGGGCAGTCAGTTATCCCGGAAACAGGGTGATCAGTTACCCTGGAAACAGGGCAGTCAGTTACCCTGGAAAATGGGTGGTCAGTTACCCTGGAAACTGGGCAGTCAGTTACCCTGGAAACAGGGTGATCAGTTACCCTGGAAACTGGGCAGTCAGTTACCCTGGAAACAGGGCAGTCAGTTCTCCCGGAAACAGGACAGTCAGTTATCCCGGATACAGGGCAGACAGTTATCGAGGAAATAGGGCGGTCCGTTACCCCAGAAATAGCGCGGTCAGTTGTCCTGGAAACAGGGCAGTCAGTTATCCCAGAAACAGGGCTGTCAGTTAGCCCGGAAACAGGGTGATCAGTTACCCCGGAAAAAGGGTATTCAGTTACTCTGGAAACTGGGCAGTCAGTTACTCTGGAAACAGGGCAGTCAGTTACCACCGAAACAGGGCAGTCAGTTACCCTGGAAACTGGGCAGTCAGTTACCCTGGAAACAGGGCAGTCAGTTATCCCGGAAACAGGGAAGTCAGTTACCCCGGAAACTGGGCAGTCAGTCACCCTGGAAACAGGTTAGTCAGTTACCCCGGAAACAGGGTGATCAGTTACCCCGGAAACAGGGCAGTCAGTTCCCCTGGAAACAGGGCAGTCAATTACCCTGGAAACAGGGCAGTCAGTTATCCTGGAAACAGGGCAGTTAGTTATCCCGGAAACAGGGTGATAAGTTACCCTGGAAACTGGGCAGTCAGTTACCCTGGAAACAGGGCGGTCAGTTACCCCGGAAACAGGGCAGTCAGTTATCCTGGAAACAGGGTGATCAGTTACACTGGAAAGTGGGCAGTCAGTTACCCTGGAAACAGGGCAGTCAGTTATCCAGGAAACAGGGCAGATAGTTATCCTGGAAATAGGGCGCTCCGTTACCCCGGAAATAGGGCGTTCAGTTGTCCTGGAAACAGGGTGGTCAGTTACCCCGGAAACAGGGAGATCAGTTACCCCAGAAACAGGGCGGTCAGTTAACCTGGAAACAGGGCGGACAGTTATCCAGTAAACAGGGCAGTCAGTTATCCTGGAAACAGGGCAGTCAGTTACCCTGGAAACAGGGCAGTCAGTTCTCCCGGAAACAGGGCACTCAGTTATCCCGCGAACAGGGTGTTCAGTTACCCTGGAAACAGGACAGTCAGTTATCCCGGAAACAGGGTGATCAGTTACCCTGGAAACAGGGCAGTCAGTTACCCTGAAAACAGGGTGGTCAGTTACCCTGGAAACTGGGCAGTCAGTTACCCTGGAAACAGGGTGATCAGTTACCCAGGAAACTGGGCACTCAGTTACCCTGGAAACAGGGCAGTCAGTTCTCCCGGAAACAGGGCAGTCAGTTATCCCGGAAACAGGGAGATCAGTTACCCTGAAACAGGGCTTTCAGTTACCCCGGAAACAGGGTGATCAGTTATCCTGGAAACAGGGCAGTCAGTTAGCCTGGAAACAGGGCAGTCAGTTATCCCGGAAACAGGGCAGTCAGTTATCCCGGAAACAGGGTGATCAGTTACCCTGGAAACAGGGCAGTCAATTACCCCGGAAACAGGGCAGTCAGTCACCCTGAAAAAAGGGCAGTCAGTTATCCCGGAAGCAGGGTGATCAGTTCTCCAGTAAACAGGGCAGTCAGTTATCCTGGAAACAGGGCAGTCAGTTACCCTGGAAACTGGGCAGTCAGTTACCCTGGAAACAGGGCAGTCAGTTACCCCGGAAGCAGGGCAGTCATTTACCCTGGAAACAGGGCAGTCAGTTACCCCGGAAACTGGGCAGCCAGTTACCCTGGAAACAGGGCAATCAGTCACCCTGGAAACTGGTTAGTCAGTTACCCCGGAAACAGGGTGATCAGTTACCCTGGAAACAGGGCAGTCAGTTCCCCTGGAAACAGGGCAGTCAGTTACCCTGGAAACAGGGCAGTCAGTTAACCTGGAAACAGGGCAGTCAGTTATCCTTGAAACAGGGCTGTCAGTTACCCCGGAAATAGGTAGGTCAGTTATCCTGGAAACAGGGCGGTCAGTTACCCCGGAAACAGGGAGATCAGTTACCCCGGAAACAGGGCAATCAGTTACCCTGGAAACAGGGAAGTCAGTTATCCTGGAAACAGGGCAGTCAGTTACCCCGGAAACAGGGCAGTCAGTTACCCCGGAAAAAGGGTGATCAGTTATCCTGGAAACAGGGCAGTCAGTTAGCCTGGAAACAGGGCAGTCAGTTACCCTGGAAACAGGGCAGTCAGTTATCCTGGAAACAGGGCAGTCAGTTATCCCGGAAACAGGGCAGTCAGTTAGCCCGGAAACAGGGTGATCAGTTACCCTGGAAACAGGGCAGTCAGTTACCCCGGAAACAGGGCAGTCAGTTACCCTGGAAACAGGGCAGTCAGGTATCCCGGATGCAGTTCAGTCAGTTACCCTGGAAACTGGGCAGTCAGTTACTCTGGAAACAGGGCAGTCAGTTATCCCGGAAACAGGGTTATCAGATACCCTGGAAACAGGGCAGTCAGTTATCCCGGAAACAGAGCAGTCAGTTACTTGGAAACAGGGCAGTCAGTTACCCTGGAGCCAGGGAAGTCAGTTACCCCGGAAACTGGGCAGTCAGTCACCCTGGAAAAAGGTTAGTCAGTTACCCGGAAACAGGGTGATCAGTTACCCCGGAAACAGGGCAGTCAGTTCCCCTGGAAACAGGGCAGTCAATTATCCTGGAAACAGGGCAGTCAGTTATCCCGGAAACAGGGCAGTTAGTTATCCCGGAAACAGGGCAGTCAGTTATCCCGGAAACAGGGCGGTCAGTTACCCCGGAAACAGGGCAGTCAGTTATCCTGGAAACAGGGTCATCAGTAACACTGGAAAGTGGGCCGTCAGTTACCCTGGAAACAGGGCAGTCAGTTATCCAGGAAACAGGGCAGACAGTTATCCTGGAAATAGGGCGGTCCGTTACCCCGGAAATAGGGCGGTCAGTTGTCCTGGAAACAGGGCAGTCAGTTACCCCGGAAACAGGGAGATCAGTTACCCCAGAAACAGGGCGGTCAGTTAACCTGGCAACAGGGCGGACAGTTATCCAGTAAACAGGGCAGTCAGTTATCCTGGAAACAGGGCAGTCAGTTCTCCCGGAAACAGGGCAGTCAGTTATCCCGCAAACAGGTTGATCAGTTACCCTGGAAACAGGACAGTCAGTTATCCCGCAAACAGGGTGATCAGTTACCCTGGAAACAGGGCAGTCAGTTACCCTGGAAAATGGGTGGTCAGTTTCCCTGGAAACTGGGCAGTCAGTTACCCTGGAAACAGGGTGATCAGTTACCCTGGAAACTGGGCAGTCAGTTACCCTGGAAACAGGGCAGTCAGTTCTCCCGGAAACAGGGCAGTCAGTTATCCCGGATACAGGGCAGACAGTTATCGAGGAAATAGGGCGGTCCGTTACCCCGGAAATAGGGCGGTCAGTTGTCCTGGAAACAGGGCGGTCAGTTACCCCGGAAACAGGGAGATCAGTTACCCCAGAAACAGGGCAATCAGTTACCCTGGAAACAGGGAATTCAGTTATCCTGGAAACAGGGTGGTCAGTGACCCGGGAAACAGGGCAGTCAGTTACCCCGGAAAAAGGGTGATCAGTTATCCTGGAAACAGGGCAGTCAGTTACCCTGGAAACAGGGCAGTCAGTTATCCTGGAAACAGGGCAGTCAGTTATCCCGGAAACAGGGCAGTCAGTTAGCCCGGAAACAGGGTGATCAGTTACCCTGGAAACAGGGCAGTCAGTTACCCTGGAAACAGGGCAGTCAGTTAACCTGGAAACAGGGCAGTCAGTTATCCCGGATGCAGGGCAGTCAGTTACCCTGGAAACAGGGCGGACAGTTATCCAGTAAACAGGGCATTCAGTTATCCTGGAAACAGGGCAGTCAGTTATCCTGGAAACTGGGCAGTCAGTTCTCCTGGAAACAGGGCAGTCAGTTATCCCGCAAACAGGGTGATCAGTTACCCTGGAAACAGGGCAGTCAGTTATCCCGGAAACAGGGTGATCAGTTACCCTGGAAACAGGGCAGTCAGTTACCCTGGAAACAGGGCAGTTAGTTATCCCGGAAACAGGGTGATAAGTTACCCTGGAAACTGGGCAGTCAGTTACCCTGGAAACAGGGCGGTCAGTTACCCCGGAAACAGGGCAGTCAGTTATCCTGGAAACAGGGTGATCAGTTATCCAGGAAACAGGGCAGACAGTTATCCTGGAAATAGGGCGCTCCGTTACCCCGGAAATAGGGCGTTCAGTTGTCCTGGAAACAGGGCGGTCAGTTACCCCGGAAACAGGGAGATCAGTTACCCCAGAAACAGGGCGGTCAGTTAACCTGGCAACAGGGCGGACAGTTATCCAGTAAACAATGCAGTCAGTTATCCTGGAAACAGGGCAGTCAGTTATCCTGGAAACAGGGCAGTCAGTTCTCCCGGAAACAGGGCAGTCAGTTATCCCGCAAACAGGGTGATCAGTTACCCTGGAAACAGGGCAGTCAGTTATCCCGGAAACAGGGTGATCAGTTACCCTGGAAACAGGGCAGTCAGTTACCCTGGAAAATGGGTGGTCAGTTACCCTGGAAACTGGGCAGTCAGTTACCCTGGAAACAGGGTGATCAGTTACCCTGGAAACTGGGCAGTCAGTTACCCTGGAAACAGGGCAGTCAGTTCTCCCGGAAACAGGACAGTCAGTTATCCCGGATACAGGGCAGACAGTTATCGAGGAAATAGGGCGGTCCGTTACCCCAGAAATAGCGCGGTCAGTTGTCCTGGAAACAGGGCAGTCAGTTATCCCAGAAACAGGGCTGTCAGTTAGCCCGGAAACAGGGTGATCAGTTACCCCGGAAAAAGGGTATTCAGTTACTCTGGAAACTGGGCAGTCAGTTACTCTGGAAACAGGGCAGTCAGTTACCACCGAAACAGGGCAGTCAGTTACCCTGGAAACTGGGCAGTCAGTTACCCTGGAAACAGGGCAGTCAGTTATCCCGGAAACAGGGAAGTCAGTTACCCCGGAAACTGGCCAGTCAGTCACCCTGGAAACAGGTTAGTCAGTTACCCCGGAAACAGGGTGATCAGTTACCCCGGAAACAGGGCAGTCAGTTCCCCTGGAAACAGGGCAGTCAATTACCCTGGAAACAGGGCAGTCAGTTATCCTGGAAACAGGGCAGTTAGTTATCCCGGAAACAGGGTGATTTGTTACCCTGGAAACTGGGCAGTCAGTTACCCTGGAAACAGGGCGGTCAGTTACCCCGGAAACAGGGCAGTCAGTTATCCTGGAAACAGGGTGATCAGTTACACTGGAAAGTGGGCAGTCAGTTACCCTGGAAACAGGGCAGTCAGTTATCCAGGAAACAGGGCAGATAGTTATCCTGGAAATAGGGCGCTCCGTTACCCCGGAAATAGGGCGTTCAGTTGTCCTGGAAACAGGGTGGTCAGTTACCCCGGAAACAGGGAGATCAGTTACCCCAGAAACAGGGCGGTCAGTTAACCTGGAAACAGGGCGGACAGTTATCCAGTAAACAGGGCAGTCAGTTATCCTGGAAACAGGGCAGTCAGTTACCCTGGAAACAGGGCAGTCAGTTCTCCCGGAAACAGGGCACTCAGTTATCCCGCGAACAGGGTGTTCAGTTACCCTGGAAACAGGACAGTCAGTTATCCCGGAAACAGGGTGATCAGTTACCCTGGAAACAGGGCAGTCAGTTACCCTGAAAACAGGGTGGTCAGTTACCCTGGAAACTGGGCAGTCAGTTACCCTGGAAACAGGGTGATCAGTTACCCAGGAAACTGGGCACTCAGTTACCCTGGAAACAGGGCAGTCAGTTCTCCCGGAAACAGGGCAGTCAGTTATCCCGGAAACAGGGAGATCAGTTACCCTGAAACAGGGCTTTCAGTTACCCCGGAAACAGGGTGATCAGTTATCCTGGAAACAGGGCAGTCAGTTAGCCTGGAAACAGGGCAGTCAGTTATCCCGGAAACAGGGCAGTCAGTTATCCCGGAAACAGGGTGATCAGTTACCCTGGAAACAGGGCAGTCAATTACCCCGGAAACAGGGCAGTCAGTCACCCTGAAAAAAGGGCAGTCAGTTATCCCGGAAGCAGGGTGATCAGTTATCCAGGAAACAGGGCAGTCAGTTACCCTGGAAACTGGGCAGTCAGTTACCCTGGAAACAGGGCAGTCAGTTACCCCGGAAGCAGGGCAGTCATTTACCCTGGAAACAGGGCAGTCAGTTACCCCGGAAACTGGGCAGCCAGTTACCCTGGAAACAGGGCAATCAGTCACCCTGGAAACCGGTTAGTCAGTTACCCCGGAAACAGGGTGATCAGTTACCCTGGAAACAGGGCAGTCAGTTCCCCTGGAAACAGGGCAGTCAGTTACCCTGGAAACAGGGCAGTCAGTTAACCTGGAAACAGGGCAGTCAGTTATCCTTGAAACAGGGCGGTCAGTTACCCCGGAAATAGGTAGGTCAGTTATCCTGGAAACAGGGCGGTCAGTTACCCCGGAAACAGGGAGATCAGTTACCCCGGAAACAGGGCAATCAGTTACCCTGGAAACAGGGAAGTCAGTTATCCTGGAAACAGGGCAGTCAGTTACCCCGGAAACAGGGCAGTCAGTTACCCCGGAAAAAGGGTGATCAGTTATCCTGGAAACAGGGCAGTCAGTTAGCCTGGAAACAGGGCAGTCAGTTACCCTGGAAACAGGGCAGTCAGTTATCCTGGAAACAGGGCAGTCAGTTATCCCGGAAACAGGGCAGTCAGTTAGCCCGGAAACAGGGTGATCAGTTACCCTGGAAACAGGGCAGTCAGTTACCCCGGAAACAGGGCAGTCAGTTACCCTGGAAACAGGGCAGTCAGGTATCCCGGATGCAGTTCAGTCAGTTACCCTGGAAACTGGGCAGTCAGTTACTCTGGAAACAGGGCAGTCAGTTATCCCGGAAACAGGGTTATCAGATACCCTGGAAACAGGGCAGTCAGTTATCCCGGAAACAGGGCAGTCAGTTACTTGGAAACAGGGCAGTCAGTTACCCTGGAGCCAGGGAAGTCAGTTACCCCGGAAACTGGGCAGTCAGTCACCCTGGAAAAAGGTTAGTCAGTTACCCGGAAACAGGGTGATCAGTTACCCCGGAAACAGGGCAGTCAGTTCCCCTGGAAACAGGGCAGTCAATTATCCTGGAAACAGGGCAGTCAGTTATCCCGGAAACAGGGCAGTTAGTTATCCCGGAAACAGGGCAGTCAGTTATCCCGGAAACAGGGCGGTCAGTTACCCCGGAAACAGGGCAGTCAGTTATCCTGGAAACAGGGTCATCAGTAACACTGGAAAGTGGGCAGTCAGTTACCCTGGAAACAGGGCAGTCAGTTATCCAGGAAACAGGGCAGACAGTTATCCTGGAAATAGGGCGGTCCGTTACCCCGGAAATAGGGCGGTCAGTTGTCCTGGAAACAGGGCAGTCAGTTACCCCGGAAACAGGGAGATCAGTTACCCCAGAAACAGGGCGGTCAGTTAACCTGGCAACAGGGCGGACAGTTATCCAGTAAACAGGGCAGTCAGTTATCCTGGAAACAGGGCAGTCAGTTATCCCGCAAACAGGGTGATCAGTTACCCTGGAAACAGGGCAGTCAGTTACTTTGGAAAATGGGTGGTCAGTTACCCTGGAAACTGGGCAGTCAGTTACCCTGGAAACAGGGTGATCAGTTACCCTGGAAACTGGGCAGTCAGTTACCCTGGAAACAGGGCAGTCAGTTCTCCCGGAAACAGGGCAGTCAGTTATCCCGGATACAGGGCAGACAGTTATCGAGGAAATAGGGCGGTCCGTTACCCCGGAAATAGGGCGGTCAGTTGTCCTGGAAACAGGGCGGTCAGTTACCCCGGAAACAGGGAGATCAGTTACCCCAGAAACAGGGCAATCAGTTACCCTGGAAACAGGGAATTCAGTTATCCTGGAAACAGGGTGGTCAGTGACCCGGGAAACAGGGCAGTCAGTTACCCCGGAAAAAGGGTGATCAGTTATCCTGGAAACAGGGCAGTCAGTTACCCTGGAAACAGGGCAGTCAGTTATCCTGGAAACAGGGCAGTCAGTTATCCCGGAAACAGGGCAGTCAGTTAGCCCGGAAACAGGGTGATCAGTTACCCTGGAAACAGGGCAGTCAGTTACCCTGGAAACAGGGCAGTCAGTTAACCTGGAAACAGGGCAGTCAGTTATCCCGGATGCAGGGCAGTCAGTTATCCTGGAAACAGGGCGGACAGTTATCCAGTAAACAGGGCAGTCAGTTATCCTGGAAACAGGGCAGTCAGTTATCCTGGAAACTGGGCAGTCAGTTCTCCTGGAAACAGGGCAGTCAGTTATCCCGCAAACAGGGTGATCAGTTACCCTGGAAACAGGGCAGTCAGTTACCCTGGAAACAGGGTGGTCAGTTACCCTGGAAACTGGGCAGTCAGTTACCCTGGAAACAGGGTGATCAGTTACCCTGGAATCTGGGCAGTCAGTTACCCTGGAAACAGGGCAGTCAGTTACCCTGGAAACTGGGCAGTCAGTTACCCTGGAAACAGGGCAGTCAGTTATCCCGGAAACAGGGTTATCAGTTACCCTGGAAACAGGGCAGTCAGTTATCCCGGAAACAGGGCAGTCAGTTATCCCGGAAATAGGGTGATCAGTTACCCTGGAAACTGGGCAATCAGTTCCCCTGGAAACAGGGCAGTCAGTTACCCCGGAAACAGAGTAGTCAGTTACCCTGGAAACAGGGCAGTCAGTTATCCCGGAAACAGGGTGATCAGTTACCCTGGAAACAGGGCAGTCAGTTAGCCTGGAAACAGGGCAGTCAGTTATCCCGGAAACAGGGCAGTCAGTTATCCCGGAAACAGGGTGATCAGTTACCCTGGAAACAGGGCAGTCAGTTACCCCGGAAACAGGACAGTCAGTTACCCTGGAAAAAGGGCAGTCAGTTATCCCGGAAGCAGTGTGATCAGTTACCCTGGAAAAAGGGCACTCAGTTATCCCGGAAGCAGTGTGATCAGTTACCCTGGAAACTGGGCAGTCAGTTACCCTGGAAACAGGGCAGTCAGTCACCCTGGAAAATGGGTGGTCAGTTACCCTGGAAACTGGGCAGTCAGTTACCCTGGAAACAGGGTGATCAGTTACCCCTGAAACTGGGCAGTCACTTACCCTGGAAACAGGGCAGTCAGTTCTCCCGGAAACAGGGCAGTCAGTTATCCCGGATACAGGGCAGACAGTTATCGAGGAAATAGGGCGGTCCGTTACCCCGGAAATAGGGCGGTCAGTTGTCCTGGAAACAGGGCGGTCTGTTACCCCGGAAACAGGGAGATCAGTTACCCCAGAAACAGGGCGGTCAGTTAACCTGGAAACAGGGCGGACAGTGATCCAGTAAACAGGGCAGTCAGTTATCCTGGAAACAGGGCAGTCAGTTATCCTGGAAACAGGGTGATCAGTTCTCCTGGAAACAGGGCAGTCAGTTATCCCGCAAACAGGGTGATCAGTTACCCTGGAAACAGGGCAGTCAGTTATCCCGGAAACAGGGTGATCAGTTACCCTGGAAACAGGGCAGTCAGTTACCCTGGAAACAGGGCGGTCAGTTACCCTGGAAACTGGGCAGTCAGTTACCCTGGAAACAGGGTGATCAGTTACCCTGGAAACTGGGCAGTCAGTTACCCTGGAAACAGGGCAGTCTGTTACCCTGGAAACTGGGCAGTCAGTTATCCCGGAAACAGGGCAGTCAGTTATCCCGGAAATAGGGTGATCAGTTACCCTGGAAACTGGGCAATCAGTTCCCCTGGAAACAGGGCAGTCAGTTACCCCGGAAACAGAGTAGTCAGTTACCCTGGAAACAGGGCAGTCAGTTATCCCGGAAACAGGGTGATCAGTTACCCTGGAAACAGGGCAGTCAGTTATCCCGGAAACAGGGCAGTCAGTTATCCCGGAAACAGGGTGATCAGTTACCCTGGAAACTGGGCAGTCAGTTACCCCGGAAACAGGACAGTCAGTTACCCTGGAAAAAGGGCAGTCAGTTATCCCGGAAGCAGTGTGATCAGTTACCCTGGAAACTGGGCAGTCAGTTACCCTGGAAACAGGGTGATCAGTTACCCCGGAAACAGGGCAGGCAGTTCCCCTGGAAAGAGGGCAGTCAGTTACCCTGGAAACAGGGCAGTCAGTTAACCAGGAAACAGGGCAGTCAGTTATCCTTGAAACAGGGCGGTCCGTTACCCCGGAAATAGGTAGGTCAGTAATCCTGGAAATAGGGCGGTCAGTTACCCCGGAAACAGGGAGATCAGTTACCCCAGAAACAGGGCGGTCAGTTAACCTGGCAACAGGGCGGACAGTTATCCAGTAAACAGGGCAGTCAGTTATCCTGGAAACAGGGCAGTCAGTTCTCCCGGAAACAGGGCAGTCAGTTATCCCGCAAACAGGGTGATCAGTTACCCTGGAAACAGGGCAGTCAGTTATCCCGGAAACAGGGTGATCAGTTACCCTGGAAACAGGGCAGTCAGTTACCCTGGAAAATGGGTGGTCAGTTACCCTGGAAACTGGGCAGTCAGTTACCCTGGAAACAGGGTGATCAGTTACCCTGGAAACTGGGCAGTCAGTTACCCTGGAAACAGGGCAGACAGTTCTCCCGGAAACAGGGCAGTCAGTTATCCCGGATACAGGGCAGACAGTTATCGAGGAAATAGGGCGGTCCGTTACCCCGGAAATAGGGCGGTCAGTTGTCCTGGAAACAGGGCGGTCAGTTACCCCGGAAACAGGGAGATCAGTTACCCCAGAAACAGGGCGGTCAGTTAACCTGGAAACAGGGCGGATAGTTATCCAGTAAACAGGGCAGTCAGTTATCCTGGAAACAGGGCAGTCAGTTAGCCTGGAAACAGGGCAGTCAGTTATCCCGGAAACAGGGCAGTCAGTTATCCCGGAAACAGGGTGATCAGTTACCCTGGAAACAGGGCAGTCAGTTACCCCGGAAAAAGGACAGTCAGTTACCCTGGAAAAAGGGCAGTCAGTTATCCCGGAAGCAGTGTGATCAGTTACCCTGGAAACAGGGCAGTCAGTTATCCCGGAAACAGGGTTATCAGTTACCCCGGAAACAGGGTGATCAGTTACCCCGGAAACAGGGCAGTCATTTATCCTGGAAAAAGGGTATTCAGTTACTCTGGAAACTGGGCAGTCAGTTACCCTGGAAACAGGGCAGTCAGTTACCACCGAAACAGGGCAGTCAGTTACCCTGGAAACTGGGCAGTCAGTTACCCCGGAAACTGGGCAGTCAGTCACCCTGGAAACAGGTTCGTCAGTTACCCCGAAAACAGGGTGATCAGTTACCCCGGAAACAGGGCAGTCAGTTCCCCTGGAAACAGGGCAGTCAATTACCCTGGAAACAGGGCAGTCAGTTATCCTGGAAACAGGGCAGTTAGTTATCCCGGAAACAGGGTGATAAGTTACCCTGGAAACTGGGCAGTCAGTTACCCTGGAAACAGGGCGGTCAGTTATCCTGGAAACAGGGTGATCAGTTACACTGGAAAGTGGGCAGTCAGTTACCCTGGAAACAGGGCAGTCAGTTATCCAGGAAACAGGGCAGACAGTTATCCTGGAAATAGGGCGGTCCGTTACCCCGGAAATAGGGCGGTCAGTTGTCCTGGAAACAGGGCGGTCAGTTACCCCGGAAACAGGGAGATCAGTTACCCCAGAAACAGGGCGGTCAGTTAACCTGGAAACAGGACGGACAGTTATCCAGTAAACAGGGCAGTCAGTTATCCTGGAAACAGGGCAGTCAGTTATCCTGGAAACAGGGCAGTCAGTTCTCCCGGAAACAGGGCAGTCAGTTATCCCGCAAACAGGGTGATCAGTTACCCTGGAAACAGGGCAGTCAGTTATCCCGGAAACAGGGTGATCAGTTACCCTGGAAACAGGGCAGTCAGTTATCCCGGAAACAGGGAGATCAGTTTCCCTGAAACAGGGCTTTCAGTTATCCTGGAAACAGGGTGGTCAGTGACCCTGGAAACAGGGCAGTCAGTTCTCCCGGAAACAGGGCAGTAAGTTATCCCGGAAACAGGGAGATCAGTTACCTTGAAACAGGGCTTTCAGTTATCCTGGAAACAGGGTGGTCAGTGACCCTGGAAACAGGGTGGTCAGTTACCCCGGAAACAGGGTGATCAGATATCCTGGAAACAGGGCGGTCAGTTAACCTGGAAACAGGGCAGTCAGTTACCCCGGAAACAGGGTGATCAGTTATCCTGGAAACAGGGCAGTCAGTTAGCCTGGAAACAGGGCAGTCAGTTATCCCGGAAACAGGGCAGTCAGTTATCCCGGAAACAGGGTGATCAGTTACCCTGGAAACAGGGCAGTCAGTTACCCCGGAAACAGGGCAGTCAGTCACCCTGGAAAAAGGGCAGTCAGTTATCCCGGAAGCAGGGTGATCAGTTCCCCTGGAAACTGTGCAGTCAGTTACCCTGGAAACAGGGCAGTCAGTTACCCTGGAAACTGGGCAGTCAGTTAACCCTGAAACAGGGCAGTCAGTTATCCCGGAAAAAGGGTGATCAGTTACCCCGTAAACTGGGCAGTCAGTTACCCTGGAAACAGGGCAGTCAGTTACCCCGGAAACAGGGTGATCAGATATCCTGGAAACAGGGCGTTCAGTTAACCCGGAAACAGGGCAGTCAGTTACCCCGGAAACAGGGTGATCAGTTATCCTGGAAACAGGGCAGTCAGTTAGCCTGGAAACAGGGCAGTCAGTTATCCCGGAAACAGGGCAGTCAGTTATCCCGGAAACAGGGTGATCAGTTACCCTGGAAACAGGGCAGTCAGTTACCCCGGAAACAGGACAGACAGTCACCCTGGAAAAAGGGCAGTCAGTTATCCCGGAAGAAGGGTGATCAGTTATCCAGTAAACAGGGCACTCAGTTATCCTGGAAACAGGGCAGTCAGTTATCCCGGAAACAGGGCAGTCAGTTATCCTGGAAACAGGGTGATCAGTTACCCTGGAAACAGGGCAGTCAGTTACCCCGGAAACAGGGCAGTCAGTTACCCCGGAAACAGGGTGATCAGTTATCCTGGAAACAGGGCAGTCAGGTAGCCTGGAAACAGGGCAGTCAGTTACCCCGGAAACAGGGCAGTCAGTTACACTGGAAACAGGGCAGTCAGTTATCCCGGAAACAGGGCAGTCAGTTATCCCGGAAACAGGGTGATCAGTTACCCTGGAAACAGGGCAGTCAGTTACCCCGGAAACAGGGCAGTCAGTTACCCTGGAAACAGGGCAGTCAGTTATCCCGGAAACAGGGCAGTCAGTTACCCTGGAAACTGGGCAGTCAGTTACTCTGGAAACAGGGCAATCAGTCATCCCGGAAACAGGGTTATCAGTTACCCTGGAAACAGGGCAGTCCGTTACCCCGGAAACAGGGCATTCAGTTACCCTGGAAACTGTGCAGTCAGTTACCCTGGAAACACGGCAGTCAGTTTTCCCGGAAACAGGGTTATCAGTTACCCCGGAAACAGGGTGATCAGTTACCCCGGAAACAGGGCAGTCATTTATCCTGGAAAAAGGGTATTCAGTTACTCTGGAAACTGGGCAGTCAGTTACCCTGGAAACAGGGCAGTCAGTTACCACCGAAACAGGGCAGTCAGTTACCCTGGAAACTGGGCAGTCAGTTAACCTGGAAACAGGGCAGTCAGTTTTCCCGGAAACAGGGTTATCAGATACCCTGGAAACAGGGCAGTCAGTTATCCCGGAAGCAGAGCAGTCAGTTACTTGAAAACAGGGCAGTCAGTTACCCTGGAAACAGGGAAGTCAGTTACCCCGGAAACTGGGCAGTCAGTCACCCTGGAAACAGGTTAGTCAGTTACCCCGAAAACAGGGTGATCAGTTACCCCGGAAACAGGGCAGTCAGTTCCCCTGGAAACAGGGCAGTCAATTACCCTGGAAACAGGGCAGTCAGTTATCCTGGAAACAGGGCAGTTAGTTATCCCGGAAACAGGGTGATAAGTTACCCTGGAAACTGGGCAGTCAGTTACCCTGGAAACAGGGCGGTCAGTTATCCTGGAAACAGGGTGATCAGTTGCACTGGAAAGTGGGCAGTCAGTTACCCTGGAAACAGGGCAGTCAGTTATCCAGGAAACAGGGCAGACAGTTATCCTGGAAATAGGGCGGTCCGTTACTCCGGAAATAGGGCGGTCAGTTGTCCTGGAAACAGGGCGGTCAGTTACCCCGGAAACAGGGAGATCAGTTACCCCAGAAACAGGGCGGTCAGTTAACCTGGAAACAGGACGGACAGTTATCCAGTAAATAGGGCAGTCAGTTATCCTGGAAACAGGGCAGTCAGTTATCCTGGAAACAGGGCGGTCAGTTACCCCGGAAACAGGGCAGTCAGTTACCCCGGAAACAGGGTGATCAGTTATCATGGAAACAGGGCAGTCAGTTAGCCTGGAAACAGGGCAGTCAGTTATCCCGGAAACAGGGCAGTCAGTTATCCCGGAAACAGGGTGATCAGTTACCCTGGAAACAGGGCAGTCAGTTATCCCGGAAACAGGGAGATCAGTTACCCTGAAACAGGGCTTTCAGTTATCCTGGAAACAGGGTGGTCAGTGACCCTGGAAACAGGGCAGTCAGTTCTCCCGGAAACAGGGCAGTCAGTTATCCCGGAAATAGGGAGATCAGTTACCCTGAAACAGGGCTTTCAGTTATCCTGGAAACAGGGTGGTCAGTGACCCTGGAAACAGGGTGGTCAGTTACCCCGGAAACAGTGTGATCAGATATCCTGGAAACAGGGCGGTCAGTTACCCCGGAAACAGGGCAGTCAGTTACCCCGGAAACAGGGTGATCAGTTATCCTGGAAACAGGGCAGTCAGTTAGCCTGGAAACAGGGCAGTCAGTTATCCCGGAAGCAGGGCAGTCAGTTATCCCGGAAACAGGGTGATCAGTTACCCTGGAAACAGGGCAGTCAGTTACCCCGGAAACAGGGCAGTCAGTCACCCTGGAAAAAGGGCAGTCAGTTATCCCGGAAGCAGGGTGATCAGTTCCCCTGGAAACTGGGCAGTCAGTTATCCTGGAAACAGGGCAGTCAGATACCCCGGAAACAGGGCAGTCAGTTACCCTGGAAACTGGGCAGTCAGTTAACCCTGAAACAGGGCAGTCAGTTCTCCCGGAAAAAGGGTGATCAGTTACCCCGTAAACTGGGCAGTCAGTTACCCTGGAAACAGGGCAGTCAGTTACCCCGGAAACAGGGTGATCAGATATCCTGGAAACAGGGCGTTCAGTTACCCCGGAAACAGGGCAGTCAGTTACCCCGGAAACAGGGTGATCAGTTATCCTGGAAACAGGGCAGTCAGTTAGCCTGGAAACAGGGCAGTCAGTTATCCCGGAAACAGGGCAGTCAGTTATCCCGGAAACAGGGTGATCAGTTACCCTGGAAACAGGGCAGTCAGTTACCCCGGAATCAGGGCAGACAGTCACCCTGGAAAAAGGGCAGTCAGTTATCCCGGAAGAAGGGTGATCAGTTATCCAGTAAACAGGGCACTCAGTTATCCTGGAAACAGGGCAGTCAGTTATCCCGGAAACAGGGCAGTCAGTTATCCTGGAAACAGGGTGATCAGTTACCCTGGAAACAGGGCAGTCAGTTACCCCGGAAACAGGGCAGTCAGTTACCCCGGAAACAGGGTGATCAGTTATCCTGGAAACAGGGCAGTCAGTTATCCCGGAAGCAGGGCAGTCAGTTATCCCGGAAACAGGGTGATCAGTTACCCTGGAAACAGGGCAGTCAGTTACCCCGGAAACAGGGCAGTCAGTCACCCTGGAAAAAGGGCAGTCAGTTATCCCGGAAGCAGGGTGATCAGTTCCCCTGGAAACTGGGCAGTCAGTTATCCTGGAAACAGGGCAGTCAGATACCCCGGAAACAGGGCAGTCAGTTACCCTGGAAACTGGGCAGTCAGTTAACCCTGAAACAGGGCAGTCAGTTATCCCGGAAAAAGGGTGATCAGTTACCCCGTAAACTGGGCAGTCAGTTACCCTGGAAACAGGGCAGTCAGTTACCCCGGAAACAGGGTGATCAGATATCCTGGAAACAGGGCGTTCAGTTACCCCGGAAACAGGGCAGTCAGTTACCCCGGAAACAGGGTGATCAGTTATCCTGGAAACAGGGCAGTCAGTTAGCCTGGAAACAGGGCAGTCAGTTATCCCGGAAACAGGGCAGTCAGTTATCCCGGAAACAGGGTGATCAGTTACCCTGGAAACAGGGCAGTCAGTTACCCCGGAATCAGGGCAGACAGTCACCCTGGAAAAAGGGCAGTCAGTTATCCCGGAAGAAGGGTGATCAGTTATCCAGTAAACAGGGCACTCAGTTATCCTGGAAACAGGGCAGTCAGTTATCCCGGAAACAGGGCAGTCAATTATCCTGGAAACAGGGTGATCAGTTACCCTGGAAACAGGGCAGTCAGTTACCCCGGAAACAGGGCAGTCAGTTACCCCGGAAACAGGGTGATCAGTTATCCTGGAAACAGGGCAGTCAGGTAGCCTGGAAACAGGGCAGTCAGTTACCCCGGAAACAGGGCAGTCAGTTACCCTGGAAACAGGGCAGTCAGTTATCCCGGAAACAGGGCAGTCAGTTACCCTGGAAACTGGGCAGTCAGTTACTCTGGAAACAGGGCAATCAGTCATCCCGGAAACAGGGTTATCAGTTACCCTGGAAACAGGGCAGTCCGTTACCCCGGAAACGGGGCAGTCAGTTACCCTGGAAACTGTGCAGTCAGTTACCCTGGAAACAGGGCAGTCAGTTATCCCGGAAACAGGGTTATCAGTTACCCCGGAAACAGGGTGATCAGTTACCCCGGAAACAGGGCAGTCATTTATCCTGGAAAAAGGGTATTCAGTTACTCTGGAAACTGGGCAGTCAGTTACCCTGGAAACAGGGCAGTCGGTTACCACCGAAACAGGGCAGTCAGTTACCCTGGAAACTGGGCAGTCAGTTACCCTGGAAACAGGGCAGTCAGTTTTCCCGGAAACAGGGTTATCAGATACCCTGGAAACAGGGCAGTCAGTTATCCCGGAAGCAGAGCAGTCAGTTACTTGGAAACAGGGCAGTCAGTTACCCTGGAAACAGGGAAGTCAGTTACCCCGGAAACTGGGCAGTCAGTCACCCTGGAAACAGGTTAGTCAGTTACCCCGAAAACAGGGTGATCAGTTACCCCGGAAACAGGGCAGTCAGTTCCCCTGGAAACAGGGCAGTCAATTACCCTGGAAACAGGGCGGTCAGTTATCCTGGAAACAGGGTGATCAGTTACACTGGAAAGTGGGCAGTCAGTTACCCTGGAAACAGGGCAGTCAGTTATCCAGGAAACAGGGCAGACAGTTATCCTGGAAATAGGGCGGTCCGTTACCCCGGAAATAGGGCGGTCAGTTGTCCTGGAAACAGGGCGGTCAGTTACCCCGGAAACAGGGAGATCAGTTACCCCAGAAACAGGGCGGTCAGTTAACCTGGAAACAGGACGGACAGTTATCCAGTAAACAGGGCAGTCAGTTATCCTGGAAACAGGGCAGTCAGTTATCCTGGAAACAGGGTGGTCAGTTACCCCGGAAACAGGGCAGTCAGTTACCCCGGAAACAGGGTGATCAGTTATCCTGGAAACAGGGCAGTCAGTTAGCCTGGAAACAGGGCAGTCAGTTATCCCGGAAACAGGGCAGTCAGTTATCCCGGAAGCAGGGTGATCAGTTCCCCTGGAAACTGGGCAGTCAGTTACCCCGGAAACAGGGCAGTCAGTCACCCTGGAAAAAGGGCAGTCAGTTATCCCGGAAGCAGGGTGATCAGTTCCCCTGGAAACTGTGCAGTCAGTTACCCTGGAAACAGGGCAGTCAGTTATCCTGGAAACTGGGCAGTCAGTTAACCCTGAAACAGGGCAATCAGTTATCCCGGAAAAAGGGTGATCAGTTACCCCGTAAACTGGGCAGTCAGTTACCCTGGAAACAGGGCAGTCAGTTACCCCGGAAAGAGGGTGATCAGATATCCTGGAAACAGGGCGTTCAGTTACCCCGGAAACAGGGCAGTCAGTTACCCCGGAAACAGTGTGATCAGTTATCTTGGAAACAGGGCAGTCAGTTAGCCTGGAAACAGGGCAGTCAGTTATCCCGGAAACAGGGCAGTCAGTTATCCCGGAAACAGGGTGATCAGTTACCCTGGAAACAGGGCAGTCAGTTACCCCGGAAACAGGGCAGACAGTCTCCCTGGAAAAAGGGCAGTCAGTTATCCCGGAAGAAGGGTGATAAGTTATCCAGTAAACAGGGCAGTCAGTTATCCTGGAAACAGGGCAGTCAGTTATCCCGGAAACAGGGCAGTCAGTTATCCTGGAAACAGGGTGATCAGTTACCCTGGAAACAGGGCAGTCAGTTACCCCGGAAACAGGGCAGTCAGTTACCCTGGAAACAGGGCAGTCAGTTACCCTGGAAACAGGGCAGTCAGTTACCCTGGAAACTGGGCAGTCAGTTACTCTGGAAACAGGGCAGTCAGTCATCCCGGAAACAGGGTTATCAGTTACCCTGGAAACAGGGCAGTCAGTTACCCCGGAAACAGGGCAGTCAGTTACCCTGGAAACTGGGCAGTCAGTTACCCTGGAAACAGGGCAGTCATTTATCCCGGAAACAGGGTTATCAGTTACCCTGGAAACAGGGCAGTCAGTTATCCCGGAAACAGGGCAGTCAGTTATCCCGGAAATAGGGTGATCAGTTACCCTGGAAACTGGGCAATCAGTTCCCCTGGAAACAGGGCAGTCAGTTACCCCGGAAACAGTGCAGTCAGTTACCCTGGAAACAGGGTAGTCAGTTATCCCGGAAACAGGGCAGTCATTTACCCTGGAAAAAGGGTATTCAGTTACTCTGGAAACTGGGCAGTCAGTTACCCTGGAAACAGGGCAGTCAGTTACCACCGAAACAGGGCAGTCAGTTATCCCGGAAACAGGGTTATCAGATACCCTGGAAACAGGGCAGTCAGTTATCCCGAAAACAGAGCAGTCAGTTACTTGGAAACAGGGCAGTCAGTTACCCTGGAAAAAGGGAAGTCAGTTACCCCGGAAACTGGGCAGTCAGTCACCCTGGAAACAGGGCAGTCAGTTACCCTGGAAACAGGGCAGTCAGTTACCCTGGAAACAGGGCAGTCAGTTATCCCGGAAACAGGGTTATCAGATACCCTGGAAACAGGGCAGTCAGTTATCCCGAAAACAGAGCAGTCAGTTACTTGGAAACAGGGCAGTCAGTTACCCCGGAAACAGGGCAGTCAGTTATCCCGGAAACAGGGTGATCAGTTACCCTGGAAACAGGGCAGTCAGTTACCCCGGAAACAGGGCAGACAGTCACCCTGGAAAAAGGGCAGTCAGTTATCCCGGAAACAGGGCAGTCAGTTACCCTGGAAACAGGGCAGTCAGTTACCCTGGAAACTGGGCAGTCAGTTACTCTGGAAACAGGGCAGTCAGTTACCCCGGAAACAGGGCAGTCAGTTACCCTGGAAACAGGGCAGTCAGTTACCCTGGAAACTGGGCAGTCAGTTACTCTGGAAACAGGGCAGTCAGTCATCCCGGAAACAGGGCAGTCAGTTACCCTGGAAACAGGGCAGTCAGTTACCCCGGAAACAGGGCAGTCAGTTACCCTGGAAACAGGGCAGTCAGTTACCCTGGAAACTGGGCAGTCAGTTACTCTGGAAACAGGGCAGTCAGTCATCCCGGAAACAGGGTTATCAGTTACCCCGGAAACAGGGCAGTCAGTTACCCTGGAAACTGGGCAGTCAGTTACCCTGGAAACAGGGCGTTCAGTTACCCCGGAAACAGGGCAGTCAGTTACCCCGGAAACAGGGTGATCAGTTATCCTGGAAACAGGGCAGTCAGTTAGCCTGGAAACAGGGCAGTCAGTTATCCCGGAAACAGGGCAGTCAGTTATCCCGGAAACAGGGTGATCAGTTACCCTGGAAACAGGGCAGTCAGTTACCCCGGAAACAGGGCAGACAGTCACCCTGGAAAAAGGGCAGTCAGTTATCCTGGAAGATGGGTGATCAGTTATCCAGTAAACAGGGCAGTCAGTTTTCCTGGAAACAGGGCAGTCAGTTATCCCGGAAACAGGGCAGTCAGTTATCCTGGAAACAGGGTGATCAGTTACCCTGGAAACAGGGCAGTCAGTTACCCCGGAAACAGGGCAGTCAGTTACCCTGGAAACAGGGCAGTCAGTTATCCCGGAAACAGGGCAGTCAGTTACCCTGGAAACTGGGCAGTCAGTTACTCTGGAAACAGGGCAGTCAGTCATCCCGGAAACAGGATGATCAGTTACCCTGGAAACAGGGCAGTCAGTTACCCCGGAAACAGGGCAGTCAGTTACCCTGGAAACTGGGCAGTCAGTTACCCTGGAAACAGGGCAGTCAGTTATCCCGGAAACAGGGTTATCAGTTACCCTGGAAACAGGGCAGTCAGTTATCCCGGAAACAGGGCAGTCAGTTATCCCGGAAATAGGGTGATCAGTTACCCTGGAAACTGGGCAATCAGTTCCCCTGGAAACAGGGCAGTCAGTTACCCCGGAAACAGTGCAGTCAGTTACCCTGGAAACAGGGTAGTCAGTTATCCCGGAAACAGGGCAGTCATTTACCCTGGAAAAAGGGTATTCAGTTACTCTGGAAACTGGGCAGTCAGTTACCCTGGAAACAGGGCAGTCAGTTACCACCGAAACAGGGCAGTCAGTTATCCCGGAAACAGGGTTATCAGATACCCTGGAAACAGGGCAGTCAGTTATCCCGAAAACAGAGCAGTCAGTTACTTGGAAACAGGGCAGTCAGTTACCCTGGAAAAAGGGAAGTCAGTTACCCCGGAAACTGAGCAGTCAGTCACCCTGGAAACAGGGCAGTCAGTTACCCTGGAAACAGGGCAGTCAGTTACCCTGGAAACAGGGCAGTCAGTTATCCCGGAAACAGGGTTATCAGATACCCTGGAAACAGGGCAGTCAGTTATCCCGAAAACAGAGCAGTGAGTTACTTGGAAACAGGGCAGTCAGTTACCCTGGAAAAAGGGAAGTCAGTTACCCCGGAAACTGGGCAGTCAGTCACCCTGGAAACAGGGCAGTCAATTACCCTGGAAACAGGGCAGTCAGTTATCCTGGAAACAGGGCAGTTAGTTATCCCGGAAACAGGGTGATAAGTTACCCTGGAAACTGGGCAGTCAGTTACCCTGGAAACAGGGCGGTCAGTTACCCCGGAAACAGGGCAGTCAGTTATCCTGGAAACAGAGTGATCATTTACACTGGAAAGTGGGCAGTCAGTTACCCTGGAAACAGGGCAGTCAGTTATCCAGGAAACAGGGCAGACAGTTATCCTGGAAATAGGGCGGTCCGTTACCCCGGAAATAGGGCGGTCAGTTTTCCTGGAAACAGGGCGGTCAGTTACCCCGGAAACAGGGAGATCAGTTACCCCAGAAACAGGGCGGTCAGTTAACCTGGAAACAGGGCGGACAGTTATCCAGTAAACAGGGCAGTCAGTTATCCTGGAAACAGGGCAGTCAGTTATCCTCGAAACAGGGTGATCAGTTACCCTGGAAACTGGGGAGTCAGTTACCCTGGAAACAGGGTGATCAGTTACCCTGGAAACTGGGCAGTCAGTTACCCTGGAAACAGGGCAGTCAGTTACCCTGGAAACTGGGCGGTCAGTTACCCTGGAAACAGGGCAGTCAGTTATCCCGGAAACAGGGTTATCAGTTACCCTGGAAACAGGGCAGTCAGTTATCCCGGAAACAGGGCAGTCAGTTATCCCGGAAACAGGGTGATCAGTTACCCTGGAAACTGGGCAATCTGTTCCCCTGGAAACAGGGCAGTCAGTTACCCCGGAAACAGGGCAGTCAGTTACCCTGGAAAAAGGGCAGTCAGTTATCCTGGAAGAAGTGTGATCAGTTACCCTGGAAACAGGGCAGTCAGTTACTCCGGAAACAGGGCAGTCAGTTACCCTGGAAACTGGGCAGTCAGTTACCCTGGAAACAGGGGAGTCAGTTATCCCGGAAACAGGGTGATCAGTTACCCTGGAAACAGGGCCGTCAGTTATCCCGAAAACAGGGCAGTCAGTTATCCCGGAAAAAGGGTGATCAGTTACCCTGGAAACTGGGCAGTCAGTTACCCCGGAAACAGGGTGATCAGTTACCCCGGAAGCAGGGCAGTCATTTACCCAGGAAACAGGGCAGTCAGTTACCCCGGAAACTGGGCAGTCAGTTACCCTGGAAACAGGGCAGTCAGTGACCCTGGAAACTGGTTAGTCAGTTACCCCGGAAACAGGGTGATCAGTTACCCCGGAAACAGGGCAGGCAGTTCCCCTGGAAAGAGGGCAGTCAGTTACCCTGGAAACAGGGCAGTCAGTTAACCTGGAAATAGGGCAGTCAGTTATCCTTGAAACAGGGCAGTCCGTTACCCCGGAAATAGGTAGGTCAGTTATCCTGGAAATAGGGCGGTCAGTTACCCCGGAAACAGGGAGATCAGTTACCCCGGAAACAGGGCAGTCAGTTACCCTGGAAACAGGGGAGTCAGTTACCCTGGAAACAGGGTGGTCAGTGACCCGGGAAACAGGGTGGTCAGTTACACTGGAAACAAGGTGATCAGTTATCCTGGAAACAGGGCGGTCAGTTACCCCGGAAACAGGGTGATCAGTTATCCTGGAAACAGGGCAGTCACGTAGCCTGGAAACAGGGCAGTCAGTTACCCCGGAAACAGGGCAGTCAGTTATCCCGGAAACAGGGTGATCACTTACCCTGGAAACAGGGCAGTCAGTTACCCCGGAAACAGGGCAGTCAGTTACCCTGGAAACTGCGTGATCAGTTACCCTGGAAACTGGGCAGTCAGTTACCCTGGAAACAGGGCAGTCAGTTCTCCCGGAAACAGGGAGATCAGTTACCCTGAAACAGGGCTTTCAGTTATCCTGGAAACAGGGTGGTCAGTGACCCTGGAAACAGGGTGGTCAGTTACCCCGGAAACAGGGTGATCAGATATCCTGGAAACAGGGCGGTCAGTTACCCCGGAAACAGGGCAGTCAGTTACCCCGGAAACAGGGTGATCAGTTATCCTGGAAACAGGGCAGTCAGTTAGCCTGGAAACAGGGCAGTCAGTTACCACTGAAACAGGGCAGTCAATTACCCTGGAAACTGGGCAGTCAGTTACCCTGGAAACAGGGCAGTCAGTTACCACCGAAACAGGGCAGTCAGTTTCCCTGGAAACTGGGCAGTCAGTTACCCTGGAAACAGGGCAGTCAGTTTTCCCGGAAACAGGGTTATCAGATACCCTGGAAACAGGGCAGTCAGTTATCCCGGAAGCAGAGCAGTCAGTTACTTGGAAACAGGGCAGTCAGTTACCCTGGAAACAGGGAAGTCAGTTACCCCGGAAACTGGGCAGTCAGTCACCCTGGAAACAGGTTAGTCAGTTACCCCTGGAAACAGGGTGATCAGTTACCCCGGAAACTGGGCGGTCAGTTCCCCTGGAAACAGGGCAGTCAATTACCCTGGAAACAGGGCAGTCAGTTATCCTGGAAACAGGGCAGTCAGTTACCCCGGAAACAGGGCAGTCAGTCACCCTGGAAACAGGGCAGTCAGTTAGCCTGGAAACAGGGCAGTCAGTTATCCCGGAAACAGGGCAGTCAGTTATCCCGGAAACAGGGTGATCAGTTACCCTGGAAACAGGGCAGTCAGTTACCCCGGAAACAGGGCAGACAGTCACCCTGGAAAAAGGGCAGTCAGTTATCCCGGAAACAGGGCAGTCAGTTACCCTGGAAACAGGGCAGTCAGTTACCCTGGAAACTGGGCAGTCAGTTACTCTGGAAACAGGGCTGTCAGTTACCCCGGAAACAGGGCAGTCAGTTACCCTGGAAACAGGGCAGTCAGTTACCCTGGAAACTGGGCAGTCAGTTACTCTGGAAACAGGGCAGTCAGTCATCCCGGAAACAGGGCAGTCAGTTACCCTGGAAACAGGGCAGTCAGTTACCCCTGAAACAGGGCAGTCAGTTACCCCGGAAACAGGGCAGTCAGTTACCCTGGAAACAGGGCAGTCAGTTACCCTGGAAACTGGGCAGTCAGTTACTCTGGAAACAGGGCAGTCAGTCATCCCGGAAACAGGGTTATCAGTTACACCGGAAACAGGGCAGTCAGTTACCCTGGAAACTGGGCAGTCAGTTACCCTGGAAACAGGGCGTTCAGTTACCCCGGAAACAGGGCAGTCAGTTACCCCGGAAACAGGGTGATCAGTTATCCTGGAAACAGGGCAGTCAGTTAGCCTGGAAACAGGGCAGTCAGTTATCCCGGAAACAGGGCAGTCAGTTATCCCGGAAACAGGGTGATCAGTTACCCTGGAAACAGGGCAGTCAGTTACCCCGGAAACAGGGCAGACAGTCACACTGGAAAAAGGGCAGTCAGTTATCCCGGAAGATGGGTGATCAGTTATCCAGTAAACAGGGCAGTCAGTTTTCCTGGAAACAGGGCAGTCAGTTATCCCGGAAACAGGGCAGTCAGTTATCCTGGAAACAGGGTGATCAGTTACCCTGGAAACAGGGCAGTCAGTTACCCCGGCAACAGGGCAGTCAGTTACCCTGGAAACAGGGCAGTCAGTTATCCCGGAAACAGGGCAGTCAGTTACCCTGGAAACTGGGCAGTCAGTTACTCTGGAAACAGGGCAGTCAGTCATCCCGGAAACAGGGTTATCAGTTACCCTGGAAACAGGGCAGTCAGTTACCCCGGAAACAGGGCAGTCAGTTACCCTGGAAACTGGGCAGTCAGTTACCCTGGAAACAGGGCAGTCAGTTATCCCGGAAACAGGGTTATCAGTTACCCTGGAAACAGGGCAGTCAGTTATCCCGGAAACAGGGCAGTCAGTTATCCCGGAAATAGGGTGATCAGTTACCCTGGAAACTGGGCAATCAGTTCCCCTGGAAACAGGGCAGTCAGTTACCCCGGAAACAGTGCAGTCAGTTACCCTGGAAACAGGGTAGTCAGTTATCCCGGAAACAGGGCAGTCATTTACCCTGGAAAAAGGGTATTCAGTTACTCTGGAAACTGGGCAGTCAGTTACCCTGGAAACAGGGCAGTCAGTTACCACCGAAACAGGGCAGTCAGTTATCCCGGAAACAGGGTTATCAGATACCCTGGAAACAGGGCAGTCAGTTATCCCGAAAACAGAGCAGTCAGTTACTTGGAAACAGGGCAGTCAGTTACCCTGGAAAAAGGGAAGTCAGTTACCCCGGAAACTGGGCAGTCAGTCACCCTGGAAACAGGGCAGTCAGTTACCCTGGAAAGAGGGCAGTCAGTTACCCTGGAAACATGGCAGTCAGTTATCCCGGAAACAGGGTTATCAGATACCCTGGAAACAGGGTTGTCAGTTATCCCGAAAACAGAGCAGTGAGTTACTTGGAAACAGGGCAGTCAGTTACCCTGGAAAAAGGGAAGTCAGTTACCCCGGAAACTGGGCAGTCAGTCACCCTGGAAACAGGGCTGTCAATTACACTGGAAACAGGGCAGTCAGTTATCCTGGAAACAGGGCAGTTAGTTATCCCGGAAACAGGGTGATAAGTTACCCTGGAAACTGGGCAGTCAGTTACCCTGGAAACAGGGCGGTCAGTTACCCCGGAAACAGGGCAGTCAGTTATCCTGGAAACAGAGTGATCATTTACACTGGAAAGTGGGCAGTCAGTTACCCTGGAAACAGGGCAGTCAGTTATCCAGGAAACAGGGCAGACAGTTATCCTGGAAATAGGGCGGTCCGTTACACCGGAAATAGGGCGGTCAGTTTTCCTGGAAACAGGGCGGTCAGTTACCCCGGAAACAGGGAGATCAGTTACCCCAGAAACAGGGCGGTCAGTTAACCTGGAAACAGGGCGGACAGTTATCCAGTAAACAGGGCAGTCAGTTATCCTGGAAACAGGGCAGTCAGTTATCCTCGAAACAGGGTGATCAGTTACCCTGGAAACTGGGGAGTCAGTTACCCTGGAAACAGGGTGATCAGTTACCCTGGAAACTGGGCAGTCAGTGACCCTGGAAACAGGGCAGTCAGTTACCCTGGAAACTGGGCGGTCAGTTACCCTGGAAACAGGGCAGTCAGTTATCCCGGAAACAAGGTTATCAGTTACCCTGGAAACAGGGCAGTCAGTTATCCCGGAAACAGGGCAGTCAGTTATCCCGGAAATAGGGTGATCAGTTACCCTGGAAACTGGGCAATCTGTTCCCCTGGAAACAGGGCAGTCAGTTACCCCGGAAACAGGGCAGTCAGTTACCCTGGAAAAAGGGCAGTCAGTTATCCCGGAAGAAGTGTGATCAGTTACCCTGGAAACTGGGCAGTCAGTTACCCTGGAAACAGGGCAGTCATTTACTCCGGAAACAGGGCAGTCAGTTACCCTGGAAACTGGGCAGTCAGTTACCCTGGAAACAGGGGAGTCAGTTATCCCGGAAACAGGGTGATCAGTTACCCTGGAAACAGGGCCGTCAGTTATCCCGAAAACAGGGCAGTCAGTTATCCCGGAAAAAGTGTGATCAGTTACCCTGGAAACTGGGCAGTCAGTTACCCCGGAAACAGGGTGATCAGTTACCCCGGAAGCAGGGCAGTCATTTACCCAGGAAACAGGGCAGTCAGTTACCCCGGAAACTGGGCAGTCAGTTACCCTGGAAACAGGGCAGTCAGTGACCCTGGAAACTGGTTAGTCAGTTACCCCGGAAACAGGGTGATCAGTTACCCCGGAAACAGGGCAGGCAGTTCCCCTGGAAAGAGGGCAGTCAGTTACCCTGGAAACAGGGCAGTCAGTTAACCTGGAAATAGGGCAGTCAGTTATCCTTGAAACAGGGCAGTCCGTTACCCCGGAAATAGGTAGGTCAGTTATCCTGGAAATAGGGCGGTCAGTTACCCCGGAAACAGGGAGATCAGTTACCCCGGACACAGGGCAGTCAGTTACCCTGGAAACAGGGGAGTCAGTTATCCTGGAAATAGGGCGGTCAGTTACCCCGGAAACAGGGAGATCAGTTACCCCGGAAACAGGGCAGTCAGTTACCCTGGAAACAGGGGAGTCAGTTACCCTGGAAACAGGGTGGTCAGTGACCCGGGAAACAGGGTGGTCAGTTACACCGGAAACAAGGTGATCAGTTATCCTGGAAACAGGGCGGTCAGTTACCCCGGAAACAGGGTGATCAGTTATCCTGGAAACAGGGCAGTCAGGTAGCCTGGAAACAGGGCAGTCAGTTACCCCGGAAACAGGGCAGTCAGTTATCCCGGAAACAGGGTGATCACTTACCCTGGAAACAGGGCAGTCAGTTACCCCGGAAACAGGGCAGTCAGTTACCCTGGAAACTGGGCAGTCAGTTACCCTGGAAACAGCGTGATCAGTTACCCTGGAAACTGGGCAGTCAGTTACCCTGGAAACAGGGCAGTCAGTTCTCCCGGAAACAGGGAGATCAGTTACCCTGAAACAGGGCTTTCAGTTATCCTGGAAACAGGGTTATCAGATACCCTGGAAACAGGGCAGTCAGTTCTCCCGGAAACAGGGAGATCAGTTACCCTGAAACAGGGCTTTCAGTTATCCCGGAAACAGGGTTATTAGATACCCTGGAAACAGGGCAGTCAGTTATCCCGAAAACAGAGCAGTGAGTTACTTGGAAACAGGGCAGTCAGTTACCCTTGAAAAAGGGAAGTCAGTTACCCCGGAAACTGGGCAATCAGTCACCCTGGAAACAGGGCAGTCAATTACCCTGGAAACAGGGCAGTCAGTTATCCTGGAAACAGGGCAGTTAGTTATCCCGGAAACAGGGTGATAAGTTACCCTGGAAACTGGGCAGTCAGTTACCCTGGAAACAGGGCGGTCAGTTACCCCGGAAACAGGGCAGTCAGTTATCCTGGAAACAGAGTGATCATTTACACTGGAAAGTGGGCAGTCAGTTACCCTGGAAACAGGGCAGTCAGTTATCCAGGAAACAGGGCAGACATTTACCCCGGAAACTGGGCAGTCAGTTACCCTGGAAACAGGGCAGTCAGTGACCCTGGAAACAGAGTGATCATTTACACTGGAAAGTGGGCAGTCAGTTACCCCGGAAACAGGGTGATCAGTTACCCCGGAAGCAGGGCAGTCATTTACCCCGGAAACTGGGCAGTCAGTTACCCTGGAAACAGGGCAGTCAGTGACCCTGGAAACTGGTTAGTCAGTTATCCCGGAAACAGGGTGATCAGTTACCCCGGAAACAGGGCAGGCAGTTCCCCTGGAAAGAGGGCAGTCAGTTACCCTGGAAACAGGGCAGTCAGTTAACCTGGAAATAGGGCAGTCAGTTATCCTTGAAACAGGGCAGTCCGTTACCCCGGAAATAGGTAGGTCAGTTATCCTGGAAATAGGGCGGTCAGTTACCCCGGAAACAGGGAGATCAGTTACCCCGGAAACAGGGCAGTCAGTTACCCTGGAAACAGGGGAGTCAGTTATCCTGGAAATAGGGCGGTCAGTTACCCCGGAAACAGGGAGATCAGTTCCCCCGGAAACAGGGCAGTCAGTTACCCTGGAAACAAGGGAGTCAGTTACCCTGGAAACAGGGTGGTCAGTGACCCGGGAAACAGGGTGGTCAGTTACACCGGAAACAAGGTGATCACTTATCCTGGAAACAGGGCGGTCAGTTACCCCGGAAACAGGGTGATCAGTTATCCTGGAAACAGGGCAGTCAGGTAGCCTGGAAACAGGGCAGTCAGTTACCCCGGAAACAGGGCAGTCAGTTACCCTGGAAACAGCGTGATCAGTTACCCTGGAAACTGGGCAGTCAGTTACCCTGGAAACAGGGCAGTCAGTTCTCCCGGAAACAGGGAGATCAGTTACCCTGAAACAGGGCTTTCAGTTATCCTGGAAACAGGGTGGTCAGTGACCCTGGAAACAGGGTGGTCAGTTACCCCGGAAACAGGGTGATCAGATATCCTGGAAACAGGGCGGTCAGTTACCCCGGAAACAGGGCAGTCAGTTACCCCGGAAACAGGGTGATCAGTTATCCTGGAAACAGGGCAGTCAGTTAGCCTGGAAACAGGGCAGTCAGTTATCCCGGAAACAGGGTGATCAGTTACCCTGGAAACAGGGCAGTCAGTTACCCCGGAAACAGGGCAGTCAGTCACCCTGGAAAAAGGGCAGTCAGTTAGCCCGGAAGCAGGGTGATCAGTTCCCCTGGAAACTGGGCAGTCAGTTACCCTGGAAACAGGGCAGTCAGATACCCCGGAAACAGGGCAGTCAGTTAACCTGGAAACTGGGCAGTCAGTTAACCCGGAAACAGGGCAGTCAGTTATCCCGGAAAAAGGGTGATCAGTTACCCCGTAAACTGGGCAGTCAGTTACCCTGGAAACAGGGCAGTCAGTTACCCCGGAAACAGGGTGATCAGATATCCTGGAAACAGGGCGGTCAGTTACCCCGGAAACAGGGCAGTCAGTTACCCCGGAAACAGGGTGATCAGTTATCCTGGAAACAGGGCAGTCAGTTAGCCTGGAAACAGGGCAGTCAGTTATCCCGGAAACAGGGCAGTCAGTTATCCCGGAAACAGGGTGATCAGTTACCCTGGAAACAGGGCCGTCAGTTATCCCGAAAACAGGGCAGTCAGTTATCCCGGAAAAAGGGTGATCAGTTACCCTGGAAACAGGGCAGTCAGTTACCCCGGAAACTGGGCAGTCAGTTACCCTGGAAACAGGGCAGTCAGTTACCCCGGAAGCACAGCAGTCATTTACCCAGGAAACAGGGCAGTCAGTTACCCCGGAAACTGGGCAGTCAGTTACCCTGGAAACAGGGCAGTCAGTGACCCTGGAAACTGGTTAGACAGTTACCCCGGAAAAAGGGTGATCAGTTACCCCGGAAACAGGGCAGGCAGTTCCCCTGGAAAGAGGGCAGTCAGTTACCCTGGAAACAGGGCAGTCAATTAACCTGGAAATAGGGCAGTCAGTTATCCTTGAAACAGGGCAGTCCGTTACCCCGGAAATAGGGCGGTCAGTTACCCCGGAAACAGGGAGATCAGTTACCCCGGAAACAGGGCAGTCAGTTACCCTGGTAACAGGGGAGTCAGTTACCCTGGAAACAGGGTGGTCAGTGACCCGGGAAACAGGGTGGTCAGTTACACCGGAAACAAGGTGATCAGTTATCCTGGAAACAGGGCGGTCAGTTACCCCGGAAACAGGGTGATCAGTTATCCTGGAAACAGGGCAGTCAGGTAGCCTGGAAACAGGGCAGTCAGTTACCCCGGAAACAGGGCAGTCAGTTATCCCGGAAACAGGGTGATCACTTACCCTGGAAACAGGGCAGTCAGTTACCCCGGAAACAGGGCAGTCAGTTATCCCGGAAACAGGGCAGTCAGTTATCCCGGAAATAGGGTGATCAGTTACCCTGGAAACTGGGCAATCAGTTCCCCTGGAAACAGGGCAGTCAGTTACCCCGGAAAGAGTGCAGTCAGTTACCCTGGAAACAGGGCAGTCATTTACCCTGGAAAAAGGGTATTCAGTTACTCTGGAAACTGGGCAGTCAGTTACCCTGGAAACAGGGCAGTCAGTTTCCACCGAAACAGGGCAGTCAGTTAGCCTGGAAACTGGGCAGTCAGTTACCCTGGAAACAGGGCAGTCAGTTATCCCGGAAACAGGGTTATCAGATACCCTGGAAACAGGGCAGTCAGTTATCCCGGAAACAGAGCAGTCAGTTACTTGGAAACAGGGCAGTCAGTTACCCTGGAAACAGGGAAGTCAGTTACCCCGGAAACTGGGCAGTCAGTCACCCTGGAAACAGGTTAGTCAGTTACCCCTGGAAACAGGGTGATCAGTTACCCCGGAAACTGGGCGGTCAGTTCCCCTGGAAACAGGGCAGTCAATTACCCTGGAAACAGGGCAGTCAGTTATCCTGGAAACAGGGCAGTTAGTTATCCCGGAAACAGGGTGATAAGTTACCCTGGAAACTGGGCAGTCAGTTACCCTGGAAACAGGGCGGTCAGTTACCCCGGAAACAGGGCAGTCAGTTATCCTGGAAACAGGGTGATCAGTTACACTGGAAAGTGGGCAGTCAGTTACCCTGGAAACAGGGCAGTCAGTTATCCTGGAAATAGGGCGGTCCGTTACCCTGGAAATAGGGCGGTCAGTTGTCCTGGAAACAGGGCGGTCAGTTACCCCGGAAACAGGGAGATCAGTTACTCCAGAAACAGGGTGGTCAGTTAACCTGGAAACAGGGCGGACAGTTATCCAGTAAACAGGGCAGTCAGTTATCCTGCAAACAGGGCAGTCAGTTATCCTGGAAACAGGGCAGTCAGTTCTCCCGGAAACAGGGCAGTCAGTTATCCCGCAAACAGGGTGATCAGTTACCCTGGAAACAGGGCAGTCAGTTATCCCGGAAACAGGGTGATCAGTTACCCTGGAAACAGGGCAGTCAGTTACCCTGGAAACAGGGTGGTCAGTTACCCTGGAAACTGGGCAGTCAGTTACCCTGGAAACAGGGTGATCAGTTACCCTGGAAACTGGGCAGTCAGTTACCCTGGAAACAGGGCAGTCAGTTCTCCCGGAAACAGGGTAGTCAGTTATCCCGGAAACAGGGAGATCAGTTACCCTGAAACAGGGCTTTCAGTTATCCTGGAAACAGGGTGGTCAGTGACCCTGGAAACAGGGTGGTCAGTTACCCCGGAAACAGGGTGATCAGATATCCTGGAAACAGGGCGGTCAGTTACCCCGGAAACAGGGCAGTCAGTTACCCCGGAAACAGGGTGATCAGTTATCCTGGAAACAGGGCAGTCAGTTAGCCTGGAAACAGGGCAGTCAGTTACCCTGGAAACAAGGCAGTCAGTTACCCCGGAAACAGGGCAGTCAGTCACCCTGGAAAAAGGGCAGTCAGTTATCCCGGAAGCAGGGTGATCAGTTATCCTGGAAACAGGGCAGTCAGTTAGCCTGGAAACAGGGCAGTCAGTTATCCCGGAAACAGGGCAGTCAGTTATCCCGGAAACAGGGTGATCAGTTACCCTGGAAACAGGGCAGTCAGTTACCCCGGAAACAGGGCAGACAGTCACCCTGGAAAAAGGGCAGTCCGTTATCCCGGAAGAAGGGTGATCAGTTACCCTGGAAACAGGGCAGTCAGTTACTCCGGAAACAGGGCAGTCAGTTACCCTGGAAACTGGGCAGTCAGTTACCCTGGAAACAGGGGAGTCAGTTATCCCGGAAACAGGGTGATCAGTTACCCTGGAAACAGGGCCGTCAGTTATCCCGAAAACAGGGCAGTCAGTTATCCCGGAAAAAGGGTGATCAGTTACCCTGGAAACAGGGCAGTCAGTTACCCCGGAAACTGGGCAGTCAGTTACCCTGGAAACAGGGCAGTCAGTTACCCCGGAAGCAGGGCAGTCATTTACCCAGGAAACAGGGCAGTCAGTTACCCCGGAAACTGGGCAGTCAGTTACCCTGGAAACAGGGCAGTCAGTGACCCTGGAAACTGGTTAGTCAGTTACCCCGGAAAAAGGGTGATCAGTTACCCCGGAAACAGGGCAGGCAGTTCCCCTGGAAAGAGGGCAGTCAGTTACCCTGGAAACAGGGCAGTCAGTTAACCTGGAAATAGGGCAGTCAGTTATCCTTGAAGCAGGGCAGTCCGTTACCCCGGAAATAGGTAGGTCAGTTATCCTGGAAATAGGGCGGTCAGTTACCCCGGAAACAGGGAGATCAGTTACCCCGGAAACAGGGCAGTCAGTTACCCTGGTAACAGGGGAGTCAGTTACCCTGGAAACAGGGTGGTCAGTGACCCGGGAAACAGGGTGGTCAGTTACACCGGAAACAAGGTGATCAGTTATCCTGGAAACAGGGCAGTCAGGTAGCCTGGAAACAGGGCAGTCAGTTACCCCGGAAACAGGGCAGTCAGTTATCCCGGAAACAGGGTGATGACTTACCCTGGAAACAGGGCAGTCAGTTACCCCGGAAACAGGGCAGTCAGTTATCCCGGAAACAGGGCAGTCAGTTATCCCGGAAATAGGGTGATCAGTTACCCTGGAAACTGGGCAATCAGTTCCCCTGGAAACAGGGCAGTCAGTTACCCCGGAAAGAGTGCAGTCAGTTACCCTGGAAACAGGGCAGTCATTTACCCTGGAAAAAGGGTATTCAGTTACTCTGGAAACTGGGCAGTCAGTTACCCTGGAAACAGGGCAGTCAGTTTCCACCGAAACAGGGCAGTCAGTTACCCTGGAAACAGGGCAGTCAGTTATCCCGGAAACAGGGTTATCAGATACCCTGGAAACAGGGCAGTCAGTTATCCCGGAAACAGAGCAGTCAGTTACTTGGAAACAGGGCAGTCAGTTACCCTGGAAACAGGGAAGTCAGTTACCCCGGAAACTGGGCAGTCAGTCAGCCTGGAAACAGGTTAGTCAGTTACCCCTGGAAACAGGGTGATCAGTTACCCCGGAAACTGGGCGGTCAGTTCCCCTGGAAACAGGGCAGTCAATTACCCTGGAAACAGGGCAGTCAGTTATCCTGGAAACAGGGCAGTTAGTTATCCCGGAAACAGGGTGATAAGTTACCCTGGAAACTGGGCAGTCAGTTACCCTGGAAACAGGGCGGTCAGTTACCCCGGAAACAGGGCAGTCAGTTATCCTGGAAACAGGGTGATCAGTTACACTGGAAAGTGGGCAGTCAGTTACCCTGGAAACAGGGCAGTCAGTTATCCTGGAAATAGGGCGGTCCGTTACCCTGGAAATAGGGCGGTCAGTTGTCCTGGAAACAGGGCGGTCAGTTACCCCGGAAACAGGGAGATCAGTTACTCCAGAAACAGGGTGGTCAGTTAACCTGGAAACAGGGCGGACAGTTATCCAGTAAACAGGGCAGTCAGTTATCCCGCAAACAGGGCAGTCAGTTATCCTGGAAACAGGGCAGTCAGTTCTCCCGGAAACAGGGCAGTCAGTTATCCCGCAAACAGGGTGATCAGTTACCCTGGAAACAGGGCAGTCAGTTATCCCGGAAACAGGGTGATCAGTTACCCTGGAAACAGGGCAGTCAGTTACCCTGGAAACAGGGTGGTCAGTTACCCTGGAAACTGGGCAGTCAGTTACCCTGGAAACAGGGTGATCAGTTACCCTGGAAACTGGGCAGTCAGTTACCCTGGAAACAGGGCAGTCAGTTATCCCGGAAACAGAGCAGTCAGTTACTTGGAAACAGGGCAGTCAGTTACCCTGGAAACAGGGAAGTCAGTTACCCCGGAAACTGGGCAGTCAGTCACCCTGGAAACAGGTTAGTCAGTTACCCCTGGAAACAGGGTGATCAGTTACCCCGGAAACTGGGCGGTCAGTTCCCCTGGAAACAGGGCAGTCAATTACCCTGGAAACAGGGCAGTCAGTTGTCCTGGAAACAGGGCAGTTAGTTATCCCGGAAACAGGGTGATAAGTTACCCTGGAAACTGGGCAGTCAGTTACCCTGGAAACAGGGCGGTCAGTTACCCCGGAAACAGGGCAGTCAGTTATCCTGGAAACAGGGTGATCAGTTACACTGGAAAGTGGGCAGTCAGTTACCCTGGAAACAGGGCAGTCAGTTATCCTGGAAATAGGGCGGTCCGTTACCCTGGAAATAGGGCGGTCAGTTGTCCTGGAAACAGGGCGGTCAGTTACCCCGGAAACAGGGAGATCAGTTACTCCAGAAACAGGGTGGTCAGTTAACCTGGAAACAGGGCGGACAGTTATCCAGTAAACAGGGCAGTCAGTTATCCTGCAAACAGGGCAGTCAGTTATCCTGGAAACAGGGCAGTCAGTTCTCCCGGAAACAGGGCAGTCAGTTATCCCGCAAACAGGGTGATCAGTTACCCTGGAAACAGGGCAGTCAGTTATCCCGGAAACAGGGTGATCAGTTACCCTGGAAACAGGGCAGTCAGTTACCCTGGAAACAGGGTGGTCAGTTACCCTGGAAACTGGGCAGTCAGTTACCCTGGAAACAGGGTGATCAGTTACCCTGGAAACTGGGCAGTCAGTTACCCTGGAAACAGGGCAGTCAGTTCTCCCGGAAACAGGGTAGTCAGTTATCCCGGAAACAGGGAGATCAGTTACCCTGAAACAGGGCTTTCAGTTATCCTGGAAACAGGGTGGTCAGTGACCCTGGAAACAGGGTGGTCAGTTACCCCGGAAACAGGGTGATCAGATATCCTGGAAACAGGGCGGTCAGTTACCCCGGAAACAGGGCAGTCAGTTACCCCGGAAACAGGGTGATCAGTTATCCTGGAAACAGGGCAGTCAGTTAGCCTGGAAACAGGGCAGTCAGTTACCCTGGAAACAAGGCAGTCAGTTACCCCGGAAACAGGGCAGTCAGTCACCCTGGAAAAAGGGCAGTCAGTTATCCCGGAAGCAGGGTGATCAGTTATCCTGGAAACAGGGCAGTCAGTTAGCCTGGAAACAGGGCAGTCAGTTATCCCGGAAACAGGGCAGTCAGTTATCCCGGAAACAGGGTGATCAGTTACCCTGGAAACAGGGCAGTCAGTTACCCCGGAAACAGGGCAGACAGTCACCCTGGAAAAAGGGCAGTCCGTTATCCCGGAAGAAGGGTGATCAGTTACCCTGGAAACAGGGCAGTCAGTTACTCCGGAAACAGGGCAGTCAGTTACCCTGGAAACTGGGCAGTCAGTTACCCTGGAAACAGGGGAGTCAGTTATCCCGGAAACAGGGTGATCAGTTACCCTGGAAACAGGGCCGTCAGTTATCCCGAAAACAGGGCAGTCAGTTATCCCGGAAAAAGGGTGATCAGTTACCCTGGAAACAGGGCAGTCAGTTACCCCGGAAACTGGGCAGTCAGTTACCCTGGAAACAGGGCAGTCAGTTACCCCGGAAGCAGGGCAGTCATTTACCCAGGAAACAGGGCAGTCAGTTACCCCGGAAACTGGGCAGTCAGTTACCCTGGAAACAGGGCAGTCAGTGACCCTGGAAACTGGTTAGTCAGTTACCCCGGAAAAAGGGTGATCAGTTACCCCGGAAACAGGGCAGGCAGTTCCCCTGGAAAGAGGGCAGTCAGTTACCCTGGAAACAGGGCAGTCAGTTAACCTGGAAATAGGGCAGTCAGTTATCCTTGAAGCAGGGCAGTCCGTTACCCCGGAAATAGGTAGGTCAGTTATCCTGGAAATAGGGCGGTCAGTTACCCCGGAAACAGGGAGATCAGTTACCCCGGAAACAGGGCAGTCAGTTACCCTGGTAACAGGGGAGTCAGTTACCCTGGAAACAGGGTGGTCAGTGACCCGGGAAACAGGGTGGTCAGTTACACCGGAAACAAGGTGATCAGTTATCCTGGAAACAGGGCAGTCAGGTAGCCTGGAAACAGGGCAGTCAGTTACCCCGGAAACAGGGCAGTCAGTTATCCCGGAAACAGGGTGATGACTTACCCTGGAAACAGGGCAGTCAGTTACCCCGGAAACAGGGCAGTCAGTTATCCCGGAAACAGGGCAGTCAGTTATCCCGGAAATAGGGTGATCAGTTACCCTGGAAACTGGGCAATCAGTTCCCCTGGAAACAGGGCAGTCAGTTACCCCGGAAAGAGTGCAGTCAGTTACCCTGGAAACAGGGCAGTCATTTACCCTGGAAAAAGGGTATTCAGTTACTCTGGAAACTGGGCAGTCAGTTACCCTGGAAACAGGGCAGTCAGTTTCCACCGAAACAGGGCAGTCAGTTACCCTGGAAACAGGGCAGTCAGTTATCCCGGAAACAGGGTTATCAGATACCCTGGAAACAGGGCAGTCAGTTATCCCGGAAACAGAGCAGTCAGTTACTTGGAAACAGGGCAGTCAGTTACCCTGGAAACAGGGAAGTCAGTTACCCCGGAAACTGGGCAGTCAGTCACCCTGGAAACAGGTTAGTCAGTTACCCCTGGAAACAGGGTGATCAGTTACCCCGGAAACTGGGCGGTCAGTTCCCCTGGAAACAGGGCAGTCAATTACCCTGGAAACAGGGCAGTCAGTTATCCTGGAAACAGGGCAGTTAGTTATCCCGGAAACAGGGTGATAAGTTACCCTGGAAACTGGGCAGTCAGTTACCCTGGAAACAGGGCGGTCAGTTACCCCGGAAACAGGGCAGTCAGTTATCCTGGAAACAGGGTGATCAGTTACACTGGAAAGTGGGCAGTCAGTTACCCTGGAAACAGGGCAGTCAGTTATCCTGGAAATAGGGCGGTCCGTTACCCTGGAAATAGGGCGGTCAGTTGTCCTGGAAACAGGGCGGTCAGTTACCCCGGAAACAGGGAGATCAGTTACTCCAGAAACAGGGTGGTCAGTTAACCTGGAAACAGGGCGGACAGTTATCCAGTAAACAGGGCAGTCAGTTATCCCGCAAACAGGGCAGTCAGTTATCCTGGAAACAGGGCAGTCAGTTCTCCCGGAAACAGGGCAGTCAGTTATCCCGCAAACAGGGTGATCAGTTACCCTGGAAACAGGGCAGTCAGTTATCCCGGAAACAGGGTGATCAGTTACCCTGGAAACAGGGCAGTCAGTTACCCTGGAAACAGGGTGGTCAGTTACCCTGGAAACTGGGCAGTCAGTTACCCTGGAAACAGGGTGATCAGTTACCCTGGAAACTGGGCAGTCAGTTACCCTGGAAACAGGGCAGTCAGTTCTCCCGGAAACAGGGTAGTCAGTTATCCCGGAAACAGGGAGATCAGTTACCCTGAAACAGGGCTTTCAGTTATCCTGGAAACAGGGTGGTCAGTGACCCTGGAAACAGGGTGGTCAGTTACCCCGGAAACAGGGTGATCAGATATCCTGGAAACAGGGCGGTCAGTTACCCCGGAAACAGGGCAGTCAGTTACCCCGGAAACAGGGTGATCAGTTATCCTGGAAACAGGGCAGTCAGTTAGCCTGGAAACAGGGCAGTCAGTTACCCTGGAAACAAGGCAGTCAGTTACCCCGGAAACAGGGCAGTCAGTCACCCTGGAAAAAGGGCAGTCAGTTATCCCGGAAGCAGGGTGATCAGTTATCCTGGAAACAGGGCAGTCAGTTTGCCTGGAAACAGGGCAGTCAGTTACCCCGGAAACAGGGCAGACAGTCACCCTGGAAAAAGGGCAGTCCGTTATCCCGGAAGAAGGGTGATCAGTTACCCTGGAAACAGGGCAGTCAGTTACTCCGGAAACAGGGCAGTCAGTTACCCTGGAAACTGGGCAGTCAGTTACCCTGGAAACAGGGGAGTCAGTTATCCCGGAAACAGGGTGATCAGTTACCCTGGAAACAGGGCCGTCAGTTATCCCGAAAACAGGGCAGTCAGTTATCCCGGAAAAAGGGTGATCAGTTACCCTGGAAACAGGGCAGTCAGTTACCCCGGAAACTGGGCAGTCAGTTACCCTGGAAACAGGGCAGTCAGTTACCCCGGAAGCAGGGCAGTCATTTACCCAGGAAACAGGGCAGTCAGTTACCCCGGAAACTGGGCAGTCAGTTACCCTGGAAACAGGGCAGTCAGTGACCCTGGAAACTGGTTAGTCAGTTACCCCGGAAAAAGGGTGATCAGTTACCCCGGAAACAGGGCAGGCAGTTCCCCTGGAAAGAGGGCAGTCAGTTACCCTGGAAACAGGGCAGTCAGTTAACCTGGAAATAGGGCAGTCAGTTATCCTTGAAACAGGGCAGTCCGTTACCCCGGAAATAGGTAGGTCAGTTATCCTGGAAATAGGGCGGTCAGTTACCCCGGAAACAGGGAGATCAGTTACCCCGGAAACAGGGCAGTCAGTTACCCTGGTAACAGGGGAGTCAGTTACCCTGGAAACAGGGTGGTCAGTGACCCGGGAAACAGGGTGGTCAGTTACACCGGAAACAAGGTGATCAGTTATCCTGGAAACAGGGCAGTCAGGTAGCCTGGAAACAGGGCAGTCAGTTACCCCGGAAACAGGGCAGTCAGTTATCCCGGAAACAGGGTGATGACTTACCCTGGAAACAGGGCAGTCAGTTACCCCGGAAACAGGGCAGTCAGTTATCCCGGAAACAGGGCAGTCAGTTATCCCGGAAATAGGGTGATCAGTTACCCTGGAAACTGGGCAATCAGTTCCCCTGGAAACAGGGCAGTCAGTTACCCCGGAAAGAGTGCAGTCAGTTACCCTGGAAACAGGGCAGTCATTTACCCTGGAAAAAGGGTATTCAGTTACTCTGGAAACTGGGCAGTCAGTTACCCTGGAAACAGGGCAGTCAGTTATCCCGGAAACAGGGCAGTCAGTTATCCCGGAAATAGGGTGATCAGTTACCCTGGAAACTGGGCAATCAGTTCCCCTGGAAACAGGGCAGTCAGTTACCCCGGAAAGAGTGCAGTCAGTTACCCTGGAAACAGGGCAGTCATTTACCCTGGAAAAAGGTTATTCAGTTACTCTGGAAACTGGGCAGTCAGTTACCCTGGAAACAAGGCAGTCAGTTTCCACCGAAACAGGGCAGTCAGTTACCCTGGAAACTGGGCAGTCAGTTACCCTGGAAACAGGGCAGTCAGTTATCCCGGAAACAGGGTTATCAGATACCCTGGAAACAGGGCAGTCAGTTATCCCGGAAACAGAGCAGTCAGTTACTTGGAAACAGGGCAGTCAGTTACCCTGGAAACAGGGAAGTCAGTTACCCCGGAAACTGGGCAGTCAGTCACCCTGGAAACAGGTTAGTCAGTTACCCTGGAAACAGGGTGATCAGTTACCCCGGAAACTGGGCGGTCAGTTCCCCTGGAAACAGGGCAGTCAATTACCCTGGAAACAGGGCAGTTAGTTATCCCGGAAACAGGGTGATAAGTTACCCTGGAAACTGGGCAGTCAGTTACCCTGGAAACAGGGCGGTCAGTTACCCCGGAAACAGGGCAGTCAGTTATCCTGGAAACAGGGTGATCAGTTACACTGGAAAGTGGGCAGTCAGTTACCCTGGAAACAGGGCAGTCAGTTATCCTGGAAATAGGGCGGTCCGTTACCCTGGAAATAGGGCGGTCAGTTGTCCTGGAAACAGGGCGGTCAGTTACCCCGGAAACAGGGAGATCAGTTACTCCAGAAACAGGGTGGTCAGTTAACCTGGAAACAGGGCGGACAGTTATCCAGTAAACAGGGCAGTCAGTTATCCCGCAAACAGGGCAGTCAGTTATCCTGGAAACAGGGCAGTCAGTTCTCCCGGAAACAGGGCAGTCAGTTATCCCGCAAACAGGGTGATCAGTTACCCTGGAAACAGGGCAGTCAGTTATCCCGGAAACAGGGTGATCAGTTACCCTGGAAACAGGGCAGTCAGTTACCCTGGAAACAGGGTGGTCAGTTACCCTGGAAACTGGGCAGTCAGTTACCCTGGAAACAGGGTGATCTGTTACCCTGGAAACTGGGCAGTCAGTTACCCTGGAAACAGGGCAGTCAGTTCTCCCGGAAACAGGGTAGTCAGTTATCCCGGAAACAGGGAGATCAGTTACCCTGAAACAGGGCTTTCAGTTATCCTGGAAACAGGGTGGTCAGTGACCCTGGAAACAGGGTGGTCAGTTACCCCGGAAACAGGGTGATCAGATATCCTGGAAACAGGGCGGTCAGTTACCCCGGAAACAGGGCAGTCAGTTACCCCGGAAACAGGGTGATCAGTTATCCTGGAAACAGGGCAGTCAGTTAGCCTGGAAACAGGGCAGTCAGTTACCCTGGAAACAAGGCAGTCAGTTACCCCGGAAACAGGGCAGTCAGTCACCCTGGAAAAAGGGCAGTCAGTTATCCCGGAAGCAGGGTGATCAGTTATCCAGTCAACAGGGCAGTCAGTTATCCTAGAAACAGGGCAGTCAGTTATCCCGGAAACAGGGCAGTCAGTTAGCCTGGAAACAGGGCAGTCAGTTATCCCGGAAACAGGGCAGTCAGTTATCCCGGAAACAGGGTGATCAGTTACCCTGGAAACAGGGCAGTCAGTTACCCCGGAAACAGGGCAGTCAGTTACCCTGGAAACAGGGCAGTCAGTTATCCCGGAAACAGGGCAGTCAGTTACCCTGGAAACTGGGCAGTCAGTTACTCTGGAAACAGGGCAGTCAGTCATCCTGGAAACAGGGTTATCAGTTACCCTGGAAACAGGGCAGTCAGTTACCCCGGAAACAGGGCAGTCAGTTACCCTGGAAACTGGGCAGTCAGTTACCCTGGAAACAGGGCAGTCAGTTATCCCGGAAACAGGGTTATCAGTTACCCTGGAAACAGGGCAGTCAGTTATCCCGGAAACAGGGCAGTCAGATATCCCGGAAATAGGGTGATCAGTTACCCTGGAAACTGGGCAATCAGTTCCCCTGGAAACAGGGCAGTCAGTTATCCCGGAAACAGGGTTATCAGATACCCTGGAAACAGGGCAGTCAGTTACCCTGGAAACTGGGCAGTCAGTGACCCTGGAAACAGGGCAGTCAGTTATCCCGGAAACAGGGTTATCAGATACCCTGGAAACAGGGCAGTCAGTTATCCCGGAAACAGAGCAGTCAGTTACTTGGAAACAGGGCAGTCAGTTACCCTGGAAAAAGGGAAGTCAGTTACCCCGGAAACAGAGCAGTCAGTTATCCTGGAAACAGAGTGATCATTTACACTGGTAAGTGGGCAGTCAGTTACCCTGGAAACAGGGCAGTCAGTTATCCAGGAAACAGGGCAGACAGTTATCCTGGAAATAGGGCGGTCCGTTACCCCGGAAATAGGGCGGTCAGTTTTCCTGGAAACAGGGCGGTCAGTTACCCCGGAAACAGGGAGATCAGTTACCCCAGAAACAGGGCAGTCAGTTATCCCGCAAACAGGGTGATCAGTTACCCTGGAAACAGGGCAGTCAGTTATCCCGGAAACAGGGTGATCAGTTACCCTGGAAACAGGGCAGTCAGTTACCCTGGAAACAGGGTGGTCAGTTACCCTGGAAACTGGGCAGTCAGTTACCCTGGAAACAGGGTGATCTGTTACCCTGGAAACTGGGCAGTCAGTTACCCTGGAAACAGGGCAGTCAGTTCTCCCGGAAACAGGGTAGTCAGTTATCCCGGAAACAGGGAGATCAGTTACCCTGAAACAGGGCTTTCAGTTATCCTGGAAACAGGGTGGTCAGTGACCCTGGAAACAGGGTGGTCAGTTACCCCGGAAACAGGGTGATCAGATATCCTGGAAACAGGGCGGTCAGTTACCCCGGAAACAGGGCAGTTAGTTACCCCGGAAACAGGGTGATCAGTTATCCTGGAAACAGGGCAGTCAGTTAGCCTGGAAACAGGGCAGTCAGTTACCCTGGAAACAAGGCAGTCAGTTACCCCGGAAACAGGGCAGTCAGTCACCCTGGAAAAAGGGCAGTCAGTTATCCCGGAAGCAGGGTGATCAGTTATCCAGTCAACAGGGCAGTCAGTTATCCTAGAAACAGGGCAGTCAGTTATCCCGGAAACAGGGCAGTCAGTTAGCCTGGAAACAGGGCAGTCAGTTATCCCGGAAACAGGGCAGTCAGTTATCCCGGAAACAGGGTGATCAGTTACCCTGGAAACAGGGCAGTCAGTTACCCCGGAAACAGGGCAGTCAGTTACCCTGGAAACAGGGCAGTCAGTTATCCCGGAAACAGGGCAGTCAGTTACCCTGGAAACTGGGCAGTCAGTTACTCTGGAAACAGGGCAGTCAGTCATCCTGGAAACAGGGTTATCAGTTACCCTGGAAACAGGGCAGTCAGTTACCCCGGAAACAGGGCAGTCAGTTACCCTGGAAACTGGGCAGTCAGTTACCCTGGAAACAGGGCAGTCAGTTATCCCGGAAACAGGGTTATCAGTTACCCTGGAAACAGGGCAGTCAGTTATCCCGGAAACAGGGCAGTCAGATATCCCGGAAATAGGGTGATCAGTTACCCTGGAAACTGGGCAATCAGTTCCCCTGGAAACAGGGCAGTCAGTTATCCCGGAAACAGGGTTATCAGATACCCTGGAAACAGGGCAGTCAGTTACCCTGGAAACTGGGCAGTCAGTGACCCTGGAAACAGGGCAGTCAGTTATCCCGGAAACAGGGTTATCAGATACCCTGGAAACAGGGCAGTCAGTTATCCCGGAAACAGAGCAGTCAGTTACTTGGAAACAGGGCAGTCAGTTACCCTGGAAAAAGGGAAGTCAGTTACCCCGGAAACAGAGCAGTCAGTTATCCTGGAAACAGAGTGATCATTTACACTGGTAAGTGGGCAGTCAGTTACCCTGGAAACAGGGCAGTCAGTTATCCAGGAAACAGGGCAGACAGTTATCCTGGAAATAGGGCGGTCCGTTACCCCGGAAATAGGGCGGTCAGTTTTCCTGGAAACAGGGCGGTCAGTTACCCCGGAAACAGGGAGATCAGTTACCCCAGAAACAGGGCGGTCAGTTAACCTGGAAACAGGGCGGACAGTTATCCAGTAAACAGGGCAGTCAGTTATCCTGGAAACAGGGCAGTCAGTTATCCTGGAAACAGTGTGATCAGTTACCCTGGAAACTGGGCAGTCAGTTACCCTGGAAACAGGGTGATCAGTTACCCTGGAAACTGGGCAGTCAGTTACCCTGGAAACAGGGCAGTCAGTTACCCTGGAAACTGGGCGGTCAGTTACCCTGGAAACAGGGCAGTCAGTTATCCCGGAAACAGGGTTATCAGTTACCCTGGAAACAGGGCAGTCAGTTATCCCGGAAACAGGGCAGTCAGTTATCCCGGAAATAGGGTGATCAGTTACCCTGGAAACTGGGCAATCTGTTCCCCTGGAAACAGGGCAGTCAATTACCCTGGAAACAGGGCAGTCAGTTATCCTGGAAACAGGGCAGTTAGTTATCCCGGACACAGGGTGATAAGTTACCCTGGAAACTGGGCAGTCAGTTACCCTGGAAACAGGGCGGTCAGTTACCCCGGAAACAGGGCAGTCAGTTATCCTGGAAACAGGGTGATCAGTTACACTGGAAAGTGGGCAGTCAGTTACCCTGGAAACAGGGCAGTCAGTTATCCTGGAAATAGGGCGGTCCGTTACCCCGGAAATAGGGCGGTCAGTTGTCCTGGAAACAGGGCGGTCAGTTACCCCGGAAACAGGGAGATCAGTTACTCCAGAAACAGGGCGGTCAGTTAACCTGGAAACAGGGCGGACAGTTATCCAGTAAACAGGGCAGTCAGTTATCCCGCAAACAGGGCAGTCAGTAATCCTGGAAACAGGGCAGTCAGTTCTCCCGGAAACAGGGCAGTCAGTTATCCTGCAAACAGGGTGATCAGTTACCCTGGAAACAGGGCAGTCAGTTATCCCGGAAACAGGGTGATCAGTTACCCTGGAAACAGGGCAGTCAGTTACCCTGGAAACAGGGCAGTCAGTTACCCCGGAAGCAGGGTGATCAGTTATCCTGGAAACAGGGCAGTCAGTTAGCCTGGAAACAGGGCAGTCAGTTACCCTGGAAACAAGGCAGTCAGTTACCCCGGAAACAGGGCAGTCAGTCACCCTGGAAAAAGGGCAGTCAGTTATCCCGGAAGCAGGGTGATCAGTTATCCAGTCAACAGGGCAGTCAGTTATCCTAGAAACAGGGCAGTCAGTTATCCCGGAAACAGGGCAGTCAGTTATGCCGGAAACAGGGTGATCAGTTACCCTGGAAACAGGGCAGTCAGTTACCCCGGAAACAGGGCAGTCAGTTACCCTGGAAACAGGGCAGTCAGTTATCCCGGAAACAGGGCAGTCAGTTACCCTGGAAACTGGGCAGTCAGTTACTCTGGAAACAGGGCAGTCAGTCATCCTGGAAACAGGGTTATCAGTTACCCTGGAAACAGGGCAGTCAGTTACCCCGGAAACAGGGCAGTCAGTTACCCTGGAAACTGGGCAGTCAGTTACCCTGGAAACAGGGCAGTCAGTTATCCGGGAAACAGGGTTATCAGTTACCCTGGAAACAGGGCAGTCAGTTATCCCGGAAACAGGGCAGTCAGATATCCCGGAAATAGGGTGATCAGTTACCCTGGAAACTGGGCAATCAGTTCCCCTGGAAACAGGGCAGTCAGTTACCCCGGAAACAGTGCAGTCAGTTACCCTGGAAACAGGGCAGTCAGTTATCCCGGAAACAGGGCAGTCATTTACCCTGGAAAAAGGGTATTCAGTTACTCTGGAAACTGGGCAGTCAGTTACCCTGGAAACAGGGCAGTCAGTTATCCCGGAAACAGGGTTATCAGATACCCTGGAAACAGGGCAGTCAGTTACCCTGGAAACTGGGCAGTCAGTGACCCTGGAAACAGGGCAGTCAGTTATCCCGGAAACAGGGTTATCAGATACCCTGGAAACAGGGCAGTCAGTTATCCCGGAAACAGAGCAGTCAGTTACTTGGAAACAGGGCAGTCAGTTACCCTGGAAAAAGGGAAGTCAGTTACCCCGGAAACAGAGCAGTCAGTTATCCTGGAAACAGAGTGATCATTTACACTGGAAAGTGGGCAGTCAGTTACCCTGGAAACAGGGCAGTCAGTTATCCAGGAAACAGGGCAGACAGTTATCCTGGAAATAGGGCGGTCCGTTACCCCGGAAATAGGGCGGTCAGTTTTCCTGGAAACAGGGCGGTCAGTTACCCCGGAAACAGGGAGATCAGTTACCCCAGAAACAGGGCGGTCAGTTAACCTGGAAACAGGGCGGACAGTTATCCAGTAAACAGGGCAGTCAGTTATCCTGGAAACAGGGCAGTCAGTTATCCTGGAAACAGTGTGATCAGTTACCCTGGAAACTGGGCAGTCAGTTACCCTGGAAACAGGGTGATCAGTTACCCTGGAAACTGGGCAGTCAGTTACCCTGGAAACAGGGCAGTCAGTTACCCTGGAAACTGGGCGGTCAGTTACCCTGGAAACAGGGCAGTCAGTTATCCCGGAAACAGGGTTATCAGTTACCCTGGAAACAGGGCAGTCAGTTATCCCGGAAACAGGGCAGTCAGTTATCCCGGAAATAGGGTGATCAGTTACCCTGGAAACTGGGCAATCTGTTCCCCTGGAAACAGGGCAGTCAATTACCCTGGAAACAGGGCAGTCAGTTATCCTGGAAACAGGGCAGTTAGTTATCCCGGAAACAGGGTGATAAGTTACCCTGGAAACTGGGCAGTCAGTTACCCTGGAAACAGGGCGGTCAGTTACCCCGGAAACAGGGCAGTCAGTTATCCTGGAAACAGGGTGATCAGTTACACTGGAAAGTGGGCAGTCAGTTACCCTGGAAACAGGGCAGTCAGTTATCCTGGAAATAGGGCGGTCCGTTACCCCGGAAATAGGGCGGTCAGTTGTCCTGGAAACAGGGCGGTCAGTTACCCCGGAAACAGGGAGATCAGTTACTCCAGAAACAGGGCGGTCAGTTAACCTGGAAACAGGGCGGACAGTTATCCAGTAAACAGGGCAGTCAGTTATCCTTCAAACAGGGCAGTCAGTTATCCTGGAAACAGGGCAGTCAGTTCTCCCGGAAACAGGGCAGTCAGTTATCCCGCAAACAGGGTGATCAGTTACCCTGGAAACAGGGCAGTCAGTTATCCCGGAAACATGGTGATCAGTTACCCTGGAAACAGGGCAGTCAGTTACCCTGGAAACAGTGTGGTCAGTTACCCTGGAAACTGGGCAGTCAGTTACCCTGGAAACAGGGTGATCAGTTACCCTGGAAACTGGGCAGTCAGTTACCCTGGAAACAGGGCAGTCAGTTCTCTCGGAAACAGGGCAGTCAGTTATCCCGGAAACAGGGAGATCAGTTACCCTGAAACAGGGCTTTCAGTTATCCTGGAAACAGGGTGGTCAGTGACCCTGGAAACAGGGTGGTCAGTTACCCCGGAAACAGGGTGATCAGATATCCTGGAAACAGGGCGGTCAGTTTCCCCGGAAACAGGGCAGTCAGTTACCCCGGAAACAGGGTGATCAGTTATCCTGGAAACAGGGCAGTCAGTTAGCCATGAAACAGGGCAGTCAGTTATCCCGGAAACAGGGCAGTCAGTTATCCCGGAAACAGGGTGATCAGTTACTCTGGAAACAAGGCAGTCAGTTACCCCGGAAACAGGGCAGTCAGTCACCCTGGAAAAAGGGCAGTCAGTTATCCCGGAAGCAGGGTGATCAGTTATCCAGTCAACAGGGCAGTCAGTTATCCTGGAAACAGGGCAGTCAGTTATCCCGGAAACAGGGCAGTCAGTTATCCCGGAAACAGGGTGATCAGTTACCCTGGAAACAGGGCAGTCAGTTACCCCGGAAACAGGGCAGTCAGTTACCCTGGAAACAGGGCAGTCAGTTATCCCGGAAACAGGGCAGTCAGTAACCCTGGAAACTGGGCAGTCAGTTACTCTGGAAACAGGGCAGTCAGTCATCCCGGAAACAGGGCAGTCATTTACCCTGGAAACTGGGCAGTCAGTTACCCTGGAAACAGGGCAGTCAGTTATCCCGGAAACAGGGTTATCAGTTACCCTGGAAACAGGGCAGTCAGTTATCCCGGAAACAGGGCAGTCAGTTATCCCGGAAATAGGGTGATCAGTTACCCTGGAAACTGGGCAATCGGTTCCCCTGGAAACAGAGCAGTCAGTTACCCCGGAAACAGTGCAGTCAGTTACCCTGGAAAAAGGGTATTCAGTTACTCTGGAAACTGGGCAGTCAGTTACCCTGGAAACAGGGCAGTCAGTTACCCTGGAAACTGGGCAGTCAGTTACCCTGGAAACAGGGCAGTCAGTTATCCCGGAAACAGGGTTATCAGATACCCTGGAAACAGGGCAGTCAGTTATCCCGGAAACAGAGCAGTCAGTTACTTGGAAACAGGGCAGTCAGTTACCCTGGAAAAAGGGCAGTCAGTTACCCCGGAAACTGGGCAGTCAGTCACCCTGGAAACAGGTTAGTCAGTTACCCCGGAAACAGGGTGATCAGTTACACCGGAAACAGGGCAGTCAGTTCCCCTGGAAACAGGGCAGTCAATTACCCTGGAAACAGGGCAGTCAGTTATCCTGGAAACAGGGCAGTTAGTTATCCCGGAAACAGGGTGATCAGTTACCCTGGAAACAAGGCAGTCAGTTACCCCGGAAACAGGGCAGTCAGTCACCCTGGAAAAAGGGCAGTCAGTTATCCCGGAAGCAGGGTGATCAGTTATCCAGTCAACAGGGCAGTCAGTTATCCTGGAAACAGGGCAGTCAGTTATCCCGGAAACAGGGTGATCAGTTACCCTGGAAACAGGGCAGTCAGTTACCCCGGAAACAGGGCAGTCAGTTACCCTGGAAACAGGGCAGTCAGTTATCCCGGAAACAGGGCAGTCAGTAACCCTGGAAACTGGGCAGTCAGTTACTCTGGAAACAGGGCAGTCAGTCATCCCGGAAACAGGGCAGTCATTTACCCTGGAAACTGGGCAGTCAGTTACCCTGGAAACAGGGCAGTCAGTTATCCCGGAAACAGGGTTATCAGTTACCCTGGAAACAGGGCAGTCAGTTATCCCGGAAACAGGGCAGTCAGTTATCCCGGAAATAGGGTGATCAGTTACCCTGGAAACTGGGCAATCAGTTCCCCTCGTAACAGGGCAGTCAGTTACCCCGGAAACAGTGCAGTCAGTTACCCTGGAAACAGGGCAGTCAGTTATCCCGGAAACAGGGCAGTCATTTACCCTGGAAAAAGGGTATTCAGTTACTCTGGAAACTGGGCAGTCAGTTACCCTGGAAACAGGGCAGTCAGTTACCCTGGAAACTGGGCAGTCAGTTACCCTGGAAACAGGGCAGTCAGTTATCCCGGAAACAGGGTTATCAGATACCCTGGAAACAGGGCAGTCAGTTATCCCGGAAACAGAGCAGTCAGTTACTTGGAAACAGGGCAGTCAGTTACCCTGGAAAAAGGGAAGTCAGTTACCCCGGAAACTGGGCAGTCAGTCACCCTGGAAACAGGTTAGTCAGTTACCCCGGAAACAGGGTGATCAGTTACCCCGGAAACAGGGCAGTCAGTTCCCCTGGAAACAGGGCAGTCAATTACCCTGGAAACAGGGCAGTCAGTTATCCTGGAAACAGGGCAGTTAGTTATCCCGGAAACAGGGTGATAAGTTACCCTGGAAACTGGGCAGTCAGTTACCCTGGAAACAGGGCGGTCAGTTACCCCGGAAACAGGGTGATCATTACACTGGAAAGTGGGCAGTCAGTTACCCGGGAAATAGGGCAGTCAGTTATCCAGGAAACAGGGCAGACAGTTATCCTGGAAACAGAGTGATCATTACACTGGAAAGTGGGCAGTCAGTTACCCTGGAAACAGGGCAGTCAGTTATCCAGGAAACAGGGCAGACAGTTATCCTGGAAATAGGGCGGTCCGTTACCCCGGAAATAGGGCGGTCAGTTTTCCTGGAAACAGGGCGGTCAGTTACCCCGGAAACAGGGAGATCAGTTACCCCAGAAACAGGGCGGTCAGTTAACCTGGAAACAGGGCGGACAGTTATCCAGTAAACAGGGCAGTCAGTTATCCTGGAAACAGGGCAGTCAGTTATCCTGGAAACAGGGTGATCAGTTACCCTGGAAACAGGGCAGTCAGTTACCCTGGAAACAGGGTGATCAGTTACCCTGGAAACTGGGCAGTCAGTTACCCTGGAAACAGGGCAGTCAGTTACCCTGGAAACTGGGCGGTCAGTTACCCTGGAAACAGGGCAGTCAGTTATCCCGGAAACAGGGTTATCAGTCACCCTGGAAACAGGGCAGTCAGTTACCCTGGAAACAGGGCAGTCAGTTATCCCGGAAACAGGGCAGTCAGTTATCCCGGAAATAGGGTGATCAGTTACCCTGGAAACTGGGCAATCAGTTCCCCTGGAAACAGGGCAGTCAGTTACCCCGGAAACAGTGCAGTCAGTTACCCTGGAAACAGGGCAGTCAGTTATCCCGGAAACAGGGCAGTCATTTACCCTGGAAAAAGGGTATTCAGTTACTCTGGAAACTGGGCAGTCAGTTACCCTGGAAACAGGGCAGTCAATTACCCTGGAAACAGGGCAGTCAGTTATCCTGGAAACAGGGCAGTTAGTTATCCCGGAAACAGGGTGATCAGTTACCCTGGAAACAAGGCAGTCAGTTACCCCGGAAACAGGGCAGTCAGTCACCCTGGAAAAAGGGCAGTCAGTTATCCCGGAAGCAGGGTGATCAGTTATCCAGTCAACAGGGCAGTCAGTTATCCTGGAAACAGGGCAGTCAGTTATCCCGGAAACAGGGTGATCAGTTACCCTGGAAACAGGGCAGTCAGTTACCCCGGAAACAGGGCAGTCAGTTACCCTGGAAACAGGGCAGTCAGTTATCCCGGAAACAGGGCAGTCAGTAACCCTGGAAACTGGGCAGTCAGTTACTCTGGAAACAGGGCAGTCAGTCATCCCGGAAACAGGGCAGTCATTTACCCTGGAAACTGGGCAGTCAGTTACCCTGGAAACAGGGCAGTCAGTTATCCCGGAAACAGGGTTATCAGTTACCCTGGAAACAGGGCAGTCAGTTATCCCGGAAACAGGGCAGTCAGTTATCCCGGAAATAGGGTGATCAGTTACCCTGGAAACTGGGCAATCAGTTCCCCTGGAAACAGGGCAGTCAGTTACCCCGGAAACAGTGCAGTCAGTTACCCTGGAAACTGGGCGGTCAGTTACCCTGGAAACAGGGCAGTCAGTTACCCTGGAAACAGGGCAGTCAGTTACCCTGGAAACTGGGCGGTCAGTTACCCTGGAAACAGGGCAGTCAGTTATCCCGGAAACAGGGTTATCAGTCACCCTGGAAACAGGGCAGTCAGTTACCCTGGAAACAGGGCAGTCAGTTATCCCGGAAACAGGGCAGTCAGTTATCCCGGAAATAGGGTGATCAGTTACCCTGGAAACTGGGCAATCAGTTCCCCTGGAAACAGGGCAGTCAGTTACCCCGGAAACAGTGCAGTCAGTTACCCTGGAAACAGGGCAGTCAGTTATCCCGGAAACAGGGCAGTCATTTACCCTGGAAAAAGGGTATTCAGTTACTCTGGAAACTGGGCAGTCAGTTACCCTGGAAACAGGGCAGTCAGTTACCCTGGAAACTGGGCAGTCAGTTACCCTGGAAACAGGGCAGTCAGTTATCCCGGAAACAGGGTTATCAGATACCCTGGAAACAGGGCAGTCAGTTATCCCGGAAACAGAGCAGTCAGTTACTTGGAAACAGGGCAGTCAGTTACCCTGGAAAAAGGGAAGTCAGTTACCCCGGAAATTGGGCAGTCAGTCACCCTGGAAACAGGTTAGTCAGTTACCCCGGAAACAGGGTGATCAGTTACCCCGGAAACAGGGCAGTCAGTTCCCCTGGAAACAGGGCAGTCAATTACCCTGGAAACAGGGCAGTCAGTTATCCTGGAAACAGGGCAGTTAGTTATCCCGGAAACAGGGTGATAAGTTACCCTGGAAACTGGGCAGTCAGTTACCCTGGAAACAGGGCGGTCAGTTACCCCGGAAACAGGGTGATCATTACACTGGAAAGTGGGCAGTCAGTTACCCGGGAAATAGGGCAGTCAGTTATCCAGGAAACAGGGCAGACAGTTATCCTGGAAACAGAGTGATCATTACACTGGAAAGTGGGCAGTCAGTTACCCTGGAAACAGGGCTGTCAGTTATCCAGGAAACAGGGCAGACAGTTATCCTGGAAATAGGGCGGTCCGTTACCCCGGAAATAGGGCGGTCAGTTTTCCTGGAAACAGGGCGGTCAGTTACCCCGGAAACAGGGAGATCAGTTACCCCAGAAACAGGGCGGTCAGTTAACCTGGAAACAGGGCGGACAGTTATCCAGTAAACAGGGCAGTCAGTTATCCTGGAAACAGGGCAGTCAGTTATCCTGGAAACAGGGTGATCAGTTACCCTGGAAACAGGGCAGTCAGTTACCCTGGAAACAGGGTGATCAGTTACCCTGGAAACTGGGCAGTCAGTTACCCTGGAAACAGGGCAGTCAGTTACCCTGGAAACTGGGCGGTCAGTTACCCTGGAAACAGGGCAGTCAGTTATCCCGGAAACAGGGTCATCAGTCACCCTGGAAACAGGGCAGTCAGTTATCCCGGAAACAGGGCAGTCAGTTATCCCGGAAATAGGGTGATCAGTTACCCTGGAAACTGGGCAATCTGTTCCCCTGGAAACAGGGCAGTCAGTTACCCCGGAAACAGAGTAGTCAGTTACCCTGGAAACAGGGCAGTCAGTTATCCCGGAAACAGGGTGATCAGTTACCCTGGAAACAGGGCAGTCAGTTAGCCTGGAAACAGGGCAGTCAGTTATCCCGGAAACAGGGCAGTCAGTTATCCCGGAAACAGGGTGATCAGTAACCCTGGAAACAGGGCAGTCAGTTACCCCGGAAACAGGGCAGTCAGTTACCCTGGAAAAAGGGCAGTCAGTTATCCCGGAAGAAGTGTGATCAGTTACCCTGGAAACTGGGCAGTCAGTTACCCTGGAAACAGGGCAGTCAGTTGCTCCGGAAACAGGGCAGTCAGTTACCCTGGAAACTGGGCAGTCAGTTACCCTGGAAACAGGGGAGTCAGTTATCCCGGAAACAGGGTGATCAGTTACCCTGGAAACAGGGCCGTCAGTTATCCCGAAAACAGGGCAGTCAGTTATCCCGGAAAAAGGGTGATCAGTTACCCTGGAAACTGGGCAGTCAGTTACCCTGGAAACAGGTTAGTCAGTTACCCCGGAAACAGGGTGATCAGTTACCCCGGAAACAGGGCAGTCAGTTCCCCTGGAAACAGGGCAGTCAATTACCCTGGAAACAGGGCAGTCAGTTATCCTGGAAACAGGGCAGTTAGTTATCCCGGAAACAGGGTGATCAGTTACCCTGGAAACAAGGCAGTCAGTTACCCCGGAAACAGGGCAGTCAGTCACCCTGGAAAAAGGGCAGTCAGTTATCCCGGAAGCAGGGTGATCAGTTATCCAGTCAACAGGGCAGTCAGTTATCCTGGAAACAGGGCAGTCAGTTATCCCGGAAACAGGGCAGTCAGTTATCCCGGAAACAGGGTGATCAGTTACCCTGGAAACAGGGCAGTCAGTTACCCCGGAAACAGGGCAGTCAGTTACCCTGGAAACAGGGCAGTCAGTTATCCCGGAAACAGGGCAGTCAGTAACCCTGGAAACTGGGCAGTCAGTTACTCTGGAAACAGGGCAGTCAGTCATCCCGGAAACAGGGCAGTCATTTACCCTGGAAACTGGGCAGTCAGTTACCCTGGAAACAGGGCAGTCAGTTATCCCGGAAACAGGGTTATCAGTTACCCTGGAAACAGGGCAGTCAGTTATCCCGGAAACAGGGCAGTCAGTTATCCCGGAAATAGGGTGATCAGTTACCCTGGAAACTGGGCAATCAGTTCCCCTGGAAACAGGGCAGTCAGTTACCCCGGAAACAGTGCAGTCAGTTACCCTGGAAACAGGGCAGTCAGTTATCCCGGAAACAGGGCAGTCATTTACCCTGGAAAAAGGGTATTCAGTTACTCTGGAAACTGGGCAGTCAGTTACCCTGGAAACAGGGCAGTCAGTTACCCTGGAAACTGGGCAGTCAGTTACCCTGGAAACAGGGCAGTCAGTTATCCCGGAAACAGGGTTATCAGATACCCTGGAAACAGGGCAGTCAGTTATCCCGGAAACAGAGCAGTCAGTTACTTGGAAACAGGGCAGTCAGTTACCCTGGAAAAAGGGAAGTCAGTTACCCCGGAAACTGGGCAGTCAGTCACCCTGGAAACAGGTTAGTCAGTTACCCCGGAAACAGGGTGATCAGTTACCCCGGAAACAGGGCAGTCAGTTCCCCTGGAAACAGGGCAGTCAATTACCCTGGAAACAGGACAGTCAGTTATCCTGGAAACAGGGCAGTTAGTTATCCCGGAAACAGGGTGATAAGTTACCCTGGAAACTGGGCAGTCAGTTACCCTGGAAACAGGGCGGTCAGTTACCCCGGAAACAGGGTGATCATTACACTGGAAAGTGGGCAGTCAGTTACCCGGGAAATAGGGCAGTCAGTTATCCAGGAAACAGGGCAGACAGTTATCCTGGAAACAGAGTGATCATTACACTGGAAAGTGGGCAGTCAGTTACCCTGGAAACAGGGCAGTCAGTTATCCAGGAAACAGGGCAGACAGTTATCCTGGAAATAGGGCGGTCCGTTACCCCGGAAATAGGGCGGTCAGTTTTCCTGGAAACAGGGCGGTCAGTTACCCCGGAAACAGGGAGATCAGTTACCCCAGAAACAGGGCGGTCAGTTAACCTGGAAACAGGGCGGACAGTTATCCAATAAACAGGGCAGTCAGTTATCCTGGAAACAGGGCAGTCAGTTATCCTGGAAACAGGGTGATCAGTTACCCTGGAAACAGGGCAGTCAGTTACCCTGGAAACAGGGTGATCAGTTACCCTGGAAACTGGGCAGTCAGTTACCCTGGAAACAGGGCAGTCAGTTACCCTGGAAACTGGGCGGTCAGTTACCCTGGAAACAGGGCAGTCAGTTATCCCGGAAACAGGGTTATCAGTCACCCTGGAAACAGGGCAGTCAGTTATCCCGGAAACAGGGCAGTCAGTTATCCCGGAAATAGGGTGATCAGTTACCCTGGAAACTGGGCAATCTGTTCCCCTGGAAACAGGGCAGTCAGTTACCCCGGAAACAGAGTAGTCAGTTACCCTGGAAACAGGGCAGTCAGTTATCCCGGAAACAGGGTGATCAGTTACCCTGGAAACAGGGCAGTCAGTTAGCCTGGAAACAGGGCAGTCAGTTATCCCGGAAACAGGGCAGTCAGTTATCCCGGAAACAGGGTGATCAGTAACCCTGGAAACAGGGCAGTCAGTTACCCCGGAAACAGGGCAGTCAGTTACCCTGGAAAAAGGGCAGTCAGTTATCCCGGAAGAAGTGTGATCAGTTACCCTGGAAACTGGGCATTCAGTTACCCTGGAAACAGGGCAGTCAGTTACTCCGGAAACAGGGCAGTCAGTTACCCTGGAAACTGGGCAGTCAGTTACCCTGGAAACAGGGGAGTCAGTTATCCCGGAAACAGGGTGATCAGTTACCCTGGAAACAGGGCCGTCAGTTATCCCGAAAACAGGGCAGTCAGTTATCCCGGAAAAAGGGTGATCAGTTACCCTGGAAACTGGGCAGTCAGTTACCCTGGAAACAGGTTAGTCAGTTACCCCGGAAACAGGGTGATCAGTTACCCCGGAAACAGGGCAGTCAGTTCCCCTGGAAACAGGGCAGTCAATTACCCTGGAAACAGGGCAGTCAGTTATCCTGGAAACAGGGCAGTTAGTTATCCCGGAAACAGGGTGATCAGTTACCCTGGAAACAAGGCAGTCAGTTACCCCGGAAACAGGGCGGTCAGTCACCCTGGAAAAAGGGCAGTCAGTTATCCCGGAAGCAGGGTGATCAGTTATCCAGTCAACAGGGCAGTCAGTTATCCTGGAAACAGGGCAGTCAGTTATCCCGGAAACAGGGCAGTCAGTTATCCCGGAAACAGGGTGATCAGTTACCCTGGAAACAGGGCAGTCAGTTACCCCGGAAACAGGGCAGTCAGTTACCCTGGAAACAGGGCAGTCAGTTATCCCGGAAACAGGGCAGTCAGTAACCCTGGAAACTGGGCAGTCAGTTACTCTGGAAACAGGGCAGTCAGTCATCCCGGAAACAGGGCAGTCATTTACCCTGGAAACTGGGCAGTCAGTTACCCTGGAAACAGGGCAGTCAGTTATCCCGGAAACAGGGTTATCAGTTACCCTGGAAACAGGGCAGTCAGTTATCCCGGAAACAGGGCAGTCAGTTATCCCGGAAATAGGGTGATCAGTTACCCTGGAAACTGGGCAATCAGTTCCCCTGGAAACAGGGCAGTCAGTTACCCCGGAAACAGTGCAGTCAGTTACCCTGGAAACAGGGCAGTCAGTTATCCCGGAAACAGGGCAGTCATTTACCCTGGAAAAAGGGTATTCAGTTACTCTGGAAACTGGGCAGTCAGTTACCCTGGAAACAGGGCAGTCAGTTACCCTGGAAACTGGGCAGTCAGTTACCCTGGAAACAGGGCAGTCAGTTATCCCGGAAACAGGGTTATCATATACCCTGGAAACAGGGCAGTCAGTTATCCCGGAAACAGAGCAGTCAGTTACTTGGAAACAGGGCAGTCAGTTACCCTGGAAAAAGGGAAGTCAGTTACCCCGGAAACTGGGCAGTCAGTCACCCTGGAAACAGGTTAGTCAGTTACCCCGGAAACAGGGTGATCAGTTACCCCGGAAACAGGGCAGTCAGTTCCCCTGGAAACAGGGCAGTCAATTACCCTGGAAACAGGGCAGTCAGTTATCCTGGAAACAGGGCAGTTAGTTATCCCGGAAACAGGGTGATAAGTTACCCTGGAAACTGGGCAGTCAGTTACCCTGGAAACAGGGCGGTCAGTTACCCCGGAAACAGGGTGATCATTACACTGGAAAGTGGGCAGTCAGTTACCCGGGAAATAGGGCAGTCAGTTATCCAGGAAACAGGGCAGACAGTTATCCTGGAAACAGAGTGATCATTACACTGGAAAGTGGGCAGTCAGTTACCCTGGAAACAGGGCAGTCAGTTATCCAGGAAACAGGGCAGACAGTTATCCTGGAAATAGGGCGGTCCGTTACCCCGGAAATAGGGCGGTCAGTTTTCCTGGAAACAGGGCGGTCAGTTACCCCGGAAACAGGGAGATCAGTTACCCCAGAAACAGGGCGGTCAGTTAACCTGGAAACAGGGCGGACAGTTATCCAGTAAACAGGGCAGTCAGTTATCCTGGAAACAGGGCAGTCAGTTATCCTGGAAACAGGGTGATCAGTTACCCTGGAAACAGGGCAGTCAGTTACCCTGGAAACAGGGTGATCAGTTACCCTGGAAACTGGGCAGTCAGTTACCCTGGAAACAGGGCAGTCAGTTACCCTGGAAACTGGGCGGTCAGTTACCCTGGAAACAGGGCAGTCAGTTATCCCGGAAACAGGGTTATCAGTCACCCTGGAAACAGGGCAGTCAGTTATCCCGGAAACAGGGCAGTCAGTTATCCCGGAAATAGGGTGATCAGTTACCCTGGAAACTGGGCAATCTGTTCCCCTGGAAACAGGGCAGTCAGTTACCCCGGAAACAGAGTAGTCAGTTACCCTGGAAACAGGGCAGTCAGTTATCCCGGAAACAGGGTGATCAGTTACCCTGGAAACAGGGCAGTCAGTTAGCCTGGAAACAGGGCAGTCAGTTATCCCGGAAACAGGGCAGTCAGTTATCCCGGAAACAGGGTGATCAGTAACCCTGGAAACAGGGCAGTCAGTTACCCCGGAAACAGGGCAGTCAGTTACCCTGGAAAAAGGGCAGTCAGTTATCCCGGAAGAAGTGTGATCAGTTACCCTGGAAACTGGGCAGTCAGTTACCCTGGAAACAGGGCAGTCAGTTACTCCGGAAACAGGGCAGTCAGTTACCCTGGAAACTGGGCAGTCAGTTACCCTGGAAACAGGGGAGTCAGTTATCCCGGAAACAGGGTGATCAGTTACCCTGGAAACAGGGCCGTCAGTTATCCCGAAAACAGGGCAGTCAGTTATCCCGGAAAAAGGGTGATCAGTTACCCTGGAAACTGGGCAGTCAGTTACCCTGGAAACAGGTTAGTCAGTTACCCCGGAAACAGGGTGATCAGTTACCCCGGAAACAGGGCAGTCAGTTCCCCTGGAAACAGGGCAGTCAATTACCCTGGAAACAGGGCAGTCAGTTATCCTGGAAACAGGGCAGTTAGTTATCCCGGAAACAGGGTGATCAGTTACCCTGGAAACAAGGCAGTCAGTTACCCCGGAAACAGGGCAGTCAGTCACCCTGGAAAAAGGGCAGTCAGTTATCCCGGAAGCAGGGTGATCAGTTATCCAGTCAACAGGGCAGTCAGTTATCCTGGAAACAGGGCAGTCAGTTATCCCGGAAACAGGGCAGTCAGTTATCCCGGAAACAGGGTGATCAGTTACCCTGGAAACAGGGCAGTCAGTTACCCCGGAAACAGGGCAGTCAGTTACCCTGGAAACAGGGCAGTCAGTTATCCCGGAAACAGGGCAGTCAGTAACCCTGGAAACTGGGCAGTCAGTTACTCTGGAAACAGGGCAGTCAGTCATCCCGGAAACAGGGCAGTCATTTACCCTGGAAACTGGGCAGTCAGTTACCCTGGAAACAGGGCAGTCAGTTATCCCGGAAACAGGGTTATCAGTTACCCTGGAAACAGGGCAGTCAGTTATCCCGGAAACAGGGCAGTCAGTTATCCCGGAAATAGGGTGATCAGTTACCCTGGAAACTGGGCAATCAGTTCCCCTGGAAACAGGGCAGTCAGTTACCCCGGAAACAGTGCAGTCAGTTACCCTGGAAACAGGGCAGTCAGTTATCCCGGAAACAGGGCAGTCATTTACCCTGGAAAAAGGGTATTCAGTTACTCTGGAAACTGGGCAGTCAGTTACCCTGGAAACAGGGCAGTCAGTTACCCTGGAAACTGGGCAGTCAGTTACCCTGGAAACAGGGCAGTCAGTTATCCCGGAAACAGGGTTATCAGATACACTGGAAACAGGGCAGTCAGTTATCCCGGAAACAGAGCAGTCAGTTACTTGGAAACAGGGCAGTCAGTTACCCTGGAAAAAGGGAAGTCAGTTACCCCGGAAACTGGGCAGTCAGTCACCCTGGAAACAGGTTAGTCAGTTACCCCGGAAACAGGGTGATCAGTTACACCGGAAACAGGGCAGTCAGTTCCCCTGGAAACAGGGCAGTCAATTACCCTGGAAACAGGGCAGTCAGTTATCCTGGAAACAGGGCAGTTAGTTATCCCGGAAACAGGGTGATAAGTTACCCTGGAAACTGGGCAGTCAGTTACCCTGGAAACAGGGCGGTCAGTTACCCCGGAAACAGGGTGATCATTACACTGGAAAGTGGGCAGTCTGTTACCCTGGAAATAGGGCAGTCAGTTATCCAGGAAACAGGGCAGACAGTTATCCTGGAAACAGAGTGATCATTACACTGGAAAGTGGGCAGTCAGTTACCCTGGAAACAGGGCAGTCAGTTATCCAGGAAACAGGGCAGACAGTTATCCTGGAAATAGGGCGGTCCGTTACCCCGGAAATAGGGCGGTCAGTTTTCCTGGAAACAGGGCGGTCAGTTACCCCGGAAACAGGGAGATCAGTTACCCCAGAAACAGGGCGGTCAGTTAACCTGGAAACAGGGCGGACAGTTATCCAGTAAACAGGGCAGTCAGTTATCCTGGAAACAGGGCAGTCAGTTATCCTGGAAACAGGGTGATCAGTTATCCTGGAAACAGGGCAGTCAGTTACCCTGGAAACAGGGTGATCAGTTACCCTGGAAACTGGGCAGTCAGTTACCCTGGAAACAGGGCAGTCAGTTACCCTGGAAACTGGGCGGTCAGTTACCCTGGAAACAGGGCAGTCAGTTATCCCGGAAACAGGGTTATCAGTCACCCTGGAAACAGGGCAGTCAGTTATCCCGGAAACAGGGCAGTCAGTTATCCCGGAAATAGGGTGATCAGTTACCCTGGAAACTGGGCAATCTGTTCCCCTGGAAACAGGGCAGTCAGTTACCCCGGAAACAGAGTAGTCAGTTACCCTGGAAACAGGGCAGTCAGTTATCCCGGAAACAGGGTGATCAGTTACCCTGGAAACAGGGCAGTCAGTTAGCCTGGAAACAGGGCAGTCAGTTATCCCGGAAACAGGGCAGTCAGTTATCCCGGAAACAGGGTGATCAGTAACCCTGGAAACAGGGCAGTCAGTTACCCCGGAAACAGGGCAGTCAGTTACCCTGGAAAAAGGGCAGTCAGTTATCCCGGAAGAAGTGTGATCAGTTACCCTGGAAACTGGGCAGTCAGTTACCCTGGAAACAGGGCAGTCAGTTACTCCGGAAACAGGGCAGTCAGTTACCCTGGAAACTGGGCAGTCAGTTACCCTGGAAACAGGGGAGTCAGTTATCCCGGAAACAGGGTGATCAGTTACCCTGGAAACAGGGCCGTCAGTTATCCCGAAAACAGGGCAGTCAGTTATCCCGGAAAAAGGGTGATCAGTTACCCTGGAAACTGGGCAGTCAGTTACCCCGGAAACAGGGTGATCAGTTACCCCGGAAGCAGGGCGGTCATTTACCCAGGAAACAGGGCAGTCAGTTACCCCGGAAACTGGGCAGTCAGTTACCCTGGAAACAGGTCAGTCAGTGACCCTGGAAACTGGTTAGTCAGTTACCCCGGAAACAGGGTGATCAGTTACCCCGGAAACAGGGCAGGCAGTTCCCCTGGAAAGAGGGCAGTCAGTTACCCTGGAAACAGGGCAGTCTGTTAACCTGGAAGTAGGGCAGTCAGTTATCCTTGAAACAGGGCAGTCCGTTACCCCGGAAATAGGTAGGTCAGTTATCCTGGAAATAGGGCGGTCAGTTACCCCGGAAACAGGGAGATCAGTTACCCCGGAAACAGGGCAGTCAGTTATCCAGTAAACAGGGCAGTCAGTTATCCCGCAAACAGGGCAGTCAGTTATCCTGGAAACAGGGCAGTCAGTTCTCCCGGAAACAGGGCAGTCAGGTATCCCGCAAACAGGGTGATCAGTTACCCTGGAAACAGGGCAGTCAGTTATCCCGGAAACAGGGTGATCAGTTACCCTGGAAACAGGGCAGTCAGTTACCTTGGAAACAGGGTGGTCAGTTACCCTGGAAACTGGGCAGTCAGTTACCCTGAAACAGGGTGATCAGTTACCCTGGAAACTGGGCAGTCAGTTACCCTGGAAACAGGGCAGTCAGTTCTCCCGGAAACAGGGTAGTCAGTTATCCCGGAAACAGGGAGATCAGTTACCCTGAAACAGGGCTTTCAGTTATCCTGGAAACAGGGTCGTCAGAGACCCTGGAAACAGGGTGGTCAGTTACCCCGGAAACAGGGTGATCAGATATCCTGGAAACAGGGCGGTCAGTTACCCCGGAAACAGGGCAGTCAGTTACCCCGGAAACAGGGTGATCAGTTATCCTGGAAACAGGGCAGTCAGTTAGCCTGGAAACAGGGCAGTCAGTTGCCCCGGAAACAGGGCAGTCAGTTATCCCGGAAACAGGGTGATCAGTTACCCTGGAAACAAGGCAGTCAGTTACCCCGGAAACAGGGCAGTCAGTCACCCTGGAAAAAGGGCAGTCAGTTATCCCGGAAGCAGGGTGATCAGTTATCCAGTCAACAGGGCAGTCAGTTATCCTGGAAACAGGGCAGTCAGTTATCCCGGAAACAGGGTGATCAGTTACCCTGGAAACAGGGCAGTCAGTTACCCCGGAAACAGGGCAGTCAGTTACCCTGGAAACAGGGCAGTCAGTTATCCCGGAAACAGGGCAGTCAGTTACCCTGGAAACTGGGCAGTCAGTTACTCTGGAAACAGGGCAGTCAGTCATCCTGGAAACAGGGTTATCAGTTACCCTGGAAACAGGGCAGTCAGTTACCCCGGAAACAGGGCAGTCAGTTACCCTGGAAACTGGGCAGTCAGTTACCCTGGAAACAGGGCAGTCAGTTATCCCGGAAACAGGGTTATCAGTTACCCTGGAAACAGGGCAGTCAGTTATCCCGGAAACAGGGCAGTCAGATATCCCGGAAATAGGGTGATCAGTTACCCTGGAAACTGGGCAATCAGTTCCCCTGGAAACAGGGCAGTCAGTTACCCCGGAAACAGTGCAGTCAGTTACCCTGGAAACAGGGCAGTCAGTTATCCCGGAAACAGGGCAGTCATTTACCCTGGAAAAAGGGTATTCAGTTACTCTGGAAACTGGGCAGTCAGTTACCCTGGAAACAGGGCAGTCAGTTACCACCGAAACAGGGCAGTCAGTTACCCTGGAAACTGGGCAGTCAGTTACCCTGGAAACAGTGCAGTCAGTTATCCCGGAAACAGGGTTATCAGATATCCTGGAAACAGGGCAGTCAGTTATCCCGGAAACAGAGCAGTCAGTTACTTGGAAACAGGGCAGTCAGTTACCCTGGAAAAAGGGAAGTCAGTTACCCCGGAAACAGAGCAGTCAGTTATCCTGGAAACAGAGTGATCATTTACACTGGAAAGTGGGCAGTCAGTTACCCTGGAAACAGGGCAGTCAGTTATCCAGGAAACAGGGCAGACAGTTATCCTGGAAATAGGGTGGTCCATTACCCCGGAAATAGGGCGGTCAGTTTTCCTGGAAACAGGGCGGTCAGTTACCCCGGAAACAGGGAGATCAGTTACCCCAGAAACAGGGCGGTCAGTTAACCTGGAAACAGGGCGGACAGTTATCCAGTAAACAGGGCAGTCAGTTATCCTGGAAACAGGGCAGTCAGTTATCCTGGAAACAGGGTGATCAGTTACCCTGGAAACTGGGCAGTCAGTTAACCTGGAAACAGGGTGATCAGTTACCCTGGAAACTGGGCAGTCAGTTACCCTGGAAACAGGGCAGTCAGTTACCCTGGAAACTGGGCGGTCAGTTACCCTGGAAACAGGGCAGTCAGTTATCCCGGAAACAGGGTTATCAGTTACCCTGGAAACAGGGCAGTCAGTTATCCCGGAAACAGTGCAGTCAGTTATCCCGGAAATAGGGTGATTAGTTACCCTGGAAACTGGGCAATCTGTTCCCCTGGAAACAGGGCAGTCAATTACCCTGGAAACAGGGCAGTCAGTTATCCTGGAAACAGGGCAGTTAGTTATCCCGGAAACAGGGTGATAAGTTACCCTGGAAACTGGGCAGTCAGTTACCCTGGAAACAGGGCGGTCAGTTACCCCGGAAACAGGGCAGTCAGTTATCCTGGAAACAGGGTGATCAGTTACACTGGAAAGTGGGCAGTCAGTTACCCTGGAAACAGGGCAGTCAGTTATCCTGGAAATAGGGCGGTCCGTTACCCCGGAAATAGGGCGGTCAGATGTCCTGGAAACAGGGCGGTCAGTTACCCCGGAAACAGGGAGATCAGTTACTCCAGAAACAGGGCGGTCAGTTGACCTGGAAACAGGGCGGACAGTTATCCAGTAAACAGGGCAGTCAGTTATCCCGCAAACAGGGCAGTCAGTTATCCTGGAAACAGGGCAGTCAGTTCTCCCGGAAACAGGGCAGTCAGTTATCCCGCAAACAGGGTGATCAGTTACCCTGGAAACAGGGCAGTCAGTTATCCCGGAAACAGGGTGATCAGTTACCCTGGAAACAGGGCAGTCAGTTACCCTGGAAACAGTGTGGTCAGTTACCCTGGAAACTGGGCAGTCAGTTACCCTGGAAACAGGGTGATCAGTTACCCTGGAAACTGGGCAGTCAGTTACCCTGGAAACAGGGCAGTCAGTTATCCCGGAAACAGGGTGATCAGTAACCCTGGAAACAGGGCAGTCAGTTACCCCGGAAACAGGGCAGTCAGTTACCCTGGAAAAAGGGCAGTCAGTTATCCCGGAAGAAGTGTGATCAGTTACCCTGGAAACTGGGCAGTCAGTTACCCTGGAAACAGGGCAGTCAGTTACTCCGGAAACAGGGCAGTCAGTTACCCTGGAAACTGGGCAGTCAGTTACCCTGGAAACAGGGGAGTCAGTTATCCCGGAAACAGGGTGATCAGTTACCCTGGAAACAGGGCCGTCAGTTATCCCGAAAACAGGGCAGTCAGTTATCCCGGAAAAAGGGTGATCAGTTACCCTGGAAACTGGGCAGTCAGTTACCCCGGAAACAGGGTGATCAGTTACCCCGGAAGCAGGGCAGTCATTTACCCAGGAAACAGGGCAGTCAGTTACCCCGGAAACTGGGCAGTCAGTTACCCTGGAAACAGGTCAGTCAGTGACCCTGGAAACTGGTTAGTCAGTTACCCCGGAAACAGGGTGATCAGTTACCCCGGAAACAGGGCAGGCAGTTCCCCTGGAAAGAGGGCAGTCAGTTACCCTGGAAACAGGGCAGTCTGTTAACCTGGAAGTAGGGCAGTCAGTTATCCTTGAAACAGGGCAGTCCGTTACCCCGGAAATAGGTAGGTCAGTTATCCTGGAAATAGGGCGGTCAGTTACCCCGAAAACAGGGAGATCAGTTACCCCGGAAACAGGGCAGTCAGTTATCCAGTAAACAGGGCAGTCAGTTATCCCGCAAACAGGGCAGTCAGTTATCCTGGAAACAGGGCAGTCAGTTCTCCCGGAAACAGGGCAGTCAGTTATCCCGCAAACAGGGTGATCAGTTACCCTGGAAACAGGGCAGTCAGTTATCCCGGAAACAGGGTGATCAGTTACCCTGGAAACAGGGCAGTCAGTTACCCTGGAAACAGGGTGGTCAGTTACCCTGGAAACTGGGCAGTCAGTTACCCTGGAAACAGGGTGATCAGTTACCCTGGAAACTGGGCAGTCAGTTACCCTGGAAACAGGGCAGTCAGTTCTCCCGGAAACAGGGTAGTCAGTTATCCCGGAAACAGGGAGATCAGTTACCCTGAAACAGGGCTTTCAGTTATCCTGGAAACAGGGTCGTCAGTGACCCTGGAAACAGGGTGGTCAGTTACCCCGGAAACAGGGTGATCAGATATCCTGGAAACAGGGCGGTCAGTTACCCCGGAAACAGGGCAGTCAGTTACCCCGGAAACAGGGTGATCAGTTATCCTGGAAACAGGGCAGTCAGTTAGCCTGGAAACAGGGCAGTCAGTTATCCCGGAAACAGGGCAGTCAGTTATCCCGGAAACAGGGTGATCAGTTACCCTGGAAACAGGGCAGTCAGTTAGCCTGGAAACAGGGCAGTCAGTTATCCCGGAAACAGGGCAGTCAGTTATCCCGGAAACAGGGTGATCAGTAACCCTGGAAACAGGGCAGTCAGTTACCCCGGAAACAGGGCAGTCAGTTACCCTGGAAAAAGGGCAGTCAGTTATCCCGGAAGAAGTGTGATCAGTTACCCTGGAAACTGGGCAGTCAGTTACCCTGGAAACAGGGCAGTCAGTTACTCCGGAAACAGGGCAGTCAGTTACCCTGGAAACTGGGCAGTCAGTTACCCTGGAAACAGGGGAGTCAGTTATCCCGGAAACAGGGTGATCAGTTACCCTGGAAACAGGGCCGTCAGTTATCCCGAAAACAGGGCAGTCAGTTATCCCGGAAAAAGGGTGATCAGTTACCCTGGAAACTGGGCAGTCAGTTACCCCGGAAACAGGGTGATCAGTTACCCCGGAAGCAGGGCAGTCATTTACCCAGGAAACAGGGCAGTCAGTTACCCCGGAAACTGGGCAGTCAGTTACCCTGGAAACAGGTCAGTCAGTGACCCTGGAAACTGGTTAGTCAGTTACCCCGGAAACAGGGTGATCAGTTACCCCGGAAACAGGGCAGGCAGTTCCCCTGGAAAGAGGGCAGTCAGTTACCCTGGAAACAGGGCAGTCTGTTAACCTGGAAGTAGGGCAGTCAGTTATCCTTGAAACAGGGCAGTCCGTTACCCCGGAAATAGGTAGGTCAGTTATCCTGGAAATAGGGCGGTCAGTTACCCCGGAAACAGGGAGATCAGTTACCCCGGAAACAGGGCAGTCAGTTATCCAGTAAACAGGGCAGTCAGTTATCCCGCAAACAGGGCAGTCAGTTATCCTGGAAACAGGGCAGTCAGTTCTCCCGGAAACAGGGCAGTCAGGTATCCCGCAAACAGGGTGATCAGTTACCCTGGAAACAGGGCAGTCAGTTATCCCGGAAACAGGGTGATCAGTTACCCTGGAAACAGGGCAGTCAGTTACCTTGGAAACAGGGTGGTCAGTTACCCTGGAAACTGGGCAGTCAGTTACCCTGGAAACAGGGTGATCAGTTACCCTGGAAACTGGGCAGTCAGTTACCCTGGAAACAGGGCAGTCAGTTATCCCGGAAACAGGGTGATCAGTAACCCTGGAAACAGGGCAGTCAGTTACCCCGGAAACAGGGCAGTCAGTTACCCTGGAAAAAGGGCAGTCAGTTATCCCGGAAGAAGTGTGATCAGTTACCCTGGAAACTGGGCAGTCAGTTACCCTGGAAACAGGGCAGTCAGTTACTCCGGAAACAGGGCAGTCAGTTACCCTGGAAACTGGGCAGTCAGTTACCCTGGAAACAGGGGAGTCAGTTATCCCGGAAACAGGGTGATCAGTTACCCTGGAAACAGGGCCGTCAGTTATCCCGAAAACAGGGCAGTCAGTTATCCCGGAAAAAGGGTGATCAGTTACCCTGGAAACTGGGCAGTCAGTTACCCCGGAAACAGGGTGATCAGTTACCCCGGAAGCAGGGCAGTCATTTACCCAGGAAACAGGGCAGTCAGTTACCCCGGAAACTGGGCAGCCAGTTACCCTGGAAACAGGTCAGTCAGTGACCCTGGAAACTGGTTAGTCAGTTACCCCGGAAACAGGGTGATCAGTTACCCCGGAAACAGGGCAGGCAGTTCCCCTGGAAAGAGGGCAGTCAGTTACCCTGGAAACAGGGCAGTCTGTTAACCTGGAAGTAGGGCAGTCAGTTATCCTTGAAACAGGGCAGTCCGTTACCCCGGAAATAGGTAGGTCAGTTATCCTGGAAATAGGGCGGTCAGTTACCCCGAAAACAGGGAGATCAGTTACCCCGGAAACAGGGCAGTCAGTTATCCAGTAAACAGGGCAGTCAGTTATCCCGCAAACAGGGCAGTCAGTTATCCTGGAAACAGGGCAGTCAGTTCTCCCGGAAACAGGGCAGTCAGTTATCCCGCAAACAGGGTGATCAGTTACCCTGGAAACAGGGCAGTCAGTTATCCCGGAAACAGGGTGATCAGTTACCCTGGAAACAGGGCAGTCAGTTACCCTGGAAACAGGGTGGTCAGTTACCCTGGAAACTGGGCAGTCAGTTACCCTGGAAACAGGGTGATCAGTTACCCTGGAAACTGGGCAGTCAGTTACCCTGGAAACAGGGCAGTCAGTTCTCCCGGAAACAGGGTAGTCAGTTATCCCGGAAACAGGGAGATCAGTTACCCTGAAACAGGGCTTTCAGTTATCCTGGAAACAGGGTCGTCAGTGACCTTGGAAACAGGGTGGTCAGTTACCCCGGAAACAGGGTGATCAGATATCCTGGAAACAGGGCGGTCAGTTACCCCGGAAACAGGGCAGTCAGTTACCCCGGAAACAGGGTGATCAGTTATCCTGGAAACAGGGCAGTCAGTTAGCCTGGAAACAGGGCAGTCAGTTATCCCGGAAACAGGGCAGTCAGTTATCCCGGAAACAGGGTGATCAGTTACCCTGGAAACAGGGCAGTCAGTTAGCCTGGAAACAGGGCAGTCAGTTATCCCGGAAACAGGGCAGTCAGTTATCCCGGAAACAGGGTGATCAGTAACCCTGGAAACAGGGCAGTCAGTTACCCCGGAAACAGGGCAGTCAGTTACCCTGGAAAAAGGGCAGTCAGTTATCCCGGAAGAAGTGTGATCAGTTACCCTGGAAACTGGGCAGTCAGTTACCCTGGAAACAGGGCAGTCAGTTACTCCGGAAACAGGGCAGTCAGTTACCCTGGAAACTGGGCAGTCAGTTACCCTGGAAACAGGGGAGTCAGTTATCCCGGAAACAGGGTGATCAGTTACCCTGGAAACAGGGCCGTCAGTTATCCCGAAAACAGGGCAGTCAGTTATCCCGGAAAAAGGGTGATCAGTTACCCTGGAAACTGGGCAGTCAGTTACCCCGGAAACAGGGTGATCAGTTACCCCGGAAGCAGGGCAGTCATTTACCCAGGAAACAGGGCAGTCAGTTACCCCGGAAACTGGGCAGTCAGTTACCCTGGAAACAGGTCAGTCAGTGACCCTGGAAACTGGTTAGTCAGTTACCCCGGAAACAGGGTGATCAGTTACCCCGGAAACAGGGCAGGCAGTTCCCCTGGAAAGAGGGCAGTCAGTTACCCTGGAAACAGGGCAGTCTGTTAACCTGGAAGTAGGGCAGTCAGTTATCCTTGAAACAGGGCAGTCCGTTACCCCGGAAATAGGAAGGTCAGTTATCCTGGAAATAGGGCGGTCAGTTACCCCGGAAACAGGGAGATCAGTTACCCCGGAAACAGGGCAGTCAGTTATCCAGTAAACAGGGCAGTCAGTTATCCCGCAAACAGGGCAGTCAGTTATCCTGGAAACAGGGCAGTCAGTTCTCCCGGAAACAGGGCAGTCAGGTATCCCGCAAACAGGGTGATCAGTTACCCTGGAAACAGGGCAGTCAGTTATCCCGGAAACAGGGTGATCATAAACCCTGGAAACAGGGCAGTCAGTTACCTTGGAAACAGGGTGGTCAGTTACCCTGGAAACTGGGCAGTCAGTTACCCTGGAAACAGGGTGATCAGTTACCCTGGAAACTGGGCAGTCAGTTACCCTGGAAACAGGGCAGTCAGTTATCCCGGAAACAGGGTGATCAGTAACCCTGGAAACAGGGCAGTCAGTTACCCCGGAAACAGGGCAGTCAGTTACCCTGGAAAAAGGGCAGTCAGTTATCCCGGAAGAAGTGTGATCAGTTACCCTGGAAACTGGGCAGTCAGTTACCCTGGAAACAGGGCAGTCAGTTACTCCGGAAACAGGGCAGTCAGTTACCCTGGAAACTGGGCAGTCAGTTACCCTGGAAACAGGGGAGTCAGTTATCCCGGAAACAGGGTGATCAGTTACCCTGGAAACAGGGCCGTCAGTTATCCCGAAAACAGGGCAGTCAGTTATCCCGGAAAAAGGGTGATCAGTTACCCTGGAAACTGGGCAGTCAGTTACCCCGGAAACAGGGTGATCAGTTACCCCGGAAGCAGGGCAGTCATTTACCCAGGAAACAGGGCAGTCAGTTACCCCGGAAACTGGGCAGTCAGTTACCCTGGAAACAGGTCAGTCAGTGACCCTGGAAACTGGTTAGTCAGTTACCCCGGAAACAGGGTGATCAGTTACCCCGGAAACAGGGCAGGCAGTTCCCCTGGAAAGAGGGCAGTCAGTTACCCTGGAAACAGGGCAGTCTGTTAACCTGGAAGTAGGGCAGTCAGTTATCCTTGAAACAGGGCAGTCCATTACCCCGGAAATAGGTAGGTCAGTTATCCTGGAAATAGGGCGGTCAGTTACCCCGGAAACAGGGAGATCAGTTACCCCGGAAACAGGGCAGTCAGTTATCCAGTAAACAGGGCAGTCAGTTATCCCGCAAACAGGGCAGTCAGTTATCCTGGAAACAGGGCAGTCAGTTCTCCCGGAAACAGGGCAGTCAGGTATCCCGCAAACAGGGTGATCAGTTACCCTGGAAACAGGGCAGTCAGTTATCCCGGAAACAGGGTGATCAGTTACCCTGGAAACAGGGCAGTCAGTTACCTTGGAAACAGGGTGGTCAGTTACCCTGGAAACTGGGCAGTCAGTTACCCTGGAAACAGGGTGATCAGTTACCCTGGAAACTGGGCAGTCAGTTACCCTGGAAACAGGGCAGTCAGTTCTCCCGGAAACAGGGTAGTCAGTTATCCCGGAAACAGGGAGATCAGTTACCCTGAAACAGGGCTTTCAGTTATCCTGGAAACAGGGTCGTCAGAGACCCTGGAAACAGGGTGGTCAGTTACCCCGGAAACAGGGTGATCAGATATCCTGGAAACAGGGCGGTCAGTTACCCCGGAAACAGGGCAGTCAGTTACCCCGGAAACAGGGTGATCAGTTATCCTGGAAACAGGGCAGTCAGTTAGCCTGGAAACAGGGCAGTCAGTTATCCCGGAAACAGGGCAGTCAGTTATCCCGGAAACAGGGTGATCAGTTACCCTGGAAACAAGGCAGTCAGTTACCCCGGAAACAGGGCAGTCAGTCACCCTGGAAAAAGGGCAGTCAGTTATCCCGGAAGCAGGGTGACCAGTTATCCAGTCAACAGGGCAGTCAGTTATCCTGGAAACAGGGCAGTCAGTTATCCCGGAAACAGGGCAGTCAGTTATCCCGGAAACAGGGTGATCAGTTACCCTGGAAACAGGGCAGTCAGTTACCCCGGAAACAGGGCAGTCAGTTACCCTGGAAACAGGGCAGTCAGTTATCCCGGAAACAGGGCAGTCAGTTACCCTGGAAACTGGGCAGTCAGTTACTCTGGAAACAGGGCAGTCAGTCATCCTGGAAACAGGGTTATCAGTTACCCTGGAAACAGGGCAGTCAGTTACCCCGGAAACAGGACAGTCAGTTACCCTGGAAACTGGGCAGTCAGTTACCCTGGAAACAGGGCAGTCAGTTATCCCGGAAACAGGGTTATCAGTTACCCTGGAAACAGGGCAGTCAGTTATCCCGGAAACAGGGCAGTCAGATATCCCGGAAATAGGGTGATCAGTTACCCTGGAAACTGGGCAATCAGTTCCCCTGGAAACAGGGCAGTCAGTTACCCCGGAAACAGTGCAGTCAGTTACCCTGGAAACTGGGCAGTCAGTTATCCCGGAAACAGGGCAGTCATTTACCCTGGAAAAAGGGTATTCAGTTACTCTGGAAACTGGGCAGTCAGTTACCCTGGAAACAGGGCAGTCAGTTACCACCGAAACAGGGCAGTCAGTTACCCTGGAAACTGGGCAGTCAGTTACCCTGGAAACAGTGCAGTCAGTTATCCCGGAAACAGGGTTATCAGATATCCTGGAAACAGGGCAGTCAGTTATCCCGGAAACAGAGCAGTCAGTTACTTGGAAACAGGGCAGTCAGTTACCCTGGAAAAAGGGCAGTCAGTTACCACCGAAACAGGGCAGTCAGTTACCCTGGAAACTGGGCAGTCAGTTACCCTGGAAACAGTGCAGTCAGTTATCCCGGAAACAGGGTTATCAGATATCCTGGAAACAGGGCAGACAGTTATCCAGTAAACAGGGCAGTCAGTTATCCTGGAAACAGGGCAGTCAGTTATCCTGGAAACAGGGTGATCAGTTACCCTGGAAACTGGGCAGTCAGTTACCCTGGAAACAGGGTGATCAGTTACCCTGGAAACTGGGCAGTCAGTTACCCTGGAAACAGGGCAGTCAGTTACCCTGGAAACTGGGCGGTCAGTTACCCTGGAAACAGGGCAGTCAGTTATCCCGGAAACAGGGTTATCAGTTACCCTGGAAACAGGGCAGTCAGTTATCCCGGAAGCAGTGCAGTCAGTTATCCCGGAAATAGGGTGATCAGTTACCCTGGAAACTGGGCAATCTGTTCCCCTGGAAACAGGGCAGTCAATTACCCTGGAAACAGGGCAGTCAGTTATCCTAGAAACAGGGCAGTTAGTTATCCCGGAAACAGGATGATAAGTTACCCTGGAAACTGGGCAGTCAGTTACCCTGGAAACAGGGCGGTCAGTTACCCCGGAAACAGGGCAGTCAGTTATCCTGGAAACAGGGTGATCAGTTACACTGGAAAGTGGGCAGTCAGTTACCCTGGAAACAGGGCAGTCAGTTATCCTGGAAATAGGGCGGTCCGTTACCCCGGAAATAGGGCGGTCAGATGTCCTGGAAACAGGGCGGTCAGTTACCCCGGAAACAGGGAGATCAGTTACTCCAGAAACAGGGCGGTCAGTTGACCTGGAAACAGGGCGGACAGTTATCCAGTAAACAGGGCAGTCAGTTATCCCGCAAACAGGGCAGTCAGTTATCCTGGAAACAGGGCAGTCAGTTCTCCCGGAAACAGGGCAGTCAGTTATCCCGCAAACAGGGTGATCAGTTACCCTGGAAACAGGGCAGTCAGTTATCCCGGAAACAGGGTGATCAGTTACCCTGGAAACAGGGCAGTCAGTTACCCTGGAAACAGGGTGGTCAGTTACCCTGGAAACTGGGCAGTCAGTTACCCTGGAAACAGGGTGATCAGTTACCCTGGAAACTGGGCAGTCAGTTACCCTGGAAACAGGGCAGTCAGTTCTCCCGGAAACAGGGTGATCAGTAACCCTGGAAACAGGGCAGTCAGTTACCCCGGAAACAGGGCAGTCAGTTACCCTGGAAAAAGGGCAGTCAGTTATCCCGGAAGAAGTGTGATCAGTTACCCTGGAAACTGGGCAGTCAGTTACCCTGGAAACAGGGCAGTCAGTTACTCCGGAAACAGGGCAGTCAGTTACCCTGGAAACTGGGCAGTCAGTTACCCTGGAAACAGGGGAGTCAGTTATCCCGGAAACAGGGTGATCAGTTACCCTGGAAACAGGGCCGTCAGTTATCCCGAAAACAGGGCAGTCAGTTATCCCGGAAAAAGGGTGATCAGTTACCCTGGAAACTGGGCAGTCAGTTACCCCGGAAACAGGGTGATCAGTTACCCCGGAAGCAGGGCAGTCATTTACCCAGGAAACAGGGCAGTCAGTTACCCCGGAAACTGGGCAGTCAGTTACCCTGGAAACAGGTCAGTCAGTGACCCTGGAAACTGGTTAGTCAGTTACCCCGGAAACAGGGTGATCAGTTACCCCGGAAACAGGGCAGGCAGTTCCCCTGGAAAGAGGGCAGTCAGTTACCCTGGAAACAGGGCAGTCTGTTAACCTGGAAGTAGGGCAGTCAGTTATCCTTGAAACAGGGCAGTCCGTTACCCCGGAAATAGGTAGGTCAGTTATCCTGGAAATAGGGCGGTCAGTTACCCCGAAAACAGGGAGATCAGTTACCCCGGAAACAGGGCAGTCAGTTATCCAGTAAACAGGGCAGTCAGTTATCCCGCAAACAGGGCAGTCAGTTATCCTGGAAACAGGGCAGTCAGTTCTCCCGGAAACAGGGCAGTCAGTTATCCCGCAAACAGGGTGATCAGTTACCCTGGAAACAGGGCAGTCAGTTATCCCGGAAACAGGGTGATCAGTTACCCTGGAAACAGGGCAGTCAGTTACCCTGGAAACAGGGTGGTCAGTTACCCTGGAAACTGGGCAGTCAGTTACCCTGGAAACAGGGTGATCAGTTACCCTGGAAACTGGGCAGTCAGTTACCCTGGAAACAGGGCAGTCAGTTCTCCCGGAAACAGGGTAGTCAGTTATCCCGGAAACAGGGAGATCAGTTACCCTGAAACAGGGCTTTCAGTTATCCTGGAAACAGGGTCGTCAGTGACCCTGGAAACAGGGTGGTCAGTTACCCCGGAAAAAGGGTGATCAGATATCCTGGAAACAGGGCGGTCAGTTACCCCGGAAACAGGGCAGTCAGTTACCCCGGAAACAGGGTGATCAGTTATCCTGGAAACAGGGCAGTCAGTTAGCCTGGAAACAGGGCAGTCAGTTATCCCGGAAACAGGGCAGTCAGTTATCCCGGAAACAGGGTGATCAGTTACCCTGGAAACAAGGCAGTCAGTTACCCCGGAAACAGGGCAGTCAGTCACCCTGGAAAAAGGGCAGTCAGTTATCCCGGAAGCAGGGTGATCAGTTATCCAGTCAACAGGGCAGTCAGTTATCCTGGAAACAGGGCAGTCAGTTATCCCGGAAACAGGGCAGTCAGTTATCCTGGAAACAGGGTGATCAGTTACCCTGGAAACAGGGCAGTCAGTTACCCCGGAAACAGGGCAGTCAGTTACCCTGGAAACAGGGCAGTCAGTTATCCCGGAAACAGGGCAGTCAGTTACCCTGGAAACTGGGCAGTCAGTTACTCTGGAAAAAGGGCAGTCAGTCATCCTGGAAACAGGGTTATCAGTTACCCTGGAAACAGGGCAGTCAGTTAACCCGGAAACAGGGCAGTCAGTTACCCTGGAAACTGGGCAGTCAGTTACCCTGGAAACAGGGCAGTCAGTTATCCCGGAAACAGGGTTATCAGTTACCCTGGAAACAGGGCAGTCAGTTATCCCGGAAACAGGGCAGTCAGATATCCCGGAAATAGGGTGATCAGTTACCCTGGAAACTGGGCAATCAGTTCCCCTGGAAACAGGGCAGTCAGTTACCCCGGAAACAGTGCAGTCAGTTACCCTGGAAACAGGGCAGTCAGTTATCCCGGAAACAGGGCAGTCATTTACCCTGGAAAAAGGGTATTCAGTTACTCTGGAAACTGGGCAGTCAGTTACCCTGGAAACAGGGCAGTCAGTTATCCCGGAAACAGGGTTATCAGATACCCTGGAAACAGGGCAGTCAGTTATCCCGGAAACAGGGCAGTCAGTTACCCTGGAAAAAGGGAAGTCAGTTACCCCGGAAACAGAGCAGTCAGTTATCCTGGAAACAGAGTGATCATTTACACTGGAAAGTGGGCAGTCAGTTACCCTGGAAACAGGGCAGTCAGTTATCCAGGAAACAGGGCAGACAGTTATCCTGGAAATAGGGCGGTCCGTTACCCCGGAAATAGGGCGGTCAGTTTTCCTGGAAACAGGGCGGTCAGTTACCCCGGAAACAGGGAGATCAGTTACCCCAGAAACAGGGCGGTCAGTTAACCTGGAAACAGGGCGGACAGTTATCCAGTAAACAGGGCAGTCAGTTATCCTGGAAACAGGGCAGTCAGTTATCCTGGAAACAGGGTGATCAGTTACCCTGGAAACTGGGCAGTCAGTTACCCTGGAAACAGGGTGATCAGTTACCCTGGAAACTGGGCAGTCAGTTACCCTGGAAACAGGGCAGTCAGTTACCCTGGAAACTGGGCGGTCAGTTACCCTGGAAACAGGGCAGTCAGTTATCCCGGAAACAGGGTTATCAGTTATCCTGGAAACAGGGCAGTCAGTTATCCCGGAAACAGGGCAGTCAGTTATCCCGGAAATAGGGTGATCAGTTACCCTGGAAACTGGGCAATCTGTTCCCCTGGAAACAGGGCAGTCAATTACCCTGGAAACAGGGCAGTCAATTATCCTGGAAACAGGGCAGTTAGTTATCCCGGAAACAGGGTGATAAGTTACCCTGGAAACTGGGCAGTCAGTTACCCTGGAAACAGGGCGGTCAGTTACCCCGGAAACAGGGCAGTCAGTTATCCTGGAAACAGGGTGATCAGTTACACTGGAAAGTGGGCAGTCAGTTACCCTGGAAACAGGGCAGTCAGTTATCCTGGAAATAGGGCGGTCCGTTACCCCGGAAATAGGGCGGTCAGTTGTCCTGGAAACAGGGCGGTCAGTTACCCCGGAAACAGGGAGATCAGTTACTCCAGAAACAGGGCGGTCAGTTGACCTGGAAACAGGGCAGTCAGTTCTCCCGGAAACAGGGCAGTCAGTTATCCCGCAAACAGGGTGATCAGTTACCCTGGAAACAGGGCAGTCAGTTACCCTGGAAACAGGGTGGTCAGTTACCCTGGAAACTGGGCAGTCAGTTACCCTGGAAACAGGGTGATCAGTTACCCTGGAAACTGGGCAGTCAGTTACCCTGGAAACAGGGCAGTCAGTTCTCCCGGAAACAGGGCAGTCAGTTATCCCGGAAACAGGGAGATCAGTTACCCTGAAACAGGGCTTTCAGTTATCCTGGAAACAGGGTGGTCAGTGACCCTGGAAACAGGGTGGTCAGTTACCCCGGAAACAGGGTGATCAGAAATCCTGGAAACAGGGCGGTCAGTTTCCCCGGAAACAGGGCAGTCAGTTACCCCGGAAACAGGGTGATCAGTTATCCTGGAAACAGGGCAGTCAGTTAGCCTGGAAACAGGGCAGTCAGTTATCCCGGAAACAGGGCAGTCAGTTATCCCGGAAACAGGGCAGTCAGTCACCCTGGAAAAAGGGCAGTCAGTTATCCCGGAAGCAGGGTGATCAGTTATCCAGTCAACAGGGCAGTCAGTTATCCTGGAAACAGGGCAGTCAGTTATCCCGGAAACAGGGCAGTCAGTTATCCCGGAAACAGGGTGATCAGTTACCCTGGAAACAGGGCAGTCAGTTACCCCGGAAACAGGGCAGTCAGTTACCCTGGAAACAGGGCAGTCAGTTATCCCGGAAACAGGGCAGTCAGTAACCCTGGAAACTGGGCAGTCAGTTACTCTGGAAACAGGGCAGTCAGTCATCCCGGAAACAGGGTTATCAGTTACCCTGGAAACAGGGCAGTCAGTTACCCCGGAAACAGGGCAGTCATTTACCCTGGAAACTGGGCAGTCAGTTACCCTGGAAACAGGGCAGTCAGTTATCCCGGAAACAGGGTTATCAGTTACCCTGGAAACAGGGCAGTCAGTTATCCCGGAAACAGGGCAGTCAGTTATCCCGGAAATAGGGTGATCAGTTACCCTGGAAACTGGGCAATCAGTTCCCCTGGAAACAGGGCAGTCAGTTACCCCGGAAACAGTGCAGTCAGTTACCCTGTAAACAGGGCAGTCAGTTATCCCGGAAACAGGGCAGTCATTTACCCTGGAAAAAGGGTATTCAGTTACTCTGGAAACTGGGCAGTCAGTTACCCTGGAAACAGGGCAGTCAGTTACCCTGGAAACTGGGCAGTCAGTTACCCTGGAAACAGGGCAGTCAGTTATCCCGTAAACAGGGTTATCAGATACCCTGGAAACAGGGCTGTCAGTTATCCCGGAAACAGAGCAGTCAGTTACTTGGAAACAGGGCAGTCAGTTACCCTGGAAAAAGGGAAGTCAGTTACCCCGGAAACTGGGCTGTCAGTCACCCTGGAAACAGGTTAGTCAGTTACCCCGGAAACAGGGTGATCAGTTACCCCGGAAACAGGGCAGTCAGTTCCCCTGGAAACAGGGCAGTCAATTACCCTGGAAACAGGGCAGTCAGTTATCCTGGAAACAGGGCAGTTAGTTATCCCGGAAACAGGGTGATAAGTCACCCTGGAAACTGGGCAGTCAGTTACTCTGGAAACAGGGCGGTCAGTTACCCCAGAAACAGGGCGGTCAGTTAACCTGGAAACAGGGCGGACAGTTATCCAGTAAACAGGGCAGTCAGTTATCCTGGAAACAGGGCAGTCAGTTATCCTGGAAACAGGGTGATCAGTTACCCTGGAAACTGGGCAGTCAGTTACCCTGGAAACAGGGTGATCAGTTACCCTGGAAACTGGGCAGTCAGTTACCCTGGAATCTGGGCGGTCAGTTACCCTGGAAACAGGGCAGTCAGTTATCCCGGAAACAGGGTTATCAGTTACCCTGGAAACAGGGCAGTCAGTTATCCCGGAAACAGGGCAGTCAGTTATCCCGGAAATAGGGTAATCAGTTACCCTGGAAACTGGGCAATCTGTTCCCCTGGAAACAGGGCAGGCAGTTACCCCGGAAACAGAGTAGTCAGTTACCCTGGAAACAGGGCAGTCAGTTATCCCGGAAACAGGGTGACCAGTTATCCAGTCAACAGGGCAGTCAGTTATCCTGGAAACAGGGCAGTCAGTTATCCCGGAAACAGGGCAGTCAGTTATCCCGGAAACAGGGTGATCAGTTACCCTGGAAACAGGGCAGTCAGTTACCCCGGAAACAGGGCAGTCAGTTACCCTGGAAACAGGGCAGTCAGTTATCCCGGAAACAGGGCAGTCAGTTACCCTGGAAACTGGGCAGTCAGTTACTCTGGAAACAGGGCAGTCAGTCATCCTGGAAACAGGGTTATCAGTTACCCTGGAAACAGGGCAGTCAGTTACCCCGGAAACAGGACAGTCAGTTACCCTGGAAACTGGGCAGTCAGTTACCCTGGAAACAGGGCAGTCAGTTATCCCGGAAACAGGGTTATCAGTTACCCTGGAAACAGGGCAGTCAGTTATCCCGGAAACAGGGCAGTCAGATATCCCGGAAATAGGGTGATCAGTTACCCTGGAAACTGGGCAATCAGTTCCCCTGGAAACAGGGCAGTCAGTTACCCCGGAAACAGTGCAGTCAGTTACCCTGGAAACTGGGCAGTCAGTTATCCCGGAAACAGGGCAGTCATTTACCCTGGAAAAAGGGTATTCAGTTACTCTGGAAACTGGGCAGTCAGTTACCCTGGAAACAGGGCAGTCAGTTACCACCGAAACAGGGCAGTCAGTTACCCTGGAAACTGGGCAGTCAGTTACCCTGGAAACAGTGCAGTCAGTTATCCCGGAAACAGGGTTATCAGATATCCTGGAAACAGGGCAGTCAGTTATCCCGGAAACAGAGCAGTCAGTTACTTGGAAACAGGGCAGTCAGTTACCCTGGAAAAAGGGCAGTCAGTTACCACCGAAACAGGGCAGTCAGTTACCCTGGAAACTGGGCAGTCAGTTACCCTGGAAACAGTGCAGTCAGTTATCCCGGAAACAGGGTTATCAGATATCCTGGAAACAGGGCAGACAGTTATCCAGTAAACAGGGCAGTCAGTTATCCTGGAAACAGGGCAGTCAGTTATCCTGGAAACAGGGTGATCAGTTACCCTGGAAACTGGGCAGTCAGTTACCCTGGAAACAGGGTGATCAGTTACCCTGGAAACTGGGCAGTCAGTTACCCTGGAAACAGGGCAGTCAGTTACCCTGGAAACTGGGCGGTCAGTTACCCTGGAAACAGGGCAGTCAGTTATCCCGGAAACAGGGTTATCAGTTACCCTGGAAACAGGGCAGTCAGTTATCCCGGAAGCAGTGCAGTCAGTTATCCCGGAAATAGGGTGATCAGTTACCCTGGAAACTGGGCAATCTGTTCCCCTGGAAACAGGGCAGTCAATTACCCTGGAAACAGGGCAGTCAGTTATCCTAGAAACAGGGCAGTTAGTTATCCCGGAAACAGGATGATAAGTTACCCTGGAAACTGGGCAGTCAGTTACCCTGGAAACAGGGCGGTCAGTTACCCCGGAAACAGGGCAGTCAGTTATCCTGGAAACAGGGTGATCAGTTACACTGGAAAGTGGGCAGTCAGTTACCCTGGAAACAGGGCAGTCAGTTATCCTGGAAATAGGGCGGTCCGTTACCCCGGAAATAGGGCGGTCAGATGTCCTGGAAACAGGGCGGTCAGTTACCCCGGAAACAGGGAGATCAGTTACTCCAGAAACAGGGCGGTCAGTTGACCTGGAAACAGGGCGGACAGTTATCCAGTAAACAGGGCAGTCAGTTATCCCGCAAACAGGGCAGTCAGTTATCCTGGAAACAGGGCAGTCAGTTCTCCCGGAAACAGGGCAGTCAGTTATCCCGCAAACAGGGTGATCAGTTACCCTGGAAACAGGGCAGTCAGTTATCCCGGAAACAGGGTGATCAGTTACCCTGGAAACAGGGCAGTCAGTTACCCTGGAAACAGGGTGGTCAGTTACCCTGGAAACTGGGCAGTCAGTTACCCTGGAAACAGGGTGATCAGTTACCCTGGAAACTGGGCAGTCAGTTACCCTGGAAACAGGGCAGTCAGTTCTCCCGGAAACAGGGTGATCAGTAACCCTGGAAACAGGGCAGTCAGTTACCCCGGAAACAGGGCAGTCAGTTACCCTGGAAAAAGGGCAGTCAGTTATCCCGGAAGAAGTGTGATCAGTTACCCTGGAAACTGGGCAGTCAGTTACCCTGGAAACAGGGCAGTCAGTTACTCCGGAAACAGGGCAGTCAGTTACCCTGGAAACTGGGCAGTCAGTTACCCTGGAAACAGGGGAGTCAGTTATCCCGGAAACAGGGTGATCAGTTACCCTGGAAACAGGGCCGTCAGTTATCCCGAAAACAGGGCAGTCAGTTATCCCGGAAAAAGGGTGATCAGTTACCCTGGAAACTGGGCAGTCAGTTACCCCGGAAACAGGGTGATCAGTTACCCCGGAAGCAGGGCAGTCATTTACCCAGGAAACAGGGCAGTCAGTTACCCCGGAAACTGGGCAGTCAGTTACCCTGGAAACAGGTCAGTCAGTGACCCTGGAAACTGGTTAGTCAGTTACCCCGGAAACAGGGTGATCAGTTACCCCGGAAACAGGGCAGGCAGTTCCCCTGGAAAGAGGGCAGTCAGTTACCCTGGAAACAGGGCAGTCTGTTAACCTGGAAGTAGGGCAGTCAGTTATCCTTGAAACAGGGCAGTCCGTTACCCCGGAAATAGGTAGGTCAGTTATCCTGGAAATAGGGCGGTCAGTTACCCCGAAAACAGGGAGATCAGTTACCCCGGAAACAGGGCAGTCAGTTATCCAGTAAACAGGGCAGTCAGTTATCCCGCAAACAGGGCAGTCAGTTATCCTGGAAACAGGGCAGTCAGTTCTCCCGGAAACAGGGCAGTCAGTTATCCCGCAAACAGGGTGATCAGTTACCCTGGAAACAGGGCAGTCAGTTATCCCGGAAACAGGGTGATCAGTTACCCTGGAAACAGGGCAGTCAGTTACCCTGGAAACAGGGTGGTCAGTTACCCTGGAAACTGGGCAGTCAGTTACCCTGGAAACAGGGTGATCAGTTACCCTGGAAACTGGGCAGTCAGTTACCCTGGAAACAGGGCAGTCAGTTCTCCCGGAAACAGGGTAGTCAGTTATCCCGGAAACAGGGAGATCAGTTACCCTGAAACAGGGCTTTCAGTTATCCTGGAAACAGGGTCGTCAGTGACCCTGGAAACAGGGTGGTCAGTTACCCCGGAAAAAGGGTGATCAGATATCCTGGAAACAGGGCGGTCAGTTACCCCGGAAACAGGGCAGTCAGTTACCCCGGAAACAGGGTGATCAGTTATCCTGGAAACAGGGCAGTCAGTTAGCCTGGAAACAGGGCAGTCAGTTATCCCGGAAACAGGGCAGTCAGTTATCCCGGAAACAGGGTGATCAGTTACCCTGGAAACAAGGCAGTCAGTTACCCCGGAAACAGGGCAGTCAGTCACCCTGGAAAAAGGGCAGTCAGTTATCCCGGAAGCAGGGTGATCAGTTATCCAGTCAACAGGGCAGTCAGTTATCCTGGAAACAGGGCAGTCAGTTATCCCGGAAACAGGGCAGTCAGTTATCCTGGAAACAGGGTGATCAGTTACCCTGGAAACAGGGCAGTCAGTTACCCCGGAAACAGGGCAGTCAGTTACCCTGGAAACAGGGCAGTCAGTTATCCCGGAAACAGGGCAGTCAGTTACCCTGGAAACTGGGCAGTCAGTTACTCTGGAAAAAGGGCAGTCAGTCATCCTGGAAACAGGGTTATCAGTTACCCTGGAAACAGGGCAGTCAGTTAACCCGGAAACAGGGCAGTCAGTTACCCTGGAAACTGGGCAGTCAGTTACCCTGGAAACAGGGCAGTCAGTTATCCCGGAAACAGGGTTATCAGTTACCCTGGAAACAGGGCAGTCAGTTATCCCGGAAACAGGGCAGTCAGATATCCCGGAAATAGGGTGATCAGTTACCCTGGAAACTGGGCAATCAGTTCCCCTGGAAACAGGGCAGTCAGTTACCCCGGAAACAGTGCAGTCAGTTACCCTGGAAACAGGGCAGTCAGTTATCCCGGAAACAGGGCAGTCATTTACCCTGGAAAAAGGGTATTCAGTTACTCTGGAAACTGGGCAGTCAGTTACCCTGGAAACAGGGCAGTCAGTTATCCCGGAAACAGGGTTATCAGATACCCTGGAAACAGGGCAGTCAGTTATCCCGGAAACAGGGCAGTCAGTTACCCTGGAAAAAGGGAAGTCAGTTACCCCGGAAACAGAGCAGTCAGTTATCCTGGAAACAGAGTGATCATTTACACTGGAAAGTGGGCAGTCAGTTACCCTGGAAACAGGGCAGTCAGTTATCCAGGAAACAGGGCAGACAGTTATCCTGGAAATAGGGCGGTCCGTTACCCCGGAAATAGGGCGGTCAGTTTTCCTGGAAACAGGGCGGTCAGTTACCCCGGAAACAGGGAGATCAGTTACCCCAGAAACAGGGCGGTCAGTTAACCTGGAAACAGGGCGGACAGTTATCCAGTAAACAGGGCAGTCAGTTATCCTGGAAACAGGGCAGTCAGTTATCCTGGAAACAGGGTGATCAGTTACCCTGGAAACTGGGCAGTCAGTTACCCTGGAAACAGGGTGATCAGTTACCCTGGAAACTGGGCAGTCAGTTACCCTGGAAACAGGGCAGTCAGTTACCCTGGAAACTGGGCGGTCAGTTACCCTGGAAACAGGGCAGTCAGTTATCCCGGAAACAGGGTTATCAGTTATCCTGGAAACAGGGCAGTCAGTTATCCCGGAAACAGGGCAGTCAGTTATCCCGGAAATAGGGTGATCAGTTACCCTGGAAACTGGGCAATCTGTTCCCCTGGAAACAGGGCAGTCAATTACCCTGGAAACAGGGCAGTCAATTATCCTGGAAACAGGGCAGTTAGTTATCCCGGAAACAGGGTGATAAGTTACCCTGGAAACTGGGCAGTCAGTTACCCTGGAAACAGGGCGGTCAGTTACCCCGGAAACAGGGCAGTCAGTTATCCTGGAAACAGGGTGATCAGTTACACTGGAAAGTGGGCAGTCAGTTACCCTGGAAACAGGGCAGTCAGTTATCCTGGAAATAGGGCGGTCCGTTACCCCGGAAATAGGGCGGTCAGTTGTCCTGGAAACAGGGCGGTCAGTTACCCCGGAAACAGGGAGATCAGTTACTCCAGAAACAGGGCGGTCAGTTGACCTGGAAACAGGGCAGTCAGTTCTCCCGGAAACAGGGCAGTCAGTTATCCCGCAAACAGGGTGATCAGTTACCCTGGAAACAGGGCAGTCAGTTACCCTGGAAACAGGGTGGTCAGTTACCCTGGAAACTGGGCAGTCAGTTACCCTGGAAACAGGGTGATCAGTTACCCTGGAAACTGGGCAGTCAGTTACCCTGGAAACAGGGCAGTCAGTTCTCCCGGAAACAGGGCAGTCAGTTATCCCGGAAACAGGGAGATCAGTTACCCTGAAACAGGGCTTTCAGTTATCCTGGAAACAGGGTGGTCAGTGACCCTGGAAACAGGGTGGTCAGTTACCCCGGAAACAGGGTGATCAGAAATCCTGGAAACAGGGCGGTCAGTTTCCCCGGAAACAGGGCAGTCAGTTACCCCGGAAACAGGGTGATCAGTTATCCTGGAAACAGGGCAGTCAGTTAGCCTGGAAACAGGGCAGTCAGTTATCCCGGAAACAGGGCAGTCAGTTATCCCGGAAACAGGGCAGTCAGTCACCCTGGAAAAAGGGCAGTCAGTTATCCCGGAAGCAGGGTGATCAGTTATCCAGTCAACAGGGCAGTCAGTTATCCTGGAAACAGGGCAGTCAGTTATCCCGGAAACAGGGCAGTCAGTTATCCCGGAAACAGGGTGATCAGTTACCCTGGAAACAGGGCAGTCAGTTACCCCGGAAACAGGGCAGTCAGTTACCCTGGAAACAGGGCAGTCAGTTATCCCGGAAACAGGGCAGTCAGTAACCCTGGAAACTGGGCAGTCAGTTACTCTGGAAACAGGGCAGTCAGTCATCCCGGAAACAGGGTTATCAGTTACCCTGGAAACAGGGCAGTCAGTTACCCCGGAAACAGGGCAGTCATTTACCCTGGAAACTGGGCAGTCAGTTACCCTGGAAACAGGGCAGTCAGTTATCCCGGAAACAGGGTTATCAGTTACCCTGGAAACAGGGCAGTCAGTTATCCCGGAAACAGGGCAGTCAGTTATCCCGGAAATAGGGTGATCAGTTACCCTGGAAACTGGGCAATCAGTTCCCCTGGAAACAGGGCAGTCAGTTACCCCGGAAACAGTGCAGTCAGTTACCCTGTAAACAGGGCAGTCAGTTATCCCGGAAACAGGGCAGTCATTTACCCTGGAAAAAGGGTATTCAGTTACTCTGGAAACTGGGCAGTCAGTTACCCTGGAAACAGGGCAGTCAGTTACCCTGGAAACTGGGCAGTCAGTTACCCTGGAAACAGGGCAGTCAGTTATCCCGTAAACAGGGTTATCAGATACCCTGGAAACAGGGCTGTCAGTTATCCCGGAAACAGAGCAGTCAGTTACTTGGAAACAGGGCAGTCAGTTACCCTGGAAAAAGGGAAGTCAGTTACCCCGGAAACTGGGCTGTCAGTCACCCTGGAAACAGGTTAGTCAGTTACCCCGGAAACAGGGTGATCAGTTACCCCGGAAACAGGGCAGTCAGTTCCCCTGGAAACAGGGCAGTCAATTACCCTGGAAACAGGGCAGTCAGTTATCCTGGAAACAGGGCAGTTAGTTATCCCGGAAACAGGGTGATAAGTCACCCTGGAAACTGGGCAGTCAGTTACTCTGGAAACAGGGCGGTCAGTTACCCCAGAAACAGGGCGGTCAGTTAACCTGGAAACAGGGCGGACAGTTATCCAGTAAACAGGGCAGTCAGTTATCCTGGAAACAGGGCAGTCAGTTATCCTGGAAACAGGGTGATCAGTTACCCTGGAAACTGGGCAGTCAGTTACCCTGGAAACAGGGTGATCAGTTACCCTGGAAACTGGGCAGTCAGTTACCCTGGAATCTGGGCGGTCAGTTACCCTGGAAACAGGGCAGTCAGTTATCCCGGAAACAGGGTTATCAGTTACCCTGGAAACAGGGCAGTCAGTTATCCCGGAAACAGGGCAGTCAGTTATCCCGGAAATAGGGTAATCAGTTACCCTGGAAACTGGGCAATCTGTTCCCCTGGAAACAGGGCAGGCAGTTACCCCGGAAACAGAGTAGTCAGTTACCCTGGAAACAGGGCAGTCAGTTATCCCGGAAACAGGGTGATCAGTTACCCTGGAAACAGGGCAGTCAGTTAGCCTGGAAACAGGGCAGTCAGTTATCCCGGAAACAGGGCAGTCAGTTATCCCGGAAACAGGGTGATCAGTAACCCTGGAAACAGGGCAGTCAGTTACCCCGGAAACAGGGCAGTCAGTTACCCTGGAAAAAGGGCAGTCAGTTATCCCGGAAGAAGTGTGATCAGTTACCCTGGAAACTGGGCAGTCAGTTACCCTGGAAACAGGGCAGTCAGTTACTCCGGAAACAGGGCAGTCAGTTACCCTGGAAACTGGGCAGTCAGTTACCCTGGAAACAGGGGAGTCAGTTATCCCGGAAACAGGGTGATCAGTTACCCTGGAAACAGGGCCGTCAGTTATCCCGAAAACAGGGCAGTCAGTTATCCCGGAAAAAGGGTGATCAGTTACCCCGGAAGCAGGGCAGTCATTTACCCAGGAAACAGGGCAGTCAGTTACCCCGGAAACTGGGTGATCAGTTACCCCGGAAGCAGGGCAGTCATTTACCCAGGAAACAGGGCAGTCAGTTACCCCGGAAACTGGGCAGTCAGTTACCCTGGAAACAGGTCAGTCAGTGACCCTGGAAACTGGTTAGTCAGTTACCCCGGAAACAGGGTGATCAGTTACCCCGGAAACAGGGCAGGCAGTTCCCCTGGAAAGAGGGCAGTCAGTTACCCTGGAAACAGGGCAGTCTGTTAACCTGGAAGTAGGGCAGTCAGTTATCCTTGAAACAGGGCAGTCCGTTACCCCGGAAATAGGTAGGTCAGTTATCCTGGAAATACGGCGGTCAGTTACCCCGGAAACAGGGAGATCAGTTACCCCGGAAACAGGGCAGTCAGTTATCCAGTAAACAGGGCAGTCAGTTATCCCGCAAACAGGGCAGTCAGTTATCCTGGAAACAGGGCAGTCAGTTCTCCCGGAAACAGGGCAGTCAGTTATCCCGCAAACAGGGTGATCAGTTACCCTGGAAACAGGGCAGTCAGTTACCCTGGAAACAGGGTGGTCAGTTACCCTGGAAACTGGGCAGTCAGTTACCCTGGAAACAGGGTGATCAGTTACCCTGGAAACTGGGCAGTCAGTTACCCTGGAAACAGGGCAGTCAGTTCTCCCGGAAACAGGGTAGTCAGTTATCCCGGAAACAGGGAGATCAGTTACCCTGAAACAGGGCTTTCAGTTATCCTGGAAACAGGGTCGTCAGTGACCCTGGAAACAGGGTGGTCAGTTACCCCGGAAACAGGGTGATCAGATATCCTGGAAACAGGGCGGTCAGTTACCCCGGAAACAGGGCAGTCAGTTACCCCGGAAACAGGGTGATCAGTTACCCTGGAAACAGGGCAGTCAGTTACCCCGGAAACAGGGCAGTCAGTTACCCTGGAAACAGGGCAGTCAGTTATCCCGGAAGCAGGGCAGTCAGTTACCCTGGAAACTGGGCAGTCAGTTACTCTGGAAACAGGGCAGTCAGTCATCCTGGAAACAGGGTTATCAGTTACCCTGGAAACAGGGCAGTCAGTTACCCCGGAAACAGGGCAGTCAGTTACCCTGGAAAATGGGCAGTCAGTTACCCTGGAAACAGGGCAGTCAGTTATCCCGGAAACAGGGTTATCAGTTACCCTGGAAACAGGGCAGTCAGTTATCCCGGAAACAGGGCAGTCAGATATCCCAGAAATAGGGTGATCAGTTACCCTGGAAACTGGGCAATCAGTTCCCCTGGAAACAGGGCAGTCAGTTACCCCGGAAACAGTTCAGTCAGTTACCCTGGAAACAGGGCATTCAGTTATCCCGGAAACAGGGCAGTCATTTACCCTGGAAAAAGGGTATTCAGTTACTCTGGAAACTGGGCAGTCAGTTACCCTGGAAACAGGGCAGTCAGTTAGCACCGAAACAGGGCAGTCAGTTACCCTGGAAACTGGGCAGTCAGTTACCCTGGAAACAGGGCAGTCAGTTATCCCGGAAACAGGGTTATCAGATACCCTGGAAACAGGGCAGTCAGTTATCCCGGAAACAGAGCAGTCAGTTACTTGGAAACAGGGCAGTCAGTTACCCTGGAAAAAGGGAAGTCAGTTACCCCGGAAACAGAGCAGTCAGTTATCCTGGAAACAGAGTGATCATTTAAACTGGAAAGTGGGCAGTCAGTTACCCTGGAAACAGGGCAGTCAGTTATCCAGGAAACAGGGCAGACAGTTATCCTGGAAACAGGGCAGTCAGTTATCCTGGAAACAGGGTGATCAGTTACCCTGGAAACTGGGCAGTCAGTTACCCCGGAAATAGGGCGGTCAGTTTTCCTGGAAACAGGGCGGTCAGTTACCCCGGAAACAGGGAGATCAGTTACCCCAGAAACAGGGCGGTCAGTTAACCTGGAAACAGGGCGGACAGTTATCCAGTAAACAGGGCAGTCAGTTATCCTGGAAACAGGGCAGTCAGTTATCCTGGAAACAGGGTGATCAGTTACCCTGGAAACTGGGCAGTCAGTTACCCTGGAAACAGGGTGATCAGTTACCCTGGAAACTGGGCAGTCAGTTACCCTGGAAACAGGGCAGTCAGTTACCCTGGAAACTGGGCGGTCAGTTACCCTGGAAACAGGGCAGTCAGTTATCCCGGAAACAGGGTGATAAGTTACCCTGGAAACTGGGCAGTCAGTTACCCTGGAAACAGGGCAGTCAGTTATCCTGGAAACAGGGCAGTTAGTTATCCCGGAAACAGGGTGATAAGTTACCCTGGAAACTGGGCAGTCAGTTACCCTGGAAACAGGGCGGTCAGTTACCCCGGAAACAGGGCAGTCAGTTATCCTGGAAACAGGGTGATCAGTTACACTGGAAAGTGGGCAGTCAGTTACCCTGGAAACAGGGCAGTCAGTTATCCTGGAAATAGGGCGGTCCGTTACCCCGGAAATAGGGCGGTCAGTTGTCCTGGAAACAGGGCGGTCAGTTACCCCGGAAACAGGGAGATCAGTTACTCCAGAAACAGGGCGGTCAGTTGACCTGGAAACAGGGCGGACAGTTATCCAGTCAACAGGGCAGTCAGTTATCCCGCAAACAGGGCAGTCAGTTATCCTGGAAACAGGGCAGTCAGTTCTCCCGGAAACAGGGCAGTCAGTTATCCCGCAAACAGGGTGATCAGTTACCCTGGAAACTGGGCAGTCAGTTATCCCGGAAACAGGGTGATCAGTTACCCTGGAAACAGGGCAGTCAGTTACCCTGGAAACAGGGTGGTCAGTTACCCTGGAAACTGGGCAGTCAGTTACCCTGGAAACAGGGTGATCAGTTACCCTGGAAACTGGGCAGTCAGTTACCCTGGAAACAGGGCAGTCAGTTCTCCCGGAAACAGGGCAGTCAGTTATCCCGGAAACAGGGAGATCAGTTACCCTGAAACAGGGCTTTCAGTTATCCTGGAAACAGGGTGGTCAGTGACCCTGGAAACAGGGTGGTCAGTTACCCCGGAAACAGGGTGATCAGATATCCTGGAAAAAGGGCGGTCAGTTTCCCCGGCAACAGGGCAGTCAGTTACCCCGGAAACAGGGTGATCAGTTATCCTGGAAACAGGGCAGTCAGTTAGCCTGGAAACAGGGCAGTCAGTTATCCCGGAAACAGGGCAGTCAGTTATCCCGGAAACAGGGTGATCAGTTACCCTGGAAACAAGGCAGTCAGTTACCCCGGAAACAGGGCAGTCAGTCACCCTGGAAAAAGGGCAGTCAGTTATCCCGGAAGCAGGGTGATCAGTTATCCAGTCAACAGGGCAGTCAGTTATCCTGGAAACAGGGCAGTCAGTTATCCCGGAAACAGGGCAGTCAGTTATCCCGGAAACAGGGTGATCAGTTACCCTGGAAACAGGGCAGTCAGTTACCCCGGAAACAGGGCAGTCAGTTACCCTGGAAACTGGGCAGTCAGTTACCCTGGAAACAGGGCAGTCAGTTATCCCGGAAACAGGGTTATCAGTTACCCTGGAAACAGGGCAGTCAGTTATCCCGGAAACAGGGCAGTCAGTTATTCCGGAAATAGGGTGATCAGTTACCCTGGAAACTGGGCAATCAGTTCCCCTGGAAACAGGGCAGTCAGTTACCCCGGAAACAGTGCAGTCAGTTACCCTGTAAACAGGGCAGTCAGTTATCCCGGAAACAGGGCAGTCATTTACCCTGGAAAAAGGGTATTCAGTTACTCTGGAAACTGGGCAGTCAGTTACCCTGGAAACAGGGCAGTCAGTTACCCTGGAAACTGGGCAGTCAGTTACCCTGGAAACAGGGCAGTCAGTTATCCCGGAAACAGGGTTATCAGATACCCTGGAAACAGGGCAGTCAGTTATCCCGGAAACAGAGCAGTCAGTTACTTGGAAACAGGGCAGTCAGTTACCCTGGAAAAAGGGAAGTCAGTTACCCCGGAAACTGGGCAGTCAGTCACCCTGGAAACAGGTTAGTCAGTTACCCCGGAAACAGGGTGATCAGTTACCCCGGAAACAGGGCAGTCAGTTCCCCTGGAAACAGGGCAGTCAATTACCCTGGAAACAGGGCAGTCAGTTATCCTGGAAACAGGGCAGTTAGTTATCCCGGAAACAGGGTGATAAGTTACCCTGGAAACTGGGCAGTCAGTTACTCTGGAAACAGGGCGGTCAGTTACCCCGGAAACAGGGCAGTCAGTTATCCTGGAAACAGAGTGATCATTTACACTGGAAAGTGGGCAGTCAGTTACCCTGGAAACAGGGCAGTCAGTTATCCAGGAAACAGGGCAGACAGTTATCCTGGAAATAGGGCGGTCCGTTACCTCGGAAATAGGGCGGTCAGTTTTCCTGGAAACAGGGCGGTCAGTTACCCCGGAAACAGGGAGATCAGTTACCCCAGAAACAGGGCGGTCAGTTAACCTGGAAACAGGGCAGACAGTTATCCAGTAAACAGGGCAGTCAGTTATCCTGGAAACAGGGCAGTCAGTTATCCTGGAAACAGGGTGATCAGTTACCCTGGAAACTGGGCAGTCAGTTACCCTGGAAACAGGGTGATCAGTTACCCTGGAAACTGGGCAGTCAGTTAGCCTGGAAACAGGGCAGTCAGTTACCCTGGAAACTGGGCGGTCAGTTACCCTGGAAACAGGGCAGTCAGTTATCCCGGAAACAGGGTTATCAGTTACCCTGGAAACAGGGCAGTCAGTTATCCCGGAAACAGGGCAGTCAGTTATCCCGGAAATAGGGTGATCAGTTACCCTGGAAACTGGGCAATCTGTTCCCCTGGAAACAGGGCAGTCAGTTACCCCGGAAACAGAGTAGTCAGTTACCCTGGAAACAGGGCAGTCAGTTATCCCGGAAACAGGGTGATCAGTTACCCTGGAAACAGGGCAGTCAGTTAGCCTGGAAACAGGGCAGTCAGTTATCCCGGAAACAGGGCAGTCAGTTATCCCGGAAACAGGGTGATCAGTAACCCTGGAAACAGGGCAGTCAGTTACCCCGGAAACAGGGCAGTCAGTTACCCTGGAAAAAGGGCAGTCAGTTACCGCGGAAACAGGGTGATCAGATATCCTGGAAATAGGGCGGTCAGTTGTCCTGGAAACAGGGCGGTCAGTTGCCCCGGAAACAGGGAGATCAGTTACTCCAGAAACAGGGCGGTCAGTTGACCTGGAAACAGGGCGGACAGTTATCCAGTAAACAGGGCAGTCAGTTATCCCGCAAACAGGGCAGTTTGTTATCCTGGAAACAGGGCAGTCAGTTCTCCCGGAAACAGGGCAGTCAGTTATCCCGCAAACAGGGTGATCAGTTACCCTGGAAACAGGGCAGTCAGTTATCCCGGAAACAGGGTGATCAGTTACCCTGGAAACAGGGCAGTCAGTTACCCTGGAAACAGGGTGGTCAGTTACCCTGGAAACTGGGCAGTCAGTTACCCTGGAAACAGGGTGATCAGTTACCCTGGAAACTGGGCAGTCAGTTACCCTGGAAACAGGGCAGTCAGTTCTCCCGGAAACAGGGCAGTCAGTTATCCCGGAAACAGGGAGATCAGTTACCCTGAAACAGGGCTTTCAGTTATCCTGGAAACAGGGTGGTCAGTGACCCTGGAAACAGGGTGGTCAGTTACCCCGGAAACAGGGTGATCAGATATCCTGGAAACAGGGCGGTCAGTTTCCCCGGAAACAGGGCAGTCAGTTACCCCGGAAACAGGGTGATCAGTTATCCTGGAAACAGGGCAGTCAGTTAGCCTGGAAACAGGGCAGTCAGTTATCCCGGAAACAGGGCAGTCAGTTATCCCGGAAACAGGGTGATCAGTTACCCTGGAAACAAGGCAGTCAGTTACCCCGGAAACAGGGCAGTCAGTCACCCTGGAAAAAGGGCAGTCAGTTATCCCGGAAGCAGGGTGATCAGTTATCCCGGAAACAGGGTGATCAGTTACCCTGGAAACAGGGCAGTCAGTTACACCGGAAACAGGGCAGTCAGTTACCCTGGAAACAGGGCAGTCAGTTATCCCGGAAACAGGGCAGTCAGTAACCCTGGAAACTGGGCAGTCAGTTTCTCTGGAAACAGGGCAGTCAGTCATCCCGGAAACAGGGTTATCAGTTACCCTGGAAACAGGGCAGTCAGTTACCCCGGAAACAGGGCAGTCATTTACCCTGGAAACTGGGCAGTCAGTTACCCTGGAAACAGGGCAGTCAGTTATCCCGGAAACAGGGTTATCAGTTACCCTGGAAACAGGGCAGTCAGTTATCCCGGAAACAGGGCAGTCAGTTATCCCGGAAATAGGGTGATCAGTTACCCTGGAAACTGGGCAATCAGTTCCCCTGGAAACAGGGCAGTCAGTTACCCCGGAAACAGTGCAGTCAGTTACCCTGTAAACAGGGCAGTCAGTTATCCCGGAAACAGGGCAGTCATTTACCCTGGAAAAAGGGTATTCAGTTACTCTGGAAACTGGGCAGTCAGTTACCCTGGAAACAGGGCGGTCAGTTACCCTGGAAACTGGGCAGTCAGTTACCCTGGAAACAGGGCAGTCAGTTATCCCGGAAACAGGGTTATCAGATACCCTGGAAACAGGGCAGTCAGTTATCCCGGAAACAGAGCAGTCAGTTACTTGGAAACAGGGCAGTCAGTTACCCTGGAAAAAGGGAAGTCAGTTACCCCGGAAACTGGGCAGTCAGTCACCCTGGAAACAGGTTAGTCAGTTACCCCGGAAACAGGGTGATCAGTTACCCCGGAAACAGGGCAGTCAGTTCCCCTGGAAACAGGGCAGTCAATTACCCTGGAAACAGGGCAGTCAGTTATCCTGGAAACAGGGCAGTTAGTTATCCCGGAAACAGGGTGATAAGTTACCCTGGAAACTGGGCAGTCAGTTACTCTGGAAACAGGGCGGTCAGTTACCCCGGAAACAGGGCAGTCAGTTATCCTGGAAACAGAGTGATCATTTACACTGGAAAGTGGGCAGTCAGTTACCCTGGAAACAGGGCAGTCAGTTATCCAGGAAACAGGGCAGACAGTTATCCTGGAAATAGGGCGGTCCGTTACCGCGGAAATAGGGCGGTCAGTTTTCCTGGAAACAGGGCGGTCAGTTACCCCGGAAACAGGGAGATCAGTTACCCCAGAAACAGGGCGGTCAGTTAACCTGGAAACAGGGCGGACAGTTATCCAGTAAACAGGGCAGTCAGTTACCCTGGAAACAGGGCAGTCAGTTATCCCGGAAACAGGGTTATCAGTTACCCTGGAAACAGGGCAGTCAGTTATCCCGGAAACAGGGCAGTCAGTTATCCCGGAAATAGGGTGATCAGTTACCCTGGAAACTGGGCAATCTGTTCCCCTGGAAACAGGGCAGTCAGTTACCCCGGAAACAGAGTAGTCAGTTACCCTGGAAACAGGGCAGTCAGTTATCCCGGAAACAGGGTGATCAGTTACCCTGGAAACTGGGCAATCTGTTCCCCTGGAAACAGGGCAGTCAGTTACCCCGGAAACAGAGTAGTCAGTTACCCTGGAAACAGGGCAGTCAGTTATCCCGGAAACAGGGTGATCAGTTACCCTGGAAACAGGGCAGTCAGTTAGCCTGGAAACAGGGCAGTCAGTTATCCCGGAAACAGGGCAGTCAGTTATCCCGGAAACAGGGTGATCAGTAACCCTGGAAACAGGGCAGTCAGTTACCCCGGAAACAGGGCAGTCAGTTACCCTGGAAAAAGGGCAGTCAGTTACCGCGGAAACAGGGTGATCAGATATCCTGGAAATAGGGCGGTCAGTTGTCCTGGAAACAGGGCGGTCAGTTGCCCCGGAAACAGGGAGATCAGTTACTCCAGAAACAGGGCGGTCAGTTGACCTGGAAACAGGGCGGACAGTTATCCAGTAAACAGGGCAGTCAGTTATCCCGCAAACAGGGCAGTTTGTTATCCTGGAAACAGGGCAGTCAGTTCTCCCGGAAACAGGGCAGTCAGTTATCCCGCAAACAGGGTGATCAGTTACCCTGGAAACAGGGCAGTCAGTTATCCCGGAAACAGGGTGATCAGTTACCCTGGAAACAGGGCAGTCAGTTACCCTGGAAACAGGGTGGTCAGTTACCCTGGAAACTGGGCAGTCAGTTACCCTGGAAACAGGGTGATCAGTTACCCTGGAAACTGGGCAGTCAGTTACCCTGGAAACAGGGCAGTCAGTTCTCCCGGAAACAGGGCAGTCAGTTATCCCGGAAACAGGGAGATCAGTTACCCTGAAACAGGGCTTTCAGTTATCCTGGAAACAGGGTGGTCAGTGACCCTGGAAACAGGGTGGTCAGTTACCCCGGAAACAGGGTGATCAGATATCCTGGAAACAGGGCAGTCAGTTAGCCTGGAAACAGGGCAGTCAGTTATCCCGGAAACAGGGCAGTCAGTTATCCCGGAAACAGGGTGATCAGTTACCCTGGAAACAAGGCAGTCAGTTACCCCGGAAACAGGGCAGTCAGTCACCCTGGAAAAAGGGCAGTCAGTTATCCCGGAAGCAGGGTGATCAGTTATCCCGGAAACAGGGTGATCAGTTACCCTGGAAACAGGGCAGTCAGTTACACCGGAAACAGGGCAGTCAGTTACCCTGGAAACAGGGCAGTCAGTTATCCCGGAAACAGGGCAGTCAGTAACCCTGGAAACTGGGCAGTCAGTTTCTCTGGAAACAGGGCAGTCAGTCATCCCGGAAACAGGGTTATCAGTTACCCTGGAAACAGGGCAGTCAGTTACCCCGGAAACAGGGCAGTCATTTACCCTGGAAACTGGGCAGTCAGTTACCCTGGAAACAGGGCAGTCAGTTATCCCGGAAACAGGGTTATCAGTTACCCTGGAAACAGGGCAGTCAGTTATCCCGGAAACAGGGCAGTCAGTTATCCCGGAAATAGGGTGATCAGTTACCCTGGAAACTGGGCAATCAGTTCCCCTGGAAACAGGGCAGTCAGTTACCCCGGAAACAGTGCAGTCAGTTACCCTGTAAACAGGGCAGTCAGTTATCCCGGAAACAGGGCAGTCATTTACCCTGGAAAAAGGGTATTCAGTTACTCTGGAAACTGGGCAGTCAGTTACCCTGGAAACAGGGCGGTCAGTTACCCTGGAAACTGGGCAGTCAGTTACCCTGGAAACAGGGCAGTCAGTTATCCCGGAAACAGGGTTATCAGATACCCTGGAAACAGGGCAGTCAGTTATCCCGGAAACAGAGCAGTCAGTTACTTGGAAACAGGGCAGTCAGTTACCCTGGAAACTGGGCAGTCAGTTACCCCGGAAACTGGGCAGTCAGTCACCCTGGAAACAGGTTAGTCAGTTACCCCGGAAACAGGGTGATCAGTTACCCCGGAAACAGGGCAGTCAGTTCCCCTGGAAACAGGGCAGTCAATTACCCTGGAAACAGGGCAGTCAGTTATCCTGGAAACAGGGCAGTTAGTTATCCCGGAAACAGGGTGATAAGTTACCCTGGAAACTGGGCAGTCAGTTACTCTGGAAACAGGGCGGTCAGTTACCCCGGAAACAGGGCAGTCAGTTATCCTGGAAACAGAGTGATCATTTACACTGGAAAGTGGGCAGTCAGTTACCCTGGAAACAGGGCAGTCAGTTATCCAGGAAACAGGGCAGACAGTTATCCTGGAAATAGGGCGGTCCGTTACCGCGGAAATAGGGCGGTCAGTTTTCCTGGAAACAGGGCGGTCAGTTACCCCGGAAACAGGGAGATCAGTTACCCCAGAAACAGGGCGGTCAGTTAACCTGGAAACAGGGCGGACAGTTATCCAGTAAACAGGGCAGTCAGTTATCCTGGAAACAGGGCAGTCAGTTATCCTGGAAACAGGGTGATCAGTTACCCTGGAAACTGGGCAGTCAGTTACCCTGGAAACAGGGTGATCAGTTACCCTGGAAACTGGGCAGTCAGTTACCCTGGAAACAGGGCAGTCATTTACCCTGGAAACTGGGCGGTCAGTTACCCTGGAAACAGGGCAGTCAGTTATCCCGGAAACAGGGTTATCAGTTACCCTGGAAACAGGGCAGTCAGTTATCCCGGAAACAGGGCAGTCAGTTATCCCGGAAATAGGGTGATCAGTTACCCTGGAAACTGGGCAATCTGTTCCCCTGGAAACAGGGCAGTCAGTTACCCCGGAAACAGAGTAGTCAGTTACCCTGGAAACAGGGCAGTCAGTTATCCCGGAAACAGGGTGATCAGTTACCCTGGAAACAGGGCAGTCAGTTAGCCTGGAAACAGGGCAGTCAGTTATCCCGGAAACAGGGCAGTCAGTTATCCCGGAAACAGGGTGATCAGTAACCCTGGAAACAGGGCAGTCAGTTACCCCGGAAACAGGGCAGTCAGTTACCCTGGAAAAAGGGCAGTCAGTTACCCCGGAAACAGGGTGATCAGATATCCTGGAAATAGGGCGGTCAGTTGTCCTGGAAACAGGGCGGTCAGTTACCCCGGAAACAGGGAGATCAGTTACTCCAGAAACAGGGCGGTCAGTTGACCTGGAAACAGGGCGGACAGTTATCCAGTAAACAGGGCAGTCAGTTATCCCGCAAACAGGGCAGTCAGTTACCCTGGAAACAGGGCAGTCAGTTCTCCCGGAAACAGGGCAGTCAGTTATCCCGGAAACAGGGAGATCAGTTACCCTGAAACAGGGCTTTCAGTTATCCTGGAAACAGGGTGGTCAGTGACCCTGGAAACAGGGTGGTCAGTTACCCCGGAAACAGGGTGATCAGATATCCTGGAAACAGGGCGGTCAGTTTCCCCGGAAACAGGGCAGTCAGTTACCCCGGAAACAGGGTGATCAGTTATCCTGGAAACAGGGCAGTCAGTTAGCCTGGAAACAGGGCAGTCAGTTATCCCGGAAACAGGGCAGTCAGTTATCCCGGAAACAGGGTGATCAGTTACCCTGGAAACAAGGCAGTCAGTTACCCCGGAAACAGGGCAGTCAGTCACCCTGGAAAAAGGGCAGTCAGTTATCCCGGAAGCAGGGTGATCAGTTATCCCGGAAACAGGGTGATCAGTTACCCTGGAAACAGGGCAGTCAGTTACACCGGAAACAGGGCAGTCAGTTACCCTGGAAACAGGGCAGTCAGTTATCCCGGAAACAGGGCAGTCAGTAACCCTGGAAACTGGGCAGTCAGTTTCTCTGGAAACAGGGCAGTCAGTCATCCCGGAAACAGGGTTATCAGTTACCCTGGAAACAGGGCAGTCAGTTACCCCGGAAACAGGGCAGTCATTTACCCTGGAAACTGGGCAGTCAGTTACCCTGGAAACAGGGCAGTCAGTTATCCCGGAAACAGAGCAGTCAGTTACTTGGAAACAGGGCAGTCAGTTACCCTGGAAAAAGGGAAGTCAGTTACCCCGGAAACTGGGCAGTCAGTCACCCTGGAAACAGGTTAGTCAGTTACCCCGGAAACAGGGTGATCAGTTACCCCGGAAACAGGGCAGTCAGTTCCCCTGGAAACAGGGCAGTCAATTACCCTGGAAACAGGGCAGTCAGTTATCCTGGAAACAGGGCAGTTAGTTATCCCGGAAACAGGGTGATAAGTTACCCTGGAAACTGGGCAGTCAGTTACTCTGGAAACAGGGCGGTCAGTTACCCCGGAAACAGGGCAGTCAGTTATCCTGGAAACAGAGTGATCATTTACACTGGAAAGTGGGCAGTCAGTTACCCTGGAAACAGGGCAGTCAGTTATCCAGGAAACAGGGCAGACAGTTATCCTGGAAATAGGGCGGTCCGTTACCGCGGAAATAGGGCGGTCAGTTTTCCTGGAAACAGGGCGGTCAGTTACCCCGGAAACAGGGAGATCAGTTACCCCAGAAACAGGGCGGTCAGTTAACCTGGAAACAGGGCGGACAGTTATCCAGTAAACAGGGCAGTCAGTTATCCTGGAAACAGGGCAGTCAGTTATCCTGGAAACAGGGTGATCAGTTACCCTGGAAACTGGGCAGTCAGTTACCCTGGAAACAGGGTGATCAGTTACCCTGGAAACTGGGCAGTCAGTTACCCTGGAAACAGGGCAGTCATTTACCCTGGAAACTGGGCGGTCAGTTACCCTGGAAACAGGGCAGTCAGTTATCCCGGAAACAGGGTTATCAGTTACCCTGGAAACAGGGCAGTCAGTTATCCCGGAAACAGGGCAGTCAGTTATCCCGGAAATAGGGTGATCAGTTACCCTGGAAACTGGGCAATCTGTTCCCCTGGAAACAGGGCAGTCAGTTACCCCGGAAACAGAGTAGTCAGTTACCCTGGAAACAGGGCAGTCAGTTATCCCGGAAACAGGGTGATCAGTTACCCTGGAAACTGGGCAATCTGTTCCCCTGGAAACAGGGCAGTCAGTTACCCCGGAAACAGAGTAGTCAGTTACCCTGGAAACAGGGCAGTCAGTTATCCCGGAAACAGGGTGATCAGTTACCCTGGAAACAGGGCAGTCAGTTAGCCTGGAAACAGGGCAGTCAGTTATCCCGGAAACAGGGCAGTCAGTTATCCCGGAAACAGGGTGATCAGTAACCCTGGAAACAGGGCAGTCAGTTACCCCGGAAACAGGGCAGTCAGTTACCCTGGAAAAAGGGCAGTCAGTTACCGCGGAAACAGGGTGATCAGATATCCTGGAAATAGGGCGGTCAGTTGTCCTGGAAACAGGGCGGTCAGTTGCCCCGGAAACAGGGAGATCAGTTACTCCAGAAACAGGGCGGTCAGTTGACCTGGAAACAGGGCGGACAGTTATCCAGTAAACAGGGCAGTCAGTTATCCCGCAAACAGGGCAGTTTGTTATCCTGGAAACAGGGCAGTCAGTTCTCCCGGAAACAGGGCAGTCAGTTATCCCGCAAACAGGGTGATCAGTTACCCTGGAAACAGGGCAGTCAGTTATCCCGGAAACAGGGTGATCAGTTACCCTGGAAACAGGGCAGTCAGTTACCCTGGAAACAGGGTGGTCAGTTACCCTGGAAACTGGGCAGTCAGTTACCCTGGAAACAGGGTGATCAGTTACCCTGGAAACTGGGCAGTCAGTTACCCTGGAAACAGGGCAGTCAGTTCTCCCGGAAACAGGGCAGTCAGTTATCCCGGAAACAGGGAGATCAGTTACCCTGAAACAGGGCTTTCAGTTATCCTGGAAACAGGGTGGTCAGTGACCCTGGAAACAGGGTGGTCAGTTACCCCGGAAACAGGGTGATCAGATATCCTGGAAACAGGGCGGTCAGTTTCCCCGGAAACAGGGCAGTCAGTTACCCCGGAAACAGGGTGATCAGTTATCCTGGAAACAGGGCAGTCAGTTAGCCTGGAAACAGGGCAGTCAGTTATCCCGGAAACAGGGCAGTCAGTTATCCCGGAAACAGGGTGATCAGTTACCCTGGAAACAAGGCAGTCAGTTACCCCGGAAACAGGGCAGTCAGTCACCCTGGAAAAAGGGCAGTCAGTTATCCCGGAAGCAGGGTGATCAGTTATCCCGGAAACAGGGTGATCAGTTACCCTGGAAACAGGGCAGTCAGTTACACCGGAAACAGGGCAGTCAGTTACCCTGGAAACAGGGCAGTCAGTTATCCCGGAAACAGGGCAGTCAGTAACCCTGGAAACTGGGCAGTCAGTTTCTCTGGAAACAGGGCAGTCAGTCATCCCGGAAACAGGGTTATCAGTTACCCTGGAAACAGGGCAGTCAGTTACCCCGGAAACAGGGCAGTCATTTACCCTGGAAACTGGGCAGTCAGTTACCCTGGAAACAGGGCAGTCAGTTATCCCGGAAACAGGGTTATCAGTTACCCTGGAAACAGGGCAGTCAGTTATCCCGGAAACAGGGCAGTCAGTTATCCCGGAAATAGGGTGATCAGTTACCCTGGAAACTGGGCAATCAGTTCCCCTGGAAACAGGGCAGTCAGTTACCCCGGAAACAGTGCAGTCAGTTACCCTGTAAACAGGGCAGTCAGTTATCCCGGAAACAGGGCAGTCATTTACCCTGGAAAAAGGGTATTCAGTTACTCTGGAAACTGGGCAGTCAGTTACCCTGGAAACAGGGCGGTCAGTTACCCTGGAAACTGGGCAGTCAGTTACCCTGGAAACAGGGCAGTCAGTTATCCCGGAAACAGGGTTATCAGATACCCTGGAAACAGGGCAGTCAGTTATCCCGGAAACAGAGCAGTCAGTTACTTGGAAACAGGGCAGTCAGTTACCCTGGAAAAAGGGAAGTCAGTTACCCCGGAAACTGGGCAGTCAGTCACCCTGGAAACAGGTTAGTCAGTTACCCCGGAAACAGGGTGATCAGTTACCCCGGAAACAGGGCAGTCAGTTCCCCTGGAAACAGGGCAGTCAATTACCCTGGAAACAGGGCAGTCAGTTATCCTGGAAACAGGGCAGTTAGTTATCCCGGAAACAGGGTGATAAGTTACCCTGGAAACTGGGCAGTCAGTTACTCTGGAAACAGGGCGGTCAGTTACCCCGGAAACAGGGCAGTCAGTTATCCTGGAAACAGAGTGATCATTTACACTGGAAAGTGGGCAGTCAGTTACCCTGGAAACAGGGCAGTCAGTTATCCAGGAAACAGGGCAGACAGTTATCCTGGAAATAGGGCGGTCCGTTACCGCGGAAATAGGGCGGTCAGTTTTCCTGGAAACAGGGCGGTCAGTTACCCCGGAAACAGGGAGATCAGTTACCCCAGAAACAGGGCGGTCAGTTAACCTGGAAACAGGGCGGACAGTTATCCAGTAAACAGGGCAGTCAGTTATCCTGGAAACAGGGCAGTCAGTTATCCTGGAAACAGGGTGATCAGTTACCCTGGAAACTGGGCAGTCAGTTACCCTGGAAACAGGGTGATCAGTTACCCTGGAAACTGGGCAGTCAGTTACCCTGGAAACAGGGCAGTCATTTACCCTGGAAACTGGGCGGTCAGTTACCCTGGAAACAGGGCAGTCAGTTATCCCGGAAACAGGGTTATCAGTTACCCTGGAAACAGGGCAGTCAGTTATCCCGGAAACAGGGCAGTCAGTTATCCCGGAAATAGGGTGATCAGTTACCCTGGAAACTGGGCAATCTGTTCCCCTGGAAACAGGGCAGTCAGTTACCCCGGAAACAGAGTAGTCAGTTACCCTGGAAACAGGGCAGTCAGTTATCCCGGAAACAGGGTGATCAGTTACCCTGGAAACAGGGCAGTCAGTTAGCCTGGAAACAGGGCAGTCAGTTATCCCGGAAACAGGGCAGTCAGTTATCCCGGAAACAGGGTGATCAGTAACCCTGGAAACAGGGCAGTCAGTTACCCCGGAAACAGGGCAGTCAGTTACCCTGGAAAAAGGGCAGTCAGTTACCCCGGAAACAGGGTGATCAGATATCCTGGAAATAGGGCGGTCAGTTGTCCTGGAAACAGGGCGGTCAGTTACCCCGGAAACAGGGAGATCAGTTACTCCAGAAACAGGGCGGTCAGTTGACCTGGAAACAGGGCGGACAGTTATCCAGTAAACAGGGCAGTCAGTTATCCCGCAAACAGGGCAGTCAGTTACCCTGGAAACAGGGCAGTCAGTTCTCCCGGAAACAGGGCAGTCAGTTATCCCGGAAACAGGGAGATCAGTTACCCTGAAACAGGGCTTTCAGTTATCCTGGAAACAGGGTGGTCAGTGACCCTGGAAACAGGGTGGTCAGTTACCCCGGAAACAGGGTGATCAGATATCCTGGAAACAGGGCGGTCAGTTTCCCCGGAAACAGGGCAGTCAGTTACCCCGGAAACAGGGTGATCAGTTATCCTGGAAACAGGGCAGTCAGTTAGCCTGGAAACAGGGCAGTCAGTTATCCCGGAAACAGGGCAGTCAGTTATCCCGGAAACAGGGTGATCAGTTACCCTGGAAACAAGGCAGTCAGTTACCCCGGAAACAGGGCAGTCAGTCACCCTGGAAAAAGGGCAGTCAGTTATCCCGGAAGCAGGGTGATCAGTTATCCCGGAAACAGGGTGATCAGTTACCCTGGAAACAGGGCAGTCAGTTACACCGGAAACAGGGCAGTCAGTTACCCTGGAAACAGGGCAGTCAGTTATCCCGGAAACAGGGCAGTCAGTAACCCTGGAAACTGGGCAGTCAGTTTCTCTGGAAACAGGGCAGTCAGTCATCCCGGAAACAGGGTTATCAGTTACCCTGGAAACAGGGCAGTCAGTTACCCCGGAAACAGGGCAGTCATTTACCCTGGAAACTGGGCAGTCAGTTACCCTGGAAACAGGGCAGTCAGTTATCCCGGAAACAGGGTTATCAGTTACCCTGGAAACAGGGCAGTCAGTTATCCCGGAAACAGGGCAGTCAGTTATCCCGGAAATAGGGTGATCAGTTACCCTGGAAACTGGGCAATCAGTTCCCCTGGAAACAGGGCAGTCAGTTACCCCGGAAACAGTGCAGTCAGTTACCCTGTAAACAGGGCAGTCAGTTATCCCGGAAACAGGGCAGTCATTTACCCTGGAAAAAGGGTATTCAGTTACTCTGGAAACTGGGCAGTCAGTTACCCTGGAAACAGGGCGGTCAGTTACCCTGGAAACTGGGCAGTCAGTTACCCTGGAAACAGGGCAGTCAGTTATCCCGGAAACAGGGTTATCAGATACCCTGGAAACAGGGCAGTCAGTTATCCCGGAAACAGAGCAGTCAGTTACTTGGAAACAGGGCAGTCAGTTACCCTGGAAACAGGGAAGTCAGTTACCCCGAAACTGGGCAGTCAGTCACCCTGGAAACAGGTTAGTCAGTTACCCCGGAAACAGGGTGATCAGTTAGCCCGGAAACAGGGCAGTCAGTTCCCCTGGAAACAGGGCAGTCAATTACCCTGGAAACAGGGCAGTCAGTTATCCTGGAAACAGGGCAGTTAGTTATCCCGGAAACAGGGTGATAAGTTACCCTGGAAACTGGGCAGTCAGTTACTCTGGAAACAGGGCGGTCAGTTACCCCGGAAACAGGGCAGTCAGTTATCCTGGAAACAGAGTGATCATTTACACTGGAAAGTGGGCAGTCAGTTACCCTGGAAACAGGGCAGTCAGTTATCCAGGAAACAGGGCAGACAGTTATCCTGGAAACAGGGCGGTCAGTTACCCCGGAAACAGGGAGATCAGTTACCCCAGAAACAGGGCGGTCAGTTAACCTGGAAACAGGGCGGACAGTTATCCAGTAAACAGGGCAGTCAGTTATCCTGGAAACAGGGCAGTCAGTTATCCTGGAAACAGGGTGATCAGTTACCCTGGAAACTGGGCAGTCAGTTACCCTGGAAACAGGGTGATCAGTTACCCTGGAAACTGGGCAGTCAGTTACCCTGGAAACAGGGCAGTCATTTACCCTGGAAACTGGGCGGTCAGTTACCCTGGAAACAGGGCAGTCAGTTATCCCGGAAACAGGGTTATCAGTTACCCTGGAAACAGGGCAGTCAGTTATCCCGGAAACAGGGCAGTCAGTTATCCCGGAAATAGGGTGATCAGTTACCCTGGAAACTGGGCAATCTGTTCCCCTGGAAACAGGGCAGTCAGTTACCCCGGAAACAGAGTAGTCAGTTACCCTGGAAACAGGGCAGTCAGTTATCCCGGAAACAGGGTGATCAGTTACCCTGGAAACAGGGCAGTCAGTTAGCCTGGAAACAGGGCAGTCAGTTATCCCGGAAACAGGGCAGTCAGTTATCCCGGAAACAGGGTGATCAGTAACCCTGGAAACAGGGCAGTCAGTTACCCCGGAAACAGGGCAGTCAGTTACCCTGGAAAAAGGGCAGTCAGTTACCCCGGAAACAGGGTGATCAGATATCCTGGAAATAGGGCGGTCAGTTGTCCTGGAAACAGGGCGGTCAGTTACCCCGGAAACAGGGAGATCAGTTACTCCAGAAACAGGGCGATCAGTTGACCTGGAAACAGGGCGGACAGTTATCCAGTAAACAGGGCAGTCAGTTATCCCGCAAACAGGGCAGTCAGTTATCCTGGAAACAGGGCAGTTAGTTCTCCCGGAAACAGGGCAGTCAGTTATCCCGCAAACAGGGTGATCAGTTACCCTGGAAACAGGGCAGTCAGTTATCCCGGAAACAGGGTGATCAGTTACCCTGGAAACAGGGCAGTCAGTTACCCTGGAAACAGGGTGGTCAGTTACCCTGGAAACTGGGCAGTCAGTTACCCTGGAAACAGGGTGATCAGTTACCCTGGAAACAGGGCAGTCAGTTCTCCCGGAAACAGGGCAGTCAGTTCTCCCGGAAACAGGGAGATCAGTTACCCTGAAACAGGGCTTTCAGTTATCCTGGAAACAGGGCGGTCAGTTTCCCCGGAAACAGGGCAGTCAGTTACCCCGGAAACAGGGTGATCAGTTATCCTGGAAACAGGGCAGTCAGTTAGCCTGGAAACAGGGCAGTCAGTTATCCCGGAAACAGGGCAGTCAGTTATCCCGGAAACAGGGTGATCAGTTACCCTGGAAACAAGGCAGTCAGTTACCCCGGAAACAGGGCAGTCAGTCACCCTGGAAAAAGGGCAGTCAGTTATCCCGGAAGCAGGGTGATCAGTTATCCAGTCAACAGGGCAGTCAGTTATCCTGGAAACAGGGCAGTCAGTTATCCCGGAAACAGGGCAGTCAGTTATCCCGGAAACAGGGTGATCAGTTACCCTGGAAACAGGGCAGTCAGTTACCCCGGAAACAGGGCAGTCAGTTACCCTGGAAACAGGGCAGTCAGTTATCCCGGAAACAGGGCAGTCAGTAACCCTGGAAACTGGGCAGTCAGTTACTCTGGAAACAGGGCAGTCAGTCATCCCGGAAACAGGGTTATCAGTTACCCTGGAAACAGGGCAGTCAGTTACCCCGGAAACAGGGCAGTCATTTACCCTGGAAACTGGGCAGTCAGTTACCCTGGAAACAGGGCAGTCAGTTATCCCGGAAACAGGGTTATCAGTTACCCTGGAAACAGGGCAGTCAGTTATCCCGGAAACAGGGCAGTCAGTTATCCCGGAAATAGGGTGATCAGTTACCCTGGAAACTGGGCAATCAGTTCCCCTGGAAACAGGGCAGTCAGTTACCCCGGAAACAGTGCAGTCAGTTACCCTGTAAACAGGGCAGTCAGTTATCCCGGAAACAGGGCAGTCATTTACCCTGGAAAAAGGGTATTCAGTTACTCTGGAAACTGGGCAGTCAGTTACCCTGGAAACAGGGCGGTCAGTTACCCTGGAAACTGGGCAGTCAGTTACCCTGGAAACAGGGCAGTCAGTTATCCCGGAAACAGGGTTATCAGATACCCTGGAAACAGGGCAGTCAGTTATCCCGGAAACAGAGCAGTCAGTTACTTGGAAACAGGGCAGTCAGTTACCCTGGAAAAAGGGAAGTCAGTTACCCCGGAAACTGGGCAGTCAGTCACCCTGGAAACAGGTTAGTCAGTTACCCCGGAAACAGGGTGATCAGTTAGCCCGGAAACAGGGCAGTCAGTTCCCCTGGAAACAGGGCAGTCAATTACCCTGGAAACAGGGCAGTCAGTTATCCTGGAAACAGGGCAGTTAGTTATCCCGGAAACAGGGTGATAAGTTACCCTGGAAACTGGGCAGTCAGTTACTCTGGAAACAGGGCGGTCAGTTACCCCGGAAACAGGGCAGTCAGTTATCCTGGAAACAGAGTGATCATTTACACTGGAAAGTGGGCAGTCAGTTACCCTGGAAACAGGGCAGTCAGTTATCCAGGAAACAGGGCAGACAGTTATCCTGGAAATAGGGCGGTCCGTTACCGCGGAAATAGGGCGGTCAGTTTTCCTGGAAACAGGGCGGTCAGTTACCCCGGAAACAGGGAGATCAGTTACCCCAGAAACAGGGCGGTCAGTTAACCTGGAAACAGGGCGGACAGTTATCCAGTAAACAGGGCAGTCAGTTATCCTGGAAACAGGGCAGTCAGTTATCCTGGAAACAGGGTGATCAGTTACCCTGGAAACTGGGCAGTCAGTTACCCTGGAAACAGGGTGATCAGTTACCCTGGAAACTGGGCAGTCAGTTACCCTGGAAACAGGGCAGTCATTTACCCTGGAAACTGGGCGGTCAGTTACCCTGGAAACAGGGCAGTCAGTTATCCCGGAAACAGGGTTATCAGTTACCCTGGAAACAGGGCAGTCAGTTATCCCGGAAACAGGGCAGTCAGTTATCCCGGAAATAGGGTGATCAGTTACCCTGGAAACTGGGCAATCTGTTCCCCTGGAAACAGGGCAGTCAGTTACCCCGGAAACAGAGTAGTCAGTTACCCTGGAAACAGGGCAGTCAGTTATCCCGGAAACAGGGTGATCAGTTACCCTGGAAACAGGGCAGTCAGTTAGCCTGGAAACAGGGCAGTCAGTTATCCCGGAAACAGGGCAGTCAGTTATCCCGGAAACAGGGTGATCAGTAACCCTGGAAACAGGGCAGTCAGTTACCCCGGAAACAGGGCAGTCAGTTACCCTGGAAAAAGGGCAGTCAGTTACCCCGGAAACAGGGTGATCAGATATCCTGGAAATAGGGCGGTCAGTTGTCCTGGAAACAGGGCGGCAGTTACCCCGGAAACAGGGAGATCAGTTACTCCAGAAACAGGGCGGTCAGTTGACCTGGAAACAGGGCGGACAGTTATCCAGTAAACAGGGCAGTCAGTTATCCCGCAAACAGGGCAGTCAGTTATCCTGGAAACAGGGCAGTCAGTTCTCCCGGAAACAGGGCAGTCAGTTATCCCGCAAACAGGGTGATCAGTTACCCTGGAAACAGGGCAGTCAGTTATCCCGGAAACAGGGTGATCAGTTACCCTGGAAACAGGGCAGTCAGTTACCCTGGAAACAGGGTGGTCAGTTACCCTGGAAACTGGGCAGTCAGTTACCCTGGAAACAGGGTGATCAGTTACCCTGGAAACAGGGCAGTCAGTTCTCCCGGAAACAGGGCAGTCAGTTCTCCCGGAAACAGGGAGATCAGTTACCCTGAAACAGGGCTTTCAGTTATCCTGGAAACAGGGCGGTCAGTTTCCCCGGAAACAGGGCAGTCAGTTACCCCGGAAACAGGGTGATCAGTTATCCTGGAAACAGGGCAGTCAGTTAGCCTGGAAACAGGGCAGTCAGTTATCCCGGAAACAGGGCAGTCAGTTATCCCGGAAACAGGGTGATCAGTTACCCTGGAAACAAGGCAGTCAGTTACCCCGGAAACAGGGCAGTCAGTCACCCTGGAAAAAGGGCAGTCAGTTATCCCGGAAGCAGGGTGATCAGTTATCCAGTCAACAGGGCAGTCAGTTATCCTGGAAACAGGGCAGTCAGTTATCCCGGAAACAGGGCAGTCAGTTATCCCGGAAACAGGGTGATCAGTTACCCTGGAAACAGGGCAGTCAGTTACCCCGGAAACAGGGCAGTCAGTTACCCTGGAAACAGGGCAGTCAGTTATCCCGGAAACAGGGCAGTCAGTAACCCTGGAAACTGGGCAGTCAGTTACTCTGGAAACAGGGCAGTCAGTCATCCCGGAAACAGGGTTATCAGTTACCCTGGAAACAGGGCAGTCAGTTACCCCGGAAACAGGGCAGTCATTTACCCTGGAAACTGGGCAGTCAGTTACCCTGGAAACAGGGCAGTCAGTTATCCCGGAAACAGGGTTATCAGTTACCCTGGAAACAGGGCAGTCAGTTATCCCGGAAACAGGGCAGTCAGTTATCCCGGAAATAGGGTGATCAGTTGCCCTGGAAACTGGGCAATCAGTTCCCCTGGAAACAGGGCAGTCAGTTACCCCGGAAACAGTGCAGTCAGTTACCCTGTAAACAGGGCAGTCAGTTATCCTGGAAAAAGGGTATTCAGTTACTCTGGAAACTGGGCAGTCAGTTACCCTGGAAACAGGGCAGTCAGTTACCCTGGAAACTGGGCAGTCAGTTACCCTGGAAACAGGGCAGTCAGTTATCCCGGAAACAGGGTTATCAGATACCCTGGAAACAGGGCAGTCAGTTATCCCGGAAACAGAGCAGTCAGTTACTTGGAAACAGGGCAGTCAGTTACCCTGGAAAAAGGGAAGTCAGTTACCCCGGAAACTGGGCAGTCAGTCACCCTGGAAACAGGTTAGTCAGTTACCCCGGAAACAGGGTGATCAGTTACCCCGGAAACAGGGCAGTCAGTTCCCCTGGAAACAGGGCAGTCAATTACCCTGGAAACAGGGCAGTCAGTTATCCTGGAAACAGGGCAGTTAGTTATCCCGGAAACAGGGTGATAAGTTACCCTGGAAACTGGGCAGTCAGTTACTCTGGAAACAGGGCGGTCAGTTACCCCGGAAACAGGGCAGTCAGTTATCCTGGAAACAGAGTGATCATTTACACTGGAAAGTGGGCAGTCAGTTACCCTGGAAACAGGGCAGTCAGTTATCCAGGAAACAGGGCAGACAGTTATCCTGGAAATAGGGCGGTCCATTACCCCGGAAATAGGGCGGTCAGTTTTCCTGGAAACAGGGCGGTCAGTTACCCCGGAAACAGGGAGAGCAGTTACCCCAGAAACAGGGCGGTCAGTTAACCTGGAAACAGGGCGGACAGTTATCCAGTAAACAGGGCAGTCAGTTATCCTGGAAACAGGGCAGTCAGTTATCCTGGAAACAGGGTGATCAGTTACCCTGGAAACTGGGCAGTCAGTTACCCTGGAAACAGGGTGATCAGTTACCCTGGAAACTGGGCAGTCAGTTACCCTGGAAACAGGGCAGTCAGTTACCCTGGAAACTGGGCGGTCAGTTACCCTGGAAACAGGGCAGTCAGTTATCCCGGAAACAGGGTTATCAGTTACCCTGGAAACAGGGCAGTCAGTTATCCCGGAAACAGGGCAGTCAGTTATCCCGGAAATAGGGTGATCAGTTACCCTGGAAACTGGGCAATCTGTTCCCCTGGAAACAGGGCAGTCAGTTACCCCGGAAACAGAGTAGTCAGTTACCCTGGAAACAGGGCAGTCAGTTATCCCGGAAACAGGGTGATCAGTTACCCTGGAAACAGGGCAGTCAGTTAGCCTGGAAACAGGGCAGTCAGTTATCCCGGAAACAGGGCAGTCAGTTATCCCGGAAACAGGGTGATCAGTAACCCTGGAAACAGGGCAGTCAGTTACCCCGGAAACAGGGCAGTCAGTTACCCTGGAAAAAGGGCAGTCAGTTATCCCGGAAGAAGTGTGATCAGTTACCCTGGAAACTGGGCAGTCAGTTACCCTGGAAACAGGGCAGTCAGTTACTCCGGAAACAGGGCAGTCAGTTACCCTGGAAACTGGGCAGTCAGTTACCCTGGAAACAGGGGAGTCAGTTATCCCGGAAACAGGGTGATCAGTTACCCTGGAAACAGGGCCGTCAGTTATCCCGAAAACAGGGCAGTCAGTTATCCCGGAAAAAGGGTGATCAGTTACCCTGGAAACAGGGCAGTCAGTTACCCCGGAAACAGGGTGATCAGTTACCCCGGAAGCAGGGCAGTCATTTACCCAGGAAACAGGGCAGTCAGTTACCCCGGAAACTGGGCAGTCAGTTACCCTGGAAACAGGTCAGTCAGTGACCCTGGAAACTGGTTAGTCAGTTACCCCGGAAAAAGGGTGATCAGTTACACCGGAAACAGGGCAGGCAGTTCCCCTGGAAAGAGGGCAGTCAGTTACCCTGGAAACAGGGCAGTCTGTTAACCTGGAAGTAGGGCAGTCAGTTATCCTTGAAACAGGGCAGTCCGTTACCCCGGAAATAGGTAGGTCAGTTATCCTGGAAATAGGGCGGTCAGTTACCCCGGAAACAGGGAGATCAGTTACCCCGGAAACAGGGCAGTCAGTTACCCTGGAAACAGGGGAGTCAGTTACCCTGGAAACAGGGTGGTCAGTGACCCGGGAAACAGGGTGGTCAGTTACACCGGAAACAATGTGATCAGTTATCCTGGAAACAGGGCGGTCAGTTACCCCGGAAACAGGGTGATCAGTTATCCTGGAAACAGGGCAGTCAGGTAGCCTGGAAACAGGGCAGTCAGTTACCCCGGAAACAGGGCAGTCAGTTATCCCGGAAACAGGGTGATCACTTACCCTGGAAACAGGGCAGTCAGTTACCCCGGAAACAGGGCAGTCAGTTACCCTGGAAACTGGGCCGTCAGTTACCCTGGAAACAGGGTGATCAGTTACCCTGGAAACTGGGCAGTCAGTTACCCTGGAAACAGGGCAGTCAGTTCTCCCGGAAACAGGGAGATCAGTTACCCTGAAACAGGGCTTTCAGTTATCCTGGAAACAGGGTGGTCAGTGACCCTGGAAACAGGGTGGTCAGTTACCCCGGAAACAGGGTGATCAGATATCCTGGAAACAGGTCGGTCAGTTACCCCGGAAACAGGGCAGTCAGTTACCCCGGAAACAGGGTGACCAGTTATCCTGGAAACAGGGCAGACAGTTACCCTGGAAACAGGGTGGTCAGTTACCCTGGAAACTGGGCAGTCAGTTACCCTGGAAACAGGGTGATCAGTTACCCTGGAAACTGGGCAGTCAGTTACCCTGGAAACAGGGCAGTCAGTTCTCCCGGAAACAGGGCAGTCAGTTATCCCGGAAACAGGGAGATCAGTTACCCTGAAACAGGGCTTTCAGTTATCCTGGAAACAGGGTGGTCAGTGACCCTGGAAACAGGGTGGTCAGTTACCCCGGAAACAGGGTGATCAGATATCCTGGAAACAGGGCGGTCAGTTTCCCCGGAAACAGGGCAGTCAGTTACCCCGGAAACAGGGTGATCAGTTATCCTGGAAACAGGGCAGTCAGTTAGCCTGGAAACAGGGCAGTCAGTTATCCCGGAAACAGGGCAGTCAGTTATCCCGGAAACAGGGTGATCAGTTACCCTGGAAACAAGGCAGTCAGTTACCCCGGAAACAGGGCAGTCAGTCACCCTGGAAAAAGGGCAGTCAGTTATCCCGGAAGCAGGGTGATCAGTTATCCAGTCAACAGGGCAGTCAGTTATCCTGGAAACAGGGCAGTCAGTTATCCCGGAATCAGGGCAGTCAGTTATCCCGGAAACAGGGTGATCAGTTACCCTGGAAACAGGGCAGTCAGTTACCCCGGAAACAGGGCAGTCAGTTACCCTGGAAACAGGGCAGTCAGTTATCCCGGAAACAGGGCAGTCAGTAACCCTGGAAACTGGGCAGTCAGTTACTCTGGAAACAGGGCAGTCAGTCATCCCGGAAACAGGGTTATCAGTTACCCTGGAAACAGGGCAGTCAGTTACCCCGGAAACAGGGCAGTCATTTACCCTGGAAACTGGGCAGTCAGTTACCCTGGAAACAGGGCAGTCAGTTATCCCGGAAACAGGGTTATCAGTTACCCTGGAAACAGGGCAGTCAGTTATCCCGGAAACAGGGCAGTCAGTTATCCCGGAAATAGGGTGATCAGTTACCCTGGAAACTGGGCAATCAGTTCCCCTGGAAACAGGGCAGTCAGTTACCCCGGAAACAGTGCAGTCAGTTACCCTGTAAACAGGGCAGTCAGTTATCCCGGAAACAGGGCAGTCATTTACCCTGGAAAAAGGGTATTCAGTTACTCTGGAAACTGGGCAGTCAGTTACCCTGGAAACAGGGCAGTCAGTTACCCTGGAAACTGGGCAGTCAGTTACCCTGGAAACAGGGCAGTCAGTTATCCCGGAAACAGGGTTATCAGATACCCTGGAAACAGGGCAGTCAGTTATCCCGGAAACAGAGCAGTCAGTTACTTGGAAACAGGGCAGTCAGTTACCCTGGAAAAAGGGAAGTCAGTTACCCCGGAAACTGGGCAGTCAGTCACCCTGGAAACAGGTTAGTCAGTTACCCCGGAAACAGGGTGATCAGTTACCCCGGAAACAGGGCAGTCAGTTCCCCTGGAAACAGGGCAGTCAATTACCCTGGAAACAGGGCAGTCAGTTATCCTGGAAACAGGGCAGTTAGTTATCCCGGAAACAGGGTGATAAGTTACCCTGGAAACTGGGCAGTCAGTTACTCTGGAAACAGGGCGGTCAGTTACCCCGGAAACAGGGCAGTCAGTTACCCTGGAAACAGGGCAGTCAGTTATCCAGGAAACAGGGCAGACAGTTATCCTGGAAATAGGGCGGTCCGTTACCCCGGAAATAGGGCGGTCAGTTTTCCTGGAAACAGGGCGGTCAGTTACCCCGGAAACAGGGAGAGCAGTTGCCCCAGAAACAGGGCGGTCAGTTAACCTGGAAACAGGGCGGACAGTTATCCAGTAAACAGGGCAGTCAGTTATCCTGGAAACAGGGCAGTCAGTTATCCTGGAAACAGGGTGATCAGTTACCCTGGAAACTGGGCAGTCAGTTACCCTGGAAACAGGGTGATCAGTTACCCTGGAAACTGGGCAGTCAGTTACCCTGGAAACAGGGCAGTCAGTTACCCTGGAAACTGGGCGGTCAGTTACCCTGGAAACAGGGCAGTCAGTTATCCCGGAAACAGGGTTATCAGTTACCCTGGAAACAGGGCAGTCAGTTATCCCGGAAACAGGGCAGTCAGTTATCCCGGAAATAGGGTGATCAGTTACCCTGGAAACTGGGCAATCTGTTCCCCTGGAAACAGGGCAGTCAGTTACCCCGGAAACAGAGTAGTCAGTTACCCTGGAAACAGGGCAGTCAGTTATCCCGGAAACAGGGTGATCAGTTACCCTGGAAACAGGGCAGTCAGTTAGCCTGGAAACAGGGCAGTCAGTTATCCCGGAAACAGGGCAGTCAGTTATCCCGGAAACAGGGTGATCAGTAACCCTGGAAACAGGGCAGTCAGTTACCCCGGAAACAGGGCAGTCAGTTACCCTGGAAAAAGGGCAGTCAGTTATCCCGGAAGAAGTGTGATCAGTTACCCTGGAAACTGGGCAGTCAGTTACCCTGGAAACAGGGCAGTCAGTTACTCCGGAAACAGGGCAGTCAGTTACCCTGGAAACTGGGCAGTCAGTTACCCTGGAAACAGGGGAGTCAGTTATCCCGGAAACAGGGTGATCAGTTACCCTGGAAACAGGGCCGTCAGTTATCCCGAAAACAGGGCAGTCAGTTATCCCGGAAAAAGGGTGATCAGTTACCCTGGAAACTGGGCAGTCAGTTACCCCGGAAACAGGGTGATCAGTTACCCCGGAAGCAGGGCAGTCATTTACCCAGGAAACAGGGCAGTCAGTTACCCCGGAAACTGGGCAGTCAGTTACCCTGGAAACAGGTCAGTCAGTGACCCTGGAAACTGGTTAGTCAGTTACCCCGGAAAAAGGGTGATCAGTTACCCCGGAAACAGGGCAGGCAGTTCCCCTGGAAAGAGGGCAGTCAGTTACCCTGGAAACAGGGCAGTCTGTTAACCTGGAAGTAGGGCAGTCAGTTATCCTTGAAACAGGGCAGTCCGTTACCCCGGAAATAGGTAGGTCAGTTATCCTGGAAATAGGGCGGTCAGTTACCCCGGAAACAGGGAGATCAGTTACCCCGGAAACAGGGCAGTCAGTTACCCTGGAAACAGGGGAGTCAGTTACCCTGGAAACAGGGTGGTCAGTGACCCGGGAAACAGGGTGGTCAGTTACACCGGAAACAATGTGATCAGTTATCCTGGAAACAGGGCGGTCAGTTACCCCGGAAACAGGGTGATCAGTTATCCTGGAAACAGGGCAGTCAGGTAGCCTGGAAACAGGGCAGTCAGTTACCCCGGAAACAGGGCAGTCAGTTATCCCGGAAACAGGGTGATCACTTACCCTGGAAACAGGGCAGTCAGTTACCCCGGAAACAGGGCAGTCAGTTACCCTGGAAACTGGGCCGTCAGTTACCCTGGAAACAGGGTGATCAGTTACCCTGGAAACTGGGCAGTCAGTTACCCTGGAAACAGGGCAGTCAGTTCTCCCGGAAACAGGGAGATCAGTTACCCTGAAACAGGGCTTTCAGTTATCCTGGAAACAGGGTGGTCAGTGACACTGGAAACAGGGTGGTCAGTTACCCCGGAAACAGGGTGATCGGATATCCTGGAAACAGGTCGGTCAGTTACCCCGGAAACAGGGCAGTCAGTTACCCCGGAAACAGGGTGACCAGTTATCCTGGAAACAGGGCAGTCAGTTAGCCTGGAAACAGGGCAGTCAGTTATCCCGGAAACAGGGTGATCAGTTACCCTGGAAACAGGGCAGTCAGTTACCCCGGAAACAGGGCAGTCAGTCACCCTGGAAAAAGGGCAGTCAGTTATCCCGGAAGCAGGGTGATCAGTTCCCCTGGAAACTGGGCAGTCAGTTACCCTGGAAACAGGGCAGTCAGGTACCCCGGAAACAGGGCAGTCAGTTACCCTGGAAACTGGGCAGTCAGTTAACCCGGAAACAGGGCAGTCAGTTATCCCGGAAAAAGGGTGATCAGTTACCCCGTAAACTGGGCAGTCAGTTACCCTGGAAACAGGGCAGTCAGTTACCCCGGAAACAGGGTGATCAGATATCCTGGAAACAGGGCGGTCAGTTACCCCGGAAACAGAGCAGTCAGTTACCCCGGAAACAGGGTGATCAGTTATCCTGGAAACAGGGCAGTCAGTTAGCCTGGAAACAGGGCAGTCAGTTATCCCGGAAACAGGGCAGTCAGTTATCCCGGAAACAGGGTGATCAGTTACCCTGGAAACAGGGCATTCAGTTACCCCAGAAACAGGGCAGACAGTCACCCTGGAAAAAGGGCAGTCAGTTATCCCGGAAGAAGGGTGATCAGTTATCCAGTAAACAGGGCAGTCAGTTACCCTGGAAACAGGGCAGTCAGTTACTCCGGAAACAGGGCAGTCAGTTACCCTGGAAACTGAGCAGTCAGTTACCCTGGAAACAGGGGAGTCAGTTATCCCGGAAACAGGGTGATCAGTTACCCTGGAAACAGGGCCGTCAGTTATCCCGAAAACAGGGCAGTCAGTTATCCCGGAAAAAGGGTGATCAGTTACCCTGGAAACTGGGCAGTCAGTTACCCTGGAAACAGGGCAGTCAGTTACCCCGGAAGCAGGGCAGTCATTTACCCAGGAAACAGGGCAGTCAGTTACCCCGGAAACTGGGCAGTCAGTTACCCTGGAAACAGGGCAGTCAGTGACCCTGGAAACTGGTTAGTCAGTTACCCCTGAAAAAGGGTGATCAGTTACCCCGGAAACAGGGCAGGCAGTTCCCCTGGAAAGAGGGCAGTCAGTTACCCTGGAAACAGGGCAGTCAGTTAACCTGGAAATAGGGCAGTCAGTTATCCTTGAAACAGGGCAGTCCGTTACCCCGGAAATAGGTAGGTCAGTTATCCTGGAAATAGGGCAGTCCGTTACCCTGGTAACAGAGGAGTCAGTTACCCTGGAAACAGGGTGGTCAGTGACCCGGGAAACAGGGTGGTCAGTTACACCGGAAACAAGGTGATCAGTTATCCTGGAAACAGGGTGGTCAGTTACCCCGGAAACAGGGTGATCAGTTATCCTGGAAACAGGGCAGTCAGGTAGCCTGGAAACAGGGCAGTCAGTTACCCCGGAAACAGGGCAGTCAGTTATCCCGGAAACAGGGTGATCACTTAACCTGGAAACAGGGCAGTCAGTTACCCCGGAAACAGGGCAGTCAGTTACCCTGGAAACAGGGCAGTCAGTTATCCCGGAAACAGGGCAGTCAGTTACCCTGGAAACTGGGCAGTCAGTTACTCTGGAAACAGGGCAGTCAGTCATCCCGGAAACAGGGTTATCAGTTACCCTGGAAACAGGGCAGTCCGTTACCCCGGAAAGAGTGCAGTCAGTTACCCTGGAAACAGGGCAGTCAGTTATCCCGGAAACAGTGCAGTCATTTACCCTGGAAAAAGGGTATTCAGTTACTCTGGAAACTGGGCAGTCAGTTACCCTGGAAACAGGGCAGTCAGTTACCCTGGAAACTGGGCAGTCAGTTACCCTGGAAACAGGGCAGTCAGTTATCCCTGAAACAGGGTTATCAGATACCCTGGAAACAGGGCAGTCAGTTATCCCGGAAACAGAGCAGTCAGTTACTTGGAAACAGGGCAGTCAGTTACCCTGGAAACAGGGACGTCAGTTACCCCGGAAACTGGGCAGTCAGTCACCCTGGAAACAGGTTAGTCAGTTACCCCTGGAAACAGGGTGATCAGTTACCCCGGAAACTGGGCGGTCAGTTCCCCTGGAAACAGGGCAGTCAATTCCCCTGGAAACAGGGCAGTCAGTTATCCTGGAAACAGGGCAGTTAGTTATCCCAGAAACAGGGTGATAAGTTACCCTGGAAACTGGGCAGTCAGTTACCGTGGAAACAGGGCAGTCAGTTACCCCTTAAACAGGGCAGTCAGTTATCCTGGAAACAGGGTGATCAGTTACACTGGAAAGTGGGCAGTCAGTTACCCTGGAAACAGGGCAGTCAGTTATCCTGGAAATAGGGCGGTCCGTTACCCCGGAAATAGGGCGGTCAGTTGTCCTGGAAACAGGGCGGTCAGTTACCCCGGAAACGGGGAGATCAGTTACTCCAGAAACAGGGCGGTCAGTTAACCTGGAAACAGGGCGGGCAGTTATCCAGTAAACAGGGCAGTCAGTTATCCCGCAAACAGGGCAGTCAGTTATCCTGGAAACAGGGCAGTCAGTTCTCCCGGAAACAGGGCAGTCAGTTATCCCGCAAACAGGGTGATCAGTTACCCTGGAAACAGGGCAGTCAGTTATCCCGGAAACAGGGTGATCAGTTACCCTGGAAACAGGGCAGTCAGTTACCCTGGAAACAGGGTGGTCAGTTACCCTGGAAACTGGGCAGTCAGTTACCCTGGAAACAGGGTGATCAGTTACCCTGAAAACTGGGCACTCAGTTACCCTGGAAACAGGGCAGTCAGTTCTCCCGGAAACAGGGCAGTCAGTTATCCCGGAAACAGGGAGATCAGTTACCCTGAAACAGGGCTTTCAGTTATCCTGGAAACAGGGTGGTCAGTGACCCTGGAAACAGGGTGGTCAGTTACCCCGGAAACAGGGTGATCAGATATCCTGGAAACAGGGCGGTCAGTTACCCCGGAAACAGGGCAGTCAGTTACCCCGGAAACAGGGTGATCATTTATCCTGGAAACCGGGCAGTCAGTTAGCCTGGAAACAGGACAGTCAGTTATCCCGGAAACAGGGCAGTCACTTATCCCGGAAACAGGGTGATCAGTTACCCTGGAAACAAGGCAGTCAGTTACCCCGGAAACAGGGCAGTCAGTCACCCTGGAAAAAGGGCATTCAGTTATCCCGGAAGCAGGGTGATCAGTTATCCAGTCAACAGGGCAGTCAGTTATCCTGGAAACAGGGCAGTCAGTTATCCCGGAAACAGGGCAGTCTGTTATCCCGGAAACAGTGTGATCAGTTACCCTGGAAACAGGGCAGTCAGTTACCCCGGAAACAGGGCAGTCAGTTACCCTGGAAACAGGGCAGTCAGTTATCCCGGAAACAGGGCAGTCAGTTACCCTGGAAACTGGGCAGTCAGTTACTCTGGAAACAGGGCAGTCAGTCATCCCGGAAACAGGGTTATCAGTTACCCTGGAAACAGGGCAGTCAGTTACCCCGGAAACAGGGCAGTCAGTTTCCCTGGAAACTGGGCAGTCAGTTACCCTGGAAACAGGGCAGTCAGTTATCCCGGAAACAGGGTGATCAGTTACCCTGGAAACAGGGCAGTCAGTTATCCCGGAAACAGGGCAGTCAGTTATCCCGGAAATAGGGTGATCAGTTACCCTGGAAACTGGGCAATCAGTTCCCCTGGAAACAGGGCAGTCAGTTACCCCGGAAACAGTGCAGTCAGTTACCCTGGAAACAGGGCAGTCAGTTATCCCGGAAACAGGGCAGTCATTTACCCTTGAAAAAGTGTATTCATGTACTCTGGAAACTGGGCAGTCAGTTACCCTGGAAACAGGGCAGTCAGTTACCACCGAAACAGGGCAGTCAGTTACCCTGGAAACTGGGCAGTCAGTTATCCCGGAAACAGGGTTATCAGATACCCTGGAAACAGGGCAGTCAGTTATCCCGGAAACAGAGCAGTCAGTTACTTGGAAACAGGGCAGTCAGTTACCCTGGAAACAGGGAAGTCAGTTACCCCGAAACTGGGCAGTCAGTCACCCTGGAAACAGGTTAGTCAGTTACCCCGGAAACAGGGTGATCAGTTACCCCGGAAACAGGGCAGTCATTTACCCAGGAAACAGGGCAGTCAGTTACCCCGGAAACTGGGCAGTCAGTTACCCTGGAAACAGGGCAGTCAGTGACCCTGGAAACTGGTTAGTCAGTTACCCCGGAAACAGGGTGATCAGTTACCCCGGAAACAAGGCAGGCAGTTCCCCTGGAAAGAGGGCAGTCAGTTACCCTGGAAACAGGGCAGTCAGTTAACCTGGAAATAGGGCAGTCAGTTATCCTTGAAACAGGGCAGTCCGTTACCCCGGAAATAGGTAGGTCAGTTATCCTGGAAATAGGGCGGTCAGTTACCCCGGAAACAGGGAGATCAGTTACCCCGGAAACAGGGCAGTCAGTTACCCTGGAAACAGGGGAGTCAGTTACCCTGGAAACAGGGCAGTCAGTTATCCCGGAAACAGGGTGATCAGTTACCCTGGAAACAGGGCAGTCAGTTACCCTGGAAACAGGGTGGTCAGTGACCCGGGAAACAGGGTGGTCAGTTACACCGGAAACAAGGTGATCAGTTATCCTGGAAACAGGGTGGTCAGTTACCCCGGAAATAGGGCGATCAGTTATCCTGGAAACAGGGCAGTCAGGTAGCCTGGAAACAGGGCAGTCAGTTACCCCGGAAACAGGGCAGTCAGTTATCCCGGAAACAGGGTGATCACTGACCCTGGCAACAGGGCAGTCAGTTACCCCGGAAACAGGGCAGTCAGTTACCCTGGAAACTGGGCAGTCAGTTACCCTGGAAACAGGGTGATCAGTTACCCTGGAAACTGGGCAGTCAGTTACCCTGGAAACAGGGCGGTCAGTTCTCCCAGAAACAGGGCAGTCAGTTATCCCGGAAACAGGGAGATCAGTTACCCTGAAACAGGGCTTTCAGTTATCCTGGAAACAGGGCGGTCAGTTACCCCGGAAACAGGGCAGTCAGTTACCCCGGAAACAGGGTGATCAGTTACCCTGGAAACTGGGCAGTCAGTTACCCCGGAAACAGGGTGATCAGTTACCCTGGAAACAGGGCAGTCAGTTACCCCGGAAACAGGGCAGACAGTCACCCTGGAAAAAGGGCAGTCAGTTATCCCGGAAGAAGGGTGATCAGTTATCCAGTAAACAGGGCAGTCAGTTACCCTGGAAACAGGGCAGTCAGTTACTCCGGAAACAGGGCAGTCAGTTACCCTGGAAACTGGGCAGTCAGTTACCCTGGAAACAGGGGAGTCAGTTATCCCGGAAACAGGGTGATCAGTTTCCCTGGAAACAGGGCAGTCAGTTACCCTGGAAACAGGGCAGTCAGTTACCCCGGAAGCAGGGCAGTCATTTACCCAGGAAACAGGGTAGTCAGTTACCCTGGAAACAGGGCAGTCAGTTATCCCGGAAACAGGGCAGTCAGTTATCCCGGAAATAGGGTGATCAGTTACCCTGGAAACTGGGCAATCAGTTCCCCTGGAAACAGGGCAGTCAGTTACCCCGGAAAGAGTGCAGTCAGTTACCCTGGAAACAGGGCAGTCAGTTATCCCGGAAACAGGGCAGTCAGTTATCCCGGAAATAGGGTGATCAGTTACCCTGGAAACTGGGCAATCAGTTCCCCCGGAAACAGGGCAGTCATTTACCCTCGAAAAAGGGTATTCAGTTACTCTGGAAACTGGGCAGTCAGTTACCCTGGAAACAGGGCAGTCAGTTACCACCGAAACAGGGCAGTCAGTTACCCTGGAAACTGGGCAGTCAGTTACCCTGGAAACAGGGCAGTCAGTTATCCCGGAAACAGGGTTATCAGATACCCTGGAAACAGGGCAGTCAGTTATCCCGGAAACAGAGCAGTCAGTTACTTGGAAACAGGGCAGTCAGTTACCCTGGAAACAGGGAAGTCAGTTACCCTGGAAACTGGTTAGTCAGTTACCCCGGAAAAAGGGTGATCAGTTACCCCGGAAACAGGGCAGGCAGTTCCCCTGGAAAGAGGGCAGTCAGTTACCCTGGAAACAGGGCAGTCAGTTAACCTGGAAATAGGGCAGTCATTATCCTTGAAACAGGGCAGTCCGTTACCCGGGAAATAGGTAGGTAAGTTATCCTGGAAATAGGGCGGTCAGTTACCCCGGAAACAGGGAGATCAGTTACCCCGGAAACAGGGCAGTCAGGTACCCTGGAAACAGGGGAGTCAGTTACCCTGGAAACAGGGTGGTCAGTGACCCGGGAAACAGGGTGGTCAGTTACACCGGAAACAAGGTGAGCAGTTATCCTGGAAACAGGGCGGTCAGTTACCCCGGAAACAGGGTGATCAGTTATCCTGGAAACAGGGCAGTCAGTTAGCCTGGAAACAGGGCAGTCAGTTACCCCGGAAACAGGGCAGTCAGTTATCCCGGAAACAGGGTGATCACTTACCCTGGAAACAGGGCAGTCAGTTACCCCGGAAACAGGGCAGTCAGTTACCCTGGAAACAGGGCAGTCAGTTATCCCGGAAACAGGGCAGTCAGTTACCCTGGAAACTGGGCAGTCAGTTACTCTGGAAACAGGGCAGTCAGTCATCCCGGAAACAGGGTTATCAGTTACCCTGGAAACAGGGCAGTCCGTTACCCCGGAAACAGGGCAGTCAGTTACCCTGGAAACTGGGCAGTCGGTTACCCTGGTAACAGGGCAGTCAGTGATCCCGGAAACAGGGTTATCAGTTACCCTGGAAACAGGGCAGTCAGTTATCCCGGAAACAGGGCAGTCAGTTATCCCGGAAATAGGGTGATCAGTTTCCCTGGAAACTGGGCAATCAGTTCCCCTGGAAACAGGGCAGTCAGTTACCCCGGAAAGAGTGCAGTCAGTTACCCTGGAAACAGGGCAGTCAGTTATCCCGGAAACAGGGCAGTCATTTACCCTCGAAAAAGGGTATTCAGTTACTCTGGAAACTGGGCAGTCAGTTACCCTGGAAACAGGGCAGTCAGTTACCACCGAAACAGGGCAGTCAGTTACCCTGGAAACTGGGCAGTCAGTTCCCCTGGAAACAGGGCAGTCAGTTATCCCGGAAACAGGGTTATCAGATACCCTGGAAACAGGGCAGTCTGTTATCCCGGAAACAGTGTGATCAGTTACCCTGGAAACAGGGCAGTCAGTTACCCCGGAAACAGGGCAGTCAGTTACCCTGGAAACAGGGCAGTCAGTTATCCCGGAAACAGGGCAGTCAGTTACCCTGGAAACTGGGCAGTCAGTTACTCTGGAAACAGGGCAGTCAGTCATCCCGGAAACAGGGTTATCAGTTACCCTGGAAACAGGGCAGTCAGTTACCCCGGAAACAGGGCAGTCAGTTTCCCTGGAAACTGGGCAGTCAGTTACCCTGGAAACAGGGCAGTCAGTTATCCCGGAAACAGGGTGATCAGTTACCCTGGAAACAGGGCAGTCAGTTATCCCGGAAACAGGGCAGTCAGTTATCCCGGAAATAGGGTGATCAGTTACCCTGGAAACTGGGCAATCAGTTCCCCTGGAAACAGGGCAGTCAGTTACCCCGGAAACAGTGCAGTCAGTTACCCTGGAAACAGGGCAGTCAGTTATCCCGGAAACAGGGCAGTCATTTACCCTTGAAAAAGTGTATTCATGTACTCTGGAAACTGGGCAGTCAGTTACCCTGGAAACAGGGCAGTCAGTTACCACCGAAACAGGGCAGTCAGTTACCCTGGAAACTGGGCAGTCAGTTATCCCGGAAACAGGGTTATCAGATACCCTGGAAACAGGGCAGTCAGTTATCCCGGAAACAGAGCAGTCAGTTACTTGGAAACAGGGCAGTCAGTTACCCTGGAAACAGGGAAGTCAGTTACCCCGAAACTGGGCAGTCAGTCACCCTGGAAACAGGTTAGTCAGTTACCCCGGAAACAGGGTGATCAGTTACCCCGGAAACAGGGCAGTCATTTACCCAGGAAACAGGGCAGTCAGTGACCCTGGAAACTGGTTAGTCAGTTACCCCGGAAACAGGGTGATCAGTTACCCCGGAAACAAGGCAGGCAGTTCCCCTGGAAAGAGGGCAGTCAGTTACCCTGGAAACAGGGCAGTCAGTTAACCTGGAAATAGGGCAGTCAGTTATCCTTGAAACAGGGCAGTCCGTTACCCCGGAAATAGGTAGGTCAGTTATCCTGGAAATAGGGCGGTCAGTTACCCCGGAAACAGGGAGATCAGTTACCCCGGAAACAGGGCAGTCAGTTACCCTGGAAACAGGGGAGTCAGTTACCCTGGAAACAGGGCAGTCAGTTATCCCGGAAACAGGGTGATCAGTTACCCTGGAAACAGGGCAGTCAGTTACCCTGGAAACAGGGTGGTCAGTGACCCGGGAAACAGGGTGGTCAGTTACACCGGAAACAAGGTGATCAGTTATCCTGGAAACAGGGTGGTCAGTTACCCCGGAAATAGGGCGATCAGTTATCCTGGAAACAGGGCAGTCAGGTAGCCTGGAAACAGGGCAGTCAGTTACCCCGGAAACAGGGCAGTCAGTTATCCCGGAAACAGGGTGATCACTGACCCTGGCAACAGGGCAGTCAGTTACCCCGGAAACAGGGCAGTCAGTTACCCTGGAAACTGGGCAGTCAGTTACCCTGGAAACAGGGTGATCAGTTACCCTGGAAACTGGGCAGTCAGTTACCCTGGAAACAGGGCGGTCAGTTCTCCCAGAAACAGGGCAGTCAGTTATCCCGGAAACAGGGAGATCAGTTACCCTGAAACAGGGCTTTCAGTTATCCTGGAAACAGGGCGGTCAGTTACCCCGGAAACAGGGCAGTCAGTTACCCCGGAAACAGGGTGATCAGTTACCCTGGAAACTGGGCAGTCAGTTACCCCGGAAACAGGGTGATCAGTTACCCTGGAAACAGGGCAGTCAGTTACCCCGGAAACAGGGCAGACAGTCACCCTGGAAAAAGGGCAGTCAGTTATCCCGGAAGAAGGGTGATCAGTTATCCAGTAAACAGGGCAGTCAGTTACCCTGGAAACAGGGCAGTCAGTTACTCCGGAAACAGGGCAGTCAGTTACCCTGGAAACTGGGCAGTCAGTTACCCTGGAAACAGGGGAGTCAGTTATCCCGGAAACAGGGTGATCAGTTTCCCTGGAAACAGGGCCGTCAGTTATCCCGAAAACAGGGCAGTCAGTTATCCCGGAAAAAGGGTGATCAGTTACCCTGGAAACTGGGCAGTCAGTTACCCTGGAAACAGGGCAGTCAGTTACCCCGGAAGCAGGGCAGTCATTTACCCAGGAAACAGGGTAGTCAGTTACCCTGGAAACAGGGCAGTCAGTTATCCCGGAAACAGGGCAGTCAGTTATCCCGGAAATAGGGTGATCAGTTACCCTGGAAACTGGGCAATCAGTTCCCCTGGAAACAGGGCAGTCAGTTACCCCGGAAAGAGTGCAGTCAGTTACCCTGGAAACAGGGCAGTCAGTTATCCCGGAAACAGGGCAGTCAGTTATCCCGGAAATAGGGTGATCAGTTACCCTGGAAACTGGGCAATCAGTTCCCCCGGAAACAGGGCAGTCATTTACCCTCGAAAAAGGGTATTCAGTTACTCTGGAAACTGGGCAGTCAGTTACCCTGGAAACAGGGCAGTCAGTTACCACCGAAACAGGGCAGTCAGTTACCCTGGAAACTGGGCAGTCAGTTACCCTGGAAACAGGGCAGTCAGTTATCCCGGAAACAGGGTTATCAGATACCCTGGAAACAGGGCAGTCAGTTATCCCGGAAACAGAGCAGTCAGTTACTTGGAAACAGGGCAGTCAGTTACCCTGGAAACAGGGAAGTCAGTTACCCTGGAAACTGGTTAGTCAGTTACCCCGGAAAAAGGGTGATCAGTTACCCCGGAAACAGGGCAGGCAGTTCCCCTGGAAAGAGGGCAGTCAGTTACCCTGGAAACAGGGCAGTCAGTTAACCTGGAAATAGGGCAGTCATTATCCTTGAAACAGGGCAGTCCGTTACCCGGGAAATAGGTAGGTAAGTTATCCTGGAAATAGGGCGGTCAGTTACCCCGGAAACAGGGAGATCAGTTACCCCGGAAACAGGGCAGTCAGGTACCCTGGAAACAGGGGAGTCAGTTACCCTGGAAACAGGGTGGTCAGTGACCCGGGAAACAGGGTGGTCAGTTACACCGGAAACAAGGTGATCAGTTATCCTGGAAACAGGGCGGTCAGTTACCCCGGAAACAGGGTGATCAGTTATCCTGGAAACAGGGCAGTCAGTTAGCCTGGAAACAGGGCAGTCAGTTACCCCGGAAACAGGGCAGTCAGTTATCCCGGAAACAGGGTGATCACTTACCCTGGAAACAGGGCAGTCAGTTACCCCGGAAACAGGGCAGTCAGTTACCCTGGAAACAGGGCAGTCAGTTATCCCGGAAACAGGGCAGTCAGTTACCCTGGAAACTGGGCAGTCAGTTACTCTGGAAACAGGGCAGTCAGTCATCCCGGAAACAGGGTTATCAGTTACCCTGGAAACAGGGCAGTCCGTTACCCCGGAAACAGGGCAGTCAGTTACCCTGGAAACTGGGCAGTCGGTTACCCTGGTAACAGGGCAGTCAGTGATCCCGGAAACAGGGTTATCAGTTACCCTGGAAACAGGGCAGTCAGTTATCCCGGAAACAGGGCAGTCAGTTATCCCGGAAATAGGGTGATCAGTTACCCTGGAAACTGGGCAATCAGTTCCCCTGGAAACAGGGCAGTCAGTTACCCCGGAAAGAGTGCAGTCAGTTACCCTGGAAACAGGGCAGTCAGTTATCCCGGAAACAGGGCAGTCATTTACCCTCGAAAAAGGGTATTCAGTTACTCTGGAAACTGGGCAGTCAGTTACCCTGGAAACAGGGCAGTCAGTTACCACCGAAACAGGGCAGTCAGTTACCCTGGAAACTGGGCAGTCAGTTCCCCTGGAAACAGGGCAGTCAGTTATCCCGGAAACAGGGTTATCAGATACCCTGGAAACAGGGCAGTCAGTTATCCCGGAAACAGAGCAGTCAGTTACTTGGAAACAGGGCAGTCAGTTACCCTGGAAACAGGGAAGTCAGTTATCCCGGAAACTGGGCAGTCAGTCACCCTGGAAACAGGTTAGTCAGTTACCCCTGGAAACAGGGTGATCAGTTACCTCTAAAACTGGGCGGTCAGTTCCCCTGGAAACAGGGCAGTCAATTACCCTGGAAACAGGGCAGTCAGTTATCCTGGAAACAGGGCAGTTAGTTATCCCGGAAACAGGGTGATAAGTTACCCTGGAAACTGGGCAGTCAGTTACCCTATAAACAGGGCGGTCAGTTACCCCGGAAACCGGGCAGTCAGTTATCCTGGAAACAGGGTGATCAGTTACACTGGAAAGTGGGCAGTCAGTTACCCTGGAAACAGGGCAGTCAGTTATCCTGGAAATAGGGCGGTCCGTTACCCCGGAAATAGGGCGGTCAGTTGTCCTGGAAACAGGGCGGTCAGTTACCCCGGAAACAGGGAGATCAGTTACTCCAGAAACAGGGCGGTCAGTTAACCTGGAAACAGGGCGGACAGTTATCCAGTTTACAGGGGAGTCAGTTATCCCGCAAACAGGGCAGTCAGTTATCCTGGAAACAGGGCAGTCAGTTCTCCCGGAAACAGGGCAGTCAGTTATCCCGCAAACAGGGTGATCAGTTACCCTGGAAACAGGGCATTCAGTTATCCCAGAAACAGGGTGATCAGTTACCCTGGAAACAGGGCAGTCAGTTACCCTGGAAACAGGGTGGTCAGTTACCCTGGAAACTGGGCAGTCAGTTACCCTGGAAACAGGGTGATCATTTACCCTGGAAACTGGGCAGTCAGTTACCCTGGAAACAGGGCAGTCAGTTCTCCCGGAAACAGGGCAGTCAGTTATCCCGGAAACAGGGAGATCAGTTACCCTGAAACAGGTCTTTCAGTTATCCTGGAAACAGGGTGGTCAGTGACCCTGGAAACAGGGTGGTCAGTTACCCCGGAAACAGGGTGATCAGATATCCTGGAAACAGGGCGGTCAGTTACCCCGGAAACAGGGCAGTCAGTTACCCCGGAAACAGGGTGATCAGTTATCCTGGAAACAGGGCAGTCAGTTAGCCTGGAAACAGGGCAGTCAGTTATCCCGGAAACAGGGCAGTCAGTTATCCCGGAAACAGGGTGATCAGTTACCCTGGAAACAAGACAGTCAGTTACCCCGGAAACAGGGCAGTCAGTCACCCTGGAAAAAGGGCAGTCAGTTATCCCGGAAGCAGGGTGATCAGTTATCCAGTCAACAGGGCAGTCAGTTATCCCGGAAACAGGGCAGTCAGTTACCCTGGAAACTGGGCAGTCAGTTACTCTGGAAACAGGGCAGTCAGTCATCCCGGAAACAGGGTTATCAGTTACCCTGGAAACAGGGCAGTCAGTTACCCCGGAAACAGGGCAGTCAGTTACCCTGGAAACTGGGCAGTCAGTTACCCTGGAAACAGGGCAGTCAGTTATCCCGGAAACAGGGTGATCAGTTACCCTGGAAACAGGGCAGTCAGTTATCCCCGAAACAGGGCAGTCAGTTATCCCGGAAATGGGGTGATCAGTTACCCTGGAAACTGGGCAATCAGTTCCCCTGGAAACAGGGCAGTCAGTTACCCCGGAAACAGTGCAGTCAGTTACCCTGGAAACAGGGCAGTCAGTTATCCCGGAAACAGGGCAGTCATTTACCCTTGAAAAAGTGTATTCATGTACTCTGGAAACAGGGCAGTCAGTTATCCCGGAAACAGAGCAGTCAGTTACTTGGAAACAGGGCAGTCAGTTACCCTGGAAACAGGGAAGTCAGTTACCCTGGAAACTGGTTAGTCAGTTACCCCGGAAAAAGGGTGATCAGTTACCCCGGAAACAGGGCAGGCAGTTCCCCTGGAAAGAGGGCAGTCAGTTACCCTGGAAACAGGGCAGTCAGTTAACCTGGAAACAGGGCAGTCATTATCCTTGAAACAGGGCAGTCCGTTACCCGGGAAATAGGTAGGTAAGTTATCCTGGAAATAGGGCGGTCAGTTACCCCGGAAACAGGGAGATCAGTTACCCCGGAAACAGGGCAGTCAGGTACCCTGGAAACAGGGGAGTCAGTTACCCTGGAAACAGGGTGGTCAGTGACCCGGGAAACAGGGTGGTCAGTTACACCGGAAACAAGGTGATCAGTTATCCTGGAAACAGGGCGGTCAGTTACCCCGGAAACAGGGTGATCAGTTATCCTGGAAACAGGGCAGTCAGTTAGCCTGGAAACAGGGCAGTCAGTTACCCCGGAAACAGGGCAGTCAGTTATCCCGGAAACAGGGTGATCACTTACCCTGGAAACAGGGCAGTCAGTTACCCTGGAAACAGGGCAGTCAGTTATCCCGGAAACAGGGCAGTCAGTTACCCTGGAAACTGGGCAGTCAGTTACTCTGGAAACAGGGCAGTCAGTCATCCCGGAAACAGGGTTATCAGTTACCCTGGAAACAGGGCAGTCCGTTACCCCGGAAACAGGGCAGTCAGTTACCCTGGAAACTGGGCAGTCGGTTACCCTGGTAACAGGGCAGTCAGTGATCCCGGAAACAGGGTTATCAGTTACCCTGGAAACAGGGCAGTCAGTTATCCCGGAAACAGGGCAGTCAGTTATCCCGGAAATAGGGTGATCAGTTACCCTGGAAACTGGGCAATCAGTTCCCCTGGAAACAGGGCAGTCAGTTACCCCGGAAAGAGTGCAGTCAGTTACCCTGGAAACAGGGCAGTCAGTTATCCCGGAAACAGGGCAGTCATTTACCCTCGAAAAAGGGTATTCAGTTACTCTGGAAACTGGGCAGTCAGTTACCCTGGAAACAGGGCAGTCAGTTACCACCGAAACAGGGCAGTCAGTTACCCTGGAAACTGGGCAGTCAGTTACCCTGGAAACAGGGAAGTCAGTTATCCCGGAAACTGGGCAGTCAGTCACCCTGGAAACAGGTTAGTCAGTTACCCCTGGAAACAGGGTGATCAGTTACCTCTAAAACTGGGCGGTCAGTTCCCCTGGAAACAGGGCAGTCAATTACCCTGGAAACAGGGCAGTCAGTTATCCTGGAAACAGGGCAGTTAGTTATCCCGGAAACAGGGTGATAAGTTACCCTGGAAACTGGGCAGTCAGTTACCCTATAAACAGGGCGGTCAGTTACCCCGGAAACCGGGCAGTCAGTTATCCTGGAAACAGGGTGATCAGTTACACTGGAAAGTGGGCAGTCAGTTACCCTGGAAACAGGGCAGTCAGTTATCCTGGAAATAGGGCGGTCCGTTACCCCGGAAATAGGGCGGTCAGTTGTCCTGGAAACAGGGCGGTCAGTTACCCCGGAAACAGGGAGATCAGTTACTCCAGAAACAGGGCGGTCAGTTAACCTGGAAACAGGGCGGACAGTTATCCAGTTTACAGGGGAGTCAGTTATCCCGCAAACAGGGCAGTCAGTTATCCTGGAAACAGGGCAGTCAGTTCTCCCGGAAACAGGGCAGTCAGTTATCCCGCAAACAGGGTGATCAGTTACCCTGGAAACAGGGCATTCAGTTATCCCAGAAACAGGGTGATCAGTTACCCTGGAAACAGGGCAGTCAGTTACCCTGGAAACAGGGTGGTCAGTTACCCTGGAAACTGGGCAGTCAGTTACCCTGGAAACAGGGTGATCATTTACCCTGGAAACTGGGCAGTCAGTTACCCTGGAAACAGGGCAGTCAGTTCTCCCGGAAACAGGGCAGTCAGTTATCCCGGAAACAGGGAGATCAGTTACCCTGAAACAGGTCTTTCAGTTATCCTGGAAACAGGGTGGTCAGTGACCCTGGAAACAGGGTGGTCAGTTACCCCGGAAACAGGGTGATCAGATATCCTGGAAACAGGGCGGTCAGTTACCCCGGAAACAGGGCAGTCAGTTACCCCGGAAACAGGGTGATCAGTTATCCTGGAAACAGGGCAGTCAGTTAGCCTGGAAACAGGGCAGTCAGTTATCCCGGAAACAGGGCAGTCAGTTATCCCGGAAACAGGGTGATCAGTTACCCTGGAAACAAGACAGTCAGTTACCCCGGAAACAGGGCAGTCAGTCACCCTGGAAAAAGGGCAGTCAGTTATCCCGGAAGCAGGGTGATCAGTTATCCAGTCAACAGGGCAGTCAGTTATCCCGGAAACAGGGCAGTCAGTTACCCTGGAAACTGGGCAGTCAGTTACTCTGGAAACAGGGCAGTCAGTCATCCCGGAAACAGGGTTATCAGTTACCCTGGAAACAGGGCAGTCAGTTACCCCGGAAACAGGGCAGTCAGTTACCCTGGAAACTGGGCAGTCAGTTACCCTGGAAACAGGGCAGTCAGTTATCCCGGAAACAGGGTGATCAGTTACCCTGGAAACAGGGCAGTCAGTTATCCCGGAAACAGGGCAGTCAGTTATCCCGGAAATGGGGTGATCAGTTACCCTGGAAACTGGGCAATCAGTTCCCCTGGAAACAGGGCAGTCAGTTACCCCGGAAACAGTGCAGTCAGTTACCCTGGAAACAGGGCAGTCAGTTATCCCGGAAACAGGGCAGTCATTTACCCTTGAAAAAGTGTATTCATGTACTCTGGAAACTGGGCAGTCAGTTACCCTGGAAACAGGGCAGTCAGTTACCACCGAAACAGGGCAGTCAGTTACCCTGGAAACTGGGCAGTCAGTTACCCTGGAAACAGGGCAGTCAGTTATCCCGGAAACAGGGTTATCAGATACCCTGGAAACAGGGCAGTCAGTTATCCCGGAAACAGAGCAGTCAGTTACTTGGAAACAGGGCAGTCAGTTACCCTGGAAACAGGGAAGTCAGTTACCCCGAAACTGGGCAGTCAGTCACCCTGGAAACAGGTTAGTCAGTTACCCCGGAAACAGGGTGATCAGTTACCCCGGAAACAGGGCAGTCATTTACCCAGGAAACAGGGCAGTCAGTTACCCCGGAAACTGGGCAGTCAGTTACCCTGGAAACAGGGCAGTCAGTGACCCTGGAAACTGGTTAGTCAGTTACCCCGGAAACAGGGTGATCAGTTACCCCGGAAACAGGGCAGGCAGTTCCCCTGGAAAGAGGGCAGTCAGTTACCCTGGAAACAGGGCAGTCAGTTAACCTGGAAATAGGGCAGTCAGTTATCCTTGAAACAGGGCAGTCCGTTACCCCGGAAATAGGTAGGTCAGTTATCCTGGAAATAGGGCGGTCAGTTACCCCGGAAACAGGGAGATCAGTTACCCTGGAAACAGGGTGGTCAGTGACCCGGGAAACAGGGCAGTCAGTTCTCCCGGAAACAGGGCAGTCAGTTATCCCGGAAACAGGGTGATCACTGACCCTGGCAACAGGGCAGTCAGTTACCCCGGAAACAGGGCAGTCAGTTACCCTGGAAACTGGGCAGTCAGTTACCCTGGAAACAGGGTGATCAGTTACCCTGGAAACTGGGCAGTCAGTTACCCTGGAAACAGGGCAGTCAGTTCTCCCGGAAACAGGGCAGTCAGTTATCCCGGAAACAGGGAGATCAGTTACCCTGAAACAGGGCTTTCAGTTATCCTGGAAACAGGGTGGTCAGTGACCCTGGAAACAGGGTGATCAGTTATCCTGGAAACAGGGCAGTCAGGTAGCCTGGAAACAGGGCAGTCAGTTACCCCGGAAACAGGGCAGTCAGTTATCCCGGAAACAGGGTGATCACTGACCCTGGCAACAGGGCAGTCAGTTACCCCGGAAACAGGGCAGTCAGTTACCCTGGAAACTGGGCAGTCAGTTACCCTGGAAACAGGGTGATCAGTTACCCTGGAAACTGGGCAGTCAGTTACCCTGGAAATAGGGCAGTCAGTTCTCCCGGAAACAGGGCAGTCAGTTATCCCGGAAACAGGGAGATCAGTTACCCTGAAACAGGGCTTTCAGTTATCCTGGAAACAGGGTGGTCAGTGACCCTGGAAACAGGGTGGTCAGTTAACCCGGAAACAGGGTGATCAGATATCCTGGAAACAGGGCGGTCAGTTACCCCGGAAACAGGGTGATCAGTTATCCTGGAAACAGGGCAGTCAGTTAGCCTGGAAACAGGGCAGTCTGTTATCCCGGAAACAGGGCAGTCAGTTATCCCGGAAACAGGGTGATCAGTTACCCTGGAAACAAGGCAGTCAGTTACCCCGGAAACAGGGCAGTCAGTCACCCTGGAAAAAGGGCAGTCAGTTATCCCGGAAGCAGGGTGATCAGTTCCCCTGGATACTGGGCAGTCAGTTACCCTGGAAACAGGGAAGTCAGATACCCCGGAAACTGGGCAGTCAGTTACCCTGGAAACTGGGCAGTCAGTTAACCCGGAAACAGGGCAGTCAGTTATCCCGGAAAAAGGGTGATCAGTTACCCCGTAAACTGGGCAGTCAGTTACCCTGGAAAGAGGGCAGTCAGTTACCCCGGAAACAGGGTGATCAGATATCCTGGAAACAGGGCGGTCAGTTACCCCGGAAACAGGGCAGTCAGTTACCCCGGAAACAGGGTGATCAGTTATCCTGGAAAAAGGGCAGTCAGTTAGCCTGGAAACAGGGCAGTCAGTTATCCCGGAAACAGGGCAGTCAGTTATCCCGGAAACAGGGAGATCAGTTACCCTGAAACAGGTCTTTCAGTTATCCTGGAAACAGGGAGGTCAGTGACCCTGGAAACAGGGTGGTCAGTTACCCCGGAAACAGGGTGATCAGATATCCTGGAAACAGGGCGGTCAGTTACCCCGGAAACAGGGCAGTCAGTTACCCCGGAAACAGGGTGATCAGTTATCCTGGAAACAGGGCAGTCAGTTAGCCTGGAAACAGGGCAGTCAGTTATCCCGGAAACAGGGCAGTCAGTTATCCCGGAAACAGGGTGATCAGTTACCCTGGAAACAAGACAGTCAGTTATCCCGGAAACTGGGCAGTCAGTCACCCTGGAAAAAGGGCAGTCAGTTATCCCGGAAGCAGGGTGATCAGTTATCCAGTCAACAGGGCAGTCAGTTATCCTGGAAACAGGGCAGTCAGTTATCCCGGAAACAGGGCACTCAGTTATCCCGGAAACAGGGTGATCACTGACCCTGGCAACAGGGCAGTCAGTTACCCCGGAAACAGGGCAGTCAGTTACCCTGGAAACTGGGCAGTCAGTTACCCTGGAAACAGGGTGATCAGTTACCCTGGAAACTGGGCAGTCAGTTACCCTGGAAACAGGGCAGTCAGTTCTCCCGGAAACAGGGCAGTCAGTTATCCCGGAAACAGGGAGATCAGTTACCCTGAAACAGGGCTTTCAGTTATCCTGGAAACAGGGTGGTCAGTGACCCTGGAAACAGGGTGATCAGTTATCCTGGAAACAGGGCAGTCAGGTAGCCTGGAAACAGGGCAGTCAGTTACCCCGGAAACAGGGCAGTCAGTTATCCCGGAAACAGGATGATCACTGACCCTGGCAACAGGGCAGTCAGTTACCCCGGAAACAGGGCAGTCAGTTACCCTGGAAACTGGGCAGTCAGTTACCCTGGAAACAGGGTGATCAGTTACCCTGGAAACTGGGCAGTCAGTTACCCTGGAAATAGGGCAGTCAGTTCTCCCGGAAACAGGGCAGTCAGTTATCCCGGAAACAGGGAGATCAGTTACCCTGAAACAGGGCTTTCAGTTATCCTGGAAACAGGGTGGTCAGTGACCCTGGAAACAGGGTGGTCAGTTAACCCGGAAACAGGGTGATCAGATATCCTGGAAACAGGGCGGTCAGTTACCCCGGAAACAGGGCAGTCAGTTACCCCGGAAACAGGGTGATCAGTTATCCTGGAAACAGGGCAGTCAGTTAGCCTGGAAACAGGGCAGTCAGTTATCCCGGAAACAGGGCAGTCAGTTATCCCGGAAACAGGGTGATCAGTTACCCTGGAAACAAGGCAGTCAGTTACCCCGGAAACAGGGCAGTCAGTCACCCTGGAAAAAGGGCAGTCAGTTATCCCGGAAGCAGGGTGATCAGTTCCCCTGGATACTGGGCAGTCAGTTACCCTGGAAACAGGGAAGTCAGATACCCCGGAAACTGGGCAGTCAGTTACCCTGGAAACTGGGCAGTCAGTTAACCCGGAAACAGGGCAGTCAGTTATCCCGGAAAAAGGGTGATCAGTTACCCCGTAAACTGGGCAGTCAGTTACCCTGGAAAGAGGGCAGTCAGTTACCCTGGAAACAGGGTGATCAGATATCCTGGAAACAGGGCGGTCAGTTACCCCGGAAACAGGGCAGTCAGTTACCCCGGAAACAGGGTGATCAGTTATCCTGGAAACAGGGCAGTCAGTTAGCCTGGAAACAGGGCAGTCAGTTATCCCGGAAACAGGGCAGTCAGTTATCCCGGAAACAGGGAGATCAGTTACCCTGAAACAGGTCTTTCAGTTATCCTGGAAACAGGGTGGTCAGTGACCCTGGAAACAGGGTGGTCAGTTACCCCGGAAACAGGGTGATCAGATATCCTGGAAACAGGGCGGTCAGTTACCCCGGAAACAGGGCAGTCAGTTACCCCGGAAACAGGGTGATCAGTTATCCTGGAAACAGGGCAGTCAGTTAGCCTGGAAACAGGGCAGTCAGTTATCCCGGAAACAGGGCAGTCAGTTATCCCGGAAACAGGGTGATCAGTTACCCTGGAAACAAGACAGTCAGTTATCCCGGAAACTGGGCAGTCAGTCACCCTGGAAAAAGGGCAGTCAGTTATCCCGGAAGCAGGGTGATCAGTTATCCAGTCAACAGTGCAGTCAGTTATCCTGGAAACAGGGCAGTCAGTTATCCCGGAAACAGGGCACTCAGTTATCCCGGAAACAGGGTGATCAGTTACCCTGGAAACAGGGCAGTCAGTTACCCCGGAAACAGGGCAGTCAGTTACCCTGGAAAAAGGGCAGTCAGTGATCCCGGAAACAGGGCAGTCAGTTACCCTGGAAAAAGGGTATTCAGTTACTCTGGAAACTGGGCAGTCAGTTACCCTGGAAACAGGGCAGTCAGTTACCCTGGAAACTGGGCAGTCAGTTATCCCGGAAACAGGGTTATCAGATACCCTGGAAACAGGGCAGTCAGTTATCCCGGAAACAGAGCAGTCAGTTACTTGGAAACAGGGCAGTCAGTTACCCTGGAAACAGGGAAGTCAGTTACCCCGAAACTGGGCAGTCAGTCACCCTGGAAACAGGTTAGTCAGTTACCCCGGAAACAGGGTGATCAGTTACCCCGGAAACAGGGCAGTCATTTACCCAGGAAACAGGGCAGTCAGTTACCCCGGAAACTGGGCAGTCAGTTACCCTGGAAACAGGGCAGTCAGTGACCCTGGAAACTGGTTAGTCAGTTACCCCGGAAACAGGGTGATCTGTTACCCCGGAAACAAGGCAGGCAGTTCCCCTGGAAAGAGGGCAGTCAGTTACCCTGGAAACAGGGCAGTCAGTTAACCTGGAAATAGGGCAGTCAGTTATCCTTGAAACAGGGCAGTCCGTTACCCCGGAAATAGGTAGGTCAGTTATCCTGGAAATAGGGCGGTCAGTTACCCCGGAAACAGGGCAGTCAGTTACCCTGGAAACTGGGCAGTCAGTTACCCTGGAAACAGGGTGATCAGTTACCCTGGAAACTGGGCAGTCAGTTACCCTGGAAACAGGGCAGTCAGTTCTCCCGGAAACAGGGCAGTCAGTTATCCCGGAAACAGGGAGATCAGTTACCCTGAAACAGGGCTTTCAGTTATCCTGGAAACAGGGTGGTCAGTGACCCTGGAAACAGGGTGATCAGTTTTCCTGGAAACAGGGCAGTCAGGTAGCCTGGAAACAGGGCAGTCAGTTACCCCGGAAACAGGGCAGTCAGTTATCCCGGAAACAGGGTGATCACTGACCCTGGCAACAGGGCAGTCAGTTACCCCGGAAACAGGGCAGTCAGTTACCCTGGAAACTGGGCAGTCAGTTACCCTGGAAACAGGGTGATCAGTTACCCTGGAAACTGGGCAGTCAGTTACCCTGGAAATAGGGCAGTCAGTTCTCCCGGAAACAGGGCAGTCAGTTATCCCGGAAACAGGGAGATCAGTTACCATGAAACAGGGCTTTCAGTTATCCTGGAAACAGGGTGGTCAGTGACCCTGGAAACAGGGTGGTCAGTTAACCCGGAAACAGGGTGATCAGATATCCTGGAAACAGGGCGGTCAGTTACCCCGGAAACAGGGCAGTCAGTTACCCCGGAAACAGGGTGATCAGTTATCCTGGAAACAGGGCAGTCAGTTAGCCTGGAAACAGGGCAGTCAGTTATCCCGGAAACAGGGCAGTCAGTTATCCCGGAAACAGGGTGATCAGTTACCCTGGAAACAAGGCAGTCAGTTACCCCGGAAACAGGGCAGTCAGTCACCCTGGAAAAAGGGCAGTCAGTTATCCCGGAAGCAGGGTGATCAGTTCCCCTGGATACTGGGCAGTCAGTTACCCTGGAAACAGGGAAGTCAGATACCCCGGAAACTGGGCAGTCAGTTACCCTGGAAACTGGGCAGTCAGTTAACCCGGAAACAGGGCAGTCAGTTATCCCGGAAAAAGGGTGATCAGTTACCCCGTAAACTGGGCAGTCAGTTACCCTGGAAAGAGGGCAGTCAGTTACCCTGGAAACAGGGTGATCAGATATCCTGGAAACAGGGCGGTCAGTTACCCCGGAAACAGGGCAGTCAGTTACCCCGGAAACAGGGTGATCAGTTATCCTGGAAACAGGGCAGTCAGTTAGCCTGGAAACAGGGCAGTCAGTTATCCCGGAAACAGGGCAGTCAGTTATCCCGGAAACAGGGAGATCAGTTACCCTGAAACAGGTCTTTCAGTTATCCTGGAAACAGGGTGGTCAGTGACCCTGGAAACAGGGTGGTCAGTTACCCCGGAAACAGGGTGATCAGATATCCTGGAAACAGGGCGGTCAGTTACCCCGGAAACAGGGCAGTCAGTTACCCCGGAAACAGGGTGATCAGTTATCCTGGAAACAGGGCAGTCAGTTAGCCTGGAAACAGGGCAGTCAGTTATCCCGGAAACAGGGCAGTCAGTTATCCCGGAAACAGGGTGATCAGTTACCCTGGAAACAAGGCAGTCAGTTACCCCGGAAACAGGGCAGTCAGATACCCCGGAAACTGGGCAGTCAGTTACCCTGGAAACTGGGCAGTCAGTTAACCCGGAAACAGGGCAGTCAGTTATCCCGGAAAAAGGGTGATCAGTTACCCCGTAAACTGGGCAGTCAGTTACCCTGGAAAGAGGGCAGTCTGTTACCCCGGAAACAGGGTGATCAGATATCCTGGAAACAGGGCGGTCAGTTACCCCGGAAACAGGGCAGTCAGTTACCCCGGAAACAGGGTGATCAGTTATCCTGGAAACAGGGCAGTCAGTTAGCCTGGAAACAGGGCAGTCAGTTATCCCGGAAACAGGGAGATCAGTTACCCTGAAACAGGTCTTTCAGTTATCCTGGAAACAGGGTGGTCAGTGACCCTGGAAACAGGGTGGTCAGTTACCCCGGAAACAGGGTGATCAGATATCCTGGAAACAGGGCGGTCAGTTACCCCGGAAACAGGGCAGTCAGTTACCCCGGAAACAGGGTGATCAGTTATCCTGGAAACAGGGCAGTCAGTTAGCCTGGAAACAGGGCAGTCAGTTATCCCGGAAACAGGGCAGTCAGTTATCCCGGAAACAGGGTGATCAGTTACCCTGGAAACAAGACAGTCAGTTACCCCGGAAACTGGGCAGTCAGTCACCCTGGAAAAAGGGCAGTCAGTTATCCCGGAAGCAGGGTGATCAGTTATCCAGTCAACGGGGCAGTCAGTTATCCTGGAAACAGGGCAGTCAGTTATCCTTGAAACAGGGCAGTCCGTTACCCCGGAAATAGGTAGGTCAGTTATCCTGGAAATAGGGCGGTCAGTTACCCCGGAAACAGGGAGATCAGTTACCCCGGAAACAGGGCAGTCAGTTACCCTGGAAACAGGGGAGTCAGTTAACCTGGAAACAGGGCAGTCAGTTATCCCGGAAACAGGGTGATCAGTTACCCTGGAAACAGGGCAGTCAGTTACGCTGGAAACAGGGTGGTCAGTGACCCGGGAAACAGGGTGGTCAGTTACACCGGAAACAAGGTGATCAGTTATCCTGGAAACAGGGCGGTCAGTTACCCCGGAAATAGGGCGATCAGTTATCCTGGAAACAGGGCAGTCAGGTAGCCTGGAAACAGGGCAGTCAGTTACCCCGGAAACAGGGCAGTCAGTTATCCCGGAAACAGGGTGATCACTGACCCTGGCAACAGGGCAGTCAGTTACCCCGGAAACAGGGCAGTCAGTTACCCTGGAAAGAGGGCAGTCTGTTACCCCGTAAACTGGGCAGTCAGTTACCCTGGAAAGAGGGCAGTCTGTTACCCCGGAAACAGGGTGATCAGATATCCTGGAAACAGGGCGGTCAGTTACCCCGGAAACAGGGCAGTCAGTTACCCCGGAAACAGGGTGATCAGTTATCCTGGAAACAGGGCAGTCAGTTAGCCTGGAAACAGGGCAGTCAGTTATCCCGGAAACAGGGAGATCAGTTACCCTGAAACAGGTCTTTCAGTTATCCTGGAAACAGGGTGGTCAGTGACCCTGGAAACAGGGTGGTCAGTTACCCCGGAAACAGGGTGATCAGATATCCTGGAAACAGGGCGGTCAGTTACCCCGGAAACAGGGCAGTCAGTTACCCCGGAAACAGGGTGATCAGTTATCCTGGAAACAGGGCAGTCAGTTAGCCTGGAAACAGGGCAGTCAGTTATCCCGGAAACAGGGCAGTCAGTTATCCCGGAAACAGGGTGATCAGTTACCCTGGAAACAAGACAGTCAGTTACCCCGGAAACTGGGCAGTCAGTCACCCTGGAAAAAGGGCAGTCAGTTATCCCGGAAGCAGGGTGATCAGTTATCCAGTCAACAGGGCAGTCAGTTATCCTGGAAACAGGGCAGTCAGTTATCCTTGAAACAGGGCAGTCCGTTACCCCGGAAATAGGTAGGTCAGTTATCCTGGAAATAGGGCGGTCAGTTACCCCGGAAACAGGGAGATCAGTTACCCCGGAAACAGGGCAGTCAGTTACCCTGGAAACAGGGGAGTCAGTTAACCTGGAAACAGGGCAGTCAGTTATCCCGGAAACAGGGTGATCAGTTACCCTGGAAACAGGGCAGTCAGTTACGCTGGAAACAGGGTGGTCAGTGACCCGGGAAACAGGGTGGTCAGTTACACCGGAAACAAGGTGATCAGTTATCCTGGAAACAGGGCGGTCAGTTACCCCGGAAATAGGGCGATCAGTTATCCTGGAAACAGGGCAGTCAGGTAGCCTGGAAACAGGGCAGTCAGTTACCCCGGAAACAGGGCAGTCAGTTATCCCGGAAACAGGGTGATCACTGACCCTGGCAACAGGGCAGTCAGTTACCCCGGAAACAGGGCAGTCAGTTACCCTGGAAAGCGGGCAGTCTGTTACCCCGGAAACAGGGTGATCATATATCCTGGAAACAGGGCGGTCAGTTACCCCGGAAACAGGGCAGTCAGTTACCCCGGAAACAGGGTGATCAGTTATCCTGGAAACAGGGCAGTCAGTTAGCCTGGAAACAGGGCAGTCAGTTATCCCGGAAACAGGGAGATCAGTTACCCTGAAACAGGTCTTTCAGTTATCCTGGAAACAGGGTGGTCAGTGACCCTGGAAACAGGGTGGTCAGTTACCCCGGAAACAGGGTGATCAGATATCCTGGAAACAGGGCGGTCAGTTACCCCGGAAACAGGGCAGTCAGTTACCCCGGAAACAGGGTGATCAGTTATCCTGGAAACAGGGCAGTCAGTTAGCCTGGAAACAGGGCAGTCAGTTATCCCGGAAACAGGGCAGTCAGTTATCCCGGAAACAGGGTGATCAGTTACCCTGGAAACTGGGCAGTCAGTTACCCTGGAAACAGGGCACTCAGTTACCACCGAAACAGGGCAGTCAGTTACCCTGGAAACTGGGCAGTCAGTTACCCTGGAAACAGGGCAGTCAGTTATCCCGGAAACAGGGCAGTCAGTTACTTGGAAACAGGGCAGTCAGTTACCCTGCTAAAAGGGAAGTCAGTTACCCCGGAAACTGGGCAGTCAGTCACCCTGGAAACAGGTTATTCAGTTACCCCGGAAACAGGGTGATCAGTTACCCCGGAAACAGGGCAGTCAGTTCCCCTGGAAACAGGGCAGTCAATTACCCTGGAAACAGGGCAGTCAGTTATCCTGGAAACAGGGCAGTTAGTTATCCCGGAAACAGGGTTTTAAGTTACCCTGGAAACTGGGCGGTCAGTTACCCCGGAAACAGGGCAGTCAGTTATCCTGGAAACAGGGTGATCATTTACACTGGAAAGTGGGCAGTCAGTTACCCTGGAAACAGGGCAGTCAGTTATCCAGGAAACAGGGTGATAAGTTACCCTGGAAACTGGGCGGTCAGTTACCCCGGAAACAGGGCAGTCAGTTATCCTGGAAACAGGGTGATCATTTACACTGGAAATTGGGCAGTCAGTTACCCTGGAAACAGGGCAGTCAGTTATCCAGGAAACAGGGCAGACAGTTATCCTGGAAATAGGGCGGTCCGTTACCCCGGAAATAGGGCGGTCAGTTGTCCTGGAAACAGGGCGGTCAGTTACCCCGGAAACAGGGCAGTCAGGTATCCTTGAAACAGGGCAGTCAGTTATCCTGGAAACAGGGTGATCAGTTACCCTGGAAACTGGGCAGTCAGTTACCCTGGAAAAAGGGCATTCAGTTACCCTGGAAATTGGGCGGTCAGTTACCCTGGAAACAGGGCTGTCAGTTATCCCGGAAACAGGGTTATCAGTTACCCTGGAAACAGGGCAGTCAGTTATCCCGGAAACAGGGCAGTCAGTTATCCCGGAAATAGGGTGATCAGTTACCCTGGAAACTGGGCAATCAGTTCCCCTGGAAACAGGGCAGTCAGTTACCCCGGAAACAGAGTAGTCAGTTACCCTGGAAACAGGGCAGTCAGTTATCCCGGAAACAGGGTGATCAGTTACCCTGGAAACAGGGCAGTCAGTTAGCCTGGAAACAGGGCAGTCAGTTATCCCGGAAACAGGGCAGTCAGTTATCCCGGAAACAGGGCAGTCAGTTACCCTGGAAAAAGGGCAGTCAGTTATCCCGGAAGAAGTGTGATCAGTTACCCTGGAAACTGGGCAGTCAGTTACCCTGGAAACAGGGCAGTCAGTTACTCCGGAAACAGGGCAGTCAGTTACCCTGGAAACAGGGGAGTCAGTTATCCCGGAAACAGGTTGATCAGTTACCCTGGAAACAGGGCAGTCAGTTATCCCGAAAACAGGGCAGTCAGTTATCCCGGAAAAAGGGTGATCAGTTACCCTGGAAACTGGGCAGTCAGTTACCCTGGAAACAGGGCAGTCAGTTACCCCGGAAGCAGGGCAGTCATTTACCCAGGAAACAGGGCAGTCAGTTCCCCCGGAAACTGGGCAGTCAGTTACCCTGGAAACATGGCAGTCAGTGACCCTGGAAACTGGTTAGTCAGTTACCCCGGAAACAGGGTGATCAGTTACCCCGGAAACAGGGCAGGCAGTTCCCCTGGAAAGAGGGCAGTCAGTTACCCTGGAAACAGGACAGTCAGTTAACCTGGAAATAGGGCAGTCAGTTATCCTTGAAACAGGGCAGTCCGTTACCCCGGAAATAGGTAGGTCAGTTATCCTGGAAATAGGGCGGTCAGTTACCCCGGAAACAGGGAGATCAGTTACCCCGGAAACAGGGCAGTCAGTTAACCTGGAAACAGGGGAGTCAGTTACCCTGGAAACAGGGTGGTCAGTGACCCGTGAAACAGGGTGGTCAGTTACACCGGAAACAAGGTGATCAGTTATCCTGGAAACAGGGCGGTCAGTTGCCCCGGAAACAGGGTGATCAGTTATCCTGGAAACAGGGCAGTCAGGTAACCTGGAAACAGGGCAGTCAGTTACCCCGGAAACAGGGCAGTCAGTTATCCCGGAAACAGGGTGATCACTTACCCTGGAAACAGGGCAGTCAGTTACCCCGGAAACAGGGCAGTCAGTTACCCTGGAAACAGGGCAGTCAGTTATCCCGGAAACTGGGCAGTCAGTTACCCTGGAAACTGGGCAGTCAGTTACTCTGGAAACAGGGCAGTCAGTCATCCCGGAAACAGGGTTATCAGTTACCCTGGAAACAGGGCAGTCCGTTACCCCGGAAACAGGGCAGTCAGTTACCCTGGAAACAGGGCAGTCAGTTACCCCGGAAACAGGGCAGTCAGTTACCCTGGAAACAGGGCAGTCAGTTATCCCGGAAACAGGGCAGTCAGTTACCCTGGAAACTGGGCAGTCAGTTACTCTGGAAACAGGGCAATCAGTTATCCCGGAAACAGGGTTATCAGTTACCCTGGAAACAGGGCAGTCAGTTATCCCGGAAACAGGGCAGTCAGTTATCCCGGAAATAGGGTGATCAGTTACCCTGGAAACTGGGCAATCAGTTCCCCTGGAAACAGGGCAGTCAGTTATCCCGGAAACAGGGCAGTCAGTTATCCCGGAAACAGGGTGATCAGTTACCCTGGAAACAAGACAGTCAGTTACCCCGGAAACTGGGCAGTCAGTCACCCTGGAAAAAGGGCAGTCAGTTATCCCGGAAGCAGGGTGATCAGTTATCCAGTCAACAGGGCAGTCAGTTATCCTGGAAACAGGGCAGTCAGTTATCCCGGAAACAGGGCAGTCAGTTATCCCGGAAACAGGGTGATCAGTTACCCTGGAAACAGGGCAGTCAGTTACCCCGGAAACAGGGCAGTCAGTTACCCTGGAAAAAGGGCAGTCAGTTATCCCGGAAACAGGGCAGTCAGTTACCCTGGAAAAAGGGTATTCAGTTACTCTGGAAACTGGGCAGTCAGTTACCCTGGAAACAGGGCAGTCAGTTACCCTGGAAACTGGGCAGTCAGTTATCCCGGAAACAGGGTTATCAGATACCCTGGAAACAGGGCAGTCAGTTATCCCGGAAACAGAGCAGTCAGTTACTTGGAAACAGGGCAGTCAGTTACCCTGGAAACAGGGAAGTCAGTTACCCCGAAACCTGGCAGTCAGTCACCCTGGAAACAGGTTAGTCAGTTACCCCGGAAACAGGGTGATCAGTTACCCCGGAAACAGGGCAGTCATTTACCCAGGAAACAGGGCAGTCAGTTACCCCGGAAACTGGGCAGTCAGTTACCCTGGAAACAGGGCAGTCAGTGACCCTGGAAACTGGTTAGTCAGTTACCCCGGAAACAGGGTGATCAGTTACCCCGGAAACAAGGCAGGCAGTTCCCCTGGAAAGAGGGCAGTCAGTTACCCTGGAAACAGGGCAGTCAGTTAACCTGGAAATAGGGCAGTCAGTTATCCTTGAAACAGGGCAGTCCGTTACCCCGGAAATAGGTAGGTCAGTTATCCTGGAAATAGGGCGGTCAGTTACCCCGGAAACAGGGAGATCAGTTACCCCGGAAACAGGGCAGTCAGTTACCCTGGAAACAGGGGAGTCAGTTAACCTGGAAACAGGGCAGTCAGTTATCCCGGAAACAGGGTGATCAGTTACCCTGGAAACAGGGCAGTCAGTTACCCTGGAAACAGGGTGGTCAGTGACCCGGGAAACAGGGTGGTCAGTTACACCGGAAACAAGGTGATCAGTTATCCTGGAAACAGGGTGGTCAGTTACCCCGGAAATAGGGTGATCAGTTATCCTGGAAACAGGGCAGTCAGGTAGCCTGGAAACAGGGCAGTCAGTTACCCCGGAAACAGGGCAGTCAGTTATCCCGGAAACAGGGTGATCACTGACCCTGGCAACAGGGCAGTCAGTTACCCCGGAAACAGGGCAGTCAGTTACCCTGCAAAGAGGGCAGTCTGTTACCCCGGAAACAGGGTGATCAGATATCCTGGAACAGGGCGGTCAGTTACCCCGGAAACAGGGCAGTCAGTTACCCCGGAAACAGGGTGATCAGTTATCCTGGAAACAGGGCAGTCAGTTAGCCTGGAAACAGGGCAGTCAGTTATCCCGGAAACAGGGAGATCAGTTACCCTGAAACAGGTCTTTCAGTTATCCTGGAAACAGGTTGGTCAGTGACCCTGGAAACAGGGTGGTCAGTTACCCCGGAAACAGGGTGATCAGATATCCTGGAAACAGGGCGGTCAGTTACCCCGGAAACAGGGCAGTCAGTTACCCCGGAAACAGGGTTATCAGTTATCCTGGAAACAGGGCAGTCAGTTAGCCTGGAAACAGGGCAGTCAGTTATCCCGGAAACAGGGCAGTCAGTTATCCCGGAAACAGGGAGATCAGTTACCCTGGAAACAAGACAGTCAGTTACCCCGGAAACTGGGCAGTCAGTCACCCTGGAAAAAGGGCAGTCAGTTATCCCGGAAGCAGGGTGATCAGTTATCCAGTCAACAGGGCAGTCAGTTATCCTGGAAACAGGGCAGTCAGTTATCCCGGAAACAGGGCAGTCAGTTATCCCGGAAACAGGGTGATCAGTTACCCTGGAAACAGGGCAGTCAGTTACCCCGGAAACAGGGCAGTCAGTTACCCTGGAAAAAGGGCAGTCAGTTATCCCGGAAACAGGGCAGTCAGTTACCCTGGAAAAAGGGTATTCAGTTACTCTGGAAACTGGGCAGTCAGTTACCCTGGAAACAGGGCAGTCAGTTACCCTGGAAACTGGGCAGTCAGTTATCCCGGAAACAGGGTTATCAGATACCCTGGAAACAGGGCAGTCAGTTATCCCGGAAACAGAGCAGTCAGTTACTTGGAAACAGGGCAGTCAGTTACCCTGGAAAGAGGGAAGTCAGTTACCCCGAAACTGGGCAGTCAGTCACCCTGGAAACAGGTTAGTCAGTTACCCCGGAAACAGGGTGATCAGTTACCCCGGAAACAGGGCAGTCATTTACCCAGGAAAAAGGGCAGTCAGTTACCCCGGAAACTGGGCAGTCAGTTACCCTGGAAACAGGGCAGTCAGTGACCCTGGAAACTGGTTAGTCAGTTACCCCGGAAACAGGGTGATCAGTTACCCCGGAAACAAGGCAGGCAGTTCCCCTGGAAAGAGGGCAGTCAGTTACCCTGGAAACAGGGCAGTCAGTTAACCTGGAAATAGGGCAGTCAGTTATCCTTGAAACCGGGCAGTCCGTTACCCCGGAAATAGGTAGGTCAGTTATCCAGGAAATAGGGCGGTCAGTTACCCCGGAAACAGGGAGATCAGTTACCCCGGAAACAGGGCAGTCAGTTACCCTGGAAACAGGGGAGTCAGTTAACCTGGAAACAGGGCAGTCAGTTATCCCGGAAACAGGGTGATCAGTTACCCTGGAAACAGGGCAGTCAGTTACCCTGGAAACAGGGTGGTCAGTGACCCGGGAAACAGGGTGGTCAGTTACACCGGAAACAAGGTGATCAGTTATCCTGGAAACAGGGCGGTCAGTTACCCCGGAAATAGGGCGATCAGTTATCCTGGAAACAGGGCAGTCAGGTAGCCTGGAAACAGGGCAGTCAGTTACCCCGGAAACAGGGCAGTCAGTTATCCCGGAAACAGGGTGATCACTGACCCTGGCAACAGGGCAGTCAGTTACCCCGGAAACAGGGCAGTCAGTTACCCTGGAAACTGGGCAGTCAGTTACCCTGGAAACAGGGTGATCAGTTACCCTGGAAACTGGGCAGTCAGTTACCCTGGTAACAGGGGAGTCAGTTACCCTGGAAACAGGGTGGTCAGTGACCCGGGAAACAGGGTGGTCAGTTACACCGGAAACAAGGTGATCAGTTATCCTGGAAACAGGGCGGTCAGTTACCCCGGAAACAGGGTGATCAGTTATCCTGGAAACAGGGCAGTCAGTCAGCCTGGAAACAGGGCAGTCAGTTACCCCGGAAACAGGGCAGTCAGTTATCCCGGAAACAGGGTGATCACTTACCCTGGAAACAGGGCAGTCAGTTACCCCGGAAACAGGGCAGTCAGTTACCCTGGAAACAGGGGAGTCAGTTAACCTGGAAACAGGGCAGTCAGTTATCCCGGAAACAGGGTGATCAGTTACCCTGGAAACAGGGCAGTCAGTTACCCTGGAAACAGGGTGGTCAGTTACCCTGGAAACTGGGCAGTCAGTTATCCCGGAAACAGGGTTATCAGATACCCTGGAAACAGGGCAGTCAGTTATCCCGGAAACAGAGCAGTCAGTTACTTGGAAACAGGGCAGTCAGTTACCCTGGAAACAGGGTAGTCAGTTACCCCGAAACTGGGCAGTCAGTCACCCTGGAAACAGGTTAGTCAGTTACCCCGGAAACAGGGTGATCAGTTACCCCGGAAACAGGGCAGTCATTTACCCAGGAAACAGGGCAGTCAGTTACCCCGGAAACTGGGCAGTCAGTTACCCTGGAAACAGGGCAGTCAGTGACCCTGGAAACTGGTTAGTCAGTTACCCCGGAAACAGGGTGATCAGTTACCCCGGAAACAAGGCAGGCAGTTCCCCTGGAAAGAGGGCAGTCAGTTACCATGGAAACAGGGCAGTCAGTTAACCTGGAAATAGGGCAGTCAGTTATCCTTGAAACAGGGCAGTCCGTTACCCCGGAAATAGGTAGGTCAGTTATCCTGGAAATAGGGCGGTCAGTTACCCCGGAAACAGGGAGATCAGTTACCCCGGAAACAGGGCAGTCAGTTACCCTGGAAACAGGGGAGTCAGTTAACCTGGAAATAGGGCAGTCAGTTATCCCGGAAACAGGGTGATCAGTTACCCTGCAAACAGGGCAGTCAGTTACCCTGGAAACAGGGTGGTCAGTGACCCGGGAAACAGGGTGGTCAGTTACACCGGAAACAAGGTGATCAGTTATCCTGGAAACAGGGCGGTCAGTTACCCCGGAAATAGGGTGATCAGTTATCCTGGAAACAGGGCAGTCAGGTAGCGTGGAAACAGGGCAGTCAGTTACCCCGGAAACAGGGCAGTCAGTTATCCCGGAAACAGGGTGATCACTGACCCTGGCAACAGGGCAGTCAGTTACCCCGGAAACAGGGCAGTCAGTTACCCTGGAAACTGGGCAGTCAGTTACCCTGGAAACAGGGTGATCAGTTACCCTGGAAACTGGGCAGTCAGTTACCCTGGAAACAGGGCAGTCAGTTCTCCCGGAAACAGGGCAGTCAGTTATCCCGGAAACAGGGAGATCAGTTACCCCGGAAACAGGGCAGTCAGTTACCCCGGAAACAGGGTGATCAGTTACCCTGGAAACTGGGCAGTCAGTTACCCTGGAAACAGGGTGATCAGTTACCCTGGAAACAGGGCAGTCAGTTACCCCGGAAACAGGGCAGTCAGTTACCCTGGAAACTGGGCAGTCAGTTACCCTGGAAACAGGGGAGTCAGTTATCCCGGAAGAAGGGTGATCAGTTATCCAGTAAACAGGGCAGTCAGTTACCCTGGAAACAGGGCAGTCAGTTACTCCGGAAACAGGGCAGTCAGTTACCCTGGAAACTGGGCAGTCAGTTACCCTGGAAACAGGGGAGTCAGTTATCCCGGAAACAGGGTGATCAGTTACCCTGGAAACAGCGCCGTCAGTTATCCCGAAAACAGGGCAGTCAGTTATCCCGGAAAAAGGGTGATCAGTTACCCTGGAAACTGGGCAGTCAGTTACCCCGGAAGCAGGGCAGTCATTTACCCAGGAAACAGGGTAGTCAGTTACCCCGGAAACTGGGCAGTCAGTTACCCTGGAAACAGGGCAGTCAGTGACCCTGGAAACTGGTTAGTCAGTTACCCCGGAAAAAGGGTGATCAGTTACCCCGGAAACAGGGCAGGCAGTTCCCCTGGAAAGAGGGCAGTCAGTTACCCTGGAAACAGGGCAGTCAGTTAACCTGGAAATAGGGCAGTCAGTTATCCTTGAAACAGGGCAGTCCGTTACCCGGGAAATAGGTAGGTAAGTTATCCTGGAATTAGGGCGGTCAGTTACCCCGGAAACAGGGAGATCAGTTACCCCGGAAACAGGGCAGTCAGTTACCCTGGTAACAGGGGAGTCAGTTACCCTGGAAACAGGGTGGTCAGTGACCCGGGAAACAGGGTGATCAGTGATCCTGGAAAAAGGGCAGTCAGTTATCCCGGAAACAGGGAGATCAGTTACCCCGGAAACAGGGCAGTCAGTTACCCCGGAAACAGGGTGATCAGTTACCCTGGAAACTGGGCAGTCAGTTACCCTGGAAACAGGGTGATCAGTTACCCTGGAAACAGGGCAGTCAGTTACCCCGGAAACAGGGCAGTCAGTTACCCTGGAAACTGGGCAGTCAGTTACCCTGGAAACAGGGGAGTCAGTTATCCCGGAAGAAGGGTGATCAGTTATCCAGTAAACAGGGCAGTCAGTTACCCTGGAAACAGGGCAGTCAGTTACTCCGGAAACAGGGCAGTCAGTTACCCTGGAAACTGGGCAGTCAGTTACCCTGGAAACAGGGGAGTCAGTTATCCCGGAAACAGGGTGATCAGTTACCCTGGAAACAGCGCCGTCAGTTATCCCGAAAACAGGGCAGTCAGTTATCCCGGAAAAAGGGTGATCAGTTACCCTGGAAACTGGGCAGTCAGTTACCCCGGAAGCAGGGCAGTCATTTACCCAGGAAACAGGGTAGTCAGTTACCCCGGAAACTGGGCAGTCAGTTACCCTGGAAACAGGGCAGTCAGTGACCCTGGAAACTGGTTAGTCAGTTACCCCGGAAAAAGGGTGATCAGTTACCCCGGAAACAGGGCAGGCAGTTCCCCTGGAAAGAGGGCAGTCAGTTACCCTGGAAACAGGGCAGTCAGTTAACCTGGAAATAGGGCAGTCAGTTATCCTTGAAACAGGGCAGTCCGTTACCCGGGAAATAGGTAGGTAAGTTATCCTGGAATTAGGGCGGTCAGTTACCCCGGAAACAGGGAGATCAGTTACCCCGGAAACAGGGCAGTCAGTTACCCTGGTAACAGGGGAGTCAGTTACCCTGGAAACAGGGTGGTCAGTGACCCGGGAAACAGGGTGATCAGTGATCCTGGAAAAAGGGCAGTCAGTTAGCCTGGAAACAGGGCAGTCAGTTACCCCGGAAACAGGGTGATCACTTACCCTGGAAACAGGGCGGTCAGTTATCCTGGAAACAGGGCGATCAGTTACCCCGGAAACAGGGTGATCAGTTATCCTGGAAAAAGGGCAGTCAGTTAGCCTGGAAACAGGGCAGTCAGTTACCCCGGAAACAGGGCAGTCAGTTATCCCGGAAACAGGGTGATCACTTACCCTGGAAACAGGGCAGTCAGTTACCCCGGAAACAGGGCAGTCAGTTACCCTGGAAACAGGGCAGTCAGTTATCCCGGAAACAGGGCAGTCACTTACCCTGGAAACTGGGCAGTCAGTTACTCTGGAAACAGGGCAGTCAGTCATCCCGGAAACAGGGTTATCAGTTACCCTGGAAACAGGGCAGTCCGTTACCCCGGAAACAGGGCAGTCAGTTACCCTGGAAACTGGGCAGTCAGTTACCCTGGTAACAGGGCAGTCAGTGATCCCGGAAACAGGGTTATCAGTTACCCTGGAAACAGGGCAGTCAGTTATCCCGGAAACAGGGCAGTCAGTTATCCCGGAAATAGGGTGATCAGTTACCCTGGAAACTGGGCAATCAGTTCCCCTGGAAACAGGGCAGTCAGTTACCCCGGAAAGAGTGCAGTCAGTTACCCTGGAAACAGGGCAGTCAGTTATCCCGGAAACAGGGCAGTCATTTACCCTCGAAAAAGGGTATTCAGTTACTCTGGAAACTGGGCAGTCAGTTACCCTGGAAACAGGGCAGTCAGTTACCACCGAAACAGGGCAGTCAGTTACCCTGGAAACTGGGCAGTCAGTTACCCTGGAAACAGGGCAGTCAGTTATCCCGGAAACAGGGTTATCAGATACCCTGGAAACAGGGCAGTCAGTTATCCCGGAAACAGAGCAGTCAGTTACTTGGAAACAGGGCAGTCAGTTACCCTGGAAACAGGGAAGTCAGTTACCCCGGAAACTGGGCAGTCAGTCACCCTGGAAACAGGTTAGTCAGTTACCCCTGGAAACAGGGTGATCAGTTACCTCTAAAACTGGGCGGTCAGTTCCCCTGGAAACAGGGCAGTCAATTACCCTGGAAACAGGGCAGTTAGTTATCCCGGAAACAGGGTGATAAGTTACCCTGGAAACTGGGCAGTCAGTTACCCTGGAAACAGGGCGGTCAGATACCCCGGAAACCGGGCAGTCAGTTATCCTGGAAACAGGGTGATCAGTTACACTGGAAAGTGGGCAGTCAGTTACCCTGGAAACAGGGCAGTCAGTTATCCTGGAAATAGGGCGGTCCGTTACCCCGGAAATAGGGCGGTCAGTTGTCCTGGAAACAGGGCGGTCAGTTACCCCGGAAACAGGGAGATCAGTTACTCCAGAAACAGGGCGGTCAGTTAACCTGGAAACAGGGCGGACAGTTATCCAGTTTACAGGGCAGTCAGTTATCCCGCAAACAGGGCAGTCAGTTATCCTGGAAACAGGGCAGTGAGTTCTCCCGGAAACAGGGCAGTCAGTTATCCCGCAAACAGGGTGATCAGTTACCCTGGAAACAGGGCAGTCAGTTATCCCAGAAACAGGGTGATCAGTTACCCTGGAAACAGGGCAGTCAGTTACCCTGGAAACAGGGTGGTCAGTTACCCTGGAAACTGGGCAGTCAGTTACCCTGGAAACAGGGTGATCATTTACCCTGGAAACTGGGCAGTCAGTTACCCTGGAAACAGGGCAGTCAGTTCTCCCGGAAACAGGGCAGTCAGTTATCCCGGAAACAGGGAGATCAGTTACCCTGAAACAGGTCTTTCAGTTATCCTGGAAACAGGGTGATCAGTGACCCTGGAAACAGGGTGGTCAGTTACCCCGGAAACAGGGTGATCAGATATCCTGGAAACAGGGCGGTCAGTTACCCCGGAAACAGGGCAGTCAGTTACCCCGGAAACAGGGTGATCAGTTATCCTGGAAACAGGGCAGTCAGTTAGCCTGGAAACAGGGCAGTCAGTTATCCCGGAAACAGGGCAGTCAGTTATCCCGGAAACAGGGTGATCAGTTACCCTGGAAACAAGACAGTCAGTTATCCAGTCAACAGGGCAGTCAGTTATCCTGGAAACAGGGCAGTCAGTTATCCCGGAAACAGGGCAGTCAGTTATCCCGGAAACAGGGTGATCAGTTACCCTGGAAACAGGGCAGTCAGTTACCCCGGAAACAGGGCAGTCAGTTACCCTGGAAACAGGGCAGTCAGTTATCCCGGAAACAGGGCAGTCAGTTACCCTGGAAACTGGGCAGTCAGTTACTCTGGAAACAGGGCAGTCAGTCATCCCGGAAACAGGGTTATCAGTTACCCTGGAAACAGGGCAGTCAGTTACCCCGGAAACAGGGCAGTCAGTTACACTGGAAACTGGGCAGTCAGTTACCCTGGAAACAGGGCAGTCAGTTATCCCGGAAACAGGGTGATCAGTTACCCTGGAAACAGGGCAGTCAGTTATCCCGGAAACAGGGCAGTCAGTTATCCCGGAAATGGGGTGATCAGTTACCCTGGAAACTGGGCAATCAGTTCCCCTGGAAACAGGGCAGTCAGTTACCCCGGAAACAGTGCAGTCAGTTACCCTGGAAACAGGGCAGTCAGTTATCCCGGAAACAGGGCAGTCATTTACCCTTGAAAAAGTGTATTCATGTACTCTGGAAACTGGGCAGTCAGTTACCCTGGAAACAGGGCAGTCAGTTACCACCGAAACAGGGCAGTCAGTTACCCTGGAAACTGGGCAGTCAGTTACCCTGGAAACAGGGCAGTCAGTTATCCCGGAAACAGGGTTATCAGATACCCTGGAAACAGGGCAGTCAGTTATCCCGGAAACAGAGCAGTCAGTTACTTGGAAACAGGGCAGTCAGTTACCCTGGAAACAGGGAAGTCAGTTACCCCGAAACTGGGCAGTCAGTCACCCTGGAAACAGGTTAGTCAGTTACCCCGGAAACAGGGTGATCAGTTACCCCGGAAACAGGGCAGTCATTTACCCAGGAAACAGGGCAGTCAGTTACCCCGGAAACTGGGCAGTCAGTTACCCTGGAAACAGGGCAGTCAGTGACCCTGGAAACTGGTTAGTCAGTTACCCCGGAAACAGGGTGATCAGTTACCCCGGAAACAGGGCAGGCAGTTCCCCTGGAAAGAGGGCAGTCAGTTACCCTGGAAACAGGGCAGTCAGTTAACCTGGAAATAGGGCAGTCAGTTATCCTTGAAACAGGGCAGTCCGTTACCCCGGAAATAGGTAGGTCAGTTATCCTGGAAATAGGGCGGTCAGTTACCCCGGAAACAGGGAGATCAGTTACCCTGGAAACAGGGTGGTCAGTGACCCGGGAAACAGGGTGGTCAGTTACACCGGAAACAAGGTGATCAGGTATCCTGGAAACAGGGCGGTCAGTTACCCCGGAAACAGGGTGATCAGTTATCCTGGAAACAGGGCAGTCAGGTAGCCTGGAAACAGGGCAGTCAGTTACCCCGGAAACAGGGCAGTCAGTTATCCCGGAAACAGGGTGATCACTGACCCTGGCAACAGGGCAGTCAGTTACCACGGAAACAGGGCAGTCAGTTACCCTGGAAACTGGGCAGTCAGTTACCCTGGAAACAGGGTGATCAGTTACCCTGGAAACTGGGCAGTCAGTTACCCTGGAAACAGGGCAGTCAGTTCTCCCGGAAACAGGGCAGTCAGTTATCCCGGAAACAGGGAGATCAGTTACCCTGAAACAGGGCTTTCAGTTATCCTGGAAACAGGGTGGTCAGTGACCCTGGAAACAGGGTGGTCAGTTAACCCGGAAACAGGGTGATCAGATATCCTGGAAACAGGGCGGTCAGTTACCCCGGAAACAGGGCAGTCAGTTACCCCGGAAACAGGGTGATCAGTTATCCTGGAAACAGGGCAGTCAGTTAGCCTGGAAACAGGGCAGTCAGTTATCCCGGAAACAGGGGAGTCAGTTATCCCGGAAACAGGGTGATCAGTTACCCTGGAAACAAGGCAGTCAGTTACCCCGGAAACAGGGCAGTCAGTCACCCTGGAAAAAGGGCAGTCAGTTATCCCGGAAGCAGGGTGATCAGTTCCCCTGGATACTGGGCAGTCAGTTACCCTGGAAACTGGGCAGTCAGTTAACCCGGAAACAGGGCAGTCAGTTATCCCGGAAAAAGGGTGATCAGTTACCCCGTAAACTGGGCAGTCAGTTACCCTGGAAAGAGGGCAGTCAGTTACCCCGGAAACAGGGTGATCAGATATCCTGGAAACAAGGCGGTCAGTTACCCCGGAAACAGGGTGATCAGTTATCCTGGAAACAGGGCAGTCAGTTACCCCGGAAACAGGGCAGTCAGTTACCCTGGAAACAGGGCAGTCAGTTATCCCGGAAACAGGGCAGTCAGTTACCCTGGAAACTGGGCAGTCAGTTACTCTGGAAACAGGGCAGTCAGTCATCCCGGAAACAGGGTTATCAGTTACCCTGGAAACAGGGCAGTCAGTTACCCCGGAAACAGGGCAGTCAGTTACCCTGGAAACTGGGCAGTCAGTTACCCTGGAAACAGGGCAGTCAGTTATCCCGGAAACAGGGTTATCAGTTACCCTGGAAACAGGGCAGTCAGTTACCCTGGAAACTGGGCAGTCAGTTACCCTGGTAACAGGGCAGTCAGTGATCCCGGAAACAGGGTTATCAGTTACCCTGGAAACAGGGCAGTCAGGTATCCCGGAAACAGGGCAGTCAGTTATCCCGGAAATAGGGTGATCAGTTACCCTGGAAACTGGGCAATCATTTCCACTGGAAACAGGGCAGTCAGTTACCCCGGAAAGAGTGCAGTCAGTTACCCTGGAAACAGGGCCGTCAGTTATCCCGGAAACAGGGCAGTCATTTACCCTCGAAAAAGGGTATTCAGTTACTCTGGAAACTGGGCAGACAGTTACCCTGGAAACAGGGCAGTCAGTTACCACCGAAACAGGGCAGTCAGTTACCCTGGAAACTGGGCAGTCAGTTACCCTGGAAACAGGGCAGTCAGTTATCCCGGAAACAGGGTTATCAGATACCCTGGAAACAGGGCAGTCAGTTATCCCGGAAACAGAGCAGTCAGTTACTTGGAAACAGGGCAGTCAGTTACCCTGGAAACAGGGAAGTCAGTTACCCCGGAAACTGGGCAGTCAGTCACCCTGGAAACAGGTTAGTCAGTTACCCCTGGAAACAGGGTGATCAGTTACCTCTAAAACTGGGCGGTCAGTTCCCCTGGAAACAGGGCAGTCAATTACCCTGGAAACAGGGCAGTCAGTTATCCTGGAAACAGGGCAGTTAGTTATCCCGGAAACAGGGTGATAAGTTACCCTGGAAACTGGGCAGTCAGTTACCCTGGAAACAGGGCGGTCAGTTACCCCGGAAATCGGGCAGTCAGTTATCCTGGAAACAGGGTGATCAGTTACACTGGAAAGTGGGCAGTCAGTTACCCTGGAAACAGGGCAGTCAGTTATCCTGGAAATAGGGCGGTCCGTTACCCCGGAAATAGGGCGGTCAGTTGTCCTGGAAACAGGGCGGTCAGTTACCCCGGAAACAGGGAGATCAGTTACTCCAGAAACAGGGCGGTCAGTTAACCTGGAAACAGGGCGGACAGTTATCCAGTTTACAGGGCAGTCAGTTATCCCGCAAACAGGGCAGGCAGTTATCCTGGAAACAGGGCAGTCAGTTCTCCCGGAAACAGGGCAGTCAGTTATCCCGCAAACAGGGTGATCAGTTACCCTGGAAACAGGGCAGTCAGTTATCCCAGAAACAGGGTGATCAGTTACCCTGGAAACAGGGCAGTCAGTTACCCTGGAAACAGGGTGGTCAGTTACCCTGGAAACTGGGCAGTCAGTTACCCTGGAAACAGGGTGATCATTTACCCTGGAAACTGGGCAGTCAGTTACCCTGGAAACAGGGCAGTCAGTTCTCCCGGAAACAGGGCAGTCAGTTATCCCGGAAACAGGGAGATCAGTTACCCTGAAACAGGTCTTTCAGTTATCCTGGAAACAGGGTGGTCAGTGACCCTGGAAACAGGGTGGTCAGTTACCCCGGAAACAGGGTGATCAGATATCCTGGAAACAGGGCGGTCAGTTACCCCGGAAACAGGGCAGTCAGTTACCCCGGAAACAGGGTGATCAGTTATCCTGGAAACAGGGCAGTCAGTTAGCCTGGAAACAGGGCAGTCAGTTATCCCGGAAACAGGGCAGTCAGTTATCCCGGAAACAGGGTGATCAGTTACCCTGGAAACAAGACAGTCAGTTACCCCGGAAACAGGGCAGTCAGTCACCCTGGAAAAAGGGCAGTCAGTTATCCCGGAAGCAGGGTGATCAGTTATCCAGTCAACAGGGCAGTCAGTTATCCTGGAAACAGGGCAGTCAGTTATCCCGGAAACAGGGCAGTCAGTTATCCCGGAAACAGGGTGATCAGTTACCCTGGAAACAGGGCAGTCAGTTACCCCGGAAACAGGGCAGTCAGTTACCCTGGAAACAGGGCAGTCAGTTATCCCGGAAACAGGGCAGTCAGTTACCCTGGAAACTGGGCAGTCAGTTACTCTGGAAACAGGGCAGTCAGTCATCCCGGAAACAGGGTTATCAGTTACCCTGGAAACAGGGCAGTCAGTTACCCCGGAAACAGGGCAGTCAGTTACCCTGGAAACTGGGCAGTCAGTTACCCTGGAAACAGGGCAGTCAGTTATCCCGGAAACAGGGTGATCAGTTACCCTGGAAACAGGGCAGTCAGTTATCCCGGAAACAGGGCAGTCAGTTATCCCGGAAATGGGGTGATCAGTTACCCTGGAAACTGGGCAATCAGTTCCCCTGGAAACAGGGCAGTCAGTTACCCCGGAAACAGTGCAGTCAGTTACCCTGGAAACAGGGCAGTCAGTTATCCCGGAAACAGGGCAGTCATTTACCCTTGAAAAAGTGTATTCATGTACTCTGGAAACTGGGCAGTCAGTTACCCTGGAAACAGGGCAGTCAGTTACCACCGAAACAGGGCAGTCAGTTACCCTGGAAACTGGGCAGTCAGTTACCCTGGAAACAGGGCAGTCAGTTATCCCGGAAACAGGGTTATCAGATACCCTGGAAACAGGGCAGTCAGTTATCCCGGAAACAGAGCAGTCAGTTACTTGGAAACAGGGCAGTCAGTTACCCTGGAAACAGGGAAGTCAGTTACCCCGAAACTGGGCAGTCAGTCACCCTGGAAACAGGTTAGTCAGTTACCCCGGAAACAGGGTGATCAGTTACCCCGGAAACAGGGCAGTCATTTACCCAGGAAACAGGGCAGTCAGTTACCCCGGAAACTGGGCAGTCAGTTACCCTGGAAACAGGGCAGTCAGTGACCCTGGAAACTGGTTAGTCAGTTACCCCGGAAACAGGGTGATCAGTTACCCCGGAAACAGGGCAGGCAGTTCCCCTGGAAAGAGGGCAGTCAGTTACCCTGGAAACAGGGCAGTCAGTTAACCTGGAAATAGGGCAGTCAGTTATCCTTGAAACAGGGCAGTCCGTTACCCCGGAAATAGGTAGGTCAGTTATCCTGGAAATAGGGCGGTCAGTTACCCCGGAAACAGGGAGATCAGTTACCCTGGAAACAGGGTGGTCAGTGACCCGGGAAACAGGGTGGTCAGTTACACCGGAAACAAGGTGATCAGTTATCCTGGAAACAGGGCGGTCAGTTACCCCGGAAACAGGGTGATCAGTTATCCTGGAAACAGGGCAGTCAGGTAGCCTGGAAACAGGGCAGTCAGTTACCCCGGAAACAGGGCAGTCAGTTATCCCGGAAACAGGGTGATCACTGACCCTGGCAACAGGGCAGTCAGTTACCCCGGAAACAGGGCAGTCAGTTACCCTGGAAACTGGGCAGTCAGTTACCCTGGAAACAGGGTGATCAGTTACCCTGGAAACTGGGCAGTCAGTTACCCTGGAAACAGGGCAGTCAGTTCTCCCGGAAACAGGGCAGTCAGTTATCCCGGAAACAGGGAGATCAGTTACCCTGAAACAGGGTGATCAGATATCCTGGAAACAGGGCAGTCAGTTAGCCATGAAACAGGGCAGTCAGTTATCCCGGAAACAGGGCAGTCAGTTATCCCGGAAACAGGGTGATCAGTTACCCTGGAAACAAGACAGTCAGTTACCCCGGAAACAGGGCAGTCAGTCACCCTGGAAAAAGGGCAGTCAGTTATCCCGGAAGCAGGGTGATCAGTTATCCAGTCAACAGGGCAGTCAGTTATCCTGGAAACAGGGCAGTCAGTTATCCCGGAAACAGGGCAGTCAGTTATCCCGGAAACAGGGTGATCAGTTACCCTGGAAACAGGGCAGTCAGTTACCCCGGAAACAGGGCAGTCAGTTACCCTGGAAACAGGGCAGTCAGTTATCCCGGAAACAGGGCAGTCAGTTACCCTGGAAACTGGGCAGTCAGTTACTCTGGAAACAGGGCAGTCAGTCATCCCGGAAACAGGGTTATCAGTTACCCTGGAAACAGGGCAGTCAGTTACCCCGGAAACAGGGCAGTCAGTTACCCTGGAAACTGGGCAGTCAGTTACCCTGGAAACAGGGCAGTCAGTTATCCCGGAAACAGGGTGATCAGTTACCCTGGAAACAGGGCAGTCAGTTATCCCGGAAACAGGGCAGTCAGTTATCCCGGAAATGGGGTGATCAGTTACCCTGGAAACTGGGCAATCAGTTCCCCTGGAAACAGGGCAGTCAGTTACCCCGGAAACAGTGCAGTCAGTTACCCTGGAAACAGGGCAGTCAGTTATCCCGGAAACAGGGCAGTCATTTACCCTTGAAAAAGTGTATTCATGTACTCTGGAAACTGGGCAGTCAGTTACCCTGGAAACAGGGCAGTCAGTTACCACCGAAACAGGGCAGTCAGTTACCCTGGAAACTGGGCAGTCAGTTACCCTGGAAACAGGGCAGTCAGTTATCCCGGAAACAGGGTTATCAGATACCCTGGAAACAGGGCAGTCAGTTATCCCGGAAACAGAGCAGTCAGTTACTTGGAAACAGGGCAGTCAGTTACCCTGGAAACAGGGAAGTCAGTTACCCCGAAACTGGGCAGTCAGTCACCCTGGAAACAGGTTAGTCAGTTACCCCGGAAACAGGGTGATCAGTTACCCCGGAAACAGGGCAGTCATTTACCCAGGAAACAGGGCAGTCAGTTACCCCGGAAACTGGGCAGTCAGTTACCCTGGAAACAGGGCAGTCAGTGACCCTGGAAACTGGTTAGTCAGTTACCCCGGAAACAGGGTGATCAGTTACCCCGGAAACAGGGCAGGCAGTTCCCCTGGAAAGAGGGCAGTCAGTTACCCTGGAAACAGGGCAGTCAGTTAACCTGGAAATAGGGCAGTCAGTTATCCTTGAAACAGGGCAGTCCGTTACCCCGGAAATAGGTAGGTCAGTTATCCTGGAAATAGGGCGGTCAGTTACCCCGGAAACAGGGAGATCAGTTACCCTGGAAACAGGGTGGTCAGTGACCCGGGAAACAGGGTGGTCAGTTACACCGGAAACAAGGTGATCAGTTATCCTGGAAACAGGGCAGTCAGTTACCCCGGAAACAGGGTGATCAGTTATCCTGGAAACAGGGCAGTCAGGTAGCATGGAAACAGGGCAGTCAGTTACCCCGGAAACAGGGCAGTCAGTTATCCCGGAAACAGGGTGATCACTGACCCTGGCAACAGGGCAGTCAGTTACCCCGGAAACAGGGCAGTCAGTTACCCTGGAAACTGGGCAGTCAGTTACCCTGGAAACAGGGTGATCAGTTACCCTGGAAACTGGGCAGTCAGTTACCCTGGAAACAGGGCAGTCAGTTCTCCCGGAAACAGGGCAGTCAGTTATCCCGGAAACAGGGAGATCAGTTACCCTGAAACAGGGTGATCAGATATCCTGGAAACAGGGCGGTCAGTTACCCTGGAAACAGGGCAGCCAGTTACCCCGGAAACAGGGTGATCAGTTATCCTGGAAACAGGGCAGTCAGTTAGCCTGGAAACAGGGCAGTCAGTTATCCCGGAAACAGGGCAGTCAGTTATCCCGGAAACAGGGTGATCAGTTACCCTGGAAACAAGGCAGTCAGTTACCCCGGAAACAGGGCAGTCAGTCACCCTGGAAAAAGGGCAGTCAGTTATCCCGGAAGCAGGGTGATCAGTTCCCCTGGATACTGGGCAGTCAGTTACCCTGGAAACAGGGCAGTCAGATACCCCGGAAACTGGGCAGTCAGTTACCCTGGAAACTGGGCAGTCAGTTAACCCGGAAACAGGGCAGTCAGTTATCCCGGAAAAAGGGTGATCAGTTACCCCGTAAACTGGGCAGTCAGTTACCCTGGAAAGAGGGCAGTCAGTTACCCCGGAAACAGGGTGATCAGATATCCTGGAAACAGGGCGGTCAGTTACCCCGGAAACAGGGCAGTCAGTTACCCCGGAAACAGGGTGATCATTTACCCTGGAAACTGGGCAGTCAGTTAGCCTGGAAACAGGGCAGTCAGTTATCCCGGAAACAGGGCAGTCAGTTATCCCGGAAACAGGGAGATCAGTTACCCTGAAACAGGTCTTTCAGTTATCCTGGAAACAGGGTGGTCAGTGACCCTGGAAACAGGGTGGTCAGTTACCCCGGAAACAGGGTGATCAGATATCCTGGAAACAGGGCGGTCAGTTACCCCGGAAACAGGGCAGTCAGTTACCCCGGAAACAGGGTGATCAGTTATCCTGGAAACAGGGCAGTCAGTTAGCCTGGAAACTGGGCAGTCAGTTACCCTGGAAACAGGGGAGTCAGTTATCCCGGAAACAGGGTGATCAGTTACCCTGGAAACAGGACCGTCAGTTATCCCGAAAACAGGGCAGTCAGTTATCCCGGAAAAAGGGTGATCAGTTACCCTGGAAACTGGGCAGTCAGTTACCCTGGAAACAGGGCAGTCAGTTACCCCGGAAGCAGGGCAGTCATTTACCCAGGAAACAGGGCAGTCAGTTACCCCGGAAACTGGGCAGTCAGTTCCCCTGGAAACAGGGCAGTCAGTGACCCTGGAAACTGGTTAGTCAGTTACCCCGGAAAAAGGGTGATCAGTTACCCCGGAAACAGGGCAGGCAGTTCCCCTGGAAAGAGGGCAGTCAGTTACCCTGGAAACAGGGCAGTCAGTTAACCTGGAAATAGGGCAGTCAGTTATCCTGGAAATAGGGCGGTCAGTTACCCCGGAAACAGGGAGATCAGTTACCCCGGAAACAGGGCAGTCAGCTACCCTGGTAACAGGGGAGTCAGTTACCCTGGAAACAGGGTGGTCAGTGACCCGGGAAACAGGGTGGTCAGTTACACCGGAAACAAGGTGATCAGTTATCCTGGAAACAGGGCGGTCAGTTACCCCGGAAACAGGGTGATCAGTTATCCTGGAAACAGGGCAGTCAGTTAGCCTGGAAACAGGGCAGTCAGTTACCCCGGAAACAGGGCAGTCAGTTACCCTGGAAACAGGGCAGTCAGTTATCCCGGAAACAGGGCAGTCAGTTACCCTGGAAACTGGGCAGTCAGTTACTCTGGAAACAGGGCAGTCAGTCATCCCGGAAACAGGGTTATCAGTTACCCTGGAAACAGGGCAGTCCGTTACCCCGGAAACAGGGCAGTCAGTTACCCTGGAAACTGGGCAGTCAGTTACCCTGGTAACAGGGCAGTCAGTGATCCCGGAAACAGGGTTATCAGTTACCCTGGAAACAGGGCAGTCAGTTATCCCGGAAACAGGGCAGTCAGTTATCCCGGAAATAGGGTGATCAGTTACCCTGGAAACTGGGCAATCAGTTCCCCTGGAAACAGGGCAGTCAGTTACCCCGGAAAGAGTGCAGTCAGTTACCCTGGAAACAGGGCAGTCAGTTATTCCGGAAACAGGGCAGTCATTTACCCTGGAAAAAGGGTATTCAGTTATTCTGGAAACTGGGCAGTCAGTTACCCTGGAAACAGGGCAGTCAGTTACCACCGAAACAGGGCAGTCAGTTACCCTGGAAACTGGGCAGTCAGTTACCCTGGAAACAGGGCATTCAGTTATCCCGGAAACAGGGTTATCAGATACCCTGGAAACAGGGCAGTCAGTTATCCCGGAAACAGAGCAGTCAGTTACTTGGAAACAGGGCAGTCAGTTACCCTGGAAACAGGGAAGTCAGTTACCCCGGAAACTGGGCAGTCAGTCACCCTGGAAACAGGTTAGTCATTACCCCTGGAAACAGGGTGATCAGTTACCTCTAAAACTGGGCGGTCAGTTCCCCTGGAAACAGGGCAGTCAATTACCCTGGAAACAGGGCAGTCAGTTATCCTGGAAACAGGGCAGTTAGTTATCCCGGAAACAGGGTGATAAGTTACCCTGGAAACTGGGCAGTCAGTTACCCTGGAAACAGGGCGGTCAGTTACCCCGGAAACCGGGCAGTCAGTTATCCTGGAAATAGGGCGGTCCGTTACCCCGGAAATAGGGCGGTCAGTTGTCCTGGAAACAGGGCGGTCAGTTACCCCGGAAACAGGGAGATCAGTTACTCCAGAAACAGGGCGGTCAGTTAACCTGGAAACAGGGCGGACAGTTATCCAGTAAACAGGGCAGTCAGTTATCCCGCAAACAGGGCAGTCAGTTATCCTGGAAACAGGGCAGTCAGTTCTCCCGGAAACAGGGCAGTCAGTTATCCCGCAAACAGGGTGATCAGTTACCCTGCAAACAGGGCAGTCAGTTATCCCAGAAACAGGGTGATCAGTTACCCTGGAAACAGGGCAGTCAGTTACCCTGGAAACAGGGTGGTCAGTTACCCTGGAAACTGGGCAGTCAGTTACCCTGGAAACAGGTGATCATTTACCCTGGAAACTGGGCAGTCAGTTACCCTGGAAACAGGGCAGTCAGTTCTCCCGGAAACAGGGCAGTCAGTTATCCCGGAAACAGGGAGATCAGTTACCCTGAAACAGGTCTTTCAGTTATCCTGGAAACAGGGTGGTCAGTGACCCTGGAAACAGGGTGGTCAGTTACCCCGGAAACAGGGTGATCAGATATCCTGGAAACAGGGCGGTCAGTTACCCCGGAAACAGGGCAGTCAGTTACCCCGGAAACAGGGTGATCAGTTATCCTGGAAACAGGGCAGTCAGTTAGCCTGGAAACAGGGCAGTCAGTTATCCCGGAAACAGGGCAGTCAGTTATCCCGGAAACAGGGTGATCAGTTACCCTGGAAACAAGACAGTCAGTTACCCCGGAAACAGGGCAGTCAGTCACCCTGGAAAAAGGGCAGTCAGTTATCCCGGAAGCAGGGTGATCAGTTATCCAGTCAACAGGGCAGTCAGTTATCCTGGAAACAGGGCAGTCAGTTATCCCGGAAACAGGGCAGTCAGTTATCCCGGAAACAGGGTGATCAGTTACCCTGGAAACAGGGCAGTCAGTTATCCCGGAAACAGGGCAGTCAGTTACCCTGGAAACAGGGCAGTCAGTTATCCCGGAAACAGGGCTGTCAGTTACCCTGGAAACTGGGCAGTCAGTTACTCTGGAAACAGGGCAGTCAGTCATCCCGGAAACAGGGTTATCAGTTACCCTGGAAACAGGGCAGTCAGTTACCCCGGAAACAGGGCAGTCAGTTACCCTGGAAACTGGGCAGTCAGTTACCCTGGAAACAGGGCAGTCAGTTATCCCGGAAACAGGGTGATCAGTTACCCTGGAAACAGGGCAGTCAGTTATCCCGGAAACAGGGCAGTCAGTTATCCCGGAAATGGGGTGATCAGTTACCCTGGAAACTGGGCAATCAGTTCCCCTGGAAACAGGGCAGTCAGTTACCCCGGAAACAGTGCAGTCAGTTACCCTGGAAACAGGGCAGTCAGTTATCCCGGAAACAGGGCAGTCATTTACCCTTGAAAAAGTGTATTCATGTACTCTGGAAACTGGGCAGTCAGTTACCCTGGAAACAGGGCAGTCAGTTACCACCGAAACAGGGCAGTCAGTTACCCTGGAAACTGGGCAGTCAGTTACCCTGGAAACAGGGCAGTCAGTTATCCCGGAAACAGGGTTATCAGATACCCTGGAAACAGGGCAGTCAGTTATCCCGGAAACAGAGCAGTCAGTTACTTGGAAACAGGGCAGTCAGTTACCCTGGTAACAGGGAAGTCAGTTACCCCGAAACTGGGCAGTCAGTCACCCTGGAAACAGGTTAGTCAGTTACCCCGGAAACAGGGTGATCAGTTACCCCGGAAACAGGGCAGTCATTTACCCAGGAAACAGGGCAGTCAGTTACCCCGGAAACTGGGCAGTCAGTTACCCTGGAAACAGGGCAGTCAGTGACCCTGGAAACTGGTTAGTCAGTTACCCCGGAAACAGGGTGATCAGTTACCCCGGAAACAGGGCAGGCAGTTCCCCTGGAAAGAGGGCAGTCAGTTACCCTGGAAACAGGGCAGTCAGTTAACCTGGAAATAGGGCAGTCAGTTATCCTTGAAACAGGGCAGTCCGTTACCCCGGAAATAGGTAGGTCAGTTATCCTGGAAATAGGGCGGTCAGTTACCCCGGAAACAGGGAGATCAGTTACCCTGGAAACAGGGTGGTCAGTGACCCGGGAAACAGGGTGGTCAGTTACACCGGAAACAAGGTGATCAGTTATCCTGGAAACAGGGCGGTCAGTTACACCGGAAACAAGGTGATCAGTTATCCTGGAAACAGGGTGGTCAGTTACACCGGAAACAAGGTGATCAGTTATCCTGGAAACAGGGCGGTCAGGTAGCCTGGAAACAGGGCAGTCAGTTACCCCGGAAACAGGGCAGTCAGTTATCCCGGAAACAGGGTGATCACTGACCCTGGCAACAGGGCAGTCAGTTACCCCGGAAACAGGGCAGTCAGTTACCCTGGAAACTGGGCAGTCAGTTACCCTGGAAACAGGGTGATCAGTTACCCTGGAAACTGGGCAGTCAGTTACCCTGGAAACAGGGCAGTCAGTTCTCCCGGAAACAGGGCAGTCAGTTATCCCGGAAACAGGGAGATCAGTTACCCTGAAACAGGGCTTTCAGTTATCCTGGAAACAGGGTGGTCAGTGACCCTGGAAACAGGGTGGTCAGTTAACCCGGAAACAGGGTGATCAGATATCCTGGAAACAGGGCGGTCAGTTACCCCGGAAACAGGGCAGTCAGTTACCCCGGAAACAGGGTGATCAGTTATCCTGGAAACAGGGCAGTCAGTTAGCCTGGAAACAGGGCAGTCAGTTATCCCGGAAACAGGGCAGTCAGTTATCCCGGAAACAGGGTGATCAGTTACCCTGGAAACAAGGCAGTCAGTTACCCCGGAAACAGGGCAGTCAGTCACCCTGGAAAAAGGGCAGTCAGTTATCCCGGAAGCAGGGTGATCAGTTCCCCTGGATACTGGGCAGTCAGTTACCCTGGAAACAGGGCAGTCAGATACCCCGGAAACTGGGCAGTCAGTTACCCTGGAAACTGGGCAGTCAGTTAACCCGTATACAGGGCAGTCAGTTATCCCGGAAAAAGGGTGATCAGTTACCCCGTAAACTGGGCAGTCAGTTACCCTGGAAAGAGGGCAGTCAGTTACCCCGGAAACAGGGTGATCAGTTACTCCAGAAACAGGGCGGTCAGTTAACCTGGAAACAGGGCGGACAGTTATCCAGTAAACAGGGCAGTCAGTTATCCCGCAAACAGGGCAGTCAGTTATCCTGGAAACAGGGCAGTCAGTTCTCCCGGAAACAGGGCAGTCAGTTATCCCGCAAACAGGGTGATCAGTTACCCTGCAAACAGGGCAGTCAGTTATCCCAGAAACAGGGTGATCAGTTACCCTGGAAACAGGGCAGTCAGTTACCCTGGAAACAGGGTGGTCAGTTACCCTGGAAACTGGGCAGTCAGTTACCCTGGAAACAGGGTGATCATTTACCCTGGAAACTGGGCAGTCAGTTACCCTGGAAACAGGGCAGTCAGTTCTCCCGGAAACAGGGCAGTCAGTTATCCCGGAAACAGGGAGATCAGTTACCCTGAAACAGGTCTTTCAGTTATCCTGGAAACAGGGTGGTCAGTGACCCTGGAAACAGGGTGGTCAGTTACCCCGGAAACAGGGTGATCAGATATCCTGGAAACAGGGCGGTCAGTTACCCCGGAAACAGGGCAGTCAGTTACCCCGGAAACAGGGTGATCAGTTATCCTGGAAACAGGGCAGTCAGTTAGCCTGGAAACAGGGCAGTCAGTTATCCCGGAAACAGGGCAGTCAGTTATCCCGGAAACAGGGTGATCAGTTACCCTGGAAACAAGACAGTCAGTTACCCCGGAAACAGGGCAGTCAGTCACCCTGGAAAAAGGGCAGTCAGTTATCCCGGAAGCAGGGTGATCAGTTATCCAGTCAACAGGGCAGTCAGTTATCCTGGAAACAGGGCAGTCAGTTATCCCGGAAACAGGGCAGTCAGTTATCCCGGAAACAGGGTGATCAGTTACCCTGGAAACAGGGCAGTCAGTTACCCCGGAAACAGGGCAGTCAGTTACCCTGGAAACAGGGCAGTCAGTTATCCCGGAAACAGGGCAGTCAGTTACCCTGGAAACTGGGCAGTCAGTTACTCTGGAAACAGGGCAGTCAGTCATCCCGGAAACAGGGTTATCAGTTACCCTGGAAACAGGGCAGTCAGTTACCCCGGAAACAGGGCAGTCAGTTACCCTGGAAACTGGGCAGTCAGTTACCCTGGAAACAGGGCAGTCAGTTATCCCGGAAACAGGGTGATCAGTTACCCTGGAAACAGGGCAGTCAGTTATCCCGGAAACAGGGCAGTCAGTTATCCCGGAAATGGGGTGATCAGTTACCCTGGAAACTGGGCAATCAGTTCCCCTGGAAACAGGGCAGTCAGTTACCCCGGAAACAGTGCAGTCAGTTACCCTGGAAACAGGGCAGTCAGTTATCCCGGAAACAGGGCAGTCATTTACCCTTGAAAAAGTGTATTCATGTACTCTGGAAACTGGGCAGTCAGTTACCCTGGAAACAGGGCAGTCAGTTACCACCGAAACAGGGCAGTCAGTTACCCTGGAAACTGGGCAGTCAGTTACCCTGGAAACAGGGCAGTCAGTTATCCCGGAAACAGGGTTATCAGATACCCTGGAAACAGGGCAGTCAGTTATCCCGGAAACAGAGCAGTCAGTTACTTGGAAACAGGGCAGTCAGTTACCCTGGAAACAGGGAAGTCAGTTACCCCGAAACTGGGCAGTCAGTCACCCTGGAAACAGGTTAGTCAGTTACCCCGGAAACAGGGTGATCAGTTACCCCGGAAACAGGGCAGTCATTTACCCAGGAAACAGGGCAGTCAGTTACCCCGGAAACTGGGCAGTCAGTTACCCTGGAAACAGGGCAGTCAGTGACCCTGGAAACTGGTTAGTCAGTTACCCCGGAAACAGGGTGATCAGTTACCCCGGAAACAGGGCAGGCAGTTCCCCTGGAAAGAGGGCAGTCAGTTACCCTGGAAACAGGGCAGTCAGTTAACCTGGAAATAGGGCAGTCAGTTAACATTGAAACAGGGCAGTCCGTTACCCCGGAAATAGGTAGGTCAGTTATCCTGGAAATAGGGCGGTCAGTTACCCCGGAAACAGGGAGATCAGTTACCCTGGAAACAGGGTGGTCAGTGACCCGGGAAACAGGGTGGTCAGTTACACCGGAAACAAGGTGATCAGTTATCCTGGAAACAGGGCGGTCAGTTACCCCGGAAACAAGGTGATCAGTTATCCTGGAAACAGGGTGGTCAGTTACACCGGAAACAAGGTGATCAGTTATCCTGGAAACAGGGCGGTCAGGTAGCCTGGAAACAGGGCAGTCAGTTACCCCGGAAACAGGGCAGTCAGTTATCCCGGAAACAGGGTGATCACTGACCCTGGCAACAGGGCAGTCAGTTACCCCGGAAACAGGGCAGTCAGTTACCCTGGAAACTGGGCAGTCAGTTACCCTGGAAACAGGGTGATCAGTTACCCTGGAAACTGGGCAGTCAGTTACCCTGGAAACAGGGCAGTCAGTTCTCCCGGAAACAGGGCAGTCAGTTATCCCGGAAACAGGGAGATAGTTACCCTGAAACAGGGCTTTCAGTTATCCTGGAAACAGGGTGGTCAGTGACCCTGGAAACAGGGTGGTCAGTTAACCCGGAAACAGGGTGATCAGATATCCTGGAAACAGGGCGGTCAGTTACCCCGGAAACAGGGCAGTCAGTTACCCCGGAAACAGGGTGATCAGTTATCCTGGAAACAGGGCAGTCAGTTAGCCTGGAAACAGGGCAGTCAGTTATCCCGGAAACAGGGCAGTCAGTTATCCCGGAAACAGGGTGATCAGTTACCCTGGAAACAAGGCAGTCAGTTACCCCGGAAACAGGGCAGTCAGTCACCCTGGAAAAAGGGCAGTCAGTTATCCCGGAAGCAGGGTGATCAGTTCCCCTGGATACTGGGTAGTCAGTTACCCTGGAAACAGGGCAGTCAGATACCCCGGAAACTGGGCAGTCAGTTACCCTGGAAACTGGGCAGTCAGTTAACCCGTATACAGGGCAGTCAGTTATCCCGGAAAAACGGTGATCAGTTACCCCGTAAACTGGGCAGTCAGTTACCCTGGAAAGAGGGCAGTCAGTTACCCCGGAAACAGGGTGATCAGATATCCTGGAAACAGGGCGGTCAGTTACCCCGGAAACAGGGCAGTCAGTTACCCCGGAAACAGGGTGATCAGTTATCCTGGAAACAGGGCAGTCAGTTAGCCTGGAAACAGGGCAGTCAGTTATCCCGGAAACAGGGCAGTCAGTTATCCCGGAAACAGGGAGATCAGTTACCCTGAAACAGGTCTTTCAGTTATCCTGGAAACAGGGTGGTCAGTGACCCTGGAAACAGGGTGGTCAGTTACCCCGGAAACAGGGTGATCAGATATCCTGGTAACAGGGCGGTCAGTTACCCCGGAAACAGGGCAGTCAGTTACCCCGGAAACAGGGTGATCAGTTATCCTGGAAACAGGGCAGTCAGTTAGCCTGGAAACAGGGCAGTCAGTTATCCCGGAAACAGGGCAGTCAGTTATCCCGGAAACAGGGTGATCAGTTACCCTGGAAACAAGACAGTCAGTTACCCCGGAAACAGGGCAGTCAGTCACCCTGGAAAAAGGGCAGTCAGTTATCCCGGAAGCAGGGTGATCAGTTATCCAGTCAACAGGGCAGTCAGTTATCCTGGAAACAGGGCAGTCAGTTATCCCGGAAACAGGGCAGTCAGTTATCCCGGAAACAGGGTGATCAGTTACCCTGGAAACAGGGCAGTCAGTTATCCCGGAAACAGGGCAGTCAGTTACCCTGGAAACTGGGCAGTCAGTTACTCTGGAAACAGGGCAGTCAGTCATCCCGGAAACAGGGTTATCAGTTACCCTGGAAACAGGGCAGTCAGTTACCCCGGAAACAGGGCAGTCAGTTACCCTGGAAACTGGGCAGTCAGTTACCCTTGAAACAGGGCAGTCAGTTATCCCGGAAACAGGGTGATCAGTTACCCTGGAAACAGGGCAGTCAGTTACCCCGGAAACAGGGCGTTCAGTTACCCTGGAAAATGATTAGTCAGTTACCCCGGAAACAGGGTGATCATTTATCCTGGAAACAGGGCAGTCAGTTAGCCTAGAAACAGGGCAGTCAGTTATCCCGGAAATGGGGTGATCAGTTACCCTGGAAACTGGGCAATCAGTTCCCCTGGAAACAGGGCAGTCAGTTACCCCGGAAACAGTGCAGTCAGTTACCCTGGAAACAGGGCAGTCAGTTATCCCGGAAACAGGGCAGTCATTTACCCTTGAAAAAGTGTATTCATGTACTCTGGAAACTGGGCAGTCAGTTACCCTGGAAACAGGGCAGTCAGTTACCACCGAAACAGGGCAGTCAGTTACCCTGGAAACTGGGCAGTCAGTTACCCTGGAAACAGGGCAGTCAGTTATCCCGGAAACAGGGTTATCAGATACCCTGGAAACAGGGCAGTCAGTTATCCCGGAAACAGAGCAGTCAGTTACTTGGAAACAGGGCAGTCAGTTACCCTGGAAACAGGGAAGTCAGTTACCCCGAAACTGGGCAGTCAGTCACCCTGGAAACAGGTTAGTCAGTTACCCCGGAAACAGGGTGATCAGTTACCCCGGAAACAGGGCAGTCATTTACCCAGGAAACAGGGCAGTCAGTTACCCCGGAAACTGGGCAGTCAGTTACCCTGGAAACAGGGCAGTCAGTGACCCTGGAAACTGGTTAGTCAGTTACCCCGGAAACAGGGTGATCAGTTACCCCGGAAACAGGGCAGGCAGTTCCCCTGGAAAGAGGGCAGTCAGTTACCCTGGAAACAGGGCAGTCAGTTAACCTGGAAATAGGGCAGTCAGTTATCCTTGAAACAGGGCAGTCCGTTACCCCGGAAATAGGTAGGTCAGTTATCCTGGAAATAGGGCGGTCAGTTACACCGGAAACAAGGTGATCAGTTATCCTGGAAACAGGGCAGTCAGGTAGCCTGGAAACAGGGCAGTCAGTTACCCCGGAAACAGGGCAGTCAGTTATCCCGGAAACAGGGTGATCACTGACCCTGGCAACAGGGCAGTCAGTTACCCCGGAAACAGGGCAGTCAGTTACCCTGGAAACTGGGCAGTCAGTTACCCTGGAAACAGGGTGATCAGTTACCCTGGAAACTGGGCAGTCAGTTACCCTGGAAACAGGGCAGTCAGTTCTCCCGGAAACAGAGCAGTCAGTTATCCCGGAAACAGGGAGATCAGTTACCCTGAAACAGGGCTTTCAGTTATCCTGGAAACAGGGTGGTCAGTGACCCTGGAAACAGGGTGGTCAGTTAACCCGGAAACAGGGTGATCAGATATCCTGGAAACAGGGCGGTCAGTTACCCCGGAAACAGGGCAGTCAGTTACCCCGGAAACAGGGTGATCAGTTATCCTGGAAACAGGGCAGTCAGTTAGCCTGGAAACAGGGCAGTCAGTTATCCCGGAAACAGGGCAGTCAGTTATCCCGGAAACAGGGTGATCAGTTACCCTGGAAACAAGGCAGTCAGTTACCCCGGAAACAGGGCAGTCAGTCACCCTGGAAAAAGGGCAGTCAGTTATCCCGGAAGCAGGGTGATCAGTTCCCCTGGATACTGGGCAGTCAGTTACCCTGGAAACTGGGCAGTCAGTTAACCCGGAAACAGGGCAGTCAGTTATCCCGGAAAAAGGGTGATCAGTTACCCCGTAAACTGGGCAGTCAGTTACCCTGGAAAGAGGGCAGTCAGTTACCCCGGAAACAGGGTGATCAGATATCCTGGAAACAGGGCGGTCAGTTACCCCGGAAACAGGGCAGTCAGTTACCCCGGAAACAGGGTGATCAGTTATCCTGGAAACAGGGCAGTCAGTTAGCCTGGAAACAGGGCAGTCAGTTATCCCGGAAACAGGGCAGTAAGTTATCCCGGAAACAGGGTGATCAGTTACCCTGGAAACAGGGCAGTCAGTTACCCCGGAAACAGGGCAGTCAGTTACCCCGGAAACAGGGTGATCAGTTACCCTGGAAACAAGACAGTCAGTTACCCCGGAAACAGGGCAGTCAGTCACCCTGGAAAAAGGGCAGTCAGTTATCCCGGAAGCAGGGTGATCAGTTATCCAGTCAACAGGGCAGTCAGTTATCCTGGAAACAGGGCAGTCAGTTATCCCGGAAACAGGGCAGTCAGTTATCCCGGAAACAGGGTGATCAGTTACCCTGGAAACAGGGCAGTCAGTTACCCCGGAAACAGGGCAGTCAGTTACCCTGGAAACAGGGCAGTCAGTTATCCCGGAAACAGGGCAGTCAGTTACCCTGGAAACTGGGCAGTCAGTTACTCTGGAAACAGGGCAGTCAGTCATCCCGGAAACAGGGTTATCAGTTACCCTGGAAACAGGGCAGTCAGTTACCCCGGAAACAGGGCAGTCAGTTACCCTGGAAACTGGGCAGTCAGTTACCCTGGAAACAGGGCAGTCAGTTATCCCGGAAACAGGGTGATCAGTTACCCTGGAAACAGGGCAGTCAGTTATCCCGGAAACAGGGCAGTCAGTTATCCCGGAAATGGGGTGATCAGTTACCCTGGAAACTGGGCAATCAGTTCCCCTGGAAACAGGGCAGTCAGTTACCCCGGAAACAGTGCAGTCAGTTACCCTGGAAACAGGGCAGTCAGTTATCCCGGAAACAGGGCAGTCATTTACCCTTGAAAAAGTGTATTCATGTACTCTGGAAACTGGGCAGTCAGTTACCCTGGAAACAGGGCAGTCAGTTACCACCGAAACAGGGCAGTCAGTTACCCTGGAAACTGGGCAGTCAGTTACCCTGGAAACAGGGCAGTCAGTTATCCCGGAAACAGGGTTATCAGATACCCTGGAAACAGGGCAGTCAGTTATCCCGGAAACAGAGCAGTCAGTTACTTGGAAACAGGGCAGTCAGTTACCCTGGAAACAGGGAAGTCAGTTACCCCGAAACTGGGCAGTCAGTCACCCTGGAAACAGGTTAGTCAGTTACCCCGGAAACAGGGTGATCAGTTAGCCCGGAAACAGGGCAGTCATTTACCCAGGAAACAGGGCAGTCAGTTACCCCTAAAACTGGGCAGTCAGTTACCCTGGAAACAGGGCAGTCAGTGACCCTGGAAACTGGTTAGTCAGTTACCCCGGAAACAGGGTGATCAGTTTACCCCGGAAACAGGGCAGGCAGTTCCCCTGGAAAGAGGGCAGTCAGTTACCCTGGAAACAGGGCAGTCAGTTAACCTGGAAATAGGGCAGTCAGTTATCCTTGAAACAGGGCAGTCCGTTACCCCGGAAATAGGTAGGTCAGTTATCCCGAAAACAGGGCTGTCAGTTATCCCGGAAACAGAGCAGTCAGTTACTTGGAAACAGGGCAGTCAGTTACCCTGGAAACAGGGAAGTCAGTTACCCCGAAACTGGGCAGTCAGTCACCCTGGAAACAGGTTAGTCAGTTACCCCGGAAACAGGGTGATCAGTTAGCCCGGAAACAGGGCAGTCATTTACCCAGGAAACAGGGCAGTCAGTTACCCCTAAAACTGTGCAGTCAGTTACCCTGGAAACAGGGCAGTCAGTGACCCTGGAAACTGGTTAGTCAGTTACCCCGGAAACAGGGTGATCAGTTTACCCCGGAAACAGGGCAGGCAGTTCCCCTGGAAAGAGGGCAGTCAGTTACCCTGGAAACAGGGCAGTCAGTTAACCTGGAAATAGGGCAGTCAGTTATCCTTGAAACAGGGCAGTCCGTTACCCCGGAAATAGGTAGGTCAGTTATCCCGAAAACAGGGCTGTCAGTTATCCCGGAAATGGGGTAATCAGTTACCCTGGAAACTGGGCAATCAGTTCCCCTGGAAACAGGGCAGTCAGTTACCCCGGAAACAGTGCAGTCAGTTACCCTTGAAACAGGGCAGTCAGTTATCCCGGAAACAGGGCAGTCATTTACCCTTGAAAAAGTGTATTCATGTACTCTGGAAACTGGGCAGTCAGTTACCCTGGAAACAGGGCAGTCAGTTACCACCGAAACAGGGCAGTCAGTTACCCTGGAAACTGGGCAGTCAGTTACCCTGGAAACAGGGCAGTCAGTTATCCCGGAAACAGGGTTATCAGATACCCTGGAAACAGGGCAGTCAGTTATCCCGGAAACAGAGCAGTCAGTTACTTGGAAACAGGGCAGTCAGTTACCCTGGAAACAGGGAAGTCAGTTACCCCGAAACTGGGCAGTCAGTCACCCTGGAAACAGGTTAGTCAGTTACCCCGGAAACAGGGTGATCAGTTACCCCGGAAACAGGGCAGTCATTTACCCAGGAAACAGGGCAGTCAGTTACCCCGGAAACTGGGCAGTCAGTTACCCTGGAAACAGGGCAGTCAGTGACCCTGGAAACTGGTTAGTCAGTTACCCCGGACACAGGGTGATCAGTTACCCCGGAAACAGGGCAGGCAGTTCCCCTGGAAAGAGGGCAGTCAGTTACCCTGGAAACAGGGCAGTCAGTTAACCTGGAAATAGGGCAGTCAGTTATCCTTGAAACAGGGCAGTCCGTTACCCCGGAAATAGGTAGGTCAGTTATCCTGGAAATAGGGCGGTCAGTTACCCCGGAAACAGGGAGATCAGTTACCCTGGAAACAGGGTGGTCAGTGACCCGGGAAACAGGGTGGTCAGTTACACCGGAAACAAGGTGATCAGTTATCCTGGAAACAGGGCGGTCAGTTACCCCGGAAACAGGGTGATCAGTTATCCTGGAAACAGGGCAGTCAGGTAGCCTGGAAACAGGGCAGTCAGTTACCCCGGAAACAGGGCAGTCAGTTATCCCGGAAACAGGGTGATCACTGACCCTGGCATCAGGGCAGTCAGTTACCCCGGAAACAGGGCAGTCAGTTACCCCGGAAACAGGGTGATCAGTTATCCTGGAAACAGGGCAGTCAGTTACCCCGGAAACAGGGCAGTCAGTCACCCTGGAAAAAGGGCAGTCAGTTATCCCGGAAGCAGGGTGATCAGTTCCCCTGGAAACTGGGCAGTCAGTTACCCTGGAAACAGGGCAGTCAGATACCCCGGAAACAGGGCAGTCAGTTACCCTGGAAACTGGGCAGTCAGTTAACCCGGAAACAGGGCAGTCAGTTATCCCGGAAAAAGGGTGATCAGTTACCCCGTAAACTGGGCAGTCAGTTACCCTGGAAAGAGGGCAGTCAGTTACCCCGGAAACAGGGTGATCAGATATCCTGGAAACAGGGCGGTCAGTTACCCCGGAAACAGGGCAGTCAGTTACCCCGGAAACAGGGTGATCAGTTATCCTGGAAACAGGGCAGTCAGTTAGCCTGGAAACAGGGCAGTCAGTTATCCCGGAAACAGGGCAGTCAGTTATCCCGGAAACAGGGTGATCAGTTACCCTGGAAACAGGGCAGTCAGTTACCCCGGAAACAGGGCAGACAGTCACCCTGGAAAAAGGGCAGTCAGTTATCCCGGAAGAAGGGTGATCAGTTATCCAGTAAACAGGGCAGTCAGTTATCCTGGAAACAGGGCAGTCAGTTATCCCGGAAACAGGGCAGTCAGTTATCCTGGAAACAGGGTGATCAGTTACCCTGGAAACAGGGCAGTCAGTTACCCCGGAAACAGGGCAGTCAGTTACCCTGGAAACAGGGCAGTCAGTTATCCCGGAAACAGGGCAGTCAGTTACCCTGGAAACTGGGCAGTCAGTTACTCTGGAAACAGGGCAGTCAGTCATCCCGGAAACAGGGTTATCAGTTACCCAGGAAACAGGGCAGTCAGTTACCCCGGAAACAGGGCAGTCAGTTACCCTGGAAACTGGGCTGTCAGTTACCCTGGAAACAGGGCAGTCAGTTATCCCGGAAACAGGGTGATCAGTTACCCTGGAAACAGGGCAGTCAGTTATCCCGGAAACAGGGCAGTCAGTTATCCCGGAAATAGGGTGATCAGTTACCCTGGAAACTGGGCAATCAGTTCCCCTGGAAACAGGGCAGTCAGTTACCCCGGAAACAGTGCAGTCAGTTACCCTGGAAACAGGGCAGTCAGTTATCCCGGAAACAGGGCAGTCATTTACCCTGGAAAAAGGGTATTCAGTTACTCTGGAAACTGGGCAGTCAGTTACCCTGGAAACAGGGCACTCAGTTACCACCGAAACAGGGCAGTCAGTTACCGTGGAAACTGGGCAGTCAGTTACCCTGGAAACAGGGCAGTCAGTTATCCCGGAAACAGAGCAGTCAGTTACTTGGAAACAGGGCAGTCAGTTACCCCGGAAACAGGGCAGTCAGTTATCCCGGAAACAGGGTGATCACTGACCCTGGCATCAGGGCAGTCAGTTACCCCGGAAACAGGGCAGTCAGTTACCCTGGAAACTGGGCAGTCAGTTACCCTGGAAACAGGGTGATCAGTTACCCTGGAAACTGGGCAGTCAGTTACCCTGGAAACAGGGCAGTCAGTTCTCCCGGAAACAGGGCAGTCAGTTATCCCGGAAACAGGGAGATCAGTTACCCTGAAACAGGGCTTTCAGTTATCCTGGAAACAGGGTGGTCAGTGACCCTGGAAACAGGGTGGTCAGTTAACCCGGAAACAGGGTGATCAGATATCCTGGAAACAGGGCGGTCAGTTACCCCGGAAACAGGGCAGTCAGTTACCCCGGAAACAGGGTGATCAGTTATCCTGGAAACAGGGCAGTCAGTTAGCCTGGAAACAGGGCAGTCAGTTATCCTGGAAACAGGGCAGTCAGTTATCCCGGAAACAGGGTGATCAGTTACCCTGGAAACAAGGCAGTCAGTTACCCCGGAAACAGGGCAGTCAGTCACCCTGGAAAAAGGGCAGTCAGTTATCCCGGAAGCAGGGTGATCAGTTCCCCTGGAAACTGGGCAGTCAGTTACCCTGGAAACAGGGCAGTCAGATACCCCGGAAACAGGGCAGTCAGTTACCCTGGAAACTGGGCAGTCAGTTAACCCGGAAACAGGGCAGTCAGTTATCCCGGAAAAAGGGTGATCAGTTACCCCGTAAACTGGGCAGTCAGTTACCCTGGAAAGACGGCAGTCAGTTACCCCGGAAACAGGGTGATCAGATATCCTGGAAACAGGGCGGTCAGTTACCCCAGAAACAGGGCAGTCAGTTACCCCGGAAACAGGGTGATCAGTTATCCTGGAAACAGGGCAGTCAGTTAGCCTGGAAACAGAGCAGTCAGTTATCCCGGAAACAGGGCAGTCAGTTATCCCGGAAACAGGGTGATCAGTTACCCTGGAAACAGGGCAGTCAGTTACCCCGGAAACAGGGCAGACAGTCACCCTGGAAAAAGGGCAGTCAGTTATCCCGGAAGAAGGGTGATCAGTTATCCAGTAAACAGGGCAGTCAGTTATCCTGGAAATAGGGCAGTCAGTTATCCCGGAAACAGGGCAGTCAGTTATCCTGGAAACAGGGTGATCAGTTACCCTGGAAACAGGGCAGTCAGTTACCCCGGAAACAGGGCAGTCAGTTACCCTGGAAACAGGGCAGTCAGTTATCCCGGAAACAGGGCAGTCAGTTACCCTGGAAACTGGGCAGTCAGTTACTCTGGAAACAGGGCAGTCAGTCATCCCGGAAACAGGGTTATCAGTTACCCAGGAAACAGGGCAGTCAGTTACCCCGGAAACAGGGCAGTCAGTTACCCTGGAAACTGGGCTGTCAGTTACCCTGGAAACAGGGCAGTCAGTTATCCCGGAAACAGGGTGATCAGTTTCCCTGGAAACAGGGCAGTCAGTTATCCCGGAAACAGGGCAGTCAGTTATCCCGGAAATAGGGTGATCAGTTACCCTGGAAACTGGGCAATCAGTTCCCCTGGAAACAGGGCAGTCAGTTACCCCGGAAACAGTGCAGTCAGTTACCCTGGAAACAGGGCAGTCAGTTATCCCGGAAACAGGGCAGTCATTTTCCCTGGAAAAAGGGTATTCAGTTACTCTGGAAACTGGGCAGTCAGTTACCCTGGAAACAGGGCAGTCAGTTACCCTGGAAACAGGGCAGTCAGTTATCCCGGAAACAGAGCAGTCAGTTACTTGGAAACAGGGCAGTCAGTTACCCTGCCAAAAGGGAAGTCAGTTACCCCGGAAACTGGGCAGTCAGTCACCCTGGAAACAGGTTATTCAGTTACCCCGGAAACAGGGTGATCAGTTACCCCGGAAACAGGGCAGTCAGTTCCCCTGGAAACAGGGCAGTCAATTACCCTGGAAACAGGGCAGTCAGTTATCCTGGAAACAGGGCAGTTAGTTATCCCGGAAACAGGGTTTTAAGTTACCCTGGAAACTGGGCGGTCAGTTACCCCGGAAACAGGGCAGTCAGTTATCCTGGAAACAGGGTGATCATTTACACTGGAAAGTGGGCAGTCAGTTACCCTGGAAACAGGGCAGTCAGTTATCCAGGAAACAGGGTGATAAGTTACCCTGGAAACTGGGCGGTCAGTTACCCCGGAAACAGGGCAGTCAGTTATCCTGGAAACAGGGTGATCATTTACACTGGAAATTGGGCAGTCAGTTACCCTGGAAACAGGGCAGTCAGTTATCCAGGAAACAGGGCAGACAGTTATCCTGGAAATAGGGCGGTCCGTTACCCCGGAAATAGGGCGGTCAGTTGTCCTGGAAACAGGGCGGTCAGTTACCCCGGAAACAGGGCAGTCAGTTATCCTTGAAACAGGGCAGTCAGTTATCCTGGAAACAGGGTGATCAGTTACCCTGGAAACTGGGCAGTCAGTTACCCTGGAAACAGGGTGATCAGTTACCCTGGAAACTGGGCAGTCAGTTACCCTGGAAACAGGGCATTCAGTTACCCTGGAAATTGGGCGGTCAGTTACCCTGGAAACAGGGCAGTCAGTTATCCCGGAAACAGGGTTATCAGTTACCCTGGAAACAGGGCAGTCAGTTATCCCGGAAACAGGGCAGTCAGTTATCCCGGAAATAGGGTGATCAGTTACCCTGGAAACTGGGCAATCAGTTCCCCTGGAAACAGGGCAGTCAGTTACCCCGGAAACAGAGTAGTCAGTTACCCTGGAAACAGGGCAGTCAGTTATCCCGGAAACAGGGTGATCAGTTACCCTCGAAACAGGGCAGTCAGTTAGCCTGGAAACAGGGCAGTCAGTTATCCCGGAAACAGGGCAGTCAGTTATCCCGGAAACAGGGCAGTCAGTTACCCTGGAAACAGGGCAGTCAGTTATCCCGGAAGAAGTGTGATCAGTTACCCTGGAAACTGGGCAGTCAGTTACCCTGGAAACAGGGCAGTCAGTTACTCCGGAAACAGGGCAGTCAGTTACCCTGGAAACTGGGCAGTCAGTTACCCTGGAAACAGGGGAGTCAGTTATCCCGGAAACAGGTTGATCAGTTACCCTGGAAACAGGGCCGTCAGTTATCCCGAAAACAGGGCAGTCAGTTATCCCGGAAAAAGGGTGATCAGTTACCCTGGAAACTGGGCAGTCAGTTACCCTGGAAACAGGGCAGTCAGTTACCCCGGAAGCAGGGCAGTCATTTACCCAGGAAACAGGGCAGTCAGTTCCCCCGGAAACTGGGCAGTCAGTTACCCTGGAAACAGGGCAGTCAGTGACCCTGGAAACTGGTTAGTCAGTTACCCCGGAAACAGGGTGATCAGTTACCCCGGAAACAGGGCAGGCAGTTCCCCTGGAAAGAGGGCAGTCAGTTACCCTGGAAACAGGACAGTCAGTTAACCTGGAAATAGGGCAGTCAGTTATCCTTGAAACAGGGCAGTCCGTTACCCCGGAAATAGGTAGGTCAGTTATCCTGGAAATAGGGCGGTCAGTTACCCCGGAAACAGGGAGATCAGTTACCCCGGAAACAGGGCAGTCAGTTAACCTGGAAACAGGGGAGTCAGTTACCCTGGAAACAGGGTGGTCAGTGACCCGTGAAACAGGGTGGTCAGTTACACCGGAAACAAGGTGATCAGTTATCCTGGAAACAGGGCGGTCAGTTGCCCCGGAAACAGGGTGATCAGTTATCCTGGAAACAGGGCAGTCAGGTAGCCTGGAAACAGGGCAGTCAGTTACCCCGGAAACAGGGCAGTCAGTTATCCCGGAAACAGGGTGATCACTTACCCTGGAAACAGGGCAGTCAGTTACCCCGGAAACAGGGCAGTCAGTTACCCTGGAAACAGGGCAGTCAGTTATCCCGGAAACAGGGCAGTCAGTTACCCTGGAAACTGGGCAGTCAGTTACTCTGGAAACAGGGCAGTCAGTCATCCCGGAAACAGGGTTATCAGTTACCCTGGAAACAGGGCAGTCCGTTACCCCGGAAACAGGGCAGTCAGTTACCCTGGAAACTGGGCAGTCAGTTACCCTGGAAACAGGGCAGTCAGTTATCTCGGAAACAGGGTTATCAGTTACCCTGGAAACAGGGCAGTCAGTTATCCCGGAAACAGGGCAGTCAGTTATCCCGGAAATAGGGTGATCAGTTACCCTGGAAACTGGGCAATCAGTTCCCCTGGAAACAGGGCAGTCAGTTATCCCGGAAACAGGGCAGTCAGTTATCCCGGAAACAGGGTGATCAGTTACCCTGGAAACAAGACAGTCAGTTACCCCGGAAACTGGGCAGTCAGTCACCCTGGAAAAAGGGCAGTCAGTTATCCCGGAAGCAGGGTGATCAGTTATCCAGTCAACAGGGCAGTCAGTTATCCTGGAAACAGGGCAGTCAGTTATCCCGGAAACAGGGCAGTCAGTTATCCCGGAAACAGGGTGATCAGTTACCCTGGAAACAGGGCAGTCAGTTACCCCGGAAACAGGGCAGTCAGTTACCCTGGAAAAAGGGCAGTCAGTTATCCCGGAAACAGGGCAGTCAGTTACCCTGGAAAAAGGGTATTCAGTTACTCTGGAAACTGGGCAGTCAGTTACCCTGGAAACAGGGCAGTCAGTTACCCTGGAAACTGGGCAGTCAGTTATCCCGGAAACAGGGTTATCAGATACCCTGGAAACAGGGCAGTCAGTTATCCCGGAAACAGAGCAGTCAGTTACTTGGAAACAGGGCAGTCAGTTACCCTGGAAACAGGGAAGTCAGTTACCCCGAAACTGGGCAGTCAGTCACCCTGGAAACAGGTTAGTCAGTTACCCCGGAAACAGGGTGATCAGTTACCCCGGAAACAGGGCAGTCATTTACCCAGGAAACAGGGCAGTCAGTTACCCCGGAAACTGGGCAGTCAGTTACCCTGGAAACAGGGCAGTCAGTGACCCTGGAAACTGGTTAGTCAGTTACCCCGGAAACAGGGTGATCAGTTACCCCGGAAACAAGGCAGGCAGTTCCCCTGGAAAGAGGGCAGTCAGTTACCCTGGAAACAGGGCAGTCAGTTAACCTGGAAATAGGGCAGTCAGTTATCCTTGAAACAGGGCAGTCCGTTACCCCGGAAATAGGTAGGTCAGTTATCCTGGAAATAGGGCGGTCAGTTACCCCGGAAACAGGGAGATCAGTTACCCCGGAAACAGGGCAGTCAGTTACCCTGGAAACAGGGGAGTCAGTTAACCTGGAAACAGGGCAGTCAGTTATCCCGGAAACAGGGTGATCAGTTACCCTGGAAACAGGGCAGTCAGTTACCCTGGAAACAGGGTAGTCAGTTACTCCGGAAACAGGGCAGTCAGTTACCCTGGAAACTGGGCAGTCAGTTACCCTGGAAACAGGGGAGTCAGTTATCCCGGAAACAGGTTGATCAGTTACCCTGGAAACAGGGCCGTCAGTTATCCCGAAAACAGGGCAGTCAGTTATCCCGGAAAAAGGGTGATCAGTTACCCTGGAAACTGGGCAGTCAGTTACCCTGGAAACAGGGCAGTCAGTTACCCCGGAAGCAGGGCAGTCATTTACCCAGGAAACAGGGCAGTCAGTTCCCCCGGAAACTGGGCAGTCAGTTACCCTGGAAACAGGGCAGTCAGTGACCCTGGAAACTGGTTAGTCAGTTACCCCGGAAACAGGGTGATCAGTTACCCCGGAAACAGGGCAGGCAGTTCCCCTGGAAAGAGGGCAGTCAGTTACCCTGGAAACAGGACAGTCAGTTAACCTGGAAATAGGGCAGTCAGTTATCCTTGAAACAGGGCAGTCCGTTACCCCGGAAATAGGTAGGTCAGTTATCCTGGAAATAGGGCGGTCAGTTACCCCGGAAACAGGGAGATCAGTTACCCCGGAAACAGGGCAGTCAGTTAACCTGGAAACAGGGGAGTCAGTTACCCTGGAAACAGGGTGGTCAGTGACCCGTGAAACAGGGTGGTCAGTTACACCGGAAACAAGGTGATCAGTTATCCTGGAAACAGGGCGGTCAGTTGCCCCGGAAACAGGGTGATCAGTTATCCTGGAAACAGGGCAGTCAGGTAGCCTGGAAACAGGGCAGTCAGTTACCCCGGAAACAGGGCAGTCAGTTATCCCGGAAACAGGGTGATCACTTACCCTGGAAACAGGGCAGTCAGTTACCCCGGAAACAGGGCAGTCAGTTACCCTGGAAACAGGGCAGTCAGTTATCCCGGAAACAGGGCAGTCAGTTACCCTGGAAACTGGGCAGTCAGTTACTCTGGAAACAGGGCAGTCAGTCATCCCGGAAACAGGGTTATCAGTTACCCTGGAAACAGGGCAGTCCGTTACCCCGGAAACAGGGCAGTCAGTTACCCTGGAAACTGGGCAGTCAGTTACCCTGGAAACAGGGCAGTCAGTTATCCCGGAAACAGGGTTATCAGTTACCCTGGAAACAGGGCAGTCAGTTATCCCGGAAACAGGGCAGTCAGTTATCCCGGAAATAGGGTGATCAGTTACCCTGGAAACTGGGCAATCAGTTCCCCTGGAAACAGGGCAGTCAGTTATCCCGGAAACAGGGCAGTCAGTTATCCCGGAAACAGGGTGATCAGTTACCCTGGAAACAAGACAGTCAGTTACCCCGGAAACTGGGCAGTCAGTCACCCTGGAAAAAGGGCAGTCAGTTATCCCGGAAGCAGGGTGATCAGTTATCCAGTCAACAGGGCAGTCAGTTATCCTGGAAACAGGGCAGTCAGTTATCCCGGAAACAGGGCAGTCAGTTATCCCGGAAACAGGGTGATCAGTTACCCTGGAAACAGGGCAGTCAGTTACCCTGGAAAAAGGGCAGTCAGTTATCCCGGAAACAGGGCAGTCAGTTACCCTGGAAAAAGGGTATTCAGTTACTCTGGAAACTGGGCAGTCAGTTACCCTGGAAACAGGGCAGTCAGTTACCCTGGAAACTGGGCAGTCAGTTATCCCGGAAACAGGGTTATCAGATACCCTGGAAACAGGGCAGTCAGTTATCCCGGAAACAGAGCAGTCAGTTACTTGGAAACAGGGCAGTCAGTTACCCTGGAAACAGGGAAGTCAGTTACCCCGAAACTGGGCAGTCAGTCACCCTGGAAACAGGTTAGTCAGTTACCCCGGGAACAGGGTGATCAGTTACCCCGGAAACAGGGCAGTCATTTACCCAGGAAACAGGGCAGTCAGTTACCCCGGAAACTGGGCAGTCAGTTACCCTGGAAACAGGGCAGTCAGTGACCCTGGAAACTGGTTAGTCAGTTACCCCGGAAACAGGGTGATCAGTTACCCCGGAAACAAGGCAGGCAGTTCCCCTGGAAAGAGGGCAGTCAGTTACCCTGGAAACAGGGCAGTCAGTTAACCTGGAAATAGGGCAGTCAGTTATCCTTGAAACAGGGCAGTCCGTTACCCCGGAAATAGGTAGGTCAGTTATCCTGGAAATAGGGCGGTCAGTTACCCCGGAAACAGGGAGATCAGTTACCCCGGAAACAGGGCAGTCAGTTACCCTGGAAACAGGGGAGTCAGTTAACCTGGAAACAGGGCAGTCAGTTATCCCGGAAACAGGGTGATCAGTTACCCTGGAAACAGGGCAGTCAGTTACCCTGGAAACAGGGTGGTCAGTGACCCGGGAAACAGGGTGGTCAGTTACACCGGAAACAAGGTGATCAGTTATCCTGGAAACAGGGCGGTCAGTTACCCCGGAAATAGGGCGATCAGTTATCCTGGAAACAGGGCAGTCAGGTAGCCTGGAAACAGGGCAGTCAGTTACCCCGGAAACAGGGCAGTCAGTTATCCCGGAAACAGGGTGATCACTGACCCTGGCAACAGGGCAGTCAGTTACCCCGGAAACAGGGCAGTCAGTTACCCTGGAAAGAGGGCAGTCTGTTACCCCGGAAACAGGGTGATCAGATATCCTGGAAACAGGGCGGTCAGTTACCCCGGAAACAGGGCAGTCAGTTACCCCGGAAACAGGGTGATCAGTTATCCTGGAAACAGGGCAGTCAGTTAGCCTGGAAACAGGGCAGTCAGTTATCCCGGAAACAGGGAGATCAGTTACCCTGAAACAGGTCTTTCAGTTATCCTGGAAACAGGGTGGTCAGTGACCCTGGAAACAGGGTGGTCAGTTACCCCGGAAACAGGGTGATCAGATATCCTGGAAACAGGGCGGTCAGTTACCCCGGAAACAGGGCAGTCAGTTACCCCGGAAACAGGGTGATCAGTTATCCTGGAAACAGGGCAGTCAGTTAGCCTGGAAACAGGGCAGTCAGTTATCCCGGAAACAGGGCAGTCAGTTATCCCGGAAACAGGGTGATCAGTTACCCTGGAAACAAGACAGTCAGTTACCCCGGAAACTGGGCAGTCAGTCACCCTGGAAAAAGGGCAGTCAGTTATCCCGGAAGCAGGGTGATCAGTTATCCAGTCAACAGGGCAGTCAGTTATCCTGGAAACAGGGCAGTCAGTTATCCCGGAAACAGGGCAGTCAGTTATCCCGGAAACAGGGTGATCAGTTACCCTGGAAACAGGGCAGTCAGTTACCCCGGAAACAGGGCAGTCAGTTACCCTGGAAAAAGGGCAGTCAGTTATCCCGGAAACAGGGCAGTCAGTTACCCTGGAAAAAGGGTATTCAGTTACTCTGGAAACTGGGCAGTCAGTTACCCTGGAAACAGGGCAGTCAGTTACCCTGGAAACTGGGCAGTCAGTTATCCCGGAAACAGGGTTATCAGATACCCTGGAAACAGGGCAGTCAGTTATCCCGGAAACAGAGCAGTCAGTTACTTGGAAACAGGGCAGTCAGTTACCCTGGAAACAGGGAAGTCAGTTACCCCGAAACTGGGCAGTCAGTCACCCTGGAAACAGGTTAGTCAGTTACCCCGGAAACAGGGTGATCAGTTACCCCGGAAACAGGGCAGTCATTTACCCAGGAAACAGGGCAGTCAGTTACCCCGGAAACTGGGCAGTCAGTTACCCTGGAAACAGGGCAGTCAGTGACCCTGGAAACTGGTTAGTCAGTTACCCCGGAAACAGGGTGATCAGTTACCCCGGAAACAAGGCAGGCAGTTCCCCTGGAAAGAGGGCAGTCAGTTACCCTGGAAACAGGGCAGTCAGTTAACCTGGAAATAGGGCAGTCAGTTATCCTTGAAACAGGGCAGTCCGTTACCCCGGAAATAGGTAGGTCAGTTATCCTGGAAATAGGGCGGTCAGTTACCCCGGAAACAGGGAGATCAGTTACCCCGGAAACAGGGCAGTCAGTTACCCTGGAAACAGGGGAGTCAGTTAACCTGGAAACAGGGCAGTCAGTTATCCCGGAAACAGGGTGATCAGTTACCCTGGAAACAGGGCAGTCAGTTACCCTGGAAACAGGGTGGTCAGTGACCCGGGAAACAGGGTGGTCAGTTACACCGGAAACAAGGTGATCAGTTATCCTGGAAACAGGGCGGTCAGTTACCCCGGAAATAGGGCGATCAGTTATCCTGGAAACAGGGCAGTCAGGTAGCCTGGAAACAGGGCAGTCAGTTACCCCGGAAACAGGGCAGTCAGTTATCCCGGAAACAGGGTGATCACTGACCCTGGCAACAGGGCAGTCAGTTACCCCGGAAACAGGGCAGTCAGTTACCCTGGAAACTGGGCAATCAGTTACCCTGGAAACAGGGTGATCAGTTACCCTGGAAACTGGGCAGTCAGTTACCCTGGAAACAGGGCAGTCAGTTCTCCCGGAAACAGGGCAGTCAGTTATCCCGGAAACAGGAAGATCAGTTACCCCGGAAACAGGGCAGTCAGTTACCCCGGAAACAGGGTGATCAGTTACCCTGGAAACTGGGCAGTCAGTTACCCTGGAAACAGGGTGATCAGTTACCCTGGAAACAGGGCAGTCAGTTACCCCGGAAACAGGGCAGACAGTCACCCTGGAAAAAGGGCAGTCAGTTATCCCGGAAGAAGGGTGATCAGTTATCCAGGAAACAGGGCAGTCAGTTACCCAGGAAACAGGGCAGTCAGTTACTCCGGAAACAGGGCAGTCAGTTACCCTGGAAACTGGGCAGTCAGTTACCCTGGAAACAGGGGAGTCAGTTATCCCGGAAACAGGGTGATCAGTTACCCTGGAAACAGGGCCGTCAGTTATCCCGAAAACAGGGCAGTCAGTTATCCCGGAAAAAGGGTGATCAGTTACCCTGGAAACTGGGCAGTCAGTTACCCTGGAAACAGGGCAGTCAGTTACCCCGGAAGCAGGGCAGTCATTTACCCAGGAAACAGGGTAGTCAGTTACCCCGGAAACTGGGCAGTCAGTTACCCTGGAAACAGGGCAGTCAGTGACCCTGGAAACTGGTTAGTCAGTTACCCCGGAAAAAGGGTGATCAGTTACCCCGGAAACAGGGCAGGCAGTTCCCCTGGAAAGAGGGCAGTCAGTTACCCTGGAAACAGGGCAGTCAGTTAACCTGGAAATAGGGCAGTCAGTTATCCTTGAAACAGGGCAGTCCGTTACCCGGGAAATAGGTAGGTAAGTTATCCTGGAAATAGGGCGGTCAGTTACCCCGGAAACAGGGAGATCAGTTACCCCGGAAACAGGGCAGTCAGTTACCCTGGTAACAGGGGAGTCAGTTACCCTGGAAACAGGGTGGTCAGTGACCCGGGAAACAGGGTGGTCAGTTACACCGGAAACAAGGTGATCAGTTATCCTGGAAACAGGGCGGTCAGTTACCCCGGAAACAGGGTGATCAGTTATCCTGGAAACAGGGCAGTCAGTCAGCCTGGAAACAGGGCAGTCAGTTACCCCGGAAACAGGGCAGTCAGTTATCCCGGAAACAGGGTGATCACTTACCCTGGAAACAGGGCAGTCAGTTACCCCGGAAACAGGGCAGTCAGTTACCCTGGAAACAGGGGAGTCAGTTAACCTGGAAACAGGGCAGTCAGTTATCCCGGAAACAGGGTGATCAGTTACCCTGGAAACAGGGCAGTCAGTTACCCTGGAAACAGGGTGGTCAGTTACCCTGGAAACTGGGCAGTCAGTTATCCCGGAAACAGGGTTATCAGATACCCTGGAAACAGGGCAGTCAGTTATCCCGGAAACAGAGCAGTCAGTTACTTGGAAACAGGGCAGTCAGTTACCCTGGAAACAGGGAAGTCAGTTACCCCGAAACTGGGCAGTCAGTCACCCTGGAAACAGGTTAGTCAGTTACCCCGGAAACAGGGTGATCAGTTACCCCGGAAACAGGGCAGTCATTTACCCAGGAAACAGGGCAGTCAGTTACCCCGGAAACTGGGCAGTCAGTTACCCTGGAAACAGGGCAGTCAGTGACCCTGGAAACTGGTTAGTCAGTTACCCCGGAAACAGGGTGATCAGTTACCCCGGAAACAAGGCAGGCAGTTCCCCTGGAAAGAGGGCAGTCAGTTACCCTGGAAACAGGGCAGTCAGTTAACCTGGAAATAGGGCAGTCAGTTATCCTTGAAACAGGGCAGTCCGTTACCCCGGAAATAGGTAGGTCAGTTATCCTGGAAATAGGGCGGTCAGTTACCCCGGAAACAGGGAGATCAGTTACCCCGGAAACAGGGCAGTCAGTTACCCTGGAAACAGGGGAGTCAGTTAACCTGGAAATAGGGCAGTCAGTTATCCCGGAAACAGGGTGATCAGTTACCCTGGAAACAGGGCAGTCAGTTACCCTGGAAACAGGGTGGTCAGTGACCCGGGAAACAGGGTGGTCAGTTACACCGGAAACAAGGTGATCAGTTATCCTGGAAACAGGGCGGTCAGTTACCCCGGAAATAGGGCGATCAGTTATCCTGGAAACAGGGCAGTCAGGTAGCCTGGAAACAGGGCAGTCAGTTACCCCGGAAACAGGGCAGTCAGTTATCCCGGAAACAGGGTGATCACTGACCCTGGCAACAGGGCAGTCAGTTACCCCGGAAACAGGGCAGTCAGTTACCCTGGAAACTGGGCAGTCAGTTACCCTGGAAACAGGGAGATCAGTTACCCTGGAAACTGGGCAGTCAGTTACCCTGGAAACAGGGCAGTCAGTTCTCCCGGAAACAGGGCAGTCAGTTATCCCGGAAACAGGGAGATCAGTTACCCCGGAAACAGGGCAGTCAGTTACCCCGGAAACAGGGTGATCAGTTACCCTGGAAACTGGGCAGTCAGTTACCCTGGAAACAGGGTGATCAGTTACCCTGGAAACAGGGCAGTCAGTTACCCCGGAAACAGGGCAGTCAGTTACCCTGGAAACTGGGCAGTCAGTTACCCTGGAAACAGGGGAGTCAGTTATCCCGGAAGAAGGGTGATCAGTTATCCAGTAAACAGGGCAGTCAGTTACCCTGGAAACAGGGCAGTCAGTTACTCCGGAAACAGGGCAGTCAGTTACCCTGGAAACTGGGCAGTCAGTTACCCTGGAAACAGGGGAGTCAGTTATCCCGGAAACAGGGTGATCAGTTACCCTGGAAACAGGGCCGTCAGTTATCCCGAAAACAGGGCAGTCAGTTATCCCGGAAAAAGGGTGATCAGTTACCCTGGAAACTGGGCAGTCAGTTACCCTGGAAACAGGGCAGTCAGTTACCCCAGAAGCAGGGCAGTCATTTACCCAGGAAACAGGGTAGTCAGTTACCCCGGAAACTGGGCAGTCAGTTACCCTGGAAACAGGGCAGTCAGTGACCCTGGAAACTGGTTAGTCAGTTACCCCGGAAAAAGGGTGATTAGTTACCCCGGAAACAGGGCAGGCAGTTCCCCTGGAAAGAGGGCAGTCAGTTACTCTGGAAACAGGGCAGTCAGTTAACCTGGAAATAGGGCAGTCAGTTATCCTTGAAACAGGGCAGTCCGTTACCCGGGAAATAGGTAGGTAAGTTATCCTGGAAATAGGGCGGTCAGTTACCCCGGAAACAGGGAGATCAGTTACCCCGGAAACAGGGCAGTCAGTTACCCTGGTAACAGGGGAGTCAGTTACCCTGGAAAAAGGGTGGTCAGTGACCCGGGAAACAGGGTGATCAGTTATCCTGGAAAAAGGGCAGTCAGTTAGCCTGGAAACAGGGCAGTCAGTTACCCCGGAAACAGGGTGATCACTTACCCTGGAAACAGGGCGGTCAGTTATCCTGGAAACAGGGCGATCAGTTACCCCGGAAACAGGGTGATCAGTTATCCTGGAAACAGGGCAGTCAGTTAGCCTGGAAACAGGGCAGTCAGTTACCCCGGAAACAGGGCAGTCAGTTATCCCGGAAACAGGGTGATCACTTACCCTGGAAACAGGGCAGTCAGTTACCCCGGAAACAGGGCAGTCAGTTACCCTGGAAACAGGGCAGTCAGTTATCCCGGAAACAGGGCAGTCACTTACCCTGGAAACTGGGCAGTCAGTTACTCTGGAAACAGGGCAGTCAGTCATCCCGGAAACAGGGTTATCAGTTACCCTGGAAACAGGGCAGTCCGTTACCCCGGAAACAGGGCAGTCAGTTACCCTGGAAACTGGGCAGTCAGTTACCCTGGTAACAGGGCAGTCAGTGATCCCGGAAACAGGGTTATCAGTTACCCTGGAAACAGGGCAGTCAGTTATCCCGGAAACAGGGCAGTCAGTTATCCCGGAAATAGGGTGATCAGTTACCCTGGAAACTGGGCAATCAGTTCCCCTGGAAACAGGGCAGTCAGTTACCCCGGAAAGAGTGCAGTCAGTTACCCTGGAAACAGGGCAGTCAGTTATCCCGGAAACAGGGCAGTCATTTACCCTCGAAAAAGGGTATTCAGTTACTCTGGAAACTGGGCAGTCAGTTACCCTGGAAACAGGGCAGTCAGTTACCACCGAAACAGGGCAGTCAGTTACCCTGGAAACTGGGCAGTCAGTTACCCTGGAAACAGGGCAGTCAGTTATCCCGGAAACAGGGTTATCAGATACCCTGGAAACAGGGCAGTCAGTTATCCCGGAAACAGAGCAGTCAGTTACTTGGAAACAGGGCAGTCAGTTACCCTGGAAACAGGGAAGTCAGTTACCCCGGAAACTGGGCAGTCAGTCACCCTGGAAACAGGTTAGTCAGTTACCCCTGGAAACAGGGTGATCAGTTACCTCTAAAACTGGGCGGTCAGTTCCCCTGGAAACAGGGCAGTCAGTTACCACCGAAACAGGGCAGTCAGTTACCCTGGAAACTGGGCAGTCAATTACCCTGGAAACAGGGCAGTTAGTTATCCCGGAAACAGGGTGATAAGTTACCCTGGAAACTGGGCAGTCAGTTACCCTGGAAACAGGGCGGTCAGATACCCCGGAAACCGGGCAGTCAGTTATCCTGGAAACAGGGTGATCAGTTACACTGGAAAGTGGGCAGTCAGTTACCCTGGAAACAGGGCAGTCAGTTATCCTGGAAATAGGGCGGTCCGTTACCCCGGAAATAGGGCGGTCAGTTGTCCTGGAAACAGGGCGGTCAGTTACCCCGGAAACAGGGAGATCAGTTACTCCAGAAACAGGGCGGTCAGTTAACCTGGAAACAGGGCGGACAGTTATCCAGTTTACAGGGCAGTCAGTTATCCCGCAAACAGGGCAGTCAGTTATCCTGGAAACAGGGCAGTCAGTTCTCCCGGAAACAGGGCAGTCAGTTATCCCGCAAACAGGGTGATCAGTTACCCTGGAAACAGGGCAGTCAGTTATCCCAGAAACAGGGTGATCAGTTACCCTGGAAACAGGGCAGTCAGTTACCCTGGAAATAGGGTGGTCAGTTACCCTGGAAACTGGGCAGTCAGTTACCCTGGAAACAGGGTGATCATTTACCCTGGAAACTGGGCAGTCAGTTACCCTGGAAACAGGGCAGTCAGTTCTCCCGGAAACAGGGCAGTCAGTTATCCCGGAAACAGGGAGATCAGTTACCCTGAAACAGGTCTTTCAGTTATCCTGGAAACAGGGTGATCAGTGACCCTGGAAACAGGGTGGTCAGTTACCCCGGAAACAGGGTGATCAGATATCCTGGAAACAGGGCGGTCAGTTACCCCGGAAACAGGGCAGTCAGTTACCCCGGAAACAGGGTGATCAGTTATCCTGGAAACAGGGCAGTCAGTTAGCCTGGAAACAGGGCAGTCAGTTATCCCGGAAACAGGGCAGTCAGTTATCCCGGAAACAGGGTGATCAGTTACCCTGGAAACAAGACAGTCAGTTACCCCGGAAACAGGGCAGTCAGTCACCCTGGAAAAAGGGCAGTCAGTTATCCCGGAAGCAGGGTGATCAGTTATCCAGTCAACAGGGCAGTCAGTTATCCTGGAAACAGGGCAGTCAGTTATCCCGGAAACAGGGCAGTCAGTTATCCCGGAAACAGGGTGATCAGTTACCCTGGAAACAGGGCAGTCAGTTACCCCGGAAACAGGGCAGTCAGTTACCCTGGAAACAGGGCAGTCAGTTATCCCGGAAACAGGGCAGTCAGTTACCCTGGAAACTGGGCAGTCAGTTACTCTGGAAACAGGGCAGTCAGTCATCCCGGAAACAGGGTTATCAGTTACCCTGGAAACAGGGCAGTCAGTTACCCCGGAAACAGGGCAGTCAGTTACACTGGAAACTGGGCAGTCAGTTACCCTGGAAACAGGGCAGTCAGTTATCCCGGAAACAGGGTGATCAGTTACCCTGGAAACAGGGAAGTCAGTTATCCCGGAAACAGGGCAGTCAGTTATCCCGGAAATGGGGTGATCAGTTACCCTGGAAACTGGGCAATCAGTTCCCCTGGAAACAGGGCAGTCAGTTACCCCGGAAACAGTGCAGTCAGTTACCCTGGAAACAGGGCAGTCAGTTATCCCGGAAACAGGGCAGTCATTTACCCTTGAAAAAGTGTATTCATGTACTCTGGAAACTGGGCAGTCAGTTACCCTGGAAACAGGGCAGTCAGTTACCACCGAAACAGGGCAGTCAGTTACCCTGGAAACTGGGCAGTCAGTTACCCTGGAAACAGGGCAGTCAGTTATCCCGGAAACAGGGTTATCAGATACCCTGGAAACAGGGCAGTCAGTTATCCCGGAAACAGAGCAGTCAGTTACTTGGAAACAGGGCAGTCAGTTACCCTGGAAACAGGGAAGTCAGTTACCCCGAAACTGGGCAGTCAGTCACCCTGGAAACAGGTTAGTCAGTTACCCCGGAAACAGGGTGATCAGTTACCCCGGAAACAGGGCAGTCATTTACCCAGGAAACAGGGCAGTCAGTTACCCCGGAAACTGGGCAGTCAGTTACCCTGGAAACAGGGCAGTCAGTGACCCTGGAAACTGGTTAGTCAGTTACCCCGGAAACAGGGTGATCAGTTACCCCGGAAACAGGGCAGGCAGTTCCCCTGGAAAGAGGGCAGTCAGTTACCCTGGAAACAGGGCAGTCAGTTAACCTGGAAATAGGGCAGTCAGTTATCCTTGAAACAGGGCAGTCCGTTACCCCGGAAATAGGTAGGTCAGTTATCCTGGAAATAGGGCGGTCAGTTACCCCGGAAACAGGGAGATCAGTTACCCTGGAAACAGGGTGGTCAGTGACCCGGGAAACAGGGTGGTCAGTTACACCGGAAACAAGGTGATCAGGTATCCTGGAAACAGGGCGGTCAGTTACCCCGGAAACAGGGTGATCAGTTATCCTGGAAACAGGGCAGTCAGGTAGCCTGGAAACAGGGCAGTCAGTTACCCCGGAAACAGGGCAGTCAGTTATCCCGGAAACAGGGTGATCACTGACCCTGGCAACAGGGCAGTCAGTTACCCCGGAAACAGGGCAGTCAGTTACCCTGGAAACTGGGCAGTCAGTTACCCTGGAAACAGGGTGATCAGTTACCCTGGAAACTGGGCAGTCAGTTACCCTGGAAACAGGGCAGTCAGTTCTCCCGGAAACAGGGCAGTCAGTTATCCCGGAAACAGGGAGATCAGTTACCCTGAAACAGGGCTTTCAGTTATCCTGGAAACAGGGTGGTCAGTGACCCTGGAAACAGGGTGGTCAGTTAACCCGGAAACAGGGTGATCAGATATCCTGGAAACAGGGCGGTCAGTTACCCCGGAAACAGGGCAGTCAGTTACCCCGGTAACAGGGGAGTCAGTTATCCCGGAAACAGGGTGATCAGTTACCCTGGAAACAAGGCAGTCAGTTAGCCTGGAAACAGGGCAGTCAGTTATCCCGGAAACAGGGGAGTCAGTTATCCCGGAAACAGGGTGATCAGTTACCCTGGAAACAAGGCAGTCAGTTACCCCGGAAACAGGGCAGTCAGTCACCCTGGAAAAAGGGCAGTCAGTTATCCCGGAAGCAGGGTGATCAGTTCCCCTGGATACTGGGCAGTCAGTTACCCTGGAAACTGGGCAGTCAGTTAACCCGGAAACAGGGCAGTCAGTTATCCCGGAAAAAGGGTGATCAGTTACCCCGTAAACTGGGCAGTCAGTTACCCTGGAAAGAGGGCAGTCAGTTACCCCGGAAACAGGGTGATCAGATATCCTGGAAACAGGGCGGTCAGTTACCCCGGAAACAGGGTGATCAGTTATCCTGGAAACAGGGCAGTCAGTTACCCCGGAAACAGGGCAGTCAGTTACCCTGGAAACAGGGCAGTCAGTTATCCCGGAAACAGGGCAGTCAGTTACCCTGGAAACTGGGCAGTCAGTTACTCTGGAAACAGGGCAGTCAGTCATCCCGGAAACAGGGTTATCAGTTACCCTGGAAACAGGGCAGTCAGTTACCCCGGAAACAGGGCAGTCAGTTACCCTGGAAACTGGGCAGTCAGTTACCCTGGAAACAGGGCAGTCAGATATCCCGGAAACAGGGTTATCAGTTACCCTGGAAACAGGGCAGTCCGTTACCCCGGAAACAGGGCAGTCAGTTACCCTGGAAACTGGGCAGTCAGTTACCCTGGTAACAGGGCAGTCAGTGATCCCGGAAACAGGGTTATCAGTTACCCTGGAAACAGGGCAGTCAGTTATCCCGGAAACAGGGCAGTCAGATATCCCGGAAATAGGGTGATCAGTTACCCTGGAAACTGGGCAATCATTTCCCCTGGAAACAGGGCAGTCAGTTACCCCGGAAAGAGTGCAGTCAGTTACCCAGGAAACAGGGCAGTCAGTTATCCCGGAAACAGGGCAGTCATTTACCCTCGAAAAAGGGTATTCAGTTACTCTGGAAACTGGGCAGACAGTTACCCTGGAAACAGGGCAGTCAGTTACCACCGAAACAGGGCAGTCAGTTACCCTGGAAACTGGGCAGTCAGTTACCCTGGAAACAGGGCAGTCAGTTATCCCGGAAACAGGGTTATCAGATACCCTGGAAACAGGGCAGTCAGTTATCCCGGAAACAGAGCAGTCAGTTACTTGGAAACAGGGCAGTCAGTTACCCTGGAAACAGGGAAGTCAGTTACCCCGGAAACTGGGCAGTCAGTCACCCTGGAAACAGGTTAGTCAGTTACCCCTGGAAACAGGGTGATCAGTTACCTCTAAAACTGGGCGGTCAGTTCCCCTGGAAACAGGGCAGTCAATTACCCTGGAAACAGGGCAGTCAGTTATCCTGGAAACAGGGCAGTTAGTTATCCCGGAAACAGGGTGATAAGTTACCCTGGAAACTGGGCAGTCAGTTACCCTGGAAACAGGGCGGTCAGTTACCCCGGAAATCGGGCAGTCAGTTATCCTGGAAACAGGGTGATCAGTTACACTGGAAAGTGGGCAGTCAGTTACCCTGGAAACAGGGCAGTCAGTTATCCTGGAAATAGGGCGGTCCGTTACCCCGGAAATAGGGTGGTCAGTTGTCCTGGAAACAGGGCGGTCAGTTACCCCGGAAACAGGGAGATCAGTTACTCCAGAAACAGGGCGGTCAGTTAACCTGGAAACAGGGCGGACAGCTTTCCAGTTTACAGGGCAGTCAGTTATCCCGCAAACAGGGCAGGCAGTTATCCTGGAAACAGGGCAGTCAGTTCTCCCGGAAACAGGGCAGTCAGTTATCCCGCAAACAGGGTGATCAGTTACCCTGGAAACAGGGCAGTCAGTTATCCCAGAAACAGGGTGATCAGTTACCCTGGAAACAGGGCAGTCAGTTACCCTGGAAACAGGGTGGTCAGTTACCCTGGAAACTGGGCAGTCAGTTACCCTGGAAACAGGGTGATCATTTACCCTGGAAACTGGGCAGTCAGTTACCCTGGAAACAGGCAGTCAGTTCTCCCGGAAACAGGGCAGTCAGTTATCCCGCAAACAGGGAGATCAGTTACCCTGAAACAGGTCTTTCAGTTATCCTGGAAACAGGGTGGTCAGTGACCCTGGAAACAGGGTGGTCAGTTACCCCGGAAACAGGGTGATCAGATATCCTGGAAACAGGGCGGTCAGTTACCCCGGAAACAGGGCAGTCAGTTACCCCGGAAACAGGGTGATCAGTTATCCTGGAAACAGGGCAGTCAGTTAGCCTGGAAACAGGGCAGTCAGTTATCCCGGAAACAGGGCAGTCAGTTATCCCGGAAACAGGGTGATCAGTTACCCTGGAAACAAGACAGTCAGTTACCCCGGAAACAGGGCAGTCAGTCACCCTGGAAAAAGGGCAGTCAGTTATCCCGGAAGCAGGGTGATCAGTTATCCAGTCAACAGGGCAGTCAGTTATCCTGGAAACAGGGCAGTCAGTTATCCCGGAAACAGGGCAGTCAGTTATCCCGGAAACAGGGTGATCAGTTACCCTGGAAACAGGGCAGTCAGTTACCCCGGAAACAGGGCAGTCAGTTACCCTGGAAACAGGGCAGTCAGTTATCCCGGAAACAGGGCAGTCAGTTACCCTGGAAACTGGGCAGTCAGTTACTCTGGAAACAGGGCAGTCAGTCATCCCGGAAACAGGGTTATCAGTTACCCTGGAAACAGGGCAGTCAGTTACCCCGGAAACAGGGCAGTCAGTTACCCTGGAAACTGGGCAGTCAGTTACCCTGGAAACAGGGCAGTCAGTTATCCCGGAAACAGGGTGATCAGTTACCCTGGAAACAGGGCAGTCAGTTATCCCGGAAACAGGGCAGTCAGTTATCCCGGAAATGGGGTGATCAGTTACCCTGGAAACTGGGCAATCAGTTCCCCTGGAAACAGGGCAGTCAGTTACCCCGGAAACAGTGCAGTCAGTTACCCTGGAAACAGGGCAGTCAGTTATCCCGGAAACAGGGCAGTCATTTACCCTTGAAAAAGTGTATTCATGTACTCTGGAAACTGGGCAGTCAGTTACCCTGGAAACAGGGCAGTCAGTTACCACCGAAACAGGGCAGTCAGTTACCCTGGAAACTGGGCAGTCAGTTACCCTGGAAACAGGGCAGTCAGTTATCCCGGAAACAGGGTTATCAGATACCCTGGAAACAGGGCAGTCAGTTATCCCGGAAACAGAGCAGTCAGTTACTTGGAAACAGGGCAGTCAGTTACCCTGGAAACAGGGAAGTCAGTTACCCCGAAACTGGGCAGTCAGTCACCCTGGAAACAGGTTAGTCAGTTACCCCGGAAACAGGGTGATCAGTTACCCCGGAAACAGGGCAGTCATTTACCCAGGAAACAGGGCAGTCAGTTACCCCGGAAACTGGGCAGTCAGTTACCCTGGAAACAGGGCAGTCAGTGACCCTGGAAACTGGTTAGTCAGTTACCCCGGAAACAGGGTGATCAGTTACCCCGGAAACAGGGCAGGCAGTTCCCCTGGAAAGAGGGCAGTCAGTTACCCTGGAAACAGGGCAGTCAGTTAACCTGGAAATAGGGCAGTCAGTTATCCTTGAAACAGGGCAGTCCGTTACCCCGGAAATAGGTAGGTCAGTTATCCTGGAAATAGGGCGGTCAGTTACCCCGGAAACAGGGAGATCAGTTACCCTGGAAACAGGGTGGTCAGTGACCCGGGAAACAGGGTGGTCAGTTACACCGGAAACAAGGTGATCAGTTATCCTGGAAACAGGGCGGTCAGTTACCCCGGAAACAGGGTGATCAGTTATCCTGGAAACAGGGCAGTCAGGTAGCCTGGAAACAGGGCAGTCAGTTACCCCGGAAACAGGGCAGTCAGTTATCCCGGAAACAGGGTGATCACTGACCCTGGCAACAGGGCAGTCAGTTACCCCGGAAACAGGGCAGTCAGTTACCCTGGAAACTGGGCAGTCAGTTACCCTGGAAACAGGGTGATCAGTTACCCTGGAAACTGGGCAGTCAGTTACCCTGGAAACAGGGCAGTCAGTTCTCCCGGAAACAGGGCAGTCAGTTATCCCGGAAACAGGGAGATCAGTTACCCTGAAACAGGGTGATCAGATATCCTGGAAACAGGGCAGTCAGTTAGCCATGAAACAGGGCAGTCAGTTATCCCGGAAACAGGGCAGTCAGTTATCCCGGAAACAGGGTGATCAGTTACCCTGGAAACAAGACAGTCAGTTACCCCGGAAACAGGGCAGTCAGTCACCCTGGAAAAAGGGCAGTCAGTTATCCCGGAAGCAGGGTGATCAGTTATCCAGTCAACAGGGCAGTCAGTTATCCTGGAAACAGGGCAGTCAGTTATCCCGGAAACAGGGCAGTCAGTTATCCCGGAAACAGGGTGATCAGTTACCCTGGAAACAGGGCAGTCAGTTACCCCGGAAACAGGGCAGTCAGTTACCCTGGAAACAGGGCAGTCAGTTATCCCGGAAACAGGGCAGTCAGTTACCCTGGAAACTGGGCAGTCAGTTACTCTGGAAACAGGGCAGTCAGTCATCCCGGAAACAGGGTTATCAGTTACCCTGGAAACAGGGCAGTCAGTTACCCCGGAAACAGGGCAGTCAGTTACCCTGGAAACTGGGCAGTCAGTTACCCTGGAAACAGGGCAGTCAGTTATCCCGGAAACAGGGTGATCAGTTACCCTGGAAACAGGGCAGTCAGTTATCCCGGAAACAGGGCAGTCAGTTATCCCGGAAATGGGGTGATCAGTTACCCTGGAAACTGGGCAATCAGTTCCCCTGGAAACAGGGCAGTCAGTTACCCCGGAAACAGTGCAGTCAGTTACCCTGGAAACAGGGCAGTCAGTTATCCCGGAAACAGGGCAGTCATTTACCCTTGAAAAAGTGTATTCATGTACTCTGGAAACTGGGCAGTCAGTTACCCTGGAAACAGGGCAGTCAGTTACCACCGAAACAGGGCAGTCAGTTACCCTGGAAACTGGGCAGTCAGTTACCCTGGAAACAGGGCAGTCAGTTATCCCGGAAACAGGGTTATCAGATACCCTGGAAACAGGGCAGTCAGTTATCCCGGAAACAGAGCAGTCAGTTACTTGGAAACAGGGCAGTCAGTTACCCTGGAAACAGGGAAGTCAGTTACCCCGAAACTGGGCAGTCAGTCACCCTGGAAACAGGTTAGTCAGTTACCCCGGAAACAGGGTGATCAGTTACCCCGGAAACAGGGCAGTCATTTACCCAGGAAACAGGGCAGTCAGTTACCCCGGAAACTGGGCAGTCAGTTACCCTGGAAACAGGGCAGTCAGTGACCCTGGAAACTGGTTAGTCAGTTACCCCGGAAACAGGGTGATCAGTTACCCCGGAAACAGGGCAGGCAGTTCCCCTGGAAAGAGGGCAGTCAGTTACCCTGGAAACAGGGCAGTCAGTTAACCTGGAAATAGGGCAGTCAGTTATCCTTGAAACAGGGCAGTCCGTTACCCCGGAAATAGGTAGGTCAGTTATCCTGGAAATAGGGCGGTCAGTTACCCCGGAAACAGGGAGATCAGTTACCCTGGAAACAGGGTGGTCAGTGACCCGGGAAACAGGGTGGTCAGTTACACCGGAAACAAGGTGATCAGTTATCCTGGAAACAGGGCGGTCAGTTACCCCGGAAACAGGGTGATCAGTTATCCTGGAAACAGGGCAGTCAGGTAGCCTGGAAACAGGGCAGTCAGTTACCCCGGAAACAGGGCAGTCAGTTATCCCGGAAACAGGGTGATCACTGACCCTGGCAACAGGGCAGTCAGTTACCCCGGAAACAGGGCAGTCAGTTACCCTGGAAACTGGGCAGTCAGTTACCCTGGAAACAGGGTGATCAGTTACCCTGGAAACTGGGCAGTCAGTTACCCTGGAAACAGGGCAGTCAGTTCTCCCGGAAACAGGGCAGTCAGTTATCCCGGAAACAGGGAGATCAGTTACCCTGAAACAGGGTGATCAGATATCCTGGAAACAGGGCGGTCAGTTACCCTGGAAACAGGGCAGTCAGTTACCCCGGAAACAGGGTGATCAGTTATCCTGGAAACAGGGCAGTCAGTTAGCCTGGAAACAGGGCAGTCAGTTATCCCAGAAACAGGGCAGTCAGTTATCCCGGAAACAGGGTGATCAGTTACCCTGGAAACAACGCAGTCAGTTACCCCGGAAACAGGGCAGTCAGTCACCCTGGAAAAAGGGCAGTCAGTTATCCCGGAAGCAGGGTGATCAGTTCCCCTGGATACTGGGCAGTCAGTTACCCTGGAAACAGGGCAGACAGATACCCCGGAAACTGGGCAGTCAGTTACCCTGGAAACTGGGCAGTCAGTTAACCCGGAAACAGGGCAGTCAGTTATCCCGGAAAAAGGGTGATCAGTTACCCCGTAAACTGGGCAGTCAGTTACCCTGGAAAGAGGGCAGTCAGTTACCCCGGAAACCGGGTGATCAGATATCCTGGAAACAGGGCGGTCAGTTACCCCGGAAACATGGCAGTCAGTTACCCCGGAAACAGGGTGATCAGTTATCCTGGAAACAGGGCAGTCAGTTAGCCTGGAAACAGGGCAGTCAGTTATCCCGGAAACAGGGCAGTCAGTTATCCCGGAAACAGGGAGATCAGTTACCCTGAAACAGGTCTTTCAGTTATCCTGGAAACAGGGTGGTCAGTGACCCTGGAAACAGGGTGGTCAGTTACCCCGGAAACAGGGTGATCAGATATCCTGGAAACAGGGCGGTCAGTTACCCCGGAAACAGGGCAGTCAGTTACCCCGGAAACAGGGTGATCAGTTATCCTGGAAACAGGGCAGTCAGTTAGCCTGGAAACAGGGCAGTCAGTTATCCCGGAAACAGGGCAGTCAGTTATCCCGGAAACAGGGTGATCAGTTACCCTGGAAACAAGACAGTCAGTTACCCCGGAAACAGGGCAGTCAGTCACCCTGGAAAAAGGGCAGTCAGTTATCCCGGAAGCAGGGTGATCAGTTATCCAGTCAACAGGGCAGTCAGTTATCCTGGAAACAGGGCAGTCAGTTATCCCGGAAACAGGGCAGTCAGTTATCCCGGAAACAGGGTGATCAGTTACCCTGGAAACAGGGCAGTCAGTTACCCCGGAAACAGGGCAGTCAGTTACCCTGGAAACAGGGCAGTCAGTTATCCCGGAAACAGGGCAGTCAGTTACCCTGGAAACTGGGCAGTCAGTTACTCTGGAAACAGGGCAGTCAGTCATCCCGGAAACAGGGTTATCAGTTACCCTGGAAACAGGGCAGTCAGTTACCCCGGAAACAGGGCAGTGAGTTACCCTGGAAACTGGGCAGTCAGTTACCCTGGAAACAGGGCAGTCAGTTATCCCGGAAACAGGGTGATCAGTTACCCTGGAAACAGGGCAGTCAGTTACCCCGGAAACAGGGCGTTCAGTTACCCTGGAAAATGATTAGTCAGTTACCCCGGAAACAGGGTGTTCATTTATCCTGGAAACAGGGCAGTCAGTTAGCCTGGAAACAGGGCAGTCAGTTATCCCGGAAATGGGGTGATCAGTTACCCTGGAAACTGGGCAATCAGTTCCCCTGGAAACAGGGTGATCAGTTACCCTGGAAACAGGGCAGTCAGTTACCCCGGAAACAGGGCAGACAGTCACCCTGGAAAAAGGGCAGTCAGTTATCCCGGAAGAAGGGTGATCAGTTATCCAGTAAACAGGGCAGTCAGTTACCCTGGAAACAGGCAGTCAGTTACTCCGGAAACAGGGCAGTCAGTTACCCTGGAAACTGGGCAGTCAGTTACCCTGGAAACAGGGGAGTCAGTTATCCCGGAAACAGGGTGATCAGTTACCCTGGAAACAGGACCGTCAGTTATCCCGAAAACAGGGCAGTCAGTTATCCCGGAAAAAGGGTGATCAGTTACCCTGGAAACTGGGCAGTCAGTTACCCTGGAAACAGGGCAGTCAGTTACCCCGGAAGCAGGGCAGTCATTTACCCAGGAAACAGGGCAGTCAGTTACCCCGGAAACTGGGCAGTCAGTTCCCCTGGAAACAGGGCAGTCAGTGACCCTGGAAACTGGTTAGTCAGTTACCCCGGAAAAAGGGTGATCAGTTACCCCGGAAACAGGGCAGGCAGTTCCCCTGGAAAGAGGGCAGTCAGTTACCCTGGAAACAGGGCAGTCAGTTAACCTGGAAATAGGGCAGTCAGTTATCCTTGAAACAGGGCAGTCCGTTACCCGGGAAATAGGTAGGTAAGTTATCCTGGAAATAGGGCGGTCAGTTACCCCGGAAACAGGGAGATCAGTTACCCCGGAAACAGGGCAGTCAGCTACCCTGGTAACAGGGGAGTCAGTTACCCTGGAAACAGGGTGGTCAGTGACCCGGGAAACAGGGTGGTCAGTTACACCGGAAACAAGGTGATCAGTTATCCTGGAAACAGGGCGGTCAGTTACCCCGGAAACAGGGCAGTCAGTTACCCTGGAAACAGGGCAGTCAGTTATCCCGGAAACAGGGTGATCACTTACCCTGGAAACAGGGCAGTCAGTTACCCCGGAAACAGGGCAGTCAGTTACCCTGGAAACAGGGCAGTCAGTTATCCCGGAAACAGGGCAGTCAGTTACCCTGGAAACTGGGCGGTCAGTTACTCTGGAAACAGGGCAGTCAGTCATCCCGGAAACAGGGTTATCAGTTACCCTGGAAACAGGGCAGTCCGTTACCCCGGAAACAGGGCAGTCAGTTACCCTGGAAACTGGGCAGTCAGTTACCCTGGTAACAGGGCAGTCAGTGATCCCGGAAACAGGGTTATCAGTTACCCTGGAAACAGGGCAGTCAGTTATCCCGGAAACAGGGCAGTCAGTTATCCCGGAAATAGGGTGATCAGTTACCCTGGAAACTGGGCAATCAGTTCCCCTGGAAACAGGGCAGTCAGTTACCCCGGAAAGAGTGCAGTCAGTTACCCTGGAAACAGGGCAGTCAGTTATCCCGGAAACAGGGCAGTCATTTACCCTGGAAAAAGGGTATTCAGTTACTCTGGAAACTGGGCAGTCAGTTACCCTGGAAACAGGGCAGTCAGTTACCACCGAAACAGGGCAGTCAGTTACCCTGGAAACTGGGCAGTCAGTTACCCTGGAAACAGGGCAGTCAGTTATCCCGGAAACAGGGTTATCAGATACCCTGGAAACAGGGCAGTCAGTTATCCCGGAAACAGAGCAGTCAGTTACTTGGAAACAGGGCAGTCAGTTACCCTGGAAACAGGGAAGTCAGTTACCCCGGAAACTGGGCAGTCAGTCACCCTGGAAACAGGTTAGTCATTACCCCTGGAAACAGGGTGATCAGTTACCTCTAAAACTGGGCGGTCAGTTCCCCTGGAAACAGGGCAGTCAATTACCCTGGAAACAGGGCAGTCAGTTATCCTGGAAACAGGGCAGTTAGTTATCCCGGAAACAGGGTGATAAGTTACCCTGGAAACTGGGCAGTCAGTTACCCTGGAAACAGGGCGGTCAGTTACCCCGGAAACCGGGCAGTCAGTTATCCTGGAAATAGGGCGGTCCGTTACCCCGGAAATAGGGCGGTCAGTTGTCCTGGAAACAGGGCAGTCAGTTACCCTGGAAACAGGGCAGTCAGTTACCCCGGAAGCAGGGCAGTCATTTACCCAGGAAACAGGGCAGTCAGTTACCCCGGAAACTGGGCAGTCAGTTCCCCTGGAAACAGGGCAGTCAGTGACCCTGGAAACTGGTTAGTCAGTTACCCCGGAAAAAGGGTGATCAGTTACCCCGGAAACAGGGCAGGCAGTTCCCCTGGAAAGAGGGCAGTCAGTTACCCTGGAAACAGGGCAGTCAGTTAACCTGGAAATAGGGCAGTCAGTTATCCTTGAAACAGGGCAGTCCGTTACCCGGGAAATAGGTAGGTAAGTTATCCTGGAAATAGGGCGGTCAGTTACCCCGGAAACAGGGAGATCAGTTACCCCGGAAACAGGGCAGTCAGCTACCCTGGTAACAGGGGAGTCAGTTACCCTGGAAACAGGGTGGTCAGTGACCCGGGAAACAGGGTGGTCAGTTACACCGGAAACAAGGTGATCAGTTATCCTGGAAACAGGGCGGTCAGTTACCCCGGAAACAGGGCAGTCAGTTACCCCGGAAACAGGGCAGTCAGTTATCCCGGAAACAGGGTGATCACTTACCCTGGAAACAGGGCAGTCAGTTACCCCGGAAACAGGGCAGTCAGTTACCCTGGAAACAGGGCAGTCAGTTATCCCGGAAACAGGGCAGTCAGTTACCCTGGAAACTGGGCAGTCAGTTACTCTGGAAACAGGGCAGTCAGTCATCCCGGAAACAGGGTTATCAGTTACCCTGGAAACAGGGCAGTCCGTTACCCCGGAAACAGGGCAGTCAGTTACCCTGGAAACTGGGCAGTCAGTTACCCTGGTAACAGGGCAGTCAGTGATCCCGGAAACAGGGTTATCAGTTACCCTGGAAACAGGGCAGTCAGTTATCCCGGAAACAGGGCAGTCAGTTATCCCGGAAATAGGGTGATCAGTTACCCTGGAAACTGGGCAATCAGTTCCCCTGGAAACAGGGCAGTCAGTTACCCCGGAAAGAGTGCAGTCAGTTACCCTGGAAACAGGGCAGTCAGTTATCCCGGAAACAGGGCAGTCATTTACCCTGGAAAAAGGGTATTCAGTTACTCTGGAAACTGGGCAGTCAGTTACCCTGGAAACAGGGCAGTCAGTTACCACCGAAACAGGGCAGTCAGTTACCCTGGAAACTGGGCAGTCAGTTACCCTGGAAACAGGGCAGTCAGTTATCCCGGAAACAGGGTTATCAGATACCCTGGAAACAGGGCAGTCAGTTATCCCGGAAACAGAGCAGTCAGTTACTTGGAAACAGGGCAGTCAGTTACCCTGGAAACAGGGAAGTCAGTTACCCCGGAAACTGGGCAGTCAGTCACCCTGGAAACAGGTTAGTCATTACCCCTGGAAACAGGGTGATCAGTTACCTCTAAAACTGGGCGGTCAGTTCCCCTGGAAACAGGGCAGTCAATTACCCTGGAAACAGGGCAGTCAGTTATCCTGGAAACAGGGCAGTTAGTTATCCCGGAAACAGGGTGATAAGTTACCCTGGAAACTGGGCAGTCAGTTACCCTGGAAACAGGGCGGTCAGTTACCCCGGAAACCGGGCAGTCAGTTATCCTGGAAATAGGGCGGTCCGTTACCCCGGAAATAGGGCGGTCAGTTGTCCTGGAAACAGGGCGGTCAGTTACCCCGGAAACAGGGAGATCAGTTACTCCAGAAACAGGGCGGTCAGTTAACCTGGAAACAGGGCGGACAGTTATCCAGTAAACAGGGCAGTCAGTTATCCCGCAAACAGGGCAGTCAGTTATCCTGGAAACAGGGCAGTCAGTTCTCCCGGAAACAGGGCAGTCAGTTATCCCGCAAACAGGGTGATCAGTTACCCTGCAAACAGGGCAGTCAGTTATCCCAGAAACAGGGTGATCAGTTACCCTGGAAACAGGGCAGTCAGTTACCCTGGAAACAGGGTGGTCAGTTACCCTGGAAACTGGGCAGTCAGTTACCCTGGAAACAGGGTGATCATTTACCCTGGAAACTGGGCAGTCAGTTAACCTGGAAACAGGGCAGTCAGTTCTCCCGGAAACAGGGCAGTCAGTTATCCCGGAAACAGGGAGATCAGTTACCCTGAAACAGGTCTTTCAGTTATCCTGGAAACAGGGTGGTCAGTGACCCTGGAAACAGGGTGGTCAGTTACCCCGGAAACAGGGTGATCAGATATCCTGGAAACAGGGCGGTCAGTTACCCCGGAAACAGGGCAGTCAGTTACCCCGGAAACAGGGTGATCAGTTATCCTGGAAAATAGGGCAGTCAGTTAGCCTGGAAACAGGGCAGTCAGTTATCCCGGAAACAGGGCAGTCAGTTATCCCGGAAACAGGGTGATCAGTTACCCTGGAAACAAGACAGTCAGTTACCCCGGAAACAGGGCAGTCAGTCACCCTGGAAAAAGGGCAGTCAGTTATCCCGGAAGCAGGGTGATCAGTTATCCAGTCAACAGGGCAGTCAGTTATCCTGGAAACAGGGCAGTCAGTTATCCCGGAAACAGGGCAGTCAGTTATCCCGGAAACAGGGTGATCAGTTACCCTGGAAACAGGGCAGTCAGTTACCCCGGAAACAGGGCAGTCAGTTACCCTGGAAACAGGGCAGTCAGTTATCCCGGAAACAGGGCAGTCAGTTACCCTGGAAACTGGGCAGTCAGTTACTCTGGAAACAGGGCAGTCAGTCATCCCGGAAACAGGGTTATCAGTTACCCTGGAAACAGGGCAGTCAGTTACCCCGGAAACAGGGCAGTCAGTTACCCTGGAAACTGGGCAGTCAGTTACCCTGGAAACAGGGCAGTCAGTTATCCCGGAAACAGGGTGATCAGTTACCCTGGAAACAGGGCAGTCAGTTATCCCGGAAACAGGGCAGTCAGTTATCCCGGAAATGGGGTGATCAGTTACCCTGGAAACTGGGCAATCAGTTCCCCTGGAAACAGGGCAGTCAGTTACCCCGGAAACAGTGCAGTCAGTTACCCTGGAAACAGGGCAGTCAGTTATCCCGGAAACAGGGCAGTCATTTACCCTTGAAAAAGTGTATTCATGTACTCTGGAAACTGGGCAGTCAGTTACCCTGGAAACAGGGCAGTCAGTTACCACCGAAACAGGGCAGTCAGTTACCCTGGAAACTGGGCAGTCAGTTACCCTGGAAACAGGGCAGTCAGTTATCCCGGAAACAGGGTTATCAGATACCCTGGAAACAGGGCAGTCAGTTATCCCGGAAACAGAGCAGTCAGTTACTTGGAAACAGGGCAGTCAGTTACCCTGGAAACAGGGAAGTCAGTTACCCCGAAACTGGGCAGTCAGTCACCCTGGAAACAGGTTAGTCAGTTACCCCGGAAACAGGGTGATCATTTAGCCCGGAAACAGGGCAGTCATTTACCCAGGAAACAGGGCAGTCAGTTACCCCGGAAACTGGGCAGTCAGTTACCCTGGAAACAGGGCAGTCAGTGACCCTGGAAACTGGTTAGTCAGTTACCCCGGAAACAGGGTGATCAGTTTACCCCGGAAACAGGGCAGGCAGTTCCCCTGGAAAGAGGGCAGTCAGTTACCCTGGAAACAGGGCAGTCAGTTAACCTGGAAATAGGGCAGTCAGTTATCCTTGAAACAGGGCAGTCCGTTACCCCGGAAATAGGTAGGTCAGTTATCCCGAAAACAGGGCAGTCAGTTATCCCGGAAATGGGGTGATCAGTTACCCTGGAAACTGGGCAATCAGTTCCCCTGGAAACAGGGCAGTCAGTTACCCCGGAAACAGTGCAGTCAGTTACCCTTGAAACAGGGCAGTCAGTTATCCCGGAAACAGGGCAGTCATTTACCCTTGAAAAAGTGTATTCATGTACTCTGGAAACTGGGCAGTCAGTTACCCTGGAAACAGGGCAGTCAGTTACCACCGAAACAGGGCAGTCAGTTACCCTGGAAACTGGGCAGTCAGTTACCCTGGAAACAGGGCAGTCAGTTATCCCGGAAACAGGGTTATCAGATACCCTGGAAACAGGGCAGTCAGTTATCCCGGAAACAGAGCAGTCAGTTACTTGGAAACAGGGCAGTCAGTTACCCTGGAAACAGGGAAGTCAGTTACCCCGAAACTGGGCAGTCAGTCACCCTGGAAACAGGTTAGTCAGTTACCCCGGAAACAGGGTGATCAGTTACCCCGGAAACAGGGCAGTCATTTACCCAGGAAACAGGGCAGTCTGTTACCCCGGAAACTGGGCAGTCAGTTACCCTGGAAACAGGGCAGTCAGTGACCCTGGAAACTGGTTAGTCAGTTACCCCGGACACAGGGTGATCAGTTACCCCGGAAACAGGGCAGGCAGTTCCCCTGGAAAGAGGGCAGTCAGTTACCCTGGAAACAGGGCAGTCAGTTAACCTGGAAATAGGGCAGTCAGTTATCCTTGAAACAGGGCAGTCCGTTACCCCGGAAATAGGTAGGTCAGTTATCCTGGAAATAGGGCGGTCAGTTACCCCGGAAACAGGGAGATCAGTTACCCTGGAAACAGGGTGGTCAGTGACCCGGGAAACAGGGTGGTCAGTTACACCGGAAACAAGGTGATCAGTTATCCTGGAAACAGGGCGGTCAGTTACCCCGGAAACAGGGTGATCAGTTATCCTGGAAACAGGGCAGTCAGGTAGCCTGGAAACAGGGCAGTCAGTTACCCCGGAAACAGGGCAGTCAGTTATCCCGGAAACAGGGTGATCACTGACCCTGGCATCAGGGCAGTCAGTTACCCCGGAAACAGGGCAGTCAGTTACCCTGGAAACTGGGCAGTCAGTTACCCTGGAAACAGGGTGATCAGTTACCCTGGAAACTGGGCAGTCAGTTACCCTGGAAACAGGGCAGTCAGTTCTCCCGGAAACAGGGCAGTCAGTTATCCCGGAAACAGGGAGATCAGTTACCCTGAAACAGGGCTTTCAGTTATCCTGGAAACAGGGTGGTCAGTGACCCTGGAAACAGGGTGGTCAGTTAACCCGGAAACAGGGTGATCAGATATCCTGGAAACAGGGCGGTCAGTTACCCCGGAAACAGGGCAGTCAGTTACCCCGGAAACAGGGTGATCAGTTATCCTGGAAACAGGGCAGTCAGTTAGCCTGGAAACAGGGCAGTCAGTTATCCCGGAAACAGGGCAGTCAGTTATCCCGGAAACAGGGTGATCAGTTACCCTGGAAACAAGGCAGTCAGTTACCCCGGAAACAGGGCAGTCAGTCACCCTGGAAAAAGGGCAGTCAGTTATCCCGGAAGCAGGGTGATCAGTTCCCCTGGAAACTGGGCAGTCAGTTACCCTGGAAACAGGGCAGTCAGATACCCCGGAAACAGGGCAGTCAGTTACCCTGGAAACTGGGCAGTCAGTTAACCCGGAAACAGGGCAGTCAGTTATCCCGGAAAAAGGGTGATCAGTTACCCCGTAAACTGGGCAGTCAGTTACCCTGGAAAGAGGGCAGTCAGTTACCCCGGAAACAGGGTGATCAGATATCCTGGAAACAGGGCGGTCAGTTACCCCGGAAACAGGGCAGTCAGTTACCCCGGAAACAGGGTGATCAGTTATCCTGGAAACAGGGCAGTCAGTTAGCCTGGAAACAGGGCAGTCAGTTATCCCGGAAACAGGGCAGTCAGTTATCCCGGAAACAGGGTGATCAGTTACCCTGGAAACAGGGCAGTCAGTTACCCCGGAAACAGGGCAGACAGTCACCCTGGAAAAAGGGCAGTCAGTCATCCCGGAAGAAGGGTGATCAGTTATCCAGTAAACAGGGCAGTCAGTTATCCTGGAAACGGGGCAGTCAGTTATCCCGGAAACAGGGCAGTCAGTTATCCTGGAAACAGGGTGATCAGTTACCCTGGAAACAGGGCAGTCAGTTACCCCGGAAACAGGGCAGTCAGTTACCCTGGAAACAGGGCAGTCAGTGATCCCGGAAACAGGGCAGTCAGTTACCCTGGAAACTGGGCAGTCAGTTACTCTGGAAACAGGGCAGTCAGTCATCCCGGAAACAGGGTTATCAGTTACCCAGGAAACAGGGCAGTCAGTTACCCCGGAAACAGGGCAGTCAGTTACCCTGGAAACTGGGCTGTCAGTTACCCTGGAAACAGGGCAGTCAGTTATCCCGGAAACAGGGTGATCAGTTACCCTGGAAACAGGGCAGTCAGTTATCCCGGAAACAGGGCAGTCAGTTATCCCGGAAATAGGGTGATCAGTTACCCTGGAAACTGGGCAATCAGTTCCCCTGGAAACAGGGCAGTCAGTTACCCCGGAAACAGTGCAGTCAGTTACCCTGGAAACAGGGCAGTCAGTTATCCCGGAAACAGGGCAGTCATTTACCCTGGAAAAAGGGTATTCAGTTACTCTGGAAACTGGGCAGTCAGTTACCCTGGAAACAGGGCACTCAGTTACCACCGAAACAGGGCAGTCAGTTACCCTGGAAACTGGGCAGTCAGTTACCCTGGAAACAGGGCAGTCAGTTATCCCGGAAACAGAGCAGTCAGTTACTTGGAAACAGGGCAGTCAGTTACCCCGGAAACAGGGCAGTCAGTTATCCCGGAAACAGGGTGATCACTGACCCTGGCATCAGGGCAGTCAGTTACCCCGGAAACAGGGCAGTCAGTTACCCTGGAAACTGGGCAGTCAGTTACCCTGGAAACAGGGTGATCAGTTACCCTGGAAACTGGGCAGTCAGTTACCCTGGAAACAGGGCAGTCAGTTCTCCCGGAAACAGGGCAGTCAGTTATCCCGGAAACAGGGAGATCAGTTACCCTGAAACAGGGCTTTCAGTTAACCTGGAAACAGGGCGGACAGTTATCCAGTAAACAGGGCAGTCAGTTATCCCGCAAACAGGGCAGTCAGTTATCCTGGAAACAGGGCAGTCAGTTCTCCCGGAAACAGGGCAGTCAGTTATCCCGCAAACAGGGTGATCAGTTACCCTGCAAACAGGGCAGTCAGTTATCCCAGAAACAGGGTGATCAGTTACCCTGGAAACAGGGCAGTCAGTTACCCTGGAAACAGGGTGGTCAGTTACCCTGGAAACTGGGCAGTCAGTTACCCTGGAAACAGGGTGATCATTTACCCTGGAAACTGGGCAGTCAGTTAACCTGGAAACAGGGCAGTCAGTTCTCCCGGAAACAGGGCAGTCAGTTATCCCGGAAACAGGGAGATCAGTTACCCTGAAACAGGTCTTTCAGTTATCCTGGAAACAGGGTGGTCAGTGACCCTGGAAACAGGGTGGTCAGTTACCCCGGAAACAGGGTGATCAGATATCCTGGAAACAGGGCGGTCAGTTACCCCGGAAACAGGGCAGTCAGTTACCCCGGAAACAGGGTGATCAGTTATCCTGGAAAATAGGGCAGTCAGTTAGCCTGGAAACAGGGCAGTCAGTTATCCCGGAAACAGGGCAGTCAGTTATCCCGGAAACAGGGTGATCAGTTATCCTGGAAACAAGACAGTCAGTTACCCCGGAAACAGGGCAGTCAGTCACCCTGGAAAAAGGGCAGTCAGTTATCCCGGAAGCAGGGTGATCAGTTATCCAGTCAACAGGGCAGTCAGTTATCCTGGAAACAGGGCAGTCAGTTATCCCGGAAACAGGGCAGTCAGTTATCCCGGAAACAGGGTGATCAGTTACCCTGGAAACAGGGCAGTCAGTTACCCCGGAAACAGGGCAGTCAGTTACCCTGGAAACAGGGCAGTCAGTTATCCCGGAAACAGGGCAGTCAGTTACCCTGGAAACTGGGCAGTCAGTTACTCTGGAAACAGGGCAGTCAGTCATCCCGGAAACAGGGTTATCAGTTACCCTGGAAACAGGGCAGTCAGTTACCCCGGAAACAGGGCAGTCAGTTACCCTGGAAACTGGGCAGTCAGTTACCCTGGAAACAGGGCAGTCAGTTATCCCGGAAACAGGGTGATCAGTTACCCTGGAAACAGGGCAGTCAGTTATCCCGGAAACAGGGCAGTCAGTTATCCCGGAAATGGGGTGATCAGTTACCCTGGAAACTGGGCAATCAGTTCCCCTGGAAACAGGGCAGTCAGTTACCCCGGAAACAGTGCAGTCAGTTACCCTGGAAACAGGGCAGTCAGTTATCCCGGAAACAGGGCAGTCATTTACCCTTGAAAAAGTGTATTCATGTACTCTGGAAACTGGGCAGTCAGTTACCCTGGAAACAGGGCAGTCAGTTACCACCGAAACAGGGCAGTCAGTTACCCTGGAAACTGGGCAGTCAGTTACCCTGGAAACAGGGCAGTCAGTTATCCCGGAAACAGGGTTATCAGATACCCTGGAAACAGGGCAGTCAGTTATCCCGGAAACAGAGCAGTCAGTTACTTGGAAACAGGGCAGTCAGTTACCCTGGAAACAGGGAAGTCAGTTACCCCGAAACTGGGCAGTCAGTCACCCTGGAAACAGGTTAGTCAGTTACCCCGGAAACAGGGTGATCATTTAGCCCGGAAACAGGGCAGTCATTTACCCAGGAAACAGGGCAGTCAGTTACCCCGGAAACTGGGCAGTCAGTTACCCTGGAAACAGGGCAGTCAGTGACCCTGGAAACTGGTTAGTCAGTTACCCCGGAAACAGGGTGATCAGTTTACCCCGGAAACAGGGCAGGCAGTTCCCCTGGAAAGAGGGCAGTCAGTTACCCTGGAAACAGGGCAGTCAGTTAACCTGGAAATAGGGCAGTCAGTTATCCTTGAAACAGGGCAGTCCGTTACCCCGGAAATAGGTAGGTCAGTTATCCCGAAAACAGGGCAGTCAGTTATCCCGGAAATGGGGTGATCAGTTACCCTGGAAACTGGGCAATCAGTTCCCCTGGAAACAGGGCAGTCAGTTACCCCGGAAACAGTGCAGTCAGTTACCCTTGAAACAGGGCAGTCAGTTATCCCGGAAACAGGGCAGTCATTTACCCTTGAAAAAGTGTATTCATGTACTCTGGAAACTGGGCAGTCAGTTACCCTGGAAACAGGGCAGTCAGTTACCACCGAAACAGGGCAGTCAGTTACCCTGGAAACTGGGCAGTCAGTTACCCTGGAAACAGGGCAGTCAGTTATCCCGGAAACAGGGTTATCAGATACCCTGGAAACAGGGCAGTCAGTTATCCCGGAAACAGAGCAGTCAGTTACTTGGAAACAGGGCAGTCAGTTACCCTGGAAACAGGGAAGTCAGTTACCCCGAAACTGGGCAGTCAGTCACCCTGGAAACAGGTTAGTCAGTTACCCCGGAAACAGGGTGATCAGTTACCCCGGAAACAGGGCAGTCATTTACCCAGGAAACAGGGCAGTCTGTTACCCCGGAAACTGGGCAGTCAGTTACCCTGGAAACAGGGCAGTCAGTGACCCTGGAAACTGGTTAGTCAGTTACCCCGGACACAGGGTGATCAGTTACCCCGGAAACAGGGCAGGCAGTTCCCCTGGAAAGAGGGCAGTCAGTTACCCTGGAAACAGGGCAGTCAGTTAACCTGGAAATAGGGCAGTCAGTTATCCTTGAAACAGGGCAGTCCGTTACCCCGGAAATAGGTAGGTCAGTTATCCTGGAAATAGGGCGGTCAGTTACCCCGGAAACAGGGAGATCAGTTACCCTGGAAACAGGGTGGTCAGTGACCCGGGAAACAGGGTGGTCAGTTACACCGGAAACAAGGTGATCAGTTATCCTGGAAACAGGGCGGTCAGTTACCCCGGAAACAGGGTGATCAGTTATCCTGGAAACAGGGCAGTCAGGTAGCCTGGAAACAGGGCAGTCAGTTACCCCGGAAACAGGGCAGTCAGTTATCCCGGAAACAGGGTGATCACTGACCCTGGCATCAGGGCAGTCAGTTACCCCGGAAACAGGGCAGTCAGTTACCCTGGAAACTGGGCAGTCAGTTACCCTGGAAACAGGGTGATCAGTTACCCTGGAAACTGGGCAGTCAGTTACCCTGGAAACAGGGCAGTCAGTTCTCCCGGAAACAGGGCAGTCAGTTATCCCGGAAACAGGGAGATCAGTTACCCTGAAACAGGGCTTTCAGTTATCCTGGAAACAGGGTGGTCAGTGACCCTGGAAACAGGGTGGTCAGTTAACCCGGAAACAGGGTGATCAGATATCCTGGAAACAGGGCGGTCAGTTACCCCGGAAACAGGGCAGTCAGTTACCCCGGAAACAGGGTGATCAGTTATCCTGGAAACAGGGCAGTCAGTTAGCCTGGAAACAGGGCAGTCAGTTATCCCGGAAACAGGGCAGTCAGTTATCCCGGAAACAGGGTGATCAGTTACCCTGGAAACAAGGCAGTCAGTTACCCCGGAAACAGGGCAGTCAGTCACCCTGGAAAAAGGGCAGTCAGTTATCCCGGAAGCAGGGTGATCAGTTCCCCTGGAAACTGGGCAGTCAGTTACCCTGGAAACAGGGCAGTCAGATACCCCGGAAACAGGGCAGTCAGTTACCCTGGAAACTGGGCAGTCAGTTAACCCGGAAACAGGGCAGTCAGTTATCCCGGAAAAAGGGTGATCAGTTACCCCGTAAACTGGGCAGTCAGTTACCCTGGAAAGAGGGCAGTCAGTTACCCCGGAAACAGGGTGATCAGATATCCTGGAAACAGGGCGGTCAGTTACCCCGGAAACAGGGCAGTCAGTTACCCCGGAAACAGGGTGATCAGTTATCCTGGAAACAGGGCAGTCAGTTAGCCTGGAAACAGGGCAGTCAGTTATCCCGGAAACAGGGCAGTCAGTTATCCCGGAAACAGGGTGATCAGTTACCCTGGAAACAGGGCAGTCAGTTACCCCGGAAACAGGGCAGACAGTCACCCTGGAAAAAGGGCAGTCAGTCATCCCGGAAGAAGGGTGATCAGTTATCCAGTAAACAGGGCAGTCAGTTATCCTGGAAACGGGGCAGTCAGTTATCCCGGAAACAGGGCAGTCAGTTATCCTGGAAACAGGGTGATCAGTTACCCTGGAAACAGGGCAGTCAGTTACCCCGGAAACAGGGCAGTCAGTTACCCTGGAAACAGGGCAGTCAGTGATCCCGGAAACAGGGCAGTCAGTTACCCTGGAAACTGGGCAGTCAGTTACTCTGGAAACAGGGCAGTCAGTCATCCCGGAAACAGGGTTATCAGTTACCCAGGAAACAGGGCAGTCAGTTACCCCGGAAACAGGGCAGTCAGTTACCCTGGAAACTGGGCTGTCAGTTACCCTGGAAACAGGGCAGTCAGTTATCCCGGAAACAGGGTGATCAGTTACCCTGGAAACAGGGCAGTCAGTTATCCCGGAAACAGGGCAGTCAGTTATCCCGGAAATAGGGTGATCAGTTACCCTGGAAACTGGGCAATCAGTTCCCCTGGAAACAGGGCAGTCAGTTACCCCGGAAACAGTGCAGTCAGTTACCCTGGAAACAGGGCAGTCAGTTATCCCGGAAACAGGGCAGTCATTTACCCTGGAAAAAGGGTATTCAGTTACTCTGGAAACTGGGCAGTCAGTTACCCTGGAAACAGGGCACTCAGTTACCACCGAAACAGGGCAGTCAGTTACCCTGGAAACTGGGCAGTCAGTTACCCTGGAAACAGGGCAGTCAGTTATCCCGGAAACAGAGCAGTCAGTTACTTGGAAACAGGGCAGTCAGTTACCCCGGAAACAGGGCAGTCAGTTATCCCGGAAACAGGGTGATCACTGACCCTGGCATCAGGGCAGTCAGTTACCCCGGAAACAGGGCAGTCAGTTACCCTGGAAACTGGGCAGTCAGTTACCCTGGAAACAGGGTGATCAGTTACCCTGGAAACTGGGCAGTCAGTTACCCTGGAAACAGGGCAGTCAGTTCTCCCGGAAACAGGGCAGTCAGTTATCCCGGAAACAGGGAGATCAGTTACCCTGAAACAGGGCTTTCAGTTATCCTGGAAACAGGGTGGTCAGTGACCCTGGAAACAGGGTGGTCAGTTAACCCGGAAACAGGGTGATCAGATATCCTGGAAACAGGGCGGTCAGTTACCCCGGAAACAGGGCAGTCAGTTACCCCGGAAACAGGGTGATCAGTTATCCTGGAAACAGGGCAGTCAGTTAGCCTGGAAACAGGGCAGTCAGTTATCCCGGAAACAGGGCAGTCAGTTATCCCGGAAACAGGGTGATCAGTTACCCTGGAAACAAGGCAGTCAGTTACCCCGGAAACAGGGCAGTCAGTCACCCTGGAAAAAGGGCAGTCAGTTATCCCGGAAGCAGGGTGATCAGTTCCCCTGGAAACTGGGCAGTCAGTTACCCTGGAAACAGGGCAGTCAGATACCCCGGAAACAGGGCAGTCAGTTACCCTGGAAACTGGGCAGTCAGTTAACCCGGAAACAGGGCAGTCAGTTATCCCGGAAAAAGGGTGATCAGTTACCCCGTAAACTGGGCAGTCAGTTACCCTGGAAAGACGGCAGTCAGTTACCCCGGAAACAGGGTGATCAGATATCCTGGAAACAGGGCGGTCAGTTACCCCGGAAACAGGGCAGTCAGTTACCCCGGAAACAGGGTGATCAGTTATCCTGGAAACAGGGCAGTCAGTTAGCCTGGAAACAGAGCAGTCAGTTATCCCGGAAACAGGGCAGTCAGTTATCCCGGAAACAGGGTGATCAGTTACCCTGGAAACAGGGCAGTCAGTTACCCCGGAAACAGGGCAGACAGTCACCCTGGAAAAAGGGCAGTCAGTTATCCCGGAAGAAGGGTGATCAGTTATCCAGTAAACAGGGCAGTCAGTTATCCTGGAAACAGGGCAGTCAGTTATCCCGGAAACAGGGCAGTCAGTTATCCTGGAAACAGGGTGATCAGTTACCCTGGAAACAGGGCAGTCAGTTACCCCGGAAACAGGGCAGTCAGTTACCCTGGAAACAGGGCAGTCAGTTATCCCGGAAACAGGGCAGTCAGTTACCCTGGAAACTGGGCAGTCAGTTACTCTGGAAACAGGGCAGTCAGTCATCCCGGAAACAGGGTTATCAGTTACCCAGGAAACAGGGCAGTCAGTTACCCCGGAAACAGGGCAGTCAGTTACCCTGGAAACTGGGCTGTCAGTTACCCTGGAAACAGGGCAGTCAGTTATCCCGGAAACAGGGTGATCAGTTACCCTGGAAACAGGGCAGTCAGTTATCCCGGAAACAGGGCAGTCAGTTATCCCGGAAATAGGGTGATCAGTTACCCTGGAAACTGGGCAATCAGTTCCCCTGGAAACAGGGCAGTCAGTTACCCCGGAAACAGTGCAGTCAGTTACCCTGGAAACAGGGCAGTCAGTTATCCCGGAAACAGGGCAGTCATTTACCCTGGAAAAAGGGTATTCAGTTACTCTGGAAACTGGGCAGTCAGTTACCCTGGAAACAGGGCACTCAGTTACCACCGAAACAGGGCAGTCAGTTACCCTGGAAACTGGGCAGTCAGTTACCCTGGAAACAGGGCAGTCAGTTATCCCGGAAACAGAGCAGTCAGTTACTTGGAAACAGGGCAGTCAGTTACCCTGCTAAAAGGGAAGTCAGTTACCCCGGAAACTGGGCAGTCAGTCACCCTGGAAACAGGTTATTCAGTTACCCCGGAAACAGGGTGATCAGTTACCCCGGAAACAGGGCAGTCAGTTCCCCTGGAAACAGGGCAGTCAATTACCCTGGAAACAGGGCAGTCAGTTATCCTGGAAACAGGGCAGTTAGTTATCCCGGAAACAGGGTTTTAAGTTACCCTGGAAACTGGGCGGTCAGTTACCCCGGAAACAGGGCAGTCAGTTATCCTGGAAACAGGGTGATCATTTACACTGGAAAGTGGGCAGTCAGTTACCCTGGAAACAGGGCAGTCAGTTATCCAGGAAACAGGGTGATAAGTTACCCTGGAAACTGGGCGGTCAGTTACCCCGGAAACAGGGCAGTCAGTTATCCTGGAAACAGGGTGATCATTTACACTGGAAATTGGGCAGTCAGTTACCCTGGAAACAGGGCAGTCAGTTATCCAGGAAACAGGGCAGACAGTTATCCTGGAAATAGGGCGGTCCGTTACCCCGGAAATAGGGCGGTCAGTTGTCCTGGAAACAGGGCGGTCAGTTACCCCGGAAACAGGGCAGTCAGTTATCCTTGAAACAGGGCAGTCAGTTATCCTGGAAACAGGGTGATCAGTTACCCTGGAAACTGGGCAGTCAGTTACCCTGGAAACAGGGTGATCAGTTACCCTGGAAACTGGGCATTCAGTTACCCTGGAAACAGGGCATTCAGTAACCCTGGAAATTGGGCGGTCAGTTACCCTGGAAACAGGGCAGTCAGTTATCCCGGAAACAGGGTTATCAGTTACCCAGGAAACAGGGCAGTCAGTTATCCCGGAAACAGGGCAGTCAGTTATCCCGGAAATAGGGTGATCAGTTACCCTGGAAACTGGGCAATCAGTTCCCCTGGAAACAGGGCAGTCAGTTACCCCGGAAACAGAGTAGTCAGTTACCCTGGAAACAGGGCAGTCAGTTATCCCGGAAACAGGGTGATCAGTTACCCTGGAAACAGGGCAGTCAGTTAGCCTGGAAACAGGGCAGTCAGTTATCCCGGAAACAGGGCAGTCAGTTATCCCGGAAACAGGGCAGTCAGTTACCCTGGAAAAAGGGCAGTCAGTTATCCCGGAAGAAGTGTGATCAGTTACCCTGGAAACTGGGCAGTCAGTTACCCTGGAAACAGGGCAGTCAGTTACTCCGGAAACAGGGCAGTCAGTTACCCTGGAAACTGGGCAGTCAGTTACCCTGGAAACAGGGGAGTCAGTTATCCCGGAAACAGGTTGATCAGTTACCCTGGAAACAGGGCCGTCAGTTATCCCGAAAACAGGGCAGTCAGTTATCCTGGAAAAAGGGTGATCAGTTACCCTGGAAACTGGGCAGTCAGTTACCCTGGAAACAGGGCAGTCAGTTACCCCGGAAGCAGGGCAGTCATTTACCCAGGAAACAGGGCAGTCAGTTCCCCCGGAAACTGGGCAGTCAGTTACCCTGGAAACAGGGCAGTCAGTGACCCTGGAAACTGGTTAGTCAGTTACCCCGGAAACAGAGTGATCAGTTACCCCGGAAACAGGGCAGGCAGTTCCCCTGGAAAGAGGGCAGTCAGTTACCCTGGAAACAGGACAGTCAGTTAACCTGGAAATAGGGCAGTCAGTTATCCTTGAAACAGGGCAGTCCGTTACCCCGGAAATAGGTAGGTCAGTTATCCTGGAAATAGGGCGGTCAGTTACCCCGGAAACAGGGAGATCAGTTACCCCGGAAACAGGGCAGTCAGTTAACCTGGAAACAGGGGAGTCAGTTACCCTGGAAACAGGGTGGTCAGTGACCCGTGAAACAGGGTGGTCAGTTACACCGGAAACAAGGTGATCAGTTATCCTGGAAACAGGGCGGTCAGTTGCCCCGGAAACAGGGTGATCAGTTATCCTGGAAACAGGGCAGTCAGGTAGCCTGGAAACAGGGCAGTCAGTTACCCCGGAAACAGGGCAGTCAGTTATCCCGGAAACAGGGTGATCACTTACCCTGGAAACAGGGCAGTCAGTTACCCCGGAAACAGGGCAGTCAGTTACCCTGGAAACAGGGCAGTCAGTTATCCCGGAAACAGGGCAGTCAGTTACCCTGGAAACTGGGCAGTCAGTTACTCTGGAAACAGGGCAGTCAGTCATCCCGGAAACAGGGTTATCAGTTACCCTGGAAACAGGGCAGTCCGTTACCCCGGAAACAGGGCAGTCAGTTACCCTGGAAACTGGGCAGTCAGTTACCCTGGAAACAGGGCAGTCAGTTATCCCGGAAACAGGGTTATCAGTTACCCTGGAAACAGGGCAGTCAGTTATCCCGGAAACAGGGCAGTCAGTTATCCCGGAAATAGGGTGATCAGTTACCCTGGAAACTGGGCAATCAGTTCCCCTGGAAACAGGGCAGTCAGTTACCCCGGAAAGAGTGCAGTCAGTTACCCTGGAAACAGGGCAGTCAGTTATCCCGGAAACAGGGCAGTCATTTACATAGGAAAAAGGGTATTCAGTTACTCTGGAAACTGGGCAGTCAGTTACCCTGGAAACAGGGCAGTCAGTTACCACCGAAACAGGGCAGTCAGTTACCCTGGAAACTGGGCAGTCAGTTACCCTGGAAACAGGGCAGTCAGTTATCCCGGAAACAGGGTTATCAGATACCCTGGAAACAGGGCAGTCAGTTATCCCGGAAACAGAGCAGTCAGTTACTTGGAAACAGGGCAGTCAGTTACCCTGGAAACAGGGAAGTCAGTTACCCCGGAAACTGGGCAGTCAGTCACCCTGGAAACAGGTTAGTCAGTTACCCCGGAAACAGGGTGATCAGTTACCCCGGAAACTGGGCGGTCAGTTCCCCTGGAAACAGGGCAGTCAATTACCCTGGAAACAGGGCAGTCAGTTATCCTGGAAACAGGGCAGTTAGTTATCCCGGAAACAGGGTGATAAGTTACCCTGGAAACTGGGCAGTCAGTTACCCTGGATTTAGGGCGGTCAGTTACCCCGGAAACAGGGCAGTCAGTTATCCTGGAAACAGGGTGATCAGTTACACTGGAAAGTGGGCAGTCAGTTACCCTGGAAACAGGGCAGTCAGTTATCCTGGAAATAGGGCGGTTCGTTACCCCGGAAATAGGGCGGTCAGTTGTCCTGGAAACAGGGCGGTCAGTTACCCCGGAAACAGGGAGATCAGTTAACCTGGAAACAGGGCGGACAGTTATCCAGTAAACAGGGCAGTCAGTTATCCCGCAAACAGGGCAGTCAGTTATCCTGGAAACAGGGCAGTCAGTTCTCACGGAAACAGGGCAGTCAGTTATCCCGCAAACAGGGTGATCAGTTACCCTGGAAACAGGGCAGTCAGTTATCCCGGAAACAGGGTGATCAGTTACCCTGGAAACAGGGCAGTCAGTTACCCTGGAAACAGGGAGGTCAGTTACCCTGGAAACTGGGCAGTCAGTTACCCTGGAAACAGGGTGATCAGTTACCCTGGAAACTGGGCAGTCAGTTACCCTGGAAACAGGGCAGTCAGTTCTCCCGGAAACAGGGCAGTCAGTTATCCCGGAAACAGGGAGATCAGTTACCCTGAAACAGGGCTTTCAGTTATCCTGGAAACAGGGTGGTCAGTGACCCTGGAAACAGGGTGGTCAGTTACCCCGGAAACAGGGTGATCAGATATCCTGGAAACAGGGCGGTCAGTTACCCCGGAAACAGGGCAGTCAGTTATCCCGGAAACAGGGTGATCAGTTATCCTGGAAACAGGGCAGTCAGTTAGCCTGGAAACAGGGCAGTCAGTTATCCCGGAAACAGGGCAGTCAGTTATCCCGGAAACAGGGTGATCAGTTACCCTGGAAACAGGGCAGTCTGTTACCCCGGAAACAGGTCAGTCAGTCACCCTGGAAAAAGGGCAATCAGTTATCCCGGAAGCAGGGTGATCAGTTATCCAGTCAACAGGGCAGTCAGTTATCCTGGAAACAGGGCAGTCAGTTACCCCGGAAACAGGGCAGTCAGTTACCCTGGAAACAGGGCAGTCAGTTATCCCGGAAACAGGGCAGTCAGTTACCCTGGAAACTGGGCAGTCAGTTCCTCTGGAAACAGGGCAGTCAGTCATCCCGGAAACAGGGTTATCAGTTACCCTGGAAACAGGGCAGTCAGTTACCCTGGAAACTGGGCAGTCAGTTACCCTGGAAACAGGGCAGTCAGTTATCCCGGAAACAGGGTTATCAGTTACCCTGGAAACAGGGCAGTCAGTTACCCCGGAAACAGGGCAGTCAGTTACCCTGGAAACTGGGCAGTCAGTTACCCTGGAAACAGGGCAGTCAGTTATCCCGGAAACAGGGTTATCAGTTACCCTGGAAACAGGGCAGTCAGTTATCCCGGAAACAGGGCAGTCAGTTATCCCGGAAATAGGGTGATCAGTTACCCTGGAAACTGGGCAATCAGTTCCCCTGGAAACAGGGCAGACAGTTACCCCAGAAACAGTGCAGTCAGTTACCCTGGAAACAGGGCAGTCAGTTATCCCGGAAACAGGGCAGTCATTTACCCTGGAAAAAGGGTATTCAGTTACTCTGGAAACTGGGCAGTCAGTTACCCTGGAAACAGGGCAGTCAGTTACCACCGAAACAGGGCAGTCAGTTACCCTGGAAACTGGGCAGTCAGTTACCCTGGAAACAGGGCAGTCAGTTATCCCGGAAACAGGGTTATCAGATACCCTGGAAACAGGGCAGTCAGTTATCCCGGAAACAGAGCAGTCAGTTACTTGGAAACAGGGCAGTCAGTTACCCCGGAAGCAAGGCAGTCATTTACCCAGGAAACAGGGCAGTCAGTTACCCCGGAAACTGGGCAGTCAGTTTCCCTGGAAACAGGGCAGTCAGTGACCCTGGAAACTGGTTAGTCAGTTACCCCGGAAACAGGGTGATCAGTTACCCCGGAAACAGGGCAGGCAGTTCCCCTGGAAAGAGGGCAGTCAGTTACCCTGGAAACAGGGCAGTCAGTTAACCTGGAAATAGGGCAGTCAGTTATCCTTGAAACAGGGCAGTCCGTTACCCCGGAAATAGGTAGGTCAGTTATCCTGGAAATAGGGCGGTCAGTTACCCCGGAAACAGGGAGATCAGTTACCCCGGAAACAGGGCAGTCAGTTACCCTGGAAACAGGGGAGTCAGTTACCCTGGAAATAGGGTGGTCAGTGACCCGGGAAACAGGGTGGTCAGTTACACCGGAAACAAGGTGATCAGTTATCCTGGAAACAGGGCGGTCAGTTGCCCCGGAAACAGGGTGATCAGTTATCCTGGAAACAGGGCAGTCAGGTAGCCTGGAAACAGGGCAGTCAGTTACCCCGGAAACAGGGCAGTCAGTTATCCCGGAAACAGGGTGATCACTTACCCTGGAAACAGGGCAGTCAGTTACCCCGGAAACAGGGCAGTCAGTTACCCTGGAAACAGGGCAGTCAGTTATCCCGGAAACAGGGCAGTCAGTTACCCTGGAAACTGGGCAGTCAGTTACTCTGGAAACAGGGCAGTCAGTCATCCCGGAAACAGGGTTATCAGTTACCCTGGAAACAGGGCAGTCAGTTACCCCGGAAACAGGGCAGTCAGTTACCCTGGAAACTGGGCAGTCAGTTACCCTGGAAACAGGGCAGTCAGTTATCCCGGAAACAGGGTTATCAGTTACCCTGGAAACAGGGCAGTCAGTTATCCCGGAAACAGGGCAGTCAGTAATCCCGGAAATAGGGTGATCAGTTACCCTGGAAACTGGGCAATCAGTTCCCCTGGAAACAGGGCAGTCAGTTACCCCGGAAAGAGTGCAGTCAGTTACCCTGGAAACAGGGCAGTCAGTTATCCCGGAAACAGGGCAGTCATTTACCCTGGAAAAAGGGTATTCAGTTACTCTGGAAACTGGGCAGTCAGTTACCCTGGAAACAGGGCCGTCAGTTACCACCGAAACAGGGCAGTCAGTTACCCTGGAAACTGGGCAGTCAGTTACCCTGGAAACAGGGCAGTCAGTTATCCCGGAAACAGGGTTATCAGATACCCTGGAAACAGGGCAGTCAGTTATCCCGGAAACAGAGCAGACAGTTACTTGGAAACAGGGCAGTCAGTTACCCTGGAAACAGGGAAGTCAGTTACCCCGGAAACTGGGCAGTCAGTCACCCTGGAAACAGGTTAGTCAGTTACCCCGGAAACAGGGTGATCAGTTACCCCGGAAACTGGGCGGTCAGTTCCCCTGGAAAAAGGGCAGTCAATTAACCTGGAAACAGGGCAGTCAGTTATCCTGGAAACAGGGCAGTTAGCTATCCCGGAAACAGGGTGATAAGTTACCCTGGAAACTGGGCAGTCAGTTACCCTGGAAACAGGGCGGTCAGTTACCCCGGAAACAGGGCAGTCAGTTATCCTGGAAACAGGGTGATCAGTTACACTGGAAAGTGGGCAGTCAGTTACCCTGGAAACAGGGCAGTCAGTTATCCTGGAAATAGGGCGGTTCGTTACCCCGGAAATAGGGCGGTCAGTTGTCCTGGAAACAGGGCGGTCAGTTACCCCGGAAACAGGGAGATCAGTTAACCTGGAAACAGGGCGGACAGTTATCCAGTAAACAGGGCAGTCAGTTATCCCGCAAACAGGGCAGTCAGTTATCCTGGAAACAGGGCAGTCAGTTCTCCCGGAAACAGGGCAGTCAGTTATCCCGCAAACAGGGTGATCAGTTACCCTGGAAACAGGGCAGTCAGTTATCCCGGAAACAGGGTGATCAGTTACCCTGGAAACAGGGCAGTTAGTTACCCTGGAAACAGGGAGGTCAGTTACCCAGGAAACTGGGCAGTCAGTTACCCTGGAAACAGGGTGATCAGTTACCCTGGAAACTGGGCAGTCAGTTACCCTGGAAACAGGGCAGTCAGTTCTCCTGGAAACAGGGCAGTCAGTTATCCCGGAAACAGGGAGATCAGTTACCCTGAAACAGGGCTTTCAGTTATCCTGGAAACAGGGTGGTCAGTGACCCTGGAAACAGGGTGGTCAGTTACCCCGGAAACAGGGTGATCAGATATCCTGGAAACAGGGCGGTCAGTTACCCCGGAAACAGGGCAGTCAGTTACCCCGGAAACAGGGTGATCAGTTATCCTGGAAACAGGGCAGTCAGTTAGCCTGGAAACAGGGCAGTCAGTTATCCCGGAAACAGGGCAGTCAGTTATCCCGGAAACAGGGTGATCAGTTACCCTGGAAACAGGGCAGTCTGTTACCCCGGAAACAGGGCAGTCAGTCACCCTGGAAAAAGGGCAGTCAGTTACCCCGGAAGCAGGGTGATCAGTTATCCAGTCAACAGGGCAGTCAGTTATCCTGGAAACAGGGCAGTCAGTTACCCCGGAAACAGGGCAGTCAGTTACCCTGGAAACAGTGCAGTCAGTTATCCCGGAAACAGGGCAGTCAGTTACCCTGGAAACAGGGCATTCAGTTCCTCTGGAAACAGGGCAGTCAGTCATCCCGGAAACAGGGTTATCAGTTACCCTGGAAACAGGGCAGTCAGTTACCCCGGAAACAGGGCAGTCAGTTACCCTGGAAACTGGGCAGTCAGTTACCCTGGAAACAGGGCAGTCAGTTATCCCGGAAACAGGGTTATCAGTTAACCTGGAAACAGGGCAGTCAGTTAACCCGGAAACAGGGCAGTCAGTTACCCTGGAAACTGGGCAGTCAGTTACCCTGGAAACAGGGCAGTCAGTTATCCCGGAAACAGGGTTATCAGTTACCCTGGAAACAGGGCAGTCAGTTATCCCGGAAACAGGGCAGTCAGTTATCCCGGAAATAGGGTGATCAGTTACCCTGGAAACAGGGCAGTCATTTACCCTGGAAAAAGGGTATTCAGTTACTCTGGAAACTGGGCAGTCAGTTACCCTGGAAACAGGGCAGTCAGTTACCACCGAAACAGGGCAGTCAGTTACCCTGGAAACTGGGCAGTCAGTTACCCTGGAAACAGGGCAGTCAGTTATCTCGGAAACAGGGTTATCAGATACCCTGGAAACAGGGCAGTCAGTTATCCCGGAAACAGAGCAGTCAGTTACTTGGAAACAGGGCAGTCAGTTACCCTGGAAAAAGGGAAGACAGTTACCCCGGAAACTGGGCAGTCAGTCACCCTGGAAACAGGTTATTCAGTTACCCCGGAAACAGTGTGATCAGTTACCCCGGAAACAGGGCAGTCAGTTATCCTGGAAACAGGGCAGTTAGTTATCCCGGAAACAGGGTGATAAGTTACCCTGGAAACTGGGCGGTCAGTTACCCCGGAAACAGGGCAGTCAGTTACCCTGGAAACAGGGCCGTCAGTTATCCCGAAAACAGGGCAGTCAGTTATCCCGGAAAAAGGGTGATCAGTTACCCTGGAAACTGGGCAGTCAGTTACCCTGGAAACAGGGCAGTCAGTTACCCCGGAAGCAGGGCAGTCATTTACCCAGGAAACAGGGCAGTCAGTTACCCCGGAAACTGGGCAGTCAGTTACCCTGGAAACAGGGCAGTCAGTGACCCTGGAAACTGGTTAGTCAGTTACCCCGGAAACAGGGTGATCAGTTACCCCGGAAACAGGGCAGGCAGTTCCCCTGGAAAGAGGGCAGTCAGTTACCCTGGAAACAGGGCAGTAAGTCAACCTGGAAATAGGGCAGTCAGTTATCCTTGAAACAGGGCAGTCCGTTACCCCGGAAATAGGTAGGTCAGTTATCCTGGAAATAGGGCGGTCAGTTACCCCGGAAACAGGGAGATCAGTTACCCCGGAAACAGGGCAGTCAGTTACCCTGGAAACAGGGGAGTCAGTTACCCTGGAAACAGGGTGGTCAGTGACCCGGGAAACAGGGTGGTCAGTTACACCGGAAACAAGGTGATCAGTTATCCTGGAAACAGGGCGGTCAGTTACCCCGGAAACAGGGTGATCAGTTATCCTGGAAACAGGGCAGTCATGTAGCCTGGAAACAGGGCAGTCAGTTGACCCGGAAACAGGGCAGTCAGTTATCCCGGAAACAGGGTGATCACTTACCCTGGAAACAGGGCAGTCAGTTACCCCGGAAACAGGGCAGTCAGTTACCCTGGAAACAGGGCAGTCAGTTATCCCGGAAACAGGGCAGTCAGTTACCCTGGAAACTGGGCAGTCAGTTACTCTGGAAACAGGGCAGTCAGTTATCCCGGAAACAGGGCAGTCATTTACCCTGGAAAAAGGGTATTCAGTTACTCTGGAAACTGGGCAGTCAGTTACCCTGGAAACAGGGCAGTCAGTTACCACCGAAACAGGGCAGTCAGTTACCCTGGAAACTGGGCAGTCAGTTACCCTGGAAACAGGGCAGTCAGTTATCCCGGAAACAGGGTTATCAGATACCCTGGAAACAGGGCAGTCAGTTATCCCGGAAACAGAGCAGTCAGTTACTTGGAAACAGGGCAGTCAGTTACCCTGGAAACAGGGAAGTCAGTTACCCCGGAAACTGGGCAGTCAGTCACCCTGGAAACAGGTTAGTCAGTTACCCCGGAAACAGGGTGATCAGTTACCCCGGAAACTGGGCGGTCAGTTCCCCTGGAAACAGGGCACTCAGTTATCCTGGAAACAGGGCAGTTAGTTATCCCGGAAACAGGGTGATAAGTTACCCTGGAAACAGGGCAGTCAGTTATCCTGGAAATAGGGCGGTTCGTTATCCCGGAAATAGGGCGGTCAGTTGTCCTGGAAACAGGGCGGTCAGTTACCCCGGAAACAGGGAGATCAGTTACTCCAGAAACAGGGCGGTCAGTTAACCTGGAAACAGGGCGGACAGTTATCCAGTAAACAGGGCAGTCAGTTATCCCGCAAACAGGGCAGTCAGTTATCCTGGAAACAGGGCAGTCAGTTCTCCCGGAAACAGGGCAGTCAGTTATCCCGCAAACAGGGTGATCAGTTACCCTGGAAACAGGGCAGTCAGTTATCCCGGAAACAGGGTGATCAGTTACCCTGGAAACTGGGCAGTCAGTTACCCTGGAAACAGGGCAGTCAGTTCTCCCGGAAACAGGGCAGTCAGTTATCCCGGAAACAGGGAGATCGGTTACCCTGAAACAGGGCTTTCAGTTATCCTGGAAACAGGGTGGTCAGTGACCCTGGAAACAGGGTGGTCAGTTACCCCGGAAACAGGGTGATCAGATATCCTGGAAACAGGGCGGTCAGTTACCCCGGAAACAGGGCAGTCAGTTATCCCGCAAACAGGGCAGTCAGTTATCCTGGAAACAGGGCAGTCAGTTCTCCCGGAAACAGGGCAGTCAGTTATCCCGCAAACAGGGTGATCAGTTACCCTGGAAACAGGGCAGTCAGTTATCCCGGAAACAGTGTGATCAGTTACCCTGGAAACAGGGCAGTCAGTTATCCCGGAAACAGGGAGATCAGTTACCCTGAAACAGGGCTTTCAGTTATCCTGGAAACAGGGCAGTCAGTTATCCCGGAAACAGGGCAGTCAGTTACCCTGGAAACTGGGCAGTCAGTTACTCTGGAAACAGGGCAGTCAGTCATCCCGGAAACAGGGTTATCAGTTACCCAGGAAACAGGGCAGTCAGTTACCCCGGAAACAGGGCAGTCAGTTACCCTGGAAACTGGGCTGTCAGTTACCCTGGAAACAGGGCAGTCAGTTATCCCGGAAACAGGGTGATCAGTTACCCTGGAAACAGGGCAGTCAGTTATCCCGGAAACAGGGCAGTCAGTTATCCCGGAAATAGGGTGATCAGTTACCCTGGAAACTGGGCAATCAGTTCCCCTGGAAACAGGGCAGTCAGTTACCCTGGAAACAGTGCAGTCAGTTACCCTGGAAACAGGGCAGTCAGTTATCCCGGAAACAGGGAAGTCATTTACCCTGGAAAAAGGGTATTCAGTTACTCTGGAAACTGGGCAGTCAGTTACCCTGGAAACAGGGCACTCAGTTACCACCGAAACAGGGCAGTCAGTTACCCTGGAAACTGGGCAGTCAGTTACCCTGGAAACAGGGCAGTCATTTATCCCGGAAACAGAGCAGTCAGTTACTTGGAAACAGGGCAGTCAGTTACCCTGCTAAAAGGGAAGTCAGTTACCCCGGAAACTGGGCAGTCAGTCACCCTGGAAACAGTTTATTCAGTTACCCCGGAAACAGGGTGATCAGTTACCCCGGAAACAGGGCAGTCAGTTCCCCTGGAAACAGGGCAGTCAATTACCCTGGAAACAGGGCAGTCAGTTATCCTGGAAACAGGGCAGTTAGTTATCCCGGAAACAGGGTTTTAAGTTACCCTGGAAACTGGGCGGTCAGTTACCCCGGAAACAGGGCAGTCAGTTATCCTGGAAACAGGGTGATCATTTACACTGGAAAGTGGGCAGTCAGTTACCCTGGAAACAGGGCAGTCAGTTATCCAGGAAACAGGGTGATAAGTTACCCTGGAAACTGGGCGGTCAGTTACCCCGGAAACAGGGCAGTCAGTTATCCTGGAAACAGGGTGATCATTTACACTGGAAATTGGGCAGTCAGTTACCCTGGAAACAGGGCAGTCAGTTATCCAGGAAACAGGGCAGACAGTTATCCTGGAAATAGGGCGGTCCGTTACCCCGGAAATAGGGCGGTCAGTTGTCCTGGAAACAGGGCGGTCAGTTACCCCGGAAACAGGGCAGTCAGTTATCCTTGAAACAGGGCAGTCAGTTATCCTGGAAACAGGGTGATCAGTTACCCTGGAAACTGGGCAGTCAGTTACCCTGGAAACAGGGTGATCAGTTACCCTGGAAACTGGGCAGTCAGTTACCCTGGAAACAGGGCATTCAGTTACCCTGGAAATTGGGCGGTCAGTTACCCTGGAAACAGGGCAGTCAGTTATCCCGGAAACAGGGTTATCAGTTACCCAGGAAACAGGGCAGTCAGTTATCCCGGAAACAGGGCAGTCAGTTATCCCGGAAATAGGGTGATCAGTTACCCTGGAAACTGGGCAATCAGTTCCCCTGGAAACAGGGCAGTCAGTTACCCCGGAAACAGAGTAGTCAGTTACCCTGGAAACAGGGCAGTCAGTTATCCCGGAAACAGGGTGATCAGTTACCCTGGAAACAGGGCAGTCAGTTAGCCTGGAAACAGGGCAGTCAGTTATCCCGGAAACAGGGCAGTCAGTTATCCCGGAAACAGGGCAGTCAGTTATCCCGGAAGAAGTGTGATCAGTTACCCTGGAAACAGGGTGATCAGTTACCCTGGAAACAGGGCAGTCAGTTAGCCTGGAAACAGGGCAGTCAGTTATCCCGGAAACAGGGCAGTCAGTTATCCCGGAAACAGGGCAGTCAGTTATCCCGGAAGAAGTGTGATCAGTTACCCTGGAAACTGGGCAGTCAGTTACCCTGGAAACAGGGCAGTCAGTTACTCCGGAAACAGGGCAGTCAGTTACCCTGGAAACTGGGCAGTCAGTTACCCTGGAAACAGGGGAGTCAGTTATCCCGGAAACAGGTTGATCAGTTACCCTGGAAACAGGGTCGTCAGTTATCCCGAAAACAGGGCAGTCAGTTATCCTGGAAAAAGGGTGATCAGTTACCCTGGAAACTGGGCAGTCAGTTACCCTGGAAACAGGGCAGTCAGTTACCCCGGAAGCAGGGCAGTCATTTACCCAGGAAACAGGGCAGTCAGTTCCCCCGGAAACTGGGCAGTCAGTTACCCTGGAAACAGGGCTGTCAGTGACCCTGGAAACTGGTTAGTCAGTTACCCCGGAAACAGAGTGATCAGTTACCCCGGAAACAGGGCAGGCAGTTCCCCTGGAAAGAGGGCAGTCAGTTACCCTGGAAACAGGACAGTCAGTTAACCTGGAAATAGGGCAGTCAGTTATCCTTGAAACAGGGCAGTCCGTTACCCCGGAAATAGGTAGGTCAGTTATCCTGGAAATAGGGCGGTCAGTTACCCCGGAAACAGGGAGATCAGTTACCCCGGAAACAGGGCAGTCAGTTAACCTGGAAACAGGGGAGTCAGTTACCCTGGAAACAGGGTGGTCAGTGACCCGTGAAACAGGGTGGTCAGTTACACCGGAAACAAGGTGATCAGTTATCCTGGAAACAGGGCGGTCAGTTGCCCCGGAAACAGGGTGATCAGTTATCCTGGAAACAGGGCAGTCAGGTAGCCTGGAAACAGGGCAGTCAGTTACCCCGGAAACAGGGCAGTCAGTTATCCCGGAAACAGGGTGATCACTTACCCTGGAAACAGGGCAGTCAGTTACCCCGGAAACAGGGCAGTCAGTTACCCTGGAAACAGGGCAGTCAGTTATCCCGGAAACAGGGCAGTCAGTTACCCTGGAAACTGGGCAGTCAGTTACTCTGGAAACAGGGCAGTCAGTCATCCCGGAAACAGGGTTATCAGTTACCCTGGAAACAGGGCAGTCCGTTACCCCGGAAACAGGGCAGTCAGTTACCCTGGAAACTGGGCAGTCAGTTACCCTGGAAACAGGGCAGTCAGTTATCCCGGAAACAGGGTTATCAGTTACCCTGGAAACAGGGCAGTCAGTTATCCCGGAAACAGGGCAGTCAGTTATCCCGGAAATAGGGTGATCAGTTACCCTGGAAACTGGGCAATCAGTTCCCCTGGAAACAGGGCAGTCAGTTACCCCGGAAAGAGTGCAGTCAGTTACCCTGGAAACAGGGCAGTCAGTTATCCCGGAAACAGGGCAGTCATTTACATAGGAAAAAGGGTATTCAGTTACTCTGGAAACTGGGCAGTCAGTTACCCTGGAAACAGGGCAGTCAGTTACCACCGAAACAGGGCAGTCAGTTACCCTGGAAACTGGGCAGTCAGTTACCCTGGAAACAGGGCAGTCAGTTATCCCGGAAACAGGGTTATCAGATACCCTGGAAACAGGGCAGTCAGTTATCCCGGAAACAGAGCAGTCAGTTACTTGGAAACAGGGCAGTCAGTTACCCTGGAAACAGGGAAGTCAGTTACCCCGGAAACTGGGCAGTCAGTCACCCTGGAAACAGGTTAGTCAGTTACCCCGGAAACAGGGTGATCAGTTACCCCGGAAACTGGGCGGTCAGTTCCCCTGGAAACAGGGCAGTCAATTACCCTGGAAACAGGGCAGTCAGTTATCCTGGAAACAGGGCAGTTAGTTATCCCGGAAACAGGGTGATAAGTTACCCTGGAAACTGGGCAGTCAGTTACCCTGGATTTAGGGCGGTCAGTTACCCCGGAAACAGGGCAGTCAGTTATCCTGGAAACAGGGTGATCAGTTACACTGGAAAGTGGGCAGTCAGTTACCCTGGAAACAGGGCAGTCAGTTATCCTGGAAATAGGGCGGTTCGTTACCCCGGAAATAGGGCGGTCAGTTGTCCTGGAAACAGGGCGGTCAGTTACCCCGGAAACAGGGAGATCAGTTAACCTGGAAACAGGGCGGACAGTTATCCAGTAAACAGGGCAGTCAGTTATCCCGCAAACAGGGCAGTCAGTTATCCTGGAAACAGGGCAGTCAGTTCTCACGGAAACAGGGCAGTCAGTTATCCCGCAAACAGGGTGATCAGTTACCCTGGAAACAGGGCAGTCAGTTATCCCGGAAACAGGGTGATCAGTTACCCTGGAAACAGGGCAGTCAGTTACCCTGGAAACAGGGAGGTCAGTTACCCTGGAAACTGGGCAGTCAGTTACCCTGGAAACAGGGTGATCAGTTACCCTGGAAACTGGGCAGTCAGTTACCCTGGAAACAGGGCAGTCAGTTCTCCCGGAAACAGGGCAGTCAGTTATCCCGGAAACAGGGAGATCAGTTACCCTGAAACAGGGCTTTCAGTTATCCTGGAAACAGGGTGGTCAGTGACCCTGGAAACAGGGTGGTCAGTTACCCCGGAAACAGGGTGATCAGATATCCTGGAAACAGGGCGGTCAGTTACCCCGGAAACAGGGCAGTCAGTTATCCCGGAAACAGGGTGATCAGTTATCCTGGAAACAGGGCAGTCAGTTAGCCTGGAAACAGGGCAGTCAGTTATCCCGGAAACAGGGCAGTCAGTTATCCCGGAAACAGGGTGATCAGTTACCCTGGAAACAGGGCAGTCTGTTACCCCGGAAACAGGTCAGTCAGTCACCCTGGAAAAAGGGCAATCAGTTATCCCGGAAGCAGGGTGATCAGTTATCCAGTCAACAGGGCAGTCAGTTATCCTGGAAACAGGGCAGTCAGTTATCCTTGAAACAGGGCAGTCCGTTACCCCGGAAATAGGTAGGTCAGTTATCCTGGAAATAGGGCGGTCAGTTACCCCGGAAACAGGGAGATCAGTTACCCCGGAAACAGGGCAGTCAGTTACCCTGGAAACAGGGAAGTCAGTTACCCCGAAACTGGGCAGTCAGTCACCCTGGAAACAGGTTAGTCAGTTACCCCGGAAACAGGGTGATCAGTTACCCCGGAAACAGGGCAGTCATTTACCCAGGAAACAGGGCAGTCAGTTACCCCGGAAACTGGGCAGTCAGTTACCCTGGAAACAGGGCAGTCAGTGACCCTGGAAACTGGTTAGTCAGTTACCCCGGAAACAGGGTGATCAGTTACCCCGGAAACAAGGCAGGCAGTTCCCCTGGAAAGAGGGCAGTCAGTTACCCTGGAAACAGGGCAGTCAGTTAACCTGGAAATAGGGCAGTCAGTTATCCTTGAAACAGGGCAGTCCGTTACCCCGGAAATAGGTAGGTCAGTTATCCTGGAAATAGGGCGGTCAGTTACCCCGGAAACAGGGAGATCAGTTACCCCGGAAACAGGGCAGTCAGTTACCCTGGAAACAGGGGAGTCAGTTAACCTGGAAACAGGGCAGTCAGTTATCCCGGAAACAGGGTGATCAGTTACCCTGGAAACAGGGCAGTCAGTTACCCTGGAAACAGGGTGGTCAGTGACCCGGGAAACAGGGTGGTCAGTTACACCGGAAACAAGGTGATCAGTTATCCTGGAAACAGGGCGGTCAGTTACCCCGGAAATAGGGCGATCAGTTATCCTGGAAACAGGGCAGTCAGGTAGCCTGGAAACAGGGCAGTCAGTTACCCCGGAAACAGGGCAGTCAGTTATCCCGGAAACAGGGTGATCACTGACCCTGGCAACAGGGCAGTCAGTTACCCCGGAAACAGGGCAGTCAGTTACCCTGGAAACTGGGCAGTCAGTTACCCTGGAAACAGGGTGATCAGTTACCCTGGAAACTGGGCAGTCAGTTACCCTGGAAACAGGGCAGTCAGTTCTCCCGGAAACAGGGCAGTCAGTTATCCCGGAAACAGGAAGATCAGTTACCCCGGAAACAGGGCAGTCAGTTACCCCGGAAACAGGGTGATCAGTTACCCTGGAAACTGGGCAGTCAGTTACCACGGAAACAGGGTGATCAGTTACCCTGGAAACAGGGCAGTCAGTTACCCCGGAAACAGGGCAGACAGTCACCCTGGAAAAAGGGCAGTCAGTTATCCCGGAAGAAGGGTGATCAGTTATCCAGTAAACAGGGCAGTCAGTTACCCAGGAAACAGGGCAGTCAGTTACTCCGGAAACAGGGCAGTCAGTTACCCTGGAAACTGGGCAGTCAGTTACCCTGGAAACAGGGGAGTCAGTTATCCCGGAAACAGGGTGATCAGTTACCCTGGAAACAGGGCCGTCACTTATCCCGAAAACAGGGCAGTCAGTTATCCCGGAAAAAGGGTGATCAGTTACCCTGGAAACTGGGCAGTCAGTTACCCTGGAAACAGGGCAGTCAGTTACCCCGGAAGCAGGGCAGTCATTTACCCAGGAAACAGGGTAGTCAGTTACCCCGGAAACTGGGCAGTCAGTTACCCTGGAAACAGGGCAGTCAGTGACCCTGGAAACTGGTTAGTCAGTTACCCCGGAAAAAGGGTGATCAGTTACCCCGGAAACAGGGCAGGCAGTTCCCCTGGAAAGAGGGCAGTCAGTTACCCTGGAAACAGGGCAGTCAGTTAACCTGGAAATAGGGCAGTCAGTTATCCTTGAAACAGGGCAGTCCGTTACCCGGGAAATAGGTAGGTAAGTTATCCTGGAAATAGGGCGGTCAGTTACCCCGGAAACAGGGAGATCAGTTACCCCGGAAACAGGGCAGTCAGTTACCCTGGTAACAGGGGAGTCAGTTACCCTGGAAACAGGGTGGTCAGTGACCCGGGAAACAGGGTGGTCAGTTACACCGGAAACAAGGTGATCAGTTATCCTGGAAACAGGGCGGTCAGTTACCCCGGAAACAGGGTGATCAGTTATCCTGGAAACAGGGCAGTCAGTCAGCCTGGAAACAGGGCAGTCAGTTACCCCGGAAACAGGGCAGTCAGTTATCCCGGAAACAGGGTGATCACTTACCCTGGAAACAGGGCAGTCAGTTACCCCGGAAACAGGGCAGTCAGTTACCCTGGAAACAGGGGAGTCAGTTAACCTGGAAACAGGGCAGTCAGTTATCCCGGAAACAGGGTGATCAGTTACCCTGGAAACAGGGCAGTCAGTTACCCTGGAAACAGGGTGGTCAGTTACCCTGGAAACTGGGCAGTCAGTTATCCCGGAAACAGGGTTATCAGATACCCTGGAAACAGGGCAGTCAGTTATCCCGGAAACAGAGCAGTCAGTTACTTGGAAACAGGGCAGTCAGTTACCCTGGAAACAGGGAAGTCAGTTACCCCGAAACTGGGCAGTCAGTCACCCTGGAAACAGGTTAGTCAGTTACCCCGGAAACAGGGTGATCAGTTACCCCGGAAACAGGGCAGTCATTTACCCAGGAAACAGGGCAGTCAGTTACCCCGGAAACTGGGCAGTCAGTTACCCTGGAAACAGGGCAGTCAGTGACCCTGGAAACTGGTTAGTCAGTTACCCCGGAAACAGGGTGATCAGTTACCCCGGAAACAAGGCAGGCAGTTCCCCTGGAAAGAGGGCAGTCAGTTACCCTGGAAACAGGGCAGTCAGTTAACCTGGAAATAGGGCAGTCAGTTATCCTTGAAACAGGGCAGTCCGTTACCCCGGAAATAGGTAGGTCAGTTATCCTGGAAATAGGGCGGTCAGTTACCCCGGAAACAGGGAGATCAGTTACCCCGGAAACAGGGCAGTCAGTTACCCTGGAAACAGGGGAGTCAGTTAACCTGGAAATAGGGCAGTCAGTTATCCCGGAAACAGGGTGATCAGTTACCCTGGAAACAGGGCAGTCAGTTACCCTGGAAACAGGGTGGTCAGCGACCCGGGAAACAGGGTGGTCAGTTACACCGGAAACAAGGTGATCAGTTATCCTGGAAACAGGGCGGTCAGTTACCCCGGAAATAGGGCGATCAGTTATCCTGGAAACAGGGCAGTCAGGTAGCCTGGAAACAGGGCAGTCAGTTACCCCGGAAACAGGGCAGTCAGTTATCCCGGAAACAGGGTGATCACTGACCCTGGCAACAGGGCAGTCAGTTACCCCGGAAACAGGGCAGTCAGTTACCCTGGAAACTGGGCAGTCAGTTACCCTGGAAACAGGGTGATCAGTTACCCTGGAAACTGGGCAGTCAGTTACCCTGGAAACAGGGCAGTCAGTTCTCCCGGAAACAGGGCAGTCAGTTATCCCGGAAACAGGGAGATCAGTTACCCCGGAAACAGGGCAGTCAGTTACCCCGGAAACAGGGTGATCAGTTACCCTGGAAACTGGGCAGTCAGTTACCCTGGAAACAGGGTGATCAGTTACCCTGGAAACAGGGCAGTCAGTTACCCCGGAAACAGGGCAGTCAGTTACCCTGGAAACTGGGCAGTCAGTTACCCTGGAAACAGGGGAGTCAGTTATCCCGTAAGAAGGGTGATCAGTTATCCAGTAAACAGGGCAGTCAGTTACCCTGGAAACAGGGCAGTCAGTTACTCCGGAAACAGGGCAGTCAGTTACCCTGGAAACTGGGCAGTCAGTTACCCTGGAAACAGGGGAGTCAGTTATCCCGGAAACAGGGTGATCAGTTACCCTGGAAACAGGGCCGTCAGTTATCCCGAAAACAGGGCAGTCAGTTATCCCGGAAAAAGGGTGATCAGTTACCCTGGAAACTGGGCAGTCAGTTACCCTGGAAACAGGGCAGTCAGTTACCCTGGAAACAGGGGAGTCAGTTATCCCGGAAACAGGGTGATCAGTTACCCTGGAAACTGGGCAGTCAGTTACCCTGGAAACAGGGCAGTCAGTTACCCCAGAAGCAGGGCAGTCATTTACCCAGGAAACAGGGTAGTCAGTTACCCCGGAAACTGGGCAGTCAGTTACCCTGGAAACAGGGCAGTCAGTGACCCTGGAAACTGGTTAGTCAGTTACCCCGGAAACAGGGCAGGCAGTTCCCCTGGAAAGAGGGCAGTCAGTTACCCTGGAAACAGGGCAGTCAGTTAACCTGGAAATAGGGCAGTCAGTTATCCTTGAAACAGGGCAGTCCGTTACCCGGGAAATAGGTAGGTAAGTTATCCTGGAAATAGGGCGGTCAGTTACCCCAGAAACAGGGAGATCAGTTACCCCGGAAACAGGGCAGTCAGTTACCCTGGTAACAGGGGAGTCAGTTACCCTGGAAACAGGGTGGTCAGTGACCCGGGAAACAGGGTGATCAGTTATCCTGGAAAAAGGGCAGTCAGTTAGCCTGGAAACAGGGCAGTCAGTTACCCCGGAAACAGGGTGATCACTTACCCTGGAAACAGGGCGGTCAGTTATCCTGGAAACAGGGCGATCAGTTACCCCGGAAACAGGGTGATCAGTTATCCTGGAAACAGGGCAGTCAGTTAGCCTGGAAACAGGGCAGTCAGTTACCCCGGAAACAGGGCAGTCAGTTATCCCGGAAACAGGGTGATCACTTACCCTGGAAACAGGGCAGTCAGTTACCCCGGAAACAGGGCAGTCAGTTACCCTGGAAACAGGGCAGTCAGTTATCCCGGAAACAGGGCAGTCACTTACCCTGGAAACTGGGCAGTCAGTTACTCTGGAAACAGGGCAGTCAGTCATCCCGGAAACAGGGTTATCAGTTACCCTGGAAACAGGGCAGTCCGTTACACCGGAAACAGGGCAGTCAGTTACCCTGGAAACTGGGCAGTCAGTTACCCTGGTAACAGGGCAGTCAGTGATCCCGGAAACAGGGTTATCAGTTACCCTGGAAACAGGGCAGTCAGTTATCCCGGAAACAGGGCAGTCAGTTATCCCGGAAATAGGGTGATCAGTTACCCTGGAAACTGGGCAATCAGTTCCCCTGGAAACAGGGCAGTCAGTTACCCTGGAAAGAGTGCAGTCAGTTACCCTGGAAACAGGGCAGTCAGTTATCCCGGAAACAGGGCAGTCATTTACCCTCGAAAAAGGGTATTCAGTTACTCTGGAAACTGGGCAGTCAGTTACCCTGGAAACAGGGCAGTCAGTTACCACCGAAACAGGGCAGTCAGTTACCCTGGAAACTGGGCAGTCAGTTACCCTGGAAACAGGGCAGTCAGTTATCCCGGAAACAGGGTTATCAGATACCCTGGAAACAGGGCAGTCAGTTATCCCGGAAACAGAGCAGTCAGTTACTTGGAAACAGGGCAGTCAGTTACCCTGGAAACAGGGAAGTCAGTTACCCCGGAAACTGGGCAGTCAGTCACCCTGGAAACAGGTTAGTCAGTTACCCCTGGAAACAGGGTGATCAGTTACCTCTAAAACTGGGCGGTCAGTTCCCCTGGAAACAGGGCAGTCAATTACCCTGGAAACAGGGCAGTTAGTTATCCCGGAAACAGGGTGATAAGTTACCCTGGAAACTGGGCAGTCAGTTACCCTGGAAACAGGGCGGTCAGATACCCCGGAAACCGGGCAGTCAGTTATCCTGGAAACAGGGTGATCAGTTACACTGGAAAGTGGGCAGTCAGTTACCCTGGAAACAGGGCAGTCAGTTATCCTGGAAATAGGGCGGTCCGTTACCCCGGAAATAGGGCGGTCAGTTGTCCTGGAAACAGGGCGGTCAGTTACCCCGGAAACAGGGAGATCAGTTACTCCAGAAACAGGGCGGTCAGTTAACCTGGAAACAGGGCGGACAGTTATCCAGTTTACAGGGCAGTCAGTTATCCCGCAAACAGGGCAGTCAGTTATCCTGGAAACAGGGCAGTCAGTTCTCCCGGAAACAGGGCAGTCAGTTATCCCGCAAACAGGGTGATCAGTTACCCTGGAAACAGGGCAGTCAGTTATCCCAGAAACAGGGTGATCAGTTACCCTGGAAACAGGGCAGTCAGTTACCCTGGAAATAGGGTGGTCAGTTACCCTGGAAACTGGGCAGTCAGTTACCCTGGAAACAGGGTGATCATTTACCCTGGAAACTGGGCAGTCAGTTACCCTGGAAACAGGGCAGTCAGTTCTCCCGGAAACAGGGCAGTCAGTTATCCCGGAAACAGGGAGATCAGTTACCCTGAAACAGGTCTTTCAGTTATCCTGGAAACAGGGTGATCAGTGACCCTGGAAACAGGGTGGTCAGTTACCCCGGAAACAGGGTGATCAGATATCCTGGAAACAGGGCGGTCAGTTACCCCGGAAACAGGGCAGTCAGTTACCCCGGAAACAGGGTGATCAGTTATCCTGGAAACAGGGCAGTCAGTTAGCCTGGAAACAGGGCAGTCAGTTATCCCGGAAACAGGGCAGTCAGTTATCCCGGAAACAGGGTGATCAGTTACCCTGGAAACAAGACAGTCAGTTACCCCGGAAACAGGGCAGTCAGTCACCCTGGAAAAAGGGCAGTCAGTTATCCCGGAAGCAGGGTGATCAGTTATCCAGTCAACAGGGCAGTCAGTTATCCTGGAAACAGGGCAGTCAGTTATCCCGGAAACAGGGCAGTCAGTTATCCCGGAAACAGGGTGATCAGTTACCCTGGAAACAGGGCAGTCAGTTACCCCGGAAACAGGGCAGTCAGTTACCCTGGAAACAGGGCAGTCAGTTATCCCGGAAACAGGGCAGTCAGTTACCCTGGAAACTGGGCAGTCAGTTACTCTGGAAACAGGGCAGTCAGTCATCCCGGAAACAGGGTTATCAGTTACCCTGGAAACAGGGCAGTCAGTTACCCCGGAAACAGGGCAGTCAGTTACACTGGAAACTGGGCAGTCAGTTACCCTGGAAACAGGGCAGTCAGTTATCCCGGAAACAGGGTGATCAGTTACCCTGGAAACAGGGCAGTCAGTTATCCCGGAAACAGGGCAGTCAGTTATCCCGGAAATGGGGTGATCAGTTACCCTGGAAACTGGGCAATCAGTTCCCCTGGAAACAGGGCAGTCAGTTACCCCGGAAACAGTGCAGTCAGTTACCCTGGAAACAGGGCAGTCAGTTATCCCGGAAACAGGGCAGTCATTTACCCTTGAAAAAGTGTATTCATGTACTCTGGAAACTGGGCAGTCAGTTACCCTGGAAACAGGGCAGTCAGTTATCCTGGAAATAGGGCGGTCCGTTACCCCGGAAATAGGGCGGTCAGTTGTCCTGGAAACAGGGCGGTCAGTTACCCCGGAAACAGGGAGATCAGTTACTCCAGAAACAGGGCGGTCAGTTAACCTGGAAACAGGGCGGACAGTTATCCAGTTTACAGGGCAGTCAGTTATCCCGCAAACAGGGCAGTCAGTTATCCTGGAAACAGGGCAGTCAGTTCTCCCGGAAACAGGGCAGTCAGTTATCCCGCAAACAGGGTGATCAGTTACCCTGGAAACAGGGCAGTCAGTTATCCCAGAAACAGGGTGATCAGTTACCCTGGAAACAGGGCAGTCAGTTACCCTGGAAATAGGGTGGTCAGTTACCCTGGAAACTGGGCAGTCAGTTACCCTGGAAACAGGGTGATCATTTACCCTGGAAACTGGGCAGTCAGTTACCCTGGAAACAGGGCAGTCAGTTCTCCCGGAAACAGGGCAGTCAGTTATCCCGGAAACAGGGAGATCAGTTACCCTGAAACAGGTCTTTCAGTTATCCTGGAAACAGGGTGATCAGTGACCCTGGAAACAGGGTGGTCAGTTACCCCGGAAACAGGGTGATCAGATATCCTGGAAACAGGGCGGTCAGTTACCCCGGAAACAGGGCAGTCAGTTACCCCGGAAACAGGGTGATCAGTTATCCTGGAAACAGGGCAGTCAGTTAGCCTGGAAACAGGGCAGTCAGTTATCCCGGAAACAGGGCAGTCAGTTATCCCGGAAACAGGGTGATCAGTTACCCTGGAAACAAGACAGTCAGTTACCCCGGAAACAGGGCAGTCAGTCACCCTGGAAAAAGGGCAGTCAGTTATCCCGGAAGCAGGGTGATCAGTTATCCAGTCAACAGGGCAGTCAGTTATCCTGGAAACAGGGCAGTCAGTTATCCCGGAAACAGGGCAGTCAGTTATCCCGGAAACAGGGTGATCAGTTACCCTGGAAACAGGGCAGTCAGTTACCCCGGAAACAGGGCAGTCAGTTACCCTGGAAACAGGGCAGTCAGTTATCCCGGAAACAGGGCAGTCAGTTACCCTGGAAACTGGGCAGTCAGTTACTCTGGAAACAGGGCAGTCAGTCATCCCGGAAACAGGGTTATCAGTTACCCTGGAAACAGGGCAGTCAGTTACCCCGGAAACAGGGCAGTCAGTTACACTGGAAACTGGGCAGTCAGTTACCCTGGAAACAGGGCAGTCAGTTATCCCGGAAACAGGGTGATCAGTTACCCTGGAAACAGGGCAGTCAGTTATCCCGGAAACAGGGCAGTCAGTTATCCCGGAAATGGGGTGATCAGTTACCCTGGAAACTGGGCAATCAGTTCCCCTGGAAACAGGGCAGTCAGTTACCCCGGAAACAGTGCAGTCAGTTACCCTGGAAACAGGGCAGTCAGTTATCCCGGAAACAGGGCAGTCATTTACCCTTGAAAAAGTGTATTCATGTACTCTGGAAACTGGGCAGTCAGTTACCCTGGAAACAGGGCAGTCAGTTACCACCGAAACAGGGCAGTCAGTTACCCTGGAAACTGGGCAGTCAGTTACCCTGGAAACAGGGCAGTCAGTTATCCCGGAAACCGGGCAGTCATTTACCCTTGAAAAAGTGTATTCATGTACTCTGGAAACTGGGCAGTCAGTTACCCTGGAAACAGGGCAGTCAGTTACCACCGAAACAGGGCAGTCAGTTACCCTGGAAACAGGGCAGTCAGTTATCCCGGAAACAGAGCAGTCAGTTACTTGGAAACAGGGCAGTCAGTTACCCTGGAAACAGGGAAGTCAGTTACCCCGAAACTGGGCAGTCAGTCACCCTGGAAACAGGTTAGTCAGTTACCCCGGAAACAGGGTGATCAGTTACCCCGGAAACAGGGCAGTCATTTACCCAGGAAACAGGGCAGTCAGTTACCCCGGAAACTGGGCAGTCAGTTACCCTGGAAACAGGGCAGTCAGTGACCCTGGAAACTGGTTAGTCAGTTACCCCGGAAACAGGGTGATCAGTTACCCCGGAAACAGGGCAGGCAGTTCCCCTGGAAAGAGGGCAGTCAGTTACCCTGGAAACAGGGCAGTCAGTTAACCTGGAAATAGGGCAGTCAGTTATCCTTGAAACAGGGCAGTCCGTTACCCCGGAAATAGGTAGGTCAGTTATCCTGGAAATAGGGCGGTCAGTTACCCCGGAAACAGGGAGATCAGTTACCCTGGAAACAGGGTGGTCAGTGACCCGGGAAACAGGGTGGTCAGTTACACCGGAAACAAGGTGATCAGGTATCCTGGAAACAGGGCGGTCAGTTACCCCGGAAACAGGGTGATCAGTTATCCTGGAAACAGGGCAGTCAGGTAGCCTGGAAACAGGGCAGTCAGTTACCCCGGAAACAGGGCAGTCAGTTATCCCGGAAACAGGGTGATCACTGACCCTGGCAACAGGGCAGTCAGTTACCCCGGAAACAGGGCAGTCAGTTACCCTGGAAACTGGGCAGTCAGTTACCCTGGAAACAGGGTGATCAGTTACCCTGGAAACTGGGCAGTCAGTTACCCTGGAAACAGGGCAGTCAGTTCTCCCGGAAACAGGGCAGTCAGTTATCCCGGAAACAGGGAGATCAGTTACCCTGAAACAGGGCTTTCAGTTATCCTGGAAACAGGGTGGTCAGTGACCCTGGAAACAGGGTGGTCAGTTAACCCGGAAACAGGGTGATCAGATATCCTGGAAACAGGGCGGTCAGTTACCCCGGAAACAGGGCAGTCAGTTACCCCGGAAACAGGGTGATCAGTTATCCTGGAAACAGGGCAGTCAGTTAGCCTGGAAACAGGGCAGTCAGTTATCCCGGAAACAGGGGAGTCAGTTATCCCGGAAACAGGGTGATCAGTTACCCTGGAAACAAGGCAGTCAGTTACCCCGGAAACAGGGCAGTCAGTCAGCCTGGAAAAAGGGCAGTCAGTTATCCCGGAAGCAGGGTGATCAGTTCCCCTGGATACTGGGCAGTCAGTTACCCTGGAAACTGGGCAGTCAGTTAACCCGGAAACAGGGCAGTCAGTTATCCCGGAAAAAGGGTGATCAGTTACCCCGTAAACTGGGCAGTCAGTTACCCTGGAAAGAGGGCAGTCAGTTACCCCGGAAACAGGGTGATCAGATATCCTGGAAACAGGGCGGTCAGTTACCCCGGAAACAGGGTGATCAGTTATCCTGGAAACAGGGCAGTCAGTTACCCCGGAAACAGGGCAGTCAGTTACCCTGGAAACAGGGCAGTCAGTTATCCCGGAAACAGGGCAGTCAGTTACCCTGGAAACTGGGCAGTCAGTTACTCTGGAAACAGGGCAGTCAGTCATCCCGGAAACAGGGTTATCAGTTACCCTGGAAACAGGGCAGTCAGTTACCCCGGAAACAGGGCAGTCAGTTACCCTGGAAACTGGGCAGTCAGTTACCCTGGAAACAGGGCAGTCAGTTATCCCGGAAACAGGGTTATCAGTTACCCTGGAAACAGGGCAGTCCGTTACCCCGGAAACAGGGCAGTCAGTTACCCTGGAAACTGGGCAGTCAGTTACCCTGGTAACAGGGCAGTCAGTGATCCCGGAAACAGGGTTATCAGTTACCCTGGAAACAGGGCAGTCAGTTATCCCGGAAACAGGGCAGTCAGTTATCCCGGAAATAGGGTGTTCAGTTACCCTGGAAACTGGGCAATCATTTCCCCTGGAAACAGGGCAGTCAGTTACCCCGGAAAGAGTGCAGTCAGTTACCCTGGAAACAGGGCAGTCAGTTATCCCGGAAACAGGGCAGTCATTTACCCTCGAAAAAGGGTATTCAGTTACTCTGGAAACTGGGCAGACAGTTACCCTGGAAACAGGGCAGTCAGTTACTTGGAAACAGGGCAGTCAGTTACCCTGGAAACAGGGAAGTCAGTTACCCCGGAAACTGGGCAGTCAGTCACCCTGGAAACAGGTTAGTCAGTTACCCCTGGAAACAGGGTGATCAGTTACCTCTAAAACTGGGCGGTCAGTTCCCCTGGAAACAGGGCAGTCAATTACCCTGGAAACAGGGCAGTCAGTTATCCTGGAAACAGGGCAGTTAGTTATCCCGGAAACAGGGTGATAAGTTACCCTGGAAACTGGGCAGTCAGTTACCCTGGAAACAGGGCGGTCAGTTACCCCGGAAATCGGGCAGTCAGTTATCCTGGAAACAGGGTGATCAGTTACACTGGAAAGTGGGCAGTCAGTTACCCTGGAAACAGGGCAGTCAGTTATCCTGGAAATAGGGCGGTCCGTTACCCCGGAAATAGGGTGGTCAGTTGTCCTGGAAACAGGGCGGTCAGTTACCCCGGAAACAGGGAGATCAGTTACTCCAGAAACAGGGCGGTCAGTTAACCTGGAAACAGGGCGGACAGTTTTCCAGTTTACAGGGCAGTCAGTTATCCCGCAAACAGGGCAGGCAGTTATCCTGGAAACAGGGCAGTCAGTTCTCCCGGAAACAGGGCAGTCAGTTATCCCGCAAACAGGGTGATCAGTTACCCTGGAAACAGGGCAGTCAGTTATCCCAGAAACAGGGTGATCAGTTACCCTGGAAACAGGGCAGTCAGTTACCCTGGAAACAGGGTGGTCAGTTACCCTGGAAACTGGACAGTCAGTTACCCTGGAAACAGGGTGATCATTTACCCTGGAAACTGGGCAGTCAGTTACCCTGGAAACAGGGCAGTCAGTTCTCCCGGAAACAGGGCAGTCAGTTATCCCGGGAACAGGGAGATCAGTTACCCTGAAACAGGTCTTTCAGTTATCCTGGAAGCAGGGTGGTCAGTGACCCTGGAAACAGGGTGGTCAGTTACCCCGGAAACAGGGTGATCAGATATCCTGGAAACAGGGCGGTCAGTTACCCCGGAAACAGGGCAGTCAGTTACCCCGGAAACAGGGTGATCAGTTATCCTGGAAACAGGGCAGTCAGTTAGCCTGGAAACAGGGCAGTCAGTTATCCCGGAAACAGGGCAGTCAGTTATCCCGGAAACAGGGTGATCAGTTACCCTGGAAACAAGACAGTCAGTTACCCCGGAAACAGGGCAGTCAGTCACCCTGGAAAAAGGGCAGTCAGTTATCCCGGAAGCAGGGTGATCAGTTATCCAGTCAACAGGGCAGTCAGTTATCCTGGAAACAGGGCAGTCAGTTATCCCGGAAACAGGGCAGTCAGTTATCCCGGAAACAGGGTGATCAGTTACCCTGGAAACAGGGCAGTCAGTTACCCCGGAAACAGGGCAGTCAGTTACCCTGGAAACAGGGCAGTCAGTTATCCCGGAAACAGGGCAGTCAGTTACCCTGGAAACTGGGCAGTCAGTTACTCTGGAAACAGGGCAGTCAGTCATCCCGGAAACAGGGTTATCAGTTACCCTGGAAACAGGGCAGTCAGTTACCCCGGAAACAGGGCAGTCAGTTACCCTGGAAACTGGGCAGTCAGTTACCCTGGAAACAGGGCAGTCAGTTATCCCGGAAACAGGGTGATCAGTTACCCTGGAAACAGGGCAGTCAGTTATCCCGGAAACAGGGCAGTCAGTTATCCCGGAAATGGGGTGATCAGTTACCCTGGAAACTGGGCAATCAGTTCCCCTGGAAACAGGGCAGTCAGTTACCCCGGAAACAGTGCAGTCAGTTACCCTGGAAACAGGGCAGTCAGTTACCCCGGAAAAAGTGGGCAGTCAGCTACCCTGGAAACAGGGCTGTCAGTTACCCCGGAAACAGGGCAGTCAGTTACCCTGAAAACTGGACATTCAGTTATCCCGGAAACAGGGCAGTCAGTTATACCGGAAACAGGGTGATCAGTTACCCTGGAAACTGGGCAGTCAGTTACCCTGGAAACAGGGCGGTCAGTTACCCCGGAATCAGGGAGATCAGTTACCCCGGAAAAAGGGCGGTCAGTTACCCTGGAAACAGGGCAGTCAGTTAACCTGGAAACAGGGCGGTCAGTTATCCAGGAAACAGGGCAGTCAGTTATCCTGGAAACAGGGCAGTCATTTATCCTGGAAACAGGCGTTCAGTTGCCCAGGAAATAGGGCGGTCAGTTATCCTGGAAACAGGGAGATCAGTTACCCCGGAAACAGGACAGTCAGTTACCCTGGAAAGAGGGCAGTCAGTTATCCTGGAAACAGGGTGGTCAGTTACCCTGGAAACAGGGTGGTCAGTTACCCCGGAAACAGGGCAGTCAGTTACCCTGGAAAAAGGGCAGTCAGTTATCCTGGAAACAAGGTGGTCAGTTACCCTGGAAACAGGGTGGACAGTCACCCCGGAAACAGGGTGATCAGTTATCCTGGAAACAGGGCGGTCAGTTACCCCGGAAACAGGGCAGTCAGTTACCCCGGAAACAGGGCGGTCAGTGACCCTGGAAACAGGGCAGTCAGTTACCCTGGAAACTGGGTGATCAGTTATCCTGGCAACAGGGCAGTCAGTTACCCTGGAAACAGGGCACTCAGTTACCCCGGAAACAGGGCAGCCAGTTATCTCGGAAACAGGGCAGTCAGTTATCCCGGAAACAGGGTGATCAGTTACCCTGGAAACAGGGCAGTCAGTTACCCCGCCAACAGGGCAGTCAGTTACCCTGGAAACTGGGCAGTCAGTAAGCCTGGAAACAGGGCTGTCAGTTATCCCAGAAACAGGGTGATCAGTTACCCTGGAAACAGGGCAGTCAGTTATCCCGGAAAAAGGGTGATCAGTTACCCTGGAAACTGGGCAGTCAGTTCCCCTGGAAACAGGGCAGTCAGTTACCCCGGAAGGAGGGCAGTCAGTTACCCTGGAAAAAGGGCAGTCAGTTCCCCCGGAAACTGGGCAGTCAGTTACCCTGGAAACAGGGCAGTCAGACACCCTGGAAACAGGTTAGTCAGTTACCCCGGAGACAGGGTGATCAGTTACCCCGGAAACAGGGCAGTCAGTTACCCTGGAAACAGGGCAGTCAGTTATCCCGGAAACAGGGCAATCAGTTATCACGGAAACAGGGCAGTCAGTTACCCCGGAAACAGGGTGATCAGTTTTCCTGGAAACAGGGCAGTCAGTTAGCCTGGAAACAGGGCAGTCAGTTACCCCGCAAACAGGGCAGTCAGTTACCCTGGAAAAAGGGCAGTCAGTTATCCCGGAAACAGGGCAGTAAGTTACCCCGGAAACAGGGTGATCAGTTACCCTGGAAACAGCGCTGTCGGTAATCCCGGAAACATGGCAGTCAGTTATCCCGGAAAAAGGGTGATCAGTTACCCTGGAAACTGGGCAGTCTGTTACCCTGGAAACAGGGCAGTCAGTTACCCTGGAAGCAGGGCAGTCAGTTACCCTGGAAACAGGGCAATCAGTTACCCCGGAAACTGGGCAGTCAGTTACCCTGGAAACAGGGCAGTCAGTTACCCCAGAAACTGGGCAGTCAGTTACCCTGGAAACAGGGCAGTCAGTTACCCCGGAAACAGGGCAGTCAGTTCCCCCGGAAACTGGGCAGTCAGTTACCCTGGAAACAGGGCAGTCAGAAACCCTGGAAACAGGTTAGTCAGTTACCCCGGAAACAGGGTGATCAGTTACCCCGGAAACAGGGCAGTCAGTTCCCCTGGAAACAGGGCAGTCAGTTACCCTGGAAACAGGGCAGTCAGTTATCCCGGTAACAGGGCAGTCAGTTACCCTGGAAACAGGGGAGTCAGTAATCCCGGAAACAGGGCAGTCAGTTATCCCGGAAAAAGGGTGATCAGTTACCCTGGAAACAGGGCAGTCAGTTACCCTGGAAACAGGGCAGTCAGTTACCCCGGAAACAGGGTGATCAGTTATCCTGGAAACAGGGCAGTCAGTTAGCCTGGAAACAGGGCAGTCAGTTACCCCGGAAACAGGGTGATCAGTTATCCTGGCAACAGGACAGTCAGTTACCCTGGAAACAGGGCAGTCAGTTACCCCGGAAATAGGGTGATCAGTTATCCTGGCAACAGGGCAGTCAGTTAACCTGGAAACAGGGCAGTCAGTTACCGCAGAAACAGGGTGATCAGTTATCCTGGAAATAGGGCAGTCAGTTAGCCTGGAAACAGGGCAGTCATTTACCCCGGAAGCAGGGCAGTCAGTTCCCCTGGAAACAGGGCAGTCAGTTATCCCGGAAACAGGGCAGTCAGTTATCCCGGAAACAGGGTGATCAGTGACCCTGGAAACAGGGCAGTCAGTTACCCCGGAAACAGGGCAGTCAGTTATCCCGGAAACAGGGTGATCAGTTACCCTGGAAACTGGGCAGTCAGTTAATCTGGAAACAGGGCAGTCAGTTACCCCGGAAACAGTGCAGTCAGTTACCCTGGAAACTGGGCAGTCAGTTACCCTGGAAACAGGGCAGTCAGTTATCCCGGAAACAGGGTGATCAGTTACCCCGGAAACAGGGTGATCAGTTACCCTGGAAACAGGGCAGTCAGTTCCAGTGGAAAAAGGGCAGTCAGTTACCCTGGAAACAGGGCAGTCATTTATCCCGGAAACAGGGCAGTCAGTTATCACGGAAACAGGGCAGTCAGTTACCCCGGAAACAGGGCAGTCAGTTACCCCGGAAACAGGGTGATCAGTTACCCCGGAAACAGGGCAGTCAGTTACCCCGGAAACAGGGCAGTCAGTTACCCTGGAAAAAGGGCAGTCAGTTATCCCGGAAACAGGGCAGTCAGTTACCCCGGAAACAGGGCAGTCAGTTACCCTGGAAACAGGGCAGTCAGTCACCCTGGAAACAGGTTAGTCAGTAACCCTGGAAACAGGGCGGTCAGTTACCCTGGAAACAGGGCAGTCAGTTATCCTGGAATCAGGGTGATCAGTTACCCTGGAAAGTGGGCAGTCATTTGCCCTGGAAACAGGGCAGTCAGTTATCCTGGAAACAGGGCAGACAGTTATCCTGGAAATGGGGCGGTCAGTTACCCCGGAAATAGGGCGGTAAGGTTTCCTCGAAACAGGGCGGTCAGTTACCCCGGAATCAGGGAGATCAGTTACCCCGGAAACAGGGCAGTCAGTTACCCTGGCAACAGGGCAGTCAGTTTCCCTGGAAACAGGGCAGTCAGTTAACCTGGAAACAGGACAGTCATTTATCCTGGAAACAGGGCGGTCAGTTTCCCAGGAAATAGGGCGGTCAGTTATCCTGGAAACACGGCGGTCAGTTACCCCAGAAACAGGGAGATCAGTTACCCCGGAAACAGGGCAGTCAGTTACCCTCGAAACAGGGCAGTCAGTTATCCTGGAAACAGGGTGGTCAGTTACCCCGGAAACAGGGTGATCAGTTATCCTGGAAACAGGGCAGTCAGTTAGCCTGGAAACAGGGCAGTCAGTTACCCCGGAAACAGGGTGATCAGTTATCCTGGCAACAGGGCAGTCAGTTACCCTGGAAACAGGGCAGTCAGTTACCCCGGAAATAGGGTGATCAGTTATCGTGGCAACAGGGCAGTCAGTTACACTGGAAACAGGGCAGTCAGTTACCCCGGAAACAGGGTGATCAGTTACCCTGGAAACAGGGCAGTCAGTTAGCCTGGAAACAGGGCAGTCAGTTACCCCGGAAGCAGGGCAGTCAGTTACCCTGGAAACAGGGCAGTCAGTTATCCCGGAAACAGGGCAGTCAGTTATCCCGGAAACAGGGTGATCAGTTACCCTGGAAACAGGGCAGTCAGTTACCCCGGAAACAGGGCAGTCAGTTATCCCGGAAACAGGGTGATCAGTTACCCTGGAAACTGGGCAGTCAGTTAATCTGGAAACAGGGCAGTCAGTTACCCCGGAAACAGTGCAGTCAGTTACCCTGGAAACTGGGCAGTCAGTTCCCCTGGAAACAGGGCAGTCAGTTATCCCGGAAACAGGGCAGTCAGTTACCCTGGAAACAGGGGAGTCAGTAATCCCGGAAACAGGGCAGTCAGTTATCCCGGAAAAAGGGTGATCAGTTACCCTGGAAACTGGGCAGTCTGTTACCCTGGAAACAGGGCAGTCAGTTACCCCGGAAACAGGGCAGTCAGTTAACCTGGAAACTGGGCAGTCAGTTAATCTGGAAACAGGGCAGTCAGTTACCCCGTAAACAGGGCAGTCAGTTACCCTGGAAACTGGGCAGTCAGTTACCCCGGAAGCAGGGCTGTCAGTTACCCTGGAAACAGGGCAGTCAGTTACGCCAGAAACTGGGCAGTCAGTTACCCTGGAAACAGGCCAGTCAGACACCCTGGAAACAGGTTAGTCAGTTACCGCGGAAGCAGGGTGATCAGTTACCCCGGAAACAGGGCAGTCAGTTCCCCTGGAAACAGGGCAGTCAGTTACCCTGGAAACAGGGCAGTCAGTTATCCCTGAAACAGGGCAGTCAGTTATCACGGAAACAGGGCGGTCAGTTACCCCGGAAACAGGGCAGTCAGTTACCCCGGAAACAGGGTGATCAGTTACCCCGGTAACAGGGCAGTCAGTTACCCCGGAAACAGGGCAGTCAGTTACCCTGGAAAAAGGGCAGTCAGTTATCCCGGAAACAGGGCAGTCAGTTAGCCTGGAAACAGGGCAGTCAGTTCCCCTGGAAACAGGGCAGTCAGACACCCTGGAAACAGGTTAGTCAGTTACCCCGGAAACAGGGTGATCAGTTACCCTGGAAACAGGGCAGTCAGTTCCAGTGGAAAAAGGGCAGTCACTTACCCTGGAAACAGGGCAGTCAGTTATCCCGGAAACAGGGCAGTCAGTTATCACGGAAACAGGGCAGTCAGTTACCCCGGAAACAGGGCAGTCAGTTACCCCGGAAACAGGGTGATCAGTTACCCCGGAAACAGGGCAGTCAGTTACCCCGGAAACAGGGCAGTCAGTTACCCTGGAAAAAGGGCAGTCAGTTATCCCGGAAACAGGGCAGTCAGTTACCCTGGAAACAGGGCAGTCAGTTACCCTGGAAACAGGGCAGTCAGTCACCCTGGAAACAGGTTAGTCAGTAACCCTGGAAACAGGGCAGTCAGTTATCCTGGAAACAGGGTGGTCAGTTACCCTGGAAACAGGGTGGTCAGTTACCCCGGAAACAGGGTGATCAGTTACCCTGGAAAAAGGGCAGTCAGTTATCCCGGAAACAGGGCAGTAAGTTATCCCGGAAACAGGGTGATCAGTTACCCTGGAAACTGGGCAGTCAGTTACCCTGGAAACAGGGCGGTCAGTTACCCTGGAAACAGGGCAGTCAGTTATCCTGGAAACAGGGTGATCAGTTACCCTGGAAAGTGGGCAGTCAGCTACCCTGGAAACAGGGCTGTCAGTTACCCCGGAAACAGGGCAGTCAGTTACCCTGAAAACTGGACATTCAGTTATCCCGGAAACAGGGCAGTCAGTTATACCGGAAACAGGGTGATCAGTTACCCTGGAAACTGGGCAGTCAGTTACCCTGGAAACAGGGCGGTCAGTTACCCTGGAAACAGGGCAGTGAGTTATCCTAGAAACAGGGTGATCAGTTACCCTGGAAAGTGGGCAGTCAGCTACCCTGGAAACAGGGCAGTCAGTTATCCTGGAAATAGGGCAGACAGTTACCCCGGAAATAGGGCGATCAGTTGTCCTGGAAACAGGGCGGTCAGTTACCCCGGAATCAGGGAGATCAGTTACCCCGGAAAAAGGGCGGTCAGTTACCCTGGAAACAGGGCAGTCAGTTTCTCTGGAAACAGGGCAGTCAGTTAACCTGGAAACAGGGCGGTCAGTTATCCAGGAAACAGGGCAGTCAGTTATCCTGGAAACAGGGCAGTCATTTATCCTGGAAACAGGCGTTCAGTTGCCCAGGAAATAGGGCGGTCAGTTATCCTGGAAACAGGGAGATCAGTTACCCCGGAAACAGGACAGTCAGTTACCCTGGAAAGAGGGCAGTCAGTTATCCTGGAAACAGGGTGGTCAGTTACCCTGGAAACAGGGTGGTCAGTTACCCCGGAAACAGGGCAGTCAGTTACCCTGGAAAAAGGGCAGTCAGTTATCCTGGAAACAGGGTGGTCAGTTACCCTGGAAACAGGGTGGACAGTCACCCCGGAAACAGGGTGATCAGTTATCCTGGAAACAGGGCGGTCAGTTACCCCGGAAACAGGGCAGTCAGTTACCCCGGAAACAGGGCGGTCAGTGACCCTGGAAACAGGGCAGTCAGTTACCCCGGAAACTGGGTGATCAGTTATCCTGGCAACAGGGCAGTCAGTTACCCTGGAAACAGGGCACTCAGTTACCCCGGAAACAGGGCAGTCAGTTATCTCGGAAACAGGGCAGTCAGTTATCCCGGAAACAGGGTGATCAGTTACCCTGGAAACAGGGCAGTCAGTTACCCCGCCAACAGGGCAGTCAGTTACCCTGGAAAATGGGCAGTCAGTAAGCCTGGAAACAGGGCTGTCAGTTATCCCAGAAACAGGGTGATCAGTTACCCTGGAAACAGGGCAGTCAGTTATCCCGGAAAAAGGGTGATCAGTTACCCTGGAAACTGGGCAGTCAGTTCCCCTGGAAACAGGGCAGTCAGTTACCCCGGAAGGAGGGCAGTCAGTTACCCTGGAAAAAGGGCAGTCAGTTCCCCCGGAAACTGGGCAGTCAGTTACCCTGGAAACAGGGCAGTCAGACACCCTGGAAACAGGTTAGTCAGTTACCCCGGAGACAGGGTGATCAGTTACCCCGGAAACAGGGCAGTCAGTTACCCTGGAAACAGGGCAGTCAGTTATCCCGGAAACAGGGCAATCAGTTATCACGGAAACAGGGCAGTCAGTTACCCCGGAAACAGGGTGATCAGTTTTCCTGGAAACAGGGCAGTCAGTTAGCCTGGAAACAGGGCAGTCAGTTACCCCGGAAACAGGGCAGTCAGTTACCCTGGAAAAAGGGCAGTCAGTTATCCCGGAAACAGGGCAGTAAGTTACCCCGGAAACAGGGTGATCAGTTACCCTGGAAACAGCGCTGTCGGTAATCCCGGAAACATGGCAGTCAGTTATCCCGGAAAAAGGGTGATCAGTTACCCTGGAAACTGGGCAGTCTGTTACCCTGGAAACAGGGCAGTCAGTTACCCTGGAAGCAGGGCAGTCAGTTACCCTGGAAACAGGGCAATCAGTTACCCCGGAAACTGGGCAGTCAGTTACCCTGGAAACAGGGCAGTCAGTTACCCCAGAAACTGGGCAGTCAGTTACCCTGGAAACAGGGCAGTCAGTTACCCCGGAAACAGGGCAGTCAGTTCCCCCGGAAACTGGGCAGTCAGTTACCCTGGAAACAGGGCAGTCAGAAACCCTGGAAACAGGTTAGTCAGTTACCCCGGAAACAGGGTGATCAGTTACCCCGGAAACAGGGCAGTCAGTTCCCCTGGAAACAGGGCAGTCAGTTACCCTGGAAACAGGGCAGTCAGTTATCCCGGAAACAGGGCAGTCAGTTATCCCGGAAAAAGGGTGATCAGTTACCCTGGAAACAGGGCAGTCAGTTACCCTGGAAACAGGGCAGTCAGTTACCCCGGAAACAGGGTGATCAGTTATCCTGGAAACAGGGCAGTCAGTTAGCCTGGAAACAGGGCAGTCAGTTACCCCGGAAACAGGGTGATCAGTTATCCTGGCAACAGGACAGTCAGTTACCCTGGAAACAGGGCAGTCAGTTACCCCGGAAATAGGGTGATCAGTTATCCTGGCAACAGGGCAGTCAGTTAACCTGGAAACAGGGCAGTCAGTTACCGCAGAAACAGGGTGATCAGTTATCCTGGAAACAGGGCAGTCAGTTAGCCTGGAAACAGGGCAGTCATTTACCCCGGAAGCAGGGCAGTCAGTTACCCTGGAAACAGGGCAGTCAGTTATCCCGGAAACAGGGCAGTCAGTTATCCCGGAAACAGGGTGATCAGTGACCCTGGAAACAGGGCAGTCATTTACCCCGGAAACAGGGCAGTCAGTTATCCCGGAAACAGGGTGATCAGTTACCCTGGAAACTGGGCAGTCAGTTAATCTGGAAACAGGGCAGTCAGTTACCCCGGAAACAGTGCAGTCAGTTACCCTGGAAGCTGGGCAGTCAGTTACCCTGGAAACAGGGCAGTCAGTTATCCCGGAAACAGGGTGATCAGTTACCCCGGAAACAGGGTGATCAGTTACCCTGGAAACAGGGCAGTCAGTTCCAGTGGAAAAAGGGCAGTCAGTTACCCTGGAAACAGGGCAGTCAGTTATCCCGGAAACAGGGCAGTCAGTTATCACGGAAACAGGGCAGTCAGTTACCCCGGAAACAGGGCAGTCAGTTACCCCGGAAACAGGGTGATCAGTTACCCCGGAAACAGGGCAGTCAGTTACCCCGGAAACAGGGCAGTCAGTTACCCTGGAAAAAGGGCAGTCAGTTATCCCGGAAACAGGGCAGTCAGTTACCCCGGAAACAGGGCAGTCAGTTACCCTGGAAACAGGGCAGTCAGTCACCCTGGAAACAGGTTAGTCAGTAACCCTGGAAACAGGGCGGTCAGTTACCCTGGAAACAGGGCAGTCAGTTATCCTGGAATCAGGGTGATCAGTTACCCTGGAAAGTGGGCAGTCATTTGCCTTGGAAACAGGGCAGTCAGTTATCCTGGAAACAGGGCAGACAGTTATCCTGGAAATGGGGCGGTCAGTTACCCCGGAAATAGGGCGGTAAGGTTTCCTCGAAACAGGGCGGTCAGTTACCCCGGAATCAGGGAGATCAGTTACCCCGGAAACAGGGCAGTCAGTTACCCTGGCAACAGGGCAGTCAGTTTCCCTGGAAACAGGGCAGTCAGTTAACCTGGAAACAGGACAGTCATTTATCCTGGAAACAGGGCGGTCAGTTTCCCAGGAAATAGGGCGGTCAGTTATCCTGGAAACACGGCGGTCAGTTACCCCAGAAACAGGGAGATCAGTTACCCCGGAAACAGGGCAGTCAGTTACCCTGGAAACAGGGCAGTCAGTTATCCTGGAAACAGGGTGGTCAGTTACCCTGGAAACAGGTTGGTCAGTTACCCCGGAAACAGGGTGATCAGTTATCCTGGAAACACGGCGGTCAGTTACCCCGGAAACAAGTCAGTCAGTTACCCTGGAAACTGGGAAGTCAGTTACCCTGGAAACAGGGCAGTCAGTTACCCCAGTAACAGGGTGATCAGTTACCCTGGAAACTGGGCAGTCAGTTACCCTGGAAAAAGGGCAGTCAGTTACCCCGGAAACAGGGCGGTCAGTAACCCTGGAAACAGATTACTCAGCTACCACGGAAACAGGGTGATCAGTTATCCTGGAAACAGGGTGGTCAGTTACCCCGGAAACAGGGCAGTTTTTTACCCTGGAAACAGGGCGGTCAGTAACCCCGAAAACAGGGCGGTCAGTTACCCTGGAAACTGAGCTGTCAGTTACCCCGGAAACAGGGCGGTCAGTTACCCTGGAAGCAGGGCAGTCAGTTACCCCGGAAACAGGGTGATCAGTTACCCCGGAAACAGGGGGAACAGTTACCCTGCAAACAGGACAGTCAGTTACCCCGGAAACAGGGGGAACTGTTACCCTGGAAACAGTGCAGTCAGTTACCCTGGAAACAGGGCAGTCAGTTACCCCGGAAACAGGGTGATCAGTTACCCCGGAAACAGGGGGAACAGTTACCCTGCAAACAGGACAGTCAGTTACCCCGGAAACAGGGCGGTCAGTTGCCCTGGAAACAGGGCAGGTAGTAACCCCGGAAACAGGGTGATCAGTTACACTGGAAACAGGGCGGTCAGTTACCCCGGAAAAAGGGCGGTCAGTTACCCTGGAAACAGGGCAGTCAGTTATCCCGGAAACAGGGCGGTCAGGTACCCTGGAAACAGGGCAGTCAGTTACCCCGGAAACAGGGTGATCAGTTATCCTGGAAACAGGGCGGTCAGTTACCCCGGAAACAGGGTGATCAGTTACCCTGGAAACTGGGCACTCAGTTACCCTGGAAACAGGGCAGTCAGTTCTTCCGGAAACAGGACAGTCAGTTATCCCGGAAACAGGGAGATCAGTTACCCTGAAACAGGGCTTTCAGTTATCCTGGAAACAGGGTGGTCAGTGACCCTGGAAACAGTGTGGTCAGTTACCCCGGAAACAGGGTGATCAGATATCCTGGAAACAGGGCGGTCAGTTACCCCGGAAACAGGGCAGTCAGTTACCCCGGAAACAGGGTGATCAGTTATCCTGGAAACAGGGCAATCAGTTAGCTTGGAAACAGGGCAGTCAGTTATCCCGGAAACAGGGCAGTCAGTTATCCCGGAAACAGGGTGATCAGTTACCCTGGAAACAGGGCAGTCAGTTACCCCGGAAACAGGGCAGTCAGTCACCCTGGAAAAAGGGCAGTCAGTTACCCTGGAAACTGGGCAGTCAGTTTCCCTGGAAACAGGGCAGTCAGTTATCCCGGAAACAGGGCAGTCAGTTATCCCGGAAATAGGGTGATCAGTTACCCTGGAAACTGGGCAATCAGTTCCCCTGGAAACTGGGCAGTCAGTTACCCCGGAAACAGTGCAGTCAGTTACCCTGGAAACAGGGCAGTCAGTTACCCCGGAAACAGTGCAGTCAGTTACCCTGGAAACAGGGTGATCAGTTACCCTGAAAACTGGGCAGTCAGTTACCCTGGAAACAGGGCAGTCAGTTATCCCGGAAACAGGTTTATCAGTTACCCTGGAAACAGAGCAGTCAGTTATCCCGGAAACAGGGCAGTCAGTTATCCCGGAAAGAGGGTGATCAGTTACCCTGGAAACAGGGCAGTCAGTTCCCCTGGAAACAGGGCAGTCAGTTATCCCGGAAACAGGGCAGTCAGTTATCCCGGAAACAGGGTGATCAGTTCCCCTGGAAACAGGGCAGTCAGTTACCCCGGAAACAGGGCAGTCAGTTCCCCTGGAAAAAGGGCAGTCAGTTATCCCGGAAGCAGTGTGATCAGTTACCCTGGAAACTGGGCAGTCAGTTACCCTGGAAACAGGGCAGTCAGTTACTCCGGAAACAGGGCAGTCAGTTACCCTGGAAACAGGGGAGTCAGTTATCCTGGAAACAGGGTGATCAGTTACCCCGGAAACAGTGCAGTCAGTTACCCTGGAAACAGGGTGATCAGTTACCCTGAAAACTGGGCAGTCAGTTACCCTGGAAACAGGGCAGTCAGTTATCCCGGAAACAGGTTTATCAGTTACCCTGGAAACAGAGCAGTCAGTTATCCCGGAAACAGGGCAGTCAGTTACCCTGGAAACAGGGCAGTCAGTTACTCCGGAAACAGGGCAGTCAGTTACCCTGGAAACAGGGGAGTCAGTTATCCTGGAAACAGGGTGATCAGTTATCCTGGAAACAGGGCGGTCAGTTACCCCGGAAACAGGGCAGTCAGTTACCCCTGAAAAAGGGTGATCAGTTATCCTGGAAACAGGGCAGTCAGTTAGCCTGGAAGCAGGGCAGTCATTTACCATGTAAACAGGGCAGTCAGTTATCCCGGAAGCAGGGCAGTCAGTTAGCCCGGAAACAGGGTGATCAGTTACCCTGGAAACAGGGCAGTCAGTTACCCCAGAAACAGGGCAGTCAGTTACCCTGGAAACAGGGCAGTCTGTTATCCCGGATGCAGGGCAGTCAGTTACCCTGGAAACTGGGCAGTCAGTTACTCTGGAAACAGGGTGGTCAGTTACCCTGGAAACAGGTTGGTCAGTTACCCCGGAAACAGGGTGATCAGTTATCCTGGAAACACGGCGGTCAGTTACCCCGGAAACAAGTCAGTCAGTTACCCTGGAAACTGGGAAGTCAGTTACCCTGGAAACAGGGCAGTCAGTTACCCCAGTAACAGGGTGATCAGTTACCCTGGAAACTGGGCAGTCAGTTACCCTGGAAAAAGGGCAGTCAGTTACCCCGGAAACAGGGCGGTCAGTAACCCTGGAAACAGATTACTCAGCTACCACGGAAACAGGGTGATCAGTTATCCTGGAAACAGGGTGGTCAGTTACCCCGGAAACAGGGCAGTTTTTTACCCTGGAAACAGGGCGGTCAGTAACCCCGAAAACAGGGCGGTCAGTTACCCTGGAAACTGAGCTGTCAGTTACCCCGGAAACAGGGCGGTCAGTTACCCTGGAAGCAGGGCAGTCAGTTACCCCGGAAACAGGGTGATCAGTTACCCCGGAAACAGGGGGAACAGTTACCCTGCAAACAGGACAGTCAGTTACCCCGGAAACAGGGGGAACTGTTACCCTGGAAACAGTGCAGTCAGTTACCCTGGAAACAGGGCAGTCAGTTACCCCGGAAACAGGGTGATCAGTTACCCCGGAAACAGGGGGAACAGTTACCCTGCAAACAGGACAGTCAGTTACCCCGGAAACAGGGCGGTCAGTTGCCCTGGAAACAGGGCAGGTAGTAACCCCGGAAACAGGGTGATCAGTTACACTGGAAACAGGGCGGTCAGTTACCCCGGAAACAGGGCGGTCAGTTACCCTGGAAACAGGGCAGTCAGTTATCCCGGAAACAGGGCGGTCAGGTACCCTGGAAACAGGGCAGTCAGTTACCCCGGAAACAGGGTGATCAGTTATCCTGGAAACAGGGCGGTCAGTTACCCCGGAAACAGGGTGATCAGTTACCCTGGAAACTGGGCACTCAGTTACCCTGGAAACAGGGCAGTCAGTTCTTCCGGAAACAGGACAGTCAGTTATCCCGGAAACAGGGAGATCAGTTACCCTGAAACAGGGCTTTCAGTTATCCTGGAAACAGGGTGGTCAGTGACCCTGGAAACAGTGTGGTCAGTTACCCCGGAAACAGGGTGATCAGATATCCTGGAAACAGGGCGGTCAGTTACCCCGGAAACAGGGCAGTCAGTTACCCCGGAAACAGGGTGATCAGTTATCCTGGAAACAGGGCAATCAGTTAGCTTGGAAACAGGGCAGTCAGTTATCCCGGAAACAGGGCAGTCAGTTATCCCGGAAACAGGGTGATCAGTTACCCTGGAAACAGGGCAGTCAGTTACCCCGGAAACAGGGCAGTCAGTCACCCTGGAAAAAGGGCAGTCAGTTACCCTGGAAACTGGGCAGTCAGTTTCCCTGGAAACAGGGCAGTCAGTTATCCCGGAAACAGGGCAGTCAGTTATCCCGGAAATAGGGTGATCAGTTACCCTGGAAACTGGGCAATCAGTTCCCCTGGAAACTGGGCAGTCAGTTACCCCGGAAACAGTGCAGTCAGTTACCCTGGAAACAGGGCAGTCAGTTACCCCGGAAACAGTGCAGTCAGTTACCCTGGAAACAGGGTGATCAGTTACCCTGAAAACTGGGCAGTCAGTTACCCTGGAAACAGGGCAGTCAGTTATCCCGGAAACAGGTTTATCAGTTACCCTGGAAACAGAGCAGTCAGTTATCCCGGAAACAGGGCAGTCAGTTATCCCGGAAAGAGGGTGATCAGTTACCCTGGAAACAGGGCAGTCAGTTCCCCTGGAAACAGGGCAGTCAGTTATCCCGGAAACAGGGCAGTCAGTTATCCCGGAAACAGGGTGATCAGTTCCCCTGGAAACAGGGCAGTCAGTTACCCCGGAAACAGGGCAGTCAGTTCCCCTGGAAAAAGGGCAGTCAGTTATCCCGGAAGCAGTGTGATCAGTTACCCTGGAAACTGGGCAGTCAGTTACCCTGGAAACAGGGCAGTCAGTTACTCCGGAAACAGGGCAGTCAGTTACCCTGGAAACAGGGGAGTCAGTTATCCTGGAAACAGGGTGATCAGTTACCCCGGAAACAGTGCAGTCAGTTACCCTGGAAACAGGGTGATCAGTTACCCTGAAAACTGGGCAGTCAGTTACCCTGGAAACAGGGCAGTCAGTTATCCCGGAAACAGGTTTATCAGTTACCCTGGAAACAGAGCAGTCAGTTATCCCGGAAACAGGGCAGTCAGTTACCCTGGAAACAGGGCAGTCAGTTACTCCGGAAACAGGGCAGTCAGTTACCCTGGAAACAGGGGAGTCAGTTATCCTGGAAACAGGGTGATCAGTTATCCTGGAAACAGGGCGGTCAGTTACCCCGGAAACAGGGCAGTCAGTTACCCCTGAAAAAGGGTGATCAGTTATCCTGGAAACAGGGCAGTCAGTTAGCCTGGAAGCAGGGCAGTCATTTACCATGTAAACAGGGCAGTCAGTTATCCCGGAAGCAGGGCAGTCAGTTAGCCCGGAAACAGGGTGATCAGTTACCCTGGAAACAGGGCAGTCAGTTACCCCAGAAACAGGGCAGTCAGTTACCCTGGAAACAGGGCAGTCTGTTATCCCGGATGCAGGGCAGTCAGTTACCCTGGAAACTGGGCAGTCAGTTACTCTGGAAACAGGGCAGTCAGTTATCCCGGAAACAGGGTTATCAGATACCCTGGAAACAGGGCAGTCAGTTGCTTGGAAACAGGGCAGTCAGTTACCATGGAAACAGGGAAGTCAGTTACCCCGGAAACTGGGCACTCAGTCACCCTGGAAACAGGTTAGTCAGTTACCCGGAAACAGGGTGATCAGTTACCCCGGAAACAGGGCAGTCAGTTCCCCTGGAAACAGGGCAGTCAATTACCCTGGAAACAGGGCAGTCAGTTATCCCGGAAACAGGGCAGTTAGTTATCCCGGAAACAGGGTGATAAGTTACCCTGGAAATAGGGCGGTCAGTTACCCCGGAAACAGGGCAGTCAGTTATCCAGGAAACAGGGCAGAAAGTTATCCTGGAAATAGGGCGGTCCGTTACCCCGGAAATAGGGCGGTCAGTTGTCCTGGAAACAGGGCAGTCAGTTACCCCGGAAACAGGGAGATCAGTTACCCCAGAAACAGGGCGGTCAGTTAACCTGGCAACAGGGCGGACAGTTATCCAGTAAACAGGGCAGTCAGTTATCCTGGAAACAGGGCAGTTAGTTATCCTGGAAACAGGGCAGTCGGTTCTCCCGGAAACAGGGCAGTCAGTTATCCCGCAAACAGGGTGATCAGTTACCCTGGAAACAGGGCAGTCAGTTACCCTGGAAAATGGGTGGTCAGTTACCCTGGAAACTGGGCAGTCAGTTACCCTGGAAACAGGGTGATCAGTTACCCTGGAAACTGGGCAGTCAGTGACCCTGGAAACAGGGCAGTCAGTTCTCCCGGAAACAGGGCAGTCATTTATCCCGGATACAGGGCAGACAGTTATCGAGGAAATAGGGCGGTCCATTACCCCGGAAATAGGGCGGTCAGTTGTCCTGGAAACAAGGCGGTCAGTTACCCCGGAAACTGGGAGATCAGTTACCCCAGAAACAGGGCGGTCAGTTAACCTGGAAACAGGGCGGACAGTTATCCAGTAAACAGGGCAGTCAGTTATCCAGGAAACAGGGCAGTCAGTTCTCCTGGAAACAGGGCAGTCAGTTATCCCGCAAACAGGGTGATCAGTTACCCTGGAAACAGGGCAGTCAGTTATCCCGGAAACAGGGTGATCAGTTACCCTGGAAACAGGGCAGTCAGTTACCCTGGAAACAGGATGGTCAGTTACCCTGGAAACTGGGCAGTCAGTTACCCTGGAAACAGGGTGATCAGTTACCCTGGAAACTGGGCAGTCAGTTACCCTGGAAACAGGGCAGTCAGTTATCCCGGAAACAGGGCAGTCAGTTATCCCGGAAATAGGGTGATCAGTTACCCTGGAAACTGGGCAATCAGTTCCCCTGGAAACAGGGCAGTCAGTTACCCCGGAAACAGTGCAGTCAGTTACCCTGGAAACAGGGCAGTCAGTTACCCCGGAAACAGTGCAGTCAGTTACCCTGGAAACAGGGCAGTCAGTTACCCTGGAAACAGGGCAGTGAGTTATCCCGGAAACAGGTTTATCAGTTACCCTGGAAACAGGGCAGTCAGTTATCCCGGAAACAGGGTGATCAGTTACCCTGGAAACAGGGCAGTCAGTTAGCCTGGAAACAGGGCAGTCAGTTATCCCGGAAACAGGGCAGTCAGTTATCCCGGAAACAGGGTGATCAGTTACCCTGGAAACAGGGCAGTCAGTTACCCCGGAAACAGGGCAGTCAGTTACCCTGGAAAAAGGGCAGTCAGTTATCCCGGAAGCAGTGTGATCAGTTACCCTGGAAACAGGGCAGTCAGTTTCCCAGGAAACAGGGCAGTCAGTTACTCCGGAAACAGGGCAGTCAGTTACCCTGGAAACAGGTTAGTCAGTTACCCGGAAACAGGGTGATCAGTTACCCCGGAAACAGGGCAGTCAGTTCCCCTGGAAACAGGGCAGTCAATTACCCTGGAAACAGGGCAGTCAGTTATCCCGGAAACAGGGCAGTTAGTTATCCCGGAAACAGGGTGATAAGTTACCCTGGAAATAGGGCGGTCAGTTACCCCGGAAACAGGGCAGTCAGTTATCCAGGAAACAGGGCAGAAAGTTATCCTGGAAATAGGGCGGTCCGTTACCCCGGAAATAGGGCGGTCAGTTGTCCTGGAAACAGGGCAGTCAGTTACCCCGGAAACAGGGAGATCAGTTACCCCAGAAACAGGGCGGTCAGTTAACCTGGCAACAGGGCGGACAGTTATCCAGTAAACAGGGCAGTCAGTTATCCTGGAAACAGGGCAGTTAGTTATCCTGGAAACAGGGCAGTCGGTTCTCCCGGAAACAGGGCAGTCAGTTATCCCGCAAACAGGGTGATCAGTTACCCTGGAAACAGGGCAGTCAGTTACCCTGGAAAATGGGTGGTCAGTTACCCTGGAAACTGGGCAGTCAGTTACCCTGGAAACAGGGTGATCAGTTACCCTGGAAACTGGGCAGTCAGTGACCCTGGAAACAGGGCAGTCAGTTCTCCCGGAAACAGGGCAGTCATTTATCCCGGATACAGGGCAGACAGTTATCGAGGAAATAGGGCGGTCCATTACCCCGGAAATAGGGCGGTCAGTTGTCCTGGAAACAAGGCGGTCAGTTACCCCGGAAACTGGGAGATCAGTTACCCCAGAAACAGGGCGGTCAGTTAACCTGGAAACAGGGCGGACAGTTATCCAGTAAACAGGGCAGTCAGTTATCCAGGAAACAGGGCAGTCAGTTCTCCTGGAAACAGGGCAGTCAGTTATCCCGCAAACAGGGTGATCAGTTACCCTGGAAACAGGGCAGTCAGTTATCCCGGAAACAGGGTGATCAGTTACCCTGGAAACAGGGCAGTCAGTTACCCTGGAAACAGGATGGTCAGTTACCCTGGAAACTGGGCAGTCAGTTACCCTGGAAACAGGGTGATCAGTTACCCTGGAAACTGGGCAGTCAGTTACCCTGGAAACAGGGCAGTCAGTTATCCCGGAAACAGGGCAGTCAGTTATCCCGGAAATAGGGTGATCAGTTACCCTGGAAACTGGGCAATCAGTTCCCCTGGAAACAGGGCAGTCAGTTACCCCGGAAACAGTGCAGTCTGTTACCCTGGAAACAGGGCAGTCAGTTACCCCGGAAACAGTGCAGTCAGTTACCCTGGAAACAGGGCAGTCAGTTACCCTGGAAACAGGGCAGTGAGTTATCCCGGAAACAGGTTTATCAGTTACCCTGGAAACAGGGCAGTCAGTTATCCCGGAAACAGGGTGATCAGTTACCCTGGAAACAGGGCAGTCAGTTAGCCTGGAAACAGGGCAGTCAGTTATCCCGGAAACAGGGCAGTCAGTTATCCCGGAAACAGGGTGATCAGTTACCCTGGAAACAGGGCAGTCAGTTACCCCGGAAACAGGGCAGTCAGTTACCCTGGAAAAAGGGCAGTCAGTTATCCCGGAAGCAGTGTGATCAGTTACCCTGGAAACTGGGCAGTCAGTTTCCCAGGAAACAGGGCAGTCAGTTACTCCGGAAACAGGGCAGTCAGTTACCCTGGAAACAGGGCAGTCAGTTATCCCGGAAAAAGGGTGATCAGTTACCCTGGAAACTGGGCAGTCAGTTACCCTGGAAACAGGGCAGTCAGTTACCCCGGAAACTGGGCAGTCAGTTACCCTGGAAACAGGGCAGTCAGTTATCCCGGAAACAGGGCAGTCAGTTACCCCGGAAACTGGGCAGTCAGTTACCCTGGAAACAGGGCGGTCAGTTACCCTGGAAACAGGGCAGTCAGTTTCCCCGGAAACAGTGCAGTCTGTTACCCTGGAAACAGGGCCGTCAGTCATCCCGGAAACAGGGCAGTCAGTTACCCTGGAAACATGGTATACAGTTACTCTGGAAACAGGGCAGTCAGTTACCCCGAAACAGGGCAGTCAGTTACCCTGGAAACTGGGCAGTCAGTTACCCTGGAAACAGGGCAGTCAGTTATCCCGGAAACAGGGTTATCAGTTACCCTGGAAACAGGGCAGTCAGTTATCCCGGAAACAGAGCAGTCAGTTATCCCGGAAAAAGGGTGATCAGTTACCCTGGAAACTGGGCAATCAGTTACCCTGGAAACAGGGCATTCAGTTACCCTGGAAACAGGGCAGTCACTTACCCTGGAAACAGGGAAGTCAGTTACCCCGGAAACTGGGCAGTCAGTCACCCTGGAAACAGGTTAGTCAGTTACCCCGGAAACAGGGTGATCAGTTACCCCGGAAACACCGCAGTCAGTTCCCCTGGAAACAGGGCAGTCAGTTACCCTGGAAACAGGGCAGTCAGTTATCCTGGAAACAGGGCAGTTAGTTATCCCGGAAAGAGGGTGATAAGTTACCCTGGAAACTAGGCAGTCAGTTACCCTGGAAACAGGGCGGTCAGTTACCCCGGAAAAAGGGCAGTCAGTTATTTTGGAAACAGGGTGATCAGTTACACTGGAAAGTGGGCAGTCAGTTACCCTGGAAACAGGGCAGTCAGTTAACCAGGAAACAGGGCAGACAGTTATCCTGGAAATAGGGCGGTTCGTTAACCCGGAAACAGGGCGGTCAGTTGTCCTGGAAACAGGCCGGTCAGTTACACCGGAAACAGGGAGACCAGTTACCCCAGAAACAGGGCGGTCAGTTAACCTGGAAACAGGGCGGTCAGTTATCCAGTAAACAGGGCAGTCAGTTATCCTGGAAACAGGGCAGCCAGTTATCCTGGAAACAGGGCAGTCAGTTCTCCCGGAAACAGGGCAGTCAGTTATCCCGGAAACAGGGTGATCAGTTACCCTGGAAACAGGGCAGTCAGTTATCCCGGAAGCAGGGTGATCAGTTACCCTGGAAACAGGGCAGTCAGATAGCCTGGAAACAGGGCAGTCAGTTATCCCGGAAACAGGGCAGTCAGTTATCCCGGAAACAGGGTGATCAGTTACCCTGGAAACAGGGCAGTCAGTTACCCCGGAAACAGGGCAGTCAGTTACCCTGGAAAAAGGGCAGTCAGTTATCCCGGAAGCAGTGTGATCAGTTACCCTGGAAACTGGGCAGTCAGTTACCCTGGAAACAGGGCATTCAGTTACCCTGGAAACAGGGCAGTCAGTTATCCCGGAAAAAGGGTGATCAGTTACCCTGGAAACTGGGCAGTCAGTTACCCTGGAAACAGGGCAGTCAGTTACCCCGGAAGCAGGGCAGTCATTTACCCAGGAAACAGGGCAGTCAGTTACCCCGGAAACTGGGCAGTCAGTTACCCTGGAAACAGGGCAGTCAGTCACCCTGGAAACTGGTTAGTCAGTTACCCCGGAAACAGGGTGATCAGTTACGCGGAAACAGGGCAGGCAGTTCCCCTGGAAAGAGGGCAGTCAGTTACCCTGGAAACAGGTCACTCAGTTAACCTGGAAACAGGGCAGTCAGTTATCCTTGAAACAGGGCGGTCCGTTACCCCGGAAATATGTAGGTCAGTTATCCTGGAAATAGGGCGGTCAGTTACCCCGGAAACAGGGAGATCAGTTACCCCGGAAACAGGGCAGTCAGTTACCCTGGAAACAGGGGAGTCAGTTACCCTGGAAACAGGGTGGTCAGTGACCCGGGAAACAGGGTGGTCAGTTACACCGGAAACAAGGTGATCAGTTATCCTGGAAACAGGGCGGTCAGTTACCCCGGAAACAGGGTGATCAGTTATCCTGGAAACAGGGCAGTCAGGTATCCTCGAAACAGTGCGGTCAGTTACCCCGGAAACAGGGAGATCAGTTACCCCGGAAACAGGGCAGTCAGTTACCCTGGAAACAGGGGAGTCAGTTATCCTGGAAACAGGGTGGTCAGTGACCCGGGAAACAGCGTGGTCAGTTACACCGGAACTAGTGTGATCAGTTATCCTGGAAACAGGGCGGTCAGTTACCCCGGAAACAGGGCAGTCAGTTACCCCGGAAACAGGGTGATCAGTTATCCTGGAAACAGGGCAGTCAGTTAGCCTGGAAACAGGGCAGTCAGTTACCCCGGAAACTGGGCAGTCAGTTACCCTGGAAACAGGGCAGTCAGTTATCCCGGAAACAGGGCAGTCAGTTATCCCGGAAACAGGGTGATCAGTTACCCTGGAAACAGGGCAGTCAGTTTCCCCGGAAACAGGGCAGTCAGTTATCCCGGAAAAAGTGCAGTCATTTACCCCGTAAACAGTTCAGTCAGTTAACCTGGAAACAGGGCGGTCAGTTACCCTGGAAATAGGTTAATCAGTTACCCTGGAAACAGGGTGATCAGTTACCCCGGAAACAGGGCAGTCAGTTACCCTGGAAACAGGGCATTCTGTTATCCCGGAAACAGGGCAGTCAGTTATCCCGGAGAAAGGGCAGTCAGTCACCCTGGAAAAAGGGCAGTCAGTTACCCTGGAAACAGGGCATTCAGTTAGCCTGGAAACAGGGCAGTCAGTTATCCCGGAAACAGGGCAGTCAGTTATCCCGGAAACAGGGTGATCAGTTACCCTGGAAACAGGGCAGTCAGTTACCCCGGAAACAGGGCAGTCAGTCACCCTGGAAAAAGGGCAGTCAGTTACCCTGGAAACTGGGCAGTCAGTTTCCCTGGAAACAGGGCAGTCAGTTATCCCGGAAACAGGGCAGTCAGTTATCCCGGAAATAGGGTGATCAGTTACCCTGGAAACTGGGCAATAAGTTCCCCTGGAAACTGGGCAGTCAGTTATCCCGGAAACAGTGCAGTCAGTTACCCTGGAAACAGGGCAGTCAGTTACCCCGGAAACAGTGCAGTCAGTTACCCTGGAAACAGGGTGATCAGTTACCCTGGAAACTGGGCAGTCAGTTACCCTGGAAACAGGGCAGTCAGTTATCCCGGAAACAGGTTTATCAGTTACCCTGGAAACAGGGCAGTCAGTTATCCCGGAAACAGGGCAGTAAGTTATCCCGGAAAGAGGGTGATCAGTTACCCTGGAAACAGGGCAGTCAGTTAGCCTGGAAACAGGGCAGTCAGTTATCCCGGAAACAGGGCAGTCAGTTATCCCGGAAACAGGGTGATCAGTTACCCTGGAAACAGGGCAGTCAGTTACCCCGGAAACAGGGCAGTCAGTTACCCTGGAAAAAGGGCAGTCAGTTATCCCGGAAGCAGTGTGATCAGTTACCCTGGAAACTGGGCAGTCAGTTACCCTGGAAACAGGGCAGTCAGTTATCCTGGAAACAGGGTGGTCAGTGACCCGGGAAACAGGGTGGTCAGTTACACCGGAACCAGGGTGATCAGTTATCCTGGAAACAGGGCGGTCAGTTACCCCGGAAACAGGGCAGTCAGTTACCCCGGAAAAAGGATGATCAGTTATCCTGGAAACAGGGCAGTCAGTTAGCCTGGAAACAGGGCAGTCAGTTACCCTGTAAACAGGGCAGTCAGTTATCCCGGAAACAGGGCAGTCAGTTAGCCCGGAAACAGGGTGATCAGTTACCCTGGAAACAGGGCAGTCAGTTACCCCGGAAACAGGGCAGTCAGTTACCCTGGAAACAGGGCTGTCTGTTATCCCGGATGCAGGGCAGTCAGTTACCCTGGAAACTGGGCAGTCAGTTACTCTGGAAACAGGGCAGTCAGTTATCCCGGAAACAGGGTTATCAGATACCCTGGAAACAGGGCAGTCAGTTATCCCGGAAACAGAGCAGTCAGTTGCTTGGAAACAAGGCAGTCAGTTACCCTGGAAACAGGGAAGTCTGTTACCCCGGAAACTGGGCACTCAGTCACCCTGGAAACAGGTTAGTCAGTTACCCGGAAACAGGGTGATCAGTTACCCCAGAAACAAGGCAGTCAGTTCCCCTGGAAACAGGGCAGTCAATTACCCTGGAAACAGGGCAGTCAGTTATCCCGGAAACAGGGCAGTTAGTTATCCCGGAAACAGGGTGATAAGTTACCCTGGAAACTGGGCAGTCAGTTACCCTGGAAACTAGGCAGTCAGTTACCCTGGAAACAGGGCGGTCAGTTACCCCGGAAAAAGGCAGTCAGTTATCCTGGAAACAGGGTGATCAGTAACACTGGAAAGTGGGCAGTCAGTTACCCTGGAAACAGAGCAGTCAGTTATCCAGGAAACAGGGCAGACAGTTATCCTGGAAATAGCGCGGTCCGTTAACCCGGAAATAAGGCGGTCAGTTGTACTGGAAACAGGGCAGTCAGTTACCCCGGAAACAGGGAGATCAGTTACCCCAGAAACAGGGCGGTCAGTTAACCTGGCAACAGGGCGGACAGTTATCCAGTAAACAGGGCAGTCAGTTATCCTGGAAACAGGGCAGTCAGTTCTCCCGGAAACAGGGCAGTCAGTTATCCCGCAAACAGGGTGATCAGTTACCCTGGAAACAGGGCAGTCAGTTACCCTGGAAAATGGGTGGTCAGTTACCCTGGAAACTGGGCAGTCAGTTACCCTGGAAACAGGGTGATCAGTTACCCTGGAAACTGGGCAGTCAGTGACCCTGGAAACAGGGCAGTCAGTTCTCCCGGAAACAGGGCAGTCATTTATCCCGGATACAGGGCAGACAGTTATTCTGGAAATAGGGCGGTCCATTACCCCGGAAATAGGGTGGTCAGTTGTCCTGGAAACAAGGCGGTCAGTTACCCCGGAAACAGGGAGATCAGTTACCCCAGAAACAGGGCGGTCAGTTAACCTGGAAACAGGGCGGACAGTTATCCAGTAAACAGGGCAGTCAGTTATCCTGGAAACAGGGCAGTCAGTTCTCCTGGAAACAGGGCAGTCAGTTATCCCGCAAACAGGGTGATCAGTTACCCTGGAAACAGGGCAGTCAGTTATCCCGGAAACAGGGTGATCAGTTACCCTGGAAACAGGGCAGTCAGTTACCCTGGAAACAGGGTGGTCAGTTACCCTGGAAACTGGGCAGTCAGTTACCCTGGAAACAGGGTGATCAGTTACCCTGGAAACTGGGCAGTCAGTTACCCTGGAAACAGGGCAGTCAGTTACCCTGGAAACTGGGCAGTCAGTTTCCCTGGAAACAGGGCAGTCAGTTATCCCGGAAACAGGGCAGTCAGTTATCCCGGAAATAGGGTGATCAGTTACCCTGGAAAATGGGCAATCAGTTACCCTGGAAACAGGGCAGTCAGTTACCCCGGAAACAGTGCAGTCAGTTACCCTGGAAACAGGGCAGTCAGTTACCCCGGAAACAGTGCAGTCAGTTACCCTGGAAACAGGGTGATCAGTTACCCTGGAAACTGGGCAGTCAGTTACCCTGGAAACAGGGCAGTCAGTTATCCCGGAAACAGGTTTATCAGTTACCCTGGAAACAGGGCAGTCAGTTATCCCGGAAACAGGGCAGTCAGTTATCCCGGAAAGAGGGTGATCAGTTACCCTGGAAACAGGGCAGTCAGTTAGCCTGGAAACAGGGCAGTCAGTTATCCCGGAAACAGGGCAGTCAGTTATCCCGGAAACAGGGTGATCAGTTACCCTGGAAACAGGGCAGTCAGATACCCCGGAAACAGGGCAGTCAGTTACCCTGGAAAAAGGGCAGTCAGTTATCCCGGAAGCAGTGTGATCAGTTACCCTGGAAACTGGGCAGTCAGTTACCCAGGAAACAGGGCAGTCAGTTACTGCGGAAACAGGGCAGTCAGTTACCCTGGAAACTGGGCAGTCAGTTACCCTGGAAACAGGGCAGTCAGTTATCCCGGAAAAAGGGTGATCAGTTACCCTGGAAACTGGGCAGTCAGTTACCCTGGAAACAGGGCAGTCAGTTACCCCGGAAGCAGGGCAGTCATTTACCCAGGAAACAGGGCAGTCAGTTACCCAAGAAACTGGGCAGTCAGTTACCCTGGAAACAGGGCAGTCAGTCACCCTGGAAACTGGTTAGTCAGTTACCCCGGAAACAGGGTGATCAGTTACCCCGGAAACAGGGCAGGCAGTTCCCCTGGAAAGAGGGCAGTCAGTTACCCTGGAAACAGGGCAGTCAGTTAACCTGGAAACAGGGCAGTCAGTTATCCTTGAAACAGGGCGGTCCGTTACCCCGGAAATAGGTAGGTCAGTTATCCTGGAAATAGGGTGATCAGTTATCCTGGAAACAGGGCAGTCAGTTAGCCTGGAAACAGGGCAGTCAGTTACCCCGGAAACTGGGCAGTCAGTTACCCTGGAAACAGGGCAGTCAGTTATCCCGGAAACAGGGCAGTCAGTTATCCCGGAAACAGGGTGATCAGTTACCCTGGAAACAGGGCAGTCAGTTTCCCCGGAAACAGTGCAGTCTGTTATCCTGGAAACAGGGCCGTCAGTTATCCCGGAAACAGGGCAGTCAGTTACCCTGGAAACATGGTATACAGTTACTCTGGAAACAGGGCAGTCAGTTACCCCGAAACAGGGCAGTCAGTTACCCTGGAAACTGGGCAGTCAGTTACCCTGGAAACAGGGCAGTCAGTTATCCCGGAAACAGGGTTATCAGTTACCCTGGAAACAGGGCAGTCAGTTATCCCGGAAACAGAGCAGTCAGTTATCCCGGAAAAAGGGTGATCAGTTACCCTGGAAACTGGGCAATCAGTTACCCTGGAAACAGGGCATTCAGTTACCCCGGAAACAGGGCAGTCACTTACCCTGGAAACAGGGAAGTCAGTTACCCCGGAAACTGGGCAGTCAGTCACCCTGGAAACAGGTTAGTCAGTTACCCCGGAAACAGGGTGATCAGTTACCCCGGAAACACCGCAGTCAGTTCCCCTGGAAACAGGGCAGTCAGTTACCCTGGAAACAGGGCAGTCAGTTATCCTGGAAACAGGGCAGTTAGTTATCCCGGAAAGAGGGTGATAAGTTACCCTGGAAACTAGGCAGTCAGTTACCCTGGAAACAGGGCGGTCAGTTACCCCGGAAAAAGGGCAGTCAGTTATCCTGGAAACAGGGTGATCAGTTACACTGGAAAGTGGGCAGTCAGTTACCCTGGAAACAGGGCAGTCAGTTAACCAGGAAACAGGGCAGACAGTTATCCTGGAAATAGGGCGGTTCGTTACCCCGGAAATAGGGCGGTCAGTTGTCCTGGAAACAGGCCGGTCAGTTACCCCGGAAACAGGGAGACCAGTTACCCCAGAAACAGGGCGGTCAGTTAACCTGGAAACAGGGCGGTCAGTTATCCAGTAAACAGGGCAGTCAGTTATCCTGGAAACAGGGAAGCCAGTTATCCTGGAAACAGGGCAGTCAGTTCTCCCGGAAACAGGGCAGTCAGTTATCCCGGAAACAGGGTGATCAGTTACCCTGGAAACAGGGCAGTCAGTTATCCCGGAAACAGGGTGATCAGTTACCCTGGAAACAGGGCAGTCAGTTAGCCTGGAAACAGGGCAGTCAGTTATCCCGGAAACAGGGCAGTCAGTTATCCCGGAAACAGGGTGATCAGTTACCCTGGAAACAGGGCAGTCAGTTACCCCGGAAACAGGGCAGTCAGTTACCCTGGAAAAAGGGCAGTCAGTTATCCCGGAAGCAGTGTGATCAGTTACCCTGGAAACTGGGCAGTCAGTTACCCTGGAAACAGGGCATTCAGTTACTCTGGAAACAGGGCAGTCAGTTACCCTGGAAACTGGGCAGTCAGTTACCCTGGAAACAGGGGAGTCAGTTATCCCGGAAACAGGGTGATCAGTTACCCTGGAAAGAGGGCCGTCAGTTATCCCGGAAACAGGGTAGTCAGTTATCCCGGAAAAAGGGTGATCAGTTACCCTGGAAACTGGGCAGTCAGTTACCCAGGAAACAGGGCAGTCAGTTACCCCGGAAACTGGGCAGTCAGTTACCCTGGAAACAGGGCAGTCAGTCACCCTGGAAACTGGTTAGTCAGTTATCCCGGAAACAGGGTGATCAGTTACCCCAGAAACAGGGCAGGCAGTTCCCCTGGAAAGAGGGCAGTCAGTTACCCTGGAAACAGGGCAGTCAGTTAACCTGGAAACAGGGCAGTCAGTTATCCTTGAAACAGGGCGGTCCGTTACCCCGGAAATAGGTAGGTCAGTTATCCTGGAAATAGGGCGGTCAGTTACCCCGGAAACAGGGAGATCAGTTACCCCGGAAACAGGGCAGTCAGTTACCCTGGAAACAGGGGAGTCAGTTACCCTGGAAACAGGGTGGTCAGTGACCCGGGAAACAGGGTGGTCAGTTACACCGGAAACAAGGTGATCAGTTATCCTGGAAACAGGGCGGTCAGTTCCCCCGGAAACAGGGTGATCAGTTATCCTGGAAACAGGGCAGTCATGTAGCCTGGAAACAGGGCAGTCAGTTACCCCGGAATAGGGCAGTAAGTTACACTGGAAACAGGGCAGTCAGTTATCCCGGAAACAGGGCAGTCAGTTAACCTGGAAACAGGGCGGTCAGTTATCCAGTAAACAGGGCAGTCAGTTATCCTTGAAACAGGGCGGTCCGTTACCCCGGAAATAGGTAGGTCAGTTATCCTGGAAATAGGGCGGTCAGTTACCCCGGAAACAGGGAGATCAGTTACCCCGGAAACAGGGCAGTCAGTTACCCTGGAAACAGGGTGGTCAGTGACCCGGGAAACAGGGTGGTCAGTTACACCGGAAACAAGGTGATCAGTTATCCTGGAAACAGGGCGGTCAGTTCCCCCGGAAACAGGGTGATCAGTTATCCTGGAAACAGGGCAGTCATGTAGCCTGGAAACAGGGCAGTCAGTTACCCCGGAATAGGGCAGTAAGTTACACTGGAAACAGGGCAGTCAGTTATCCCGGAAACAGGGCAGTCAGTTAACCTGGAAAAAGGGCGGTCAGTTATCCAGTAAACAGGGCAGTCAGTTATCCTGGAAACAGGGCAGCCAGTTATCCGAGAAACAGGGCAGTCAGTTCTCCCGGAAACAGGGCAGTCAGTTATCCCGGAAACAGGGTGATCAGTTACCCTGGAAACAGGGCAGTCAGTTATCCCGGAAACAGGGTGATCAGTTACCCTGGAAACAGGGCAGTCAGTTAGCCTGGAAACAGGGCAGTCAGTTATCCCGGAAACAGGGCAGTCATTTATCCCGGAAACAGGGCATTCAGTTACTCTGGAAACAGGGCAGTCAGTTACCCTGGAAACTGGGCAGTCAGTTACCCTGGAAACAGGGGAGTCAGTTATCCCGGAAACAGGGTGATCAGTTACCCTGGAAAGAGGGCCGTCAGTTATCCCGGCAACAGGGTAGTCAGTTATCCCGGAAAAAGGGTGATCAGTTACCCTGGAAACTGGGCAGTCAGTTACCCAGGAAACAGGGCAGTCAGTTACCCCGGAAACTGGGCAGACAGTTACCCTGGAAACAGGGCAGTCAGTCACCCTGGAAACTGGTTAGTCAGTTACCCCGGAAACAGGGTGATCAGTTACCCCGGAAACAGGGCAGGCAGTTTCCCTGGAAACAAGTCAGTCAGTTAACCTGGAAACAGGGCAGTCAGTTATCCTTGAAACAGGGCGGTCCGCTACCCCGGAAATAGGTAGGTCAGTTATCCTGGAAATAGGGCGGTCAGTTACCCCGGAAACAGGGAGATCAGTTACCCCGGAAACAGGGCAGTCAGTTACCCTGGAAACAGGGGAGTCAGTTACCCTGGAAACAGGGTGGTCAGTGACCCGGGAAACAGGGTGGTCAGTTACACCGGAAACAAGGTGATCAGTTATCCTGGAAACAGGGCGGTCAGTTCCCCCGGAAACAGGGTGATCAGTTATCCTGGAAACAGGGCAGTCATGTAGCCTGGAAACAGGGCAGTCAGTTACCCCGGAATAGGGCAGTAAGTTAAACTGGAAACAGGGCAGTCAGTTATCCCGGAAACAGGGCAGTCAGTTATCCCGGAAACAGGGCAGTCAGTTACCCTGGAAACTGGGCAGTCAGTTACTCTGGAAACAGGGCAGTCAGTCATCCCGGAAACAGGGTTATCAGTTACCCTGGAAACAGGGCAGTCAGTTACCCCGGAAACAGGGCAGTCAGTTACCCTGGAAACTGGGCAGTCAGTTACCCTGGAAACAGGGCAGTCAGTTATCCCGGAAATAGGGTGATCAGTTACCCTGGAAACTGGGCAATCAGTTCCCCTGGAAACAGGGCAGTCAGTTAACCCGGAAACAGTGCAGTCAGTTATCCTGGAAACAGGGCAGTCAGTTATCCCGGAAACAGGGCAGTCATTTACCCTGGAAAAAGGGTATTCAGTTACTCTGGAAACTGGGCAGTCAGTTACCCTGGAAACAGGGCAGTCAGTTACGACCGAAACAGGGCAGTCAGTTACCCTGGAAACTGGGCAGTCAGTGACCTTGGAAACAGGGTGGTCAGTTACCCCGGAAACAGGGTGATCAGATATCCTGGAAACAGGGCGGTCAGTTACCCCGGAAACAGGGCAGTCAGTTACCCCGGAAACAGGGTGATCAGTTATCCTGAAAACAGGGCAGTCAGTTAGCCTGGAAACAGGGCAGTCAGTTATCCCGGAAACAGGGCAGTCAGTTATCCCGGAAACAGGGTGATCAGTTACCCTGGAAACAGGGCAGTCAGTTACCCCGGAAACAGGGCAGTCAGTCACCCTGGAAAAAGGGCAGTCAGTTATCCCGGAAGCAGGGTGATCATTTATCCAGTAAACAGGGCAGTCAGTTATCCTGGAAACAGGGCAGTCAGTTACCCCGGAAACAGGGTGATCAGTTATCCTGGAAACAGGGCGGTCAGTTACCCCGGAAACAGGGCAGTCAGTTACCCCGGAAACAGTGTGATCAGTTATCCAGGAAACAGGGCAGTCAGTTAGCCTGGAAAAAGGGCAGTCAGTTATCCCGGAAACAGGGCAGTCATTTACCCAGGAAACAGGTTGATCAGTTACCCTGGAAACAGGGCAGTCAGTTTCCCCGGAAACAGTGCAGTCTGTTACCCTGGAAACAGGGCAGTCAGTTACCCCGGAAACAGGGCAGTCAGTTACCCTGGAAACAGGGTGATCAGTTGCCCTGGAAACTGGGCAGTCAGTTACCCTGGAAACAGGGCAGTCAGTTATCCCGGAAACAGGTTTATCAGTTACCCTGGAAACAGGGCAGTCAGTTATCCCGGAAACAGGGCAGTCAGTTATCCCGGAAAGAGGGTGATCAGTTACCCTGGAAACAGGGCAGTCAGTTAGCCTGGAAACAGGGCAGTCAGTTATCCCGGAAACAGGGCAGTCAGTTATCCCGGAAACAGGGTGATCAGTTACCCTGGAAACAGGGCAGTCAGTTACCCCGGAAACAGGGCAGTCAGTTACCCTGGAAAAAGGGCAGTCAGTTATCCCGGAAGCAGTGTGATCAGTTACCCTGGAAACTGGGCAGTCAGTTACCCTGGAAACAGGGCAGTCAGTTACTCCGGAAACAGGGCAGTCAGTTACCCTGGAAACAGGGGAGTCAGTTATCCTGGAAACAGGGTGGTCAGTCACCCGGGAAACAGGGTGGTCAGTTACACCGGAACCAGGGTGATCAGTTATCCTGGAAACAGGGCGGTCAGTTACCCCGGAAACAGCGCAGTCAGTTACCCCGGAAAAAGGGTGATCAGTTATCCTGGAAACAGGGCAGTCAGTTAGCCTGGAAACAGGGCAGTCAGTTACCCCGGAAAAAGGGTGATCAGTTATCCTGGAAACAGGGCAGTCAGTTATCCCGGAAAAAGGGTGATCAGTTATCCTGGAAACAGGGCAGTCAGTTAGCCCGGAAACAGGGTGATCAGTTACCCTGGAAACAGGGCAGTCAGTTACCCCGGAAACAGGGCAGTCAGTTACCCTGGAAACAGGGCAGTCTGTTATCCCGGATGCAGGGCAGTCAGTTACCCTGGAAACTGGGCAGTCAGTTACCCTGGAAACAGGGCAGTCAGTTATCCCGGAAACAGGGTTATCAGATACCCTGGAAACAGGGCAGTCAGTTATCCCGGATACAGAGCAGTCAGTTGCTTGGAAACAGGGCAGTCAGTTAACCTGGAAACAGGGAAGTCAGTTACCCCGGAAACTGGGCACTCAGTCACCCTGGAAACAGGTTCGTCAGTTACCCGGAAACAGGGTGATCAGTTACCCCGGAAACAAGGCAGTCAGTTCCCCTGGAAACAGGGCAGTCAATTACCCTGGAAGCAGGGCAGTCAGTTATCCCTGAAACAGGGCAGTTAGTTATCCCGGAAACAGGGTGATAAGTTACCCTGGAAAATGGGCAGTCAGTTACCCTGGAAACAGGGCGGTCCGTTACCCCGGAAATAGGGCGGTCAGTTGTCCTGGAAACAGGGCAGTCAGTTATCCAGGAAACAGGGCAGACAGTTATCCTGGAAATAGGGCGGTCCGTTACCCCGGAAATAGGGCGGTCAGTTGTCCTGGAAACAGGGCAGTCAGTTACCCCGGAAACAGGGAGATCAGTTACCCCAGAAACAGGGCGGTCAGTTAACCTGGCAACAGGGCGGACAGTTATCCAGTAAACAGGGCAGTCAGTTCTCCCGGAAACAGGGCAGTCAGTTATCCCGCAAACAGGGTGATCAGTTACCCTGGAAACAGGGCAGTCAGTTACCCTGGAAAATGGGTGGTCAGTTACCCTGGAAACTGGGCAGTCAGTTACCCTGGAAACAGGGTGATCAGTTACCCTGGAAACTGGGCAGTCAGTGACCCTGGAAACAGGGCAGTCAGTTCTCCCGGAAACAGGGCAGTCATTTATCCCGGATACAGGGCAGACAGTTATCGAGGAAATAGGGCGGTCCATTACCCCGGAAATAGGGCGGTCAGTTGTCCTGGAAACAAGGCTGTCAGTTACCCCGGAAACAGGGAGATCAGTTACCCCAGAAACAGGGCGGTCAGTTAACCTGGAAACAGGGCGGACAGTTATCCAGTAAACAGGGCAGTCAGTTATCCTGGAAACAGGGCAGTCAGTTCTCCTGGAAACAGGGCAGTCAGTTATCCCGCAAACAGGGTGATCAGTTACCCTGGAAACAGGGCAGTCAGTTATCCCGGAAACAGGGTGATCAGTTACCCTGGAAACAGGGCAGTCAGTTACCCTGGAAACAGGGTGGTCAGTTACCCTGGAAACTGGGCAGTCAGTTACCCTGGAAACAGGGTGATCAGTTACCCTGGAAACTGGGCAGTCAGTTACCCTGGAAACAGGGCAGTCAGTTACCCTGGAAACTGGGCAGTCAGTTTCCCTGGAAACAGGGCAGTCAGTTATCCCGGAAACAGGGCAGTCAGTTATCCCGGAAATAGGGTGATCAGTTACCCTGGAAACTGGGCAATCAGTTCCCCTGGAAACAGGGCAGTCAGTTACCCCGGAAACAGTGCAGTCAGTTACCCTGGAAACAGGGCAGTCAGTTACCCCGGAAACAGTGCAGTCAGTTACCCTGGAAACAGGGTGATCAGTTACCCTGGAAACTGGGCAGTCAGTTACCCTGGAAACAGGGCAGTCAGTTATCCCGGAAACAGGTTTATCAGTTCCCCTGGAAACAGGGCAGTCAGTTATCCCGGAAACAGGGCAGTCAGTTATCCCGGAAAGAGGGTGATCAGTTACCCTGGAAACAGGGCAGTCAGTTAGCCTGGAAACAGGGCAGTCAGTTATCCCGGAAACAGGGCAGTCAGTTATCCCGGAAACAGGGTGATCAGTTACCCTGGAAACAGGGCAGTCAGTTACCCCGGAAACAGGGCAGTCAGTTACCCTGGAAAAAGGGCAGTCTGTTATCCCGGAAGCAGTGTGATCAGTTACCCTGGAAACCGGGCAGTCAGTTACCCTGGAAACAGGGCAGTCAGTTACTCCGGAAACAGGGCAGTCAGTTACCCTGGAAACTGGGCAGTCAGTTACCCTGGAAACAGGGCAGTCAGTTATCCCGGAAAAAGGGTGATCAGTTACCCTGGAAACTGGGCAGTCAGTTACCCTGGAAACAGGGCAGTCAGTTACCCCGGAAGCAGGGCAGTCATTTACCCAGGAAACAGGGCAGTCAGTTACCCCGGAAACTGGGCAGTCAGTTACCCTGGAAACAGGGCAGTCAGTCACCCTGGAAACTGGTTAGTCAGTTACCCCGGAAACAGGGTGATCAGTTACCCCGGAAACAGGGCAGGCAGTTCCCCTGGAAAGAGGGCAGTCAGTTACCCTGGAAACAGGGCAGTCAGTTAACCTGGAAACAGGGCAGTCAGTTATCCTTGAAACAGGGCGGTCCGTTACCCCGGAAATAGGTAGGTCAGTTATCCTGGAAATAGGGTGATCAGTTATCCTGGAAACAGGGCAGTCAGTTAGCCTGGAAACAGGGCAGTCAGTTACCCCGGAAACTGGGCAGTCAGTTACCCTGGAAACAGGGCAGTCAGTTATCCCGGAAACAGGGCAGTCAGTTATCCCGGAAACAGTGTGATCAGTTACCCTGGAAACAGGGCAGTCAGTTTCCCCGGAAACAGTGCAGTCTGTTACCCTGGAAACAGGGCCGTCAGTTATCCCGGAAACAGGGCAGTCAGTTACCCTGGAAACATGGTATACAGTTACTCTGGAAACAGGGCAGTCAGTTACCCCGAAACAGGGCAGTCAGTTACCCTGGAAACTGGGCAGTCAGTTACCCTGGAAACAGGGCAGTCAGTTATCCCGGAAACAGGGTTATCAGTTACCCTGGAAACAGGGCAGTCAGTTATCCCGGAAACAGAGCAGTCAGTTATCCCGGAAAAAGGGTGATCAGTTACCCTGGAAACTGGGCAATCAGTTACCCTGGAAACAGGGCATTCAGTTACCCCGGAAACAGGGCAGTCACTTACCCTGGAAACAGGGAAGTCAGTTACCCCGGAAACTGGGCAGTCAGTCACCCTGGAAACAGGTTAGTCAGTTACCCCGGAAACAGGGTGATCAGTTACCCCGGAAACACCGCAGTCAGTTCCCCTGGAAACAGGGCAGTCAGTTACCCTGGAAACAGGGCAGTCAGTTATCCTGGAAACAGGGCAGTTAGTTATCCTGGAAACAGGGTGATCAGTTACACTGGAAACTAGGCAGTCAGTTACCCTGGAAACAGGGCGATCAGTTACCCCGGAAAAAGGGCAGTCAGTTATCCTGGAAACAGGGTGATCAGTTACACTGGAAAGTGGGCAGTCAGTTACCCTGGAAACAGGGCAGTCAGTTAACCAGGAAACAGGGCAGACAGTTGTCCTGGAAACAGGCCGGTCAGTTACCCCGGAAACAGGGAGACCAGTTACCCCAGAAACAGGGCGGTCAGTTAACCTGGAAACAGGGCGGTCAGTTATCCAGTAAACAGGGCAGTCAGTTCTCCCGGAAACAGGGCAGTCAGTTATCCCGGAAACAGGGTGATCAGTTACCCTGGAAACAGGGCAGTCAGTTATCCCGGAAACAGGGTGATCAGTTACCCTGGAAACAGGGCAGTCAGTTAGCCTGGAAACAGGGCAGTCAGTTATCCCGGAAACAGGGCAGTCAGTTATCCCGGAAACAGGGTGATCAGTTACCCTGGAAACAGGGCAGTCAGTTACCCCGGAAACAGGGCAGTCAGTTACCCTGGAAAAAGGGCAGTCAGTTATCCCGGAAGCAGTGTGATCAGTTACCCTGGAAACTGGGCAGTCAGTTACCCTGGAAACAGGGCATTCAGTTACTCTGGAAACAGGGCAGTCAGTTACCCTGGAAACTGGGCAGTCAGTTACCCTGGAAACAGGGGAGTCAGTTATCCCGGAAACAGGGTGATCAGTTACCCTGGAAACAGGGCCGTCAGTTATCCCGGAAACAGGGTAGTCAGTTATCCCGGAAAAAGGGTGATCAGTTACCCTGGAAACTGGGCAGTCAGTTACCCAGGAAACAGGGCAGTCAGTTACCCCGGAAACTGGGCAGTCAGTTACCCTGGAAACAGGGCAGTCAGTCACCCTGGAAACTGGTTAGTCAGTTACCCCGGAAACAGGGTGATCAGTTACCCCGGAAACAGGGCAGGCAGTTCCCCTGGAAAGAGGGCAGTCAGTTACCCTGGAAACAGGGCAGTCAGTTAACCTGGAAACAGGGCAGTAAGTTATCCTTGAAACAGGGCGGTCCGTTACCCCGGAAACAGGGAGATCAGTTACCCCGGAAACAGGGCAGTCAGTTACCCTGGAAACAGGGGAGTCAGTTACCCTGGAAACAGGGTGGTCAGTGACCCGGGAAACAGGGTGGTCAGTTACACCGGAAACAAGGTGATCAGTTATCCTGGAAACAGGGCGGTCAGTTCCCCCGGAAACAGGGTGATCAGTTATCCTGGAAACAGGGCAGTCATGTAGCCTGGAAACAGGGCAGTCAGTTACCCCGGAATAGGGCAGTAAGTTACACTGGAAACAGGGCAGTCAGTTATCCCGGAAACAGGGCAGTCAGTTATCCCGGAAACAGGGTGATCAGTTACCCTGGAAACAGGGCAGTCAGTTATCCCGGAAACAGGGCAGTCAGTTACCCTGGAAACAGGGCAGTCAGTTATCCCGGAAACAGGGCAGTCAGTTACCCTGGAAACTGGGCAGTCAGTTACTCTGGAAACAGGGCAGTCAGTCATCCCGGAAACAGGGTTATCAGTTACCCTGGAAACAGGGCAGTCAGTTACCCCGGAAACAGGGCAGTCAGTTACCCTGGAAACTGGGCAGTCTGTTACCCTGGAAACAGGGCAGTCACTTATCCCGGAAACAGGGTTATCAGTTACCCTGGAAACAGGGCAGTCAGTTATCCCGGAAACAGGGCAGTCAGTTATCCCGGAAATAGGGTGATCAGTTACCCTGGAAACTGGGCAATCAGTTCCCCTGGAAACAGGGCAGTCAGTTAACCCGGAAACAGTGCAGTCAGTTATCCTGGAAACAGGGCAGTCAGTTATCCCGGAAACAGGGCAGTCATTTACCCTGGAAAAAGGGTATTCAGTTACTCTGGAAACTGGGTAGTCAGTTACCCTGGAAACAGGGCAGTCAGTTACGACCGAAACAGGGCAGTCAGTTACCCTGGAAACTGGGCAGTCAGTGACCTTGGAAACAGGGTGGTCAGTTACCCCGGAAACAGGGTGATCAGATATCCTGGAAACAGGGCGGTCAGTTACCCCGGAAACAGGGCAGTCAGTTACCCCGGAAACAGGGTGATCAGTTATCCTGAAAACAGGGCAGTCAGTTAGCCTGGAAACAGGGCAGTCAGTTATCCCGGAAACAGGGCAGTCAGTGATCCCGGAAACAGGGTGATCAGTTACCCTGGAAACAGGGCAGTCAGTTACCCCGGAAACAGGGCAGTCAGTCACCCTGGAAAAAGGGCAGTCAGTTATCCCGGAAGCAGGGTGATCAGTTATCCAGTAAACAGGGCAGTCAGTTATCCTGGAAACAGGGCAGTCAGTTAGCCTGGAAACAGGGCAGTCAGTTACCCCGGAAACAGGGCAGTCAGTTATCCCGGAAACAGGTTGATCAGTTATCCTGGAAACAGGGCGGTCAGTTACCCCGGAAACAGGGCAGTCAGTTATCCCGGAAACAGGTTGATCAGTTACCCTGGAAACAGGGCAGTCAGTTTCCCCGGAAACAGTGCAGTCTGTTACCCTGGAAACAGGGCTGTCAGTTATCCCGGAAACAGGGCAGTCAGTTACCCTGGAAACATGGTATACAGTTACTCTGGAAACAGGGCAGTCAGTTACCCCGAAACAGGGCAGTCAGTTACCCTGGAAACTGGGCAGTCAGTTACCCTGGAAACAGGGCAGTCACTTATCCCGGAAACAGGGTTATCAGTTACCCTGGAAACAGGGCAGTCAGTTATCCCGGAAACAGAGCAGTCAGTTATCCCGGAAAAAGGGTGATCAGTTCCCCTGGAAACAGGGCAATCAGTTACCCTGGAAACAGGGCATTCAGTTACCCCGGAAACAGGGCAGTCACTTACCCTGGAAACAGGGAAGTCAGTTACCCCGGAAACTGGGCAGTCAGTCACCCTGGAAACAGGTTAGTCAGTTACCCCGGAAACAGCCTGATCAGTTACCCCGGAAACACCGCAGTCAGTTCCCCTGGAAACAGGGCAGTCAGTTACCCTGGAAACAGGGCAGTCAGTTATCCTGGAAACAGGGCAGTTAGTTATCCCAGAAAGAGGGTGTTAAGTTACCCTGGAAACTAGGCAGTCAGTTACCCTGGAAACAGGGCGGTCAGTTACCCCGGAAAAAGGGCAGTCAGTTATCCTGGAAACAGGGTGATCAGTTACTCTGGAAAGTGGGCAGTCAGTTACCCTGGAAACAGGGCAGTCAGTTATCCAGGAAACAGGGCAGACAGTTATCCTGGAAATAGGGCGGTTCGTTACCCCGGAAATAGGGCGGTCAGTTGTCCTGGAAACAGGGCGGTCAGTTAACCTGGAAACAGGGCGGTCAGTTATCCAGTAAACAGGGCAGTCAGTTATCCTGGAAACAGGGCAGCCAGTTATCCTGGAAACAGGGCAGTCAGTTCTCCCGGAAATAGGGCAGTCAGTTATCCCGGAAACAGGGTGATCAGTTACCCTGGAAACAGGGCAGTCAGTTATCCCGGAAACAGGGTGATCAGTTACCCTGGAAACAGGGCAGTCAGTTCGCCTGGAAACAGAGCGGTCAGTTATCCCGGAAACAGGGCAGTCAGTTATCCCGGAAACAGGGTGATCAGTTACCCTGGAAACAGGGCAGTCAGTTACCCTGGAAACTGGGCAGTCAGTTACCCTGGAAACAGGGCAGTCAGTTACCCCGGAAGCAGGGCAGTCATTTACCCTGGAAACAGGGCAGTCAGTTACCCCGGAAACAGGGTGATCAGTTACCCTGGAAACAGGACAGTCAGTTCCCCTGGAAACAGGGCAGTCAGTTACCCTGGAAACAGGGTCGTCAGTTAACCTGGAAACAGGGCAGTCAGTTATCCTTGAAACAGGGCGGTCAGTTACCCCGGAAATAGGTAGGTCAGTTATCCTGGAAACAGGGCGGTCAGTTACCCCGGAAACAGGGAGATCAGTTACCCCGGAAACAGGGCAGTCAGTTACCCTGGAAACAGGGGAGTCAGTTATCCTGGAAACAGGGTGGTCAGATACACCGGAACCAGGGTGATCAGTTATCCTGGAAACAGGGCGGTCAGTTACCCCGGAAATAGGGCAGTCAGTTACCCCGGAAACAGGGTGATCAGTTATCCTGGAAACTGGGGATTCAGTTAGCCTGGAAACAGGGCAGTCAGTTACCCCGGAAACAGGGCAGTCAGTTACCCTGTAAACAGGGCAGTCAGTTATCCCGGAAACAGGACAGTCAGTTAGCCCGGAAACAGGGTGATCAGTTACCCTGGAAAAAGGGTATTCAGTTACTCTGGAAACTGGGCAGTCAGTTACCCTGGAAACAGGGCAGTCAGTTACCACCGAAACAGGGCAGTCAGTTCCCCTGGAAACTGGGCAGTCAGTTACCCTGGAAACAGGGCAGTCAGTTATCCCGGAAACAGGGTTATCAGATACCCTGGAAACAGGGCAGTCAGTTATCCCGGAAACAGAGCAGTCAGTTACTTGGAAACAGGGCAGTCAGTTACCCTGGAAACAGGGAAGTCAGTTACCCCGGAAACTGGGCAGTCAGTCACCCTGGAAACAGGGCAGTCAATTACCCTGGAAACAGGGCAGTCAGTTATCCTGGAAACAGGGCAGTTAGTTATCCCGGAAACAGGGCGGTCAGTTACCCCGGAAACAGGGCAGTCAGTTATCCTGGAAACAGGGTGATCAGTTACACTGGAAAGTGGGCAGTCAGTTACCCTGGAAACAGGGCAGTCAGTTATCCAGGAAACAGGGCAGACAGTTATCCTGGAAATAGGGCGCTCCGTTACCCCGGAAATAGGGCGGTCAGTTGTCCTGGAAACAGGGCGGTCAGTTACCCCGGAAACAGGGAGATCAGTTACCCCAGAAACAGGGCGGTCAGTTAACCTGGAAACAGGGCGGACAGTTATCCAGTAAACAGGGCAGTCAGTTATCCTGGAAACAGGGCAGTCAGTTATCCTGGAAACAGGGCAGTCACTTATCCCGGAAACAGGGTGATCAGTTACCCTGGAAACAGGGCAGTCAGTTACCCTGAAAACAGGGTGGTCAGTTACCCTGGAAACTGGGCAGACAGTTACCCTGGAAACAGGGTGATCAGTTACCCTGGAAACTGGGCACTCAGTTACCCTGGAAACAGGGCAGTCAGTTCTCCCGGAAACAGGGAGATCAGTTACCCTGAAACAGGGCTTTCAGTTATCCTGGAAACAGGGTGGTCTTTGACCCTGGAAACAGGGTGGTCAGTTACCCATGAAACAGGGTGATCAGATATCCTGGAAACAGGGCGGTCAGTTACCCCGGAAACAGGGCAGTCAGTTACCCCGGAAACAGGGTGATCAGTTATCCTGGAAACAGGGCAGTCAGTTAGCCTGGAAACAGGGCAGTCAGTTATCCCGGAAACAGGGCAGTCAGTTATCCCGGAAACCGGGTGATCAGTTACCCTGGAAACAGGGCAGTCAGTTACCCCGGAAACAGGGCAGTCAGTCACCGTGGAAAAAGGGCAGTCAGTTATCCCGGAAGCAGGGTGATCAGTTATCCAGTAAACAGGGCAGTCAGTTATCCTGGAAACAGGGCAGTCAGTTACCCTGGAAACTGGGCAGTCAGTTACCCTGGAAACAGGGCAGCCAGTTACCCTGGAAACAGGGCAATCGGTCACCCTGGAAACTGGTTAGTCAGTTACCCCGGAAACAGGGTGATCAGTTACCCTGGAAACAGGGCAGTCAGTTCCCCTGGAAACAGGGCAGTCAGTTACCCTGGAAACAGGGCAGTCAGTTAACCTGGAAACAGGGCAGTCAGTTATCCTTGAAACAGGGCGGTCAGTTACCCCGGAAATAGGTCGGTCAGTTATCCTGGAAACAGGGCGGTCAGTTTCCCCGGAAACAGGGAGATCAGTTACCCCGGAAACAGGGCAGTCAGTTACCCTGGAAACAGGGGAGTCAGTTATCCTGGAAACAGGGTGGTCAGTGACCCGGGAAACAGTGTGGTCAGTTACACCGGAACCAGGGTGAACAGTTATCCTGGAAACAGGGCGGTCAGTTACCCCGGAAACTGGGCAGTCAGTTGCCCTGGAAAAAGGGCAGTCAGTTACCCTGTAAACAGGGCAGTCAGTTATCCCGGAAACAGGGCAGTCAGTTAGCCCGGAAACAGGGTGATCAGTTACCCTGGAAACAGGGCGGTCAGTTACCCCGGAAACAGGGCAGTCAGTTAACCTGGAAACAGGGCAGTCAGTTATCCTTGAAAAAGGGCGGTCCGTTACCCCGGAAATAGGTAGGTCAGTTATCCTGGAAATAGGGCGGTCAGTTACCCCGGAAACAGGGAGATCAGTTACCCCGGAAACAGGGCAGTCAGTTACCCTGGAAACAGGGGAGTCAGTTACCCTGGAAACAGGCTGGTCAGTGACCCGGGAAACAGGGCGGTCAGTTACCCCGGAAACCGGGCATTCAGTTATCCTGGAAACAGGGTGATCAGTTACACTGGAAAGTGGGCAGTCAGTTACCCTGGAAACAGGGCAGTCAGTTATCCAGGAAACAGGGCAGACAGTTATCCTGGATATAGGGCGCTCCGTTACCCCGGAAATAGGGCGTTCAGTTGTCCTGGAAACAGGGCGGTCAGTTACCCCGGAAATAGGTAGGTCAGTTATCCTGGAAACAGGGCGGTCAGTTACCCCGGAAACAGGGAGATCAGTTACCCCAGAAACAGGGCGGTCAGTTAACCTGGAAACAGGGCGGACAGTTATCCAGTAAACAGGGCAGTCAGTTATCCTGGAAACAGGGCAGTCAGTTATCCTGGAAACAGGGCAGTCACTTATCCCGGAAACAGGGTGATCAGTTACCCTGGAAACAGGGCAGTCAGTTACCCTGAAAACAGGGTGGTCAGTTACCCTGGAAACTGGGCAGACAGTTACCCTGGAAACAGGGTGATCAGTTACCCTGGAAACTGGGCACTCAGTTACCCTGGAAACAGGGCAGTCAGTTCTCCCGGAAACAGGGAGATCAGTTACCCTGAAACAGGGCTTTCAGTTATCCTGGAAACAGGGTGGTCTTTGACCCTGGAAACAGGGTGGTCAGTTACCCATGAAACAGGGTGATCAGATATCCTGGAAACAGGGCGGTCAGTTACCCCGGAAACAGGGCAGTCAGTTACCCCGGAAACAGGGTGATCAGTTATCCTGGAAACAGGGCAGTCAGTTAGCCTGGAAACAGGGCAGTCAGTTATCCCGGAAACAGGGCAGTCAGTTATCCCGGAAACCGGGTGATCAGTTACCCTGGAAACAGGGCAGTCAGTTACCCCGGAAACAGGGCAGTCAGTCACCGTGGAAAAAGGGCAGTCAGTTATCCCGGAAGCAGGGTGATCAGTTATCCAGTAAACAGGGCAGTCAGTTATCCTGGAAACAGGGCAGTCAGTTACCCTGGAAACTGGGCAGTCAGTTACCCTGGAAACAGGGCAGCCAGTTACCCTGGAAACAGGGCAATCGGTCACCCTGGAAACTGGTTAGTCAGTTACCCCGGAAACAGGGTGATCAGTTACCCTGGAAACAGGGCAGTCAGTTCCCCTGGAAACAGGGCAGTCAGTTACCCTGGAAACAGGGCAGTCAGTTAACCTGGAAACAGGGCAGTCAGTTATCCTTGAAACAGGGCGGTCAGTTACCCCGGAAATAGGTCGGTCAGTTATCCTGGAAACAGGGCGGTCAGTTTCCCCGGAAACAGGGAGATCAGTTACCCCGGAAACAGGGCAGTCAGTTACCCTGGAAACAGGGGAGTCAGTTATCCTGGAAACAGGGTGGTCAGTGACCCGGGAAACAGTGTGGTCAGTTACACCGGAACCAGGGTGAACAGTTATCCTGGAAACAGGGCGGTCAGTTACCCCGGAAACTGGGCAGTCAGTTGCCCTGGAAAAAGGGCAGTCAGTTACCCTGTAAACAGGGCAGTCAGTTATCCCGGAAACAGGGCAGTCAGTTAGCCCGGAAACAGGGTGATCAGTTACCCTGGAAACAGGGCGGTCAGTTACCCCGGAAACAGGGCAGTCAGTTAACCTGGAAACAGGGCAGTCAGTTATCCTTGAAAAAGGGCGGTCCGTTACCCCGGAAATAGGTAGGTCAGTTATCCTGGAAATAGGGCGGTCAGTTACCCCGGAAACAGGGAGATCAGTTACCCCGGAAACAGGGCAGTCAGTTACCCTGGAAACAGGGGAGTCAGTTACCCTGGAAACAGGCTGGTCAGTGACCCGGGAAACAGGGTGGTCAGTTACACCGGAAACAAGGTGATCAGTTATCCTGGAAACAGGGCGGTCAGTTACCCCGGAAACAGGGTGATCAGATATCCTGGAAACAGGGCAGTCAGGTAGCCTGGAAACAGGGCAGTCAGTTACCCCGGAAACAGGGCAGTCAGTTACACTGGAAACAGGGCAGTCAGTTCCCCTGGAAACAGGGCGGTCAGTTACCCCGGAAACCGGGCATTCAGTTATCCTGGAAACAGGGTGATCAGTTACACTGGAAAGTGGGCAGTCAGTTACCCTGGAAACAGGGCAGTCAGTTATCCAGGAAACAGGGCAGACAGTTATCCTGGATATAGGGCGCTCCGTTACCCCGGAAATAGGGCGTTCAGTTGTCCTGGAAACAGGGCGGTCAGTTACCCCGGAAATAGGTAGGTCAGTTATCCTGGAAACAGGGCGGTCAGTTACCCCGGAAACAGGGAGATCAGTTACCCCGGAAACAGGGCAGTCAGTTACCCTGGAAACAGGGGAGTCAGTTATCCTGGAAACAGGGTGGTCAGATACACCGGAACCAGGGTGATCAGTTATCCTGGAAACAGGGCGGTCAGTTACCCCGGAAATAGGGCAGTCAGTTACCCCGGAAACAGGGTGATCAGTTATCCTGGAAACTGGGGATTCAGTTAGCCTGGAAACAGGGCAGTCAGTTACCCCGGAAACAGGGCAGTCAGTTACCCTGTAAACAGGGCAGTCAGTTATCCCGGAAACAGGACAGTCAGTTAGCCCGGAAACAGGGTGATCAGTTACCCTGGAAAAAGGGTATTCAGTTACTCTGGAAACTGGGCAGTCAGTTACCCTGGAAACAGGGCAGTCAGTTACCACCGAAACAGGGCAGTCAGTTCCCCTGGAAACTGGGCAGTCAGTTACCCTGGAAACAGGGCAGTCAGTTATCCCGGAAACAGGGTTATCAGATACCCTGGAAACAGGGCAGTCAGTTATCCCGGAAACAGAGCAGTCAGTTACTTGGAAACAGGGCAGTCAGTTACCCTGGAAACAGGGAAGTCAGTTACCCCGGAAACTGGGCAGTCAGTCACCCTGGAAACAGGGCAGTCAATTACCCTGGAAACAGGGCAGTCAGTTATCCTGGAAACAGGGCAGTTAGTTATCCCGGAAACAGGGTGATAAGTTACCCTGGAAACTGGGCAGTCAGTTACCCTGGAAACAGGGCGGTCAGTCACCCTGGAAACAGGGCAGTCAATTACCCTGGAAACAGGGCAGTCAGTTATCCTGGAAACAGGGCAGTTAGTTATCCCGGAAACAGGGTGATAAGTTACCCTGGAAACTGGGCAGTCAGTTACCCTGGAAACAGGGCGGTCAGTTACCCCGGAAACAGGGCAGTCAGTTATCCTGGAAACAGGGTGATCAGTTACACTGGAAAGTGGGCAGTCAGTTACCCTGGAAACAGGGCAGTCAGTTATCCAGGAAACAGGGCAGACAGTTATCCTGGAAATAGGGCGCTCCGTTACCCCGGAAATAGGGCGGTCAGTTGTCCTGGAAACAGGGCAGTCAATTACCCTGGAAACAGGGCAGTCAGTTATCCTGGAAACAGGGCAGTTAGTTATCCCGGAAACAGGGTGATAAGTTACCCTGGAAACTGGGCAGTCAGTTACCCTGGAAACAGGGCGGTCAGTTACCCCGGAAACAGGGCAGTCAGTTATCCTGGAAACAGGGTGATCAGTTACACTGGAAAGTGGGCAGTCAGTTACCCTGGAAACAGGGCAGTCAGTTATCCAGGAAACAGGGCAGACAGTTATCCTGGAAATAGGGCGCTCCGTTACCCCGGAAATAGGGCGGTCAGTTGTCCTGGAAACAGGGCGGTCAGTTACCCTGGAAACAGGGCAGTCAGTTATCCTGGAAACAGGGCAGTTAGTTATCCCGGAAACAGGGTGATAAGTTACCCTGGAAACTGGGCAGTCAGTTACCCTGGAAACAGGGCGGTCAGTTACCCCGGAAACAGGGCAGTCAGTTATCCTGGAAACAGGGTGATCAGTTACACTGGAAAGTGGGCAGTCAGTTACCCTGGAAACAGGGCAGTCAGTTATCCAGGAAACAGGGCAGACAGTTATCCTGGAAATAGGGCGCTCCGTTACCCCGGAAATAGGGCGGTCAGTTGTCCTGGAAACAGGGCGGTCAGTTACCCCGGAAACAGGGAGATCAGTTACCCCAGAAACAGGGCGGTCAGTTAACCTGGAAACAGGGCGGACAGTTATCCAGTAAACAGGGCAGTCAGTTATCCTGGAAACAGGGCAGTCAGTTATCCTGGAAACAGGGCAGTCACTTATCCCGGAAACAGGGTGATCAGTTACCCTGGAAACAGGGCAGTCAGTTACCCTGAAAACAGGGTGGTCAGTTACCCTGGAAACTGGGCAGACAGTTACCCTGGAAACAGGGTGATCAGTTACCCTGGAAACTGGGCACTCAGTTACCCTGGAAACAGGGCAGTCAGTTCTCCCGGAAACAGGGAGATCAGTTACCCTGAAACAGGGCTTTCAGTTATCCTGGAAACAGGGTGGTCTTTGACCCTGGAAACAGGGTGGTCAGATATCCTGGAAACAGGGCGGTCAGTTACCCCGGAAACAGGGCAGTCAGTTACCCCGGAAACAGGGTGATCAGTTATCCTGGAAACAGGGCAGTCAGTTAGCCTGGAAACAGGGCAGTCAGTTATCCCGGAAACAGGGCAGTCAGTTATCCCGGAAACCGGGTGATCAGTTACCCTGGAAACAGGGCAGTCAGTTACCCCGGAAACAGGGCAGTCAGTCACCGTGGAAAAAGGGCAGTCAGTTATCCCGGAAGCAGGGTGATCAGTTATCCAGTAAACAGGGCAGTCAGTTATCCTGGAAACAGGGCAGTCAGTTACCCTGGAAACTGGGCAGTCAGTTACCCTGGAAACAGGGCAGCCAGTTACCCTGGAAACAGGGCAATCGGTCACCCTGGAAACTGGTTAGTCAGTTACCCCGGAAACAGGGTGATCAGTTACCCTGGAAACAGGGCAGTCAGTTCCCCTGGAAACAGGGCAGTCAGTTACCCTGGAAACAGGGCAGTCAGTTAACCTGGAAACAGGGCAGTCAGTTATCCTTGAAACAGGGCGGTCAGTTACCCCGGAAATAGGTCGGTCAGTTATCCTGGAAACAGGGCGGTCAGTTTCCCCGGAAACAGGGAGATCAGTTACCCCGGAAACAGGGCAGTCAGTTACCCTGGAAACAGGGGAGTCAGTTATCCTGGAAACAGGGTGGTCAGTGACCCGGGAAACAGTGTGGTCAGTTACACCGGAACCAGGGTGAACAGTTATCCTGGAAACAGGGCGGTCAGTTACCCCGGAAACTGGGCAGTCAGTTGCCCTGGAAAAAGGGCAGTCAGTTACCCTGTAAACAGGGCAGTCAGTTATCCCGGAAACAGGGCAGTCAGTTAGCCCGGAAACAGGGTGATCAGTTACCCTGGAAACAGGGCGGTCAGTTACCCCGGAAACAGGGCAGTCAGTTAACCTGGAAACAGGGCAGTCAGTTATCCTTGAAAAAGGGCGGTCCGTTACCCCGGAAATAGGTAGGTCAGTTATCCTGGAAATAGGGCGGTCAGTTACCCCGGAAACAGGGAGATCAGTTACCCCGGAAACAGGGCAGTCAGTTACCCTGGAAACAGGGGAGTCAGTTACCCTGGAAACAGGCTGGTCAGTGACCCGGGAAACAGGGTGGTCAGTTACACCGGAAACAAGGTGATCAGTTATCCTGGAAACAGGGCGGTCAGTTACCCCGGAAACAGGGTGATCAGATATCCTGGAAACAGGGCAGTCAGGTAGCCTGGAAACAGGGCAGTCAGTTACCCCGGAAACAGGGCAGTCAGTTACACTGGAAACAGGGCAGTCAGTTCCCCTGGAAACAGGGCGGTCAGTTACCCCGGAAACCGGGCATTCAGTTATCCTGGAAACAGGGTGATCAGTTACACTGGAAAGTGGGCAGTCAGTTACCCTGGAAACAGGGCAGTCAGTTATCCAGGAAACAGGGCAGACAGTTATCCTGGATATAGGGCGCTCCGTTACCCCGGAAATAGGGCGTTCAGTTGTCCTGGAAACAGGGCGGTCAGTTACCCCGGAAATAGGTAGGTCAGTTATCCTGGAAACAGGGCGGTCAGTTACCCCGGAAACAGGGAGATCAGTTACCCCGGAAACAGGGCAGTCAGTTACCCTGGAAACAGGGGAGTCAGTTATCCTGGAAACAGGGTGGTCAGATACACCGGAACCAGGGTGATCAGTTATCCTGGAAACAGGGCGGTCAGTTACCCCGGAAATAGGGCAGTCAGTTACCCCGGAAACAGGGTGATCAGTTATCCTGGAAACTGGGGATTCAGTTAGCCTGGAAACAGGGCAGTCAGTTACCCCGGAAACAGGGCAGTCAGTTACCCTGTAAACAGGGCAGTCAGTTATCCCGGAAACAGGACAGTCAGTTAGCCCGGAAACAGGGTGATCAGTTACCCTGGAAAAAGGGTATTCAGTTACTCTGGAAACTGGGCAGTCAGTTACCCTGGAAACAGGGCAGTCAGTTACCACCGAAACAGGGCAGTCAGTTCCCCTGGAAACTGGGCAGTCAGTTACCCTGGAAACAGGGCAGTCAGTTATCCCGGAAACAGGGTTATCAGATACCCTGGAAACAGGGCAGTCAGTTATCCCGGAAACAGAGCAGTCAGTTACTTGGAAACAGGGCAGTCAGTTACCCTGGAAACAGGGAAGTCAGTTACCCCGGAAACTGGGCAGTCAGTCACCCTGGAAACAGGGCAGTCAATTACCCTGGAAACAGGGCAGTCAGTTATCCTGGAAACAGGGCAGTTAGTTATCCCGGAAACAGGGTGATAAGTTACCCTGGAAACTGGGCAGTCAGTTACCCTGGAAACAGGGCGGTCAGTTACCCCGGAAACAGGGCAGTCAGTTATCCTGGAAACAGGGTGATCAGTTACACTGGAAAGTGGGCAGTCAGTTACCCTGGAAACAGGGCAGTCAGTTATCCAGGAAACAGGGCAGACAGTTATCCTGGAAATAGGGCGCTCCGTTACCCCGGAAATAGGGCGGTCAGTTGTCCTGGAAACAGGGCGGTCAGTTACCCCGGAAACAGGGAGATCAGTTACCCCAGAAACAGGGCGGTCAGTTAACCTGGAAACAGGGCGGACAGTTATCCAGTAAACAGGGCAGTCAGTTATCCTGGAAACAGGGCAGTCAGTTATCCTGGAAACAGGGCAGTCACTTATCCCGGAAACAGGGTGATCAGTTACCCTGGAAACAGGGCAGTCAGTTACCCTGAAAACAGGGTGGTCAGTTACCCTGGAAACTGGGCAGACAGTTACCCTGGAAACAGGGTGATCAGTTACCCTGGAAACTGGGCACTCAGTTACCCTGGAAACAGGGCAGTCAGTTCTCCCGGAAACAGGGAGATCAGTTACCCTGAAACAGGGCTTTCAGTTATCCTGGAAACAGGGTGGTCTTTGACCCTGGAAACAGGGTGGTCAGTTACCCATGAAACAGGGTGATCAGATATCCTGGAAACAGGGCGGTCAGTTACCCCGGAAACAGGGCAGTCAGTTACCCCGGAAACAGGGTGATCAGTTATCCTGGAAACAGGGCAGTCAGTTAGCCTGGAAACAGGGCAGTCAGTTATCCCGGAAACAGGGCAGTCAGTTATCCCGGAAACCGGGTGATCAGTTACCCTGGAAACAGGGCAGTCAGTTACCCCGGAAACAGGGCAGTCAGTCACCGTGGAAAAAGGGCAGTCAGTTATCCCGGAAGCAGGGTGATCAGTTATCCAGTAAACAGGGCAGTCAGTTATCCTGGAAACAGGGCAGTCAGTTACCCTGGAAACTGGGCAGTCAGTTACCCTGGAAACAGGGCAGCCAGTTACCCTGGAAACAGGGCAATCGGTCACCCTGGAAACTGGTTAGTCAGTTACCCCGGAAACAGGGTGATCAGTTACCCTGGAAACAGGGCAGTCAGTTCCCCTGGAAACAGGGCAGTCAGTTACCCTGGAAACAGGGCAGTCAGTTAACCTGGAAACAGGGCAGTCAGTTATCCTTGAAACAGGGCGGTCAGTTACCCCGGAAATAGGTCGGTCAGTTATCCTGGAAACAGGGCGGTCAGTTTCCCCGGAAACAGGGAGATCAGTTACCCCGGAAACAGGGCAGTCAGTTACCCTGGAAACAGGGGAGTCAGTTATCCTGGAAACAGGGTGGTCAGTGACCCGGGAAACAGTGTGGTCAGTTACACCGGAACCAGGGTGAACAGTTATCCTGGAAACAGGGCGGTCAGTTACCCCGGAAACTGGGCAGTCAGTTGCCCTGGAAAAAGGGCAGTCAGTTACCCTGTAAACAGGGCAGTCAGTTATCCCGGAAACAGGGCAGTCAGTTAGCCCGGAAACAGGGTGATCAGTTACCCTGGAAACAGGGCGGTCAGTTACCCCGGAAACAGGGCAGTCAGTTAACCTGGAAACAGGGCAGTCAGTTATCCTTGAAAAAGGGCGGTCCGTTACCCCGGAAATAGGTAGGTCAGTTATCCTGGAAATAGGGCGGTCAGTTACCCCGGAAACAGGGAGATCAGTTACCCCGGAAACAGGGCAGTCAGTTACCCTGGAAACAGGGGAGTCAGTTACCCTGGAAACAGGCTGGTCAGTGACCCGGGAAACAGGGTGGTCAGTTACACCGGAAACAAGGTGATCAGTTATCCTGGAAACAGGGCGGTCAGTTACCCCGGAAACAGGGTGATCAGATATCCTGGAAACAGGGCAGTCAGGTAGCCTGGAAACAGGGCAGTCAGTTACCCCGGAAACAGGGCAGTCAGTTACACTGGAAACAGGGCAGTCAGTTCCCCTGGAAACAGGGCGGTCAGTTACCCCGGAAACCGGGCATTCAGTTATCCTGGAAACAGGGTGATCAGTTACACTGGAAAGTGGGCAGTCAGTTACCCTGGAAACAGGGCAGTCAGTTATCCAGGAAACAGGGCAGACAGTTATCCTGGATATAGGGCGCTCCGTTACCCCGGAAATAGGGCGTTCAGTTGTCCTGGAAACAGGGCGGTCAGTTACCCCGGAAACAGGGAGATCAGTTACCCGAGAAACAGGGCGGTCAGTTAACCTGGAAACAGGGCGGACAGTTATCCAGTAAACAGGGCAGTCAGTTATCCTGGAAACAGGGCAGTCAGTTACCCCGGAAACAGGGAGATCAGTTACCCCGGAAACAGGGCAGTCAGTTACCCTGGAAACAGGGGAGTCAGTTATCCTGGAAACAGGGTGGTCAGTGACCCGGGAAACAGTGTGGTCAGTTACACCGGAACCAGGGTGATCAGTTATCCTGGAAACAGGGCGGTCAGTTACCCCGGAAACAGGGCAGTCAGTTACCCCGGAAACAGGGTGATCAGTTATCCTGGAAACTGGGGATTCAGTTAGCCTGGAAACAGGGCAGTCAGTTACCCCGGAAACAGGGCAGTCAGTTACCCTGTAAACAGGGCAGTCAGTTATCCCGGAAACAGGGCAGTCAGTTAGCCCGGAAACAGGGTGATCAGTTACCCTGGAAAAAGGGTATTCAGTTACTCTGGAAACTGGGCAGTCAGTTACCCTGGAAACATGGCAGTCAGTTACCACCGAAACAGGGCAGTCAGTTCCCCTGGAAACTGGGCAGTCAGTTACCCTGGAAACAGGGCAGTCAGTTATCCCGGAAACAGGGTTATCAGATACCCTGGAAACAGGGCAGTCAGTTATCCCGGAAACAGAGCAGTCAGTTACTTGGAAACGGGGCAGTCAGTTACCCTGGAAACAGGGAAGTCAGTTACCCCGGAAACTGGGCAGTCAGTCACCCTGGAAACAGGTTAGTCAGTTACCCCGGAAACAGGGTGATCAGTTACCCCGGAAACAGGGCAGTCAGTTCCCCTGGAAACAGGGCAGTCAATTACCCTGGAAACAGGGCAGTCAGTTATCCTGGAAACAGGGCAGTTAGTTATCCCGGAAACAGGGTGATAAGTTACCCTGGAAACTGGGCAGTCAGTTACCCTGGAAACAGGGCGGTCAGTTACCCCGGAAACAGGGCAGTCAGTTATCCTGGAAACAGGGTGATCAGTTACACTGGAAAGTGGGCAGTCAGTTACCCTGGAAACAGGGCTGTCAGTTATCCAGGAAACAGGGCAGACAGTTATCCTGGAAATAGGGCGCTCCGTTACCCCGGAAATAGGGCGGTCAGTTGTCCTGGAAACAGGGCGGTCAGTTACCCCGGAAACAGGGAGATCAGTTACCCCAGAAACATGGCGGTCAGTTAACCTGGAAACAGGGCGGACAGTTATCCAGTAAACAGGGCAGTCAGTTATCCTGGAAACAGGGCAGTCAGTTATCCTGGAAACAGGGCAGTCACTTATCCCGGAAACAGGGTGATCAGTTACCCTGGAAACAGGGCAGTCAGTTACCCTGAAAACAGGGTGGTCAGTTACCCTGGAAACTGGGCAGTCAGTTACCCTGGAAACAGGGTGATCAGTTACCCTCGAAACTGGGCAGTCAGTTACCCTGGAAACAGGGCAGTCAGTTCTCCCGGAAACAGGGCAGTCAGTTATCCCGGAAACAGGGAGATCAGTTACCCTGAAACAGGGCTTTCAGTTATCCTGGAAACAGGGTGGTCTTTGACCCTGGAAACAGGGTGGTCAGTTACCCCGGAAACAGGGTGATCAGATATCCTGGAAACAGGGCGGTCAGTTACCCCGGAAACAGGGCAGTCAGTTACCCCGGAAACAGGGTGATCAGTTATCCTGGAAACAGGGCAGTCAGTTAGCCTGGAAACAGGGCAGTCAGTTATCCCGGAAACAGGGCAGTCAGTTATCCCGGAAACCGGGTGATCAGTTACCCTGGAAACAGGGCAGTCAGTTACCCCGGAAACAGGGCAGTCAGTCACCGTGGAAAAAGGGCAGTCAGTTATCCCGGAAGCAGGGTGATCAGTTATCCAGTAAACAGGGCAGTCAGTTATCCTGGAAACAGGGCAGTCAGTAACCCTGGAAACTGGGCAGTCAGTTACCCTGGAAACAGGGCAGTCAGTTACCCCGGAAGCAGGGCAGTCATTTACCCTGGAAACAGGGCAGTCAGTTACCCCGGAAACTGGGCAGCCAGTTACCCTGGAAACAGGGCAATCGGTCACCCTGGAAACTGGTTAGTCAGTTACCCCGGAAACAGGGTGATCAGTTACCCTGGAAACAGGGCAGTCAGTTCCCCTGGAAACAGGGCAGTCAGTTACCCTGGAAACAGGGCAGTCAGTTAACCTGGAAACAGGGCAGTCAGTTATCCTTGAAACAGGGCGGTCAGTTACCCCGGTAATAGGTCGGTCAGTTATCCTGGAAACAGGGCGGTCAGTTTCCCCGGAAACAGGGAGATCAGTTACCCCGGAAACAGGGCAGTCAGTTACCCTGGAAACAGGGGAGTCAGTTATCCTGGAAACAGGGTGGTCAGTGACCCGGGAAACAGTGTGGTCAGTTACACCGGAACCAGGGTGAACAGTTATCCTGGAAACAGGGCGGTCAGTTACCCCGGAAACAGGGCACTCAGTTGCCCTGGAAAAAGGGCAGTCAGTTACCCTGTAAACAGGGCAGTCAGTTATCCCGGAAACAGGGCAGTCAGTTAGCCCGGAAACAGGGTGATCAGTTACCCTGGAAACAGGGCGGTCAGTTACCCCGGAAACAGGGCAGTCAGTTAACCTGGAAACAGGGCAGTCAGTTATCCTTGAAACAGGGCAGTCCGTTACCCCGGAAATAGGTAGGTCAGTTATCCTGGAAATAGGGCGGTCAGTTACCCCGGAAACAGGGAGATCAGTTACCCCGGAAACAGGGCAGTCAGTTACCCTGGAAACAGGGGAGTCAGTTACCCTGGAAACAGGGTGGTCAGTGACCCGGGAAACAGGGTGGTCAGTTACACCGGAAACAAGGTGATCAGTTATGCTGGAAACAGGGCGGTCAGTTACCCCGGAAACAGGGTGATCAGTTATCCTGGAAACAGGGCAGTCAGGTAGCCTGGAAACAGGGCAGTCAGTTACCCCGGAAACAGGGCAGTCAGTTACATGGAAACAGGGCAGTCAGTTATCCCGGAAACAGGGCAGTCAGTTAGCCCGGAAACAGGGTGATCAGTTACCCTGGAAACAGGGCAGTCAGTTACCCTGGAAACAGGGCAGTCAGTTATCCCGGAAACAGGGCAGTCAGTTACCCTGGAAACTGGGCAGTCAGTTACTCTGGAAACAGGGCAGTCAGTCATCCCATAAACAGGGTTATCAGTTACCCTGGAAACAGGGCAGTCAGTTACCCCGGAAACAGGGCAGTCAGTTACCCTGGAAACAGGGCAGTCACTTATCCCGGAAACAGGGTTATCAGTTATCCTGGAAACAGGGCAGCCAGTTATCCCGGAAACAGGGCAGTCAGTTATCCCGGAAATAGGGTGATCAGTTACCCTGGAAACTGGGCAATCAGTTCCCCTGGAAACAGGGCAGTCAGTTACCCCGGAAACAGTGCAGTCAGTTACCCTGGAAACAGGGCAGTCAGTTATCCCGGAAACAGGGCAGTCATTTACCCTGGAAAAAGGGTATTCAGTTACTCTGGAAACTGGGCAGTCAGTTACCCTGGAAACAGGGCAGTCAGTTCCCCTGGAAACAGGGCAGTCAGTTATCCCGGAAACAGGGTTATCAGATACCCTGGAAACAGGGCAGTCAGTTATCCCGGAAACAGAGCAGTCAGTTACTTGGAAACAGGGCTTTCAGTTACCCTGGAAACTGGGCAGTCAGTCACCCTGGAAACAGGTTAGTCAGTTGCCCCGGAAACAGGGTGATCAGTTACCCCGGAAACAGGGCAGTCAGTTATCCTGGAAACAGGGCAGTTAGTTATCCCAGATACAGGGTGAGAAGTTACCCTGGAAACTGGGCAGTCAGTTACCCTGGAAACAGGGCGGTCAGTTACCCCGGAAACCGGGCAGTCAGTTATCCTGGAAACAGGGCGGTCAGTTACCCCGGAAACAGGGAGATCAGTTACCCCAGAAACAGGGCGGTCAGTTAACCTGGAAACAGGGCGGACAGTTATCCAGTAAACAGGGCAGTCAGTTATCCTGGAAACAGGGCAGTCAGTTATCCTGGAAACAGGGCAGTCAGTTGTCCCGGAAACAGGGCAGTCAGTTATCCCGCAAACAGGGTGATCAGTTACCCTGGAAACAGGGCAGTCAGTTACCCCGGAAACAGGGCAGTCAGTCACCCTGGAAAAAGGGCAGTCAGTTATCCCGGAAACAGGGTGATCAGTTATCCAGTAAACAGGGCAGTCAGTTATCCTGGAAACAGGGCAGTCAGTTACCCTGGAAACTGGGCAGTCAGTTACCCTGGAAACAGGGCAGTCAGTTACCCCGGAAGCAGGGCAGTCATTTACCCTAGAAACAGGGCAGTCAGTTACCCCGGAAACTGGGCAGCCAGTTACCCTGGAAACAGGGCAATCGGTCACCCTGGAAACTGGTTAGTCAGTTACCCCGGAAACAGGGTGATCAGTTACCCTGGAAACAGGGCAGTCAGTTCCCCTGGAAACAGGGCAGTCAGTTACCCTGGAAACAGGGCAGTCAGTTAACCTGGAAACAGGGCAGTCAGTTATCCTTGAAACAGGGCGGTCAGTTACCCCGGAAATAGGTCGGTCAGTTATCCTGGAAACAGGGCGGTCAGTTACCCCGGAAACAGGGAGATCAGTTACCCCGGAAACAGGGCAGTCAGTTACCCTGGAAACAGGGGAGTCAGTTATCCTGGAAACAGGGTGGTCAGTGACCCGGGAAACAGGGTGGTCAGTTACACCGGAACCAGGGTGAACAGTTATCCTGGAAACAGGGCGGTCAGTTACCCCGGAAACAGGGCAGTCAGTTACCCTGGAAAAAGGGCAGTCAGTTACCCTGTAAACAGGGCAGTCAGTTATCCCGGAAACAGGGCAGTCAGTTAGCCCGGAAACAGGGTGAAAAGTTACCCTGGAAACAGGGCAGTCAGTTACCCCGGAAACAGGGCAGTCAGTTACCCTGGAAACAGGGCAGTCAGTTATCCCGGAAACAGGGCAGTCAGTTACCCTGGAAACTGGGCAGTCAGTTACTCTGGAAACAGGGCAGTCAGTCATCCCATAAACAGGGTTATCAGTTACCCTGGAAACAGGGCAGTCAGTTACCCCGGAAACAGGGCAGTCAGTTACCCTGGAAACAGGGCAGTCACTTATCCCGGAAACAGGGTTATCAGTTATCCTGGAAACAGGGCAGCCAGTTATCCCGGAAACAGGGCAGTCAGTTATCCCAGAAATAGGGTGATCAGTTACCCTGGAAACTGGGCAATCAGTTCCCCTGGAAACAGGGCAGTCAGTTACCCTGGAAACAGGGCAGTCACTTATCCCAGAAAAAGGGTTATCAGTTATCCTGGAAACAGGGCAGTCAGTTAACCTGGAAACAGGGCAGTCAGTTATCCTTGAAACAGGGCGGTCAGTTACCCCGGAAATAGGTCGGTCAGTTATCCTGGAAACAGGGCGGTCAGTTACCCCGGAAACAGGGAGATCAGTTACCCCGGAAACAGGGCAGTCAGTTACCCTGGAAACAGGGGAGTCAGTTATCCTGGAAACAGGGTGGTCAGTGACCCGGGAAACAGGGTGGTCAGTTACACCGGAACCAGGGTGAACAGTTATCCTGGAAACAGGGCGGTCAGTTACCCCGGAAACAGGGCAGTCAGTTACCCTGGAAAAAGGGCAGTCAGTTACCCTGTAAACAGGGCAGTCAGTTATCCCGGAAACAGGGCAGTCAGTTAGCCCGGAAACAGGGTGAAAAGTTACCCTGGAAACAGGGCAGTCAGTTACCCCGGAAACAGGGCAGTCAGTTACCCTGGAAACAGGGCAGTCAGTTATCCCGGAAACAGGGCAGTCAGTTACCCTGGAAACTGGGCAGTCAGTTACTCTGGAAACAGGGCAGTCAGTCATCCCATAAACAGGGTTATCAGTTACCCTGGAAACAGGGCAGTCAGTTACCCCGGAAACAGGGCAGTCAGTTACCCTGGAAACAGGGCAGTCACTTATCCCGGAAACAGGGTTATCAGTTATCCTGGAAACAGGGCAGCCAGTTATCCCGGAAACAGGGCAGTCAGTTATCCCAGAAATAGGGTGATCAGTTACCCTGGAAACTGGGCAATCAGTTCCCCCGGAAACAGGGCAGTCAGTTACCCTGGAAACAGGGCAGTCACTTATCCCAGAAAAAGGGTTATCAGTTATCCTGGAAACAGGGCAGTCAGTTAACCTGGAAACAGGGCAGTCAGTTATCCTTGAAACAGGGCGGTCAGTTACCCCGGAAATAGGTCGGTCAGTTATCCTGGAAACAGGGCGGTCAGTTACCCCGGAAACAGGGAGATCAGTTACCCCGGAAACAGGGCAGTCAGTTACCCTGGAAACAGGGGAGTCAGTTATCCTGGAAACAGGGTGGTCAGTGACCCGGGAAACAGGGTGGTCAGTTACACCGGAACCAGGGTGAACAGTTATCCTGGAAACAGGGCGGTCAGTTACCCCGGAAACAGGGCAGTCAGTTACCCTGGAAACAGGGCAGTCAGTTACCCTGGAAACAGGGCAGTCAGTTACCCTGGAAACAGGGCAGTCACTTATCCCGGAAACAGGGTTATCAGTTATCCTGGAAACAGGGCAGCCAGTTATCCCGGAAACAGGGCAGTCAGTTATCCCAGAAATAGGGTGATCAGTTACCCTGGAAACTGGGCAATCAGTTCCCCTGGAAACAGGGCAGTCAGTTACCCCGGAAACAGTGCAGTCAGTTACCCTGGAAACAGGGCAGTCAGTTATCCCGGAAACAGGGCAGTCATTTACCCTGGAAAAAGGGTATTCAGTTACTCTGGAAACTGGGCAGTCAGTTACCCTGGAAACAGGGCAGTCAGTTACCCTGGAAACAGGGCAGTCAGTTATCCCGGAAACAGGGTTATCAGATACCCTGGAAACAGGGCAGTCAGTTATCCCGGAAACAGAGCAGTCAGTTACTTGGAAACAGGGCATTCAGTTACCCTGGAAACTGGGCAGTCAGTCACCCTGGAAACAGGTTAGTCAGTTACCCCGGAAACAGGGTGATCAGTTACTCCGGAAACAGGGCAGTCAGTTATCCTGGAAAGAGGGCAGTTAGTTATCCCGGAAACAGGGTGAGAAGTTACCCTGGAAACTGGGCAGTCAGTTACCCTGGAAACAGTGCGGTCAGTTACCCCGGAAACCGGGCAGTCAGTTATCCTGGAAACAGGGCGGTCAGTTACCCCGGAAACAGGGAGATCAGTTACCCCAGAAACAGGGCGGTCAGTTAACCTGGAAACAGGGCGGACAGTTATCCAGTAAACAGGGCAGTCAGTTATTCTGGAAACAGGGCAGTCAGTTATCCTGGAAACAGGGCAGTCAGTTGTCCCGGAAACAGGGCAGTCAGTTATCCCGCAAACAGGGTGATCAGTTACCCTGGAAACAGGGCAGTCAGTTATCCCGGAAACAGGGCAGTCAGTTAACCCGGAAACAGGGTGATCAGTTACCCTGGAAACAGGGCAGTCAGTTACCCCGGAAACAGGGCAGTCAGTCACCCTGGAAAAAGGGCAGTCAGTTATCCCGGAAACAGGGTGATCAGTTATCCAGTAAACAGGGCAGTCAGTTATCCCGGAAACAGGGCAGTCAGTTATCCCGGAAATCGGGTGATCAGTTACCCTGGAAACAGGGCAGTCAGTTACCCCGGAAACAGGGCAGTCAGTCACCCTGGAAAAAGGGCAGTCAGTTATCCCGGAAACAGGGTGATCAGTTATCCAGTAAACAGGGCAGTCAGTTACCCTGGAAACAGGGCAGTCAGTTACCCCGGAAGCAGGGCAGTCATTTACCCTGGAAACAGGGCAGTCAGTTACCCCGGAAACTGGGCAGCCAGTTACCCTGGAAACAGGGCAATCGGTCACCCTGGAAACTGGTTAGTCAGTTACCCCGGAAACAGGGTGATCAGTTACCCTGGAAACAGGGCAGTCAGTTCCCCTGGAAACAGGGCAGTCAGTTACCCTGGAAACAGGGCAGTCAGTTAACCTGGAAACAGGGCAGTCAGTTATCCTTGAAACAGGGCGGTCAGTTACCCCGGAAATAGGTCGGTCAGTTATCCTGGAAACAGGGCGGTCAGTTACCCCGGAAACAGGGAGATCAGTTACCCCGGAAACAGGGCAGTCAGTTACCCTGGAAATAGGGGAGTCAGTTATCCTGGAAACAGGGTGGTCAGTGACCCGGGAAACAGGGTGGTCAGTTACACCGGAACCAGGGTGAACAGTTATCCTGGAAACAGGGCGGTCAGTTACCCCGGAAACAGGGCAGTCAGTTACCCTGGAAAAAGGGCAGTCAGTTACCCTGTAAACAGGGCAGTCAGTTATCCCGGAAACAGGGCAGTCAGTTAGCCCGGAAACAGGGTGATCAGTTACCCTGGAAACAGGGCGGTCAGTTACCCCGGAAACAGGGCAGTCAGTTAACCTGGAAACAGGGCAGTCAGTTATCCTTGAAACAGGGCGGTCCGTTACCCCGGAAATAGGTAGGTCAGTTATCCTGGAAATAGGGCGGTCAGTTACCCCGGAAACAGGGAGATCAGTTACCCCGGAAACAGGGCAGTCAGTTACCCTGGAAACAGGGGAGTCAGTTACCCTGGAAACAGGGTGGTCAGTGACCCGGGAAACAGGGTGGTCAGTTACACCGGAAACAAGGTGATCAGTTATCCTGGAAACAGGGCGGTCAGTTACCCCGGAAACAGGGTGATCAGATATCCTGGAAACAGGGCAGTCAGGAAGCCTGGAAACAGGGCAGTCAGTTACCCCGGAAACAGGGCAGTCAGTTACACTGGAAACAGGGCAGTCAGTTATCCCGGAAACAGGGCAGTCAGTTATCCCGGAAACAGGGTGATCAGTTACCCTGGAAACAGGGCAGTCAGTTACCCCGGAAACAAGGCAGTCAGTTACCCTGGAAACAGGGCAGTCAGTTACCCCGGAAACAGGGCAGTCAGTTACCCTGGAAACTGGGCAGTCAGTTACCCTGGAAACAGGGCAGTCAGTTATCCCGGAAACAGGGTTATCAGTTACCCTGGAAACAGGGCAGTCAGTTATCCCGGAAACAGGGCAGTCAGTTATCCCGGAAATCGGGTGATCAGTTACCCTGGAAACTGGGCAATCAGTTCCCCTGGAAACAGGGCAGTCAGTTACCCCGGAAACAGTGCAGTCAGTTACCCTGGAAACAGGGCAGTCAGTTATCCCGGAAACAGGGCAGTCATTTACCCTGGAAAAAGTGTATTCAGTTACTCTGGAAACTGGGCAGTCAGTTACCCTGGAAACAGGGCAGTCAGTTACCCTGGAAACAGGGCAGTCAGTTATCCCGGAAACATGGTTATCAGATACCCTGGAAACAGGGCAGTCAGTTATCCCGGAAACAGAGCAGTCAGTTACTTGGAAACAGGGCATTCAGTTACCCTGGAAACAGGGAAGTCAGTTACCCCGGAAACTGGGCAGTCAGTCACCCTGGAAACAGGTTAGTCAGTTACCCCGGAAACAGGGTGATCAGTTACCCCGGAAACAGGGCAGTCAGTTCCCCTGGAAACAGGGCAGTCAATTACCCTGGAAACAGGGCAGTCAGTTATCCTGGAAACAGGGCAGTTAGTTATCCCGGAAACAGGGTGATAAGTTACCCTGGAAACTGGGCAGACAGTTACCCCGGAAACCGGGCAGTCAGTTATCCTGGAAACAGGGTGATCAGTTACACTGGAAAGTGGGCAGTCAGTTACCCTGGAAACAGGGCAGTCAGTTCTCCAGGAAACAGGGCAGACAGTTATCCTGGAAATAGGGCGCTCCGTTACCCCGGAAATAGGGCGTTCAGTTGTCCTGGAAACAGGGCGGTCAGTTACCCCGGAAACAGGGAGATCAGTTACCCCAGAAACAGGGCGGTCAGTTAACCTGGAAACAGGGCGGACAGTTATCCAGTAAACAGGGCAGTCAGTTATCCTGGAAACAGGGCAGTCAGTTCTCCCGGAAACAGGGCAGTCAGTTATCCCGCAAACAGGGTGATCAGTTACCCTGGAAACAGGGCAGTCAGTTATCCCGGAAACAGGGTGATCAGTTACCCTGGAAACAGGGCAGTCAGTTACCCTGGAAACAGGGTGGTCAGTTACCCTGGAAACTGGGCAGTCAGTTACCCTGGAAACAGGGTGATCAGTTACACTGGAAACTGGGCACTCAGTTACCCTGGAAACAGGGCAGCCAGTTCTCCCGGAAACATAGCAGTCAGTTATCCCGGAAACAGGGAGATCAGTTACCCTGAAACAGGGCTTTCAGTTATCCTGGAAACAGGGTGGTCAGTGACCCTGGAAACAGGGTGGTCAGTTACCCCGGAAACAGGGTGATCAGATATCCTGGAAACAGGGCGGTCAGTTACTCCGGAAACAGGGCAGTCAGTTACCCCGGAAACAGGGTGATCAGTTATCCTGGAAACAGGGCAGTCAGTTAGCCTGGAAACAGGGCAGTCAGTTATCCCGGAAACAGGGCAGTCAGTTATCCCGGAAACAGGGTGATCAGTTACCCTGGAAACAGGGCAGTCAGTTATCCCGGAAGCAGGGTGATCAGTTATCCAGTAAACAGGGCAGTCAGTTATCCTGGAAACAGGGCAGTCAGTTACCCTGGAAACTGGGCAGTCAGTTACCCTGGAAACAGGGCAGTCAGTTACCCCGGAAGCAGGGCAGTCATTTACCCTGGAAACAGGGCAGTCAGTTACCCCGGAAACTGGGCAGTCAGTTACCCTGGAAACAGGGCAATCAGTCACCCTGGAAACTTGTTAGACAGTTACCCCGGAAACAGGGTGATCAGTTACCCTGGAAACAGGGCAGTCAGTTCCCCTGGAAACAGGGCAGTCAGTTACCCTGGAAACAGGGCAGTCAGTTATCCTGGAAACAGGGCAGTCAGTTATGCTTGAAACAGGGCGGTCAGTTACCCCGGAAATAGGTAGGTCAGTTATCCTGGAAACAGGGCGGTCAGTTACCCCGGAAACAGGGAGATCAGTTACCCCGGAAACAGGGCAGTCATTTACCCTGGAAAAAGGGTATTCAGTTACTCTGGAAACTGGGCAGTCAGTTACCCTGGAAACAGGGCAGTCAGTTACCCTGGAAACAGGGCAGTCAGTTATCCCGGAAACAGGGTTATCAGATACCCTGGAAACAGGGCAGTCAGTTATCCCGGAAACAGAGCAGTCAGTTACTTGGAAACAGGGCATTCAGTTACCCTGGAAACAGGGAAGTCAGTTACCCCGGAAACTGGGCAGTCAGTCACCCTGGAAACAGGTTAGTCAGTTACCCCGGAAACAGGGTGATCAGTTACCCCGGAAACAGGGCAGTCAGTTCCCCTGGAAACAGGGCAGTCAATTACCCTGGAAACAGGGCAGTCAGTTATCCTGGAAACAGGGCAGTTAGTTATCCCGGAAACAGGGTGATAAGTTACCCTGGAAACTGGGCAGACAGTTACCCCGGAAACCGGGCAGTCAGTTATCCTGGAAACAGGGTTATCAGATACCCTGGAAACAGGGCAGTCAGTTATCCCGGAAACAGAGCAGTCAGTTACTTGGAAACAGGGCATTCAGTTACCCTGGAAACAGGGAAGTCAGTTACCCCGGAAACTGGGCAGTCAGTCACCCTGGAAACAGGTTAGTCAGTTACCCCGGAAACAGGGTGATCAGTTACCCCGGAAACAGGGCAGTCAGTTCCCCTGGAAACAGGGCAGTCAATTACCCTGGAAACAGGGCAGTCAGTTATCCTGGAAACAGGGCAGTTAGTTATCCCGGAAACAGGGTGATAAGTTACCCTGGAAACTGGGCAGACAGTTACCCCGGAAACCGGGCAGTCAGTTATCCTGGAAACAGGGTGATCAGTTACACTGGAAAGTGGGCAGTCAGTTACCCTGGAAACAGGGCAGTCAGTTATCCAGGAAACAGGGCAGACAGTTATCCTGGAAATAGGGCGCTCCGTTACCCCGGAAATAGGGCGTTCAGTTGTCCTGGAAACAGGGCGGTCAGTTACCCCGGAAACAGGGAGATCAGTTACCCCAGAAACAGGGCGGTCAGTTAACCTGGAAACAGGGCGGACAGTTATCCAGTAAACAGGGCAGTCAGTTATCCTGGAAACAGGGCAGTCAGTTCTCCCGGAAACAGGGCATTCAGTTATCCCGCAAACAGGGTGATCAGTTACCCTGGAAACAGGGCAGTCAGTTATCCCGGAAACAGGGTGATCAGTTACCCTGGATACAGGGCAGTCAGTTACCCTGGAAACAGGGTGGTCAGTTACCCTGGAAACTGGGCAGTCAGTTACCCTGGAAACAGGGTGATCAGTTACACTGGAAACTGGGCACTCAGTTACCCTGGAAACAGGGCAGTCAGTTCTCCCGGAAACATAGCAGTCAGTTATCCCGGAAACAGGGAGATCAGTTACCCTGAAACAGGGCTTTCAGTTATCCTGGAAACAGGGTGGTCAGTGACCCTGGAAACAGGGTGGTCAGTTACCCCGGAAACAGGGTGATCAGATATCCTGGAAACAGGGCGGTCAGTTACTCCGGAAACAGGGCAGTCAGTTACCCCGGAAACAGGGTGATCAGTTATCCTGGAAACAGGGCAGTCAGTTAGCCTGGAAACAGGGCAGTCAGTTATCCCGGAAACAGGGCAGTCAGTTATCCCGGAAACAGGGTGATCAGTTACCCTGGAAACAGGGCAGTCAGTTATCCCGTAAGCAGGGTGATCAGTTATCCAGTAAACAGGGCAGTCAGTTATCCCGGAAACAGGGCAGTCAGTTAGCCCGGAAACAGGGTGATCAGTTACCCTGGAAAAAGGGTATTCAGTTACTCTGGAAACTGGGCAGTCAGTTACCCCGGAAACAGGGCAGTCAGTTACCACCGAAACAGGGCAGTCAGTTACCCTGGAAACTGGGCAGTCAGTTACCCTGGAAACAGGGCAGTCAGTTATCCCGGAAACAGGGTTATCAGATACCCTGGAAACAGGGCAGTCAGTTATCCCGGAAACAGAGCAGTCAGTTACTTGGAAACAGGGCAGTCAGTTACCCTGGAAACAGGGAAGTCAGTTACCCCGGAAACTGGGCAGTCAGTCACCCTGGAAACAGGTTAGTCAGTTACCCCGGAAACAGGGTGATCAGTTACCCCGGAAACAGGGCAGTCAGTTCCCCTGGAAACAGGGCAGTCAATTAACCTGGAAACAGGGCAGCCAGTTATCCTGGAAACAGGGCAGTTAGTTATCCCGGAAACAGGGTGATAAGTTACCCTGGAAACTGGGCAGTCAGTTACCCTGGAAACAGGGCGGTCAGTTACCCCGGAAACAGGGCAGTCAGTTATCCTGGAAACAGGGTGATCAGTTATCCAGGAAACAGGGCAGACAGTTATCCTGGAAATAGGGCGCTCCGTTACCCCGGAAATAGGGCGTTCAGTTGTCCTGGAAACAGGGCGGTCAGTTACCCCGGAAACAGGGAGATCAGTTACCCCAGAAACAGGGCGGTCAGTTAACCTGGCAACAGGGCGGACAGTTATCCAGTAAACAATGCAGTCAGTTATCCTGGAAACAGGGCAGTCAGTTATCCTGGAAACAGGGCAGTCAGTTCTCCCGGAAACAGGGCCGTCAGTTATCCCGCAAACAGGGTGATCAGTTACCCTGGAAACAGGGCAGTCAGTTATCCCGGAAACAGGGTGATCAGTTACCCTGGAAACAGGGCAGTCAGTTACCCTGGAAAATGGGTGGTCAGTTATCCTTGAAACAGGGCGGTCAGTTAGCCTGGAAACAGGGCAGTCAGTTATCCCGGAAACAGGGCAGTCAGTTATCCCGGAAACAGGGTGATCAGTTACCCTGGAAACAGGGCAGTCAATTACCCCGGAAACAGGGCAGTCAGTCACCCTGAAAAAAGGGCAGTCAGTTATCCCGGAAGCAGGGTGATCAGTTATCCAGGAAACAGGGCAGTCAGTTACCCTGGAAACTGGGCAGTCAGTTACCCTGGAAACAGGGCAGTCAGTTACCCCGGAAGCAGGGCAGTCATTTACCCTGGAAACAGGGCAGTCAGTTACCCCGGAAACTGGGCAGCCAGTTACCCTGGAAACAGGGCAATCAGTCACCCTGGAAACTGGTTAGTCAGTTACCCCGGAAACAGGGTGATCAGTTACCCTGGAAACAGGGCAGTCAGTTCCCCTGGAAACAGGGCAGTCAGTTACCCTGGAAACAGGGCAGTCAGTTAACCTGGAAACAGGGCAGTCAGTTATCCTTGAAACAGGGCGGTCAGTTACCCCGGAAATAGGTAGGTCAGTTATCCTGGAAACAGGGCGGTCAGTTACCCCGGAAACAGGGAGATCAGTTACCCCGGAAACAGGGCAATCAGTTACCCTGGAAACAGGGAAGTCAGTTATCCTGGAAACAGGGCAGTCAGTTACCCCGGAAACAGGGCAGTCAGTTACCCCGGAAAAAGGGTGATCAGTTATCCTGGAAACAGGGCAGTCAGTTAGCCTGGAAACAGGGCAGTCAGTTACCCTGGAAACAGGGCAGTCAGTTATCCTGGAAACAGGGCAGTCAGTTATCCCGGAAACAGGGCAGTCAGTTAGCCCGGAAACAGGGTGATCAGTTACCCTGGAAACAGGGCAGTCAGTTACCCCGGAAACAGGGCAGTCAGTTACCCTGGAAAAAGGGCAGTCAGGTATCCCGGATGCAGTTCAGTCAGTTACCCTGGAAACTGGGCAGTCAGTTACTCTGGAAACAGGGCAGTCAGTTATCCCGGAAACAGGGTTATCAGATACCCTGGAAACAGGGCAGTCAGTTATCCCGGAAACAGAGCAGTCAGTTACTTGGAAACAGGGCAGTCAGTTACCCTGGAGCCAGGGAAGTCAGTTACCCCGGAAACTGGGCAGTCAGTCACCCTGGAAAAAGGTTAGTCAGTTACCCGGAAACAGGGTGATCAGTTACCCCGGAAACAGGGCAGTCAGTTCCCCTGGAAACAGGGCAGTCAATTATCCTGGAAACAGGGCAGTCAGTTATCCCGGAAACAGGGCAGTTAGTTATCCCGGAAACAGGGCAGTCAGTTATCCCGGAAACAGGGCGGTCAGTTACCCCGGAAACAGGGCAGTCAGTTATCCTGGAAACAGGGTCATCAGTAACACTGGAAAGTGGGCAGTCAGTTACCCTGGAAACAGGGCAGTAAGTTATCCAGGAAACAGGGCAGACAGTTATCCTGGAAATAGGGCGGTCCGTTACCCCGGAAATAGGGCGGTCAGTTGTCCTGGAAACAGGGCAGTCAGTTACCCCGGAAACAGGGAGATCAGTTACCCCAGAAACAGGGCGGTCAGTTAACCTGGCAACAGGGCGGACAGTTATCCAGTAAACAGGGCAGTCAGTTATCCTGGAAACAGGGCAGTCAGTTCTCCCGGAAACAGGGCAGTCAGTTATCCCGCAAACAGGTTGATCAGTTACCCTGGAAACAGGACAGTCAGTTATCCCGGAAACAGGGTGATCAGTTACCCTGGAAACAGGGCAGTCAGTTACCCTGGAAAATGGGTGGTCAGTTACCCTGGAAACTGGGCAGTCAGTTACCCTGGAAACAGGGTGATCAGTTACCCTGGAAACTGGGCAGTCAGTTACCCTGGAAACAGGGCAGTCAGTTCTCCCGGAAACAGGGCAGTCAGTTATCCCGGATACAGGGCAGACAGTTATCGAGGAAATAGGGCGGTCCGTTACCCCGGAAATAGGGCGGTCAGTTGTCCTGGAAACAGGGCGGTCAGTTACCCCGGAAACAGGGAGATCAGTTACCCCAGAAACAGGGCAATCAGTTACCCTGGAAACAGGGAATTCAGTTATCCTGGAAACAGGGCAGTCAGTGACCCGGGAAACAGGGCAGTCAGTTACCCCGGAAAAAGGGTGATCAGTTATCCTGGAAACAGGGCAGTCAGTTACCCTGGAAACAGGGCAGTCAGTTATCCTGGAAACAGGGCAGTCAGTTATCCCGGAAACAGGGCAGTCAGTTAGCCCGGAAACAGGGTGATCAGTTACCCTGGAAACAGGGCAGTCAGTTACCCTGGAAACAGGGCAGTCAGTTAACCTGGAAACAGGGCAGTCAGTTATCCCGGATGCAGGGCAGTCAGTTACCCTGGAAACAGGGCGGACAGTTATCCAGTAAACAGGGCAGTCAGTTATCCTGGAAACAGGGCAGTCAGTTATCCTGGAAACTGGGCAGTCAGTTCTCCTGGAAACAGGGCAGTCAGTTATCCCGCAAACAGGGTGATCAGTTACCCTGGAAACAGGGCAGTCAGTTATCCCGGAAACAGGGTGATCAGTTACCCTGGAAACAGGGCAGTCAGTTACCCTGGAAACAGGGCAGTTAGTTATCCCGGAAACAGGGTGATAAGTTACCCTGGAAACTGGGCAGTCAGTTACCCTGGAAACAGGGCGGTCAGTTACCCCGGAAACAGGGCAGTCAGTTATCCTGGAAACAGGGTGATCAGTTATCCAGGAAACAGGGCAGACAGTTATCCTGGAAATAGGGCGCTCCGTTACCCCGGAAATAGGGCGTTCAGTTGTCCTGGAAACAGGGCGGTCAGTTACCCCGGAAACAGGGAGATCAGTTACCCCAGAAACAGGGCGGTCAGTTAACCTGGCAACAGGGCGGACAGTTATACAGTAAACAATGCAGTCAGTTTTCCTGGAAACAGGGCAGTCAGTTATCCTGGAAACAGGGCAGTCAGTTCTCCCGGAAACAGGGCAGTCAGTTATCCCGCAAACAGGGTGATCAGTTACCCTGGAAACAGGGCAGTCAGTTATCCCGGAAACAGGGTGATCAGTTACCCTGGAAACAGGGCAGTCAGTTACCCTGGAAAATGGGTGGTCAGTTACCCTGGAAACTGGGCAGTCAGTTACCCTGGAAACAGGGTGATCAGTTACCCTGGAAACTGGGCAGTCAGTTACCCTGGAAACAGGGCAGTCAGTTCTCCCGGAAACAGGACAGTCAGTTATCCCGGATACAGGGCAGACAGTTATCGAGGAAATAGGGCGGTCCGTTACCCCAGAAATAGCGCGGTCAGTTGTCCTGGAAACAGGGCAGTCAGTTATCCCAGAAACAGGGCTGTCAGTTAGCCCGGAAACAGGGTGATCAGTTACCCCGGAAAAACGGTATTCAGTTACTCTGGAAACTGGGCAGTCAGTTACTCTGGAAACAGGGCAGTCAGTTACCACCGAAACAGGGCAGTCAGTTACCCTGGAAACTGGGCAGTCAGTTACCCTGGAAACAGGGCAGTCAGTTATCCCGGAAACAGGGAAGTCAGTTACCCCGGAAACTGGGCAGTCAGTCACCCTGGAAACAGGTTAGTCAGTTACCCCGGAAACAGGGTGATCAGTTACCCCGGAAACAGGGCAGTCAGTTCCCCTGGAAACAGGGCAGTCAATTACCCTGGAAACAGGGCAGTCAGTTATCCTGGAAACAGGGCAGTTAGTTGTCCCGGAAACAGGGTGATAAGTTACCCTGGAAACTGGGCAGTCAGTTACCCTGGAAACAGGGCGGTCAGTTACCCCGGAAACAGGGCAGTCAGTTATCCTGGAAACAGGGTGATCAGTTACACTGGAAAGTGGGCAGTCAGTTACCCTGGAAACAGGGCAGTCAGTTATCCAGGAAACAGGGCAGATAGTTATCCTGGAAATAGGGCGCTCCGTTACCCCGGAAATAGGGCGTTCAGTTGTCCTGGAAACAGGGTGGTCAGTTACCCCGGAAACAGGGAGATCAGTTACCCCAGAAACAGGGCGGTCAGTTAACCTGGAAACAGGGCGGACAGTTATCCAGTAAACAGGGCAGTCAGTTATCCTGGAAACAGGGCAGTCAGTTACCCTGGAAACAGGGCAGTCAGTTCTCCCGGAAACAGGGCACTCAGTTATCCCGCGAACAGGGTGTTCAGTTACCCTGGAAACAGGACAGTCAGTTATCCCGGAAACAGGGTGATCAGTTACCCTGGAAACAGGGCAGTCAGTTACCCTGAAAACAGGGTGGTCAGTTACCCTGGAAACTGGGCAGTCAGTTACCCTGGAAACAGGGTGATCAGTTACCCAGGAAACTGGGCACTCAGTTACCCTGGAAACAGGGCAGTCAGTTCTCCCGGAAACAGGGCAGTCAGTTATCCCGGAAACAGGGAGATCAGTTACCCTGAAACAGGGCTTTCAGTTACCCCGGAAACAGGGTGATCAGTTATCCTGGAAACAGGGCAGTCAGTTAGCCTGGAAACAGGGCAGTCAGTTATCCCGGAAACAGGGCAGTCAGTTATCCCGGAAACAGGGTGATCAGTTACCCTGGAAACAGGGCAGTCAATTACCCCGGAAACAGGGCAGTCAGTCACCCTGAAAAAAGGGCAGTCAGTTATCCCGGAAGCAGGGTGATCAGTTCTCCAGTAAACAGGGCAGTCAGTTATCCTGGAAACAGGGCAGTCAGTTACCCTGGAAACTGGGCAGTCAGTTACCCTGGAAACAGGGCAGTCAGTTACCCCGGAAGCAGGGCAGTCATTTACCCTGGAAACAGGGCAGTCAGTTACCCTGGAAACTGGGCAGCCAGTTACCCTGGAAACAGGGCAATCAGTCACCCTGGAAACTGGTTAGTCAGTTACCCCGGAAACAGGGTGATCAGTTACCCTGGAAACAGGGCAGTCAGTTCCCCTGGAAACAGGGCAGTCAGTTACCCTGGAAACAGGGCAGTCAGTTAACCTGGAAACAGGGCAGTCAGTTATCCTTGAAACAGGGCGGTCAGTTACCCCGGAAATAGGTAGGTCAGTTATCCTGGAAACAGGGCGGTCAGTTACCCCGGAAACAGGGAGATCAGTTACCCCGGAAACAGGGCAATCAGTTACCCTGGAAACAGGGAAGTCAGTTATCCTGGAAACAGGGCAGTCAGTTACCCCGGAAACAGGGCAGTCAGTTACCCCGGAAAAAGGGTGATCAGTTATCCTGGAAACAGGGCAGTCAGTTAGCCTGGAAACAGGGCAGTCAGTTACCCTGGAAACAGGGCAGTCAGTTATCCTGGAAACAGGGCAGTCAGTTATCCCGGAAACAGGGCAGTCAGTTAGCCCGGAAACAGGGTGATCAGTTACCCTGGAAACAGGGCAGTCAGTTACCCCGGAAACAGGGCAGTCAGTTACCCTGGAAACAGGGCAGTCAGGTATCCCGGATGCAGTTCAGTCAGTTACCCTGGAAACTGGGCAGTCAGTTACTCTGGAAACAGGGCAGTCAGTTATCCCGGAAACAGGGTTATCAGATACCCTGGAAACAGGGCAGTCAGTTATCCCGGAAACAGAGCAGTCAGTTACTTGGAAACAGGGCAGTCAGTTACCCTGGAGCCAGGGAAGTCAGTTACCCCGGAAACTGGGCAGTCAGTCACCCTGGAAAAAGGTTAGTCAGTTACCCGGAAACAGGGTGATCAGTTACCCCGGAAACAGGGCAGTCAGTTCCCCTGGAAACAGGGCAGTCAATTATCCTGGAAACAGGGCAGTCAGTTATCCCGGAAACAGGGCAGTTAGTTATCCCGGAAACAGGGCAGTCAGTTATCCCGGAAACAGGGCGGTCAGTTACCCCGGAAACAGGGCAGTCAGTTATCCTGGAAACAGGGTCATCAGTAACACTGGAAAGTGGGCAGTCAGTTACCCTGGAAACAGGGCAGTCAGTTATCCAGGAAACAGGGCAGACAGTTATCCTGGAAATAGGGCGGTCCGTTACCCCGGAAATAGGGCGGTCAGTTGTCCTGGAAACAGGGCAGTCAGTTACCCCGGAAACAGGGAGATCAGTTACCCCAGAAACAGGGCGGTCAGTTAACCTGGCAACAGGGCGGACAGTTATCCAGTAAACAGGGCAGTCAGTTATCCTGGAAACAGGGCAGTCAGTTCTCCCGGAAACAGGGCAGTCAGTTATCCCGCAAACAGGGTGATCAGTTACCCTGGAAACAGGGCAGTCAGTTATCCCGGAAACAGGGTGATCAGTTACCCTGGAAACAGGGCAGTCAGTTACCCTGGAAACAGGGTGGTCAGTTACCCTGGAAACTGGGCAGTCAGTTACCCTGGAAACAGGGTGATCAGTTACACTGGAAACTGGGCACTCAGTTACCCTGGAAACAGGGCAGTCAGTTCTCCCGGAAACATAGCAGTCAGTTATCCCGGAAACAGGGAGATCAGTTACCCTGAAACAGGGCTTTCAGTTATCCTGGAAACAGGGTGGTCAGTGACCCTGGAAACAGGGTGGTCAGTTACCCCGGAAACAGGGTGATCAGATATCCTGGAAACAGGGCGGTCAGTTACTCCGGAAACAGGGCAGTCAGTTACCCCGGAAACAGGGTGATCAGTTATCCTGGAAACAGGGCAGTCAGTTAGCCTGGAAACAGGGCAGTCAGTTATCCCGGAAACAGGGCAGTCAGTTATCCCGGAAACAGGGTGATCAGTTACCCTGGAAACAGGGCAGTCAGTTATCCCGGAAGCAGGGTGATCAGTTATCCAGTAAACAGGGCAGTCAGTTATCCTGGAAACAGGGCAGTCAGTTACCCTGGAAACTGGGCAGTCAGTTACCCTGGAAACAGGGCAGTCAGTTACCCCGGAAGCAGGGCAGTCATTTACCCTGGAAACAGGGCAGTCAGTTACCCTGGAAACTGGGCAGTCAGTTACCCTGGAAACAGGGCAATCAGTCACCCTGGAAACTTGTTAGTCAGTTACCCCGGAAACAGGGTGATCAGTTACCCTGGAAACAGGGCAGTCAGTTCCCCTGGAAACAGGGCAGTCAGTTACCCTGGAAACAGGGCAGTCAGTTATCCTGGAAACAGGGCAGTCAGTTATGCTTGAAACAGGGCGGTCAGTTACCCCGGAAATAGGTAGGTCAGTTATCCTGGAAACAGGGCGGTCAGTTACCCCGGAAACAGGGAGATCAGTTACCCCGGAAACAGGGTAGTCAGTTACCCTGGAAACAGGGGAGTCAGTTATCCTGGAAACAGGGTGGTCAGTGACCCGGGAAACAGGGTGGTCAGTTACACCGGAACCAGGATGATCAGTTATCCTGGAAACAGGGCGGTCAGTTACCCCGGAAACAGGGCAGTCAGTTACCCCGGAAACAGGGTGATCAGTTATCCTGTAAACAGGGGAGTCAGTTAGCCTGGAAACAGGGCAGTCAGTTACCCCGGAAACAGGGCAGTCAGTTACCCTGTAAACAGGGCAGTCAGTTATCCCGGAAACAGGGCAGTCAGTTAGCCCGGAAACAGGGTGATCAGTTACCCTGGAAAAAGGGTATTCAGTTACTCTGGAAACAGGGCAGTCAGTTACCACCGAAACAGGGCAGTCAGTTATCCCGGAAACAGGGCAGTCAGTTAGCCCGGAAACAGGGTGATCAGTTACCCTGGAAAAAGGGTATTCAGTTACTCTGGAAACTGGGCAGTCAGTTACCCCGGAAACAGGGCAGTCAGTTACCACCGAAACAGGGCAGTCAGTTACCCTGGAAACTGGGCAGTCAGTTACCCTGGAAACAGGGCAGTCAGTTATCCCGGAAACAGGGTTATCAGATACCCTGGAAACAGGGCAGTCAGTTATCCCGGAAACAGAGCAGTCAGTTACTTGGAAACAGGGCAGTCAGTTACCCTGGAAACAGGGAAGTCAGTTACCCCGGAAACTGGGCAGTCAGTCACCCTGGAAACAGGTTAGTCAGTTACCCCGGAAACAGGGTGATCAGTTACCCCGGAAACAGGGCAGTCAGTTCCCCTGGAAACAGGGCAGTCAATTAACCTGGAAACAGGGCAGCCAGTTATCCTGGAAACAGGGCAGTTAGTTATCCCGGAAACAGGGTGATAAGTTACCCTGGAAACTGGGCAGTCAGTTACCCTGGAAACAGGGCGGTCAGTTACCCCGGAAACAGGGCAGTCAGTTATCCTGGAAACAGGGTGATCAGTTATCCAGGAAACAGGGCAGACAGTTATCCTGGAAATAGGGCGCTCCGTTACCCCGGAAATAGGGCGTTCAGTTGTCCTGGAAACAGGGCGGTCAGTTACCCCGGAAACAGGGAGATCAGTTACCCCAGAAACAGGGCGGTCAGTTAACCTGGCAACAGGGCGGACAGTTATCCAGTAAACAATGCAGTCAGTTATCCTGGAAACAGGGCAGTCAGTTATCCTGGAAACAGGGCAGTCAGTTCTCCCGGAAACAGGGCAGTCAGTTATCCCGCAAACAGGGTGATCAGTTACCCTGGAAACAGGGCAGTCAGTTATCCCGGAAACAGGGTGATCAGTTACCCTGGAAACAGGGCAGTCAGTTACCCTGGAAAATGGGTGGTCAGTTATCCTTGAAACAGGGCGGTCAGTTAGCCTGGAAACAGGGCAGTCAGTTATCCCGGAAACAGGGCAGTCAGTTATCCCGGAAACAGGGTGATCAGTTACCCTGGAAACAGGGCAGTCAATTACCCCGGAAACAGGGCAGTCAGTCACCCTGAAAAAAGGGCAGTCAGTTATCCCGGAAGCAGGGTGATCAGTTATCCAGGAAACAGGGCAGTCAGTTACCCTGGAAACTGGGCAGTCAGTTACCCTGGAAACAGGGCAGTCAGTTACCCCGGAAGCAGGGCAGTCATTTACCCTGGAAACAGGGCAGTCAGTTACCCCGGAAACTGGGCAGCCAGTTACCCTGGAAACAGGGCAATCAGTCACCCTGGAAACTGGTTAGTCAGTTACCCCGGAAACAGGGTGATCAGTTACCCTGGAAACAGGGCAGTCAGTTCCCCTGGAAACAGGGCAGTCAGTTACCCTGGAAACAGGGCAGTCAGTTAACCTGGAAACAGGGCAGTCAGTTATCCTTGAAACAGGGCGGTCAGTTACCCCGGAAATAGGTAGGTCAGTTATCCTGGAAACAGGGCGGTCAGTTACCCCGGAAACAGGGAGATCAGTTACCCCGGAAACAGGGCAATCAGTTACCCTGGAAACAGGGAAGTCAGTTATCCTGGAAACAGGGCAGTCAGTTACCCCGGAAACAGGGCAGTCAGTTACCCCGGAAAAAGGGTGATCAGTTATCCTGGAAACAGGGCAGTCAGTTAGCCTGGAAACAGGGCAGTCAGTTACCCTGGAAACAGGGCAGTCAGTTATCCTGGAAACAGGGCAGTCAGTTATCCCGGAAACAGGGCAGTCAGTTAGCCCGGAAACAGGGTGATCAGTTACCCTGGAAAAAGGGCAGTCAGTTACCCCGGAAACAGGGCAGTCAGTTACCCTGGAAACAGGGCAGTCAGGTATCCCGGATGCAGTTCAGTCAGTTACCCTGGAAACTGGGCAGTCAGTTACTCTGGAAACAGGGCAGTCAGTTATCCCGGAAACAGGGTTATCAGATACCCTGGAAACAGGGCAGTCAGTTATCCCGGAAACAGAGCAGTCAGTTACTTGGAAACAGGGCAGTCAGTTACCCTGGAGCCAGGGAAGTCAGTTACCCCGGAAACTGGGCAGTCAGTCACCCTGGAAAAAGGTTAGTCAGTTACCCGGAAACAGGGTGATCAGTTACCCCGGAAACAGGGCAGTCAGTTCCCCTGGAAACAGGGCAGTCAATTATCCTGGAAACAGGGCAGTCAGTTATCCCGGAAACAGGGCAGTTAGTTATCCCGGAAACAGGGCAGTCAGTTATCCCGGAAACAGGGCGGTCAGTTACCCCGGAAACAGGGCAGTCAGTTATCCTGGAAACAGGGTCATCAGTAACACTGGAAAGTGGGCAGTCAGTTACCCTGGAAACAGGGCAGTCAGTTATCCAGGAAACAGGGCAGACAGTTATCCTGGAAATAGGGCGGTCCGTTACCCCGGAAATAGGGCGGTCAGTTGTCCTGGAAACAGGGCAGTCAGTTACCCCGGAAACAGGGAGATCAGTTACCCCAGAAACAGGGCGGTCAGTTAACCTGGCAACAGGGCGGACAGTTATCCAGTAAACAGGGCAGTCAGTTATCCTGGAAACAGGGCAGTCAGTTCTCCCGGAAACAGGGCAGTCAGTTATCCCGCAAACAGGTTGATCAGTTACCCTGGAAACAGGACAGTCAGTTATCCCGGAAACAGGGTGATCAGTTACCCTGGAAACAGGGCAGTCAGTTACCCTGGAAAATGGGTGGTCAGTTACCCTGGAAACTGGGCAGTCAGTTACCCTGGAAACAGGGTGATCAGTTACCCTGGAAACTGGGCAGTCAGTTACCCTGGAAACAGGGCAGTCAGTTCTCCCGGAAACAGGGCAGTCAGTTATCCCGGATACAGGGCAGACAGTTATCGAGGAAATAGGGCGGTCCGTTACCCCGGAAATAGGGCGGTCAGTTGTCCTGGAAACAGGGCGGTCAGTTACCCCGGAAACAGGGAGATCAGTTACCCCAGAAACAGGGCAATCAGTTACCCTGGAAACAGGGAATTCAGTTATCCTGGAAACAGGGTGGTCAGTGACCCGGGAAACAGGGCAGTCAGTTACCCCGGAAAAAGGGTGATCAGTTATCCTGGAAACAGGGCAGTCAGTTACCCTGGAAACAGGGCAGTCAGTTATCCTGGAAACAGGGCAGTCAGTTATCCCTGAAACAGGGCAGTCAGTTAGCCCGGAAACAGGGTGATCAGTTACCCTGGAAACAGGGCAGTCAGTTACCCTGGAAACAGGGCAGTCAGTTAACCTGGAAACAGGGCAGTCAGTTATCCCGGATGCAGGGCAGTCAGTTACCCTGGAAACAGGGCGGACAGTTATCCAGTAAACAGGGCAGTCAGTTATCCTGGAAACAGGGCAGTCAGTTATCCTGGAAACAGGGCAGTCAGTTCTCCTGGAAACAGGGCAGTCAGTTATCCCGCAAACAGGGTGATCAGTTACCCTGGAAACAGGGCAGTCAGTTATCCCGGAAACAGGGTGATCAGTTACCCTGGAAACAGGGCAGTCAGTTACCCTGGAAACAGGGCAGTTAGTTATCCCGGAAACAGGGTGATAAGTTACCCTGGAAACTGGGCAGTCAGTTACCCTGGAAACAGGGCGGTCAGTTACCCCGGAAACAGGGCAGTCAGTTATCCTGGAAACAGGGTGATCAGTTATCCAGGAAACAGGGCAGACAGTTATCCTGGAAATAGGGCGCTCCGTTACCCCGGAAATAGGGCGTTCAGTTGTCCTGGAAACAGGGCGGTCAGTTACCCCGGAAACAGGGAGATCAGTTACCCCAGAAACAGGGCGGTCAGTTAACCTGGCAACAGGGCGGACAGTTATCCAGTAAACAATGCAGTCAGTTATCCTGGAAACAGGGCAGTCAGTTATCCTGGAAACAGGGCAGTCAGTTCTCCCGGAAACAGGGCAGTCAGTTATCCCGCAAACAGGGTGATCAGTTACCCTGGAAACAGGGCAGTCAGTTATCCCGGAAACAGGGTGATCAGTTACCCTGGAAACAGGGCAGTCAGTTACCCTGGAAAATGGGTGGTCAGTTACCCTGGAAACTGGGCAGTCAGTTACCCTGGAAACAGGGTGATCAGTTACCCTGGAAACTGGGCAGTCAGTTACCCTGGAAACAGGGCAGTCAGTTCTCCCGGAAACAGGACAGTCAGTTATCCCGGATACAGGGCAGACAGTTATCGAGGAAATAGGGCGGTCCGTTACCCCAGAAATAGCGCGGTCAGTTGTCCTGGAAACAGGGCAGTCAGTTATCCCAGAAACAGGGCTGTCAGTTAGCCCGGAAACAGGGTGATCAGTTACCCCGGAAAAAGGGTATTCAGTTACTCTGGAAACTGGGCAGTCAGTTACTCTGGAAACAGGGCAGTCAGTTACCACCGAAACAGGGCAGTCAGTTACCCTGGAAACTGGGCAGTCAGTTACCCTGGAAACAGGGCAGTCAGTTATCCCGGAAACAGGGAAGTCAGTTACCCCGGAAACTGGGCAGTCAGTCACCCTGGAAACAGGTTAGTCAGTTACCCCGGAAACAGGGTGATCAGTTACCCCGGAAACAGGGCAGTCAGTTCCCCTGGAAACAGGGCAGTCAATTACCCTGGAAACAGGGCAGTCAGTTATCCTGGAAACAGGGCAGTTAGTTATCCCGGAAACAGGGTGATGAGTTACCCTGGAAACTGGGCAGTCAGTTACCCTGGAAACAGGGCGGTCAGTTACCCCGGAAACAGGGCAGTCAGTTATCCTGGAAACAGGGTGATCAGTTACACTGGAAAGTGGGCAGTCAGTTACCCTGGAAACAGGGCAGTCAGTTATCCAGGAAACAGGGCAGATAGTTATCCTGGAAATAGGGCGCTCCGTTACCCCGGAAATAGGGCGTTCAGTTGTCCTGGAAACAGGGTGGTCAGTTACCCCGGAAACAGGGAGATCAGTTACCCCAGAAACAGGGCGGTCAGTTAACCTGGAAACAGGGCGGACAGTTATCCAGTAAACAGGGCAGTCAGTTATCCTGGAAACAGGGCAGTCAGTTACCCTGGAAACAGGGCAGTCAGTTCTCCCGGAAACAGGGCACTCAGTTATCCCGCGAACAGGGTGTTCAGTTACCCTGGAAACAGGACAGTCAGTTATCCCGGAAACAGGGTGATCAGTTACCCTGGAAACAGGGCAGTCAGTTACCCTGAAAACAGGGTGGTCAGTTACCCTGGAAACTGGGCAGTCAGTTACCCTGGAAACAGGGTGATCAGTTACCCAGGAAACTGGGCACTCAGTTACCCTGGAAACAGGGCAGTCAGTTCTCCCGGAAACAGGGCAGTCAGTTATCCCGGAAACAGGGAGATCAGTTACCCTGAAACAGGGCTTTCAGTTACCCCGGAAACAGGGTGATCAGTTATCCTGGAAACAGGGCAGTCAGTTAGCCTGGAAACAGGGCAGTCAGTTATCCCGGAAACAGGGCAGTCAGTTATCCCGGAAACAGGGTGATCAGTTACCCTGGAAACAGGGCAGTCAATTACCCCGGAAACAGGGCAGTCAGTCACCCTGAAAAAAGGGCAGTCAGTTATCCCGGAAGCAGGGTGATCAGTTCTCCAGTAAACAGGGCAGTCAGTTATCCTGGAAACAGGGCAGTCAGTTACCCTGGAAACTGGGCAGTCAGTTACCCTGGAAACAGGGCAGTCAGTTACCCCGGAAGCAGGGCAGTCATTTACCCTGGAAACAGGGCAGTCAGTTACCCCGGAAACTGGGCAGCCAGTTACCCTGGAAACAGGGCAATCAGTCACCCTGGAAACTGGTTAGTCAGTTACCCCGGAAACAGGGTGATCAGTTACCCTGGAAACAGGGCAGTCAGTTCCCCTGGAAACAGGGCAGTCAGTTACCCTGGAAACAGGGCAGTCAGTTAACCTGGAAACAGGGCAGTCAGTTATCCTTGAAACAGGGCTGTCAGTTACCCCGGAAATAGGTAGGTCAGTTATCCTGGAAACAGGGCGGTCAGTTACCCCGGAAACAGGGAGATCAGTTACCCCGGAAACAGGGCAATCAGTTACCCTGGAAACAGGGAAGTCAGTTATCCTGGAAACAGGGCAGTCAGTTACCCCGGAAACAGGGCAGTCAGTTACCCCGGAAAAAGGGTGATCAGTTATCCTGGAAACAGGGCAGTCAGTTAGCCTGGAAACAGGGCAGTCAGTTACCCTGGAAACAGGGCAGTCAGTTATCCTGGAAACAGGGCAGTCAGTTATCCCGGAAACAGGGCAGTCAGTTAGCCCGGAAACAGGGTGATCAGTTACCCTGGAAACAGGGCAGTCAGTTACCCCGGAAACAGGGCAGTCAGTTACCCTGGAAACAGGGCAGTCAGGTATCCCGGATGCAGTTCAGTCAGTTACCCTGGAAACTGGGCAGTCAGTTACTCTGGAAACAGGGCAGTCAGTTATCCCGGAAACAGGGTTATCAGATACCCTGGAAACAGGGCAGTCAGTTATCCCGGAAACAGAGCAGTCAGTTACTTGGAAACAGGGCAGTCAGTTACCCTGGAGCCAGGGAAGTCAGTTACCCCGGAAACTGGGCAGTCAGTCACCCTGGAAAAAGGTTAGTCAGTTACCCGGAAACAGGGTGATCAGTTACCCCGGAAACAGGGCAGTCAGTTCCCCTGGAAACAGGGCAGTCAATTATCCTGGAAACAGGGCAGTCAGTTATCCCGGAAACAGGGCAGTTAGTTATCCCGGAAACAGGGCAGTCAGTTATCCCGGAAACAGGGCGGTCAGTTACCCCGGAAACAGGGCAGTCAGTTATCCTGGAAACAGGGTCATCAGTAACACTGGAAAGTGGGCCGTCAGTTACCCTGGAAACAGGGCAGTCAGTTATCCAGGAAACAGGGCAGACAGTTATCCTGGAAATAGGGCGGTCCGTTACCCCGGAAATAGGGCGGTCAGTTGTCCTGGAAACAGGGCAGTCAGTTACCCCGGAAACAGGGAGATCAGTTACCCCAGAAACAGGGCGGTCAGTTAACCTGGCAACAGGGCGGACAGTTATCCAGTAAACAGGGCAGTCAGTTATCCTGGAAACAGGGCAGTCAGTTCTCCCGGAAACAGGGCAGTCAGTTATCCCGCAAACAGGTTGATCAGTTACCCTGGAAACAGGACAGTCAGTTATCCCGGAAACAGGGTGATCAGTTACCCTGGAAACAGGGCAGTGAGTTACCCTGGAAAATGGGTGGTCAGTTTCCCTGGAAACTGGGCAGTCAGTTACCCTGGAAACAGGGTGATCAGTTACCCTGGAAACTGGGCAGTCAGTTACCCTGGAAACAGGGCAGTCAGTTCTCCCGGAAACAGGGCAGTCAGTTATCCCGGATACAGGGCAGACAGTTATCGAGGAAATAGGGCGGTCCGTTACCCCGGAAATAGGGCGGTCATTTGTCCTGGAAACAGGGCGGTCAGTTACCCCGGAAACAGGGAGATCAGTTACCCCAGAAACAGGGCAATCAGTTACCCTGGAAACAGGGAATTCAGTTATCCTGGAAACAGGGTGGTCAGTGACCCGGGAAACAGGGCAGTCAGTTACCCCGGAAAAAGGGTGATCAGTTATCCTGGAAACAGGGCAGTCAGTTACCCTGGAAACAGGGCAGTCAGTTATCCTGGAAACAGGGCAGTCAGTTATCCCGGAAACAGGGCAGTCAGTTAGCCCGGAAACAGGGTGATCAGTTACCCTGGAAACAGGGCAGTCAGTTACCCTGGAAACAGGGCAGTCAGTTAACCTGGAAACAGGGCAGTCAGTTATCCCGGATGCAGGGCAGTCACTTACCCTGGAAACAGGGCGGACAGTTATCCAGTAAACAGGGCAGTCAGTTATCCTGGAAACAGGGCAGTCAGTTATCCTGGAAACTGGGCAGTCAGTTCTCCTGGAAACAGGGCAGTCAGTTATCCCGCAAACAGGGTGATCAGTTACCCTGGAAACAGGGCAGTCAGTTATCCCGGAAACAGGGTGATCAGTTACCCTGGAAACAGGGCAGTCAGTTACCCTGGAAACAGGGCAGTTAGTTATCCCGGAAACAGGGTGATAAGTTACCCTGGAAACTGGGCAGTCAGTTACCCTGGAAACAGGGCGGTCAGTTACCCCGGAAACAGGGCAGTCAGTTATCCTGGAAACAGGGTGATCAGTTATCCAGGAAACAGGGCAGACAGTTATCCTGGAAATAGGGCGCTCCGTTACCCCGGAAATAGGGCGTTCAGTTGTCCTGGAAACAGGGCGGTCAGTTACCCCGGAAACAGGGAGATCAGTTACCCCAGAAACAGGGCGGTCAGTTAACCTGGCAACAGGGCGGACAGTTATCCAGTAAACAATGCAGTCAGTTATCCTGGAAACAGGGCAGTCAGTTATCCTGGAAACAGGGCAGTCAGTTCTCCCGGAAACAGGGCAGTCAGTTATCCCGCAAACAGGGTGATCAGTTACCCTGGAAACAGGGCAGTCAGTTATCCCGGAAACAGGGTGATCAGTTACCCTGGAAACAGGGCAGTCAGTTACCCTGGAAAATGGGTGGTCAGTTACCCTGGAAACTGGGCAGTCAGTTACCCTGGAAACAGGGTGATCAGTTACCCTGGAAACTGGGCAGTCAGTTACCCTGGAAACAGGGCAGTCAGTTCTCCCGGAAACAGGACAGTCAGTTATCCCGGATACAGGGCAGACAGTTATCGAGGAAATAGGGCGGTCCGTTACCCCAGAAATAGCGCGGTCAGTTGTCCTGGAAACAGGGCAGTCAGTTATCCCAGAAACAGGGCTGTCAGTTAGCCCGGAAACAGGGTGATCAGTTACCCCGGAAAAAGGGTATTCAGTTACTCTGGAAACTGGGCAGTCAGTTACTCTGGAAACAGGGCAGTCAGTTACCACCGAAACAGGGCAGTCAGTTACCCTGGAAACTGGGCAGTCAGTTACCCTGGAAACAGGGCAGTCAGTTATCCCGGAAACAGGGAAGTCAGTTACCCCGGAAACTGGGCAGTCAGTCACCCTGGAAACAGGTTAGTCAGTTACCCCGGAAACAGGGTGATCAGTTACCCCGGAAACAGGGCAGTCAGTTCCCCTGGAAACAGGGCAGTCAATTACCCTGGAAACAGGGCAGTCAGTTATCCTGGAAACAGGGCAGTTAGTTATCCCGGAAACAGGGTGATGAGTTACCCTGGAAACTGGGCAGTCAGTTACCCTGGAAACAGGGCGGTCAGTTACCCCGGAAACAGGGCAGTCAGTTATCCTGGAAACAGGGTGATCAGTTACACTGGAAAGTGGGCAGTCAGTTACCCTGGAAACAGGGCAGTCAGTTATCCAGGAAACAGGGCAGATAGTTATCCTGGAAATAGGGCGCTCCGTTACCCCGGAAATAGGGCGTTCAGTTGTCCTGGAAACAGGGTGGTCAGTTACCCCGGAAACAGGGAGATCAGTTACCCCAGAAACAGGGCGGTCAGTTAACCTGGAAACAGGGCGGACAGTTATCCAGTAAACAGGGCAGTCAGTTATCCTGGAAACAGGGCAGTCAGTTACCCTGGAAACAGGGCAGTCAGTTCTCCCGGAAACAGGGCACTCAGTTATCCCGCGAACAGGGTGTTCAGTTACCCTGGAAACAGGACAGTCAGTTATCCCGGAAACAGGGTGATCAGTTACCCTGGAAACAGGGCAGTCAGTTACCCTGAAAACAGGGTGGTCAGTTACCCTGGAAACTGGGCAGTCAGTTACCCTGGAAACAGGGTGATCAGTTACCCAGGAAACTGGGCACTCAGTTACCCTGGAAACAGGGCAGTCAGTTCTCCCGGAAACAGGGCAGTCAGTTATCCCGGAAACAGGGAGATCAGTTACCCTGAAACAGGGCTTTCAGTTACCCCGGAAACAGGGTGATCAGTTATCCTGGAAACAGGGCAGTCAGTTAGCCTGGAAACAGGGCAGTCAGTTATCCCGGAAACAGGGCAGTCAGTTATCCCGGAAACAGGGTGATCAGTTACCCTGGAAACAGGGCAGTCAATTACCCCGGAAACAGGGCAGTCAGTCACCCTGAAAAAAGGGCAGTCAGTTATCCCGGAAGCAGGGTGATCAGTTATCCAGGAAACAGGGCAGTCAGTTACCCTGGAAACTGGGCAGTCAGTTACCCTGGAAACAGGGCAGTCAGTTACCCCGGAAGCAGGGCAGTCATTTACCCTGGAAACAGGGCAGTCAGTTACCCCGGAAACTGGGCAGCCAGTTACCCTGGAAACAGGGCAATCAGTCACCCTGGAAACCGGTTAGTCAGTTACCCCGGAAACAGGGTGATCAGTTACCCTGGAAACAGGGCAGTCAGTTCCCCTGGAAACAGGGCAGTCAGTTACCCTGGAAACAGGGCAGTCAGTTAACCTGGAAACAGGGCAGTCAGTTATCCTTGAAACAGGGCGGTCAGTTACCCCGGAAATAGGTAGGTCAGTTATCCTGGAAACAGGGCGGTCAGTTACCCCGGAAACAGGGAGATCAGTTACCCCGGAAACAGGGCAATCAGTTACCCTGGAAACAGGGAAGTCAGTTATCCTGGAAACAGGGCAGTCAGTTACCCCGGAAACAGGGCAGTCAGTTACCCCGGAAAAAGGGTGATCAGTTATCCTGGAAACAGGGCAGTCAGTTAGCCTGGAAACAGGGCAGTCAGTTACCCTGGAAACAGGGCAGTCAGTTATCCTGGAAACAGGGCAGTCAGTTATCCCGGAAACAGGGCAGTCAGTTAGCCCGGAAACAGGGTGATCAGTTACCCTGGAAACAGGGCAGTCAGTTACCCCGGAAACAGGGCAGTCAGTTACCCTGGAAACAGGGCAGTCAGGTATCCCGGATGCAGTTCAGTCAGTTACCCTGGAAACTGGGCAGTCAGTTACTCTGGAAACAGGGCAGTCAGTTATCCCGGAAACAGGGTTATCAGATACCCTGGAAACAGGGCAGTCAGTTATCCCGGAAACAGGGCAGTCAGTTACTTGGAAACAGGGCAGTCAGTTACCCTGGAGCCAGGGAAGTCAGTTACCCCGGAAACTGGGCAGTCAGTCACCCTGGAAAAAGGTTAGTCAGTTACCCGGAAACAGGGTGATCAGTTACCCCGGAAACAGGGCAGTCAGTTCCCCTGGAAACAGGGCAGTCAATTATCCTGGAAACAGGGCAGTCAGTTATCCCGGAAACAGGGCAGTTAGTTATCCCGGAAACAGGGCAGTCAGTTATCCCGGAAACAGGGCGGTCAGTTACCCCGGAAACAGGGCAGTCAGTTATCCTGGAAACAGGGTCATCAGTAACACTGGAAAGTGGGCAGTCAGTTACCCTGGAAACAGGGCAGTCAGTTATCCAGGAAACAGGGCAGACAGTTATCCTGGAAATAGGGCGGTCCGTTACCCCGGAAATAGGGCGGTCAGTTGTCCTGGAAACAGGGCAGTCAGTTACCCCGGAAACAGGGAGATCAGTTACCCCAGAAACAGGGCGGTCAGTTAACCTGGCAACAGGGCGGACAGTTATCCAGTAAACAGGGCAGTCAGTTATCCTGGAAACAGGGCAGTCAGTTCTCCCGGAAACAGGGCAGTCAGTTATCCCGCAAACAGGGTGATCAGTTACCCTGGAAACAGGGCAGTCAGTTACCCTGGAAAATGGGTGGTCAGTTACCCTGGAAACTGGGCAGTCAGTTACCCTGGAAACAGGGTGATCAGTTACCCTGGAAACTGGGCAGTCAGTTACCCTGGAAACAGGGCAGTCAGTTCTCCCGGAAACAGGGCAGTCAGTTATCCCGGATACAGGGCAGACAGTTATCGAGGAAATAGGGCGGTCCGTTACCCCGGAAATAGGGCGGTCAGTTGTCCTGGAAACAGGGCGGTCAGTTACCCCGGAAACAGGGAGATCAGTTACCCCAGAAACAGGGCAATCAGTTACCCTGGAAACAGGGAATTCAGTTATCCTGGAAACAGGGTGGTCAGTGACCCGGGAAACAGGGCAGTCAGTTACCCCGGAAAAAGGGTGATCAGTTATCCTGGAAACAGGGCAGTCAGTTACCCTGGAAACAGGGCAGTCAGTTATCCTGGAAACAGGGCAGTCAGTTATCCCGGAAACAGGGCAGTCAGTTAGCCCGGAAACAGGGTGATCAGTTACCCTGGAAACAGGGCAGTCAGTTACCCTGGAAACAGGGCAGTCAGTTAACCTGGAAACAGGGCAGTCAGTTATCCCGGATGCAGGGCAGTCAGTTACCCTGGAAACAGGGCGGACAGTTATCCAGTAAACAGGGCAGTCAGTTATCCTGGAAACAGGGCAGTCAGTTATCCTGGAAACTGGGCAGTCAGTTCTCCTGGAAACAGGGCAGTCAGTTATCCCGCAAACAGGGTGATCAGTTACCCTGGAAACAGGGCAGTCAGTTACCCTGGAAACAGGGTGGTCAGTTACCCTGGAAACTGGGCAGTCAGTTACCCTGGAAACAGGGTGATCAGTTACCCTGGAATCTGGGCAGTCAGTTACCCTGGAAACAGGGCAGTCAGTTACCCTGGAAACTGGGCAGTCAGTTACCCTGGAAACAGGGCAGTCAGTTATCCCGGAAACAGGGTTATCAGTTACCCTGGAAACAGGGCAGTCAGTTATCCCGGAAACAGGGCAGTCAGTTATCCCGGAAATAGGGTGATCAGTTACCCTGGAAACTGGGCAATCAGTTCCCCTGGAAACAGGGCAGTCAGTTACCCCGGAAACAGAGTAGTCAGTTACCCTGGAAACAGGGCAGTCAGTTATCCCGGAAACAGGGTGATCAGTTACCCTGGACACAGGGCAGTCAGTTAGCCTGGAAACAGGGCAGTCAGTTATCCCGGAAACAGGGCAGTCAGTTATCCCGGAAACAGGGTGATCAGTTACCCTGGAAACAGGGCAGTCAGTTATCCCGGAAGCAGTGTGATCAGTTACCCTGGAAAAAGGGCAGTCAGTTATCCCGGAAGCAGTGTGATCAGTTACCCTGGAAACTGGGCAGTCAGTTACCCTGGAAACAGGGCAGTCAGTCACCCTGGAAAATGGGTGGTCAGTTACCCTGGAAACTGGGCAGTCAGTTACCCTGGAAACAGGGTGATCAGTTACCCCTGAAACTGGGCAGTCACTTACCCTGGAAACAGGGCAGTCAGTTCTCCCGGAAACAGGGCAGTCAGTTATCCCGGATACAGGGCAGACAGTTATCGAGGTAATAGGGCGGTCCGTTACCCCGGAAATAGGGCGGTCAGTTGTCCTGGAAACAGGGCGGTCTGTTACCCCGGAAACAGGGAGATCAGTTACCCCAGAAACAGGGCGGTCAGTTAACCTGGAAACAGGGCGGACAGTGATCCAGTAAACAGGGCAGTCAGTTATCCTGGAAACAGGGCAGTCAGTTATCCCGGAAACAGGGTGATCAGTTACCCTGGAAACAGGGCAGTCAGTTACCCCGGAAACAGGACAGTCAGTTACCCTGGAAAAAGGGCAGTCAGTTATCCCGGAAGCAGTGTGATCAGTTACCCTGGAAAAAGGGCAGTCAGTTATCCCGGAAGCAGTGTGATCAGTTACCCTGGAAACTGGGCAGTCAGTTACCCTGGAAACAGGGCAGTCAGTCACCCTGGAAAATGGGTGGTCAGTTACCCTGGAAACTGGGCAGTCAGTTACCCTGGAAACAGGGTGATCAGTTACCCCTGAAACTGGGCAGTCACTTACCCTGGAAACAGGGCAGACAGTTCTCCCGGAAACAGGGCAGTCAGTTATCCCGGATACAGGGCAGACAGTTATCGAGGTAATAGGGCGGTCCGTTACCCCGGAAATAGGGCGGTCAGTTGTCCTGGAAACAGGGCGGTCTGTTACCCCGGAAACAGGGAGATCAGTTACCCCAGAAACAGGGCGGTCAGTTAACCTGGAAACAGGGCGGACAGTGATCCAGTAAACAGGGCAGTCAGTTATCCTGGAAACAGGGCAGTCAGTTATCCTGGAAACAGGGTGATCAGTTCTCCTGGAAACAGGGCAGTCAGTTATCCCGCAAACAGGGTGATCAGTTACCCTGGAAACAGGGCAGTCAGTTATCCCGGAAACAGGGTGATCAGTTACCCTGGAAACAGGGCAGTCAGTTACCCTGGAAACAGGGCGGTCAGTTACCCTGGAAACTGGGCAGTCAGTTACCCTGGAAACAGGGTGATCAGTTACCCTGGAAACTGGGCAGTCAGTTACCCTGGAAACAGGGCAGTCTGTTACCCTGGAAACTGGGCAGTCAGTTATCCCGGAAACAGGGCAGTCAGTTATCCCGGAAATAGGGTGATCAGTTACCCTGGAAACTGGGCAATCAGTTCCCCTGGAAACAGGGCAGTCAGTTACCCCGGAAACAGAGTAGTCAGTTACCCTGGAAACAGGGCAGTCAGTTATCCCGGAAACAGGGTGATCAGTTACCCTGGAAACAGGGCAGTCAGTTAGCCTGGAAACAGGGCAGTCAGTTATCCCGGAAACAGGGCAGTCAGTTATCCCGGAAACAGGGTGATCAGTTACCCTGGAAACAGGGCAGTCAGTTACCCCGGAAACAGGACAGTCAGTTACCCTGGAAAAAGGGCAGTCAGTTATCCCGGAAGCAGTGTGATCAGTTACCCTGGAAACTGGGCAGTCAGTTACCCTGGAAACAGGGTGATCAGTTACCCCGGAAACAGGGCAGGCAGTTCCCCTGGAAAGAGGGCAGTCAGTTACCCTGGAAACAGGGCAGTCAGTTAACCAGGAAACAGGGCAGTCAGTTATCCTTGAAACAGGGCGGTCCGTTACCCCGGAAATAGGTAGGTCAGTAATCCTGGAAATAGGGCGGTCAGTTACCCCGGAAACAGGGAGATCAGTTACCCCAGAAACAGGGCGGTCAGTTAACCTGGCAACAGGGCGGACAGTTATCCAGTAAACAGGGCAGTCAGTTATCCTGGAAACAGGGCAGTCAGTTCTCCCGGAAACAGGGCAGTCAGTTATCCCGCAAACAGGGTGATCAGTTACCCTGGAAACAGGGCAGTCAGTTATCCCGGAAACAGGGTGATCAGTTACCCTGGAAACAGGGCAGTCAGTTACCCTGGAAAATGGGTGGTCAGTTACCCTGGAAACTGGGCAGTCAGTTACCCTGGAAACAGGGTGATCAGTTACCCTGGAAACTGGGCAGTCAGTTACCCTGGAAACAGGGCAGACAGTTCTCCCGGAAACAGGGCAGTCAGTTATCCCGGATACAGGGCAGACAGTTATCGAGGAAATAGGGCGGTCCGTTACCCCGGAAATAGGGCGGTCAGTTGTCCTGGAAACAGGGCGGTCAGTTACCCCGGAAACAGGGAGATCAGTTACCCCAGAAACAGGGCGGTCAGTTAACCTGGAAACAGGGCGGATAGTTATCCAGTAAACAGGGCAGTCAGTTATCCTGGAAATAGGGCAGTCAGTTAGCCTGGAAACAGGGCAGTCAGTTATCCCGGAAACAGGGCAGTCAGTTATCCCGGAAACAGGGTGATCAGTTACCCTGGAAACAGGGCAGTCAGTTACCCCGGAAAAAGGACAGTCAGTTACCCTGGAAAAAGGGCAGTCAGTTATCCCGGAAGCAGTGTGATCAGTTACCCTGGAAACAGGGCAGTCAGTTATCCCGGAAACAGGGTTATCAGTTACCCCGGAAACAGGGTGATCAGTTACCCCGGAAACAGGGCAGTCATTTATCCTGGAAAAAGGGTATTCAGTTACTCTGGAAACTGGGCAGTCAGTTACCCTGGAAACAGGGCAGTCAGTTACCACCGAAACAGGGCAGTCAGTTACCCTGGAAACTGGGCAGTCAGTTACCCCGGAAACTGGGCAGTCAGTCACCCTGGAAACAGGTTCGTCAGTTACCCCGAAAACAGGGTGATCAGTTACCCCGGAAACAGGGCAGTCAGTTCCCCTGGAAACAGGGCAGTCAATTACCCTGGAAACAGGGCAGTCAGTTATCCTGGAAACAGGGCAGTTAGTTATCCCGGAAACAGGGTGATAAGTTACCCTGGAAACTGGGCAGTCAGTTACCCTGGAAACAGGGCGGTCAGTTATCCTGGAAACAGGGTGATCAGTTACACTGGAAAGTGGGCAGTCAGTTACCCTGGAAACAGGGCAGTCAGTTATCCAGGAAACAGGGCAGACAGTTATCCTGGAAATAGGGCGGTCCGTTACCCCGGAAATAGGGCGGTCAGTTGTCCTGGAAACAGGGCGGTCAGTTACCCCGGAAACAGGGAGATCAGTTACCCCAGAAACAGGGCGGTCAGTTAACCTGGAAACAGGACGGACAGTTATCCAGTAAACAGGGCAGTCAGTTATCCTGGAAACAGGGCAGTCAGTTATCCTGGAAACAGGGCAGTCAGTTCTCCCGGAAACAGGGCGGTCAGTTATCCCGCAAACAGGGTGATCAGTTACCCTGGAAACAGGGCAGTCAGTTATCCCGGAAACAGGGTGATCAGTTACCCTGGAAACAGGGCAGTCAGTTATCCCGGAAACAGGGAGATCAGTTTCCCTGAAACAGGGCTTTCAGTTATCCTGGAAACAGGGTGGTCAGTGACCCTGGAAACAGGGCAGTCAGTTCTCCCGGAAACAGGGCAGTAAGTTATCCCGGAAACAGGGAGATCAGTTACCCTGAAACAGGGCTTTCAGTTATCCTGGAAACAGGGTGGTCAGTGACCCTGGAAACAGGGTGGTCAGTTACCCCGGAAACAGGGTGATCAGATATCCTGGAAACAGGGCGGTCAGTTACCCTGGAAACAGGGCAGTCAGTTACCCCGGAAACAGGGTGATCAGTTATCCTGGAAACAGGGCAGTCAGTTAGCCTGGAAACAGGGCAGTCAGTTATCCCGGAAACAGGGCAGTCAGTTATCCCGGAAACAGGGTGATCAGTTACCCTGGAAACAGGGCAGTCAGTTACCCCGGAAACAGGGCAGTCAGTCACCCTGGAAAAAGGGCAGTCAGTTATCCCGGAAGCAGGGTGATCAGTTCCCCTGGAAACTGTGCAGTCAGTTACCCTGGAAACAGGGCAGTCAGTTACCCTGGAAACTGGGCAGTCAGTTAACCCTGAAACAGGGCAGTCAGTTATCCCGGAAAAAGGGTGATCAGTTACCCCGTAAACTGGGCAGTCAGTTACCCTGGAAACAGGGCAGTCAGTTACCCCGGAAACAGGGTGATCAGATATCCTGGAAACAGGGCGTTCAGTTACCCCGGAAACAGGGCAGTCAGTTACCCCGGAAACAGGGTGATCAGTTATCCTGGAAACAGGGCAGTCAGTTAGCCTGGAAACAGGGCAGTCAGTTATCCCGGAAACAGGGCAGTCAGTTATCCCGGAAACAGGGTGATCAGTTACCCTGGAAACAGGGCAGTCAGTTACCCCGGAAACAGGACAGACAGTCACCCTGGAAAAAGGGCAGTCAGTTATCCCGGAAGAAGGGTGATCAGTTATCCAGTAAACAGGGCACTCAGTTATCCTGGAAACAGGGCAGTCAGTTATCCCGGAAACAGGGCAGTCAGTTATCCTGGAAACAGGGTGATCAGTTACCCTGGAAACAGGGCAGTCAGTTACCCCGGAACCAGGGCAGTCAGTTACCCCGGAAACAGGGTGATCAGTTATCCTGGAAACAGGGCAGTCAGGTAGCCTGGAAACAGGGCAGTCAGTTACCCCGGAAACAGGGCAGTCAGTTACACTGGAAACAGGGCAGTCAGTTATCCCGGAAACAGGGCAGTCAGTTATCCCGGAAACAGGGTGATCAGTTACCCTGGAAACAGGGCAGTCAGTTACCCCGGAAACAGGGCAGTCAGTTACCCTGGAAACAGGGCAGTCAGTTATCCCGGAAACAGGGCAGTCAGTTACCCTGGAAACTGGGCAGTCAGTTACTCTGGAAACAGGGCAATCAGTCATCCCGGAAACAGGGTTTTCAGTTACCCTGGAAACAGGGCAGTCCGTTACCCCGGAAACAGGGCATTCAGTTACCCTGGAAACTGTGCAGTCAGTTACCCTGGAAACAGGGCAGTCAGTTGTCCCGGAAACAGGGTTATCAGTTACCCCGGAAACAGGGTGATCAGTTACCCCGGAAACAGGGCAGTCATTTATCCTGGAAAAAGGGTATTCAGTTACTCTGGAAACTGGGCAGTCAGTTACCCTGGAAACAGGGCAGTCAGTTACCACCGAAACAGGGCAGTCAGTTACCCTGGAAACTGGGCAGTCAGTTAACCTGGAAACAGGGCAGTCAGTTTTCCCGGAAACAGGGTTATCAGATACCCTGGAAACAGGGCAGTCAGTTATCCCGGAAGCAGAGCAGTCAGTTACTTGAAAACAGGGCAGTCAGTTACCCTGGAAACAGGTTAGTCAGTTACCCCGAAAACAGGGTGATCAGTTACCCCGGAAACAGGGCAGTCAGTTCCCCTGGAAACAGGGCAGTCAATTACCCTGGAAACAGGGCAGTCAGTTATCCTGGAAACAGGGCAGTTAGTTATCCCGGAAACAGGGTGATAAGTTACCCTGGAAACTGGGCAGTCAGTTACCCTGGAAACAGGGCGGTCAGTTATCCTGGAAACAGGGTGATCAGTTGCACTGGAAAGTGGGCAGTCAGTTACCCTGGAAACAGGGCAGTCAGTTATCCAGGAAACAGGGCAGACAGTTATCCTGGAAATAGGGCGGTCCGTTACTCCGGAAATAGGGCGGTCAGTTGTCCTGGAAACAGGGCGGTCAGTTACCCCGGAAACAGGGAGATCAGTTACCCCAGAAACAGGGCGGTCAGTTAACCTGGAAACAGGACGGACAGTTATCCAGTAAATAGGGCAGTCAGTTATCCTGGAAACAGGGCAGTCAGTTATCCTGGAAACAGGGCGGTCAGTTACCCCGGAAACAGGGCAGTCAGTTACCCCGGAAACAGGGTGATCAGTTATCATGGAAACAGGGCAGTCAGTTAGCCTGGAAACAGGGCAGTCAGTTATCCCGGAAACAGGGCAGTCAGTTATCCCGGAAACAGGGTGATCAGTTACCCTGGAAACAGGGCAGTCAGTTATCCCGGAAACAGGGAGATCAGTTACCCTGAAACAGGGCTTTCAGTTATCCTGGAAACAGGGTGGTCAGTGACCCTGGAAACAGGGCAGTCAGTTCTCCCGGAAACAGGGCAGTCAGTTATCCCGGAAATAGGGAGATCAGTTACCCTGAAACAGGGCTTTCAGTTATCCTGGAAACAGGGTGGTCAGTGACCCTGGAAACAGGGTGGTCAGTTACCCCGGAAACAGGGTGATCAGATATCCTGGAAACAGGGCGGTCAGTTACCCCGGAAACAGGGCAGTCAGTTACCCCGGAAACAGGGTGATCAGTTATCCTGGAAACAGGGCAGTCAGTTAGCCTGGAAACAGGGCAGTCAGTTATCCCGGAAGCAGGGCAGTCAGTTATCCCGGAAACAGGGTGATCAGTTACCCTGGAAACAGGGCAGTCAGTCACCCTGGAAAAAGGGCAGTCAGTTATCCCGGAAGCAGGGTGATCAGTTCCCCTGGAAACTGGGCAGTCAGTTATCCTGGAAACAGGGCAGTCAGATACCCCGGAAACAGGGCAGTCAGTTACCCTGGAAACTGGGCAGTCAGTTAACCCTGAAACAGGGCAGTCAGTTCTCCCGGAAAAAGGGTGATCAGTTACCCCGTAAACTGGGCAGTCAGTTACCCTGGAAACAGGGCAGTCAGTTACCCCGGAAACAGGGTGATCAGATATCCTGGAAACAGGGCGTTCAGTTACCCCGGAAACAGGGCAGTCAGTTACCCCGGAAACAGGGTGATCAGTTATCCTGGAAACAGGGCAGTCAGTTAGCCTGGAAACAGGGCAGTCAGTTATCCCGGAAACAGGGCAGTCAGTTATCCCGGAAACAGGGTGATCAGTTACCCTGGAAACAGGGCAGTCAGTTACCCCGGAATCAGGGCAGACAGTCACCCTGGAAAAAGGGCAGTCAGTTATCCCGGAAGAAGGGTGATCAGTTATCCAGTAAACAGGGCACTCAGTTATCCTGGAAACAGGGCAGTCAGTTATCCCGGAAACAGGGCAGTCAGTTATCCTGGAAACAGGGTGATCAGTTACCCTGGAAACAGGGCAGTCAGTTACCCCGGAAACAGGGCAGTCAGTTACCCCGGAAACAGGGTGATCAGTTATCCTGGAAACAGGGCAGTCAGTTATCCCGGAAGCAGGGCAGTCAGTTATCCCGGAAACAGGGTGATCAGTTACCCTGGAAACAGGGCAGTCAGTTACCCCGGAAACAGGGCAGTCAGTCACCCTGGAAAAAGGGCAGTCAGTTATCCCGGAAGCAGGGTGATCAGTTCCCCTGGAAACTGGGCAGTCAGTTATCCTGGAAACAGGGCAGTCAGATACCCCGGAAACAGGGCAGTCAGTTACCCTGGAAACTGGGCAGTCAGTTAACCCTGAAACAGGGCAGTCAGTTATCCCGGAAAAAGGGTGATCAGTTACCCCGTAAACTGGGCAGTCAGTTACCCTGGAAACAGGGCAGTCAGTTACCCCGGAAACAGGGTGATCAGATATCCTGGAAACAGGGCGTTCAGTTACCCCGGAAACAGGGCAGTCAGTTACCCCGGAAACAGGGTGATCAGTTATCCTGGAAACAGGGCAGTCAGTTAGCCTGGAAACAGGGCAGTCAGTTATCCCGGAAACAGGGCAGTCAGTTATCCCGGAAACAGGGTGATCAGTTACCCTGGAAACAGGGCAGTCAGTTACCCCGGAATCAGGGCAGACAGTCACCCTGGAAAAAGGGCAGTCAGTTATCCCGGAAGAAGGGTGATCAGTTATCCAGTAAACAGGGCACTCAGTTATCCTGGAAACAGGGCAGTCAGTTATCCCGGAAACAGGGCAGTCAATTATCCTGGAAACAGGGTGATCAGTTACCCTGGAAACAGGGCAGTCAGTTACCCCGGAAACAGGGCAGTCAGTTACCCCGGAAACAGGGTGATCAGTTATCCTGGAAACAGGGCAGTCAGGTAGCCTGGAAACAGGGCAGTCAGTTACCCCGGAAACAGGGCAGTCAGTTACCCTGGAAACAGGGCAGTCAGTTATCCCGGAAACAGGGCAGTCAGTTACCCTGGAAACTGGGCAGTCAGTTACTCTGGAAACAGGGCAATCAGTCATCCCGGAAACAGGGTTATCAGTTACCCTGGAAACAGGGCAGTCCGTTACCCCGGAAACGGGGCAGTCAGTTACCCTGGAAACTGTGCAGTCAGTTACCCTGGAAACAGGGCAGTCAGTTATCCCGGAAACAGGGTTATCAGTTACCCCGGAAACAGGGTGATCAGTTACCCCGGAAACAGGGCAGTCATTTATCCTGGAAAAAGGGTATTCAGTTACTCTGGAAACTGGGCAGTCAGTTACCCTGGAAACAGGGCAGTCAGTTACCACCGAAACAGGGCAGTCAGTTACCCTGGAAACTGGGCAGTCAGTTACCCTGGAAACAGGGCAGTCAGTTTTCCCGGAAATAGGGTTATCAGATACCCTGGAAACAGGGCAGTCAGTTATCCCGGAAGCAGAGCAGTCAGTTACTTGGAAACAGGGCAGTCAGTTACCCTGGAAACAGGGAAGTCAGTTACCCCGGAAACTGGGCAGTCAGTCACCCTGGAAACAGGTTAGTCAGTTACCCCGAAAACAGGGTGATCAGTTACCCCGGAAACAGGGCAGTCAGTTCCCCTGGAAACAGGGCAGTCAATTACCCTGGAAACAGGGCAGTCAGTTATCCTGGAAACAGGGCAGTTAGTTATCCCGGAAACAGGGTGATAAGTTACCCTGGAAACTGGGCAGTCAGTTACCCTGGAAACAGGGCGGTCAGTTATCCTGGAAACAGGGTGATCAGTTACACTGGAAAGTGGGCAGTCAGTTACCCTGGAAACAGGGCAGTCAGTTATCCAGGAAACAGGGCAGACAGTTATCCTGGAAATAGGGCGGTCCGTTACCCCGGAAATAGGGCGGTCAGTTGTCCTGGAAACAGGGCGGTCAGTTACCCCGGAAACAGGGAGATCAGTTACCCCAGAAACAGGGCGGTCAGTTAACCTGGAAACAGGACGGACAGTTATCCAGTAAACAGGGCAGTCAGTTATCCTGGAAACAGGGCAGTCAGTTATCCTGGAAACAGGGTGGTCAGTTACCCCGGAAACAGGGCAGTCAGTTACCCCGGAAACAGGGTGATCAGTTATCCTGGAAACAGGGCAGTCAGTTAGCCTGGAAACAGGGCAGTCAGTTATCCCGGAAACAGGGCAGTCAGTTATCCCGGAAGCAGGGTGATCAGTTCCCCTGGAAACTGGGCAGTCAGTTACCCCGGAAACAGGGCAGTCAGTCACCCTGGAAAAAGGGCAGTCAGTTATCCCGGAAGCAGGGTGATCAGTTCCCCTGGAAACTGTGCAGTCAGTTACCCTGGAAACAGGGCAGTCAGTTATCCTGGAAACTGGGCAGTCAGTTAACCCTGAAACAGGGCAGTCAGTTATCCCGGAAAAAGGGTGATCAGTTACCCCGTAAACTGGGCAGTCAGTTACCCTGGAAACAGGGCAGTCAGTTACCCCGGAAAGAGGGTGATCAGATATCCTGGAAACAGGGCGTTCAGTTACCCCGGAAACAGGGCAGTCAGTTACCCCGGAAACAGTGTGATCAGTTATCTTGGAAACAGGGCAGTCAGTTAGCCTGGAAACAGGGCAGTCAGTTATCCCGGAAACAGGGCAGTCAGTTATCCCGGAAACAGGGTGATCAGTTACCCTGGAAACAGGGCAGTCAGTTACCCCGGAAACAGGGCAGACAGTCTCCCTGGAAAAAGGGCAGTCAGTTATCCCGGAAGAAGGGTGATAAGTTATCCAGTAAACAGGGCAGTCAGTTATCCTGGAAACAGGGCAGTCAGTTATCCCGGAAACAGGGCAGTCAGTTATCCTGGAAACAGGGTGATCAGTTACCCTGGAAACAGGGCAGTCAGTTACACCGGAAACAGGGCAGTCAGTTACCCTGGAAACAGGGCAGTCAGTTACCCTGGAAACTGGGCAGTCAGTTACTCTGGAAACAGGGCAGTCAGTCATCCCGGAAACAGGGTTATCAGTTACCCCGGAAACAGGGCAGTTAGTTACCCTGGAAACTGGGCAGTCAGTTACCCTGGAAACAGGGCGTTCAGTTACCCCGGAAACAGGGCAGTCAGTTACCCCGGAAACAGGGTGATCAGTTATCCTGGAAACAGGGCTGTCAGTTAGCCTGGAAACAGGGCAGTCAGTTATCCCGGAAACAGGGCAGTCAGTTATCCCGGAAACAGGGTGATCAGTTACCCTGGAAACAGGGCAGTCAGTTACCCCGGAAACAGGGCAGACAGTCACCCTGGAAACAGGACAGTCAGTTATCCCGGAAGATGGGTGATCAGTTATCCAGTAAACAGGGCAGTCAGTTTTCCTGGAAACAGGGCAGTCAGTTATCCCGGAAACAGGGCAGTCAGTTATCCTGGAAACAGGGTGATCAGTTACCCTGGAAACAGGGCAGTCAGTTACCCTGGAAACAGGGCAGTCAGTTATCCCGGAAACAGGGCAGTCAGTTACCCTGGAAACTGGGCAGTCAGTTACTCTGGAAACAGGGCAGTCAGTCATCCCGGAAACAGGGTTATCAGTTACCCTGGAAACAGGGCAGTCAGTTACCCCGGAAACAGGGCAGTCAGTTACCCTGGAAACTGGGCAGTCAGTTACCCTGGAAACAGGGCAGTCATTTATCCCGGAAACAGGGTTATCAGTTACCCTGGAAACAGGGCAGTCAGTTATCCCGGAAACAGGGCAGTCAGTTATCCCGGAAATAGGGTGATCAGTTACCCTGGAAACTGGGCAATCAGTTCCCCTGGAAACAGGGCAGTCAGTTACCCCGGAAACAGTGCAGTCAGTTACCCTGGAAACAGGGTAGTCAGTTATCCCGGAAACAGGGCAGTCATTTACCCTGGAAAAAGGGTATTCAGTTACTCTGGAAACTGGGCAGTCAGTTACCCTGGAAACAGGGCAGTCAGTTACCACCGAAACAGGGCAGTCAGTTATCCCGGAAACAGGGTTATCAGATACCCTGGAAACAGGGCAGTCAGTTATCCCGAAAACAGAGCAGTCAGTTACTTGGAAACAGGGCAGTCAGTTACCCTGGAAAAAGGGAAGTCAGTTACCCCGGAAACTGGGCAGTCAGTCACCCTGGAAACAGGGCAGTCAGTTACCCTGGAAACAGGGCAGTCAGTTACCCTGGAAACAGGGCAGTCAGTTATCCCGGAAACAGGGTTATCAGATACCCTGGAAACAGGGCAGTCAGTTATCCCGAAAACAGAGCAGTCAGTTACTTGGAAACAGGGCAGTCAGTTACCCCGGAAACAGGGCAGTCAGTTATCCCGGAAACAGGGTGATCAGTTACCCTGGAAACAGGGCAGTCAGTTACCCCGGAAACAGGGCAGACAGTCACCCTGGAAAAAGGGCAGTCAGTTATCCCGGAAACAGGGCAGTCAGTTACCCTGGAAACAGGGCAGTCAGTTACCCTGGAAACTGGGCAGTCAGTTACTCTGGAAACAGGGCAGTCAGTTACCCCGGAAACAGGGCAGTCAGTTACCCTGGAAACAGGGCAGTCAGTTACCCTGGAAACTGGGCAGTCAGTTACTCTGGAAACAGGGCAGTCAGTCATCCCGGAAACAGGGCAGTCAGTTACCCTGGAAACAGGGCAGTCAGTTACCCCGGAAACAGGGCAGTCAGTTACCCTGGAAACAGGGCAGTCAGTTACCCTGGAAACTGGGCAGTCAGTTACTCTGGAAACAGGGCAGTCAGTCATCCCGGAAACAGGGTTATCAGTTACCCCGGAAACAGGGCAGTCAGTTACCCTGGAAACTGGGCAGTCAGTTACCCTGGAAACAGGGCGTTCAGTTACCCCGGAAACAGGGCAGTCAGTTACCCCGGAAACAGGGTGATCAGTTATCCTGGAAACAGGGCAGTCAGTTAGCCTGGAAACAGGGCAGTCAGTTATCCCGGAAACAGGGCAGTCAGTTATCCCGGAAACAGGGTGATCAGTTACCCTGGAAACAGGGCAGTCAGTTACCCCGGAAACAGGGCAGACAGTCACCCTGGAAAAAGGGCAGTCAGTTATCCTGGAAGATGGGTGATCAGTTATCCAGTAAACAGGGCAGTCAGTTTTCCTGGAAACAGGGCAGTCAGTTATCCCGGAAACAGGGCAGTCAGTTATCCTGGAAACAGGGTGATCAGTTACCCTGGAAACAGGGCAGTCAGTTACCCCGGAAACAGGGCAGTCAGTTACCCTGTAAACAGGGCAGTCAGTTATCCCGGAAACAGGGCAGTCAGTTACCCTGGAAACTGGGCAGTCAGTTACTCTGGAAACAGGGCAGTCAGTCATCCCGGAAACAGGGTGATCAGTTACCCTGGAAACAGGGCAGTCAGTTACCCCGGAAACAGGGCAGTCAGTTACCCTGGAAACTGGGCAGTCAGTTACCCTGGAAACAGGGCAGTCAGTTATCCCGGAAACAGGGTTATCAGTTACCCTGGAAACAGGGCAGTCAGTTATCCCGGAAACAGGGCAGTCAGTTATCCCGGAAATAGGGTGATCAGTTACCCTGGAAACTGGGCAATCAGTTCCCCTGGAAACAGGGCAGTCAGTTACCCCGGAAACAGTGCAGTCAGTTACCCTGGAAACAGGGTAGTCAGTTATCCCGGAAACAGGGCAGTCATTTACCCTGGAAAAAGGGTATTCAGTTACTCTGGAAACTGGGCAGTCAGTTACCCTGGAAACACGGCAGTCAGTTACCACCGAAACAGGGCAGTCAGTTATCCCGGAAACAGGGTTATCAGATACCCTGGAAACAGGGCAGTCAGTTATCCCGAAAACAGAGCAGTCTGTTACTTGGAAACAGGGCAGTCAGTTACCCTGGAAAAAGGGAAGTCAGTTACCCCGGAAACTGAGCAGTCAGTCACCCTGGAAACAGGGCAGTCAGTTACCCTGGAAACAGGGCAGTCAGTTACCCTGGAAACAGGGCAGTCAGTTATCCCGGAAACAGGGTTATCAGATACCCTGGAAACAGGGCAGTCAGTTATCCCGAAAACAGAGCAGTGAGTTACTTGGAAACAGGGCAGTCAGTTACCCTGGAAAAAGGGAAGTCAGTTACCCCGGAAACTGGGCAGTCAGTCACCCTGGAAACAGGGCAGTCAATTACCCTGGAAACAGGGCAGTCAGTTATCCTGGAAACAGGGCAGTTAGTTATCCCGGAAACAGGGTGATAAGTTACACTGGAAACTGGGCAGTCAGTTACCCTGGAAACAGGGCGGTCAGTTACCCCGGAAACAGGGCAGTCAGTTATCCTGGAAACAGAGTGATCATTTACACTGGAAAGTGGGCAGTCAGTTACCCTGGAAACAGGGCAGTCAGTTATCCAGGAAACAGGGCAGACAGTTATCCTGGAAATAGGGCGGTCCGTTACCCCGGAAATAGGGCGGTCAGTTTTCCTGGAAACAGGGCGGTCAGTTACCCCGGAAACAGGGAGATCAGTTACCCCAGAAACAGGGCGGTCAGTTAACCTGGAAACAGGGCGGACAGTTATCCAGTAAACAGGGCAGTCAGTTATCCTGGAGACAGGGCAGTCAGTTATCCTCGAAACAGGGTGATCAGTTACCCTGGAAACTGGGGAGTCAGTTACCCTGGAAACAGGGTGATCAGTTACCCTGGAAACTGGGCAGTCAGTTACCCTGGAAACAGGGCAGTCAGTTACCCTGGAAACTGGGCGGTCAGTTACCCTGGAAACAGGGCAGTCAGTTATCCCGGAAACAGGGTTATCAGTTACCCTGGAAACAGGGCAGTCAGTTATCCCGGAAACAGGGCAGTCAGTTATCCCGGAAACAGGGTGATCAGTTACCCTGGAAACTGGGCAATCTGTTCCCCTGGAAACAGGGCAGTCAGTTACCCCGGAAACAGGGCAGTCAGTTACCCTGGAAAAAGGGCAGTCAGTTATCCTGGAAGAAGTGTGATCAGTTACCCTGGAAACAGGGCAGTCAGTTACTCCGGAAACAGGGCAGTCAGTTACCCTGGAAACTGGGCAGTCAGTTACCCTGGAAACAGGGGAGTCAGTTATCCCGGAAACAGGGTGATCAGTTACCCTGGAAACAGGGCCGTCAGTTATCCCGAAAACAGGGCAGTCAGTTATCCCGGAAAAAGGGTGATCAGTTACCCTGGAAACTGGGCAGTCAGTTACCCCGGAAACAGGGTGATCAGTTACCGCGGAAGCAGGGCAGTCATTTACCCAGGAAACAGGGCAGTCAGTTACCCCGGAAACTGGGCAGTCAGTTACCCTGGAAACAGGGCAGTCAGTGACCCTGGAAACTGGTTAGTCAGTTACCCCGGAAACAGGGTGATCAGTTACCCCGGAAACAGGGCAGGCAGTTCCCCTGGAAAGAGGGCAGTCAGTTACCCTGGAAACAGGGCAGTCAGTTAACCTGGAAATAGGGCAGTCAGTTATCCTTGAAACAGGGCAGTCCGTTACCCCGGAAATAGGTAGGTCAGTTATCCTGGAAATAGGGCGGTCAGTTACCCCGGAAACAGGGAGATCAGTTACCCCGGAAACAGGGCAGTCAGTTACCCTGGAAACAGGGGAGTCAGTTACCCTGGAAACAGGGTGGTCAGTGACCCGGGAAACAGGGTGGTCAGTTACACTGGAAACAAGGTGATCAGTTATCCTGGAAACAGGGCGGTCAGTTACCCCGGAAACAGGGTGATCAGTTATCCTGGAAACAGGGCAGTCACGTAGCCTGGAAACAGGGCAGTCAGTTACCCCGGAAACAGGGCAGTCAGTTATCCCGGAAACAGGGTGATCACTTACCCTGGAAACAGGGCAGTCAGTTACCCCGGAAACAGGGCAGTCAGTTACCCTGGAAACTGCGTGATCAGTTACCCTGGAAACTGGGCAGTCAGTTACCCTGGAAACAGGGCAGTCAGTTCTCCCGGAAACAGGGAGATCAGTTACCCTGAAACAGGGCTTTCAGTTATCCTGGAAACAGGGTGGTCAGTGACCCTGGAAACAGGGTGGTCAGTTACCCCGGAAACAGGGTGATCAGATATCCTGGAAACAGGGCGGTCAGTTACCCCGGAAACAGGGCAGTCAGTTACCCCGGAAACAGGGTGATAAGTTATCCTGGAAACAGGGCAGTCAGTTAGCCTGGAAACAGGGCAGTCAGTTACCACTGAAACAGGGCAGTCAATTACCCTGGAAACTGGGCAGTCAGTTACCCTGGAAACAGGGCAGTCAGTTACCACCGAAACAGGGCAGTCAGTTTCCCTGGAAACTGGGCAGTCAGTTACCCTGGAAACAGGGCAGTCAGTTTTCCCGGAAACAGGGTTATCAGATACCCTGGAAACAGGGCAGTCAGTTATCCCGGAAGCAGAGCAGTCAGTTACTTGGAAACAGGGCAGTCAGTTACCCTGGAAACAGGGAAGTCAGTTACCCCGGAAACTGGGCAGTCAGTCACCCTGGAAACAGGTTAGTCAGTTACCCCTGGAAACAGGGTGATCAGTTACCCCGGAAACTGGGCGGTCAGTTCCCCTGGAAACAGGGCAGTCAATTACCCTGGAAACAGGGCAGTCAGTTATCCTGGAAACAGGGCAGTTAGTTATCCCGGAAACAGGGTGATAAGTTACCCTGGAAACTGTGCAGTCAGTTACCCTGGAAACAGGGCGGTCAGTTATCCTGGAAACAGGGTGATCAGTTACACTGGAAAGTGGGCAGTCTGTTACCCTGGAAACAGTGCAGTCAGTTATCCAGGAAACAGGGCAGACAGTTATCCTGGAAATAGGGCGGTCCGTTACCCCGGAAATAGGGCGGTCAGTTGTCCTGGAAACAGGGCGGTCAGTTACCCCGGAAACAGGGAGATCAGTTACCCCAGAAACAGGGCTGTCAGTTAACCTGGAAACAGGACGGACAGTTATCCAGTAAACAGGGCAGTCAGTTATCCTGGAAACAGGGCAGTCAGTTATCCTGGAAACAGGGCGGTCAGTTACCCCGGAAACAGGGCAGTCAGTTACCCCGGAAACAGGGTGATCAGTTATCCTGGAAACAGGGCAGTCAGTTAGCCTGGAAACAGGGCAGTCAGTTATCCCGGAAACAGGGCAGTCAGTTATCCCGGAAGCAGGGTGATCAGTTCCCCTGGAAACTGGGCAGTCAGTTACCCCGGAAACAGGGCAGTCAGTCACCCTGGAAACAGGGCAGTCAGTTAGCCTGGAAACAGGGCAGTCAGTTATCCCGGAAACAGGGCAGTCAGTTATCCCGGAAACAGGGTGATCAGTTACCCTGGAAACAGGGCAGTCAGTTACCCCGGAAACAGGGCAGACAGTCACCCTGGAAAAAGGGCAGTCAGTTATCCCGGAAACAGGGCAGTCAGTTACCCTGGAAACAGGGCAGTCAGTTACCCTGGAAACTGGGCAGTCAGTTACTCTGGAAACAGGGCTGTCAGTTACCCCGGAAACAGGGCAGTCAGTTACCCTGGAAACAGGGCAGTCAGTTACCCTGGAAACTGGGCAGTCAGTTACTCTGGAAACAGGGCAGTCAGTCATCCCGGAAACAGGGCAGTCAGTTACCCTGGAAACAGGGCAGTCAGTTACCCCTGAAACAGGGCAGTCAGTTACCCCGGAAACAGGGCAGTCAGTTACCCTGGAAACAGGGCAGTCAGTTACCCTGGAAACTGGGCAGTCAGTTACTCTGGAAACAGGGCAGTCAGTCATCCCGGAAACAGGGTTATCAGTTACCCCGGAAACAGGGCAGTCAGTTACCCTGGAAACTGGGCAGTCAGTTACCCTGGAAACAGGGCGTTCAGTTACCCCGGAAACAGGGCAGTCAGTTACCCCGGAAACAGGGTGATCAGTTATCCTGGAAACAGGGCAGTCAGTTAGCCTGGAAACAGGGCAGTCAGTTATCCCGGAAACAGGGCAGTCAGTTATCCCGGAAACAGGGTGATCAGTTACCCTGGAAACAGGGCAGTCAGTTACCCCGGAAACAGGGCAGACAGTCACACTGGAAAAAGGGCAGTCAGTTATCCCGGAAGATGGGTGATCAGTTATCCAGTAAACAGGGCAGTCAGTTTTCCTGGAAACAGGGCAGTCAGTTATCCCGGAAACAGGGCAGTCAGTTATCCTGGAAACAGGGTGATCAGTTACCCTGGAAACAGGGCAGTCAGTTACCCCGGCAACAGGGCAGTCAGTTACCCTGGAAACAGGGCAGTCAGTTATCCCGGAAACAGGGCAGTCAGTTACCCTGGAAACTGGGCAGTCAGTTACTCTGGAAACAGGGCAGTCTGTCATCCCGGAAACAGGGTTATCAGTTACCCTGGAAACAGGGCAGTCAGTTACCCCGGAAACAGGGCAGTCAGTTACCCTGGAAACTGGGCAGTCAGTTACCCTGGAAACAGGGCAGTCAGTTATCCCGGAAACAGGGTTATCAGTTACCCTGGAAACAGGGCAGTCAGTTATCCCGGAAACAGGGCAGTCAGTTATCCCGGAAATAGGGTGATCAGTTACCCTGGAAACTGGGCAATCAGTTCCCCTGGAAACAGGGCAGTCAGTTACCCCGGAAACAGTGCAGTCAGTTATCCTGGAAACAGGGTAGTCAGTTATCCCGGAAACAGGGCAGTCATTTACCCTGGAAAAAGGGTATTCAGTTACTCTGGAAACTGGGCAGTCAGTTACCCTGGAAACAGGGCAGTCAGTTACCACCGAAACAGGGCAGTCAGTTATCCCGGAAACAGGGTTATCAGATACCCTGGAAACAGGGCAGTCAGTTATCCCGAAAACAGAGCAGTCAGTTACTTGGAAACAGGGCAGTCAGTTACCCTGGAAAAAGGGAAGTCAGTTACCCCGGAAACTGGGCAGTCAGTCACCCTGGAAACAGGGCAGTCAGTTACCCTGGAAAGAGGGCAGTCAGTTACCCTGGAAACAGGGCAGTCAGTTATCCCGGAAACAGGGTTATCAGATACCCTGGAAACAGGGTAGTCAGTTATCCCGAAAACAGAGCAGTGAGTTACTTGGAAACAGGGCAGTCAGTTACCCTGGAAAAAGGGAAGTCAGTTACCCCGGAAACTGGGCAGTCAGTCACCCTGGAAACAGGGCAGTCAATTACACTGGAAACAGGGCAGTCAGTTATCCTGGAAACAGGGCAGTTAGTTATCCCGGAAACAGGGTGATAAGTTACCCTGGAAACTGGGCAGTCAGTTACCCTGGAAACAGGGCGGTCAGTTACCCCGGAAACAGGGCAGTCAGTTATCCTGGAAACAGAGTGATCATTTACACTGGAAAGTGGGCAGTCAGTTACCCTGGAAACAGGGCAGTCAGTTATCCAGGAAACAGGGCAGACAGTTATCCTGGAAATAGGGCGGTCCGTTACACCGGAAATAGGGCGGTCAGTTTTCCTGGAAACAGGGCGGTCAGTTACCCCGGAAACAGGGAGATCAGTTACCCCAGAAACAGGGCGGTCAGTTAACCTGGAAACAGGGCGGACAGTTATCCAGTAAACAGGGCAGTCAGTTATCCTGGAAACAGGGCAGTCAGTTATCCTCGAAACAGGGTGATCAGTTACCCTGGAAACTGGGGAGTCAGTTACCCTGGAAACAGGGTGATCAGTTACCCTGGAAACTGGGCAGTCAGTGACCCTGGAAACAGGGCAGTCAGTTACCCTGGAAACTGGGCGGTCAGTTACCCTGGAAACAGGGCAGTCAGTTATCCCGGAAACAAGGTTATCAGTTACCCTGGAAACAGGGCAGTCAGTTATCCCGGAAACAGGGCAGTCAGTTATCCCGGAAATAGGGTGATCAGTTACCCTGGAAACTGGGCAATCTGTTCCCCTGGAAACAGGGCAGTCAGTTACCCCGGAAACAGGGCAGTCAGTTACCCTGGAAAAAGGGCAGTCAGTTATCCCGGAAGAAGTGTGATCAGTTACCCTGGAAACTGGGCAGTCAGTTACCCTGGAAACAGGGCAGTCATTTACTCCGGAAACAGGGCAGTCAGTTACCCTGGAAACTGGGCAGTCAGTTACCCTGGAAACAGGGGAGTCAGTTATCCCGGAAACAGGGTGATCAGTTACCCTGGAAACATGGCCGTCAGTTATCCCGAAAACAGGGCAGTCAGTTATCCCGGAAAAAGGGTGATCAGTTACCCTGGAAACTGGGCAGTCAGTTACCCCGGAAACAGGGTGATCAGTTACCCCGGAAGCAGGGCAGTCATTTACCCAGGAAACAGGGCAGTCAGTTACCCCGGAAACTGGGCAGTCAGTTACCCTGGAAACAGGGCAGTCAGTGACCCTGGAAACTGGTTAGTCAGTTACCCCGGAAACAGGGTGATCAGTTACCCCGGAAACAGGGCAGGCAGTTCCCCTGGAAAGAGGGCAGTCAGTTACCCTGGAAACAGGGCAGTCAGTTAACCTGGAAATAGGGCAGTCAGTTATCCTTGAAACAGGGCAGTCCGTTACCCCGGAAATAGGTAGGTCAGTTATCCTGGAAATAGGGCGGTCAGTTACCCCGGAAACAGGGAGATCAGTTACCCCGGACACAGGGCAGTCAGTTACCCTGGAAACAGGGGAGTCAGTTATCCTGGAAATAGGGCGGTCAGTTACCCCGGAAACAGGGAGATCAGTTACCCCGGAAACAGGGCAGTCAGTTACCCTGGAAACAGGGGAGTCAGTTACCCTGGAAACAGGGTGGTCAGTGACCCGGGAAACAGGGTGGTCAGTTACACCGGAAACAAGGTGATCAGTTATCCTGGAAACAGGGCGGTCAGTTACCCCGGAAACAGGGTGATCAGTTATCCTGGAAACAGGGCAGTCAGGTAGCCTGGAAACAGGGCAGTCAGTTACCCCGGAAACAGGGCAGTCAGTTATCCCGGAAACAGGGTGATCACTTACCCTGGAAACAGGGCAGTCAGTTACCCCGGAAACAGGGCAGTCAGTTACCCTGGAAACTGGGCAGTCAGTTACCCTGGAAACAGCGTGATCAGTTACCCTGGAAACTGGGCAGTCAGTTACCCTGGAAACAGGGCAGTCAGTTCTCCCGGAAACAGGGAGATCAGTTACCCTGAAACAGGGCTTTCAGTTATCCTGGAAACAGGGTTATCAGATACCCTGGAAACAGGGCAGTCAGTTCTCCCGGAAACAGGGAGATCAGTTACCCTGAAACAGGGCTTTCAGTTATCCCGGAAACAGGGTTATCAGATACCCTGGAAACAGGGCAGTCAGTTATCCCGAAAACAGAGCAGTGAGTTACTTGGAAACAGGGCAGTCAGTTACCCTTGAAAAAGGGAAGTCAGTTACCCCGGAAACTGGGCAATCAGTCACCCTGGAAACAGGGCAGTCAATTACCCTGGAAACAGGGCAGTCAGTTATCCTGGAAACAGGGCAGTTAGTTATCCCGGAAACAGGGTGATAAGTTACCCTGGAAACTGGGCAGTCAGTTACCCTGGAAACAGGGCGGTCAGTTACCCCGGAAACAGGGCAGTCAGTTATCCTGGAAACAGAGTGATCATTTACACTGGAAAGTGGGCAGTCAGTTACCCTGGAAACAGGGCAGTCAGTTATCCAGGAAACAGGGCAGACATTTACCCCGGAAACTGGGCAGTCAGTTACCCTGGAAACAGGGCAGTCAGTGACCCTGGAAACAGAGTGATCATTTACACTGGAAAGTGGGCAGTCAGTTACCCCGGAAACAGGGTGATCAGTTACCCCGGAAGCAGGGCAGTCATTTACCCCGGAAACTGGGCAGTCAGTTACCCTGGAAACAGGGCAGTCAGTGACCCTGGAAACTGGTTAGTCAGTTATCCCGGAAACAGGGTGATCAGTTACCCCGGAAACAGGGCAGGCAGTTCCCCTGGAAAGAGGGCAGTCAGTTACCCTGGAAACAGGGCAGTCAGTTAACCTGGAAATAGGGCAGTCAGTTATCCTTGAAACAGGGCAGTCCGTTACCCCGGAAATAGGTAGGTCAGTTATCCTGGAAATAGGGCGGTCAGTTACCCCGGAAACAGGGAGATCAGTTACCCCGGAAACAGGGCAGTCAGTTACCCTGGAAACAGGGGAGTCAGTTATCCTGGAAATAGGGCGGTCAGTTACCCCGGAAACAGGGAGATCAGTTCCCCCGGAAACAGGGCAGTCAGTTACCCTGGAAACAGCGGAGTCAGTTACCCTGGAAACAGGGTGGTCAGTGACCCGGGAAACAGGGTGGTCAGTTACACCGGAAACAAGGTGATCAGTTATCCTGGAAACAGGGCGGTCAGTTACCCCGGAAACAGGGTGATCAGTTATCCTGGAAACAGGGCAGTCAGGTAGCCTGGAAACAGGGCAGTCAGTTACCCCGGAAACAGGGCAGTCAGTTACCCTGGAAACAGCGTGATCAGTTACCCTGGAAACTGGGCAGTCAGTTACCCTGGAAACAGGGCAGTCAGTTCTCCCGGAAACAGGGAGATCAGTTACCCTGAAACAGGGCTTTCAGTTATCCTGGAAACAGGGTGGTCAGTGACCCTGGAAACAGGGTGGTCAGTTACCCCGGAAACAGGGTGATCAGATATCCTGGAAACAGGGCGGTCAGTTACCCCGGAAACAGGGCAGTCAGTTACCCCGGAAACAGGGTGATCAGTTATCCTGGAAACAGGGCAGTCAGTTAGCCTGGAAACAGGGCAGTCAGTTATCCCGGAAACAGGGTGATCAGTTACCCTGGAAACAGGGCAGTCAGTTACCCCGGAAACAGGGCAGTCAGTCACCCTGGAAAAAGGGCAGTCAGTTAGCCTGGAAGCAGGGTGATCAGTTCCCCTGGAAACTGGGCAGTCAGTTACCCTGGAAACAGGGCAGTCAGATACCCCGGAAACAGGGCAGTCAGTTAACCTGGAAACTGGGCAGTCAGTTAACCCGGAAACAGGGCAGTCAGTTATCCCGGAAAAAGGGTGATCAGTTACCCCGTAAACTGGGCAGTCAGTTACCCTGGAAACAGGGCAGTCAGTTACCCCGGAAACAGGGTGATCAGATATCCTGGAAACAGGGCGGTCAGTTACCCCGGAAACAGGGCAGTCAGTTACCCCGGAAACAGGGTGATCAGTTATCCTGGAAACAGGGCAGTCAGTTAGCCTGGAAACAGGGCAGTCAGTTATCCCGGAAACAGGGCAGTCAGTTATCCCGGAAACAGGGTGATCAGTTACCCTGGAAACAGGGCCGTCAGTTATCCCGAAATCAGGGCAGTCAGTTATCCCGGAAAAAGGGTGATCAGTTACCCTGGAAACAGGGCAGTCAGTTACCCCGGAAACTGGGCAGTCAGTTACCCTGGAAACAGGGCAGTCAGTTACCCCGGAAGCACAGCAGTCATTTACCCAGGAAACAGGGCAGTCAGTTACCCCGGAAACTGGGCAGTCAGTTACCCTGGAAACAGGGCAGTCAGTGACCCTGGAAACTGGTTAGACAGTTACCCCGGAAAAAGGGTGATCAGTTACCCCGGAAACAGGGCAGGCAGTTCCCCTGGAAAGAGGGCAGTCAGTTACCCTGGAAACAGGGCAGTCAATTAACCTGGAAATAGGGCAGTCAGTTATCCTTGAAACAGGGCAGTCCGTTACCCCGGAAATAGGGCGGTCAGTTACCCCGGAAACAGGGAGATCAGTTACCCCGGAAACAGGGCAGTCAGTTACCCTGGTAACAGTGCAGTCAGTTACCCTGGAAACAGGGTGGTCAGTGACCCGGGAAACAGGGTGGTCAGTTACACCGGAAACAAGGTGATCAGTTATCCTGGAAACAGGGCGGTCAGTTACCCCGGAAACAGGGTGATCAGTTATCCTGGAAACAGGGCAGTCAGGTAGCCTGGAAACAGGGCAGTCAGTTACCCCGGAAACAGGGCAGTCAGTTATCCCGGAAACAGGGTGATCACTTACCCTGGAAACAGGGCAGTCAGTTACCCCGGAAGCAGGGCAGTCATTTACCCAGGAAACAGGGCAGTCAGTTACCCCGGAAACTGGGCAGTCAGTTACCCTGGAAACAGGGCAGTCAGTGACCCTGGAAACTGGTTAGTCAGTTACCCCGGAAAAAGGGTGATCAGTTACCCCGGAAACAGGGCAGGCAGTTCCCCTGGAAAGAGGGCAGTCAGTTACCCTGGAAACAGGGCAGTCAGTTAACCTGGAAATAGGGCAGTCAGTTATCCTTGAAGCAGGGCAGTCCGTTACCCCGGAAATAGGTAGGTCAGTTATCCTGGAAATAGGGCGGTCAGTTACCCCGGAAACAGGGAGATCAGTTACCCCGGAAACAGGGCAGTCAGTTACCCTGGTAACAGGGGAGTCAGTTACCCTGGAAACAGGGTGGTCAGTGACCCGGGAAACAGGGTGGTCAGTTACACCGGAAACAAGGTGATCAGTTATCCTGGAAACAGGGCAGTCAGGTAGCCTGGAAACAGGGCAGTCAGTTACCCCGGAAACAGGGCAGTCAGTTATCCCGGAAACAGGGTGATGACTTACCCTGGAAACAGGGCAGTCAGTTACCCCGGAAACAGGGCAGTCAGTTACCCCGGAAACAGGGTGATCAGTTATCCTGGAAACAGGGCAGTCAGTTAGCCTGGAAACAGGGCAGTCAGTTATCCCGGAAACAGGGCAGTCAGTTATCCCGGAAACAGGGTGATCAGTTACCCTGGAAACAGGGCAGTCAGTTACCCCGGAAACAGGGCAGACAGTCACACTGGAAAAAGGGCAGTCAGTTATCCCGGAAGATGGGTGATCAGTTATCCAGTAAACAGGGCAGTCAGTTTTCCTGGAAACAGGGCAGTCAGTTATCCCGGAAACAGGGCAGTCAGTTATCCTGGAAACAGGGTGATCAGTTACCCTGGAAACAGGGCAGTCAGTTACCCCGGCAACAGGGCAGTCAGTTACCCTGGAAACAGGGCAGTCAGTTATCCCGGAAACAGGGCAGTCAGTTACCCTGGAAACTGGGCAGTCAGTTACTCTGGAAACAGGGCAGTCTGTCATCCCGGAAACAGGGTTATCAGTTACCCTGGAAACAGGGCAGTCAGTTACCCCGGAAACAGGGCAGTCAGTTACCCTGGAAACTGGGCAGTCATTTACCCTGGAAACAGGGCAGTCAGTTATCCCGGAAACAGGGTTATCAGTTACCCTGGAAACAGGGCAGTCAGTTATCCCGGAAACAGGGCAGTCAGTTATCCCGGAAATAGGGTGATCAGTTACCCTGGAAACTGGGCAATCAGTTCCCCTGGAAACAGGGCAGTCAGTTACCCCGGAAACAGTGCAGTCAGTTATCCTGGAAACAGGGTAGTCAGTTATCCCGGAAACAGGGCAGTCATTTACCCTGGAAAAAGGGTATTCAGTTACTCTGGAAACTGGGCAGTCAGTTACCCTGGAAACAGGGCAGTCAGTTACCACCGAAACAGGGCAGTCAGTTATCCCGGAAACAGGGTTATCAGATACCCTGGAAACAGGGCAGTCAGTTATCCCGAAAACAGAGCAGTCAGTTACTTGGAAACAGGGCAGTCAGTTACCCTGGAAAAAGGGAAGTCAGTTACCCCGGAAACTGGGCAGTCAGTCACCCTGGAAACAGGGCAGTCAGTTACCCTGGAAAGAGGGCAGTCAGTTACCCTGGAAACAGGGCAGTCAGTTATCCCGGAAACAGGGTTATCAGATACCCTGGAAACAGGGTAGTCAGTTATCCCGAAAACAGAGCAGTGAGTTACTTGGAAACAGGGCAGTCAGTTACCCTGGAAAAAGGGAAGTCAGTTACCCCGGAAACTGGGCAGTCAGTCACCCTGGAAACAGGGCAGTCAATTACACTGGAAACAGGGCAGTCAGTTATCCTGGAAACAGGGCAGTTAGTTATCCCGGAAACAGGGTGATAAGTTACCCTGGAAACTGGGCAGTCAGTTACCCTGGAAACAGGGCGGTCAGTTACCCCGGAAACAGGGCAGTCAGTTATCCTGGAAACAGAGTGATCATTTACACTGGAAAGTGGGCAGTCAGTTACCCTGGAAACAGGGCAGTCAGTTATCCAGGAAACAGGGCAGACAGTTATCCTGGAAATAGGGCGGTCCGTTACACCGGAAATAGGGCGGTCAGTTTTCCTGGAAACAGGGCGGTCAGTTACCCCGGAAACAGGGAGATCAGTTACCCCAGAAACAGGGCGGTCAGTTAACCTGGAAACAGGGCGGACAGTTATCCAGTAAACAGGGCAGTCAGTTATCCTGGAAACAGGGCAGTCAGTTATCCTCGAAACAGGGTGATCAGTTACCCTGGAAACTGGGGAGTCAGTTACCCTGGAAACAGGGTGATCAGTTACCCTGGAAACTGGGCAGACAGTGACCCTGGAAACAGGGCAGTCAGTTACCCTGGAAACTGGGCGGTCAGTTACCCTGGAAACAGGGCAGTCAGTTATCCCGGAAACAAGGTTATCAGTTACCCTGGAAACAGGGCAGTCAGTTATCCCGGAAACAGGGCAGTCAGTTATCCCGGAAATAGGGTGATCAGTTACCCTGGAAACTGGGCAATCTGTTCCCCTGGAAACAGGGCAGTCAGTTACCCCGGAAACAGGGCAGTCAGTTACCCTGGAAAAAGGGCAGTCAGTTATCCCGGAAGAAGTGTGATCAGTTACCCTGGAAACTGGGCAGTCAGTTACCCTGGAAACAGGGCAGTCATTTACTCCGGAAACAGGGCAGTCAGTTACCCTGGAAACTGGGCAGTCAGTTACCCTGGAAACAGGGGAGTCAGTTATCCCGGAAACAGGGTGATCAGTTACCCTGGAAACAGGGCCGTCAGTTATCCCGAAAACAGGGCAGTCAGTTATCCCGGAAAAAGGGTGATCAGTTACCCTGGAAACTGGGCAGTCAGTTACCCCGGAAACAGGGTGATCAGTTACCCCGGAAGCAGGGCAGTCATTTACCCAGGAAACAGGGCAGTCAGTTACCCCGGAAACTGGGCAGTCAGTTACCCTGGAAACAGGGCAGTCAGTGACCCTGGAAACTGGTTAGTCAGTTACCCCGGAAACAGGGTGATCAGTTACCCCGGAAACAGGGCAGGCAGTTCCCCTGGAAAGAGGGCAGTCAGTTACCCTGGAAACAGGGCAGTCAGTTAACCTGGAAATAGGGCAGTCAGTTATCCTTGAAACAGGGCAGTCCGTTACCCCGGAAATAGGTAGGTCAGTTATCCTGGAAATAGGGCGGTCAGTTACCCCGGAAACAGGGAGATCAGTTACCCCGGACACAGGGCAGTCAGTTACCCTGGAAACAGGGGAGTCAGTTATCCTGGAAATAGGGCGGTCAGTTACCCCGGAAACAGGGAGATCAGTTACCCCGGAAACAGGGCAGTCAGTTACCCTGGAAACAGGGGAGTCAGTTACCCTGGAAACAGGGTGGTCAGTGACCCGGGAAACAGGGTGGTCAGTTACACCGGAAACAAGGTGATCAGTTATCCTGGAAACAGGGCGGTCAGTTACCCCGGAAACAGGGTGATCAGTTATCCTGGAAACAGGGCAGTCAGGTAGCCTGGAAACAGGGCAGTCAGTTACCCCGGAAACAGGGCAGTCAGTTATCCCGGAAACAGGGTGATCACTTACCCTGGAAACAGGGCAGTCAGTTACCCCGGAAACAGGGCAGTCAGTTACCCTGGAAACTGGGCAGTCAGTTACCCTGGAAACAGCGTGATCAGTTACCCTGGAAACTGGGCAGTCAGTTACCCTGGAAACAGGGCAGTCAGTTCTCCCGGAAACAGGGAGATCAGTTACCCTGAAACAGGGCTTTCAGTTATCCTGGAAACAGGGTTATCAGATACCCTGGAAACAGGGCAGTCAGTTCTCCCGGAAACAGGGAGATCAGTTACCCTGAAACAGGGCTTTCAGTTATCCCGGAAACAGGGTTATCAGATACCCTGGAAACAGGGCAGTCAGTTATCCCGAAAACAGAGCAGTGAGTTACTTGGAAACAGGGCAGTCAGTTACCCTTGAAAAAGGGAAGTCAGTTACCCCGGAAACTGGGCAATCAGTCACCCTGGAAACAGGGCAGTCAATTACCCTGGAAACAGGGCAGTCAGTTATCCTGGAAACAGGGCAGTTAGTTATCCCGGAAACAGGGTGATAAGTTACCCTGGAAACTGGGCAGTCAGTTACCCTGGAAACAGGGCGGTCAGTTACCCCGGAAACAGGGCAGTCAGTTATCCTGGAAACAGAGTGATCATTTACACTGGAAAGTGGGCAGTCAGTTACCCTGGAAACAGGGCAGTCAGTTATCCAGGAAACAGGGCAGACATTTACCCCGGAAACTGGGCAGTCAGTTACCCTGGAAACAGGGCAGTCAGTGACCCTGGAAACAGAGTGATCATTTACACTGGAAAGTGGGCAGTCAGTTACCCCGGAAACAGGGTGATCAGTTACCCCGGAAGCAGGGCAGTCATTTACCCCGGAAACTGGGCAGTCAGTTACCCTGGAAACAGGGCAGTCAGTGACCCTGGAAACTGGTTAGTCAGTTATCCCGGAAACAGGGTGATCAGTTACCCCGGAAACAGGGCAGGCAGTTCCCCTGGAAAGAGGGCAGTCAGTTACCCTGGAAACAGGGCAGTCAGTTAACCTGGAAATAGGGCAGTCAGTTATCCTTGAAACAGGGCAGTCCGTTACCCCGGAAATAGGTAGGTCAGTTATCCTGGAAATAGGGCGGTCAGTTACCCCGGAAACAGGGAGATCAGTTACCCCGGAAACAGGGCAGTCAGTTACCCTGGAAACAGGGGAGTCAGTTATCCTGGAAATAGGGCGGTCAGTTACCCCGGAAACAGGGAGATCAGTTCCCCCGGAAACAGGGCAGTCAGTTACCCTGGAAACAGCGGAGTCAGTTACCCTGGAAACAGGGTGGTCAGTGACCCGGGAAACAGGGTGGTCAGTTACACCGGAAACAAGGTGATCAGTTATCCTGGAAACAGGGCGGTCAGTTACCCCGGAAACAGGGTGATCAGTTATCCTGGAAACAGGGCAGTCAGGTAGCCTGGAAACAGGGCAGTCAGTTACCCCGGAAACAGGGCAGTCAGTTACCCTGGAAACAGCGTGATCAGTTACCCTGGAAACTGGGCAGTCAGTTACCCTGGAAACAGGGCAGTCAGTTCTCCCGGAAACAGGGAGATCAGTTACCCTGAAACAGGGCTTTCAGTTATCCTGGAAACAGGGTGGTCAGTGACCCTGGAAACAGGGTGGTCAGTTACCCCGGAAACAGGGTGATCAGATATCCTGGAAACAGGGCGGTCAGTTACCCCGGAAACAGGGCAGTCAGTTACCCCGGAAACAGGGTGATCAGTTATCCTGGAAACAGGGCAGTCAGTTAGCCTGGAAACAGGGCAGTCAGTTATCCCGGAAACAGGGTGATCAGTTACCCTGGAAACAGGGCAGTCAGTTACCCCGGAAACAGGGCAGTCAGTCACCCTGGAAAAAGGGCAGTCAGTTAGCCTGGAAGCAGGGTGATCAGTTCCCCTGGAAACTGGGCAGTCAGTTACCCTGGAAACAGGGCAGTCAGATACCCCGGAAACAGGGCAGTCAGTTAACCTGGAAACTGGGCAGTCAGTTAACCCGGAAACAGGGCAGTCAGTTATCCCGGAAAAAGGGTGATCAGTTACCCCGTAAACTGGGCAGTCAGTTACCCTGGAAACAGGGCAGTCAGTTACCCCGGAAACAGGGTGATCAGATATCCTGGAAACAGGGCGGTCAGTTACCCCGGAAACAGGGCAGTCAGTTACCCCGGAAACAGGGTGATCAGTTATCCTGGAAACAGGGCAGTCAGTTAGCCTGGAAACAGGGCAGTCAGTTATCCCGGAAACAGGGCAGTCAGTTATCCCGGAAACAGGGTGATCAGTTACCCTGGAAACAGGGCCGTCAGTTATCCCGAAATCAGGGCAGTCAGTTATCCCGGAAAAAGGGTGATCAGTTACCCTGGAAACAGGGCAGTCAGTTACCCCGGAAACTGGGCAGTCAGTTACCCTGGAAACAGGGCAGTCAGTTACCCCGGAAGCACAGCAGTCATTTACCCAGGAAACAGGGCAGTCAGTTACCCCGGAAACTGGGCAGTCAGTTACCCTGGAAACAGGGCAGTCAGTGACCCTGGAAACTGGTTAGACAGTTACCCCGGAAAAAGGGTGATCAGTTACCCCGGAAACAGGGCAGGCAGTTCCCCTGGAAAGAGGGCAGTCAGTTACCCTGGAAACAGGGCAGTCAATTAACCTGGAAATAGGGCAGTCAGTTATCCTTGAAACAGGGCAGTCCGTTACCCCGGAAATAGGGCGGTCAGTTACCCCGGAAACAGGGAGATCAGTTACCCCGGAAACAGGGCAGTCAGTTACCCTGGTAACAGTGCAGTCAGTTACCCTGGAAACAGGGTGGTCAGTGACCCGGGAAACAGGGTGGTCAGTTACACCGGAAACAAGGTGATCAGTTATCCTGGAAACAGGGCGGTCAGTTACCCCGGAAACAGGGTGATCAGTTATCCTGGAAACAGGGCAGTCAGGTAGCCTGGAAACAGGGCAGTCAGTTACCCCGGAAACAGGGCAGTCAGTTATCCCGGAAACAGGGTGATCACTTACCCTGGAAACAGGGCAGTCAGTTACCCCGGAAGCAGGGCAGTCATTTACCCAGGAAACAGGGCAGTCAGTTACCCCGGAAACTGGGCAGTCAGTTACCCTGGAAACAGGGCAGTCAGTGACCCTGGAAACTGGTTAGTCAGTTACCCCGGAAAAAGGGTGATCAGTTACCCCGGAAACAGGGCAGGCAGTTCCCCTGGAAAGAGGGCAGTCAGTTACCCTGGAAACAGGGCAGTCAGTTAACCTGGAAATAGGGCAGTCAGTTATCCTTGAAGCAGGGCAGTCCGTTACCCCGGAAATAGGTAGGTCAGTTATCCTGGAAATAGGGCGGTCAGTTACCCCGGAAACAGGGAGATCAGTTACCCCGGAAACAGGGCAGTCAGTTACCCTGGTAACAGGGGAGTCAGTTACCCTGGAAACAGGGTGGTCAGTGACCCGGGAAACAGGGTGGTCAGTTACACCGGAAACAAGGTGATCAGTTATCCTGGAAACAGGGCAGTCAGGTAGCCTGGAAACAGGGCAGTCAGTTACCCCGGAAACAGGGCAGTCAGTTATCCCGGAAACAGGGTGATGACTTACCCTGGAAACAGGGCAGTCAGTTACCCCGGAAACAGGGCAGTCAGTTATCCCGGAAACAGGGCAGTCAGTTATCCCGGAAATAGGGTGATCAGTTACCCTGGAAACTGGGCAATCAGTTCCCCTGGAAACAGGGCAGTCAGTTACCCCGGAAAGAGTGCAGTCAGTTACCCTGGAAACAGGGCAGTCATTTACCCTGGAAAAAGGGTATTCAGTTACTCTGGAAACTGGGCAGTCAGTTACCCTGGAAACAGGGCAGTCAGTTTCCACCGAAACAGGGCAGTCAGTTACCCTGGAAACAGGGCAGTCAGTTATCCCGGAAACAGGGTTATCAGATACCCTGGAAACAGGGCAGTCAGTTATCCCGGAAACAGAGCAGTCAGTTACTTGGAAACAGGGCAGTCAGTTACCCTGGAAACAGGGAAGTCAGTTACCCCGGAAACTGGGCAGTCAGTCACCCTGGAAACAGGTTAGTCAGTTACCCCTGGAAACAGGGTGATCAGTTACCCCGGAAACTGGGCGGTCAGTTCCCCTGGAAACAGGGCAGTCAATTACCCTGGAAACAGGGCAGTCAGTTATCCTGGAAACAGGGCAGTTAGTTATCCCGGAAACAGGGTGATAAGTTACCCTGGAAACTGGGCAGTCAGTTACCCTGGAAACAGGGCGGTCAGTTACCCCGGAAACAGGGCAGTCAGTTATCCTGGAAACAGGGTGATCAGTTACACTGGAAAGTGGGCAGTCAGTTACCCTGGAAACAGGGCAGTCAGTTATCCTGGAAATAGGGCGGTCCGTTACCCTGGAAATAGGGCGGTCAGTTGTCCTGGAAACAGGGCGGTCAGTTACCCCGGAAACAGGGAGATCAGTTACTCCAGAAACAGGGTGGTCAGTTAACCTGGAAACAGGGCGGACAGTTATCCAGTAAACAGGGCAGTCAGTTATCCCGCAAACAGGGCAGTCAGTTATCCTGGAAACAGGGCAGTCAGTTCTCCCGGAAACAGGGCAGTCAGTTATCCCGCAAACAGGGTGATCAGTTACCCTGGAAACAGGGCAGTCAGTTATCCCGGAAACAGGGTGATCAGTTACCCTGGAAACAGGGCAGTCAGTTACCCTGGAAACAGGGTGGTCAGTTACCCTGGAAACTGGGCAGTCAGTTACCCTGGAAACAGGGTGATCAGTTACCCTGGAAACTGGGCAGTCAGTTACCCTGGAAACAGGGCAGTCAGTTCTCCCGGAAACAGGGTAGTCAGTTATCCCGGAAACAGGGAGATCAGTTACCCTGAAACAGGGCTTTCAGTTATCCTGGAAACAGGGTGGTCAGTGACCCTGGAAACAGGGTGGTCAGTTACCCCGGAAACAGGGTGATCAGATATCCTGGAAACAGGGCGGTCAGTTACCCCGGAAACAGGGCAGTCAGTTACCCCGGAAACAGGGTGATCAGTTATCCTGGAAACAGGGCAGTCAGTTAGCCTGGAAACAGGGCAGTCAGTTACCCTGGAAACAAGGCAGTCAGTTACCCCGGAAACAGGGCTGTCAGTCACCCTGGAAAAAGGGCAGTCAGTTATCCCGGAAGCAGGGTGATCAGTTATCCTGGAAACAGGGCAGTCAGTTTGCCTGGAAACAGGGCAGTCAGTTACCCCGGAAACAGGGCAGACAGTCACCCTGGAAAAAGGGCAGTCCGTTATCCCGGAAGAAGGGTGATCAGTTACCCTGGAAACAGGGCAGTCAGTTACTCCGGAAACAGGGCAGTCAGTTACCCTGGAAACTGGGCAGTCAGTTACCCTGGAAACAGGGGAGTCAGTTATCCCGGAAACAGGGTGATCAGTTACCCTGGAAACAGGGCCGTCAGTTATCCCGAAAACAGGGCAGTCAGTTATCCCGGAAAAAGGGTGATCAGTTACCCTGGAAACAGGGCAGTCAGTTACCCCGGAAACTGGGCAGTCAGTTACCCTGGAAACAGGGCAGTCAGTTACCCCGGAAGCAGGGCAGTCATTTACCCAGGAAACAGGGCAGTCAGTTACCCCGGAAACTGGGCAGTCAGTTACCCTGGAAACAGGGCAGTCAGTGACCCTGGAAACTGGTTAGTCAGTTACCCCGGAAAAAGGGTGATCAGTTACCCCGGAAACAGGGCAGGCAGTTCCCCTGGAAAGAGGGCAGTCAGTTACCCTGGAAACAGGGCAGTCAGTTAACCTGGAAATAGGGCAGTCAGTTATCCTTGAAACAGGGCAGTCCGTTACCCCGGAAATAGGTAGGTCAGTTATCCTGGAAATAGGGCGGTCAGTTACCCCGGAAACAGGGAGATCAGTTACCCCGGAAACAGGGCAGTCAGTTACCCTGGTAACAGGGGAGTCAGTTACCCTGGAAACAGGGTGGTCAGTGACCCGGGAAACAGGGTGGTCAGTTACACCGGAAACAAGGTGATCAGTTATCCTGGAAACAGGGCAGTCAGGTAGCCTGGAAACAGGGCAGTCAGTTACCCCGGAAACAGGGCAGTCAGTTATCCCGGAAACAGGGTGATGACTTACCCTGGAAACAGGGCAGTCAGTTACCCCGGAAACAGGGCAGTCAGTTATCCCGGAAACAGGGCAGTCAGTTATCCCGGAAATAGGGTGATCAGTTACCCTGGAAACTGGGCAATCAGTTCCCCTGGAAACAGGGCAGTCAGTTACCCCGGAAAGAGTGCAGTCAGTTACCCTGGAAACAGGGCAGTCATTTACCCTGGAAAAAGGGTATTCAGTTACTCTGGAAACTGGGCAGTCAGTTACCCTGGAAACAGGGCAGTCAGTTATCCCGGAAACAGGGCAGTCAGTTATCCCGGAAATAGGGTGATCAGTTACCCTGGAAACTGGGCAATCAGTTCCCCTGGAAACAGGGCAGTCAGTTACCCCGGAAAGAGTGCAGTCAGTTACCCTGGAAACAGGGCAGTCATTTACCCTGGAAAAAGGGTATTCAGTTACTCTGGAAACTGGGCAGTCAGTTACCCTGGAAACAAGGCAGTCAGTTTCCACCGAAACAGGGCAGTCAGTTACCCTGGAAACTGGGCAGTCAGTTACCCTGGAAACAGGGCAGTCAGTTATCCCGGAAACAGGGTTATCAGATACCCTGGAAACAGGGCAGTCAGTTATCCCGGAAACAGAGCCGTCAGTTACTTGGAAACAGGGCAGTCAGTTACCCTGGAAACAGGGAAGTCAGTTACCCCGGAAACTGGGCAGTCAGTCACCCTGGAAACAGGTTAGTCAGTTACCCCTGGAAACAGGGTGATCAGTTACCCCGGAAACTGGGCGGTCAGTTCCCCTGGAAACAGGGCAGTCAATTACCCTGGAAACAGGGCAGTTAGTTATCCCGGAAACAGGGTGATAAGTTACCCTGGAAACTGGGCAGTCAGTTACCCTGGAAACAGGGCGGTCAGTTACCCCGGAAACAGGGCAGTCAGTTATCCTGGAAACAGGGTGATCAGTTACACTGGAAAGTGGGCAGTCAGTTACCCTGGAAACAGGGCAGTCAGTTATCCTGGAAATAGGGCGGTCCGTTACCCTGGAAATAGGGCGGTCAGTTGTCCTGGAAACAGGGCGGTCAGTTACCCCGGAAACAGGGAGATCAGTTACTCCAGAAACAGGGTGGTCAGTTAACCTGGAAACAGGGCGGACAGTTATCCAGTAAACAGGGCAGTCAGTTATCCCGCAAACAGGGCAGTCAGTTATCCTGGAAACAGGGCAGTCAGTTCTCCCGGAAACAGGGCAGTCAGTTATCCCGCAAACAGGGTGATCAGTTACCCTGGAAACAGGGCAGTCAGTTATCCCGGAAACAGGGTGATCAGTTACCCTGGAAACAGGGCAGTCAGTTACCCTGGAAACAGGGTGGTCAGTTACCCTGGAAACTGGGCAGTCAGTTACCCTGGAAACAGGGTGATCAGTTACCCTGGAAACTGGGCAGTCAGTTACCCTGGAAACAGGGCAGTCAGTTCTCCCGGAAACAGGGTAGTCAGTTATCCCGGAAACAGGGAGATCAGTTACCCTGAAACAGGGCTTTCAGTTATCCTGGAAACAGGGTGGTCAGTGACCCTGGAAACAGGGTGGTCAGTTACCCCGGAAACAGGGTGATCAGATATCCTGGAAACAGGGCGGTCAGTTACCCCGGAAACAGGGCAGTCAGTTACCCCGGAAACAGGGTGATCAGTTATCCTGGAAACAGGGCAGTCAGTTAGCCTGGAAACAGGGCAGTCAGTTACCCTGGAAACAAGGCAGTCAGTTACCCCGGAAACAGGGCAGTCAGTCACCCTGGAAAAAGGGCAGTCAGTTATCCCGGAAGCAGGGTGATCAGTTATCCAGTCAACAGGGCAGTCAGTTATCCTAGAAACAGGGCAGTCAGTTATCCCGGAAACAGGGCAGTCAGTTAGCCTGGAAACAGGGCAGTCAGTTATCCCGGAAACAGGGCAGTCAGTTATCCCGGAAACAGGGTGATCAGTTACCCTGGAAACAGGGCAGTCAGTTACCCCGGAAACAGGGCAGTCAGTTACCCTGGAAACAGGGCAGTCAGTTATCCCGGAAACAGGGCAGTCAGTTACCCTGGAAACTGGGCAGTCAGTTACTCTGGAAACAGGGCAGTCAGTCATCCTGGAAACAGGGTTATCAGTTACCCTGGAAACAGGGCAGTCAGTTACCCCGGAAACAGGGCAGTCAGTTACCCTGGAAACTGGGCAGTCAGTTACCCTGGAAACAGGGCAGTCAGTTATCCCGGAAACAGGGTTATCAGTTACCCTGGAAACAGGGCAGTCAGTTATCCCGGAAACAGGGCAGTCAGATATCCCGGAAATAGGGTGATCAGTTACCCTGGAAACTGGGCAATCAGTTCCCCTGGAAACAGGGCAGTCAGTTATCCCGGAAACAGGGTTATCAGATACCCTGGAAACAGGGCAGTCAGTTACCCTGGAAACTGGGCAGTCAGTGACCCTGGAAACAGGGCAGTCAGTTATCCCGGAAACAGGGATATCAGATACCCTGGAAACAGGGCAGTCAGTTATCCCGGAAACAGAGCAGTCAGTTACTTGGAAACAGGGCAGTCAGTTACCCTGGAAAAAGGGAAGTCAGTTACCCCGGAAACAGAGCAGTCAGTTATCCTGGAAACAGAGTGATCATTTACACTGGTAAGTGGGCAGTCAGTTACCCTGGAAACAGGGCAGTCAGTTATCCAGGAAACAGGGCAGACAGTTATCCTGGAAATAGGGCGGTCCGTTACCCCGGAAATAGGGCGGTCAGTTTTCCTGGAAACAGGGCGGTCAGTTACCCCGGAAACAGGGAGATCAGTTACCCCAGAAACAGGGCGGTCAGTTAACCTGGAAACAGGGCGGACAGTTATCCAGTAAACAGGGCAGTCAGTTATCCTGGAAACAGGGCAGTCAGTTATCCTGGAAACAGTGTGATCAGTTACCCTGGAAACTGGGCAGTCAGTTACCCTGGAAACAGGGTGATCAGTTACCCTGGAAACTGGGCAGTCAGTTACCCTGGAAACAGGGCAGTCAGTTACCCTGGAAACTGGGCGGTCAGTTACCCTGGAAACAGGGCAGTCAGTTATCCCGGAAACAGGGTTATCAGTTACCCTGGAAACAGGGCAGTCAGTTATCCCGGAAACAGGGCAGTCAGTTATCCCGGAAATAGGGTGATCAGTTACCCTGGAAACTGGGCAATCTGTTCCCCTGGAAACAGGGCAGTCAATTACCCTGGAAACAGGGCAGTCAGTTATCCTGGAAACAGGGCAGTTAGTTATCCCGGACACAGGGTGATAAGTTACCCTGGAAACTGGGCAGTCAGTTACCCTGGAAACAGGGCGGTCAGTTACCCCGGAAACAGGGCAGTCAGTTATCCTGGAAACAGGGTGATCAGTTACACTGGAAAGTGGGCAGTCAGTTACCCTGGAAACAGGGCAGTCAGTTATCCTGGAAATAGGGCGGTCCGTTACCCCGGAAATAGGGCGGTCAGTTGTCCTGGAAACAGGGCGGTCAGTTACCCCGGAAACAGGGAGATCAGTTACTCCAGAAACAGGGCGGTCAGTTAACCTGGAAACAGGGCGGACAGTTATCCAGTAAACAGGGCAGTCAGTTATCCCGCAAACAGGGCAGTCAGTAATCCTGGAAACAGGGCAGTCAGTTCTCCCGGAAACAGGGCAGTCAGTTATCCTGCAAACAGGGTGATCAGTTACCCTGGAAACAGGGCAGTCAGTTATCCCGGAAACAGGGTGATCAGTTACCCTGGAAACAGGGCAGTCAGTTACCCTGGAAACAGGGCAGTCAGTTACCCCGGAAGCAGGGTGATCAGTTATCCTGGAAACAGGGCAGTCAGTTAGCCTGGAAACAGGGCAGTCAGTTACCCTGGAAACAAGGCAGTCAGTTACCCCGGAAACAGGGCAGTCAGTCACCCTGGAAAAAGGGCAGTCAGTTATCCCGGAAGCAGGGTGATCAGTTATCCAGTCAACAGGGCAGTCAGTTATCCTAGAAACAGGGCAGTCAGTTATCCCGGAAACAGGGCAGTCAGTTATGCCGGAAACAGGGTGATCAGTTACCCTGGAAACAGGGCAGTCAGTTACCCCGGAAACAGGGCAGTCAGTTACCCTGGAAACAGGGCAGTCAGTTATCCCGGAAACAGGGCAGTCAGTTACCCTGGAAACTGGGCAGTCAGTTACTCTGGAAACAGGGCAGTCAGTCATCCTGGAAACAGGGTTATCAGTTACCCTGGAAACAGGGCAGTCAGTTACCCCGGAAACAGGGCAGTCAGTTACCCTGGAAACTGGGCAGTCAGTTACCCTGGAAACAGGGCAGTCAGTTATCCCGGAAACAGGGTTATCAGTTACCCTGGAAACAGGGCAGTCATGTATCCCGGAAACAGGGCAGTCAGATATCCCGAAAATAGGGTGATCAGTTACCCTGGAAACTGGGCAATCAGTTCCCCTGGAAACAGGGCAGTCAGTTACCCCGGAAACAGTGCAGTCAGTTACCCTGGAAACAGGGCAGTCAGTTATCCCGGAAACAGGGCAGTCATTTACCCTGTAAAAAGGGTATTCAGTTACTCTGGAAACTGGGCAGTCAGTTACCCTGGAAACAGGGCAGTCAGTTATCCCGGAAACAGGGTTATCAGATACCCTGGAAACAGGGCAGTCAGTTACCCTGGAAACTGGGCAGTCAGTGACCCTGGAAACAGGGCAGTCAGTTATCCCGGAAACAGGGTTATCAGATACCCTGGAAACAGGGCAGTCAGTTATCCCGGAAACAGAGCAGTCAGTTACTTGGAAACAGGGCAGTCAGTTACCCTGGAAAAAGGGAAGTCAGTTACCCCGGAAACAGAGCAGTCAGTTATCCTGGAAACAGAGTGATCATTTACACTGGAAAGTGGGCAGTCAGTTACCCTGGAAACAGGGCAGTCAGTTATCCAGGAAACAGGGCAGACAGTTATCCTGGAAATAGGGCGGTCCGTTACCCCGGAAATAGGGCGGTCAGTTTTCCTGGAAACAGGGCGGTCAGTTACCCCGGAAACAGGGAGATCAGTTACCCCAGAAACAGGGCGGTCAGTTAACCTGGAAACAGGGCGGACAGTTATCCAGTAAACAGGGCAGTCAGTTATCCTGGAAACAGGGCAGTCAGTTATCCTGGAAACAGTGTGATCAGTTACCCTGGAAACTGGGCAGTCAGTTACCCTGGAAACAGGGTGATCAGTTACCCTGGAAACTGGGCAGTCAGTTACCCTGGAAACAGGGCAGTCAGTTACCCTGGAAACTGGGCGGTCAGTTACCCTGGAAACAGGGCAGTCAGTTATCCCGGAAACAGGGTTATCAGTTACCCTGGAAACAGGGCAGTCAGTTATCCCGGAAACAGGGCAGTCAGTTATCCCGGAAATAGGGTGATCAGTTACCCTGGAAACTGGGCAATCTGTTCCCCTGGAAACAGGGCAGTCAATTACCCTGGAAACAGGGCAGTCAGTTATCCTGGAAACAGGGCAGTTAGTTATCCCGGAAACAGGGTGATAAGTTACCCTGGAAACTGGGCAGTCAGTTACCCTGGAAACAGGGCGGTCAGTTACCCCGGAAACAGGGCAGTCAGTTATCTTGGAAACAGGGTGATCAGTTACACTGGAAAGTGGGCAGTCAGTTACCCTGGAAACAGGGCAGTCAGTTATCCTGGAAATAGGGCGGTCCGTTACCCCGGAAATAGGGCGGTCAGTTGTCCTGGAAACAGGGCGGTCAGTTACCCCGGAAACAGGGAGATCAGTTACTCCAGAAACAGGGCGGTCAGTTAACCTGGAAACAGGGCGGACAGTTATCCAGTAAACAGGGCAGTCAGTTATCCTTCAAACAGGGCAGTCAGTTATCCTGGAAACAGGGCAGTCAGTTCTCCCGGAAACAGGGCAGTCAGTTATCCCGCAAACAGGGTGATCAGTTACCCTGGAAACAGGGCAGTCAGTTATCCCGGAAACATGGTGATCAGTTACCCTGGAAACAGGGCAGTCAGTTACCCTGGAAACAGTGTGGTCAGTTACCCTGGAAACTGGGCAGTCAGTTACCCTGGAAACAGGGTGATCAGTTACCCTGGAAACTGGGCAGTCAGTTACCCTGGAAACAGGGCAGTCAGTTCTCTCGGAAACAGGGCAGTCAGTTATCCCGGAAACAGGGAGATCAGTTACCCTGAAACAGGGCTTTCAGTTATCCTGGAAACAGGGTGGTCAGTGACCCTGGAAACAGGGTGGTCAGTTACCCCGGAAACAGGGTGATCAGATATCCTGGAAACAGGGCGGTCAGTTTCCCCGGAAACAGGGCAGTCAGTTACCCCGGAAACAGGGTGATCAGTTATCCTGGAAACAGGGCAGTCAGTTAGCCATGAAACAGGGCAGTCAGTTATCCCGGAAACAGGGCAGTCAGTTATCCCGGAAACAGGGTGATCAGTTACCCTGGAAACAAGGCAGTCAGTTACCCCGGAAACAGGGCAGTCAGTCACCCTGGAAAAAGGGCAGTCAGTTATCCCGGAAGCAGGGTGATCAGTTATCCAGTCAACAGGGCAGTCAGTTATCCTGGAAACAGGGCAGTCAGTTATCCCGGAAACAGGGCAGTCAGTTATCCCGGAAACAGGGTGATCAGTTACCCTGGAAACAGGGCAGTCAGTTACCCCGGAAACAGGGCAGTCAGTTACCCTGGAAACAGGGCAGTCAGTTATCCCGGAAACAGGGCAGTCAGTAACCCTGGAAACTGGGCAGTCAGTTACTCTGGAAACAGGGCAGTCAGTCATCCCGGAAACAGGGCAGTCATTTACCCTGGAAACTGGGCAGTCAGTTACCCTGGAAACAGGGCAGTCAGTTATCCCGGAAACAGGGTTATCAGTTACCCTGGAAACAGGGCAGTCAGTTATCCCGGAAACAGGGCAGTCAGTTATCCCGGAAATAGGGTGATCAGTTACCCTGGAAACTGGGCAATCGGTTCCCCTGGAAACAGAGCAGTCAGTTACCCCGGAAACAGTGCAGTCAGTTACCCTGGAAAAAGGGTATTCAGTTACTCTGGAAACTGGGCAGTCAGTTACCCTGGAAACAGGGCAGTCAGTTACCCTGGAAACTGGGCAGTCAGTTACCCTGGAAACAGGGCAGTCAGTTATCCCGGAAACAGGGTTATCAGATACCCTGGAAACAGGGCAGTCAGTTATCCCGGAAACAGAGCAGTCAGTTACTTGGAAACAGGGCAGTCAGTTACCCTGGAAAAAGGGCAGTCAGTTACCCCGGAAACTGGGCAGTCAGTCACCCTGGAAACAGGTTAGTCAGTTACCCCGGAAACAGGGTGATCAGTTACACCGGAAACAGGGCAGTCAGTTCCCCTGGAAACAGGGCAGTCAATTACCCTGGAAACAGGGCAGTCAGTTATCCTGGAAACAGGGCAGTTAGTTATCCCGGAAACAGGGTGATCAGTTACCCTGGAAACAAGGCAGTCAGTTACCCCGGAAACAGGGCAGTCAGTCACCCTGGAAAAAGGGCAGTCAGTTATCCCGGAAGCAGGGTGATCAGTTATCCAGTCAACAGGGCAGTCAGTTATCCTGGAAACAGGGCAGTCAGTTATCCCGGAAACAGGGTGATCAGTTACCCTGGAAACAGGGCAGTCAGTTACCCCGGAAACAGGGCAGTCAGTTACCCTGGAAACAGGGCAGTCAGTTATCCCGGAAACAGGGCAGTCAGTAACCCTGGAAACTGGGCAGTCAGTTACTCTGGAAACAGGGCAGTCAGTCATCCCGGAAACAGGGCAGTCATTTACCCTGGAAACTGGGCAGTCAGTTACCCTGGAAACAGGGCAGTCAGTTATCCCGGAAACAGGGTTATCAGTTATCCCGGAAACAGGGCAGTCAGTTATCCCGGAAATAGGGTGATCAGTTACCCTGGAAACTGGGCAATCAGTTCCCCTGGAAACAGGGCAGTCAGTTACCCCGGAAACAGTGCAGTCAGTTACCCTGGAAACAGGGCAGTCAGTTATCCCGGAAACAGGGCAGTCATTTACCCTGGAAAAAGGGTATTCAGTTACTCTGGAAACTGGGCAGTCAGTTACCCTGGAAACAGGGCAGTCAGTTACCCTGGAAACTGGGCAGTCAGTTACCCTGGAAACAGGGCAGTCAGTTATCCCGGAAACAGGGTTATCAGATACCCTGGAAACAGGGCAGTCAGTTATCCCGGAAACAGAGCAGTCAGTTACTTGGAAACAGGGCAGTCAGTTACCCTGGAAAAAGGGAAGTCAGTTACCCCGGAAACTGGGCAGTCAGTCACCCTGGAAACAGGTTAGTCAGTTACCCCGGAAACAGGGTGATCAGTTACCCCGGAAACAGGGCAGTCAGTTCCCCTGGAAACAGGGCAGTCAATTACCCTGGAAACAGGGCAGTCAGTTATCCTGGAAACAGGGCAGTTAGTTATCCCGGAAACAGGGTGATAAGTTACCCTGGAAACTGGGCAGTCAGTTACCCTGGAAACAGGGCGGTCAGTTACCCCGGAAACAGGGTGATCATTACACTGGAAAGTGGGCAGTCAGTTACCCGGGAAATAGGGCAGTCAGTTATCCAGGAAACAGGGCAGACAGTTATCCTGGAAACAGAGTGATCATTACACTGGAAAGTGGGCAGTCAGTTACCCTGGAAACAGGGCAGTCAGTTATCCAGGAAACAGGGCAGACAGTTATCCTGGAAATAGGGCGGTCCGTTACCCCGGAAATAGGGCGGTCAGTTTTCCTGGAAACAGGGCGGTCAGTTACCCCGGAAACAGGGAGATCAGTTACCCCAGAAACAGGGCGGTCAGTTAACCTGGAAACAGGGCGGACAGTTATCCAGTAAACAGGGCAGTCAGTTATCCTGGAAACAGGGCAGTCAGTTATCCTGGAAACAGGGTGATCAGTTACCCTGGAAACAGGGCAGTCAGTTACCCTGGAAACAGGGTGATCAGTTACCCTGGAAACTGGGCAGTCAGTTACCCTGGAAACAGGGCAGTCAGTTACCCTGGAAACTGGGCGGTCAGTTACCCTGGAAACAGGGCAGTCAGTTATCCCGGAAACAGGGTTATCAGTCACCCTGGAAACAGGGCAGTCAGTTACCCTGGAAACAGGGCAGTCAGTTATCCCGGAAACAGGGCAGTCAGTTATCCCGGAAATAGGGTGATCAGTTACCCTGGAAACTGGGCAATCAGTTCCCCTGGAAACAGGGCAGTCAGTTACCCCGGAAACAGTGCAGTCAGTTACCCTGGAAACAGGGCAGTCAGTTATCCCGGAAACAGGGCAGTCATTTACCCTGGAAAAAGGGTATTCAGTTACTCTGGAAACTGGGCAGTCAGTTACCCTGGAAACAGGGCAGTCAATTACCCTGGAAACAGGGCAGTCAGTTATCCTGGAAACAGGGCAGTTAGTTATCCCGGAAACAGGGTGATCAGTTACCCTGGAAACAAGGCAGTCAGTTACCCCGGAAACAGGGCAGTCAGTCACCCTGGAAAAAGGGCAGTCAGTTATCCCGGAAGCAGGGTGATCAGTTATCCAGTCAACAGGGCAGTCAGTTATCCTGGAAACAGGGCAGTCAGTTATCCCGGAAACAGGGTGATCAGTTACCCTGGAAACAGGGCAGTCAGTTACCCCGGAAACAGGGCAGTCAGTTACCCTGGAAACAGGGCAGTCAGTTATCCCGGAAACAGGGCAGTCAGTAACCCTGGAAACTGGGCAGTCAGTTACTCTGGAAACAGGGCAGTCAGTCATCCCGGAAACAGGGCAGTCATTTACCCTGGAAACTGGGCAGTCAGTTACCCTGGAAACAGGGCAGTCAGTTATCCCGGAAACAGGGTTATCAGTTACCCTGGAAACAGGGCAGTCAGTTATCCCGGAAACAGGGCAGTCAGTTATCCCGGAAATAGGGTGATCAGTTACCCTGGAAACTGGGCAATCAGTTCCCCTGGAAACAGGGCAGTCAGTTACCCCGGAAACAGTGCAGTCAGTTACCCTGGAAACTGGGCGGTCAGTTACCCTGGAAACAGGGCAGTCAGTTACCCTGGAAACAGGGCAGTCAGTTACCCTGGAAACTGGGCGGTCAGTTACCCTGGAAACAGGGCAGTCAGTTATCCCGGAAACAGGGTTATCAGTCACCCTGGAAACAGGGCAGTCAGTTACCCTGGAAACAGGGCAGTCAGTTATCCCGGAAACAGGGCAGTCAGTTATCCCGGAAATAGGGTGATCAGTTACCCTGGAAACTGGGCAATCAGTTCCCCTGGAAACAGGGCAGTCAGTTACCCCGGAAACAGTGCAGTCAGTTACCCTGGAAACAGGGCAGTCAGTTATCCCGGAAACAGGGCAGTCATTTACCCTGGAAAAAGGGTATTCAGTTACTCTGGAAACTGGGCAGTCAGTTACCCTGGAAACAGGGCAGTCAGTTACCCTGGAAACTGGGCAGTCAGTTACCCTGGAAACAGGGCAGTCAGTTATCCCGGAAACAGGGTTATCAGATACCCTGGAAACAGGGCAGTCAGTTATCCCGGAAACAGAGCAGTCAGTTACTTGGAAACAGGGCAGTCAGTTACCCTGGAAAAAGGGAAGTCAGTTACCCCGGAAACTGGGCAGTCAGTCACCCTGGAAACAGGTTAGTCAGTTACCCCGGAAACAGGGTGATCAGTTACCCCGGAAACAGGGCAGTCAGTTCCCCTGGAAACAGGGCAGTCAATTACCCTGGAAACAGGGCAGTCAGTTATCCTGGAAACAGGGCAGTTAGTTATCCCGGAAACAGGGTGATAAGTTACCCTGGAAACTGGGCAGTCAGTTACCCTGGAAACAGGGCGGTCAGTTACCCCGGAAACAGGGTGATCATTACACTGGAAAGTGGGCAGTCAGTTACCCTGGAAACAGGGCAGTCAGTTATCCAGGAAACAGGGCAGACAGTTATCCTGGAAATAGGGCGGTCCGTTACCCCGGAAATAGGGCGGTCAGTTTTCCTGGAAACAGGGCGGTCAGTTACCCCGGAAACAGGGAGATCAGTTACCCCAGAAACAGGGCGGTCAGTTAACCTGGAAACAGGGCGGACAGTTATCCAGTAAACAGGGCAGTCAGTTATCCTGGAAACAGGGCAGTCAGTTATCCTGGAAACAGGGTGATCAGTTACCCTGGAAACAGGGCAGTCAGTTACCCTGGAAACAGGGTGATCAGTTACCCTGGAAACTGGGCAGTCAGTTACCCTGGAAACAGGGCAGTCAGTTACCCTGGAAACTGGGCGGTCAGTTACCCTGGAAACAGGGCAGTCAGTTATCCCGGAAACAGGGTTATCAGTCACCCTGGAAACAGGGCAGTCAGTTATCCCGGAAACAGGGCAGTCAGTTATCCCGGAAATAGGGTGATCAGTTACCCTGGAAACTGGGCAATCTGTTCCCCTGGAAACAGGGCAGTCAGTTACCCCGGAAACAGAGTAGTCAGTTACCCTGGAAACAGGGCAGTCAGTTATCCCGGAAACAGGGTGATCAGTTACCCTGGAAACAGGGCAGTCAGTTAGCCTGGAAACAGGGCAGTCAGTTATCCCGGAAACAGGGCAGTCAGTTATCCCGGAAACAGGGTGATCAGTAACCCTGGAAACAGGGCAGTCAGTTACCCCGGAAACAGGGCAGTCAGTTACCCTGGAAAAAGGGCAGTCAGTTATCCCGGAAGAAGTGTGATCAGTTACCCTGGAAACTGGGCAGTCAGTTACCCTGGAAACAGGGCAGTCAGTTGCTCCGGAAACAGGGCAGTCAGTTACCCTGGAAACTGGGCAGTCAGTTACCCTGGAAACAGGGGAGTCAGTTATCCCGGAAACAGGGTGATCAGTTACCCTGGAAACAGGGCCGTCAGTTATCCCGAAAACAGGGCAGTCAGTTATCCCGGAAAAAGGGTGATCAGTTACCCTGGAAACTGGGCAGTCAGTTACCCTGGAAACAGGTTAGTCAGTTACCCCGGAAACAGGGTGATCAGTTACCCCGGAAACAGGGCAGTCAGTTCCCCTGGAAACAGGGCAGTCAATTACCCTGGAAACAGGGCAGTCAGTTATCCTGGAAACAGGGCAGTTAGTTATCCCGGAAACAGGGTGATCAGTTACCCTGGAAACAAGGCAGTCAGTTACCCCGGAAACAGGGCAGTCAGTCACCCTGGAAAAAGGGCAGTCAGTTATCCCGGAAGCAGGGTGATCAGTTATCCAGTCAACAGGGCAGTCAGTTATCCTGGAAACAGGGCAGTCAGTTATCCCGGAAACAGGGCAGTCAGTTATCCCGGAAACAGGGTGATCAGTTACCCTGGAAACAGGGCAGTCAGTTACCCCGGAAACAGGGCAGTCAGTTACCCTGGAAACAGGGCAGTCAGTTATCCCGGAAACAGGGCAGTCAGTAACCCTGGAAACTGGGCAGTCAGTTACTCTGGAAACAGGGCAGTCAGTCATCCCGGAAACAGGGCAGTCATTTACCCTGGAAACTGGGCAGTCAGTTACCCTGGAAACAGGGCAGTCAGTTATCCCGGAAACAGGGTTATCAGTTACCCTGGAAACAGGGCAGTCAGTTATCCCGGAAACAGGGCAGTCAGTTATCCCGGAAATAGGGTGATCAGTTACCCTGGAAACTGGGCAATCAGTTCCCCTGGAAACAGGGCAGTCAGTTACCCCGGAAACAGTGCAGTCAGTTACCCTGGAAACAGGGCAGTCAGTTATCCCGGAAACAGGGCAGTCATTTACCCTGGAAAAAGGGTATTCAGTTACTCTGGAAACTGGGCAGTCAGTTACCCTGGAAACAGGGCAGTCAGTTACCCTGGAAACTGGGCAGTCAGTTACCCTGGAAACAGGGCAGTCAGTTATCCCGGAAACAGGGTTATCAGATACCCTGGAAACAGGGCAGTCAGTTATCCCGGAAACAGAGCAGTCAGTTACTTGGAAACAGGGCAGTCAGTTACCCTGGAAAAAGGGAAGTCAGTTACCCCGGAAACTGGGCAGTCAGTCACCCTGGAAACAGGTTAGTCAGTTACCCCGGAAACAGGGTGATCAGTTACCCCGGAAACAGGGCAGTCAGTTCCCCTGGAAACAGGGCAGTCAATTACCCTGGAAACAGGGCAGTCAGTTATCCTGGAAACAGGGCAGTTAGTTATCCCGGAAACAGGGTGATAAGTTACCCTGGAAACTGGGCAGTCAGTTACCCTGGAAACAGGGCGGTCAGTTACCCCGGAAACAGGGTGATCATTACACTGGAAAGTGGGCAGTCAGTTACCCGGGAAATAGGGCAGTCAGTTATCCAGGAAACAGGGCAGACAGTTATCCTGGAAACAGAGTGATCATTACACTGGAAAGTGGGCAGTCAGTTACCCTGGAAACAGGGCAGTCAGTTATCCAGGAAACAGGGCAGACAGTTATCCTGGAAATAGGGCGGTCCGTTACCCCGGAAATAGGGCGGTCAGTTTTCCTGGAAACAGGGCGGTCAGTTACCCCGGAAACAGGGAGATCAGTTACCCCAGAAACAGGGCGGTCAGTTAACCTGGAAACAGGGCGGACAGTTATCCAGTAAACAGGGCAGTCAGTTATCCTGGAAACAGGGCAGTCAGTTATCCTGGAAACAGGGTGATCAGTTACCCTGGAAACAGGGCAGTCAGTTACCCTGGAAACAGGGTGATCAGTTACCCTGGAAACTGGGCAGTCAGTTACCCTGGAAACAGGGCAGTCAGTTACCCTGGAAACTGGGCGGTCAGTTACCCTGGATACAGGGCAGTCAGTTATCCCGGAAACAGGGTTATCAGTCACCCTGGAAACAGGGCAGTCAGTTATCCCGGAAACAGGGCAGTCAGTTATCCCGGAAATAGGGTGATCAGTTACCCTGGAAACTGGGCAATCTGTTCCCCTGGAAACAGGGCAGTCAGTTACCCCGGAAACAGAGTAGTCAGTTACCCTGGAAACAGGGCAGTCAGTTATCCCGGAAACAGGGTGATCAGTTACCCTGGAAACAGGGCAGTCAGTTAGCCTGGAAACAGGGCAGTCAGTTATCCCGGAAACAGGGCAGTCAGTTATCCCGGAAACAGGGTGATCAGTAACCCTGGAAACAGGGCAGTCAGTTACCCCGGAAACAGGGCAGTCAGTTACCCTGGAAAAAGGGCAGTCAGTTATCCCGGAAGAAGTGTGATCAGTTACCCTGGAAACTGGGCAGTCAGTTACCCTGGAAACAGGGCAGTCAGTTACTCCGGAAACAGGGCAGTCAGTTACCCTGGAAACTGGGCAGTCATTTACCCTGGAAACAGGGGAGTCAGTTATCCCGGAAACAGGGTGATCAGTTACCCTGGAAACAGGGCCGTCAGTTATCCCGAAAACAGGGCAGTCAGTTATCCCGGAAAAAGGGTGATCAGTTACCCTGGAAACTGGGCAGTCAGTTACCCTGGAAACAGGTTAGTCAGTTACCCCGGAAACAGGGTGATCAGTTACCCCGGAAACAGGGCAGTCAGTTCCCCTGGAAACAGGGCAGTCAATTACCCTGGAAACAGGGCAGTCAGTTATCCTGGAAACAGGGCAGTTAGTTATCCCGGAAACAGGGTGATCAGTTACCCTGGAAACAAGGCAGTCAGTTACCCCGGAAACAGGGCAGTCAGTCACCCTGGAAAAAGGGCAGTCAGTTATCCCGGAAGCAGGGTGATCAGTTATCCAGTCAACAGGGCAGTCAGTTATCCTGGAAACAGGGCAGTCAGTTATCCCGGAAACAGGGCAGTCAGTTATCCCGGAAACAGGGTGATCAGTTACCCTGGAAACAGGGCAGTCAGTTACCCCGGAAACAGGGCAGTCAGTTACCCTGGAAACAGGGCAGTCAGTTATCCCGGAAACAGGGCAGTCAGTAACCCTGGAAACTGGGCAGTCAGTTACTCTGGAAACAGGGCAGTCAGTCATCCCGGAAACAGGGCAGTCATTTACCCTGGAAACTGGGCAGTCAGTTACCCTGGAAACAGGGCAGTCAGTTATCCCGGAAACAGGGTTATCAGTTACCCTGGAAACAGGGCAGTCAGTTATCCCGGAAACAGGGCAGTCAGTTATCCCGGAAATAGGGTGATCAGTTACCCTGGAAACTGGGCAATCAGTTCCCCTGGAAACAGGGCAGTCAGTTACCCCGGAAACAGTGCAGTCAGTTACCCTGGAAACAGGGCAGTCAGTTATCCCGGAAACAGGGCAGTCATTTACCCTGGAAAAAGGGTATTCAGTTACTCTGGAAACTGGGCAGTCAGTTACCCTGGAAACAGGGCAGTCAGTTACCCTGGAAACTGGGCAGTCAGTTACCCTGGAAACAGGGCAGTCAGTTATCCCGGAAACAGGGTTATCATATACCCTGGAAACAGGGCAGTCAGTTATCCCGGAAACAGAGCAGTCAGTTACTTGGAAACAGGGCAGTCAGTTACCCTGGAAAAAGGGAAGTCAGTTACCCCGGAAACTGGGCAGTCAGTCACCCTGGAAACAGGTTAGTCAGTTACCCCGGAAACAGGGTGATCAGTTACCCCGGAAACAGGGCAGTCAGTTCCCCTGGAAACAGGGCAGTCAATTACCCTGGAAACAGGGCAGTCAGTTATCCTGGAAACAGGGCAGTTAGTTATCCCGGAAACAGGGTGATAAGTTACCCTGGAAACTGGGCAGTCAGTTACCCTGGAAACAGGGCGGTCAGTTACCCCGGAAACAGGGTGATCATTACACTGGAAAGTGGGCAGTCAGTTACCCGGGAAATAGGGCAGTCAGTTATCCAGGAAACAGGGCAGACAGTTATCCTGGAAACAGAGTGATCATTACACTGGAAAGTGGGCAGTCAGTTACCCTGGAAACAGGGCAGTCAGTTATCCAGGAAACAGGGCAGACAGTTATCCTGGAAATAGGGCGGTCCGTTACCCCGGAAATAGGGCGGTCAGTTTTCCTGGAAACAGGGCGGTCAGTTACCCCGGAAACAGGGAGATCAGTTACCCCAGAAACAGGGCGGTCAGTTAACCTGGAAACAGGGCGGACAGTTATCCAGTAAACAGGGCAGTCAGTTATCCTGGAAACAGGGCAGTCAGTTATCCTGGAAACAGGGTGATCAGTTACCCTGGAAACAGGGCAGTCAGTTACCCTGGAAACAGGGTGATCAGTTACCCTGGAAACTGGGCAGTCAGTTACCCTGGAAACAGGGCAGTCAGTTACCCTGGAAACTGGGCGGTCAGTTACCCTGGAAACAGGGCAGTCAGTTATCCCGGAAACAGGGTTATCAGTCACCCTGGAAACAGGGCAGTCAGTTATCCCGGAAACAGGGCAGTCAGTTATCCCGGAAATAGGGTGATCAGTTACCCTGGAAACTGGGCAATCTGTTCCCCTGGAAACAGGGCAGTCAGTTACCCCGGAAACAGAGTAGTCAGTTACCCTGGAAACAGGGCAGTCAGTTATCCCGGAAACAGGGTGATCAGTTACCCTGGAAACAGGGCAGTCAGTTAGCCTGGAAACAGGGCAGTCAGTTATCCCGGAAACAGGGCAGTCAGTTATCCCGGAAACAGGGTGATCAGTAACCCTGGAAACAGGGCAGTCAGTTACCCCGGAAACAGGGCAGTCAGTTACCCTGGAAAAAGGGCAGTCAGTTATCCCGGAAGAAGTGTGATCAGTTACCCTGGAAACTGGGCAGTCAGTTACCCTGGAAACAGGGCAGTCAGTTACTCCGGAAACAGGGCAGTCAGTTACCCTGGAAACTGGGCAGTCAGTTACCCTGGAAACAGGGGAGTCAGTTATCCCGGAAACAGGGTGATCAGTTACCCTGGAAACAGGGCCGTCAGTTATCCCGAAAACAGGGCAGTCAGTTATCCCGGAAAAAGGGTGATCAGTTACCCTGGAAACTGGGCAGTCAGTTACCCTGGAAACAGGTTAGTCAGTTACCCCGGAAACAGGGTGATCAGTTACCCCGGAAACAGGGCAGTCAGTTCCCCTGGAAACAGGGCAGTCAATTACCCTGGAAACAGGGCAGTCAGTTATCCTGGAAACAGGGCAGTTAGTTATCCCGGAAACAGGGTGATCAGTTACCCTGGAAACAAGGCAGTCAGTTACCCCGGAAACAGGGCAGTCAGTCACCCTGGAAAAAGGGCAGTCAGTTATCCCGGAAGCAGGGTGATCAGTTATCCAGTCAACAGGGCAGTCAGTTATCCTGGAAACAGGGCAGTCAGTTATCCCGGAAACAGGGCAGTCAGTTATCCCGGAAACAGGGTGATCAGTTACCCTGGAAACAGGGCAGTCAGTTACCCCGGAAACAGGGCAGTCAGTTACCCTGGAAACAGGGCAGTCAGTTATCCCGGAAACAGGGCAGTCAGTAACCCTGGAAACTGGGCAGTCAGTTACTCTGGAAACAGGGCAGTCAGTCATCCCGGAAACAGGGCAGTCATTTACCCTGGAAACTGGGCAGTCAGTTACCCTGGAAACAGGGCAGTCAGTTATCCCGGAAACAGGGTTATCAGTTACCCTGGAAACAGGGCAGTCAGTTATCCCGGAAACAGGGCAGTCAGTTATCCCGGAAATAGGGTGATCAGTTACCCTGGAAACTGGGCAATCAGTTCCCCTGGAAACAGGGCAGTCAGTTACCCCGGAAACAGTGCAGTCAGTTACCCTGGAAACAGGGCAGTCAGTTATCCCGGAAACAGGGCAGTCATTTACCCTGGAAAAAGGGTATTCAGTTACTCTGGAAACTGGGCAGTCAGTTACCCTGGAAACAGGGCAGTCAGTTACCCTGGAAACTGGGCAGTCAGTTACCCTGGAAACAGGGCAGTCAGTTATCCCGGAAACAGGGTTATCAGATACCCTGGAAACAGGGCAGTCAGTTATCCCGGAAACAGAGCAGTCAGTTACTTGGAAACAGGGCAGTCAGTTACCCTGGAAAAAGGGAAGTCAGTTACCCCGGAAACTGGGCAGTCAGTCACCCTGGAAACAGGTTAGTCAGTTACCCCGGAAACAGGGTGATCAGTTACACCGGAAACAGGGCAGTCAGTTCCCCTGGAAACAGGGCAGTCAATTACCCTGGAAACAGGGCAGTCAGTTATCCTGGAAACAGGGCAGTTAGTTATCCCGGAAACAGGGTGATAAGTTACCCTGGAAACTGGGCAGTCAGTTACCCTGGAAACAGGGCGGTCAGTTACCCCGGAAACAGGGTGATCATTACACTGGAAAGTGGGCAGTCAGTTACCCTGGAAATAGGGCAGTCAGTTATCCAGGAAACAGGGCAGACAGTTATCCTGGAAACAGAGTGATCATTACACTGGAAAGTGGGCAGTCAGTTACCCTGGAAACAGGGCAGTCAGTTATCCAGGAAACAGGGCAGACAGTTATCCTGGAAATAGGGCGGTCCGTTACCCCGGAAATAGGGCGGTCAGTTTTCCTGGAAACAGGGCGGTCAGTTACCCCGGAAACAGGGAGATCAGTTACCCCAGAAACAGGGCGGTCAGTTAACCTGGAAACAGGGCGGACAGTTATCCAGTAAACAGGGCAGTCAGTTATCCTGGAAACAGGGCAGTCAGTTATCCTGGAAACAGGGTGATCAGTTACCCTGGAAACAGGGCAGTCAGTTACCCTGGAAACAGGGTGATCAGTTACCCTGGAAACTGGGCAGTCAGTTACCCTGGAAACAGGGCAGTCAGTTACCCTGGAAACTGGGCGGTCAGTTACCCTGGAAACAGGGCAGTCAGTTATCCCGGAAACAGGGTTATCAGTCACCCTGGAAACAGGGCAGTCAGTTATCCCGGAAACAGGGCAGTCAGTTATCCCGGAAATAGGGTGATCAGTTACCCTGGAAACTGGGCAATCTGTTCCCCTGGAAACAGGGCAGTCAGTTACCCCGGAAACAGAGTAGTCAGTTACCCTGGAAACAGGGCAGTCAGTTATCCCGGAAACAGGGTGATCAGCTACCCTGGAAACAGGGCAGTCAGTTAGCCTGGAAACAGGGCAGTCAGTTATCCCGGAAACAGGGCAGTCAGTTATCCCGGAAACAGGGTGATCAGTAACCCTGGAAACAGGGCAGTCAGTTACCCCGGAAACAGGGCAGTCAGTTACCCTGGAAAAAGGGCAGTCAGTTATCCCGGAAGAAGTGTGATCAGTTACCCTGGAAACTGGGCAGTCAGTTACCCTGGAAACAGGGCAGTCAGTTACTCCGGAAACAGGGCAGTCAGTTACCCTGGAAACTGGGCAGTCAGTTACCATGGAAACAGGGGAGTCAGTTATCCCGGAAACAGGGTGATCAGTTACCCTGGAAACAGGGCCGTCAGTTATCCCGAAAACAGGGCAGTCAGTTATCCCGGAAAAAGGGTGATCAGTTACCCTGGAAACTGGGCAGTCAGTTACCCCGGAAACAGGGTGATCAGTTACCCCGGAAGCAGGGCAGTCATTTACCCAGGAAACAGGGCAGTCAGTTACCCCGGAAACTGGGCAGTCAGTTACCCTGGAAACAGGTCAGTCAGTGACCCTGGAAACTGGTTAGTCAGTTACCCCGGAAACAGGGTGATCAGTTACCCCGGAAACAGGGCAGGCAGTTCCCCTGGAAAGAGGGCAGTCAGTTACCCTGGAAACAGGGCAGTCTGTTAACCTGGAAGTAGGGCAGTCAGTTATCCTTGAAACAGGGCAGTCCGTTACCCCGGAAATAGGTAGGTCAGTTATCCTGGAAATAGGGCGGTCAGTTACCCCGGAAACAGGGAGATCAGTTACCCCGGAAACAGGGCAGTCAGTTATCCAGTAAACAGGGCAGTCAGTTATCCCGCAAACAGGGCAGTCAGTTATCCTGGAAACAGGGCAGTCAGTTCTCCCGGAAACAGGGCAGTCAGGTATCCCGCAAACAGGGTGATCAGTTACCCTGGAAACAGGGCAGTCAGTTATCCCGGAAACAGGGTGATCAGTTACCCTGGAAACAGGGCAGTCAGTTACCTTGGAAACAGGGTGGTCAGTTACCCTGGAAACTGGGCAGTCAGTTACCCTGAAACAGGGTGATCAGTTACCCTGGAAACTGGGCAGTCAGTTACCCTGGAAACAGGGCAGTCAGTTCTCCCGGAAACAGGGCAGTCAGTTATCCCGGAAACAGGGTGATCAGTTACCCTGGAAACAGGGCAGTCAGTTACCTTGGAAACAGGGTCGTCAGAGACCCTGGAAACAGGGTGGTCAGTTACCCCGGAAACAGGGTGATCAGATATCCTGGAAACAGGGCGGTCAGTTACCCCGGAAACAGGGCAGTCAGTTACCCCGGAAACAGGGTGATCAGTTATCCTGGAAACAGGGCAGTCAGTTAGCCTGGAAACAGGGCAGTCAGTTGCCCCGGAAACAGGGCAGTCAGTTATCCCGGAAACAGGGTGATCAGTTACCCTGGAAACAAGGCAGTCAGTTACCCCGGAAACAGGGCAGTCAGTCACCCTGGAAAAAGGGCAGTCAGTTATCCCGGAAGCAGGGTGATCAGTTATCCAGTCAACAGGGCAGTCAGTTATCCTGGAAACAGGGCAGTCAGTTATCCCGGAAACAGGGCAGTCAGTTATCCCGGAAACAGGGTGATCAGTTACCCTGGAAACAGGGCAGTCAGTTACCCCGGAAACAGGGCAGTCAGTTACCCTGGAAACAGTGCAGTCAGTTATCCCGGAAACAGGGCAGTCAGTTACCCTGGAAACTGGGCAGTCAGTTACTCTGGAAACAGGGCAGTCAGTCATCCTGGAAACAGGGTTATCAGTTACCCTGGAAACAGGGCAGTCAGTTACCCCGGAAACAGGGCAGTCAGTTACCCTGGAAACTGGGCAGTCAGTTACCCTGGAAACAGGGCAGTCAGTTATCCCGGAAACAGGGTTATCAGTTACCCTGGAAACAGGGCAGTCAGTTATCCCGGAAACAGGGCAGTCAGATATCCCGGAAATAGGGTGATCAGTTACCCTGGAAACTGGGCAATCAGTTCCCCTGGAAACAGGGCAGTCAGTTACCCCGGAAACAGTGCAGTCAGTTACCCTGGAAACAGGGCAGTCAGTTATCCCGGAAACAGGGCAGTCATTTACCCTGGAAAAAGGGTATTCAGTTACTCTGGAAACTGGGCAGTCAGTTACCCTGGAAACAGGGCAGTCAGTTACCACCGAAACAGGGCAGTCAGTTACCCTGGAAACTGGGCAGTCAGTTACCCTGGAAACAGTGCAGTCAGTTATCCCGGAAACAGGGTTATCAGATATCCTGGAAACAGGGCAGTCAGTTATCCCGGAAACAGAGCAGTCAGTTACTTGGAAACAGGGCAGTCAGTTACCCTGGAAAAAGGGAAGTCAGTTACCCCGGAAACAGAGCAGTCAGTTATCCTGGAAACAGAGTGATCATTTACACTGGAAAGTGGGCAGTCAGTTACCCTGGAAACAGGGCAGTCAGTTATCCAGGAAACAGGGCAGACAGTTATCCTGGAAATAGGGTGGTCCATTACCCCGGAAATAGGGCGGTCAGTTTTCCTGGAAACAGGGCGGTCAGTTACCCCGGAAACAGGGAGATCAGTTACCCCAGAAACAGGGCGGTCAGTTAACCTGGAAACAGGGCGGACAGTTATCCAGTAAACAGGGCAGTCAGTTATCCTGGAAACAGGGCAGTCAGTTATCCTGGAAACAGGGTGATCAGTTACCCTGGAAACTGGGCAGTCAGTTAACCTGGAAACAGGGTGATCAGTTACCCTGGAAACTGGGCAGTCAGTTACCCTGGAAACAGGGCAGTCAGTTACCCTGGAAACTGGGCGGTCAGTTACCCTGGAAACAGGGCAGTCAGTTATCCCGGAAACAGGGTTATCAGTTACCCTGGAAACAGGGCAGTCAGTTATCCCGGAAACAGTGCAGTCAGTTATCCCGGAAATAGGGTGATTAGTTACCCTGGAAACTGGGCAATCTGTTCCCCTGGAAACAGGGCAGTCAATTACCCTGGAAACAGGGCAGTCAGTTATCCTGGAAACAGGGCAGTTAGTTATCCCGGAAACAGGGTGATAAGTTACCCTGGAAACTGGGCAGTCAGTTACCCTGGAAACAGGGCGGTCAGTTACCCCGGAAACAGGGCAGTCAGTTATCCTGGAAACAGGGTGATCAGTTACACTGGAAAGTGGGCAGTCAGTTACCCTGGAAACAGGGCAGTCAGTTATCCTGGAAATAGGGCGGTCCGTTACCCCGGAAATAGGGCGGTCAGATGTCCTGGAAACAGGGCGGTCAGTTACCCCGGAAACAGGGAGATCAGTTACTCCAGAAACAGGGCGGTCAGTTGACCTGGAAACAGGGCGGACAGTTATCCAGTAAACAGGGCAGTCAGTTATCCCGCAAACAGGGCAGTCAGTTATCCTGGAAACAGGGCAGTCAGTTCTCCCGGAAACAGGGCAGTCAGTTATCCCGCAAACAGGGTGATCAGTTACCCTGGAAACAGGGCAGTCAGTTATCCCGGAAACAGGGTGATCAGTTACCCTGGAAACAGGGCAGTCAGTTACCCTGGAAACAGTGTGGTCAGTTACCCTGGAAACTGGGCAGTCAGTTACCCTGGAAACAGGGTGATCAGTTACCCTGGAAACTGGGCAGTCAGTTACCCTGGAAACAGGGCAGTCAGTTATCCCGGAAACAGGGTGATCAGTAACCCTGGAAACAGGGCAGTCAGTTACCCCGGAAACAGGGCAGTCAGTTACCCTGGAAAAAGGGCAGTCAGTTATCCCGGAAGAAGTGTGATCAGTTACCCTGGAAACTGGGCAGTCAGTTACCCTGGAAACAGGGCAGTCAGTTACTCCGGAAACAGGGCAGTCAGTTACCCTGGAAACTGGGCAGTCAGTTACCCTGGAAACAGGGGAGTCAGTTATCCCGGAAACAGGGTGATCAGTTACCCTGGAAACAGGGCCGTCAGTTATCCCGAAAACAGGGCAGTCAGTTATCCCGGAAAAAGGGTGATCAGTTACCCTGGAAACTGGGCAGTCAGTTACCCCGGAAACAGGGTGATCAGTTACCCCGGAAGCAGGGCAGTCATTTACCCAGGAAACAGGGCAGTCAGTTACCCCGGAAACTGGGCAGTCAGTTACCCTGGAAACAGGTCAGTCAGTGACCCTGGAAACTGGTTAGTCAGTTACCCCGGAAACAGGGTGATCAGTTACCCCGGAAACAGGGCAGGCAGTTCCCCTGGAAAGAGGGCAGTCAGTTACCCTGGAAACAGGGCAGTCTGTTAACCTGGAAGTAGGGCAGTCAGTTATCCTTGAAACAGGGCAGTCCGTTACCCCGGAAATAGGTAGGTCAGTTATCCTGGAAATAGGGCGGTCAGTTACCCCGAAAACAGGGAGATCAGTTACCCCGGAAACAGGGCAGTCAGTTATCCAGTAAACAGGGCAGTCAGTTATCCCGCAAACAGGGCAGTCAGTTATCCTGGAAACAGGGCAGTCAGTTCTCCCGGAAACAGGGCAGTCAGTTATCCCGCAAACAGGGTGATCAGTTACCCTGGAAACAGGGCAGTCAGTTATCCCGGAAACAGGGTGATCAGTTACCCTGGAAACAGGGCAGTCAGTTACCCTGGAAACAGGGTGGTCAGTTACCCTGGAAACTGGGCAGTCAGTTACCCTGGAAACAGGGTGATCAGTTACCCTGGAAACTGGGCAGTCAGTTACCCTGGAAACAGGGCAGTCAGTTCTCCCGGAAACAGGGTAGTCAGTTATCCCGGAAACAGGGAGATCAGTTACCCTGAAACAGGGCTTTCAGTTATCCTGGAAACAGGGTCGTCAGTGACCCTGGAAACAGGGTGGTCAGTTACCCCGGAAACAGGGTGATCAGATATCCTGGAAACAGGGCGGTCAGTTACCCCGGAAACAGGGCAGTCAGTTACCCCGGAAACAGGGTGATCAGTTATCCTGGAAACAGGGCAGTCAGTTAGCCTGGAAACAGGGCAGTCAGTTATCCCGGAAACAGGGCAGTCAGTTACCCTGGAAACAGGGTGATCAGTTACCCTGGAAACTGGGCAGTCAGTTCCCCTGGAAACAGGGCAGTCAGTTACCCCGGAAACAGTGCAGTCAGTTACCCTGGAAACAGGGCAGTCAGTTATCCCGGAAACAGGGCAGTCATTTACCCTGGAAAAAGGGTATTCAGTTACTCTGGAAACTGGGCAGTCAGTTACCCTGGAAACAGGGCAGTCAGTTACCCTGGAAACTGGGCAGTCAGTTACCCTGGAAACAGGGCAGTCAGTTATCCCGGAAACAGGGTTATCAGATACCCTGGAAACAGGGCAGTCAGTTATCCCGGAAACAGAGCAGTCAGTTACTTGGAAACAGGGCAGTCAGTTACCCTGGAAAAAGGGAAGTCAGTTACCCCGGAAACTGGGCAGTCAGTCACCCTGGAAACAGGTTAGTCAGTTACCCCGGAAACAGGGTGATCAGTTACACCGGAAACAGGGCAGTCAGTTCCCCTGGAAACAGGGCAGTCAATTACCCTGGAAACAGGGCAGTCAGTTATCCTGGAAACAGGGCAGTTAGTTATCCCGGAAACAGGGTGATAAGTTACCCTGGAAACTGGGCAGTCAGTTACCCTGGAAACAGGGCGGTCAGTTACCCCGGAAACAGGGTGATCATTACACTGGAAAGTGGGCAGTCAGTTACCCTGGAAATAGGGCAGTCAGTTATCCAGGAAACAGGGCAGACAGTTATCCTGGAAACAGAGTGATCATTACACTGGAAAGTGGGCAGTCAGTTACCCTGGAAACAGGGCAGTCAGTTATCCAGGAAACAGGGCAGACAGTTATCCTGGAAATAGGGCGGTCCGTTACCCCGGAAATAGGGCGGTCAGTTTTCCTGGAAACAGGGCGGTCAGTTACCCCGGAAACAGGGAGATCAGTTACCCCAGAAACAGGGCGGTCAGTTAACCTGGAAACAGGGCGGACAGTTATCCAGTAAACAGGGCAGTCAGTTATCCTGGAAACAGGGCAGTCAGTTATCCTGGAAACAGGGTGATCAGTTACCCTGGAAACAGGGCAGTCAGTTACCCTGGAAACAGGGTGATCAGTTACCCTGGAAACTGGGCAGTCAGTTACCCTGGAAACAGGGCAGTCAGTTACCCTGGAAACTGGGCGGTCAGTTACCCTGGAAACAGGGCAGTCAGTTATCCCGGAAACAGGGTTATCAGTCACCCTGGAAACAGGGCAGTCAGTTATCCCGGAAACAGGGCAGTCAGTTATCCCGGAAATAGGGTGATCAGTTACCCTGGAAACTGGGCAATCTGTTCCCCTGGAAACAGGGCAGTCAGTTACCCCGGAAACAGAGTAGTCAGTTACCCTGGAAACAGGGCAGTCAGTTATCCCGGAAACAGGGTGATCAGCTACCCTGGAAACAGGGCAGTCAGTTAGCCTGGAAACAGGGCAGTCAGTTATCCCGGAAACAGGGCAGTCAGTTATCCCGGAAACAGGGTGATCAGTAACCCTGGAAACAGGGCAGTCAGTTACCCCGGAAACAGGGCAGTCAGTTACCCTGGAAAAAGGGCAGTCAGTTATCCCGGAAGAAGTGTGATCAGTTACCCTGGAAACTGGGCAGTCAGTTACCCTGGAAACAGGGCAGTCAGTTACTCCGGAAACAGGGCAGTCAGTTACCCTGGAAACTGGGCAGTCAGTTACCATGGAAACAGGGGAGTCAGTTATCCCGGAAACAGGGTGATCAGTTACCCTGGAAACAGGGCCGTCAGTTATCCCGAAAACAGGGCAGTCAGTTATCCCGGAAAAAGGGTGATCAGTTACCCTGGAAACTGGGCAGTCAGTTACCCCGGAAACAGGGTGATCAGTTACCCCGGAAGCAGGGCAGTCATTTACCCAGGAAACAGGGCAGTCAGTTACCCCGGAAACTGGGCAGTCAGTTACCCTGGAAACAGGTCAGTCAGTGACCCTGGAAACTGGTTAGTCAGTTACCCCGGAAACAGGGTGATCAGTTACCCCGGAAACAGGGCAGGCAGTTCCCCTGGAAAGAGGGCAGTCAGTTACCCTGGAAACAGGGCAGTCTGTTAACCTGGAAGTAGGGCAGTCAGTTATCCTTGAAACAGGGCAGTCCGTTACCCCGGAAATAGGTAGGTCAGTTATCCTGGAAATAGGGCGGTCAGTTACCCCGGAAACAGGGAGATCAGTTACCCCGGAAACAGGGCAGTCAGTTATCCAGTAAACAGGGCAGTCAGTTATCCCGCAAACAGGGCAGTCAGTTATCCTGGAAACAGGGCAGTCAGTTCTCCCGGAAACAGGGCAGTCAGGTATCCCGCAAACAGGGTGATCAGTTACCCTGGAAACAGGGCAGTCAGTTATCCCGGAAACAGGGTGATCAGTTACCCTGGAAACAGGGCAGTCAGTTACCTTGGAAACAGGGTGGTCAGTTACCCTGGAAACTGGGCAGTCAGTTACCCTGAAACAGGGTGATCAGTTACCCTGGAAACTGGGCAGTCAGTTACCCTGGAAACAGGGCAGTCAGTTCTCCCGGAAACAGGGCAGTCAGTTATCCCGGAAACAGGGTGATCAGTTACCCTGGAAACAGGGCAGTCAGTTACCTTGGAAACAGGGTCGTCAGAGACCCTGGAAACAGGGTGGTCAGTTACCCCGGAAACAGGGTGATCAGATATCCTGGAAACAGGGCGGTCAGTTACCCCGGAAACAGGGCAGTCAGTTACCCCGGAAACAGGGTGATCAGTTATCCTGGAAACAGGGCAGTCAGTTAGCCTGGAAACAGGGCAGTCAGTTGCCCCGGAAACAGGGCAGTCAGTTATCCCGGAAACAGGGTGATCAGTTACCCTGGAAACAAGGCAGTCAGTTACCCCGGAAACAGGGCAGTCAGTCACCCTGGAAAAAGGGCAGTCAGTTATCCCGGAAGCAGGGTGATCAGTTATCCAGTCAACAGGGCAGTCAGTTATCCTGGAAACAGGGCAGTCAGTTATCCCGGAAACAGGGCAGTCAGTTATCCCGGAAACAGGGTGATCAGTTACCCTGGAAACAGGGCAGTCAGTTACCCCGGAAACAGGGCAGTCAGTTACCCTGGAAACAGTGCAGTCAGTTATCCCGGAAACAGGGCAGTCAGTTACCCTGGAAACTGGGCAGTCAGTTACTCTGGAAACAGGGCAGTCAGTCATCCTGGAAACAGGGTTATCAGTTACCCTGGAAACAGGGCAGTCAGTTACCCCGGAAACAGGGCAGTCAGTTACCCTGGAAACTGGGCAGTCAGTTACCCTGGAAACAGGGCAGTCAGTTATCCCGGAAACAGGGTTATCAGTTACCCTGGAAACAGGGCAGTCAGTTATCCCGGAAACAGGGCAGTCAGATATCCCGGAAATAGGGTGATCAGTTACCCTGGAAACTGGGCAATCAGTTCCCCTGGAAACAGGGCAGTCAGTTACCCCGGAAACAGTGCAGTCAGTTACCCTGGAAACAGGGCAGTCAGTTATCCCGGAAACAGGGCAGTCATTTACCCTGGAAAAAGGGTATTCAGTTACTCTGGAAACTGGGCAGTCAGTTACCCTGGAAACAGGGCAGTCAGTTACCACCGAAACAGGGCAGTCAGTTACCCTGGAAACTGGGCAGTCAGTTACCCTGGAAACAGTGCAGTCAGTTATCCCGGAAACAGGGTTATCAGATATCCTGGAAACAGGGCAGTCAGTTATCCCGGAAACAGAGCAGTCAGTTACTTGGAAACAGGGCAGTCAGTTACCCTGGAAAAAGGGAAGTCAGTTACCCCGGAAACAGAGCAGTCAGTTATCCTGGAAACAGAGTGATCATTTACACTGGAAAGTGGGCAGTCAGTTACCCTGGAAACAGGGCAGTCAGTTATCCAGGAAACAGGGCAGACAGTTATCCTGGAAATAGGGTGGTCCATTACCCCGGAAATAGGGCGGTCAGTTTTCCTGGAAACAGGGCGGTCAGTTACCCCGGAAACAGGGAGATCAGTTACCCCAGAAACAGGGCGGTCAGTTAACCTGGAAACAGGGCGGACAGTTATCCAGTAAACAGGGCAGTCAGTTATCCTGGAAACAGGGCAGTCAGTTATCCTGGAAACAGGGTGATCAGTTACCCTGGAAACTGGGCAGTCAGTTAACCTGGAAACAGGGTGATCAGTTACCCTGGAAACTGGGCAGTCAGTTACCCTGGAAACAGGGCAGTCAGTTACCCTGGAAACTGGGCGGTCAGTTACCCTGGAAACAGGGCAGTCAGTTATCCCGGAAACAGGGTTATCAGTTACCCTGGAAACAGGGCAGTCAGTTATCCCGGAAACAGTGCAGTCAGTTATCCCGGAAATAGGGTGATTAGTTACCCTGGAAACTGGGCAATCTGTTCCCCTGGAAACAGGGCAGTCAATTACCCTGGAAACAGGGCAGTCAGTTATCCTGGAAACAGGGCAGTTAGTTATCCCGGAAACAGGGTGATAAGTTACCCTGGAAACTGGGCAGTCAGTTACCCTGGAAACAGGGCGGTCAGTTACCCCGGAAACAGGGCAGTCAGTTATCCTGGAAACAGGGTGATCAGTTACACTGGAAAGTGGGCAGTCAGTTACCCTGGAAACAGGGCAGTCAGTTATCCTGGAAATAGGGCGGTCCGTTACCCCGGAAATAGGGCGGTCAGATGTCCTGGAAACAGGGCGGTCAGTTACCCCGGAAACAGGGAGATCAGTTACTCCAGAAACAGGGCGGTCAGTTGACCTGGAAACAGGGCGGACAGTTATCCAGTAAACAGGGCAGTCAGTTATCCCGCAAACAGGGCAGTCAGTTATCCTGGAAACAGGGCAGTCAGTTCTCCCGGAAACAGGGCAGTCAGTTATCCCGCAAACAGGGTGATCAGTTACCCTGGAAACAGGGCAGTCAGTTATCCCGGAAACAGGGTGATCAGTTACCCTGGAAACAGGGCAGTCAGTTACCCTGGAAACAGTGTGGTCAGTTACCCTGGAAACTGGGCAGTCAGTTACCCTGGAAACAGGGTGATCAGTTACCCTGGAAACTGGGCAGTCAGTTACCCTGGAAACAGGGCAGTCAGTTATCCCGGAAACAGGGTGATCAGTAACCCTGGAAACAGGGCAGTCAGTTACCCCGGAAACAGGGCAGTCAGTTACCCTGGAAAAAGGGCAGTCAGTTATCCCGGAAGAAGTGTGATCAGTTACCCTGGAAACTGGGCAGTCAGTTACCCTGGAAACAGGGCAGTCAGTTACTCCGGAAACAGGGCAGTCAGTTACCCTGGAAACTGGGCAGTCAGTTACCCTGGAAACAGGGGAGTCAGTTATCCCGGAAACAGGGTGATCAGTTACCCTGGAAACAGGGCCGTCAGTTATCCCGAAAACAGGGCAGTCAGTTATCCCGGAAAAAGGGTGATCAGTTACCCTGGAAACTGGGCAGTCAGTTACCCCGGAAACAGGGTGATCAGTTACCCCGGAAGCAGGGCAGTCATTTACCCAGGAAACAGGGCAGTCAGTTACCCCGGAAACTGGGCAGTCAGTTACCCTGGAAACAGGTCAGTCAGTGACCCTGGAAACTGGTTAGTCAGTTACCCCGGAAACAGGGTGATCAGTTACCCCGGAAACAGGGCAGGCAGTTCCCCTGGAAAGAGGGCAGTCAGTTACCCTGGAAACAGGGCAGTCTGTTAACCTGGAAGTAGGGCAGTCAGTTATCCTTGAAACAGGGCAGTCCGTTACCCCGGAAATAGGTAGGTCAGTTATCCTGGAAATAGGGCGGTCAGTTACCCCGAAAACAGGGAGATCAGTTACCCCGGAAACAGGGCAGTCAGTTATCCAGTAAACAGGGCAGTCAGTTATCCCGCAAACAGGGCAGTCAGTTATCCTGGAAACAGGGCAGTCAGTTCTCCCGGAAACAGGGCAGTCAGTTATCCCGCAAACAGGGTGATCAGTTACCCTGGAAACAGGGCAGTCAGTTATCCCGGAAACAGGGTGATCAGTTACCCTGGAAACAGGGCAGTCAGTTACCCTGGAAACAGGGTGGTCAGTTACCCTGGAAACTGGGCAGTCAGTTACCCTGGAAACAGGGTGATCAGTTACCCTGGAAACTGGGCAGTCAGTTACCCTGGAAACAGGGCAGTCAGTTCTCCCGGAAACAGGGTAGTCAGTTATCCCGGAAACAGGGAGATCAGTTACCCTGAAACAGGGCTTTCAGTTATCCTGGAAACAGGGTCGTCAGTGACCCTGGAAACAGGGTGGTCAGTTACCCCGGAAACAGGGTGATCAGATATCCTGGAAACAGGGCGGTCAGTTACCCCGGAAACAGGGCAGTCAGTTACCCCGGAAACAGGGTGATCAGTTATCCTGGAAACAGGGCAGTCAGTTAGCCTGGAAACAGGGCAGTCAGTTATCCCGGAAACAGGGCAGTCAGTTATCCCGGAAACAGGGTGATCAGTTACCCTGGAAACAGGGCAGTCAGTTAGCCTGGAAACAGGGCAGTCAGTTATCCCGGAAACAGGGCAGTCAGTTATCCCGGAAACAGGGTGATCAGTAACCCTGGAAACAGGGCAGTCAGTTACCCCGGAAACAGGGCAGTCAGTTACCCTGGAAAAAGGGCAGTCAGTTATCCCGGAAGAAGTGTGATCAGTTACCCTGGAAACTGGGCAGTCAGTTACCCTGGAAACAGGGCAGTCAGTTACTCCGGAAACAGGGCAGTCAGTTACCCTGGAAACTGGGCAGTCAGTTACCCTGGAAACAGGGGAGTCAGTTATCCCGGAAACAGGGTGATCAGTTACCCTGGAAACAGGGCCGTCAGTTATCCCGAAAACAGGGCAGTCAGTTATCCCGGAAAAAGGGTGATCAGTTACCCTGGAAACTGGGCAGTCAGTTACCCCGGAAACAGGGTGATCAGTTACCCCGGAAGCAGGGCAGTCATTTACCCAGGAAACAGGGCAGTCAGTTACCCCGGAAACTGGGCAGTCAGTTACCCTGGAAACAGGTCAGTCAGTGACCCTGGAAACTGGTTAGTCAGTTACCCCGGAAACAGGGTGATCAGTTACCCCGGAAACAGGGCAGGCAGTTCCCCTGGAAAGAGGGCAGTCAGTTACCCTGGAAACAGGGCAGTCTGTTAACCTGGAAGTAGGGCAGTCAGTTATCCTTGAAACAGGGCAGTCCGTTACCCCGGAAATAGGTAGGTCAGTTATCCTGGAAATAGGGCGGTCAGTTACCCCGGAAACAGGGAGATCAGTTACCCCGGAAACAGGGCAGTCAGTTATCCAGTAAACAGGGCAGTCAGTTATCCCGCAAACAGGGCAGTCAGTTATCCTGGAAACAGGGCAGTCAGTTCTCCCGGAAACAGGGCAGTCAGGTATCCCGCAAACAGGGTGATCAGTTACCCTGGAAACAGGGCAGTCAGTTATCCCGGAAACAGGGTGATCAGTTACCCTGGAAACAGGGCAGTCAGTTACCTTGGAAACAGGGTGGTCAGTTACCCTGGAAACTGGGCAGTCAGTTACCCTGGAAACAGGGTGATCAGTTACCCTGGAAACTGGGCAGTCAGTTACCCTGGAAACAGGGCAGTCAGTTATCCCGGAAACAGGGTGATCAGTAACCCTGGAAACAGGGCAGTCAGTTACCCCGGAAACAGGGCAGTCAGTTACCCTGGAAAAAGGGCAGTCAGTTATCCCGGAAGAAGTGTGATCAGTTACCCTGGAAACTGGGCAGTCAGTTACCCTGGAAACAGGGCAGTCAGTTACTCCGGAAACAGGGCAGTCAGTTACCCTGGAAACTGGGCAGTCAGTTACCCTGGAAACAGGGGAGTCAGTTATCCCGGAAACAGGGTGATCAGTTACCCTGGAAACAGGGCCGTCAGTTATCCCGAAAACAGGGCAGTCAGTTATCCCGGAAAAAGGGTGATCAGTTACCCTGGAAACTGGGCAGTCAGTTACCCCGGAAACAGGGTGATCAGTTACCCCGGAAGCAGGGCAGTCATTTACCCAGGAAACAGGGCAGTCAGTTACCCCGGAAACTGGGCAGCCAGTTACCCTGGAAACAGGTCAGTCAGTGACCCTGGAAACTGGTTAGTCAGTTACCCTGGAAACAGGGTGATCAGTTACCCCGGAAACAGGGCAGGCAGTTCCCCTGGAAAGAGGGCAGTCAGTTACCCTGGAAACAGGGCAGTCTGTTAACCTGGAAGTAGGGCAGTCAGTTATCCTTGAAACAGGGCAGTCCGTTACCCCGGAAATAGGTAGGTCAGTTATCCTGGAAATAGGGCGGTCAGTTACCCCGAAAACAGGGAGATCAGTTACCCCGGAAACAGGGCAGTCAGTTATCCAGTAAACAGGGCAGTCAGTTATCCCGCAAACAGGGCAGTCAGTTATCCTGGAAACAGGGCAGTCAGTTCTCCCGGAAACAGGGCAGTCAGTTATCCCGCAAACAGGGTGATCAGTTACCCTGGAAACAGGGCAGTCAGTTATCCCGGAAACAGGGTGATCAGTTACCCTGGAAACAGGGCAGTCAGTTACCCTGGAAACAGGGTGGTCAGTTACCCTGGAAACTGGGCAGTCAGTTACCCTGGAAACAGGGTGATCAGTTACCCTGGAAACTGGGCAGTCAGTTACCCTGGAAACAGGGCAGTCAGTTCTCCCGGAAACAGGGTAGTCAGTTATCCCGGAAACAGGGAGATCAGTTACCCTGAAACAGGGCTTTCAGTTATCCTGGAAACAGGGTCGTCAGTGACCTTGGAAACAGGGTGGTCAGTTACCCCGGAAACAGGGTGATCAGATATCCTGGAAACAGGGCGGTCAGTTACCCCGGAAACAGGGCAGTCAGTTACCCCGGAAACAGGGTGATCAGTTATCCTGGAAACAGGGCAGTCAGTTAGCCTGGAAACAGGGCAGTCAGTTATCCCGGAAACAGGGCAGTCAGTTATCCCGGAAACAGGGTGATCAGTTACCCTGGAAACAGGGCAGTCAGTTAGCCTGGAAACAGGGCAGTCAGTTATCCCGGAAACAGGGCAGTCAGTTATCCCGGAAACAGGGTGATCAGTAACCCTGGAAACAGGGCAGTCAGTTACCCCGGAAACAGGGCAGTCAGTTACCCTGGAAAAAGGGCAGTCAGTTATCCCGGAAGAAGTGTGATCAGTTACCCTGGAAACTGGGCAGTCAGTTACCCTGGAAACAGGGCAGTCAGTTACTCCGGAAACAGGGCAGTCAGTTACCCTGGAAACTGGGCAGTCAGTTACCCTGGAAACAGGGGAGTCAGTTATCCCGGAAACAGGGTGATCAGTTACCCTGGAAACAGGGCCGTCAGTTATCCCGAAAACAGGGCAGTCAGTTATCCCGGAAAAAGGGTGATCAGTTACCCTGGAAACTGGGCAGTCAGTTACCCCGGAAACAGGGTGATCAGTTACCCCGGAAGCAGGGCAGTCATTTACCCAGGAAACAGGGCAGTCAGTTACCCCGGAAACTGGGCAGTCAGTTACCCTGGAAACAGGTCAGTCAGTGACCCTGGAAACTGGTTAGTCAGTTACCCCGGAAACAGGGTGATCAGTTACCCCGGAAACAGGGCAGGCAGTTCCCCTGGAAAGAGGGCAGTCAGTTACCCTGGAAACAGGGCAGTCTGTTAACCTGGAAGTAGGGCAGTCAGTTATCCTTGAAACAGGGCAGTCCGTTACCCCGGAAATAGGTAGGTCAGTTATCCTGGAAATAGGGCGGTCAGTTACCCCGGAAACAGGGAGATCAGTTACCCCGGAAACAGGGCAGTCAGTTATCCAGTAAACAGGGCAGTCAGTTATCCCGCAAACAGGGCAGTCAGTTATCCTGGAAACAGGGCAGTCAGTTCTCCCGGAAACAGGGCAGTCAGGTATCCCGCAAACAGGGTGATCAGTTACCCTGGAAACAGGGCAGTCAGTTATCCCGGAAACAGGGTGATCAGTTACCCTGGAAACAGGGCAGTCAGTTACCTTGGAAACAGGGTGGTCAGTTACCCTGGAAACTGGGCAGTCAGTTACCCTGGAAACAGGGTGATCAGTTACCCTGGAAACTGGGCAGTCAGTTACCCTGGAAACAGGGCAGTCAGTTATCCCGGAAACAGGGTGATCAGTAACCCTGGAAACAGGGCAGTCAGTTACCCCGGAAACAGGGCAGTCAGTTACCCTGGAAAAAGGGCAGTCAGTTATCCCGGAAGAAGTGTGATCAGTTACCCTGGAAACTGGGCAGTCAGTTACCCTGGAAACAGGGCAGTCAGTTACTCCGGAAACAGGGCAGTCAGTTACCCTGGAAACTGGGCAGTCAGTTACCCTGGAAACAGGGGAGTCAGTTATCCCGGAAACAGGGTGATCAGTTACCCTGGAAACAGGGCCGTCAGTTATCCCGAAAACAGGGCAGTCAGTTATCCCGGAAAAAGGGTGATCAGTTACCCTGGAAACTGGGCAGTCAGTTACCCCGGAAACAGGGTGATCAGTTACCCCGGAAGCAGGGCAGTCATTTACCCAGGAAACAGGGCAGTCAGTTACCCCGGAAACTGGGCAGTCAGTTACCCTGGAAACAGGTCAGTCAGTGACCCTGGAAACTGGTTAGTCAGTTACCCCGGAAACAGGGTGATCAGTTACCCCGGAAACAGGGCAGGCAGTTCCCCTGGAAAGAGGGCAGTCAGTTACCCTGGAAACAGGGCAGTCTGTTAACCTGGAAGTAGGGCAGTCAGTTATCCTTGAAACAGGGCAGTCCATTACCCCGGAAATAGGTAGGTCAGTTATCCTGGAAATAGGGCGGTCAGTTACCCCGGAAACAGGGAGATCAGTTACCCCGGAAACAGGGCAGTCAGTTATCCAGTAAACAGGGCAGTCAGTTATCCCGCAAACAGGGCAGTCAGTTATCCTGGAAACAGGGCAGTCAGTTCTCCCGGAAACAGGGCAGTCAGGTATCCCGCAAACAGGGTGATCAGTTACCCTGGAAACAGGGCAGTCAGTTATCCCGGAAACAGGGTGATCAGTTACCCTGGAAACAGGGCAGTCAGTTACCTTGGAAACAGGGTGGTCAGTTACCCTGGAAACTGGGCAGTCAGTTACCCTGGAAACAGGGTGATCAGTTACCCTGGAAACTGGGCAGTCAGTTACCCTGGAAACAGGGCAGTCAGTTCTCCCGGAAACAGGGTAGTCAGTTATCCCGGAAACAGGGAGATCAGTTACCCTGAAACAGGGCTTTCAGTTATCCTGGAAACAGGGTCGTCAGAGACCCTGGAAACAGGGTGGTCAGTTACCCCGGAAACAGGGTGATCAGATATCCTGGAAACAGGGCGGTCAGTTACCCCGGAAACAGGGCAGTCAGTTACCCCGGAAACAGGGTGATCAGTTATCCTGGAAACAGGGCAGTCAGTTAGCCTGGAAACAGGGCAGTCAGTTATCCCGGAAACAGGGCAGTCAGTTATCCCGGAAACAGGGTGATCAGTTACCCTGGAAACAAGGCAGTCAGTTACCCCGGAAACAGGGCAGTCAGTCACCCTGGAAAAAGGGCAGTCAGTTATCCCGGAAGCAGGGTGACCAGTTATCCAGTCAACAGGGCAGTCAGTTATCCTGGAAACAGGGCAGTCAGTTATCCCGGAAACAGGGCAGTCAGTTATCCCGGAAACAGGGTGATCAGTTACCCTGGAAACAGGGCAGTCAGTTACCCCGGAAACAGGGCAGTCAGTTACCCTGGAAACAGGGCAGTCAGTTATCCCGGAAACAGGGCAGTCAGTTACCCTGGAAACTGGGCAGTCAGTTACTCTGGAAACAGGGCAGTCAGTCATCCTGGAAACAGGGTTATCAGTTACCCTGGAAACAGGGCAGTCAGTTACCCCGGAAACAGGACAGTCAGTTACCCTGGAAACTGGGCAGTCAGTTACCCTGGAAACAGGGCAGTCAGTTATCCCGGAAACAGGGTTATCAGTTACCCTGGAAACAGGGCAGTCAGTTATCCCGGAAACAGGGCAGTCAGATATCCCGGAAATAGGGTGATCAGTTACCCTGGAAACTGGGCAATCAGTTCCCCTGGAAACAGGGCAGTCAGTTACCCCGGAAACAGTGCAGTCAGTTACCCTGGAAACTGGGCAGTCAGTTATCCCGGAAACAGGGCAGTCATTTACCCTGGAAAAAGGGTATTCAGTTACTCTGGAAACTGGGCAGTCAGTTACCCTGGAAACAGGGCAGTCAGTTACCACCGAAACAGGGCAGTCAGTTACCCTGGAAACTGGGCAGTCAGTTACCCTGGAAACAGTGCAGTCAGTTATCCCGGAAACAGGGTTATCAGATATCCTGGAAACAGGGCAGTCAGTTATCCCGGAAACAGAGCAGTCAGTTACTTGGAAACAGGGCAGTCAGTTACCCTGGAAAAAGGGCAGTCAGTTACCACCGAAACAGGGCAGTCAGTTACCCTGGAAACTGGGCAGTCAGTTACCCTGGAAACAGTGCAGTCAGTTATCCCGGAAACAGGGTTATCAGATATCCTGGAAACAGGGCAGACAGTTATCCAGTAAACAGGGCAGTCAGTTATCCTGGAAACAGGGCAGTCAGTTATCCTGGAAACAGGGTGATCAGTTACCCTGGAAACTGGGCAGTCAGTTACCCTGGAAACAGGGTGATCAGTTACCCTGGAAACTGGGCAGTCAGTTACCCTGGAAACAGGGCAGTCAGTTACCCTGGAAACTGGGCGGTCAGTTACCCTGGAAACAGGGCAGTCAGTTATCCCGGAAACAGGGTTATCAGTTACCCTGGAAACAGGGCAGTCAGTTATCCCGGAAACAGTGCAGTCAGTTATCCCGGAAATAGGGTGATCAGTTACCCTGGAAACTGGGCAATCTGTTCCCCTGGAAACAGGGCAGTCAATTACCCTGGAAACAGGGCAGTCAGTTATCCTAGAAACAGGGCAGTTAGTTATCCCGGAAACAGGGTGATAAGTTACCCTGGAAACTGGGCAGTCAGTTACCCTGGAAACAGGGCAGTCAGTTACCCCGGAAACAGGGCAGTCAGTTATCCTGGAAACAGGGTGATCAGTTACACTGGAAAGTGGGCAGTCAGTTACCCTGGAAACAGGGCAGTCAGTTATCCTGGAAATAGGGCGGTCCGTTACCCCGGAAATAGGGCGGTCAGATGTCCTGGAAACAGGGCGGTCAGTTACCCCGGAAACAGGGAGATCAGTTACTCCAGAAACAGGGCGGTCAGTTGACCTGGAAACAGGGCGGACAGTTATCCAGTAAACAGGGCAGTCAGTTATCCCGCAAACAGGGCAGTCAGTTATCCTGGAAACAGGGCAGTCAGTTCTCCCGGAAACAGGGCAGTCAGTTATCCCGCAAACAGGGTGATCAGTTACCCTGGAAACAGGGCAGTCAGTTATCCCGGAAACAGGGTGATCAGTTACCCTGGAAACAGGGCAGTCAGTTACCCTGGAAACAGGGTGGTCAGTTACCCTGGAAACTGGGCAGTCAGTTACCCTGGAAACAAGGTGATCAGTTACCCTGGAAACTGGGCAGTCAGTTACCCTGGAAACAGGGCAGTCAGTTATCCCGGAAACAGGGTGATCAGTAACCCTGGAAACAGGGCAGTCAGTTACCCCGGAAACAGGGCAGTCAGTTACCCTGGAAAAAGGGCAGTCAGTTATCCCGGAAGAAGTGTGATCAGTTACCCTGGAAACTGGGCAGTCAGTTACCCTGGAAACAGGGCAGTCAGTTACTCCGGAAACAGGGCAGTCAGTTACCCTGGAAACTGGGCAGTCAGTTACCCTGGAAACAGGGGAGTCAGTTATCCCGGAAACAGGGTGATCAGTTACCCTGGAAACAGGGCCGTCAGTTATCCCGAAAACAGGGCAGTCAGTTATCCCGGAAAAAGGGTGATCAGTTACCCTGGAAACTGGGCAGTCAGTTACCCCGGAAACAGGGTGATCAGTTACCCCGGAAGCAGGGCAGTCATTTACCCAGGAAACAGGGCAGTCAGTTACCCCGGAAACTGGGCAGTCAGTTACCCTGGAAACAGGTCAGTCAGTGACCCTGGAAACTGGTTAGTCAGTTACCCCGGAAACAGGGTGATCAGTTACCCCGGAAACAGGGCAGGCAGTTCCCCTGGAAAGAGGGCAGTCAGTTACCCTGGAAACAGGGCAGTCTGTTAACCTGGAAGTAGGGCAGTCAGTTATCCTTGAAACAGGGCAGTCCGTTACCCCGGAAATAGGTAGGTCAGTTATCCTGGAAATAGGGCGGTCAGTTACCCCGAAAACAGGGAGATCAGTTACCCCGGAAACAGGGCAGTCAGTTATCCAGTAAACAGGGCAGTCAGTTATCCCGCAAACAGGGCAGTCAGTTATCCTGGAAACAGGGCAGTCAGTTCTCCCGGAAACAGGGCAGTCAGTTATCCCGCAAACAGGGTGATCAGTTACCCTGGAAACAGGGCAGTCAGTTATCCCGGAAACAGGGTGATCAGTTACCCTGGAAACTGGGCAGTCAGTTACCCTGGAAACAGGGTGGTCAGTTACCCTGGAAACTGGGCAGTCAGTTACCCTGGAAACAGGGTGATCAGTTACCCTGGAAACTGGGCAGTCAGTTACCCTGGAAACAGGGCAGTCAGTTCTCCCGGAAACAGGGTAGTCAGTTATCCCGGAAACAGGGAGATCAGTTACCCTGAAACAGGGCTTTCAGTTATCCTGGAAACAGGGTCGTCAGTGACCCTGGAAACAGGGTGGTCAGTTACCCCGGAAAAAGGGTGATCAGATATCCTGGAAACAGGGCGGTCAGTTACCCCGGAAACAGGGCAGTCAGTTACCCCGGAAACAGGGTGATCAGTTATCCTGGAAACAGGGCAGTCAGTTAGCCTGGAAACAGGGCAGTCAGTTATCCCGGAAACAGGGCAGTCAGTTATCCCGGAAACAGGGTGATCAGTTACCCTGGAAACAAGGCAGTCAGTTACCCCGGAAACAGGGCAGTCAGTCACCCTGGAAAAAGGGCAGTCAGTTATCCCGGAAGCAGGGTGATCAGTTATCCAGTCAACAGGGCAGTCAGTTATCCTGGAAACAGGGCAGTCAGTTATCCCGGAAACAGGGCAGTCAGTTATCCTGGAAACAGGGTGATCAGTTACCCTGGAAACAGGGCAGTCAGTTACCCCGGAAACAGGGCAGTCAGTTACCCTGGAAACAGGGCAGTCAGTTATCCCGGAAACAGGGCAGTCAGTTACCCTGGAAACTGGGCAGTCAGTTACTCTGGAAAAAGGGCAGTCAGTCATCCTGGAAACAGGGTTATCAGTTACCCTGGAAACAGGGCAGTCAGTTAACCCGGAAACAGGGCAGTCAGTTACCCTGGAAACTGGGCAGTCAGTTACCCTGGAAACAGGGCAGTCAGTTATCCCGGAAACAGGGTTATCAGTTACCCTGGAAACAGGGCAGTCAGTTATCCCGGAAACAGGGCAGTCAGATATCCCGGAAATAGGGTGATCAGTTACCCTGGAAACTGGGCAATCAGTTCCCCTGGAAACAGGGCAGTCAGTTACCCCGGAAACAGTGCAGTCAGTTACCCTGGAAACAGGGCAGTCAGTTATCCCGGAAACAGGGCAGTCATTTACCCTGGAAAAAGGGTATTCAGTTACTCTGGAAACTGGGCAGTCAGTTACCCTGGAAACAGGGCAGTCAGTTATCCCGGAAACAGGGTTATCAGATACCCTGGAAACAGGGCAGTCAGTTATCCCGGAAACAGGGCAGTCAGTTACCCTGGAAAAAGGGAAGTCAGTTACCCCGGAAACAGAGCAGTCAGTTATCCTGGAAACAGAGTGATCATTTACACTGGAAATAGGGCGGTCCGTTACCCCGGAAATAGGGCGGTCAGTTTTCCTGGAAACAGGGCGGTCAGTTACCCCGGAAACAGGGAGATCAGTTACCCCAGAAACAGGGCGGTCAGTTAACCTGGAAACAGGGCGGACAGTTATCCAGTAAACAGGGCAGTCAGTTATCCTGGAAACAGGGCAGTCAGTTATCCTGGAAACAGGGTGATCAGTTACCCTGGAAACTGGGCAGTCAGTTACCCTGGAAACAGGGTGATCAGTTACCCTGGAAACTGGGCAGTCAGTTACCCTGGAAACAGGGCAGTCAGTTACCCTGGAAACTGGGCGGTCAGTTACCCTGGAAACAGGGCAGTCAGTTATCCCGGAAACAGGGTTATCAGTTATCCTGGAAACAGGGCAGTCAGTTATCCCGGAAACAGGGCAGTCAGTTATCCCGGAAATAGGGTGATCAGTTACCCTGGAAACTGGGCAATCTGTTCCCCTGGAAACAGGGCAGTCAATTACCCTGGAAACAGGGCAGTCAATTATCCTGGAAACAGGGCAGTTAGTTATCCCGGAAACAGGGTGATAAGTTACCCTGGAAACTGGGCAGTCAGTTACCCTGGAAACAGGGCGGTCAGTTACCCCGGAAACAGGGCAGTCAGTTATCCTGGAAACAGGGTGATCAGTTACACTGGAAAGTGGGCAGTCAGTTACCCTGGAAAACGGGCAGTCAGTTATCCTGGAAATAGGGCGGTCCGTTACCCCGGAAATAGGGCGGTCAGTTGTCCTGGAAACAGGGCGGTCAGTTACCCCGGAAACAGGGAGATCAGTTGCTCCAGAAACAGGGCGGTCAGTTGACCTGGAAACAGGGCAGTCAGTTCTCCCGGAAACAGGGCAGTCAGTTATCCCGCAAACAGGGTGATCAGTTACCCTGGAAACAGGGCAGTCAGTTACCCTGGAAACAGGGTGGTCAGTTACCCTGGAAACTGGGCAGTCAGTTACCCTGGAAACAGGGTGATCAGTTACCCTGGAAACTGGGCAGTCAGTTACCCTGGAAACAGGGCAGTCAGTTCTCCCGGAAACAGGGCAGTCAGTTATCCCGGAAACAGGGAGATCAGTTACCCTGAAACAGGGCTTTCAGTTATCCTGGAAACAGGGTGGTCAGTGACCCTGGAAACAGGGTGGTCAGTTACCCCGGAAACAGGGTGATCAGAAATCCTGGAAACAGGGCGGTCAGTTTCCCCGGAAACAGGGCAGTCAGTTACCCCGGAAACAGGGTGATCAGTTATCCTGGAAACAGGGCAGTCAGTTAGCCTGGAAACAGGGCAGTCAGTTATCCCGGAAACAGGGCAGTCAGTTATCCCGGAAACAGGGCAGTCAGTCACCCTGGAAAAAGGGCAGTCAGTTATCCCGGAAGCAGGGTGATCAGTTATCCAGTCAACAGGGCAGTCAGTTATCCTGGAAACAGGGCAGTTATCCCGGAAACAGGGCAGTCAGTTATCCCGGAAACAGGGTGATCAGTTACCCTGGAAACAGGGCAGTCAGTTACCCCGGAAACAGGGCAGTCAGTTACCCTGGAAACAGGGCAGTCAGTTATCCCGGAAACAGGGCAGTCAGTAACCCTGGAAACTGGGCAGTCAGTTACTCTGGAAACAGGGCAGTCAGTCATCCCGGAAACAGGGTTATCAGTTACCCTGGAAACAGGGCAGTCAGTTACCCCGGAAACAGGGCAGTCATTTACCCTGGAAACTGGGCAGTCAGTTACCCTGGAAATAGGGCAGTCAGTTATCCCGGAAACAGGGTTATCAGTTACCCTGGAAACAGGGCAGTCAGTTATCCCGGAAACAGGGCAGTCAGTTATCCCGGAAATAGGGTGATCAGTTACCCTGGAAACTGGGCAATCAGTTCCCCTGGAAACAGGGCAGTCAGTTACCCCGGAAACAGTGCAGTCAGTTACCCTGTAAACAGGGCAGTCAGTTATCCCGGAAACAGGGCAGTCATTTACCCTGGAAAAAGGGTATTCAGTTACTCTGGAAACTGGGCAGTCAGTTACCCTGGAAACAGGGCAGTCAGTTACCCTGGAAACTGGGCAGTCAGTTACCCTGGAAACAGGGCAGTCAGTTATCCCGTAAACAGGGTTATCAGATACCCTGGAAACAGGGCTGTCAGTTAACCCGGAAACAGAGCAGTCAGTTACTTGGAAACAGGGCAGTCAGTTACCCTGGAAAAAGGGAAGTCAGTTACCCCGGAAACTGGGCTGTCAGTCACCCTGGAAACAGGTTAGTCAGTTACCCCGGAAACAGGGTGATCAGTTACCCCGGAAACAGGGCAGTCAGTTCCCCTGGAAACAGGGCAGTCAATTACCCTGGAAACAGGGCAGTCAGTTATCCTGGAAACAGGGCAGTTAGTTATCCCGGAAACAGGGTGATAAGTCACCCTGGAAACTGGGCAGTCAGTTACTCTGGAAACAGGGCGGTCAGTTACCCCAGAAACAGGGCGGTCAGTTAACCTGGAAACAGGGCGGACAGTTATCCAGTAAACAGGGCAGTCAGTTATCCTGGAAACAGGGCAGTCAGTTATCCTGGAAACAGGGTGATCAGTTACCCTGGAAACTGGGCAGTCAGTTACCCTGGAAACAGGGTGATCAGTTACCCTGGAAACTGGGCAGTCAGTTACCCTGGAATCTGGGCGGTCAGTTATCCCGGAAATAGGGTAATCAGTTACCCTGGAAACTGGGCAATCTGTTCCCCTGGAAACAGGGCAGTCAGTTACCCCGGAAACAGAGTAGTCAGTTACCCTGGAAACAGGGCAGTCAGTTATCCCGGAAACAGGGTGATCAGTTACCCTGGAAACAGGGCAGTCAGTTAGCCTGGAAACAGGGCAGTCAGTTATCCCGGAAACAGGGCAGTCAGTTATCCCGGAAACAGGGTGATCAGTAACCCTGGAAACAGGGCAGTCAGTTACCCCGGAAACAGGGCAGTCAGTTACCCTGGAAAAAGGGCAGTCAGTTATCCCGGAAGAAGTGTGATCAGTTACCCTGGAAACTGGGCAGTCAGTTACCCTGGAAACAGGGCAGTCAGTTACTCCGGAAACAGGGCAGTCAGTTACCCTGGAAACTGGGCAGTCAGTTACCCTGGAAACAGGGGAGTCAGTTATCCCGGAAACAGGGTGATCAGTTACCCTGGAAACAGGGCCGTCAGTTATCCCGAAAACAGGGCAGTCAGTTATCCCGGAAAAAGGGTGATCAGTTACCCTGGAAACTGGGCAGTCAGTTACCCCGGAAACAGGGTGATCAGTTACCCCGGAAGCAGGGCAGTCATTTACCCAGGAAACAGGGCAGTCAGTTACCCCGGAAACTGGGCAGTCAGTTACCCTGGAAACAGGTCAGTCAGTGACCCTGGAAACTGGTTAGTCAGTTACCCCGGAAACAGGGTGATCAGTTACCCCGGAAACAGGGCAGGCAGTTCCCCTGGAAAGAGGGCAGTCAGTTACCCTGGAAACAGGGCAGTCTGTTAACCTGGAAGTAGGGCAGTCAGTTATCCTTGAAACAGGGCAGTCCGTTACCCCGGAAATAGGTAGGTCAGTTATCCTGGAAATACGGCGGTCAGTTACCCCGGAAACAGGGAGATCAGTTACCCCGGAAACAGGGCAGTCAGTTATCCAGTAAACAGGGCAGTCAGTTATCCCGCAAACAGGGCAGTCAGTTATCCTGGAAACAGGGCAGTCAGTTCTCCCGGAAACAGGGCAGTCAGTTATCCCGCAAACAGGGTGATCAGTTACCCTGGAAACAGGGCAGTCAGTTACCCTGGAAACAGGGTGGTCAGTTACCCTGGAAACTGGGCAGTCAGTTACCCTGGAAACAGGGTGATCAGTTACCCTGGAAACTGGGCAGTCAGTTACCCTGGAAACAGGGCAGTCAGTTCTCCCGGAAACAGGGTAGTCAGTTATCCCGGAAACAGGGAGATCAGTTACCCTGAAACAGGGCTTTCAGTTATCCTGGAAACAGGGTCGTCAGTGACCCTGGAAACAGGGTGGTCAGTTACCCCGGAAACAGGGTGATCAGATATCCTGGAAACAGGGCGGTCAGTTACCCCGGAAACAGGGCAGTCAGTTACCCCGGAAACAGGGTGATCAGTTACCCTGGAAACAGGGCAGTCAGTTACCCCGGAAACAGGGCAGTCAGTTACCCTGGAAACAGGGCAGTCAGTTATCCCGGAAGCAGGGCAGTCAGTTACCCTGGAAACTGGGCAGTCAGTTATCCCGGAAGCAGGGCAGTCAGTTACCCTGGAAACAGGGCAGTCAGTCATCCTGGAAACAGGGTTATCAGTTACCCTGGAAACAGGGCAGTCAGTTACCCCGGAAACAGGGCAGTCAGTTACCCTGGAAACTGGGCAGTCAGTTACCCTGGAAACAGGGCAGTCAGTTATCCCGGAAACAGGGTTATCAGTTACCCTGGAAACAGGGCAGTCAGTTATCCCGGAAACAGGGCAGTCAGATATCCCGGAAATAGGGTGATCAGTTACCCTGGAAACTGGGCAATCAGTTCCCCTGGAAACAGGGCAGTCAGTTACCCCGGAAACAGTTCAGTCAGTTACCCTGGAAACAGGGCATTCAGTTATCCCGGAAACAGGGCAGTCATTTACCCTGGAAAAAGGGTATTCAGTTACTCTGGAAACTGGGCAGTCAGTTACCCTGGAAACAGGGCAGTCAGTTAGCACCGAAACAGGGCAGTCAGTTACCCTGGAAACTGGGCAGTCAGTTACCCTGGAAACAGGGCAGTCAGTTATCCCGGAAACAGGGTTATCAGATACCCTGGAAACAGGGCAGTCAGTTATCCCGGAAACAGAGCAGTCAGTTACTTGGAAACAGGGCAGTCAGTTACCCTGGAAAAAGGGAAGTCAGTTACCCCGGAAACAGAGCAGTCAGTTATCCTGGAAACAGAGTGATCATTTAAACTGGAAAGTGGGCAGTCAGTTACCCTGGAAACAGGGCAGTCAGTTATCCAGGAAACAGGGCAGACAGTTATCCTGGAAACAGGGCAGTCAGTTATCCTGGAAACAGGGTGATCAGTTACCCTGGAAACTGGGCAGTCAGTTACCCCGGAAATAGGGCGGTCAGTTTTCCTGGAAACAGGGCGGTCAGTTACCCCGGAAACAGGGAGATCAGTTACCCCAGAAACAGGGCGGTCAGTTAACCTGGAAACAGGGCGGACAGTTATCCAGTAAACAGGGCAGTCAGTTATCCTGGAAACAGGGCAGTCAGTTATCCTGGAAACAGGGTGATCAGTTACCCTGGAAACTGGGCAGTCAGTTACCCTGGAAACAGGGTGATCAGTTACCCTGGAAACTGGGCAGTCAGTTACCCTGGAAACAGGGCAGTCAGTTACCCTGGAAACTGGGCGGTCAGTTACCCTGGAAACAGGGCAGTCAGTTATCCCGGAAACAGGGTGATAAGTTACCCTGGAAACTGGGCAGTCAGTTACCCTGGAAACAGGGCAGTCAGTTATCCTGGAAACAGGGCAGTTAGTTATCCCGGAAACAGGGTGATAAGTTACCCTGGAAACTGGGCAGTCAGTTACCCTGGAAACAGGGCGGTCAGTTACCCCGGAAACAGGGCAGTCAGTTATCCTGGAAACAGGGTGATCAGTTACACTGGAAAGTGGGCAGTCAGTTACCCTGGAAACAGGGCAGTCAGTTATCCTGGAAATAGGGCGGTCCGTTACCCCGGAAATAGGGCGGTCAGTTGTCCTGGAAACAGGGCGGTCAGTTACCCCGGAAACAGGGAGATCAGTTACTCCAGAAACAGGGCGGTCAGTTGACCTGGAAACAGGGCGGACAGTTATCCAGTCAACAGGGCAGTCAGTTATCCTGCAAACAGGGCAGTCAGTTATCCTGGAAACAGGGCAGTCAGTTCTCCCGGAAACAGGGCAGTCAGTTATCCCGCAAACAGGGTGATCAGTTACCCTGGAAACAGGGCAGTCAGTTATCCCGGAAACAGGGTGATCAGTTACCCTGGAAACAGGGCAGTCAGTTACCCTGGAAACAGGGTGGTCAGTTACCCTGGAAACTGGGCAGTCAGTTACCCTGGAAACAGGGTGATCAGTTACCCTGGAAACTGGGCAGTCAGTTACCCTGGAAACAGGGCAGTCAGTTCTCCCGGAAACAGGGCAGTCAGTTATCCCGGAAACAGGGAGATCAGTTACCCTGAAACAGGGCTTTCAGTTATCCTGGAAACAGGGTGGTCAGTGACCCTGGAAACAGGGTGGTCAGTTACCCCGGAAACAGGGTGATCAGATATCCTGGAAACAGGGCGGTCAGTTTCCCCGGAAACAGGGCAGTCAGTTACCCCGGAAACAGGGTGATCAGTTATCCTGGAAACAGGGCAGTCAGTTAGCCTGGAAACAGGGCAGTCAGTTATCCCGGAAACAGGGCAGTCAGTTATCCCGGAAACAGGGTGATCAGTTACCCTGGAAACAAGGCAGTCAGTTACCCCGGAAACAGGGCAGTCAGTCACCCTGGAAAAAGGGCAGTCAGTTATCCCGGAAGCAGGGTGATCAGTTATCCAGTCAACAGGGCAGTCAGTTATCCTGGAAACAGGGCAGTCAGTTATCCCGGAAACAGGGCAGTCAGTTATCCCGGAAACAGGGTGATCAGTTACCCTGGAAACAGGGCAGTCAGTTACCCCGGAAACAGGGCAGTCAGTTACCCTGGAAACTGGGCAGTCAGTTACCCTGGAAACAGGGCAGTCAGTTACCCCGGAAACAGTGCAGTCAGTTACCCTGTAAACAGGGCAGTCAGTTATCCCGGAAACAGGGCAGTCATTTACCCTGGAAAAAGGGTATTCAGTTACTCTGGAAACTGGGCAGTCAGTTACCCTGGAAACAGGGCAGTCAGTTACCCTGGAAACTGGGCAGTCAGTTACCCTGGAAACAGGGCAGTCAGTTATCCCGGAAACAGGGTTATCAGATACCCTGGAAACAGGGCAGTCAGTTATCCCGGAAACAGAGCAGTCAGTTACTTGGAAACAGGGCAGTCAGTTACCCTGGAAAAAGGGAAGTCAGTTACCCCGGAAACTGGGCAGTCAGTCACCCTGGAAACAGGTTAGTCAGTTACCCCGGAAACAGGGTGATCAGTTACCCCGGAAACAGGGCAGTCAGTTCCCCTGGAAACAGGGCAGTCAATTACCCTGGAAACAGGGCAGTCAGTTATCCTGGAAACAGGGCAGTTAGTTATCCCGGAAACAGGGTGATAAGTTACCCTGGAAACTGGGCAGTCAGTTACTCTGGAAACAGGGCGGTCAGTTACCCCGGAAACAGGGCAGTCAGTTATCCTGGAAACAGAGTGATCATTTACACTGGAAAGTGGGCAGTCAGTTACCCTGGAAACAGGGCAGTCAGTTATCCAGGAAACAGGGCAGACAGTTATCCTGGAAATAGGGCGGTCCGTTACCGCGGAAATAGGGCGGTCAGTTTTCCTGGAAACAGGGCGGTCAGTTACCCCGGAAACAGGGAGATCAGTTACCCCAGAAACAGGGCGGTCAGTTAACCTGGAAACAGGGCAGACAGTTATCCAGTAAACAGGGCAGTCAGTTATCCTGGAAACAGGGCAGTCAGTTATCCTGGAAACAGGGTGATCAGTTACCCTGGAAACTGGGCAGTCAGTTACCCTGGAAACAGGGTGATCAGTTACCCTGGAAACTGGGCAGTCAGTTACCCTGGAAACAGGGCAGTCAGTTACCCTGGAAACTGGGCGGTCAGTTACCCTGGAAACAGGGCAGTCAGTTATCCCGGAAACAGGGTTATCAGTTACCCTGGAAACAGGGCAGTCAGTTATCCCGGAAACAGGGCAGTCAGTTATCCCGGAAATAGGGTGATCAGTTACCCTGGAAACTGGGCAATCTGTTCCCCTGGAAACAGGGCAGTCAGTTACCCCGGAAACAGAGTAGTCAGTTACCCTGGAAACAGGGCAGTCAGTTATCCCGGAAACAGGGTGATCAGTTACCCTGGAAACAGGGCAGTCAGTTAGCCTGGAAACAGGGCAGTCAGTTATCCCGGAAACAGGGCAGTCAGTTATCCCGGAAACAGGGTGATCAGTAACCCTGGAAACAGGGCAGTCAGTTACCCCGGAAACAGGGCAGTCAGTTACCCTGGAAAAAGGGCAGTCAGTTACCGCGGAAACAGGGTGATCAGATATCCTGGAAATAGGGCGGTCAGTTGTCCTGGAAACAGGGCGGTCAGTTGCCCCGGAAACAGGGAGATCAGTTACTCCAGAAACAGGGCGGTCAGTTGACCTGGAAACAGGGCGGACAGTTATCCAGTAAACAGGGCAGTCAGTTATCCCGCAAACAGGGCAGTCAGTTATCCTGGAAACAGGGCAGTCAGTTCTCCCGGAAACAGGGCAGTCAGTTATCCCGCAAACAGGGTGATCAGTTACCCTGGAAACAGGGCAGTCAGTTATCCCGGAAACAGGGTGATCAGTTACCCTGGAAACAGGGCAGTCAGTTACCCTGGAAACAGGGTGGTCAGTTACCCTGGAAACTGGGCAGTCAGTTACCCTGGAAACAGGGTGATCAGTTACCCTGGAAACTGGGCAGTCAGTTACCGTGGAAACAGGGCAGTCAGTTCTCCCGGAAACAGGGCAGTCAGTTATCCCGGAAACAGGGAGATCAGTTACCCTGAAACAGGGCTTTCAGTTATCCTGGAAACAGGGTGGTCAGTGACCCTGGAAACAGGGTGGTCAGTTACCCCGGAAACAGGGTGATCAGATATCCTGGAAACAGGGCGGTCAGTTTCCCCGGAAACAGGGCAGTCAGTTACCCCGGAAACAGGGTGATCAGTTATCCTGGAAACAGGGCAGTCAGTTAGCCTGGAAACAGGGCAGTCAGTTATCCCGGAAACAGGGCAGTCAGTTATCCCGGAAACAGGGTGATCAGTTACCCTGGAAACAAGGCAGTCAGTTACCCCGGAAACAGGGCAGTCAGTCACCCTGGAAAAAGGGCAGTCAGTTATCCCGGAAGCAGGGTGATCAGTTATCCCGGAAACAGGGTGATCAGTTACCCTGGAAACAGGGCAGTCAGTTACACCGGAAACAGGGCAGTCAGTTACCCTGGAAACAGGGCAGTCAGTTATCCCGGAAACAGGGCAGTCAGTAACCCTGGAAACTGGGCAGTCAGTTTCTCTGGAAACAGGGCAGTCAGTCATCCCGGAAACAGGGTTATCAGTTACCCTGGAAACAGGGCAGTCAGTTACCCCGGAAACAGGGCAGTCATTTACCCTGGAAACTGGGCAGTCAGTTACCCTGGAAACAGGGCAGTCAGTTATCCCGGAAACAGGGTTATCAGTTACCCTGGAAACAGGGCAGTCAGTTATCCCGGAAACAGGGCAGTCAGTTATCCCGGAAATAGGGTGATCAGTTACCCTGGAAACTGGGCAATCAGTTCCCCTGGAAACAGGGCAGTCAGTTACCCCGGAAACAGTGCAGTCAGTTACCCTGTAAACAGGGCAGTCAGTTATCCCGGAAACAGGGCAGTCATTTACCCTGGAAAAAGGGTATTCAGTTACTCTGGAAACTGGGCAGTCAGTTACCCTGGAAACAGGGCGGTCAGTTACCCTGGAAACTGGGCAGTCAGTTACCCTGGAAACAGGGCAGTCAGTTATCCCGGAAACAGGGTTATCAGATACCCTGGAAACAGGGCAGTCAGTTATCCCGGAAACAGAGCAGTCAGTTACTTGGAAACAGGGCAGTCAGTTACCCTGGAAAAAGGGAAGTCAGTTACCCCGGAAACTGGGCAGTCAGTCACCCTGGAAACAGGTTAGTCAGTTACCCCGGAAACAGGGTGATCAGTTACCCCGGAAACAGGGCAGTCAGTTCCCCTGGAAACAGGGCAGTCAATTACCCTGGAAACAGGGCAGTCAGTTATCCTGGAAACAGGGCAGTTAGTTATCCCGGAAACAGGGTGATAAGTTACCCTGGAAACTGGGCAGTCAGTTACTCTGGAAACAGGGCGGTCAGTTACCCCGGAAACAGGGCAGTCAGTTATCCTGGAAACAGAGTGATCATTTACACTGGAAAGTGGGCAGTCAGTTACCCTGGAAACAGGGCAGTCAGTTATCCAGGAAACAGGGCAGACAGTTATCCTGGAAATAGGGCGGTCCGTTACCGCGGAAATAGGGCGGTCAGTTTTCCTGGAAACAGGGCGGTCAGTTACCCCGGAAACAGGGAGATCAGTTACCCCAGAAACAGGGCGGTCAGTTAACCTGGAAACAGGGCGGACAGTTATCCAGTAAACAGGGCAGTCAGTTATCCTGGAAACAGGGCAGTCAGTTATCCTGGAAACAGGGTGATCAGTTACCCTGGAAACTGGGCAGTCAGTTACCCTGGAAACAGGGTGATCAGTTACCCTGGAAACTGGGCAGTCAGTTACCCTGGAAACAGGGCAGTCATTTACCCTGGAAACTGGGCGGTCAGTTACCCTGGAAACAGGGCAGTCAGTTATCCCGGAAACAGGGTTATCAGTTACCCTGGAAACAGGGCAGTCAGTTATCCCGGAAACAGGGCAGTCAGTTATCCCGGAAATAGGGTGATCAGTTACCCTGGAAACTGGGCAATCTGTTCCCCTGGAAACAGGGCAGTCAGTTACCCCGGAAACAGAGTAGTCAGTTACCCTGGAAACAGGGCAGTCAGTTATCCCGGAAACAGGGTGATCAGTTACCCTGGAAACAGGGCAGTCAGTTAGCCTGGAAACAGGGCAGTCAGTTATCCCGGAAACAGGGCAGTCAGTTATCCCGGAAACAGGGTGATCAGTAACCCTGGAAACAGGGCAGTCAGTTACCCCGGAAACAGGGCAGTCAGTTACCCTGGAAAAAGGGCAGTCAGTTACCCCGGAAACAGGGTGATCAGATATCCTGGAAATAGGGCGCTCAGTTGTCCTGGAAACAGGGCGGTCAGTTACCCCGGAAACAGGGAGATCAGTTACTCCAGAAACAGGGCGGTCAGTTGACCTGGAAACAGGGCGGACAGTTATCCAGTAAACAGGGCAGTCAGTTATCCCGCAAACAGGGCAGTCAGTTACCCTGGAAACAGGGCAGTCAGTTCTCCCGGAAACAGGGCAGTCAGTTATCCCGGAAACAGGGAGATCAGTTACCCTGAAACAGGGCTTTCAGTTATCCTGGAAACAGGGTGGTCAGTGACCCTGGAAACAGGGTGGTCAGTTACCCCGGAAACAGGGTGATCAGATATCCTGGAAACAGGGCGGTCAGTTTCCCCGGAAACAGGGCAGTCAGTTACCCCGGAAACAGGGTGATCAGTTATCCTGGAAACAGGGCAGTCAGTTAGCCTGGAAACAGGGCAGTCAGTTATCCCGGAAACAGGGCAGTCAGTTATCCCGGAAACAGGGTGATCAGTTACCCTGGAAACAAGGCAGTCAGTTACCCCGGAAACAGGGCAGTCAGTCACCCTGGAAAAAGGGCAGTCAGTTATCCCGGAAGCAGGGTGATCAGTTATCCCGGAAACAGGGTGATCAGTTACCCTGGAAACAGGGCAGTCAGTTACACCGGAAACAGGGCAGTCAGTTACCCTGGAAACAGGGCAGTCAGTTATCCCGGAAACAGGGCAGTCAGTAACCCTGGAAACTGGGCAGTCAGTTTCTCTGGAAACAGGGCAGTCAGTCATCCCGGAAACAGGGTTATCAGTTACCCTGGAAACAGGGCAGTCAGTTACTCCGGAAACAGGGCAGTCATTTACCCTGGAAACTGGGCAGTCAGTTACCCTGGAAACAGGGCAGTCAGTTATCCCGGAAACAGGGTTATCAGTTACCCTGGAAACAGGGCAGTCAGTTATCCCGGAAACAGGGCAGTCAGTTATCCCGGAAATAGGGTGATCAGTTACCCTGGAAACTGGGCAATCAGTTCCCCTGGAAACAGGGCAGTCAGTTACCCCGGAAACAGTGCAGTCAGTTACCCTGTAAACAGGGCAGTCAGTTATCCCGGAAACAGGGCAGTCATTTACCCTGGAAAAAGGGTATTCAGTTACTCTGGAAACTGGGCAGTCAGTTACCCTGGAAACAGGGCGGTCAGTTACCCTGGAAACTGGGCAGTCAGTTACCCTGGAAACAGGGCAGTCAGTTATCCCGGAAACAGGGTTATCAGATACCCTGGAAACAGGGCAGTCAGTTATCCCGGAAACAGAGCAGTCAGTTACTTGGAAACAGGGCAGTCAGTTACCCTGGAAACAGGGAAGTCAGTTACCCCGAAACTGGGCAGTCAGTCACCCTGGAAACAGGTTAGTCAGTTACCCCGGAAACAGGGTGATCAGTTAGCCCGGAAACAGGGCAGTCAGTTCCCCTGGAAACAGGGCAGTCAATTACCCTGGAAACAGGGCAGTCAGTTATCCTGGAAACAGGGCAGTTAGTTATCCCGGAAACAGGGTGATAAGTTACCCTGGAAACTGGGCAGTCAGTTACTCTGGAAACAGGGCGGTCAGTTACCCCGGAAACAGGGCAGTCAGTTATCCTGGAAACAGAGTGATCATTTACACTGGAAAGTGGGCAGTCAGTTACCCTGGAAACAGGGCAGTCAGTTATCCAGGAAACAGGGCAGACAGTTATCCTGGAAATAGGGCGGTCCGTTACCGCGGAAATAGGGCGGTCAGTTTTCCTGGAAACAGGGCGGTCAGTTACCCCGGAAACAGGGAGATCAGTTACCCCAGAAACAGGGCGGTCAGTTAACCTGGAAACAGGGCGGACAGTTATCCAGTAAACAGGGCAGTCAGTTATCCTGGAAACAGGGCAGTCAGTTATCCTGGAAACAGGGTGATCAGTTACCCTGGAAACTGGGCAGTCAGTTACCCTGGAAACAGGGTGATCAGTTACCCTGGAAACTGGGCAGTCAGTTACCCTGGAAACAGGGCAGTCATTTACCCTGGAAACTGGGCGGTCAGTTACCCTGGAAACAGGGCAGTCAGTTATCCCGGAAACAGGGTTATCAGTTACCCTGGAAACAGGGCAGTCAGTTATCCCGGAAACAGGGCAGTCAGTTATCCCGGAAATAGGGTGATCAGTTACCCTGGAAACTGGGCAATCTGTTCCCCTGGAAACAGGGCAGTCAGTTACCCCGGAAACAGAGTAGTCAGTTACCCTGGAAACAGGGCAGTCAGTTATCCCGGAAACAGGGTGATCAGTTACCCTGGAAACAGGGCAGTCAGTTAGCCTGGAAACAGGGCAGTCAGTTATCCCGGAAACAGGGCAGTCAGTTATCCCGGAAACAGGGTGATCAGTAACCCTGGAAACAGGGCAGTCAGTTACCCCGGAAACAGGGCAGTCAGTTACCCTGGAAAAAGGGCAGTCAGTTACCCCGGAAACAGGGTGATCAGATATCCTGGAAATAGGGCGGTCAGTTGTCCTGGAAACAGGGCGGTCAGTTACCCCGGAAACAGGGAGATCAGTTACTCCAGAAACAGGGCGGTCAGTTGACCTGGAAACAGGGCGGACAGTTATCCAGTAAACAGGGCAGTCAGTTATCCCGCAAACAGGGCAGTCAGTTATCCTGGAAACAGGGCAGTCAGTTCTCCCGGAAACAGGGCAGTCAGTTATCCCGCAAACAGGGTGATCAGTTACCCTGGAAACAGGGCAGTCAGTTATCCCGGAAACAGGGTGATCAGTTACCCTGGAAACAGGGCAGTCAGTTACCCTGGAAACAGGGTGGTCAGTTACCCTGGAAACTGGGCAGTCAGTTACCCTGGAAACAGGGTGATCCGTTACCCTGGAAACAGGGCAGTCAGTTCTCCCGGAAACAGGGCAGTCAGTTCTCCCGGAAACAGGGAGATCAGTTACCCTGAAACAGGGCTTTCAGTTATCCTGGAAACAGGGCGGTCAGTTTCCCCGGAAACAGGGCAGTCAGTTACCCCGGAAACAGGGTGATCAGTTATCCTGGAAACAGGGCAGTCAGTTAGCCTGGAAACAGGGCAGTCAGTTATCCCGGAAACAGGGCAGTCAGTTATCCCGGAAACAGGGTGATCAGTTACCCTGGAAACAAGGCAGTCAGTTACCCCGGAAACAGGGCAGTCAGTCACCCTGGAAAAAGGGCAGTCAGTTATCCCGGAAGCAGGGTGATCAGTTATCCGGTCAACAGGGCAGTCAGTTATCCTGGAAACAGGGCAGTCAGTTATCCCGGAAACAGGGCAGTCAGTTATCCCGGAAACAGGGTGATCAGTTACCCTGGAAACAGGGCAGTCAGTTACCCCGGAAACAGGGCAGTCAGTTACCCTGGAAACAGGGCAGTCAGTTATCCCGGAAACAGGGCAGTCAGTAACCCTGGAAACTGGGCAGTCAGTTACTCTGGAAACAGGGCAGTCAGTCATCCCGGAAACAGGGTTATCAGTTACCCTGGAAACAGGGCAGTCAGTTACCCCGGAAACAGGGCAGTCATTTACCCTGGAAACTGGGCAGTCAGTTACCCTGGAAACAGGGCAGTCAGTTATCCCGGAAACAGGGTTATCAGTTACCCTGGAAACAGGGCAGTCAGTTATCCCGGAAACAGGGCAGTCAGTTATCCCGGAAATAGGGTGATCAGTTACCCTGGAAACTGGGCAATCAGTTCCCCTGGAAACAGGGCAGTCAGTTACCCCGGAAACAGTGCAGTCAGTTACCCTGTAAACAGGGCAGTCAGTTATCCCGGAAACAGGGCAGTCATTTACCCTGGAAAAAGGGTATTCAGTTACTCTGGAAACTGGGCAGTCAGTTACCCTGGAAACAGGGCGGTCAGTTACCCTGGAAACTGGGCAGTCAGTTACCCTGGAAACAGGGCAGTCAGTTATCCCGGAAACAGGGTTATCAGATACCCTGGAAACAGGGCAGTCAGTTATCCCGGAAACAGAGCAGTCAGTTACTTGGAAACAGGGCAGTCAGTTACCCTGGAAAAAGGGAAGTCAGTTACCCCGGAAACTGGGCAGTCAGTCACCCTGGAAACAGGTTAGTCAGTTACCCCGGAAACAGGGTGATCAGTTAGCCCGGAAACAGGGCAGTCAGTTCCCCTGGAAACAGGGCAGTCAATTACCCTGGAAACAGGGCAGTCAGTTATCCTGGAAACAGGGCAGTTAGTTATCCCGGAAACAGGGTGATAAGTTACCCTGGAAACTGGGCAGTCAGTTACTCTGGAAACAGGGCGGTCAGTTACCCCGGAAACAGGGCAGTCAGTTATCCTGGAAACAGAGTGATCATTTACACTGGAAAGTGGGCAGTCAGTTACCCTGGAAACAGGGCAGTCAGTTATCCAGAAAACAGGGCAGACAGTTATCCTGGAAATAGGGCGGTCCGTTACCGCGGAAATAGGGCGGTCAGTTTTCCTGGAAACAGGGCGGTCAGTTACCCCGGAAACAGGGAGATCAGTTACCCCAGAAACAGGGCGGTCAGTTAACCTGGAAACAGGGCGGACAGTTATCCAGTAAACAGGGCAGTCAGTTATCCTGGAAACAGGGCAGTCAGTTATCCTGGAAACAGGGTGATCAGTTACCCTGGAAACTGGGCAGTCAGTTACCCTGGAAACAGGGTGATCAGTTACCCTGGAAACTGGGCAGTCAGTTACCCTGGAAACAGGGCAGTCATTTACCCTGGAAACTGGGCGGTCAGTTACCCTGGAAACAGGGCAGTCAGTTATCCCGGAAACAGGGTTATCAGTTACCCTGGAAACAGGGCAGTCAGTTATCCCGGAAACAGGGCAGTCAGTTATCCCGGAAATAGGGTGATCAGTTACCCTGGAAACTGGGCAATCTGTTCCCCTGGAAACAGGGCAGTCAGTTACCCCGGAAACAGAGTAGTCAGTTACCCTGGAAACAGGGCAGTCAGTTATCCCGGAAACAGGGTGATCAGTTACCCTGGAAACAGGGCAGTCAGTTAGCCTGGAAACAGGGCAGTCAGTTATCCCGGAAACAGGGCAGTCAGTTATCCCGGAAACAGGGTGATCAGTAACCCTGGAAACAGGGCAGTCAGTTACCCCGGAAACAGGGCAGTCAGTTACCCTGGAAAAAGGGCAGTCAGTTACCCCGGAAACAGGGTGATCAGATATCCTGGAAATAGGGCGGTCAGTTGTCCTGGAAACAGGGCGGTCAGTTACCCCGGAAACAGGGAGATCAGTTACTCCAGAAACAGGGCGGTCAGTTGACCTGGAAACAGGGCGGACAGTTATCCAGTAAACAGGGCAGTCAGTTATCCCGCAAACAGGGCAGTCAGTTATCCTGGAAACAGGGCAGTCAGTTCTCCCGGAAACAGGGAAGTCAGTTATCCCGGAAACAGGGAGATCAGTTACACTGGAAACAGGGCAGTCAGTTATCCCGGAAACAGGGTGATCAGTTACCCTGGAAACAGGGCAGTCAGTTACCCTGGAAACAGGGTGGTCAGTTACCCTGGAAACTGGGCAGTCAGTTACCCTGGAAACAGGGTGATCAGTTACCCTGGAAACAGGGCAGTCAGTTCTCCCGGAAACAGGGCAGTCAGTTCTCCCGGAAACAGGGAGATCAGTTACCCTGAAACAGGGCTTTCAGTTATCCTGGAAACAGGGCGGTCAGTTTCCCCGGAAACAGGGCAGTCAGTTACCCCGGAAACAGGGTGATCAGTTATCCTGGAAACAGGGCAGTCAGTTAGCCTGGAAACAGGGCAGTCAGTTATCCCGGAAACAGGGCAGTCAGTTATCCCGGAAACAGGGTGATCAGTTACCCTGGAAACAAGGCAGTCAGTTACCCCGGAAACAGGGCAGTCAGTCACCCTGGAAAAAGGGCAGTCAGTTATCCCGGAAGCAGGGTGATCAGTTATCCAGTCAACAGGGCAGTCAGTTATCCTGGAAACAGGGCAGTCAGTTATCCCGGAAACAGGGCAGTCAGTTATCCCGGAAACAGGGTGATCAGTTACCCTGGAAACAGGGCAGTCAGTTACCCCGGAAACAGGGCAGTCAGTTACCCTGGAAACAGGGCAGTCAGTTATCCCGGAAACAGGGCAGTCAGTAACCCTGGAAACTGGGCAGTCAGTTACTCTGGAAACAGGGCAGTCAGTCATCCCGGAAACAGGGTTATCAGTTACCCTGGAAACAGGGCAGTCAGTTACCCCGGAAACAGGGCAGTCATTTACCCTGGAAACTGGGCAGTCAGTTACCCTGGAAACAGGGCAGTCAGTTATCCCGGAAACAGGGTTATCAGTTACCCTGGAAACAGGGCAGTCAGTTATCCCGGAAACAGGGCAGTCAGTTATCCCGGAAATAGGGTGATCAGTTGCCCTGGAAACTGGGCAATCAGTTCCCCTGGAAACAGGGCAGTCAGTTACCCCGGAAACAGTGCAGTCAGTTACACTGTAAACAGGGCAGTCAGTTATCCTGGAAAAAGGGTATTCAGTTACTCTGGAAACTGGGCAGTCAGTTACCCTGGAAACAGGGCAGTCAGTTACCCTGGAAACTGGGCAGTCAGTTACCCTGGAAACAGGGCAGTCAGTTATCCCGAAAACAGGGTTATCAGATACCCTGGAAACAGGGCAGTCAGTTATCCCGGAAACAGAGCAGTCAGTTACTTGGAAACAGGGCAGTCAGTTACCCTGGAAAAAGGGAAGTCAGTTACCCCGGAAACTGGGCAGTCAGTCACCCTGGGTACAGGTTAGTCAGTTACCCCGGAAACAGGGTGATCAGTTACCCCGGAAACAGGGCAGTCAGTTCCCCTGGAAACAGGGCAGTCAATTACCCTGGAAACAGGGCAGTCAGTTATCCTGGAAACAGGGCAGTTAGTTATCCCGGAAACAGGGTGATAAGTTACCCTGGAAACTGGGCAGTCAGTTACTCTGGAAACAGGGCGGTCAGTTACCCCGGAAACAGGGCAGTCAGTTATCCTGGAAACAGAGTGATCATTTACACTGGAAAGTGGGCAGTCAGTTACCCTGGAAACAGGGCAGTCAGTTATCCAGGAAACAGGGCAGACAGTTATCCTGGAAATAGGGCGGTCCATTACCCCGGAAATAGGGCGGTCAGTCTTCCTGGAAACAGGGCGGTCAGTTACCCCGGAAACAGGGAGAGCAGTTACCCCAGAAACAGGGCGGTCAGTTAACCTGGAAACAGGGCGGACAGTTATCCAGTAAACAGGGCAGTCAGTTATCCTGGAAACAGGGCAGTCAGTTATCCTGGAAACAGGGTGATCAGTTACCCTGGAAACTGGGCAGTCAGTTACCCTGGAAACAGGGTGATCAGTTACCCTGGAAACTGGGCAGTCAGTTACCCTGGAAACAGGGCAGTCAGTTACCCTGGAAACTGGGCGGTCAGTTACCCTGGAAACAGGGCAGTCAGTTATCCCGGAAACAGGGTTATCAGTTACCCTGGAAACAGGGCAGTCAGTTATCCCGGAAACAGGGCAGTCAGTTATCCCGGAAATAGGGTGATCAGTTACCCTGGAAACTGGGCAATCTGTTCCCCTGGAAACAGGGCAGTCAGTTACCCCGGAAACAGAGTAGTCAGTTACCCTGGAAACAGGGCAGTCAGTTATCCCGGAAACAGGGTGATCAGTTACCCTGGAAACAGGGCAGTCAGTTAGCCTGGAAACAGGGCAGTCAGTTATCCCGGAAACAGGGCAGTCAGTTATCCCGGAAACAGGGTGATCAGTAACCCTGGAAACAGGGCAGTCAGTTACCCCGGAAACAGGGCAGTCAGTTACCCTGGAAAAAGGGCAGTCAGTTATCCCGGAAGAAGTGTGATCAGTTACCCTGGAAACTGGGCAGTCAGTTACCCTGGAAACAGGGCAGTCAGTTACTCCGGAAACAGGGCAGTCAGTTACCCTGGAAACTGGGCAGTCAGTTACCCTGGAAACAGGGGAGTCAGTTATCCCGGAAACAGGGTGATCAGTTACCCTGGAAACAGGGCCGTCAGTTATCCCGAAAACAGGGCAGTCAGTTATCCCGGAAAAAGGGTGATCAGTTACCCTGGAAACTGGGCAGTCAGTTACCCCGGAAACAGGGTGATCAGTTACCCCGGAAGCAGGGCAGTCATTTACCCAGGAAACAGGGCAGTCAGTTACCCCGGAAACTGGGCAGTCAGTTACCCTGGAAACAGGTCAGTCAGTGACCCTGGAAACTGGTTAGTCAGTTACCCCGGAAACAGGGTGATCAGTTACCCCGGAAACAGGGCAGGCAGTTCCCCTGGAAAGAGGGCAGTCAGTTACCCTGGAAACAGGGCAGTCTGTTAACCTGGAAGTAGGGCAGTCAGTTATCCTTGAAACAGGGCAGTCCGTTACCCCGGAAATAGGTAGGTCAGTTATCCTGGAAATAGGGCGGTCAGTTACCCCGGAAACAGGGAGATCAGTTACCCCGGAAACAGGGCAGTCAGTTACCCTGGAAACAGGGGATTCAGTTACCCTGGAAACAGGGTGGTCAGTGACCCGGGAAACAGGGTGGTCAGTTACACCGGAAACAATGTGATCAGTTATCCTGGAAACAGGGCGGTCAGTTACCCCGGAAACAGGGTGATCAGTTATCCTGGAAACAGGGCAGTCAGGTAGCCTGGAAACAGGGCAGTCAGTTACCCCGGAAACAGGGCAGTCAGTTATCCCGGAAACAGGGTGATCACTTACCCTGGAAACAGGGCAGTCAGTTACCCCGGAAACAGGGCAGTCAGTTACCCTGGAAACTGGGCCGTCAGTTACCCTGGAAACAGGGTGATCAGTTACCCTGGAAACTGGGCAGTCAGTTACCCTGGAAACAGGGCAGTCAGTTCTCCCGGAAACAGGGAGATCAGTTACCCTGAAACAGGGCTTTCAGTTATCCTGGAAACAGGGTGGTCAGTGACCCTGGAAACAGGGTGGTCAGTTACCCCGGAAACAGGGTGATCGGATATCCTGGAAACAGGTCGGTCAGTTACCCCGGAAACAGGGCAGTCAGTTACCCCGGAAACAGGGTGACCAGTTATCCTGGAAACAGGGCAGTCAGTTAGCCTGGAAACAGGGCAGTCAGTTATCCCGGAAACAGGGTGATCAGTTACCCTGGAAACAGGGCAGTCAGTTACCCCGGAAACAGGGCAGTCAGTCACCCTGGAAAAAGGGCAGTCAGTTATCCCGGAAGCAGGGTGATCAGTTCCCCTGGAAACTGGGCAGTCAGTTACCCTGGAAACAGGGCAGTCAGGTACCCCGGAAACAGGGCAGTCAGTTACCCTGGAAACTGGGCAGTCAGTTAACCCGGAAACAGGGCAGTCAGTTATCCCGGAAAAAGGGTGATCAGTTACCCCGTAAACTGGGCAGTCAGTTACCCTGGAAACAGGGCAGTCAGTTACCCCGGAAACAGGGTGATCAGATATCCTGGAAACAGGGCGGTCAGTTACCCCGGAAACAGAGCAGTCAGTTACCCCGGAAACAGGGTGATCAGTTATCCTGGAAACAGGGCAGTCAGTTAGCCTGGAAACAGGGCAGTCAGTTATCCCGGAAACAGGGCAGTCAGTTATCCCGGAAACAGGGTGATCAGTTACCCTGGAAACAGGGCATTCAGTTACCCCAGAAACAGGGCAGACAGTCACCCTGGAAAAAGGGCAGTCAGTTATCCCGGAAGAAGGGTGATCAGTTATCCAGTAAACAGGGCAGTCAGTTACCCTGGAAACAGGGCAGTCAGTTACTCCGGAAACAGGGCAGTCAGTTACCCTGGAAACTGAGCAGTCAGTTACCCTGGAAACAGGGGAGTCAGTTATCCCGGAAACAGGGTGATCAGTTACCCTGGAAACAGGGCCGTCAGTTATCCCGAAAACAGGGCAGTCAGTTATCCCGGAAAAAGGGTGATCAGTTACCCTGGAAACTGGGCAGTCAGTTACCCTGGAAACAGGGCAGTCAGTTACCCCGGAAGCAGGGCAGTCATTTACCCAGGAAACAGGGCAGTCAGTTACCCCGGAAACTGGGCAGTCAGTTACCCTGGAAACAGGGCAGTCAGTGACCCTGGAAACTGGTTAGTCAGTTACCCCTGAAAAAGGGTGATCAGTTACCCCGGAAACAGGGCAGGCAGTTCCCCTGGAAAGAGGGCAGTCATTTACCCTGGAAACAGGGCAGTCAGTTAACCTGGAAATAGGGCAGTCAGTTATCCTTGAAACAGGGCAGTCCGTTACCCCGGAAATAGGTAGGTCAGTTATCCTGGAAATAGGGCAGTCCGTTACCCTGGTAACAGAGGAGTCAGTTACCCTGGAAACAGGGTGGTCAGTGACCCGGGAAACAGGGTGGTCAGTTACACCGGAAACAAGGTGATCAGTTATCCTGGAAACAGGGCGGTCAGTTACCCCGGAAACAGGGTGATCAGTTATCCTGGAAACAGGGCAGTCAGGTAGCCTGGAAACAGGGCAGTCAGTTACCCCGGAAACAGGGCAGTCAGTTATCCCGGAAACAGGGTGATCACTTAACCTGGAAACAGGGCAGTCAGTTACCCCGGAAACAGGGCAGTCAGTTACCCTGGAAACAGGGCAGTCAGTTATCCCGGAAACAGGGCAGTCAGTTACCCTGGAAACTGGGCAGTCAGTTACTCTGGAAACAGGGCAGTCAGTCATCCCGGAAACAGGGTTATCAGTTACCCTGGAAACAGGGCAGTCCGTTACCCCGGAAAGAGTGCAGTCAGTTACCCTGGAAACAGGGCAGTCAGTTATCCCGGAAACAGTGCAGTCATTTACCCTGGAAAAAGGGTATTCAGTTACTCTGGAAACTGGGCAGTCAGTTACCCTGGAAACAGGGCAGTCAGTTGCCCTGGAAACTGGGCAGTCAGTTACCCTGGAAACAGGGCAGTCAGTTATCCCTGAAACAGGGTTATCAGATACCCTGGAAACAGGGCAGTCAGTTATCCCGGAAACAGAGCAGTCAGTTACTTGGAAACAGGGCAGTCAGTTACCCTGGAAACAGGGACGTCAGTTACCCCGGAAACTGGGCAGTCAGTCACCCTGGAAACAGGTTAGTCAGTTACCCCTGGAAACAGGGTGATCAGTTACCCCGGAAACTGGGCGGTCAGTTCCCCTGGAAACAGGGCAGTCAATTCCCCTGGAAACAGGGCAGTCAGTTATCCTGGAAACAGGGCAGTTAGTTATCCCAGAAACAGGGTGATAAGTTACCCTGGAAAATGGGCAGTCAGTTACCGTGGAAACAGGGCAGTCAGTTACCCCTTAAACAGGGCAGTCAGTTATCCTGGAAACAGGGTGATCAGTTACACTGGAAAGTGGGCAGTCAGTTACCCTGGAAACAGGGCAGTCAGTTATCCTGGAAATAGGGCGGTCCGTTACCCCGGAAATAGGGCGGTCAGTTGTCCTGGAAACAGGGCGGTCAGTTACCCCGGAAACGGGGAGATCAGTTACTCCAGAAACAGGGCGGTCAGTTAACCTGGAAACAGGGCGGGCAGTTATCCAGTAAACAGGGCAGTCAGTTATCCCGCAAACAGGGCAGTCAGTTATCCTGGAAACAGGGCAGTCAGTTCTCCCGGAAACAGGGCAGTCAGTTATCCCGCAAACAGGGTGATCAGTTACCCTGGAAACAGGGCAGTCAGTTATCCCGGAAACAGGGTGATCAGTTACCCTGGAAACAGGGCAGTCAGTTACCCTGGAAACAGGGTGGTCAGTTACCCTGGAAACTGGGCAGTCAGTTACCCTGGAAACAGGGTGATCAGTTACCCTGAAAACTGGGCACTCAGTTACCCTGGAAACAGGGCAGTCAGTTCTCCCGGAAACAGGGCAGTCAGTTATCCCGGAAACAGGGAGATCAGTTACCCTGAAACAGGGCTTTCAGTTATCCTGGAAACAGGGTGGTCAGTGACCCTGGAAACAGGGTGGTCAGTTACCCCGGAAACAGGGTGATCAGATATCCTGGAAACAGGGCGGTCAGTTACCCCGGAAACAGGGCAGTCAGTTACCCCGGAAACAGGGTGATCATTTATCCTGGAAACCGGGCAGTCAGTTAGCCTGGAAACAGGACAGTCAGTTATCCCGGAAACAGGGCAGTCAGTTATCCCGGAAACAGGGTGATCAGTTACCCTGGAAGCAAGGCAGTCAGTTACCCCGGAAACAGGGCAGTCAGTCACCCTGGAAAAAGGGCATTCAGTTATCCCGGAAGCAGGGTGATCAGTTATCCAGTCAACAGGGCAGTCAGTTATCCTGGAAACAGGGCAGTCAGTTATCCCGGAAACAGGGCAGTCTGTTATCCCGGAAACAGGGTGATCAGTTACCCTGGAAACAGGGCAGTCAGTTACCCCGGAAACAGGGCAGTCAGTTACCCTGGAAACAGGGCAGTCAGTTATCCCGGAAACAGGGCAGTCAGTTACCCTGGAAACAGGGCAGTCAGTTACTCTGGAAACAGGGCAGTCAGTCATCCCGGAAACAGGGTTATCAGTTACCCTGGAAACAGGGCAGTCAGTTACCCCGGAAACAGGGCAGTCAGTTTCCCTGGAAACTGGGCAGTCAGTTACCCTGGAAACAGGGCAGTCAGTTATCCCGGAAACAGGGTGATCAGTTACCCTGGAAACAGGGCAGTCAGTTATCCCGGAAACAGGGCAGTCAGTTATCCCGGAAATAGGGTGATCAGTTACCCTGGAAACTGGGCAATCAGTTCCCCTGGAAACAGGGCAGTCAGTTACCCCGGAAACAGTGCAGTCAGTTACCCTGGAAACAGGGCAGTCAGTTGTCCCGGAAACAGGGCAGTCATTTACCCTTGAAAAAGTGTATTCATGTACTCTGGAAACTGGGCAGTCAGTTACCCTGGAAACAGGGCAGTCAGTTACCACCGAAACAGGGCAGTCAGTTACCCTGGAAACTGGGCAGTCAGTTATCCCGGAAACAGGGTTATCAGTTACCCTGGAAACAGGGCAGTCAGTTACCCCGGAAACAGGGCAGTCAGTCACCCTGGAAAAAGGGCAGTCAGTTATCCCGGAAGCAGGGTGATCAGTTCCCCTGGAAACTGGGCAGTCAGTTACCCTGGAAACAGGGCAGTCAGGTACCCCGGAAACAGGGCAGTCAGTTACCCTGGAAACTGGGCAGTCAGTTAACCCGGAAACAGGGCAGTCAGTTATCCCGGAAAAAGGGTGATCAGTTACCCCGTAAACTGGGCAGTCAGTTACCCTGGAAACAGGGCAGTCAGTTACCCCGGAAACAGGGTGATCAGATATCCTGGAAACAGGGCGGTCAGTTACCCCGGAAACAGAGCAGTCAGTTACCCCGGAAACAGGGTGATCAGTTATCCTGGAAACAGGGCAGTCAGTTAGCCTGGAAACAGGGCAGTCAGTTATCCCGGAAACAGGGCAGTCAGTTATCCCGGAAACAGGGTGATCAGTTACCCTGGAAACAGGGCATTCAGTTACCCCAGAAACAGGGCAGACAGTCACCCTGGAAAAAGGGCAGTCAGTTATCCCGGAAGAAGGGTGATCAGTTATCCAGTAAACAGGGCAGTCAGTTACCCTGGAAACAGGGCAGTCAGTTACTCCGGAAACAGGGCAGTCAGTTACCCTGGAAACTGAGCAGTCAGTTACCCTGGAAACAGGGGAGTCAGTTATCCCGGAAACAGGGTGATCAGTTACCCTGGAAACAGGGCCGTCAGTTATCCCGAAAACAGGGCAGTCAGTTATCCCGGAAAAAGGGTGATCAGTTACCCTGGAAACTGGGCAGTCAGTTACCCTGGAAACAGGGCAGTCAGTTACCCCGGAAGCAGGGCAGTCATTTACCCAGGAAACAGGGCAGTCAGTTACCCCGGAAACTGGGCAGTCAGTTACCCTGGAAACAGGGCAGTCAGTGACCCTGGAAACTGGTTAGTCAGTTACCCCTGAAAAAGGGTGATCAGTTACCCCGGAAACAGGGCAGGCAGTTCCCCTGGAAAGAGGGCAGTCATTTACCCTGGAAACAGGGCAGTCAGTTAACCTGGAAATAGGGCAGTCAGTTATCCTTGAAACAGGGCAGTCCGTTACCCCGGAAATAGGTAGGTCAGTTATCCTGGAAATAGGGCAGTCCGTTACCCTGGTAACAGAGGAGTCAGTTACCCTGGAAACAGGGTGGTCAGTGACCCGGGAAACAGGGTGGTCAGTTACACCGGAAACAAGGTGATCAGTTATCCTGGAAACAGGGCGGTCAGTTACCCCGGAAACAGGGTGATCAGTTATCCTGGAAACAGGGCAGTCAGGTAGCCTGGAAACAGGGCAGTCAGTTACCCCGGAAACAGGGCAGTCAGTTATCCCGGAAACAGGGTGATCACTTAACCTGGAAACAGGGCAGTCAGTTACCCCGGAAACAGGGCAGTCAGTTACCCTGGAAACAGGGCAGTCAGTTATCCCGGAAACAGGGCAGTCAGTTACCCTGGAAACTGGGCAGTCAGTTACTCTGGAAACAGGGCAGTCAGTCATCCCGGAAACAGGGTTATCAGTTACCCTGGAAACAGGGCAGTCCGTTACCCCGGAAAGAGTGCAGTCAGTTACCCTGGAAACAGGGCAGTCAGTTATCCCGGAAACAGTGCAGTCATTTACCCTGGAAAAAAGGTATTCAGTTACTCTGGAAACTGGGCAGTCAGTTACCCTGGAAACAGGGCAGTCAGTTGCCCTGGAAACTGGGCAGTCAGTTACCCTGGAAACAGGGCAGTCAGTTATCCCTGAAACAGGGTTATCAGATACCCTGGAAACAGGGCAGTCAGTTATCCCGGAAACAGAGCAGTCAGTTACTTGGAAACAGGGCAGTCAGTTACCCTGGAAACAGGGACGTCAGTTACCCCGGAAACTGGGCAGTCAGTCACCCTGGAAACAGGTTAGTCAGTTACCCCTGGAAACAGGGTGATCAGTTACCCCGGAAACTGGGCGGTCAGTTCCCCTGGAAACAGGGCAGTCAATTCCCCTGGAAACAGGGCAGTCAGTTATCCTGGAAACAGGGCAGTTAGTTATCCCAGAAACAGGGTGATAAGTTACCCTGGAAAATGGGCAGTCAGTTACCGTGGAAACAGGGCAGTCAGTTACCCCTTAAACAGGGCAGTCAGTTATCCTGGAAACAGGGTGATCAGTTACACTGGAAAGTGGGCAGTCAGTTACCCTGGAAACAGGGCAGTCAGTTATCCTGGAAATAGGGCGGTCCGTTACCCCGGAAATAGGGCGGTCAGTTGTCCTGGAAACAGGGCGGTCAGTTACCCCGGAAACGGGGAGATCAGTTACTCCAGAAACAGGGCGGTCAGTTAACCTGGAAACAGGGCGGGCAGTTATCCAGTAAACAGGGCAGTCAGTTATCCCGCAAACAGGGCAGTCAGTTATCCTGGAAACAGGGCAGTCAGTTCTCCCGGAAACAGGGCAGTCAGTTATCCCGCAAACAGGGTGATCAGTTACCCTGGAAACAGGGCAGTCAGTTATCCCGGAAACAGGGTGATCAGTTACCCTGGAAACAGGGCAGTCAGTTACCCTGGAAACAGGGTGGTCAGTTACCCTGGAAACTGGGCAGTCAGTTACCCTGGAAACAGGGTGATCAGTTACCCTGAAAACTGGGCACTCAGTTACCCTGGAAACAGGGCAGTCAGTTCTCCCGGAAACAGGGCAGTCAGTTATCCCGGAAACAGGGAGATCAGTTACCCTGAAACAGGGCTTTCAGTTATCCTGGAAACAGGGTGGTCAGTGACCCTGGAAACAGGGTGGTCAGTTACCCCGGAAACAGGGTGATCAGATATCCTGGAAACAGGGCGGTCAGTTACCCCGGAAACAGGGCAGTCAGTTACCCCGGAAACAGGGTGATCATTTATCCTGGAAACCGGGCAGTCAGTTAGCCTGGAAACAGGACAGTCAGTTATCCCGGAAACAGGGCAGTCAGTTATCCCGGAAACAGGGTGATCAGTTACCCTGGAAGCAAGGCAGTCAGTTACCCCGGAAACAGGGCAGTCAGTCACCCTGGAAAAAGGGCATTCAGTTATCCCGGAAGCAGGGTGATCAGTTATCCAGTCAACAGGGCAGTCAGTTATCCTGGAAACAGGGCAGTCAGTTATCCCGGAAACAGGGCAGTCTGTTATCCCGGAAACAGGGTGATCAGTTACCCTGGAAACAGGGCAGTCAGTTACCCCGGAAACAGGGCAGTCAGTTACCCTGGAAACAGGGCAGTCAGTTATCCCGGAAACAGGGCAGTCAGTTACCCTGGAAACAGGGCAGTCAGTTACTCTGGAAACAGGGCAGTCAGTCATCCCGGAAACAGGGTTATCAGTTACCCTGGAAACAGGGCAGTCAGTTACCCCGGAAACAGGGCAGTCAGTTTCCCTGGAAACTGGGCAGTCAGTTACCCTGGAAACAGGGCAGTCAGTTATCCCGGAAACAGGGTGATCAGTTACCCTGGAAACAGGGCAGTCAGTTATCCCGGAAACAGGGCAGTCAGTTATCCCGGAAATAGGGTGATCAGTTACCCTGGAAACTGGGCAATCAGTTCCCCTGGAAACAGGGCAGTCAGTTACCCCGGAAACAGTGCAGTCAGTTACCCTGGAAACAGGGCAGTCAGTTATCCCGGAAACAGGGCAGTCATTTACCCTTGAAAAAGTGTATTCATGTACTCTGGAAACTGGGCAGTCAGTTACCCTGGAAACAGGGCAGTCAGTTACCACCGAAACAGGGCAGTCAGTTACCCTGGAAACTGGGCAGTCAGTTATCCCGGAAACAGGGTTATCAGATACCCTGGAAACAGGGCAGTCAGTTATCCCGGAAACAGAGCAGTCAGTTACTTGGAAACAGGGCAGTCAGTTACCCTGGAAACAGGGAAGTCAGTTACCCCGAAACTGGGCAGTCAGTCACCCTGGAAACAGGTTAGTCAGTTACCCCGGAAACAGGGTGATCAGTTACCCCGGAAACAGGGCAGTCATTTACCCAGGAAACAGGGCAGTCAGTTACCCCGGAAACTGGGCAGTCAGTTACCCTGGAAACAGGGCAGTCAGTGACCCTGGAAACTGGTTAGTCAGTTACCCCGGAAACAGGGTGATCAGTTACCCCGGAAACAAGGCAGGCAGTTCCCCTGGAAAGAGGGCAGTCAGTTACCCTGGAAACAGGGCAGTCAGTTAACCTGGAAATAGGGCAGTCAGTTATCCTTGAAACAGGGCAGTCCGTTACCCCGGAAATAGGTAGGTCAGTTATCCTGGAAATAGGGCGGTCAGTTACCCCGGAAACAGGGAGATCAGTTACCCCGGAAACAGGGCAGTCAGTTACCCTGGAAACAGGGGAGTCAGTTACCCTGGAAACAGGGCAGTCAGTTATCCCGGAAACAGGGTGATCAGTTACCCTGGAAACAGGGCAGTCAGTTACCCTGGAAACAGGGTGGTCAGTGACCCGGGAAACAGGGTGGTCAGTTACACCGGAAACAAGGTGATCAGTTATCCTGGAAACAGGGTGGTCAGTTACCCCGGAAATAGGGCGATCAGTTATCCTGGAAACAGGGCAGTCAGGTAGCCTGGAAACAGGGCAGTCAGTTACCCCGGAAACAGGGCAGTCAGTTATCCCGGAAACAGGGTGATCACTGACCCTGGCAACAGGGCAGTCAGTTACCCCGGAAACAGGGCAGTCAGTTACCCTGGAAACTGGGCAGTCAGTTACCCTGGAAACAGGGTGATCAGTTACCCTGGAAACTGGGCAGTCAGTTACCCTGGAAACAGGGCGGTCAGTTCTCCCAGAAACAGGGCAGTCAGTTATCCCGGAAACAGGGAGATCAGTTACCCTGAAACAGGGCTTTCAGTTATCCTGGAAACAGGGCGGTCAGTTACCCCGGAAACAGGGCAGTCAGTTACCCCGGAAACAGGGTGATCAGTTACCCTGGAAACTGGGCAGTCAGTTACCCTGGAAACAGGGTGATCAGTTACCCAGGAAACAGGGCAGTCAGTTACCCCGGAAACAGGGCAGACAGTCACCCTGGAAAAAGGGCAGTCAGTTATCCCGGAAGAAGGGTGATCAGTTATCCAGTAAACAGGGCAGTCAGTTACCCTGGAAACAGGGCAGTCAGTTACTCCGGAAACAGGGCAGTCAGTTACCCTGGAAACTGGGCAGTCAGTTACCCTGGAAACAGGGGAGTCAGTTATCCCGGAAACAGGGTGATCAGTTTCCCTGGAAACAGGGCCGTCAGTTATCCCGAAAACAGGGCAGTCAGTTATCCCGGAAAAAGGGTGATCAGTTACCCTGGAAACTGGGCAGTCAGTTACCCTGGAAACAGGGCAGTCAGTTACCCCGGAAGCAGGGCAGTCATTTACCCAGGAAACAGGGTAGTCAGTTACCCTGGAAACAGGGCAGTCAGTTATCCCGGAAACAGGGCAGTCAGTTATCCCGGAAATAGGGTGATCAGTTACCCTGGAAACTGGGCAATCAGTTCCCCTGGAAACAGGGCAGTCAGTTACCCCGGAAAGAGTGCAGTCAGTTACCCTGGAAACAGGGCAGTCAGTTATCCCGGAAACAGGGCAGTCAGTTATCCCGGAAATAGGGTGATCAGTTACCCTGGAAACTGGGCAATCAGTTCCCCCGGAAACAGGGCAGTCATTTACCCTCGAAAAAGGGTATTCAGTTACTCTGGAAACTGGGCAGTCAGTTACCCTGGAAACAGGGCAGTCAGTTACCACCGAAACAGGGCAGTCAGTTACCCTGGAAACTGGGCAGTCAGTTACCCTGGAAACAGGGCAGTCAGTTATCCCGGAAACAGGGTTATCAGATACCCTGGAAACAGGGCAGTCAGTTATCCCGGAAACAGAGCAGTCAGTTACTTGGAAACAGGGCAGTCAGTTACCCTGGAAACAGGGAAGTCAGTTACCCTGGAAACTGGTTAGTCAGTTACCCCGGAAAAAGGGTGATCAGTTACCCCGGAAACAGGGCAGGCAGTTCCCCTGGAAAGAGGGCAGTCAGTTACCCTGGAAACAGGGCAGTCAGTTAACCTGGAAATAGGGCAGTCATTATCCTTGAAACAGGGCAGTCCGTTACCCGGGAAATAGGTAGGTAAGTTATCCTGGAAATAGGGCGGTCAGTTACCCCGGAAACAGGGAGATCAGTTACCCCGGAAACAGGGCAGTCAGGTACCCTGGAAACAGGGGAGTCAGTTACCCTGGAAACAGGGTGGTCAGTGACCCGGGAAACAGGGTGGTCAGTTACACCGGAAACAAGGTGATCAGTTATCCTGGAAACAGGGCGGTCAGTTACCCCGGAAACAGGGTGATCAGTTATCCTGGAAACAGGGCAGTCAGTTAGCCTGGAAACAGGGCAGTCAGTTACCCCGGAAACAGGGCAGTCAGTTATCCCGGAAACAGGGTGATCACTTACCCTGGAAACAGGGCAGTCAGTTACCCCGGAAACAGGGCAGTCAGTTACCCTGGAAACAGGGCAGTCAGTTATCCCGGAAACAGGGCAGTCAGTTACCCTGGAAACTGGGCAGTCAGTTACTCTGGAAACAGGGCAGTCAGTCATCCCGGAAACAGGGTTATCAGTTACCCTGGAAACAGGGCAGTCCGTTACCCCGGAAACAGGGCAGTCAGTTACCCTGGAAACTGGGCAGTCGGTTACCCTGGTAACAGGGCAGTCAGTGATCCCGGAAACAGGGTTATCAGTTACCCTGGAAACAGGGCAGTCAGTTATCCCGGAAACAGGGCAGTCAGTTATCCCGGAAATAGGGTGATCAGTTACCCTGGAAACTGGGCAATCAGTTCCCCTGGAAACAGGGCAGTCAGTTACCCCGGAAAGAGTGCAGTCAGTTACCCTGGAAACAGGGCAGTCAGTTATCCCGGAAACAGGGCAGTCATTTACCCTCGAAAAAGGGTATTCAGTTACTCTGGAAACTGGGCAGTCAGTTACCCTGGAAACAGGGCAGTCAGTTACCACCGAAACAGGGCAGTCAGTTACCCTGGAAACTGGGCAGTCAGTTCCCCTGGAAACAGGGCAGTCAGTTATCCCGGAAACAGGGTTATCAGATACCCTGGAAACAGGGCAGTCAGTTATCCCGGAAACAGAGCAGTCAGTTACTTGGAAACAGGGCAGTCAGTTACCCTGGAAACAGGGAAGTCAGTTATCCCGGAAACTGGGCAGTCAGTCACCCTGGAAACAGGTTAGTCAGTTACCCCTGGAAACAGGGTGATCAGTTACCTCTAAAACTGGGCGGTCAGTTCCCCTGGAAACAGGGCAGTCAATTACCCTGGAAACAGGGCAGTCAGTTATCCTGGAAACAGGGCAGTTAGTTATCCCGGAAACAGGGTGATAAGTTACCCTGGAAACTGGGCAGTCAGTTACCCTATAAACAGGGCGGTCAGTTACCCCGGAAACCGGGCAGTCAGTTATCCTGGAAACAGGGTGATCAGTTACACTGGAAAGTGGGCAGTCAGTTACCCTGGAAACAGGGCAGTCAGTTATCCTGGAAATAGGGCGGTCCGTTACCCCGGAAATAGGGCGGTCAGTTGTCCTGGAAACAGGGCGGTCAGTTACCCCGGAAACAGGGAGATCAGTTACTCCAGAAACAGGGCGGTCAGTTAACCTGGAAACAGGGCGGACAGTTATCCAGTTTACAGGGGAGTCAGTTATCCCGCAAACAGGGCAGTCAGTTATCCTGGAAACAGGGCAGTCAGTTCTCCCGGAAACAGGGCAGTCAGTTATCCCGCAAACAGGGTGATCAGTTACCCTGGAAACAGGGCATTCAGTTATCCCAGAAACAGGGTGATCAGTTACCCTGGAAACAGGGCAGTCAGTTACCCTGGAAACAGGGTGGTCAGTTACCCTGGAAACTGGGCAGTCAGTTACCCTGGAAACAGGGTGATCATTTACCCTGGAAACTGGGCAGTCAGTTACCCTGGAAACAGGGCAGTCAGTTCTCCCGGAAACAGGGCAGTCAGTTATCCCGGAAACAGGGAGATCAGTTACCCTGAAACAGGTCTTTCAGTTATCCTGGAAACAGGGTGGTCAGTGACCCTGGAAACAGGGTGGTCAGTTACCCCGGAAACAGGGTGATCAGATATCCTGGAAACAGGGCGGTCAGTTACCCCGGAAACAGGGCAGTCAGTTACCCCGGAAACAGGGTGATCAGTTATCCTGGAAACAGGGCAGTCAGTTAGCCTGGAAACAGGGCAGTCAGTTATCCCGGAAACAGGGCAGTCAGTTATCCCGGAAACAGGGTGATCAGTTACCCTGGAAACAAGACAGTCAGTTACCCCGGAAACAGGGCAGTCAGTCACCCTGGAAAAAGGGCAGTCAGTTATCCCGGAAGCAGGGTGATCAGTTATCCAGTCAACAGGGCAGTCAGTTATCCCGGAAACAGGGCAGTCAGTTACCCTGGAAACTGGGCAGTCAGTTACTCTGGAAACAGGGCAGTCAGTCATCCCGGAAACAGGGTTATCAGTTACCCTGGAAACAGGGCAGTCAGTTACCCCGGAAACAGGGCAGTCAGTTACCCTGGAAACTGGGCAGTCAGTTACCCTGGAAACAGGGCAGTCAGTTATCCCGGAAACAGGGTGATCAGTTACCCTGGAAACAGGGCAGTCAGTTATCCCGGAAACAGGGCAGTCAGTTATCCCGGAAATGGGGTGATCAGTTACCCTGGAAACTGGGCAATCAGTTCCCCTGGAAACAGGGCAGTCAGTTACCCCGGAAACAGTGCAGTCAGTTACCCTGGAAACAGGGCAGTCAGTTATCCCGGAAACAGGGCAGTCATTTACCCTTGAAAAAGTGTATTCATGTACTCTGGAAACAGGGCAGTCAGTTATCCCGGAAACAGAGCAGTCAGTTACTTGGAAACAGGGCAGTCAGTTACCCTGGAAACAGGGAAGTCAGTTACCCTGGAAACTGGTTAGTCAGTTACCCCGGAAAAAGGGTGATCAGTTACCCCGGAAACAGGGCAGGCAGTTCCCCTGGAAAGAGGGCGGTCAGTTACCCTGGAAACAGGGCAGTCAGTTAACCTGGAAATAGGGCAGTCATTATCCTTGAAACAGGGCAGTCTGTTACCCGGGAAATAGGTAGGTAAGTTATCCTGGAAATAGGGCGGTCAGTTACCCCGGAAACAGGGAGATCAGTTACCCCGGAAACAGGGCAGTCAGGTACCCTGGAAACAGGGGAGTCAGTTACCCTGGAAACAGGGTGGTCAGTGACCCGGGAAACAGGGTGGTCAGTTACACCGGAAACAAGGTGATCAGTTATCCTGGAAACAGGGCGGTCAGTTACCCCGGAAACAGGGTGATCAGTTATCCTGGAAACAGGGCAGTCAGTTAGCCTGGAAACAGGGCAGTCAGTTACCCCGGAAACAGGGCAGTCAGTTATCCCGGAAACAGGGTGATCACTTACCCTGGAAACAGGGCAGTCAGTTACCCCGGAAACAGGGCAGTCAGTTACCCTGGAAACAGGGCAGTCAGTTATCCCGGAAACAGGGCAGTCAGTTACCCTGGAAACTGGGCAGTCAGTTACTCTGGAAACAGGGCAGTCAGTCATCCCGGAAACAGGGTTATCAGTTACCCTGGAAACAGGGCAGTCCGTTACCCCGGAAACAGGGCAGTCAGTTACCCTGGAAACTGGGCAGTCGGTTACCCTGGTAACAGGGCAGTCAGTGATCCCGGAAACAGGGTTATCAGTTACCCTGGAAACAGGGCAGTCAGTTATCCCGGAAACAGGGCAGTCAGTTATCCCGGAAATAGGGTGATCAGTTACCCTGGAAACTGGGCAATCAGTTCCCCTGGAAACAGGGCAGTCAGTTACCCCGGAAAGAGTGCAGTCAGTTACCCTGGAAACAGGGCAGTCAGTTATCCCGGAAACAGGGCAGTCATTTACCCTCGAAAAAGGGTATTCAGTTACTCTGGAAACTGGGCAGTCAGTTACCCTGGAAACAGGGCAGTCAGTTACCACCGAAACAGGGCAGTCAGTTACCCTGGAAACTGGGCAGTCAGTTCCCCTGGAAACAGGGCAGTCAGTTATCCCGGAAACAGGGTTATCAGATACCCTGGAAACAGGGCAGTCAGTTATCCCGGAAACAGAGCAGTCAGTTACTTGGAAACAGGGCAGTCAGTTACCCTGGAAACAGGGAAGTCAGTTATCCCGGAAACTGGGCAGTCAGTCACCCTGGAAACAGGTTAGTCAGTTACCCCTGGAAACAGGGTGATCAGTTACCTCTAAAACTGGGCGGTCAGTTCCCCTGGAAACAGGGCAGTCAATTACCCTGGAAACAGGGCAGTCAGTTATCCTGGAAACAGGGCAGTTAGTTATCCCGGAAACAGGGTGATAAGTTACCCTGGAAACTGGGCAGTCAGTTACCCTATAAACAGGGCGGTCAGTTACCCCGGAAACCGGGCAGTCAGTTATCCTGGAAACAGGGTGATCAGTTACACTGGAAAGTGGGCAGTCAGTTACCCTGGAAACAGGGCAGTCAGTTATCCTGGAAATAGGGCGGTCCGTTACCCCGGAAATAGGGCGGTCAGTTGTCCTGGAAACAGGGCGGTCAGTTACCCCGGAAACAGGGAGATCAGTTACTCCAGAAACAGGGCGGTCAGTTAACCTGGAAACAGGGCGGACAGTTATCCAGTTTACAGGGGAGTCAGTTATCCCGCAAACAGGGCAGTCAGTTATCCTGGAAACAGGGCAGTCAGTTCTCCCGGAAACAGGGCAGTCAGTTATCCCGCAAACAGGGTGATCAGTTACCCTGGAAACAGGGCATTCAGTTATCCCAGAAACAGGGTGATCAGTTACCCTGGAAACAGGGCAGTCAGTTACCCTGGAAACAGGGTGGTCAGTTACCCTGGAAACTGGGCAGTCAGTTACCCTGGAAACAGGGTGATCATTTACCCTGGAAACTGGGCAGTCAGTTACCCTGGAAACAGGGCAGTCAGTTCTCCCGGAAACAGGGAGATCAGTTACCCTGAAACAGGTCTTTCAGTTATCCTGGAAACAGGGTGGTCAGTGACCCTGGAAACAGGGTGGTCAGTTACCCCGGAAACAGGGTGATCAGATATCCTGGAAACAGGGCGGTCAGTTACCCCGGAAACAGGGCAGTCAGTTACCCCGGAAACAGGGTGATCAGTTATCCTGGAAACAGGGCAGTCAGTTAGCCTGGAAACAGGGCAGTCAGTTATCCCGGAAACAGGGCAGTCAGTTATCCCGGAAACAGGGTGATCAGTTACCCTGGAAACAAGACAGTCAGTTACCCCGGAAACAGGGCGGTCAGTCACCCTGGAAAAAGGGCAGTCAGTTATCCCGGAAGCAGGGTGATCAGTTATCCAGTCAACAGGGCAGTCAGTTATCCCGGACACAGGGCAGTCAGTTACCCTGGAAACTGGGCAGTCAGTTACTCTGGAAACAGGGCAGTCAGTCATCCCGGAAACAGGGTTATCAGTTACCCTGGAAACAGGGCAGTCAGTTACCCCGGAAACAGGGCAGTCAGTTACCCTGGAAACTGGGCAGTCAGTTACCCTGGAAACAGGGCAGTCAGTTATCCCGGAAACAGGGTGATCAGTTACCCTGGAAACAGGGCAGTCAGTTATCCCGGAAACAGGGCAGTCAGTTATCCCGGAAATGGGGTGATCAGTTACCCTGGAAACTGGGCAATCAGTTCCCCTGGAAACAGGGCAGTCAGTTACCCCGGAAACAGTGCAGTCAGTTACCCTGGAAACAGGGCAGTCAGTTATCCCGGAAACAGGGCAGTCATTTACCCTTGAAAAAGTGTATTCATGTACTCTGGAAACTGGGCAGTCAGTTACCCTGGAAACAGGGCAGTCAGTTACCACCGAAACAGGGCAGTCAGTTACCCTGGAAACTGGGCAGTCAGTTACCCTGGAAACAGGGCAGTCAGTTATCCCGGAAACAGGGTTATCAGATACCCTGGAAACAGGGCAGTCAGTTATCCCGGAAACAGAGCAGTCAGTTACTTGGAAACAGGGCAGTCAGTTACCCTGGAAACAGGGAAGTCAGTTACCCCGAAACTGGGCAGTCAGTCACCCTGGAAACAGGTTAGTCAGTTACCCCGGAAACAGGGTGATCAGTTACCCCGGAAACAGGGCAGTCATTTACCCAGGAAACAGGGCAGTCAGTTACCCCGGAAACTGGGCAGTCAGTTACCCTGGAAACAGGGCAGTCAGTGACCCTGGAAACTGGTTAGTCAGTTACCCCGGAAACAGGGTGATCAGTTACCCCGGAAACAGGGCAGGCAGTTCCCCTGGAAAGAGGGCAGTCAGTTACCCTGGAAACAGGGCAGTCAGTTAACCTGGAAATAGGGCAGTCAGTTATCCTTGAAACAGGGCAGTCCGTTACCCCGGAAATAGGTAGGTCAGTTATCCTGGAAATAGGGCGGTCAGTTACCCCGGAAACAGGGAGATCAGTTACCCTGGCAACAGGGTGGTCAGTGACCCGGGAAACAGGGCAGTCAGTTCTCCCGGAAACAGGGCAGTCAGTTATCCCGGAAACAGGGTGATCACTGACCCTGGCAACAGGGCAGTCAGTTACCCCGGAAACAGGGCAGTCAGTTACCCTGGAAACTGGGCAGTCAGTTACCCTGGAAACAGGGTGATCAGTTACCCTGGAAACTGGGCAGTCAGTTACCCTGGAAACAGGGCAGTCAGTTCTCCCGGAAACAGGGCAGTCAGTTATCCCGGAAACAGGGAGATCAGTTACCCTGAAACAGGGCTTTCAGTTATCCTGGAAACAGGGTGGTCAGTGACCCTGGAAACAGGGTGATCAGTTATCCTGGAAACAGGGCAGTCAGGTAGCCTGGAAACAGGGCAGTCAGTTACCCCGGAAACAGGGCAGTCAGTTATCCCGGAAACAGGGTGATCACTGACCCTGGCAACAGGGCAGTCAGTTACCCCGGAAACAGGGCAGTCAGTTACCCTGGAAACTGGGCAGTCAGTTACCCTGGAAACAGGGTGATCAGTTACCCTGGAAACTGGGCAGTCAGTTACCCTGGAAATAGGGCAGTCAGTTCTCCCGGAAACAGGGCAGTCAGTTATCCCGGAAACAGGGAGATCAGTTACCCTGAAACAGGGCTTTCAGTTATCCTGGAAACAGGGTGGTCAGTGACCCTGGAAACAGGGTGGTCAGTTAACCCGGAAACAGGGTGATCAGATATCCTGGAAACAGGGCGGTCAGTTACCCCGGAAACAGGGTGATCAGTTATCCTGGAAACAGGGCAGTCAGTTAGCCTGGAAACAGGGCAGTCAGTTATCCCGGAAACAGGGCAGTCAGTTATCCCGGAAACAGGGTGATCAGTTACCCTGGAAACAAGGCAGTCAGTTACCCCGGAAACAGGGCAGTCAGTCACCCTGGAAAAAGGGCAGTCAGTTATCCCGGAAGCAGGGTGATCAGTTCCCCTGGATACTGGGCAGTCAGTTACCCTGGAAACAGGGAAGTCAGATACCCCGGAAACTGGGCAGTCAGTTACCCTTGAAACTGGGCAGTCAGTTAACCCGGAAACAGGGCAGTCAGTTATCCCGGAAAAAGGGTGATCAGTTACCCCGTAAACTGGGCAGTCAGTTACCCTGGAAAGAGGGCAGTCAGTTACCCCGGAAACAGGGTGATCAGATATCCTGGAAACAGGGCGGTCAGTTACCCCGGAAACAGGGCAGTCAGTTACCCCGGAAACAGGGTGATCAGTTATCCTGGAAAAAGGGCAGTCAGTTAGCCTGGAAACAGGGCAGTCAGTTATCCCGGAAACAGGGCAGTCAGTTATCCCGGAAACAGGGAGATCAGTTACCCTGAAACAGGTCTTTCAGTTATCCTGGAAACAGGGTGGTCAGTGACCCTGGAAACAGGGTGGTCAGTTACCCCGGAAACAGGGTGATCAGATATCCTGGAAACAGGGCGGTCAGTTACCCCGGAAACAGGGCAGTCAGTTACCCCGGAAACAGGGTGATCAGTTATCCTGGAAACAGGGCAGTCAGTTAGCCTGGAAACAGGGCAGTCAGTTATCCCGGAAACAGGGCAGTCAGTTATCCCGGAAACAGGGTGATCAGTTACCCTGGAAACAAGACAGTCAGTTATCCCGGAAACTGGGCAGTCAGTCACCCTGGAAAAAGGGCAGTCAGTTATCCCGGAAGCAGGGTGATCAGTTATCCAGTCAACAGGGCAGTCAGTTATCCTGGAAACAGGGCAGTCAGTTATCCCGGAAACAGGGCACTCAGTTATCCCGGAAACAGGGTGATCACTGACCCTGGCAACAGGGCAGTCAGTTACCCCGGAAACAGGGCAGTCAGTTACCCTGGAAACTGGGCAGTCAGTTACCCTGGAAACAGGGTGATCAGTTACCCTGGAAACTGGGCAGTCAGTTACCCTGGAAACAGGGCAGTCAGTTCTCCCGGAAACAGGGCAGTCAGTTATCCCGGAAACAGGGAGATCAGTTACCCTGAAACAGGGCTTTCAGTTATCCTGGAAACAGGGTGGTCAGTGACCCTGGAAACAGGGTGATCAGTTATCCTGGAAACAGGGCAGTCAGGTAGCCTGGAAACAGGGCAGTCAGTTACCCCGGAAACAGGGCAGTCAGTTATCCCGGAAACAGGGTGATCACTGACCCTGGCAACAGGGCAGTCAGTTACCCCGGAAACAGGGCAGTCAGTTACCCTGGAAACTGGGCAGTCAGTTACCCTGGAAACAGGGTGATCAGTTACCCTGGAAACTGGGCAGTCAGTTACCCTGGAAATAGGGCAGTCAGTTCTCCCGGAAACAGGGCAGTCAGTTATCCCGGAAACAGGGAGATCAGTTACCCTGAAACAGGGCTTTCAGTTATCCTGGAAACAGGGTGGTCAGTGACCCTGGAAACAGGGTGGTCAGTTAACCCGGAAACAGGGTGATCAGATATCCTGGAAACAGGGCGGTCAGTTACCCCGGAAACAGGGCAGTCAGTTACCCCGGAAACAGGGTGATCAGTTATCCTGGAAACAAGGCAGTCAGTTACCCCGGAAACAGGGCAGTCAGTCACCCTGGAAAAAGGGCAGTCAGTTATCCCGGAAGCAGGGTGATCAGTTCCCCTGGATACTGGGCAGTCAGTTACCCTGGAAACAGGGAAGTCAGATACCCCGGAAACTGGGCAGTCAGTTACCCTGGAAACTGGGCAGTCAGTTAACCCGGAAACAGGGCAGTCAGTTATCCCGGAAAAAGGGTGATCAGTTACCCCGTAAACTGGGCAGTCAGTTACCCTGGAAAGAGGGCAGTCAGTTACCCTGGAAACAGGGTGATCAGATATCCTGGAAACAGGGCGGTCAGTTACCCCGGAAACAGGGCAGTCAGTTACCCCGGAAACAGGGTGATCAGTTATCCTGGAAACAGGGCAGTCAGTTAGCCTGGAAACAGGGCAGTCAGTTATCCCGGAAACAGGGCAGTCAGTTATCCCGGAAACAGGGAGATCAGTTACCCTGAAACAGGTCTTTCAGTTATCCTGGAAACAGGGTGGTCAGTGACCCTGGAAACAGGGTGGTCAGTTACCCCGGAAACAGGGTGATCAGATATCCTGGAAACAGGGCGGTCAGTTACCCCGGAAACAGGGCAGTCAGTTACCCCGGAAACAGGGTGATCAGTTATCCTGGAAACAGGGCAGTCAGTTAGCCTGGAAACAGGGCAGTCAGTTATCCCGGAAACAGGGCAGTCAGTTATCCCGGAAACAGGGTGATCAGTTACCCTGGAAACAAGACAGTCAGTTATCCCGGAAACTGGGCAGTCAGTCACCCTGGAAAAAGGGCAGTCAGTTATCCCGGAAGCAGGGTGATCAGTTATCCAGTCAACAGGGCAGTCAGTTATCCTGGAAACAGGGCAGTCAGTTATCCCGGAAACAGGGCACTCAGTTATCCCGGAAACAGGGTGATCAGTTACCCTGGAAACAGGGCAGTCAGTTACCCCGGAAACAGGGCAGTCAGTTACCCTGGAAAAAGGGCAGTCAGTGATCCCGGAAACAGGGCAGTCAGTTACCCTGGAAAAAGGGTATTCAGTTACTCTGGAAACTGGGCAGTCAGTTACCCTGGAAACAGGGCAGTCAGTTACCCTGGAAACTGGGCAGTCAGTTATCCCGGAAACAGGGTTATCAGATACCCTGGAAACAGGGCAGTCAGTTATCCCGGAAACAGAGCAGTCAGTTACTTGGAAACAGGGCAGTCAGTTACCCTGGAAACAGGGAAGTCAGTTACCCCGAAACTGGGCAGTCAGTCACCCTGGAAACAGGTTAGTCAGTTACCCCGGAAACAGGGTGATCAGTTACCCCGGAAACAGGGCAGTCATTTACCCAGGAAACAGGGCAGTCAGTTACCCCGGAAACTGGGCAGTCAGTTACCCTGGAAACAGGGCAGTCAGTGACCCTGGAAACTGGTTAGTCAGTTACCCCGGAAACAGGGTGATCTGTTACCCCGGAAACAAGGCAGGCAGTTCCCCTGGAAAGAGGGCAGTCAGTTACCCTGGAAACAGGGCAGTCAGTTAACCTGGAAATAGGGCAGTCAGTTATCCTTGAAACAGGGCAGTCCGTTACCCCGGAAATAGGTAGGTCAGTTATCCTGGAAATAGGGCGGTCAGTTACCCCGGAAACAGGGCAGTCAGTTACCCTGGAAACTGGGCAGTCAGTTACCCTGGAAACAGGGTGATCAGTTACCCTGGAAACTGGGCAGTCAGTTACCCTGGAAACAGGGCAGTCAGTTCTCCCGGAAACAGGGCAGTCAGTTATCCCGGAAACAGGGAGATCAGTTACCCTGAAACAGGGCTTTCAGTTATCCTGGAAACTGGGTGGTCAGTGACCCTGGAAACAGGGTGATCAGTTTTCCTGGAAACAGGGCAGTCAGGTAGCCTGGAAACAGGGCAGTCAGTTACCCCGGAAACAGGGCAGTCAGTTATCCCGGAAACAGGGTGATCACTGACCCTGGCAACAGGGCAGTCAGTTACCCCGGAAACAGGGCAGTCAGTTACCCTGGAAACTGGGCAGTCAGTTACCCTGGAAACAGGGTGATCAGTTACCCTGGAAACTGGGCAGTCAGTTACCCTGGAAATAGGGCAGTCAGTTCTCCCGGAAACAGGGCAGTCAGTTATCCCGGAAACAGGGAGATCAGTTACCCTGAAACAGGGCTTTCAGTTATCCTGGAAACAGGGTGGTCAGTGACCCTGGAAACAGGGTGGTCAGTTAACCCGGAAACAGGGTGATCAGATATCCTGGAAACAGGGCGGTCAGTTACCCCGGAAACAGGGCAGTCAGTTACCCCGGAAACAGGGTGATCAGTTATCCTGGAAACAGGGCAGTCAGTTAGCCTGGAAACAGGGCAGTCAGTTATCCCGGAAACAGGGCAGTCAGTTATCCCGGAAACAGGGTGATCAGTTACCCTGGAAACAAGGCAGTCAGTTACCCCGGAAACAGGGCAGTCAGTCACCCTGGAAAAAGGGCAGTCAGTTATCCCGGAAGCAGGGTGATCAGTTCCCCTGGATACTGGGCAGTCAGTTACCCTGGAAACAGGGAAGTCAGATACCCCGGAAACTGGGCAGTCAGTTACCCTGGAAACTGGGCAGTCAGTTAACCCGGAAACAGGGCAGTCAGTTATCCCGGAAAAAGGGTGATCAGTTACCCCGTAAACTGGGCAGTCAGTTACCCTGGAAAGAGGGCAGTCAGTTACCCTGGAAACAGGGTGATCAGATATCCTGGAAACAGGGCGGTCAGTTACCCCGGAAACAGGGCAGTCAGTTACCCCGGAAACAGGGTGATCAGTTATCCTGGAAACAGGGCAGTCAGTTAGCCTGGAAACAGGGCAGTCAGTTATCCCGGAAACAGGGCAGTCAGTTATCCCGGAAACAGGGAGATCAGTTACCCTGAAACAGGTCTTTCAGTTATCCTGGAAACAGGGTGGTCAGTGACCCTGGAAACAGGGTGGTCAGTTACCCCGGAAACAGGGTGATCAGATATCCTGGAAACAGGGCGGTCAGTTACCCCGGAAACAGGGCAGTCAGTTACCCCGGAAACAGGGTGATCAGTTATCCTGGAAACAGGGCAGTCAGTTAGCCTGGAAACTGGGCAGTCAGTTACCCTGGAAACAGGGTGATCAGTTACCCTGGAAACTGGGCAGTCAGTTACCCTGGAAATAGGGCAGTCAGTTCTCCCGGAAACAGGGCAGTCAGTTATCCCGGAAACAGGGAGATCAGTTACCCTGAAACAGGGCTTTCAGTTATCCTGGAAACAGGGTGGTCAGTGACCCTGGAAACAGGGTGGTCAGTTAACCCGGAAACAGGGTGATCAGATATCCTGGAAACAGGGCGGTCAGTTACCCCGGAAACAGGGCAGTCAGTTACCCCGGAAACAGGGTGATCAGTTATCCTGGAAACAGGGCAGTCAGTTAGCCTGGAAACAGGGCAGTCAGTTATCCCGGAAACAGGGCAGTCAGTTATCCCGGAAACAGGGTGATCAGTTACCCTGGAAACAAGGCAGTCAGTTACCCCGGAAACAGGGCAGTCAGTCACCCTGGAAAAAGGGCAGTCAGTTATCCCGGAAGCAGGGTGATCAGTTCCCCTGGATACTGGGCAGTCAGTTACCCTGGAAACAGGGAAGTCAGATACCCCGGAAACTGGGCAGTCAGTTACCCTGGAAACTGGGCAGTCAGTTAACCCGGAAACAGGGCAGTCAGTTATCCCGGAAAAAGGGTGATCAGTTACCCCGTAAACTGGGCAGTCAGTTACCCTGGAAAGAGGGCAGTCAGTTACCCTGGAAACAGGGTGATCAGATATCCTGGAAACAGGGCGGTCAGTTACCCCGGAAACAGGGCAGTCAGTTACCCCGGAAACAGGGTGATCAGTTATCCTGGAAACAGGGCAGTCAGTTAGCCTGGAAACAGGGCAGTCAGTTATCCCGGAAACAGGGCAGTCAGTTATCCCGGAAACAGGGAGATCAGTTACCCTGAAACAGGTCTTTCAGTTATCCTGGAAACAGGGTGGTCAGTGACCCTGGAAACAGGGTGGTCAGTTACCCCGGAAACAGGGTGATCAGATATCCTGGAAACAGGGCGGTCAGTTACCCCGGAAACAGGGCAGTCAGTTACCCCGGAAACAGGGTGATCAGTTATCCTGGAAACAGGGCAGTCAGTTAGCCTGGAAACAGGGCAGTCAGTTATCCCGGAAACAGGGCAGTCAGTTATCCCGGAAACAGGGTGATCAGTTACCCTGGAAACAAGACAGTCAGTTATCCCGGAAACTGGGCAGTCAGTCACCCTGGAAAAAGGGCAGTCAGTTATCCCGGAAGCAGGGTGATCAGTTATCCAGTCAACAGGGCAGTCAGTTATCCTGGAAACAGGGCAGTCAGTTATCCCGGAAACAGGGCACTCAGTTATCCCGGAAACAGGGTGATCAGTTACCCTGGAAACAGGGCAGTCAGTTACCCCGGAAACAGGGCAGTCAGTTACCCTGGAAAAAGGGCAGTCAGTGATCCCGGAAACAGGGCAGTCAGTTACCCTGGAAAAAGGGTATTCAGTTACTCTGGAAACTGGGCAGTCAGTTACCCTGGAAACAGGGCAGTCAGTTACCCTGGAAACTGGGCAGTCAGTTATCCCGGAAACAGGGTTATCAGATACCCTGGAAACAGGGCAGTCAGTTATCCCGGAAACAGAGCAGTCAGTTACTTGGAAACAGGGCAGTCAGTTACCCTGGAAACAGGGAAGTCAGTTACCCCGAAACTGGGCAGTCAGTCACCCTGGAAACAGGTTAGTCAGTTACCCCGGAAACAGGGTGATCAGTTACCCCGGAAACAGGGCAGTCATTTACCCAGGAAACAGGGCAGTCAGTTACCCCGGAAACTGGGCAGTCAGTTACCCTGGAAACAGGGCAGTCAGTGACCCTGGAAACTGGTTAGTCAGTTACCCCGGAAACAGGGTGATCTGTTACCCCGGAAACAAGGCAGGCAGTTCCCCTGGAAAGAGGGCAGTCAGTTACCCTGGAAACAGGGCAGTCAGTTAACCTGGAAATAGGGCAGTCAGTTATCCTTGAAACAGGGCAGTCCGTTACCCCGGAAATAGGTAGGTCAGTTATCCTGGAAATAGGGCGGTCAGTTACCCCGGAAACAGGGAGATCAGTTACCCCGGAAACAGGGCAGTCAGTTACCCTGGAAACAGGGGAGTCAGTTACCCCGGAAACAGGGTGGTCAGTGACCCGGGAAACAGGGTGGTCAGTTACACCGGAAACAAGGTGATCAGTTATCCTGGAAACAGGGCGGTCAGTTACCCCGGAAACAGGGTGATCAGTTATCCTGGAAACAGGGCAGTCAGTTATCCTGGAAACAGGGCAGTCAGTTAGCCTGGAAACAGGGCAGTCAGTTATCCCGGAAACAGGGCAGTTAGTTATCCCGGAAACAGGGTGATCAGTTACCCTGGAAACAAGGCAGTCAGTTACCCCGGAAACAGGGCAGTCAGTCACCCTGGAAAAAGGGCAGTCAGTTATCCCGGAAGCAGGGTGATCAATTCCCCTGGATACTGGGCAGTCAGTTACCCTGGAAACAGGGCAGTCAGATACCCCGGAAACTGGGCAGTCAGTTACCCTGGAAACTGGGCAGTCAGTTAACCCGGAAACAGGGCAGTCAGTTATCCCGGAAAAAGGGTGATCAGTTACCCCGTAAACTGGGCAGTCAGTTACCCTGGAAAGAGGGCAGTCTGTTACCCCGGAAACAGGGTGATCAGATATCCTGGAAACAGGGCGGTCAGTTACCCCGGAAACAGGGCAGTCAGTTACCCCGGAAACAGGGTGATCAGTTATCCTGGAAACAGGGCAGTCAGTTAGCCTGGAAACAGGGCAGTCAGTTATCCCGGAAACAGGGAGATCAGTTACCCTGAAACAGGTCTTTCAGTTATCCTGGAAACAGGGTGGTCAGTGACCCTGGAAACAGGGTGGTCAGTTACCCCGGAAACAGGGTGATCAGATATCCTGGAAACAGGGCGGTCAGTTACCCCGGAAACAGGGCAGTCAGTTACCCCGGAAACAGGGTGATCAGTTATCCTGGAAACAGGGCAGTCAGTTAGCCTGGAAACAGGGCAGTCAGTTATCCCGGAAACAGGGCAGTCAGTTATCCCGGAAACAGGGTGATCAGTTACCCTGGAAACAAGACAGTCAGTTACCCCGGAAACTGGGCAGTCAGTCACCCTGGAAAAAGGGCAGTCAGTTATCCCGGAAGCAGGGTGATCAGTTATCCAGTCAACAGGGCAGTTAGTTATCCTGGAAACAGGGCAGTCAGTTATCCTTGAAACAGGGCAGTCCGTTACCCCGGAAATAGGTAGGTCAGTTATCCTGGAAATAGGGCGGTCAGTTACCCCGGAAACAGGGAGATCAGTTACCCCGGAAACAGGGCAGTCAGTTACCCTGGAAACAGGGGAGTCAGTTAACCTGGAAACAGGGCAGTCAGTTATCCCGGAAACAGGGTGATCAGTTACCCTGGAAACAGGGCAGTCAGTTACGCTGGAAACAGGGTGGTCAGTGACCCGGGAAACAGGGTGGTCAGTTACACCGGAAACAAGGTGATCAGTTATCCTGGAAACAGGGCGGTCAGTTACCCCGGAAATAGGGCGATCAGTTATCCTGGAAACAGGGCAGTCAGGTAGCCTGGAAACAGGGCAGTCAGTTACCCCGGAAACAGGGCAGTCAGTTATCCCGGAAACAGGGTGATCACTGACCCTGGCAACAGGGCAGTCAGTTACCCCGGAAACAGGGCAGTCAGTTACCCTGGAAAGAGGGCAGTCTGTTACCCCGGAAACAGGGTGATCAGATATCCTGGAAACAGGGCGGTCAGTTACCCCGGAAACAGGGCAGTCAGTTACCCCGGAAACAGGGTGATCAGTTATCCTGGAAACAGGGCAGTCAGTTAGCCTGGAAACAGGGCAGTCAGTTATCCCGGAAACAGGGAGATCAGTTACCCTGAAACAGGTCTTTCAGTTATCCTGGAAACAGGGTGGTCAGTGACCCTGGAAACAGGGTGGTCAGTTACCCCGGAAACAGGGTGATCAGATATCCTGGAAACAGGGCGGTCAGTTACCCCGGAAACAGGGCAGTCAGTTACCCCGGAAACAGGGTGATCAGTTATCCTGGAAACAGGGCAGTCAGTTAGCCTGGAAACAGGGCAGTCAGTTATCCCGGAAACAGGGCAGTCAGTTATCCCGGAAACAGGGTGATCAGTTACCCTGGAAACTGGGCAGTCAGTTACCCTGGAAACAGGGCACTCAGTTACCACCGAAACAGGGCAGTCAGTTACCCTGGAAACTGGGCAGTCAGTTACCCTGGAAACAGGGCAGTCAGTTATCCCGGAAACAGGGCAGTCAGTTACTTGGAAACAGGGCAGTCAGTTACCCTGCTAAAAGGGAAGTCAGTTACCCCGGAAACTGGGCAGTCAGTCACCCTGGAAACAGGTTATTCAGTTACCCCGGAAACAGGGTGATCAGTTACCCCGGAAACAGGGCAGTCAGTTCCCCTGGAAACAGGGCAGTCAATTACCCTGGAAACAGGGCAGTCAGTTATCCTGGAAACAGGGCAGTTAGTTATCCCGGAAACAGGGTTTTAAGTTACCCTGGAAACTGGGCGGTCAGTTACCCCGGAAACAGGGCAGTCAGTTATCCTGGAAACAGGGTGATCATTTACACTGGAAAGTGGGCAGTCAGTTACCCTGGAAACAGGGCAGTCAGTTATCCAGGAAACAGGGTGATAAGTTACCCTGGAAACTGGGCGGTCAGTTACCCCGGAAACAGGGCAGTCAGTTATCCTGGAAACAGGGTGATCATTTACACTGGAAATTGGGCAGTCAGTTACCCTGGAAATAGGGCAGTCAGTTATCCAGGAAACAGGGCAGACAGTTATCCTGGAAATAGGGCGGTCCGTTACCCCGGAAATAGGGCGGTCAGTTGTCCTGGAAACAGGGCGGTCAGTTACCCCGGAAACAGGGCAGTCAGTTATCCTTAAAACAGGGCAGTCAGTTATCCTGGAAACAGGGTGATCAGTTACCCTGGAAACTGGGCAGTCAGTTACCCTGGAAAAAGGGCATTCAGTTACCCTGGAAATTGGGCGGTCAGTTACCCTGGAAACAGGGCAGTCAGTTATCCCGGAAACAGGGTTATCAGTTACCCTGGAAACAGGGCAGTCAGTTATCCCGGAAACAGGGCAGTCAGTTATCCCGGAAATAGGGTGATCAGTTACCCTGGAAACTGGGCAATCAGTTCCCCTGGAAACAGGGCAGTCAGTTACCCCGGAAACAGAGTAGTCAGTTACCCTGGAAACAGGGCAGTCAGTTATCCCGGAAACAGGGTGATCAGTTACCCTGGAAACAGGGCAGTCAGTTAGCCTGGAAACAGGGCAGTCAGTTATCCCGGAAACAGGGCAGTCAGTTATCCCGGAAACAGGGCAGTCAGTTACCCTGGAAAAAGGGCAGTCAGTTATCCCGGAAGAAGTGTGATCAGTTACCCTGGAAACTGGGCAGTCAGTTACCCTGGAAACAGGGCAGTCAGTTACTCCGGAAACAGGGCAGTCAGTTACCCTGGAAACAGGGGAGTCAGTTATCCCGGAAACAGGTTGATCAGTTACCCTGGAAACAGGGCCGTCAGTTATCCCGAAAACAGGGCAGTCAGTTATCCCGGAAAAAGGGTGATCAGTTACCCTGGAAACTGGGCAGTCAGTTACCCTGGAAACAGGGCAGTCAGTTACCCCGGAAGCAGGGCAGTCATTTACCCAGGAAACAGGGCAGTCAGTTCCCCCGGAAAGTGGGCAGTCAGTTACCCTGGAAACATGGCAGTCAGTGACCCTGGAAACTGGTTAGTCAGTTACCCCGGAAACAGGGTGATCAGTTACCCCGGAAACAGGGCAGGCAGTTCCCCTGGAAAGAGGGCAGTCAGTTACCCTGGAAACAGGACAGTCAGTTAACCTGGAAATAGGGCAGTCAGTTATCCTTGAAACAGGGCAGTCCGTTACCCCGGAAATAGGTAGGTCAGTTATCCTGGAAATAGGGCGGTCAGTTACCCCGGAAACAGGGAGATCAGTTACCCCGGAAACAGGGCAGTCAGTTAACCTGGAAACAGGGGAGTCAGTTACCCTGGAAACAGGGTGGTCAGTGACCCGTGAAACAGGGTGGTCAGTTACACCGGAAACAAGGTGATCAGTTATCCTGGAAACAGGGCGGTCAGTTGCCCCGGAAACAGGGTGATCAGTTATCCTGGAAACAGGGCAGTCAGGTAGCCTGGAAACAGGGCAGTCAGTTACCCCGGAAACAGGGCAGTCAGTTATCCCGGAAACAGGGTGATCACTTACCCTGGAAACAGGGCAGTCAGTTACCCCGGAAACAGGGCAGTCAGTTACCCTGGAAACAGGGCAGTCAGTTATCCCGGAAACAGGGCAGTCAGTTACCCTGGAAACTGGGCAGTCAGTTACTCTGGAAACAGGGCAGTCAGTCATCCCGGAAACAGGGTTATCAGTTACCCTGGAAACAGGGCAGTCCGTTACCCCGGAAACAGGGCAGTCAGTTACCCTGGAAACAGGGCAGTCAGTTACCCCGGAAACAGGGCAGTCAGTTACCCTGGAAACAGGGCAGTCAGTTATCCCGGAAACAGGGCAGTCAGTTACCCTGGAAACTGGGCAGTCAGTTACTCTGGAAACAGGGCAATCAGTTATCCCGGAAACAGGGTTATCAGTTACCCTGGAAACAGGGCAGTCAGTTATCCCGGAAACAGGGCAGTCAGTTATCCCGGAAATAGGGTGATCAGTTACCCTGGAAACTGGGCAATCAGTTCCCCTGGAAACAGGGCAGTCAGTTATCCCGGAAACAGGGCAGTCAGTTATCCCGGAAACAGGGTGATCAGTTACCCTGGAAACAAGACAGTCAGTTACCCCGGAAACTGGGCAGTCAGTCACCCTGGAAAAAGGGCAGTCAGTTATCCCGGAAGCAGGGTGATCAGTTATCCAGTCAACAGGGCAGTCAGTTATCCTGGAAATAGGGCAGTCAGTTATCCCGGAAACAGGGCAGTCAGTTATCCCGGAAACAGGGTGATCAGTTACCCTGGAAACAGGGCAGTCAGTTACCCCGGAAACAGGGCAGTCAGTTACCCTGGAAAAAGGGCAGTCAGTTATCCCGGAAACAGGGCAGTCAGTTACCCTGGAAAAAGGGTATTCAGTTACTCTGGAAACTGGGCAGTCAGTTACCCTGGAAACAGGGCAGTCAGTTACCCTGGAAACTGGGCAGTCAGTTATCCCGGAAACAGGGTTATCAGATACCCTGGAAACAGGGCAGTCAGTTATCCCGGAAACAGAGCAGTCAGTTACTTGGAAACAGGGCAGTCAGTTACCCTGGAAACAGGGAAGTCAGTTACCCCGAAACCTGGCAGTCAGTCACCCTGGAAACAGGTTAGTCAGTTACCCCGGAAACAGGGTGATCAGTTACCCCGGAAACAGGGCAGTCATTTACCCAGGAAACAGGGCAGTCAGTTACCCCGGAAACTGGGCAGTCAGTTACCCTGGAAACAGGGCAGTCAGTGACCCTGGAAACTGGTTAGTCAGTTACCCCGGAAACAGGGTGATCAGTTACCCCGGAAACAAGGCAGGCAGTTCCCCTGGAAAGAGGGCAGTCAGTTACCCTGGAAACAGGGCAGTCAGTTAACCTGGAAATAGGGCAGTCAGTTATCCTTGAAACAGGGCAGTCCGTTACCCCGGAAATAGGTAGGTCAGTTATCCTGGAAATAGGGCGGTCAGTTACCCCGGAAACAGGGAGATCAGTTACCCCGGAAACAGGGCAGTCAGTTACCCTGGAAACAGGGGAGTCAGTTAACCTGGAAACAGGGCAGTCAGTTATCCCGGAAACAGGGTGATCAGTTACCCTGGAAACAGGGCAGTCAGTTACCCTGGAAACAGGGTGGTCAGTGACCCGGGAAACAGGGTGGTCAGTTACACCGGAAACAAGGTGATCAGTTATCCTGGAAACAGGGTGGTCAGTTACCCCGGAAAAAGGGCGATCAGTTATCCTGGAAACAGGGCAGTCAGGTAGCCTGGAAACAGGGCAGTCAGTTACCCCGGAAACAGGGCAGTCAGTTATCCCGGAAACAGGGTGATCACTGACCCTGGCAACAGGGCAGTCAGTTACCCCGGAAACAGGGCAGTCAGTTACCCTGGAAAGAGGGCAGTCTGTTACCCCGGAAACAGGGTGATCAGATATCCTGGAACAGGGCGGTCAGTTACCCCGGAAACAGGGCAGTCAGTTACCCCGGAAACAGGGTGATCAGTTATCCTGGAAACAGGGCAGTCAGTTAGCCTGGAAACAGGGCAGTCAGTTATCCCGGAAACAGGGAGATCAGTTACCCTGAAACAGGTCTTTCAGTTATCCTGGAAACAGGGTGGTCAGTGACCCTGGAAACAGGGTGGTCAGTTACCCCGGAAACAGGGTGATCAGATATCCTGGAAACAGGGCGGTCAGTTACCCCGGAAACAGGGCAGTCAGTTACCCCGGAAACAGGGTTATCAGTTATCCTGGAAACAGGGCAGTCAGTTAGCCTGGAAACAGGGCAGTCAGTTATCCCGGAAACAGGGCAGTCAGTTATCCCGGAAACAGGGTGATCAGTTACCCTGGAAACAAGACAGTCAGTTACCCCGGAAACTGGGCAGTCAGTCACCCTGGAAAAAGGGCAGTCAGTTATCCCGGAAGCAGGGTGATCAGTTATCCAGTCAACAGGGCAGTCAGTTATCCTGGAAACAGGGCAGTCAGTTATCCCGGAAACAGGGCAGTCAGTTATCCCGGAAACAGGGTGATCAGTTACCCTGGAAACAGGGCAGTCAGTTACCCCGGAAACAGGGCAGTCAGTTACCCTGGAAAAAGGGCAGTCAGTTATCCCGGAAACAGGGCAGTCAGTTACCCTGGAAAAAGGGTATTCAGTTACTCTGGAAACTGGGCAGTCAGTTACCCTGGAAACAGGGCAGTCAGTTACCCTGGAAACTGGGCAGTCAGTTATCCCGGAAACAGGGTTATCAGATACCCTGGAAACAGGGCAGTCAGTTATCCCGGAAACAGAGCAGTCAGTTACTTGGAAACAGGGCAGTCAGTTACCCTGGAAACAGGGAAGTCAGTTACCCCGAAACTGGGCAGTCAGTCACCCTGGAAACAGGTTAGTCAGTTACCCCGGAAACAGGGTGATCAGTTACCCCGGAAACAGGGCAGTCATTTACCCAGGAAACAGGGCAGTCAGTTACCCCGGAAACTGGGCAGTCAGTTACCCTGGAAACAGGGCAGTCAGTGACCCTGGAAACTGGTTAGTCAGTTACCCCGGAAACAGGGTGATCAGTTACCCCGGAAACAAGGCAGGCAGTTCCCCTGGAAAGAGGGCAGTCAGTTACCCTGGAAACAGGGCAGTCAGTTAACCTGGAAATAGGGCAGTCAGTTATCCTTGAAACAGGGCAGTCCGTTACCCCGGAAATAGGTAGGTCAGTTATCCAGGAAATAGGGCGGTCAGTTACCCCGGAAACAGGGAGATCAGTTACCCCGGAAACAGGGCAGTCAGTTACCCTGGAAACAGGGGAGTCAGTTAACCTGGAAACAGGGCAGTCAGTTATCCCGGCAACAGGGTGATCAGTTACCCTGGAAACAGGGCAGTCAGTTACCCTGGAAACAGGGTGGTCAGTGACCCGGGAAACAGGGTGGTCAGTTACACCGGAAACAAGGTGATCAGTTATCCTGGAAACAGGGCGGTCAGTTACCCCGGAAATAGGGCGATCAGTTATCCTGGAAACAGGGCAGTCAGGTAGCCTGGAAACAGGGCAGTCAGTTACCCCGGAAACAGGGCAGTCAGTTATCCCGGAAACAGGGTGATCACTGACCCTGGCAACAGGGCAGTCAGTTACCCCGGAAACAGGGCAGTCAGTTACCCTGGAAACTGGGCAGTCAGTTACCCTGGAAACAGGGTGATCAGTTACCCTGGAAACTGGGCAGTCAGTTACCCTGGAAACAGGGCAGTCAGTTCTCCCGGAAACAGGGCAGTCAGTTACCCTGGTAACAGGGGAGTCAGTTACCCTGGAAACAGGGTGGTCAGTGACCCGGGAAACAGGGTGGTCAGTTACACCGGAAACAAGGTGATCAGTTATCCTGGAAACAGGGCGGTCAGTTACCCCGGAAACAGGGTGATCAGTTATCCTGGAAACAGGGCAGTCAGTCAGCCTGGAAACAGGGCAGTCAGTTACCCCGGAAACAGGGCAGTCAGTTATCCCGGAAACAGGGTGATCACTTACCCTGGAAACAGGGCAGTCAGTTACCCCGGAAACAGGGCAGTCAGTAACCCTGGAAACAGGGGAGTCAGTTAACCTGGAAACAGGGCAGTCAGTTATCCCGGAAACAGGGTGATCAGTTACCCTGGAAACAGGGCAGTCAGTTACCCTGGAAACAGGGTGGTCAGTTACCCTGGAAACTGGGCAGTCAGTTATCCCGGAAACAGGGTTATCAGATACCCTGGAAACAGGGCAGTCAGTTATCCCGGAAACAGAGCAGTCAGTTACTTGGAAACAGGGCAGTCAGTTACCCTGGAAACAGGGAAGTCAGTTACCCCGAAACTGGGCAGTCAGTCACCCTGGAAACAGGTTAGTCAGTTACCCCGGAAACAGGGTGATCAGTTACCCCGGAAACAGGGCAGTCATTTACCCAGGAAACAGGGCAGTCAGTTACCCCGGAAACTGGGCAGTCAGTTACCCTGGAAACAGGGCAGTCAGTGACCCTGGAAACTGGTTAGTCAGTTACCCCGGAAACAGGGTGATCAGTTACCCCGGAAACAAGGCAGGCAGTTCCCCTGGAAAGAGGGCAGTCAGTTACCATGGAAACAGGGCAGTCAGTTAACCTGGAAATAGGGCAGTCAGTTATCCTTGAAACAGGGCAGTCCGTTACCCCGGAAATAGGTAGGTCAGTTATCCTGGAAATAGGGCGGTCAGTTACCCCGGAAACAGGGAGATCAGTTACCCCGGAAACAGGGCAGTCAGTTACCCTGGAAACAGGGGAGTCAGTTAACCTGGAAATAGGGCAGTCAGTTATCCCGGAAACAGGGTGATCAGTTACCCTGCAAACAGGGCAGTCAGTTACCCTGGAAACAGGGTGGTCAGTGACCCGGGAAACAGGGTGGTCAGTTACACCGGAAACAAGGTGATCAGTTATCCTGGAAACAGGGCGGTCAGTTACCCCGGAAATAGGGTGATCAGTTATCCTGGAAACAGGGCAGTCAGGTAGCGTGGAAACAGGGCAGTCAGTTACCCCGGAAACAGGGCAGTCAGTTATCCCGGAAACAGGGTGATCACTGACCCTGGCAACAGGGCAGTCAGTTACCCCGGAAACAGGGCAGTCAGTTACCCTGGAAACTGGGCAGTCAGTTACCCTGGAAACAGGGTGATCAGTTACCCTGGAAACTGGGCAGTCAGTTACCCTGGAAACAGGGCAGTCAGTTCTCCCGGAAACAGGGCAGTCAGTTATCCCGGAAACAGGGAGATCAGTTACCCCGGAAACAGGGCAGTCAGTTACCCCGGAAACAGGGTGATCAGTTACCCTGGAAACTGGGCAGTCAGTTACCCTGGAAACAGGGTGATCAGTTACCCTGGAAACAGGGCAGTCAGTTACCCCGGAAACAGGGCAGTCAGTTACCCTGGAAACTGGGCAGTCAGTTACCCTGGAAAAAGGGCAGTCAGTTATCCCGGAAACAGGGCAGTCAGTTACCCTGGAAAAAGGGTATTCAGTTACTCTGGAAACTGGGCAGTCAGTTACCCTGGAAACAGGGCAGTCAGTTACCCTGGAAACTGGGCAGTCAGTTATCCCGGAAACAGGGTTATCAGATACCCTGGAAACAGGGCAGTCAGTTATCCCGGAAACAGAGCAGTCAGTTACTTGGAAACAGGGCAGTCAGTTACCCTGGAAACAGGGAAGTCAGTTACCCCGAAACTGGGCAGTCAGTCACCCTGGAAACAGGTTAGTCAGTTACCCCGGAAACAGGGTGATCAGTTACCCCGGAAACAGGGCAGTCATTTACCCAGGAAACAGGGCAGTCAGTTACCCCGGAAACTGGGCAGTCAGTTACCCTGGAAACAGGGCAGTCAGTGACCCTGGAAACTGGTTAGTCAGTTACCCCGGAAACAGGGTGATCAGTTACCCCGGAAACAAGGCAGGCAGTTCCCCTGGAAAGAGGGCAGTCAGTTACCCTGGAAACAGGGCAGTCAGTTAACCTGGAAATAGGGCAGTCAGTTATCCTTGAAACAGGGCAGTCCGTTACCCCGGAAATAGGTAGGTCAGTTATCCAGGAAATAGGGCGGTCAGTTACCCCGGAAACAGGGAGATCAGTTACCCCGGAAACAGGGCAGTCAGTTACCCTGGAAACAGGGGAGTCAGTTAACCTGGAAACAGGGCAGTCAGTTATCCCGGAAACAGGGTGATCAGTTACCCTGGAAACAGGGCAGTCAGTTACCCTGGAAACAGGGTGGTCAGTGACCCGGGAAACAGGGTGGTCAGTTACACCGGAAACAAGGTGATCAGTTATCCTGGAAACAGGGCGGTCAGTTACCCCGGAAATAGGGCGATCAGTTATCCTGGAAACAGGGCAGTCAGTTACCCCGGAAACAGGGCAGTCAGTTATCCCGGAAACAGGGTGATCACTGACCCTGGCAACAGGGCAGTCAGTTACCCCGGAAACAGGGCAGTCAGTTACCCTGGAAACTGGGCAGTCAGTTACCCTGGAAACAGGGTGATCAGTTACCCTGGAAACTGGGCAGTCAGTTACCCTGGAAACAGGGCAGTCAGTTCTCCCGGAAACAGGGCAGTCAGTTACCCTGGTAACAGGGGAGTCAGTTACCCTGGAAACAGGGTGGTCAGTGACCCGGGAAACAGGGTGGTCAGTTACACCGGAAACAAGGTGATCAGTTATCCTGGAAACAGGGCGGTCAGTTACCCCGGAAACAGGGTGATCAGTTATCCTGGAAACAGGGCAGTCAGTCAGCCTGGAAACAGGGCAGTCAGTTACCCCGGAAACAGGGCAGTCAGTTATCCCGGAAACAGGGTGATCACTTACCCTGGAAACAGGGCAGTCAGTTACCCCGGAAACAGGGCAGTCAGTTACCCTGGAAACAGGGGAGTCAGTTAACCTGGAAACAGGGCAGTCAGTTATCCCGGAAACAGGGTGATCAGTTACCCTGGAAACAGGGCAGTCAGTTACCCTGGAAACAGGGTGGTCAGTTACCCTGGAAACTGGGCAGTCAGTTATCCCGGAAACAGGGTTATCAGATACCCTGGAAACAGGGCAGTCAGTTATCCCGGAAACAGAGCAGTCAGTTACTTGGAAACAGGGCAGTCAGTTACCCTGGAAACAGGGAAGTCAGTTACCCCGAAACTGGGCAGTCAGTCACCCTGGAAACAGGTTAGTCAGTTACCCCGGAAACAGGGTGATCAGTTACCCCGGAAACAGGGCAGTCATTTACCCAGGAAACAGGGCAGTCAGTTACCCCGGAAACTGGGCAGTCAGTTACCCTGGAAACAGGGCAGTCAGTGACCCTGGAAACTGGTTAGTCAGTTACCCCGGAAACAGGGTGATCAGTTACCCCGGAAACAAGGCAGGCAGTTCCCCTGGAAAGAGGGCAGTCAGTTACCATGGAAACAGGGCAGTCAGTTAACCTGGAAATAGGGCAGTCAGTTATCCTTGAAACAGGGCAGTCCGTTACCCCGGAAATAGGTAGGTCAGTTATCCTGGAAATAGGGCGGTCAGTTACCCCGGAAACAGGGAGATCAGTTACCCCGGAAACAGGGCAGTCAGTTACCCTGGAAACAGGGGAGTCAGTTAACCTGGAAATAGGGCAGTCAGTTATCCCGGAAACAGGGTGATCAGTTACCCTGCAAACAGGGCAGTCAGTTACCCTGGAAACAGGGTGGTCAGTGACCCGGGAAACAGGGTGGTCAGTTACACCGGAAACAAGGTGATCAGTTATCCTGGAAACAGGGCGGTCAGTTACCCCGGAAATAGGGTGATCAGTTATCCTGGAAACAGGGCAGTCAGGTAGCGTGGAAACAGGGCAGTCAGTTACCCCGGAAACAGGGCAGTCAGTTATCCCGGAAACAGGGTGATCACTGACCCTGGCAACAGGGCAGTCAGTTACCCCGGAAACAGGGCAGTCAGTTACCCTGGAAACTGGGCAGTCAGTTACCCTGGAAACAGGGTGATCAGTTACCCTGGAAACTGGGCAGTCAGTTACCCTGGAAACAGGGCAGTCAGTTCTCCCGGAAACAGGGCAGTCAGTTATCCCGGAAACAGGGAGATCAGTTACCCCGGAAACAGGGCAGTCAGTTACCCCGGAAACAGGGTGATCAGTTACCCTGGAAACTGGGCAGTCAGTTACCCTGGAAACAGGGTGATCAGTTACCCTGGAAACAGGGCAGTCAGTTACCCCGGAAACAGGGCAGTCAGTTACCCTGGAAACTGGGCAGTCAGTTACCCTGGAAACAGGGGAGTCAGTTATCCCGGAAGAAGGGTGATCAGTTATCCAGTAAACAGGGCAGTCAGTTACCCTGGAAACAGGGCAGTCAGTTACTCCGGAAACAGGGCAGTCAGTTACCCTGGAAACTGGGCAGTCAGTTACCCTGGAAACAGGGGAGTCAGTTATCCCGGAAACAGGGTGATCAGTTACCCTGGAAACAGCGCCGTCAGTTATCCCGAAAACAGGGCAGTCAGTTATCCCGGAAAAAGGGTGATCAGTTACCCTGGAAACTGGGCAGTCAGTTACCCTGGAAACAGGGCAGTCAGTTACCCCGGAAGCAGGGCAGTCATTTACCCAGGAAACAGGGTAGTCAGTTACCCCGGAAACTGGGCAGTCAGTTACCCTGGAAACAGGGCAGTCAGTGACCCTGGAAACTGGTTAGTCAGTTACCCCGGAAAAAGGGTGATCAGTTACCCCGGAAACAGGGCAGGCAGTTCCCCTGGAAAGAGGGCAGTCAGTTACCCTGGAAACAGGGCAGTCAGTTAACCTGGAAATAGGGCAGTCAGTTATCCTTGAAACAGGGCAGTCCGTTACCCGGGAAATAGGTAGGTAAGTTATCCTGGAATTAGGGCGGTCAGTTACCCCGGAAACAGGGAGATCAGTTACCCCGGAAACAGGGCAGTCAGTTACCCTGGTAACAGGGGAGTCAGTTACCCTGGAAACAGGGTGGTCAGTGACCCGGGAAACAGGGTGATCAGTGATCCTGGAAAAAGGGCAGTCAGTTAGCCTGGAAACAGGGCAGTCAGTTACCCCGGAAACAGGGTGATCACTTACCCTGGAAACAGGGCGGTCAGTTATCCTGGAAACAGGGCGATCAGTTACCCCGGAAACAGGGTGATCAGTTATCCTGGAAAAAGGGCAGTCAGTTAGCCTGGAAACAGGGCAGTCAGTTACCCCGGAAACAGGGCAGTCAGTTATCCCGGAAACAGGGTGATCACTTACCCTGGAAACAGGGCAGTCAGTTACCCCGGAAACAGGGCAGTCAGTTACCCTGGAAACAGGGCAGTCAGTTATCCCGGAAACAGGGCAGTCACTTACCCTGGAAACTGGGCAGTCAGTTACTCTGGAAACAGGGCAGTCAGTCATCCCGGAAACAGGGTTATCAGTTACCCTGGAAACAGGGCAGTCCGTTACCCCGGAAACAGGGCAGTCAGTTACCCTGGAAACTGGGCAGTCAGTTACCCTGGTAACAGGGCAGTCAGTGATCCCGGAAACAGGGTTATCAGTTACCCTGGAAACAGGGCAGTCAGTTATCCCGGAAACAGGGCAGTCAGTTATCCCGGAAATAGGGTGATCAGTTACCCTGGAAACTGGGCAATCAGTTCCCCTGGAAACAGGGCAGTCAGTTACCCCGGAAAGAGTGCAGTCAGTTACCCTGGAAACAGGGCAGTCAGTTATCCCGGAAACAGGGCAGTCATTTACCCTCGAAAAAGGGTATTCAGTTACTCTGGAAACTGGGCAGTCAGTTACCCTGGAAACAGGGCAGTCAGTTACCACCGAAACAGGGCAGTCAGTTACCCTGGAAACTGGGCAGTCAGTTACCCTGGAAACAGGGCAGTCAGTTATCCCGGAAACAGGGTTATCAGATACCCTGGAAACAGGGCAGTCAGTTATCCCGGAAACAGAGCAGTCAGTTACTTGGAAACAGGGCAGTCAGTTACCCTGGAAACAGGGAAGTCAGTTACCCCGGAAACTGGGCAGTCAGTCACCCTGGAAACAGGTTAGTCAGTTACCCCTGGAAACAGGGTGATCAGTTACCTCTAAAACTGGGCGGTCAGTTCCCCTGGAAACAGGGCAGTCAATTACCCTGGAAACAGGGCAGTTAGTTATCCCGGAAACAGGGTGATAAGTTACCCTGGAAACTGGGCAGTCAGTTACCCTGGAAACAGGGCGGTCAGATACCCCGGAAACCGGGCAGTCAGTTATCCTGGAAACAGGGTGATCAGTTACACTGGAAAGTGGGCAGTCAGTTACCCTGGAAACAGGGCAGTCAGTTATCCTGGAAATAGGGCGGTCCGTTACCCCGGAAATAGGGCGGTCAGTTGTCCTGGAAACAGGGCGGTCAGTTACCCCGGAAACAGGGAGATCAGTTACTCCAGAAACAGGGCGGTCAGTTAACCTGGAAACAGGGCGGACAGTTATCCAGTTTACAGGGCAGTCAGTTATCCCGCAAACAGGGCAGTCAGTTATCCTGGAAACAGGGCAGTCAGTTCTCCCGGAAACAGGGCAGTCAGTTATCCCGCAAACAGGGTGATCAGTTACCCTGGAAACAGGGCAGTCAGTTATCCCAGAAACAGGGTGATCAGTTACCCTGGAAACAGGGCAGTCAGTTACCCTGGAAACAGGGTGGTCAGTTACCCTGGAAACTGGGCAGTCAGTTACCCTGGAAACAGGGTGATCATTTACCCTGGAAACTGGGCAGTCAGTTACCCTGGAAACAGGGCAGTCAGTTCTCCCGGAAACAGGGCAGTCAGTTATCCCGGAAACAGGGGGATCAGTTACCCTGAAACAGGTCTTTCAGTTATCCTGGAAACAGGGTGATCAGTGACCCTGGAAACAGGGTGGTCAGTTACCCCGGAAACAGGGTGATCAGATATCCTGGAAACAGGGCGGTCAGTTACCCCGGAAACAGGGCAGTCAGTTATCCCGGAAACAGGGTGATCAGTTATCCTGGAAACAGGGCAGTCAGTTAGCCTGGAAACAGGGCAGTCAGTTATCCCGGAAACAGGGCAGTCAGTTATCCCGGAAACAGGGTGATCAGTTACCCTGGAAACAAGACAGTCAGTTATCCAGTCAACAGGGCAGTCAGTTATCCTGGAAACAGGGCAGTCAGTTATCCCGGAAACAGGGCAGTCAGTTATCCCGGAAACAGGGTGATCAGTTACCCTGGAAACAGGGCAGTCAGTTACCCCGGAAACAGGGCAGTCAGTTACCCTGGAAACAGGGCAGTCAGTTATCCCGGAAACAGGGCAGTCAGTTACCCTGGAAACTGGGCAGTCAGTTACTCTGGAAACAGGGCAGTCAGTCATCCCGGAAACAGGGTTATCAGTTACCCTGGAAACAGGGCAGTCAGTTACCCCGGAAACAGGGCAGTCAGTTACACTGGAAACTGGGCAGTCAGTTACCCTGGAAACAGGGCAGTCAGTTATCCCGGAAACAGGGTGATCAGTTACCCTGGAAACAGGGCAGTCAGTTATCCCGGAAACAGGGCAGTCAGTTATCCCGGAAATGGGGTGATCAGTTACCCTGGAAACTGGGCAATCAGTTCCCCTGGAAACAGGGCAGTCAGTTACCCCGGAAACAGTGCAGTCAGTTACCCTGGAAACAGGGCAGTCAGTTATCCCGGAAACAGGGCAGTCATTTACCCTTGAAAAAGTGTATTCATGTACTCTGGAAACTGGGCAGTCAGTTACCCTGGAAACAGGGCAGTCAGTTACCACCGAAACAGGGCAGTCAGTTACCCTGGAAACTGGGCAGTCAGTTACCCTGGAAACAGGGCAGTCAGTTATCCCGGAAACAGGGTTATCAGATACCCTGGAAACAGGGCAGTCAGTTATCCCGGAAACAGAGCAGTCAGTTACTTGGAAACAGGGCAGTCAGTTACCCTGGAAACAGGGAAGTCAGTTACCCCGAAACTGGGCAGTCAGTCACCCTGGAAACAGGTTAGTCAGTTACCCCGGAAACAGGGTGATCAGTTACCCCGGAAACAGGGCAGTCATTTACCCAGGAAACAGGGCAGTCAGTTACCCCGGAAACTGGGCAGTCAGTTACCCTGGAAACAGGGCAGTCAGTGACCCTGGAAACTGGTTAGTCAGTTACCCCGGAAACAGGGTGATCAGTTACCCCGGAAACAGGGCAGGCAGTTCCCCTGGAAAGAGGGCAGTCAGTTACCCTGGAAACAGGGCAGTCAGTTAACCTGGAAATAGGGCAGTCAGTTATCCTTGAAACAGGGCAGTCCGTTACCCCGGAAATAGGTAGGTCAGTTATCCTGGAAATAGGGCGGTCAGTTACCCCGGAAACAGGGAGATCAGTTACCCTGGAAACAGGGTGGTCAGTGACCCGGGAAACAGGGTGGTCAGTTACACCGGAAACAAGGTGATCAGGTATCCTGGAAACAGGGCGGTCAGTTACCCCGGAAACAGGGTGATCAGTTATCCTGGAAACAGGGCAGTCAGGTAGCCTGGAAACAGGGCAGTCAGTTACCCCGGAAACAGGGCAGTCAGTTATCCCGGAAACAGGGTGATCACTGACCCTGGCAACAGGGCAGTCAGTTACCACGGAAACAGGGCAGTCAGTTACCCTGGAAACTGGGCAGTCAGTTACCCTGGAAACAGGGTGATCAGTTACCCTGGAAACTGGGCAGTCAGTTACCCTGGAAACAGGGCAGTCAGTTCTCCCGGAAACAGGGCAGTCAGTTATCCCGGAAACAGGGAGATCAGTTACCCTGAAACAGGGCTTTCAGTTATCCTGGAAACAGGGTGGTCAGTGACCCTGGAAACAGGGTGGTCAGTTAACCCGGAAACAGGGTGATCAGATATCCTGGAAACAGGGCGGTCAGTTACCCCGGAAACAGGGCAGTCAGTTACCCCGGAAACAGGGTGATCAGTTATCCTGGAAACAGGGCAGTCAGTTAGCCTGGAAACAGGGCAGTCAGTTATCCCGGAAACAGGGGAGTCAGTTATCCCGGAAACAGGGTGATCAGTTACCCTGGAAACAAGGCAGTCAGTTACCCCGGAAACAGGGCAGTCAGTCACCCTGGAAAAAGGGCAGTCAGTTATCCCGGAAGCAGGGTGATCAGTTCCCCTGGATACTGGGCAGTCAGTTACCCTGGAAACTGGGCAGTCAGTTAACCCGGAAACAGGGCAGTCAGTTATCCCGGAAAAAGGGTGATCAGTTACCCCGTAAACTGGGCAGTCAGTTACCCTGGAAAGAGGGCAGTCAGTTACCCCGGAAACAGGGTGATCAGATATCCTGGAAACAGGGCGGTCAGTTACCCCGGAAACAGGGTGATCAGTTATCCTGGAAACAGGGCAGTCAGTTACCCCGGAAACAGGGCAGTCAGTTACCCTGGAAACAGGGCAGTCAGTTATCCCGGAAACAGGGCAGTCAGTTACCCTGGAAACTGGGCAGTCAGTTACTCTGGAAACAGGGCAGTCAGTCATCCCGGAAACAGGGTTATCAGTTACCCTGGAAACAGGGCAGTCAGTTACCCCGGAAACAGGGCAGTCAGTTACCCTGGAAACTGGGCAGTCAGTTACCCTGGAAACAGGGCAGTCAGTTATCCCGGAAACAGGGTTATCAGTTACCCTGGAAACAGGGCAGTCCGTTACCCCGGAAACAGGGCAGTCAGTTACCCTGGAAACTGGGCAGTCAGTTACCCTGGTAACAGGGCAGTCAGTGATCCCGGAAACAGGGTTATCAGTTACCCTGGAAACAGGGCAGTCAGGTATCCCGGAAACAGGGCAGTCAGTTATCCCGGAAATAGGGTGATCAGTTACCCTGGAAACTGGGCAATCATTTCCACTGGAAACAGGGCAGTCAGTTACCCCGGAAAGAGTGCAGTCAGTTACCCTGGAAACAGGGCAGTCAGTTATCCCGGAAACAGGGCAGTCATTTACCCTCGAAAAAGGGTATTCAGTTACTCTGGAAACTGGGCAGACAGTTACCCTGGAAACAGGGCAGTCAGTTACCACCGAAACAGGGCAGTCAGTTACCCTGGAAACTGGGCAGTCAGTTACCCTGGAAACAGGGCAGTCAGTTATCCCGGAAACAGGGTTATCAGATACCCTGGAAACAGGGCAGTCAGTTATCCCGGAAACAGAGCAGTCAGTTACTTGGAAACAGGGCAGTCAGTTACCCTGGAAACAGGGAAGTCAGTTACCCCGGAAACTGGGCAGTCAGTCACCCTGGAAACAGGTTAGTCAGTTACCCCTGGAAACAGGGTGATCAGTTACCTCTAAAACTGGGCGGTCAGTTCCCCTGGAAACAGGGCAGTCAATTACCCTGGAAACAGGGCAGTCAGTTATCCTGGAAACAGGGCAGTTAGTTATCCCGGAAACAGGGTGATAAGTTACCCTGGAAACTGGGCAGTCAGTTACCCTGGAAACAGGGCGGTCAGTTACCCCGGAAATCGGGCAGTCAGTTATCCTGGAAACAGGGTGATCAGTTACACTGGAAAGTGGGCAGTCAGTTACCCTGGAAACAGGGCAGTCAGTTATCCTGGAAATAGGGCGGTCCGTTACCCCGGAAATAGGGCGGTCAGTTGTCCTGGAAACAGGGCGGTCAGTTACCCCGGAAACAGGGAGATCAGTTACTCCAGAAACAGGGCGGTCAGTTAACCTGGAAACAGGGCGGACAGTTATCCAGTTTACAGGGCAGTCAGTTATCCCGCAAACAGGGCAGGCAGTTATCCTGGAAACAGGGCAGTCAGTTCTCCCGGAAACAGGGCAGTCAGTTATCCCGCAAACAGGGTGATCAGTTACCCTGGAAACAGGGCAGTCAGTTATCCCAGAAACAGGGTGATCAGTTACCCTGGAAACAGGGCAGTCAGTTACCCTGGAAACAGGGTGGTCAGTTACCCTGGAAACTGGGCAGTCAGTTACCCTGGAAACAGGGTGATCATTTACCCTGGAAACTGGGCAGTCAGTTACCCTGGAAACAGGGCAGTCAGTTCTCCCGGAAACAGGGCAGTCAGTTATCCCGGAAACAGGGAGATCAGTTACCCTGAAACAGGTCTTTCAGTTATCCTGGAAACAGGGTGGTCAGTGACCCTGGAAACAGGGTGGTCAGTTACCCCGGAAACAGGGTGATCAGATATCCTGGAAACAGGGCGGTCAGTTACCCCGGAAACAGGGCAGTCAGTTACCCCGGAAACAGGGTGATCAGTTATCCTGGAAACAGGGCAGTCAGTTAGCCTGGAAACAGGGCAGTCAGTTATCCCGGAAACAGGGCAGTCAGTTATCCCGGAAACAGGGTGATCAGTTACCCTGGAAACAAGACAGTCAGTTACCCCGGAAACAGGGCAGTCAGTCACCCTGGAAAAAGGGCAGTCAGTTATCCCGGAAGCAGGGTGATCAGTTATCCAGTCAACAGGGCAGTCAGTTATCCTGGAAACAGGGCAGTCAGTTATCCCGGAAACAGGGCAGTCAGTTATCCCGGAAACAGGGTGATCAGTTACCCTGGAAACAGGGCAGTCAGTTACCCCGGAAACAGGGCAGTCAGTTACCCTGGAAACAGGGCAGTCAGTTATCCTGGAAACAGGGCAGTCAGTTATCCCGGAAACAGGGCAGTCAGTTATCCCGGAAACAGGGTGATCAGTTACCCTGGAAACAGGGAAGTCAGTTACCCCGAAACTGGGCAGTCAGTCACCCTGGAAACAGGTTAGTCAGTTACCCCGGAAACAGGGTGATCAGTTACCCCGGAAACAGGGCAGTCATTTACCCAGGAAACAGGGCAGTCAGTTACCCCGGAAACTGGGCAGTCAGTTACCCTGGAAACAGGGCAGTCAGTGACCCTGGAAACTGGTTAGTCAGTTACCCCGGAAACAGGGTGATCAGTTACCCCGGAAACAGGGCAGGCAGTTCCCCTGGAAAGAGGGCAGTCAGTTACCCTGGAAACAGGGCAGTCAGTTAACCTGGAAATAGGGCAGTCAGTTATCCTTGAAACAGGGCAGTCCGTTACCCCGGAAATAGGTAGGTCAGTTATCCTGGAAATAGGGCGGTCAGTTACCCCGGAAACAGGGAGATCAGTTACCCTGGAAACAGGGTGGTCAGTGACCCGGGAAACAGGGTGGTCAGTTACACCGGAAACAAGGTGATCAGGTATCCTGGAAACAGGGCGGTCAGTTACCCCGGAAACAGGGTGATCAGTTATCCTGGAAACAGGGCAGTCAGGTAGCCTGGAAACAGGGCAGTCAGTTACCCCGGAAACAGGGCAGTCAGTTATCCCGGAAACAGGGTGATCACTGACCCTGGCAACAGGGCAGTCAGTTACCACGGAAACAGGGCAGTCAGTTACCCTGGAAACTGGGCAGTCAGTTACCCTGGAAACAGGGTGATCAGTTACCCTGGAAACTGGGCAGTCAGTTACCCTGGAAACAGGGCAGTCAGTTCTCCCGGAAACAGGGCAGTCAGTTATCCCGGAAACAGGGAGATCAGTTACCCTGAAACAGGGCTTTCAGTTATCCTGGAAACAGGGTGGTCAGTGACCCTGGAAACAGGGTGGTCAGTTAACCCGGAAACAGGGTGATCAGATATCCTGGAAACAGGGCGGTCAGTTACCCCGGAAACAGGGCAGTCAGTTACCCCGGAAACAGGGTGATCAGTTATCCTGGAAACAGGGCAGTCAGTTAGCCTGGAAACAGGGCAGTCAGTTATCCCGGAAACAGGGGAGTCAGTTATCCCGGAAACAGGGTGATCAGTTACCCTGGAAACAAGGCAGTCAGTTACCCCGGAAACAGGGCAGTCAGTCACCCTGGAAAAAGGGCAGTCAGTTATCCCGGAAGCAGGGTGATCAGTTCCCCTGGATACTGGGCAGTCAGTTACCCTGGAAACTGGGCAGTCAGTTAACCCGGAAACAGGGCAGTCAGTTATCCCGGAAAAAGGGTGATCAGTTACCCCGTAAACTGGGCAGTCAGTTACCCTGGAAAGAGGGCAGTCAGTTACCCCGGAAACAGGGTGATCAGATATCCTGGAAACAGGGCGGTCAGTTACCCCGGAAACAGGGTGATCAGTTATCCTGGAAACAGGGCAGTCAGTTACCCCGGAAACAGGGCAGTCAGTTACCCTGGAAACAGGGCAGTCAGTTATCCCGGAAACAGGGCAGTCAGTTACCCTGGAAACTGGGCAGTCAGTTACTCTGGAAACAGGGCAGTCAGTCATCCCGGAAACAGGGTTATCAGTTACCCTGGAAACAGGGCAGTCAGTTACCCCGGAAACAGGGCAGTCAGTTACCCTGGAAACTGGGCAGTCAGTTACCCTGGAAACAGGGCAGTCAGTTATCCCGGAAACAGGGTTATCAGTTACCCTGGAAACAGGGCAGTCCGTTACCCCGGAAACAGGGCAGTCAGTTACCCTGGAAACTGGGCAGTCAGTTACCCTGGTAACAGGGCAGTCAGTGATCCCGGAAACAGGGTTATCAGTTACCCTGGAAACAGGGCAGTCAGGTATCCCGGAAACAGGGCAGTCAGTTATCCCGGAAATAGGGTGATCAGTTACCCTGGAAACTGGGCAATCATTTCCACTGGAAACAGGGCAGTCAGTTACCCCGGAAAGAGTGCAGTCAGTTACCCTGGAAACAGGGCAGTCAGTTATCCCGGAAACAGGGCAGTCATTTACCCTCGAAAAAGGGTATTCAGTTACTCTGGAAACTGGGCAGACAGTTACCCTGGAAACAGGGCAGTCAGTTACCACCGAAACAGGGCAGTCAGTTACCCTGGAAACTGGGCAGTCAGTTACCCTGGAAACAGGGCAGTCAGTTATCCCGGAAACAGGGTTATCAGATACCCTGGAAACAGGGCAGTCAGTTATCCCGGAAACAGAGCAGTCAGTTACTTGGAAACAGGGCAGTCAGTTACCCTGGAAACAGGGAAGTCAGTTACCCCGGAAACTGGGCAGTCAGTCACCCTGGAAACAGGTTAGTCAGTTACCCCTGGAAACAGGGTGATCAGTTACCTCTAAAACTGGGCGGTCAGTTCCCCTGGAAACAGGGCAGTCAATTACCCTGGAAACAGGGCAGTCAGTTATCCTGGAAACAGGGCAGTTAGTTATCCCGGAAACAGGGTGATAAGTTACCCTGGAAACTGGGCAGTCAGTTACCCTGGAAACAGGGCGGTCAGTTACCCCGGAAATCGGGCAGTCAGTTATCCTGGAAACAGGGTGATCAGTTACACTGGAAAGTGGGCAGTCAGTTACCCTGGAAACAGGGCAGTCAGTTATCCTGGAAATAGGGCGGTCCGTTACCCCGGAAATAGGGCGGTCAGTTGTCCTGGAAACAGGGCGGTCAGTTACCCCGGAAACAGGGAGATCAGTTACTCCAGAAACAGGGCGGTCAGTTAACCTGGAAACAGGGCGGACAGTTATCCAGTTTACAGGGCAGTCAGTTATCCCGCAAACAGGGCAGGCAGTTATCCTGGAAACAGGGCAGTCAGTTCTCCCGGAAACAGGGCAGTCAGTTATCCCGCAAACAGGGTGATCAGTTACCCTGGAAACAGGGCAGTCAGTTATCCCAGAAACAGGGTGATCAGTTACCCTGGAAACAGGGCAGTCAGTTACCCTGGAAACAGGGTGGTCAGTTACCCTGGAAACTGGGCAGTCAGTTACCCTGGAAACAGGGTGATCATTTACCCTGGAAACTGGGCAGTCAGTTACCCTGGAAACAGGGCAGTCAGTTCTCCCGGAAACAGGGCAGTCAGTTATCCCGGAAACAGGGAGATCAGTTACCCTGAAACAGGTCTTTCAGTTATCCTGGAAACAGGGTGGTCAGTGACCCTGGAAACAGGGTGGTCAGTTACCCCGGAAACAGGGTGATCAGATATCCTGGAAACAGGGCGGTCAGTTACCCCGGAAACAGGGCAGTCAGTTACCCCGGAAACAGGGTGATCAGTTATCCTGGAAACAGGGCAGTCAGTTAGCCTGGAAACAGGGCAGTCAGTTATCCCGGAAACAGGGCAGTCAGTTATCCCGGAAACAGGGTGATCAGTTACCCTGGAAACAAGACAGTCAGTTACCCCGGAAACAGGGCAGTCAGTCACCCTGGAAAAAGGGCAGTCAGTTATCCCGGAAGCAGGGTGATCAGTTATCCAGTCAACAGGGCAGTCAGTTATCCTGGAAACAGGGCAGTCAGTTATCCCGGAAACAGGGCAGTCAGTTATCCCGGAAACAGGGTGATCAGTTACCCTGGAAACAGGGCAGTCAGTTACCCCGGAAACAGGGCAGTCAGTTACCCTGGAAACAGGGCAGTCAGTTATCCCGGAAACAGGGCAGTCAGTTACCCTGGAAACTGGGCAGTCAGTTACTCTGGAAACAGGGCAGTCAGTCATCCCGGAAACAGGGTTATCAGTTACCCTGGAAACAGGGCAGTCAGTTACCCCGGAAACAGGGCAGTCAGTTACCCTGGAAACTGGGCAGTCAGTTACCCTGGAAACAGGGCAGTCAGTTATCCCGGAAACAGGGTGATCAGTTACCCTGGAAACAGGGCAGTCAGTTATCCCGGAAACAGGGCAGTCAGTTATCCCGGAAATGGGGTGATCAGTTACCCTGGAAACTGGGCAATCAGTTCCCCTGGAAACAGGGCAGTCAGTTACCCCGGAAACAGTGCAGTCAGTTACCCTGGAAACAGGGCAGTCAGTTATCCCGGAAACAGGGCAGTCATTTACCCTTGAAAAAGTGTATTCATGTACTCTGGAAACTGGGCAGTCAGTTACCCTGGAAACAGGGCAGTCAGTTACCACCGAAACAGGGCAGTCAGTTACCCTGGAAACTGGGCAGTCAGTTACCCTGGAAACAGGGCAGTCAGTTATCCCGGAAACAGGGTTATCAGATACCCTGGAAACAGGGCAGTCAGTTATCCCGGAAACAGAGCAGTCAGTTACTTGGAAACAGGGCAGTCAGTTACCCTGGAAACAGGGAAGTCAGTTACCCCGAAACTGGGCAGTCAGTCACCCTGGAAACAGGTTAGTCAGTTACCCCGGAAACAGGGTGATCAGTTACCCCGGAAACAGGGCAGTCATTTACCCAGGAAACAGGGCAGTCAGTTACCCCGGAAACTGGGCAGTCAGTTACCCTGGAAACAGGGCAGTCAGTGACCCTGGAAACTGGTTAGTCAGTTACCCCGGAAACAGGGTGATCAGTTACCCCGGAAACAGGGCAGGCAGTTCCCCTGGAAAGAGGGCAGTCAGTTACCCTGGAAACAGGGCAGTCAGTTAACCTGGAAATAGGGCAGTCAGTTATCCTTGAAACAGGGCAGTCCGTTACCCCGGAAATAGGTAGGTCAGTTATCCTGGAAATAGGGCGGTCAGTTACCCCGGAAACAGGGAGATCAGTTACCCTGGAAACAGGGTGGTCAGTGACCCGGGAAACAGGGTGGTCAGTTACACCGGAAACAAGGTGATCAGTTATCCTGGAAACAGGGCGGTCAGTTACCCCGGAAACAGGGTGATCAGTTATCCTGGAAACAGGGCAGTCAGGTAGCCTGGAAACAGGGCAGTCAGTTACCCCGGAAACAGGGCAGTCAGTTATCCCGGAAACAGGGTGATCACTGACCCTGGCAACAGGGCAGTCAGTTACCCCGGAAACAGGGCAGTCAGTTACCCTGGAAACTGGGCAGTCAGTTACCCTGGAAACAGGGTGATCAGTTACCCTGGAAACTGGGCAGTCAGTTACCCTGGAAACAGGGCAGTCAGTTCTCCCGGAAACAGGGCAGTCAGTTATCCCGGAAACAGGGAGATCAGTTACCCTGAAACAGGGTGATCAGATATCCTGGAAACAGGGCAGTCAGTTAGCCATGAAACAGGGCAGTCAGTTATCCCGGAAACAGGGCAGTCAGTTATCCCGGAAACAGGGTGATCAGTTACCCTGGAAACAAGACAGTCAGTTACCCCGGAAACAGGGCAGTCAGTCACCCTGGAAAAAGGGCAGTCAGTTATCCCGGAAGCAGGGTGATCAGTTATCCAGTCAACAGGGCAGTCAGTTATCCTGGAAACAGGGCAGTCAGTTATCCCGGAAACAGGGCAGTCAGTTATCCCGGAAACAGGGTGATCAGTTACCCTGGAAACAGGGCAGTCAGTTACCCCGGAAACAGGGCAGTCAGTTACCCTGGAAACAGGGCAGTCAGTTATCCCGGAAACAGGGCAGTCAGTTACCCTGGAAACTGGGCAGTCAGTTACTCTGGAAACAGGGCAGTCAGTCATCCCGGAAACAGGGTTATCAGTTACCCTGGAAACAGGGCAGTCAGTTACCCCGGAAACAGGGCAGTCAGTTACCCTGGAAACTGGGCAGTCAGTTACCCTGGAAACAGGGCAGTCAGTTATCCCGGAAACAGGGTGATCAGTTACCCTGGAAACAGGGCAGTCAGTTATCCCGGAAACAGGGCAGTCAGTTATCCCGGAAATGGGGTGATCAGTTACCCTGGAAACTGGGCAATCAGTTCCCCTGGAAACAGGGCAGTCAGTTACCCCGGAAACAGTGCAGTCAGTTACCCTGGAAACAGGGCAGTCAGTTATCCCGGAAACAGGGCAGTCATTTACCCTTGAAAAAGTGTATTCATGTACTCTGGAAACTGGGCAGTCAGTTACCCTGGAAACAGGGCAGTCAGTTACCACCGAAACAGGGCAGTCAGTTACCCTGGAAACTGGGCAGTCAGTTACCCTGGAAACAGGGCAGTCAGTTATCCCGGAAACAGGGTTATCAGATACCCTGGAAACAGGGCAGTCAGTTATCCCGGAAACAGAGCAGTCAGTTACTTGGAAACAGGGCAGTCAGTTACCCTGGAAACAGGGAAGTCAGTTACCCCGAAACTGGGCAGTCAGTCACCCTGGAAACAGGTTAGTCAGTTACCCCGGAAACAGGGTGATCAGTTACCCCGGAAACAGGGCAGTCATTTACCCAGGAAACAGGGCAGTCAGTTACCCCGGAAACTGGGCAGTCAGTTACCCTGGAAACAGGGCAGTCAGTGACCCTGGAAACTGGTTAGTCAGTTACCCCGGAAACAGGGTGATCAGTTACCCCGGAAACAGGGCAGGCAGTTCCCCTGGAAAGAGGGCAGTCAGTTACCCTGGAAACAGGGCAGTCAGTTAACCTGGAAATAGGGCAGTCAGTTATCCTTGAAACAGGGCAGTCCGTTACCCCGGAAATAGGTAGGTCAGTTATCCTGGAAATAGGGCGGTCAGTTACCCCGGAAACAGGGAGATCAGTTACCCTGGAAACAGGGTGGTCAGTGACCCGGGAAACAGGGTGGTCAGTTACACCGGAAACAAGGTGATCAGTTATCCTGGAAACAGGGCAGTCAGTTACCCCGGAAACAGGGTGATCAGTTATCCTGGAAACAGGGCAGTCAGGTAGCATGGAAACAGGGCAGTCAGTTACCCCGGAAACAGGGCAGTCAGTTATCCCGGAAACAGGGTGATCACTGACCCTGGCAACAGGGCAGTCAGTTACCCCGGAAACAGGGCAGTCAGTTACCCTGGAAACTGGGCAGTCAGTTACCCTGGAAACAGGGTGATCAGTTACCCTGGAAACTGGGCAGTCAGTTACCCTGGAAACAGGGCAGTCAGTTCTCCCGGAAACAGGGCAGTCAGTTATCCCGGAAACAGGGAGATCAGTTACCCTGAAACAGGGTGATCAGATATCCTGGAAACAGGGCGGTCAGTTACCCTGGAAACAGGGCAGCCAGTTACCCCGGAAACAGGGTGATCAGTTATCCTGGAAACAGGGCAGTCAGTTAGCCTGGAAACAGGGCAGTCAGTTATCCCGGAAACAGGGCAGTCAGTTATCCCGGAAACAGGGTGATCAGTTACCCTGGAAACAAGGCAGTCAGTTACCCCGGAAACAGGGCAGTCAGTCACCCTGGAAAAAGGGCAGTCAGTTATCCCGGAAGCAGGGTGATCAGTTCCCCTGGATACTGGGCAGTCAGTTACCCTGGAAACAGGGCAGTCAGATACCCCGGAAACTGGGCAGTCAGTTACCCTGGAAACTGGGCAGTCAGTTAACCCGGAAACAGGGCAGTCAGTTATCCCGGAAAAAGGGTGATCAGTTACCCCGTAAACTGGGCAGTCAGTTACCCTGGAAAGAGGGCAGTCAGTTACCCCGGAAACAGGGTGATCAGATATCCTGGAAACAGGGCGGTCAGTTACCCCGGAAACAGGGCAGTCAGTTACCCCGGAAACAGGGTGATCATTTACCCTGGAAACTGGGCAGTCAGTTAGCCTGGAAACAGGGCAGTCAGTTATCCCGGAAACAGGGCAGTCAGTTATCCCGGAAACAGGGAGATCAGTTACCCTGAAACAGGTCTTTCAGTTATCCTGGAAACAGGGTGGTCAGTGACCCTGGAAACAGGGTGGTCAGTTACCCCGGAAACAGGGTGATCAGATATCCTGGAAACAGGGCGGTCAGTTACCCCGGAAACAGGGCAGTCAGTTACCCCGGAAACAGGGTGATCAGTTATCCTGGAAACAGGGCAGTCAGTTAGCCTGGAAACTGGGCAGTCAGTTACCCTGGAAACAGGGGAGTCAGTTATCCCGGAAACAGGGTGATCAGTTACCCTGGAAACAGGACCGTCAGTTATCCCGAAAACAGGGCAGTCAGTTATCCCGGAAAAAGGGTGATCAGTTACCCTGGAAACTGGGCAGTCAGTTACCCTGGAAACAGGGCAGTCAGTTACCCCGGAAGCAGGGCAGTCATTTACCCAGGAAACAGGGCAGTCAGTTACCCCGGAAACTGGGCAGTCAGTTCCCCTGGAAACAGGGCAGTCAGTGACCCTGGAAACTGGTTAGTCAGTTACCCCGGAAAAAGGGTGATCAGTTACCCCGGAAACAGGGCAGGCAGTTCCCCTGGAAAGAGGGCAGTCAGTTACCCTGGAAACAGGGCAGTCAGTTAACCTGGAAATAGGGCAGTCAGTTATCCTGGAAATAGGGCGGTCAGTTACCCCGGAAACAGGGAGATCAGTTACCCCGGAAACAGGGCAGTCAGCTACCCTGGTAACAGGGGAGTCAGTTACCCTGGAAACAGGGTGGTCAGTGACCCGGGAAACAGGGTGGTCAGTTACACCGGAAACAAGGTGATCAGTTATCCTGGAAACAGGGCGGTCAGTTACCCCGGAAACAGGGTGATCAGTTATCCTGGAAACAGGGCAGTCAGTTAGCCTGGAAACAGGGCAGTCAGTTACCCCGGAAACAGGGCAGTCAGTTACCCTGGAAACAGGGCAGTCAGTTATCCCGGAAACAGGGCAGTCAGTTACCCTGGAAACTGGGCAGTCAGTTACTCTGGAAACAGGGCAGTCAGTCATCCCGGAAACAGGGTTATCAGTTACCCTGGAAACAGGGCAGTCCGTTACCCCGGAAACAGGGCAGTCAGTTACCCTGGAAACTGGGCAGTCAGTTACCCTGGTAACAGGGCAGTCAGTGATCCCGGAAACAGGGTTATCAGTTACCCTGGAAACAGGGCAGTCAGTTATCCCGGAAACAGGGCAGTCAGTTATCCCGGAAATAGGGTGATCAGTTACCCTGGAAACTGGGCAATCAGTTCCCCTGGAAACAGGGCAGTCAGTTACCCCGGAAAGAGTGCAGTCAGTTACCCTGGAAACAGGGCAGTCAGTTATCCCGGAAACAGGGCAGTCATTTACCCTGGAAAAAGGGTATTCAGTTACTCTGGAAACTGGGCAGTCAGTTACCCTGGAAACAGGGCAGTCAGTTACCACCGAAACAGGGCAGTCAGTTACCCTGGAAACTGGGCAGTCAGTTACCCTGGAAACAGGGCATTCAGTTATCCCGGAAACAGGGTTATCAGATACCCTGGAAACAGGGCAGTCAGTTATCCCGGAAACAGAGCAGTCAGTTACTTGGAAACAGGGCAGTCAGTTACCCTGGAAACAGGGAAGTCAGTTACCCCGGAAACTGGGCAGTCAGTCACCCTGGAAACAGGTTAGTCATTACCCCTGGAAACAGGGTGATCAGTTACCTCTAAAACTGGGCGGTCAGTTCCCCTGGAAACAGGGCAGTCAATTACCCTGGAAACAGGGCAGTCAGTTATCCAGGAAACAGGGCAGTTAGTTATCCCGGAAACAGGGTGATAAGTTACCCTGGAAACTGGGCAGTCAGTTACCCTGGAAACAGGGCGGTCAGTTACCCCGGAAACCGGGCAGTCAGTTATCCTGGAAATAGGGCGGTCCGTTACCCCGGAAATAGGGCGGTCAGTTGTCCTGGAAACAGGGCGGTCAGTTACCCCGGAAACAGGGAGATCAGTTACTCCAGAAACAGGGCGGTCAGTTAACCTGGAAACAGGGCGGACAGTTATACAGTAAACAGGGCAGTCAGTTATCCCGCAAACAGGGCAGTCAGTTATCCTGGAAACAGGGCAGTCAGTTCTCCCGGAAACAGGGCAGTCAGTTATCCCGCAAACAGGGTGATCAGTTACCCTGCAAACAGGGCAGTCAGTTATCCCAGAAACAGGGTGATCAGTTACCCTGGAAACAGGGCAGTCAGTTACCCTGGAAACAGGGTGGTCAGTTACCCTGGAAACTGGGCAGTCAGTTACCCTGGAAACAGGTGATCATTTACCCTGGAAACTGGGCAGTCAGTTACCCTGGAAACAGGGCAGTCAGTTCTCCCGGAAACAGGGCAGTCAGTTATCCCGGAAACAGGGAGATCAGTTACCCTGAAACAGGTCTTTCAGTTATCCTGGAAACAGGGTGGTCAGTGACCCTGGAAACAGGGTGGTCAGTTACCCCGGAAACAGGGTGATCAGATATCCTGGAAACAGGGCGGTCAGTTACCCCGGAAACAGGGCAGTCAGTTACCCCGGAAACAGGGTGATCAGTTATCCTGGAAACAGGGTGATCAGTTACCCTGGAAACAAGACAGTCAGTTACCCCGGAAACAGGGCAGTCAGTCACCCTGGAAAAAGGGCAGTCAGTTATCCCGGAAGCAGGGTGATCAGTTATCCAGTCAACAGGGCAGTCAGTTATCCTGGAAACAGGGCAGTCAGTTATCCCGGAAACAGGGCAGTCAGTTATCCCGGAAACAGGGTGATCAGTTACCCTGGAAACAGGGCAGTCAGTTATCCCGGAAACAGGGCAGTCAGTTACCCTGGAAACAGGGCAGTCAGTTATCCCGGAAACAGGGCTGTCAGTTACCCTGGAAACTGGGCAGTCAGTTACTCTGGAAACAGGGCAGTCAGTCATCCCGGAAACAGGGTTATCAGTTACCCTGGAAACAGGGCAGTCAGTTACCCCGGAAACAGGGCAGTCAGTTACCCTGGAAACTGGGCAGTCAGTTACCCTGGAAACAGGGCAGTCAGTTATCCCGGAAACAGGGTGATCAGTTACCCTGGAAACAGGGCAGTCAGTTATCCCGGAAACAGGGCAGTCAGTTATCCCGGAAATGGGGTGATCAGTTACCCTGGAAACTGGGCAATCAGTTCCCCTGGAAACAGGGCAGTCAGTTACCCCGGAAACAGTGCAGTCAGTTACCCTGGAAACAGGGCAGTCAGTTATCCCGGAAACAGGGCAGTCATTTACCCTTGAAAAAGTGTATTCATGTACTCTGGAAACTGGGCAGTCAGTTACCCTGGAAACAGGGCAGTCAGTTACCACCGAAACAGGGCAGTCAGTTACCCTGGAAACTGGGCAGTCAGTTACCCTGGAAACAGGGCAGTCAGTTATCCCGGAAACAGGGTTATCAGATACCCTGGAAACAGGGCAGTCAGTTATCCCGGAAACAGAGCAGTCAGTTACTTGGAAACAGGGCAGTCAGTTACCCTGGTAACAGGGAAGTCAGTTACCCCGAAACTGGGCAGTCAGTCACCCTGGAAACAGGTTAGTCAGTTACCCCGGAAACAGGGTGATCAGTTACCCCGGAAACAGGGCAGTCATTTACCCAGGAAACAGGGCAGTCAGTTACCCCGGAAACTGGGCAGTCAGTTACCCTGGAAACAGGGCAGTCAGTGACCCTGGAAACTGGTTAGTCAGTTACCCCGGAAACAGGGTGATCAGTTACCCCGGAAACAGGGCAGGCAGTTCCCCTGGAAAGAGGGCAGTCAGTTACCCTGGAAACAGGGCAGTCAGTTAACCTGGAAATAGGGCAGTCAGTTATCCTTGAAACAGGGCAGTCCGTTACCCCGGAAATAGGTAGGTCAGTTATCCTGGAAATAGGGCGGTCAGTTACCCCGGAAACAGGGAGATCAGTTACCCTGGAAACAGGGTGGTCAGTGACCCGGGAAACAGGGTGGTCAGTTACACCGGAAACAAGGTGATCAGTTATCCTGGAAACAGGGCGGTCAGTTACACCGGAAACAAGGTGATCAGTTATCCTGGAAACAGGGTGGTCAGTTACACCGGAAACAAGGTGATCAGTTATCCTGGAAACAGGGCGGTCAGGTAGCCTGGAAACAGGGCAGTCAGTTACCCCGGAAACAGGGCAGTCAGTTATCCCGGAAACAGGGTGATCACTGACCCTGGCAACAGGGCAGTCAGTTACCCCGGAAACAGGGCAGTCAGTTACCCTGGAAACTGGGCAGTCAGTTACCCTGGAAACAGGGTGATCAGTTACCCTGGAAACTGGGCAGTCAGTTACCCTGGAAACAGGGCAGTCAGTTCTCCCGGAAACAGGGCAGTCAGTTATCCCGGAAACAGGGAGATCAGTTACCCTGAAACAGGGCTTTCAGTTATCCTGGAAACAGGGTGGTCAGTGACCCTGGAAACAGGGTGGTCAGTTAACCCGGAAACAGGGTGATCAGATATCCTGGAAACAGGGCGGTCAGTTACCCCGGAAACAGGGCAGTCAGTTACCCCGGAAACAGGGTGATCAGTTATCCTGGAAACAGGGCAGTCAGTTAGCCTGGAAACAGGGCAGTCAGTTATCCCGGAAACAGGGCAGTCAGTTATCCCGGAAACAGGGTGATCAGTTACCCTGGAAACAAGGCAGTCAGTTACCCCGGAAACAGGGCAGTCAGTCACCCTGGAAAAAGGGCAGTCAGTTATCGCGGAAGCAGGGTGATCAGTTCCCCTGGATACTGGGCAGTCAGTTACCCTGGAAACAGGGCAGTCAGATACCCCGGAAACTGGGCAGTCAGTTTCCCTGGAAACTGGGCAGTCAGTTAACCCGTATACAGGGCAGTCAGTTATCCCGGAAAAAGGGTGATCAGTTACCCCGTAAACTGGGCAGTCAGTTACCCTGGAAAGAGGGCAGTCAGTTACCCCGGAAACAGGGTGATCAGTTACTCCAGAAACAGGGCGGTCAGTTAACCTGGAAACAGGGCGGACAGTTATCCAGTAAACAGGGCAGTCAGTTATCCCGCAAACAGGGCAGTCAGTTATCCTGGAAACAGGGCAGTCAGTTCTCCCGGAAACAGGGCAGTCAGTTATCCCGCAAACAGGGTGATCAGTTACCCTGCAAACAGGGCAGTCAGTTATCCCAGAAACAGGGTGATCAGTTACCCTGGAAACAGGGCAGTCAGTTACCCTGGAAACAGGGTGGTCAGTTACCCTGGAAACTGGGCAGTCAGTTACCCTGGAAACAGGGTGATCATTTACCCTGGAAACTGGGCAGTCAGTTACCCTGGAAACAGGGCAGTCAGTTCTCCCGGAAACAGGGCAGTCAGTTATCCCGGAAACAGGGAGATCAGTTACCCTGAAACAGGTCTTTCAGTTATCCTGGAAACAGGGTGGTCAGTGACCCTGGAAACAGGGTGGTCAGTTACCCCGGAAACAGGGTGATCAGATATCCTGGAAACAGGGCGGTCAGTTACCCCGGAAACAGGGCAGTCAGTTACCCCGGAAACAGGGTGATCAGTTATCCTGGAAACAGGGCAGTCAGTTAGCCTGGAAACAGGGCAGTCAGTTATCCCGGAAACAGGGCAGTCAGTTATCCCGGAAACAGGGTGATCAGTTACCCTGGAAACAAGACAGTCAGTTACCCCGGAAACAGGGCAGTCAGTCACCCTGGAAAAAGGGCAGTCAGTTATCCCGGAAGCAGGGTGATCAGTTATCCAGTCAACAGGGCAGTCAGTTATCCTGGAAACAGGGCAGTCAGTTATCCCGGAAACAGGGCAGTCAGTTATCCCGGAAACAGGGTGATCAGTTACCCTGGAAACAGGGCAGTCAGTTACCCCGGAAACAGGGCAGTCAGTTACCCTGGAAACAGGGCAGTCAGTTATCCCGGAAACAGGGCAGTCAGTTACCCTGGAAACTGGGCAGTCAGTTACTCTGGAAACAGGGCAGTCAGTCATCCCGGAAACAGGGTTATCAGTTACCCTGGAAACAGGGCAGTCAGTTACCCCGGAAACAGGGCAGTCAGTTACCCTGGAAACTGGGCAGTCAGTTACCCTGGAAACAGGGCAGTCAGTTATCCCGGAAACAGGGTGATCAGTTACCCTGGAAACAGGGCAGTCAGTTATCCCGGAAACAGGGCAGTCAGTTATCCCGGAAATGGGGTGATCAGTTACCCTGGAAACTGGGCAATCAGTTCCCCTGGAAACAGGGCAGTCAGTTACCCCGGAAACAGTGCAGTCAGTTACCCTGGAAACAGGGCAGTCAGTTATCCCGGAAACAGGGCAGTCATTTACCCTTGAAAAAGTGTATTCATGTACTCTGGAAACTGGGCAGTCAGTTACCCTGGAAACAGGGCAGTCAGTTACCACCGAAACAGGGCAGTCAGTTACCCTGGAAACTGGGCAGTCAGTTACCCTGGAAACAGGGCAGTCAGTTATCCCGGAAACAGGGTTATCAGATACCCTGGAAACAGGGCAGTCAGTTATCCCGGAAACAGAGCAGTCAGTTACTTGGAAACAGGGCAGTCAGTTACCCTGGAAACAGGGAAGTCAGTTACCCCGAAACTGGGCAGTCAGTCACCCTGGAAACAGGTTAGTCAGTTACCCCGGAAACAGGGTGATCAGTTACCCCGGAAACAGGGCAGTCATTTACCCAGGAAACAGGGCAGTCAGTTACCCCGGAAACTGGGCAGTCAGTTACCCTGGAAACAGGGCAGTCAGTGACCCTGGAAACTGGTTAGTCAGTTACCCCGGAAACAGGGTGATCAGTTACCCCGGAAACAGGGCAGGCAGTTCCCCTGGAAAGAGGGCAGTCAGTTACCCTGGAAACAGGGCAGTCAGTTAACCTGGAAATAGGGCAGTCAGTTATCCTTGAAACAGGGCAGTCCGTTACCCCGGAAATAGGTAGGTCAGTTATCCTGGAAATAGGGCGGTCAGTTACCCCGGAAACAGGGAGATCAGTTACCCTGGAAACAGGGTGGTCAGTGACCCGGGAAACAGGGTGGTCAGTTACACCGGAAACAAGGTGATCAGTTATCCTGGAAACAGGGCGGTCAGTTACACCGGAAACAAGGTGATCAGTTATCCTGGAAACAGGGTGGTCAGTTACACCGGAAACAAGGTGATCAGTTATCCTGGAAACAGGGCGGTCAGGTAGCCTGGAAACAGGGCAGTCAGTTACCCCGGAAACAGGGCAGTCAGTTATCCCGGAAACAGGGTGATCACTGACCCTGGCAACAGGGCAGTCAGTTACCCCGGAAACAGGGCAGTCAGTTACCCTGGAAACTGGGCAGTCAGTTACCCTGGAAACAGGGTGATCAGTTACCCTGGAAACTGGGCAGTCAGTTACCCTGGAAACAGGGCAGTCAGTTCTCCCGGAAACAGGGCAGTCAGTTATCCCGGAAACAGGGAGATCAGTTACCCTGAAACAGGGCTTTCAGTTATCCTGGAAACAGGGTGGTCAGTGACCCTGGAAACAGGGTGGTCAGTTAACCCGGAAACAGGGTGATCAGATATCCTGGAAACAGGGCGGTCAGTTACCCCGGAAACAGGGCAGTCAGTTACCCCGGAAACAGGGTGATCAGTTATCCTGGAAACAGGGCAGTCAGTTAGCCTGGAAACAGGGCAGTCAGTTATCCCGGAAACAGGGCAGTCAGTTATCCCGGAAACAGGGTGATCAGTTACCCTGGAAACAAGGCAGTCAGTTACCCCGGAAACAGGGCAGTCAGTCACCCTGGAAAAAGGGCAGTCAGTTATCGCGGAAGCAGGGTGATCAGTTCCCCTGGATACTGGGCAGTCAGTTACCCTGGAAACAGGGCAGTCAGATACCCCGGAAACTGGGCAGTCAGTTTCCCTGGAAACTGGGCAGTCAGTTAACCCGTATACAGGGCAGTCAGTTATCCCGGAAAAAGGGTGATCAGTTACCCCGTAAACTGGGCAGTCAGTTACCCTGGAAAGAGGGCAGTCAGTTACCCCGGAAACAGGGTGATCAGTTACTCCAGAAACAGGGCGGTCAGTTAACCTGGAAACAGGGCGGACAGTTATCCAGTAAACAGGGCAGTCAGTTATCCCGCAAACAGGGCAGTCAGTTATCCTGGAAACAGGGCAGTCAGTTCTCCCGGAAACAGGGCAGTCAGTTATCCCGCAAACAGGGTGATCAGTTACCCTGCAAACAGGGCAGTCAGTTATCCCAGAAACAGGGTGATCAGTTACCCTGGAAACAGGGCAGTCAGTTACCCTGGAAACAGGGTGGTCAGTTACCCTGGAAACTGGGCAGTCAGTTACCCTGGAAACAGGGTGATCATTTACCCTGGAAACTGGGCAGTCAGTTACCCTGGAAACAGGGCAGTCAGTTCTCCCGGAAACAGGGCAGTCAGTTATCCCGGAAACAGGGAGATCAGTTACCCTGAAACAGGTCTTTCAGTTATCCTGGAAACAGGGTGGTCAGTGACCCTGGAAACAGGGTGGTCAGTTACCCCGGAAACAGGGTGATCAGATATCCTGGAAACAGGGCGGTCAGTTACCCCGGAAACAGGGCAGTCAGTTACCCCGGAAACAGGGTGATCAGTTATCCTGGAAACAGGGCAGTCAGTTAGCCTGGAAACAGGGCAGTCAGTTATCCCGGAAACAGGGCAGTCAGTTATCCCGGAAACAGGGTGATCAGTTACCCTGGAAACAAGACAGTCAGTTACCCCGGAAACAGGGCAGTCAGTCACCCTGGAAAAAGGGCAGTCAGTTATCCCGGAAGCAGGGTGATCAGTTATCCAGTCAACAGGGCAGTCAGTTATCCTGGAAACAGGGCAGTCAGTTATCCCGGAAACAGGGCAGTCAGTTATCCCGGAAACAGGGTGATCAGTTACCCTGGAAACAGGGCAGTCAGTTACCCCGGAAACAGGGCAGTCAGTTACCCTGGAAACAGGGCAGTCAGTTATCCCGGAAACAGGGCAGTCAGTTACCCTGGAAACTGGGCAGTCAGTTACTCTGGAAACAGGGCAGTCAGTCATCCCGGAAACAGGGTTATCAGTTACCCTGGAAACAGGGCAGTCAGTTACCCCGGAAACAGGGCAGTCAGTTACCCTGGAAACTGGGCAGTCAGTTACCCTGGAAACAGGGCAGTCAGTTATCCCGGAAACAGGGTGATCAGTTACCCTGGAAACAGGGCAGTCAGTTATCCCGGAAACAGGGCAGTCAGTTATCCCGGAAATGGGGTGATCAGTTACCCTGGAAACTGGGCAATCAGTTCCCCTGGAAACAGGGCAGTCAGTTACCCCGGAAACAGTGCAGTCAGTTACCCTGGAAACAGGGCAGTCAGTTATCCCGGAAACAGGGCAGTCATTTACCCTTGAAAAAGTGTATTCATGTACTCTGGAAACTGGGCAGTCAGTTACCCTGGAAACAGGGCAGTCAGTTACCACCGAAACAGGGCAGTCAGTTACCCTGGAAACTGGGCAGTCAGTTACCCTGGAAACAGGGCAGTCAGTTATCCCGGAAACAGGGTTATCAGATACCCTGGAAACAGGGCAGTCAGTTATCCCGGAAACAGAGCAGTCAGTTACTTGGAAACAGGGCAGTCAGTTACCCTGGAAACAGGGAAGTCAGTTACCCCGAAACTGGGCAGTCAGTCACCCTGGAAACAGGTTAGTCAGTTACCCCGGAAACAGGGTGATCAGTTACCCCGGAAACAGGGCAGTCATTTACCCAGGAAACAGGGCAGTCAGTTACCCCGGAAACTGGGCAGTCAGTTACCCTGGAAACAGGGCAGTCAGTGACCCTGGAAACTGGTTAGTCAGTTACCCCGGAAACAGGGTGATCAGTTACCCCGGAAACAGGGCAGGCAGTTCCCCTGGAAAGAGGGCAGTCAGTTACCCTGGAAACAGGGCAGTCAGTTAACCTGGAAATAGGGCAGTCAGTTATCCTTGAAACAGGGCAGTCCGTTACCCCGGAAATAGGTAGGTCAGTTATCCTGGAAATAGGGCGGTCAGTTACCCCGGAAACAGGGAGATCAGTTACCCTGGAAACAGGGTGGTCAGTGACCCGGGAAACAGGGTGGTCAGTTACACCGGAAACAAGGTGATCAGTTATCCTGGAAACAGGGCGGTCAGTTACCCCGGAAACAAGGTGATCAGTTATCCTGGAAACAGGGTGGTCAGTTACACCGGAAACAAGGTGATCAGTTATCCTGGAAACAGGGCGGTCAGGTAGCCTGGAAACAGGGCAGTCAGTTACCCCGGAAACAGGGCAGTCAGTTATCCCGGAAACAGGGTGATCACTGACCCTGGCAACAGGGCAGTCAGTTACCCCGGAAACAGGGCAGTCAGTTACCCTGGAAACTGGGCAGTCAGTTACCCTGGAAACAGGGTGATCAGTTACCCTGGAAACTGGGCAGTCAGTTACCCTGGAAACAGGGCAGTCAGTTCTCCCGGAAACAGGGCAGTCAGTTATCCCGGAAACAGGGAGATAGTTACCCTGAAACAGGGCTTTCAGTTATCCTGGAAACAGGGTGGTCAGTGACCCTGGAAACAGGGTGGTCAGTTAACCCGGAAACAGGGTGATCAGATATCCTGGAAACAGGGCGGTCAGTTACCCCGGAAACAGGGCAGTCAGTTACCCCGGAAACAGGGTGATCAGTTATCCTGGAAACAGGGCAGTCAGTTAGCCTGGAAACAGGGCAGTCAGTTATCCCGGAAACAGGGCAGTCAGTTATCCCGGAAACAGGGTGATCAGTTACCCTGGAAACAAGGCAGTCAGTTACCCCGGAAACAGGGCAGTCAGTCACCCTGGAAAAAGGGCAGTCAGTTATCCCGGAAGCAGGGTGATCAGTTCCCCTGGATACTGGGTAGTCAGTTACCCTGGAAACAGGGCAGTCAGATACCCCGGAAACTGGGCAGTCAGTTACCCTGGAAACTGGGCAGTCAGTTAACCCGTATACAGGGCAGTCAGTTATCCCGGAAAAACGGTGATCAGTTACCCCGTAAACTGGGCAGTCAGTTACCCTGGAGAGAGGGCAGTCAGTTACCCCGGAAACAGGGTGATCAGATATCCTGGAAACAGGGCGGTCAGTTACCCCGGAAACAGGGCAGTCAGTTACCCCGGAAACAGGGTGATCAGTTATCCTGGAAACAGGGCAGTCAGTTAGCCTGGAAACAGGGCAGTCAGTTATCCCGGAAACAGGGCAGTCAGTTATCCCGGAAACAGGGAGATCAGTTACCCTGAAACAGGTCTTTCAGTTATCCTGGAAACAGGGTGGTCAGTGACCCTGGAAACAGGGTGGTCAGTTACCCTGGAAACAGGGTGATCAGATATCCTGGTAACAGGGCGGTCAGTTACCCCGGAAACAGGGCAGTCAGTTACCCCGGAAACAGGGTGATCAGTTATCCTGGAAACAGGGCAGTCAGTTAGCCTGGAAACAGGGCAGTCAGTTACCCTGGAAACAGGGCAGTCAGTTATCCCGGAAACAGGGTTATCAGATACCCTGGAAACAGGGCAGTCAGTTATCCCGGAAACAGAGCAGTCAGTTACTTGGAAACAGGGCAGTCAGTTACCCTGGAAACAGGGAAGTCAGTTACCCCGAAACTGGGCAGTCAGTCACCCTGGAAACAGGTTAGTCAGTTACCCCGGAAACAGGGTGATCAGTTACCCCGGAAACAGGGCAGTCATTTACCCAGGAAACAGGGCAGTCAGTTACCCCGGAAACTGGGCAGTCAGTTACCCTGGAAACAGGGCAGTCAGTGACCCTGGAAACTGGTTAGTCAGTTACCCCGGAAACAGGGTGATCAGTTACCCCGGAAACAGGGCAGGCAGTTCCCCTGGAAAGAGGGCAGTCAGTTACCCTGGAAACAGGGCAGTCAGTTAACCTGGAAATAGGGCAGTCAGTTATCCTTGAAACAGGGCAGTCCGTTACCCCGGAAATAGGTAGGTCAGTTATCCTGGAAATAGGGCGGTCAGTTACCCCGGAAACAGGGAGATCAGTTACCCTGGAAACAGGGTGGTCAGTGACCCGGGAAACAGGGTGGTCAGTTACACCGGAAACAAGGTGATCAGTTATCCTGGAAACAGGGCGGTCAGTTACCCCGGAAACAAGGTGATCAGTTATCCTGGAAACAGGGTGGTCAGTTACACCGGAAACAAGGTGATCAGTTATCCTGGAAACAGGGCGGTCAGGTAGCCTGGAAACAGGGCAGTCAGTTACCCCGGAAACAGGGCAGTCAGTTATCCCGGAAACAGGGTGATCACTGACCCTGGCAACAGGGCAGTCAGTTACCCCGGAAACAGGGCAGTCAGTTCTCCCGGAAACAGGGCAGTCAGTTATCCCGGAAACAGGGAGATAGTTACCCTGAAACAGGGCTTTCAGTTATCCTGGAAACAGGGTGGTCAGTGACCCTGGAAACAGGGTGGTCAGTTAACCCGGAAACAGGGTGATCAGATATCCTGGAAACAGGGCGGTCAGTTACCCCGGAAACAGGGCAGTCAGTTACCCCGGAAACAGGGTGATCAGTTATCCTGGAAACAGGGCAGTCAGTTAGCCTGGAAACAGGGCAGTCAGTTATCCCGGAAACAGGGCAGTCAGTTATCCCGGAAACAGGGTGATCAGTTACCCTGGAAACAAGGCAGTCAGTTACCCCGGAAACAGGGCAGTCAGTCACCCTGGAAAAAGGGCAGTCAGTTATCCCGGAAGCAGGGTGATCAGTTCCCCTGGATACTGGGTAGTCAGTTACCCTGGAAACAGGGCAGTCAGATACCCCGGAAACTGGGCAGTCAGTTACCCTGGAAACTGGGCAGTCAGTTAACCCGTATACAGGGCAGTCAGTTATCCCGGAAAAACGGTGATCAGTTACCCCGTAAACTGGGCAGTCAGTTACCCTGGAGAGAGGGCAGTCAGTTACCCCGGAAACAGGGTGATCAGATATCCTGGAAACAGGGCGGTCAGTTACCCCGGAAACAGGGCAGTCAGTTACCCCGGAAACAGGGTGATCAGTTATCCTGGAAACAGGGCAGTCAGTTAGCCTGGAAACAGGGCAGTCAGTTATCCCGGAAACAGGGCAGTCAGTTATCCCGGAAACAGGGAGATCAGTTACCCTGAAACAGGTCTTTCAGTTATCCTGGAAACAGGGTGGTCAGTGACCCTGGAAACAGGGTGGTCAGTTACCCTGGAAACAGGGTGATCAGATATCCTGGTAACAGGGCGGTCAGTTACCCCGGAAACAGGGCAGTCAGTTACCCCGGAAACAGGGTGATCAGTTATCCTGGAAACAGGGCAGTCAGTTAGCCTGGAAACAGGGCAGTCAGTTACCCTGGAAACAGGGCAGTCAGTTATCCCGGAAACAGGGTTATCAGATACCCTGGAAACAGGGCAGTCAGTTATCCCGGAAACAGAGCAGTCAGTTACTTGGAAACAGGGCAGTCAGTTACCCTGGAAACAGGGAAGTCAGTTACCCCGAAACTGGGCAGTCAGTCACCCTGGAAACAGGTTAGTCAGTTACCCCGGAAACAGGGTGATCAGTTACCCCGGAAACAGGGCAGTCATTTACCCAGGAAACAGGGCAGTCAGTTACCCCGGAAACTGGGCAGTCAGTTACCCTGGAAACAGGGCAGTCAGTGACCCTGGAAACTGGTTAGTCAGTTACCCCGGAAACAGGGTGATCAGTTACCCCGGAAACAGGGCAGGCAGTTCCCCTGGAAAGAGGGCAGTCAGTTACCCTGGAAACAGGGCAGTCAGTTAACCTGGAAATAGGGCAGTCAGTTATCCTTGAAACAGGGCAGTCCGTTACCCCGGAAATAGGTAGGTCAGTTATCCTGGAAATAGGGCGGTCAGTTACCCCGGAAACAGGGAGATCAGTTACCCTGGAAACAGGGTGGTCAGTGACCCGGGAAACAGGGTGGTCAGTTACACCGGAAACAAGGTGATCAGTTATCCTGGAAACAGGGCGGTCAGTTACCCCGGAAACAAGGTGATCAGTTATCCTGGAAACAGGGTGGTCAGTTACACCGGAAACAAGGTGATCAGTTATCCTGGAAACAGGGCGGTCAGGTAGCCTGGAAACAGGGCAGTCAGTTACCCCGGAAACAGGGCAGTCAGTTATCCCGGAAACAGGGTGATCACTGACCCTGGCAACAGGGCAGTCAGTTACCCCGGAAACAGGGCAGTCAGTTACCCTGGAAACTGGGCAGTCAGTTACCCTGGAAACAGGGTGATCAGTTACCCTGGAAACTGGGCAGTCAGTTACCCTGGAAACAGGGCAGTCAGTTCTCCCGGAAACAGGGCAGTCAGTTATCCCGGAAACAGGGAGATAGTTACCCTGAAACAGGGCTTTCAGTTATCCTGGAAACAGGGTGGTCAGTGACCCTGGAAACAGGGTGGTCAGTTAACCCGGAAACAGGGTGATCAGATATCCTGGAAACAGGGCGGTCAGTTACCCCGGAAACAGGGCAGTCAGTTACCCCGGAAACAGGGTGATCAGTTATCCTGGAAACAGGGCAGTCAGTTAGCCTGGAAACAGGGCAGTCAGTTATCCCGGAAACAGGGCAGTCAGTTATCCCGGAAACAGGGTGATCAGTTACCCTGGAAACAAGGCAGTCAGTTACCCCGGAAACAGGGCAGTCAGTCACCCTGGAAAAAGGGCAGTCAGTTATCCCGGAAGCAGGGTGATCAGTTCCCCTGGATACTGGGTAGTCAGTTACCCTGGAAACAGGGCAGTCAGATACCCCGGAAACTGGGCAGTCAGTTACCCTGGAAACTGGGCAGTCAGTTAACCCGTATACAGGGCAGTCAGTTATCCCGGAAAAACGGTGATCAGTTACCCCGTAAACTGGGCAGTCAGTTACCCTGGAGAGAGGGCAGTCAGTTACCCCGGAAACAGGGTGATCAGATATCCTGGAAACAGGGCGGTCAGTTACCCCGGAAACAGGGCAGTCAGTTACCCCGGAAACAGGGTGATCAGTTATCCTGGAAACAGGGCAGTCAGTTAGCCTGGAAACAGGGCAGTCAGTTATCCCGGAAACAGGGCAGTCAGTTATCCCGGAAACAGGGAGATCAGTTACCCTGAAACAGGTCTTTCAGTTATCCTGGAAACAGGGTGGTCAGTGACCCTGGAAACAGGGTGGTCAGTTACCCTGGAAACAGGGTGATCAGATATCCTGGTAACAGGGCGGTCAGTTACCCCGGAAACAGGGCAGTCAGTTACCCCGGAAACAGGGTGATCAGTTATCCTGGAAACAGGGCAGTCAGTTAGCCTGGAAACAGGGCAGTCAGTTATCCCGGAAACAGGGCAGTCAGTTATCCCGGAAACAGGGTGATCAGTTACCCTGGAAACAAGACAGTCAGTTACCCCGGAAACAGGGCAGTCAGTCACCCTGGAAAAAGGGCAGTCAGTTATCCCGGAAGCAGGGTGATCAGTTATCCAGTCAACAGGGCAGTCAGTTATCCTGGAAACAGGGCAGTCAGTTATCCCGGAAACAGGGCAGTCAGTTATCCCGGAAACAGGGTGATCAGTTACCCTGGAAACAGGGCAGTCAGTTATCCCGGAAACAGGGCAGTCAGTTACCCTGGAAACTGGGCAGTCAGTTACTCTGGAAACAGGGCAGTCAGTCATCCCGGAAACAGGGTTATCAGTTACCCTGGAAACAGGGCAGTCAGTTACCCCGGAAACAGGGCAGTCAGTTACCCTGGAAACTGGGCAGTCAGTTACCCTTGAAACAGGGCAGTCAGTTATCCCGGAAACAGGGTGATCAGTTACCCTGGAAACAGGGCAGTCAGTTACCCCGGAAACAGGGCGTTCAGTTACCCTGGAAAATGATTAGTCAGTTACCCCGGAAACAGGGTGATCATTTATCCTGGAAACAGGGCAGTCAGTTAGCCTAGAAACAGGGCAGTCAGTTATCCCGGAAATGGGGTGATCAGTTACCCTGGAAACTGGGCAATCAGTTCCCCTGGAAACAGGGCAGTCAGTTACCCCGGAAACAGTGCAGTCAGTTACCCTGGAAACAGGGCAGTCAGTTATCCCGGAAACAGGGCAGTCATTTACCCTTGAAAAAGTGTATTCATGTACTCTGGAAACTGGGCAGTCAGTTACCCTGGAAACAGGGCAGTCAGTTACCACCGAAACAGGGCAGTCAGTTACCCTGGAAACTGGGCAGTCAGTTACCCTGGAAACAGGGCAGTCAGTTATCCCGGAAACAGGGTTATCAGATACCCTGGAAACAGGGCAGTCAGTTATCCCGGAAACAGAGCAGTCAGTTACTTGGAAACAGGGCAGTCAGTTACCCTGGAAACAGGGAAGTCAGTTACCCCGAAACTGGGCAGTCAGTCACCCTGGAAACAGGTTAGTCAGTTACCCCGGAAACAGGGTGATCAGTTACCCCGGAAACAGGGCAGTCATTTACCCAGGAAACAGGGCAGTCAGTTACCCCGGAAACTGGGCAGTCAGTTACCCTGGAAACAGGGCAGTCAGTGACCCTGGAAACTGGTTAGTCAGTTACCCCGGAAACAGGGTGATCAGTTACCCCGGAAACAGGGCAGGCAGTTCCCCTGGAAAGAGGGCAGTCAGTTACCCTGGAAACAGGGCAGTCAGTTAACCTGGAAATAGGGCAGTCAGTTATCCTTGAAACAGGGCAGTCCGTTACCCCGGAAATAGGTAGGTCAGTTATCCTGGAAATAGGGCGGTCAGTTACACCGGAAACAAGGTGATCAGTTATCCTGGAAACAGGGCAGTCAGGTAGCCTGGAAACAGGGCAGTCAGTTACCCCGGAAACAGGGCAGTCAGTTATCCCGGAAACAGGGTGATCACTGACCCTGGCAACAGGGCAGTCAGTTACCCCGGAAACAGGGCAGTCAGTTACCCTGGAAACTGGACAGTCAGTTACCCTGGAAACAGGGTGATCAGTTACCCTGGAAACTGGGCAGTCAGTTACCCTGGAAACAGGGCAGTCAGTTCTCCCGGAAACAGAGCAGTCAGTTATCCCGGAAACAGGGAGATCAGTTACCCTGAAACAGGGCTTTCAGTTATCCTGGAAACAGGGTGGTCAGTGACCCTGGAAACAGGGTGGTCAGTTAACCCGGAAACAGGGTGATCAGATATCCTGGAAACAGGGCGGTCAGTTACCCCGGAAACAGGGCAGTCAGTTACCCCGGAAACAGGGTGATCAGTTATCCTGGAAACAGGGCAGTCAGTTAGCCTGGAAACAGGGCAGTCAGTTATCCCGGAAACAGGGCAGTCAGTTATCCCGGAAACAGGGTGATCAGTTACCCTGGAAACAAGGCAGTCAGTTACCCCGGAAACAGGGCAGTCAGTCACCCTGGAAAAAGGGCAGTCAGTTATCCCGGAAGCAGGGTGATCAGTTCCCCTGGATACTGGGCAGTCAGTTACCCTGGAAACTGGGCAGTCAGTTAACCCGGAAACAGGGCAGTCAGTTATCCCGGAAAAAGGGTGATCAGTTACCCCGTAAACTGGGCAGTCAGTTACCCTGGAAAGAGGGCAGTCAGTTACCCCGGAAACAGGGTGATCAGATATCCTGGAAACAGGGCGGTCAGTTACCCCGGAAACAGGGCAGTCAGTTACCCCGGAAACAGGGTGATCAGTTATCCTGGAAACAGGGCAGTCAGTTAGCCTGGAAACAGGGCAGTCAGTTATCCCGGAAACAGGGCAGTAAGTTATCCCGGAAACAGGGTGATCAGTTACCCTGGAAACAGGGCAGTCAGTTACCCCGGAAACAGGGCAGTCAGTTACCCCGGAAACAGGGTGATCAGTTACCCTGGAAACAAGACAGTCAGTTACCCCGGAAACAGGGCAGTCAGTCACCCTGGTAAAAGGGCAGTCAGTTATCCCGGAAGCAGGGTGATCAGTTATCCAGTCAACAGGGCAGTCAGTTATCCTGGAAACAGGGCAGTCAGTTATCCCGGAAACAGGGCAGTCAGTTATCCCGGAAACAGGGTGATCAGTTACCCTGGAAACAGGGCAGTCAGTTACCCCGGAAACAGGGCAGTCAGTTACCCTGGAAACAGGGCAGTCAGTTATCCCGGAAACAGGGCAGTCAGTTACCCTGGAAACTGGGCAGTCAGTTACTCTGGAAACAGGGCAGTCAGTCATCCCGGAAACAGGGTTATCAGTTACCCTGGAAACAGGGCAGTCAGTTACCCCGGAAACAGGGCAGTCAGTTACCCTGGAAACTGGGCAGTCAGTTACCCTGGAAACAGGGCAGTCAGTTATCCCGGAAACAGGGTGATCAGTTACCCTGGAAACAGGGCAGTCAGTTATCCCGGAAACAGGGCAGTCAGTTATCCCGGAAATGGGGTGATCAGTTACCCTGGAAACTGGGCAATCAGTTCCCCTGGAAACAGGGCAGTCAGTTACCCCGGAAACAGTGCAGTCAGTTACCCTGGAAACAGGGCAGTCAGTTATCCCGGAAACAGGGCAGTCATTTACCCTTGAAAAAGTGTATTCATGTACTCTGGAAACTGGGCAGTCAGTTACCCTGGAAACAGGGCAGTCAGTTACCACCGAAACAGGGCAGTCAGTTACCCTGGAAACTGGGCAGTCAGTTACCCTGGAAACAGGGCAGTCAGTTATCCCGGAAACAGGGTTATCAGATACCCTGGAAACAGGGCAGTCAGTTATCCCGGAAACAGAGCAGTCAGTTACTTGGAAACAGGGCAGTCAGTTACCCTGGAAACAGGGAAGTCAGTTACCCCGAAACTGGGCAGTCAGTCACCCTGGAAACAGGTTAGTCAGTTACCCCGGAAACAGGGTGATCAGTTAGCCCGGAAACAGGGCAGTCATTTACCCAGGAAACAGGGCAGTCAGTTACCCCTAAAACTGGGCAGTCAGTTACCCTGGAAACAGGGCAGTCAGTGACCCTGGAAACTGGTTAGTCAGTTACCCCGGAAACAGGGTGATCAGTTTACCCCGGAAACAGGGCAGGCAGTTCCCCTGGAAAGAGGGCAGTCAGTTACCCTGGAAACAGGGCAGTCAGTTAACCTGGAAATAGGGCAGTCAGTTATCCTTGAAACAGGGCAGTCCGTTACCCCGGAAATAGGTAGGTCAGTTATCCCGAAAACAGGGCTGTCAGTTATCCCGGAAATGGGGTGATCAGTTACCCTGGAAACTGGGCAATCAGTTCCCCTGGAAACAGGGCAGTCAGTTACCCCGGAAACAGTGCAGTCAGTTACCCTTGAAACAGGGCAGTCAGTTATCCCGGAAACAGGGCAGTCATTTACCCTTGAAAAAGTGTATTCATGTACTCTGGAAACTGGGCAGTCAGTTACCCTGGAAACAGGGCAGTCAGTTACCACCGAAACAGGGCAGTCAGTTACCCTGGAAACTGGGCAGTCAGTTACCCTGGAAACAGGGCAGTCAGTTATCCCGGAAACAGGGTTATCAGATACCCTGGAAACAGGGCAGTCAGTTATCCCGGAAACAGAGCAGTCAGTTACTTGGAAACAGGGCAGTCAGTTACCCTGGAAACAGGGAAGTCAGTTACCCCGAAACTGGGCAGTCAGTCACCCTGGAAACAGGTTAGTCAGTTACCCCGGAAACAGGGTGATCAGTTACCCCGGAAACAGGGCAGTCATTTACCCAGGAAACAGGGCAGTCAGTTACCCCGGAAACTGGGCAGTCAGTTACCCTGGAAACAGGGCAGTCAGTGACCCTGGAAACTGGTTAGTCAGTTACCCCGGACACAGGGTGATCAGTTACCCCGGAAACAGGGCAGGCAGTTCCCCTGGAAAGAGGGCAGTCAGTTACCCTGGAAACAGGGCAGTCAGTTAACCTGGAAATAGGGCAGTCAGTTATCCTTGAAACAGGGCAGTCCGTTACCCCGGAAATAGGTAGGTCAGTTATCCTGGAAATAGGGCGGTCAGTTACCCCGGAAACAGGGAGATCAGTTACCCTGGAAACAGGGTGGTCAGTGACCCGGGAAACAGGGTGGTCAGTTACACCGGAAACAAGGTGATCAGTTATCCTGGAAACAGGGCGGTCAGTTACCCCGGAAACAGGGTGATCAGTTATCCTGGAAACAGGGCAGTCAGGTAGCCTGGAAACAGGGCAGTCAGTTACCCCGGAAACAGGGCAGTCAGTTATCCCGGAAACAGGGTGATCACTGACCCTGGCATCAGGGCAGTCAGTTACCCCGGAAACAGGGCAGTCAGTTACCCCGGAAACAGGGTGATCAGTTATCCTGGAAACAGGGCAGTCAGTTACCCCGGAAACAGGGCAGTCAGTCACCCTGGAAAAAGGGCAGTCAGTTATCCCGGAAGCAGGGTGATCAGTTCCCCTGGAAACTGGGCAGTCAGTTACCCTGGAAACAGGGCAGTCAGATACCCCGGAAACAGGGCAGTCAGTTACCCTGGAAACTGGGCAGTCAGTTAACCCGGAAACAGGGCAGTCAGTTATCCCGGAAAAAGGGTGATCAGTTACCCCGTAAACTGGGCAGTCAGTTACCCTGGAAAGAGGGCAGTCAGTTACCCCGGAAACAGGGTGATCAGATATCCTGGAAACAGGGCGGTCAGTTACCCCGGAAACAGGGCAGTCAGTTACCCCGGAAACAGGGTGATCAGTTATCCTGGAAACAGGGCAGTCAGTTAGCCTGGAAACAGGGCAGTCAGTTATCCCGGAAACAGGGCAGTCAGTTATCCCGGAAACAGGGTGATCAGTTACCCTGGAAACAGGGCAGTCAGTTACCCCGGAAACAGGGCAGACAGTCACCCTGGAAAAAGGGCAGTCAGTTATCCCGGAAGAAGGGTGATCAGTTATCCAGTAAACAGGGCAGTCAGTTATCCTGGAAACAGGGCAGTCAGTTATCCCGGAAACAGGGCAGTCAGTTATCCTGGAAACAGGGTGATCAGTTACCCTGGAAACAGGGCAGTCAGTTACCCCGGAAACAGGGCAGTCAGTTACCCTGGAAACAGGGCAGTCAGTTATCCCGGAAACAGGGCAGTCAGTTACCCTGGAAACTGGGCAGTCAGTTACTCTGGAAACAGGGCAGTCAGTCATCCCGGAAACAGGGTTATCAGTTACCCAGGAAACAGGGCAGTCAGTTACCCCGGAAACAGGGCAGTCAGTTACCCTGGAAACTGGGCTGTCAGTTACCCTGGAAACAGGGCAGTCAGTTATCCCGGAAACAGGGTGATCAGTTACCCTGGAAACAGGGCAGTCAGTTATCCCGGAAACAGGGCAGTCAGTTATCCCGGAAATAGGGTGATCAGTTACCCTGGAAACTGGGCAATCAGTTCCCCTGGAAACAGGGCAGTCAGTTACCCCGGAAACAGTGCAGTCAGTTACCCTGGAAACAGGGCAGTCAGTTATCCCGGAAACAGGGCAGTCATTTACCCTGGAAAAAGGGTATTCAGTTACTCTGGAAACTGGGCAGTCAGTTACCCTGGAAACAGGGCACTCAGTTACCACCGAAACAGGGCAGTCAGTTACCGTGGAAACTGGGCAGTCAGTTACCCTGGAAACAGGGCAGTCAGTTATCCCGGAAACAGAGCAGTCAGTTACTTGGAAACAGGGCAGTCAGTTACCCCGGAAACAGGGTGATCACTGACCCTGGCATCAGGGCAGTCAGTTACCCCGGAAACAGGGCAGTCAGTTACCCTGGAAACTGGGCAGTCAGTTACCCTGGAAACAGGGTGATCAGTTACCCTGGAAACTGGGCAGTCAGTTACCCTGGAAACAGAGCAGTCAGTTATCCCGGAAACAGGGCAGTCAGTTATCCCGGAAACAGGGTGATCAGTTACCCTGGAAACAGGGCAGTCAGTTACCCCGGAAACAGGGCAGACAGTCACCCTGGAAAAAGGGCAGTCAGTTATCCCGGAAGAAGGGTGATCAGTTATCCAGTAAACAGGGCAGTCAGTTATCCTGGAAACAGGGCAGTCAGTTATCCCGGAAACAGGGCAGTCAGTTATCCTGGAAACAGGGTGATCAGTTACCCTGGAAACAGGGCAGTCAGTTACCCCGGAAACAGGGCAGTCAGTTACCCTGGAAACAGGGCAGTCAGTTATCCCGGAAACAGGGCAGTCAGTTACCCTGGAAACTGGGCAGTCAGTTACTCTGGAAACAGGGCAGTCAGTCATCCCGGAAACAGGGTTATCAGTTACCCAGGAAACAGGGCAGTCAGTTACCCCGGAAACAGGGCAGTCAGTTACCCTGGAAACTGGGCTGTCAGTTACCCTGGAAACAGGGCAGTCAGTTATCCCGGAAACAGGGTGATCAGTTTCCCTGGAAACAGGGCAGTCAGTTATCCCGGAAACAGGGCAGTCAGTTATCCCGGAAATAGGGTGATCAGTTACCCTGGAAACTGGGCAATCAGTTCCCCTGGAAACAGGGCAGTCAGTTACCCCGGAAACAGTGCAGTCAGTTACCCTGGAAACAGGGCAGTCAGTTATCCCGGAAACAGGGCAGTCATTTTCCCTGGAAAAAGGGTATTCAGTTACTCTGGAAACTGGGCAGTCAGTTACCCTGGAAACAGGGCAGTCAGTTACCCTGGAAACAGGGCAGTCAGTTATCCCGGAAACAGAGCAGTCAGTTACTTGGAAACAGGGCAGTCAGTTACCCTGCCAAAAGGGAAGTCAGTTACCCCGGAAACTGGGCAGTCAGTCACCCTGGAAACAGGTTATTCAGTTACCCCGGAAACAGGGTGATCAGTTACCCCGGAAACAGGGCAGTCAGCTCCCCTGGAAACAGGGCAGTCAATTACCCTGGAAACAGGGCAGTCAGTTATCCTGGAAACAGGGCAGTTAGTTATCCCGGAAACAGGGTTTTAAGTTACCCTGGAAACTGGGCGGTCAGTTACCCCGGAAACAGGGCAGTCAGTTATCCTGGAAACAGGGTGATCATTTACACTGGAAAGTGGGCAGTCAGTTACCCTGGAAACAGGGCAGTCAGTTATCCAGGAAACAGGGTGATAAGTTACCCTGGAAACTGGGCGGTCAGTTACCCCGGAAACAGGGCAGTCAGTTATCCTGGAAAAAGGGTGATCATTTACACTGGAAATTGGGCAGTCAGTTACCCTGGAAACAGGGCAGTCAGTTATCCAGGAAACAGGGCAGACAGTTATCCTGGAAATAGGGCGGTCCGTTACCCCGGAAATAGGGCGGTCAGTTGTCCTGGAAACAGGGCGGTCAGTTACCCCGGAAACAGGGCAGTCAGTTATCCTTGAAACAGGGCAGTCAGTTATCCTGGAAACAGGGTGATCAGTTACCCTGGAAACTGGGCAGTCAGTTACCCTGGAAACAGGGTGATCAGTTACCCTGGAAACTGGGCAGTCAGTTACCCTGGAAACAGGGCAGTCAGTTCTCCCGGAAACAGAGCAGTCAGTTATCCCGGAAACAGGGAGATCAGTTACCCTGAAACAGGGCTTTCAGTTATCCTGGAAACAGGGTGGTCAGTGACCCTGGAAACAGGGTGGTCAGTTAACCCGGAAACAGGGTGATCAGATATCCTGGAAACAGGGCGGTCAGTTACCCCGGAAACAGGGCAGTCAGTTACCCCGGAAACAGGGTGATCAGTTATCCTGGAAACAGGGCAGTCAGTTAGCCTGGAAACAGGGCAGTCAGTTATCCCGGAAACAGGGCAGTCAGTTATCCCGGAAACAGGGTGATCAGTTACCCTGGAAACAAGGCAGTCAGTTACCCCGGAAACAGGGCAGTCAGTCACCCTGGAAAAAGGGCAGTCAGTTATCCCGGAAGCAGGGTGATCAGTTCCCCTGGATACTGGGCAGTCAGTTACCCTGGAAACTGGGCAGTCAGTTAACCCGGAAACAGGGCAGTCAGTTATCCCGGAAAAAGGGTGATCAGTTACCCCGTAAACTGGGCAGTCAGTTACCCTGGAAAGAGGGCAGTCAGTTACCCCGGAAACAGGGTGATCAGATATCCTGGAAACAGGGCGGTCAGTTACCCCGGAAACAGGGCAGTCAGTTACCCCGGAAACAGGGTGATCAGTTATCCTGGAAACAGGGCAGTCAGTTATCCCGGAAACAGGGCAGTAAGTTATCCCGGAAACAGGGTGATCAGTTACCCTGGAAACAGGGCAGTCAGTTACCCCGGAAACAGGGCAGTCAGTTACCCCGGAAACAGGGTGATCAGTTACCCTGGAAACAAGACAGTCAGTTACCCCGGAAACAGGGCAGTCAGTCACCCTGGAAAAAGGGCAGTCAGTTATCCCGGAAGCAGGGTGATCAGTTATCCAGTCAACAGGGCAGTCAGTTATCCTGGAAACAGGGCAGTCAGTTATCCCGGAAACAGGGCAGTCAGTTATCCCGGAAACAGGGTGATCAGTTACCCTGGAAACAGGGCAGTCAGTTACCCCGGAAACAGGGCAGTCAGTTACCCTGGAAACAGGGCAGTCAGTTATCCCGGAAACAGGGCAGTCAGTTACCCTGGAAACTGGGCAGTCAGTTACTCTGGAAACAGGGCAGTCAGTCATCCCGGAAACAGGGTTATCAGTTACCCTGGAAACAGGGCAGTCAGTTACCCCGGAAACAGGGCAGTCAGTTACCCTGGAAACTGGGCAGTCAGTTACCCTGGAAACAGGGCAGTCAGTTATCCCGGAAACAGGGTGATCAGTTACCCTGGAAACAGGGCAGTCAGTTATCCCGGAAACAGGGCAGTCAGTTATCCCGGAAATGGGGTGATCAGTTACCCTGGAAACTGGGCAATCAGTTCCCCTGGAAACAGGGCAGTCAGTTACCCCGGAAACAGTGCAGTCAGTTACCCTGGAAACAGGGCAGTCAGTTATCCCGGAAACAGGGCAGTCATTTACCCTTGAAAAAGTGTATTCATGTACTCTGGAAACTGGGCAGTCAGTTACCCTGGAAACAGGGCAGTCAGTTACCACCGAAACAGGGCAGTCAGTTACCCTGGAAACTGGGCAGTCAGTTACCCTGGAAACAGGGCAGTCAGTTATCCCGGAAACAGGGTTATCAGATACCCTGGAAACAGGGCAGTCAGTTATCCCGGAAACAGAGCAGTCAGTTACTTGGAAACAGGGCAGTCAGTTACCCTGGAAACAGGGAAGTCAGTTACCCCGAAACTGGGCAGTCAGTCACCCTGGAAACAGGTTAGTCAGTTACCCCGGAAACAGGGTGATCAGTTAGCCCGGAAACAGGGCAGTCATTTACCCAGGAAACAGGGCAGTCAGTTACCCCTAAAACTGGGCAGTCAGTTACCCTGGAAACAGGGCAGTCAGTGACCCTGGAAACTGGTTAGTCAGTTACCCCGGAAACAGGGTGATCAGTTTACCCCGGAAACAGGGCAGGCAGTTCCCCTGGAAAGAGGGCAGTCAGTTACCCTGGAAACAGGGCAGTCAGTTAACCTGGAAATAGGGCAGTCAGTTATCCTTGAAACAGGGCAGTCCGTTACCCCGGAAATAGGTAGGTCAGTTATCCCGAAAACAGGGCTGTCAGTTATCCCGGAAATGGGGTGATCAGTTACCCTGGAAACTGGGCAATCAGTTCCCCTGGAAACAGGGCAGTCAGTTACCCCGGAAACAGTGCAGTCAGTTACCCTTGAAACAGGGCAGTCAGTTATCCCGGAAACAGGGCAGTCATTTACCCTTGAAAAAGTGTATTCATGTACTCTGGAAACTGGGCAGTCAGTTACCCTGGAAACAGGGCAGTCAGTTACCACCGAAACAGGGCAGTCAGTTACCCTGGAAACTGGGCAGTCAGTTACCCTGGAAACAGGGCAGTCAGTTATCCCGGAAACAGGGTTATCAGATACCCTGGAAACAGGGCAGTCAGTTATCCCGGAAACAGAGCAGTCAGTTACTTGGAAACAGGGCAGTCAGTTACCCTGGAAACAGGGAAGTCAGTTACCCCGAAACTGGGCAGTCAGTCACCCTGGAAACAGGTTAGTCAGTTACCCCGGAAACAGGGTGATCAGTTACCCCGGAAACAGGGCAGTCATTTACCCAGGAAACAGGGCAGTCAGTTACCCCGGAAACTGGGCAGTCAGTTACCCTGGAAACAGGGCAGTCAGTGACCCTGGAAACTGGTTAGTCAGTTACCCCGGACACAGGGTGATCAGTTACCCCGGAAACAGGGCAGGCAGTTCCCCTGGAAAGAGGGCAGTCAGTTACCCTGGAAACAGGGCAGTCAGTTAACCTGGAAATAGGGCAGTCAGTTATCCTTGAAACAGGGCAGTCCGTTACCCCGGAAATAGGTAGGTCAGTTATCCTGGAAATAGGGCGGTCAGTTACCCCGGAAACAGGGAGATCAGTTACCCTGGAAACAGGGTGGTCAGTGACCCGGGAAACAGGGTGGTCAGTTACACCGGAAACAAGGTGATCAGTTATCCTGGAAACAGGGCGGTCAGTTACCCCGGAAACAGGGTGATCAGTTATCCTGGAAACAGGGCAGTCAGGTAGCCTGGAAACAGGGCAGTCAGTTACCCCGGAAACAGGGCAGTCAGTTATCCCGGAAACAGGGTGATCACTGACCCTGGCATCAGGGCAGTCAGTTACCCCGGAAACAGGGCAGTCAGTTACCCCGGAAACAGGGTGATCAGTTATCCTGGAAACAGGGCAGTCAGTTACCCCGGAAACAGGGCAGTCAGTCACCCTGGAAAAAGGGCAGTCAGTTATCCCGGAAGCAGGGTGATCAGTTCCCCTGGAAACTGGGCAGTCAGTTACCCTGGAAACAGGGCAGTCAGATACCCCGGAAACAGGGCAGTCAGTTACCCTGGAAACTGGGCAGTCAGTTAACCCGGAAACAGGGCAGTCAGTTATCCCGGAAAAAGGGTGATCAGTTACCCCGTAAACTGGGCAGTCAGTTACCCTGGAAAGAGGGCAGTCAGTTACCCCGGAAACAGGGTGATCAGATATCCTGGAAACAGGGCGGTCAGTTACCCCGGAAACAGGGCAGTCAGTTACCCCGGAAACAGGGTGATCAGTTATCCTGGAAACAGGGCAGTCAGTTAGCCTGGAAACAGGGCAGTCAGTTATCCCGGAAACAGGGCAGTCAGTTATCCCGGAAACAGGGTGATCAGTTACCCTGGAAACAGGGCAGTCAGTTACCCCGGAAACAGGGCAGACAGTCACCCTGGAAAAAGGGCAGTCAGTTATCCCGGAAGAAGGGTGATCAGTTATCCAGTAAACAGGGCAGTCAGTTATCCTGGAAACAGGGCAGTCAGTTATCCCGGAAACAGGGCAGTCAGTTATCCTGGAAACAGGGTGATCAGTTACCCTGGAAACAGGGCAGTCAGTTACCCCGGAAACAGGGCAGTCAGTTACCCTGGAAACAGGGCAGTCAGTTATCCCGGAAACAGGGCAGTCAGTTACCCTGGAAACTGGGCAGTCAGTTACTCTGGAAACAGGGCAGTCAGTCATCCCGGAAACAGGGTTATCAGTTACCCAGGAAACAGGGCAGTCAGTTACCCCGGAAACAGGGCAGTCAGTTACCCTGGAAACTGGGCTGTCAGTTACCCTGGAAACAGGGCAGTCAGTTATCCCGGAAACAGGGTGATCAGTTACCCTGGAAACAGGGCAGTCAGTTATCCCGGAAACAGGGCAGTCAGTTATCCCGGAAATAGGGTGATCAGTTACCCTGGAAACTGGGCAATCAGTTCCCCTGGAAACAGGGCAGTCAGTTACCCCGGAAACAGTGCAGTCAGTTACCCTGGAAACAGGGCAGTCAGTTATCCCGGAAACAGGGCAGTCATTTACCCTGGAAAAAGGGTATTCAGTTACTCTGGAAACTGGGCAGTCAGTTACCCTGGAAACAGGGCACTCAGTTACCACCGAAACAGGGCAGTCAGTTACCGTGGAAACTGGGCAGTCAGTTACCCTGGAAACAGGGCAGTCAGTTATCCCGGAAACAGAGCAGTCAGTTACTTGGAAACAGGGCAGTCAGTTACCCCGGAAACAGGGCAGTCAGTTATCCCGGAAACAGGGTGATCACTGACCCTGGCATCAGGGCAGTCAGTTACCCCGGAAACAGGGCAGTCAGTTACCCTGGAAACTGGGCAGTCAGTTACCCTGGAAACAGGGTGATCAGTTACCCTGGAAACTGGGCAGTCAGTTACCCTGGAAACAGAGCAGTCAGTTATCCCGGAAACAGGGTGATCAGTTACCCTGGAAACAGGGCAGTCAGTTACCCCGGAAACAGGGCAGACAGTCACCCTGGAAAAAGGGCAGTCAGTTATCCCGGAAGAAGGGTGATCAGTTATCCAGTAAACAGGGCAGTCAGTTATCCTGGAAACAGGGCAGTCAGTTATCCCGGAAACAGGGCAGTCAGTTATCCTGGAAACAGGGTGATCAGTTACCCTGGAAACAGGGCAGTCAGTTACCCCGGAAACAGGGCAGTCAGTTACCCTGGAAACAGGGCAGTCAGTTATCCCGGAAACAGGGCAGTCAGTTACCCTGGAAACTGGGCAGTCAGTTACTCTGGAAACAGGGCAGTCAGTCATCCCGGAAACAGGGTTATCAGTTACCCAGGAAACAGGGCAGTCAGTTACCCCGGAAACAGGGCAGTCAGTTACCCTGGAAACTGGGCTGTCAGTTACCCTGGAAACAGGGCAGTCAGTTATCCCGGAAACAGGGTGATCAGTTTCCCTGGAAACAGGGCAGTCAGTTATCCCGGAAACAGGGCAGTCAGTTATCCCGGAAATAGGGTGATCAGTTACCCTGGAAACTGGGCAATCAGTTCCCCTGGAAACAGGGCAGTCAGTTACCCCGGAAACAGTGCAGTCAGTTACCCTGGAAACAGGGCAGTCAGTTATCCCGGAAACAGGGCAGTCATTTTCCCTGGAAAAAGGGTATTCAGTTACTCTGGAAACTGGGCAGTCAGTTACCCTGGAAACAGGGCAGTCAGTTACCCTGGAAACAGGGCAGTCAGTTATCCCGGAAACAGAGCAGTCAGTTACTTGGAAACAGGGCAGTCAGTTACCCTGCCAAAAGGGAAGTCAGTTACCCCGGAAACTGGGCAGTCAGTCACCCTGGAAACAGGTTATTCAGTTACCCCGGAAACAGGGTGATCAGTTACCCCGGAAACAGGGCAGTCAGTTCCCCTGGAAACAGGGCAGTCAATTACCCTGGAAACAGGGCAGTCAGTTATCCTGGAAACAGGGCAGTTAGTTATCCCGGAAACAGGGTTTTAAGTTACCCTGGAAACTGGGCGGTCAGTTACCCCGGAAACAGGGCAGTCAGTTATCCTGGAAACAGGGTGATCATTTACACTGGAAAGTGGGCAGTCAGTTACCCTGGAAACAGGGCAGTCAGTTATCCAGGAAACAGGGTGATAAGTTACCCTGGAAACTGGGCGGTCAGTTACCCCGGAAACAGGGCAGTCAGTTATCCTGGAAACAGGGTGATCATTTACACTGGAAATTGGGCAGTCAGTTACCCTGGAAACAGGGCAGTCAGTTATCCAGGAAACAGGGCAGACAGTTATCCTGGAAATAGGGCGGTCCGTTACCCCGGAAATAGGGCGGTCAGTTGTCCTGGAAACAGGGCGGTCAGTTACCCCGGAAACAGGGCAGTCAGTTATCCTTGAAACAGGGCAGTCAGTTATCCTGGAAACAGGGTGATCAGTTACCCTGGAAACTGGGCAGTCAGTTACCCTGGAAACAGGGTGATCAGTTACCCTGGAAACTGGGCAGTCAGTTACCCTGGAAACAGGGCATTCAGTTACCCTGGAAATTGGGCGGTCAGTTACCCTGGAAACAGGGCAGTCAGTTATCCCGGAAACAGGGTTATCAGTTACCCTGGAAACAGGGCAGTCAGTTATCCCGGAAACAGGGCAGTCAGTTATCCCGGAAATAGGGTGATCAGTTACCCTGGAAACTGGGCAATCAGTTCCCCTGGAAACAGGGCAGTCAGTTACCCCGGAAACAGAGTAGTCAGTTACCCTGGAAACAGGGCAGTCAGTTATCCCGGAAACAGGGTGATCAGTTACCCTGGAAACAGGGCAGTCAGTTAGCCTGGAAACAGGGCAGTCAGTTATCCCGGAAACAGGGCAGTCAGTTATCCCGGAAACAGGGCAGTCAGTTACCCTGGAAACAGGGCAGTCAGTTATCCCGGAAGAAGTGTGATCAGTTACCCTGGAAACTGGGCAGTCAGTTACCCTGGAAACAGGGCAGTCAGTTACTCCGGAAACAGGGCAGTCAGTTACCCTGGAAACTGGGCAGTCAGTTACCCTGGAAACAGGGGAGTCAGTTATCCCGGAAACAGGTTGATCAGTTACCCTGGAAACAGGGCCGTCAGTTATCCCGAAAACAGGGCAGTCAGTTATCCCGGAAAAAGGGTGATCAGTTACCCTGGAAACTGGGCAGTCAGTTACCCTGGAAACAGGGCAGTCAGTTACCCCGGAAGCAGGGCAGTCATTTACCCAGGAAACAGGGCAGTCAGTTCCCCCGGAAACTGGGCAGTCAGTTACCCTGGAAACAGGGCAGTCAGTGACCCTGGAAACTGGTTAGTCAGTTAACCCGGAAACAGGGTGATCAGTTACCCCGGAAACAGGGCAGGCAGTTCCCCTGGAAAGAGGGCAGTCAGTTACCCTGGAAACAGGACAGTCAGTTAACCTGGAAATAGGGCAGTCAGTTATCCTTGAAACAGGGCAGTCCGTTACCCCGGAAATAGGTAGGTCAGTTATCCTGGAAATAGGGCGGTCAGTTACCCCGGAAACAGGGAGATCAGTTACCCCGGAAACAGGGCAGTCAGTTAACCTGGAAACAGGGGAGTCAGTTACCCTGGAAACAGGGTGGTCAGTGACCCGTGAAACAGGGTGGTCAGTTACACCGGAAACAAGGTGATCAGTTATCCTGGAAACAGGGCGGTCAGTTGCCCCGGAAACAGGGTGATCAGTTATCCTGGAAACAGGGCAGTCAGGTAGCCTGGAAACAGGGCAGTCAGTTACCCCGGAAACAGGGCAGTCAGTTATCCCGGAAACAGGGTGATCACTTACCCTGGAAACAGGGCAGTCAGTTACCCCGGAAACAGGGCAGTCAGTTACCCTGGAAACAGGGCAGTCAGTTATCCCGGAAACAGGGCAGTCAGTTACCCTGGAAACTGGGCAGTCAGTTACTCTGGAAACAGGGCAGTCAGTCATCCCGGAAACAGGGTTATCAGTTACCCTGGAAACAGGGCAGTCCGTTACCCCGGAAACAGGGCAGTCAGTTACCCTGGAAACTGGGCAGTCAGTTACCCTGGAAACAGGGCAGTCAGTTATCTCGGAAACAGGGTTATCAGTTACCCTGGAAACAGGGCAGTCAGTTATCCCGGAAACAGGGCAGTCAGTTATCCCGGAAATAGGGTGATCAGTTACCCTGGAAACTGGGCAATCAGTTCCCCTGGAAACAGGGCAGTCAGTTATCCCGGAAACAGGGCAGTCAGTTATCCCGGAAACAGGGTGATCAGTTACCCTGGAAACAAGACAGTCAGTTACCCCGGAAACTGGGCAGTCAGTCACCCTGGAAAAAGGGCAGTCAGTTATCCCGGAAGCAGGGTGATCAGTTATCCAGTCAACAGGGCAGTCAGTTATCCTGGAAACAGGGCAGTCAGTTATCCCGGAAACAGGGCAGTCAGTTATCCCGGAAACAGGGTGATCAGTTACCCTGGAAACAGGGCAGTCAGTTACCCCGGAAACAGGGCAGTCAGTTACCCTGGAAAAAGGGCAGTCAGTTATCCCGGAAACAGGGCAGTCAGTTACCCTGGAAAAAGGGTATTCAGTTACTCTGGAAACTGGGCAGTCAGTTACCCTGGAAACAGGGCAGTCAGTTACCCTGGAAACTGGGCAGTCAGTTATCCCGGAAACAGGGTTATCAGATACCCTGGAAACAGGGCAGTCAGTTATCCCGGAAACAGAGCAGTCAGTTACTTGGAAACAGGGCAGTCAGTTACCCTGGAAACAGGGAAGTCAGTTACCCCGAAACTGGGCAGTCAGTCACCCTGGAAACAGGTTAGTCAGTTACCCCGGAAACAGGGTGATCAGTTACCCCGGAAACAGGGCAGTCATTTACCCAGGAAACAGGGCAGTCAGTTACCCCGGAAACTGGGCAGTCAGTTACCCTGGAAACAGGGCAGTCAGTGACCCTGGAAACTGGTTAGTCAGTTACCCCGGAAACAGGGTGATCAGTTACCCCGGAAACAAGGCAGGCAGTTCCCCTGGAAAGAGGGCAGTCAGTTACCCTGGAAACAGGGCAGTCAGTTAACCTGGAAATAGGGCAGTCAGTTATCCTTGAAACAGGGCAGTCCGTTACCCCGGAAATAGGTAGGTCAGTTATCCTGGAAATAGGGCGGTCAGTTACCCCGGAAACAGGGAGATCAGTTACCCCGGAAACAGGGCAGTCAGTTACCCTGGAAACAGGGGAGTCAGTTAACCTGGAAACAGGGCAGTCAGTTATCCCGGAAACAGGGTGATCAGTTACCCTGGAAACAGGGCAGTCAGTTACCCTGGAAACAGGGTAGTCAGTTACTCCGGAAACAGGGCAGTCAGTTACCCTGGAAACTGGGCAGTCAGTTACCCTGGAAACAGGGGAGTCAGTTATCCCGGAAACAGGTTGATCAGTTACCCTGGAAACAGGGCCGTCAGTTATCCCGAAAACAGGGCAGTCAGTTATCCCGGAAAAAGGGTGATCAGTTACCCTGGAAACTGGGCAGTCAGTTACCCTGGAAACAGGGCAGTCAGTTACCCCGGAAGCAGGGCAGTCATTTACCCAGGAAACAGGGCAGTCAGTTCCCCCGGAAACTGGGCAGTCAGTTACCCTGGAAACAGGGCAGTCAGTGACCCTGGAAACTGGTTAGTCAGTTACCCCGGAAACAGGGTGATCAGTTACCCCGGAAACAGGGCAGGCAGTTCCCCTGGAAAGAGGGCAGTCAGTTACCCTGGAAACAGGACAGTCAGTTAACCTGGAAATAGGGCAGTCAGTTATCCTTGAAACAGGGCAGTCCGTTACCCCGGAAATAGGTAGGTCAGTTATCCTGGAAATAGGGCGGTCAGTTACCCCGGAAACAGGGAGATCAGTTACCCCGGAAACAGGGCAGTCAGTTAACCTGGAAACAGGGGAGTCAGTTACCCTGGAAACAGGGTGGTCAGTGACCCGTGAAACAGGGTGGTCAGTTACACCGGAAACAAGGTGATCAGTTATCCTGGAAACAGGGCGGTCAGTTGCCCCGGAAACAGGGTGATCAGTTATCCTGGAAACAGGGCAGTCAGGTAGCCTGGAAACAGGGCAGTCAGTTACCCCGGAAACAGGGCAGTCAGTTATCCCGGAAACAGGGTGATCACTTACCCTGGAAACAGGGCAGTCAGTTACCCCGGAAACAGGGCAGTCAGTTACCCTGGAAACAGGGCAGTCAGTTATCCCGGAAACAGGGCAGTCAGTTACCCTGGAAACTGGGCAGTCAGTTACTCTGGAAACAGGGCAGTCAGTCATCCCGGAAACAGGGTTATCAGTTACCCTGGAAACAGGGCAGTCCGTTACCCCGGAAACAGGGCAGTCAGTTACCCTGGAAACTGGGCAGTCAGTTACCCTGGAAACAGGGCAGTCAGTTATCCCGGAAACAGGGTTATCAGTTACCCTGGAAACAGGGCAGTCAGTTATCCCGGAAACAGGGCAGTCAGTTATCCCGGAAATAGGGTGATCAGTTACCCTGGAAACTGGGCAATCAGTTCCCCTGGAAACAGGGCAGTCAGTTATCCCGGAAACAGGGCAGTCAGTTATCCCGGAAACAGGGTGATCAGTTACCCTGGAAACAAGACAGTCAGTTACCCCGGAAACTGGGCAGTCAGTCACCCTGGAAAAAGGGCAGTCAGTTATCCCGGAAGCAGGGTGATCAGTTATCCAGTCAACAGGGCAGTCAGTTATCCTGGAAACAGGGCAGTCAGTTATCCCGGAAACAGGGCAGTCAGTTATCCCGGAAACAGGGTGATCAGTTACCCTGGAAACAGGGCAGTCAGTTACCCTGGAAAAAGGGCAGTCAGTTATCCCGGAAACAGGGCAGTCAGTTACCCTGGAAAAAGGGTATTCAGTTACTCTGGAAACTGGGCAGTCAGTTACCCTGGAAACAGGGCAGTCAGTTACCCTGGAAACTGGGCAGTCAGTTATCCCGGAAACAGGGTTATCAGATACCCTGGAAACAGGGCAGTCAGTTATCCCGGAAACAGAGCAGTCAGTTACTTGGAAACAGGGCAGTCAGTTACCCTGGAAACAGGGAAGTCAGTTACCCCGAAACTGGGCAGTCAGTCACCCTGGAAACAGGTTAGTCAGTTACCCCGGGAACAGGGTGATCAGTTACCCCGGAAACAGGGCAGTCATTTACCCAGGAAACAGGGCAGTCAGTTACCCCGGAAACTGGGCAGTCAGTTACCCTGGAAACAGGGCAGTCAGTGACCCTGGAAACTGGTTAGTCAGTTACCCCGGAAACAGGGTGATCAGTTACCCCGGAAACAAGGCAGGCAGTTCCCCTGGAAAGAGGGCAGTCAGTTACCCTGGAAACAGGGCAGTCAGTTAACCTGGAAATAGGGCAGTCAGTTATCCTTGAAACAGGGCAGTCCGTTACCCCGGAAATAGGTAGGTCAGTTATCCTGGAAATAGGGCGGTCAGTTACCCCGGAAACAGGGAGATCAGTTACCCCGGAAACAGGGCAGTCAGTTACCCTGGAAACAGGGGAGTCAGTTAACCTGGAAACAGGGCAGTCAGTTATCCCGGAAACAGGGTGATCAGTTACCCTGGAAACAGGGCAGTCAGTTACCCTGGAAACAGGGTGGTCAGTGACCCGGGAAACAGGGTGGTCAGTTACACCGGAAACAAGGTGATCAGTTATCCTGGAAACAGGGCGGTCAGTTACCCCGGAAATAGGGCGATCAGTTATCCTGGAAACAGGGCAGTCAGGTAGCCTGGAAACAGGGCAGTCAGTTACCCCGGAAACAGGGCAGTCAGTTATCCCGGAAACAGGGTGATCACTGACCCTGGCAACAGGGCAGTCAGTTACCCCGGAAACAGGGCAGTCAGTTACCCTGGAAAGAGGGCAGTCTGTTACCCCGGAAACAGGGTGATCAGATATCCTGGAAACAGGGCGGTCAGTTACCCCGGAAACAGGGCAGTCAGTTACCCCGGAAACAGGGTGATCAGTTATCCTGGAAACAGGGCAGTCAGTTAGCCTGGAAACAGGGCAGTCAGTTATCCCGGAAACAGGGAGATCAGTTACCCTGAAACAGGTCTTTCAGTTATCCTGGAAACAGGGTGGTCAGTGACCCTGGAAACAGGGTGGTCAGTTACCCCGGAAACAGGGTGATCAGATATCCTGGAAACAGGGCGGTCAGTTACCCCGGAAACAGGGCAGTCAGTTACCCCGGAAACAGGGTGATCAGTTATCCTGGAAACAGGGCAGTCAGTTAGCCTGGAAACAGGGCAGTCAGTTATCCCGGAAACAGGGCAGTCAGTTATCCCGGAAACAGGGTGATCAGTTACCCTGGAAACAAGACAGTCAGTTACCCCGGAAACTGGGCAGTCAGTCACCCTGGAAAAAGGGCAGTCAGTTATCCCGGAAGCAGGGTGATCAGTTATCCAGTCAACAGGGCAGTCAGTTATCCTGGAAACAGGGCAGTCAGTTATCCCGGAAACAGGGCAGTCAGTTATCCCGGAAACAGGGTGATCAGTTACCCTGGAAACAGGGCAGTCAGTTACCCCGGAAACAGGGCAGTCAGTTACCCTGGAAAAAGGGCAGTCAGTTATCCCGGAAACAGGGCAGTCAGTTACCCTGGAAAAAGGGTATTCAGTTACTCTGGAAACTGGGCAGTCAGTTACCCTGGAAACAGGGCAGTCAGTTACCCTGGAAACTGGGCAGTCAGTTATCCCGGAAACAGGGTTATCAGATACCCTGGAAACAGGGCAGTCAGTTATCCCGGAAACAGAGCAGTCAGTTACTTGGAAACAGGGCAGTCAGTTACCCTGGAAACAGGGAAGTCAGTTACCCCGAAACTGGGCAGTCAGTCACCCTGGAAACAGGTTAGTCAGTTACCCCGGAAACAGGGTGATCAGTTACCCCGGAAACAGGGCAGTCATTTACCCAGGAAACAGGGCAGTCAGTTACCCCGGAAACTGGGCAGTCAGTTACCCTGGAAACAGGGCAGTCAGTGACCCTGGAAACTGGTTAGTCAGTTACCCCGGAAACAGGGTGATCAGTTACCCCGGAAACAAGGCAGGCAGTTCCCCTGGAAAGAGGGCAGTCAGTTACCCTGGAAACAGGGCAGTCAGTTAACCTGGAAATAGGGCAGTCAGTTATCCTTGAAACAGGGCAGTCCGTTACCCCGGAAATAGGTAGGTCAGTTATCCTGGAAATAGGGCGGTCAGTTACCCCGGAAACAGGGAGATCAGTTACCCCGGAAACAGGGCAGTCAGTTACCCTGGAAACAGGGGAGTCAGTTAACCTGGAAACAGGGCAGTCAGTTATCCCGGAAACAGGGTGATCAGTTACCCTGGAAACAGGGCAGTCAGTTACCCTGGAAACAGGGTGGTCAGTGACCCGGGAAACAGGGTGGTCAGTTACACCGGAAACAAGGTGATCAGTTATCCTGGAAACAGGGCGGTCAGTTACCCCGGAAATAGGGCGATCAGTTATCCTGGAAACAGGGCAGTCAGGTAGCCTGGAAACAGGGCAGTCAGTTACCCCGGAAACAGGGCAGTCAGTTATCCCGGAAACAGGGTGATCACTGACCCTGGCAACAGGGCAGTCAGTTACCCCGGAAACAGGGCAGTCAGTTACCCTGGAAAGAGGGCAGTCTGTTACCCCGGAAACAGGGTGATCAGATATCCTGGAAACAGGGCGGTCAGTTACCCCGGAAACAGGGCAGTCAGTTACCCCGGAAACAGGGTGATCAGTTATCCTGGAAACAGGGCAGTCAGTTAGCCTGGAAACAGGGCAGTCAGTTATCCCGGAAACAGGGAGATCAGTTACCCTGAAACAGGTCTTTCAGTTATCCTGGAAACAGGGTGGTCAGTGACCCTGGAAACAGGGTGGTCAGTTACCCCGGAAACAGGGTGATCAGATATCCTGGAAACAGGGCGGTCAGTTACCCCGGAAACAGGGCAGTCAGTTACCCCGGAAACAGGGTGATCAGTTATCCTGGAAACAGGGCAGTCAGTTAGCCTGGAAACAGGGCAGTCAGTTATCCCGGAAACAGGGCAGTCAGTTATCCCGAAAACAGGGTGATCAGTTACCCTGGAAACAAGACAGTCAGTTACCCCGGAAACTGGGCAGTCAGTCACCCTGGAAAAAGGGCAGTCAGTTATCCCGGAAGCAGGGTGATCAGTTATCCAGTCAACAGGGCAGTCAGTTATCCTGGAAACAGGGCAGTCAGTTATCCCGGAAACAGGGCAGTCAGTTATCCCGGAAACAGGGTGATCAGTTACCCTGGAAACAGGGCAGTCAGTTACCCCGGAAACAGGGCAGTCAGTTACCCTGGAAAAAGGGCAGTCAGTTATCCCGGAAACAGGGCAGTCAGTTACCCTGGAAAAAGGGTATTCAGTTACTCTGGAAACTGGGCAGTCAGTTACCCTGGAAACAGGGCAGTCAGTTACCCTGGAAACTGGGCAGTCAGTTATCCCGGAAACAGGGTTATCAGATACCCTGGAAACAGGGCAGTCAGTTATCCCGGAAACAGAGCAGTCAGTTACTTGGAAACAGGGCAGTCAGTTACCCTGGAAACAGGGAAGTCAGTTACCCCGAAACTGGGCAGTCAGTCACCCTGGAAACAGGTTAGTCAGTTACCCCGGAAACAGGGTGATCAGTTACCCCGGAAACAGGGCAGTCATTTACCCAGGAAACAGGGCAGTCAGTTACCCCGGAAACTGGGCAGTCAGTTACCCTGGAAACAGGGCAGTCAGTGACCCTGGAAACTGGTTAGTCAGTTACCCCGGAAACAGGGTGATCAGTTACCCCGGAAACAAGGCAGGCAGTTCCCCTGGAAAGAGGGCAGTCAGTTACCCTGGAAACAGGGCAGTCAGTTAACCTGGAAATAGGGCAGTCAGTTATCCTTGAAACAGGGCAGTCCGTTACCCCGGAAATAGGTAGGTCAGTTATCCTGGAAATAGGGCGGTCAGTTACCCCGGAAACAGGGAGATCAGTTACCCCGGAAACAGGGCAGTCAGTTACCCTGGAAACAGGGGAGTCAGTTAACCTGGAAACAGGGCAGTCAGTTATCCCGGAAACAGGGTGATCAGTTACCCTGGAAACAGGGCAGTCAGTTACCCTGGAAACAGGGTGGTCAGTGACCCGGGAAACAGGGTGGTCAGTTACACCGGAAACAAGGTGATCAGTTATCCTGGAAACAGGGCGGTCAGTTACCCCGGAAATAGGGCGATCAGTTATCCTGGAAACAGGGCAGTCAGGTAGCCTGGAAACAGGGCAGTCAGTTACCCCGGAAACAGGGCAGTCAGTTATCCCGGAAACAGGGTGATCACTGACCCTGGCAACAGGGCAGTCAGTTACCCCGGAAACAGGGCAGTCAGTTACCCTGGAAACTGGGCAATCAGTTACCCTGGAAACAGGGTGATCAGTTACCCTGGAAACTGGGCAGTCAGTTACCCTGGAAACAGGGCAGTCAGTTCTCCCGGAAACAGGGCAGTCAGTTATCCCGGAAACAGGAAGATCAGTTACCCCGGAAACAGGGCAGTCAGTTACCCCGGAAACAGGGTGATCAGTTACCCTGGAAAATGGGCAGTCAGTTACCCTGGAAACAGGGTGATCAGTTACCCTGGAAACAGGGCAGTCAGTTACCCCGGAAACAGGGCAGACAGTCACCCTGGAAAAAGGGCAGTCAGTTATCCCGGAAGAAGGGTGATCAGTTATCCAGGAAACAGGGCAGTCAGTTACCCAGGAAACAGGGCAGTCAGTTACTCCGGAAACAGGGCAGTCAGTTACCCTGGAAACTGGGCAGTCAGTTACCCTGGAAACAGGGGAGTCAGTTATCCCGGAAACAGGGTGATCAGTTACCCTGGAAACAGGGCCGTCAGTTATCCCGAAAACAGGGCAGTCAGTTATCCCGGAAAAAGGGTGATCAGTTACCCTGGAAACTGGGCAGTCAGTTACCCTGGAAACAGGGCAGTCAGTTACCCCGGAAGCAGGGCAGTCATTTACCCAGGAAACAGGGTAGTCAGTTACCCTGGAAACTGGGCAGTCAGTTACCCTGGAAACAGGGCAGTCAGTGACCCTGGAAACTGGTTAGTCAGTTACCCCGGAAAAAGGGTGATCAGTTACCCCGGAAACAGGGCAGGCAGTTCCCCTGGAAAGAGGGCAGTCAGTTACCCTGGAAACAGGGCAGTCAGTTAACCTGGAAATAGGGCAGTCAGTTATCCTTGAAACAGGGCAGTCCGTTACCCGGGAAATAGGTAGGTAAGTTATCCTGGAAATAGGGCGGTCAGTTACCCCGGAAACAGGGAGATCAGTTACCCCGGAAACAGGGCAGTCAGTTACCCTGGTAACAGGGGAGTCAGTTACCCTGGAAACAGGGTGGTCAGTGACCCGGGAAACAGGGTGGTCAGTTACACCGGAAACAAGGTGATCAGTTATCCTGGAAACAGGGCGGTCAGTTACCCCGGAAACAGGGTGATCAGTTATCCTGGAAACAGGGCAGTCAGTCAGCCTGGAAACAGGGCAGTCAGTTACCCCGGAAACAGGGCAGTCAGTTATCCCGGAAACAGGGTGATCACTTACCCTGGAAACAGGGCAGTCAGTTACCCCGGAAACAGGGCAGTCAGTTACCCTGGAAACAGGGGAGTCAGTTAACCTGGAAACAGGGCAGTCAGTTATCCCGGAAACAGGGTGATCAGTTACCCTGGAAACAGGGCAGTCAGTTACCCTGGAAACAGGGTGGTCAGTTACCCTGGAAACTGGGCAGTCAGTTATCCCGGAAACAGGGTTATCAGATACCCTGGAAACAGGGCAGTCAGTTATCCCGGAAACAGAGCAGTCAGTTACTTGGAAACAGGGCAGTCAGTTACCCTGGAAACAGGGAAGTCAGTTACCCCGAAACTGGGCAGTCAGTCACCCTGGAAACAGGTTAGTCAGTTACCCCGGAAACAGGGTGATCAGTTACCCCGGAAACAGGGCAGTCATTTACCCAGGAAACAGGGCAGTCAGTTACCCCGGAAACTGGGCAGTCAGTTACCCTGGAAACAGGGCAGTCAGTGACCCTGGAAACTGGTTAGTCAGTTACCCCGGAAACAGGGTGATCAGTTACCCCGGAAACAAGGCAGGCAGTTCCCCTGGAAAGAGGGCAGTCAGTTACCCTGGAAACAGGGCAGTCAGTTAACCTGGAAATAGGGCAGTCAGTTATCCTTGAAACAGGGCAGTCCGTTACCCCGGAAATAGGTAGGTCAGTTATCCTGGAAATAGGGCGGTCAGTTACCCCGGAAACAGGGAGATCAGTTACCCCGGAAACAGGGCAGTCAGTTACCCTGGAAACAGGGGAGTCAGTTAACCTGGAAATAGGGCAGTCAGTTATCCCGGAAACAGGGTGATCAGTTACCCTGGAAACAGGGCAGTCAGTTACCCTGGAAACAGGGTGGTCAGTGACCCGGGAAACAGGGTGGTCAGTTACACCGGAAACAAGGTGATCAGTTATCCTGGAAACAGGGCGGTCAGTTACCCCGGAAATAGGGCGATCAGTTATCCTGGAAACAGGGCAGTCAGGTAGCCTGGAAACAGGGCAGTCAGTTACCCCGGAAACAGGGCAGTCAGTTATCCCGGAAACAGGGTGATCACTGACCCTGGCAACAGGGCAGTCAGTTACCCCGGAAACAGGGCAGTCAGTTACCCTGGAAACTGGGCAGTCAGTTACCCTGGAAGCAGGGTGATCAGTTACCTTGGAAACTGGGCAGTCAGTTACCCTGGAAACAGGGCAGTCAGTTCTCCCGGAAACAGGGCAGTCAGTTATCCCGGAAACAGGGAGATCAGTTACCCCGGAAACAGGGCAGTCAGTTACCCCGGAAACAGGGTGATCAGTTACCCTGGAAACTGGGCAGTCAGTTACCCTGGAAACAGGGTGATCAGTTACCCTGGAAACAGGGCAGTCAGTTACCCCGGAAACAGGGCAGTCAGTTACCCTGGAAACTGGGCAGTCAGTTACCCTGGAAACAGGGGAGTCAGTTATCCCGGAAGAAGGGTGATCAGTTATCCAGTAAACAGGGCAGTCAGTTACCCTGGAAACAGGGCAGTCAGTTACTCCGGAAACAGGGCAGTCAGTTACCCTGGAAACTGGGCAGTCAGTTACCCTGGAAACAGGGCAGTCAGTTATCCCGGAAACAGGGTGATCAGTTACCCTGGAAACAGGGCCGTCAGTTATCCCGAAAACAGGGCAGTCAGTTATCCCGGAAAAAGGGTGATCAGTTACCCTGGAAACTGGGCAGTCAGTTACCCTGGAAACAGGGCAGTCAGTTACCCCAGAAGCAGGGCAGTCATTTACCCAGGAAACAGGGCAGTCAGTTACCCCGGAAACTGGGCAGTCAGTTACCCTGGAAACAGGGCAGTCAGTGACCCTGGAAACTGGTTAGTCAGTTACCCCGGAAAAAGGGTGATTAGTTACCCCGGAAACAGGGCAGGCAGTTCCCCTGGAAAGAGGGCAGTCAGTTACCCTGGAAACAGGGCAGTCAGTTAACCTGGAAATAGGGCAGTCAGTTATCCTTGAAACAGGGCAGTCCGTTACCCGGGAAATAGGTAGGTAAGTTATCCTGGAAATAGGGCGGTCAGTTACCCCGGAAACAGGGAGATCAGTTACCCCGGAAACAGGGCAGTCAGTTACCCTGGTAACAGGGGAGTCAGTTACCCTGGAAAAAGGGTGGTCAGTGACCCGGGAAACAGGGTGATCAGTTATCCTGGAAAAAGGGCAGTCAGTTAGCCTGGAAACAGGGCAGTCAGTTACCCCGGAAACAGGGTGATCACTTACCCTGGAAACAGGGCGGTCAGTTATCCTGGAAACAGGGCGATCAGTTACCCCGGAAACAGGGTGATCAGTTATCCTGGAAACAGGGCAGTCAGTTAGCCTGGAAACAGGGCAGTCAGTTACCCCGGAAACAGGGCAGTCAGTTATCCCGGAAACAGGGTGATCACTTACCCCGGAAACAGGGCAGTCAGTTACCCCGGAAACAGGGCAGTCAGTTACCCTGGAAACAGGGCAGTCAGTTATCCCGGAAACAGGGCAGTCACTTACCCTGGAAACTGGGCAGTCAGTTACTCTGGAAACAGGGCAGTCAGTCATCCCGGAAACAGGGTTATCAGTTACCCTGGAAACAGGGCAGTCCGTTACCCCGGAAACAGGGCAGTCAGTTACCCTGGAAACTGGGCAGTCAGTTACCCTGGTAACAGGGCAGTCAGTGATCCCGGAAACAGGGTTATCAGTTACCCTGGAAACAGGGCAGTCAGTTATCCCGGAAACAGGGCAGTCAGTTATCCCGGAAATAGGGTGATCAGTTACCCTGGAAACTGGGCAATCAGTTCCCCTGGAAACAGGGCAGTCAGTTACCCCGGAAAGAGTGCAGTCAGTTACCCTGGAAACAGGGCAGTCAGTTATCCCGGAAACAGGGCAGTCATTTACCCTCGAAAAAGGGTATTCAGTTACTCTGGAAACTGGGCAGTCAGTTACCCTGGAAACAGGGCAGTCAGTTACCACCGAAACAGGGCAGTCAGTTACCCTGGAAACTGGGCAGTCAGTTACCCTGGAAACAGGGCAGTCAGTTATCCCGGAAACAGGGTTATCAGATACCCTGGAAACAGGGCAGTCAGTTATCCCGGAAACAGAGCAGTCAGTTACTTGGAAACAGGGCAGTCAGTTACCCTGGAAACAGGGAAGTCAGTTACCCCGGAAACTGGGCAGTCAGTCACCCTGGAAACAGGTTAGTCAGTTACCCCTGGAAACAGGGTGATCAGTTACCTCCAAAACTGGGCGGTCAGTTCCCCTGGAAACAGGGCAGCCAATTACCCTGGAAACAGGGCAGTTAGTTATCCCGGAAACAGGGTGATAAGTTACCCTGGAAACTGGGCAGTCAGTTACCCTGGAAACAGGGCGGTCAGATACCCCGGAAACCGGGCAGTCAGTTATCCTGGAAACAGGGTGATCAGTTACACTGGAAAGTGGGCAGTCAGTTACCCTGGAAACAGGGCAGTCAGTTATCCTGGAAATAGGGCGGTCCGTTACCCCGGAAATAGGGCGGTCAGTTGTCCTGGAAACAGGGCGGTCAGTTACCCCGGAAACAGGGAGATCAGTTACTCCAGAAACAGGGCGGTCAGTTAACCTGGAAACAGGGCGGACAGTTATCCAGTTTACAGGGCAGTCAGTTATCCCGCAAACAGGGCAGTCAGTTATCCTGGAAACAGGGCAGTCAGTTCTCCCGGAAACAGGGCAGTCAGTTATCCCGCAAACAGGGTGATCAGTTACCCTGGAAACAGGGCAGTCAGTTATCCCAGAAACAGGGTGATCAGTTACCCTGGAAACAGGGCAGTCAGTTACCCTGGAAATAGGGTGGTCAGTTACCCTGGAAACTGGGCAGTCAGTTACCCTGGAAACAGGGTGATCATTTACCCTGGAAACTGGGCAGTCAGTTACCCTGGAAACAGGGCAGTCAGTTCTCCCGGAAACAGGGCAGTCAGTTATCCCGGAAACAGGGAGATCAGTTACCCTGAAACAGGTCTTTCAGTTATCCTGGAAACAGGGTGATCAGTGACCCTGGAAACAGGGTGGTCAGTTACCCCGGAAACAGGGTGATCAGATATCCTGGAAACAGGGCGGTCAGTTACCCCGGAAACAGGGCAGTCAGTTACCCCGGAAACAGGGTGATCAGTTATCCTGGAAACAGGGCAGTCAGTTAGCCTGGAAACAGGGCAGTCAGTTATCCCGGAAACAGGGCAGTCAGTTATCCCGGAAACAGGGTGATCAGTTACCCTGGAAACAAGACAGTCAGTTACCCCGGAAACAGGGCAGTCAGTCACCCTGGAAAAAGGGCAGTCAGTTATCCCGGAAGCAGGGTGATCAGTTATCCAGTCAACAGGGCAGTCAGTTATCCTGGAAACAGGGCAGTCAGTTATCCCGGAAACAGGGCAGTCAGTTATCCCGGAAACAGGGTGATCAGTTACCCTGGAAACAGGGCAGTCAGTTACCCCGGAAACAGGGCAGTCAGTTACCCTGGAAACAGGGCAGTCAGTTATCCCGGAAACAGGGCAGTCAGTTACCCTGGAAACTGGGCAGTCAGTTACTCTGGAAACAGGGCAGTCAGTCATCCCGGAAACAGGGTTATCAGTTACCCTGGAAACAGGGCAGTCAGTTACCCCGGAAACAGGGCAGTCAGTTACACTGGAAACTGGGCAGTCAGTTACCCTGGAAACAGGGCAGTCAGTTATCCCGGAAACAGGGTGATCAGTTACCCTGGAAACAGGGAAGTCAGTTATCCCGGAAACAGGGCAGTCAGTTATCCCGGAAATGGGGTGATCAGTTACCCTGGAAACTGGGCAATCAGTTCCCCTGGAAACAGGGCAGTCAGTTACCCCGGAAACAGTGCAGTCAGTTACCCTGGAAACAGGGCAGTCAGTTATCCCGGAAACAGGGCAGTCATTTACCCTTGAAAAAGTGTATTCATGTACTCTGGAAACTGGGCAGTCAGTTACCCTGGAAACAGGGCAGTCAGTTACCACCGAAACAGGGCAGTCAGTTACCCTGGAAACTGGGCAGTCAGTTACCCTGGAAACAGGGCAGTCAGTTATCCCGGAAACAGGGTTATCAGATACCCTGGAAACAGGGCAGTCAGTTATCCCGGAAACAGAGCAGTCAGTTACTTGGAAACAGGGCAGTCAGTTACCCTGGAAACAGGGAAGTCAGTTACCCCGAAACTGGGCAGTCAGTCACCCTGGAAACAGGTTAGTCAGTTACCCCGGAAACAGGGTGATCAGTTACCCCGGAAACAGGGCAGTCATTTACCCAGGAAACAGGGCAGTCAGTTACCCCGGAAACTGGGCAGTCAGTTACCCTGGAAACAGGGCAGTCAGTGACCCTGGAAACTGGTTAGTCAGTTACCCCGGAAACAGGGTGATCAGTTACCCCGGAAACAGGGCAGGCAGTTCCCCTGGAAAGAGGGCAGTCAGTTACCCTGGAAACAGGGCAGTCAGTTAACCTGGAAATAGGGCAGTCAGTTATCCTTGAAACAGGGCAGTCCGTTACCCCGGAAATAGGTAGGTCAGTTATCCTGGAAATAGGGCGGTCAGTTACCCCGGAAACAGGGAGATCAGTTACCCTGGAAACAGGGTGGTCAGTGACCCGGGAAACAGGGTGGTCAGTTACACCGGAAACAAGGTGATCAGGTATCCTGGAAACAGGGCGGTCAGTTACCCCGGAAACAGGGTGATCAGTTATCCTGGAAACAGGGCAGTCAGGTAGCCTGGAAACAGGGCAGTCAGTTACCCCGGAAACAGGGCAGTCAGTTATCCCGGAAACAGGGTGATCACTGACCCTGGCATCAGGGCAGTCAGTTACCCCGGAAACAGGGCAGTCAGTTACCCTGGAAACTGGGCAGTCAGTTACCCTGGAAACAGGGTGATCAGTTACCCTGGAAACTGGGCAGTCAGTTACCCTGGAAACAGGGCAGTCAGTTCTCCCGGAAACAGGGCAGTCAGTTATCCCGGAAACAGGGAGATCAGTTACCCTGAAACAGGGCTTTCAGTTATCCTGGAAACAGGGTGGTCAGTGACCCTGGAAACAGGGTGGTCAGTTAACCCGGAAACAGGGTGATCAGATATCCTGGAAACAGGGCGGTCAGTTACCCCGGAAACAGGGCAGTCAGTTACCCCGGAAACAGGGGAGTCAGTTATCCCGGAAACAGGGTGATCAGTTACCCTGGAAACAAGGCAGTCAGTTAGCCTGGAAACAGGGCAGTCAGTTATCCCGGAAACAGGGGAGTCAGTTATCCCGGAAACAGGGTGATCAGTTACCCTGGAAACAAGGCAGTCACTTACCCCGGAAACAGGGCAGTCAGTCACCCTGGAAAAAGGGCAGTCAGTTATCCCGGAAGCAGGGTGATCAGTTCCCCTGGATACTGGGCAGTCAGTTACCCTGGAAACTGGGCAGTCAGTTAACCCGGAAACAGGGCAGTCAGTTATCCCGGAAAAAGGGTGATCAGTTACCCCGTAAACTGGGCAGTCAGTTACCCTGGAAAGAGGGCAGTCAGTTACCCCGGAAACAGGGTGATCAGATATCCTGGAAACAGGGCGGTCAGTTACCCCGGAAACAGGGTGATCAGTTATCCTGGAAACAGGGCAGTCAGTTACCCCGGAAACAGGGCAGTCAGTTACCCTGGAAACAGGGCAGTCAGTTATCCCGGAAACAGGGCAGTCAGTTACCCTGGAAACTGGGCAGTCAGTTACTCTGGAAACAGGGCATTCAGTCATCCCGGAAACAGGGTTATCAGTTACCCTGGAAACAGGGCAGTCAGTTACCCCGGAAACAGGGCAGTCAGTTACCCTGGAAACTGGGCAGTCAGTTACCCTGGAAACAGGGCAGTCAGTTATCCCGGAAACAGGGTTATCAGTTACCCTGGAAACAGGGCAGTCCGTTACCCCGGAAACAGGGCAGTCAGTTACCCTGGAAACTGGGCAGTCAGTTACCCTGGTAACAGGGCAGTCAGTGATCCCGGAAACAGGGTTATCAGTTACCCTGGAAACAGGGCAGTCAGTTATCCCGGAAACAGGGCAGTCAGATATCCCGGAAATAGGGTGATCAGTTACCCTGGAAACTGGGCAATCATTTCCCCTGGAAACAGGGCAGTCAGTTACCCCGGAAAGAGTGCAGTCAGTTACCCAGGAAACAGGGCAGTCAGTTATCCCGGAAACAGGGCAGTCATTTACCCTCGAAAAAGGGTATTCAGTTACTCTGGAAACTGGGCAGACAGTTACCCTGGAAACAGGGCAGTCAGTTACCACCGAAACAGGGCAGTCAGTTACCCTGGAAACTGGGCAGTCAGTTACCCTGGAAACAGGGCAGTCAGTTATCCCGGAAACAGGGTTATCAGATACCCTGGAAACAGGGCAGTCAGTTATCCCGGAAACAGAGCAGTCAGTTACTTGGAAACAGGGCAGTCAGTTACCCTGGAAACAGGGAAGTCAGTTACCCCGGAAACTGGGCAGTCAGTCACCCTGGAAACAGGTTAGTCAGTTACCCCTGGAAACAGGGTGATCAGTTACCTCTAAAACTGGGCGGTCAGTTCCCCTGGAAACAGGGCAGTCAATTACCCTGGAAACAGGGCAGTCAGTTATCCTGGAAACAGGGCAGTTAGTTATCCCGGAAACAGGGTGATAAGTTACCCTGGAAACTGGGCAGTCAGTTACCCTGGAAACAGGGCGGTCAGTTACCCCGGAAATCGGGCAGTCAGTTATCCTGGAAACAGGGTGATCAGTTACACTGGAAAGTGGGCAGTCAGTTACCCTGGAAACAGGGCAGTCAGTTATCCTGGAAATAGGGCGGTCCGTTACCCCGGAAATAGGGTGGTCAGTTGTCCTGGAAACAGGGCGGTCAGTTACCCCGGAAACAGGGAGATCAGTTACTCCAGAAACAGGGCGGTCAGTTAACCTGGAAACAGGGCGGACAGCTTTCCAGTTTACAGGGCAGTCAGTTATCCCGCAAACAGGGCAGGCAGTTATCCTGGAAACAGGGCAGTCAGTTCTCCCGGAAGCAGGGCAGTCAGTTATCCCGCAAACAGGGTGATCAGTTACCCTGGAAACAGGGCAGTCAGTTATCCCAGAAACAGGGTGATCAGTTACCCTGGAAACAGGGCAGTCAGTTACCCTGGAAACAGGGTGGTCAGTTACCCTGGAAACTGGGCAGTCAGTTACCCTGGAAACAGGGTGATCATTTACCCTGGAAACTGGGCAGTCAGTTACCCTGGAAACAGGGCAGTCAGTTCTCCCGGAAACAGGGCAGTCAGTTATCCCGGAAACAGGGAGATCAGTTACCCTGAAACAGGTCTTTCAGTTATCCTGGAAACAGGGTGGTCAGTGACCCTGGAAACAGGGTGGTCAGTTACCCCGGAAACAGGGTGATCAGATATCCTGGAAACAGGGCGGTCAGTTACCCCGGAAACAGGGCAGTCAGTTACCCCGGAAACAGGGTGATCAGTTATCCTGGAAACAGGGCAGTCAGTTAGCCTGGAAACAGGGCAGTCAGTTATCCCGGAAACAGGGCAGTCAGTTATCCCGGAAACAGGGTGATCAGTTACCCTGGAAACAAGACAGTCAGTTACCCCGGAAACAGGGCAGTCAGTCACCCTGGAAAAAGGGCAGTCAGTTATCCCGGAAGCAGGGTGATCAGTTATCCAGTCAACAGGGCAGTCAGTTATCCTGGAAACAGGGCAGTCAGTTATCCCGGAAACAGGGCAGTCAGTTATCCCGGAAACAGGGTGATCAGTTACCCTGGAAACAGGGCAGTCAGTTACCCCGGAAACAGGGCAGTCAGTTACCCTGGAAACAGGGCAGTCAGTTATCCCGGAAACAGGGCAGTCAGTTACCCTGGAAACTGGGCAGTCAGTTACTCTGGAAACAGGGCAGTCAGTCATCCCGGAAACAGGGTTATCAGTTACCCTGGAAACAGGGCAGTCAGTTACCCCGGAAACAGGGCAGTCAGTTACCCTGGAAACTGGGCAGTCAGTTACCCTGGAAACAGGGCAGTCAGTTATCCCGGAAACAGGGTGATCAGTTACCCTGGAAACAGGGCAGTCAGTTATCCCGGAAACAGGGCAGTCAGTTATCCCGGAAATGGGGTGATCAGTTACCCTGGAAACTGGGCAATCAGTTCCCCTGGAAACAGGGCAGTCAGTTACCCCGGAAACAGTGCAGTCAGTTACCCTGGAAACAGGGCAGTCAGTTATCCCGGAAACAGGGCAGTCATTTACCCTTGAAAAAGTGTATTCATGTACTCTGGAAACTGGGCAGTCAGTTACCCTGGAAACAGGGCAGTCAGTTACCACCGAAACAGGGCAGTCAGTTACCCTGGAAACTGGGCAGTCAGTTACCCTGGAAACAGGGCAGTCAGTTATCCCGGAAACAGGGTTATCAGATACCCTGGAAACAGGGCAGTCAGTTATCCCGGAAACAGAGCAGTCAGTTACTTGGAAACAGGGCAGTCAGTTACCCTGGAAACAGGGAAGTCAGTTACCCCGAAACTGGGCAGTCAGTCACCCTGGAAACAGGTTAGTCAGTTACCCCGGAAACAGGGTGATCAGTTACCCCGGAAACAGGGCAGTCATTTACCCAGGAAACAGGGCAGTCAGTTACCCCGGAAACTGGGCAGTCAGTTACCCTGGAAACAGGGCAGTCAGTGACCCTGGAAACTGGTTAGTCAGTTACCCCGGAAACAGGGTGATCAGTTACCCCGGAAACAGGGCAGGCAGTTCCCCTGGAAAGAGGGCAGTCAGTTACCCTGGAAACAGGGCAGTCAGTTAACCTGGAAATAGGGCAGTCAGTTATCCTTGAAACAGGGCAGTCCGTTACCCCGGAAATAGGTAGGTCAGTTATCCTGGAAATAGGGCGGTCAGTTACCCCGGAAACAGGGAGATCAGTTACCCTGGAAACAGGGTGGTCAGTGACCCGGGAAACAGGGTGGTCAGTTACACCGGAAACAAGGTGATCAGTTATCCTGGAAACAGGGCGGTCAGTTACCCCGGAAACAGGGTGATCAGTTATCCTGGAAACAGGGCAGTCAGGTAGCCTGGAAACAGGGCAGTCAGTTACCCCGGAAACAGGGCAGTCAGTTATCCCGGAAACAGGGTGATCACTGACCCTGGCAACAGGGCAGTCAGTTACCCCGGAAACAGGGCAGTCAGTTACCCTGGAAACTGGGCAGTCAGTTACCCTGGAAACAGGGTGATCAGTTACCCTGGAAACTGGGCAGTCAGTTACCCTGGAAACAGGGCAGTCAGTTCTCCCGGAAACAGGGCAGTCAGTTATCCCGGAAACAGGGAGATCAGTTACCCTGAAACAGGGTGATCAGATATCCTGGAAACAGGGCAGTCAGTTAGCCATGAAACAGGGCAGTCAGTTATCCCGGAAACAGGGCAGTCAGTTATCCCGGAAACAGGGTGATCAGTTACCCTGGAAACAAGACAGTCAGTTACCCCGGAAACAGGGCAGTCAGTCACCCTGGAAAAAGGGCAGTCAGTTATCCCGGAAGCAGGGTGATCAGTTATCCAGTCAACAGGGCAGTCAGTTATCCTGGAAACAGGGCAGTCAGTTATCCCGGAAACAGGGCAGTCAGTTATCCCGGAAACAGGGTGATCAGTTACCCTGGAAACAGGGCAGTCAGTTACCCCGGAAACAGGGCAGTCAGTTACCCTGGAAACAGGGCAGTCAGTTATCCCGGAAACAGGGCAGTCAGTTACCCTGGAAACTGGGCAGTCAGTTACTCTGGAAACAGGGCAGTCAGTCATCCCGGAAACAGGGTTATCAGTTACCCTGGAAACAGGGCAGTCAGTTACCCCGGAAACAGGGCAGTCAGTTACCCTGGAAACTGGGCAGTCAGTTACCCTGGAAACAGGGCAGTCAGTTATCCCGGAAACAGGGTGATCAGTTACCCTGGAAACAGGGCAGTCAGTTATCCCGGAAACAGGGCAGTCAGTTATCCCGGAAATGGGGTGATCAGTTACCCTGGAAACTGGGCAATCAGTTCCCCTGGAAACAGGGCAGTCAGTTACCCCGGAAACAGTGCAGTCAGTTACCCTGGAAACAGGGCAGTCAGTTATCCCGGAAACAGGGCAGTCATTTACCCTTGAAAAAGTGTATTCATGTACTCTGGAAACTGGGCAGTCAGTTACCCTGGAAACAGGGCAGTCAGTTACCACCGAAACAGGGCAGTCAGTTACCCTGGAAACTGGGCAGTCAGTTACCCTGGAAACAGGGCAGTCAGTTATCCCGGAAACAGGGGTATCAGATACCCTGGAAACAGGGCAGTCAGTTATCCCGGAAACAGAGCAGTCAGTTACTTGGAAACAGGGCAGTCAGTTACCCTGGAAACAGGGAAGTCAGTTACCCCGAAACTGGGCAGTCAGTCACCCTGGAAACAGGTTAGTCAGTTACCCCGGAAACAGGGTGATCAGTTACCCCGGAAACAGGGCAGTCATTTACCCAGGAAACAGGGCAGTCAGTTACCCCGGAAACTGGGCAGTCAGTTACCCTGGAAACAGGGCAGTCAGTGACCCTGGAAACTGGTTAGTCAGTTACCCCGGAAACAGGGTGATCAGTTACCCCGGAAACAGGGCAGGCAGTTCCCCTGGAAAGAGGGCAGTCAGTTACCCTGGAAACAGGGCAGTCAGTTAACCTGGAAATAGGGCAGTCAGTTATCCTTGAAACAGGGCAGTCCGTTACCCCGGAAATAGGTAGGTCAGTTATCCTGGAAATAGGGCGGTCAGTTACCCCGGAAACAGGGAGATCAGTTACCCTGGAAACAGGGTGGTCAGTGACCCGGGAAACAGGGTGGTCAGTTACACCGGAAACAAGGTGATCAGTTATCCTGGAAACAGGGCGGTCAGTTACCCCGGAAACAGGGTGATCAGTTATCCTGGAAACAGGGCAGTCAGGTAGCCTGGAAACAGGGCAGTCAGTTACCCCGGAAACAGGGCAGTCAGTTATCCCGGAAACAGGGTGATCACTGACCCTGGCAACAGGGCAGTCAGTTACCCCGGAAACAGGGCAGTCAGTTACCCTGGAAACTGGGCAGTCAGTTACCCTGGAAACAGGGTGATCAGTTACCCTGGAAACTGGGCAGTCAGTTACCCTGGAAACAGGGCAGTCAGTTCTCCCGGAAACAGGGCAGTCAGTTATCCCGGAAACAGGGAGATCAGTTACCCTGAAACAGGGTGATCAGATATCCTGGAAACAGGGCGGTCAGTTACCCTGGAAACAGGGCAGTCAGTTACCCCGGAAACAGGGTGATCAGTTATCCTGGAAACAGGGCAGTCAGTTAGCCTGGAAACAGGGCAGTCAGTTATCCCGGAAACAGGGCAGTCAGTTATCCCGGAAACAGGGTGATCAGTTACCCTGGAAACAAGGCAGTCAGTTACCCCGGAAACAGGGCAGTCAGTCACCCTGGAAAAAGGGCAGTCAGTTATCCCGGAAGCAGGGTGATCAGTTCCCCTGGATACTGGGCAGTCAGTTACCCTGGAAACAGGGCAGTCAGATACCCCGGAAACTGGGCAGTCAGTTACCCTGGAAACTGGGCAGTCAGTTAACCCGGAAACAGGGCAGTCAGTTATCCCGGAAAAAGGGTGATCAGTTACCCCGTAAACTGGGCAGTCAGTTACCCTGGAAAGAGGGCAGTCAGTTACCCCGGAAACCGGGTGATCAGATATCCTGGAAACAGGGCGGTCAGTTACCCCGGAAACATGGCAGTCAGTTACCCCGGAAACAGGGTGATCAGTTATCCTGGAAACAGGGCAGTCAGTTAGCCTGGAAACAGGGCAGTCAGTTATCCCGGAAACAGGGCAGTCAGTTATCCCGGAAACAGGGAGATCAGTTACCCTGAAACAGGTCTTTCAGTTATCCTGGAAACAGGGTGGTCAGTGACCCTGGAAACAGGGTGGTCAGTTACCCCGGAAACAGGGTGATCAGATATCCTGGAAACAGGGCGGTCAGTTACCCCGGAAACAGGGCAGTCAGTTACCCCGGAAACAGGGTGATCAGTTATCCTGGAAACAGGGCAGTCAGTTAGCCTGGAAACAGGGCAGTCAGTTATCCCGGAAACAGGGCAGTCAGTTATCCCGGAAACAGGGTGATCAGTTACCCTGGAAACAAGACAGTCAGTTACCCCGGAAACAGGGCAGTCAGTCACCCTGGAAAAAGGGCAGTCAGTTATCCCGGAAGCAGGGTGATCAGTTATCCAGTCAACAGGGCAGTCAGTTATCCTGGAAACAGGGCAGTCAGTTATCCCGGAAACAGGGCAGTCAGTTATCCCGGAAACAGGGTGATCAGTTACCCTGGAAACAGGGCAGTCAGTTACCCCGGAAACAGGGCAGTCAGTTACCCTGGAAACAGGGCAGTCAGTTATCCCGGAAACAGGGCAGTCAGTTACCCTGGAAACTGGGCAGTCAGTTACTCTGGAAACAGGGCAGTCAGTCATCCCGGAAACAGGGTTATCAGTTACCCTGGAAACAGGGCAGTCAGTTACCCCGGAAACAGGGCAGTGAGTTACCCTGGAAACTGGGCAGTCAGTTACCCTGGAAACAGGGCAGTCAGTTATCCCGGAAACAGGGTGATCAGTTACCCTGGAAACAGGGCAGTCAGTTACCCCGGAAACAGGGCGTTCAGTTACCCTGGAAAATGATTAGTCAGTTACCCCGGAAACAGGGTGTTCATTTATCCTGGAAACAGGGCAGTCAGTTAGCCTGGAAACAGGGCAGTCAGTTACCCCGGAAACAGGGCAGTCAGTTATCCCGGAAATGGGGTGATCAGTTACCCTGGAAACTGGGCAATCAGTTCCCCTGGAAACAGGGTGATCAGTTACCCTGGAAACAGGGCAGTCAGTTACCCCGGAAACAGGGCAGACAGTCACCCTGGAAAAAGGGCAGTCAGTTATCCCGGAAGAAGGGTGATCAGTTATCCAGTAAACAGGGCAGTCAGTTACCCTGGAAACAGGCAGTCAGTTACTCCGGAAACAGGGCAGTCAGTTACCCTGGAAACTGGGCAGTCAGTTACCCTGGAAACAGGGGAGTCAGTTATCCCGGAAACAGGGTGATCAGTTACCCTGGAAACAGGACCGTCAGTTATCCCGAAAACAGGGCAGTCAGTTATCCCGGAAAAAGGGTGATCAGTTACCCTGGAAACTGGGCAGTCAGTTACCCTGGAAACAGGGCAGTCAGTTACCCCGGAAGCAGGGCAGTCATTTACCCAGGAAACAGGGCAGTCAGTTACACGGAAACTGGGCAGTCAGTTCCCCTGGAAACAGGGCAGTCAGTGACCCTGGAAACTGGTTAGTCAGTTACCCCGGAAAAAGGGTGATCAGTTACCCCGGAAACAGGGCAGGCAGTTCCCCTGGAAAGAGGGCAGTCAGTTACCCTGGAAACAGGGCAGTCAGTTAACCTGGAAATAGGGCAGTCAGTTATCCTTGAAACAGGGCAGTCCGTTACCCGGGAAATAGGTAGGTAAGTTATCCTGGAAATAGGGCGGTCAGTTACCCCGGAAACAGGGAGATCAGTTACCCCGGAAACAGGGCAGTCAGCTACCCTGGTAACAGGGGAGTCAGTTACCCTGGAAACAGGGTGGTCAGTGACCCGGGAAACAGGGTGGTCAGTTACACCGGAAACAAGGTGATCAGTTATCCTGGAAACAGGGCGGTCAGTTACCCCGGAAACAGGGCAGTCAGTTACCCCGGAAACAGGGCAGTCAGTTATCCCGGAAACAGGGTGATCACTTACCCTGGAAACAGGGCAGTCAGTTACCCCGGAAACAGGGCAGTCAGTTACCCTGGAAACAGGGCAGTCAGTTATCCCGGAAACAGGGCAGTCAGTTACCCTGGAAACTGGGCGGTCAGTTACTCTGGAAACAGGGCAGTCAGTCATCCCGGAAACAGGGTTATCAGTTACCCTGGAAACAGGGCAGTCCGTTACCCCGGAAACAGGGCAGTCAGTTACCCTGGAAACTGGGCAGTCAGTTACCCTGGTAACAGGGCAGTCAGTGATCCCGGAAACAGGGTTATCAGTTACCCTGGAAACAGGGCAGTCAGTTATCCCGGAAACAGGGCAGTCAGTTATCCCGGAAATAGGGTGATCAGTTACCCTGGAAACTGGGCAATCAGTTCCCCTGGAAACAGGGCAGTCAGTTACCCCGGAAAGAGTGCAGTCAGTTACCCTGGAAACAGGGCAGTCAGTTATCCCGGAAACAGGGCAGTCATTTACCCTGGAAAAAGGGTATTCAGTTACTCTGGAAACTGGGCAGTCAGTTACCCTGGAAACAGGGCAGTCAGTTACCACCGAAACAGGGCAGTCAGTTACCCTGGAAACTGGGCAGTCAGTTACCCTGGAAACAGGGCAGTCAGTTATCCCGGAAACAGGGTTATCAGATACCCTGGAAACAGGGCAGTCAGTTATCCCGGAAACAGAGCAGTCAGTTACTTGGAAACAGGGCAGTCAGTTACCCTGGAAACAGGGAAGTCAGTTACCCCGGAAACTGGGCAGTCAGTCACCCTGGAAACAGGTTAGTCATTACCCCTGGAAACAGGGTGATCAGTTACCTCTAAAACTGGGCGGTCAGTTCCCCTGGAAACAGGGCAGTCAATTACCCTGGAAACAGGGCAGTCAGTTATCCTGGAAACAGGGCAGTTAGTTATCCCGGAAACAGGGTGATAAGTTACCCTGGAAACTGGGCAGTCAGTTACCCTGGAAACAGGGCGGTCAGTTACCCCGGAAACCGGGCAGTCAGTTATCCTGGAAATAGGGCGGTCCGTTACCCCGGAAATAGGGCGGTCAGTTGTCCTGGAAACAGGGCAGTCAGTTACCCTGGAAACAGGGCAGTCAGTTACCCCGGAAGCAGGGCAGTCATTTACCCAGGAAACAGGGCAGTCAGTTACCCCGGAAACTGGGCAGTCAGTTCCCCTGGAAACAGGGCAGTCAGTGACCCTGGAAACTGGTTAGTCAGTTACCCCGGAAAAAGGGTGATCAGTTACCCCGGAAACAGGGCAGGCAGTTCCCCTGGAAAGAGGGCAGTCAGTTACCCTGGAAACAGGGCAGTCAGTTAACCTGGAAATAGGGCAGTCAGTTATCCTTGAAACAGGGCAGTCCGTTACCCGGGAAATAGGTAGGTAAGTTATCCTGGAAATAGGGCGGTCAGTTACCCCGGAAACAGGGAGATCAGTTACCCCGGAAACAGGGCAGTCAGCTACCCTGGTAACAGGGGAGTCAGTTACCCTGGAAACAGGGTGGTCAGTGACCCGGGAAACAGGGTGGTCAGTTACACCGGAAACAAGGTGATCAGTTATCCTGGAAACAGGGCGGTCAGTTACCCCGGAAACAGGGCAGTCAGTTACCCCGGAAACAGGGCAGTCAGTTATCCCGGAAACAGGGTGATCACTTACCCTGGAAACAGGGCAGTCAGTTACCCCGGAAACAGGGCAGTCAGTTACCCTGGAAACAGGGCAGTCAGTTATCCCGGAAACAGGGCAGTCAGTTACCCTGGAAACTGGGCAGTCAGTTACTCTGGAAACAGGGCAGTCAGTCATCCCGGAAACAGGGTTATCAGTTACCCTGGAAACAGGGCAGTCCGTTACCCCGGAAACAGGGCAGTCAGTTACCCTGGAAACTGGGCAGTCAGTTACCCTGGTAACAGGGCAGTCAGTGATCCCGGAAACAGGGTTATCAGTTACCCTGGAAACAGGGCAGTCAGTTATCCCGGAAACAGGGCAGTCAGTTATCCCGGAAATAGGGTGATCAGTTACCCTGGAAACTGGGCAATCAGTTCCCCTGGAAACAGGGCAGTCAGTTACCCCGGAAAGAGTGCAGTCAGTTACCCTGGAAACAGGGCAGTCAGTTATCCCGGAAACAGGGCAGTCATTTACCCTGGAAAAAGGGTATTCAGTTACTCTGGAAACTGGGCAGTCAGTTACCCTGGAAACAGGGCAGTCAGTTACCACCGAAACAGGGCAGTCAGTTACCCTGGAAACTGGGCAGTCAGTTACCCTGGAAACAGGGCAGTCAGTTATCCCGGAAACAGGGTTATCAGATACCCTGGAAACAGGGCAGTCAGTTATCCCGGAAACAGAGCAGTCAGTTACTTGGAAACAGGGCAGTCAGTTACCCTGGAAACAGGGAAGTCAGTTACCCCGGAAACTGGGCAGTCAGTCACCCTGGAAACAGGTTAGTCATTACCCCTGGAAACAGGGTGATCAGTTACCTCTAAAACTGGGCGGTCAGTTCCCCTGGAAACAGGGCAGTCAATTACCCTGGAAACAGGGCAGTCAGTTATCCTGGAAACAGGGCAGTTAGTTATCCCGGAAACAGGGTGATAAGTTACCCTGGAAACTGGGCAGTCAGTTACCCTGGAAACAGGGCGGTCAGTTACCCCGGAAACCGGGCAGTCAGTTATCCTGGAAATAGGGCGGTCCGTTACCCCGGAAATAGGGCGGTCAGTTGTCCTGGAAACAGGGCGGTCAGTTACCCCGGAAACAGGGAGATCAGTTACTCCAGAAACAGGGCGGTCAGTTAACCTGGAAACAGGGCGGACAGTTATCCAGTAAACAGGGCAGTCAGTTATGCCGCAAACAGGGCAGTCAGTTATCCTGGAAACAGGGCAGTCAGTTCTCCCGGAAACAGGGCAGTCAGTTATCCCGCAAACAGGGTGATCAGTTACCCTGCAAACAGGGCAGTCAGTTATCCCAGAAACAGGGTGATCAGTTACCCTGGAAACAGGGCAGTCAGTTACCCTGGAAACAGGGTGGTCAGTTACCCTGGAAACTGGGCAGTCAGTTACCCTGGAAACAGGGTGATCATTTACCCTGGAAACTGGGCAGTCAGTTAACCTGGAAACAGGGCAGTCAGTTCTCCCGGAAACAGGGCAGTCAGTTATCCCGGAAACAGGGAGATCAGTTACCCTGAAACAGGTCTTTCAGTTATCCTGGAAACAGGGTGGTCAGTGACCCTGGAAACAGGGTGGTCAGTTACCCCGGAAACAGGGTGATCAGATATCCTGGAAACAGGGCGGTCAGTTACCCCGGAAACAGGGCAGTCAGTTACCCCGGAAACAGGGTGATCAGTTATCCTGGAAACAGGGCAGTCAGTTAGCCTGGAAACAGGGCAGTCAGTTATCCCGGAAACAGGGCAGTCAGTTATCCCGGAAACAGGGTGATCAGTTACCCTGGAAACAAGACAGTCAGTTACCCCGGAAACAGGGCAGTCAGTCACCCTGGAAAAAGGGCAGTCAGTTATCCCGGAAGCAGGGTGATCAGTTATCCAGTCAACAGGGCAGTCAGTTATCCTGGAAACAGGGCAGTCAGTTATCCCGGAAACAGGGCAGTCAGTTATCCCGGAAACAGGGTGATCAGTTACCCTGGAAACAGGGCAGTCAGTTACCCCGGAAACAGGGCAGTCAGTTACCCTGGAAACAGGGCAGTCAGTTATCCCGGAAACAGGGCAGTCAGTTACCCTGGAAACTGGGCAGTCAGTTACTCTGGAAACAGGGCAGTCAGTCATCCCGGAAACAGGGTTATCAGTTACCCTGGAAACAGGGCAGTCAGTTACCCCGGAAACAGGGCAGTCAGTTACCCTGGAAACTGGGCAGTCAGTTACCCTGGAAACAGGGCAGTCAGTTATCCCGGAAACAGGGTGATCAGTTACCCTGGAAACAGGGCAGTCAGTTATCCCGGAAACAGGGCAGTCAGTTATCCCGGAAATGGGGTGATCAGTTACCCTGGAAACTGGGCAATCAGTTCCCCTGGAAACAGGGCAGTCAGTTACCCCGGAAACAGTGCAGTCAGTTACCCTGGAAACAGGGCAGTCAGTTATCCCGGAAACAGGGCAGTCATTTACCCTTGAAAAAGTGTATTCATGTACTCTGGAAACTGGGCAGTCAGTTACCCTGGAAACAGGGCAGTCAGTTACCACCGAAACAGGGCAGTCAGTTACCCTGGAAACTGGGCAGTCAGTTACCCTGGAAACAGGGCAGTCAGTTATCCCGGAAACAGGGTTATCAGATACCCTGGAAACAGGGCAGTCAGTTATCCCGGAAACAGAGCAGTCAGTTACTTGGAAACAGGGCAGTCAGTTACCCTGGAAACAGGGAAGTCAGTTACCCCGAAACTGGGCAGTCAGTCACCCTGGAAACAGGTTAGTCAGTTACCCCGGAAACAGGGTGATCAGTTAGCCCGGAAACAGGGCAGTCATTTACCCAGGAAACAGGGCAGTCAGTTACCCCGGAAACTGGGCAGTCAGTTACCCTGGAAACAGGGCAGTCAGTGACCCTGGAAACTGGTTAGTCAGTTACCCCGGAAACAGGGTGATCAGTTTACCCCGGAAACAGGGCAGGCAGTTCCCCTGGAAAGAGGGCAGTCAGTTACCCTGGAAACAGGGCAGTCAGTTAACCTGGAAATAGGGCAGTCAGTTATCCTTGAAACAGGGCAGTCCGTTACCCCGGAAATAGGTAGGTCAGTTATCCCGAAAACAGGGCAGTCAGTTATCCCGGAAATGGGGTGATCAGTTACCCTGGAAACTGGGCAATCAGTTCCCCTGGAAACAGGGCAGTCAGTTACCCCGGAAACAGTGCAGTCAGTTACCCTTGAAACAGGGCAGTCAGTTATCCCGGAAACAGGGCAGTCATTTACCCTTGAAAAAGTGTATTCATGTACTCTGGAAACTGGGCAGTCAGTTACCCTGGAAACAGGGCAGTCAGTTACCCCGGAAACTGGGCAGTCAGTCACCCTGGAAACAGGTTAGTCATTACCCCTGGAAACAGGGTGATCAGTTACCTCTAAAACTGGGCGGTCAGTTCCCCTGGAAACAGGGCAGTCAATTACCCTGGAAACAGGGCAGTCAGTTATCCTGGAAACAGGGCAGTTAGTTATCCCGGAAACAGGGTGATAAGTTACCCTGGAAACTGGGCAGTCAGTTACCCTGGAAACAGGGCGGTCAGTTACCCCGGAAACCGGGCAGTCAGTTATCCTGGAAATAGGGCGGTCCGTTACCCCGGAAATAGGGCGGTCAGTTGTCCTGGAAACAGGGCGGTCAGTTACCCCGGAAACAGGGAGATCAGTTACTCCAGAAACAGGGCGGTCAGTTAACCTGGAAACAGGGCGGACAGTTATCCAGTAAACAGGGCAGTCAGTTATCCCGCAAACAGGGCAGTCAGTTATCCTGGAAACAGGGCAGTCAGTTCTCCCGGAAACAGGGCAGTCAGTTATCCCGCAAACAGGGTGATCAGTTACCCTGCAAACAGGGCAGTCAGTTATCCCAGAAACAGGGTGATCAGTTACCCTGGAAACAGGGCAGTCAGTTACCCTGGAAACAGGGTGGTCAGTTACCCTGGAAACTGGGCAGTCAGTTACCCTGGAAACAGGGTGATCATTTACCCTGGAAACTGGGCAGTCAGTTAACCTGGAAACAGGGCAGTCAGTTCTCCCGGAAACAGGGCAGTCAGTTATCCCGGAAACAGGGAGATCAGTTACCCTGAAACAGGTCTTTCAGTTATCCTGGAAACAGGGTGGTCAGTGACCCTGGAAACAGGGTGGTCAGTTACCCCGGAAACAGGGTGATCAGATATCCTGGAAACAGGGCGGTCAGTTACCCCGGAAACAGGGCAGTCAGTTACCCCGGAAACAGGGTGATCAGTTATCCTGGAAACAGGGCAGTCAGTTAGCCTGGAAACAGGGCAGTCAGTTATCCCGGAAACAGGGCAGTCAGTTATCCCGGAAACAGGGTGATCAGTTACCCTGGAAACAAGACAGTCAGTTACCCCGGAAACAGGGCAGTCAGTCACCCTGGAAAAAGGGCAGTCAGTTATCCCGGAAGCAGGGTGATCAGTTATCCAGTCAACAGGGCAGTCAGTTATCCTGGAAACAGGGCAGTCAGTTATCCCGGAAACAGGGCAGTCAGTTATCCCGGAAACAGGGTGATCAGTTACCCTGGAAACAGGGCAGTCAGTTACCCCGGAAACAGGGCAGTCAGTTACCCTGGAAACAGGGCAGTCAGTTATCCCGGAAACAGGGCAGTCAGTTACCCTGGAAACTGGGCAGTCAGTTACTCTGGAAACAGGGCAGTCAGTCATCCCGGAAACAGGGTTATCAGTTACCCTGGAAACAGGGCAGTCAGTTACCCCGGAAACAGGGCAGTCAGTTACCCTGGAAACTGGGCAGTCAGTTACCCTGGAAACAGGGCAGTCAGTTATCCCGGAAACAGGGTGATCAGTTACCCTGGAAACAGGGCAGTCAGTTATCCCGGAAACAGGGCAGTCAGTTATCCCGGAAATGGGGTGATCAGTTACCCTGGAAACTGGGCAATCAGTTCCCCTGGAAACAGGGCAGTCAGTTACCCCGGAAACAGTGCAGTCAGTTACCCTGGAAACAGGGCAGTCAGTTATCCCGGAAACAGGGCAGTCATTTACCCTTGAAAAAGTGTATTCATGTACTCTGGAAACTGGGCAGTCAGTTACCCTGGAAACAGGGCAGTCAGTTACCACCGAAACAGGGCAGTCAGTTACCCTGGAAACTGGGCAGTCAGTTACCCTGGAAACAGGGCAGTCAGTTATCCCGGAAACAGGGTTATCAGATACCCTGGAAACAGGGCAGTCAGTTATCCCGGAAACAGAGCAGTCAGTTACTTGGAAACAGGGCAGTCAGTTACCCTGGAAACAGGGAAGTCAGTTACCCCGAAACTGGGCAGTCAGTCACCCTGGAAACAGGTTAGTCAGTTACCCCGGAAACAGGGTGATCAGTTAGCCCGGAAACAGGGCAGTCATTTACCCAGGAAACAGGGCAGTCAGTTACCCCGGAAACTGGGCAGTCAGTTACCCTGGAAACAGGGCAGTCAGTGACCCTGGAAACTGGTTAGTCAGTTACCCCGGAAACAGGGTGATCAGTTTACCCCGGAAACAGGGCAGGCAGTTCCCCTGGAAAGAGGGCAGTCAGTTACCCTGGAAACAGGGCAGTCAGTTAACCTGGAAATAGGGCAGTCAGTTATCCTTGAAACAGGGCAGTCCGTTACCCCGGAAATAGGTAGGTCAGTTATCCCGAAAACAGGGCAGTCAGTTATCCCGGAAATGGGGTGATCAGTTACCCTGGAAACTGGGCAATCAGTTCCCCTGGAAACAGGGCAGTCAGTTACCCCGGAAACAGTGCAGTCAGTTACCCTTGAAACAGGGCAGTCAGTTATCCCGGAAACAGGGCAGTCATTTACCCTTGAAAAAGTGTATTCATGTACTCTGGAAACTGGGCAGTCAGTTACCCTGGAAACAGGGCAGTCAGTTACCACCGAAACAGGGCAGTCAGTTACCCTGGAAACTGGGCAGTCAGTTACCCTGGAAACAGGGCAGTCAGTTATCCCGGAAACAGGGTTATCAGATACCCTGGAAACAGGGCAGTCAGTTATCCCGGAAACAGAGCAGTCAGTTACTTGGAAACAGGGCAGTCAGTTACCCTGGAAACAGGGAAGTCAGTTACCCCGAAACTGGGCAGTCAGTCACCCTGGAAACAGGTTAGTCAGTTACCCCGGAAACAGGGTGATCAGTTACCCCGGAAACAGGGCAGTCATTTACCCAGGAAACAGGGCAGTCTGTTACCCCGGAAACTGGGCAGTCAGTTACCCTGGAAACAGAGCAGTCAGTTACTTGGAAACAGGGCAGTCAGTTACCCTGGAAACAGGGAAGTCAGTTACCCCGAAACTGGGCAGTCAGTCACCCTGGAAACAGGTTAGTCAGTTACCCTGGAAACAGGGCGGTCAGTTACCCCGGAAACCGGGCAGTCAGTTATCCTGGAAATAGGGCGGTCCGTTACCCCGGAAATAGGGCGGTCAGTTGTCCTGGAAACAGGGCGGTCAGTTACCCCGGAAACAGGGAGATCAGTTACTCCAGAAACAGGGCGGTCAGTTAACCTGGAAACAGGGCGGACAGTTATCCAGTAAACAGGGCAGTCAGTTATCCCGCAAACAGGGCAGTCAGTTATCCTGGAAACAGGGCAGTCAGTTCTCCCGGAAACAGGGCAGTCAGTTATCCCGCAAACAGGGTGATCAGTTACCCTGCAAACAGGGCAGTCAGTTATCCCAGAAACAGGGTGATCAGTTACCCTGGAAACAGGGCAGTCAGTTACCCTGGAAACAGGGTGGTCAGTTACCCTGGAAACTGGGCAGTCAGTTACCCTGGAAACAGGGTGATCATTTACCCTGGAAACTGGGCAGTCAGTTAACCTGGAAACAGGGCAGTCAGTTCTCCCGGAAACAGGGCAGTCAGTTATCCCGGAAACAGGGAGATCAGTTACCCTGAAACAGGTCTTTCAGTTATCCTGGAAACAGGGTGGTCAGTGACCCTGGAAACAGGGTGGTCAGTTACCCCGGAAACAGGGTGATCAGATATCCTGGAAACAGGGCGGTCAGTTACCCCGGAAACAGGGCAGTCAGTTACCCCGGAAACAGGGTGATCAGTTATCCTGGAAACAGGGCAGTCAGTTAGCCTGGAAACAGGGCAGTCAGTTATCCCGGAAACAGGGCAGTCAGTTATCCCGGAAACAGGGTGATCAGTTACCCTGGAAACAAGACAGTCAGTTACCCCGGAAACAGGGCAGTCAGTCACCCTGGAAAAAGGGCAGTCAGTTATCCCGGAAGCAGGGTGATCAGTTATCCAGTCAACAGGGCAGTCAGTTATCCTGGAAACAGGGCAGTCAGTTATCCCGGAAACAGGGCAGTCAGTTATCCCGGAAACAGGGTGATCAGTTACCCTGGAAACAGGGCAGTCAGTTACCCCGGAAACAGGGCAGTCAGTTACCCTGGAAACAGGGCAGTCAGTTATCCCGGAAACAGGGCAGTCAGTTACCCTGGAAACTGGGCAGTCAGTTACTCTGGAAACAGGGCAGTCAGTCATCCCGGAAACAGGGTTATCAGTTACCCTGGAAACAGGGCAGTCAGTTACCCCGGAAACAGGGCAGTCAGTTACCCTGGAAACTGGGCAGTCAGTTACCCTGGAAACAGGGCAGTCAGTTATCCCGGAAACAGGGTGATCAGTTACCCTGGAAACAGGGCAGTCAGTTATCCCGGAAACAGGGCAGTCAGTTATCCCGGAAATGGGGTGATCAGTTACCCTGGAAACTGGGCAATCAGTTCCCCTGGAAACAGGGCAGTCAGTTACCCCGGAAACAGTGCAGTCAGTTACCCTGGAAACAGGGCAGTCAGTTATCCCGGAAACAGGGCAGTCATTTACCCTTGAAAAAGTGTATTCATGCACTCTGGAAACTGGGCAGTCAGTTACCCTGGAAACAGGGCAGTCAGTTACCACCGAAACAGGGCAGTCAGTTACCCTGGAAACTGGGCAGTCAGTTACCCTGGAAACAGGGCAGTCAGTTATCCCGGAAACAGGGTTATCAGATACCCTGGAAACAGGGCAGTCAGTTATCCCGGAAACAGAGCAGTCAGTTACTTGGAAACAGGGCAGTCAGTTACCCTGGAAACAGGGAAGTCAGTTACCCCGAAACTGGGCAGTCAGTCACCCTGGAAACAGGTTAGTCAGTTACCCCGGAAACAGGGTGATCAGTTAGCCCGGAAACAGGGCAGTCATTTACCCAGGAAACAGGGCAGTCAGTTACCCCGGAAACTGGGCAGTCAGTTACCCTGGAAACAGGGCAGTCAGTGACCCTGGAAACTGGTTAGTCAGTTACCCCGGAAACAGGGTGATCAGTTTACCCCGGAAACAGGGCAGGCAGTTCCCCTGGAAAGAGGGCAGTCAGTTACCCTGGAAACAGGGCAGTCAGTTAACCTGGAAATAGGGCAGTCAGTTATCCTTGAAACAGGGCAGTCCGTTACCCCGGAAATAGGTAGGTCAGTTATCCCGAAAACAGGGCAGTCAGTTATCCCGGAAATGGGGTGATCAGTTACCCTGGAAACTGGGCAATCAGTTCCCCTGGAAACAGGGCAGTCAGTTACCCCGGAAACAGTGCAGTCAGTTACCCTTGAAACAGGGCAGTCAGTTATCCCGGAAACAGGGCAGTCATTTACCCTTGAAAAAGTGTATTCATGTACTCTGGAAACTGGGCAGTCAGTTACCCTGGAAACAGGGCAGTCAGTTACCACCGAAACAGGGCAGTCAGTTACCCTGGAAACTGGGCAGTCAGTTACCCTGGAAACAGGGCAGTCAGTTATCCCGGAAACAGGGTTATCAGATACCCTGGAAACAGGGCAGTCAGTTATCCCGGAAACAGAGCAGTCAGTTACTTGGAAACAGGGCAGTCAGTTACCCTGGAAACAGGGAAGTCAGTTACCCCGAAACTGGGCAGTCAGTCACCCTGGAAACAGGTTAGTCAGTTACCCCGGAAACAGGGTGATCAGTTACCCCGGAAACAGGGCAGTCATTTACCCAGGAAACAGGGCAGTCTGTTACCCCGGAAACTGGGCAGTCAGTTACCCTGGAAACAGGGCAGTCAGTGACCCTGGAAACTGGTTAGTCAGTTACCCCGGACACAGGGTGATCAGTTACCCCGGAAACAGGGCAGGCAGTTCCCCTGGAAAGAGGGCAGTCAGTTACCCTGGAAACAGGGCAGTCAGTTAACCTGGAAATAGGGCAGTCAGTTATCCTTGAAACAGGGCAGTCCGTTACCCCGGAAATAGGTAGGTCAGTTATCCTGGAAATAGGGCGGTCAGTTACCCCGGAAACAGGGAGATCAGTTACCCTGGAAACAGGGTGGTCAGTGACCCGGGAAACAGGGTGGTCAGTTACACCGGAAACAAGGTGATCAGTTATCCTGGAAACAGGGCGGTCAGTTACCCCGGAAACAGGGTGATCAGTTATCCTGGAAACAGGGCAGTCAGGTAGCCTGGAAACAGGGCAGTCAGTTACCCCGGAAACAGGGCAGTCAGTTATCCCGGAAACAGGGTGATCACTGACCCTGGCATCAGGGCAGTCAGTTACCCCGGAAACAGGGCAGTCAGTTACCCTGGAAACTGGGCAGTCAGTTACCCTGGAAACAGGGTGATCAGTTACCCTGGAAACTGGGCAGTCAGTTACCCTGGAAACAGGGCAGTCAGTTCTCCCGGAAACAGGGCAGTCAGTTATCCCGGAAACAGGGAGATCAGTTACCCTGAAACAGGGCTTTCAGTTATCCTGGAAACAGGGTGGTCAGTGACCCTGGAAACAGGGTGGTCAGTTAACCCGGAAACAGGGTGATCAGATATCCTGGAAACAGGGCGGTCAGTTACCCCGGAAACAGGGCAGTCAGTTACCCCGGAAACAGGGTGATCAGTTATCCTGGAAACAGGGCAGTCAGTTAGCCTGGAAACAGGGCAGTCAGTTATCCCGGAAACAGGGCAGTCAGTTATCCCGGAAACAGGGTGATCAGTTACCCTGGAAACAAGGCAGTCAGTTACCCCGGAAACAGGGCAGTCAGTCACCCTGGAAAAAGGGCAGTCAGTTATCCCGGAAGCAGGGTGATCAGTTCCCCTGGAAACTGGGCAGTCAGTTACCCTGGAAACAGGGCAGTCAGATACCCCGGAAACAGGGCAGTCAGTTACCCTGGAAACTGGGCAGTCAGTTAACCCGGAAACAGGGCAGTCAGTTATCCCGGAAAAAGGGTGATCAGTTACCCCGTAAACTGGGCAGTCAGTTACCCTGGAAAGAGGGCAGTCAGTTACCCCGGAAACAGGGTGATCAGATATCCTGGAAACAGGGCGGTCAGTTACCCCGGAAACAGGGCAGTCAGTTACCCCGGAAACAGGGTGATCAGTTATCCTGGAAACAGGGCAGTCAGTTAGCCTGGAAACAGGGCAGTCAGTTATCCCGGAAACAGGGCAGTCAGTTATCCCGGAAACAGGGTGATCAGTTACCCTGGAAACAGGGCAGTCAGTTACCCCGGAAACAGGGCAGACAGTCACCCTGGAAAAAGGGCAGTCAGTCATCCCGGAAGAAGGGTGATCAGTTATCCAGTAAACAGGGCAGTCAGTTATCCTGGAAACAGGGCAGTCAGTTATCCCGGAAACAGGGCAGTCAGTTATCCTGGAAACAGGGTGATCAGTTACCCTGGAAACAGGGCAGTCAGTTACCCCGGAAACAGGGCAGTCAGTTACCCTGGAAACAGGGCAGTCAGTGATCCCGGAAACAGGGCAGTCAGTTACCCTGGAAACTGGGCAGTCAGTTACTCTGGAAACAGGGCAGTCAGTCATCCCGGAAACAGGGTTATCAGTTACCCAGGAAACAGGGCAGTCAGTTACCCCGGAAACAGGGCAGTCAGTTACCCTGGAAACTGGGCTGTCAGTTACCCTGGAAACAGGGCAGTCAGTTATCCCGGAAACAGGGTGATCAGTTACCCTGGAAACAGGGCAGTCAGTTATCCCGGAAACAGGGCAGTCAGTTATCCCGGAAATAGGGTGATCAGTTACCCTGGAAACTGGGCAATCAGTTCCCCTGGAAACAGGGCAGTCAGTTACCCCGGAAACAGTGCAGTCAGTTACCCTGGAAACAGGGCAGTCAGTTATCCCGGAAACAGGGCAGTCATTTACCCTGGAAAAAGGGTATTCAGTTACTCTGGAAACTGGGCAGTCAGTTACCCTGGAAACAGGGCACTCAGTTACCACCGAATCAGGGCAGTCAGTTACCCTGGAAACTGGGCAGTCAGTTACCCTGGAAACAGGGCAGTCAGTTATCCCGGAAACAGAGCAGTCAGTTACTTGGAAACAGGGCAGTCAGTTACCCCGGAAACAGGGCAGTCAGTTATCCCGGAAACAGGGTGATCACTGACCCTGGCATCAGGGCAGTCAGTTACCCCGGAAACAGGGCAGTCAGTTACCCTGGAAACTGGGCAGTCAGTTACCCTGGAAACAGGGTGATCAGTTACCCTGGAAACTGGGCAGTCAGTTACCCTGGAAACAGGGCAGTCAGTTCTCCCGGAAACAGGGCAGTCAGTTATCCCGGAAACAGGGCAGTCAGTTATCCCGGAAATAGGGTGATCAGTTACCCTGGAAACTGGGCAATCAGTTCCCCTGGAAACAGGGCAGTCAGTTACCCCGGAAACAGTGCAGTCAGTTACCCTGGAAACAGGGCAGTCAGTTATCCCGGAAACAGGGCAGTCATTTACCCTGGAAAAAGGGTATTCAGTTACTCTGGAAACTGGGCAGTCAGTTACCCTGGAAACAGGGCACTCAGTTACCACCGAAACAGGGCAGTCAGTTACCCTGGAAACTGGGCAGTCAGTTACCCTGGAAACAGGGCAGTCAGTTATCCCGGAAACAGAGCAGTCAGTTACTTGGAAACAGGGCAGTCAGTTACCCCGGAAACAGGGCAGTCAGTTATCCCGGAAACAGGGTGATCACTGACCCTGGCATCAGGGCAGTCAGTTACCCCGGAAACAGGGCAGTCAGTTACCCTGGAAACTGGGCAGTCAGTTACCCTGGAAACAGGGTGATCAGTTACCCTGGAAACTGGGCAGTCAGTTACCCTGGAAACAGGGCAGTCAGTTCTCCCGGAAACAGGGCAGTCAGTTATCCCGGAAACAGGGAGATCAGTTACCCTGAAACAGGGCTTTCAGTTATCCTGGAAACAGGGTGGTCAGTGACCCTGGAAACAGTGTGGTCAGTTAACCCGGAAACAGGGTGATCAGATATCCTGGAAACAGGGCGGTCAGTTACCCCGGAAACAGGGCAGTCAGTTACCCCGGAAACAGGGTGATCAGTTATCCTGGAAACAGGGCAGTCAGTTAGCCTGGAAACAGGGCAGTCAGTTATCCCGGAAACAGGGCAGTCAGTTATCCCGGAAACAGGGTGATCAGTTACCCTGGAAACAAGGCAGTCAGTTACCCCGGAAACAGGGCAGTCAGTCACCCTGGAAAAAGGGCAGTCAGTTATCCCGGAAGCAGGGTGATCAGTTCCCCTGGAAACTGGGCAGTCAGTTACCCTGGAAACAGGGCAGTCAGATACCCCGGAAACAGGGCAGTCAGTTACCCTGGAAACTGGGCAGTCAGTTAACCCGGAAACAGGGCAGTCAGTTATCCCGGAAAAAGGGTGATCAGTTACCCCGTAAACTGGGCAGTCAGTTACCCTGGAAAGACGGCAGTCAGTTACCCCGGAAACAGGGTGATCAGATATCCTGGAAACAGGGCGGTCAGTTACCCCGGAAACAGGGCAGTCAGTTACCCCGGAAACAGGGTGATCAGTTATCCTGGAAACAGGGCAGTCAGTTAGCCTGGAAACAGAGCAGTCAGTTATCCCGGAAACAGGGCAGTCAGTTATCCCGGAAACAGGGTGATCAGTTACCCTGGAAACAGGGCAGTCAGTTACCCCGGAAACAGGGCAGACAGTCACCCTGGAAAAAGGGCAGTCAGTTATCCCGGAAGAAGGGTGATCAGTTATCCAGTAAACAGGGCAGTCAGTTATCCTGGAAACAGGGCAGTCAGTTATCCCGGAAACAGGGCAGTCAGTTATCCTGGAAACAGGGTGATCAGTTACCCTGGAAACAGGGCAGTCAGTTACCCCGGAAACAGGGCAGTCAGTTACCCTGGAAACAGGGCAGTCAGTTATCCCGGAAACAGGGCAGTCAGTTACCCTGGAAACTGGGCAGTCAGTTACTCTGGAAACAGGGCAGTCAGTCATCCCGGAAACAGGGTTATCAGTTTCCCAGGAAACAGGGCAGTCAGTTACCCCGGAAACAGGGCAGTCAGTTACCCTGGAAACTGGGCTGTCAGTTACCCTGGAAACAGGGCAGTCAGTTATCCCGGAAACAGGGTGATCAGTTACCCTGGAAACAGGGCAGTCAGTTATCCCGGAAACAGGGCAGTCAGTTATCCCGGAAATAGGGTGATCAGTTACCCTGGAAACTGGGCAATCAGTTCCCCTGGAAACAGGGCAGTCAGTTACCCCGGAAACAGTGCAGTCAGTTACCCTGGAAACAGGGCAGTCAGTTATCCCGGAAACAGGGCAGTCATTTACCCTGGAAAAAGGGTATTCAGTTACTCTGGAAACTGGGCAGTCAGTTACCCTGGAAACAGGGCACTCAGTTACCACCGAAACAGGGCAGTCAGTTACCCTGGAAACTGGGCAGTCAGTTACCCTGGAAACAGGGCAGTCAGTTATCCCGGAAACAGAGCAGTCAGTTACTTGGAAACAGGGCAGTCAGTTACCCTGCTAAAAGGGAAGTCAGTTACCCCGGAAACTGGGCAGTCAGTCACCCTGTAAACAGGTTATTCAGTTACCCCGGAAACAGGGTGATCAGTTACCCCGGAAACAGGGCAGTCAGTTCCCCTGGAAACAGGGCAGTCAATTACCCTGGAAACAGGGCAGTCAGTTATCCTGGAAACAGGGCAGTTAGTTATCCCGGAAACAGGGTTTTAAGTTACCCTGGAAACTGGGCGGTCAGTTACCCCGGAAACAGGGCAGTCAGTTATCCTGGAAACAGGGTGATCATTTACACTGGAAAGTGGGCAGTCAGTTACCCTGGAAACAGGGCAGTCAGTTATCCAGGAAACAGGGTGATAAGTTACCCTGGAAACTGGGCGGTCAGTTACCCCGGAAACAGGGCAGTCAGTTATCCTGGAAACAGGGTGATCATTTACACTGGAAATTGGGCAGTCAGTTACCCTGGAAACAGGGCAGTCAGTTATCCAGGAAACAGGGCAGACAGTTATCCTGGAAATAGGGCGGTCCGTTACCCCGGAAATAGGGCGGTCAGTTGTCCTGGAAACAGGGCGGTCAGTTACCCCGGAAACAGGGCAGTCAGTTATCCTTGAAACAGGGCAGTCAGTTATCCTGGAAACAGGGTGATCAGTTACCCTGGAAACTGGGCAGTCAGTTACCCTGGAAACAGGGTGATCAGTTACCCTGGAAACTGGGCAGTCAGTTACCCTGGAAACAGGGCATTCAGTAACCCTGGAAATTGGGCGGTCAGTTACCCTGGAAACAGGGCAGTCAGTTATCCCGGAAACAGGGTTATCAGTTACCCAGGAAACAGGGCAGTCAGTTATCCCGGAAACAGGGCAGTCAGTTATCCCGGAAATAGGGTGATCAGTTACCCTGGAAACTGGGCAATCAGTTCCCCTGGAAACAGGGCAGTCAGTTACCCCGGAAACAGAGTAGTCAGTTACCCTGGAAACAGGGCAGTCAGTTATCCCGGAAACAGGGTGATCAGTTACCCTGGAAACAGGGCAGTCAGTTAGCCTGGAAACAGGGCAGTCAGTTATCCCGGAAACAGGGCAGTCAGTTATCCCGGAAACAGGGCAGTCAGTTACTCTGGAAAAAGGGCAGTCAGTTATCCCGGAAGAAGTGTGATCAGTTACCCTGGAAACTGGGCAGTCAGTTACCCTGGAAACAGGGCAGTCAGTTACTCCGGAAACAGGGCAGTCAGTTACCCTGGAAACTGGGCAGTCAGTTACCCTGGAAACAGGGGAGTCAGTTATCCCGGAAACAGGTTGATCAGTTACCCTGGAAACAGGGCCGTCAGTTATCCCGAAAACAGGGCAGTCAGTTATCCTGGAAAAAGGGTGATCAGTTACCCTGGAAACTGGGCAGTCAGTTACCCTGGAAACAGGGCAGTCAGTTACCCCGGAAGCAGGGCAGTCATTTACCCAGGAAACAGGGCAGTCAGTTCCCCCGGAAACTGGGCAGTCAGTTACCCTGGAAACAGGGCAGTCAGTGACCCTGGAAACTGGTTAGTCAGTTACCCCGGAAACAGAGTGATCAGTTACCCCGGAAACAGGGCAGGCAGTTCCCCTGGAAAGAGGGCAGTCAGTTACCCTGGAAACAGGACAGTCAGTTAACCTGGAAATAGGGCAGTCAGTTATCCTTGAAACAGGGCAGTCCGTTACCCCGGAAATAGGTAGGTTAGTTATCCTGGAAATAGGGCGGTCAGTTACCCCGGAAACAGGGAGATCAGTTACCCCGGAAACAGGGCAGTCAGTTAACCTGGAAACAGGGGAGTCAGTTACCCTGGAAACAGGGTGGTCAGTGACCCGTGAAACAGGGTGGTCAGTTACACCGGAAACAAGGTGATCAGTTATCCTGGAAACAGGGCGGTCAGTTGCCCCGGAAACAGGGTGATCAGTTATCCTGGAAACAGGGCAGTCAGGTAGCCTGGAAACAGGGCAGTCAGTTACCCCGGAAACAGGGCAGTCAGTTATCCCGGAAACAGGGTGATCACTTACCCTGGAAACAGGGCAGTCAGTTACCCCGGAAACAGGGCAGTCAGTTACCCTGGAAACAGGGCAGTCAGTTATCCCGGAAACAGGGCAGTCAGTTACCCTGGAAACTGGGCAGTCAGTTACTCTGGAAACAGGGCAGTCAGTCATCCCGGAAACAGGGTTATCAGTTACCCTGGAAACAGGGCAGTCCGTTACCCCGGAAACAGGGCAGTCAGTTACCCTGGAAACTGGGCAGTCAGTTACCCTGGAAACAGGGCAGTCAGTTATCCCGGAAACAGGGTTATCAGTTACCCTGGAAACAGGGCAGTCAGTTATCCCGGAAACAGGGCAGTCAGTTATCCCGGAAATAGGGTGATCAGTTACCCTGGAAACTGGGCAATCAGTTCCCCTGGAAACAGGGCAGTCAGTTACCCCGGAAAGAGTGCAGTCAGTTACCCTGGAAACAGGGCAGTCAGTTATCCCGGAAACAGGGCAGTCATTTACATAGGAAAAAGGGTATTCAGTTACTCTGGAAACTGGGCAGTCAGTTACCCTGGAAACAGGGCAGTCAGTTACCACCGAAACAGGGCAGTCAGTTACCCTGGAAACTGGGCAGTCAGTTACCCTGGAAACAGGGCAGTCAGTTATCCCGGAAACAGGGTTATCAGATACCCTGGAAACAGGGCAGTCAGTTATCCCGGAAACAGAGCAGTCAGTTACTTGGAAACAGGGCAGTCAGTTACCCTGGAAACAGGGAAGTCAGTTACCCCGGAAACTGGGCAGTCAGTCACCCTGGAAACAGGTTAGTCAGTTACCCCGGAAACAGGGTGATCAGTTACCCCGGAAACTGGGCGGTCAGTTCCCCTGGAAACAGGGCAGTCAATTACCCTGGAAACAGGGCAGTCAGTTATCCTGGAAACAGGGCAGTTAGTTATCCCGGAAACAGGGTGATAAGTTACCCTGGAAACTGGGCAGTCAGTTACCCTGGATTTAGGGCGGTCAGTTACCCCGGAAACAGGGCAGTCAGTTATCCTGGAAACAGGGTGATCAGTTACACTGGAAAGTGGGCAGTCAGTTACCCTGGAAACAGGGCAGTCAGTTATCCTGGAAATAGGGCGGTTCGTTACCCCGGAAATAGGGCGGTCAGTTGTCCTGGAAACAGGGCGGTCAGTTACCCCGGAAACAGGGAGATCAGTTAACCTGGAAACAGGGCGGACAGTTATCCAGTAAACAGGGCAGTCAGTTATCCCGCAAACAGGGCAGTCAGTTATCCTGGAAACAGGGCAGTCAGTTCTCACGGAAACAGGGCAGTCAGTTATCCCGCAAACAGGGTGATCAGTTACCCTGGAAACAGGGCAGTCAGTTATCCCGGAAACAGGGTGATCAGTTACCCTGGAAACAGGGCAGTCAGTTACCCTGGAAACAGGGCAGTCAGTTACCCTGGAAACAGGGAGGTCAGTTACCCTGGAAACTGGGCAGTCAGTTACCCTGGAAACAGGGCAGTCAGTTCTCCCGGAAACAGGGCAGTCAGTTATCCCGGAAACAGGGAGATCAGTTACCCTGAAACAGGGCTTTCAGTTATCCTGGAAACAGGGTGGTCAGTGACCCTGGAAACAGGGTGGTCAGTTACCCCGGAAACAGGGTGATCAGATATCCTGGAAACAGGGCGGTCAGTTACCCCGGAAACAGGGCAGTCAGTTATCCCGGAAACAGGGTGATCAGTTATCCTGGAAACAGGGCAGTCAGTTATCCCGGAAACAGGGTGATCAGTTACCCTGGAAACAGGGCAGTCTGTTACCCCGGAAACAGGTCAGTCAGTCACCCTGGAAAAAGGGCAATCAGTTATCCCGGAAGCAGGGTGATCAGTTATCCAGTCAACAGGGCAGTCAGTTATCCTGGAAACAGGGCAGTCAGTTACCCCGGAAACAGGGCAGTCAGTTACCCTGGAAACAGGGCAGTCAGTTATCCCGGAAACAGGGCAGTCAGTTACCCTGGAAACTGGGCAGTCAGTTCCTCTGGAAACAGGGCAGTCAGTCATCCCGGAAACAGGGTTATCAGTTACCCTGGAAACAGGGCAGTCAGTTACCCCGGAAACAGGGCAGTCAGTTACCCTGGAAACTGGGCAGTCAGTTACCCTGGAAACAGGGCAGTCAGTTATCCCGGAAACAGGGTTATCAGTTACCCTGGAAACAGGGCAGTCAGTTATCCCGGAAACAGGGCAGTCAGTTACCCTGGAAACTGGGCAGTCAGTTACCCTGGAAACAGGGCAGTCAGTTATCCCGGAAACAGGGTTATCAGTTACCCTGGAAACAGGGCAGTCAGTTATCCCGGAAACAGGGCAGTCAGTTATCCCGGAAATAGGGTGATCAGTTACCCTGGAAACTGGGCAATCAGTTCCCCTGGAAACAGGGCAGTCAGTTACCCCAGAAACAGTGCAGTCAGTTACCCTGGAAACAGGGCAGTCAGTTATCCCGGAAACAGGGCAGTCATTTACCCTTGAAAAAGGGTATTCAGTTACTCTGGAAACTGGGCAGTCAGTTACCCTGGAAACAGGGCAGTCAGTTACCACCGAAACAGGGCAGTCAGTTACCCTGGAAACTGGGCAGTCAGTTACCCTGGAAACAGGGCAGTCAGTTATCCCGGAAACAGGGTTATCAGATACCCTGGAAACAGGGCAGTCAGTTATCCCGGAAACAGAGCAGTCAGTTACTTGGAAACAGGGCAGTCAGTTACCCCGGAAGCAAGGCAGTCATTTACCCAGGAAACAGGGCAGTCAGTTACCCCGGAAACTGGGCAGTCAGTTTCCCTGGAAACAGGGCAGTCAGTGACCCTGGAAACTGGTTAGTCAGTTACCCCGGAAACAGGGTGATCAGTTACCCCGGAAACAGGGCAGGCAGTTCCCCTGGAAAGAGGGCAGTCAGTTACCCTGGAAACAGGGCAGTCAGTTAACCTGGAAATAGGGCAGTCAGTTATCCTTGAAACAGGGCAGTCCGTTACCCCGGAAATAGGTAGGTCAGTTATCCTGGAAATAGGGCGGTCAGTTACCCCGGAAACAGGGAGATCAGTTACCCCGGAAACAGGGCAGTCAGTTACCCTGGAAACAGGGGAGTCAGTTACCCTGGAAATAGGGTGGTCAGTGACCCGGGAAACAGGGTGGTCAGTTACACCGGAAACAAGGTGATCAGTTATCCTGGAAACAGGGCGGTCAGTTGCCCCGGAAACAGGGTGATCAGTTATCCTGGAAACAGGGCAGTCAGGTAGCCTGGAAACAGGGCAGTCAGTTACCCCGGAAACAGGGCAGTCAGTTATCCCGGAAACAGGGTGATCACTTACCCTGGAAACAGGGCAGTCAGTTACCCCGGAAACAGGGCAGTCAGTTACCCTGGAAACAGGGCAGTCAGTTATCCCGGAAACAGGGCAGTCAGTTACCCTGGAAACTGGGCAGTCAGTTACTCTGGAAACAGGGCAGTCAGTCATCCCGGAAACAGGGTCATCAGTTACCCTGGAAACAGGGCAGTCAGTTACCCCGGAAACAGGGCAGTCAGTTACCCTGGAAACTGGGCAGTCAGTTACCCTGGAAACAGGGCAGTCAGTTATCCCGGAAACAGGGTTATCAGTTACCCTGGAAACAGGGCAGTCAGTTACCCCGGAAACAGGGAGATCAGTTAACCTGGAAACAGGGCGGACAGTTATCCAGTAAACAGGGCAGTCAGTTATCCCGCAAACAGGGCAGTCAGTTATCCTGGAAACAGGGCAGTCAGTTCTCACGGAAACAGGGCAGTCAGTTATCCCGCAAACAGGGTGATCAGTTACCCTGGAAACAGGGCAGTCAGTTATCCCAGAAACAGGGTGATCAGTTACCCTGGAAACAGGGCAGTCAGTTACCCTGGAAACAGGGAGGTCAGTTACCCTGGAAACTGGGCAGTCAGTTACCCTGGAAACAGGGTGATCAGTTACCCTGGAAACTGGGCAGTCAGTTACCCTGGAAACAGGGCAGTCAGTTCTCCCGGAAACAGGGCAGTCAGTTATCCCGGAAACAGGGAGATCAGTTACCCTGAAACAGGGCTTTCAGTTATCCTGGAAACAGGGTGGTCAGTGACCCTGGAAACAGGGTGGTCAGTTACCCCGGAAACAGGGTGATCAGATATCCTGGAAACAGGGCGGTCAGTTACCCCGGAAACAGGGCAGTCAGTTATCCCGGAAACAGGGTGATCAGTTATCCTGGAAACAGGGCAGTCAGTTAGCCTGGAAACAGGGCAGTCAGTTATCCCGGAAACAGGGCAGTCAGTTATCCCGGAAACAGGGTGATCAGTTACCCTGGAAACAGGGCAGTCTGTTACCCCGGAAACAGGTCAGTCAGTCACCCTGGAAAAAGGGCAATCAGTTATCCCGGAAGCAGGGTGATCAGTTATCCAGTCAACAGGGCAGTCAGTTATCCTGGAAACAGGGCAGTCAGTTACCCCGGAAACAGGGCAGTCAGTTACCCTGGAAACAGGGCAGTCAGTTATCCCGGAAACAGGGCAGTCAGTTACCCTGGAAACTGGGCAGTCAGTTCCTCTGGAAACAGGGCAGTCAGTCATCCCGGAAACAGGGTTATCAGTTACCCTGGAAACAGGGCAGTCAGTTACCCCGGAAACAGGGCAGTCAGGTACCCTGGAAACTGGGCAGTCAGTTACCCTGGAAACAGGGCAGTCAGTTATCCCGGAAACAGGGTTATCAGTTACCCTGGAAACAGGGCAGTCAGTTATCCCGGAAACAGGGCAGTCAGTTACCCTGGAAACTGGGCAGTCAGTTACCCTGGAAACAGGGCAGTCAGTTATCCCGGAAACAGGGTTATCAGTTACCCTGGAAACAGGGCAGTCAGTTATCCCGGAAACAGGGCAGTCAGTTATCCCGGAAATAGGGTGATCAGTTACCCTGGAAACTGGGCAATCAGTTCCCCTGGAAACAGGGCAGTCAGTTACCCCAGAAACAGTGCAGTCAGTTACCCTGGAAACAGGGCAGTCAGTTATCCCGGAAACAGGGCAGTCATTTACCCTGGAAAAAGGGTATTCAGTTACTCTGGAAACTGGGCAGTCAGTTACCCTGGAAACAGGGCAGTCAGTTACCACCGAAACAGGGCAGTCAGTTACCCTGGAAACTGGGCAGTCAGTTACCCTGGAAACAGGGCAGTCAGTTATCCCGGAAACAGGGTTATCAGATACCCTGGAAACAGGGCAGTCAGTTATCCCGGAAACAGAGCAGTCAGTTACTTGGAAACAGGGCAGTCAGTTACCCCGGAAGCAAGGCAGTCATTTACCCAGGAAACAGGGCAGTCAGTTACCCCGGAAACTGGGCAGTCAGTTTCCCTGGAAACAGGGCAGTCAGTGACCCTGGAAACTGGTTAGTCAGTTACCCCGGAAACAGGGTGATCAGTTACCCCGGAAACAGGGCAGGCAGTTCCCCTGGAAAGAGGGCAGTCAGTTACCCTGGAAACAGGGCAGTCAGTTAACCTGGAAATAGGGCAGTCAGTTATCCTTGAAACAGGGCAGTCCGTTACCCCGGAAATAGGTAGGTCAGTTATCCTGGAAATAGGGCGGTCAGTTACCCCGGAAACAGGGAGATCAGTTACCCCGGAAACAGGGCAGTCAGTTACCCTGGAAACAGGGGAGTCAGTTACCCTGGAAATAGGGTGGTCAGTGACCCGGGAAACAGGGTGGTCAGTTACACCGGAAACAAGGTGATCAGTTATCCTGGAAACAGGGCGGTCAGTTGCCCCGGAAACAGGGTGATCAGTTATCCTGGAAACAGGGCAGTCAGGTAGCCTGGAAACAGGGCAGTCAGTTACCCCGGAAACAGGGCAGTCAGTTATCCCGGAAACAGGGTGATCACTTACCCTGGAAACAGGGCAGTCAGTTACCCCGGAAACAGGGCAGTCAGTTACCCTGGAAACAGGGCAGTCAGTTATCCCGGAAACAGGGCAGTCAGTTACCCTGGAAACTGGGCAGTCAGTTACTCTGGAAACAGGGCAGTCAGTCATCCCGGAAACAGGGTTATCAGTTACCCTGGAAACAGGGCAGTCAGTTACCCCGGAAACAGGGCAGTCAGTTACCCTGGAAACTGGGCAGTCAGTTACCCTGGAAACAGGGCAGTCAGTTATCCCGGAAACAGGGTTATCAGTTACCCTGGAAACAGGGCAGTCAGTTATCCCGGAAACAGGGCAGTCAGTAATCCCGGAAATAGGGTGATCAGTTACCCTGGAAACTGGGCAATCAGTTCCCCTGGAAACAGGGCAGTCAGTTACCCCGGAAAGAGTGCAGTCAGTTACCCTGGAAACAGGGCAGTCAGTTATCCCGGAAACAGGGCAGTCATTTACCCTGGAAAAAGGGTATTCAGTTACTCTGGAAACTGGGCAGTCAGTTACCCTGGAAACAGGGCCGTCAGTTACCACCGAAACAGGGCAGTCAGTTACCCTGGAAACTGGGCAGTCAGTTACCCTGGAAACAGGGCAGTCAGTTATCCCGGAAACAGGGTTATCAGATACCCTGGAAACAGGGCAGTCAGTTATCCCGGAAACAGAGCAGTCAGTTACTTGGAAACAGGGCAGTCAGTTACCCTGGAAACAGGGAAGTCAGTTACCCCGGAAACTGGGCAGTCAGTCACCCTGGAAACAGGTTAGTCAGTTACCCCGGAAACAGGGTGATCAGTTACCCCGGAAACTGGGCGGTCAGTTCCCCTGGAAAAAGGGCAGTCAATTAACCTGGAAACAGGGCAGTCAGTTATCCTGGAAACAGGGCAGTTAGCTATCCCGGAAACAGGGTGATAAGTTACCCTGGAAACTGGGCAGTCAGTTACCCTGGAAACAGGGCGGTCAGTTACCCCGGAAACAGGGCAGTCAGTTATCCTGGAAACAGGGTGATCAGTTACACTGGAAAGTGGGCAGTCAGTTACCCTGGAAACAGGGCAGTCAGTTATCCTGGAAATAGGGCGGTTCGTTACCCCGGAAATAGGGCGGTCAGTTGTCCTGGAAACAGGGCGGTCAGTTACCCCGGAAACAGGGAGATCAGTTAACCTGGAAACAGGGCGGACAGTTATCCAGTAAACAGGGCAGTCAGTTATCCCGCAAACAGGGCAGTCAGTTATCCTGGAAACAGGGCAGTCAGTTCTCCCGGAAACAGGGCAGTCAGTTATCCCGCAAACAGGGTGATCAGTTACCCTGGAAACAGGGCAGTCAGTTATCCCGGAAACAGGGTGATCAGTTACCCTGGAAACAGGGCAGTTAGTTACCCTGGAAACAGGGAGGTCAGTTACCCAGGAAACTGGGCAGTCAGTTACCCTGGAAACAGGGTGATCAGTTACCCTGGAAACTGGGCAGTCAGTTACCCTGGAAACAGGGCAGTCAGTTCTCCTGGAAACAGGGCAGTCAGTTATCCCGGAAACAGGGAGATCAGTTACCCTGAAACAGGGCTTTCAGTTATCCTGGAAACAGGGTGGTCAGTGACCCTGGAAACAGGGTGGTCAGTTACCCCGGAAACAGGGTGATCAGATATCCTGGAAACAGGGCGGTCAGTTACCCCGGAAACAGGGCAGTCAGTTACCCCGGAAACAGGGTGATCAGTTATCCTGGAAACAGGGCAGTCAGTTAGCCTGGAAACAGGGCAGTCAGTTATCCCGGAAACAGGGCAGTCAGTTATCCCGGAAACAGGGTGATCAGTTACCCTGGAAACAGGGCAGTCTGTTACCCCGGAAACAGGGCAGTCAGTCACCCTGGAAAAAGGGCAGTCAGTTACCCCGGAAGCAGGGTGATCAGTTATCCAGTCAACAGGGCAGTCAGTTATCCTGGAAACAGGGCAGTCAGTTACCCCGGAAACAGGGCAGTCAGTTACCCTGGAAACAGTGCAGTCAGTTATCCCGGAAACAGGGCAGTCAGTTACCCTGGAAACAGGGCAGTCAGTTCCTCTGGAAACAGGGCAGTCAGTCATCCCGGAAACAGGGTTATCAGTTACCCTGGAAACAGGGCAGTCAGTTACCCCGGAAACAGGGCAGTCAGTTACCCTGGAAACTGGGCAGTCAGTTACCCTGGAAACAGGGCAGTCAGTTATCCCGGAAACAGGGTTATCAGTTAACCTGGAAACAGGGCAGTCAGTTAACCCGGAAACAGGGCAGTCAGTTACCCTGGAAACTGGGCAGTCAGTTACCCTGGAAACAGGGCAGTCAGTTATCCCGGAAACAGGGTTATCAGTTACCCTGGAAACAGGGCAGTCAGTTATCCCGGAAACAGGGCAGTCAGTTATCCCGGAAATAGGGTGATCAGTTACCCTGGAAACAGGGCAGTCATTTACCCTGGAAAAAGGGTATTCAGTTACTCTGGAAACTGGGCAGTCAGTTACCCTGGAAACAGGGCAGTCAGTTACCACCGAAACAGGGCAGTCAGTTACCCTGGAAACTGGGCAGTCAGTTACCCTGGAAACAGGGCAGTCAGTTATCTCGGAAACAGGGTTATCAGATACCCTGGAAACAGGGCAGTCAGTTATCCCGGAAACAGAGCAGTCAGTTACTTGGAAACAGGGCAGTCAGTTACCCTGGAAAAAGGGAAGACAGTTACCCCGGAAACTGGGCAGTCAGTCACCCTGGAAACAGGTTATTCAGTTACCCCGGAAACAGTGTGATCAGTTACCCCGGAAACAGGGCAGTCAGTTATCCTGGAAACAGGGCAGTTAGTTATCCCGGAAACAGGGTGATAGGTTACCCTGGAAACTGGGCGGTCAGTTACCCCGGAAACAGGGCAGTCAGTTACCCTGGAAACAGGGCCGTCAGTTATCCCGAAAACAGGGCAGTCAGTTATCCCGGAAAAAGGGTGATCAGTTACCCTGGAAACTGGGCAGTCAGTTACCCTGGAAACAGGGCAGTCAGTTACCCCGGATGCAGGGCAGTCATTTACCCAGGAAACAGGGCAGTCAGTTACCCCGGAAACTGGGCAGTCAGTTACCCTGGAAACAGGGCAGTCAGTGACCCTGGAAACTGGTTAGTCAGTTACCCCGGAAACAGGGTGATCAGTTACCCCGGAAACAGGGCAGGCAGTTCCCCTGGAAAGAGGGCAGTCAGTTACCCTGGAAACAGGGCAGTAAGTCAACCTGGAAATAGGGCAGTCAGTTATCCTTGAAACAGGGCAGTCCGTTACCCCGGAAATAGGTAGGTCAGTTATCCTGGAAATAGGGCGGTCAGTTACCCCGGAAACAGGGAGATCAGTTACCCCGGAAACAGGGCAGTCAGTTACCCTGGAAACAGGGGAGTCAGTTACCCTGGAAACAGGGTGGTCAGTGACCCGGGAAACAGGGTGGTCAGTTACACCGGAAACAAGGTGATCAGTTATCCTGGAAACAGGGCGGTCAGTTACCCCGGAAACAGGGTGATCAGTTATCCTGGAAACAGGGCAGTCATGTAGCCTGGAAACAGGGCAGTCAGTTGACCCGGAAACAGGGCAGTCAGTTATCCCGGAAACAGGGTGATCACTTACCCTGGAAACAGGGCAGTCAGTTACCCCGGAAACAGGGCAGTCAGTTACCCTGGAAACAGGGCAGTCAGTTATCCCGGAAACAGGGCAGTCAGTTACCCTGGAAACTGGGCAGTCAGTTACTCTGGAAACAGGGCAGTCAGTTATCCCGGAAACAGGGCAGTCATTTACCCTGGAAAAAGGGTATTCAGTTACTCTGGAAACTGGGCAGTCAGTTACCCTGGAAACAGGGCAGTCAGTTACCACCGAAACAGGGCAGTCAGTTACCCTGGAAACTGGGCAGTCAGTTACCCTGGAAACAGGGCAGTCAGTTATCCCGGAAACAGGGTTATCAGATACCCTGGAAACAGGGCAGTCAGTTATCCCGGAAACAGAGCAGTCAGTTACTTGGAAACAGGGCAGTCAGTTACCCTGGAAACAGGGAAGTCAGTTACCCCGGAAACTGGGCAGTCAGTCACCCTGGAAACAGGTTAGTCAGTTACCCCGGAAACAGGGTGATCAGTTACCCCGGAAACTGGGCGGTCAGTTCCCCTGGAAACAGGGCACTCAGTTATCCTGGAAACAGGGCAGTTAGTTATCCCGGAAACAGGGTGATAAGTTACCCTGGAAACAGGGCAGTCAGTTATCCTGGAAATAGGGCGGTTCGTTATCCCGGAAATAGGGCGGTCAGTTGTCCTGGAAACAGGGCGGTCAGTTACCCCGGAAACAGGGAGATCAGTTACTCCAGAAACAGGGCGGTCAGTTAACCTGGAAACAGGGCGGACAGTTATCCAGTAAACAGGGCAGTCAGTTATCCCGCAAACAGGGCAGTCAGTTATCCTGGAAACAGGGCAGTCAGTTCTCCCGGAAACAGGGCAGTCAGTTATCCCGCAAACAGGGTGATCAGTTACCCTGGAAACAGGGCAGTCAGTTATCCCGGAAACAGGGTGATCAGTTACCCTGGAAACTGGGCAGTCAGTTACCCTGGAAACAGGGCAGTCAGTTCTCCCGGAAACAGGGCAGTCAGTTATCCCGGAAACAGGGAGATCGGTTACCCTGAAACAGGGCTTTCAGTTATCCTGGAAACAGGGTGGTCAGTGACCCTGGAAACAGGGTGGTCAGTTACCCCGGAAACAGGGTGATCAGATATCCTGGAAACAGGGCGGTCAGTTACCCCGGAAACAGGGCAGTCAGTTATCCCGCAAACAGGGCAGTCAGTTATCCTGGAAACAGGGCAGTCAGTTCTCCCGGAAACAGGGCAGTCAGTTATCCCGCAAACAGGGTGATCAGTTACCCTGGAAACAGGGCAGTCAGTTATCCCGGAAACAGTGTGATCAGTTACCCTGGAAACAGGGCAGTCAGTTATCCCGGAAACAGGGAGATCAGTTACCCTGAAACAGGGCTTTCAGTTATCCTGGAAACAGGGCAGTCAGTTATCCCGGAAACAGGGCAGTCAGTTACCCTGGAAACTGGGCAGTCAGTTACTCTGGAAACAGGGCAGTCAGTCATCCCGGAAACAGGGTTATCAGTTACCCAGGAAACAGGGCAGTCAGTTACCCCGGAAACAGGGCAGTCAGTTACCCTGGAAACTGGGCTGTCAGTTACCCTGGAAACAGGGCAGTCAGTTATCCCGGAAACAGGGTGATCAGTTACCCTGGAAACAGGGCAGTCAGTTATCCCGGAAACAGGGCAGTCAGTTATCCCGGAAATAGGGTGATCAGTTACCCTGGAAACTGGGCAATCAGTTCCCCTGGAAACAGGGCAGTCAGTTACCCCGGAAACAGTGCAGTCAGTTACCCTGGAAACAGGGCAGTCAGTTATCCCGGAAACAGGGAAGTCATTTACCCTGGAAAAAGGGTATTCAGTTACTCTGGAAACTGGGCAGTCAGTTACCCTGGAAACAGGGCACTCAGTTACCAGCGAAACAGGGCAGTCAGTTACCCTGGAAACTGGGCAGTCAGTTACCCTGGAAACAGGGCAGTCAGTTATCCCGGAAACAGAGCAGTCAGTTACTTGGAAACAGGGCAGTCAGTTACCCTGCTAAAAGGGAAGTCAGTTACCCCGGAAACTGGGCAGTCAGTCACCCTGGAAACAGTTTATTCAGTTACCCCGGAAACAGGGTGATCAGTTACCCCGGAAACAGGGCAGTCAGTTCCCCTGGAAACAGGGCAGTCAATTACCCTGGAAACAGGGCAGTCAGTTATCCTGGAAACAGGGCAGTTAGTTATCCCGGAAACAGGGTTTTAAGTTACCCTGGAAACTGGGCGGTCAGTTACCCCGGAAACAGGGCAGTCAGTTATCCTGGAAACAGGGTGATCATTTACACTGGAAAGTGGGCAGTCAGTTACCCTGGAAACAGGGCAGTCAGTTATCCAGGAAACAGGGTGATAAGTTACCCTGGAAACTGGGCGGTCAGTTACCCCGGAAACAGGGCAGTCAGTTATCCTGGAAACAGGGTGATCATTTACACTGGAAATTGGGCAGTCAGTTACCCTGGAAACAGGGCAGTCAGTTATCCAGGAAACAGGGCAGACAGTTATCCTGGAAATAGGGCGGTCCGTTACCCCGGAAATAGGGCGGTCAGTTGTCCTGGAAACAGGGCGGTCAGTTACCCCGGAAACAGGGCAGTCAGTTATCCTTGAAACAGGGCAGTCAGTTATCCTGGAAACAGGGTGATCAGTTACCCTGGAAACTGGGCAGTCAGTTACCCTGGAAACAGGGTGATCAGTTACCCTGGAAACTGGGCAGTCAGTTACCCTGGAAACAGGGCATTCAGTTACCCTGGAAATTGGGCGGTCAGTTACCCTGGAAACAGGGCAGTCAGTTATCCCGGAAACAGGGTTATCAGTTACCCAGGAAACAGGGCAGTCAGTTATCCCGGAAACAGGGCAGTCAGTTATCCCGGAAATAGGGTGATCAGTTACCCTGGAAACTGGGCAATCAGTTCCCCTGGAAACAGGGCAGTCAGTTACCCCGGAAACAGAGTAGTCAGTTACCCTGGAAACAGGGCAGTCAGTTATCCCGGAAACAGGGTGATCAGTTACCCTGGAAACAGGGCAGTCAGTTAGCCTGGAAACAGGGCAGTCAGTTATCCCGGAAACAGGGCAGTCAGTTATCCCGGAAACAGGGCAGTCAGTTACCCTGGAAAAAGGGCAGTCAGTTATCCCGGAAGAAGTGTGATCAGTTACCCTGGAAACTGGGCAGTCAGTTACCCTGGAAACAGGGCAGTCAGTTACTCCGGAAACAGGGCAGTCAGTTACCCTGGAAACTGGGCAGTCAGTTACCCTGGAAACAGGGGAGTCAGTTATCCCGGAAACAGGTTGATCAGTTACCCTGGAAACAGGGCCGTCAGTTATCCCGAAAACAGGGCAGTCAGTTATCCTGGAAAAAGGGTGATCAGTTACCCTGGAAACTGGGCAGTCAGTTACCCTGGAAACAGGGCAGTCAGTTACCCCGGAAGCAGGGCAGTCATTTACCCTGGAAAAAGGGTATTCAGTTACTCTGGAAACTGGGCAGTCAGTTACCCTGGAAACAGGGCAGTCAGTTACCACCGAAACAGGGCAGTCAGTTACCCTGGAAACTGGGCAGTCAGTTACCCTGGAAACAGGGCAGTCAGTTATCCCGGAAACAGGGTTATCAGATACCCTGGAAACAGGGCAGTCAGTTATCCCGGAAACAGAGCAGTCAGTTACTTGGAAACAGGGCAGTCAGTTACCCCGGAAGCAAGGCAGTCATTTACCCAGGAAACAGGGCAGTCAGTTACCCCGGAAACTGGGCAGTCAGTTTCCCTGGAAACAGGGCAGTCAGTGACCCTGGAAACTGGTTAGTCAGTTACCCCGGAAACAGGGTGATCAGTTACCCCGGAAACAGGGCAGGCAGTTCCCCTGGAAAGAGGGCAGTCAGTTACCCTGGAAACAGGGCAGTCAGTTAACCTGGAAATAGGGCAGTCAGTTATCCTTGAAACAGGGCAGTCCGTTACCCCGGAAATAGGTAGGTCAGTTATCCTGGAAATAGGGCGGTCAGTTACCCCGGAAACAGGGAGATCAGTTACCCCGGAAACAGGGCAGTCAGTTACCCTGGAAACAGGGGAGTCAGTTACCCTGGAAATAGGGTGGTCAGTGACCCGGGAAACAGGGTGGTCAGTTACACCGGAAACAAGGTGATCAGTTATCCTGGAAACAGGGCGGTCAGTTGCCCCGGAAACAGGGTGATCAGTTATCCTGGAAACAGGGCAGTCAGGTAGCCTGGAAACAGGGCAGTCAGTTACCCCGGAAACAGGGCAGTCAGTTATCCCGGAAACAGGGTGATCACTTACCCTGGAAACAGGGCAGTCAGTTACCCCGGAAACAGGGCAGTCAGTTACCCTGGAAACAGGGCAGTCAGTTATCCCGGAAACAGGGCAGTCAGTTACCCTGGAAACTGGGCAGTCAGTTACTCTGGAAACAGGGCAGTCAGTCATCCCGGAAACAGGGTTATCAGTTACCCTGGAAACAGGGCAGTCAGTTACCCCGGAAACAGGGCAGTCAGTTACCCTGGAAACTGGGCAGTCAGTTACCCTGGAAACAGGGCAGTCAGTTATCCCGGAAACAGGGTTATCAGTTACCCTGGAAACAGGGCAGTCAGTTATCCCGGAAACAGGGCAGTCAGTAATCCCGGAAATAGGGTGATCAGTTACCCTGGAAACTGGGCAATCAGTTCCCCTGGAAACAGGGCAGTCAGTTACCCCGGAAAGAGTGCAGTCAGTTACCCTGGAAACAGGGCAGTCAGTTATCCCGGAAACAGGGCAGTCATTTACCCTGGAAAAAGGGTATTCAGTTACTCTGGAAACTGGGCAGTCAGTTACCCTGGAAACAGGGCCGTCAGTTACCACCGAAACAGGGCAGTCAGTTACCCTGGAAACTGGGCAGTCAGTTACCCTGGAAACAGGGCAGTCAGTTATCCCGGAAACAGGGTTATCAGATACCCTGGAAACAGGGCAGTCAGTTATCCCGGAAACAGAGCAGTCAGTTACTTGGAAACAGGGCAGTCAGTTACCCTGGAAACAGGGAAGTCAGTTACCCCGGAAACTGGGCAGTCAGTCACCCTGGAAACAGGTTAGTCAGTTACCCCGGAAACAGGGTGATCAGTTACCCCGGAAACTGGGCGGTCAGTTCCCCTGGAAAAAGGGCAGTCAATTAACCTGGAAACAGGGCAGTCAGTTATCCTGGAAACAGGGCAGTTAGCTATCCCGGAAACAGGGTGATAAGTTACCCTGGAAACTGGGCAGTCAGTTACCCTGGAAACAGGGCGGTCAGTTACCCCGGAAACAGGGCAGTCAGTTATCCTGGAAACAGGGTGATCAGTTACACTGGAAAGTGGGCAGTCAGTTACCCTGGAAACAGGGCAGTCAGTTATCCTGGAAATAGGGCGGTTCGTTACCCCGGAAATAGGGCGGTCAGTTGTCCTGGAAACAGGGCGGTCAGTTACCCCGGAAACAGGGAGATCAGCTAACCTGGAAACAGGGCGGACAGTTATCCAGTAAACAGGGCAGTCAGTTATCCCGCAAACAGGGCAGTCAGTTATCCTGGAAACAGGGCAGTCAGTTCTCCCGGAAACAGGGCAGTCAGTTATCCCGCAAACAGGGTGATCAGTTACCCTGGAAACAGGGCAGTCAGTTATCCCGGAAACAGGGTGATCAGTTACCCTGGAAACAGGGCAGTTAGTTACCCTGGAAACAGGGAGGTCAGTTACCCAGGAAACTGGGCAGTCAGTTACCCTGGAAACAGGGTGATCAGTTACCCTGGAAACTGGGCAGTCAGTTACCCTGGAAACAGGGCAGTCAGTTCTCCTGGAAACAGGGCAGTCAGTTATCCCGGAAACAGGGAGATCAGTTACCCTGAAACAGGGCTTTCAGTTATCCTGGAAACAGGGTGGTCAGTGACCCTGGAAACAGGGTGGTCAGTTACCCCGGAAACAGGGTGATCAGATATCCTGGAAACAGGGCGGTCAGTTACCCCGGAAACAGGGCAGTCAGTTACCCCGGAAACAGGGTGATCAGTTATCCTGGAAACAGGGCAGTCAGTTAGCCTGGAAACAGGGCAGTCAGTTATCCCGGAAACAGGGCAGTCAGTTATCCCGGAAACAGGGTGATCAGTTACCCTGGAAACAGGGCAGTCTGTTACCCCGGAAACAGGGCAGTCAGTCACCCTGGAAAAAGGGCAGTCAGTTACCCCGGAAGCAGGGTGATCAGTTATCCAGTCAACAGGGCAGTCAGTTATCCTGGAAACAGGGCAGTCAGTTACCCCGGAAACAGGGCAGTCAGTTACCCTGGAAACAGTGCAGTCAGTTATCCCGGAAACAGGGCAGTCAGTTACCCTGGAAACAGGGCAGTCAGTTCCTCTGGAAACAGGGCAGTCAGTCATCCCGGAAACAGGGTTATCAGTTACCCTGGAAACAGGGCAGTCAGTTACCCCGGAAACAGGGCAGTCAGTTACCCTGGAAACTGGGCAGTCAGTTACCCTGGAAACAGGGCAGTCAGTTATCCCGGAAACAGGGTTATCAGTTAACCTGGAAACAGGGCAGTCAGTTAACCCGGAAACAGGGCAGTCAGTTACCCTGGAAACTGGGCAGTCAGTTACCCTGGAAACAGGGCAGTCAGTTATCCCGGAAACAGGGTTATCAGTTACCCTGGAAACAGGGCAGTCAGTTATCCCGGAAACAGGGCAGTCAGTTATCCCGGAAATAGGGTGATCAGTTACCCTGGAAACAGGGCAGTCATTTACCCTGGAAAAAGGGTATTCAGTTACTCTGGAAACTGGGCAGTCAGTTACCCTGGAAACAGGGCAGTCAGTTACCACCGAAACAGGGCAGTCAGTTACCCTGGAAACTGGGCAGTCAGTTACCCTGGAAACAGGGCAGTCAGTTATCTCGGAAACAGGGTTATCAGATACCCTGGAAACAGGGCAGTCAGTTATCCCGGAAACAGAGCAGTCAGTTACTTGGAAACAGGGCAGTCAGTTACCCTGGAAAAAGGGAAGACAGTTACCCCGGAAACTGGGCAGTCAGTCACCCTGGAAACAGGTTATTCAGTTACCCCGGAAACAGTGTGATCAGTTACCCCGGAAACAGGGCAGTCAGTTATCCTGGAAACAGGGCAGTTAGTTATCCCGGAAACAGGGTGATAAGTTACCCTGGAAACTGGGCGGTCAGTTACCCCGGAAACAGGGCAGTCAGTTACCCTGGAAACAGGGCCGTCAGTTATCCCGAAAACAGGGCAGTCAGTTATCCCGGAAAAAGGGTGATCAGTTACCCTGGAAACTGGGCAGTCAGTTACCCTGGAAACAGGGCAGTCAGTTACCCCGGATGCAGGGCAGTCATTTACCCAGGAAACAGGGCAGTCAGTTACCCCGGAAACTGGGCAGTCAGTTACCCTGGAAACAGGGCAGTCAGTGACCCTGGAAACTGGTTAGTCAGTTACCCCGGAAACAGGGTGATCAGTTACCCCGGAAACAGGGCAGGCAGTTCCCCTGGAAAGAGGGCAGTCAGTTACCCTGGAAACAGGGCAGTAAGTCAACCTGGAAATAGGGCAGTCAGTTATCCTTGAAACAGGGCAGTCCGTTACCCCGGAAATAGGTAGGTCAGTTATCCTGGAAATAGGGCGGTCAGTTACCCCGGAAACAGGGAGATCAGTTACCCCGGAAACAGGGCAGTCAGTTACCCTGGAAACAGGGGAGTCAGTTACCCTGGAAACAGGGTGGTCAGTGACCCGGGAAACAGGGTGGTCAGTTACACCGGAAACAAGGTGATCAGTTATCCTGGAAACAGGGCGGTCAGTTACCCCGGAAACAGGGTGATCAGTTATCCTGGAAACAGGGCAGTCATGTAGCCTGGAAACAGGGCAGTCAGTTGACCCGGAAACAGGGCAGTCAGTTATCCCGGAAACAGGGTGATCACTTACCCTGGAAACAGGGCAGTCAGTTACCCCGGAAACAGGGCAGTCAGTTACCCTGGAAACAGGGCAGTCAGTTATCCCGGAAACAGGGCAGTCAGTTACCCTGGAAACTGGGCAGTCAGTTACTCTGGAAACAGGGCAGTCAGTTATCCCGGAAACAGGGCAGTCATTTACCCTGGAAAAAGGGTATTCAGTTACTCTGGAAACTGGGCAGTCAGTTACCCTGGAAACAGGGCAGTCAGTTACCACCGAAACAGGGCAGTCAGTTACCCTGGAAACTGGGCAGTCAGTTACCCTGGAAACAGGGCAGTCAGTTATCCCGGAAACAGGGTTATCAGATACCCTGGAAACAGGGCAGTCAGTTATCCCGGAAACAGAGCAGTCAGTTACTTGGAAACAGGGCAGTCAGTTACCCTGGAAACAGGGAAGTCAGTTACCCCGGAAACTGGGCAGTCAGTCACCCTGGAAACAGGTTAGTCAGTTACCCCGGAAACAGGGTGATCAGTTACCCCGGAAACTGGGCGGTCAGTTCCCCTGGAAACAGGGCACTCAGTTATCCTGGAAACAGGGCAGTTAGTTATCCCGGAAACAGGGTGATAAGTTACCCTGGAAACAGGGCAGTCAGTTATCCTGGAAATAGGGCGGTTCGTTATCCCGGAAATAGGGCGGTCAGTTGTCCTGGAAACAGGGCGGTCAGTTACCCCGGAAACAGGGAGATCAGTTACTCCAGAAACAGGGCGGTCAGTTAACCTGGAAACAGGGCGGACAGTTATCCAGTAAACAGGGCAGTCAGTTATCCCGCAAACAGGGCAGTCAGTTATCCTGGAAACAGGGCAGTCAGTTCTCCCGGAAACAGGGCAGTCAGTTATCCCGCAAACAGGGTGATCAGTTACCCTGGAAACAGGGCAGTCAGTTATCCCGGAAACAGGGTGATCAGTTACCCTGGAAACTGGGCAGTCAGTTACCCTGGAAACAGGGCAGTCAGTTCTCCCGGAAACAGGGCAGTCAGTTATCCCGGAAACAGGGAGATCGGTTACCCTGAAACAGGGCTTTCAGTTATCCTGGAAACAGGGTGGTCAGTGACCCTGGAAACAGGGTGGTCAGTTACCCCGGAAACAGGGTGATCAGATATCCTGGAAACAGGGCGGTCAGTTACCCCGGAAACAGGGCAGTCAGTTATCCCGCAAACAGGGCAGTCAGTTATCCTGGAAACAGGGCAGTCAGTTCTCCCGGAAACAGGGCAGTCAGTTATCCCGCAAACAGGGTGATCAGTTACCCTGGAAACAGGGCAGTCAGTTATCCCGGAAACAGTGTGATCAGTTACCCTGGAAACAGGGCAGTCAGTTATCCCGGAAACAGGGAGATCAGTTACCCTGAAACAGGGCTTTCAGTTATCCTGGAAACAGGGCAGTCAGTTATCCCGGAAACAGGGCAGTCAGTTACCCTGGAAACTGGGCAGTCAGTTACTCTGGAAACAGGGCAGTCAGTCATCCCGGAAACAGGGTTATCAGTTACCCAGGAAACAGGGCAGTCAGTTACCCCGGAAACAGGGCAGTCAGTTACCCTGGAAACTGGGCTGTCAGTTACCCTGGAAACAGGGCAGTCAGTTATCCCGGAAACAGGGTGATCAGTTACCCTGGAAACAGGGCAGTCAGTTATCCCGGAAACAGGGCAGTCAGTTATCCCGGAAATAGGGTGATCAGTTACCCTGGAAACTGGGCAATCAGTTCCCCTGGAAACAGGGCAGTCAGTTACCCCGGAAACAGTGCAGTCAGTTACCCTGGAAACAGGGCAGTCAGTTATCCCGGAAACAGGGAAGTCATTTACCCTGGAAAAAGGGTATTCAGTTACTCTGGAAACTGGGCAGTCAGTTACCCTGGAAACAGGGCACTCAGTTACCAGCGAAACAGGGCAGTCAGTTACCCTGGAAACTGGGCAGTCAGTTACCCTGGAAACAGGGCAGTCAGTTATCCCGGAAACAGAGCAGTCAGTTACTTGGAAACAGGGCAGTCAGTTACCCTGCTAAAAGGGAAGTCAGTTACCCCGGAAACTGGGCAGTCAGTCACCCTGGAAACAGTTTATTCAGTTACCCCGGAAACAGGGTGATCAGTTACCCCGGAAACAGGGCAGTCAGTTCCCCTGGAAACAGGGCAGTCAATTACCCTGGAAACAGGGCAGTCAGTTATCCTGGAAACAGGGCAGTTAGTTATCCCGGAAACAGGGTTTTAAGTTACCCTGGAAACTGGGCGGTCAGTTACCCCGGAAACAGGGCAGTCAGTTATCCTGGAAACAGGGTGATCATTTACACTGGAAAGTGGGCAGTCAGTTACCCTGGAAACAGGGCAGTCAGTTATCCAGGAAACAGGGTGATAAGTTACCCTGGAAACTGGGCGGTCAGTTACCCCGGAAACAGGGCAGTCAGTTATCCTGGAAACAGGGTGATCATTTACACTGGAAATTGGGCAGTCAGTTACCCTGGAAACAGGGCAGTCAGTTATCCAGGAAACAGGGCAGACAGTTATCCTGGAAATAGGGCGGTCCGTTACCCCGGAAATAGGGCGGTCAGTTGTCCTGGAAACAGGGCGGTCAGTTACCCCGGAAACAGGGCAGTCAGTTATCCTTGAAACAGGGCAGTCAGTTATCCTGGAAACAGGGTGATCAGTTACCCTGGAAACTGGGCAGTCAGTTACCCTGGAAACAGGGTGATCAGTTACCCTGGAAACTGGGCAGTCAGTTACCCTGGAAACAGGGCATTCAGTTACCCTGGAAATTGGGCGGTCAGTTACCCTGGAAACAGGGCAGTCAGTTATCCCGGAAACAGGGTTATCAGTTACCCAGGAAACAGGGCAGTCAGTTATCCCGGAAACAGGGCAGTCAGTTATCCCGGAAATAGGGTGATCAGTTACCCTGGAAACTGGGCAATCAGTTCCCCTGGAAACAGGGCAGTCAGTTACCCCGGAAACAGAGTAGTCAGTTACCCTGGAAACAGGGCAGTCAGTTATCCCGGAAACAGGGTGATCAGTTACCCTGGAAACAGGGCAGTCAGTTAGCCTGGAAACAGGGCAGTCAGTTATCCCGGAAACAGGGCAGTCAGTTATCCCGGAAACAGGGCAGTCAGTTACCCTGGAAAAAGGGCAGTCAGTTATCCCGGAAGAAGTGTGATCAGTTACCCTGGAAACTGGGCAGTCAGTTACCCTGGAAACAGGGCAGTCAGTTACTCCGGAAACAGGGCAGTCAGTTACCCTGGAAACTGGGCAGTCAGTTACCCTGGAAACAGGGGAGTCAGTTATCCCGGAAACAGGTTGATCAGTTACCCTGGAAACAGGGCCGTCAGTTATCCCGAAAACAGGGCAGTCAGTTATCCTGGAAAAAGGGTGATCAGTTACCCTGGAAACTGGGCAGTCAGTTACCCTGGAAACAGGGCAGTCAGTTACCCCGGAAGCAGGGCAGTCATTTACCCAGGAAACAGGGCAGTCAGTTCCCCCGGAAACTGGGCAGTCAGTTACCCTGGAAACAGGGCTGTCAGTGACCCTGGAAACTGGTTAGTCAGTTACCCCGGAAACAGAGTGATCAGTTACCCCGGAAACAGGGCAGGCAGTTCCCCTGGAAAGAGGGCAGTCAGTTACCCTGGAAACAGGACAGTCAGTTAACCTGGAAATAGGGCAGTCAGTTATCCTTGAAACAGGGCAGTCCGTTACCCCGGAAATAGGTAGGTCAGTTATCCTGGAAATAGGGCGGTCAGTTACCCCGGAAACAGGGAGATCAGTTACCCCGGAAACAGGGCAGTCAGTTAACCTGGAAACAGGGGAGTCAGTTACCCTGGAAACAGGGTGGTCAGTGACCCGTGAAACAGGGTGGTCAGTTACACCGGAAACAAGGTGATCAGTTATCCTGGAAACAGGGCGGTCAGTTGCCCCGGAAACAGGGTGATCAGTTATCCTGGAAACAGGGCAGTCAGGTAGCCTGGAAACAGGGCAGTCAGTTACCCCGGAAACAGGGCAGTCAGTTATCCCGGAAACAGGGTGATCACTTACCCTGGAAACAGGGCAGTCAGTTACCCCGGAAACAGGGCAGTCAGTTACCCTGGAAACAGGGCAGTCAGTTATCCCGGAAACAGGGCAGTCAGTTACCCTGGAAACTGGGCAGTCAGTTACTCTGGAAACAGGGCAGTCAGTCATCCCGGAAACAGGGTTATCAGTTACCCTGGAAACAGGGCAGTCCGTTACCCCGGAAACAGGGCAGTCAGTTACCCTGGAAACTGGGCAGTCAGTTACCCTGGAAACAGGGCAGTCAGTTATCCCGGAAACAGGGTTATCAGTTACCCTGGAAACAGGGCAGTCAGTTATCCCGGAAACAGGGCAGTCAGTTATCCCGGAAATAGGGTGATCAGTTACCCTGGAAACTGGGCAATCAGTTCCCCTGGAAACAGGGCAGTCAGTTACCCCGGAAAGAGTGCAGTCAGTTACCCTGGAAACAGGGCAGTCAGTTATCCCGGAAACAGGGCAGTCATTTACATAGGAAAAAGGGTATTCAGTTACTCTGGAAACTGGGCAGTCAGTTACCCTGGAAACAGGGCAGTCAGTTACCACCGAAACAGGGCAGTCAGTTACCCTGGAAACTGGGCAGTCAGTTACCCTGGAAACAGGGCAGTCAGTTATCCCGGAAACAGGGTTATCAGATACCCTGGAAACAGGGCAGTCAGTTATCCCGGAAACAGAGCAGTCAGTTACTTGGAAACAGGGCAGTCAGTTACCCTGGAAACAGGGAAGTCAGTTACCCCGGAAACTGGGCAGTCAGTCACCCTGGAAACAGGTTAGTCAGTTACCCCGGAAACAGGGTGATCAGTTACCCCGGAAACTGGGCGGTCAGTTCCCCTGGAAACAGGGCAGTCAATTACCCTGGAAACAGGGCAGTCAGTTATCCTGGAAACAGGGCAGTTAGTTATCCCGGAAACAGGGTGATAAGTTACCCTGGAAACTGGGCAGTCAGTTACCCTGGATTTAGGGCGGTCAGTTACCCCGGAAACAGGGCAGTCAGTTATCCTGGAAACAGGGTGATCAGTTACACTGGAAAGTGGGCAGTCAGTTACCCTGGAAACAGGGCAGTCAGTTATCCTGGAAATAGGGCGGTTCGTTACCCCGGAAATAGGGCGGTCAGTTGTCCTGGAAACAGGGCGGTCAGTTACCCCGGAAACAGGGAGATCAGTTAACCTGGAAACAGGGCGGACAGTTATCCAGTAAACAGGGCAGTCAGTTATCCCGCAAACAGGGCAGTCAGTTATCCTGGAAACAGGGCAGTCAGTTCTCACGGTAACAGGGCAGTCAGTTATCCCGCAAACAGGGTGATCAGTTACCCTGGAAACAGGGCAGTCAGTTATCCCGGAAACAGGGTGATCAGTTACCCTGGAAACAGGGCAGTCAGTTACCCTGGAAACAGGGAGGTCAGTTACCCTGGAAACTGGGCAGTCAGTTACCCTGGAAACAGGGTGATCAGTTACCCTCGAAACTGGGCACTCAGTTACCCTGGAAACAGGGCAGTCAGTTCTCCCGGAAACAGGGCAGTCAGTTATCCCGGAAACAGGGAGATCAGTTACCCTGAAACAGGGCTTTCAGTTATCCTGGAAACAGGGTGGTCAGTGACCCTGGAAACAGGGTGGTCAGTTACCCCGGAAACAGGGTGATCAGATATCCTGGAAACAGGGCGGTCAGTTACCCCGGAAACAGGGCAGTCAGTTATCCCGGAAACAGGGTGATCAGTTATCCTGGAAACAGGGCAGTCAGTTAGCCTGGAAACAGGGCAGTCAGTTATCCCGGAAACAGGGCAGTCAGTTATCCCGGAAACAGGGTGATCAGTTACCCTGGAAACAGGGCAGTCTGTTACCCCGGAAACAGGTCAGTCAGTCACCCTGGAAAAAGGGCAATCAGTTATCCCGGAAGCAGGGTGATCAGTTATCCAGTCAACAGGGCAGTCAGTTATCCTGGAAACAGGGCAGTCAGTTATCCTTGAAACAGGGCAGTCCGTTACCCCGGAAATAGGTAGGTCAGTTATCCTGGAAATAGGGCGGTCAGTTACCCCGGAAACAGGGAGATCAGTTACCCCGGAAACAGGGCAGTCAGTTACCCTGGAAACAGGGAAGTCAGTTACCCCGAAACTGGGCAGTCAGTCACCCTGGAAACAGGTTAGTCAGTTACCCCGGAAACAGGGTGATCAGTTACCCCGGAAACAGGGCAGTCATTTACCCAGGAAACAGGGCAGTCAGTTACCCCGGAAACTGGGCAGTCAGTTACCCTGGAAACAGGGCAGTCAGTGACCCTGGAAACTGGTTAGTCAGTTACCCCGGAAACAGGGTGATCAGTTACCCCGGAAACAAGGCAGGCAGTTCCCCTGGAAAGAGGGCAGTCAGTTACCCTGGAAACAGGGCAGTCAGTTAACCTGGAAATAGGGCAGTCAGTTATCCTTGAAACAGGGCAGTCCGTTACCCCGGAAATAGGTAGGTCAGTTATCCTGGAAATAGGGCGGTCAGCTACCCCGGAAACAGGGAGATCAGTTACCCCGGAAACAGGGCAGTCAGTTACCCTGGAAACAGGGGAGTCAGTTAACCTGGAAACAGGGCAGTCAGTTATCCCGGAAACAGGGTGATCAGTTACCCTGGAAACAGGGCAGTCAGTTACCCTGGAAACAGGGTGGTCAGTGACCCGGGAAACAGGGTGGTCAGTTACACCGGAAACAAGGTGATCAGTTATCCTGGAAACAGGGCGGTCAGTTACCCCGGAAATAGGGCGATCAGTTATCCTGGAAACAGGGCAGTCAGGTAGCCTGGAAACAGGGCAGTCAGTTACCCCGGAAACAGGGCAGTCAGTTATCCCGGAAACAGGGTGATCACTGACCCTGGCAACAGGGCAGTCAGTTACCCCGGAAACAGGGCAGTCAGTTACCCTGGAAACTGGGCAGTCAGTTACCCTGGAAACAGGGTGATCAGTTACCCTGGAAACTGGGCAGTCAGTTACCCTGGAAACAGGGCAGTCAGTTCTCCCGGAAACAGGGCAGTCAGTTATCCCGGAAACAGGAAGATCAGTTACCCCGGAAACAGGGCAGTCAGTTACCCCGGAAACAGGGTGATCAGTTACCCTGGAAACTGGGCAGTCAGTTACCACGGAAACAGGGTGATCAGTTACCCTGGAAACAGGGCAGTCAGTTACCCCGGAAACAGGGCAGACAGTCACCCTGGAAAAAGGGCAGTCAGTTATCCCGGAAGAAGGGTGATCAGTTATCCAGTAAACAGGGCAGTCAGTTACCCAGGAAACAGGGCAGTCAGTTACTCCGGAAACAGGGCAGTCAGTTACCCTGGAAACTGGGCAGTCAGTTACCCTGGAAACAGGGGAGTCAGTTATCCCGGAAACAGGGTGATCAGTTACCCTGGAAACAGGGCCGTCAGTTATCCCGAAAACAGGGCAGTCAGTTATCCCGGAAAAAGGGTGATCAGTTACCCTGGAAACTGGGCAGTCAGTTACCCTGGAAACAGGGCAGTCAGTTACCCCGGAAGCAGGGCAGTCATTTACCCAGGAAACAGGGTAGTCAGTTACCCCGGAAACTGGGCAGTCAGTTACCCTGGAAACAGGGCAGTCAGTGACCCTGGAAACTGGTTAGTCAGTTACCCCGGAAAAAGGGTGATCAGTTACCCCGGAAACAGGGCAGGCAGTTCCCCTGGAAAGAGGGCAGTCAGTTACCCTGGAAACAGGGCAGTCAGTTAACCTGGAAATAGGGCAGTCAGTTATCCTTGAAACAGGGCAGTCCGTTACCCGGGAAATAGGTAGGTAAGTTATCCTGGAAATAGGGCGGTCAGTTACCCCGGAAACAGGGAGATCAGTTACCCCGGAAACAGGGCAGTCAGTTACCCTGGTAACAGGGGAGTCAGTTACCCTGGAAACAGGGTGGTCAGTGACCCGGGAAACAGGGTGGTCAGTTACACCGGAAACAAGGTGATCAGTTATCCTGGAAACAGGGCGGTCAGTTACCCCGGAAACAGGGTGATCAGTTATCCTGGAAACAGGGCAGTCAGTCAGCCTGGAAACAGGGCAGTCAGTTACCCCGGAAACAGGGCAGTCAGTTATCCCGGAAACAAGGTGATCACTTACCCTGGAAACAGGGCAGTCAGTTACCCCGGAAACAGGGCAGTCAGTTACCCTGGAAACAGGGGAGTCAGTTAACCTGGAAACAGGGCAGTCAGTTATCCCGGAAACAGGGTGATCAGTTACCCTGGAAACAGGGCAGTCAGTTACCCTGGAAACAGGGTGGTCAGTTACCCTGGAAACTGGGCAGTCAGTTATCCCGGAAACAGGGTTATCAGATACCCTGGAAACAGGGCAGTCAGTTATCCCGGAAACAGAGCAGTCAGTTACTTGGAAACAGGGCAGTCAGTTACCCTGGAAACAGGGAAGTCAGTTACCCCGAAACTGGGCAGTCAGTCACCCTGGAAACAGGTTAGTCAGTTACCCCGGAAACAGGGTGATCAGTTACCCCGGAAACAGGGCAGTCATTTACCCAGGAAACAGGGCAGTCAGTTACCCCGGAAACTGGGCAGTCAGTTACCCTGGAAACAGGGCAGTCAGTGACCCTGGAAACTGGTTAGTCAGTTACCCCGGAAACAGGGTGATCAGTTACCCCGGAAACAAGGCAGGCAGTTCCCCTGGAAAGAGGGCAGTCAGTTACCCTGGAAACAGGGCAGTCAGTTAACCTGGAAATAGGGCAGTCAGTTATCCTTGAAACAGGGCAGTCCGTTACCCCGGAAATAGGTAGGTCAGTTATCCTGGAAATAGGGCGGTCAGTTACCCCGGAAACAGGGAGATCAGTTACCCCGGAAACAGGGCAGTCAGTTACCCTGGAAACAGGGGAGTCAGTTAACCTGGAAATAGGGCAGTCAGTTATCCCGGAAACAGGGTGATCAGTTACCCTGGAAACAGGGCAGTCAGTTACCCTGGAAACAGGGTGGTCAGCGACCCGGGAAACAGGGTGGTCAGTTACACCGGAAACAAGGTGATCAGTTATCCTGGAAACAGGGCGGTCAGTTACCCCGGAAATAGGGCGATCAGTTATCCTGGAAACAGGGCAGTCAGGTAGCCTGGAAACAGGGCAGTCAGTTACCCCGGAAACAGGGCAGTCAGTTATCCCGGAAACAGGGTGATCACTGACACTGGCAACAGGGCAGTCAGTTACCCCGGAAACAGGGCAGTCAGTTACCCTGGAAACTGGGCAGTCAGTTACCCTGGAAACAGGGTGATCAGTTACCCTGGAAACTGGGCAGTCAGTTACCCTGGAAACAGGGCAGTCAGTTCTCCCGGAAACAGGGCAGTCAGTTATCCCGGAAACAGGGAGATCAGTTACCCCGGAAACAGGGCAGTCAGTTACCCCGGAAACAGGGTGATCAGTTACCCTGGAAACTGGGCAGTCAGTTACCCTGGAAACAGGGTGATCAGTTACCCTGGAAACAGGGCAGTCAGTTACCCCGGAAACAGGGCAGTCAGTTACCCTGGAAACTGGGCAGTCAGTTACCCTGGAAACAGGGGAGTCAGTTATCCCGGAAGAAGGGTGATCAGTTATCCAGTAAACAGGGCAGTCAGTTACCCTGGAAACAGGGCAGTCAGTTACTCCGGAAACAGGGCAGTCAGTTACCCTGGAAACTGGGCAGTCAGTTACCCTGGAAACAGGGGAGTCAGTTATCCCGGAAACAGGGTGATCAGTTACCCTGGAAACAGGGCCGTCAGTTATCCCGAAAACAGGGCAGTCAGTTATCCCGGAAAAAGGGTGATCAGTTACCCTGGAAACTGGGCAGTCAGTTACCCTGGAAACAGGGCAGTCAGTTACCCTGGAAACAGGGGAGTCAGTTATCCCGGAAACAGGGTGATCAGTTACCCTGGAAACTGGGCAGTCAGTTACCCTGGAAACAGGGCAGTCAGTTACCCCAGAAGCAGGGCAGTCATTTACCCAGGAAACAGGGTAGTCAGTTACCCCGGAAACTGGGCAGTCAGTTACCCTGGAAACAGGGCAGTCAGTGACCCTGGAAACTGGTTAGTCAGTTACCCCGGAAACAGGGCAGGCAGTTCCCCTGGAAAGAGGGCAGTCAGTTACCCTGGAAACAGGGCAGTCAGTTAACCTGGAAATAGGGCAGTCAGTTATCCTTGAAACAGGGCAGTCCGTTACCCGGGAAATAGGTAGGTAAGTTATCCTGGAAATAGGGCGGTCAGTTAACCCAGAAACAGGGAGATCAGTTACCCCGGAAACAGGGCAGTCAGTTACCCTGGTAACAGGGGAGTCATTTACCCTGGAAACAGGGTGGTCAGTGACCCGGGAAACAGGGTGATCAGTTATCCTGGAAAAAGGGCAGTCAGTTAGCCTGGAAACAGGGCAGTCAGTTACCCCGGAAACAGGGTGATCACTTACCCTGGAAACAGGGCGGTCAGTTATCCTGGAAACAGGGCGATCAGTTACCCCGGAAACAGGGTGATCAGTTATCCTGGAAACAGGGCAGTCAGTTAGCCTGGAAACAGGGCAGTCAGTTACCCCGGAAACAGGGCAGTCAGTTATCCCGGAAACAGGGTGATCACTTACCCTGGAAACAGGGCAGTCAGTTACCCCGGAAACAGGGCAGTCAGTTACCCTGGAAACAGGGCAGTCAGTTATCCCGGAAACAGGGCAGTCACTTACCCTGGAAACTGGGCAGTCAGTAACTCTGGAAACAGGGCAGTCAGTCATCCCGGAAACAGGGTTATCAGTTACCCTGGAAACAGGGCAGTCCGTTACACCGGAAACAGGGCAGTCAGTTACCCTGGAAACTGGGCAGTCAGTTACCCTGGTAACAGGGCAGTCAGTGATCCCGGAAACAGGGTTATCAGTTACCCTGGAAACAGGGCAGTCAGTTATCCCGGAAACAGGGCAGTCAGTTATCCCGGAAATAGGGTGATCAGTTACCCTGGAAACTGGGCAATCAGTTCCCCTGGAAACAGGGCAGTCAGTTACCCTGGAAAGAGTGCAGTCAGTTACCCTGGAAACAGGGCAGTCAGTTATCCCGGAAACAGGGCAGTCATTTACCCTCGAAAAAGGGTATTCAGTTACTCTGGAAACTGGGCAGTCAGTTACCCTGGAAACAGGGCAGTCAGTTACCACCGAAACAGGGCAGTCAGTTACCCTGGAAACTGGGCAGTCAGTTACCCTGGAAACAGGGCAGTCAGTTATCCCGGAAACAGGGTTATCAGATACCCTGGAAACAGGGCAGTCAGTTATCCCGGAAACAGAGCAGTCAGTTACTTGGAAACAGGGCAGTCAGTTACCCTGGAAACAGGGAAGTCAGTTACCCCGGAAACTGGGCAGTCAGTCACCCTGGAAACAGGTTAGTCAGTTACCCCTGGAAACAGGGTGATCAGTTACCTCTAAAACTGGGCGGTCAGTTCCCCTGGAAACAGGGCAGTCAATTACCCTGGAAACAGGGCAGTTAGTTATCCCGGAAACAGGGTGATAAGTTACCCTGGAAACTGGGCAGTCAGTTACCCTGGAAACAGGGCGGTCAGATACCCCGGAAACCGGGCAGTCAGTTATCCTGGAAACAGGGTGATCAGTTACACTGGAAAGTGGGCAGTCAGTTACCCTGGAAACAGGGCAGTCAGTTATCCTGGAAATAGGGCGGTCCGTTACCCCGGAAATAGGGCGGTCAGTTGTCCTGGAAACAGGGCGGTCAGTTACCCCGGAAACAGGGAGATCAGTTACTCCAGAAACAGGGCGGTCAGTTAACCTGGAAACAGGGCGGACAGTTATCCAGTTTACAGGGCAGTCAGTTATCCCGCAAACAGGGCAGTCAGTTATCCTGGAAACAGGGCAGTCAGTTCTCCCGGAAACAGGGCAGTCAGTTATCCCGCAAACAGGGTGATCAGTTACCCTGGAAACAGGGCAGTCAGTTATCCCAGAAACAGGGTGATCAGTTACCCTGGAAACAGGGCAGTCAGTTACCCTGGAAATAGGGTGGTCAGTTACCCTGGAAACTGGGCAGTCAGTTACCCTGGAAACAGGGTGATCATTTACCCTGGAAACTGGGCAGTCAGTTACCCTGGAAACAGGGCAGTCAGTTCTCCCGGAAACAGGGCAGTCAGTTATCCCGGAAACAGGGAGATCAGTTACCCTGAAACAGGTCTTTCAGTTATCCTGGAAACAGGGTGATCAGTGACCCTGGAAACAGGGTGGTCAGTTACCCCGGAAACAGGGTGATCAGATATCCTGGAAACAGGGCGGTCAGTTACCCCGGAAACAGGGCAGTCAGTTACCCCGGAAACAGGGTGATCAGTTATCCTGGAAACAGGGCAGTCAGTTAGCCTGGAAACAGGGCAGTCAGTTATCCCGGAAACAGGGCAGTCAGTTATCCCGGAAACAGGGTGATCAGTTACCCTGGAAACAAGACAGTCAGTTACCCCGGAAACAGGGCAGTCAGTCACCCTGGAAAAAGGGCAGTCAGTTATCCCGGAAGCAGGGTGATCAGTTATCCAGTCAACAGGGCAGTCAGTTATCCTGGAAACAGGGCAGTCAGTTATCCCGGAAACAGGGCAGTCAGTTACCCCGGAAACAGGGTGATCAGTTACCCTGGAAACAGGGCAGTCAGTTACCCCGGAAACAGGGCAGTCAGTTACCCTGGAAACAGGGCAGTCAGTTATCCCGGAAACAGGGCAGTCAGTTACCCTGGAAACTGGGCAGTCAGTTACTCTGGAAACAGGGCAGTCAGTCATCCCGGAAACAGGGTTATCAGTTACCCTGGAAACAGGGCAGTCAGTTACCCCGGAAACAGGGCAGTCAGTTACACTGGAAACTGGGCAGTCAGTTACCCTGGAAACAGGGCAGTCAGTTATCCCGGAAACAGGGTGATCAGTTACCCTGGAAACAGGGCAGTCAGTTATCCCGGAAACAGGGCAGTCAGTTATCCCGGAAATGGGGTGATCAGTTACCCTGGAAACTGGGCAATCAGTTCCCCTGGAAACAGGGCAGTCAGTTACCCCGGAAACAGTGCAGTCAGTTACCCTGGAAACAGGGCAGTCAGTTATCCCGGAAACAGGGCAGTCATTTACCCTTGAAAAAGTGTATTCATGTACTCTGGAAACTGGGCAGTCAGTTACCCTGGAAACAGGGCAGTCAGTTACCACCGAAACAGGGCAGTCAGTTACCCTGGAAACTGGGCAGTCAGTTACCCTGGAAACAGGGCAGTCAGTTATCCCGGAAACAGGGCAGTCATTTACCCTTGAAAAAGTGTATTCATGTACTCTGGAAACTGGGCAGTCAGTTACCCTGGAAACAGGGCAGTCAGTTACCACCGAAACAGGGCAGTCAGTTACCCTGGAAACAGGGCAGTCAGTTATCCCGGAAACAGAGCAGTCAGTTACTTGGAAACAGGGCAGTCAGTTACCCTGGAAACAGGGAAGTCAGTTACCCCGAAACTGGGCAGTCAGTCACCCTGGAAACAGGTTAGTCAGTTACCCCGGAAACAGGGTGATCAGTTACCCCGGAAACAGGGCAGTCATTTACCCAGGAAACAGGGCAGTCAGTTACCCCGGAAACTGGGCAGTCAGTTACCCTGGAAACAGGGCAGTCAGTGACCCTGGAAACTGGTTAGTCAGTTACCCCGGAAACAGGGTGATCAGTTACCCCGGAAACAGGGCAGGCAGTTCCCCTGGAAAGAGGGCAGTCAGTTACCCTGGAAACAGGGCAGTCAGTTAACCTGGAAATAGGGCAGTCAGTTATCCCGGAAACAGGGCAGTCAGTTACCCTGGAAACTGGGCAGTCAGTTACCCTGGAAACAGGAAGGTCAGTTATCCTGGAAATAGGGCGGTCAGTTACCCCGGAAACAGGGAGATCAGTTACCCTGGAAACAGGGTGGTCAGTGACCCGGGAAACAGGGTGGTCAGTTACACCGGAAACAAGGTGATCAGGTATCCTGGAAACAGGGCGGTCAGTTACCCCGGAAACAGGGTGATCAGTTATCCTGGAAACAGGGCAGTCAGGTAGCCTGGAAACAGGGCAGTCAGTTACCCCGGAAACAGGGCAGTCAGTTATCCCGGAAACAGGGTGATCACTGACCCTGGCAACAGGGCAGTCAGTTACCCCGGAAACAGGGCAGTCAGTTACCCTGGAAACTGGGCAGTCAGTTACCCTGGAAACAGGGTGATCAGTTACCCTGGAAACTGGGCAGTCAGTTACCCTGGAAACAGGGCAGTCAGTTCTCCCGGAAACAGGGCAGTCAGTTATCCCGGAAACAGGGAGATCAGTTACCCTGAAACAGGGCTTTCAGTTATCCTGGAAACAGGGTGGTCAGTGACCCTGGAAACAGGGTGGTCAGTTAACCCGGAAACAGGGTGATCAGATATCCTGGAAACAGGGCGGTCAGTTACCCCGGAAACAGGGCAGTCAGTTACCCCGGAAACAGGGTGATCAGTTATCCTGGAAACAGGGCAGTCAGTTAGCCTGGAAACAGGGCAGTCAGTTATCCCGGAAACAGGGGAGTCAGTTATCCCGGAAACAGGGTGATCAGTTACCCTGGAAACAAGGCAGTCAGTTACCCCGGAAACAGGGCAGTCAGTCACCCTGGAAAAAGGGCAGTCAGTTATCCCGGAAGCAGGGTGATCAGTTCCCCTGGATACTGGGCAGTCAGTTACCCTGGAAACTGGGCAGTCAGTTAACCCGGAAACAGGGCAGTCAGTTATCCCGGAAAAAGGGTGATCAGTTACCCCGTAAACTGGGCAGTCAGTTACCCTGGAAAGAGGGCAGTCAGTTACCCCGGAAACAGGGTGATCAGATATCCTGGAAACAGGGCGGTCAGTTACCCCGGAAACAGGGTGATCAGTTATCCTGGAAACAGGGCAGTCAGTTACCCCGGAAACAGGGCAGTCAGTTACCCTGGAAACAGGGCAGTCAGTTATCCCGGAAACAGGGCAGTCAGTTACCCTGGAAACTGGGCAGTCAGTTACTCTGGAAACAGGGCAGTCAGTCATCCCGGAAACAGGGTTATCAGTTACCCTGGAAACAGGGCAGTCAGTTACCCCGGAAACAGGGCAGTCAGTTACCCTGGAAACTGGGCAGTCAGTTACCCTGGAAACAGGGCAGTCAGTTATCCCGGAAACAGGGTTATCAGTTACCCTGGAAACAGGGCAGTCCGTTACCCCGGAAACAGGGCAGTCAGTTACCCTGGAAACTGGGCAGTCAGTTACCCTGGTAACAGGGCAGTCAGTGATCCCGGAAACAGGGTTATCAGTTACCCTGGAAACAGGGCAGTCAGTTATCCCGGAAACAGGGCAGTCAGTTATCCCGGAAACAGGGTGATCAGTTACCCTGGAAACTGGGCAATCATTTCCCCTGGAAACAGGGCAGTCAGTTACCCCGGAAAGAGTGCAGTCAGTTACCCTGGAAACAGGGCAGTCAGTTATCCCGGAAACAGGGCAGTCATTTACCCTCGAAAAAGGGTATTCAGTTACTCTGGAAACTGGGCAGACAGTTACCCTGGAAACAGGGCAGTCAGTTACTTGGAAACAGGGCAGTCAGTTACCCTGGAAACAGGGAAGTCAGTTACCCCGGAAACTGGGCAGTCAGTCACCCTGGAAACAGGTTAGTCAGTTACCCCTGGAAACAGGGTGATCAGTTACCTCTAAAACTGGGCGGTCAGTTCCCCTGGAAACAGGGCAGTCAATTACCCTGGAAACAGGGCAGTCAGTTATCCTGGAAACAGGGCAGTTAGTTATCCCGGAAACAGGGTGATAAGTTACCCTGGAAACTGGGCAGTCAGTTACCCTGGAAACAGGGCGGTCAGTTACCCCGGAAATCGGGCAGTCAGTTATCCTGGAAACAGGGTGATCAGTTACACTGGAAAGTGGGCAGTCAGTTACCCTGGAAACAGGGCAGTCAGTTATCCTGGAAATAGGGCGGTCCGTTACCCCGGAAATAGGGTGGTCAGTTGTCCTGGAAACAGGGCGGTCAGTTACCCCGGAAACAGGGAGATCAGTTACTCCAGAAACAGGGCGGTCAGTTAACCTGGAAACAGGGCGGACAGTTTTCCAGTTTACAGGGCAGTCAGTTATCCCGCAAACAGGGCAGGCAGTTATCCTGGAAACAGGGCAGTCAGTTCTCCCGGAAACAGGGCAGTCAGTTATCCCGCAAACAGGGTGATCAGTTACCCTGGAAACAGGGCAGTCAGTTATCCCAGAAACAGGGTGATCAGTTACCCTGGAAACAGGGCAGTCAGTTACCCTGGAAACAGGGTGGTCAGTTACCCTGGAAACTGGACAGTCAGTTACCCTGGAAACAGGGTGATCATTTACCCTGGAAACTGGGCAGTCAGTTACCCTGGAAACAGGGCAGTCAGTTCTCCCGGAAACAGGGCAGTCAGTTATCCCGGGAACAGGGAGATCAGTTACCCTGAAACAGGTCTTTCAGTTATCCTGGAAGCAGGGTGGTCAGTGACCCTGGAAACAGGGTGGTCAGTTACCCCGGAAACAGGGTGATCAGATATCCTGGAAACAGGGCGGTCAGTTACCCCGGAAACAGGGCAGTCAGTTACCCCGGAAACAGGGTGATCAGTTATCCTGGAAACAGGGCAGTCAGTTAGCCTGGAAACAGGGCAGTCAGTTATCCCGGAAACAGGGCAGTCAGTTATCCCGGAAACAGGGTGATCAGTTACCCTGGAAACAAGACAGTCAGTTACCCCGGAAACAGGGCAGTCAGTCACCCTGGAAAAAGGGCAGTCAGTTATCCCGGAAGCAGGGTGATCAGTTATCCAGTCAACAGGGCAGTCAGTTATCCTGGAAACAGGGCAGTCAGTTATCCCGGAAACAGGGCAGTCAGTTATCCCGGAAACAGGGTGATCAGTTACCCTGGAAACAGGGCAGTCAGTTACCCCGGAAACAGGGCAGTCAGTTACCCTGGAAACAGGGCAGTCAGTTATCCCGGAAACAGGGCAGTCAGTTACCCTGGAAACTGGGCAGTCAGTTACTCTGGAAACAGGGCAGTCAGTCATCCCGGAAACAGGGTTATCAGTTACCCTGGAAACAGGGCAGTCAGTTACCCCGGAAACAGGGCAGTCAGTTACCCTGGAAACTGGGCAGTCAGTTACCCTGGAAACAGGGCAGTCAGTTATCCCGGAAACAGGGTGATCAGTTACCCTGGAAACAGGGCAGTCAGTTATCCCGGAAACAGGGCAGTCAGTTATCCCGGAAATGGGGTGATCAGTTACCCTGGAAACTGGGCAATCAGTTCCCCTGGAAACAGGGCAGTCAGTTACCCCGGAAACAGTGCAGTCAGTTACCCTGGAAACAGGGCAGTCAGTTATCCCGGAAACAGGGCAGTCATTTACCCTTGAAAAAGTGTATTCATGTACTCTGGAAACTGGGCAGTCAGTTACCCTGGAAACAGGGCAGTCAGTTACCACCGAAACAGGGCAGTCAGTTACCCTGGAAACTGGGCAGTCAGTTACCCTGGAAACAGGGCAGTCAGTTATCCCGGAAACAGGGTTATCAGATACCCTGGAAACAGGGCAGTCAGTTATCCCGGAAACAGAGCAGTCAGTTACCCTGGAAACAGGGCAGTCAGTTATCCCGGAAACAGGGCAGTCATTTACCCTTGAAAAAGTGTATTCATGTACTCTGGAAACTGGGCAGTCAGTTACCCTGGAAACAGGGCAGTCAGTTACCACCGAAACAGGGCAGTCAGTTACCCTGGAAACTGGGCAGTCAGTTACCCTGGAAACAGGGCAGTCAGTTATCCCGGAAACAGGGTTATCAGATACCCTGGAAACAGGGCAGTCAGTTATCCCGGAAACAGAGCAGTCAGTTACTTGGAAACAGGGCAGTCAGTTACCCTGGAAACAGGGAAGTCAGTTACCCCGAAACTGGGCAGTCAGTCACCCTGGAAACAGGTTAGTCAGTTACCCCGGAAACAGGGCAGTCATTTACCCAGGAAACAGGGCAGTCAGTTACCCCGGAAACTGGGCAGTCAGTTACCCTGGAAACAGGGCAGTCAGTGACCCTGGAAACTGGTTAGTCAGTTACCCCGGACACAGGGTGATCAGTTACCCCGGAAACAGGGCAGGCAGTTCCCCTGGAAAGAGGGCAGTCAGTTACCCTGGAAACAGGGCAGTCAGTTAACCTGGAAATAGGGCAGTCAGTTATCCTTGAAACAGGGCAGTCCGTTACCCCGGAAATAGGTAGGTCAGTTATCCTGGAAATAGGGCGGTCAGTTACCCCGGAAACAGGGAGATCAGTTACCCTGGAAACAGGGTGGTCAGTGACCCGGGAAACAGGGTGGTCAGTTACACCGGAAACAAGGTGATCAGTTATCCTGGAAACAGGGCGGTCAGTTACCCCGGAAACAGGGTGATCAGTTATCCTGGAAACAGGGCAGTCAGGTAGCCTGGAAACAGGGCAGTCAGTTACCCCGGAAACAGGGCAGTCAGTTATCCCGGAAACAGGGTGATCACTGACCCTGGCAACAGGGCAGTCAGTTACCCCGGAAACAGGGCAGTCAGTTACCCTGGAAACTGGGCAGTCAGTTACCCTGGAAACAGGGTGATCAGTTACCCTGGAAACTGGGCAGTCAGTTACCCTGGAAACAGGGCAGTCAGTTCTCCCGGAAACAGGGCAGTCAGTTATCCTGGAAACAGGGAGATCAGTTACCCTGAAACAGGGTGATCAGATATCCTGGAAACAGGGCAGTCAGTTAGCCATGAAACAGGGCAGTCAGTTATCCCGGAAACAGGGCAGTCAGTTATCCCGGAAACAGGGTGATCAGTTACCCTGGAAACAAGACAGTCAGTTACCCCGGAAACAGGGCAGTCAGTCACCCTGGAAAAAGGGCAGTCAGTTATCCCGGAAGCAGGGTGATCAGTTATCCAGTCAACAGGGCAGTCAGTTATCCTGGAAACAGGGCAGTCAGTTATCCCGGAAACAGGGCAGTCAGTTATCCCGGAAACAGGGTGATCAGTTACCCTGGAAACAGGGCAGTCAGTTACCCCGGAAACAGGGCAGTCAGTTACCCTGGAAACAGGGCAGTCAGTTATCCCGGAAACAGGGCAGTCAGTTACCCTGGAAACTGGGCAGTCAGTTACTCTGGAAACAGGGCAGTCAGTCATCCCGGAAACAGGGTTATCAGTTACCCTGGAAACAGGGCAGTCAGTTACCCCGGAAACAGGGCAGTCAGTTACCCTGGAAACTGGGCAGTCAGTTACCCTGGAAACAGGGCAGTCAGTTCTCCCGGAAACAGGGTGATCAGTTACCCTGGAAACAGGGCAGTCAGTTATCCCGGAAACAGGGCAGTCAGTTATCCCGGAAATGGGGTGATCAGTTACCCTGGAAACTGGGCAATCAGTTCCCCTGGAAACAGGGCAGTCAGTTACCCCGGAAACAGTGCAGTCAGTTACCCTGGAAACAGGGCAGTCAGTTATCCCGGAAACGGGGCAGTCATTTACCCTTGAAAAAGTGTATTCATGTACTCTGGAAAATGGGCAGTCAGTTACCCTGGAAACAGGGCAGTCAGTTACCACCAAAACAGGGCAGTCAGTTACCCTGGAAACTGGGCAGTCAGTTACCCTGGAAACAGGGCAGTCAGTTATCCCGGAAACAGGGTTATCAGATACCCTGGAAACAGGGCAGTCAGTTATCCCGGAAACAGAGCAGTCAGTTACTTGGAAACAGGGCAGTCAGTTACCCTGGAAACAGGGAAGTCAGTTACCCCGAAACTGGGCAGTCAGTCACCCTGGAAACAGGTTAGTCAGTTACCCCGGAAACAGGGTGATCAGTTACCCCGGAAACAGGGCAGTCATTTACCCAGGAAACAGGGCAGTCAGTTACCCCGGAAACTGGGCAGTCAGTTACCCTGGAAACAGGGCAGTCAGTGACCCTGGAAACTGGTTAGTCAGTTACCCCGGAAACAGGGTGATCAGTTACCCCGGAAACAGGGCAGGCAGTTCCCCTGGAAAGAGGGCAGTCAGTTACCCTGGAAACAGGGCAGTCAGTTAACCTGGAAATAGGGCAGTCAGTTATCCTTGAAACAGGGCAGTCCGTTACCCCGGAAATAGGTAGGTCAGTTATCCTGGAAATAGGGCGGTCAGTTACCCCGGAAACAGGGAGATCAGTTACCCTGGAAACAGGGTGGTCAGTGACCCGGGAAACAGGGTGGTCAGTTACACCGGAAACAAGGTGATCAGTTATCCTGGAAACAGGGCGGTCAGTTACCCCGGAAACAGGGTGATCAGTTATCCTGGAAACAGGGCAGTCAGGTAGCCTGGAAACAGGGCAGTCAGTTACCCCGGAAACAGGGCAGTCAGTTATCCCGGAAACAGGGTGATCACTGACCCTGGCAACAGGGCAGTCAGTTACCCCGGAAACAGGGCAGTCAGTTACCCTGGAAACTGGGCAGTCAGTTACCCTGGAAACAGGGTGATCAGTTACCCTGGAAACTGGGCAGTCAGTTACCCTGGAAACAGGGCAGTCAGTTCTCCCGGAAACAGGGCAGTCAGTTATCCCGGAAACAGGGAGATCAGTTACCCTGAAACAGGGTGATCAGATATCCTGGAAACAGGGCGGTCAGTTACCCTGGAAACAGGGCAGTCAGTTACCCCGGAAACAGGGTGATCAGTTATCCTGGAAACAGGGCAGTCAGTTAGCCTGGAAACAGGGCAGTCAGTTATCCCGGAAACAGGGCAGTCAGTTATCCCGGAAACAGGGTGATCAGTTACCCTGGAAACAAGGCAGTCAGTTACCCCGGAAACAGGGCAGTCAGTCACCCTGGAAAAAGGGCAGTCAGTTATCCCGGAAGCAGGGTGATCAGTTCCCCTGGATACTGGGCAGTCAGTTACCCTGGAAACAGGGCAGTCAGATACCCCGGAAACTGGGCAGTCAGTTACCCTGGAAACTGGGCAGTCAGTTAACCCGGAAACAGGGCAGTCAGTTATCCCGGAAAAAGGGTGATCAGTTACCCCGTAAACTGGGCAGTCAGTTACCCTGGAAAGAGGGCAGTCAGTTACCCCGGAAACAGGGTGATCAGATATCCTGGAAACAGGGCGGTCAGTTACCCCGGAAACATGGCAGTCAGTTACCCCGGAAACAGGGTGATCAGTTATCCTGGAAACAGGGCAGTCAGTTAGTCTGGAAACAGGGCAGTCAGTTATCCCGGAAACAGGGCAGTCAGTTATCCCGGAAACAGGGAGATCAGTTACCCTGAAACAGGGCTTTCAGTTATCCTGGAAACAGGGTGGTCAGTGACCCTGGAAACAGGGTGGTCAGTTACCCCGGAAACAGGGTGATCAGATATCCTGGAAACAGGGCGGTCAGTTACCCCGGAAACAGGGCAGTCAGTTACCCCGGAAACAGGGTGATCAGTTATCCTGGAAACAGGGCAGTCAGTTAGCCTGGAAACAGGGCAGTCAGTTATCCCGGAAACAGGGCAGTCAGTTATCCCGGAAACAGGGTGATCAGTTACCCTGGAAACAAGGCAGTCAGTTACCCCGGAAACAGGGCAGTCAGTCACCCTGGAAAAAGGGCAGTCAGTTATCCCGGAAGCAGGGTGATCAGTTATCCAGTCAACAGGGCAGTCAGTTATCCTGGAAACAGGGCAGTCAGTTATCCCGGAAACAGGGCAGTCAGTTATCCCGGAAACAGGGTGATCAGTTACCCTGGAAACAGGGCAGTCAGTTACCCCGGAAACAGGGCAGTCAGTTACCCTGGAAACAGGGCAGTCAGTTATCCCGGAAACAGGGCAGTCAGTTACCCTGGAAACTGGGCAGTCAGTTACCCTGGAAACAGGGCAGTCAGTTATCCCGGAAACAGGGTGATCAGTTACCCTGGAAACAGGGCAGTCAGTTACCCCGGAAACAGGGCGTTCAGTTACCCTGGAAAATGATTAGTCAGTTACCCCGGAAACAGGGTGTTCATTTATCCTGGAAACAGGGCAGTCAGTTAGCCTGGAAACAGGGCAGTCAGTTACCCCGGAAACAGGGCAGTCAGTTATCCCGGAAATGGGGTGATCAGTTACCCTGGAAACTGGGCAATCAGTTCCCCTGGAAACAGGGTGATCAGTTACCCTGGAAACAGGGCAGTCAGTTACCCCGGAAACAGGGCAGACAGTCACCCTGGAAAAAGGGCAGTCAGTTATCCCGGAAGAAGGGTGATCAGTTATCCAGTAAACAGGGCAGTCAGTTACCCTGGAAACAGGGCAGTCAGTTACTCCGGAAACAGGGCAGTCAGTTACCCTGGAAACTGGGCAGTCAGTTACCCTGGAAACAGGGGAGTCAGTTATCCCGGAAACAGGGTGATCAGTTACCCTGGAAACAGGACCGTCAGTTATCCCGAAAACAGGGCAGTCAGTTATCCCGGAAAAAGGGTGATCAGTTACCCTGGAAACTGGGCAGTCAGTTACCCTGGAAACAGGGCAGTCAGTTACCCCGGAAGCAGGGCAGTCATTTACCCAGGAAACAGGGCAGTCAGTTACCCCGGAAACTGGGCAGTCAGTTCCCCTGGAAACAGGGCAGTCAGTGACCCTGGAAACTGGTTAGTGAGTTACCCCGGAAAAAGGGTGATCAGTTACCCCGGAAACAGGGCAGGCAGTTCCCCTGGAAAGAGGGCAGTCAGTTACCCTGGAAACAGGGCAGTCAGTTAACCTGGAAATAGGGCAGTCAGTTATCCTTGAAACAGGGCAGTCCGTTACCCGGGAAATAGGTAGGTAAGTTATCCTGGAAATAGGGCGGTCAGTTACCCCGGAAACAGGGAGATCAGTTACCCCGGAAACAGGGGAGTCAGTTACCCTGGAAACAGGGTGGTCAGTGACCCGGGAAACAGGGTGGTCAGTTACACCGGAAACAAGGTGATCAGTTATCCTGGAAACAGGGCGGTCAGTTACCCCGGAAACAGGGCAGTCAGTTACCCCGGAAACAGGGCAGTCAGTTATCCCGGAAACAGGGTGATCACTTACCCTGGAAACAGGGCAGTCAGTTACCCCGGAAACAGGGCAGTCAGTTACCCTGGAAACAGGGCAGTCAGTTATCCCGGAAACAGGGCAGTCAGTTACCCTGGAAACTGGGCGGTCAGTTACTCTGGAAACAGGGCAGTCAGTCATCCCGGAAACAGGGTTATCAGTTACCCTGGAAACAGGGCAGTCAGTTACCCCGGAAACAGGGCAGTCAGTTACCCTGGAAACTGGGCAGTCAGTTACCCTGGTAACAGGGCAGTCAGTGATCCCGGAAACAGGGTTATCAGTTACCCTGGAAACAGGGCAGTCAGTTATCCCGGAAACAGGGCAGTCAGTTATCCCGGAAATAGGGTGATCAGTTACCCTGGAAACTGGGCAATCAGTTCCCCTGGAAACAGGGCAGTCAGTTACCCCGGAAAGAGTGCAGTCAGTTACCCTGGAAACAGGGCAGTCAGTTATCCCGGAAACAGGGCAGTCATTTACCCTGGAAAAAGGGTATTCAGTTACTCTGCAAACTGGGCAGTCAGTTACCCTGGAAACAGGGCAGTCAGTTACCACCGAAACAGGGCAGTCAGTTACCCTGGAAACTGGGCAGTCAGTTACCCTGGAAACAGGGCAGTCAGTTATCCCGGAAACAGTGTTATCAGATACCCTGGAAACAGGGCAGTCAGTTATCCCGGAAACAGAGCAGTCAGTTACTTGGAAACAGGGCAGTCAGTTACCCTGGAAACAGGGAAGTCAGTTACCCCGGAAACTGGGCAGTCAGTCACCCTGGAAACAGGTTAGTCATTACCCCTGGAAACAGGGTGATCAGTTACCTCTAAAACTGGGCGGTCAGTTCCCCTGGAAACAGGGCAGTCAATTACCCTGGAAACAGGGCAGTCAGTTATCCTGGAAACAGGGCAGTTAGTTATCCCGGAAACAGGGTGATAAGTTACCCTGGAAACTGGGCAGTCAGTTACCCTGGAAACAGGGCGGTCAGTTACCCCGGAAACCGGGCAGTCAGTTATCCTAGAAATAGGGCGGTCCGTTACCCCGGAAATAGGGCGGTCAGTTGTCCTGGAAACAGGGCAGTCAGTTACCCTGGAAACAGGGCAGTCAGTTACCCCGGAAGCAGGGCAGTCATTTACCCAGGAAACAGGGCAGTCAGTTACCCCGGAAACTGGGCAGTCAGTTCCCCTGGAAACAGGGCAGTCAGTGACCCTGGAAACTGGTTAGTCAGTTACCCCGGAAAAAGGGTGATCAGTTACCCCGGAAACAGGGCAGGCAGTTCCCCTGGAAAGAGGGCAGTCAGTTACCCTGGAAACAGGGCAGTCAGTTAACCTGGAAATAGGGCAGTCAGTTATCCTTGAAACAGGGCAGTCCGTTACCCGGGAAATAGGTAGGTAAGTTATCCTGGAAATAGGGCGGTCAGTTACCCCGGAAACAGGGAGATCAGTTACCCCGGAAACAGGGCAGTCAGCTACCCTGGTAACAGGGGAGTCAGTTACCCTGGAAACAGGGTGGTCAGTGACCCGGGAAACAGGGTGGTCAGTTACACCGGAAACAAGGTGATCAGTTATCCTGGAAACAGGGCGGTCAGTTACCCCGGAAACAGGGCAGTCAGTTACCCCGGAAACAGGGCAGTCAGTTATCCCGGAAACAGGGTGATCACTTACCCTGGAAACAGGGCAGTCAGTTACCCCGGAAACAGGGCAGTCAGTTACCCTGGAAACAGGGCAGTCAGTTATCCCGGAAACAGGGCAGTCAGTTACCCTGGAAACTGGGCAGTCAGTTACTCTGGAAACAGGGCAGTCAGTCATCCCGGAAACAGGGTTATCAGTTACCCTGGAAACAGGGCAGTCCGTTACCCCGGAAACAGGGCAGTCAGTTACCCTGGAAACTGGGCAGTCAGTTACCCTGGTAACAGGGCAGTCAGTGATCCCGGAAACAGGGTTATCAGTTACCCTGGAAACAGGGCAGTCAGTTATCCCGGAAACAGGGCAGTCAGTTATCCCGGAAATAGGGTGATCAGTTACCCTGGAAACTGGGCAATCAGTTCCCCTGGAAACAGGGCAGTCAGTTACCCCGGAAAGAGTGCAGTCAGTTACCCTGGAAACAGGGCAGTCAGTTATCCCGGAAACAGGGCAGTCATTTACCCTGGAAAAAGGGTATTCAGTTACTCTGGAAACTGGGCAGTCAGTTACCCTGGAAACAGGGCAGTCAGTTACCACCGAAACAGGGCAGTCAGTTACCCTGGAAACTGGGCAGTCAGTTACCCTGGAAACAGGGCAGTCAGTTATCCCGGAAACAGGGTTATCAGATACCCTGGAAACAGGGCAGTCAGTTAACCCGGAAACAGAGCAGTCAGTTACTTGGAAACAGGGCAGTCAGTTACCCTGGAAACAGGGAAGTCAGTTACCCCGGAAACTGGGCAGTCAGTCACCCTGGAAACAGGTTAGTCATTACCCCTGGAAACAGGGTGATCAGTTACCTCTAAAACTGGGCGGTCAGTTCCCCTGGAAACAGGGCAGTCAATTACCCTGGAAACAGGGCAGTCAGTTATCCTGGAAACAGGGCAGTTAGTTATCCCGGAAACAGGGTGATAAGTTACCCTGGAAACTGGGCAGTCAGTTACCCTGGAAACAGGGCGGTCAGTTACCCCGGAAACCGGGCAGTCAGTTATCCTGGAAATAGGGCGGTCCGTTACCCCGGAAATAGGGCGGTCAGTTGTCCTGGAAACAGGGCGGTCAGTTACCCCGGAAACAGGGAGATCAGTTACTCCAGAAACAGGGCGGTCAGTTAACCTGGAAACAGGGCGGACAGTTATCCAGTAAACAGGGCAGTCAGTTATCCCGCAAACAGGGCAGTCAGTTATCCTGGAAACAGGGCAGTCAGTTCTCCCGGAAACAGGGCAGTCAGTTATCCCGCAAACAGGGTGATCAGTTACCCTGCAAACAGGGCAGTCAGTTATCCCAGAAACAGGGTGATCAGTTACCCTGGAAACAGGGCAGTCAGTTACCCTGGAAACAGGGTGGTCAGTTACCCTGGAAACTGGGCAGTCAGTTACCCTGGAAACAGGGTGATCATTTACCCTGGAAACTGGGCAGTCAGTTACCCTGGAAACAGGGCAGTCAGTTCTCCCGGAAACAGGGCAGTCAGTTATCCCGGAAACAGGGAGATCAGTTACCCTGAAACAGGTCTTTCAGTTATCCTGGAAACAGGGTGGTCAGTGACCCTGGAAACAGGGTGGTCAGTTACCCCGGAAACAGGGTGATCAGATATCCTGGAAACAGGGCGGTCAGTTACCCCGGAAACAGGGCAGTCAGTTACCCCGGAAACAGGGTGATCAGTTATCCTGGAAACAGGGCAGTCAGTTAGCCTGGAAACAGGGCAGTCAGTTGTCCCGGAAACAGGGCAGTCAGTTATCCCGGAAACAGGGTGATCAGTTACCCTGGAAACAAGACAGTCAGTTACCCCGGAAACAGGGCAGTCAGTCACCCTGGAAAAAGGGCAGTCAGTTATCCCGGAAGCAGGGTGATCAGTTATCCAGTCAACAGGGCAGTCAGTTATCCTGGAAACAGGGCAGTCAGTTATCCCGGAAACAGGGCAGTCAGTTATCCCGGAAACAGGGTGATCAGTTACCCTGGAAACAGGGCAGTCAGTTACCCCGGAAACAGGGCAGTCAGTTACCCTGGAAACAGGGCAGTCAGTTATCCCGGAAACAGGGCAGTCAGTTACCCTGGAAACTGGGCAGTCAGTTACTCTGGAAACAGGGCAGTCAGTCATCCCGGAAACAGGGTTATCAGTTACCCTGGAAACAGGGCAGTCAGTTACCCCGGAAACAGGGCAGTCAGTTACCCTGGAAACTGGGCAGTCAGTTACCCTGGAAACAGGGCAGTCAGTTATCCCGGAAACAGGGTGATCAGTTACCCTGGAAACAGGGCAGTCAGTTATCCCGGAAACAGGGCAGTCAGTTATCCCGGAAATGGGGTGATCAGTTACCCTGGAAACTGGGCAATCAGTTCCCCTGGAAACAGGGCAGTCAGTTACCCCGGAAACAGTGCAGTCAGTTACCCTGGAAACAGGGCAGTCAGTTATCCCGGAAACAGGGCAGTCATTTACCCTTGAAAAAGTGTATTCATGTACTCTGGAAACTGGGCAGTCAGTTACCCTGGAAACAGGGCAGTCAGTTACCACCGAAACAGGGCAGTCAGTTACCCTGGAAACTGGGCAGTCAGTTACCCTGGAAACAGGGCAGTCAGTTATCCCGGAAACAGGGTTATCAGATACCCTGGAAACAGGGCAGTCAGTTATCCCGGAAACAGAGCAGTCAGTTACTTGGAAACAGGGCAGTCAGTTACCCTGGAAACAGGGAAGTCAGTTACCCCGAAACTGGGCAGTCAGTCACCCTGGAAACAGGTTAGTCAGTTACCCCGGAAACAGGGTGATCAGTTAGCCCGGAAACAGGGCAGTCATTTACCCAGGAAACAGGGCAGTCAGTTACCCCGGAAACTGGGCAGTCAGTTACCCTGGAAACAGGGCAGTCAGTGACCCTGGAAACTGGTTAGTCAGTTACCCCGGAAACAGGGTGATCAGTTTACCCCGGAAACAGGGCAGGCAGTTCCCCTGGAAAGAGGGCAGTCAGTTACCCTGGAAACAGGGCAGTCAGTTAACCTGGAAATAGGGCAGTCAGTTATCCTTGAAACAGGGCAGTCCGTTACCCCGGAAATAGGTAGGTCAGTTATCCCGAAAACAGGGCAGTCAGTTATCCCGGAAATGGGGTGATCAGTTACCCTGGAAACTGGGCAATCAGTTCCCCTGGAAACAGGGCAGTCAGTTACCCCGGAAACAGTGCAGTCAGTTACCCTTGAAACAGGGCAGTCAGTTATCCCGGAAACAGGGCAGTCATTTACCCTTGAAAAAGTGTATTCATGTACTCTGGAAACTGGGCAGTCAGTTACCCTGGAAACAGGGCAGTCAGTTACCACCGAAACAGGGCAGTCAGTTACCCTGGAAACTGGGCAGTCAGTTACCCTGGAAACAGGGCAGTCAGTTATCCCGGAAACAGGGTTATCAGATACCCTGGAAACAGGGCAGTCAGTTATCCCGGAAACAGAGCAGTCAGTTACTTGGAAACAGGGCAGTCAGTTACCCTGGAAACAGGGAAGTCAGTTACCCCGAAACTGGGCAGTCAGTCACCCTGGAAACAGGTTAGTCAGTTACCCCGGAAACAGGGTGATCAGTTACCCCGGAAACAGGGCAGTCATTTACCCAGGAAACAGGGCAGTCAGTTACCCCGGAAACTGGGCAGTCAGTTACCCTGGAAACAGGGCAGTCAGTGACCCTGGAAACTGGTTAGTCAGTTACCCCGGACACAGGGTGATCAGTTACCCCGGAAACAGGGCAGGCAGTTCCCCTGGAAAGAGGGCAGTCAGTTACCCTGGAAACAGGGCAGTCAGTTAACCTGGAAATAGGGCAGTCAGTTATCCTTGAAACAGGGCAGTCCGTTACCCCGGAAATAGGTAGGTCAGTTATCCTGGAAATAGGGCGGTAAGTTACCCCGGAAACAGGGAGATCAGTTACCCTGGAAACAGGGTGGTCAGTGACCCGGGAAACAGGGTGGTCAGTTACACCGGAAACAAGGTGATCAGTTATCCTGGAAACAGGGCGGTCAGTTACCCCGGAAACAGGGTGATCAGTTATCCTGGAAACAGGGCAGTCAGGTAGCCTGGAAACAGGGCAGTCAGTTACCCCGGAAACAGGGCAGTCAGTTATCCCGGAAACAGGGTGATCACTGACCCTGGCATCAGGGCAGTCAGTTACCCCGGAAACAGGGCAGTCAGTTACCCTGGAAACTGGGCAGTCAGTTACCCTGGAAACAGGGTGATCAGTTACCCTGGAAACTGGGCAGTCAGTTACCCTGGAAACAGGGCAGTCAGTTCTCCCGGAAACAGGGCAGTCAGTTATCCCGGAAACAGGGAGATCAGTTACCCTGAAACAGGGCTTTCAGTTATCCTGGAAACAGGGTGGTCAGTGACCCTGGAAACAGGGTGGTCAGTTAACCCGGAAACAGGGTGATCAGATATCCTGGAAACAGGGCGGTCAGTTACCCCGGAAACAGGGCAGTCAGTTACCCCGGAAACAGGGTGATCAGTTATCCTGGAAACAGGGCAGTCAGTTAGCCTGGAAACAGGGCAGTCAGTTATCCCGGAAACAGGGCAGTCAGTTATCCCGGAAACAGGGTGATCAGTTACCCTGGAAACAAGGCAGTCAGTTACCCCGGAAACAGGGCAGTCAGTCACCCTGGAAAAAGGGCAGTCAGTTATCCCGGAAGCAGGGTGATCAGTTCCCCTGGAAACTGGGCAGTCAGTTACCCTGGAAACAGGGCAGTCAGATACCCCGGAAACAGGGCAGTCAGTTACCCTGGAAACTGGGCAGTCAGTTAACCCGGAAACAGGGCAGTCAGTTATCCCGGAAAAAGGGTGATCAGTTACCCCGTAAACTGGGCAGTCAGTTACCCTGGAAAGAGGGCAGTCAGTTACCCCGGAAACAGGGTGATCAGATATCCTGGAAACAGGGCGGTCAGTTACCCCGGAAACAGGGCAGTCAGTTACCCCGGAAACAGGGTGATCAGTTATCCTGGAAACAGGGCAGTCAGTTAGCCTGGAAACAGGGCAGTCAGTTATCCCGGAAACAGGGCAGTCAGTTATCCCGGAAACAGGGTGATCAGTTACCCTGGAAACAGGGCAGTCAGTTACCCCGGAAACAGGGCAGACAGTCACCCTGGAAAAAGGGCAGTCAGTCATCCCGGAAGAAGGGTGATCAGTTATCCAGTAAACAGGGCAGTCAGTTATCCTGGAAACAGGGCAGTCAGTTATCCCGGAAACAGGGCAGTCAGTTATCCTGGAAACAGGGTGATCAGTTACCCTGGAAACAGGGCAGTCAGTTACCCCGGAAACAGGGCAGTCAGTTACCCTGGAAACAGGGCAGTCAGTGATCCCGGAAACAGGGCAGTCAGTTACCCTGGAAACTGGGCAGTCAGTTACTCTGGAAACAGGGCAGTCAGTCATCCCGGAAACAGGGTTATCAGTTACCCAGGAAACAGGGCAGTCAGTTACCCCGGAAACAGGGCAGTCAGTTACCCTGGAAACTGGGCTGTCAGTTACCCTGGAAACAGGGCAGTCAGTTATCCCGGAAACAGGGTGATCAGTTACCCTGGAAACAGGGCAGTCAGTTATCCCGGAAACAGGGCAGTCAGTTATCCCGGAAATAGGGTGATCAGTTACCCTGGAAACTGGGCAATCAGTTCCCCTGGAAACAGGGCAGTCAGTTACCCCGGAAACAGTGCAGTCAGTTACCCTGGAAACAGGGCAGTCAGTTATCCCGGAAACAGGGCAGTCATTTACCCTGGAAAAAGGGTATTCAGTTACTCTGGAAACTGGGCAGTCAGTTACCCTGGAAACAGGGCACTCAGTTACCACCGAAACAGGGCAGTCAGTTACCCTGGAAACTGGGCAGTCAGTTACCCTGGAAACAGGGCAGTCAGTTATCCCGGAAACAGAGCAGTCAGTTACTTGGAAACAGGGCAGTCAGTTACCCTGCTAAAAGGGAAGTCAGTTACCCCGGAAACTGGGCAGTCAGTCACCCTGGAAACAGGTTATTCAGTTACCCCGGAAACAGGGTGATCAGTTACCCCGGAAACAGGGCAGTCAGTTCCCCTGGAAACAGGGCAGTCAATTACCCTGGAAACAGGGCAGTCAGTTATCCTGGAAACAGGGCAGTTAGTTATCCCGGAAACAGGGTTTTAAGTTACCCTGGAAACTGGGCGGTCAGTTACCCCGGAAACAGGGCAGTCAGTTATCCTGGAAACAGGGTGATCATTTACACTGGAAAGTGGGCAGTCAGTTACCCTGGAAACAGGGCAGTCAGTTATCCAGGAAACAGGGTGATAAGTTACCCTGGAAACTGGGCGGTCAGTTACCCCGGAAACAGGGCAGTCAGTTATCCTGGAAACAGGGTGATCATTTACACTGGAAATTGGGCAGTCAGTTACCCTGGAAACAGGGCAGTCAGTTATCCAGGAAACAGGGCAGACAGTTATCCTGGAAATAGGGCGGTCCGTTACCCCGGAAATAGGGCGGTCAGTTGTCCTGGAAACAGGGCGGTCAGTTACCCCGGAAACAGGGCAGTCAGTTATCCTTGAAACAGGGCAGTCAGTTATCCTGGAAACAGGGTGATCAGTTACCCTGGAAACTGGGCAGTCAGTTACCCTGGAAACAGGGTGATCAGTTACCCTGGAAACTGGGCAGTCAGTTACCCTGGAAACAGGGCAGTCAGTGACCCTGGAAACTGGTTAGTCAGTTACCCCGGAAACAGAGTGATCAGTTACCCCGGAAACAGGGCAGGCAGTTCCCCTGGAAAGAGGGCAGTCAGTTACCCTGGAAACAGGACAGTCAGTTAACCTGGAAATAGGGCAGTCAGTTATCCTTGAAACAGGGCAGTCCGTTACCCCGGAAATAGGTAGGTCAGTTATCCTGGAAATAGGGCGGTCAGTTACCCCGGAAACAGGGAGATCAGTTACCCCGGAAACAGGGCAGTCAGTTAACCTGGAAACAGGGGAGTCAGTTACCCTGGAAACAGGGTGGTCAGTGACCCGTGAAACAGGGTGGTCAGTTACACCGGAAACAAGGTGATCAGTTATCCTGGAAACAGGGCGGTCAGTTGCCCCGGAAACAGGGTGATCAGTTATCCTGGAAACAGGGCAGTCAGGTAGCCTGGAAACAGGGCAGTCAGTTACCCCGGAAACAGGGCAGTCAGTTATCCCGGAAACAGGGTGATCACTTACCCTGGAAACAGGGCAGTCAGTTACCCCGGAAACAGGGCAGTCAGTTACCCTGGAAACAGGGCAGTCAGTTATCCCGGAAACAGGGCAGTCAGTTACCCTGGAAACTGGGCAGTCAGTTACTCTGGAAACAGGGCAGTCAGTCATCCCGGAAACAGGGTTATCAGTTACCCTGGAAACAGGTTAGTCATTACCCCTGGAAACAGGGTGATCAGTTACCTCTAAAACTGGGCGGTCAGTTCCCCTGGAAACAGGGCAGTTAATTACCCTGGAAACAGGGCAGTCAGTTATCCTGGAAACAGGGCAGTTAGTTATCCCGGAAACAGGGTGATAAGTTACCCTGGAAACTGGGCGGTCAGTTACCCTGGAAACAGGGCGGTCAGTTACCCCGGAAACCGGGCAGTCAGTTATCCTGGAAATAGGGCGGTCCGTTACCCCGGAAATAGGGCGGTCAGTTGTCCTGGAAACAGGGCGGTCAGTTACCCCGGAAACAGGGAGATCAGTTACTCCAGAAACAGGGCGGTCAGTTAACCTGGAAACAGGGCGGACAGTTATCCAGTAAACAGGGCAGTCAGTTATCCCGCAAACAGGGCAGTCAGTTATCCTGGAAACAGGGCAGTCAGTTCTCCCGGAAACAGGGCAGTCAGTTATCCCGCAAACAGGGTGATCAGTTACCCTGCAAACAGGGCAGTCAGTTATCCCAGAAACAGGGTGATCAGTTACCCTGGAAACAGGGCAGTCAGTTACCCTGGAAACAGGGTGGTCAGTTACCCTGGAAACTGGGCAGTCAGTTACCCTGGAAACAGGGTGATCATTTACCCTGGAAACTGGGCAGTCAGTTACCCTGGAAACAGGGCAGTCAGTTCTCCCGGAAACAGGTCAGTCAGTTATCCCGGAAACAGGGAGATCAGTTACCCTGAAACAGGTCTATCAGTTATCCTGGAAACAGGGTGGTCAGTGACCCTGGAAACAGGGTGGTCAGTTACCCCGGAAACAGGGTGATCAGATATCCTGGAAACAGGGCGGTCAGTTACCCCGGAAACAGGGCAGTCAGTTACCCCGGAAACAGGGTGATCAGTTATCCTGGAAACAGGGCAGTCAGTTAGCCTGGAAACAGGGCAGTCAGTTGTCCCGGAAACAGGGCAGTCAGTTATCCCGGAAACAGGGTGATCAGTTACCCTGGAAACAAGACAGTCAGTTACCCCGGAAACAGGGCAGTCAGTCACCCTGGAAAAAGGGCAGTCAGTTATCCCGGAAGCAGGGTGATCAGTTATCCAGTCAACAGGGCAGTCAGTTATCCTGGAAACAGGGCAGTCAGTTATCCCGGAAACAGGGCAGTCAGTTATCCCGGAAACAGGGTGATCAGTTACCCTGGAAACTGGGCAGTCAGTTACTCTGGAAACAGGGCAGTCAGTCATCCCGGAAACAGGGTTATCAGTTACCCTGGAAACAGGGCAGTCAGTTACCCCGGAAACAGGGCAGTCAGTTACCCTGGAAACTGGGCAGTCAGTTACCCTGGAAACAGGGCAGTCAGTTATCCCGGAAACAGGGTGATCAGTTACCCTGGAAACAGGGTGATCAGTTACCCTGGAAACAAGACAGTCAGTTACCCCGGAAACAGGGCAGTCAGTCACCCTGGAAAAAGGGCAGTCAGTTATCCCGGAAGCAGGGTGATCAGTTATCCAGTCAACAGGGCAGTCAGTTACCCCGGAAACAGGGCAGTCAGTTACCCTGGAAACAGGGCAGTCAGTTATCCCGGAAACAGGGCAGTCAGTTACCCTGGAAACTGGGCAGTCAGTTACTCTGGAAACAGGGCAGTCAGTCATCCCGGAAACAGGGTTATCAGTTACCCTGGAAACAGGGCAGTCAGTTACCCCGGAAACAGGGCAGTCAGTTACCCTGGAAACTGGGCAGTCAGTTACCCTGGAAACAGGGCAGTCAGTTATCCCGGAAACAGGGTGATCAGTTACCCTGGAAACAGGGCAGTCAGTTATCCCGGAAACAGGGCAGTCAGTTATCCCGGAAATGGGGTGATCAGTTACCCTGGAAACTGGGCAATCAGTTCCCCTGGAAACAGGGCAGTCAGTTACCCCGGAAACAGTGCAGTCAGTTACCCTGGAAACAGGGCAGTCAGTTATCCCGGAAACAGGGCAGTCATTTACCCTTGAAAAAGTGTATTCATGTACTCTGGAAACTGGGCAGTCAGTTACCCTGGAAACAGGGCAGTCAGTTACCACCGAAACAGGGCAGTCAGTTACCCTGGAAACTGGGCAGTCAGTTACCCTGGAAACAGGGCAGTCAGTTATCCCGGAAACAGGGTTATCAGATACCCTGGAAACAGGGCAGTCAGTTATCCCGGAAACAGAGCAGTCAGTTACTTGGAAACAGGGCAGTCAGTTACCCTGGAAACAGGGAAGTCAGTTACCCCGAAACTGGGCAGTCAGTCACCCTGGAAACAGGTTAGTCAGTTACCCCGGAAACAGGGTGATCAGTTAGCCCGGAAACAGGGCAGTCATTTACCCAGGAAACAGGGCAGTCAGTTACCCCGGAAACTGGGCAGTCAGTTACCCTGGAAACAGGGCAGTCAGTGACCCTGGAAACTGGTTAGTCAGTTACCCCGGAAACAGGGTGATCAGTTTACCCCGGAAACAGGGCAGGCAGTTCCCCTGGAAAGAGGGCAGTCAGTTACCCTGGAAACAGGGCAGTCAGTTAACCTGGAAATAGGGCAGTCAGTTATCCTTGAAACAGGGCAGTCCGTTACCCCGGAAATAGGTAGGTCAGTTATCCCGAAAACAGGGCAGTCAGTTATCCCGGAAATGGGGTGATCAGTTACCCTGGAAACTGGGCAATCAGTTCCCCTGGAAACAGGGCAGTCAGTCATCCCGGAAACAGGGTTATCAGTTACCCTGGAAACAGGTTAGTCATTACCCCTGGAAACAGGGTGATCAGTTACCTCTAAAACTGGGCGGTCAGTTCCCCTGGAAACAGGGCAGTCAATTACCCTGGAAACAGGGCAGTCAATTACCCTGGAAACAGGGCAGTCAGTTATCCTGGAAACAGGGCAGTTAGTTATCCCGGAAACAGGGTGATAAGTTACCCTGGAAACTGGGCAGTCAGTTACCCTGGAAACAGGGCGGTCAGTTACCCCGGAAACCGGGCAGTCAGTTATCCTGGAAATAGGGCGGTCCGTTACCCCGGAAATAGGGCGGTCAGTTGTCCTGGAAACAGGGCGGTCAGTTACCCCGGAAACAGGGAGATCAGTTACTCCAGAAACAGGGCGGTCAGTTAACCTGGAAACAGGGCGGACAGTTATCCAGTAAACAGGGCAGTCAGTTATCCCGCAAACAGGGCAGTCAGTTATCCTGGAAACAGGGCAGTCAGTTCTCCCGGAAACAGGGCAGTCAGTTATCCCGCAAACAGGGTGATCAGTTACCCTGCAAACAGGGCAGTCAGTTATCCCAGAAACAGGGTGATCAGTTACCCTGGAAACAGGGCAGTCAGTTACCCTGGAAACAGGGTGGTCAGTTACCCTGGAAACTGGGCAGTCAGTTACCCTGGAAACAGGGTGATCATTTACCCTGGAAACTGGGCAGTCAGTTACCCTGGAAACAGGGCAGTCAGTTCTCCCGGAAACAGGGCAGTCAGTTATCCCGGAAACAGGGAGATCAGTTACCCTGAAACAGGTCTTTCAGTTATCCTGGAAACAGGGTGGTCAGTGACCCTGGAAACAGGGTGGTCAGTTACCCCGGAAACAGGGTGATCAGATATCCTGGAAACAGGGCGGTCAGTTACCCCGGAAACAGGGCAGTCAGTTACCCCGGAAACAGGGTGATCAGTTATCCTGGAAACAGGGCAGTCAGTTAGCCTGGAAACAGGGCAGTCAGTTGTCCCGGAAACAGGGCAGTCAGTTATCCCGGAAACAGGGTGATCAGTTACCCTGGAAACAAGACAGTCAGTTACCCCGGAAACAGGGCAGTCAGTCACCCTGGAAAAAGGGCAGTCAGTTATCCCGGAAGCAGGGTGATCAGTTATCCAGTCAACAGGGCAGTCAGTTATCCTGGAAACAGGGCAGTCAGTTATCCCGGAAACAGGGCAGTCAGTTATCCCGGAAACAGGGTGATCAGTTACCCTGGAAACAGGGCAGTCAGTTACCCCGGAAACAGGGCAGTCAGTTACCCTGGAAACAGGGCAGTCAGTTATCCCGGAAACAGGGCAGTCAGTTACCCTGGAAACTGGGCAGTCAGTTACTCTGGAAACAGGGCAGTCAGTCATCCCGGAAACAGGGTTATCAGTTACCCTGGAAACAGGGCAGTCAGTTACCCCGGAAACAGGGCAGTCAGTTACCCTGGAAACTGGGCAGTCAGTTACCCTGGAAACAGGGCAGTCAGTTATCCCGGAAACAGGGTGATCAGTTACCCTGGAAACAGGGCAGTCAGTTATCCCGGAAACAGGGCAGTCAGTTATCCCGGAAATGGGGTGATCAGTTACCCTGGAAACTGGGCAATCAGTTCCCCTGGAAACAGGGCAGTCAGTTACCCCGGAAACAGTGCAGTCAGTTACCCTGGAAACAGGGCAGTCAGTTATCCCGGAAACAGGGCAGTCATTTACCCTTGAAAAAGTGTATTCATGTACTCTGGAAACTGGGCAGTCAGTTACCCTGGAAACAGGGCAGTCAGTTACCACCGAAACAGGGCAGTCAGTTACCCTGGAAACTGGGCAGTCAGTTACCCTGGAAACAGGGCAGTCAGTTATCCCGGAAACAGGGTTATCAGATACCCTGGAAACAGGGCAGTCAGTTATCCCGGAAACAGAGCAGTCAGTTACTTGGAAACAGGGCAGTCAGTTACCCTGGAAACAGGGAAGTCAGTTACCCCGAAACTGGGCAGTCAGTCACCCTGGAAACAGGTTAGTCAGTTACCCCGGAAACAGGGTGATCAGTTAGCCCGGAAACAGGGCAGTCATTTACCCAGGAAACAGGGCAGTCAGTTACCCCGGAAACTGGGCAGTCAGTTACCCTGGAAACAGGGCAGTCAGTGACCCTGGAAACTGGTTAGTCAGTTACCCCGGAAACAGGGTGATCAGTTTACCCCGGAAACAGGGCAGGCAGTTCCCCTGGAAAGAGGGCAGTCAGTTACCCTGGAAACAGGGCAGTCAGTTAACCTGGAAATAGGGCAGTCAGTTATCCTTGAAACAGGGCAGTCCGTTACCCCGGAAATAGGTAGGTCAGTTATCCCGAAAACAGGGCAGTCAGTTATCCCGGAAATGGGGTGATCAGTTACCCTGGAAACTGGGCAATCAGTTCCCCTGGAAACAGGGCAGTCAGTTACCCCGGAAACAGTGCAGTCAGTTACCCTTGAAACAGGGCAGTCAGTTATCCCGGAAACAGGGCAGTCATTTACCCTTGAAAAAGTGTATTCATGTACTCTGGAAACTGGGCAGTCAGTTACCCTGGAAACAGGGCAGTCAGTTACCACCGAAACAGGGCAGTCAGTTACCCTGGAAACTGGGCAGTCAGTTACCCTGGAAACAGGGCAGTCAGTTATCCCGGAAACAGGGTTATCAGATACCCTGGAAACAGGGCAGTCAGTTATCCCGGAAACAGAGCAGTCAGTTACTTGGAAACAGGGCAGTCAGTTACCCTGGAAACAGGGAAGTCAGTTACCCCGAAACTGGGCAGTCAGTCACCCTGGAAACAGGTTAGTCAGTTACCCCGGAAACAGGGTGATCAGTTACCCCGGAAACAGGGCAGTCATTTACCCAGGAAACAGGGCAGTCAGTTACCCCGGAAACTGGGCAGTCAGTTACCCTGGAAACAGGGCAGTCAGTGACCCTGGAAACTGGTTAGTCAGTTACCCCGGACACAGGGTGATCAGTTACCCCGGAAACAGGGCAGGCAGTTCCCCTGGAAAGAGGGCAGTCAGTTACCCTGGAAACAGGGCAGTCAGTTAACCTGGAAATAGGGCAGTCAGTTATCCTTGAAACAGGGCAGTCCGTTACCCCGGAAATAGGTAGGTCAGTTATCCTGGAAATAGGGCGGTCAGTTACCCCGGAAACAGGGAGATCAGTTACCCTGGAAACAGGGTGGTCAGTGACCCGGGAAACAGGGTGGTCAGTTACACCGGAAACAAGGTGATCAGTTATCCTGGAAACAGGGCGGTCAGTTACCCCGGAAACAGGGTGATCAGTTATCCTGGAAACAGGGCAGTCAGGTAGCCTGGAAACAGGGCAGTCAGTTACCCCGGAAACAGGGCAGTCAGTTATCCCGGAAACAGGGTGATCACTGACCCTGGCATCAGGGCAGTCAGTTACCCCGGAAACAGGGCAGTCAGTTACCCTGGAAACTGGGCAGTCAGTTACCCTGGAAACAGGGTGATCAGTTACCCTGGAAACTGGGCAGTCAGTTACCCTGGAAACAGGGCAGTCAGTTCTCCCGGAAACAGGGCAGTCAGTTATCCCGGAAACAGGGAGATCAGTTACCCTGAAACAGGGCTTTCAGTTATCCTGGAAACAGGGTGGTCAGTGACCCTGGAAACAGGGTGGTCAGTTAACCCGGAAACAGGGTGATCAGATATCCTGGAAACAGGGCGGTCAGTTACCCCGGAAACAGGGCAGTCAGTTACCCCGGAAACAGGGTGATCAGTTATCCTGGAAACAGGGCAGTCAGTTAGCCTGGAAACAGGGCAGTCAGTTATCCCGGAAACAGGGCAGTCAGTTATCCCGGAAACAGGGTGATCAGTTACCCTGGAAACAAGGCAGTCAGTTACCCCGGAAACAGGGCAGTCAGTCACCCTGGAAAAAGGGCAGTCAGTTATCCCGGAAGCAGGGTGATCAGTTCCCCTGGAAACTGGGCAGTCAGTTACCCTGGAAACAGGGCAGTCAGGTACCCCGGAAACAGGGCAGTCAGTTACCCTGGAAACTGGGCAGTCAGTTAACCCGGAAACAGGGCAGTCAGTTATCCCGGAAAAAGGGTGATCAGTTACCCCGTAAACTGGGCAGTCAGTTACCCTGGAAAGAGGGCAGTCAGTTACCCCGGAAACAGGGTGATCAGATATCCTGGAAACAGGGCGGTCAGTTACCCCGGAAACAGGGCAGTCAGTTACCCCGGAAACAGGGTGATCAGTTATCCTGGAAACAGGGCAGTCAGTTAGCCTGGAAACAGGGCAGTCAGTTATCCCGGAAACAGGGCAGTCAGTTATCCCGGAAACAGGGTGATCAGTTACCCTGGAAACAGGGCAGTCAGTTACCCCGGAAACAGGGCAGACAGTCACCCTGGAAAAAGGGCAGTCAGTCATCCCGGAAGAAGGGTGATCAGTTATCCAGTAAACAGGGCAGTCAGTTATCCTGGAAACAGGGCAGTCAGTTATCCCGGAAACAGGGCAGTCAGTTATCCTGGAAACAGGGTGATCAGTTACCCTGGAAACAGGGCAGTCAGTTACCCCGGAAACAGGGCAGTCAGTTACCCTGGAAACAGGGCAGTCAGTGATCCCGGAAACAGGGCAGTCAGTTACCCTGGAAACAGGGCAGTCAGTTACTCTGGAAACAGGGCAGTCAGTCATCCCGGAAACAGGGTTATCAGTTACCCAGGAAACAGGGCAGTCAGTTACCCCGGAAACAGGGCAGTCAGTTACCCTGGAAACTGGGCTGTCAGTTACCCTGGAAACAGGGCAGTCAGTTATCCCGGAAACAGGGTGATCAGTTACCCTGGAAACAGGGCAGTCAGTTATCCCGGAAACAGGGCAGTCAGTTATCCCGGAAATAGGGTGATCAGTTACCCTGGAAACTGGGCAATCAGTTCCCCTGGAAACAGGGCAGTCAGTTACCCCGGAAACAGTGCAGTCAGTTACCCTGGAAACAGGGCAGTCAGTTATCCCGGAAACAGGGCAGTCATTTACCCTGGAAAAAGGGTATTCAGTTACTCTGGAAACTGGGCAGTCAGTTACCCTGGAAACAGGGCACTCAGTTACCACCGAAACAGGGCAGTCAGTTACCCTGGAAACTGGGCAGTCAGTTACCCTGGAAACAGGGCAGTCAGTTATCCCGGAAACAGAGCAGTCAGTTACTTGGAAACAGGGCAGTCAGTTACCCCGGAAACAGGGCAGTCAGTTATCCCGGAAACAGGGTGATCACTGACCCTGGCATCAGGGCAGTCAGTTACCCCGGAAACAGGGCAGTCAGTTACCCTGGAAACTGGGCAGTCAGTTACCCTGGAAACAGGGTGATCAGTTACCCTGGAAACTGGGCAGTCAGTTACCCTGGAAACAGGGCAGTCAGTTCTCCCGGAAACAGGGCAGTCAGTTATCCCGGAAACAGGGAGATCAGTTACCCTGAAACAGGGCTTTCAGTTATCCTGGAAACAGGGTGGTCAGTGACCCTGGAAACAGGGTGGTCAGTTAACCCGGAAACAGGGTGATCAGATATCCTGGAAACAGGGCGGTCAGTTACCCCGGAAACAGGGCAGTCAGTTACCCCGGAAACAGGGTGATCAGTTATCCTGGAAACAGGGCAGTCAGTTAGCCTGGAAACAGGGCAGTCAGTTATCCCGGAAACAGGGCAGTCAGTTATCCCGGAAACAGGGTGATCAGTTACCCTGGAAACAAGGCAGTCAGTTACCCCGGAAACAGGGCAGTCAGTCACCCTGGAAAAAGGGCAGTCAGTTATCCCGGAAGCAGGGTGATCAGTTCCCCTGGAAACTGGGCAGTCAGTTACCCTGGAAACAGGGCAGTCAGATACCCCGGAAACAGGGCAGTCAGTTACCCTGGAAACTGATCAGTCAGTTAACCCGGAAACAGGGCAGTCAGTTATCCCGGAAAAAGGGTGATCAGTTACCCCGTAAACTGGGCGGTCAGTTACCCTGGAAAGACGGCAGTCAGTTACCCCGGAAACAGGGTGATCAGATATCCTGGAAACAGGGCGGTCAGTTACCCCGGAAACAGGGCAGTCAGTTACCCCGGAAACAGGGTGATCAGTTATCCTGGAAACAGGGAAGTCAGTTAGCCTGGAAACAGAGCAGTCAGTTATCCCGGAAACAGGGCAGTCAGTTATCCCGGAAACAGGGTGATCAGTTACCCTGGAAACAGGGCAGTCAGTTACCCCGGAAACAGGGCAGACAGTCACCCTGGAAAAAGGGCAGTCAGTTATCCCGGAAGAAGGGTGATCAGTTATCCAGTAAACAGGGCAGTCAGTTATCCTGGAAACAGGGCAGTCAGTTATCCCGGAAACAGGGCAGTCAGTTATCCTGGAAACAGGGTGATCAGTTACCCTGGAAACAGGGCAGTCAGTTACCCCGGAAACAGGGCAGTCAGTTACCCTGGAAACAGGGCAGTCAGTTATCCCGGAAACAGGGCAGTCAGTTACCCTGGAAACTGGGCAGTCAGTTACTCTGGAAACAGGGCAGTCAGTCATCCCGGAAACAGGGTTATCAGTTACCCAGGAAACAGGGCAGTCAGTTACCCCGGAAACAGGGCAGTCAGTTACCCTGGAAACTGGGCTGTCAGTTACCCTGGAAACAGGGCAGTCAGTTATCCCGGAAACAGGGTGATCAGTTACCCTGGAAACAGGGCAGTCAGTTATCCCGGAAACAGGGCAGTCAGTTATCCCGGAAATAGGGTGATCAGTTACCCTGGAAACTGGGCAATCAGTTCCCCTGGAAACAGGGCAGTCAGTTACCCCGGAAACAGTGCAGTCAGTTACCCTGGAAACAGGGCAGTCAGTTATCCCGGAAACAGGGCAGTCATTTACCCTGGAAAAAGGGTATTCAGTTACTCTGGAAACTGGGCAGTCAGTTACCCTGGAAACAGGGCACTCAGTTACCACCGAAACAGGGCAGTCAGTTACCCTGGAAACTGGGCAGTCAGTTACCCTGGAAACAGGGCAGTCAGTTATCCCGGAAACAGAGCAGTCAGTTACTTGGAAACAGGGCAGTCAGTTACCCTGCTAAAAGGGAAGTCAGTTACCCCGGAAACTGGGCAGTCAGTCACCCTGGAAACAGGTTATTCAGTTACCCCGGAAACAGGGTGATCAGTTACCCCGGAAACAGGGCAGTCAGTTCCCCTGGAAACAGGGCAGTCAATTACCCTGGAAACAGGGCAGTCAGTTATCCTGGAAACAGGGCAGTTAGTTATCCCGGAAACAGGGTTTTAAGTTACCCTGGAAACTGGGCGGTCAGTTACCCCGGAAACAGGGCAGTCAGTTATCCTGGAAACAGGGTGATCATTTACACTGGAAAGTGGGCAGTCAGTTACCCTGGAAACAGGGCAGTCAGTTATCCAGGAAACAGGGTGATAAGTTACCCTGGAAACTGGGCGGTCAGTTACCCCGGAAACAGGGCAGTCAGTTATCCTGGAAACAGGGTGATCATTTACACTGGAAATTGGGCAGTCAGTTACCCTGGAAACAGGGCAGTCAGTTATCCAGGAAACAGGGCAGACAGTTATCCTGGAAATAGGGCGGTCCGTTACCCCGGAAATAGGGCGGTCAGTTGTCCTGGAAACAGGGCGGTCAGTTACCCCGGAAACAGGGCAGTCAGTTATCCTTGAAACAGGGCAGTCAGTTATCCTGGAAACAGGGTGATCAGTTACCCTGGAAACTGGGCAGTCAGTTACCCTGGAAACAGGGTGATCAGTTACCCTGGAAACTGGGCAGTCAGTTACCCTGGAAACAGGGCATTCAGTTACCCTGGAAATTGGGCGGTCAGTTACCCTGGAAACAGGGCAGTCAGTTATCCCGGAAACAGGGTTATCAGTTACCCAGGAAACAGGGCAGTCAGTTATCCCGGAAACAGGGCAGTCAGTTATCCCGGAAATAGGGTGATCAGTTACCCTGGAAACTGGGCAATCAGTTCCCCTGGAAACAGGGCAGTCAGTTACCCCGGAAACAGAGTAGTCAGTTACCCTGGAAACAGGGCAGTCAGTTATCCCGGAAACAGGGTGATCAGTTACCCTGGAAACAGGGCAGTCAGTTAGCCTGGAAACAGGGCAGTCAGTTATCCCGGAAACAGGGCAGTCAGTTATCCCGGAAACAGGGCAGTCAGTTACCCTGGAAAAAGGGCAGTCAGTTATCCCGGAAGAAGTGTGATCAGTTACCCTGGAAACTGGGCAGTCAGTTACCCTGGAAACAGGGCAGTCAGTTACTCCGGAAACAGGGCAGTCAGTTACCCTGGAAACTGGGCAGTCAGTTACCCTGGAAACAGGGGAGTCAGTTATCCCGGAAACAGGTTGATCAGTTACCCTGGAAACAGGGCCGTCAGTTATCCCGAAAACAGGGCAGTCAGTTATCCTGGAAAAAGGGTGATCAGTTACCCTGGAAACTGGGCAGTCAGTTACCCTGGAAACAGGGCAGTCAGTTACCCCGGAAGCAGGGCAGTCATTTACCCAGGAAACAGGGCAGTCAGTTCCCCCGGAAACTGGGCAGTCAGTTACCCTGGAAACAGGGCAGTCAGTGACCCTGGAAACTGGTTAGTCAGTTACCCCGGAAACAGAGTGATCAGTTACCCCGGAAACAGGGCAGGCAGTTCCCCTGGAAAGAGGGCAGTCAGTTACCCTGGAAACAGGACAGTCAGTTAACCTGGAAATAGGGCAGTCAGTTATCCTTGAAACAGGGCAGTCCGTTACCCCGGAAATAGGTAGGTCAGTTATCCTGGAAATAGGGCGGTCAGTTACCCCGGAAACAGGGAGATCAGTTACCCCGGAAACAGGGCAGTCAGTTAACCTGGAAACAGGGGAGTCAGTTACCCTGGAAACAGAGTGGTCAGTGACCCGTGAAACAGGGTGGTCAGTTACACCGGAAACAAGGTGATCAGTTATCCTGGAAACAGGGCGGTCAGTTGCCCCGGAAACAGGGTGATCAGTTATCCTGGAAACAGGGCAGTCAGGTAGCCTGGAAACAGGGCAGTCAGTTACCCCGGAAACAGGGCAGTCAGTTATCCCGGAAACAGGGTGATCACTTACCCTGGAAACAGGGCAGTCAGTTACCCCGGAAACAGGGCAGTCAGTTACCCTGGAAACAGGGCAGTCAGTTATCCCGGAAACAGGGCAGTCAGTTACCCTGGAAACTGGGCAGTCAGTTACTCTGGAAACAGGGCAGTCAGTCATCCCGGAAACAGGGTTATCAGTTACCCTGGAAACAGGGCAGTCCGTTACCCCGGAAACAGGGCAGTCAGTTACCCTGGAAACTGGGCAGTCAGTTACCCTGGAAACAGGGCAGTCAGTTATCCCGGAAACAGGGTTATCAGTTACCCTGGAAACAGGGCAGTCAGTTATCCCGGAAACAGGGCAGTCAGTTATCCCGGAAATAGGGTGATCAGTTACCCTGGAAACTGGGCAATCAGTTCCCCTGGAAACAGGGCAGTCAGTTACCCCGGAAAGAGTGCAGTCAGTTACCCTGGAAACAGGGCAGTCAGTTATCCCGGAAACAGGGCAGTCATTTACCCTGGAAAAAGGGTATTCAGTTACTCTGGAAACTGGGCAGTCAGTTACCCTGGAAACAGGGCAGTCAGTTACCACCGAAACAGGGCAGTCAGTTACCCTGGAAACTGGGCAGTCAGTTACCCTGGAAACAGGGCAGTCAGTTATCCCGGAAACAGGGTTATCAGATACCCTGGAAACAGGGCAGTCAGTTATCCCGGAAACAGAGCAGTCAGTTACTTGGAAACAGGGCAGTCAGTTACCCTGGAAACAGGGAAGTCAGTTACCCCGGAAACTGGGCAGTCAGTCACCCTGGAAACAGGGCAGTCAGTTATCCCGCAAACAGGGCAGTCAGTTATCCTGGAAACAGGGCAGTCAGTTCTCCCGGAAACAGGGCAGTCAGTTATCCCGCAAACAGGGTGATCAGTTACCCTGGAAACAGGGCAGTCAGTTATCCCGGAAACAGGGTGATCAGTTACCCTGGAAACAGGGCAGTCAGTTACCCTGGAAACAGGGAGGTCAGTTACCCTGGAAACTGGGCAGTCAGTTACCCTGGAAACAGGGTGATCAGTTACCCTGGAAACTGGGCAGTCAGTTACCCTGGAAACAGGGCAGTCAGTTCTCCCGGAAACAGGGCAGTCAGTTATCCCGGAAACAGGGAGATCAGTTACCCTGAAACAGGGCTTTCAGTTATCCTGGAAACAGGGTGGTCAGTGACCCTGGAAACAGGGTGGTCAGTTACCCCGGAAACAGGGTGATCAGATATCCTGGAAACAGGGCGGTCAGTTACCCCGGAAACAGGGCAGTCAGTTATCCCGGAAACAGGGTGATCAGTTATCCTGGAAACAGGGCAGTCAGTTAGCCTGGAAACAGGGCAGTCAGTTATCCCGGAAACAGGGCAGTCAGTTATCCCGGAAACAGGGTGATCAGTTACCCTGGAAACAGGGCAGTCTGTTACCCCGGAAACAGGTCAGTCAGTCACCCTGGAAAAAGGGCAATCAGTTATCCCGGAAGCAGGGTGATCAGTTATCCAGTCAACAGGGCAGTCAGTTATCCTGGAAACAGGGCAGTCAGTTACCCCGGAAACAGGGCAGTCAGTTACCCTGGAAACAGGGCAGTCAGTTATCCCGGAAACAGGGCAGTCAGTTACCCTGGAAACTGGGCAGTCAGTTCCTCTGGAAACAGGGCAGTCAGTCATCCCGGAAACAGGGTTATCAGTTACCCTGGAAACAGGGCAGTCAGTTACCCCGGAAACAGGGCAGTCAGTTACCCTGGAAACTGGGCAGTCAGTTACCCTGGAAACAGGGCAGTCAGTTAACCTGGAAACAGGGGAGTCAGTTACCCTGGAAACAGAGTGGTCAGTGACCCGTGAAACAGGGTGGTCAGTTACACCGGAAACAAGGTGATCAGTTATCCTGGAAACAGGGCGGTCAGTTGCCCCGGAAACAGGGCAGTCAGTTAACCTGGAAACAGGGGAGTCAGTTACCCTGGAAACAGAGTGGTCAGTGACCCGTGAAACAGGGTGGTCAGTTACACCGGAAACAAGGTGATCAGTTATCCTGGAAACAGGGCGGTCAGTTGCCCCGGAAACAGGGTGATCAGTTATCCTGGAAACAGGGCAGTCAGGTAGCCTGGAAACAGGGCAGTCAGTTACCCCGGAAACAGGGCAGTCAGTTATCCCGGAAACAGGGTGATCACTTACCCTGGAAACAGGGCAGTCAGTTACCCCGGAAACAGGGCAGTCAGTTACCCTGGAAACAGGGCAGTCAGTTATCCCGGAAACAGGGCAGTCAGTTACCCTGGAAACTGGGCAGTCAGTTACTCTGGAAACAGGGCAGTCAGTCATCCCGGAAACAGGGTTATCAGTTACCCTGGAAACAGGGCAGTCCGTTACCCCGGAAACAGGGCAGTCAGTTACCCTGGAAACTGGGCAGTCAGTTACCCTGGAAACAGGGCAGTCAGTTATCCCGGAAACAGAGCAGTCAGTTACTTGGAAACAGGGCAGTCAGTTACCCTGCTAAAAGGGAAGTCAGTTACCCCGGAAACTGGGCAGTCAGTCACCCTGGAAACAGGTTATTCAGTTACCCCGGAAACAGGGTGATCAGTTACCCCGGAAACAGGGCAGTCAGTTCCCCTGGAAACAGGGCAGTCAATTACCCTGGAAACAGGGCAGTCAGTTATCCTGGAAACAGGGCAGTTAGTTATCCCGGAAACAGGGTTTTAAGTTACCCTGGAAACTGGGCGGTCAGTTACCCCGGAAACAGGGCAGTCAGTTATCCTGGAAACAGGGTGATCATTTACACTGGAAAGTGGGCAGTCAGTTACCCTGGAAACAGGGCAGTCAGTTATCCAGGAAACAGGGTGATAAGTTACCCTGGAAACTGGGCGGTCAGTTACCCCGGAAACAGGGCAGTCAGTTATCCTGGAAACAGGGTGATCATTTACACTGGAAATTGGGCAGTCAGTTACCCTGGAAACAGGGCAGTCAGTTATCCAGGAAACAGGGCAGACAGTTATCCTGGAAATAGGGCGGTCCGTTACCCCGGAAATAGGGCGGTCAGTTGTCCTGGAAACAGGGCGGTCAGTTACCCCGGAAACAGGGCAGTCAGTTCCCCTGGAAACAGGGCAGTCAATTACCCTGGAAACAGGGCAGTCAGTTATCCTGGAAACAGGGCAGTTAGTTATCCCGGAAACAGGGTTTTAAGTTACCCTGGAAACTGGGCGGTCAGTTACCCCGGAAACAGGGCAGTCAGTTATCCTGGAAACAGGGTGATCATTTACACTGGAAAGTGGGCAGTCAGTTACCCTGGAAACAGGGCAGTCAGTTATCCAGGAAACAGGGTGATAAGTTACCCTGGAAACTGGGCGGTCAGTTACCCCGGAAACAGGGCAGTCAGTTATCCTGGAAACAGGGTGATCATTTACACTGGAAATTGGGCAGTCAGTTACCCTGGAAACAGGGCAGTCAGTTATCCAGGAAACAGGGCAGACAGTTATCCTGGAAATAGGGCGGTCCGTTACCCCGGAAATAGGGCGGTCAGTTGTCCTGGAAACAGGGCGGTCAGTTACCCCGGAAACAGGGCAGTCAGTTATCCTTGAAACAGGGCAGTCAGTTATCCTGGAAACAGGGTGATCAGTTACCCTGGAAACTGGGCAGTCAGTTACCCTGGAAACAGGGTGATCAGTTACCCTGGAAACTGGGCAGTCAGTTACCCTGGAAACAGGGCATTCAGTTACCCTGGAAATTGGGCGGTCAGTTACCCTGGAAACAGGGCAGTCAGTTATCCCGGAAACAGGGTTATCAGTTACCCAGGAAACAGGGCAGTCAGTTATCCCGGAAACAGGGCAGTCAGTTATCCCGGAAACAGGGCAGTCAGTTACCCTGGAAACTGGGCAGTCAGTTACTCTGGAAACAGGGCAGTCAGTCATCCCGGAAACAGGGTTATCAGTTACCCAGGAAACAGGGCAGTCAGTTACCCCGGAAACAGGGCAGTCAGTTACCCTGGAAACTGGGCTGTCAGTTACCCTGGAAACAGGGCAGTCAGTTATCCCGGAAACAGGGTGATCAGTTACCCTGGAAACAGGGCAGTCAGTTATCCCGGAAACAGGGCAGTCAGTTATCCCGGAAATAGGGTGATCAGTTACCCTGGAAACTGGGCAATCAGTTCCCCTGGAAACAGGGCAGTCAGTTACCCCGGAAACAGTGCAGTCAGTTACCCTGGAAACAGGGCAGTCAGTTATCCCGGAAACAGGGCAGTCATTTACCCTGGAAAAAGGGTATTCAGTTACTCTGGAAACTGGGCAGTCAGTTACCCTGGAAACAGGGCACTCAGTTACCACCGAAACAGGGCAGTCAGTTACCCTGGAAACTGGGCAGTCAGTTACCCTGGAAACAGGGCAGTCAGTTATCCCGGAAACAGAGCAGTCAGTTACTTGGAAACAGGGCAGTCAGTTACCCTGCTAAAAGGGAAGTCAGTTACCCCGGAAACTGGGCAGTCAGTCACCCTGGAAACAGGTTATTCAGTTACCCCGGAAACAGGGTGATCAGTTACCCCGGAAACAGGGCAGTCAGTTCCCCTGGAAACAGGGCAGTCAATTACCCTGGAAACAGGGCAGTCAGTTATCCTGGAAACAGGGCAGTTAGTTATCCCGGAAACAGGGTTTTAAGTTACCCTGGAAACTGGGCGGTCAGTTACCCCGGAAACAGGGCAGTCAGTTATCCTGGAAACAGGGTGATCATTTACACTGGAAAGTGGGCAGTCAGTTACCCTGGAAACAGGGCAGTCAGTTATCCAGGAAACAGGGTGATAAGTTACCCTGGAAACTGGGCGGTCAGTTACCCCGGAAACAGGGCAGTCAGTTATCCTGGAAACAGGGTGATCATTTACACTGGAAATTGGGCAGTCAGTTACCCTGGAAACAGGGCAGTCAGTTATCCAGGAAACAGGGCAGACAGTTATCCTGGAAATAGGGCGGTCCGTTACCCCGGAAATAGGGCGGTCAGTTGTCCTGGAAACAGGGCGGTCAGTTACCCCGGAAACAGGGCAGTCAGTTATCCTTGAAACAGGGCAGTCAGTTATCCTGGAAACAGGGTGATCAGTTACCCTGGAAACTGGGCAGTCAGTTACCCTGGAAACAGGGTGATCAGTTACCCTGGAAACTGGGCAGTCAGTTACCCTGGAAACAGGGCATTCAGTTACCCTGGAAATTGGGCGGTCAGTTACCCTGGAAACAGGGCAGTCAGTTATCCCGGAAACAGGGTTATCAGTTACCCAGGAAACAGGGCAGTCAGTTATCCCGGAAACAGGGCAGTCAGTTATCCCGGAAATAGGGTGATCAGTTACCCTGGAAACTGGGCAATCAGTTCCCCTGGAAACAGGGCAGTCAGTTACCCCGGAAACAGAGTAGTCAGTTACCCTGGAAACAGGGCAGTCAGTTATCCCGGAAACAGGGTGATCAGTTACCCTGGAAACAGGGCAGTCAGTTAGCCTGGAAACAGGGCAGTCAGTTATCCCGGAAACAGGGCAGTCAGTTATCCCGGAAACAGGGCAGTCAGTTACCCTGGAAAAAGGGCAGTCAGTTATCCCGGAAGAAGTGTGATCAGTTACCCTGGAAACTGGGCAGTCAGTTACCCTGGAAACAGGGCAGTCAGTTACTCCGGAAACAGGGCAGTCAGTTACCCTGGAAACTGGGCAGTCAGTTACCCTGGAAACAGGGGAGTCAGTTATCCCGGAAACAGGTTGATCAGTTACCCTGGAAACAGGGCCGTCAGTTATCCCGAAAACAGGGCAGTCAGTTATCCTGGAAAAAGGGTGATCAGTTACCCTGGAAACTGGGCAGTCAGTTACCCTGGAAACAGGGCAGTCAGTTACCCCGGAAGCAGGGCAGTCATTTACCCAGGAAACAGGGCAGTCAGTTCCCCCGGAAACTGGGCAGTCAGTTACCCTGGAAACAGGGCAGTCAGTGACCCTGGAAACTGGTTAGTCAGTTACCCCGGAAACAGAGTGATCAGTTACCCCGGAAACAGGGCAGGCAGTTCCCCTGGAAAGAGGGCAGTCAGTTACCCTGGAAACAGGACAGTCAGTTAACCTGGAAATAGGGCAGTCAGTTATCCTTGAAACAGGGCAGTCCGTTACCCCGGAAATAGGTAGGTCAGTTATCCTGGAAATAGGGCGGTCAGTTACCCCGGAAACAGGGAGATCAGTTACCCCGGAAACAGGGCAGTCAGTTAACCTGGAAACAGGGGAGTCAGTTACCCTGGAAACAGAGTGGTCAGTGACCCGTGAAACAGGGTGGTCAGTTACACCGGAAACAAGGTGATCAGTTATCCTGGAAACAGGGCGGTCAGTTGCCCCGGAAACAGGGTGATCAGTTATCCTGGAAACAGGGCAGTCAGGTAGCCTGGAAACAGGGCAGTCAGTTACCCCGGAAACAGGGCAGTCAGTTATCCCGGAAACAGGGTGATCACTTACCCTGGAAACAGGGCAGTCAGTTACCCCGGAAACAGGGCAGTCAGTTACCCTGGAAACAGGGCAGTCAGTTATCCCGGAAACAGGGCAGTCAGTTACCCTGGAAACTGGGCAGTCAGTTACTCTGGAAACAGGGCAGTCAGTCATCCCGGAAACAGGGTTATCAGTTACCCTGGAAACAGGGCAGTCCGTTACCCCGGAAACAGGGCAGTCAGTTACCCTGGAAACTGGGCAGTCAGTTACCCTGGAAACAGGGCAGTCAGTTATCCCGGAAACAGGGTTATCAGTTACCCTGGAAACAGGGCAGTCAGTTATCCCGGAAACAGGGCAGTCAGTTATCCCGGAAATAGGGTGATCAGTTACCCTGGAAACTGGGCAATCAGTTCCCCTGGAAACAGGGCAGTCAGTTACCCCGGAAAGAGTGCAGTCAGTTACCCTGGAAACAGGGCAGTCAGTTATCCCGGAAACAGGGCAGTCATTTACCCTGGAAAAAGGGTATTCAGTTACTCTGGAAACTGGGCAGTCAGTTACCCTGGAAACAGGGCAGTCAGTTACCACCGAAACAGGGCAGTCAGTTACCCTGGAAACTGGGCAGTCAGTTACCCTGGAAACAGGGCAGTCAGTTATCCCGGAAACAGGGTTATCAGATACCCTGGAAACAGGGCAGTCAGTTATCCCGGAAACAGAGCAGTCAGTTACTTGGAAACAGGGCAGTCAGTTACCCTGGAAACAGGGAAGTCAGTTACCCCGGAAACTGGGCAGTCAGTCACCCTGGAAACAGGTTAGTCAGTTACCCCGGAAACAGGGTGATCAGTTACCCCGGAAACTGGGCGGTCAGTTCCCCTGGAAACAGGGCAGTCAATTACCCTGGAAACAGGGCAGTCAGTTATCCTGGAAACAGGGCAGTTAGTTATCCCGGAAACAGGGTGATAAGTTACCCTGGAAACTGGGCAGTCAGTTACCCTGGAAACAGGGCGGTCAGTTACCCCGGAAACAGGGCAGTCAGTTATCCTGGAAACAGGGTGATCAGTTACACTTGAAAGTGGGCAGTCAGTTACCCTGGAAACAGGGCAGTCAGTTATCCTGGAAATAGGGCGGTTCGTTACCCCGGAAATAGGGCGGTCAGTTGTCCTGGAAACAGGGCGGTCAGTTACCCCGGAAACAGGGAGATCAGTTAACCTGGAAACAGGGCGGACAGTTATCCAGTAAACAGGGCAGTCAGTTATCCCGCAAACAGGGCAGTCAGTTATCCTGGAAACAGGGCAGTCAGTTCTCCCGGAAACAGGGCAGTCAGTTATCCCGCAAACAGGGTGATCAGTTACCCTGGAAACAGGGCAGTCAGTTATCCCGGAAACAGGGTGATCAGTTACCCTGGAAACAGGGCAGTCAGTTACCCTGGAAACAGGGAGGTCAGTTACCCTGGAAACTGGGCAGTCAGTTACCCTGGAAACAGGGTGATCAGTTACCCTGGAAACTGGGCAGTCAGTTACCCTGGAAACAGGGCAGTCAGTTCTCCCGGAAACAGGGCAGTCAGTTATCCCGGAAACAGGGAGATCAGTTACCCTGAAACAGGGCTTTCAGTTATCCTGGAAACAGGGTGGTCAGTGACCCTGGAAACAGGGTGGTCAGTTACCCCGGAAACAGGGTGATCAGATATCCTGGAAACAGGGCGGTCAGTTACCCCGGAAACAGGGCAGTCAGTTATCCCGGAAACAGGGTGATCAGTTATCCTGGAAACAGGGCAGTCAGTTAGCCTGGAAACAGGGCAGTCAGTTATCCCGGAAACAGGGCAGTCAGTTATCCCGGAAACAGGGTGATCAGTTACCCTGGAAACAGGGCAGTCTGTTACCCCGGAAACAGGTCAGTCAGTCACCCTGGAAAAAGGGCAATCAGTTATCCCGGAAGCAGGGTGATCAGTTATCCAGTCAACAGGGCAGTCAGTTATCCTGGAAACAGGGCAGTCAGTTACCCCGGAAACAGGGCAGTCAGTTACCCTGGAAACAGGGCAGTCAGTTATCCCGGAAACAGGGCAGTCAGTTACCCTGGAAACTGGGCAGTCAGTTCCTCTGGAAACAGGGCAGTCAGTCATCCCGGAAACAGGGTTATCAGTTACCCTGGAAACAGGGCAGTCAGTTACCCCGGAAACAGGGCAGTCAGTTACCCTGGAAACTGGGCAGTCAGTTACCCTGGAAACAGGGCAGTCAGTTAACCTGGAAACAGGGGAGTCAGTTACCCTGGAAACAGAGTGGTCAGTGACCCGTGAAACAGGGTGGTCAGTTACACCGGAAACAAGGTGATCAGTTATCCTGGAAACAGGGCGGTCAGTTGCCCCGGAAACAGGGCAGTCAGTTAACCTGGAAACAGGGGAGTCAGTTACCCTGGAAACAGAGTGGTCAGTGACCCGTGAAACAGGGTGGTCAGTTACACCGGAAACAAGGTGATCAGTTATCCTGGAAACAGGGCGGTCAGTTGCCCCGGAAACAGGGTGATCAGTTATCCTGGAAACAGGGCAGTCAGGTAGCCTGGAAACAGGGCAGTCAGTTACCCCGGAAACAGGGCAGTCAGTTATCCCGGAAACAGGGTGATCACTTACCCTGGAAACAGGGCAGTCAGTTACCCCGGAAACAGGGCAGTCAGTTACCCTGGAAACAGGGCAGTCAGTTATCCCGGAAACAGGGCAGTCAGTTACCCTGGAAACTGGGCAGTCAGTTACTCTGGAAACAGGGCAGTCAGTCATCCCGGAAACAGGGTTATCAGTTACCCTGGAAACAGGGCAGTCCGTTACCCCGGAAACAGGGCAGTCAGTTACCCTGGAAACTGGGCAGTCAGTTACCCTGGAAACAGGGCAGTCAGTTATCCCGGAAACAGGGTTATCAGTTACCCTGGAAACAGGGCAGTCAGTTATCCCGGAAACAGGGCAGTCAGTTATCCCGGAAATAGGGTGATCAGTTACCCTGGAAACTGGGCAATCAGTTCCCCTGGAAACAGGGCAGTCAGTTACCCCGGAAAGAGTGCAGTCAGTTACCCTGGAAACAGGGCAGTCAGTTATCCCGGAAACAGGGCAGTCATTTACCCTGGAAAAAGGGTATTCAGTTACTCTGGAAACTGGGCAGTCAGTTACCCTGGAAACAGGGCAGTCAGTTACCACCGAAACAGGGCAGTCAGTTACCCTGGAAACTGGGCAGTCAGTTACCCTGGAAACAGGGCAGTCAGTTATCCCGGAAACAGGGTTATCAGATACCCTGGAAACAGGGCAGTCAGTTATCCCGGAAACAGAGCAGTCAGTTACTTGGAAACAGGGCAGTCAGTTACCCTGGAAACAGGGAAGTCAGTTACCCCGGAAACTGGGCAGTCAGTCACCCTGGAAACAGGTTAGTCAGTTACCCCGGAAACAGGGTGATCAGTTACCCCGGAAACTGGGCGGTCAGTTCCCCTGGAAACAGGGCAGTCAATTACCCTGGAAACAGGGCAGTCAGTTATCCTGGAAACAGGGCAGTTAGTTATCCCGGAAACAGGGTGATAAGTTACCCTGGAAACTGGGCAGTCAGTTACCCTGGAAACAGGGCGGTCAGTTACCCCGGAAACAGGGCAGTCAGTTATCCTGGAAACAGGGTGATCAGTTACACTTGAAAGTGGGCAGTCAGTTACCCTGGAAACAGGGCAGTCAGTTATCCTGGAAATAGGGCGGTTCGTTACCCCGGAAATAGGGCGGTCAGTTGTCCTGGAAACAGGGCGGTCAGTTACCCCGGAAACAGGGAGATCAGTTAACCTGGAAACAGGGCGGACAGTTATCCAGTAAACAGGGCAGTCAGTTATCCCGCAAACAGGGCAGTCAGTTATCCTGGAAACAGGGCAGTCAGTTCTCCCGGAAACAGGGCAGTCAGTTATCCCGCAAACAGGGTGATCAGTTACCCTGGAAACAGGGCAGTCAGTTATCCCGGAAACAGGGTGATCAGTTACCCTGGAAACAGGGCAGTCAGTTACCCTGGAAACAGGGAGGTCAGTTACCCTGGAAACTGGGCAGTCAGTTACCCTGGAAACAGGGTGATCAGTTACCCTGGAAACTGGGCAGTCAGTTACCCTGGAAACAGGGCAGTCAGTTCTCCCGGAAACAGGGCAGTCAGTTATCCCGGAAACAGGGAGATCAGTTACCCTGAAACAGGGCTTTCAGTTATCCTGGAAACAGGGTGGTCAGTGACCCTGGAAACAGGGTGGTCAGTTACCCCGGAAACAGGGTGATCAGATATCCTGGAAACAGGGCGGTCAGTTACCCCGGAAACAGGGCAGTCAGTTATCCCGGAAACAGGGTGATCAGTTATCCTGGAAACAGGGCAGTCAGTTAGCCTGGAAACAGGGCAGTCAGTTATCCCGGAAACAGGGCAGTCAGTTATCCCGGAAACAGGGTGATCAGTTACCCTGGAAACAGGGCAGTCTGTTACCCCGGAAACAGGTCAGTCAGTCACCCTGGAAAAAGGGCAATCAGTTATCCCGGAAGCAGGGTGATCAGTTATCCAGTCAACAGGGCAGTCAGTTATCCTGGAAACAGGGCAGTCAGTTACCCCGGAAACAGGGCAGTCAGTTACCCTGGAAACAGGGCAGTCAGTTATCCCGGAAACAGGGCAGTCAGTTACCCTGGAAACTGGGCAGTCAGTTCCTCTGGAAACAGGGCAGTCAGTCATCCCGGAAACAGGGTTATCAGTTACCCTGGAAACAGGGCAGTCAGTTACCCCGGAAACAGGGCAGTCAGTTACCCTGGAAACTGGGCAGTCAGTTACCCTGGAAACAGGGCAGTCAGTTATCCCGGAAACAGGGTTATCAGTTACCCTGGAAACAGGGCAGTCAGTTATCCCGGAAACAGGGCAGTCAGTTACCCTGGAAACTGGGCAGTCAGTTACCCTGGAAACAGGGCAGTCAGTTATCCCGGAAACAGGGTTATCAGTTACCCTGGAAACAGGGCAGTCAGTTATCCCGGAAACAGGGCAGTCAGTTATCCCGGAAATAGGGTGATCAGTTACCCTGGAAACTGGGCAATCAGTTCCCCTGGAAACAGGGCAGTCAGTTACCCCAGAAACAGTGCAGTCAGTTACCCTGGAAACAGGGCAGTCAGTTATCCCGGAAACAGGGCAGTCATTTACCCTGGAAAAAGGGTATTCAGTTACTCTGGAAACTGGGCAGTCAGTTACCCTGGAAACAGGGCAGTCAGTTACCACCGAAACAGGGCAGTCAGTTACCCTGGAAACTGGGCAGTCAGTTACCCTGGAAACAGGGCAGTCAGTTATCCCGGAAACAGGGTTATCAGATACCCTGGAAACAGGGCAGTCAGTTATCCCGGAAACAGAGCAGTCAGTTACTTGGAAACAGGGCAGTCAGTTACCCCGGAAGCAAGGCAGTCATTTACCCAGGAAACAGGGCAGTCAGTTACCCCGGAAACTGGGCAGTCAGTTTCCCTGGAAACAGGGCAGTCAGTGACCCTGGAAACTGGTTAGTCAGTTACCCCGGAAACAGGGTGATCAGTTACCCCGGAAACAGGGCAGGCAGTTCCCCTGGAAAGAGGGCAGTCAGTTACCCTGGAAACAGGGCAGTCAGTTAACCTGGAAATAGGGCAGTCAGTTATCCTTGAAACAGGGCAGTCCGTTACCCCGGAAATAGGTAGGTCAGTTATCCTGGAAATAGGGCGGTCAGTTACCCCGGAAACAGGGAGATCAGTTACCCCGGAAACAGGGCAGTCAGTTACCCTGGAAACAGGGGAGTCAGTTACCCTGGAAATAGGGTGGTCAGTGACCCGGGAAACAGGGTGGTCAGTTACACCGGAAACAAGGTGATCAGTTATCCTGGAAACAGGGCGGTCAGTTGCCCCGGAAACAGGGTGATCAGTTATCCTGGAAACAGGGCAGTCAGGTAGCCTGGAAACAGGGCAGTCAGTTACCCCGGAAACAGGGCAGTCAGTTATCCCGGAAACAGGGTGATCACTTACCCTGGAAACAGGGCAGTCAGTTACCCCGGAAACAGGGCAGTCAGTTACCCTGGAAACAGGGCAGTCAGTTATCCCGGAAACAGGGCAGTCAGTTACCCTGGAAACTGGGCAGTCAGTTACTCTGGAAACAGGGCAGTCAGTCATCCCGGAAACAGGGTTATCAGTTACCCTGGAAACAGGGCAGTCCGTTACCCCGGAAACAGGGCAGTCAGTTACCCTGGAAACTGGGCAGTCAGTTACCCTGGAAACAGGGCAGTCAGTTATCCCGGAAACAGGGTTATCAGTTACCCTGGAAACAGGGCAGTCAGTTATCCCGGAAACAGGGCAGTCAGTAATCCCGGAAATAGGGTGATCAGTTACCCTGGAAACTGGGCAATCAGTTCCCCTGGAAATAGGGCAGTCATTTACCCTGGAAAAAGGGTATTCAGTTACTCTGGAAACTGGGCAGTCAGTTACCCTGGAAACAGGGCCGTCAGTTACCACCGAAACAGGGCAGTCAGTTACCCTGGAAACTGGGCAGTCAGTTACCCTGGAAACAGGGCAGTCAGTTATCCCGGAAACAGGGTTATCAGATACCCTGGAAACAGGGCAGTCAGTTATCCCGGAAACAGAGCAGTCAGTTACTTGGAAACAGGGCAGTCAGTTACCCTGGAAACAGGGAAGTCAGTTACCCCGGAAACTGGGCAGTCAGTCACCCTGGAAACAGGTTAGTCAGTTACCCCGGAAACAGGGTGATCAGTTACCCCGGAAACTGGGCGGTCAGTTCCCCTGGAAAAAGGGCAGTCAATTAACCTGGAAACAGGGCAGTCAGTTATCCTGGAAACAGGGCAGTTAGCTATCCCGGAAACAGGGTGATAAGTTACCCTGGAAACTGGGCAGTCAGTTACCCTGGAAACAGGGCGGTCAGTTACCCCGGAAACAGGGCAGTCAGTTATCCTGGAAACAGGGTGATCAGTTACACTGGAAAGTGGGCAGTCAGTTACCCTGGAAACAGGGCAGTCAGTTATCCTGGAAATAGGGCGGTTCGTTACCCCGGAAATAGGGCGGTCAGTTGTCCTGGAAACAGGGCGGTCAGTTACCCCGGAAACAGGGAGATCAGTTAACCTGGAAACAGGGCGGACAGTTATCCAGTAAACAGGGCAGTCAGTTATCCCGCAAACAGGGCAGTCAGTTATCCTGGAAACAGGGCAGTCAGTTCTCCCGGAAACAGGGCAGTCAGTTATCCCGCAAACAGGGTGATCAGTTACCCTGGAAACAGGGCAGTCAGTTATCCCGGAAACAGGGTGATCAGTTACCCTGGAAACAGGGCAGTTAGTTACCCTGGAAACAGGGAGGTCAGTTACCCAGGAAACTGGGCAGTCAGTTACCCTGGAAACAGGGTGATCAGTTACCCTGGAAACTGGGCAGTCAGTTACCCTGGAAACAGGGCAGTCAGTTCTCCTGGAAACAGGGCAGTCAGTTATCCCGGAAACAGGGAGATCAGTTACCCTGAAACAGGGCTTTCAGTTATCCTGGAAACAGGGTGGTCAGTGACCCTGGAAACAGGGTGGTCAGTTACCCCGGAAACAGGGTGATCAGATATCCTGGAAACAGGGCGGTCAGTTACCCCGGAAACAGGGCAGTCAGTTACCCCGGAAACAGGGTGATCAGTTATCCTGGAAACAGGGCAGTCAGTTAGCCTGGAAACAGGGCAGTCAGTTATCCCGGAAACAGGGCAGTCAGTTATCCCGGAAACAGGGTGATCAGTTACCCTGGAAACAGGGCAGTCTGTTACCCCGGAAACAGGGCAGTCAGTCACCCTGGAAAAAGGGCAGTCAGTTACCCCGGAAGCAGGGTGATCAGTTATCCAGTCAACAGGGCAGTCAGTTATCCTGGAAACAGGGCAGTCAGTTACCCCGGAAACAGGGCAGTCAGTTACCCTGGAAACAGTGCAGTCAGTTATCCCGGAAACAGGGCAGTCAGTTACCCTGGAAACTGGGCAGTCAGTTCCTCTGGAAACAGGGCAGTCAGTCATCCCGGAAACAGGGTTATCAGTTACCCTGGAAACAGGGCAGTCAGTTACCCCGGAAACAGGGCAGTCAGTTACCCTGGAAACTGGGCAGTCAGTTACCCTGGAAACAGGGCAGTCAGTTATCCCGGAAACAGGGTTATCAGTTAACCTGGAAACAGGGCAGTCAGTTAACCCGGAAACAGGGCAGTCAGTTACCCTGGAAACTGGGCAGTCAGTTACCCTGGAAACAGGGCAGTCAGTTATCCCGGAAACAGGGTTATCAGTTACCCTGGAAACAGGGCAGTCAGTTATCCCGGAAACAGGGCAGTCAGTTATCCCGGAAATAGGGTGATCAGTTACCCTGGAAACAGGGCAGTCATTTACCCTGGAAAAAGGGTATTCAGTTACTCTGGAAACTGGGCAGTCAGTTACCCTGGAAACAGGGCAGTCAGTTACCACCGAAACAGGGCAGTCAGTTACCCTGGAAACTGGGCAGTCAGTTACCCTGGAAACAGGGCAGTCAGTTATCCCGGAAACAGGGTTATCAGATACCCTGGAAACAGGGCAGTCAGTTATCCCGGAAACAGAGCAGTCAGTTACTTGGAAACAGGGCAGTCAGTTACCCTGGAAAAAGGGAAGACAGTTACCCCGGAAACTGGGCAGTCAGTCACCCTGGAAACAGGTTATTCAGTTACCCCGGAAACAGTGTGATCAGTTACCCCGGAAACAGGGCAGTCAGTTATCCTGGAAACAGGGCAGTTAGTTATCCCGGAAACAGGGTGAAAGTTACCCTGGAAACTGGGCGGTCAGTTACCCCGGAAACAGGGCAGTCAGTTACCCTGGAAACAGGGCCGTCAGTTATCCCGAAAACAGGGCAGTCAGTTATCCCGGAAAAAGGGTGATCAGTTACCCTGGAAACTGGGCAGTCAGTTACCCTGGAAACAGGGCAGTCAGTTACCCCGGAAGCAGGGCAGTCATTTACCCAGGAAACAGGGCAGTCAGTTACCCCGGAAACTGGGCAGTCAGTTACCCTGGAAACAGGGCAGTCAGTGACCCTGGAAACTGGTTAGTCAGTTACCCCGGAAACAGGGTGATCAGTTACCCCGGAAACAGGGCAGGCAGTTCCCCTGGAAAGAGGGCAGTCAGTTACCCTGGAAACAGGGCAGTAAGTCAACCTGGAAATAGGGCAGTCAGTTATCCTTGAAACAGGGCAGTCCGTTACCCCGGAAATAGGTAGGTCAGTTATCCTGGAAATAGGGCGGTCAGTTACCCCGGAAACAGGGAGATCAGTTACCCCGGAAACAGGGCAGTCAGTTACCCTGGAAACAGGGGAGTCAGTTACCCTGGAAACAGGGTGGTCAGTGACCCGGGAAACAGGGTGGTCAGTTACACCGGAAACAAGGTGATCAGTTATCCTGGAAACAGGGCGGTCAGTTACCCCGGAAACAGGGTGATCAGTTATCCTGGAAACAGGGCAGTCATGTAGCCTGGAAACAGGGCAGTCAGTTGACCCGGAAACAGGGCAGTCAGTTATCCCGGAAACAGGGTGATCACTTACCCTGGAAACAGGGCAGTCAGTTACCCCGGAAACAGGGCAGTCAGTTACCCTGGAAACAGGGCAGTCAGTTATCCCGGAAACAGGGCAGTCAGTTACCCTGGAAACTGGGCAGTCAGTTACTCTGGAAACAGGGCAGTCAGTTATCCCGGAAACAGGGCAGTCATTTACCCTGGAAAAAGGGTATTCAGTTACTCTGGAAACTGGGCAGTCAGTTACCCTGGAAACAGGGCAGTCAGTTACCACCGAAACAGGGCAGTCAGTTACCCTGGAAACTGGGCAGTCAGTTACCCTGGAAACAGGGCAGTCAGTTATCCCGGAAACAGGGTTATCAGATACCCTGGAAACAGGGCAGTCAGTTATCCCGGAAACAGAGCAGTCAGTTACTTGGAAACAGGGCAGTCAGTTACCCTGGAAACAGGGAAGTCAGTTACCCCGGAAACTGGGCAGTCAGTCACCCTGGAAACAGGTTAGTCAGTTACCCCGGAAACAGGGTGATCAGTTACCCCGGAAACTGGGCGGTCAGTTCCCCTGGAAACAGGGCACTCAGTTATCCTGGAAACAGGGCAGTTAGTTATCCCGTAAACAGGGTGATAAGTTACCCTGGAAACAGGGCAGTCAGTTATCCTGGAAATAGGGCGGTTCGTTATCCCGGAAATAGGGCGGTCAGTTGTCCTGGAAACAGGGCGGTCAGTTACCCCGGAAACAGGGAGATCAGTTACTCCAGAAACAGGGCGGTCAGTTAACCTGGAAACAGGGCGGACAGTTATCCAGTAAACAGGGCAGTCAGTTATCCCGCAAACAGGGCAGTCAGTTATCCTGGAAACAGGGCAGTCAGTTCTCCCGGAAACAGGGCAGTCAGTTATCCCGCAAACAGGGTGATCAGTTACCCTGGAAACAGGGCAGTCAGTTATCCCGGAAACAGGGTGATCAGTTACCCTGGAAACTGGGCAGTCAGTTACCCTGGAAACAGGGCAGTCAGTTCTCCCGGAAACAGGGCAGTCAGTTATCCCGGAAACAGGGAGATCGGTTACCCTGAAACAGGGCTTTCAGTTATCCTGGAAACAGGGTGGTCAGTGACCCTGGAAACAGGGTGGTCAGTTACCCCGGAAACAGGGTGATCAGATATCCTGGAAACAGGGCGGTCAGTTACCCCGGAAACAGGGCAGTCAGTTATCCCGCAAACAGGGCAGTCAGTTATCCTGGAAACAGGGCAGTCAGTTCTCCCGGAAACAGGGCAGTCAGTTATCCCGCAAACAGGGTGATCAGTTACCCTGGAAACAGGGCAGTCAGTTATCCCGGAAACAGGGTGATCAGTTACCCTGGAAACAGGGCAGTCAGTTATCCCGGAAACAGGGAGATCAGTTACCCTGAAACAGGGCTTTCAGTTATCCTGGAAACAGGGCAGTCAGTTATCCCGGAAACAGGGCAGTCAGTTACCCTGGAAACAGGGCAGTCAGTTACTCTGGAAACAGGGCAGTCAGTCATCCCGGAAACAGGGTTATCAGTTACCCAGGAAACAGGGCAGTCAGTTACCCCGGAAACAGGGCAGTCAGTTACCCTGGAAACTGGGCAGTCAGTTACCCTGGAAACAGGGCAGTCAGTTATCCCGGAAACAGGGTGATCAGTTATCCCGGAAACAGGGTGATCAGTTACCCTGGAAACAGGGCAGTCAGTTACCCCGGAAACAGGGCAGACAGTCACCCTGGAAAAAGGGCAGTCAGTTATCCCGGAAGAAGGGTGATCAGTTATCCAGTAAACAGGGCAGTCAGTTATCCTGGAAACAGGGCAGTCAGTTATCCCGGAAACAGGGCAGTCAGTTATCCTGGAAACAGGGTGATCAGTTACCCTGGAAACAGGGCAGTCAGTTACCCCGGAAACAGGGCAGTCAGTTACCCTGGAAACAGGGCAGTCAGTTATCCCGGAAACAGGGCAGTCAGTTACCCTGGAAACTGGGCAGTCAGTTACTCTGGAAACAGGGCAGTCAGTCATCCCGGAAACAGGGTTATCAGTTACCCAGGAAACAGGGCAGTCAGTTACCCCGGAAACAGGGCAGTCAGTTACCCTGGAAACTGGGCTGTCAGTTACCCTGGAAACAGGGCAGTCAGTTATCCCGGAAACAGGGTGATCAGTTACCCTGGAAACAGGGCAGTCAGTTATCCCGGAAACAGGGCAGTCAGTTATCCCGGAAATAGGGTGATCAGTTACCCTGGAAACTGGGCAATCAGTTCCCCTGGAAACAGGGCAGTCAGTTACCCCGGAAACAGTGCAGTCAGTTACCCTGGAAACAGGGCAGTCAGTTATCCCGGAAACAGGGCAGTCATTTACCCTGGAAAAAGGGTATTCAGTTACTCTGGAAACTGGGCAGTCAGTTACCCTGGAAACAGGGCACTCAGTTACCACCGAAACAGGGCAGTCAGTTACCCTGGAAACTGGGCAGTCAGTTACCCTGGAAACAGGGCAGTCAGTTATCCCGGAAACAGAGCAGTCAGTTACTTGGAAACAGGGCAGTCAGTTACCCTGCTAAAAGGGAAGTCAGTTACCCCGGAAACTGGGCAGTCAGTCACCCTGGAAACAGGTTATTCAGTTACCCCGGAAACAGGGTGATCAGTTACCCCGGAAACAGGGCAGTCAGTTCCCCTGGAAACAGGGCAGTCAATTACCCTGGAAACAGGGCAGTCAGTTATCCTGGAAACAGGGCAGTTAGTTATCCCGGAAACAGGGTTTTAAGTTACCCTGGAAACTGGGCGGTCAGTTACCCCGGAAACAGGGCAGTCAGTTATCCTGGAAACAGGGTGATCATTTACACTGGAAAGTGGGCAGTCAGTTACCCTGGAAACAGGGCAGTCAGTTATCCAGGAAACAGGGTGATAAGTTACCCTGGAAACTGGGCGGTCAGTTACCCCGGAAACAGGGCAGTCAGTTATCCTGGAAACAGGGTGATCATTTACACTGGAAATTGGGCAGTCAGTTACCCAGGAAACAGGGCAGTCAGTTATCCCGGAAACAGGGCAGTCAGTTATCCCGGAAATAGGGTGATCAGTTACCCTGGAAACTGGGCAATCAGTTCCCCTGGAAACAGGGCAGTCAGTTACCCCGGAAACAGAGTAGTCAGTTACCCTGGAAACAGGGCAGTCAGTTATCCCGGAAACAGGGTGATCAGTTACCCTGGAAACAGGGCAGTCAGTTAGCCTGGAAACAGGGCAGTCAGTTATCCCGGAAACAGGGCAGTCAGTTATCCCGGAAACAGGGCAGTCAGTTACCCTGGAAAAAGGGCAGTCAGTTATCCCGGAAGAAGTGTGATCAGTTACCCTGGAAACTGGGCAGTCAGTTACCCTGGAAACAGGGCAGTCAGTTACTCCGGAAACAGGGCAGTCAGTTACCCTGGAAACTGGGCAGTCAGTTACCCTGGAAACAGGGGAGTCAGTTATCCCGGAAACAGGTTGATCAGTTACCCTGGAAACAGGGCCGTCAGTTATCCCGAAAACAGGGCAGTCAGTTATCCTGGAAAAAGGGTGATCAGTTACCCTGGAAACTGGGCAGTCAGTTACCCTGGAAACAGGGCAGTCAGTTACCCCGGAAGCAGGGCAGTCATTTACCCAGGAAACAGGGCAGTCAGTTCCCCCGGAAACTGGGCAGTCAGTTACCCTGGAAACAGGGCAGTCAGTGACCCTGGAAACTGGTTAGTCAGTTACCCCGGAAACAGAGTGATCAGTTACCCCGGAAACAGGGCAGGCAGTTCCCCTGGAAAGAGGGCAGTCAGTTACCCTGGAAACAGGACAGTCAGTTAACCTGGAAATAGGGCAGTCAGTTATCCTTGAAACAGGGCAGTCCGTTACCCCGGAAATAGGTAGGTCAGTTATCCTGGAAATAGGGCGGTCAGTTACCCCGGAAACAGGGAGATCAGTTACCCCGGAAACAGGGCAGTCAGTTAACCTGGAAACAGGGGAGTCAGTTACCCTGGAAACAGGGTGGTCAGTGACCCGGGAAACAGGGTGGTCAGTTACACCGGAAACAAGGTGATCAGTTATCCTGGAAACAGGGCGGTCAGTTGCCCCGGAAACAGGGTGATCAGTTATCCTGGAAACAGGGCAGTCAGGTAGCCTGGAAACAGGGCAGTCAGTTACCCCGGAAACAGGGCAGTCAGTTATCCCGGAAACAGGGTGATCACTTACCCTGGAAACAGGGCAGTCAGTTACCCCGGAAACAGGGCAGTCAGTTACCCTGGAAACAGGGCAGTCAGTTATCCCGGAAACAGGGCAGTCAGTTACCCTGGAAACTGGGCAGTCAGTTACTCTGGAAACAGGGCAGTCAGTCATCCCGGAAACAGGGTTATCAGTTACCCTGGAAACAGGGCAGTCCGTTACCCCGGAAACAGGGCAGTCAGTTACCCTGGAAACTGGGCAGTCAGTTACCCTGGAAACAGGGCAGTCAGTTATCCCGGAAACAGGGTTATCAGTTACCCTGGAAACAGGGCAGTCAGTTATCCCGGAAACAGGGCAGTCAGTTATCCCGGAAATAGGGTGATCAGTTACCCTGGAAACTGGGCAATCAGTTCCCCTGGAAACAGGGCAGTCAGTTACCCCGGAAAGAGTGCAGTCAGTTACCCTGGAAACAGGGCAGTCAGTTATCCCGGAAACAGGGCAGTCATTTACATAGGAAAAAGGGTATTCAGTTACTCTGGAAACTGGGCAGTCAGTTACCCTGGAAACAGGGCAGTCAGTTACCACCGAAACAGGGCAGTCAGTTACCCTGGAAACTGGGCAGTCAGTTACCCTGGAAACAGGGCAGTCAGTTATCCCGGAAACAGGGTTATCAGATACCCTGGAAACAGGGCAGACAGTTATCCCGGAAACAGAGCAGTCAGTTACTTGGAAACAGGGCAGTCAGTTACCCTGGAAACAGGGAAGTCAGTTACCCCGGAAACTGGGCAGTCAGTCACCCTGGAAACAGGTTAGTCAGTTACCCCGGAAACAGGGTGATCAGTTACCCCGGAAACTGGGCGGTCAGTTCCCCTGGAAACAGGGCAGTCAATTACCCTGGAAACAGGGCAGTCAGTTATCCTGGAAACAGGGCAGGTAGTTATCCCGGAAACAGGGTGATAAGTTACCCTGGAAACTGGGCAGTCAGTTACCCTGGATTTAGGGCGGTCAGTTACCCCGGAAACAGGGCAGTCAGTTATCCTGGAAACAGGGTGATCAGTTACACTGGAAAGTGGGCAGTCAGTTACCCTGGAAACAGGGCAGTCAGTTATCCTGGAAATAGGGCGGTTCGTTACCCCGGAAATAGGGCGGTCAGTTGTCCTGGAAACAGGGCGGTCAGTTACCCCGGAAACAGGGAGATCAGTTAACCTGGAAACAGGGCGGACAGTTATCCAGTAAACAGGGCAGTCAGTTATCCCGCAAACAGGGCAGTCAGTTATCCTGGAAACAGGGCAGTCAGTTCTCCCGGAAACAGGGCAGTCAGTTATCCCGCAAACAAGGTGATCAGTTAACCTGGAAACAGGGCAGTCAGTTATCCCGGAAACAGGGTGATCAGTTACCCTGGAAACAGGGCAGTCAGTTACCCTGGAAACAGGGCAGTCAGTTCTCCCGGAAACAGGGCAGTCAGTTATCCCGGAAACAGGGAGATCAGTTACCCTGAAACAGGGCTTTCAGTTATCCTGGAAACAGGGTGGTCAGTGACCCTGGAAACAGGGTGGTCAGTTACCCCGGAAACAGGGTGATCAGATATCCTGGAAACAGGGCGGTCAGTTACCCCGGAAACAGGGCAGTCAGTTATCCCGGAAACAGGGTGATCAGTTATCCTGGAAACAGGGCAGTCAGTTAGCCTGGAAACAGGGCAGTCAGTTATCCCGGAAACAGGGCAGTCAGTTATCCCGGAAACAGGGTGATCAGTTACCCTGGAAACAGGGCAGTCTGTTACCCCGGAAACAGGTCAGTCAGTCACCCTGGAAAAAGGGCAATCAGTTATCCCGGAAGCAGGGTGATCAGTTATCCAGTCAACAGGGCAGTCAGTTATCCTGGAAACAGGGCAGTCAGTTACCCCGGAAACAGGGCAGTCAGTTACCCTGGAAACAGGGCAGTCAGTTATCCCGGAAACAGGGCAGTCAGTTACCCTGGAAACTGGGCAGTCAGTTCCTCTGGAAACAGGGCAGTCAGTCATCCCGGAAACAGGGTTATCAGTTACCCTGGAAACAGGGCAGTCAGTTACCCCGGAAACAGGGCAGTCAGTTACCCTGGAAACTGGGCAGTCAGTTACCCTGGAAACAGGGCAGTCAGTTATCCCGGAAACAGGGTTATCAGTTACACTGGAAACAGGGCAGTCAGTTATCCCGGAAACAGGGCAGTCAGTTACCCTGGAAACTGGGCAGTCAGTTACCCTGGAAACAGGGCAGTCAGTTATCCCGGAAACAGGGTTATCAGTTACCCTGGAAACAGGGCAGTCAGTTATCCCGGAAACAGGGCAGTCAGTTATCCCGGAAATAGGGTGATCAGTTACCCTGGAAACTGGGCAATCAGTTCCCCTGGAAACAGGGCAGTCAGTTACCCCGGAAACAGGGCAGTCATTTACCCTGGAAAAAGGGTATTCAGTTACTCTGGAAACTGGGCAGTCAGTTACCCTGGAAACAGGGCAGTCAGTTACCACCGAAACAGGGCAGTCAGTTACCCTGGAAACTGGGCAGTCAGTTACCCTGGAAACAGGGCAGTCAGTTATCCCGGAAACAGGGTTATCAGATACCCTGGAAACAGGGCAGTCAGTTATCCCGGAAACAGAGCAGTCAGTTACTTGGAAACAGGGCAGTCAGTTACCCCGGAAGCAAGGCAGTCATTTACCCAGGAAACAGGGCAGTCAGTTACCCCGGAAACTGGGCAGTCAGTTTCCCTGGAAACAGGGCAGTCAGTGACTCTGGAAACTGGTTAGTCAGTTACCCCGGAAACAGGGTGATCAGTTACCCCGGAAACAGGGCAGGCAGTTCCCCTGGAAAGAGGGCAGTCAGTTACCCTGGAAACAGGGCAGTCAGTTAACCTGGAAATAGGGCAGTCAGTTATCCTTGAAACAGGGCAGTCCGTTACCCCGGAAATAGGTAGGTCAGTTATCCTGGAAATAGGGCGGTCAGTTACCCCGGAAACAGGGAGATCAGTTACCCCGGAAACAGGGCAGTCAGTTACCCTGGAAACAGGGGAGTCAGTTACCCTGGAAATAGGGTGGTCAGTGACCCGGGAAACAGGGTGGTCAGTTACACCGGAAACAAGGTGATCAGTTATCCTGGAAACAGGGCGGTCAGTTGCCCCGGAAACAGGGTGATCAGTTATCCTGGAAACAGGGCAGTCAGGTAGCCTGGAAACAGGGCAGTCAGTTACCCCGGAAACAGGGCAGTCAGTTATCCCGGAAACAGGGTGATCACTTACCCTGGAAACAGGGCAGTCAGTTACCCCGGAAACAGGGCAGTCAGTTACCCTGGAAACAGGGCAGTCAGTTATCCCGGAAACAGGGCAGTCAGTTACCCTGGAAACTGGGCAGTCAGTTACTCTGGAAACAGGGCAGTCAGTCATCCCGGAAACAGGGTTATCAGTTACCCTGGAAACAGGGCAGTCCGTTACCCCGGAAACAGGGCAGTCAGTTACCCTGGAAACTGGGCAGTCAGTTACCCTGGAAACAGGGCAGTCTGTTATCCCGGAAACAGGGTTATCAGTTACCCTGGAAACAGGGCAGTCAGTTATCCCGGAAACAGGGCAGTCAGTAATCCCGGAAATAGGGTGATCAGTTACCCTGGAAACTGGGCAATCAGTTCCCCTGGAAACAGGGCAGTCAGTTACCCCGGAAAGAGTGCAGTCAGTTACCCTGGCAACAGGGCAGTCAGTTATCCCGGAAACAGGGCAGTCATTTACCCTGGAAAAAGGGTATTCAGTTACTCTGGAAACTGGGCAGTCAGTTACCCTGGAAACAGGGCAGTCAGTTACCACCGAAACAGGGCAGTCAGTTACCCTGGAAACTGGGCAGTCAGTTACCCTGGAAACAGGGCAGTCAGTTATCCCGGAAACAGGGTTATCAGATACCCTGGAAACAGGGCAGTCAGTTATCCCGGAAACAGAGCAGTCAGTTACTTGGAAACAGGGCAGTCAGTTACCCTGGAAACAGGGAAGTCAGTTACCCCGGAAACTGGGCAGTCAGTCACCCTGGAAACAGGTTAGTCAGTTACCCCGGAAACAGGGTGATCAGTTACCCCGGAAACTGGGCGGTCAGTTCCCCTGGAAAAAGGGCAGTCAATTAACCTGGAAACAGGGCAGTCAGTTATCCTGGAAACAGGGCAGTTAGCTATCCCGGAAACAGGGTGATAAGTTACCCTGGAAACTGGGCAGTCAGTTACCCTGGAAACAGGGCGGTCAGTTACCCCGGAAACAGGGCAGTCAGTTATCCTGGAAACAGGGTGATCAGTTACACTGGAAAGTGGGCAGTCAGTTACCCTGGAAACAGGGCAGTCAGTTATCCTGGAAATAGGGCGGTTCGTTACCCCGGAAATAGGGCGGTCAGTTGTCCTGGAAACAGGGCGGTCAGTTACCCCGGAAACAGGGAGATCAGTTAACCTGGAAACAGGGCGGACAGTTATCCAGTAAACAGGGCAGTCAGTTATCCCGCAAACAGGGCAGTCAGTTATCCTGGAAACAGGGCAGTCAGTTCTCCCGGAAACAGGGCAGTCAGTTATCCCGCAAACAAGGTGATCAGTTAACCTGGAAACAGGGCAGTCAGTTATCCCGGAAACAGGGTGATCAGTTACCCTGGAAACAGGGCAGTCAGTTACCCTGGAAACAGGGCAGTCAGTTCTCCCGGAAACAGGGCAGTCAGTTATCCCGGAAACAGGGAGATCAGTTACCCTGAAACAGGGCTTTCAGTTATCCTGGAAACAGGGTGGTCAGTGACCCTGGAAACAGGGTGGTCAGTTACCCCGGAAACAGGGTGATCAGATATCCTGGAAACAGGGCGGTCAGTTACCCCGGAAACAGGGCAGTCAGTTATCCCGGAAACAGGGTGATCAGTTATCCTGGAAACAGGGCAGTCAGTTAGCCTGGAAACAGGGCAGTCAGTTATCCCGGAAACAGGGCAGTCAGTTATCCCGGAAACAGGGTGATCAGTTACCCTGGAAACAGGGCAGTCTGTTACCCCGGAAACAGGTCAGTCAGTCACCCTGGAAAAAGGGCAATCAGTTATCCCGGAAGCAGGGTGATCAGTTATCCAGTCAACAGGGCAGTCAGTTATCCTGGAAACAGGGCAGTCAGTTACCCCGGAAACAGGGCAGTCAGTTACCCTGGAAACAGGGCAGTCAGTTATCCCGGAAACAGGGCAGTCAGTTACCCTGGAAACTGGGCAGTCAGTTCCTCTGGAAACAGGGCAGTCAGTCATCCCGGAAACAGGGTTATCAGTTACCCTGGAAACAGGGCAGTCAGTTACCCCGGAAACAGGGCAGTCAGTTACCCTGGAAACTGGGCAGTCAGTTACCCTGGAAACAGGGCAGTCAGTTATCCCGGAAACAGGGTTATCAGTTACACTGGAAACAGGGCAGTCAGTTATCCCGGAAACAGGGCAGTCAGTTACCCTGGAAACTGGGCAGTCAGTTACCCTGGAAACAGGGCAGTCAGTTATCCCGGAAACAGGGTTATCAGTTACCCTGGAAACAGGGCAGTCAGTTATCCCGGAAACAGGGCAGTCAGTTATCCCGGAAATAGGGTGATCAGTTACCCTGGAAACTGGGCAATCAGTTCCCCTGGAAACAGGGCAGTCAGTTACCCCGGAAACAGGGCAGTCATTTACCCTGGAAAAAGGGTATTCAGTTACTCTGGAAACTGGGCAGTCAGTTACCCTGGAAACAGGGCAGTCAGTTACCACCGAAACAGGGCAGTCAGTTACCCTGGAAACTGGGCAGTCAGTTACCCTGGAAACAGGGCAGTCAGTTATCCCGGAAACAGGGTTATCAGATACCCTGGAAACAGGGCAGTCAGTTATCCCGGAAACAGAGCAGTCAGTTACTTGGAAACAGGGCAGTCAGTTACCCCGGAAGCAAGGCAGTCATTTACCCAGGAAACAGGGCAGTCAGTTACCCCGGAAACTGGGCAGTCAGTTTCCCTGGAAACAGGGCAGTCAGTGACTCTGGAAACTGGTTAGTCAGTTACCCCGGAAACAGGGTGATCAGTTACCCCGGAAACAGGGCAGGCAGTTCCCCTGGAAAGAGGGCAGTCAGTTACCCTGGAAACAGGGCAGTCAGTTAACCTGGAAATAGGGCAGTCAGTTATCCTTGAAACAGGGCAGTCCGTTACCCCGGAAATAGGTAGGTCAGTTATCCTGGAAATAGGGCGGTCAGTTACCCCGGAAACAGGGAGATCAGTTACCCCGGAAACAGGGCAGTCAGTTACCCTGGAAACAGGGGAGTCAGTTACCCTGGAAATAGGGTGGTCAGTGACCCGGGAAACAGGGTGGTCAGTTACACCGGAAACAAGGTGATCAGTTATCCTGGAAACAGGGCGGTCAGTTGCCCCGGAAACAGGGTGATCAGTTATCCTGGAAACAGGGCAGTCAGGTAGCCTGGAAACAGGGCAGTCAGTTACCCCGGAAACAGGGCAGTCAGTTATCCCGGAAACAGGGTGATCACTTACCCTGGAAACAGGGCAGTCAGTTACCCCGGAAACAGGGCAGTCAGTTACCCTGGAAACAGGGCAGTCAGTTATCCCGGAAACAGGGCAGTCAGTTACCCTGGAAACTGGGCAGTCAGTTACTCTGGAAACAGGGCAGTCAGTCATCCCGGAAACAGGGTTATCAGTTACCCTGGAAACAGGGCAGTCCGTTACCCCGGAAACAGGGCAGTCAGTTACCCTGGAAACTGGGCAGTCAGTTACCCTGGAAACAGGGCAGTCTGTTATCCCGGAAACAGGGTTATCAGTTACCCTGGAAACAGGGCAGTCAGTTATCCCGGAAACAGGGCAGTCAGTAATCCCGGAAATAGGGTGATCAGTTACCCTGGAAACTGGGCAATCAGTTCCCCTGGAAACAGGGCAGTCAGTTACCCCGGAAAGAGTGCAGTCAGTTACCCTGGCAACAGGGCAGTCAGTTATCCCGGAAACAGGGCAGTCATTTACCCTGGAAAAAGGGTATTCAGTTACTCTGGAAACTGGGCAGTCAGTTACCCTGGAAACAGGGCAGTCAGTTACCACCGAAACAGGGCAGTCAGTTACCCTGGAAACTGGGCAGTCAGTTACCCTGGAAACAGGGCAGTCAGTTATCCCGGAAACAGGGTTATCAGATACCCTGGAAACAGGGCAGTCAGTTATCCCGGAAACAGAGCAGTCAGTTACTTGGAAACAGGGCAGTCAGTTACCCTGGAAACAGGGAAGTCAGTTACCCCGGAAACTGGGCAGTCAGTCACCCTGGAAACAGGTTAGTCAGTTACCCCGGAAACAGGGTGATCAGTTACCCCGGAAACTGGGCGGTCAGTTCCCCTGGAAAAAGGGCAGTCAATTAACCTGGAAACAGGGCAGTCAGTTATCCTGGAAACAGGGCAGTTAGCTATCCCGGAAACAGGGTGATAAGTTACCCTGGAAACTGGGCAGTCAGTTACCCTGGAAACAGGGCGGTCAGTTACCCCGGAAACAGGGCAGTCAGTTATCCTGGAAACAGGGTGATCAGTTACACTGGAAAGTGGGCAGTCAGTTACCCTGGAAACAGGGCAGTCAGTTATCCTGGTAATAGGGCGGTTCGTTACCCCGGAAATAGGGCGGTCACTTGTCCTGGAAACAGGGCGGTCAGTTACCCCGGAAACAGGGAGATCAGTTAACCTGGAAACAGGGCGGACAGTTATCCAGTAAACAGGGCAGTCAGTTATCCCGCAAACAGGGCAGTCAGTTATCCTGGAAACAGGGCAGTCAGTTCTCCCGGAAACAGGGCAGTCAGTTATCCCGCAAACAGGGTGATCAGTTACCCTGGAAACAGGGCAGTCAGTTATCCCGGAAACAGGGTGATCAGTTACCCTGGAAACAGGGCAGTTAGTTACCCTGGAAACAGGGAGGTCAGTTACCCAGGAAACTGGGCAGTCAGTTACCCTGGAAACAGGGTGATCAGTTACCCTGGAAACTGGGCAGTCAGTTACCCTGGAAACAGGGCAGTCAGTTCTCCTGGAAACAGGGCAGTCAGTTATCCCGGAAACAGGGAGATCAGTTACCCTGAAACAGGGCTTTCAGTTATCCTGGAAACAGGGTGGTCAGTGACCCTGGAAACAGGGTGGTCAGTTACCCCGGAAACAGGGTGATCAGATATCCTGGAAACAGGGCGGTCAGTTACCCCGGAAACAGGGCAGTCAGTTACCCCGGAAACAGGGTGATCAGTTATCCTGGAAACAGGGCAGTCAGTTAGCCTGGAAACAGGGCAGTCAGTTATCCCGGAAACAGGGCAGTCAGTTATCCCGGAAACAGGGTGATCAGTTACCCTGGAAACAGGGCAGTCTGTTACCCCGGAAACAGGGCAGTCAGTCACCCTGGAAAAAGGGCAGTCAGTTACCCCGGAAGCAGGGTGATCAGTTATCCAGTCAACAGGGCAGTCAGTTATCCTGGAAACAGGGCAGTCAGTTACCCCGGAAACAGGGCAGTCAGTTACCCTGGAAACAGTGCAGTCAGTTATCCCGGAAACAGGGCAGTCAGTTACCCTGGAAACTGGGCAGTCAGTTCCTCTGGAAACAGGGCAGTCAGTCATCCCGGAAACAGGGTTATCAGTTACCCTGGAAACAGGGCAGTCAGTTACCCCGGAAACAGGGCAGTCAGTTACCCTGGAAACTGGGCAGTCAGTTACCCTGGAAACAGGGCAGTCAGTTATCCCGGAAACAGGGTTATCAGTTAACCTGGAAACAGGGCAGTCAGTTAACCCGGAAACAGGGCAGTCAGTTACCCTGGAAACTGGGCAGTCAGTTACCCTGGAAACAGGGCAGTCAGTTATCCCGGAAACAGGGTTATCAGTTACCCTGGAAACAGGGCAGTCAGTTATCCCGGAAACAGGGCAGTCAGTTATCCCGGAAATAGGGTGATCAGTTACCCTGGAAACAGGGCAGTCATTTACCCTGGAAAAAGGGTATTCAGTTACTCTGGAAACTGGGCAGTCAGTTACCCTGGAAACAGGGCAGTCAGTTACCACCGAAACAGGGCAGTCAGTTACTCTGGAAACTGGGCAGTCAGTTACCCTGGAAACAGGGCAGTCAGTTATCCCGGAAACAGGGTTATCAGATACCCTGGAAACAGGGCAGTCAGTTATCCCGGAAACAGAGCAGTCAGTTACTTGGAAGCAGGGCAGTCAGTTACCCTGGAAAAAGGGAAGACAGTTACCCCGGAAACTGGGCAGTCAGTCACCCTGGAAACAGGTTATTCAGTTACCCCGGAAACAGTGTGATCAGTTACCCCGGAAACAGGGCAGTCAGTTATCCTGGAAACAGGGCAGTTAGTTATCCCGGAAACAGGGTGATAAGTTACCCTGGAAACTGGGCGGTCAGTTACCCCGGAAACAGGGCAGTCAGTTACCCTGGAAACAGGGCCGTCAGTTATCCCGAAAACAGGGCAGTCAGTTATCCCGGAAAAAGGGTGATCAGTTACCCTGGAAACTGGGCAGTCAGTTACCCTGGAAACAGGGCAGTCAGTTACCCCGGAAGCAGGGCAGTCATTTACCCAGGAAACAGGGCAGTCAGTTACCCCGGAAACTGGGCAGTCAGTTACCCTGGAAACAGGGCAGTCAGTGACCCTGGAAACTGGTTAGTCAGTTACCCCGGAAACAGGGTGATCAGTTACCCCGGAAACAGGGCAGGCAGTTCCCCTGGAAAGAGGACAGTCAGTTACCCTGGAAACAGGGCAGTAAGTCAACCTGGAAATAGGGCAGTCAGTTATCCTTGAAACAGGGCAGTCCGTTACCCCGGAAATAGGTAGGTCAGTTATCCTGGAAATAGGGCGGTCAGTTACCCCGGAAACAGGGAGATCAGTTACCCCGGAAACAGGGCAGTCAGTTACCCTGGAAACAGGGGAGTCAGTTACCCTGGAAACAGGGTGGTCAGTGACCCGGGAAACAGGGTGGTCAGTTACACCGGAAACAAGGTGATCAGTTATCCTGGAAACAGGGCGGTCAGTTACCCCGGAAACAGGGTGATCAGTTATCCTGGAAACAGGGCAGTCATGTAGCCTGGAAACAGGGCAGTCAGTTGACCCGGAAACAGGGCAGTCAGTTATCCCGGAAACAGGGTGATCACTTACCCTGGAAACAGGGCAGTCAGTTACCCCGGAAACAGGGCAGTCAGTTACCCTGGAAACAGGGCAGTCAGTTATCCCGGAAACAGGGCAGTCAGTTACCCTGGAAACTGGGCAGTCAGTTACTCTGGAAACAGGGCAGTCAGTTATCCCGGAAACAGGGCAGTCATTTACCCTGGAAAAAGGGTATTCAGTTACTCTGGAAACTGGGCAGTCAGTTACCCTGGAAACAGGGCAGTCAGTTACCACCGAAACAGGGCAGTCAGTTACCCTGGAAACTGGGCAGTCAGTTACCCTGGAAACAGGGCAGTCAGTTATCCCGGAAACAGGGTTATCAGATACCCTGGAAACAGGGCAGTCAGTTATCCCGGAAACAGAGCAGTCAGTTACTTGGAAACAGGGCAGTCAGTTACCCTGGAAACAGGGAAGTCAGTTACCCCGGAAACTGGGCAGTCAGTCACCCTGGAAACAGGTTAGTCAGTTACCCCGGAAACTGGGCGGTCAGTTCCCCTGGAAACAGGGCACTCAGTTATCCTGGAAACAGGGCAGTTAGTTATCCCGGAAACAGGGTGATAAGTTACCCTGGAAACAGGGCAGTCAGTTATCCTGGAAATAGGGCGGTTCGTTATCCCGGAAATAGGGCGGTCAGTTGTCCTGGAAACAGGGCGGTCAGTTACCCCGGAAACAGGGAGATCAGTTACTCCAGAAACAGGGCGGTCAGTTAACCTGGAAACAGGGCGGACAGTTATCCAGTAAACAGGGCAGTCAGTTATCCCGCAAACAGGGCAGTCAGTTATCCTGGAAACAGGGCAGTCAGTTCTCCCGGAAACAGGGCAGTCAGTTATCCCGCAAACAGGGTGATCAGTTACCCTGGAAACAGGGCAGTCAGTTATCCCGGAAACAGGGTGATCAGTTACCCTGGAAACTGGGCAGTCAGTTACCCTGGAAACAGGGCAGTCAGTTCTCCCGGAAACAGGGCAGTCAGTTATCCCGGAAACAGGGAGATCGGTTACCCTGAAACAGGGCTTTCAGTTATCCTGGAAACAGGGTGGTCAGTGACCCTGGAAACAGGGTGGTCAGTTACCCCGGAAACAGGGTGATCAGATATCCTGGAAACAGGGCGGTCAGTTACCCCGGAAACAGGGCAGTCAGTTATCCCGCAAACAGGGCAGTCAGTTATCCTGGAAACAGGGCAGTCAGTTCTCCCGGAAACAGGGCAGTCAGTTATCCCGCAAACAGGGTGATCAGTTACCCTGGAAACAGGGCAGTCAGTTATCCCGGAAACAGGGTGATCAGTTACCCTGGAAACAGGGCAGTCAGTTATCCCGGAAACAGGGAGATCAGTTACCCTGAAACAGGGCTTTCAGTTATCCTGGAAACAGGGTGGTCAGTGACCCTGGAAACAGGGTGGTCAGTTACCCCGGAAACAGGGTGATCAGATATCCTGGAAACAGGGCGGTCAGTTACCCCGGAAACAGGGCAGTCAGTTACCCCGGAAACAGGGTGATCAGTTATCCTGGAAACAGGGCAGTCAGTTAGCCTGGAAACAGGGCAGTCAGTTATCCCGGAAACAGGGCAGTCAGTTATCCCGGAAACAGGGTGATCAGTTACCCTGGAAACAGGGCAGTCTGTTACCCCGGAAACAGGGCCGTCAGTCACCCTGGAAAAAGGGCAGTCAGTTATCCCGGAAGCAGGGTGATCAGTTATCCAGTCAACAGGGCAGTCAGTTATCCTGGAAACAGGGCAGTCAGTTACCCCGGAAACAGGGCAGTCAGTTACCCTGGAAACAGTGCAGTCAGTTATCCCGGAAACAGGGCAGTCAGTTACCCTGGAAACTGGGCAGTCAGTTCCTCTGGAAACAGGGCAGTCAGTCATCCCGGAAACAGGGTTATCAGTTACCCTGGAAACAGGGCAGTCAGTTACCCCGGAAACAGGGCAGTCAGTTACCCTGGAAACTGGGCAGTCAGTTACCCTGGAAACAGGGCAGTCAGTTATCCCGGAAACAGGGTTATCAGTTAACCTGGAAACAGGGCAGTCAGTTAACCCGGAAACAGGGCAGTCAGTTACCCTGGAAACTGGGCAGTCAGTTACCCTGGAAACAGGGCAGTCAGTTATCCCGGAAACAGGGTTATCAGTTTCCCTGGAAACAGGGCAGTCAGTTATCCCGGAAACAGGGCAGTCAGTTATCCCGGAAATAGGGTGATCAGTTACCCTGGAAACAGGGCAGTCATTTACCCTGGAAAAAGGGTATTCAGTTACTCTGGAAACTGGGCAGTCAGTTACCCTGGAAACAGGGCAGTCAGTTACCACCGAAACAGGGCAGTCAGTTACCCTGGAAACTGGGCAGTCAGTTACCCTGGAAACAGGGCAGTCAGTTATCCCGGAAACAGGGTTATCAGATACCCTGGAAACAGGGCAGTCAGTTATCCCGGAAACAGAGCAGTCAGTTACTTGGAAACAGGGCAGTCAGTTACCCTGGAAAAAGGGAAGACAGTTACCCCGGAAACTGGGCAGTCAGTCACCCTGGAAACAGGTTATTCAGTTACCCCGGAAACAGTGTGATCAGTTACCCCGGAAACAGGGCAGTCAGTTATCCTGGAAACAGGGCAGTTAGTTATCCCGGAAACAGGGTGATAAGTTACCCTGGAAACTGGGCGGTCAGTTACCCCGGAAACAGGGCAGTCAGTTACCCTGGAAACAGGGCCGTCAGTTATCCCGAAAACAGGGCAGTCAGTTATCCCGGAAAAAGGGTGATCAGTTACCCTGGAAACTGGGCAGTCAGTTACCCTGGAAACAGGGCAGTCAGTTACCCCGGAAGCAGGGCAGTCATTTACCCAGGAAACAGGGCAGTCAGTTACCCCGGAAACTGGGCAGTCAGTTACCCTGGAAACAGGGCAGTCAGTGACCCTGGAAACTGGTTAGTCAGTTACCCCGGAAACAGGGTGATCAGTTACCCCGGAAACAGGGCAGGCAGTTCCCCTGGAAAGAGGGCAGTCAGTTACCCTGGAAACAGGGCAGTAAGTCAACCTGGAAATAGGGCAGTCAGTTATCCTTGAAACAGGGCAGTCCGTTACCCCGGAAATAGGTAGGTCAGTTATCCTGGAAATAGGGCGGTCAGTTACCCCGGAAACAGGGAGATCAGTTACCCCGGAAACAGGGCAGTCAGTTACCCTGGAAACAGGGGAGTCAGTTACCCTGGAAACAGGGTGGTCAGTGACCCGGGAAACAGGGTGGTCAGTTACACCGGAAACAAGGTGATCAGTTATCCTGGAAACAGGGCGGTCAGTTACCCCGGAAACAGGGTGATCAGTTATCCTGGAAACAGGGCAGTCATGTAGCCTGGAAACAGGGCAGTCAGTTGCCCCGGAAACAGGGCAGTCAGTTATCCCGGAAACAGGGTGATCACTTACCCTGGAAACAGGGCAGTCAGTTACCCCGGAAACAGGGCAGTCAGTTACCCTGGAAACAGGGCAGTCAGTTATCCCGGAAACAGGGCAGTCAGTTACCCTGGAAACTGGGCAGTCAGTTACTCTGGAAACAGGGCAGTCAGTTTACCGGAAACAGGGCAGTCATTTACCCTGGAAAAAGGGTATTCAGTTACTCTGGAAACTGGGCAGTCAGTTACCCTGGAAACAGGGCAGTCAGTTACCACCGAAACAGGGCAGTCAGTTACCCTGGAAACTGGGCAGTCAGTTACCCTGGAAACAGGGCAGTCAGTTATCCCGGAAACAGGGTTATCAGATACCCTGGAAACAGGGCAGTCAGTTATCCCGGAAACAGAGCAGTCAGTTACTTGGAAACAGGGCAGTCAGTTACCCTGGAAACAGGGAAGTCAGTTACCCCGGAAACTGGGCAGTCAGTCACCCTGGAAACAGGTTAGTCAGTTACCCCGGAAACAGGGTGATCAGTTACCCCGGAAACTGGGCGGTCAGTTCCCCTGGAAACAGGGCACTCAGTTATCCTGGAAACAGGGCAGTTAGTTATCCCGGAAACAGGGTGATAAGTTACCCTGGAAACTGGGCAGTCAGTTATCCTGGAAATAGGGCGGTTCGTTATCCCGGAAATAGGGCGGTCAGTTGTCCTGGAAACAGGGCGGACAGTTACCCCGGAAACAGGGAGATCAGTTACTCCAGAAACAGGGCGGTCAGTTAACCTGGAAACAGGGCGGACAGTTATCCAGTAAACAGGGCAGTCAGTTATCCCGCAAACAGGGCAGTCAGTTATCCTGGAAACAGGGCAGTCAGTTCTCCCGGAAACAGGGCAGTCAGTTATCCCGCAAACAGGGTGATCAGTTACCCTGGAAACAGGGCAGTCAGTTATCCCGGAAACAGGGTGATCAGTTACCCTGGAAACTGGGCAGTCAGTTACCCTGGAAACAGGGCAGTCAGTTCTCCCGGAAACAGGGCAGTCAGTTATCCCGGAAACAGGGAGATCGGTTACCCTGAAACAGGGCTTTCAGTTATCCTGGAAACAGGGTGGTCAGTGACCCTGGAAACAGGGTGGTCAGTTACCCCGGAAACAGGGTGATCAGATATCCTGGAAACAGGGCGGTCAGTTACCCCGGAAACAGGGCAGTCAGTTACCCCGGAAACAGGGTGATCAGTTATCCTGGAAACAGGGCAGTCAGTTAGCCTGGAAACAGGGCAGTCAGTTATCCCGGAAACAGGGCAGTCAGTTATCCCGGAAACAGGGTGATCAGTTACCCTGGAAACAGGGCAGTCAGTTACCCCGGAAACAGGGCAGTCAGTCACCCTGGAAAAAGGGCAGTCAGTTATCCCGGAAGCAGGGTGATCAGTTATCCAGTCAACAGGGCAGTCAGTTATCCTGGAAACAGGGCAGTCAGTTACCCCGGAAACAGGGCAGTCAGTTACCCTGGAAACAGGGCAGTCAGTTATCCCGTAAACAGGGCAGTCAGTTACCCTGGAAACAGGGCAGTCAGTTAGCCTGGAAACAGGGCAGTCAGTTATCCTGGAAATAGGGCGGTTCGTTACCCCGGAAATAGGGCGGTCAGTTGTCCTGGAAACAGGGCAGTCAGTTACCCCGGAAACAGGGAGATCAGTTAACCTGGAAACAGGGCGGACAGTTATCCAGTAAACAGGGCAGTCAGTTATCCCGCAAACAGGGCAGTCAGTTATCCTGGAAACAGGGCAGTCAGTTCTCCCGGAAACAGGGCAGTCAGTTATCCCGCAAACAGGGTGATCAGTTACCCTGGAAACAGGGCAGTCAGTTATCCCGGAAACAGGGTGATCAGTTACCCTGGAAACAGGGCAGTCAGTTATCCCGGAAACAGGGAGATCATTTACCCTGAAACAGGGCTTTCAGTTATCCTGGAAACAGGGTGGTCAGTGACCCTGGAAACAGGGTGGTCAGTTACCCCGGAAACAGGGTGATCAGATATCCTGGAAACAGGGCGGTCAGTTACCCCGGAAACAGGGCAGTCAGTTACCCCGGAAACAGGGTGATCAGTTATCCTGGAAACAGGGCAGTCAGTTAGCCTGGAAACAGGGCAGTCAGTTATCCCGGAAACAGGGCAGTCAGTTATCCCGGAAACAGGGTGATCAGTTACCCTGGAAACAGGGCAGTCTGTTACCCCGGAAACAGGGCCGTCAGTCACCCTGGAAAAAGGGCAGTCAGTTATCCCGGAAGCAGGGTGATCAGTTATCCAGTCAACAGGGCAGTCAGTTATCCTGGAAACAGGGCAGTCAGTTACCCCGGAAACAGGGCAGTCAGTTACCCTGGAAACAGTGCAGTCAGTTATCCCGGAAACAGGGCAGTCAGTTACCCTGGAAACTGGGCAGTCAGTTCCTCTGGAAACAGGGCAGTCAGTCATCCCGGAAACAGGGTTATCAGTTACCCTGGAAACAGGGCAGTCAGTTACCCCGGAAACAGGGCAGTCAGTTACCCTGGAAACTGGGCAGTCAGTTACCCTGGAAACAGGGCAGTCAGTTATCCCGGAAACAGGGTTATCAGTTACCCTGGAAACAGTGCAGTCAGTTATCCCGGAAACAGGGCAGTCAGTTACCCTGGAAACTGGGCAGTCAGTTACCCTGGAAACAGGGCAGTCATTTATCCCGGAAAGAGGGTTATCAGTTACCCTGGAAACAGGGCAGTCAGTTATCCCGGAAACAGGGCAGTCAGTTATCCCGGAAATAGGGTGATCAGTTACCCTGGAAACTGGGCAATCAGTTCCCCTGGAAACAGGGCAGTCAGTTACCCCGGAAACAGTGCAGTCAGTTACCCTGGAAACAGGGGTCAGTTATCCCGGAAACAGGGCAGTCATTTACCCTGGAAAAAGGGTATTCAGTTACTCTGGAAACTGGGCAGTCAGTTACCCTGGAAACAGGGCAGTCAGTTACCACCGAAACAGGGCAGTCAGTTACCCTGGAAACTGGGCAGTCAGTTACCCTGGAAACAGGGCAGTCAGTTATCCCGGAAACAGAGCAGTCAGTTACTTGGAAACAGGGCAGTCAGTTACCCTGGAAAAAGGGAAGACAGTTACCCCGGAAATTGGGCAGTCAGTCACCCTGGAAACAGGTTATTCAGTTACCCCGGAAACAGTGTGATCAGTTACCCCGGAAACAGGGCAGTCAGTTATCCTGGAAACAGGGCAGTTAGTTATCCCGGAAACAGGGTGATAAGTTACCCTGGAAACTGGGCGGTCAGTTACCCCGGAAACAGGGCAGTCAGTTACCCTGGAAACTGGGCAGTCAGTTACCCTGGAAACAGGGGAGTCAGTTATCCCGGAAACAGGGTGATCAGTTACCCTGGAAACAGGGCCGTCAGTTATCCCGAAAACAGGGCAGTCAGTTATCCCGGAAAAAGGGTGATCAGTTACCCTGGAAACTGGGCAGTCAGTTACCCTGGAAACAGGGCAGTCAGTTACCCCGGAAGCAGGGCAGTCATTTACCCAGGAAACAGGGCAGTCAGTTACCCCGGAAACTGGGCAGTCATTTACCCTGGAAACTGGGCAGTCAGTTACCCTGGAAACAGGGGAGTCAGTTATCCCGGAAACAGGGTGATCAGTTACCCTGGAAACAGGGCCGTCAGTTATCCCGAAAACAGGGCAGTCAGTTATCCCGGAAAAAGGGTGATCAGTTACCCTGGAAACTGGGCAGTCAGTTACCCTGGAAACAGGGCAGTCAGTTACCCCGGAAGCAGGGCAGTCATTTACCCAGGAAACAGGGCAGTCAGTTACCCCGGAAACTGGGCAGTCAGTTACCCTGGAAACAGGGCAGTCAGTGACCCTGGAAACTGGTTAGTCAGTTACCCCGGAAACAGGGTGATCAGTTACCCCGGAAACAGGGCAGGCAGTTCCCCTGGAAAGAGGGCAGTCAGTTACCCTGGAAACAGGGCAGTCAGTTAACCTGGAAATAGGGCAGTCAGTTATCCTTGAAACAGGGCAGTCCGTTACCCCGGAAATAGGTAGGTCAGTTATCCTGGAAATAGGGCGGTCAGTTACCCCGGAAACAGGGAGATCAGTTACCCCGGAAACAGGGCAGTCAGTTACCCTGGAAACAGGGGAGTCAGTGACCCTGGAAACAGGGTGGTCAGTGACCCGGGAAACAGGGTGGTCAGTTACACCGGAAACAAGGTGATCAGTTATCCTGGAAACAGGGCGGTCAGTTACCCCGGAAACAAGGTGATCAGTTATCCTGGAAACAGGGCAGTCATGTAGCCTGAAAACAGGGCAGTCAGTTACCCCGGAAACAGGGCAGTCAGTTATCCCGGAAACAGGGTGATCACTTACCCTGGAAACAGGGCAGTCAGTTACCCCGGAAACAGGGCAGTCAGTTACCCTGGAAATAGGGCGGTTCGTTACCCCGGAAATAGGGCGGTCAGTTGTCCTGGAAACAGGGCGGTCAGTTACCCCGGAAACAGGGAGATCAGTTAACCTGGAAACAGGGCGGACAGTTATCCAGTAAACAGGGCTGTCAGTTATCCCGCAAACAGGGCAGTCACTTATCCTGGAAACAGGGCAGTCAGTTCTCCCGGAAACAGGGCAGTCAGTTATCCCGCAAACAGGGTGATCAGTTACCCTGGAAACAGGGCAGTCAGTTATCCCGGAAACAGGGTGATCAGTTACCCTGGAAACAGGGCAGTCAGTTATCCCGGAAACAGGGTGATCAGTTACCCTGGAAACAGGGCCGTCAGTTATCCCGAAAACAGGGCAGTCAGTTATCCCGGAAAAAGGGTGATCAGTTACCCTGGAAACTGGGCAGTCAGTTACCCTGGAAACAGGGCAGTCAGTTACCCCGGAAGCAGGGCAGTCATTTACCCATGAAGCAGGGCAGTCAGTTACCCCGGAAACTGGGCAGTCAGTTACCCTGGAAACAGGGCAGTCAGTGACCCTGGAAACTGGTTAGTCAGTTACCCCGGAAACAGGGTGATCAGTTACCCCGGAAACAGGGCAGGCAGTTCCCCTGGAAAGAGGGCAGTCAGTTACCCTGGAAACAGGGCAGTCAGTTAACCTGGAAATAGGGCAGTCAGTTATCCTTGAAACAGGGCAGTCCGTTACCCCGGAAATAGGTAGGTCAGTTATCCTGGAAATAGGGCGGTCAGTTACCCCGGAAACAGGGAGATCAGTTACCCCGGAAACAGGGCAGTCAGTTACCCTGGAAACAGGGGAGTCAGTGACCCTGGAAACAGGGTGGTCAGTGACCCGGGAAACAGGGTGGTCAGTTACACCGGAAACAAGGTGATCAGTTATCCTGGAAACAGGGCGGTCAGTTACCCCGGAAACAGGGTGATCAGTTATCCTGGAAACAGGGCAGTCATGTAGCCTGGAAACAGGGCAGTCAGTTACCCCGGAAACAGGGCAGTCAGTTATCCCGGAAACAGGGTGATCACTTACCATGGAAACAGGGCAGTCAGTTACCCCGGAAACAGGGCAGTCAGTTACCCTGGAAATAGGGCGGTTCGTTACCCCGGAAATAGGGCGGTCAGTTGTCCTGGAAACAGGGCGGTCAGTTACCCCGGAAACAGGGAGATCAGTTAACCTGGAAACAGGGCGGACAGTTATCCAGTAAACAGGGCAGTCAGTTATCCCGCAAACAGGGCAGTCAGTTATCCTGGAAACAGGGCAGTCAGTTCTCCCGGAAACAGGGCAGTCAGTTATCCCGCAAACAGGGTGATCAGTTACCCTGGAAACAGGGCAGTCAGTTATCCCGGAAACAGGGTGATCAGTTACCCTGGAAACAGGGCAGTCAGTTATCCCGGAAACAGGGAGATCAGTTACCCTGAAACAGGGCTTTCAGTTATCCTGGAAACAGGGCGGTCAGTTACCCCGGAAACAGGGTGATCAGTTATCCTGGAAACAGGGCAGTCATGTAGCCTGGAAACAGGGCAGTCAGTTACTCCGGAAACAGGGCAGTCAGTTATCCCGGAAACAGGGTGATCACTTACCCTGGAAACAGGGCAGTCAGTTACCCCGGAAACAGGGCAGTCAGTTACCCTGGAAACAGGGCAGTCAGTTATCCCGGAAACAGGGCAGTCAGTTACCCTGGAAACTGGGCAGTCAGTTACTCTGGAAACAGGGCAGTCAGTCATCCCAGAAACAGGGTTATCAGTTACCCTGGAAACAGGGCAGTCCGTTACCCCGGAAACAGGGCAGTCAGTTACCCTGGAAACTGGGCAGTCAGTTACCCTGGAAACAGGGCAGTCAGTTATCCCGGAAGCAGGGTTATCAGTTACCCTGGAAACAAGGAAGTCAGTTATCCCGGAAACAGGGCAGTCAGTTATCCCGGAAATAGGGTGATCAGTTACCCTGGAAACTGGGCAATCAGTTCCCCTGGAAACAGGGCAGTCAGTTACCCCGGAAAGAGTGCAGTCAGTTACCCTGGAAACAGGGCAGTCAGTTATCCCGGAAACAGGGCAGTCATTTACCCTGGAAAAAGGGTATTCAGTTACTCTGGAAACTGGGCAGTCAGTTACCCTGGAAACAGGGCAATCAGTTATCCCGGAAACAGGGTTATCAGATACCCTGGAAACAGGGCAGTCAGTTATCCCGGAAACAGAGCAGTCAGTTACCCTGGAAACAGGGAAGTCAGTTACCCCGGAAACTGGGCAGTCAGTCACCCTGGAAACAGGTTAGTCAGTTACCCCGGAAACAGGGTGATCAGTTACCCCGGAAACTGGGCGGTCAGTTCCCCTGGAAACAGGGCAGTCAGTTATCCTGGAAACAGGGCAGTTAGTTATCCCGGAAACAGGGTGATAAGTTACCCTGGAAACTGGGCAGTCAGTTATCCTGGAAATAGGGCGTTTCGTTATCCCGGAAATAGGGCGGTCAGTTGTCCTGGAAACAGGGCGGTCAGTTACCCCGGAAACAGGGAGATCAGTTACTCCAGAAACAGGGCGGTCAGTTAACCTGGAAACAGGGCGGACAGTTATCCAGTAAACAGGGCAGTCAGTTATCCCGCAAACAGGGCAGTCAGTTATCCTGGAAACAGGGCAGTCAGTTCTCCCGGAAACAGGGCAGTCAGTTATCCCGCAAACAGGGTGATCAGTTACCCTGGAAACAGGGCAGTCAGTTATCCCGGAAACAGGGTGATCAGTTACCCTGGAAACAGGGCAGTCAGTTACCCTGGAAACAGGGCAGTCAGTTCTCCCGGAAACAGGGCAGTCAGTTATCCCGGAAACAGGGAGATCAGTTACCCTGAAACAGGGCTTTCAGTTATCCTGGAAACAGGGTGGTCAGTGACCCTGGAAACAGGGTGGTCAGTTACCCCGGAAACAGGGTGATCAGATATCCTGGAAACAGGGCGGTCAGTTACCCCGGAAATAGGGCAGTCAGTTACCCCGGAAACAGGGTGATTAGTTATCCTGGAAACAGGGCAGTCAGTTAGCCTGGAAACAGGGCAGTCAGTTATCCCGGAAACAGGGCAGTCAGTTATCCCGGAAACAGGGTGATCAGTTACCCTGGAAACAGGGCAGTCAGTTACCCCGGAAACAGGGCAGTCAGTCACCCTGGAAAAAGGGCAGTCAGTTATCCCTGAAGCAGGGTGATCAGTTATCCAGTCAACAGGGCAGTCAGTTATCCTGGAAACAGGGCAGTCAGTTACCCCGGAAACAGGGCAGTCAGTTACCCTGGAAACAGGGCAGTCAGTTATCCCGTAAACAGGGCAGTCAGTTACCCTGGAAACAGGGCAGTCAGTTATCCTGGAAATAGGGCGGTTCGTTACCCTGGAAATAGGGCGGTCAGTTGTCCTGGAAACAGGGAGATCAGTTAACCTGGAAACAGGGCGGACAGTTATCCAGTAAACAGGGCAGTCAGTTATCCCGCAAACAGGGCAGTCAGTTATCCTGGAAACAGGGCAGTCAGTTCTCCCGGAAACAGGGCAGTCAGTTATTCCGCAAACAGGGTGATCAGTTACCCTGGAAACAGGGCAGTCAGTTATCCCGGAAACAGGGTGATCAGTTACCCTGGAAACAGGCAGTCAGTTATCCCGGAAACAGGGAGATCAGTTACCCTGAAACAGGGCTTTCAGTTATCCTGGAAACAGGGTGGTCAGTGACCCTGGAAACAGGGTGGTCAGTTACCCCGGAAACAGGGTGATCAGATATCCTGGAAACAGGGCGGTCAGTTACCCCGGAAACAGGGCAGTCAGTTACCCCGGAAACAGGGTGATCAGTTATCCTGGAAACAGGGCAGTCAGTTAGCCTGGAAACAGGGCAGTCAGTTATCCCGGAAACAGGGCAGTCAGTTATCCCAGAAACAGGGTGATCAGTTACCCTGGAAACAGGGCAGTCTGTTACCCCGGAAACAGGGCCGTCAGTCACCCTGGAAAAAGGGCAGTCAGTTATCCCGGAAGCAGGGTGATCAGTTATCCAGTCAACAGGGCAGTCAGTTATCCTGGAAACAGGGCAGTCAGTTACCCCGGAAACAGGGCAGTCAGTTACCCTGGAAACAGTGCAGTCAGTTATCCCGGAAACAGGGCAGTCAGTTACCCTGGAAACTGGGCAGTCAGTTCCTCTGGAAACAGGGCAGTCAGTCATCCCGGAAACAGGGTTATCAGTTACCCTGGAAACAGGGCAGTCAGTTATCCCGGAAACAGGGCAGTCAGTTACCCTGGAAACTGGGCAGTCAGTTAACCTGGAAACAGGGCAGTCAGTTATCCCGGAAACAGGGTTATCAGTTACCCTGGAAACAGGGCAGTCAGTTATCCCAGAAACAGGGCAGTCAGTTACCCTGGAAACTGGGCAGTCAGTTACCCTGGAAACAGGGCAGTCAGTTATCCCGGAAACAGGGTTATCAGTTACCCTGGAAACAGGGCAGTCAGTTATCCCGGAAACAGGGCAGTCAGTTATCCCGGAAACAGGGTGATCAGTTACCCTGGAGACAGGGCAGTCAGTTACCCTGGAAACAGGGCAGTCAGTTCTCCCGGAAACAGGGCAGTCAGTTATCCCGGAAACAGGGAGATCGGTTACCCTGAAACAGGGCTTTCAGTTATCCTGGAAACAGGGTGGTCAGTGACCCTGGAAACAGGGTGGTCAGTTACCCCGGAAACAGGGTGATCAGATATCCTGGAAACAGGGCGGTCAGTTACCCCGGAAACAGGGCAGTCAGTTACCCCGGAAACAGGGTGATCAGTTATCCTGGAAACAGGGCAGTCAGTTAGCCTGGAAACAGGGCAGTCAGTTATCCCGGAAACAGGGCAGTCAGTTATCCCGGAAACAGGGTGATCAGTTACCCTGGAAACAGGGCAGTCAGTTACCCCGGAAACAGGGCAGTCAGTCACCCTGGAAAAAGGGCAGTCAGTTATCCCGGAAGCAGGGTGATCAGTTATCCAGTCAACAGGGCAGTCAGTTATCCTGGAAACAGGGCAGTCAGTTACCCCGGAAACAGGGCAGTCAGTTACCCTGGAAACAGGGCAGTCAGTTATCCCGGAAACAGGGCAGTCAGTTACCCTGGAAACAGGGCAGTCAGTTATCCTGGAAATAGGGCGGTTCGTTACCCCGGAAATAGGGCGGTCAGTTGTCCTGGAAACAGGGCGGTCAGTTACCCCGGAAACAGGGAGATCAGTTAACCTGGAAATAGGGCGGACAGTTATCCAGTAAACAGGGCAGTCAGTTATCCCGCAAACAGGGCAGTCAGTTATCCTGGAAACAGGGCAGTCAGTTCTCCCGGAAACAGGGCAGTCAGTTATCCCGCAAACAGGGTGATCAGTTACCCTGGAAACAGGGCAGTCAGTTATCCCGGAAACAGCATGATCAGTTACCCTGGAAACAGGGCAGTCAGTTATCCCGGAAACAGGGAGATCAGTTACCCTGAAACAGGGCTTTCAGTTATCCTGGAAACAGGGTGGTCAGTGACCCTGGAAACAGGGTGGTCAGTTACCCCGGAAACAGGGTGATCAGATATCCTGGAAACAGGGCGGTAAGTTACCCCGGAAACAGGGCAGTCAGTTACCCCGGAAACAGGGTGATCAGTTATCCTGGAAACAGGGCAGTCAGTTAGCCTGGAAACAGGGCAGTCAGTTATCCCGGAAACAGGGCAGTCAGTTATCCCGGAAACAGGGTGATCAGTTACCCTGGAAACAGGGCAGTCTGTTACCCCGGAAACAGGGCCGTCAGTCACCCTGGAAAAAGGGCAGTCAGTTATCCCGGAAGCAGGGTGATCAGTTATCCAGTCAACAGGGCAGTCAGTTATCCTGGAAACAGGGCAGTCAGTTACCCCGGAAACAGGGCAGTCAGTTACCCTGGAAACAGTGCAGTCAGTTATCCCGGAAACAGGGCAGTCAGTTACCCTGGAAACTGGGCAGTCAGTTCCTCTGGAAACAGGGCACTCAGTCATCCCGGAAACAGGGTTATCAGTTACCCTGGAAACAGGGCAGTCAGTTACCCCGGAAACAGGGCAGTCAGTTACCCTGGAAACTGGGCAGTCAGTTACCCTGGAAACAGGGCAGTCAGTTATCCCGGAAACAGGGTTATCAGTTACCCTGGAAACAGGGCAGTCAGTTATCCCGGAAACAGGGCAGTCAGTTACCCTGGAAACTGGGCAGTCAGTTACCCTGGAAACAGGGCAGTCAGTTATCCCGGAAAGAGGGTTATCAGTTACCCTGGAAACAGGGCAGTCAGTTATCCCGGAAACAGGGCAGTCAGTTATCCCGGAAATAGGGTGATCAGTTACCCTGGAAACTGGGCAATCAGTTCCCCTGGAAACAGGGCAGTCAGTTACCCTGGAAACAGGGCAGTCAGTTATCCCGGAAACAGGGCAGTCATTTACCCTGGAAAAAGGGTATTCAGTTACTCTGGAAACTGGGCAGTCAGTTACCCTGGAAACAGGGCAGTCAGTTACCACCGAAACAGGGCAGTCAGTTACCCTGGAAACTGGGCAGTCAGTTACCCTGGAAACAGGGCAGTCAGTTATCCCGGAAACAGAGCAGTCAGTTACTTGGAAACAGGGCAGTCAGTTACCCTGGAAAAAGGGAAGACAGTTACCCCGGAAACTGGGCAGTCAGTCACCCTGGAAACAGGTTATTCAGTTACCCCGGAAACAGTGTGATCAGTTACCCCGGAAACAGGGCAGTCAGTTATCCTGGAAACAGGGCAGTTAGTTATCCCGGAAACAGGGTGATAAGTTACCCTGGAAACTGGGCGGTCAGTTACCCCGGAAACAGGGCAGTCAGTTACCCTGGAAACTGGGCAGTCAGTTACCCTGGAAACAGGGGAGTCAGTTATCCCGGAAACAGGGTGATCAGTTACCCTGGAAACAGGGCCGTCAGTTATCCCGAAAACAGGGCAGTCAGTTATCCCGGAAAAAGGGTGATCAGTTACCCTGGAAACTGGGCAGTCAGTTACCCTGGAAACAGGGCAGTCAGTTACCCCGGAAGCAGGGCAGTCATTTACCCAGGAAACAGGGCAGTCAGTTACCCCGGAAATAGGGCAGTCAGTTACCCTGGAAACTGGGCAGTCAGTTACCCTGGAAACAGGGGAGTCAGTTATCCCGGAAACAGGGTGATCAGTTACCCTGGAAACAGGGCCGTCAGTTATCCCGAAAACAGGGCAGTCAGTTATCCCGGAAAAAGGGTGATCAGTTACCCTGGAAACTGGGCAGTCAGTTATCCTGGAAACAGGGCGGACAGTTATCCAGTAAACAGGGCAGTCAGTTATCCCGCAAACAGGGCAGTCAGTTCTCCCGGAAACAGGGCTGTCAGTTATCCCGCAAACAGGGTGATCAGTTACCCTGGAAACAGGGCAGTCAGTTATCCCGGAAACAGGGTGATCAGTTACCCTGGAAACAGGGCAGTCAGCTACCCTGGAAACAGGGCAGTCAGTTCTCCCGGAAACAGGGCAGTCAGTTATCCCGGAAACAGGGAGATCAGTTACCCTGAAACAGGGCTTTCAGTTATCCTGGAAACAGGGTGGTCAGTGACCCTGGAAACAGGGTGGTCAGTTACCCCGGAAACAGGGTGATCAGATATCCTGGAAACAGGGCGGTCAGTTACCCCGGAAACAGGGCAGTCAGTTATCCCGGAAACAGGGCAGTCAGTTATCCCGGAAACAGGGTGATCAGTTACCCTGGAAACAGGGCAGTCAGTTAACCCGGAAACAGGGCAGTCAGTCACCCTGGAAAAAGGGCAGTCAGTTATCCCGGAAGCAGGGTGATCAGTTATCCAGTCAACAGGGCAGTCAGTTATCCTGGAAACAGGGCAGTCAGTTACCCCGGAAACAGGGCAGTCAGTTACCCTGGATACAGGACAGTCAGTTATCCCGGAAACAGGGCAGTCAGTTACCCTGGAAACTGGGCAGTCAGTTCCTCTGGAAACAGGGCAGTCAGTCATCCCGGAAACAGGGTTATCAGTTACCCTGGCAACAGGGCAGTCAGTTACCCCGGAAACAGGGCAGTCAGTTACGCTGGAAACTGGGCAGTCAGTTACCCTGGAAACAGGGCAGTCAGTTATCCCGGAAACAGGGTTATCAGTTACCCTGGAAACAGGGCAGTCAGTTATCCCGGAAACAGGGCAGTCAGTTACCCTGGAAACTGGGCAGTCAGTTACCCTGGAAACAGGGCAGTCAGTTATCCCGAAAACAGGGTTATCAGTTACCCTGGAAACAGGGCAGTCAGTTATCCCGGAAACAGGGCAGTCAGTTATCCCGGAAATAGGGTGATCAGTTACCCTGGAAACTGGGCAATCAGTTCCCCTGGAAACAGTGCAGTCAGTTACCCTGGAAACAGGGCAGTCAGTTATCCCGGAAACAGGGCAGTCATTTACCCTGGAAAAAGGGTGTTCAGTTACTCTGGAAACTGGGCAGTCAGTTACCCTGGAAACAGGACAGTCAGTTACCACCGAAACAGGGCAGTCAGTTACCCTGGAAACAGGACAGTCAGTTACCTTGGAAACAGGGCAGTCAGTTATCCCGGAAACAGGGTTATCAGATACCCTGGAAACAGGGCAGTCAGTTATCCCGGAAACAGAGCAGTCAGTTACTTGGAAACAGGGCAGTCAGTTACCCTGGAAAAAGGGAAGTCAGTTACCCCGGAAACTGGGCAGTCAGTCACCCTGGAAAGAGGTTATTCAGTTACCCCGGAAACAGGGTGATCAGTTACCCCGGAAACAGGGCAGTCAGTTCCCCTGGAAACAGGGCAGTCAATTACCCTGGAAACAGGGCAGTCAGTTATCCTGGAAACAGGGCAGTTAGTTATCCCGGAAACAGGGTGATAAGTTACCCTGGAAACTGGGCGGTCAGTTACCCCGGAAACAGGGCAGTCAGTTATCCTGGAAACAGGGTGATCATTTACACTGGAAAGTGGGCAGTCAGTTACCCTGGAAACAGGGCAGTCAGTTATCCAGGAAACAGGGCAGACAGTTATCCTGGAAATAGGGCGGTCCGTTACCCCGGAAATAGGGCGGTCAGTTGTCCTGGAAACAGGGCGGTCAGTTACCCCGGAAACAGGGAGATCAGTTACCCCAGAAACAGGGCGGTCAGTTAACCTGGAAACAGGGCGGACAGTTATCCAGTAAACAGGGCAGTCAGTTACCCTGGAAACAGGGCAGTCAGTTATCCCGGAAACAGGGTTATCAGATACCCTGGAAACAGGGCAGTCAGTTATCCCGGAAACGGAGCAGTCAGTTACTTGGAAACAGGGCAGTCAGTTACCCTGGAAAAAGGGAAGTCAGTTACCCCGGAAACTGGGCAGTCAGTCACCCTGGAAAGAGGTTATTCAGTTACCCCGGAAACAGGGTGATCAGTTACCCCGGAAACAGGGCAGTCAGTTCCCCTGGAAACAGGGCAGTCAATTACCCTGGAAACAGGGCAGTCAGTTATCCTGGAAACAGGGCAGTTAGTTATCCCGAAAACAGGGTGATAAGTTACCCTGGAAACTGGGCGGTCAGTTACCCCGGAAACAGGGCAGTCAGTTATCCTGGAAACAGGGTGATCATTTACACTGGAAAGTGGGCAGTCAGTTACCCTGGAAACAGGGCAGTCAGTTATCCAGGAAACAGGGCAGACAGTTATCCTGGAAATAGGGCGGTCCGTTACCCCGGAAATAGGGCGGTCAGTTGTCCTGGAAACAGGGCGGTCAGTTACCCCGGAAACAGGGAGATCAGTTACCCCAGAAACAGGGCGGTCAGTTAACCTGGAAACAGGGCGGACAGTTATCCAGTAAACAGGGCAGTCAGTTACCCTGGAAACAGGGCAGTCAGTTATCCTGGATACAGGGTGATCAGTTACCCTGGAAACTGGGCAGTCAGTTACCCTGGAAACAGGGTGATCAGTTACCCTGGAAACTGGGCAGTCAGTTACCCTGGAAACAGGGCAGTCAGTTACCCTGGAAACTGGGCGGTCAGTTACCCTGGAAACAGGGCAGTCAGTTATCCCGGAAACAGGGTTATCAGTTACCCTGGAAACAGGGCAGTCAGTTATCCCGGAAACAGGGCATTCAGTTATCCCGGAAATAGGGTGATCAGTTACCCTGGAAACTGGGCAATCAGTTCCCCTGGAAACAGGGCAGTCAGTTACCCCGAAAACAGAGTAGTCAGTTACCCTGGAAACAGGGCAGTCAGTTATCCCGGAAACAGGGTGATCAGTTACCCTGGAAACAGGGCAGTCGGTTAGCCTGGAAACAGGGCAGTCAGTTATCCCGGAAACAGGGCAGTCAGTTATCCCGGAAACAGGGCAGTCAGTTACCCTGGAAAAAGGGCAGTCAGTTATCCCGGAAGAAGTGTGATCAGTTACCCTGGAAGCTGGGCAGTCAGTTACCCTGGAAACAGGGCAGTCAGTTACTCCGGAAACAGGGCAGTCAGTTACCCTGGAAACTGGGCAGTCAGTTACCCTGGAAACAGGGGAGTCAGTTATCCCGGAAACAGGGTGATCAGTTACCCTGGAAACAGGGCCGTCAGTTATCCCGAAAACAGGGCAGTCAGTTATCCCGGAAAAAGGGTGATCAGTTACCCTGGAAACTGGGCAGTCAGTTACCCTGGAAACAGGGCAGTCAGTTACCCCGGAAGCAGGGCAGTCATTTACCCAGGAAACAGGGCAGTCAGTTACCCCGGAAACTGGGCAGTCAGTTACCCTGGAAACAGGGCAGTCAGTGACCCTGGAAACTGGTTAGTCAGTTACCCCGGAAACAGGGTGTTCAGTTACCCCGGAAACAGGGCAGGCAGTTCCCCTGCAAAGAGGGCAGTCAGTTACCCTGGAAACAGGGCAGTCAGTTAACCTGGAAATAGGGCAGTCAGTTATCCTTGAAACAGAGCAGTCCGTTACCCCGGAAATAGGTAGGTCAGTTATCCTGGAAATAGGGCGGTCAGTTACCCCGGAAACAGGGAGATCAGTTACCCCGGAAACAGGGCAGTCAGTTACCCTGGAAACAGGGGAGTCAGTTACCCTGGAAACAGGGTGGTCAGTGACCCGGGAAACAGGGTGGTCAGTTACACCGGAAACAAGGTGATCAGTTATCCTGGAAACAGGGCCGTCAGTTACCCCGGAAACAGGGTGATCAGTTATCCTGGAAAAAGGGCAGTCATGTCGCCTGGAAACAGGGCAGTCAGTTACCCCGGAAACAGGGCAGTCAGTTATCCCGGAAACAGGGTGATCACTGACCCTGGCAACAGGGCAGTCAGTTACCCCGGAAACAGGGCAGTCAGTTACCCTGGAAACTGGGCAGTCAGTTACCCTGGAAACAGGGTGATCAGTTACCCTGGAAACTGGGCAGTCAGTTACCCTGGAAACAGGGCAGTCAGTTCTCCCGGAAACAGGGCAGTCAGTTATCCCGGAAACAGGGAGATCAGTTACCCTGAAACAGGGCTTTCAGTTATCCTGGAAACAGGGTGGTCAGTGACCCTGGAAACAGGGTGGTCAGTTAACCCGGAAACAGGGTGATCAGATATCCTGGATACAGGGCGGTCAGTTACCCCGGAAACAGGGCAGTCAGTTACCCCGGAAACAGGGTGATCAGTTATCCTGGAAACAGGGCAGTCAGTTAGCCTGGAAACAGGGCAGTCAGTTATCCCGGAAACAGGGCAGTCAGTTATCCCGGAAACAGGTTGATCAGTTACCCTGGAAACAAGGCAGTCAGTTCTCCCGGAAACAGGGCAGTCAGTCACCCTGGAAAAAGGGCAGTCAGTTATCCCGGAAGCAGGGTGATCAGTTCCCCTGGATACTGGGCAGTCAGTTACCCTGGAAACAGGGCAGTCAGATACCCCGGAAACTGGGCAGTCAGTTACCCTGGAAACTGGGCAGTCAGTTAACCCGGAAACAGGGCAGTCAGTTATCCCGGAAAAAGGCTGATCAGTTACCCCGTAAACTGGGCAGTCAGTTACCCCGGAAACAGGGCAGTCAGTTACCCCGGAAACAGGGTGATCAGTTATCCTGGAAACAGGGCAGTCAGTTAGCCTGGAAACAGGGCAGTCAGTTATCCCGGAAACAGGGCAGTCAGTTATCCCGGAAACAGGGAGATCAGTTACCCTGAAACAGGTCTTTCAGTTATCCTGGAAACAGGGTGGTCAGTGACCCTGGAAAAAGGGTGGTCAGTTACCCCGGAAACAGGGTGATCAGATATCCTGGAAACAGGGCGGTCAGTTACCCCGGAAACAGGGCAGTCAGTTATCCCGGAAACAGGGTGATCAGTTATCCTGGAAACAGGGCAGTCAGATAGCCTGGAAACAGGGCAGTCAGTTATCCCGGAAACAGGGCAGTCAGTTATCCCGGAAACAGGGTGATCAGTTACTCTGGAAACTGGGCAGTCAGTTACCCTGGAAACAGGGCAGTCAGTTACCACCGAAACAGGGCAGTCAGTTACCCTGGAAACAGGACAGTCAGTTACCCTGGAAACAGGGCAGTCAGTTATCCCGGAAACAGGGTTATCAGATACCCTGGAAACAGGGCAGTCAGTTATCCCGGAAACAGAGCAGTCAGTTACTTGGAAACAGGGCAGTCAGTTACCCTGGAAAAAGGGAAGTCAGTTACCCCGGAAACTGGGCAGTCAGTCACCCTGGAAAGAGGTTATTCAGTTACCCCGGAAACAGGGTGATCAGTTACCCCGGAAACAGGGCAGTCAGTTCCCCTGGAAACAGGGCAGTCAATTACCCTGGAAAAAGGGCAGTCAGTTATCCTGGAAACAGGGCAGTTAGTTATCCCGGAAACAGGGTGATAAGTTACCCTGGAAACTGGGCGGTCAGTTACCCCGGAAACAGGGCAGTCAGTTATCCTGGAAACAGGGTGATCATTTACACTGGAAAGTGGGCAGTCAGTTACCCTGGAAACAGGGCAGTCAGTTATCCAGGAAACAGGGCAGACAGTTATCCTGGAAATAGGGCGGTCCGTTACCCCGGAAATAGGGCGGTCAGTTGTCCTGGAAACAGGGCGGTCAGTTACCCCGGAAACAGGGAGATCAGTTACCCCAGAAACAGGGCGGTCAGTTAACCTGGAAACAGGGCGGACAGTTATCCAGTAAACAGGGCAGTCAGTTACCCTGGAAACAGGGCAGTCAGTTACCCTGGAAACAGGGTGATCAGTTACCCTGGAAACTGGGCAGTCAGTTACCCTGGAAACAGGGCAGTCAGTTACCCTGGAAACTGGGCGGTCAGTTACCCTGGAAACAGGGCAGTCAGTTATCCCGGAAACAGGGTTATCAGTTACCCTGGAAACAGGGCAGTCAGTTATCCCGGAAACAGGGCATTCATTTATCCCGGAAATAGGGTGATCAGTTACCCTGGAAACTGGGCAATCAGTTCCCCTGGAAACAGGGCAGTCAGTTACCCCGGAAACAGAGTAGTCAGTTACCCTGGAAACAGGGCAGTCAGTTATCCCGGAAACAGGGTGATCAGTTACCCTGGAAACAGGGCAGTCGGTTAGCCTGGAAACAGGGCAGTCAGTTATCCCGGAAACAGGGCAGTCAGTTATCCCGGAAACAGGGCAGTCAGTTACCCTGGAAAAAGGGCAGTCAGTTATCCCGGAAGAAGTGTGATCAGTTACCCTGGAAGCTGGGCAGTCAGTTACCCTGGAAACAGGGCAGTCAGTTACTCCGGAAACAGGGCAGTCAGTTACCCTGGAAACTGGGCAGTCAGTTACCCTGGAAACAGGGGAGTCAGTTATCCCGGAAACAGGGTGATCAGTTACCCTGGAAACAGGGCCGTCAGTTATCCCGAAAACAGGGCAGTCAGTTATCCCGGAAAAAGGGTGATCAGTTACCCTGGAAACTGGGCAGTCAGTTACCCTGGAAACAGGGCAGTCAGTTACCCCGGAAGCAGGGCAGTCATTTACCCAGGAAACAGGGCAGTCAGTTACCCCGGAAACTGGGCAGTCAGTTACCCTGGAAACAGGGCAGTCAGTGACCCTGGAAACTGGTTAGTCAGTTACCCCGGAAACAGGGTGATCAGTTACCCCGGAAACAGGGCAGGCAGTTCCCCTGCAAAGAGGGCAGTCAGTTACCCTGGAAACAGGGCAGTCAGTTAACCTGGAAATAGGGCAGTCAGTTATCCTTGAAACAGGGCAGTCCGTTACCCCGGAAATAGGTAGGTCAGTTATCCTGGAAATAGGGCGGTCACTGACCCGGGAAACAGGGCGGTCAGTTACCCCGGAAACAGGGCAGTCAGTTACACCGGAAACAAGGTGATCAGTTATCCTGGAAACAGGGCGGTCAGTTACCCCGGAAACAGGGTGATCAGTTATCCTGGAAAAAGGGCAGTCATGTAGCCTGGAAACAGGGCAGTCAGTTACCCCGGAAACAGGGCAGTCAGTTATCCCGGAAACAGGGTGATCACTGACCCTGGCAACAGGGCAGTCAGTTACCCCGGAAACAGGGCAGTCAGTTACCCTGGAAACTGGGCAGTCAGTTACCCTGGAAACAGGGTGATCAGTTACCCTGGAAACTGGGCAGTCAGTTACCCTGGAAACAGGGCAGTCAGTTCTCCCGGAAACAGGGCAGTCAGTTATCCCGGAAACAGGGAGATCAGTTACCCTGAAACAGGGCTTTCAGTTATCCTGGAAACAGGGTGGTCAGTGACCCTGGAAACAGGGTGGTCAGTTAACCCGGAAACAGGGTGATCAGATATCCTGGAAACAGGGCGGTCAGTTACCCCGGAAACAGGGCAGTCAGTTACCCCGGAAACAGGGTGATCAGTTATCCTGGAAACAGGGCAGTCAGTTAGCCTGGAAACAGGGCAGTCAGTTATCCCGGAAACAGGGCAGTCAGTTATCCCGGAAACAGGTTGATCAGTTACCCTGGAAACAAGGCAGTCAGTTCTCCCGGAAACAGGGCAGTCAGTCACCCTGGAAAAAGGGCAGTCAGTTATCCCGGAAGCAGGGTGATCAGTTCCCCTGGATACTGGGCAGTCAGTTACCCTGGAAACAGGGCAGTCAGATACCCCGGAAACTGGGCAGTCAGTTACCCTGGAAACTGGGCAGTCAGTTAAGCCGGAAACAGGGCAGTCAGTTATCCCGGAAAAAGGGTGATCAGATATCCTGGAAACAGGGCGGTCAGTTACCCCGGAAACAGGGCAGTCAGTTACCCCGGAAACAGGGTGATCAGTTATCCTGGAAACAGGGCAGTCAGTTAGCCTGGAAACAGGGCAGTCAGTTAGCCTGGAAACAGGGCAGTCAGTTATCCCGGAAACAGGGAAGTCAGTTATCCCGGAAACAGGGAGATCAGTTACCCTGAAACAGGTCTTTCAGTTATCCTGGAAACAGGGTGGTCAGTGACCCTGGAAACAGGGTGGTCAGTTACCCCGGAAACAGGGTGATCAGATATCCTGGAAACAGGGCGGTCAGTTACCCCGGAAACAGGGCAGTCAGTTACCCCGGAAACAGGGTGATCAGTTATCCTGGAAACAGGGCAGTCAGATAGCCTGGAAACAGGGCAGTCAGTTATCCCGGAAACAGGGCAGTCAGTTATCCCGGAAACAGGGTGATCAGTTACTCTGGAAACTGGGCAGTCAGTTACCCTGGAAACAGGGCAGTCAGTTACCACCGAAACAGGGCAGTCAGTTACCCTGGAAACAGGACAGTCAGTTACCCTGGAAACAGGGCAGTCAGTTATCCCGGAAACAGGGTTATCAGATACCCTGGAAACAGGGCAGTCAGTTATCCCGGAAACAGAGCAGTCAGTTACTTGGAAACAGGGCAGTCAGTTACCCTGGAAAAAGGGAAGTCAGTTACCCCGGAAACTGGGCAGTCAGTCACCCTGGAAAGAGGTTATACAGTTACCCCGGAAACAGGGTGATCAGTTACCCCGGAAACAGGGCAGTCAGTTCCCCTGGAAACAGGGCAGTCAATTACCCTGGAAACAGGGCAGTCAGTTATCCTGGAAACAGGGCAGTCAGTTATCACGGAAACAGGGTGATAAGTTACCCTGGAAACTGGGCGGTCAGTTACCCCGGAAACAGGGCAGTCAGTTATCCTGGAAACAGGGTGATCATTTACACTGGAAAGTCGGCAGTCAGTTACCCTGGAAACAGGGCAGTCAGTTATCCAGGAAACAGGGCAGACAGTTATCCTGGAAATAGGGCGGTCCGTTACCCCGGAAATAGGGCGGTCAGTTGTCCTGGAAACAGGGCGGTCAGTTACCCCGGAAACAGGGAGATCAGTTACCCCAGAAACAGGGCGGTCAGTTAACCTGGAAACAGGGCGGACAGTTATCCAGTAAACAGGGCAGTCAGTTACCCTGGAAACAGGGCAGTCAGTTATCCTGGAAACAGGGTGATCAGTTACCCTGGAACTGGGCAGTCAGTTACCCTGGAAACAGGGTGATCAGTTACCCTGGAAACTGGGCAGTCAGTTACCCTGGAAACAGGGCAGTCAGTTACCCTGGAAACTGGGCGGTCAGTTACCCTGGAAACAGTGCAGTCAGTTATCCCGGAAACAGGGTTATCAGTTACCCTGGAAACAGGGCAGTCAGTTATCCCGGAAACAGGGCATTCAGTTATCCCGGAAATAGGGTGATCAGTTACCCTGGAAACTGGGCAATCAGTTCCCCAGGAAACAGGGCAGTCAGTTACCCTGGAAACAGAGTAGTCAGTTACCCTGGAAACAGGGCAGTCAGTTATCCCGGAAACAGGGTGATCAGTTACCCTGGAAACAGGGCAGTCGGTTAGCCTGGAAACAGGGCAGTCAGTTATCCCGGAAACAGGGCAGTCAGTTATCCCGGAAACAGGGCAGTCAGTTACCCTGGAAAAAGGGCAGTCAGTTATCCCGGAAGAAGTGTGATCAGTTACCCTGGAAGCTGGGCAGTCAGTTACCCTGGAAACAGGGCAGTCAGTTACTCCGGAAACAGGGCAGTCAGTTACCCTGGAAACTGGGCAGTCAGTTACCCTGGAAACAGGGGAGTCAGTTATCCCGGAAACAGGGTGATCAGTTACCCTGGAAAAAGGGCCGTCAGTTATCCCGAAAACAGGGCAGTCAGTTATCCCGGAAAAAGGGTGATCAGTTACCCTGGAAACTGGGCAGTCAGTTACCCTGGAAACAGGGCAGTCAGTTACCCCGGAAGCAGGGCAGTCATTTACCCAGGAAACAGGGCAGTCAGTTACCCCGGAAACTGGGCAGTCAGTTACCCTGGAAACAGGGCAGTCAGTGACCCTGGAAACTGGTTAGTCAGTTACCCCGGAAACAGGGTGATCAGTTACCCCGGAAACAGGGCAGGCAGTTCCCCTGCAAAGAGGGCAGTCAGTTACCCTGGAAACAGGGCAGTCAGTTAACCTGGAAATAGGGCAGTCAGTTATCCTTGAAACAGGACAGTCCGTTACCCCGGAAATAGGTAGGTCAGTTATCCTGGAAATAGGGCGGTCAGTTACCCCGGAAACAGGGAGATCAGTTACCCCGGAAACAGGGCAGTCAGTTACCCTGGAAACAGGGGAGTCAGTTACCCTGGAAACAGGGTGGTCAGTGACCCGGGAAACAGGGTGGTCAGTTACACCGGAAACAAGGTGATCAGTTATCCTGGAAACAGGGCGGTCAGTTACCCCGGAAACAGGGTGATCAGTTATCCTGGAAAAAGGGCAGTCATGTAGCCTGGAAACAGGGCAGTCAGTTACCCCGGAAACAGGGCAGTCAGTTATCCCGGAAACAGGGTGATCACTGACCCTGGCAACAGGGCAGTCAGTTACCCCGGAAACAGGGCAGTCAGTTACCCTGGAAACTGGGCAGTCAGTTACCCTGGAAACAGGGTGATCAGTTACCCTGGAAACTGGGCAGTCAGTTACCCTGGAAACAGGGCAGTCAGTTCTCCCGGAAACAGGGCAGTCAGTTATCCCGGAAACAGGGAGATCAGTTACCCTGAAACAGGGCTTTCAGTTATCCTGGAAACAGGGTGGTCAGTGACCCTGGAAACAGGGTGGTCAGTTAACCCGGAAACAGGGTGATCAGATATCCTGGAAACAGGGCGGTCAGTTACCCCGGAAACAGGGCAGTCAGTTACCCCGGAAACAGGGTGATCAGTTATCCTGGAAACAGGGCAGTCAGTTAGCCTGGAAACAGGGCAGTCAGTTATCCCGGAAACAGGGCAGTCAGTTATCCCGGAAACAGGGTGATCAGTTACCCTGGAAACAAGGCAGTCAGTTCTCCCGGAAACAGGGCAGTCAGTCACCCTGGAAAAAGGGCAGTCAGTTATCCCGGAAGCAGGGTGATCAGTTCCCCTGGATACTGGGCAGTCAGTTACCCTGGAAACAGGGCAGTCAGATACCCCGGAAACTGGGCAGTCAGTTACCCTGGAAACTGGGCAGTCAGTTAACCCGGAAACAGGGCAGTCAGTTATCCCGGAAAAAGGGTGATCAGTTACCCCGTAAACTGGGCAGTCAGTTACCCTGGAAAGAGGGCAGTCAGTTACCCCGGAAACAGGGTGATCAGATATCCTGGAAACAGGGCGGTCAGTTACCCCAGAAACAGGGCAGTCAGTTACCCCGGAAACAGGGTGATCAGTTATCCTGGAAGCAGGGCAGTCAGTTAGCCTGGAAACAGGGCAGTCAGTTATCCCGGAAACAGGGCAGTCAGTTATCCCGGAAACAGGGAGATCAGTTACCCTGAAACAGGTCTTTCAGTTATCCTGGAAACAGGGTGGTCAGTGACCCTGGAAACAGGGTGGTCAGTTACCCCGGAAACAGGGTGATCAGATATCCTGGAAACAGGGCGGTCAGTTACCCCGGAAACAGGGCAGTCAGTTACCCCGGAAACAGGGTGATCAGTTGTCCTGGAAACAGGGCAGACTGTTAGCCTGGAAACAGGGCAGTCAGTTATCCCGGAAACAGGGCAGTCAGTTATCCCGGAAACAGGGTGATCAGTTACCCTGGAAACAAGACAGTCAGTTACCCCGGAAACAGGGCAGTCAGTCACCCTGGAAAAAGGGCAGTCAGTTATCCCGGAAGCAGGGTGATCAGTTATCCAGTCAACAGGGCAGTCAGTTATCCTGGAAACAGGGCAGTCAGTTATCCCGGAAACAGGGCAGTCAGTTATCCCGGAAACAGGGTGATCAGTTACCCTGGAAACAGGGCAGTCAGTTACCCCGGAAACAGGGCAGTCAGTTACCCTGGAAACAGGGCAGTCAGTTATCCCGGAAACAGGGCAGTCAGTTACCCTGGAAACTGGGCAGTCAGTTACTCTGGAAACAGGGCAGTCAGTCATCCCGGAAACAGGGTTATCAGTTACACTGGAAACAGGGCAGTCAGTTACCCCGGAAACAGGGCAGTCAGTTACCCTGGAAACTGGGCAGTCAGTTACCCTGGAAACAGGGCAGTCAGTTATCCCGGAAACAGGGTGATCAGTTACCCTGGAAACAGGGCAGTCAGTTATCCCGGAAACAGGGCAGTCAGTTATCCCGGAAATGGGGTGATCAGTTACCCTGGAAACTGGGCAATCAGTTCCCCTGGAAACAGGGCAGTCAGTTACCCCGGAAACAGTGCAGTCAGTTACCCTGGACACAGGGCAGTCAGTAATCCCGGAAACAGGGCAGTCATTTACCCTTGAAAAAGTGTATTCATGTACTCTGGAAACTGGGCAGTCAGTTACCCTGGAAACAGGGCAGTCAGTTACCACCGAAACAGGGCAGTCAGTTACCCTGGAAACTGGGCAGTCAGTTACCCTGGAAACAGGGCAGTCAGTTATCCCGGAAACAGGGTTATCAGATACCCTGGAAACAGGGCAGTCAGTTATCCCGGAAACAGAGCAGTCAGTTACTTGGAAACAGGGCAGTCAGTTACCCTGGAAACAGGGAAGTCAGTTACCCCGAAACTGGGCAGTCAGTCACCCTGGAAACAGGTTAGTCAGTTACCCCGGAAACAGGGTGATCAGTTACCCCGGAAACAGGGCAGTCATTTACCCAGGAAACAGGGCAGTCAGTTACCCCGGAAACTGGGCAGTCAGTTACCCTGGAAACAGGGCAGTCAGTGACCCTGGAAACTGGTTAGTCAGTTACCCCGGAAACAGGGTGATCAGTTACCCCGGAAACAGGGCAGGCAGTTCCCCTGGAAAGAGGGCAGTCAGTTACCCTGGAAACAGGGCAGTCAGTTAACCTGGAAATAGGGCAGTCAGTTATCCTGGAAATAGGGCGGTCAGTTACCCCGGAAACAGGGAGATCAGTTACCCTGGAAACAGGGTGGTCAGTGACCCGGGAAACAGGGTGGTCAGTTACACCGGAAACAAGGTGATCAGTTATCCTGGAAACAGGGCGGTCAGTTACCCCGGAAACAGGGTGATCAGTTATCCTGGAAACAGGGCAGTCAGGTAGCCTGGAAACAGGGCAGTCAGTTACCCCGGAAACAGGGCAGTCAGTTATCCCGGAAACAGGGTGATCACTGACCCTGGCAACAGGGCAGTCAGTTACCCCGGAAACAGGGCAGTCAGTTACCCTGGAAACTGGGCAGTCAGTTACCCTGGAAACAGGGTGATCAGTTACCCTGGAAACTGGGCAGTCAGTTACCCTGGAAACAGGGCAGTCAGTTCTCCCGGAAACAGGGCAGTCAGTATTCCGGAAACAGGGAGATCAGTTACCCTGAAACAGGGCTTTCAGTTATCCTGGAAACAGGGTGGTCAGTGACCCTGGAAACAGGGTGGTCAGTTAACCCGGAAACAGGGTGATCAGATATCCTGGAAACAGGGCGGTCAGTTACCCCGGAAACAGGGCAGTCAGTTACCCCGGAAACAGGGTGATCAGTTATCCTGGAAACAGGGCAGTCAGTTAGCCTGGAAGCAGGGCAGTCAGTTATCCCGGAAACAGGGCAGTCAGTTATCCCGGAAACAGGGTGATCAGTTACCCTGGAAACAAGGCAGTCAGTTACCCCGGAAACAGGGCAGTCAGTCACCCTGGAAAAAGGGCAGTCAGTTATCCCGGAAGCAGGGTGATCAGTTCCCCTGGAAACTGGGCAGTCAGTTACCCTGGAAACAGGGCAGTCAGATACCCCGGAAACAGGGCAGTCAGTTACCCTGGAAACTGGGCAGTCAGTTAACCCGGAAACAGGGCAGTCAGTTATCCCGGAAAAAGGGTGATCAGTTACCCCGTAAACTGGGCAGTCAGTTACCCTGGAAAGAGGGCAGTCAGTTACCCCGGAAACAGGGTGATCAGATATCCTGGAAACAGGGCGGTCAGTTACCCCGGAAACAGGGCAGTCAGTTACCCCGGAAACAGGGTGATCAGTTATCCTGGAAACAGGGCAGTCAGTGAGCCTGGAAACAGGGCAGTCAGTTATCCCGGAAACAGTGCAGTCAGTTATCCCGGAAACAGGGTGATCAGTTACCCTGGAAACAGGGCAGTCAGTTACCCCGGAAACAGGGCAGACAGTCACCCTGGAAAAAGGGCAGTCAGTTATCCCGGAAACAGGGCAGTCAGTTATCCTGGAAACAGGGTGATCAGTTACCCTGGAAACAGGGCAGTCAGTTACCCCGGAAACAGGGCAGTCAGTTACCCTGGAAACAGGGCAGTCAGTTATCCCGGAAACAGGGCAGTCAGTTACCCTGGAAACTGGGCAGTCAGTTACTCTGGAAACAGGGCAGTCAGTCATCCCGGAAACAGGGTTATCAGTTACCCAGGAAACAGGGCAGTCAGTTACCCCGGAAACAGGGCAGTCAGTTACCCTGGAAACTGGGCTGTCAGTTCCCCTGGAAACAGGGCAGTCAGTTATCCCGGAAACAGGGTGATCAGTTACCCTGGAAACAGGGCAGTCAGTTATCCCGGAAACAGGGCAGTCAGTTATCCCGGAAATAGGGTGATCAGTTACCCTGGAAACTGGGCAATCAGTTCCCCTGGAAACAGGGCAGTCAGTTACCCCGGAAACAGTGCAGTCAGTTACCCTGGAAACAGGGCAGTCAGTTATCCCGGAAACAGGGCAGTCATTTACCCTGGAAAAAGGGTATTCAGTTACTCTGGAAACTGGGCAGTCAGTTACCCTGGAAACAGGGCACTCAGTTACCACCGAAACAGGGCAGTCAGTTACCCTGGAAACTGGGCAGTCAGTTACCCTGGAAACAGGGCAGTCAGTTATCCCGGAAACAGAGCAGTCAGTTACTTGGAAACAGGGCAGTCAGTTACCCTGCTAAAAGGGAAGTCAGTTACCCCGGAAACTGGGCAGTCAGTCACCCTGGAAACAGGGCAGTCAATTACCCTGGAAACAGGGCAGTCAGTTATCCTGGAAACAGGGCAGTTAGTTATCCCGGAAACAGGGTTTTAAGTTACCCTGGAAACTGGGCGTTCAGTTACCCCGGAAACAGGGTGATCAGTTACCCCGGAAACAGGGCAGTCAGTTCCCCTGGAAACAGGGCAGTCAATTACCCTGGAAACAGGGCAGTCAGTTATCCTGGAAACAGGGCGGTCAGTTACCCCGGAAACAGGGAGATCAGTTACCCCAGAAACAGGGCGGTCAGTTAACCTGGAAACAGGGCGGACAGTTATCCAGTAAACAGGGCAGTCAGTTATCCTTGAAACAGGGCAGTCAGTTATCCTGGAAACAGGGTGATCAGTTACCCTGGAAACTGGGCAGTCAGTTACCCTGGAAACAGGGTGATCAGTTACCCTGGAAACTGGGCAGTCAGTTACCCTGGAAACAGGGCAGTCAGTTACCCTTGGAAATTGGGCGGTCAGTTACCCTGGAAACAGGGCAGTCAGTTATCCCGGAAACAGGGTTATCAGTTACCCTGGAAACAGGGCAGTCAGTTATCCCGGAAACAGGGCAGTCAGTTACCCTGGAAACTGGGCAGTCAGTTACCCTGGAAACAGGGCAGTCAGTTATCCCGGAAACAGGGTTATCAGTTACCCTGGAAACAGGGCAGTCAGTTATCCCGGAAACAGGGCAGTCAGTTATCCCGGAAATAGGGTGATCAGTTACCCTGGAAACTGGGCAATCAGTTCCCCTGGAAACAGGGCAGTCAGTTACCCCGGAAACAGTGCAGTCAGTTACCCTGGAAACAGGGCAGTCAGTTATCCCGGAAACAGGGCAGTCATTTACCCTGGAAAAAGGGTATTCAGTTACTCTGGAAACTGGGCAGTCATATACCCTGGAAACAGGGCAGTCAGTTACCACCGAAACAGGGCAGTCAGTTACCCTGGAAACTGGGCTGTCAGTTACCCTGGAAACAGGGCAGTCAGTTATCCCGGAAACAGGGTGATCAGTTACCCTGGAAACAGGGCAGTCAGTTATCCCGGAAACAGGGCAGTCAGTTATCCCGGAAATATGGGTGATCAGTTACCCTGGAAACTGGGCAATCAGTTCCCCTGGAAACAGGGCAGTCAGTTACCCCGGAAACAGTGCAGTCAGTTACCCTGGAAACAGGGCAGTCAGTTATCCCGGAAACAGGGCAGTCATTTACCCTGGAAAAAGGGTATTCAGTTACTCTGGAAACTGGGCAGTCAATTACCCTGGAAACAGGGCACTCAGTTACCACCGAAACAGGGCAGTCAGTTACCCTGGAAACTGGGCAGTCAGTTACCCTGGAAACAGGGCAGTCAGTTATCCCGGAAACAGGGTTATCAGATACCCTGGAAACAGGGCAGTCAGTTATCCCGGAAACAGAGCAGTCAGTTACTTGGAAACAGGGCAGTCAGTTACCCTGCTAAAAGGGAAGTCAGTTACCCCGGAAACTGGGCAGTCAGTCACCCTGGAAACAGGGCAGTCAATTACCCTGGAAACAGGGCAGTCAGTTCCCCTGGAAACAGGGCAGTCAATTACCCTGGAAACAGGGCAGTCAGTTATCCTGGAAACAGGGCAGTTAGTTATCCCGGAAACAGGGTTTTATGTTACCCTGGAAACTGGGCGGTCAGTTACCCCGGAAACAGGGCAGTCAGTCATCCTGGAAACAGGGTGATCATTTACACTGGAAAGTGGGCAGTCAGTTACCCTGGAAACAGGGCAGTCAGTTATCCAGGAAACAGGGTGATAAGTTACCCTGGAAACTGGGCGGTCAGTTACCCCGGAAACAGGGCAGTCAGTTATCCTGGAAACAGGGTGATCATTTACACTGGAAAGTGGGCAGTCAGTTACCCTGGAAACAGGGCAGTCAGTTATCCAGGAAACAGGGCAGACAGTTATCCTGGAAATAGGGCGGTGCGTTACCCCGGAAATAGGGCGGTCAGTTGTCCTGGAAACAGGGCGGTCAGTTACCCCGGAAACAGGGAGATCAGTTACCCCAGAAACAGGGCGGTCAGTTAACCTGGAAACAGGGCGGACAGTTATCCAGTAAACAGGGCAGTCAGTTATCCTTGAAACAGGGCAGTCAGTTATCCTGGAAACAGGGTGATCAGTTACCCTGGAAACTGGGCAGTCAGTTACCCTGGAAACAGGGTGATCAGTTACCCTGGAAACTGGGCAGTCAGTTACCCTGGAAACAGGGCAGTCAGTTACCCTGGAAATTGGGCGGTCAGTTACCCTGGAAACAGGGCAGTCAGTTATCCCGGAAACAGGGTTATCAGTTACCCTGGAAACAGAGCAGTCAGTTATCCCGGAAACAGGGCAGTCAGTTATCCCGGAAATAGGGTGATCAGTTACCCTGGAAACTGGGCAATCAGTTCCCCTGGAAACAGGGCAGTCAGTTATCCCGGAGACAGGGCAGTCAGTTATCCCGGAAACAGGGTAGTCAGTTACCCTGGAAAAAGGGCAGTCAGTTATCCCGGAAGATGTGTGATCAGTTACCCTGGAAACTGGGCAGTCAGTTACCCTGGAAACAGGGCAGTCAGTTACTCCGGAAACAGGGCAGTCAGTTACCCTGGAAACCGGGCAGTCAGTTACGCTGGAAACAGGGGAGTCAGTTATCCCGGAAACAGGGTGATCAGTTACCCTGGAAACAGGGCCGTCAGTTATCCCGAAAACAGGGCAGTCAGTTATCCCGGAAAAAGGGTGATCAGTTACCCTGGAAACTGGGCAGTCAGTTACCCTGGAAACAGGGCAGTCAGTTACCCCGGAAGCAGGGCAGTCATTTACCCAGGAAACAGGGCAGTCAGTTACCCCGGAAACTGGGCAGTCAGTTACCCTGGAAACAGGGCAGTCAGTGACCCTGGAAACTGGTTAGTCAGTTACCCCGGAAACAGGGTGATCAGTTACCCCGGAAACAGGGCAGGCCGTTCCCCTGGAAAGAGGGCAGTCAGTTACCCTGGAAACAGGGCAGTCAGTTAACCTGGAAATAGGGCAGTCAGTTATCCTTGAAACAGGGCAGTCCATTACCCCGGAAATAGGTAGGTCAGTTATCCTGGAAATAGGGCGGACAGTTACCCCGGAAACAGGGAGATCAGTTACCCCGGAAACAGGGCAGTCAGTTACCCTGGAAACAGGGGAGTCAGTTACCCTGGAAACAGGGTGGTCAGTGACCCGGGAAACAGGGTGGTCAGTTACACCGGAAACAAGGTGATCAGTTATCCTGGAAAAAGGGCGGTCAGTTACCCCGGAAACAGGGTGATCAGTTATCCTGGAAACAGGGCAGTCAGGTAGCCTGGAAACAGGGCAGTCAGTTACCCCGGAAACAGGGCAGTCAGTTATCCCGGAAACAGGGTGATCACTTACCCTGGAAACAGGGCAGTCAGTTACCCCGGAAACAGGGCAGTCAGTTACCCTGGAAACAGGGCAGTCAGTTATCCCGGAAACAGGGCAGTCAGTTACCCTGGAAACTGGGCAGTCAGTTACTCTGGAAACAGGGCAGTCAGTCATCCCGGAAACAGGGTTATCAGTTACACTGGAAACAGGGCAGTCCGTTACCCCGGAAACAGGGCAGTCAGTTACCCTGGAAACTGGGCAGTCAGTTACCCTGGAAACAGGGCAGTCATTTATCCCGGAAATAGGGTGATCAGTTACCCTGGAAACTGGGCAATCAGTTCCCCTGGAAACAGGGCAGTCAGTTACCCCGGAAAGAGTGCAGTCAGTTACCCTGGAAACAGGGCAGTCAGTTACCCTGGAAAAAGGGTATTCAGTTACTCTGGAAACTGGGCAGTCAGTTACCCTGGAAACAGGGCAGTCAGTTACCACCGAAAAAGGGCAGTCAGTTACCCTGGAAACTGGGCAGTCAGTTACCCTGGAAACAGGGCAGTCAGTTATCCCGGAAACAGGGTTATCAGATACCCTGGAAACAGGGCAGTCAGTTATCCCGGAAACAGAGCAGTCAGTTACTTGGAAACAGGGCAGTCAGTTACCCTGGAAACAGGGAAGTCAGTTACCCCGGAAACTGGGCAGTCAGTCACCCTGGAAACAGGTTAGTCAGTTACCCCGGAAACAGGGTGATCAGTTACCCCGGAAACTGGGCAGTCAGTTCCCCTGGAAACAGGGCAGTCAATTACCCTGGAAACAGGGCAGTCAGTTATCCTGGAAACAGGGCAGTTAGTTATCCCGGAAACAGGGTGATAAGTTACCCTGGAAACTGGGCAGTCAGTTACCCTGGAAACAGGGCGGTCAGTTACCCCGGAAACCGGGCAGTCAGTTATCCTGGAAACAGGGTGATCAGTTACACTGGAAAGTGGGCAGTCAGTTACCCTGGAAACAGGGCAGTCAGTTATCCTGGAAACAGGGCGGTTCGTTACCCCGGAAATAGGGCGGTCAGTTGTCCTGGAAACAGGGCGGTCAGTTACCCCGGAAACAGGGAGATCAGTTACTCCAGAAACAGGGCGGTCAGTTAACCTGGAAACAGGGCGGACAGTTATCCAGTAAACAGGGCAGTCAGTTATCCCGCAAACAGGGCAGTCAGTTATCCTGGAAACAGGGCAGTCAGTTCTCCCGGAAACAGGGCAGTCAGTTATCCCGCAAACAGGGTGATCAGTTACCCTGGAAACAGGGCAGTCAGTTATCCCGGAAACAGGGTGATCAGTTACCCTGGAAACAGGGCAGTCAGTTACCCTGGAAAAAGGGTGGTCAGTTACCCTGGAAACTGGGCAGTCAGTTACCCTGGAAACAGGGTGATCAGTTACCCTGGAAACAGGGCAGTCAGTTACCCTGGAAACAGGGCAGTCAGTTCTCCCGGAAACAGGGCAGTCAGTTATCCCGGAAACAGGGAGATCAGTTACCCTGAAACAGGGCTTTCAGTTATCCTGGAAACAGGGTGGTCAGTGACCCTGGAAACAGGGTGGTCAGTTACCCCGGAAACAGGGTGATCAGATATCCTGGAAACAGGGCGGTCAGTTTCCCCGGAAACAGGGCAGTCAGTTACCCCGGAAACAGGGTGATCAGTTATCCTGGAAACAGGGCAGTCAGTTAGCCTGGAAACAGGGCACTCAGTTATCCCGGAAACAGGGCAGTCAGTTATCCCGGAAACAGGGTGATCAGTTACCCTGGAAACAGGGCAGTCTGTTCCCCCGGAAACAGGGCAGTCAGTCACCCTGGAAAAAGGGCAGTCAGTTATCCCGGAAGCAGGGTGATCAGTTATCCAGTCAACAGGGCAGTCAGTTATCCTGGAAACAGGGCAGTCAGTTACCCCGGAAACAGGGCAGTCAGTTACCCTGGAAACAGGGCAGTCAGTTATCCCGGAAACAGGGCAGTCAGTTACCCTGGAAACTGGGCAGTCAGTTACTCTGGAAACAGGGCAGTCAGTCATCCCGGAAACAGGGTTATCAGTTACCCTGGAAACAGGGCAGTCAGTTACCCCGGAAACAGGGCAGTCAGTTACCCTGGAAACTGGGCAGTCAGTTACCCTGGAAACAGGGCAGTCAGTTATCCCGGAAACAGGGTTATCAGTTACCCTGGAAACAGGGCAGTCAGTTATCCCGGAAACAGGGCAGTCAGTTACCCTGGAAACTGGGCAGTCAGTTACCCTGGAAACAGGGCAGTCAGTTATCCCGGAAACAGGGTTATCAGTTACCCTGGAAACAGGGCAGTCAATTATCCCGGAAACAGGGCAGTCAGTTATCCCGGAAATAGGGTGATCAGTTACCCTGGAAACTGGGCAATCAGTTCCCCTGGAAACAGGGCAGTCAGTTACCCCGGAAACAGTGCAGTCAGTTACCCTGGAAACAGGGCAGTCAGTTATCCCGGAAACAGGGCAGTCATTTACCCTGGAAAAAGGGTATTCAGTTACTCTGGAAACTGGGCAGTCAGTTACCCTGGAAACAGGGCAGTCAGTTACCACCGAAACAGGGCAGTCAGTTACCCTGGAAACTGGGCAGTCAGTTACCCTGGAAACAGGGCAGTCAATTATCCCGGAAACAGGGTTATCAGATACCCTGGAAACAGGGCAGTCAGTTATCCCGGAAACAGAGCAGTCAGTTACTTGGAAACAGGGCAGTCAGTTACCCTGGAAAAAGGGAAGTCAGTTACCCCGGAAACTGGGCAGTCAGTCACCCTGGAAACAGGTTATTCAGTTACCCCGGAAACAGGGTGATCAGTTACCCCGGAAACAGGGCAGTCAGTTCCCCTGGAAACAGGGCAGTCAATTACCCTGGAAACAGGGCAGTCAGTTATCCTGGAAACAGGGCAGTTAGTTATCCCGGAAACAGGGTGATAAGTTACCCTGGAAACTGGGCGGTCAGTTAACCCGGAAACAGGGCAGTCAGTTATCCTGGAAACAGGGTGATCATTTACACTGGAAAGTGGGCAGTCAGTTACCCTGGAAACAGGGCAGTCAGTTATCCAGGAAACAGGGCAGACAGTTATCCTGGAAATAGGGCGGTCCGTTACCCCGGAAATAGGGCGGTCAGTTGTCCTGGAAACAGGGCGGTCAGTTACCCCGGAAACAGGGAGATCAGTTACCCCAGAAACAGGGCGGTCAGTTAACCTGGAAACAGGGCGGACAGTTATCCAGTAAACAGGGCAGTCAGTTATCCTGGAAACAGGGCAGTCAGTTATCCTGGAAACAGGGTGATCACTTACCCTGGAAACTGGGCAGTCAGTTACCCTGGAAACAGGGTGATCAGTTACCCTGGAAACTGGGCAGACAGTTACCCTGGAAACAGGGCAGTCAGTTACCCTGGAAACTGGGCGGTCAGTTACCCTGGAAACAGGGCAGTCAGTTATCCCGGAAACAGGGTTATCAGTTACCCTGGAAACAGGGCAGTCAGTTATCCCGGAAACAGGGCAGTCAGTTATCCCGGAAATAGGGTGATCAGTTACCCTGGAAACTGGGCAATCAGTTCCCCTGGAAACAGGGCAGTCAGTTACCCCGGAAACAGAGTAGTCAGTTACCCTGGAAACAGGGCAGTCAGTTACCCTGGAAACTGGGCAGTCAGTTACCCTGGAAACAGGGCAGTCAGTTATCCCGGAAACAGGGTTATCAGTTACCCTGGAAACAGGGCAGTCAATTATCCCGGAAACAGGGCAGTCAGTTATCCCGGAAATAGGGTGATCAGTTACCCTGGAAACAGGGCAGTCAGTTAGCCTGGAAACAGGGCAGTCAGTTATCCCGGAAACAGGGCAGTCAGTTATCCCGGAAACAGGGCAGTCAGTTACCCTGGAAAAAGGGCAGTCAGTTATCCCGGAAGAAGTGTGATCAGTTACCCTGGAAACTGGGCAGTCAGTTACCCTGGAAACAGGGCAGTCAGTTACTCCGGAAACAGGGCAGTCAGTTACCCTGGAAACAGGGCAGTCAGTTACTCCGGAAACTGGGCAGTCAGTTACCCTGGAAACAGGGCAGTCAGTTACTCCGGAAACAGGGCAGTCAGTTACCCTGGAAACTGGGCAGTCAGTTACCCTGGAAACAGGGCAGTCAGTTACTCCGGAAACAGGGCAGTCAGTTACCCTGGAAAATGGGCAGTCAGTTACCCTGGAAACAGGGCAGTCAGTTATCCCGGAAAAAGGGTGATCAGTTACCCTGGAAACTGGGCAGTCAGTTACCCTGGAAACAGGGCAGTCAGTTACCCCGGAAGCAGGGCAGTCATTTACCCAGGAAACTGGCCAGTCAGTTACCCCGGAAACTGGGCAGTCAGTTACCCTGGAAACAGGGCAGTCAGTGACCCTGGAAACTGGTTAGTCAGTTACCCCGGAAACAGGGTGATCAGTTACCCCGCAGACAGGGCAGGCAGTTCCCCTGGAAAGAGGGCAGTCAGTTACCCTGGAAACAGGGCAGTCAGTTAACCTGGAAATAGGGCAGTCAGTTATCCTTGAAACAGGGAAGTCCGTTACCCCGGAAATAGGTAGGTCAGTTATCCTGGAAATAGGGCAGTCAGTTATCCCGGAAACAGGGTTATCAGTTACCCTGGAAACAGGGCAGTCAGTTATCCCGGAAACAGGGCAGTCAGTTATCCCGGAAATAGGGTGATCAGTTACCCTGGAAACTGGGCAATCAGTTCCCCTGGAAACAGGGCAGTCAGTTATCCCGGAAATAGGGTGATCAGTTACCCTGGAAACAGGGCAGTCAGTTAGCCTGGAAACAGGGCAGTCAGTTATCCCGGAAACAGGGCAGTCAGTTACCCTGGAAAAAGGGCAGTCAGTTATCCCGGAAGAAGTGTGATCAGTTACTCTGGAAACTGGGCAGTCAGTTACCCTAGAAACAGGGCAGTCAGTTACTCCGGAAACAGGGCAGTCAGTTACCCTGGAAACTGGGCAGTCAGTTACCCTGGAAACAGGGGAGTCAGTTATCCCGGAAACAGGGTTATCAGTTATCCTGGAAATAGGGCAGTCAGTTATCCCGGAAACAGGGTTATCAGTTACCCTGGAAACAGGGCAGTCAGTTATCCCGGAAACAGGGCAGTCAGTTATCCCGGAAATAGGGTGATCAGTTACCCTGGAAACAGGGCAGTCAGTTAGCCTGGAAACAGGGCAGTCAGTTATCCCGGAAACAGGGCAGTCAGTTACCCTGGAAAAAGGGCAGTCAGTTATCCCGGAAGAAGTGTGATCAGTTACTCTGGAAACTGGGCAGTCAGTTACCCTGGAAACAGGGCAGTCAGTTACCCCGGAAACTGGGCAGTCAGTTACCCTGGAAACAGGGCAGTCAGTGACCCTGGAAACTGGTTAGTCAGTTACCCCGGAAACAGGGTGATCAGTTACCCCGGAAACAGGGCAGGCAGTTCCCCTGGAAAGAGGGCAGTCAGTTACCCTGGAAACAGGGCAGTCAGTTAACCTGGAAATAGGGCAGTCAGTTATCCTTGAAACAGGGCAGTCCGTTACCCCGGAAATAGGTAGGTCAGTTATCCTGGAAATAGGGCGGTCAGTTACCCCGGAAACAGGGAGATCAGTTACCCCGGAAACAGGGCAGTCAGTTACCCTGGAAACAGGGGAGTCAGTTACCCTGGAAACAGGGTGGTCAGTGACTCGGGAAACAGGGTGGTCAGTTACACCGGAAACAAGGTGATCAGTTATCCTGGAAACAGGGCGGTCAGTTGCCCCGGAAACAGGGTGATCAGTTATCCTGGAAACAGGGCAGTCAGGTAGCCTGGAAACAGGGCAGTCAGTTACCCCGGAAACAGGGCAGTCAGTTATCCCGGAAACAGGGTGATCACTTACCCTGGAAACAGGGCAGTCAGTTACCCCGGAAACAGGGCAGTCAGTTACCCTGGAAACAGGGCAGTCAGTTATCCGGGAAACAGGGCAGTCAGTTACCCTGGAAACTGGGCAGTCAGTTACTCTGGAAACAGGGCAGTCAGTCATCCCGGAAACAGGGTTATCAGTTACCCTGGAAACAGGGCAGTCCGTTACCCCAGAAACAGGGCAGTCAGTTACCCTGGAAACTGGGCAGTCAGTTACCCTGGAAACAGGGCAGTCAGTTATCCCGGAAACAGGGTTATCAGTTACCCTGGAAACAGGGCAGTCAGTTATCCCGGAAACAGGGCAGTCAGTTATCCCGGAAATAGGGTGATCAGTTACCCTGGAAACTGGGCAATCAGTTCCCCTGGAAACAGGGCAGTCAGTTACCCCGGAAAGAGTGCAGTCAGTTACCCTGGAAACAGGGCAGTCAGTTATCCCGGAAACAGGGCAGTCATTTACCCTGGAAAAAGGGAATTCAGTTACTCTGGAAACTGGGCAGTCAGTTACCCTGGAAACAGGGCAGTCAGTTACCACCGAAACAGGGCAGTCAGTTACCCTGGAAACTGGGCAGTCAGTTACCCTGGAAACAGGGCAGTCAGTTATCCCGGAAACAGGGTTATCAGATACCCTGGAAACAGGGCAGTCAGTTATCCCGGAAACAGAGCAGTCAGTTACTTGGAAACAGGGCAGTCAGTTACCCTGGAAACAGGGAAGTCAGTTACCCCGGAAACTGGGCAGTCAGTCACCCTGGAAACAGGTTAGTCAGTTACCCCGGAAACAGGGCGATCAGTTACCCCGGAAACTGGGCGGTCAGTTCCCCTGGAAACAGGGCAGTCAATTACCCTGGAAACAGGGCAGTCAGTTATCCTGGAAACAGGGCAGTTAGTTATCCCGGAAACAGGGTGATAAGTTACCCTGGAAACTGGGCAGTCAGTTACCCTGGATTTAGGGCGGTCAGTTACCCCGGAAACAGGGCAGTCAGTTATCCTGGAAACAGGGTGATCAGTTACACTGGAAAGTGGGCAGTCAGTTACCCTGGAAACAGGGCAGTCAGTTATCCTGGAAATAGGGCGGTTCGTTACCCCGGAAATAGGGCGGTCAGTTGTCCTGGAAACAGGGCGGTCAGTTACCCCGGAAACAGGGAGATCAGTTAACCTGGAAACAGGGCGGACAGTTATCCAGTAAACAGGGCAGTCAGTTATCCCGCAAACAGGGCAGTCAGTTATCCTGGAAACAGGGCAGTCAGTTCTCCCGGAAACAGGGCAGTCAGTTATCCCGCAAACAGGGTGATCAGTTACCCTGGAAACAGGGCAGTCAGTAATCCCGGAAACAGGGTGATCAGTTACCCTGGAAACAGGGCAGTCAGTTACCCTGGAAACAGGGAGGTCAGTTACCCTGGAAACTGGGCAGTCAGTTATCCTGGAAACAGGGTGATCAGTTACCCTGGAAACTGGGCAGTGAGTTACCCTGGAAACAGGGCAGTCAGTTCTCCCGGAAACAGGGCAGTCAGTTATCCCGGAAACAGGGAGATCAGTTACCCTGAAACAGGGCTTTCAGTTATCCTGGAAACAGGGTGGTCAGTGACCCTGGAAACAGGGTGGTCAGTTACCCCGGAAACAGGGTGATCAGATATCCTGGAAACAGGGCGGTCAGTTACCCCGGAAACAGGGCAGTCAGTTACCCCGGAAACAGGGTGATCAGTTATCCTGGAAACAGGGCAGTCAGTTAGCCCTGAAACAGGGCAGTCAGTTATCCCGGAAACAGGGCAGTCAGTTATCCCGGAAACAGGGTGATCAGTTACCCTGGAAACAGGGCAGTCTGTTACCCCGGAAAAAGGGCAGTCAGTCACCCTGGAAAAAGGGCAGTCAGTTATCCCGGAAGCAGGGTGATCAGTTATCCAGTCAACAGGGCAGTCAGTTATCCTGGAAACAGGGCAGTCAGTTACCCCGGAAACAGGGCAGTCAGTTACCCTGGAAACAGGGCAGTCAGTTATCCCGGAAACAGGGCAGTCAGTTACCCTGGAAACTGGGCAGTCAGTTCCTCTGGAAACAGGGCAGTCTGTCATCCCGGAAACAGGGTTATCAGTTACCCTGGAAACAGGGCAGTCAGTTACCCCGGAAACAGGGCAGTCAGTTACCCTGGAAACTGGGCAGTCAGTTACCCTGGAAACAGGGCAGTCAGTTATCCCGGAAACAGGGTTATCAGTTACCCTGGAAACAGGGCAGTCAGTTATCCCGGAAACAGGGCAGTCAGTTACCCTGGAAACTGGGCAGTCAGTTACCCTGGAAACAGGGCAGTCAGTTATCCCGGAAACAGGGTTATCAGTTACCCTGGAAACAGGGCAGTCAGTTATCCCGGAAACAGGGCAGTCAGTTATCCCGGAAATAGGGTGATCAGTTACCCTGGAAACTGGGCAATCAGTTCCCCTGGAAACAGGGCAGTCAGTTACCCCGGAAACAGTGCAGTCAGTTACCCTGGAAACAGGGCAGTCAGTTATCCCGGAAACAGGGCAGTCATTTACCCTGGAAAAAGGGTATTCAGTTACTCTGGAAACTGGGCAGTCAGTTACCCTGGAAACAGGGCAGTCAGTTACCACCGAAACAGGGCAGTCAGTTACCCTGGAAACTGGGCAGTCAGTTACCCTGGAAACAGGGCAGTCAGTTATCCCGGAAACAGGGTTATCAGATACCCTGGAAACAGGGCAGTCAGTTATCCCGGAAACAGAGCAGTCAGTTACTTGGAAACAGGGCAGTCAGTTACCCCGGAAGCAGGGCAGTCATTTACCCAGGAAACAGGGCAGTCAGTTACCCCGGAAACTGGGCAGTCAGTTACCCTGGAAACAGGGCAGTCAGTGACCCTGGAAACTGGTTAGTCAGTTACCCCGGAAACAGGGTGATCAGTTACCCCGGAAACAGGGCAGGCAGTTCCCCTGGAAAGAGGGCAGTCAGTTACCCTGGAAACAGGGCAGTCAGTTAACCTGGAAATAGGGCAGTCAGTTATCCTTGAAACAGGGCAGTCCGTTACCCCGGAAATAGGTAGGTCAGTTATCCTGGAAATAGGGCGGTCAGTTACCCCGGAAACAGGGAGATCAGTTACCCCGGAAACAGGGCAGTCAGTTACCCTGGAAACAGGGGAGTCAGTTACCCTGGAAACAGGGTGGTCAGTGACCCGGGAAACAGGGTGGTCAGTTACACCGGAAACAAGGTGATCAGTTATCCTGGAAACAGGGCGGTCAGTTACCCCGGAAACAGGGTGATCAGTTATCCTGGAAACAGGGCAGTCAGGTAGCCTGGAAACAGGGCAGTCAGTTACCCCGGAAACAGGGCAGTCAGTTATCCCGGAAACAGGGTGATCACTTACCCTGGAATCAGGGCAGTCAGTTACCCGGGAAACAGGGCAGTCAGTTATCCCGGAAACAGGGCAGTCAGTTACCCTGGAAACTGGGCAGTCAGTTACCCTGGAAACAGGGCAGTCAGTCATCCCGGAAACAGGGTTATCAGTTACCCTGGAAACAGGGCAGTCAGTTATCCCGGAAACAGGGCAGTCAGTTACCCTGGAAACTGGGCAGTCAGTTACCCTGGAAACAGGGCAGTCAGTTATCCCGGAAACAGGGTTATCAGTTACCCTGGAAACAGGGCAGTCAGTTATCCCGGAAACAGGGCAGTCAGTTATCCCGGAAATAGGGTGATCAGTTACCCTGGAAACTGGGCAATCAGTTCCCCTGGAAACAGGGCAGTCAGTTACCCCGGAAAGAGTGCAGTCAGTTACCCTGGAAACAGGGCAGTCAGTTATCCCGGAAACAGGGCAGTCATTTACCCTGGAAAAAGGGTATTCAGTTACTCTGGAAACTGGGCAGTCAGTTACCCTGGAAACAGGGCAGTCAGTTACCACCGAAACAGGGCAGTCAGTTACCCTGGAAACTGGGCAGTCAGTTACCCTGGAAACAGGGCAGTCAGTTATCCCGGAAACAGGGTTATCAGATACCCTGGAAACAGGGCAGTCAGTTATCCCGGAAACAGAGCAGTCAGTTACTTGGAAACAGGGCAGTCAGTTACCCTGGAAACAGGGAAGTCAGTTACCCCGGAAACTGGGCAGTCAGTCACCCTGGAAACAGGTTAGTCAGTTACCCCGGAAACAGGGTGATCAGTTACCCCGGAAACTGGGCGGTCAGTTCCCCTGGAAACAGGGCAGTCAGTTATCCTGGAAACAGGGCAGTTAGTTATCCCGGAAACAGGGTGATAAGTTACCCTGGAAACTGGGCAGTCAGTTATCCTGGAAATAGGGCGGTTCGTTATCCCGGAAATAGGGCGGTCAGTTGTCCTGGAAACAGGGAGATCAGTTACTCCAGAAACAGGGCGGTCAGTTAACCTGGAAACAGGGCGGACAGTTATCCTGGAAATAGGGCGGTTCGTTATCCCGGAAATAGGGCGGTCAGTTGTCCTGGAAACAGGGAGATCAGTTACTCCAGAAACAGGGCGGTCAGTTAACCTGGAAACAGGGCAGTCAGTTATCCTGGAAATAGGGCGGTTCGTTATCCCGGAAATAGGGCGGTCAGTTGTCCTGGAAACAGGGCAGTCAGTTATCCTGGAAATAGGGCGGTTCGTTATCCCGGAAATAGGGCGGTCAGTTGTCCTGGAAACAGGGAGATCAGTTACTCCAGAAACAGGGCGGTCAGTTAACCTGGAAACAGGGCGGACAGTTATCCAGTAAACAGGGCAGTCAGTTACCCCGGAAACAGGGCAGTCAGTTATCCCGCAAACAGGGCAGTCAGTTATCCTGGAAACAGGGCAGTCAGTTCTCCCGGAAACAGGGCAGTCAGTTATCCCGCAAACAGGGTGATCAGTTACCCTGGAAACAGGGCAGTCAGTTATCCCGGAAACAGGGTGATCAGTTACCCTGGAAACAGGGCAGTCAGTTACCCTGGAAACAGGGCAGTCAGTTCTCCCGGAAACAGGGCAGTCAGTTATCCCGGAAACAGGGAGATCAGTTACCCTGAAACAGGGCTTTCAGTTATCCTGGAAACAGGCTGGTCAGTGACCCTGGAAACAGGGTGGTCAGTTACCCCGGAAACAGGGTGATCAGATATCCTGGAAACAGGGCGGTCAGTTACCCCGGAAACAGGGCAGTCAGTTACCCCGGAAACAGGGTGATCAGTTATCCTGGAAACAGGGCAGTCAGTTAGCCTGGAAACAGGGCATTCAGTTATCCCGGAAACAGGGCAGTCAGTTATCCCGGAAACAGGGTGATCAGTTACCCTGGAAACAGGGCAGTCAGTTACCCCGGAAACAGGTCAGTCAGTCACCCTGGAAAAAGGGCAGTCAGTTATCCCGGAAGCAGGGTGATCAGTTATCCAGTCAACAGGGCAGTCAGTTATCCTGGAAACAGTGCAGTCAGTTACCCCGGAAACAGGGCAGTCAGTTACCCTGGAAACAGGGCAGTCAGTTATCCCGGAAACAGGGCAGTCAGTTACCCTGGAAACAGGGCAGTCAGTTATCCTGGAAATAGGGCGGTTCGTTACCCCGGAAATAGGGCGGTCAGTTGTCCTGGAAACAGGGCGGTCAGTTACCCCGGAAACAGGGAGATCAGTTAACCTGGAAACAGGGCGGACAGTTATCCATTAAACAGGGCAGTCAGTTATCCCGCAAACAGGGCAGTCAGTTATCCTGGAAACAGGGCAGTCAGTTCTCCCGGAAACAGGGCAGTCAGTTATCCCGCAAACAGGGTGATCAGTTACCCTGGAAACAGGGCAGTCAGTTATCCCGGAAACAGGGTGATCAGTTACCCTGGAAACAGGGCAGTCAGTTATCCCGGAAACAGGGAGATCAGTTACCCTGAAACAGGGCTTTCAGTTATCCTGGAAACAGGGTGGTCAGTGACCCTGGAAACAGGGTGGTCAGTTACCCCGGAAACAGGGTGATCAGATATCCTGGAAACAGGGCGGTCAGTTACCCCGGAAACAGGGCAGTCAGTTACCCCGGAAACAGGGTGATCAGTTATCCTGGAAACAGGGCAGTCAGTTAGCCTGGAAACAGGGCAGTCAGTTATCCCGGAAACAGGGCAGTCAGTTATCCCGGAAACAGGGTGATCAGTTACCCTGGAAACAGGGCAGTCTGTTACCCCGGAAACAGGGCAGTCAGTCACCCTGGAAAAAGGGCAGTCAGTTATCCCGGAAGCAGGGTGATCAGTTATCCAGTCAACAGGGCAGTCAGTTATCCTGGAAACAGGGCAGTCAGTTACCCCGGAAACAGGGCAGTCAGTTACCCTGGAAACAGTGCAGTCAGTTATCCCGGAAACAGGGCAGTCAGTTACCCTGGAAACTGGGCAGTCAGTTCCTCTGGAAACAGGGCAGTCAGTCATCCCGGAAACAGGGTTATCAGTTACCCTGGAAACAGGGCAGTCAGTTACCCCGGAAACAGGGCAGTCAGTTACCCTGGAAACTGGGCAGTCAGTTACCCTGGAAACAGGGCAGTCAGTTATCCCGGAAACAGGGTTATCTGTTACCCTGGAAACAGGGCAGTCAGTTATCCCGGAAACAGGGCAGTCAGTTACCCTGGAAACTGGGCAGTCAGTTACCCTGGAAACAGGGCAGTCAGTTATCCCGGAAACAGGGTTATCAGTTACCCTGGAAACAGGGCAGTCAGTTATCCCGGAAACAGGGCAGTCAGTTATCCCGGAAATAGGGTGATCAGTTACCCTGGAAACTGGGCAATCAGTTCCCCTGGAAACAGGGCAGTCAGTTACCCCGGAAACAGTGCAGTCAGTTACCCTGGAAACAGGGCAGTCAGTTATCCCGGAAACAGGGCAGTCATTTACCCTGGAAAAAGGGTATTCAGTTACTCTGGAAACTGGGCAGTCAGTTACCCTGGAAACAGGGCAGTCAGTTACCACCGAAACAGGGCAGTCAGTTACCCTGGAAACTGGGCAGTCAGTTACCCTGGAAACAGGGCAGTCAGTTATCCCGGAAACAGGGTTATCAGATACCCTGGAAACAGGGCAGTCAGTTATCCCGGAAACAGAGCAGTCAGTTACTTGGAAACAGGGCAGTCAGTTACCCTGGAAAAAGGGAAGACAGTTACCCCGGAAACTGGGCAGTCAGTCACCCTGGAAACAGGTTATTCAGTTACCCCGGAAACAGTGTGATCAGTTACCCCGGAAACAGGGCAGTCAGTTATCCTGGAAACAGGGCAGTTAGTTATCCCGGAAACAGGGTGATAAGTTACCCTGGAAACTGGGCGGTCAGTTACCCCGGAAACAGGGCAGTCAGTTACCCTGGAAACTGGGCAGTCAGTTACCCTGGAAACAGGGGAGTCAGTTATCCCGGAAACAGGGTGATCAGTTACCCTGGAAACAGGGCCGTCAGTTATCCCGAAAACAGGGCAGTCAGTTATCCCGGAAAAAGGGTGATCAGTTACCCTGGAAACTGGGCAGTCAGTTACCCTGGAAACAGGGCAGTCAGTTACCCCGGAAGCAGGGCAGTCATTTACCCAGGAAACAGGGCAGTCAGTTACCCCGGAAACTGGGCAGTCAGTTACCCCGGAAACTGGGCAGTCAGTTACCCTGGAAACAGGGCAGTCAGTGACCCTGGAAACTGGTTAGTCAGTTACCCCTGAAACAGGGTGATCAGTTACCCCGGAAACAGGGCAGTCAGTTCCCCTGGAAAGGGGGCAGTCAGTTACCCTGGAAACAGGACAGTCAGTTAACCTGGAAATAGGGCAGTCAGTTATCCTTGAAACAGGGCAGTCCGTTACCCCGGAAATAGGTAGGTCAGTTATCCTGGAAATAGGGCGGTCAGTTACCCCGGAAACAGGGAGATCAGTTACCCCGGAAACAGGGCAGTCAGTTACCCTGGAAACAGGGGAGTCAGTTACCCTGGAAACAGGGTGGTCAGTGACCCGGGAAACAGGGTGGTCAGTTACACCGGAAACAAGGTGATCAGTTATCCTGGAAACAGGGCGGTCAGTTACCCCGGAAACAGGGTGATCAGTTATCCTTGAAACAGGGCAGTCATGTAGCCTGGAAATTGGGCAGTCAGTTACCCCGGAAACAGGGCAGTCAGTTATCCCGGAAACAGGGTGATCACTTACCCTGGAAACAGGGCAGTCAGTTACCCCGGAAACAGGGCAGTCAGTTACCCTGGAAACAGGGCAGTCAGTTATCCCGGAAACAGGGCAGTCAGTTACCCTGGAAACTGGGCAGTCAGTTACTCTGGAAACAGGGCAGTCAGTCATCCCAGAAACAGGGTTATCAGTTACCCTGGAAACAGGGCAGTCCGTTACCCCGGAAACAGGGCAGTCAGTTACCCTGGAAACTGGGCAGTCAGTTACCCTGGAAACAGGGCAGTCAGTTATCCCGGAAACAGGGTTATCAGTTACCCTGGAAACAGGGCAGTCAGTTATCCCGGAAACAGGGCAGTCAGTTATCCCGGAAATAGGGTGATCAGTTATCCTGGAAACTGGGCAATCAGTTCCCCTGGAAACAGGGCAGTCAGTTACCCCGGAAAGAGTGCAGTCAGTTACCCTGGAAACAGGGCAGTCAGTTATCCCGGAAACAGGGCAGTCATTTACCCTGGAAAAAGGGTATTCAATTACTCTGGAAACTGGGCAGTCAGTTACCCTGGAAACAGGGCAGTCAGTTACCACCGAAACAGGGCAGTCAGTTACCCTGGAAACTGGGCAGTCAGTTACCCTGGAAACAGGGCAGTCAGTTATCCCGGAAACAGGGTTATCAGATACCCTGGAAAAAGGGCAGTCAGTTATCCCGGAAACAGAGCAGTCAGTTACTTGGAAACAGGGCAGTCAGTTACCCGGGAAACAGGGAAGTCAGTTACCCCGGAAACTGGGCAGTCAGTCACCCTGGAAACAGGTTAGTCAGTTACCCCGGAAACAGGGTGATCAGTTACCCCGGAAACTGGGCGGTCAGTTCCCCTGGAAACAGGGCAGTCAGTTATCCTGGAAACAGGGCAGTTAGTTATCCCGGAAACAGGGTGATAAGTTACCCTGGAAACTGGGCAGTCAGTTATCCTGGAAATAGGGCGGTTCGTTATCCCGGAAATAGGGCGGTCAGTTGTCCTGGAAACAGGGCGGTCAGTTACCCCGGAAACAGGGAGATCAGTTACTCCAGAAACAGGGCGGTCAGTTAACCTGGAAACAGGGCAGTCAGTTATCCCACAAACAGGGCAGTCAGTTATCCTGGAAACAGGGCAGTCAGTTCTCCCGGAAACAGGGCAGTCAGCTATCCCGCAAACAGGGTGATCAGTTACCCTGGAAATAGGGCAGTCAGTTATCCCGGAAACAGGGTGATCAGTTACCCTGGAAACAGGGCAGTCAGTTACCCTGGAAACAGGGCAGTCAGTTCTCCCGGAAACAGGGCAGTCAGTTATCCCGGAAACAGGGAGATCAGTTACCCTGAAACAGGGCTTTCAGTTATCCTGGAAACAGGGTGGTCAGTGACCCAGGAAACAGGGTGGTCAGTTACCCCGGAAACAGAGTGATCAGACATCCTGGAAACAGGGCGGTCAGTTACCCCGGAAACAGGGCAGTCAGTTACCCCGGAAACAGGGTGATCAGTTATCCTGGAAACAGGGCAGTCAGTTAGCCTGGAAACAGGGCAGTCAGTTATCCCGGAAACAGGGCAGTCAGTTATCCCGGAAACAGGGTGATCAGTTACCCTGGAAACAGGGCAGTCAGTTACCCCGGAAACAGGTCAGTCAGTCACCCTGGAAAAAGGGCAGTCAGTTATCCCGGAAGCAGGGTGATCAGTTATCCAGTCAACAGGGCAGTCAGTTATCCTGGAAACAGGGCAGTCAGTTACCCCGGAAACAGGGCAGTCAGTTACCCTGGAAACAGGGCAGTCAGTTATCCCGGAAACAGGGCAGTCAGTTACCCTGGAAACAGGGCAGTCAGTTATCCTGGAAATAGGGCGGTTCGTTACCCCGGAAATAGGGCGGTCAGTTGTCCTGGAAACAGGGCGGTCAGTTACCCCGGAAACAGGGAGATCAGTTAACCTGGAAACAGGGCGGACAGTTATCCAGTAAACAGGGCAGTCAGTTATCCCGCAAACAGGGCAGTCAGTTATCCTGGAAACAGGGCAGTCAGTTCTCCCGGAAACAGGGCAGTCAGTTATCCCGCAAACAGGGTGATCAGTTACCCTGGAAACAGGGCAGTCAGTTATCCCGGAAACAGGGTGATCAGTTACCCTGGAAACAGGGCAGTCAGTTACCCTGGAAACAGGGAGGTCAGTTACCCTGGAAACTGGGCAGTCAGTTACCCTGGAAACAGGGTGATCAGTTACCCTGGAAACTGGGCAGTCAGTTACCCTGGAAACAGGGCAGCCAGTTCTCCTGGAAACAGGGCAGTCAGTTATCCCGGAAACAGGGAGATCAGTTACCCTGAAACAGGGCTTTCAGTTATCCTGGAAACAGGGTGGTCAGTGACCCTGGAAACAGGGTGGTCAGTTACCCCGGAAACAGGGTGATCAGATATCCTGGAAACAGGGCGGTCAGTTACCCCGGAAACAGGGCAGTCAGTTACCCCGGAAACAGGGTGATCAGTTATCCTGGAAACAGGGCAGTCAGTTAGCCTGGAAACAGGGCAGTCAGTTATCCCGGAAACAGGGCAGTCAGTTATCCCGGAAACAGGGTGATCAGTTACCCTGGAAACAGGGCAGTCTGTTACCCCGGAAACAGGGCAGTCAGTCACCCTGGAAAAAGGGCAGTCAGTTATCCCGGAAGCAGGGTGATCAGTTATCCAGTCAACAGGGCAGTCAGTTATCCTGGAAACAGGGCAGTCAGTTACCCCGGAAACAGGGCAGTCAGTTACCCTGGAAACAGGGCAGTCAGTTATCCCGGAAACAGGGCAGTCAGTTACCCTGGAAACTGGGCAGTCAGTTCCTCTGGAAACAGGGCAGTCAGTCATCCCGGAAACAGGGATATCAGTTACCCTGGAAACAGGGCAGTCAGTTACCCCGGAAACAGGGCAGTCAGTTACCCTGGAAACTGGGCAGTCAGTTACCCTGGAAACAGGGCAGTCAGTTATCCCGGAAACAGGGTTATCAGTTACCCTGGAAACAGGGCAGTCAGTTATCCCGGAAACAGGGCAGTCAGTTACCCTGGAAACTGGGCAGTCAGTTACCCTGGAAACAGGGCAGTCAGTTATCCCGGAAACAGGGTTATCAGTTACCCTGGAAACAGGGCAGTCAGTTATCCCGGAAACAGGGCAGTCAGTTATCCCGGAAATAGGGTGATCAGTTACCCTGGAAACTGGGCAATCAGTTCCCCTGGAAACAGGGCAGTCAGTTACCCCGGAAACAGTGCAGTCAGTTACCCTGGAAACAGGGCAGTCAGTTATCCCGGAAACAGGGCAGTCATTTAACCTGGAAAAAGGGTATTCAGTTACTCTGGAAACTGGGCAGTCAGTTACCCTGGAAACAGGGCAGTCAGTTACCACCGAAACAGGGCAGTCAGTTACCCTGGAAACTGGGCAGTCAGTTACCCTGGAAACAGGGCAGTCAGTTATCCCGGAAACAGGGTTATCAGATACCCTGGAAACAGGGCAGTCAGTTATCCCGGAAACAGAGCAGTCAGTTACTTGGAAACAGGGCAGTCAGTTACCCTGGAAACAGGGAAGTCAGTTACCCCGGAAACTGGGCAGTCAGTCACCCTGGAAACAGGTTAGTCAGTTACCCCGGAAACAGGGTGATCAGTTACCCCGGAAACTGGGCGGTCAGTTCCCCTGGAAACAGGGCAGTCAATTACCCTGGAAACAGGGCAGTCAGTTATCCTGGAAACAGGGCAGTTAGTTATCCCGGAAACAGGGTGATAAGTTACCCTGGAAACTGGGCAGTCAGTTACCCTGGAAACAGGGCGGTCAGTTACCCCGGAAACAGGGCAGTCAGTTATCCTTGAAACAGGGCAGTCATGTAGCCTGGAAATTGGGCAGTCAGTTACCCCGGAAACAGGGCAGTCAGTTATCCCGGAAACAGGGTGATCACTTACCCTGGAAACAGGGCAGTCAGTTACCCCGGAAACAGGGCAGTCAGTTACCCTGGAAACAGGGCAGTCAGTTATCCCGGAAACAGGGCAGTCAGTTACCCTGGAAACTGGGCAGTCAGTTACTCTGGAAACAGGGCAGTCAGTCATCCCAGAAACAGGGTTATCAGTTACCCTGGAAACAGGGCAGTCCGTTACCCCGGAAACAGGGCAGTCAGTTACCCTGGAAACTGGGCAGTCAGTTACCCTGGAAACAGGGCAGTCAGTTATCCCGGAAACAGGGTTATCAGTTACCCTGGAAACAGGGCAGTCAGTTATCCCGGAAACAGGGCAGTCAGTTATCCCGGAAATAGGGTGATCAGTTATCCTGGAAACTGGGCAATCAGTTCCCCTGGAAACAGGGCAGTCAGTTACCCCGGAAAGAGTGCAGTCAGTTACCCTGGAAACAGGGCAGTCAGTTATCCCGGAAACAGGGCAGTCATTTACCCTGGAAAAAGGGTATTCAATTACTCTGGAAACTGGGCAGTCAGTTACCCTGGAAACAGGGCAGTCAGTTACCACCGAAACAGGGCAGTCAGTTACCCTGGAAACTGGGCAGTCAGTTACCCTGGAAACAGGGCAGTCAGTTATCCCGGAAACAGGGTTATCAGATACCCTGGAAAAAGGGCAGTCAGTTATCCCGGAAACAGAGCAGTCAGTTACTTGGAAACAGGGCAGTCAGTTACCCGGGAAACAGGGAAGTCAGTTACCCCGGAAACTGGGCAGTCAGTCACCCTGGAAACAGGTTAGTCAGTTACCCCGGAAACAGGGTGATCAGTTACCCCGGAAACTGGGCGGTCAGTTCCCCTGGAAACAGGGCAGTCAGTTATCCTGGAAACAGGGCAGTTAGTTATCCCGGAAACAGGGTGATAAGTTACCCTGGAAACTGGGCAGTCAGTTATCCTGGAAATAGGGCGGTTCGTTATCCCGGAAATAGGGCGGTCAGTTGTCCTGGAAACAGGGCGGTCAGTTACCCCGGAAACAGGGAGATCAGTTACTCCAGAAACAGGGCGGTCAGTTAACCTGGAAACAGGGCAGTCAGTTATCCCACAAACAGGGCAGTCAGTTATCCTGGAAACAGGGCAGTCAGTTCTCCCGGAAACAGGGCAGTCAGCTATCCCGCAAACAGGGTGATCAGTTACCCTGGAAATAGGGCAGTCAGTTATCCCGGAAACAGGGTGATCAGTTACCCTGGAAACAGGGCAGTCAGTTACCCTGGAAACAGGGCAGTCAGTTCTCCCGGAAACAGGGCAGTCAGTTATCCCGGAAACAGGGAGATCAGTTACCCTGAAACAGGGCTTTCAGTTATCCTGGAAACAGGGTGGTCAGTGACCCAGGAAACAGGGTGGTCAGTTACCCCGGAAACAGGGTGATCAGACATCCTGGAAACAGGGCGGTCAGTTACCCCGGAAACAGGGCAGTCAGTTACCCCGGAAACAGGGTGATCAGTTATCCTGGAAACAGGGCAGTCAGTTAGCCTGGAAACAGGGCAGTCAGTTATCCCGGAAACAGGGCAGTCAGTTATCCCGGAAACAGGGTGATCAGTTACCCTGGAAACAGGGCAGTCAGTTACCCCGGAAACAGGTCAGTCAGTCACCCTGGAAAAAGGGCAGTCAGTTATCCCGGAAGCAGGGTGATCAGTTATCCAGTCAACAGGGCAGTCAGTTATCCTGGAAACAGGGCAGTCAGTTACCCCGGAAACAGGGCAGTCAGTTACCCTGGAAACAGGGCAGTCAGTTATCCCGGAAACAGGGCAGTCAGTTACCCTGGAAACAGGGCAGTCAGTTATCCTGGAAATAGGGCGGTTCGTTACCCCGGAAATAGGGCGGTCAGTTGTCCTGGAAACAGGGCGGTCAGTTACCCCGGAAACAGGGAGATCAGTTAACCTGGAAACAGGGCGGACAGTTATCCAGTAAACAGGGCAGTCAGTTATCCCGCAAACAGGGCAGTCAGTTATCCTGGAAACAGGGCAGTCAGTTCTCCCGGAAACAGGGCAGTCAGTTATCCCGCAAACAGGGTGATCAGTTACCCTGGAAACAGGGCAGTCAGTTATCCCGGAAACAGGGTGATCAGTTACCCTGGAAACAGGGCAGTCAGTTACCCTGGAAACAGGGAGGTCAGTTACCCTGGAAACTGGGCAGTCAGTTACCCTGGAAACAGGGTGATCAGTTACCCTGGAAACTGGGCAGTCAGTTACCCTGGAAACAGGGCAGCCAGTTCTCCTGGAAACAGGGCAGTCAGTTATCCCGGAAACAGGGAGATCAGTTACCCTGAAACAGGGCTTTCAGTTATCCTGGAAACAGGGTGGTCAGTGACCCTGGAAACAGGGTGGTCAGTTACCCCGGAAACAGGGTGATCAGATATCCTGGAAACAGGGCGGTCAGTTACCCCGGAAACAGGGCAGTCAGTTACCCCGGAAACAGGGTGATCAGTTATCCTGGAAACAGGGCAGTCAGTTAGCCTGGAAACAGGGCAGTCAGTTATCCCGGAAACAGGGCAGTCAGTTATCCCGGAAACAGGGTGATCAGTTACCCTGGAAACAGGGCAGTCTGTTACCCCGGAAACAGGGCAGTCAGTCACCCTGGAAAAAGGGCAGTCAGTTATCCCGGAAGCAGGGTGATCAGTTATCCAGTCAACAGGGCAGTCAGTTATCCTGGAAACAGGGCAGTCAGTTACCCCGGAAACAGGGCAGTCAGTTACCCTGGAAACAGGGCAGTCAGTTATCCCGGAAACAGGGCAGTCAGTTACCCTGGAAACTGGGCAGTCAGTTCCTCTGGAAACAGGGCAGTCAGTCATCCCGGAAACAGGGATATCAGTTACCCTGGAAACAGGGCAGTCAGTTACCCCGGAAACAGGGCAGTCAGTTACCCTGGAAACTGGGCAGTCAGTTACCCTGGAAACAGGGCAGTCAGTTATCCCGGAAACAGGGTTATCAGTTACCCTGGAAACAGGGCAGTCAGTTATCCCGGAAACAGGGCAGTCAGTTACCCTGGAAACTGGGCAGTCAGTTACCCTGGAAACAGGGCAGTCAGTTATCCCGGAAACAGGGTTATCAGTTACCCTGGAAACAGGGCAGTCAGTTATCCCGGAAACAGAGCAGTCAGTTATCCCGGAAATAGGGTGATCAGTTACCCTGGAAACAGGGCAGTCAGTTACCCTGGAAACAGGGAGGTCAGTTACCCTGGAAACTGGGCAGTCAGTTACCCTGGAAACAGGGTGATCAGTTACCCTGGAAACTGGGCAGTCAGTTACCCTGGAAACAGGGCAGCCAGTTCTCCTGGAAACAGGGCAGTCAGTTATCCCGGAAACAGGGAGATCAGTTACCCTGAAACAGGGCTTTCAGTTATCCTGGAAACAGGGTGGTCAGTGACCCTGGAAACAGGGTGGTCAGTTACCCCGGAAACAGGGTGATCAGATATCCTGGAAACAGGGCGGTCAGTTACCCCGGAAACAGGGCAGTCAGTTACCCCGGAAACAGGGTGATCAGTTATCCTGGAAACAGGGCAGTCAGTTAGCCTGGAAACAGGGCAGTCAGTTATCCCGGAAACAGGGCAGTCAGTTATCCCGGAAACAGGGTGATCAGTTACCCTGGAAACAGGGCAGTCTGTTACCCCGGAAACAGGGCAGTCAGTCACCCTGGAAAAAGGGCAGTCAGTTATCCCGGAAGCAGGGTGATCAGTTATCCAGTCAACAGGGCAGTCAGTTATCCTGGAAACAGGGCAGTCAGTTACCCCGGAAACAGGGCAGTCAGTTACCCTGGAAACAGGGCAGTCAGTTATCCCGGAAACAGGGCAGTCAGTTACCCTGGAAACTGGGCAGTCAGTTCCTCTGGAAACAGGGCAGTCAGTCATCCCGGAAACAGGGATATCAGTTACCCTGGAAACAGGGCAGTCAGTTACCCCGGAAACAGGGCAGTCAGTTACCCTGGAAACTGGGCAGTCAGTTACCCTGGAAACAGGGCAGTCAGTTATCCCGGAAACAGGGTTATCAGTTACCCTGGAAACAGGGCAGTCAGTTATCCCGGAAACAGGGCAGTCAGTTACCCTGGAAACTGGGCAGTCAGTTACCCTGGAAACAGGGCAGTCAGTTATCCCGGAAACAGGGTTATCAGTTACCCTGGAAACAGGGCAGTCAGTTATCCCGGAAACAGAGCAGTCAGTTATCCCGGAAATAGGGTGATCAGTTACCCTGGAAACTGGGCAATCAGTTCCCCTGGAAACAGGGCAGTCAGTTACCCCGGAAACAGTGCAGTCAGTTACCCTGGAAACAGGGCAGTCAGTTATCCCGGAAACAGGGCAGTCATTTACCCTGGAAAAAGGGTATTCAGTTACTCTGGAAACTGGGCAGTCAGTTACCCTGGAAACAGGGCAGTCAGTTACCACCGAAACAGGGCAGTCAGTTACCCTGGAAACTGGGCAGTCAGTTACCCTGGAAACAGGGCAGTCAGTTATCCCGGAAACAGGGTTATCAGATACCCTGGAAACAGGGCAGTCAGTTATCCCGGAAACAGAGCAGTCAGTTACTTGGAAACAGGGCAGTCAGTTACCCTGGAAACAGGGAAGTCAGTTACCCCGGAAACTGGGCAGTCAGTCACCCTGGAAACAGGTTAGTCAGTTACCCCGGAAACAGGGTGATCAGTTACCCCGGAAACTGGGCGGTCAGTTCCCCTGGAAACAGGGCAGTCAATTACCCTGGAAACAGGGCAGTCAGTTATCCTGGAAACAGGGCAGTTAGTTATCCCGGAAACAGGGTGATAAGTTACCCTGGAAACTGGGCAGTCAGTTACCCTGGAAACAGGGCGGTCAGTTACCCCGGAAACAGGGCAGTCAGTTATCCTGGAAATAGGGCGGTTCGTTACCCCGGAAATAGGGCGGTCAGTTGTCCTGGAAACAGGGCGGTCAGTTACCCCGGAAACAGGGAGATCAGTTTCTCCAGAAACAGGGCGGTCAGTTAACCTGGAAACAGGGCGGACAGTTATCCAGTAAACAGGGCAGTCAGTTATCCCGCAAACAGGGCAGTCAGTTATCCTGGAAACAGGGCAGTCAGTTCTCCCGGAAACAGGGCAGTCAGTTATCCCGCAAACAGGGTGATCAGTTACCCTGGAAACAGGGCAGTCAGTTACCCTGGAAACAGGGCAGTCAGTTCTCCCGGAAACAGGGTGATCAGTTACCCTGGAAACAGGGCAGTCAGTTACCCTGGAAACAGGGCAGTCAGTTCTCCCGGAAAAAGGGTGATCAGTTACCCTGGAAACAGGGCAGTCAGTTACCCTGGAAACAGGGCAGTCAGTTCTCCCGGAAACAGGGCAGTCAGTTATCCCGGAAACAGGGAGATCAGTTACCCTGAAACAGGGCTTTCAGTTATCCTGGAAACAGGGTGGTCAGTGACCCTGGAAACAGGGTGGTCAGTTACCCCGGAAACAGGGTGATCAGTTATCCTGGAAACAGGGCAGTCAGTTAGCCTGGAAACAGGGCAGTCAGTTATCCCGGAAACAGGGCAGTCAATTATCCTGGAAACAGGGTGATCAGTTACCCAGGATTCAGGGCAGTCAGTTACCCCGGAAACAGGGCAGTCAGTCACCCTGGAAAAAGGGCAGTCAGTTATCCCGGAAGCAGGGTGATCAGTTATCCCGGAAACAGGGCAGTCAGTTATCCTGGAAACAGGGCAGTCAGTTACCCCGGAAACAGGGCAGTCAGTTACCCTGGAAACAGGGCAGTCAGTTATCCCGGAAACAGGGCAGTCAGTTACCCTGGAAACTGGGCAGTCAGTTACTCTGGAAACAGGGTGATCAGTTACACTGGAAAGTGGGCAGTCAGTTATCCTGGAAATAGGGCGGTTCGTTACCCCGGAAATAGGGCGGTCAGTTGTCCTGGAAACAGGGTGGTCAGTTACCCCGGAAACAGGGAGATCAGTTAACCTGGAAACAGGGCGGACAGTTATCCAGTAAACAGGGCAGTCAGTTATCCCGCAAACAGGGCAGTCAGTTACCCTGGAAACTGGGCAGTCAGTTACCCTGGAAACAGGGCAGTCAGTTATCCCGGAAACAGGGTTATCAGATACCCTGGAAACAGGGCAGTCAGTTATCCTGGAAACAGAGCAGTCAGTTACTTGGAAACAGGGCAGTCAGTTATCCCGGAAACAGGGTTATCAGTTACCCTGGAAACAGGGAAGTCAGTTACCCCGGAAACTGGGCAGTCAGTCACCCTGGAAACAGGTTAGTCAGTTACCCCGGAAACAGGGTGATCAGTTACCCCGGAAACTGGGCGGTCAGTTCCCCTGGAAACAGGGCAGTCAATTACCCTGGAAACAGGGCAGTCAGTTATCCTGGAAACAGGGCAGTTAGTTATCCCGGAAACAGGGTGATAAGTTACCCTGGAAACTGGGCAGTCAGTTACCCTGGAAACAGGGCGTTCAGTTACCCCGGAAACAGGGCAGTCAGTTATCCCGGAAATAGGGCGGTTCGTTACCCCGGAAATAGGGCGGTCAGTTGTCCTGGAAACAGGGCGGTCAGTTACCCCGGAAACAGGGAGATCAGTTACTCCAGAAACAGGGCGGTCAGTTAACCTGGAAACAGGGCGGACAGTTATCCAGTAAACAGGGCAGTCAGTTATCCCGCAAACAGGGCAGTCAGTTATCCTGGAAACAGGGCAGTCAGTTCTCCCGGAAACAGGGCAGTCAGTTATCCCGCAAACAGGGTGATCAGTTACCCTGGAAACAGGGCAGTCAGTTACCCTGGAAACAGGGCAGTCAGTTCTCCCGGAAACAGGGTGATCAGTTACCCTGGAAACAGGGCCGTCAGTTACCCTGGAAACAGGGCAGTCAGTTCTCCCGGAAACAGGGTGATCAGTTACCCTGGAAACAGGGCAGTCAGTTACCCTGGAAACAGGGCAGTCAGTTCTCCCGGAAACAGGGCAGTCAGTTATCCCGGAAACAGGGAGATCAGTTACCCTGAAACAGGGCTTTCAGTTATCCTGGAAACAGGGTGGTCAGTGACCCTGGAAACAGGGTGGTCAGTTACCCCGGAAACAGGGTGATCAGTTATCCAGTCAACAGGGCAGTCAGTTATCCTGGAAACAGGGCAGTCAGTTACCCCGGAAACAGGGCAGTCAGTTACCCTGGAAACAGGGCAGTCAGTTATCCCGGAAACAGGGCAGTCAGTTACCCTGGAAACTGGGCAGTCAGTTACTCTGGAAACAGGGTGATCAGTTACACTGGAAAGTGGGCAGTCAGTTATCCTGGAAATAGGGCGGTTCGTTACCCCGGAAATAGGGCGGTCAGTTGTCCTGGAAACAGGGCGGTCAGTTACCCCGGAAACAGGGAGATCAGTTAACCTGGAAACAGGGCGGACAGTTATCCAGTAAACAGGGCAGTCAGTTATCCCGCAAACAGGGCAGTCAGTTACCCTGGAAACTGGGCAGTCAGTTACCCTGGAAACAGGGCAGTCAGTTATCCCGGAAACAGGGTTATCAGATACCCTGGAAACAGGGCAGTCAGTTATCCTGGAAACAGAGCAGTCAGTTACCCTGGAAACAGGGCAGTCAGTTACCCCGGAAACAGGGCAGTCAGTTATCCCGGAAACAGGGTTATCAGTTACCCTGGAAACAGGGAAGTCAGTTACCCCGGAAACTTGGCAGTCAGTCACCCTGGAAACAGGTTAGTCAGTTACCCCGGAAACAGGGTGATCAGTTACCCCGGAAACTGGGCGGTCAGTTCCCCTGGAAACAGGGCAGTCAATTACCCTGGAAACAGGGCAGTCAGTTATCCTGGAAACAGGGCAGTTAGTTATCCCGGAAACAGGGCGGTCAGTTACCCCGGAAACAGGGCAGTCAGTTATCCCGGAAATAGGGCGGTTCGTTACCCCGGAAATAGGGCGGTCAGTTGTCCTGGAAACAGGGCGGTCAGTGACCCTGGAAACAGGGTGGTCAGTTACCCCGGAAACAGGGTGATCAGTTATCCTGGAAACAGGGCAGTCAGTTAGCCTGGAAACAGGGCAGTCAGTTATCCCGGAAACAGGGCAGTCAGTAATCCTGGAAACAGGGTGATCAGTTACCCAGGAAACAGGGCAGTCAGTTACCCCGGAAACAGGGCAGTCAGTCACCCTGGAAAAAGGGCAGTCAGTTATCCCGGAAGCAGGGTGATCAGTTATCCAGTCAACAGGGCAGTCAGTTATCCTGGAAACAGGGCAGTCAGTTACCCCGGAAACAGGGCAGTCAGTTACCCTGGAAACAGGGCAGTCAGTTATCCCGGAAACAGGGCAGTCAGTTACCCTGGAAACTGGGCAGTCAGTTACTCTGGAAACAGGGTGATCAGTTACACTGGAAAGTGGGCAGTCAGTTATCCTGGAAATAGGGCGGTTCGTTACCCCGGAAATAGGGCGGTCAGTTGTCCTGGAAACAGGGCGGTCAGTTACCCCGGAAACAGGGAGATCAGTTAACCTGGAAACAGGGCGGACAGTTATCCAGTAAACAGGGCAGTCAGTTATCCCGCAAACAGGGCAGTCAGTTACCCTGGAAACTGGGCAGTCAGTTACCCTGGAAACAGGGCAGTCAGTTATCCCGGAAACAGGGTTATCAGATACCCTGGAAACAGGGCAGTCAGTTATCCTGGAAACAGAGCAGTCAGTTACCCTGGAAACAGGGCAGTCAGTTACCCCGGAAACAGGGCAGTCAGTTATCCCGGAAACAGGGTTATCAGTTACCCTGGAAACAGGGAAGTCAGTTACCCCGGAAACTGGGCAGTCAGTCACCCTGGAAACAGGTTAGTCAGTTACCCCGGAAACAGGGTGATCAGTTACCCCGGAAACTGGGCGGTCAGTTCCCCTGGAAACAGGGCAGTCAATTACCCTGGAAACAGGGCAGTCAGTTATCCTGGAAACAGGGCAGTTAGTTATCCCGGAAACAGGGTGATAAGTTACCCTGGAAACTGGGCAGTCAGTTACCCTGGAAACAGGGCGGTCAGTTACCCCGGAAACAGGGCAGTCAGTTATCCTGGAAATAGGGCGGTTCGTTACCCCGGAAATAGGGCGGTCAGTTGTCCTGGAAACAGGGCGGTCAGTTACCCCGGAAACAGGGAGATCAGTTACTCCAGAAACAGGGCGGTCAGTTAACCTGGAAACAGGGCGGACAGTTATCCAGTAAACAGGGCAGTCAGTTATCCCGCAAACAGGGCAGTCAGTTATCCTGGAAACAGGGCAGTCAGTTCTCCCGGAAACAGGGCAGTCAGTTATCCCGCAAACAGGGTGATCAGTTACCCTGGAAACAGGGCAGTCAGTTACCCTGGAAACAGGGCAGTCAGTTCTCCCGGAAACAGGGTGATCAGTTACCCTGGAAACAGGGCAGTCAGTTACCCTGGAAACAGGGCAGTCAGTTCTCCCGGAAACAGGGTGATCAGTTACCCTGGAAACAGGGCAGTCAGTTACCCTGGAAACAGGGCAGTCAGTTCTCCCGGAAACAGGGCAGTCAGTTATCCCGGAAACAGGGAGATCAGTTACCCTGAAACAGGGCTTTCAGTTATCCTGGAAACAGGGTGGTCAGTGACCCTGGAAACAGGGTGTTCAGTTACCCCGGAAACAGGGTGATCAGTTATCCTGGAAACAGGGCAGTCAGTTAGCCTGGAAACAGGGCAGTCAGTTATCCCGGAAACAGGGCAATCAGTTATCCTGGAAACAGGGTGATCAGTTACCCAGGAAACAGGGCAGTCAGTTACCCCGGAAACAGGGCAGTCAGTCACCCTGGAAAAAGGGCAGTCAGTTATCCCGGAAGCAGGGTGATCAGTTATCCAGTCAACAGGGCAGTCAGTTATCCTGGAAACAGGGCAGTCAGTTACCCCGGAAACAGGGCAGTCAGTTACCCTGGAAACAGGGCAGTCAGTTATCCCGGAAACAGGGCAGTCAGTTACCCTGGAAACTGGGCAGTCAGTTACTCTGGAAACAGGGTGATCAGTTACACTGGAAAGTGGGCAGTCAGTTATCCTGGAAATAGGGCGGTTCGTTACCCCGGAAATAGGGCGGTCAGTTGTCCTGGAAACAGGGCGGTCAGTTACCCCGGAAACAGGGAGATCAGTTAACCTGGAAACAGGCCGGACAGTTATCCAGTAAACAGGGCAGTCAGTTATCCCGCAAACAGGGCAGTCAGTTATCCTGGAAACAGGGCAGTCAGTTCTCCCGGAAACTGGGCAGTCAGTTATCCCGCAAACAGGGTGATCAGTTACCCTGGAAACAGGGCAGTCAGTTATCCCGGAAACAGGGTGATCAGTTACCCTGGAAACAGGGCAGTCAGTTACCCTGGAAACAGGGAGGTCAGATACCCTGGAAACTGGGCAGTCAGTTACCCTGGAAACAGGGTGATCAGTTACCCTGGAAACTGGGCAGTCAGTTACCCTGGAAACAGGGCAGTCAGTTCTCCCGGAAACAGGGCAGTCAGTTATCCCGGAAACAGGGAGATCAGTTACCCTGAAACAGGGCTTTCAGTTATCCTGGAAACAGGGTGGTCAGTGACCCTGGAAACAGGGTGGTCAGTTACCCCGGAAACAGGGTGATCAGATATCCTGGAAACAGGGCGGTCAGTTACCCCGGAAACAGGGCAGTCAGTTACCCCGGAAACAGGGTGATCAGTTATCCTGGAAACAGGGCAGTCAGTTAGCCTGGAAACAGGGCAGTCAGTTATCCCGGAAACAGGGCAGTCAGTTATCCCGGAAACAGGGTGATCAGTTACCCTGGAAACAGGGCAGTCTGTTACCCCGGAAACAGGGCAGTCAGTCACCCTGGAAAAAGGGCAGTCAGTTATCCCGGAAGCAGGGTGATCAGTTATCCAGTCAACAGGGCAGTCAGTTATCCTGGAAACAGGGCAGTCAGTTACCCCGGAAACAGGGCAGTCAGTTACACTGGAAACAGGGCAGTCAGTTATCCCGTAAACAGGGCAGTCAGTTATCCTGGAAACAGGGCAGTCAGTTCTCCCGGAAACAGGGCAGTCAGTTATCCCGCAAACAGGGTGATCAGTTACCCTGGAAACAGGGCAGTCAGTTACCCTGGAAACAGGGCAGTCAGTTCTCCCGGAAACAGGGTGATCAGTTACCCTGGAAACAGGGCAGTCAGTTACCCTGGAAACAGGGCAGTCAGTTCTCCCGGAAACAGGGTGATCAGTTACCCTGGAAACAGGGCAGTCAGTTACCCTGGAAACAGGGCAGTCAGTTCTCCCGGAAACAGGGCAGTCAGTTATCCCGGAAACAGGGAGATCAGTTACCCTGAAACAGGGCTTTCAGTTATCCTGGAAACAGGGTGGTCAGTGACCCTGGAAACAGGGTGGTCAGTTACCACGGAAACAGGGTGATCAGTTATCCTGGAAACAGGGCAGTCAGTTAGCCTGGAAACAGGGCAGTCAGTTATCCCGGAAACAGGGCAGTCAGTTATCCTGGAAACAGGGTGATCAGTTACCCAGGAAACAGGGCAGTCAGTTACCCCGGAAACAGGGCAGTCAGTCACCCTGGAAAAAGGGCAGTCAGTTATCCCGGAAGCAGGGTGATCAGTTATCCAGTCAACAGGGCAGTCAGTTATCCTGGAAACAGGGCAGTCAGTTACCCCGGAAACAGGGCAGTCAGTTACCCTGGAAACAGGGCAGTCAGTTATCCCGGGAACAGGGCAGTCAGTTACCCTGGAAACTGGGCAGTCAGTTACTCTGGAAACAGGGTGATCAGTTACACTGGAAAGTGGGCAGTCAGTTATCCTGGAAATAGGGCGGTTCGTTACCCCGGAAATAGGGCGGTCAGTTGTCCTGGAAACAGGGCGGTCAGTTACCCCGGAAACAGGGAGATCAGTTAACCTGGAAACAGGGCGGACAGTTATCCAGTAAACAGGGCAGTCAGTTATCCCGCAAACAGGGCAGTCAGTTACCCTGGAAACTGGGCAGTCAGCTCCCTGGAAACAGGGCAGTCAGTTATCCCGGAAACAGGGTTATCAGATACCCTGGAAACAGGGCAGTCAGTTATCCTGGAAACAGAGCAGTCAGTTACCCTGGAAACAGGGCAGTCAGTTACCCCGGAAACAGGGCAGTCAGTTATCCCGGAAACAGGGTTATCAGTTACCCTGGAAACAGGGAAGTCAGTTACCCCGGAAACTGGGCAGTCAGTCACCCTGGAAACAGGTTAGTCAGTTACCCCGGAAACAGGGTGATCAGTTACCCCGGAAACTGGGCGGTCAGTTCCCCTGGAAACAGGGCAGTCAATTACCCTGGAAACAGGGCAGTCAGTTATCCTGGAAACAGGGCAGTTAGTTATCCCGGAAACAGGGTGATAAGCTACCCTGGAAACTGGGCAGTCAGTTACCCTGGAAACAGGGCGGTCAGTTACCCCGGAAACAGGGCAGTCAGTTATCCTGGAAATAGGGCGGTTCGTTATCCCGGAAATAGGGCGGTCAGTTGTCCTGGAAACAGGGCGGTCAGTTACCCCGGAAACAGGGAGATCAGTTAATCCAGAAACAGGGCGGTCAGTTAACCTGGAAACAGGGCGGACAGTTATCCAGCAAACAGGGCAGTCAGTTATCCCGCAAACAGGGCAGTCAGTTATCCTGGAAACAGGGCAGTCAGTTCTCCCGGAAACAGGGCAGTCAGTTATCCCGCAAACAGGGTGATCAGTTACCCTGGAAACAGGGCAGTCAGTTACCCTGGAAACAGGGCAGTCAGTTCTCCCGGAAACAGGGTGATCAGTTACCCTGGAAACAGGGCAGTCAGTTACCCTGGAAACAGGGCAGTCAGTTCTCCCGGAAACAGGGTGATCAGTTACCCTGGAAACAGGGCAGTCAGTTACCCTGGAAACAGGGCAGTCAGTTCTCCCGGAAACAGGGCAGTCAGTTAACCCGGAAACAGGGAGATCAGTTACCCTGAAACAGGGCTTTCAGTTATCCTGGAAACAGGGTGGTCAGTGACCCTGGAAACAGGGTGGTCAGTTACCCCGGAAACAGGGTGATCAGTTATCCTGGAAACAGGGCAGTCAGTTAGCCTGGAAACAGGGCAGTCAGTTATCCCGGAAACAGGGCAGTCAGTTATCCTGGAAACAGGGTGATCAGTTACCCAGGAAACAGGGCAGTCAGTTACCCCGGAAACAGGGCAGTCAGTCACCCTGGAAAAAGGGCAGTCAGTTATCCCGGAAGCAGGGTGATCAGTTATCCAGTCAACAGGGCAGTCAGTTATCCTGGAAACAGGGCAGTCAGTTACCCCGGAAACAGGGCAGTCAGTTACCCTGGAAACAGGGCAGTCAGTTATCCCGGAAACAGGGCAGTCAGTTACCCTGGAAACTGGGCAGTCAGTTACTCTGGAAACAGGGTGATCAGTTACACTGGAAAGTGGGCAGTCAGTTATCCTGGAAATAGGGCGGTTCGTTACCCCGGAAATAGGGCGGTCAGTTGTCCTGGAAACAGGGCGGTCAGTTACCCCGGAAACAGGGAGATCAGTTAATCTGGAAACAGGGCGGACAGTTATCCAGTAAACAGGGCAGTCAGTTATCCCGCAAACAGGGCAGTCAGTTATCCTGGAAACAGGGCAGTCATTTCTCCCGGTAACAGGGCAGTCAGTTATCCCGCAAACAGGGTGATCAGTTACCCTGGAAACAGGGCAGTCAGTTATCCCGGAAACAGGGTGATCAGTTACCCTGGAAACAGGGCAGTCAGTTACCCTGGAAACAGGGAGGTCAGTTACCCTGGAAACTGGGCACTCAGTTACCCTGGAAACAGGGTGATCAGTTACCCTGGAAACTGGGCAGTCAGTTACCCTGGAAACAGGGCAGTCAGTTCTCCCGGAAACAGGGCAGTCAGTTATCCCGGAAACAGGGAGATCAGTTACCCTGAAACAGGGCTTTCAGTTATCCTGGAAACAGGGTGGTCAGTGACCCTGGAAACAGGGTGGTCAGTTACCCCGGAAACAGGGTGATCAGATATCCTGGAAACAGGGCGGTCAGTTACCCCGGAAACAGGGCAGTCAGTTACCCCGGAAACAGGGTGATCAGTTATCCTGGAAACAGGGCAGTCAGTTAGCCTGGAAACAGGGCAGTCAGTTATCCCGGAAACAGGGCAGTCAGTTATCCCGGAAACAGGGTGATCAGTTACCCTGGAAACAGGGCAGTCTGTTACCCCGGAAACAGGGCAGTCAGTCACCCTGGAAAAAGGGCAGTCAGTTATCCCGGAAGCAGGGTGATCAGTTATCCAGTCAACAGGGCAGTCAGTTATCCTGGAAACAGGGCAGTCAGTTACCCCGGAAACAGGGCAGTCAGTTACCCTGGAAACAGGGCAGTCAGTTATCCCGGAAACAGGGCAGTCAGTTACCCTGGAAACTGGGCAGTCAGTTCCTCTGGAAACAGGGCAGTCAGTCATCCCGGAAACAGGGTTATCAGTTACCCTGGAAACAGGGCAGTCAGTTACCCCGGAAACAGGGCAGTCAGTTACCCTGGAAACTGGGCAGTCAGTTACCCTGGAAACAGGGCAGTCAGTTATCCCGGAAACAGGGTTATCAGTTACCCTGGAAACAGGGCAGTCAGTTATCCCGGAAACAGGGTTATCAGTTACCCTGGAAACAGGGCAGTCAGTTATCCCGGAAACAGGGCAGTCAGTTATCCCGGAAATAGGGTGATCAGTTACCCTGGAAACTGGGCAATCAGTTCCCCTGGAAACAGGGCAGTCAGTTACCCCGGAAACAGTGCAGTCAGTTCCCCTGGAAACAGGGCAGTCAGTTATCCCGGAAACAGGGCAGTCATTTACCCTGGAAAAAGGGTATTCAGTTACTCTGGAAACTGGGCAGTCAGTTACCCTGGAAACAGGGCTGTCAGTTACCACCGAAACAGGGCAGTCAGTTACCCTGGAAACAGGGCAGTCAGTTACCCCGGAAATAGGGTAATCAGTTATCCTGGCAACAGGGCAGTCAGTTACCCTGGAAACAGGGCAGTCAGTTATCCCGGAAACAGGGTGATCAGTTACCCTGGAAACAGGGCAGTCAGTTACCCTGGAAACAGGGCAGTCAGTTCTCCCGGAAACAGGGCAGTCAGTTATCCCGGAAACAGGGAGATCAGTTACCATGAAACAGGGCTTTCAGTTATCCTGGAAACAGGGTGGTCAGTGACCCTGGAAACAGGGTGGTCAGTTACCCCGGAAACAGGGTGATCAGATATCCTGGAAACAGGGCGGTCAGTTACCCCGGAAACAGGGTGATCAGTTATCCTGGAAACAGGGCAGTCAGTTAGCCTGGAAACAGGGCAGTCAGTTATCCCGGAAACAGGGCAGTCAGTTATCCCGGAAACAGGGCAGTCAGTTACCCTGGAAACTGGGCAGTCAGTTCCTCTGGAAACAGAGCGGTCAGTCATCCCGGAAACAGGGCAGTCAGTCACCCTGGAAAAAGGGCAGTCAGTTATCCCGGAAGCAGGGTGATCAGTTATCCATTCTACAGGGCAGTCAGTTATCCTGGAAACAGGGCAGTCAGTTACCCCGGAAACAGGGCAGTCAGTTACCCTGGAAACAGGGCAGTCAGTTATCCCGGAAACAGGGCAGTCAGTTACCCTGGAAACTGGGCAGTCAGTTACTCTGGAAACAGGGTGATCAGTTACACTGGAAAGTGGGCAGTCAGTTACCCTGGAAACAGGGCAGTCAGTTATCCTGGAAATAGGGCGGTTCGTTACCCCGGAAATAGGGCGGTCAGTTGTCCTGGAAACAGGGCGGTCAGTTACCCCGGAAAAAGGGAGATCAGTTAACCTGGAAACAGGGCGGACAGTTATCCAGTAAACAGGGCAGTCAGTTATCCCGCAAACAGGGCAGTCAGTTATCCTGGAAACAGGGCAGTCAGTTCTCCCGGAAACAGGGCAGTCAGTTATCCCGCAAACAGGGTGATCAGTTACCCTGGAAACAGGGCAGTCAGTTATCCCGGAAACAGGGTGATCAGTTACCCTGGAAACAGGGCAGTCAGTTACCCTGGAAACAGGGAGGTCAGTTACCCTGGAAACTGGGCAGTCAGTTACCCTGGAAACAGGGTGATCAGTTACCCTGGAAACTGGGCAGTCAGTTACCCTGGAAACAGGGCAGTCAGTTCTCCTGGAAACAGGGCAGTCAGTTATCCCGGAAACAGGGAGATCAGTTACCCTGAAACAGGGCTTTCAGTTATCCTGGAAACAGGGTGGTCAGTGACCCTGGAAACAGGGTGGTCAGTTACCCCGGAAACAGGGTGATCAGATATCCTGGAAACAGGGCGGTCAGTTACCCCGGAAACAGGGCAGTCAGTTACCCCGGAAACAGGGTGATCAGTTATCCTGGAAACAGGGCAGTCAGTTAGCCTGGAAACAGGGCAGTCAGTTATCCCGGAAACAGGGCAGTCAGTTATCCCGGAAACAGGGTGATCAGTTACCCTGGAAACAGGGCAGTCTGTTACCCCGGAAACAGGGCAGTCAGTCACCCTGGAAAAAGGGCAGTCAGTTATCCCGGAAGCAGGGTGATCAGTTATCCAGTCAACAGGGCAGTCAGTTATCCTGGAAACAGGGCAGTCAGTTACCCCGGAAACAGGGCAGTCAGTTACCCTGGAAACAGGGCAGTCAGTTATCCCGGAAACAGGGCAGTCAGTTACCCTGGAAACTGGGCAGTCAGTTCCTCTGGAAACAGGGCAGTCAGTCATCCAGGAAACAGGGTTATCAGTTACCCTGGAAACAGGGCAGTCAGTTACCCCGGAAACAGGGCAGTCAGTTACCCTGGAAACTGGGCAGTCAGTTACCCTGGAAACAGGGCAGTCAGTTATCCCGGAAACAGGGTTATCAGTTACCCTGGAAACAGGGCAGTCAGTTATCCCGGAAACAGGGCAGTCAGTTACCCTGGAAACTGGGCAGTCAGTTACCCTGGAAACAGGGCAGTCAGTTATCCCGGAAACAGGGTTATCAGTTACCCTGGAAACAGGGCAGTCAGTTATCCCGGAAACAGGGCAGTCAGTAATCCCGGAAATAGGGTGATCAGTTACCCTGGAAACTGGGCAATCAGTTCCCCTGGAAACAGGGCAGTCAGTTACCCCGGAAACAGTGCAGTCAGTTACCCTGGAAACAGGGCAGTCAGTTATCCCGGAAACAGGGCAGTCATTTACCCTGGAAAAAGGGTATTCAGTTACTCTGGAAACTGGGCAGTCATATACCCTGGAAACAGGGCAGTCAGTTACCACCGAAACAGGGCAGTCAGTTACCCTGGAAACTGGGCAGTCAGTTACCCTGGAAACAGGGCAGTCAGTTATCCCGGAAACAGGGTTATCAGATACCCTGGAAACAGGGCAGTCAGTTATCCCGGAAACAGAGCAGTCAGTTACTTGGAAACAGGGCAGTCAGTTACCCTGGAAAAAGGGAAGACAGTTACCCAGGAAACTGGGCAGTCAGTCACCCTGGAAACAGGTTATTCAGTTACCCCGGAAACAGTGTGATCAGTTACCCCGGAAACAGGGCAGTCAGTTATCCTGGAACCAGGGCAGTTAGTTATCCCGGAAACAGGGTGATAAGTTACCCTGGAAACTGGGCGGTCAGTTACCCCGGAAACAGGGCAGTCAGTTACCCTGGAAACTGGGCAGTCAGTTACCCTGGAAACAGGGGAGTCAGTTATCCCGGAAACAGGGTGATCAGTTACCCTGGAAACAGGGCCGTCAGTTATCCCGAAAACAGGGCAGTCAGTTATCCCGGAAAAAGGGTGATCAGTTACCCTGGAAACTGGGCAGTCAGTTACCCTGGAAACAGGGCAGTCAGTTACTCCGGAAGCAGGGCAGTCATTTACCCAGGAAACAGGGCAGTCAGTTACCCCGGAAACAGGGCAGTCAGTTACCCCGGAAACAGGGTGATCAGTTATCCTGGAAACAGGGCAGTCAGTTAGCCTGGAAACAGGGCAGTCAGTTATCCCGGAAACAGGGCAGTCAGTTATCCCGGAAACAGGGTGATCAGTTATCCTGGAAACAGGGCAGTCAGTTAGCCTGGAAACAGGGCAGTCAGTTATCCTGGAAACAGGGCAGTCAGTTACCCCGGAAACAGGGCAGTCAGTTACCCTGGATACAGGGCAGTCAGTTATCCCGGAAACAGGGCAGTCAGTTACCCTGGAAACTGGGCAGTCAGTTACTCTGGAAACAGGGCAGTCAGTCATCCCGGAAACAGGGTTATCAGTTACCCTGGCAACAGGGCAGTCAGTTACCCCGGAAACAGGGCAGTCAGTTACGCTGGAAACTGGGCAGTCAGTTACCCTGGAAACAGGGCAGTCAGTTATCCCGGAAACAGGGTTATCAGTTACCCTGGAAACAGGGCAGTCAGTTATCCCGGAAACAGGGCAGTCAGTTACCCTGGAAACTGGGCAGTCAGTTATCCCGAAAACAGGGTTATCAGTTACCCTGGAAACAGGGCAGTCAGTTATCCCGGAAACAGGGCAGTCAGTTATCCCGGAAATAGGGTGATCAGTTACCCTGGAAACTGGGCAATCAGTTCCCCTGGAAACAGGGCAGTCAGTTACCCCGGAAACAGTGCAGTCATTTACCCTGGAAACAGGGCAGTCAGTTATCCCGGAAACAGGGCAGTCATTTACCCTGGAAAAAGGGTATTCAGTTACTCTGGAAACTGGGCAGTCAGTTACCCTGGAAACAGGGCAGTCAGTTACCACCGAAACAGGGCAGTCAGTTACCCTGGAAACAGGGCAGTCAGTTACCCTGGAAACAGGGCAGTCAGTTATCCCGGAAACAGGGTTATCAGATACCCTGGAAACAGGGCAGTCAGTTATCCCGGAAACAGAGCAGTCAGTTACTTGGAAACAGGGCAGTCAGTTACCCTGGAAAAAGGGAAGTCAGTTACCCCGGAAACTGGGCAGTCAGTCACCCTGGAAACAGGTTATTCAGTTACCCCGGAAACAGGGTGATCAGTTACCCCGGAAACAGGGCAGTCAATTACCCTGGAAACAGGGCAGTCAGTTATCCTGGAAACAGGGCAGTTAGTTATCCCAGAAACAGGGTGATAAGTTACCCTGGAAACTGGGCGGTCAGTTACCCCGGAAACAGGGCAGTCAGTTATCCTGGAAACAGGGTGATCATTTACACTGGAAAGTGGGCAGTCAGTTACCCTGGAAACAGGGCAGTCAGTTATCCAGGAAACAGGGCAGACAGTTATCCTGGAAATAGGGCGGTCCGTTACCCCGGAAATAGGGCGGTCAGTTGTCCTGGAAACAGGGCGGTCAGTTACCCCGGAAACAGGGAGATCAGTTACCCCAGAAACAGGGCGGTCAGTTAACCTGGAAACAGGGCAGACAGTTATCCAGTAAACAGGGCAGTCAGTTACCCTGGAAACAGGGCAGTCAGTTATCCTGGAAACAGGGTGATCAGTTACCCTGGAAACTGGGCAGTCAGTTACCCTGGAAACAGGGTGATCAGTTACCCTGGAAACTGGGCAGTCAGTTACCCTGGAAACAGGGCAGTCAGTTACCCTGGAAACTGGGCGGTCAGTTACCCTGGAAACAGGGCAGTCAGTTATCCCGGAAACAGGGTTATCAGTTACCCTGGAAACAGGGCAGTCAGTTATCCCGGAAACAGGGCATTCAGTTATCCCGGAAATAGGGTGATCAGTTACCCTGGAAACTGGGCAATCAGTTCCCCTGGAAACAGGGCAGTCAGTTACCCCGGAAACAGAGTAGTCAGTTACCCTGGAAACAGGGCAGTCAGTTATCCCGGAAACAGGGTGATCAGTTACCCTGGAAACAGGGCAGTCAGTTAGCCTGGAAACAGGGCAGTCAGTTACCCCGGAAACAGGGTGATCAGATATCCTGGAAACAGGGCGGTCAGTTACCCCGGAAACAGGGCAGTCAGTTACCCCGGAAACAGGGTGATCAGTTATCCTGGAAACAGGGGAGTCAGTTAGCCTGGAAACAGGGCAGTCAGTTATCCCGGAAACAGGGCAGTCAGTTATCCCGGAAACAGGGCAGTCAGTTACCCTGGAAAAAGGGCAGTCAGTTATCCCGGAAGAAGTGTGATCAGTTACCCTGGAAGCTGGGCAGTCAGTTACCCTGGAAACAGGGCAGTCAGTTACTCCGGAAACAGGGCAGTCAGTTACCCTGGAAACTGGGCAGTCAGTTACCCTGGAAACAGGGCGGTCAGTTACCCCGGAAACAGGGTGATCAGTTATCCTGGAAAAAGGGCAGTCATGTAGCCTGGAAACAGGGCAGTCAGTTACCCCGGAAACAGGGCAGTCAGTTATCCCGGAAACAGGGTGATCACTTACCCTGGAAACTGGGCAGTCAGTTACTCTGGCAACAGGGCAGTCAGTCATCCCGGAAACAGGGTTATCAGTTACCCTGGAAACAGGGCAGTCCGTTACCCCGGAAACAGGGCAGTCAGTTACCCTGGAAACTGGGCAGTCAGTTACCCTGGAAACAGGGCAGTCAGTTATCCCGGAAACAGGGTTATCAGTTACCCTGGAAACAGGGCAGTCAGTTATCCCGGAAACAGGGCAGTCAGTTATCCCGGAAATAGGGTGATCAGTTACCCTGGAAACTGGGCAATCAGTTCCCCTGGAAACAGGGCAGTCAGTTACCCCGGAAAGAGTGCAGTCAGTTCCCCTGGAAACAGGGCAGTCAGTTATCCCGGAAACAGGGCAGTCATTTACCCTGGAAAAAGGGTATTCAGTTACTCTGGAAACTGGGCAGTCAGTTACCCTGGAAACAGGGCAGTCAGTACCACCGAAACAGGGCAGTCAGTTACCCTGGAAACTGGGCAGTCAGTTACCCTGGAAACAGGGCAGTCAGTTATCCCGGAAACAGGGTTATCAGATACCCTGGAAACAGGGCAGTCAGTTATCCCGGAAACAGAGCAGTCAGTTACTTGGAAACAGGGCAGTCAGTTACCCTGGAAACAGGGAAGTCAGTTACCCCGGAAACTGGGCAGTCAGTCACCCTGGAAACAGGTTAGTCAGTTACCCTGGAAACAGGGTGATCAGTTACCCCGGAAACTGGGCGGTCAGTTCCCCTGGAAACAGGGCAGTCAATTACCCTGGAAACAGGGCAGTCAGTTATCCCGGAAACAGGGTGATAAGTTACCCTGGAAACTGGGCAGTCAGTTACCCTGGAAACAGGGCGGTCAGTTACCCCGGAAACAGGGCAGTCAGTTATCCCGGAAACAGGGTGATAAGTTACCCTGGAAACTGGGCAGTCAGTTATCCTGGAAATAGGGCGGTTCGTTACCCCGGAAATAGGGCGGTCAGTTGTCCTGGAAACAGGGCGGTCAGTTACCCCGGAAACAGGGAGATCAGTTACTCCAGAAACAGGGCGGTCAGTTAACCTGGAAACAGGGCGGACAGTTATCCAGTAAACAGGGCAGTCAGTTATCCCGCAAACAGGGCATTCAGTTATCCTGGAAACAGGGCAGTCAGTTCTCCCGGAAACAGGGCAGTCAGTTATCCCGCAAACAGGGTGATCAGTTACCCTGGAAACAGGGCAGTCAGTTATCCCGGAAACAGGGTGATCAGTTACCCTGGAAACAGGGCAGTCAGTTACCCTGGAAACAGGGCAGTCAGTTCTCCCGGAAACAGGGCAGTCAGTTATCCCGGAAGCAGGGAGATCAGTTACCCTGAAACAGGGCTTTCAGTTATCCTGGAAACAGGGTGGTCAGTGACCCTGGAAACAGGGTGGTCAGTTACCCCGGAAACAGGGTGATCAGATATCCTGGAAACAGGGCGGTCAGTTACCCCGGAAACAGGGCAGTCAGTTACCCCGGAAACAGGGTGATCAGTTATCCTGGAAACAGGGCAGTCAGTTAGCCTGGAAACAGGGCAGTCAGTTAACCCGGAAACAGGGCAGTCAGTTATCCCGGAAACAGGGTGATCAGTTACCCTGGAAACAGGGCAGTCAGTTACCCCGGAAACAGGGCAGTCAGTCACCCTGGAAAAAGGGCAGTCAGTTATCCCGGAAGCAGGGTGATCAGTTATCCAGTCAACAGGGCAGTCAGTTATCCTGGAAACAGGGCAGTCAGTTACCCCGGAATCAGGGCAGTCAGTTACCCTGGATACAGGGCAGTCAGTTATCCCGGAAACAGGGCAGTCAGTTACCCTGGAAACTGGGCAGTCAGTTACTCTGGAAACAGGGCAGTCAGTCATCCCGGAAACAGGGTTATCAGTTACCCTGGCAACAGGGCAGTCAGTTACCCCGGAAACAGGGCAGTCAGTTACGCTGGAAACTGGGCAGTCAGTTACCCTGGAAACAGGGCAGTCAGTTATCCCGGAAACAGGGTTATCAGTTACCCTGGAAACAGGGCAGTCAGTTATCCCGGAAACAGGGCAGTCAGTTACCCTGGAAACTGGGCAGTCAATTACCCTGGAAACAGGGCAGTCAGTTATCCCGAAAACAGGGTTATCAGTTACCCTGGAAACAGGGCAGTCAGTTATCCCGGAAACAGGGCAGTCAGTTATCCCGGAAATAGGGTGATCAGTTACCCTGGAAACTGGGCAATCAGTTCCCCTGGAAACAGGGCAGTCAGTTACCCCGGAAACAGTGCAGTCAGTTACCCTGGAAACAGGGCAGTCAGTTATCCCAGAAACAGGGCAGTCATTTACCCTGGAAAAAGGGTATTCAGTTACTCTGGAAACTGGGCAGTCAGTTACCCTGGAAACAGGGCAGTCAGTTACCACCGAAACAGGGCAGTCAGTTACCCTGGAAACAGGGCAGTCAGTTACCCTGGAAACAGGGCAGTCAGTTATCCCGGAAACAGGGTTATCAGATACCCTGGAAACAGGGCAGTCAGTTATCCCGGAAACAGAGCAGTCAGTTACTTGGAAACAGGGCAGTCAGTTACCCTGGAAAAAGGGAAGTCAGTTACCCCGGAAACTGGGCAGTCAGTCACCCTGGAAACAGGGCAGTCAGTTATCCTGGAAACAGGGCAGTTAGTTATCCCGGAAACAGGGTGATAAGTTACCCTGGAAACTGGGCGGTCAGTTACCCCGGAAACAGGGCAGTCAGTTATCCTGGAAACAGGGTGATCATTTACACTGGAAAGTGGGCAGTCAGTTACCCTGGAAATAGGGCAGTCAGTTATCCAGGAAACAGGGCAGACAGTTATCCTGGAAATAGGGCGGTCCGTTACCCCGGAAATAGGGCGGTCAGTTGTCCTGGAAACAGGGCGGTCAGTTACCCCGGAAACAGGGAGATCAGTTACCCCAGAAACAGGGCGGTCAGTTAACCTGGAAACAGGGCGGACAGTTATCCAGTAAACAGGGCAGTCAGTTACCCTGGAAACAGGGCAGTCAGTTATCCTGGAAACAGGGTGATCAGTTACCCTGGAAACTGGGCAGTCAGTTACCCTGGAAACAGGGTGATCAGTTACCCTGGAAACTGGGCAGTCATTTATCCTGGAAACAGGGCAGTCAGTTACCCTGGAAACTGGGCGGTCAGTTACCCTGGAAACAGGGCAGTCAGTTATCCCGGAAACAGGTTTATCAGTTACCCTGGAAACAGGGCAGTCAGTTATCCCGGAAACAGGGCATTCAGTTATCCCGGAAATAGGGTGATCAGTTACCCTGGAAACTGGGCAATCAGTTCCCCTGGAAACAGGGCAGTCAGTTACCCCGGAAACAGAGTAGTCAGTTACCCTGGAAACAGGGCAGTCAGTTATCCCGGAAACAGGGTGATCAGTTACCCTGGAAACAGCGCAGTCAGTTAGCCTGGAAACAGGGCAGTCAGTTATCCCGGAAACAGGGCAGTCAGTTATCCCGGAAACAGGGCAGTCAGTTACCCTGGAAAAAGGGCAGTCAGTTATCCCGGAAGAAGTGTGATCAGTTACCCTGGAAGCTGGGCAGTCAGTTACCCTGGAAACAGGGCAGTCAGTTACTCCGGAAACAGGGCAGTCAGTTACCCTGGAAACTGGGCAGTCAGTTACCCTGGAAACAGGGTGGTCAGTTACACCGGAAACAAGGTGATCAGTTATCCTGGAAACAGGGCGGTCAGTTACCCCGGAAACAGGGTGATCAGTTATCCTGGAAAAAGGGCAGTCATGTAGCCTGGAAACAGGGCAGTCGGTTATCCCGGAAACAGGGCAGTCAGTTATCCCGGAAACATGGTGATCACTTACCCTGGAAACAGGGCAGTCAGTTACCCCGGAAACAGGGCAGTCAGTTACCCTGGAAACAGGGCAGTCAGTTATCCCGGAAACAGGGCAGTCAGTTACCCTGGAAACTGGGCAGTCAGTTACTCTGGAAACAGGGCAGTCAGTCATCCCGGAAACAGGGTTATCAGTTACCCTGGAAACAGGGCAGTCTGTTACCCCGGAAACAGGGCAGTCAGTTACCCTGGAAACTGGGCAGTCAGTTACCCTGGAAACAGGACAGTCAGTTATCCCGGAAACAGGGTTATCAGTTACCCTGGAAACAGGGCAGTCAGTTATCCCGGAAACAGGGCAGTCAGTTATCCCGGAAATAGGGTGATCAGTTACCCTGGAAACTGGGCAATCAGTTCCCCTGGAAACAGGGCAGTCAGTTACCCCGGAAAGAGTGCAGTCAGTTACCCTGGAAACAGGGCAGTCAGTTATCCCGGAAACAGGGCAGTCATTTACCCTGGAAACTGGGCATTCAGTTACCCTGGAAACAGGGCAGTCAGTTATCCCGGAAACAGGGTTATCAGATACCCTGGAAACAGGGCAGTCAGTTATCCCGGAAACAGAGCAGTCAGTTACTTGGAAACAGGGCAGTCAGTTACCCTGGAAACAGGGACGTCAGTTACCCCGGAAACTGGGCAGTCAGTCACCCTGGAAACAGGTTAGTCAGTTACCCCGGAAACAGGGTGATCAGTTACCCCGGAAACTGGGCGGTCAGTTCCCCTGGAAACAGGGCAGTCAATTACCCTGGAAACAGGGCAGTCAGTTATCCTGGAAACAGGGCAGTTAGTTATCCCGGAAACAGGGTGATAAGTTACCCTGGAAACTGGGCAGTCAGTTACCCTGGAAACAGGGCGGTCAGTTACCCCGGAAACAGGGCAGTCAGTTATCCCGGAAACAGGGTGATAAGTTACCCTGGAAACTGGGCAGTCAGTTATCCTGGAAATAGGGCGGTTCGTTACCCCGGAAATAGGGCGGTCAGTTGTATTGGAAACAGGGCGGTCAGTTACCCCGGAAACAGGGAGATCAGTTACTCCAGAAACAGGGCGGTCAGTTAACCTGGAAACAGGGCGGACAGTTATCCAGTAAACAGGGCAGTCAGTTATCCCGCAAACAGGGCAGTCAGTTATCCTGGAAACAGGGCAGTCAGTTCTCCCGGAAACAGGGCAGTCAGTTATCCCGCAAACAGGGTGATCAGTTACCCTGGAAACAGGGCAGTCAGTTATCCCGGAAACAGGGTGATCAGTTACCCTGGAAACAGGGCAGTCAGTTACCCTGGAAACAGGGCAGTCAGTTCACCCGGAAACAGGGCAGTCAGTTATCCCGGAAACAGGGAGATCAGTTACCCTGAAACAGGGCTTTCAGTTATCCTGGAAACAGGGTGGTCAGTGACCCTGGAAACAGGGTGGTCAGTTACCCCGGAAACAGGGTGATCAGATATCCTGGAAACAGGGCGGTCAGTTACCCCGGAAACAGGGCAGTCAGTTACCCCGGAAACAGGGTGATCAGTTATCCTGGAAACAGGGCAGTCAGTTAGCCTGGAAACAGGGCAGTCAGTTATCCCGGAAACAGGGCAGTCAGTTATCCCGGAAACAGGGTGATCAGTTACCCTGGAAACAGGGCAGTCAGTTACCCCGGAAACAGGGCAGTCAGTCACCCTGGAAAAAGGGCAGTCAGTTATCCCGGAAGCAGGGTGATCAGTTATCCAGTCAATAGGGCAGTCAGTTATCCTGGAAACAGGGCAGTCAGTTACCCCGGAAACAGGGCAGTCAGTTACCCTGGATACAGGGCAGTCAGTTATCCCGGAAACAGGGCAGTCAGTTACCCTGGAAACTGGGCAGTCAGTTACTCTGGAAACAGGGCAGTCAGTCATCCCGGAAACAGGGTTATCAGTTACCCTGGCAACAGGGCAGTCAGTTACCCCGGAAACAGGGCAGTCAGTTACGCTGGAAACTGGGCAGTCAGTTACCCTGGAAACAGGGCAGTCAGTTATCCCGGAAACAGGGTTATCAGTTACCCTGGAAACAGGGCAGTCAGTTATCCCGGAAACAGGGCAGTCAGTTACCCTGGAAACTGGGCGGTCAGTTACCCCGGAAACAGGGCAGTCAGTTATCCTGGAAACAGGGTGATCATTTACACTGGAAAGTGGGCAGTCAGTTACCCTGGAAATAGGGCAGTCAGTTATCCAGGAAACAGGGCAGACAGTTATCCTGGAAATAGGGCGGTCCGTTACCCCGGAAATAGGGCGGTCAGTTGTCCTGGAAACAGGGCGGTCAGTTACCCCGGAAACAGGGAGATCAGTTACCCCAGAAACAGGGCGGTCAGTTAACCTGGAAACAGGGCGGACAGTTATCCAGTAAACAGGGCAGTCAGTTACCCTGGAAACAGGGCAGTCAGTTATCCTGGAAACAGGGTGATCAGTTACCCTGGTAACTGGGCAGTCAGTTACCCTGGAAACAGGGTGATCAGTTACCCTGGAAACTGGGCAGTCAGTTACCCTGGAAACAGGGCAGTCAGTTACCCTGGAAACTGGGCGGTCAGTTACCCTGGAAACAGGGCAGTCAGTTATCCCGGAAACAGGTTTATCAGTTACCCTGGAAACAGGGCAGTCAGTTATCCCGGAAACAGGGCATTCAGTTATCCCGGAAATAGGGTGATCAGTTACCCTGGAAACTGGGCAATCAGTTCCCCTGGAAACAGGGCAGTCAGTTACCCTGGAAACAGAGTAGTCAGTTACCCTGGAAACAGGGCAGTCAGTTATCCCGGAAACAGGGTGATCAGTTACCCTGGAAACAGCGCAGTCAGTTAGCCTGGAAACAGGGCAGTCAGTTATCCCGGAAACAGGGCAGTCAGTTATCCCGGAAACAGGGCAGTCAGTTACCCTGGAAAAAGGGCAGTCAGTTATCCCGGAAGAAGTGTGATCAGTTACCCTGGAAGCTGGGCAGTCAGTTACCCTGGAAACAGGGCAGTCAGTTACTCCGGAAACAGGGCAGTCAGTTACCCTGGAAACTGGGCAGTCAGTTACCCTGGAAACAGGGTGGTCAGTTACACCGGAAACAAGGTGATCAGTTATCCTGGAAACAGGGCGGTCAGTTACCCCGGAAACAGGGTGATCAGTTATCCTGGAAAAAGGGCAGTCATGTAGCCTGGAAACAGGGCAGTCAGTTATCCCGGAAACAGGGCAGTCAGTTATCCCGGAAACATGGTGATCACTTACCCTGGAAACAGGGCAGTCAGTTACCCCGGAAACAGGGCAGTCAGTTACCCTGGAAACAGGGCAGTCAGTTATCCCGGAAACAGGGCAGTCAGTTACCCTGGAAACTGGGCAGTCAGTTACTCTGGAAACAGGGCAGTCAGTCATCCCGGAAACAGGGTTATCAGTTACCCTGGAAACAGGGCAGTCTGTTACCCCGGAAACAGGGCAGTCAGTTACCCTGGAAACTGGGCAGTCAGTTACCCTGGAAACAGGACAGTCAGTTATCCCGGAAACAGGGTTATCAGTTACCCTGGAAACAGGGCAGTCAGTTATCCCGGAAACAGGGCAGTCAGTTATCCCGGAAATAGGGTGATCAGTTACCCTGGAAACTGGGCAATCAGTTCCCCTGGAAACAGGGCAGTCAGTTACCCCGGAAAGAGTGCAGTCAGTTACCCTGGAAACAGGGCAGTCAGTTATCCCGGAAACAGGGCAGTCATTTACCCTGGAAACTGGGCAATCAGTTACCCTGGAAACAGGGCAGTCAGTTATCCCGGAAACAGGGTTATCAGATACCCTGGAAACAGGGCAGTCAGTTATCCCGGAAACAGAGCAGTCAGTTACTTGGAAACAGGGCAGTCAGTTACCCTGGAAACAGGGACGTCAGTTACCCCGGAAACTGGGCAGTCAGTCACCCTGGAAACAGGTTAGTCAGTTACCCCGGAAACAGGGTGATCAGTTACCCCGGAAACTGGGCGGTCAGTTCCCCTGGAAACAGGGCAGTCAATTACCCTGGAAACAGGGCAGTCAGTTATCCTGGAAACAGGGCAGTTAGTTATCCCGGAAACAGGGTGATAAGTTACCCTGGAAACTGGGCAGTCAGTTACCCTGGAAACAGGGCGGTCAGTTACCCCGGAAACAGGGCAGTCAGTTATCCCGGAAACAGGGTGATAAGTTACCCTGGAAACTGGGCAGTCAGTTATCCTGGAAATAGGGCGGTTCGTTACCCCGGAAATAGGGCGGTCATTTGTATTGGAAACAGGGCGGTCAGTTACCCCGGAAACAGGGAGATCAGTTACTCCAGAAACAGGGCGGTCAGTTAACCTGGAAACAGGGCGGACAGTTATCCAGTAAACAGGGCAGTCAGTTATCCCGCAAACAGGGCAGTCAGTTATCCTGGAAACAGGGCAGTCAGTTCTCCCGGAAACAGGGCAGTCAGTTATCCCGCAAACAGGGTGATCAGTTACCCTGGAAACAGGGCAGTCAGTTATCCCGGAAACAGGGTGATCAGTTACCCTGGAAACAGGGCAGTCAGTTACCCTGGAAACAGGGCAGTCAGTTCACCCGGAAACAGGGCAGTCAGTTATCCCGGAAACAGGGAGATCAGTTACCCTGAAACAGGGCTTTCAGTTATCCTGGAAACAGGGTGGTCAGTGACCCTGGAAACAGGGTGGTCAGTTACCCCGGAAACAGGGTGATCAGATATCCTGGAAACAGGGCGGTCAGTTACCCCGGAAACAGGGCAGTCAGTTACCCCGGAAACAGGGTGATCAGTTATCCTGGAAACAGGGCAGTCAGTTAGCCTGGAAACAGGGCAGTCAGTTATCCCGGAAACAGGGCAGTCAGTTATCCCGGAAACAGGGTGATCAGTTACCCTGGAAACAGGGCAGTCAGTTACCCCGGAAACAGGGCAGTCAGTCACCCTGGAAAAAGGGCAGTCAGTTATCCCGGAAGCAGGGTGATCAGTTATCCAGTCAATAGGGCAGTCAGTTATCCTGGAAACAGGGCAGTCAGTTACCCCGGAAACAGGGCAGTCAGTTACCCTGGATACAGGGCAGTCAGTTATCCCGGAAACAGGGCAGTCAGTTACCCTGGAAACTGGGCAGTCAGTTACTCTGGAAACAGGGCATTCAGTCATCCCGGAAACAGGGTTATCAGTTACCCTGGCAACAGGGCAGTCAGTTACCCCGGAAACAGGGCAGTCAGTTACGCTGGAAACTGGGCAGTCAGTTACCCTGGAAACAGGGCAGTCAGTTATCCCGGAAACAGGGTTATCAGTTACCCTGGAAACAGGGCAGTCAGTTATCCCGGAAACAGGGCAGTCAGTTACCCTGGAAACTGGGCAGTCAGTTACCCTGGAAACAGGGCAGTCTGTTATCCCGAAAACAGGGTTATCAGTTACCCTGGAAACAGGGCAGTCAGTTATCCCGGAAACAGGGCAGTCAGTTATCCCGGAAATAGGGTGATCAGTTACCCTGGAAACTGGGCAATCAGTTCCCCTGGAAACAGGGCAGTCAGTTACCCCGGAAACAGTGCAGTCAGTTACCCTGGAAACAGGGCAGTCAGTTATCCCGGAAACAGGGCAGTCATTTACCCTGGAAAAAGGGTATTCAGTTACTCTGGAAACTGGGCAGTCAGTTACCCTGGAAACAGGGCAGTCAGTTACCACTGAAACAGGGCAGTCAGTTACCCTGCAAACAGGGCAGTCAGTTACCCTGGAAACAGGGCAGTCAGTTATCCCGGAAACAGGGTTATCAGATACCCTGGAAACAGGGCAGTCAGTTATCCCGGAAACAGAGCAGTCAGTTACTTGGAAACAGGGCAGTCAGTTACCCTGGAAAAAGGGAAGTCAGTTACCCCAGAAACTGGGCAGTCAGTCACCCTGGAAACAGGGCAGTCAGTTATCCTGGAAACAGGGCAGTTAGTTATCCCGGAAACAGGGTGATAAGTTACCCTGGAAACTGGGCGGTCAGTTACCCCGGAAGCAGGGCAGTCAGTTATCCTGGAAACAGGGTGATCATTTACACTGGAAAGTGGGCAGTCAGTTACCCTGGAAACAGGGCAGTCAGTTATCCAGGAAACAGGGCAGACAGTTATCCTGGAAATAGGGCGGTCCGTTACCCCGGAAATAGGGCGGTCAGTTGTCCTGGAAACAGGGCGGTCAGTTACCCCGGAAACAGGGAGATCAGTTACCCCAGAAACAGGGCGGTCAGTTAACCTGGAAACAGGGCGGACAGTTATCCAGTAAACAGGGCAGTCAGTTACCCTGGAAACAGGGCAGTCAGTTATCCTGGAAACAGGGTGATCAGTTACCCTGGAAACTGGGCAGTCAGTTACCCTGGAAACAGGGTGATCAGTTACCCTGGAAACTGGGCAGTCAGTTACCCTGGAAACAGGGCAGTCAGTTACCCTGGAAACTGGGCGGTCAGTTACCCTGGAAACAGGGCAGTCAGTTATCCCGGAAACAGGTTTATCAGTTACCCTGGAAACAGGGCAGTCAGTTATCCCGGAAACAGGGCATTCTGTTATCCCGGAAATAGGGTGATCAGTTACCCTGGAAACTGGGCAATCAGTTCCCCTGGAAACAGGGCAGTCAGTTACCCCGGAAACAGAGTAGTCAGTTACCCTGGAAACAGGGCAGTCAGTTATCCCGGAAACAGGGTGATCAGTTACCCTGGAAACAGCGCAGTCAGTTAGCCTGGAAACAGGGCAGTCAGTTACCCTGGAAAAAGGGCAGTCAGTTATCCCGGAAGAAGTGTGATCAGTTAACCTGGAAGCTGGGCAGTCAGTTACCCTGGAAACAGGGCAGTCAGTTACTCCGGAAACAGGGCAGTTAGTTACCCTGGAAACTGGGCAGTCAGTTACCCTGGAAACAGGGGAGTCAGTTATCCCGGAAACAGGGTGATCAGTTACCCTGGAAACAGGGCCGTCAGTTATCCCGAAAACAGGGCAGTCAGTTATCCCGGAAAAAGGGTGATCAGTTACCCTGGAAACTGGGCAGTCAGTTACCCCGGAAACTGGGCAGTCAGTTACCCTGGAAACAGGGCAGTCAGTGACCCTGGAAACTGGTTAGTCAGTTACCCCGGAAACAGGGTGATCAGTTACCCCGGAAACAGGGCAGGCAGTTCCCCTGCAAAGAGGGCAGTCAGTTACCCTGGAAACAGGGCAGTCAGTTAACCTGGAAATAGGGCAGTCAGTTATCCTTGAAACAGGGCAGTCCGTTACCCCGGAAATAGGTAGGTCAGTTATCCTGGAAATAGGGCGGTCAGTTACCCCGGAAACAGGGAGATCAGTTACCCCGGAAACTGGGCAGTCAGTTACCCTGGAAACAGGGGAGTCAGTTACCCTGGAAACAGGGTGGTCAGTGACCCTGGAAACAGGGTGGTCAGTTACACCTGAAACAAGGTGATCAGTTATCCTGGAAACAGGGCGGTCAGTTACCCCGGAAACAGGGTGATCAGTTATCCTGGAAACAGGGCAGTCAGGTAGCCTGGAAACAGGGCAGTCAGTTACCCCGGAAACAGGGCAGTCAGTTATCCCGGAAACAGGGTGATCACTTACCCTGGAAACAGGGCAGTCAGTTACCCCGGAAACAGGGCAGTCAGTTACCCTGGAAACAGGGCAGTCAGTTATCCCGGAAACAGGGCAGTCAGTTACCCTGGAAACTGGGCAGTCAGTTACTCTGGAAACAGGGCAGTCAGTCATCCCGGAAACAGGGTTATCAGTTACCCTGGAAACAGGGCAGTCCGTTACCCCGGAAACAGGGCAGTCAGTTACCCTGGATACTGGGCAGTCAGTTACCCTGGAAACAGGGCAGTCAGTTATCCCGGAAACAGGGTTATCAGTTACCCTGGAAACAGGGCAGTCAGTTATCCCGGAAACAGGGCAGTCAGTTATCCCGGAAATAGGGTGATCAGTTACCCTGGAAACTGGGCAATCAGTTCCCCTGGAAACAGGGCAGTCAGTTACCCCGGAAAGAGTGCAGTCAGTTACCCTGGAAACAGGGCAGTCAGTTATCCCGGAAACAGGGCAGTCATTTAGCCTGGAAAAAGGGTATTCAGTTACTCTGGAAACTGGGCAGTCAGTTACCCTGGAAACAGGGCAGTCAGTTACCACCGAAACAGGGCAGTCAGTTACCCTGGAAACTGGGCAGTCAGTTACCCTGGAAACAGGGCAGTCAGTTATCCCGGAAACAGGGTTATCAGATACCCTGGAAACAGGGCAGTCAGTTATCCCGGAAACAGAGCAGTCAGTTACTTGGAAACAGGGCAGTCAGTTACCCTGGAAACAGGGAAGTCAGTTACCCCGGAAACTGGGCAGTCAGTCACCCTGGAAACAGGTTAGTCAGTTACCCCGGAAACAGGGTGATCAGTTACCCCGGAAACTGGGCGGTCAGTTCCCCTGGAAACAGGGCAGTCAATTACCCTGGAAACAGGGCAGTCATTTATCCTGGAAACAGGGCAGTTAGTTATCCCGGAAACAGGGTGATAAGTTACCCTGGAAACAGGGCGGTCAGTTACCCCGGAAACAGGGCAGTCAGTTATCCTGGAAACAGGGTGATCAGTTACACTGGAAACAGGGCAGTCAGTTACCCCGGAAACAGGGCAGTCAGTCACCCTGGAAACTGGGCAGTCAGTTACCCTGGAAAAAGGGCGGTCAGTTATCCCGGAAACAGGGCAGTCAGTTATCCCGGAAACAGGGTGATCAGTTACCCTGGAAACAGGGCAGTCAGTTACCCCGGAAACAGGGCAGTCAGTCACCCTGGAAAAAGGGCAGTCAGTTATCCCGGAAGCAGGGTGATCAGTTATCCAGTCAACAGGGCAGTCAGTTATCCTGGAAACAGGGCAGTCAGTTACCCCGGAAACAGGGCAGTCAGTTACCCTGGATACAGGGCAGTCAGTTATCCCGGAAACAGGGTTATCAGTTACCCTGGCAACAGGGCAGTCAGTTACCCCGGAAACAGGGCAGTCAGTTACGCTGGAAACTGGGCAGTCAGTTACCCTGGAAACAGGGCAGTCAGTTATCCCGGAAACAGGGTTATCAGTTACCCTGGAAACAGGGCAGTCAGTTATCCCGGAAACAGGGCAGTCAGTTACCCTGGAAACTGGGCAGTCAGTTACCCTGGAAACAGGGCAGTCAGTTATCCCGAAAACAGGGTTATCAGTTACCCTGGAAACAGGGCAGTCAGTTATCCCGGAAACAGGGCAGTCATTTACCATGGAAAAAGGGTATTCAGTTACTCTGGAAACTGGGCAGTCAGTTACCCTGGAAACAGGGCAGTCAGTTACCACCGAAACAGGGCAGTCAGTTACCCTGGAAACAGGGCAGTCAGTTACCCTGGAAACAGGGCAGTCAGTTATCCCGGAAACAGGGTTATCAGATACTCTGGAAACAGGGCAGTCAGTTATCCCGGAAACAGAGCAGTCAGTTACTTGGAAACAGGGCAGTCAGTTACCCTGGAAAAAGGGAAGTCAGTTACCCCGGAAACTGGGCAGTCAGTCACCCTGGAAAGAGGTTATTCAGTTACCCCGGAAACAGGGTGATCAGTTACCCCGGAAACAGGGCAGTCAGTTCCCCTGGAAACAGGGCAGTCAATTACCCTGGAAACAGGGCAGTCAGTTATCCTGGAAACAGGGCAGTTAGTTATCCCGGAAACAGGGTGATAAGTTACCCTGGAAACTGGGCGGTCAGTTACCCCGGAAACAGGGCAGTCAGTTATCCTGGAAACAGGGTGATCATTTACACTGGAAAGTGGGCAGTCAGTTACCCTGGAAACAGGGCAGTCAGTTATCCAGGAAACAGGGCAGACAGTTATCCTGGAAATAGGGCGGTCCGTTACCCCGGAAATAGGGCGGTCAGTTGTCCTGGAAACAGGGCGGTCAGTTACCCCGGAAACAGGGAGATCAGTTACCCCAGAAACAGGGCGGTCAGTTAACCTGGAAACAGGGCGGACAGTTATCCAGTAAACAGGGCAGTCAGTTACCCTGGAAACAGGGCAGTCAGTTATCCTGGAAACAGGGTGATCAGTTACCCTGGAAACTGGGCAGTCAGTTACCCTGGAAACAGGGTGATCAGTTACCCTGGAAACTGGGCAGTCAGTTACCCTGGAAACAGGGCAGTCAGTTATCCTGGAAACTGGGCGGTCAGTTACCCTGGAAACAGGGCATTCAGTTATCCCGGAAACAGGGTTATCAGTTACCCTGGAAACAGGGCAGTCAGTTATCCCGGAAACAGGGCATTCAGTTATCCCGGAAATAGGGTGATCAGTTACCCTGGAAACTGGGCAATCAGTTCCCCTGGAAACAGGGCAGTCAGTTACCCCGGAAACAGAGTAGTCAGTTACCCTGGAAACAGGGCAGTCAGTTATCCCGGAAACAGGGTGATCAGTTACCCTGGAAACAGGGCAGTCAGTTAGCCTGGAAACAGGGCAGTCAGTTATCCCGGAAACAGGGCAGTCAGTTATCCCGGAAACAGGGCAGTCAGTTACCCTGGAAAAAGGGCAGTCAGTTATCCCGGAACAAGTGTGATCAGTTACCCTGGAAGCTGGGCAGTCAGTTACCCTGGAAACAGGGCAGTCAGTTACTCCGGAAACAGGGCAGTCAGTTACCCTGGAAACTGGGCAGTCAGTTACCCTGGAAACAGGGGAGTAAGTTATCCCGGAAACAGGGTGATCAGTTACCCTGGAAACAGGGCCGTCAGTTATCCCGAAAACAGGGCAGTCAGTTATCCCGGAAAAAGGGTGATCAGTTACCCTGGAAACTGGGCAGTCAGTTACCCTGGAAACAGGGCAGTCAGTTACCCCGGAAGCAGGGCAGTCATTTACCCAGGAAACAGGGCAGTCAGTTACCCCGGAAACTGGGCAGTCAGTTACCCTGGAAACAGGGCAGTCAGTGACCCTGGAAACTGGTTAGTCAGTTCCCCCGGAAACAGGGTGATCAGTTACCCCGGAAACAGGGCAGGCAGTTCCCCTGCAAAGAGGGCAGTCAGTTACCCTGGAAACAGGGCAGTCAGTTAACCTGGAAATAGGGCAGTCAGTTATCCTTGAAACAGGGCAGTCCGTTACCCCGGAAATAGGTAGGTCAGTTATCCTGGAAATAGGGCGGTCAGTTACCCCGGAAACAGGGAGATCAGTTACCCCGGAAACAGGGCAGTCAGTTACCCTGGAAACAGGGGAGTCAGTTACCCTGGAAACAGGGTGGTCAGTGACCCGGGAAACAGGGTGGTCAGTTACACCTGAAACAAGGTGATCAGTTATCCTGGAAACAGGGCGGTCAGTTACCCCGGAAACAGGGTGATCAGTTATCCTGGAAACAGTGCAGTCATGTAGCCTGGAAACAGGGCAGTCAGTTACCCCGGAAACAGGGCAGTCAGTTATCCCGGAAACAGGGTGATCACTTACCCTGGAAACAGGGCAGTCAGTTACCCCGGAAACAGGGCAGTCAGTTACCCTGGAAACAGGGCAGTCAGTTATCCCGGAAACAGGGCAGTCAGTTACCCTGGAAACTGGGCAGTCAGTTACTCTGGAAACAGGGCAGTCAGTCATCCTGGAAACAGGGTTATCAGTTACCCTGGAAACAGGGCAGTCAGTCACCCTGGAAAAAGGGCAGTCAGTTATCCCGGAAGCAGGGTGATCAGTTATCCAGTCAACAGGGCAGTCAGTTATCCTGGAAACAGGGCAGTCAGTTACCCCGGAAACAGGGCAGTCAGTTACCCTGGAAACAGGGCAGTCAGTTATCCCGGAAACAGGGCAGTCAGTTACCCTGGAAACTGGGCAGTCAGTTACCCTGGGAACAGGGCAGTCAGTTATCCCGGAAACAGAGCAGTCAGTTACTTGGAAACAGGGCAGTCAGTTACCCTGGAAACAGGGAAGTCAGTTACCCCGGAAACTGGGCAGTCAGTCACCCTGGAAACAGGTTAGTCAGTTACCCCGGAAACAGGGTGATCAGTTACTCCGGAAACTGGGCGGTCAGTTCCCCTGGAAACAGGGCAGTCAGTTATCCTGGAAACAGGGCAGTTAGTTATCCCGGAAACAGGGTGATAAGTTACCCTGGAAACTGGGCAGTCAGTTACCCTGGAAACAGGGCGGTTCGTTACCCCGGAAATAGGGCGGTCAGTTGTCCTGGAAACAGGGCGGTCAGTTACCCCGGAAACAGGGAGATCAGTTACTCCAGAAACAGGGCGGTCAGTTAACCTGGAAACAGGGCGGACAGTTATCCAGTAAACAGGGCAGTCAGTTATCCCACAAACAGGGCAGTCAGTTATCCTGGAAACAGGGCAGTCAGTTCTCCCGGAAACAGGGCAGTCAGTTATCCCGCAAACAGGGTGATCAGTTACCCTGGAAACAGGGCAGTCAGTTATCCCGGAAACAGGGTGATCAGTTACCCTGGAAACAGGGCAGTCAGTTACCCTGGAAACAGGGCAGTCAGTTCTCCCGGAAACAGGGCAGTCAGTTATCCCGGAAACAGGGAGATCAGTTACCCTGAAACAGGGCTTTCAGTTATCCTGGAAACAGGGTGGTCAGTGACCCTGGAAACAGGGTGGTCAGTTACCCCAGAAACAGGGTGATCAGATATCCTGGAAACAGGGCGGTCAGTTACCCCGGAAACAGGGCAGTCAGTTACCCCGGAAACAGGGTGATCAGTTATCCTGGAAACAGGGCAGTCAGTTAGCCTGGAAACAGGGCAGTCAGTTATCCCGGAAACAGGGCAGTCAGTTATCCCGGAAACAGGGCAGTCAGTCACCCTGGAAAAAGGGCAGTCAGTTATCCCGGAAGCAGGGTGATCAGTTATCCAGTCAACAGGGCAGTCAGTTATCCTGGAAACAGGGCAGTCAGTTACCCCGGAAACAGGGCAGTCAGTTACCCTGGATACAGGGCAGTCAGTTATCCCGGAAACAGGGCAGTCAGTTACCCTGGAAACTGGGCAGTCAGTTACTCTGGAAACAGGGCAGTCAGTCATCCCGGAAACAGGGTTATCAGTTACCCTGGCAACAGGGCAGTCAGTTACCCCCGAAACAGGGCAGTCAGTTACGCTGGAAACTGGGCAGTCAGTTACCCTGGAAACAGGGCAGTCAGTTATCCCGGAAACAGGGTTATCAGTTACCCTGGAAACAGGGCAGTCAGTTATCCCGGAAACAGGGCAGTCAGTTACCCTGGAAACTGGGCAGTCAGTTACCCTGGAAACAGGGCAGTCAGTTATCCCGAAAACAGGGTTATCAGTTACCCTGGAAACAGGGCAGTCCGTTACCCCGGAAACAGGGCAGTCAGTTACCCTGGAAACAGGGCAGTCAGTTACCCCGGAAGCAGGGCAGTCATTTACCCAGGAAACAGGGCAGTCAGTTACCCCGGAAACTGGGCAGTCAGTTACCCTGGAAACAGGGCAGTCAGTGACCCTGGAAACTGGTTAGTCAGTTACCCCGGAAACAGGGTGATCAGTTACCCCGGAAACAGGGCAGGCAGTTCCCCTGCAAAGAGGGCAGTCAGTTACCCTGGAAACAGGGCAGTCAGTTAACCTGGAAATAGGGCAGTCAGTTATCCTTGAAACAGGGCAGTCCGTTACCCCGGAAATAGGTAGGTCAGTTATCCTGGAAATAGGGCGGTCAGTTACCCCGGAAACAGGGAGATCAGTTACCCCGGAAACAGGGCAGTCAGTTACCCTGGAAACAGGGGAGTCAGTTACCCTGGAAACAGGGTGGTCAGTGACCCGGGAAACAGGGTGGTCAGTTACACCGGAAACAAGGTGATCAGTTATCCTGGAAACAGGGCGGTCAGTTACCCCGGAAACAGGGTGATCAGTTATCCTGGAAACAGGGCAGTCAGGTAGCCTGGAAACAGGGCAGTCAGTTACCCCGGAAACAGGGCAGTCAGTTATCCCGGAAACAGGGTGATCACTTACCCTGGAAACAGGGCAGTCAGTTACCCCGGAAACAGGGCAGTCAGTTACCCTGGAAACAGGGCAGTCAGTTATCCCGGAAACAGGGCAGGCAGTTACCCTGGAAACTGGGCAGTCAGTTACTCTGGAAACAGGGCAGTCAGTCATCCCGGAAACAGGGTTATCAGTTACCCTGGAAACAGGGCAGTCCGTTACCCCGGAAACAGGGCAGTCAGTTACCCTGGAAACTGGGCAGTCAGTTACCCTGGAAACAGGTCAGTCAGTTATCCCGGAAACAGGGTTATCAGTTACCCTGGAAACAGGGCAGTCAGTTATCCCGGAAACAGGGCAGTCAGTTCTCCCGGAAACAGGGCAGTCAGTTATCCCGGAAACAGGGAGATCAGTTACCCTGAAACAGGGCTTTCAGTTATCCTGGAAACAGGGTGGTCAGTGACCCTGGAAACAGGGTGGTCAGTTACCCCAGAAACAGGGTGATCAGATATCCTGGAAACAGGGCGGTCAGTTACCCCGGAAACAGGGCAGTCAGTTACCCCGGAAACAGGGTGATCAGTTATCCTGGAAACAGGGCAGTCAGTTAGCCTGGAAACAGGGCAGTCAGTTATCCCGGAAACAGGGCAGTCAGTTATCCCGGAAACAGGGCAGTCAGTCACCCTGGAAAAAGGGCAGTCAGTTATCCCGGAAGCAGGGTGATCAGTTATCCAGTCAACAGGGCAGTCAGTTATCCTGGAAACAGGGCAGTCAGTTACCCTGGAAACAGGGCAGTCAGTTACCCTGGATACAGGGCAGTCAGTTATCCCGGAAACAGGGCAGTCAGTTACCCTGGAAACTGGGCAGTCAGTTACTCTGGAAACAGGGCAGTCAGTCATCCCGGAAACAGGGTTATCAGTTACCCTGGCAACAGGGCAGTCAGTTACCCCCGAAACAGGGCAGTCAGTTACGCTGGAAACTGGGCAGTCAGTTACCCTGGAAACAGGGCAGTCAGTTATCCCGGAAACAGGGTTATCAGTTACCCTGGAAACAGGGCAGTCAGTTATCCCGGAAACAGGGCAGTCAGTTACCCTGGAAACTGGGCAGTCAGTTACCCTGGAAACAGGGCAGTCAGTTATCCCGAAAACAGGGTTATCAGTTACCCTGGAAACAGGGCAGTCCGTTACCCCGGAAACAGGGCAGTCAGTTACCCTGGAAACAGGGCAGTCAGTTACCCCGGAAGCAGGGCAGTCATTTACCCAGGAAACAGGGCAGTCAGTTACCCCGGAAACTGGGCAGTCAGTTACCCTGGAAACAGGGCAGTCAGTGACCCTGGAAACTGGTTAGTCAGTTACCCCGGAAACAGGGTGATCAGTTACCCCGGAAACAGGGCAGGCAGTTCCCCTGCAAAGAGGGCAGTCAGTTACCCTGGAAACAGGGCAGTCAGTTAACCTGGAAATAGGGCAGTCAGTTATCCTTGAAACAGGGCAGTCCGTTACCCCGGAAATAGGTAGGTCAGTTATCCTGGAAATAGGGCGGTCAGTTACCCCGGAAACAGGGAGATCAGTTACCCCGGAAACAGGGCAGTCAGTTACCCTGGAAACAGGGGAGTCAGTTACCCTGGAAACAGGGTGGTCAGTGACCCGGGAAACAGGGTGGTCAGTTACACCGGAAACAAGGTGATCAGTTATCCTGGAAACAGGGCGGTCAGTTACCCCGGAAACAGGGTGATCAGTTATCCTGGAAACAGGGCAGTCAGGTAGCCTGGAAACAGGGCAGTCAGTTACCCCGGAAACAGGGCAGTCAGTTATCCCGGAAACAGGGTGATCACTTACCCTGGAAACAGGGCAGTCAGTTACCCCGGAAACAGGGCAGTCAGTTACCCTGGAAACAGGGCAGTCAGTTATCCCGGAAACAGGGCAGGCAGTTACCCTGGAAACTGGGCAGTCAGTTACTCTGGAAACAGGGCAGTCAGTCATCCCGGAAACAGGGTTATCAGTTACCCTGGAAACAGGGCAGTCCGTTACCCCGGAAACAGGGCAGTCAGTTACCCTGGAAACTGGGCAGTCAGTTACCCTGGAAACAGGTCAGTCAGTTATCCCGGAAACAGGGTTATCAGTTACCCTGGAAACAGGGCAGTCAGTTATCCCGGAAACAGGGCAGTCAGTTATCCCGGAAATAGGGTGATCAGTTACCCTGGAAACTGGGCAATCAGTTCCCCTGGAAACAGGGCAGTCAGTTACCCCGGAAAGAGTGCAGTCAGTTACCCTGGAAACAGGGCAGTCAGTTATCCCGGAAACAGGGCAGTCATTTACCCTGGAAAAAGGGTATTCAGTTACTCTGGAAACTGGGCAGTCAGTTACCCTGGAAACAGGGCAGTCAGTTACCACCGAAACAGGGCAGTCAGTTATCCTGGAAACTGGGCAGTCAGTTACCCTGGAAACAGGGCAGTCAGTTATCCCGGAAACAGGGTTATCAGATACCCTGGAAACAGGGCAGTCAGTTATCCCGGAAACAGAGCAGTCAGTTACTTGGAAACAGGGCAGTCAGTTACCCTGGAAACAGGGAAGTCAGTTACCCCGGAAACTGGGCAGTCAGTCACCCTGGAAACAGGTCAGTCAGTTACCCCGGAAACAGGGTGATCAGTTACCCCGGAAACTGGGCGGTCAGTTCCCCTGGAAACAGGGCAGTCAATCACCCTGGAAACAGGGCAGTCAGTTATCCTTGAATCAGGGCAGTTAGATATCCCGGAAACAGGGTGATAAGTTACCCTGGAAACTGGGCAGTCAGTTACCCTGGAAACAGGGCGGTCAGTTACCCCGGAAACAGGGCAGTCAGTTATCCTGGAAACAGGGTGATCAGTTACACTGGAAAGTGGGCAGTCAGTTACCCTGGAAACAGGGCAGTCAGTTATCCTGGAAATAGGGCGGTTCGTTACCCCGGATATAGGGCGGTCAGTTGTCCTGGAAACAGGGCGGTCAGTTACCCCGGAAACAGGGAGATCAGTTACTCCAGAAACAGGGCGGTCAGTTAACCTGGAAACAGGGCGGACAGTTATCCAGTAAACAGGGCAGTCAGTTATCCCGCAAACAGGGCCGTCAGTTATCCTGGAAACAGGGCAGTCAGTTCTCCCGGAAACAGGGCAGTCAGTTATCCCGCAAACAGGGTGATCAGCTACCATGGAAACAGGGCAGTCAGTTATCCCGGAAACAGGGTGATCAGTTACCCTGGAAACAGGGCAGTCAGTTGCCCTGGAAACAGGGTGGTCAGTTACCCTGGAAACTGGGCAGTCAGTTACCCTGGAAACAGGGTGATCAGTTACCCTGGAAACTGGGCAGTCAGTTACCCTGGAAACAGGGCAGTCAGTTCTCCCGGAAACAGGGCAGTCAGTTATCCCGGAAACAGGGAGATCAGTTACCCTGAAACAGGGCTTTCTGTTATCCTGGAAACAGGGTGGTCAGTGACCCTGGAAACAGGGTGGTCAGTTACCCCGGAAACAGGGTGATCAGATATCCTGGAAACAGGGAGGTCAGTTACCCCGGAAACAGGGCAGTCAGTTACCCCGGAAACAGGGTGATCAGTTATCCTGGAAACAGGGCAGTCAGTTAGCCTGGAAACAGGGCAGTCAGTTATCCCGGAAACAGGGCAGTCAGTTATCCCGGAAACAGGGTGATCAGTTACCCTGGAAACAGGGCAGTCAGTTACCCCGGAAACAGGGCAGTCAGTCACCCTGGAAAAAGGGCAGTCAGTTATCCCGGAAGCAGGGTGATCAGTTATCCAGTCAACAGGGCAGTCAGTTACCCTGGAAACAGGGCAGTCAGTTATCCCGGAAACAGGGCAGTCAGTTACCCTGGAAACTGGGCAGTCAGTTCCTCTGGAAACAGGGCAGTCAGTCATCCTGGAAACAGGGTTATCAGTTACCCTGGAAACAGGGCAGTCAGTTCCCCTGGAAACAGGGCAGTCAGTTACCCTGGAAACTGGGCAGTCAGTTACCCTGGAAACAGGGCAGTCAGTTATCCCGGAAACAGGGTTATCAGTTACCCTGGAAACAGGGCAGTCAGTTATCCCGGAAACAGGGCAGTCATTTATCTCGGAAATAGGGTGATCAGTTACCCTGGAAACTGGGCAATCAGTTCCCCTGGAAACAGGGCAGTCAGTTACCCCGGAAACAGTGCAGTCAGTTACCCTGGAAACAGGGCAGTCAGTTATCCCGGAAACAGGGCAGTCATTTACCCTTGAAAAAGTGTATTCATGTACTCTGGAAACTGGGCAGTCAGTTACCCTGGAAACAGGGCAGTCAGTTACCACCGAAACAGGGCAGTCAGTTACCCTGGAAACTGGGCAGTCAGTTACCCTGGAAACAGGGCAGTCAGTTATCCCGGAAACAGGGTTATCAGATACCCTGGAAACAGGGCAGTCAGTTATCCCGGAAACAGAGCAGTCAGTTACTTGGAAACAGGGCAGTCGGTTACCCTGGAAACAGGGAAGTCAGTTACCCCGAAACTGGGCAGTCAGTCACCCTGGAAACAGGTTAGTCAGTTACCCCGGAAACAGGGTGATCAGTTACCCCGGAAACAGGGCAGTCAATTACCCTTGAAACAGGGCAGTCAGTTATCCTGGAAACAGGGCAGTTAGTTATCCCGGAAACAGGGTGTTAAGTTACCCTGGAAACTGGGCAGTCAGTTACCCTGCAAACAGGGCGGTCAGTTACCCCGGAAACAGGGCAGTCAGTTATCCTGGAAACAGGGTGATCAGTTACACTGGAAAGTGGGCAGTCAGTTACCCTGGAAACAGGGCAGTCAGTTATCCAGGAAACAGGGCAGAAAGTTATCCTGGAAATAGGGCGGTCCGTTACCCCGGAAATAGGGCGGTCAGTTGTCCTGGAAACAGGGTGGTCAGTTACCCCGGAAACAGGGAGATCAGTTACCCCAGAAACAGGGCGGTCAGTTAATCTGGAAACAGGGCGGACAGTTATCCAGTAAACAGGGCAGTCAGTTATCCAGTAAACAGGGCAGTCAGTTCTCCCGGAAACAGTGCAGTCAGTTATGCTGCAAACAGGGTGATCAGTTACCCTGGAAACAGGGCATTCCGTTATCCCGGAAACAGGGTGATCAGTTACCCTGGAAACAGGGCAGTCAGTTACCCTGGAAACAGGGTGGTCAGTTACCCTGGAAACTGGGCAGTCAGTTACCCTGGAAAAAGGGTGATCAGTTACCCTGGAAACTGGGCAGTCAGTTAGCCTGGAAACAGGGCAGTCAGTTACCCCGGAAACTGGGCAGTCAGTTACCCTGGAAACAGGGCAGTCAGTCACCCTGGAAACTGGTTAGTCAGTTACCCTGGAAACAGGGTGATCAGTTACCCTGGAAACAGGGCGGTCAGTTCCCCTGGAAACAGGGCAGTCAGTTAACCTGGAAACAGGGCAGTCAGTTATCCTTGAAACAGGGCGGTCAGTTACCCCGGAAATAGGTAGGTCAGTTATCCTGGAAACAGGGCGGTCAGTTACCCCAGAAACAGGGAGATCAGTTACCCCGGAAACAGGGCAGTCAGTTACCCTGGAAACAGGGGAGTCAGTTATCCTGGAAACAGGGTGGTCAGTGACCCGGGAACCAGGGTGGTCAGTTACACCGGAAACAGGGTGATCAGTTATGACACTCACTGAGGTAAACTTCCACAGGCACTGACTCTTACTGGGGTACACATCCACAGGTACTGACACTGAATGGGGTAAACGTCCACAGGCAGTGACTCTGAAAGGGGTAATCTTCTACAGACACTGAATCTGAATGGGGTAAACTTCAATAGGTACTGAATCTGCATGGGGTAAACTTACACAGGCACTGACTCACACTGGGGGACACTTCCACAGTCACTGACTCTGAAAGGGGTAAACTTCCACAGGCCCTGACTCTCACTGGGATGCACTTCCACAGGCACTGAGTCTGAATGGGGCAAACTTCCACAGGCACTGACTCTCACTGGGGTACACTTCCACAGGCACTGAATCTGAATGGCATAAACATCCACAGGTACTGAATCTGAATGGGGTAAACTTCCACAGGCACTGAAATAAAAGCAAAATACTGCGGATGCTGGAAATCTGAAACAAAAACAAGAAAGCTGGATTCACTCAGCAGGTCTGGCAGCATCTGTGGAAAGAGAAGCAGAGTTAGCGTTTCGGGACAGTGACCCTTCTTCGGAACTGACAAATATTAGAAAAGTCACAGATTATAAACAAGTGTGGTGGGGGTGGGGCAAGGGATAACAAAGGAGAAGGTGCAGATTGGACCAGGCCACATAGCAGACCAAAAGATCACGGAGAAAAGGCAAACAATATTGCTTTGTCTTTCAACACACCATTAACATATTGTTTGCCTTTTCTCTGTGAACTTTTGGTCAGCTATGAGGCCTGGTCCAATCTGCACCTGCTCCTTTGTTATCACAGGCACTGACTCTCACTGGGGTACATTTCCACAGGCACTGACTCTCACTGGGGTACATTTCCACAGGGACTGACTCTCACTTGGGTACACTTCTACAGGCACTGACCCTCACTTGGGTACACTTCTGCAGGCACTGACTCTCACTGGGGTACATTTCCACAGGCACTGACTCTCACTGGTGTACATTTCCACATGCACTGACTCTGAGTGGGGTACAATTCTATAGGCACTGAATCTGAATGGTGTAAACTTCCACAGGCACTGACTCTGAATGGGGTAAACTTCCACAGGCACTGACTCTCACTGGGGTACACTTCCACAGGCACTGACTCTCACTGGGGTACATTTACACATGCACTGACTCTGAATGGGGTAAACTTCCACAGGCACTGACTCTAATTGGGGTACACTTCGACAGGCACTGAATCTGAATGGGGTAAACTTCTAGAGGTACTGAATCTGAATGGGGTAAACTTGCACAGGCACTGACTCTCACTGGGGTATACTTCCACAGGCACTGACTCTCACTGGGGTACATTTACACATGCACTGACTCTGAATGGGGTAAACTTACACAGGCACTGACTCTAATTGGGGTACACTTCGACAGGCACTGAATCTGAATGGGGCAAACTTCTAGAGGTACTGAATCTGAATGGGGTAAACTTGCACAGGCACTGACTCTGAATGGGGTAAACTTCCACAGGCACTGACTCTCACTGGGGTATACTTCCACAGGCACTGACTCTCACTGGGGTACATTTACACATGCACTGACTCTGAATGGGGTAAACTTACACAGGCACTGACTCTAATTGGGGTACACTTCGACAGGCACTGAATCTGAATGGGGCAAACTTCTAGAGGTACTGAATCTGAATGGGGTAAACTTGCACAGGCACTGACTCTGAATGGGGTAAACTTCCACAGGCACTGACTCTCACTGGGGGATACTTCCAAGGGCACTGACTCTCACTGGGGTACATTTACACATGCACTGACTCTGAATGGGGTAAACTTCCACAGGCACCGACTCTCACTGGGGTACATTTACACAGGCACTGACTCTAATTGGGTTAAACCTCCACAGGTACTGAATCTGAATGGGGTAAACTTCCACAGGCACTGACTCACACTGGGGTATACTTCCACAGGCACTGACTCTGACTGGGGTGAACTTCCACAGGCACTGACTCTGAATGGGGAAAACTTCCAAAGGCACTGACTCTCACTGGGGTACACTTCCACAGGCACTGTCTCTGAATGGGGTAAACTTCCACAGGCACTGACTCTCACTGGGGGACACTTACACAGGCACTGACTCTCACTGGGGTACACTTACACAGGCACTGACTCGGAATGGGGAAAACTTCCACAGGCACTGACTCTCACTGGGGGACACTTACACAGGCACTGACTCTCACTGGGGTACACTTCCACAGGCACTGACTCTGAATGGGGTAAACTTCCACAGGCACTGACTCTCACTGGGGGACACTTACACAGGCACTGACTCTCACTGGGGGACACTTCCACAGGCACTGACTCTGAATGGGGTTAACTTCGACAGGCTCTGAATCTGAATGGGGTAAACTTCTACAGGTACTGAATCTGAATGGGGTAAACTTCCACAGGCACTGAATCTCACTTGGGTACACTTACACAGGCACTGACTCTGAATGGGGTAAACTTCCACAGGCACTGACTCTCACTGGGGTACACTTCCACAGGCACTGAATCTGAATGGGGAAATCTTCCAGAGGCAATGACTCTAACTGGAGTACACTCCCACAGGCACTGACTCTCACAGGGGGACACTTCTACAGGCACTGACTCTCACTGGCGTACATTTCCACAGGCACTGACTCTCACTGGGGTACATTTCCACATGCACTGACTCTGAGTGGGGTACACTTCCATAGGCAGTGACTCCTAATGGTGAGCCGCTTCCCAGCCACTGAATCTCACTGGGGTACACTTCTACAAGCACTGACTCTCACAGGGGTACATTTCCACAGGCACTGACTCTGAATGTGGTAAACATCCACAGGCATTGACTCTCACAGGAGTACACTTCCACAGGCACTGAATCTGAATGGCGTAAACTTCCACAGGCACTGACTCTCACTGGGGTACACTTCCACAGGCACTGAATCTGAATGGGGTAAACTTCCACAGGCACTGACTCTCACAGCAGTACACTTCCACAGGCACTGATTCTGAATGGGGTAAACTTCCACAGGCATTTACTCTCACAGGGGTACACTTCCACAGGCACTGCATCTGAATGGGGTAAAGTTCCACAGGCACTGACTCTGAATTGGTTACAGTTCCACAGGCAATGACTCTCAGTGGGGTACACTTCGACAGGCACTGACTCTGACTGGGTAAACCTCCACAGGCACTCACTCTCACTGGGGTACACTTCCACTGGCACTGAATCTGAATGGGGTAAACTACCCCAGGCACTGACTCTGAATGTGTAAACTTCCACAGGCACTGACTCTGAATTGGTTACAGTTCCACAGGCAATAACTCTCAGTGGGGTACACTTCGACAGGCACTGACTCTGACTGGGGTACTCTTCCACAGGCACTGTCTCTCACTGGGGTGCAGTCCCACAGGCTCTAGCTGTCACTTGGATACCGTTCCCTAGGCACTGACTCGAACTGGGGTACACTTCTACAGGCACTGACTCTCACTTGGGTAAACTTCCACAGGCACTGACTCTCACAGGGGTGCACTTCAACAGGCACTGACTCTGAATGGGTTAAACTTCCACAGGTACTGACACTGAATGGGGTAAACTTCCAGAGGCAATGACTCTCACTTGGGTACACTTCTACAGGCACTGACTCACACTTGGGTACGCTTCTGCAGGCACTGACTCTCACTTGGGTACACTTCCGCAGGCACTGACTCTCACTGGTGTACATTTCCACGTGCACTGACTCTGAGTGGGTTGCACTTCTATCGGCACTGAATCTGAATGGTGTAAACTTCTAGAGGCACTGACTCTGAATGGGGTAAACTTCCACAGGCACTGACTCTGAATGGGGTAAACTTCCACAGGCACTGACTCTCACTGGGGTATACTTCCACAGGCACTGACTCTCACTGGGGTACATTTACACATGCACTGAATCTGAATGGGCTAAACTTCCACAGGCACTGACTCTAATTGGGATACACTTCGACAGGCACTGACTCTGAATGGGGTAAACTTCCACAGGCACTGACTCTGAATGGGGTTAACTTCTGCAGGCACTGACTCTGAATGGGATAAACTTCCACAGGCACTGACTGTCACTGGGGTACACTTCCACAGGCACTGACTCTGAATAGGGTAAACTTCCACAGGCACTGACTCTGAATAGGGTAAACTTCCACAGGCACTGACTCTCACTTGGGTACACTTTGACAGGCACTGACTCTCACTGGGGGAAACTTCCAACGGCACTGACTCTGAATGGGGTACACTTCCACAGGCACTGAATCTGAATGGGGTAAACTTCCACATGCACTGACTCTCACTTGGGTAAACTTCTTCAGGCACTGACTCTCACTGGGGTACATTTCCACAGGCACTGACTCTCACTTGGGTACACTTCTACAGGCACTGACTCTCACTTGGGTACACTTCTGCAGGCACTGACTCTCACTGGTGTACCTTTCCACATGCACTGACTCTGAATGGGATACACTTCTATAGGCAGTGACTCCTAATGGAGAGCCGCTCCCCAGCCACTGAATCTCACCAGGGTGCACTTCTACAGGCACTGACTCTCACGGGGGTACATTTCCACTGGCACTGACTCTCACTGGGGTACACTTCTACAGGCACTGAATCTGAATGTGGTTAACATCTACAGGTACTGAAGCTGAATGGGGTAAACATCCACAGGCACTGACTCTCACTGGGGTAAACTTCCACAGGCACTGACTCTGAATGGGATAAACTTCCACAGGCATTGAGTGTCACTGGGGTACACTTCCACAGGCACTGACTCTGAATGGGGTACACTTCCACAGGCACTGACTCTCACTGGGGTACACTTCCACAGGCACTGACTCTGAATGGGGTAAACTTCTACAGGCACTGACTCTGAATGGGGTAAACTTCTACAAGTACAGAATCTGAATGGGGTAAACTTCCACAGGCACTGACTCTCACTGGGGTACACTTCCACAGGCACTGACTCCGAATGGGGAAAACTTCCAAAGGCACAGACTCTCACTGGGGTACATTTCCACAGGCACTGACTCTCACTGGGGTACACTTCCACAGGCACTGAATCTGAATGTGGTAAACTTCTACAGGTACTGAATCTGAATGGGGTAAACTTCCACAGGCGCTGACTCTCACTGGGGTACACTTCCTGAGGCAATGACTCTCACTGGGGTACACTTCCACAGGCACTGTCGCTCACTGGGGGACACTTCCACAGGCACTGACTCTGAATGGGGTAAACTTCCACAGGCACTGACTCTCACTGGGGTACACTTCCACAGGCACTGAATCTGAATGGGGTACACTTCCACAGGCACTGTCTCTGAATGGGTTAAACATCCACAGGCACTGACTCTCACTGGGGTACACTTCCACAGGCACTGACTCTCACTGGGGTACACTTACACAGGCACTGACTCTGAGTCGGGTAAACTTCCAAAGGCACTGACTCTCACTGGGGTACACTTCCACAGGCACTGACTCTGAATGGGGTAAACTTCCACAGGCACTGACTCTGAATGGGGTTAACTTCTGCAGGTACTGAATCTGAATGGTGTAAACTTCTACAGGTCCTGAATCTGAATGGGGTAAACTTCTACAGGCACTGAATCTGAATGGTGTAAACCTCTGCAGGTACTGAATCTGAATGGGGTAAACTTCCACAGGCACTGACTCTGAATGGGGTAAACTTCCACAGGCACTGTCTCTCACTGGAGTGCACATCCACAGGCAATGACTCTCACTGGGGTACACTTCCACAGGCACTGACTCTGAATGGGTTAAACTTCCACAGGCACTGACTCTCACTGGGGTAAACTTCCACAGGCACTGACTCTGAATGGGTTAAACTTCCACAGGCACTGACTCTCACTGGGGTAAACTTCCACAGGCACTGACTCTCACTGGGGTACACTTCCACAGCTACTGACACTGAATGGGGTAAACTTCCACAGGCAGTGACTCTGAAAGGGGTAATCTTCCGCAGACACTGAATCTGAATGGGGTAAACTTCTACAGGTACTGAATCTGCATGGGGTAAACTTCCACAGGCATTGACTCACACTGGGGGACACTTCCACAGGCACTGATTCTGAAAGGGGTAAATTTCCACAGGCCCTGACTCTCACTGGGGGGCACTTCCACAGGCACTGACTCTGAATGGGGCAAACTTCCACAGGCACTGACTCTCACTGGGGTCCACTTCCACAGGCACTGAATCTGAATGGCGTAAACATCCACATGTACTGACTCTGAATGGGGTAAACTTCCAGAGGCAATGACGCGAACTGGGGTGCACTTCCACAGGCACTGACTCCCACTGGGGGACACTTCCACATGCACTGACTCTGAGTGGGGTGCACTTCTATAGGCACTGAATCTGAATGGTGTAAACTTCTAGAGGTACTGAATCTCAATGGGGTAATCTTCCACAGGCACTGACTCTCACTGGGATACACTTCCACAGGCACTGACTCTCACTGGGGTACATTTGCACATGCACTGACTCTGAATGGGGTAAACTTCCACAGGCACTGACTCTAACTGGGGTACACTTCTACAGGCTCTGAATCTGAATGGGGTAAACTTCTACAGGTACTGAATCTGAATGGGGTAAACTTCCACAGGCACTGACTCTCACTTGGGTACACTTCGACAGGCACTGACTCTCACTGCGGTAAACTTCCAAAGGCACTGACTCTCACTGGGGTACACTTCCACAGGCACTGACTCTGAATGGGGTAAACTTCTACAGGCACTGACTCTGAATTGGGTAAACTTCTACAAGTACAGAATCTGAATGGGGTAAACTTCCACAGGCACTGACTCTCACTGGGGTACACTTCCACAGGCACTGACTCCGAATGGGGAAAACTTCCAAAGGCACAGACTCTCACTGGGGTACATTTCCACAGGCACTGACTCTCACTGGGGTACATTTCCACAGGCACTGACTCTCACTGGGGTACACTTCCACAGGCACTGAATCTGAATGTGGTAAACTTCTACAGGTACTGAATCTGAATGGGGTAAACTTCCACAGGCGCTGACTCTCACTGGGGTACACTTCCTGAGGCAATGACTCTCACTGGGGTACACTTCCACAGGCACTGTCGCTCACTGGTGAACACTTCCACAGGCACTGACTCTGAATGGGGTAAACTTCCACAGGCACTGACTCTCACTGGGGTACACTTCCACAGGCACTGAATCTGAATGGGGTACACTTCCACAGGCACTGACTCTCACTGGGGTACACTTACACAGGCACTGACTCTGAGTCGGGTAAACTTCCAAAGGCACTGACTCTCACTGGGGTACACTTCGACAGGCACTGACTCTGAATGGGGTTAACTTCTGCAGGTACTGAATCTGAATGGTGTAAACTTCTACAGGTCCTGACTCTGAATGGGGTAAACTTCTACAGGCACTGAATCTGCATGGGGTAAATTTCCACAGGCATTGACTCACACTGGGGGACACTTCCACAGGCACTGATTCTGAAAGGGGTAAATTTCCACAGGCCCTGACTCTCACTGGGGGGCACTTCCACAGGCACTGACTCTGAATGGGGCAAACTTCCACAGGCACTGACTCTCACTGGGGTCCACTTCCACAGGCACTGAATCTGAATGGCGTAAACATCCACATGTACTGACTCTGAATGGGGTAAACTTCCAGAGGCAATGACTCTAACTGGGGTACACTTCTACAGGCTCTGAATCTGAATGGGGTACACTTCCACAGGCACTGACTCTGAATGGGGTAAACTTCCACAGGCACTGACTCTGAATGGGGTAAACTTCCAGAGGCAATGACTCGAACTGGGGTGCACTTCCACAGGCACTGACTCCCACTGGGGGACACTTCCACAGGCACTGACTCTGAATGGGGTAAACTTCCACAGGCACTGAGATAAAAGCAAAATACTGCGGATGCTGGAAATCTGAAACAAAAACAAGAAATGCTGGAATCACTCAGCAGGTCTGGAAGCATCTCTGGAAAGAGAAGCAGAGTTAACGTTTCGGGTCAGTGACCCTTCTTCGGAACTGACAAATATTAGAAAAGTCACAGATTATAAACAAGTGAGGTGGGGGTGGGGCAAGAGATAACAAAGGAGAAGGTGCAGATTGGACCAGGCCTCATAGCAGACCAAAAGGTCACGGAGAAAAGGCAAACAATATTGCTTTGTCTTTCAACACACCATTAACATAATGTTTGCCTTTTCTCCGTGAACTTTTGGTCAGCTATGAGGCCTGGTCCAATCTGCACCTGCTCCTTTGTTATCTCTTGCCCCACCCCCACCTCACTTGCTTATGATCTGTGACTTTTCTAATATTTGTCAGTTCCGAAGAAGGGTCACTGACCCGAAACTTAAACTCTGCCTCTCTTTCCAAAGATGCTGCCAGACCTGCTGAGTGATTCCAGCATTTCTTGTTTTTGTTCCACAGGCACTGACCCTCACTTGGGTGCACTTCCACAGGCACTGACTCTGAATGGGGGAAACTTCCACAGGCACTGACTCTCACTGGGGCACACTTCCACAGGCACTGACCCTGAATGGGGTAAACTTCCACAGGCACTGACTATCACTGGGGTAAACTTCCACAGGCACTGAATCTGAATGGGGTAAACTTCCACAGGCACTGACTCTCACTGGGGTACACTTCCACAGGCACTGAATCTGAATGGCGTAAACATCCACAGGTACTGACTCTGAATGGGGTAAACTTCCAGAGGCAATGTCTCTCACTGGGGTACACTTCCACAGGCACTGACTCCCACTGGGGGCACTTCCACAGGCACTGACTCTGAATGGGGTAAACTTCCACAGGCACTGAAATGAAAGCAAAATACTGCGGATGCTGGAAATCTGAAACAAAAACAAGAAATGCTGGAATCACTCAGCAGGTCTGGCAGCATCTGTGGAAAGAGAAGCAGAGTTAACGTTTCGGGTCAGTGACCCTACTTCGGAACTAACAAATATTAGAAAAGTCACAGATTATAAACAAGTGAGGTGGGGGTGGGGCAAGAGATAACAAAGGAGAAGGTGCAGATTGGACCAGGCCACATAGCAGACCAAAAGGTCATGGAGAAAAGGCAAACAATATTGCTTTGTCTTTCAACACTCCATTAACATATTGTTTGCCTTTTCTCTGTGAACTTTTGGTCAGCTATGAGGCCTGGTCCAATCTGCACCTGCTCCTTTGTTATCTCTTGCCCCACCCCCACCTCACTTGTTTATAATCTGTGACTTTTCTAATATTTGTCAGTTCCGAAGAAGGGTCACTGACCCGAAACGTAAACTCTGCTTCTCTTTCCAAAGATGCTGCCATACCTGCTGAGTGATTCCAGCATTTCTTGTTTTTGTTCCACAGGCACTGACCCTCACTTGGGTGCACTTCCACAGGCACTGACTCTGAATGGGGTAAACTTCCACAGGCACTGACTCTCACTGGGGCACACTTCCACAGGCACTGACTCTGAATGGGGTAAACTTCCACAGGCACTGACTCTCACTGGGGTACACTTCCACAGGCACTGAATCTGAATGGGGTGAACTTCGACAGGCACTGATTCTCACTTGGGTACACTTCTTCAGGCACTGATTCTCACTTGGGTACACTTCTACAGGCACTGACTCTCACTTGGGTACACTTCGACAGGCACTGACTCTCACTGGGGTTCATTTCCACAGGCACTGACTCTCACTGGGGTACATTTCCACAGGCACTGACTCTCACTTGGGTACACTTCTACAGGCACTGACTCTCACTTGGGTACACTTCTACAGGCACTGACTCTCACTGGGGTACATTTCCACAGGCACTGACTCTCACTGGGTACATTTCCACAGGCACTGACTCTCACTTGGGTACACTTCTACAGGCACTGACTCTCACTTGGGTAAACTTCCACAGTCACTGACTCTCACTGGCGTACATTTCCACAGGCACTGACTCTCACTGGTGTACATTTCCACATGCACTGACTCTGAGTGGGGTACACTTCTATAGGCACTGAATCTGAATGGTGTAAACTTCTAGAGGTACTGAATCTCAATGGGGTAATCTTCCACAGGCACTGACTCTCACTGGGATACACTTCCACAGGCACTGACTCTCACTGGGGTACATTTGCACATGCACTGACTCTGAATGGGGTAGACTTCCACAGGCACTGACTCTAACTGGGGTACACTTCGACAGGCACTGAATCTGAATGGGTCAAACTTCCACAGGCACTGACTTTCTCTGGGGTACATTTCCACAGGCACTGACTCTGAATGGGGTAAACTTCCACAGGCACTGACTCTCACTGGGGTACACTTCGACAGGCACTGAATCTGAATGGGTCAAACTTCCACAGGCACTGACTTTCACTGGGGTACATTTCCACAGGCACTGACTCTGAATGGGGTTAACTTCTACAGGCTCTGAATCTGAATGGGGTAAACTTCTACAGGTACTGAATCTGAATGGGGTAAACTTCCACAGGCACTGAATCTCACTGGGGTACACTTACACAGGCACTGACTCTGAATGGGGTAAACTTCCACAGGCACTGACTCTCACTGGGGTACACGTCCACAGGCACTGAATCTGAATGGGGTAAACTTCCACAGGCACTGACTATGAATGGGGTAAACATCCACAGGTACTGACTCTGAATGGGGAAATCTTCCAGAGGCAATGACTCTAACTGGGGTACACTCCCACAGGCACTGACTCTGAATGGGGTTAACTTCTACAGGCTCTGAATCTGAATGGGGTAAACTTCGACAGGTACTGAATCTGAATGGGGTAAACTTCCACAGGCACTGAATCTCACTGGGGTACACTTACACAGGCACTGACTCTGAATGGGGTAAACTTCCACAGGCACTGACTCTCACTGGGGTACACGTCCACAGGCACTGAATCTGAATGGGGTAAACTTCCACAGGCACTGACTCTGAATGGGGAAATCTTCCAGAGGCAATGACTCTAACTGGGGTACACTCCCACAGGCACTGACTCTCACAGGGGGACAATTCCACAGCCACTGACTCTGAATGGGGTACACTTCCACAGGCATTGACCCTCACTTGGGTGCACTTCCACTGGCACTGACTCTCACTGGGGTACACTTCCAGAGGCACTGACTCTGAATGGGCTAAACTTCCACAGGCAATGTCTTTCACTGGGGTACACTTCCAGAGGCACTGACTCTCACTGGGGTACATTTTCACAGGCATTGACCCTCACTTGGGTGCACTTCCACTGGCACTGACTCTCACTGGGGTACACTTCCAGAGGCAGTGACTCTGAATGGGGTAAACTTCCACAGGCAATGACTTTCACTGGGGTACACTTCCAGAGGCACTGACTCTCACTGGCGCACATTTCCACAGGCAAAGACTCTCACTGGGGTACATTTCCACATGCACTGACTCTGAGTGGGGTACACTTCCATAGGCAGTGACTCCTAATGGTGAGCCACTTCCCAGCCACTGAATCTCACTGGGGTACACTTCTACAGGCACTGACTCTCACAGGGGTACATTTCCACAGGCACTGACTCTGAATGTGGTAAACTTCCACAGGCATTGACTCTCACAGGAGTACACTTCCACAGGCACTGAATCTGAATGGCGTAAACTTCCACAGGCACTGACTCTCACTGGGATACACTTCCACAGGCACTGAATCTGAATGGGGTAAACTTCCACAGGCACTGACTCTCACAGCAGTACACTTCCACAGGCACTGATTCTGAATGGAGTAAACTTCCACAGGCATTTACTCTCACTGGGGTACACTTCCACAGGCACTGAATCTGATTGGGGTAAAGTTCCACAGGCACTGACTCTGAATTGGTTACAGTTCCACAGGCAATGACTCTCAGTGGGGAACACTTCCACAGGCACTGACTCTGAATGGGGTAAACTTCCACAGGCACAGACTCACACTGGAGTACACTTACACAGGCACTGACACTGAATGGGGCAAATTTCTACTGGCACTGACTCTCTCTGTGGAACAGTTCCACAGGCACTGACTCTCACTTGGGTAAATTTCCACAGGCACTGACTCTCACTTGGGTACACTTCTACAGGCACTGACTCTCACTTGGGTACACTTCTACAGGCACTGACTCTCACTGGGGTACATTTCCACATACACTGACTCTGAATGGGGGACACTTCCACAGGCACTGACTCTGAATGGGGTAATCGTCTACAGGCACTGAATATGAATGGGGTAAACTTCTACAGTTACAGAATCTGAATGGGGTAAACTTCTTCAGGCACTGACTCTCACTGGGGTACACTTCCACAGGCATTGACCGTCACTTGGGTGCACTTCCACAGGCACTGACTCTCACTGGGGTACACTTCCAGAGGCACTGACTCTGAATGGGGTAAACTTCCACAGGCACTGACTTTCACTGGGGTACACTTCCAGAGGCAGTGACTCTCACTGGGGTACATTTTCACAGGCACTGACTCTCACTGGGGTACATTTCCACAGGCACTGACTCTCACTTGGGTACACTTCTACAGGCACTGACTCTCACTGGCGCACATTTCCACAGGCAAAGACTCTCACTGGGGTACATTTCCACATGCACTGACTCTGAGTGGGGTACACTTCCATAGGCAGTGACTCCTAATGGTGAGCCGCTTCCCAGCCACTGAATCTCACTAGGGTACACTTCTACAGGCACTGACTCTCACAGGGGTACATTTCCACAGGCACTGACTCTGAATGTGGTAAACTTCCACAGGCATTGACTCTCACAGGAGTACACTTCCACAGGCACTGAATCTGAATGGCGTAAACTTCCACAGGCACTGACTCTCACTGGGGTACACTTCCACAGGCACTGAATCTGAATGGGGTAAACTTCCACAGGCACTGACTCTCACAGCAGTACACTTCAACAGGCACTGATTCTGAATGGGGTAAACTTCCACAGGCATTTACTCTCACTGGGGTACACTTCCACAGGCACTGAATCTGAATGGGGTAAACTTCCACAGGCACAGACTCACACTGGAGTACACTTCCACAGGCACTGAGACTGAATGGGGCAAATTTCTACTGGCACTGACTCTCTCTGTGGAACAGTTCCACAGGCACTGACTCTCACTTGGGTAAATATCCACAGGCATTGACTCTCACTTGGGTACACTTCTACAGGCACTGACTCTCACTTGGGTACACTTCTACAGGCACTGACTCTCACTGGGGTACATTTCCACAGGCACTGAGTCTGAATGGAGTGAACTTCCACAGGCACTGAATCTGAATGGGGTGAACGTCGACAGGCACTGATTCTCACTTGGGTACACTTCTTCAGGCACTGATTCTCACTTGGGTACACTTCTACAGGCACTGACTCTCACTTGGGTACACTTCTACAGGCACTGACTCTCACTGGGGTTCATTTCCACAGGCACTGACTCTCACTGGGGTACATTTCCACAGGCACTGACTCTCACTTGGGTACACTTCTACAGGCACTGACTCTCACTTGGGTACACTTCTACAGGCACTGACTCTCACTGGGGTACATTTCCACAGGCACTGACTCTCACTGGGTACATTTCCACAGGCACTGACTCTCACTTGGGTACATTTCTACAGGCACTGACTCTCACTTGGGTAAACTTCCACAGTCACTGACTCTCACTGGCGTACATTTCCACAGGCACTGACTCTCACTGGTGTACATTTCCACATGCACTGACTCTGAGTGGGGTACACTTCTATAGGCACTGAATCTGAATGGTGTAAACTTCTAGAGGTAATGAATCTCAATGGGGTAATCTTCCACAGGCACTGACTCTCACTGGGATACACTTCCACAGGCACTGACTCTCTCTGGGGTACATTTGCACATGCACTGACTCTGAATGGGGTAAACTTCCACAGGCACTGACTCTAACTGGGGTACACTTCGACAGGCACTGAATCTGAATGGGGTAAACTTCCACAGGCACTGACTTTCACTGGGGTACATTTCCACAGGCACTGACTCTGAATGGGGTTAACTTCTACAGGCTCTGAATCTGAATGGGGTAAACTTCTACAGGTACTGAATCTGAATGGGGTAAACTTCCACAGGCACTGAATCTCACTGGGGTACACTTACACAGGCACTGACTCTGAATGGGGTAAACGTCCACAGGCACTGACTCTCACTGGGGTACACGTCCACAGGCACTGAATCTGAATGGGGTAAACTTCCACAGGCACTGACTCTGAATGAGGAAATCTTCCAGAGGCAATGACTCTAACTGGGGTACACTCCCACAGGCACTGACTCTCACAGGGGGACAATTCCACAGCCACTGACTCTGAATGGGGTACACTTCCACAGGCATTGACCCTCACTTGGGTGCACTTCCACTGGCACTGACTCTCACTGGGGTACACTTCCAGAGGCACTGACTCTGAATGGTCTAAACTTCCACAGGCAATGTCTTTCACTGGGGTACACTTCCAGAGGCACTGACTCTCACTGGGGTACATTTTCACAGGCATTGACCCTCACTTGGGTGCACTTCCACTGGCACTGACTCTCACTGGGGTACACTTCCAGAGGCAGTGACTCTGAATGGCTAAACTTCCACAGGCAATGACTTTCACTGGGGTACACTTCCAGAGGCACTGACTCTCACTGGCGCACATTTCCACAGGCAAAGACTCTCACTGGGGTACATTTCCACATGCACTGACTCTGAGTGGGGTACACTTCCATAGGCAGTGACTCCTAATGGTGAGCCACTTCCCAGCCACTGAATCTCACTGGGGTACACTTCTACAGGCACTGACTCTCACAGGGGTACATTTCCACAGGCACTGACTCTGAATGTGGTAAACTTCCACAGGCATTGACTCTCACAGGAGTACACTTCCACAGGCACTGAATCTGAATGGCGTAAACTTCCACAGGCACTGACTCTCACTGGGATACACTTCCACAGGCACTGAATCTGAATGGGGTAAACTTCCACAGGCACTGACTCTCACAGCAGTACACTTCCACAGGCACTGATTCTGAATGGGGTAAACTTCCACAGGCATTTACTCTCACTGGGGTACACTTCCACAGGCACTGAATCTGAATGGGGTAAAGTTCCACAGGCACTGACTCTGAATTGGTTACAGTTCCACAGGCAATGACTCTCAGTGGGGAACACTTCGACAGGCACTGACTCTGAATGGGGTAAACTTCCACAGGCACAGACTCACACTGGAGTACACTTCCACAGGCACTGACACTGAATGGGGCAAATTTCTACTGGCACTGACTCTCTCTGTGGAACAGTTCCACAGGCACTGACTCTCACTTGGGTAAATTTCCACAGGCACTGACTCTCACTTGGGTACACTTCTGCAGGCACTGACTCTCACTTGGGTACACTTCTACAGGCACTGACTCTCACTGGGGTACATTTCCACATACACTGACTCTGAATGGGGGACACTTCCACAGGCACTGACTCTGAATGGGGTAATCGTCTACAGGCACTGAATATGAATGGGGTAAACTTCTACAGTTACAGAATCTGAATGGGGTAAACTTCTTCAGGCACTGACTCTCACTGGGGTACACTTCCACAGGCATTGACCCTCACTTGGGTGCACTTCCACAGGCACTGACTCTCACTGGGGTACACTTCCAGAGGCACTGACTCTGAATGGGGTAAACTTCCACAGGCACTGACTTTCACTGGGGTACACTTCCAGAGGCAGTGACTCTCACTGGGGTACATTTTCACAGGCACTGACTCTCAGTGGGGTACATTTCCACAGGCACTGTCTCTCACTTGGGTACACTTCTACAGGCACTGACTCTCACTGGCGCACATTTCCACAGGCAAAGACTCTCACTAGGGTACATTTCCACATGCACTGACTCTGAGTGGGGTACACTTCCACAGGCAGTGACTCCTAATGGTGAGCCACTTCCCAGCCACTGAATCTCACTGGGGTACACTTCTACAGGCACTGACTCTCACAGGGGTACATTTCCACAGGCACTGACTCTGAATGTGGTAAACTTCCACAGGCATTGACTCTCACAGGAGTACACTTCCACAGGCACTGAATCTGAATGGCGTAAACTTCCACAGGCACTGACTCTCACTGGGGTACACTTCCACAGGCACTGAATCTGAATGGGGTAAACTTCCACAGGCACTGACTCTCACAGCAGTACACTTCAACAGGCACTGATTCTGAATGGGGTAAACTTCCACAGGCATTTACTCTCACTGGGGAACACTTCCACAGGCACTGAATCTGAATGGGGTAAACTTCCACAGGCACAGACTCACACTGGAGTACACTTCCACAGGCACTGAGACTGAATGGGGCAAATTTCTACTGGCACTGACTCTCTCTGTGGAACAGTTCCACAGGCACTGACTCTCACTTGGGTAAATATCCACAGGCACTGTCTCTCACTTGGGTACACTTCTACAGGCACTGACTCTCACTTGGGTACACTTCTACAGGCACTGACTCTCACTGGGGTACATTTCCACATACACTGACTCTGAATGGAGTGAACTTCCACAGGCACTGACTCTGAATGGGGTACACTTCCACAGGCACTGACTCTGAATGGGGTAATCGTCCACTGGCACTGAATATGAATGGGGTAAACTTCTACAGTTACTGAATCTGAATGGGGTAAACTTCTTCAGGCACTGACTCTCACTGGGGTACACTTCCACAGGCACTGACTCTCACTGGGATACACTTACACAGGCACTGACTCTGAATGGGGTAAACTTGCAAAGGCACTGACTCTCACTGGGGTACCCTTCCACAGGTACTGACTCTGAATGGGGTAAACTTCCAAAGGCACTGACTCTGAATTGGTTACAGTTCCACAGGCAATGACTCTCAGTGGGGAACACTTCCACAGGCACTGACCCTGAATGGGGTAAACTTCCACAGGCACAGACTCACACTGGAGTACACTTCCACAGGCACTGACACTGAATGGGGCAAATTTCTACTGGCACTGACTCTCTCTGTGGAACAGTTCCACAGGCACTGACTCTCACTTGGGTAAATTTCCACAGGCACTGACTCTCACTTGGGTACACTTCTACAGGCACTGACTCTCACTTGGGTACACTTCTGCAGGCACTGACTCTCACTGGGGTACATTTCCACATACACTGACTCTGAATGGAGTAAACTTCCACAGGCACTGACTCTGAATGGGGTACACTTCCACAGGCACTGACTCTGAATGGGGTAATCGTCTACAGGCACTGAATATGAATGGGGTAAACTTCTACAGTTACTGAATCTGAATGGGGTAAACTTCTTCAGGCACGGACTCTCACTGGGGTACACTTCCACAGGCACTGACTCTCACTGGGGTACACTTCCACAGGCACTGACTCTGAATGGGGTAAACTTCCACAGGCACTGACTTTCACTGGGGTACACTTCCAGAGGCACTGACTCTCACTGGGGTACATTTTCACAGGCACTGACTCTCACTGGGGTGCATTTCCACAGGCACTGACTCTCACTTGGGTACACTTCTACAGGCACTGACTCTCACTGGCGCACATTTCCACAGGCAAAGACTCTCACTGGGGTACATTTCCACATGCACTGACTCTGAGTGGGGTACACTTCCAAAGGCAGTGACTCCTAATGGTGAGCCGCTTCCCAGCCACTGAATCTCACTGGGGTACACTTCTACAGGCACTGACTCTCACAGGGGTACATTTCCACAGGCACTGACTCTGAATGTGGTAAACTTCCACAGGCATTGACTCTCACAGGAGTACACTTCCACAGGCACTGAATCTGAATGGCGTAAACTTCCACAGGCACTGACTCTCACTGGGGTACACTTCCACAGGCACTGAATCTGAATGGGGTAAACTTCCACAGGCACTGACTCTCACAGCAGTACACTTCAACAGGCACTGATTCTGAATGGGGTAAACTTCCACAGGCATTTACTCTCACTGGGGTACACTTCCACAGGCACTGAATCTGAATGGGGTAAACTTCCACAGGCACATACTCACACTGGAGTACACTTCCACAGGCACTGAGACTGAATGGGGCAAATTTCTACTGGCACTGACTCTCTCTGTGGAACAGTTCCACAGGCACTGACTCTCACTTGGGTAAATATCCACAGGCACTGTCTCTCACTTGGGTACACTTCTACAGGCACTGACTCTCACTTGGGTACACTTCTACAGGCACTGACTCTCACTGGGGTACATTTCCACATACACTGACTCTGAATGGAGTGAACTTCCACAGGCACTGACTCTGAATGGGGTACACTTCCACAGGCACTGACTCTGAATGGGGTAATCGTCCACAGGCACTGAATATGAATGGGGTAAACTTCTACAGTTACTGAATCTGAATGGGGTAAACTTCTTCAGGCACTGACTCTCACTGGGGTACACTTCCACAGGCACTGACTCTCACTGGGATACACTTACACAGGCACTGACTATGTATGGGGTAAACTTGCAAAGGCACTGACTCTCACTGGGGTACCCTTCCACAGGTACTGACTCTGAATGGGGTAAACTTCCAAAGGCACTGACTCTGAATGGTGTAAACTACTAGAGGTCCTGAATCTGAATGGGGTAAACTTGCACAGGCACTGACTCTGAATGGGGAAATCTTCCAGAGGCAATGACTCTAACTGGGGTACACTCCCACAGGCACTGACTCTCACAGGGGGACAATTCCACAGCCACTGACTCTGAATGGGGTACACTTCCACAGGCATTGACCCTCACTTGGGTGCACTTCCACTGGCACTGACTCTCACTGGGGTACACTTCCAGAGGCACTGACTCTGAATGGGCTAAACTTCCACAGGCAATGACTTTCACTGGGGTACACTTCCAGAGGCACTGACTCTCACTTGGGGTACATTTTCACAGGCATTGACCCTCACTTGGGTGCACTTCCACTGGCACTGACTCTCACTGGGGTACACTTCCAGAGGCAGTGACTCTGAATGGGCTAAACTTCCACAGGCAATGACTTTCAATGGGGTACACTTCCAGAGGCACTGACTCTCACTGGTGCACATTTCCACAGGCAAAGACTCTCACTGGGGTACATTTCCACATGCACTGACTCTGAGTGGGGTACACTTCCATAGGCAGTGACTCCTAATGGTGAGCCGCTTCCCAGCCACTGAATCTCACTGGGGTAAACTTCCACAGGCACTGACTCTCACAGCAGTACACTTCCACAGGCACTGATTCTGAATGGGGTAAACTTCCACAGGCATTTACTCTCACTGGGGTACACTTCCACAGGCACTGAATCTGAATGGGGTAAACTTCCACAGGCACTGACTCTGAATTGGTTACAGTTCCACAGGCAATGACTCTCAGTGGGGAACACTTCCACAGGCACTGACCCTGAATGGGGTAAACTTCCACAGGCACAGACTCACACTGGAGTACACTTCCACAGGCACTGACACTGAATGGGGCAAATTTCTACTGGCACTGACTCTCTCTGTGGAACAGTTCCACAGGCACTGACTCTCACTTGGGTAAATTTCCACAGGCACTGACTCTCACTTGGGTACACTTCTACAGGCACTGACTCTCACTTGGGTACACTTCTGCAGGCACTGACTCTCACTGGGGTACATTTCCACATACACTGACTCTGAAAGGAGTAAACTTCCACAGGCACTGACTCTGAATGGGGTACACTTCCACAGGCACTGACTCTGAATGGGGTAATCGTCGACAGGCACTGAATATGAATGGGGTAAACTTCTACAGTTACTGAATCTGAATGGGGTAAACTTCTTCAGGCACTGACTCTCACTGGGGTACACTTCCACAGGCACTGACTCTCACTGGGGTACACTTCCAGAGGCACTGACTCTGAATGGGGTAAACTTCCACAGGCACTGACTTTCACTGGGGTACACTTCCAGAGGCACTGACTCTCACTGGGGTACATTTTCACAGGCACTGACTCTCACTGGGGTGCATTTCCACAGGCACTGACTCTCACTTGGGTACACTTCTACAGGCACTGACTCTCACTGGCGCACATTTCCACAGGCAAAGACTCTCACTGGGGTACATTTCCACATGCACTGACTCTGAGTGGGGTACACTTCCAAAGGCAGTGACTCCTAATGGTGAGCCGCTTCCCAGCCACTGAATCTCACTGGGGTACACTTCTACAGGCACTGACTCTCACAGGGGTACATTTCCACAGGCACTGACTCTGAATGTGGTAAACTTCCACAGGCATTGACTCTCACAGGAGTACACTTCCACAGGCACTGAATCTGAATGGCGTAAACTTCCACAGGCACTGACTCTCACTGGGGTACACTTCCACAGGCACTGAATCTGAATGGGGTAAACTTCCACAGGCACTGACTCTCACAGCAGTACACTTCAACAGGCACTGATTCTGAATGGGGTAAACTTCCACAGGCATTTACTCTCACTGGGGTACACTTCCACAGGCACTGAATCTGAATGGGGTAAACTTCCACAGGCACAGACTCACACTGGAGTACACTTCCACAGGCACTGAGACTGAATGGGGCAAATTTCTACTGGCACTGACTCTCTCTGTGGAACAGTTCCACAGGCACTGACTCTCACTTGGGTAAATATCCACAGGCACTGTCTCTCACTTGGGTACACTTCTACAGGCACTGACTCTCACTTGGGTACACTTCCACAGGCACAGACTCACACTGGAGTACACTTCCACAGGCACTGAGACTGAATGGGGCAAATTTCTACTGGCACTGACTCTCTCTGTGGAACAGTTCCACAGGCACTGACTCTCACTTGGGTAAATATCCACAGGCACTGACTCTCACTTGGGTACACTTCTACATGCACTGACTCTCACTGGGGTACACTTCTACAGGCACTGACTCTGAATGGGGTAAACTTCCACAGGCAATGACTTTCACTTGGGTACACTTCCTCAGGCATTGACCCTCACTTGGGTGCACTTCCACTGGCACTGACTCTCACTGGGGTACACTTCCAGAGGCACTGACTCTGAATGGGCTAAACTTCCACAGGCAATGACTTTCACTGGGGTACACTTCTACAGGCACTGACTCTCACTGGCGCACATTTCCACAGGCAAAGACTCTCACTGGGGTACATTTCCACATGCACTGACTCTGAGTGGGGTACACTTCCAAAGGCAGTGACTCCTAATGGTGAGCCGCTTCCCAGCCACTGAATCTCACTGGGGTACACTTCTACAGGCACTGACTCTCACAGGGGTACATTTCCACAGGCACTGACTCTGAATGTGGTAAACTTCCACAGGCATTGACTCTCACAGGAGTACACTTCCACAGGCACTGAATCTGAATGGCGTAAACTTCCACAGGCACTGACTCTCACTGGGGTACACTTCCACAGGCACTGAATCTGAATGGGGTAAACTTCCACAGGCACTGACTCTCACAGCAGTACACTTCCACAGGCACTGATTCTGAATGGGGTAAACTTCCACAGGCATTTACTCTCACTGGGGTACACTTCCACAGGCGCTGAATCTGAATGGGGTAAACTTCCACAGGCACAGACTCACACTGGAGTACACTTCCACAGGCACTGAGACTGAATGGGGCAAATTTCTACTGGCACTGACTCTCTCTGTGGAACAGTTCCACAGGCACTGACTCTCACTTGGGTAAATATCCACAGGCACTGACTCTCACTTGGGTACACTTCTACATGCACTGACTCTCACTGGGGTACACTTCTACAGGCACTGACTCTGAATGGGGTAAACTTCCACAGGCACTGACTCTGAATGGGGTACACTTCCACAGGCACTGACTCTGAATGGGGTAATCGTCTACAGGCACTGAATATGAATGGGGTAAACTTCTACAGTTACTGAATCTGAATGGGGTAAACTTCTTCAGGCACTGACTCTCACTGGGGTACACTTCCACAGGCACTGACTCTCACTGGGGTACACTTACACAGGCACTGACTATGTATGGGGTAAACTTCCAAAGGCACTGACTCTCACTGGGGTACCCTTCCACAGGTACTGACTCTGAATGGGGTAAACTTCCAAAGGCACTGACTCTGAGTGGGGTACACTTCCATAGGCACTGAATCTGAATGGTGTAAACTACTAGAGGTACTGAATCTGAATGGGGTAAACTTGCACAGGCACTGACTCTCACTGGGGTAAACTTCCACAGGCACTGACTCTCACTGGGGTACAGTTACACAGGCACTGACTCTGAGTGGGGTACACTTCCATAGGCACTGAATCTGAATGGTGTAAACTACTAGAGGTACTGAATCTGAATGGGGTAAACTTGCACAGGCACTGACTCTCACTGGGGTAAACTTCCACAGGCACTGACTCTCACTGGGATACACTTCCACTGGCACTGTCTCTGAATGGGGTACACTTCCAGAGGCAGTGACTCTGAATGGGCTAAACTTCCACAGGCAATGACTTTCACTGGGGCACACTTCCAGAGGCACTGACTCTCACTGGTGCACATTTCCACAGGCAAAGACTCTCACTGGGGTACATTTCCTCATGCACTGACTCTGAGTGGGGTACACTTCCATAGGCAGTGACTCCTAATGGTGAGCCGCTTCCCAGCCACTGAATCTCACTGGGGTACACTTCTACAGGCACTGACTCTCACAGGGGTACATTTCCACAGGCATTGACCCTCACTTGGGTGCACTTCCACAGGCACTGACTCTCACTGGGGTACACTTCCAGAGGCACTGACTCTGAATGGGGTAAACTTCCACAGGCACTGACTTTCACTGGGGTACACTTCCAGAGGCAGTGACTCTCACTGGGGTACATTTTCACAGGCACTGACTCTCACTGGGGTACATTTCCACAGGCACTGACTCTCACTTGGGTACACTTCTACAGGCACTGACTCTAACTGGCGCACATTTCCACAGGCAAAGACTCTCACTGGGGTACATTTCCACATGCACTGACTCTGAGTGGGGTACACTTCCATAGGCAGTGACTCCTAATGGTGAGCCGCTTCCCAGCCACTGAATCTCACTGGGGTACACTTCTACAGGCACTGACTCTCACAGGGGTTCATTTCCACAAGCACTGACTCTGAATGTGGTAAACTTCCACAGGCATTGACTCTCACAGGAGTACACTTCCACAGGCACTGAATCTGAATGGAGTAAACTTCCACAGGCACTGACTCTCACTGGGGTACACTTCCACAGGCACTGAATCTGAATGGGGTAAACTTCCACAGGCACTGACTCTCACAGCAGTACACTTCCACAGGCACTGATTCTGAATGGGGTAAACTTCCACAGGCATTTAATCTCACTGGGGTACACTTCCACAGGCACTGAATCTGAATGGGGTAAACTTCCACAGGCACAGACTCACACTGGAGTACACTTCCACAGGCACTGAGACTGAATGGGGCAAATTTCTACTGGCACTGACTCTCTCTGTGGAACAGTTCCACAGGCACTGACTCTCACTTTGGTAAATATCCACAGGCACTGACTCTCACTTGGGTACACTTCTACAGGCACTGACTCTCACTTGGGTACACTTCTACAGGCACTGACTCTCACTGGGGTACATTTCCACAGGCACTGACTCTGAATGGGGTAAACCTCCACAGGCACTGACTCTGAATGGGGTACACTTCCACAGGCACTGACTCTGAATGGGGTAATCGTCTACAGGCACTGAGTATGAATGGGGTAAACTTCTACAGTTACTGAATCTGAATGGGGTAAACTTCTTCAGGCACTGACTCTCACTGGGGTACACTTCCACAGGCACTGACTCTGAATGGGGTAAACTTCCAAAGGCACTGACTCTGAATGGTGTAAACTACTAGAGGTACTGAATCTGAATGGGGTAAACTTGCACAGGCACTGACTCTAACTGGGGTTCACTTCGACAGGCAGTGAATCTGAATGGGGTAAACTTCCAAAGGCACTGACTCTCACTGGGGTACACTTCCACAGGCACTGTCTCTCACTGGGGTACACTTCCACAGGCACTGACTCTGAATGGTGTAAACTACTAGAGGTACTGACTATGAATGGGGTAAACATCCACAGGTACTGACTCTGAATGGGGAAATCTTCCAGAGACAATGACTCTAACTGGGGTACACTCCCACAGGCACTGACTCTCACAGGGGGACAATTCCACAGCCACTGACTCTGAATGGGGAACACTTCCACAGGCATTGACCCTCACTTGGGTGCACTTCCACTGGCACTGACTCTCACTGGGGTACACTTCCAGAGGCACTGACTCTGAATGGGCTAAACTTCCACAGGCAATGACTTTCACTGGGGTACACTTCCAGAGGCACTGACTCTCACTGGGGTACATTTTCACAGGCATTGACCCTCACTTGGGTGCACTTCCACTGGCACTGACTCTCACTGGGGTACACTTCCAGAGGCAGTGACTCTGAATGGGCTAAACTTCCACAGGCAATGACTTTCACTGGGGTACACTTCCAGAGGCACTGACTCTCACTGGCGCACATTTCCACAGGCACTGACTCTCACTGGGGTACATTTCCACATGCACTAACTCTGAGTGGGGTACACTTCCATAGGCAGTGACTCCTAATGGTGAGCCGCTTCCCAGCCACTGAATCTCACTGGGGTACACTTCTACAGGCACTGACTCTCACAGGGGTACATTTCCACAGGCACTGACTCTGAATGTGGTAAACTTCCACAGGCATTGACTCTCACTGGGGTACACTTCCACAGGCACTGAATCTGAATGGGGTAAACTTCCACAGGCACTGACTCTCACAGCAGTACACTTCCACAGGCACTGATTCTGAATGGGGTAAACTTCCACAGGCATTTACTCTCACTGGGGTACACTTCCAGAGGCACTGAATCTGAATGGGGTACATTTCCACATACACTGACTCTGAATGGAGTAAACTTCCACAGGCACTGACTCTGAATGGGGTAATCGTCTACAGGCACTGAATATGAATGGGGTAAACTTCTACAGTTACTGAATCTGAATGTGGTAAACTTCTTCAGGCACTGACTCTCACTGGGGTACACTTCCACAGGCACTGACTCTCACTGGGATACACTTCCAGAGGCACTGACTCTGAATGGGGTAAACTTCCACAGGCACTGATTTTCACTGGGGTACACTTCCAGAGGCACTGACTCTCACTGGGGTACATTTTCACAGGCACTGACTCTCACTGGGGTGCATTTCCACAGGCACTGACTCTCACTTGGGTACACTTCTACAGGCACTGACTCTCACTGGCGCACATTTCCACAGGCAAAGACTCTCACTGGGGTACATTTCCACATGCACTGACTCTGAGTGGGGTACACTTCCATAGGCAGTGACTCCTAATGGTGAGCCGCTTCCCAGCCACTGAATCTCACTGGGGTACACTTCTACAGGCACTGACTCTCACAGGGGTACATTTCCACAGGCACTGACTCTGAATTTGGTAAACTTCCACAGGCATTGACTCTCACAGGAGTACACTTCCACAGGCACTGAATCTGAATGGCGTAAACTTCCACAGGCACTGACTCTCACTGGGGTACACTTCCACAGGCACTGAATCTGAATGGGGTAAACTTCCACAGGCACTGACTCTCACTGGGGTACACTTCCACAGGCACTGAATCTGAATGGCGTAAACTTCCACAGGCACTGACTCTCACTGGGGTACACTTCCACAGGCACTGAATCTGAATGGGGTACACTTCCACAGGCACTGACTCTCACAGCAGTACACTTCCACAGGCACTGATTCTGAATGGGGTAAACTTCCACAGGCATTTACTCTCACTGGGGTACACTTCCAGAGGCACTGAATCTGAATGGGGTAAAGTTCCACAGGCACTGACTCTGAATTGGTTACAGTTCCACAGGCAATGACTCTCAGTGGGGAACACTTCCACAGGCACTGACTCTGAATGGGGTAAACTTCCACAGGCACAGACTCACACTGGAGTACACTTCCACAGGCACTGACACTGAATGGGGCAAATTTCTACTGGCACTGACTCTCTCTGTGGAACAGTTCCACAGGCACTGACTCTCACTTGGGTAAATTTCCACAGGCACTGACTCTCACTTGGGTACACTTCTACAGGCACTGACTCTCACTGGGGTACATTTCCACATACACAGACTCTGAATGGAGTAAACCTCCACAGGCACTGACTCTGAATGGGGTAATCGTCTACAGGCACTGAATATGAATGGGGTAAACTTCTACAGTTACTGAATCTGAATGGGGTAAACTTCTTCAGGCACTGACTCTCACTGGGGTACACTTCCACAGGCACTGACTCTCACTGGGATACACTTCCAGAGGCACTGACTCTGAATGGGGTAAACTTCCACAGGCACTGATTTTCACTGGGGTACACTTCCAGAGGCACTGACTCTCACTGGGGTGCATTTCCACAGGCACTGACTCTCACTTGGGTACACTTCTACAGGCACTGACTCTCACTGGCGCACATTTCCACAGGCAAAGACTCTCACTGGGGTACATTTCCACATGCACTGACTCTGAGTGGGGTACACTTCCATAGGCAGTGACTCCTAATGGTGAGCCGCTTCCCAGCCACTGAATCTCACTGGGGTACATTTCTACAGGCACTGACTCTCACAGGGGTACATTTCCACAGGCACTGACTCTGAATTTGGTAAACTTCCACAGGCATTGACTCTCACAGGAGTACACTTCCACAGGCACTGAATCTGAATGGCGTAAACTTCCACAGGCACTGACTCTCACTGGGGTACACTTCCACAGGCACTGAATCTGAATGGGGTAAACTTCCACAGGCACTGACTCTCACAGCAGTACACTTCCACAGGCACTGATTCTGAATGGGGTAAACTTCCACAGGCATTTACTCTCACTGGGGTACACTTCCACAGGCACTGAATCTGAATGGGGTAAACTTCCACAGGCACAGACTCACACTGGAGTACACTTCCACAGGCACTGACACTGAATGGGGCAAATTTCTACTGGCACTGACTCTCTCTGTGGAACAGTTGCACAGGCACAGACTCTCACTTGGGTAAATATCCACAGGCACTGACTCTCACTTGGGTACACTTCTACAGGCACTGACTCTCACTTGGGTACACTTCTACATGCACTGACTCTCACTGGGGTACATTTCCAGAGGCACTGACTCTGAATGGGGTAAACTTCCACAGGCACTGACTCTGAATGGGGTACACTTCCACAGGCACTGACTCTGAATGGGGTAATCGTCCACAGGCACTGAATATGAATGGGGTAAACTTCTACAGTTACTGAATCTGAATGGGGTAAACTTCTTCAGGCACTGACTCTCACTGGGGTACACTTCCACAGGCACTGACTCTCACTGGGGTACACTTACACAGGCACTGACTATGTATGGGGTAAACTTCCAAAGGCACTGACTCTCACTGGGGTACCCTTCCACAGGTACTGACTCTGAATGGGGTAAACTTGCACAGGCACTGACTCTCACTGGGGTAAACTTCCACAGGCACTGACTCTCACTGGGGTACACTTACACAGGCACTGACTCGGAATGGGGTTAACTTCTACAGGCTCTGAATCTCACTGGGGTACACTTACACAGGCATTGACTCTGAATGGGGTAAACTTCCACAGGCACTGACTCTCACTGGGGTACACTTCCACAGGCACTAAATCTGAATGGGGTAAACTTCCACAGGCACTGACGATGAATGGGGTAAACATCCACAGGTACTGACTCTGAATGGGGAAATCTTCCAGAGGCAATGTCTCTAACTGGGGTACACTCCCACAGGCACTGACTCTCACAGGGGGACAATTCCACAGCCACTGACTCTGAATGGGGTACACTTCCACAGGCATTGAAACTCACTTGGCTGCACTTCCACAGGCACTGACTCTCAGTTGGGTACACTTCTACAGGCACTGACTCTCACTGGCGCACATTTCCACAGGCAAAGACTCTCACTGGGGTACATTTCCACATGCACTGACTCTGAGTGGGGTACACTTCCATAGGCAGTGACTCCTAATGGTGAGCCGCTTCCCAGCCACTGAATCTCACTGGGGTACACTTCTACAGGCACTGACTCTCACAGGGGTACATTTCCACAGGCACTGACTCTGAATGTGGTAAACTTCCACAGGCATTGACTCTCACAGGAGTACACTTCCACAGGCACTGAATCTGAATGGCGTAAACTTCCACAGGCACTGACTCTCACTGGGGTACACTTCCACAGGCACTGAATCTGAATGGGGTAAACTTCCACAGGCACTGACTCTCACAGCAGTACACTTCCACAGGCACTGATTCTGAATGGGGTAAACTTCCACAGGCATTAACTCTCACTGGGGTACACTTCCACAGGCACTGACTCTGAATTGGTTACAGTTCCACAGGCAATGACTCTCAGTGGGGAACACTTCCACAGGCACTGACTCTGAATGGGGTAAACTTCCACAGGCACAGACTCAAACTGGAGTACACTTCCACAGGCACTGACACTGAATGGGGCAAATTTCTACTGGCACTGACTCACTCTGTGGAACAGTTCCACAGGCACTGACTCTCACTTGGGTAAATTTCCACAGGCACTGACTCTCACTTGGGTACACTTCCACAGGCACTGACTCTCACTTGGGTACACTTCTGCAGGCACTGACTCTCACTGGGGTACATTTCCACATACACTGACTCTGAATGGAGTAAACTTCCACAGGCACTGACTCTGAATGGGGTACACTTCCACAGGCACTGACACTGAATGGGGTACACTTCTACAGGCACTGACTCTCACAGGGGTACATTTCCACAGGCACTGACTCTGATGTGTTAAACTTCCACAGGCATTGACTCTCACAGGAGTACACTTCCACAGGCACTGAATCTGAATGGCGTAAACTTCCACAGGCACTGACTCTCGCTGGGGTACACTTCCACAGGCACTGAATCTGAATGGGGTAAACTTCCACAGGCACTGACTCTCACAGCAGTACACTTCCACAGGCACTGATTCTGAATGGGGTAAACTTCCACAGGCATTTACTCTCACTGGGGTACACTTCCACAGGCACTGAATCTGAATGGGGTAAACTTCCACAGGCACAGACTCACACTGGAGTACACTTCCACAGGCACTGACACTGAATGGGGCAAATTTCTACTGTCTCTCTCTGTGGAACAGTTCCACAGGCACTGACTCTCACTTGGGTAAATATCCACAGGCACTGACTCTCACTTGGGTACACTTCTACAGGCACTGACTCTCACTGGCGCACATTTCCACAGGCAAAGACTCTCACTGGGGTACATTTCCACATGCACTGACTCTGAGTGGGGTACACTTCCAAAGGCAGTGACTCCTAATGGTGAGCCGCTTCCCAGCCACTGAATCTCACTGGGGTACACTTCTACAGGCACTGACTCTCACAGGGGTACATTTCCACAGGCACTGACTCTGAATGTGGTAAACTTCCACAGGCATTGACTCTCACAGGAGTACACTTCCACAGGCACTGAATCTGAATGGCGTAAACTTCCACAGGCACTGACTCTCACTGGGGTACACTTCCACAGGCACTGAATCTGAATGGGGTAAACTTCCACAGGCACTGACTCTCACAGCAGTACACTTCCACAGGCACTGATTCTGAATGGGGTAAACTTCCACAGGCATTTACTCTCACTGGGGTACACTTCCACAGGCGCTGAATCTGAATGGGGTAAACTTCCACAGGCACAGACTCACACTGGAGTACACTTCCACAGGCACTGAGACTGAATGGGGCAAATTTCTACTGGCACTGACTCTCTCTGTGGAACAGTTCCACAGGCACTGACTCTCACTTGGGTAAATATCCACAGGCACTGACTCTCACTTGGGTACACTTCTACATGCACTGACTCTCACTGGGGTACACTTCTACAGGCACTGACTCTGAATGGGGTAAACTTCCACAGGCACTGACTCTGAATGGGGTACACTTCCACAGGCACTGACTCTGAATGGGGTAATCGTCTACAGGCACTGAATATGAATGGGGTAAACTTCTACAGTTACTGAATCTGAATGGGGTAAACTTCTTCAGGCACTGACTCTCACTGGGGTACACTTCCACAGGCACTGACTCTCACTGGGGTACACTTACACAGGCACTGACTATGTATGGGGTAAACTTCCAAAGGCACTGACTCTCACTGGGGTACCCTTCCACAGGTACTGACTCTGAATGGGGTAAACTTCCAAAGGCACTGACTCTGAGTGGGGTACACTTCCACAGGCACTGAATCTGAATGTGGTAAACTTCCACAGGTACTGAATCTGAATGTGGTAAACTTCCACAGGCACTGACTCTCACTGGGGTACACTTACACAGGCACTGACTCGGAATGGGGAAAACTTCCAAAGGCACTGACTCTCACTGGGGTACACTTCCAGAGGCAGTGACCCTCACTTGGGTGCACTTCCACTGGCACTGACTCTCACTGGGGTACACTTCCAGAGGCAGTGACTCTGAATGGGCTAAACTTCCACAGGCAATGACTTTCACTGGGGCACACTTCCAGAGGCACTGACTCTCACTGGTGCACATTTCCACAGGCAAAGACTCTCACTGGGGTACATTTCCTCATGCACTGACTCTGAGTGGGGTACACTTCCATAGGCAGTGACTCCTAATGGTGAGCCGCTTCCCAGCCACTGAATCTCACTGGGGTACACTTCTACAGGCACTGACTCTCACAGGGGTACATTTCCACAGGCATTGACCCTCACTTGGGTGCACTTCCACAGGCACTGACTCTCACTGGGGTACACTTCCAGAGGCACTGACTCTGAATGGGGTAAACTTCCACAGGCACTGACTTTCACTGGGGTACACTTCCAGAGGCAGTGACTCTCACTGGGGTACATTTTCACAGGCACTGACTCTCACTGGGGTACATTTCCACAGGCACTGACTCTCACTTGGGTACACTTCTACAGGCACTGACTCTAACTGGCGCACATTTCCACAGGCAAAGACTCTCACTGGGGTACATTTCCACATGCACTGACTCTGAGTGGGGTACACTTCCATAGGCAGTGACTCCTAATGGTGAGCCGCTTCCCAGCCACTGAATCTCACTGGGGTACACTTCTACAGGCACTGACTCTCACAGGGGTTCATTTCCACAAGCACTGACTCTGAATGTGGTAAACTTCCACAGGCATTGACTCTCACAGGAGTACACTTCCACAGGCACTGAATCTGAATGGAGTAAACTTCCACAGGCACTGACTCTCACTGGGGTACACTTCCACAGGCACTGAATCTGAATGGGGTAAACTTCCACAGGCACTGACTCTCACAGCAGTACACTTCCACAGGCACTGATTCTGAATGGGGTAAACTTCCACAGGCATTTAATCTCACTGGGGTACACTTCCACAGGCACTGAATCTGAATGGGGTAAACTTCCACAGGCACAGACTCACACTGGAGTACACTTCCACAGGCACTGAGACTGAATGGGGCAAATTTCTACTGGCACTGACTCTCTCTGTGGAACAGTTCCACAGGCACTGACTCTCACTTTGGTAAATATCCACAGGCACTGACTCTCACTTGGGTACACTTCTACAGGCACTGACTCTCACTTGGGTACACTTCTACAGGCACTGACTCTCACTGGGGTACATTTCCACAGGCACTGACTCTGAATGGGGTAAACCTCCACAGGCACTGACTCTGAATGGGGTACACTTCCACAGGCACTGACTCTGAATGGGGTAATCGTCTACAGGCACTGAGTATGAATGGGGTAAACTTCTACAGTTACTGAATCTGAATGGGGTAAACTTCTTCAGGCACTGACTCTCACTGGGGTACACTTCCACAGGCACTGACTCTGAATGGGGTAAACTTCCAAAGGCACTGACTCTGAATGGTGTAAACTACTAGAGGTACTGAATCTGAATGGGGTAAACTTGCACAGGCACTGACTCTAACTGGGGTTCACTTCGACAGGCAGTGAATCTGAATGGGGTAAACTTCCAAAGGCACTGACTCTCACTGGGGTACACTTCCACAGGCACTGACTCTGAATGGGGTAAACTTCCAAAGGCACTGACTCTGAATGGTGTAAACTACTAGAGGTACTGACTATGAATGGGGTAAACATCCACAGGTACTGACTCTGAATGGGGAAATCTTCCAGAGACAATGACTCTAACTGGGGTACACTCCCACAGGCACTGACTCTCACAGGGGGACAATTCCACAGCCACTGACTCTGAATGGGGAACACTTCCACAGGCATTGACCCTCACTTGGGTGCACTTCCACTGGCACTGACTCTCACTGGGGTACACTTCCAGAGGCACTGACTCTGAATGGGCTAAACTTCCACAGGCAATGACTTTCACTGGGGTACACTTCCAGAGGCACTGACTCTCACTGGGGTACATTTTCACAGGCATTGACCCTCACTTGGGTGCACTTCCACTGGCACTGACTCTCACTGGGGTACACTTCCAGAGGCAGTGACTCTGAATGGGCTAAACATCCACAGGCAATGACTTTCAATGGGGGACACTTCCAGAGGCACTGACTCTCACTGGCGCACATTTCCACAGGCACTGACTCTCACTGGGGTACATTTCCACATGCACTAACTCTGAGTGGGGTACACTTCCATAGGCAGTGACTCCTAATGGTGAGCCGCTTCCCAGCCACTGAATCTCACTGGGGTACACTTCTACAGGCACTGACTCTCACAGGGGTACATTTCCACAGGCACTGACTCTGAATGTGGTAAACTTCCACAGGCATTGACTCTCACTGGGGTACACTTCCACAGGCACTGAATCTGAATGGGGTAAACTTCCACAGGCACTGACTCTCACAGCAGTACACTTCCACAGGCACTGATTCTGAATGGGGTAAACTTCCACAGGCATTTACTCTCACTGGGGTACACTTCCAGAGGCACTGAATCTGAATGGGGTACATTTCCACATACACTGACTCTGAATGGAGTAAACTTCCACAGGCACTGACTCTGAATGGGGTAATCGTCTACAGGCACTGAATATGAATGGGGTAAACTTCTACAGTTACTGAATCTGAATGTGGTAAACTTCTTCAGGCACTGACTCTCACTGGGGTACACTTCCACAGGCACTGACTCTCACTGGGATACACTTCCAGAGGCACTGACTCTGAATGGGGTAAACTTCCACAGGCACTGATTTTCACTGGGGTACACTTCCAGAGGCACTGACTCTCACTGGGGTACATTTTCACAGGCACTGACTCTCACTGGGGTGCATTTCCACAGGCACTGACTCTCACTTGGGTACACTTCTACAGGCACTGACTCTCACTGGCGCACATTTCCACAGGCAAAGACTCTCACTGGGGTACATTTCCACATGCACTGACTCTGAGTGGGGTACACTTCCATAGGCAGTGACTCCTAATGGTGAGCCGCTTCCCAGCCACTGAATCTCACTGGGGTACACTTCTACAGGCACTGACTCTCACAGGGGTACATTTCCACAGGCACTGACTCTGAATTTGGTAAACTTCCACAGGCATTGACTCTCACAGGAGTACACTTCCACAGGCACTGAATCTGAATGGCGTAAACTTCCACAGGCACTGACTCTCACTGGGGTACACTTCCACAGGCACTGAATCTGAATGGGGTAAACTTCCACAGGCACTGACTCTCACTGGGGTACACTTCCACAGGCACTGAATCTGAATGGCGTAAACTTCCACAGGCACTGACTCTCACTGGGGTACACTTCCACAGGCACTGAATCTGAATGGGGTACACTTCCACAGGCACTGACTCTCACAGCAGTACACTTCCACAGGCACTGATTCTGAATGGGGTAAACTTCCACAGGCATTTACTCTCACTGGGGTACACTTCCAGAGGCACTGAATCTGAATGGGGTAAAGTTCCACAGGCACTGACTCTGAATTGGTTACAGTTCCACAGGCAATGACTCTCAGTGGGGAACACTTCCGCAGGCACTGTCTCTGAATGGGGTAAACTTCCACAGGCACTGACTCTGAATGGGGTTAACTTCTACAGGCTCTGAATCTGAATGGGGTAAACTTCCACAGGCACTGACTCTCACTGGGGTACACTTCCACAGGCACTGTCTCTGAATGGGGTAAACTTCCACAGGCACTGACTCTGAATGGGGTACACTTCCACAGGCACTGACTCTGAATGGGGTAATCGTCTACAGGCACTGAGTATGAATGGGGTAAACTTCTACAGTTACTGAATCTGAATGGGGTAAACTTCTTCAGGCACTGACTCTCACTGGGGTACACTTCCACAGGCACTGACTCTGAATGGGGTAAACTTCCAAAGGCACTGACTCTGAATGGTGTAAACTACTAGAGGTACTGAATCTGAATGGGGTAAACTTGCACAGGCACTGACTCTAACTGGGGTTCACTTCGACAGGCAGTGAATCTGAATGGGGTAAACTTCCAAAGGCACTGACTCTCACTGGGGTACACTTCCACAGGCACTGACTCTGAATGGGGTAAACTTCCAAAGGCACTGACTCTGAATGGTGTAAACTACTAGAGGTACTGACTATGAATGGGGTAAACATCCACAGGTACTGACTCTGAATGGGGAAATCTTCCAGAGACAATGACTCTAACTGGGGTACACTCCCACAGGCACTGACTCTCACAGGGGGACAATTCCACAGCCACTGACTCTGAATGGGGAACACTTCCACAGGCATTGACCCTCACTTGGGTGCACTTCCACTGGCACTGACTCTCACTGGGGTACACTTCCAGAGGCACTGACTCTGAATGGGCTAAACTTCCACAGGCAATGACTTTCACTGGGGTACACTTCCAGAGGCACTGACTCTCACTGGGGTACATTTTCACAGGCATTGACCCTCACTTGGGTGCACTTCCACTGGCACTGACTCTCACTGGGGTACACTTCCAGAGGCAGTGACTCTGAATGGGCTAAACATCCACAGGCAATGACTTTCAATGGGGGACACTTCCAGAGGCACTGACTCTCACTGGCGCACATTTCCACAGGCACTGACTCTCACTGGGGTACATTTCCACATGCACTAACTCTGAGTGGGGTACACTTCCATAGGCAGTGACTCCTAATGGTGAGCCGCTTCCCAGCCACTGAATCTCACTGGGGTACACTTCTACAGGCACTGACTCTCACAGGGGTACATTTCCACAGGCACTGACTCTGAATGTGGTAAACTTCCACAGGCATTGACTCTCACTGGGGTACACTTCCACAGGCACTGAATCTGAATGGGGTAAACTTCCACAGGCACTGACTCTCACAGCAGTACACTTCCACAGGCACTGATTCTGAATGGGGTAAACTTCCACAGGCATTTACTCTCACTGGGGTACACTTCCAGAGGCACTGAATCTGAATGGGGTACATTTCCACATACACTGACTCTGAATGGAGTAAACTTCCACAGGCACTGACTCTGAATGGGGTAATCGTCTACAGGCACTGAATATGAATGGGGTAAACTTCTACAGTTACTGAATCTGAATGTGGTAAACTTCTTCAGGCACTGACTCTCACTGGGGTACACTTCCACAGGCACTGACTCTCACTGGGATACACTTCCAGAGGCACTGACTCTGAATGGGGTAAACTTCCACAGGCACTGATTTTCACTGGGGTACACTTCCAGAGGCACTGACTCTCACTGGGGTACATTTTCACAGGCACTGACTCTCACTGGGGTGCATTTCCACAGGCACTGACTCTCACTTGGGTACACTTCTACAGGCACTGACTCTCACTGGCGCACATTTCCACAGGCAAAGACTCTCACTGGGGTACATTTCCACATGCACTGACTCTGAGTGGGGTACACTTCCATAGGCAGTGACTCCTAATGGTGAGCCGCTTCCCAGCCACTGAATCTCACTGGGGTACACTTCTACAGGCACTGACTCTCACAGGGGTACATTTCCACAGGCACTGACTCTGAATTTGGTAAACTTCCACAGGCATTGACTCTCACAGGAGTACACTTCCACAGGCACTGAATCTGAATGGCGTAAACTTCCACAGGCACTGACTCTCACTGGGGTACACTTCCACAGGCACTGAATCTGAATGGGGTAAACTTCCACAGGCACTGACTCTCACTGGGGTACACTTCCACAGGCACTGAATCTGAATGGCGTAAACTTCCACAGGCACTGACTCTCACTGGGGTACACTTCCACAGGCACTGAATCTGAATGGGGTACACTTCCACAGGCACTGACTCTCACAGCAGTACACTTCCACAGGCACTGATTCTGAATGGGGTAAACTTCCACAGGCATTTACTCTCACTGGGGTACACTTCCAGAGGCACTGAATCTGAATGGGGTAAAGTTCCACAGGCACTGACTCTGAATTGGTTACAGTTCCACAGGCAATGACTCTCAGTGGGGAACACTTCCGCAGGCACTGTCTCTGAATGGGGTAAACTTCCACAGGCACTGACTCTGAATGGGGTTAACTTCTACAGGCTCTGAATCTGAATGGGGTAAACTTCCACAGGCACTGACTCTCACTGGGGTACACTTCCACAGGCACTGTCTCTGAATGGGGTAAACTTCCACAGGCACTGACTCTGAATGGGGTTAACTTCTACAGGCTCTGAATCTCACTGGGGTACACTTACACAGGCATTGACTCTGAATGGGGTAAACTTCCACAGGCACTGACTCTCACTGGGGTACACTTCCACAGGCACTAAATCTGAATGGGGTAAACTTCCACAGGCACTGACGATGAATGGGGTAAACATCCACAGGTACTGACTCTGAATGGGGAAATCTTCCAGAGGCAATGTCTCTAACTGGGGTACACTCCCACAGGCACTGACTCTCACAGGGGGACAATTCCACAGCCACTGACTCTGAATGGGGTACACTTCCACAGGCATTGAAACTCACTTGGCTGCACTTCCACAGGCACTGACTCTCAGTTGGGTACACTTCTACAGGCACTGACTCTCACTGGCGCACATTTCCACAGGCAAAGACTCTCACTGGGGTACATTTCCACATGCACTGACTCTGAGTGGGGTACACTTCCATAGGCAGTGACTCCTAATGGTGAGCCGCTTCCCAGCCACTGAATCTCACTGGGGTACACTTCTACAGGCACTGACTCTCACAGGGGTACATTTCCACAGGCACTGACTCTGAATGTGGTAAACTTCCACAGGCATTGACTCTCACAGGAGTACACTTCCACAGGCACTGAATCTGAATGGCGTAAACTTCCACAGGCACTGACTCTCACTGGGGTACACTTCCACAGGCACTGAATCTGAATGGGGTAAACTTCCACAGGCACTGACTCTCACAGCAGTACACTTCCACAGGCACTGATTCTGAATGGGGTAAACTTCCACAGGCATTAACTCTCACTGGGGTACACTTCCACAGGCACTGAATCTGAATGGGGTAAACTTCCACAGGCACTGACTCTGAATTGGTTACAGTTCCACAGGCAATGACTCTCAGTGGGGAACACTTCCACAGGCACTGACTCTGAATGGGGTAAACTTCCACAGGCACAGACTCAAACTGGAGTACACTTCCACAGGCACTGACACTGAATGGGGCAAATTTCTACTGGCACTGACTCACTCTGTGGAACAGTTCCACAGGCACTGACTCTCACTTGGGTAAATTTCCACAGGCACTGACTCTCACTTGGGTACACTTCCACAGGCACTGACTCTCACTTGGGTACACTTCTGCAGGCACTGACTCTCACTGGGGTACATTTCCACATACACTGACTCTGAATGGAGTAAACTTCCACAGGCACTGACTCTGAATGGGGTACACTTCCACAGGCACTGACACTGAATGGGGTACACTTCTACAGGCACTGACTCTCACAGGGGTACATTTCCACAGGCACTGACTCTGATGTGTTAAACTTCCACAGGCATTGACTCTCACAGGAGTACACTTCCACAGGCACTGAATCTGAATGGCGTAAACTTCCACAGGCACTGACTCTCGCTGGGGTACACTTCCACAGGCACTGAATCTGAATGGGGTAAACTTCCACAGGCACTGACTCTCACAGCAGTACACTTCCACAGGCACTGATTCTGAATGGGGTAAACTTCCACAGGCATTTACTCTCACTGGGGTACACTTCCACAGGCACTGAATCTGAATGGGGTAAACTTCCACAGGCACAGACTCACACTGGAGTACACTTCCACAGGCACTGACACTGAATGGGGCAAATTTCTACTGTCTCTCTCTGTGGAACAGTTCCACAGGCACTGACTCTCACTTGGGTAAATATCCACAGGCACTGACTCTCACTTGGGTACACTTCTACAGGCACTGACTCTCACTTGGGTACACTTCTACATGCACTGACTCTCACTGGGGTACATTTCCACAGGCACTGACTCTGAATGGGGTAAACTTCCACAGGCACTGACTCTGAATGGGGTACACATCCACAGGCACTGACTCTGAATGGGGTAATCGTCTACAGGCACTGAATATGAATGGGGTAAACTTCTACAGTTACTAAATCTGAATGGGGTAAACTTCTTCAGGCACTGACTCTCACTGGGGTACACTTCCACAGGCACTGACTCTCACTGGGGTACACTTACACAGGCACTGACTATGTATGGGGTAAACTTCCAAAGGCACTGACTCTCACTGGGGTACCCTTCCACAGGTACTGACTCTGAATGGGGTAAACTTCCAAAGGCACTGACTCTGAGTGGGGTACACTTCCATAGGCACTGAATCTGAATGGTGTAAACTACTAGAGGTACTGAATCTGAATCGGGTAAACCTCCACAGGCACTGACTCTCACTGAGGTAAACTTCCACAGGCACTGACTCTCACTGGGGTACACTTACACAGGCACTGACTCGGAATGGGGAAAACTTCTGCAGGCTCTGAATCTGAATGGGGTAAACTTCCACAGGCACTGACTCTCACTGGGGTGCACTTCCACAGGCACTGTCTCTGAATGGGGTTAACTTCTACAGGCTCTGAATCTCACTGGGGTACACTTACACAGGCATTGACTCTGAATGGGGTAAACTTCCACAGGCACTGACTCTCACTGGGGTACACTTCCACAGGCACTAAATCTGAATGGGGTAAACTTCCACAGGCACTGACGATGAATGGGGTAAACATCCACAGGTACTGACTCTGAATGGGGAAATCTTCCAGAGGCAATGACTCTAACTGGGGTACACTCCCACAGGCACTGACTCTCACAGGGGGACAATTCCACAGCCACTGACTCTGAATGGGGTACACTTCCACAGGAATTGAAACTCACTTGGGTGCACTTCCACAGGCACTGACTCTCACTTGGGCACACTTCTACAGGCACTGACTCTCACTGGCGCACATTTCCACAGGCAAAGACTCTAACTGCGGTACATTTCCACATGCACTGACTCTGAGTGGGGTACACTTCCATAGGCAGTGACTCCTAATGGTGAGCCGCTTCCCAGCCACTGAATCTCACTGGGGTACACTTCTACAGGCACTGACTCTCACAGGGGTACATTTCCACAGGCACTGACTCTGATGTGGTAAACTTCCACAGGCATTGACTCTCACAGGAGTACACTTCCACAGGCACTGAATCTGAATGGCGTAAACTTCCACAGGCACTGACTCTCACTTGGGTACACTTCTACAGGCACTGACTCTCACTTGGGTACACTTCTACAGGCACTGACTCTCACTGGGGTACATTTCCACATACACTGACTCTGAATGGAGTAAACTTCCACAGGCACTGACTCTGAATGGGGTACACTTCCACAGGCACTGACTCTGAATGGGGTAATCGTCTACAGGCACTGAATATGAATGGGGTAAACTTCTACAGTTAATGACTCTGAATGGGGTAAACTTCTTCAGGCACTGACTCTCACTGGGGTACACTTCCACAGGCACAGACTCTCAGTGGGGAACACTTCCACAGGCACTGACTCTGAATGGGGTAAACTTCCACAGGCACAGACTCACACTGGAGTACACTTCCACAGGCACTGACACTGAATGGGGCAAATTTCTACTGGCACTGACTCTCTCTGTGGAACAGTTCCACAGGCACTGACTCTCATTTGGGTAAATATCCACAGGCACTGACTCTCACTTGGGTACACTTCTACAGGCACTGACTCTCACTTGGGTACACTTCTACAGGCACTGACTCTCACTGGGGTACATTTCCATAGGCACTGACTCTGAATGGAGTAAACTTCCACAGGCACTGACTCTGAATGGGGTACACTTCCACAGGCACTGACTCTGAAAGGGGAAATCGTCTACAGGCACTGAATATGAATGGGGTAAACTTCTACAGTTACTGAATCTGAATGGGGTAAACTTCTTCAGGCACTGACTCACGCTGGGGTACACTTCCACAGGCACTGACTCTCACTGGGGTACACTTACACAGGCACTGACTATGTATGGGGTAAACATCCAAAGGCACTGACTCTCACTGGGGTACCCTTCCACAGGTACTGACTCTGAATGGGGTAAACTTCCAAAGGCACTGACTCTGAGTGGGGTAAACTTCCATAGGCACTGAATCTGAATGGTGTAAACTACTAGAGGTACTGAATCTGAATGGGGTAAACTTGCACAGGCACTGACTCTGAATGGGGTAAACTTCCACAGGCACTGACACTCACTGGGGTACACTTCCACAGGCACTGACTGTCACTGGGGTACATTTACACATGCACTGACTCTGAATCGGGTAAACTTCCACAGGCACTGACTCTCACTGGGGTAAACTTCCACAGGCACTGACTCTCACTGGGGTACACTTCCACAGGCACTGACTCTGAATGGGGTAAACTTCTACAGGCACTGAATCTGAATGGTGTAAACTTCTACAGGTACTGAATCTGAATGGTGTAAACTTCTACAGGTACTGAATCTGAATTGGTTGCAGTTCCACAGGCAATAATTCTCAGTGGGGTACACTTCCACAGGCACTGACTCTGAATGTGTAAACTTCCACAGGCACTGACTCTGAATTGGTGCAGTTCCACAGGCAATAACTCTCAGTGGGGTACACTTCAACAGGCACTGACTCTGACTGGGGTACACTTCCACAGGCACTGTCTCTCACTGGGGTGCAGTCCCACAGGCTCTAGCTGTCACTTGGATACCGTTCCCTAGGCACTGACTCGAACTGGGTTACACTTCTACAGGCACTGACTCTCACTTGGGTAAACTTCCACAGGCACTGACTCTCACTGGGGTGCACTTCAACAGGCACTGACTCTGAATGGGGTAAACTTCCACAGGCACTGCCTCTGAATGGGGTAAACTTCAACAGGCACTGAATCTGAATGGCGTAAACATCCACAGGTACTGACACTGAATGGGGTAAACTTCCAGAGGCAATGAATCTCACCGGGGTACATTTCCACAGGCACTGCCTCTCACTTGGGTACATTTCCTCAGGCAAAGACTCTCACTGGTGTACATTTCCACATGCACTGACTCTCACTTGGGAACACTTCTACAGGCACTGACTCTCACTTGGGTACACTTCTGCAGGCACTGACTCTCACTGGGGTACATTTCCACATACACTGACTCTGAATGGAGTAAACTTCCACAGGCACTGACTCTGAATGGGGTACACTTCCACAGGCACTGACTCTGAATGGGGTAATCGTCTACAGGCACTGAATATGAATGGGGTAAACGTCTACAGTTAATGACTCTGAATGGGGTAAACTTCTTCAGGCACTGACTCTCACTGGGGTACACTTCCACAGGCACAGACTCTCAGTGGGGAACACTTCCACAGGCACTGACTCTGAATGGGGTAAACTTCCACAGGCACAGACTCACACTGGAGTACACTTCCACAGGCACTGACACTGAATGGGGCAAATTTCCACTGGCACTGACTCTCTCTGTGGAACAGTTCCACAGGCACTGACTCTCACTTGGGTAAATATCCACAGGCACTGACTCTCACTTGGGTACACTTCTACAGGCACTGACTCTCACTTGGGTACACTTCTACAGGCACTGACTCTCACTGGGGTACATTTCCACAGGCACTGACTCTCATTTGGGTAAATATCCACAGGCACTGACTCTCACTTGGGTACACTTCTACAGGCACTGACTCTCACTTGGGTACACTTCTACAGGCACTGACTCTCACTGGGGTACATTTCCACAGGCACTGACTCTGAATGGGGAAATCGTCTACAGGCACTGAATATGAATGGGGTAAACTTCTACAGTTACTGAATCTGAATGGGGTAAACTTCTTCAGGCACTGACTCACGCTGGGGTACACTTCCACAGGCACTGACTCTCACTGGGGTACACTTACACAGGCACTGACTATGTATGGGGTAAACTTCCAAAGGCACTGACTCTCACTGGGGTACCCTTCCACAGGTACTGACTCTGAATGGGGTAAACTTCCAAAGGCACTGACTCTGAGTGGGGTAAACTTCCATAGGCACTGAATCTGAATGGTGTAAACTACTAGAGGTACTGAATCTGAATGGGGTAAACTTGCACAGGCACTGACTCTGAATGGGGTAAACTTCCACAGGCACTGACACTCACTGGGGTACACTTCCACAGGCACTGACTGTCACTGGGGTACATTTACACATGCACTGACTCTGAATCGGGTAAACTTCCACAGGCACTGACTCTCACTGGGGTAAACTTCCACAGGCACTGACTCTCACTGGGGTACATTTACACAGGCACTGACTCGGAATGAGGAAAACTTCCAAAGGCACTGACTCTGAATGGGGTAAACTTCCAAAGGCACTGACTCTGAATGGGGTAAACCTCTACAGGCACTGAATCTGAATGGTGTAAACTTCTACAGGTACTGAATCTGAATGGTGTAAACTTCTACAGGTACTGAATCTGAATTGGTTGCAGTTCCACAGGCAATAATTCTCAGTGGGGTACACTTCCACAGGCACTGACTCTGACTGGGGTACACTTCCACAGGCACTGTCTCTGAATGTGTAAACTTCCACAGGCACTGACTCTGAATTGGTGCAGTTCCACAGGCAATAACTCTCAGTGGGGTACACTTCAACAGGCACTGACTCTGACTGGGGTACACTTCCACAGGCACTGTCTCTCACTGGGGTGCAGTCCCACAGGCTCTAGCTGTCACTTGGATACCGTTCCCTAGGCACTGACTCGAACTGGGTTACACTTCTACAGGCACTGACTCTCACTTGGGTAAACTTCCACAGGCACTGACTCTCACTGGGGTGCACTTCAACAGGCACTGACTCTGAATGGGGTAAACTTCCACAGGCACTGACTCTGAATGGGGTAAACTTCAACAGGCACTGAATCTGAATGGCGTAAACATCCACAGGTACTGACACTGAATGGGGTAAACTTCCAGAGGCAATGAATCTCACCGGGGTACATTTCCACAGGCACTGCCTCTCACTTGGGTACATTTCCTCAGGCAAAGACTCTCACTGGTGTACATTTCCACATGCACTGACTCTCACTTGGGAACACTTCTACAGGCACTGACTCTCACTTGGGTACACTTCTGCAGGCACTGACTCTCACTTGGGTACACTTCTGCAGGCACTGACTCTCACTGGGGTACATTTCCACAGGCACTGACTCTGAGTGGGTTACACTTCTATAGGCACTGAATCTGAATGGTGTAAACTTCTAGAGGCACTGACTCTGAATGGAGTAAACTTCCACAGGCACTGACTCTCACTGGGGTACTCTTCCACAGGCACTGACTCACACTGGGGTACATTTACACATGCATTGACACTGAATGGGGTACACTTCAACAGGCACTGAATCTGAATGGCGTAAACATCCACAGGTACTGACACTGAATGTGGTACACTTCCAGAAGCAATGACTCTCACCGGGGTACACTTCCACAGGCACTGACTCTCACTGGGGTACATTTCCACAGGCACTGACTCTCACTTGGGTACATTTCCTCAGCAAAGACTCTCACTGGTGTACATTTCCACATGCACTGACTCTCACTTGGGTACACTTCTACAGGCACTGACTCTCATTTGGGTACACTTCTGCAGGCACTGACTCTCACTTGGGGACACTTCTGCAGGCACTGACTCTCACTGGGGTACATTTCCACAGGCACTGACTCTCACTGGTGTACATTTCCACGTGCACTGACTCTGAGTGGGTTACACTTCCATAGGCACTGAATCTCACTGGGGTACTCTTGCACAGGCACTGACTCTCACTGTGGTACACTTCCACAGGCACTGACTCTCACTGGGGTACACTTCCACAGGCACTGACTCTCACTTGGGTGCACTTCCACAGGCACTGACTCTCACTGGGGTACATTTACACATGCACTGACTCTGAATGGGGTAAACATCCACAGGCACTGACTCTAACTGGGGTACACTTCGACAAGCACTGAATCTGAATGGGGTTAACTTCTACAGGTACTGAATCTGAATGGGGTAAACTTCCACAGGCACTGACTTTCACTGGGGTACATTTCCACAGGCACTAACTCTGAATGGGTTAAACATCCACAGGCACTGACTATCACTGGGGTACACTTACACAGGCACTGATTCGGAATGGGGTAAACTTCCACAGGCACTGACTCTGAATGGGGTAATCGTCTGCAGGCACTGAATATGAATGGGGTAAACTTCTACAGTTACTGAATCTGAATGGGGTAAATTTCTTCAGGCACTGACTCTCACTGGGGTACACTTCCACAGGCATTGACCCTCACTTGGGTGCACTTCAACAGGCACAGACTCTCAGTGGGGAACACTTCCACAGGCACTGACTCTGAATGGGGTAAACTTCCACAGGCACAGACTCACACTGGAATACACTTCCACAGGCACTGACACTGAATGGGGCAAATTTCTACTGGCACTGACTCTCTCTGTGGAACAGTTCCACAGGCACTGACTCTCATTTGGGTAAATATCCACAGGCACTGACTCTCACTTGGGTACACTTCTGCAGGCACTGACTCTCACTTGGGTACTCTTCTACAGGCACTGACTCTCACTGGGGTACATTTCCACAGGCACTGACTCTGAATGGAGTAAACTTCCACAGGCACTGACTCTGAATGGGGTACACTTCCACAAGCACTGACTCTGAATGGGGTAATCATCTACAGGCACTGAATATGAATGGGGTAAACTTCTACAGTTACTGAATCTGAATGGGGTAAACTTCTTCAGGCACTGACTCTCACTGGGGTACACTTCCACAGGCACTGACTCTCACTGGGGTACACTTACACAGGCACTGACTCTGAATGGGGTAAACTTGCACAGGCACTGACTCTGAATGGGGTAAACTTCCACAGGCACTGACACTCACTGGGGTACACTTCCACAGGCACTGACTGTCACTGGGGTACATTTCCACATGCACTGACTCTGAATCGGGTAAACTTCCACAGGCACTGACTCTCACTGGGGTAAACTTCCACAGGCACTGACTCTCACTGGGGTACACTTACACAGGCACTGACTCGGAATGAGGAAAACTTCCAAAGGCACTGACTCTCACTGGGGTACACTTCCACAGGCACTGACTCTGAATGGGGTAAACTTCTACAGGCACTGAAACTGAATGGTGTAAACTTCTACAGGTACTGAATCTGAATTGGTTGCAGTTCCACAGGCAATAACTCTCAGTGGGGTACACTTCGACAGGCACTGGCTCTGACTGGGGTACACTTCCACAGGCACTGTCTCTGAATGTGTAAACTTCCACAGGCACTGACTCTGAATTGGTTGCAGTTCCACAGGCAATAACTCTCAGTGGGGTACACTTCGACAGGCACTGACTCTGACTGGGGTACACTTCCACAGGCACTGTCTCTCACTGGGGTGCAGTCCCACAGGCTCTAGCTGTCACTTGGATACCGTTCCCTAGGCACTGACTCGAACTGGGTTACACTTGTACAGGCACTGACTCTCACTTGGGTAAACTTCCACAGGCACTGACTCTCACTGGGGTGCACTTCAACAGGCACTGACTCTGAATGGGGTAAACTTCCACAGGCACTGCCTCTGAATGGGGTAAACTTCAACAGGCACTGAATCTGAATGGCGTAAACATCCACAGGTACTGACACTGAATGGGGTAAACTTCCAGAGGCAATGACTCTCACCGGGGTACATTTCCACAGGCACTGCCTCTCACTTGGGTACACTTCTGCAGGCACTGACTCTCACTTGGGTACACTTCTGCAGGCACTGACTCTCACTGGGGTACATTTCCACAGGCACTGACTCTCACTGGTGTACATTTCCACGTGCACTGACTCTGAGTGGGTTACACTTCTATAGGCACTGAATCTGAATGGTGTAAACTTCTAGAGGCACTGACTCTGAATGGGGTAAACTTCCACAGGCACTGACTCTCACTGGGGTACTCTTCCACAGGCACTGACTCTCACTGGGGTACATTTACACATGCATTGACTCTGAATGGGGTACACTTCAACAGGCACTGAATCTGAATGGCGTAAACATCCACAGGTGCTGACACTGAATGGGGTAAACTTCCAGAGGCAATGAGTCTCACCGGGGTACACTTCCACAGGCACTGACTCTCACTGGGGTACATTTCCACAGGCACTGACTCTCACTTGGGTACATTTCCTCAGCAAAGACTCTCACTGGTGTACATTTCCACATGCACTGACTCTCACTTGGGTACACTTCTACAGGCACTGACTCTCATTTGGGTACACTTCTGCAGGCACTGACTCTCACTTGGGGACACTTCTGCAGGCATTGACTCTCACTGGGGTACATTTCCACAGGCACTGACTCTCACTGGCGTACATTTCCACGTGCACTGACTCTGAGTGGGTTACACTTCCATAGACACTGAATCTCACTGGGGTACACTTCCACAGGCACTGACTCTCACTGGGGTACACTTCCACAGGCACTGACTCTCACTGGGGTACACTTCCACAGGCACTGACTCTCACTTGGGTGCACTTCCACAGGCACTGACTCTCACTGGGGTACATTTACACATGCACTGACTCTGAATGGGGTAAACATCCACAGGCACTGACTCTAACTAGGGTACACTTCGACAAGCACTGAATCTGAATGGGGTTAACTTCTACAGGTACTGAATCTGAATGGGGTAAACTTCCACAGGCACTGACTTTCACTGGGGTACATTTCCACAGGCACTGACTCTGAATGGGTTAAACTTCCACAGGCACTGACTATCACTGGGGTATACTTCCACAGGCACTGAATCTCACTGGGGTACACTTACACAGGCACTGATTCGGAATGGGGTAAACTTCCACAGGCACTGACTTTCACTGGGGTACATTTCCACAGGCACTGACTCTGAATGGGTTAAACTTCCATAGGCACTGACTCTCACTGGGGTACACTTCCACAGGCACTGACTATGAATGGGGTAAACTTCCAAAGGCACTGATTCTGAATGGGGTTAACTTCTACAGGCTCTGAATCTGAATGGGGTAAACTTCTTCAGGTACTGAATCTGAATGGGGTAAACTTCCACAGGCACTGAATCTCACTGGGGTACACTTACACAGGCACTGACTCTGAATGGGGTAAACTTCCACAGGCACTGACACTCACTGGGGTACACTTCCACAGGCACTGACTCTGAATGGGGTAATCTTCCAGAGGCAATGACACTAACTGGGGTACACTCCCACAGGCACTGACTGTCACAGGGGGACACTTCCACTGCCACTGACTCTGAATGGGGTACACTTCCACAGACATTGACCCTCACCTGGGTGCACTTCCACAGGCACACACTCTCACTGGGGTACACTTCCAGAGGCACTGACTCTGAATGGGGTAAACTTCCACAGGCACTGACTCTCACTGGGGTAAACTTCCAGAGGCACTGACTCTGAATGGGGTAAACTTCCACAGGCACTGACTCTCACTGGGGTACACTTCCACAGGCACTGAATCTGAATGGGGTAAACTTCCACAGGCACTGACTCTCACTTGGGTACACTTCTGCAGGCACTGACTCTCACTGGGGTACATTTACACAGGCACTGACTCTCACTTGGGTACACTTCTGCAGGCACTGACTCTCACTGGGGTACATTTACACAGGCATTGACTCACACTGGGGTGCACTTCCACAGGCACTGAATCTGAATGGGGTAAACTTCCACAGGCACCAACTCTCACTTGGGATCACTTCATCAGGCACTGACTCTCACTTGGGTACACTTCTACAGACACTGACTCTCACTTGGGTACACTTCTGCAGGCACTGACTCTCACTGGTGTACCTTTCCACATGCACTGACTCTCACTGGGGTACATTTCCACATGCACTGACTCTGAGTGGGGTACACTTCTATAGGCAGTGACTCCTAATTGAGAGCCGCTCCCCAGCCACTGACTCTCACAGGGGTACATTTCCACTGGCACTGACTCTCACTGGGGTAAGCTTCCACAGGCACCGACTCTAAATGGGGTAAACTTCCACAGGCAATGACTCTCACTGGGGTACACTTCCACAGGCACTGACTCTGAATGGGGTAAACTTCCACAGGCACTGACTCTGAATGGGGTACACTTCCACAGGCACTGAATCTGAATGGGGTAAACTTCTACAGGTACTGAATCTGAATGGGGTAAACTTCCACAGGCACTGACTCTCACTGGGGTACACTTTCAAAGGCACTGTCTCTGAATGGGGTAAAATTCCACAGGCAATGACTCTGAATGGGGTACACTTCCACAGGCACTGACTCTCACTGGGGGACACTTACACAGGCACTGACTCTCACTGGGGTACACTTCCACAGGCACTGACTCTGAATGGGGTTAACTTCTCCAGGCTCTGAATCTGAATGGGGTAAACTTCTACAGGTACTGAATCTGAATGGGGTAAACTTCCACAGGCACTGAATCTCACTTGGGTACACTTACACAGGCACTGACTCTGAATGGGGTAAACTTCCACAGGCACTGACTCTCACTGGGGTACACTTCCACAGGCACTGAATCTGAATGGGGGAAACTTCCACAGGCACTGACAATGAATGGGGTAAACATCCACAGGGACCGACTCTGAATGGGGAAATCTTCCAGAGGCAATGACTCTAACTGGGGTACACTCCCACAGGCACTGACTCTCACTGGGGTACATTTCCACATGCACTGACTCTGAGTGGGGTACACTTCCATAGGCAGTGACTCCTAATGGTGAGCAGCTTCCCAGCCACTGAATCTCACTGGGGTACATTTCCACAGGCACTGACTCTGAATGTGGTAAACTTCCACAGGCATTGACTCTCACAGGAGTACACTTCCACAGGCACTGAATCTGAATGGCGTAAACTTCCACAGGCACTGACTCTCACTGGGGTACACTTCCACAGGCACTGAATCTGAATGGGGTAAAGTTCCACAGGCACTGACTCTGAATTGGTTACAGTTCCACAGGCAATGACTCTCAGTGGGGTACACTTTGACAGGCACTGACTCTGACTGGGTAAACTTCTACAGGCACTGACTCTCACTGGGGTACACTTCCACTGGCACTGAATCCGAAAGGGTTAAACTTCCACAGGCACTTACTCTCACTGGGGTACTCTTCCACAGGCACTGAATCTGAATGGGGTAAACTACCCCAGGCACTGACTCTGAATGTGTAAACTTCCACAGGCACTGACTCTGAATTGGTTACAGTTCCACAGGCAATAACTCTCAGTGGGGTACACTTCGACAGGCACTGACTCTGACTGGGGTACTCTTCCACAGGCACTGTCTCTCACTGGGGTGCAGTCCCACAGGCTCTAGCTGTCACTTGGATACCGTTCCCTAGGCACTGACTCGAACTGGGGTACACTTCTACAGGCACTGACTCTCACTTGGGTAAACTTACACAGGCACTGACTCTGAATGGGGAAAACGTCGAAAGGCACTGACTCTCACTGGGGTACACTTCCACAGGCACTGTCTCTGAATGGGGTAAAATTCCACAGGCACTGACTCTGAATGGGGTACACTTCCACAGGCACTGACTCTCACTGGGGGACACTTACACAGGCACTGACTCTCACTGGGGTACACTTACACAGGCACTGACTCGGAATGGGGTAAACTTCCAAAGGCACTGACTCTCACTGGGGTACACTTCCACAGGCACTGACTCTGAATGGGGTTAACTTCTACAGGCTCTGAATCTGAATGGGGTAAACTTCTACAGGTACTGAATCTGAATGGGGTAAACTTCCACAGGCACTGAAGCTCACTTGGGTACACTTACACAGGCACTGACTCTGAATGGGGTAAACTCCCACAGGCACTGACTCTCACTAGGGTTCACTTCCACAGGCACTGAATCTGAATGGGGGAAACTTCCACAGGCACTGACTATGAATGGGGTAAACATCCACAGGGACTGACTCTGAATGGGGAAATCTTCCAGAGGCAATGACTCTAACTGGGGTACACTCCCACAGGCACTGACTCTCACAGGGGGACACTTCCACAGCCACTGACTCTGAATGGGGTACACTTGCACAGGCATTGACCCTCACTTGGGTGCACTTCCACAGGCACTGACTCTAACCTGGGTACATTTACACATGCACTGACTCTGAATGGGGTAAACCTCCACAGGCACTGACTCTAACTGGGGTACACTTCGACAGGCACTGAATCTGAATGGGGTTAACTTCTACAGGTACTGAATCTGAATGGGGTAAACCTCCACAGGCACTGACTCTCACTGGGGTATACTTCCACAGGCACTGAATCTCACTGGGGTACACTTACACAGGGACTGATTCGGAATGGGGAAAATTCCAAAGGCACTGACTCTCACTGGGGTACACTTCCACAAGCACTGACTCTGAATGGGTTAAACTTCCACAGGCACTGACTCTCACTGGGGTACACTTCCACAGGCACTGACTATGAATGGGGTAAACTTCCACAGGCACTGACTCTGAATGGGGTTAACTTCTACAGTCTCTGAATCTGAATGGGGTAAACTTCCACAGGCACTGACTCTCACTGGGTACACTTACACAGGCACTGAATCTGAATGGTGTAAACTTCTACAGGGACTGAAGCTGAATGGGGTAAACTTCCACAGGCACTGACTCTCACTGGGGTAAACTTCCACAGGCACTGGCTCTAAATGGGGTAAACTTCCATAGGCAATGACTCTCACTGGGGTACACCTCCACAGGCACTGACTCTGAATGGGGTAAACTTCCACAGGCACTGACTCTGAATGGGGTACACTTCCACACGCACTGAATCTGAATGGGGTAAACTTCCACAGGCACTGACTGTCACTGGGGTACACTTACACAGGCACTGACTCTGAATGGGGTAAACTTCCACAGGCACTATCTAGACTCTATCTTTTCTCCGCTAGTGCAGTCTCTTCCCACCTACATCCGTGACTCTTCTGACGCCCTACGTCATTTTGACAATTTCCAGTTTCCTGGTCCCAACCGCCTCCTCTTCACTATGGACGTCCAATCGCTCTACACCTCCATCCCCCACCAGGATGGTTTGAGGGCTCTCCGCTTCTTCCTGGAACAGAGGCCCAACCAGTCCCCATCAACCACCACCCTCCTCCGCCTGGCTGAACTTGTTCTCACATTGAACAACTTCTCCTTCAACTCCACGCACTTCCTTCAAGTAAAAGGTGTCGCTATGGGTACCCGCATGGGTCCTAGTTATGCCTGTCTTTTTGTGGGATATGTCGAGCATTCTTTGTTCCAGTCCTACTCAGGCCCCCTCCCCCAACTCTTTTTCCGGTACATTGATGACTGTATCGGTGCCGTTTCCTGCTCCCGCCCCGAACTAGAAAACTTTATCAACTTTGCTTTCAATTTCCACCCTTCTCTCACCTTTACATGGTCCATCTCTGACACTTCCCTTCCCTTCCTCGACTTCTCTGTCTCCATCTCTGGGGATAGGTTGTCTACCAATATCCATTATAAGCCCACTGACTCCCACAGCTACCTCGACTACACTTCTTCACACCCTACCTCCTGTAAGGACTCCATTCCATTCTCCCAGTTTCTCTGTCTCCGACGCATCTGCTCTGATGATGCTACCTTCCATGACGGTGCTTCTGATATGACCTCCTTTTTCCTCAACCGAGGATTTCCCCCCACTGTGGTTGACAGGGCCCTCAACCGTGTCCGACCCATTCCCCGCACCTCTACCCTCACCCCTTCCCCTCCCTCCCAGAACCGTGACAGGGTTCCCCTTGTCCTCACTTTTCATCCCACCAGCCTCCATATCCAAAGGATCATCCTCCGCCATTTTCGCCACCTCCAGCGTGATGCCACTACCAGTCGCATCTTCCCCTCCCTTCCCCTGTCAGCATTCCGAAGGGATCGTTCCCTCCGCGACACCCTGGTCCACTCCTCCATTACCCCCACCACCTCGTCCCCGTCCCAGGGCACCTTCCCTTGCAATCGCAGGAGGTGTAATACCTGCCCATTTACCTCCTCTCTCCTCACTATCCCAGGCCCCAAACACTCCTTTCAGGTGAAGCAGCGATTTACTTGTACTTCTTTCAATGTAGTATACTGTATTCGCTGCTCACAGTGTGGTCTCCTCTACATTGGGGAGACCAAGCGCAGACTGGGTGACCGCTTTGCGGAACATCTCCGCTCAGTCCGCAAGCAGGACCCTGAGCTTCCGGTTGCTTGCCATTTCAACACTCCCCCCTGCTCTCATGCTCACATCTCTGTCCTGGGATTGCTGCAGTGTTCCAGTGAACATCAACGCAAGCTCGAGGAACAGCATCTCATCTACCGATTAGGCACACTACAGCCTGCCGGACTGAACATTGAGTTCAATAATTTCAGAGCATGACAGCGCCCCACTTTACTTTCATTTTTAGTCATTTTTAGTTAGTTTTTCTTCCTTTTTTTTTGCATTCCTTTTTACATTTTTTGCATTTATTTCATTTCATCTTAGTTTGTTCAGTTTGCTTACCCACTGTTTTTCTTCAGGTTTGCACTTGCTGATGTTCTATATTCAGTATATTCACACCTAATCTGTACTAATGCTTTGTCTTTCAAAACACCATTAACATATTGTTTGCCTTTGCTCTGTGACCTTTTGGTCAGCTATGTGGCCTGGTCCAATCTGCACCTTCTCCTTTGTTATCTCTTGCCCAACCCCCACCTCACTTGTTTATAATCTGTGACTTTTCTAATATTTGTCAGTTCCGAAGTAGGGTCACTGACCCGAAACGTTAACTCTGCTTCTCTTTCCACAGATGCTGCCAGACCTGCTGAGTGAATCCAGCATTTCTTGTTTTTGTTCCACAGGCACTGACTGTCACTGTGGTACACTTCCACAGACACTGACTCTGAATGGGGTACACTTCCACAGGCACTGAATCTGAATGGGGTAAACTTCCACATGCACTGACTCTCACTTGGGTAATCTTCTTCAGGCACTGACTCTCACTGGGGTACATTTCCACAGGCACTGACTCTCACTGGGGTACATTTCCATTGGCACTGACTCTCACTTGGGTACACTTCTACAGGCACTGACTCTCACTTGGGTACACTTCTGCAGGCACTGACTCTCACTGGTGTACCTTTCCACATGCACTGACTCTGAATGGGATACACTTCTATAGGCAGTGACTCCGAATGGAGAGCCGCACCCCAGCCATTGAATCTCACTGGGGTACACTTCTACAGGCACTGACACTCACAGGGGTACATTTCCACTGGCACTGACTCTCACTGGGGTACACTTCTACAGGCACTGAATCTGAATGGGGTTAACATCTACAGGTACTGAAGCTGAATGGGGTAAACATCCACAGGCACTGACTCTCACTGGGGTAAACTTCCACAGGCACTGACTCTGAATGGGATAAACTTCCACAGGCACTGACTGTCACTGGGGTACACTTCCACAGGCACTGACTCTGAACAGGGTAAACTTCCACAAGCACTGACTCTCACTTGGGAACACTTCGACAGGCACTGACTCTCACTGGGGGAAACTTCCAAAGGTACTGACTCTCACTGGGGTACACTTCCACAGGCACTGACTCTGAATGGGGTAAACTTCGACAGGCAATGAATCTGAATGTGGTAAACTTCTACAGGTACTGAATCTGAATGGGGTAAACTTGCACAGGCACTGACTCCCACTGGGGACACTTCCACAGGCACTGACTCCGAATGGGGAAAGCTTCCAAAGGCACAGACTCTCACTGGGGTACACTTCCACAGGCACTAACTCTCACTGGGGTACGCTTCCACAGGCACTGAATTAGAATGGGGTAAACATCCACAGGCACTGACCCTCACTTGGGTGCACTTCCACAGGCACTGACTCTGAATGTGGTAAACCTCCACAGGCACTGACTGTCACTGGGGTACACTTCCACAGACACTGACTCTGAATGGGGTACACTTCCACAGGCACTGAATCTGAATGGGGTAAACTTCCACAGGCACTGACTCTCACTTGGGTACACTTCTTCAGGCACTGACTCTCACTGGGGTACATTTCCACAGGCACTGACTCTCACTGGGGTACATTTCCATTGGCACAGACTCTCTCTTGGGTACACTTCTACAGGCACTGACTCTCACTTGGGTACACTTCTGCAGGCACTGACTCTCACTGGTGTACCTTTCCACATGCACTGACTCTGAATGGGATACACTTCTATAGGCAGTGACTCCTAATGGAGAGCCGCTCCCCAGCCACTGAATCTCACCAGGGTACACTTCTACAGGCACTGACTCTCACAGGGGTACATTTCCACTGGCACTGAGTCTCACTGGGGTACACTTCTACAGGCACTGAATCTGAATGGGGTTAACATCTACAGGTACTGAAGCTGAATGGGGTAAACATCCACAGGCACTGACTCTCACTGGGGTAAACTTCCACAGGCACTGACTCTGAATGGGATAAGCTTCCACAGGCATTGAGTGTCACTGGGGTACACTTCCACAGGCACTGACTCTGAATGGGGTAAACTTCCACAGGCACTGACTCTCACTTGGGTACACTTCCACAGGCACTGACTCTGAATGGGGTAAACTTCTACAGGCACTGACTCTGAATGGGGTAAACTTCGACAGGCACTGAATCTGAATGTGGTAAACTTCTACAAGTACAGAATCTGAATGGGGTAAACTTCCACAGGCACTGACTCTCACTGGGGTACACTTCCACAGGCACTGACTCCGAATGGGGAAAACTTCCAAAGGCACAGACTCTCACTGGGGTACACTTCCACAGGCACTGACTCTGAATGGGGTAAACATCGACAGGCACTGAATCTGAATGTGGTAAACTTCTACAGGCACTGACTCTGAATGGGGTAAACATCGACAGGCACTGAATCTGAATGTGGTAAACGTCTACAGGTACTGAATCTGAATGGGGTAAACTTCCACAGGCACTGACTCTGAATGGGATAAGCTTCCACAGGCGCTGACTCTCACTGGGGTACACTTCCTGAGGCAATGACTCTCACTGGGGTACACTTCCACAGGCACTGTCGCTCACTGGGGGACACTTCCACAGGCACTGTCTCTGAATGGGTTAAACATCCACAGGCACTGACTCTCACTGGGGTACACTTCCACAGGCACTGACTCTGAATGGGGTAAACTTCCACAGGCACTGACTCTGAATGGGGTTAACTTCTACTGGCTCTGAATCTGAATGGGGTACATTTCCACAGGCACTGAATCTGAATGGGGTAAACTTCTACAGGTACTGAATCTGAATGGGGTAAACCTCTACAGGCACTGAATCTGAATGGTGTAAACCTCTGCAGGTACTGAATCTGAATGGGGTAAACTTCTACAGGTACTGAATCTGAATGGGGTAAACCTCTACAGGCACTGAATCTGAATGGGGTAAACTTCTACAGGTACTGAATCTGAATGGGGTAAACCTCTGCAGGTACTGAATCTGAATGGGGTAAACCTCTACAGGTACTGAATCTGAATGGGGTAAACTTCCACAGGCACTGACTCTGAATGGGGTAAACTTCCACAGGCACTGTCTCTCACTGGAGTGCACATCCACAGGCAATGACTCTCACTGGGGTACACTTCCACAGGCACGGACTCTGAATGGGTTAAACTTCCACAGGCACTGACTCTCACTGGGGTAAACTTCCACAGGCACTGACTCTGAATGGGTTAAACATCCACAGGCACTGACTCTCACTGGGGTACACTTCCACAGGCACTGACTCTCACTGGGGGACACTTCCACAGGCACTGACTCTGAATGGGGTAAACTTCCACAGGCACTGACTCTGAATGGGGTTAACTTCTACTGGCTCTGAATCTGAATGGGGTACATTTCCACAGGCACTGAATCTGAATGGGGTAAACTTCTACAGGTACTGAATCTGAATGGGGTAAACCTCTACAGGCACTGAATCTGAATGGTGTAAACCTCTGCAGGTACTGAATCTGAATGGGGTAAACTTCTACAGGTACTGAATCTGAATGGGGTAAACCTCTACAGGCACTGAATCTGAATGGGGTAAACTTCTACAGGTACTGAATCTGAATGGGGTAAACCTCTGCAGGTACTGAATCTGAATGGGGTAAACCTCTACAGGTACTGAATCTGAATGGGGTAAACTTCCACAGGCACTGACTCTGAATGGGGTAAACTTCCACAGGCACTGTCTCTCACTGGAGTGCACATCCACAGGCAATGACTCTCACTGGGGTACACTTCCACAGGCACGGACTCTGAATGGGTTAAACTTCCACAGGCACTGACTCTCACTGGGGTAAACTTCCACAGGCACTGACTCTGAATGGGTTAAACTTCCACAGGCACTGACTCTCACTGGGGTAAACTTCCACAGGCACTGACTCTCACTGGGGTACACTTCCACAGGTACTGACACTGAATGGGGTAAACTTCCACAGGCAGTGACTCTGAAAGGGGTAATCTTCCGCAGACACTGAATCTGAATGGGGTAAACTTCTACAGGTACTGAATCTGCATGGGGTAAACTTCCACAGTCACTGACTCACACTGGGGGACACTTCCACAGGCACTGATTCTGAAAGGGGTCAATTTCCACAGGCCCTGACTCTCACTGGGGGACACTTCCACAGGCACTGACTCTGAATGGGGCAAACTTCCACAGGCAATGACTCTCACTGGGGTACACTTCCACAGGCACTGTCTCCCACTGGGGGACACTTCCACAGGCACTGACTCTGAATGGGGTAAACTTCCACAGGCACTGAGATAAAAGCAAAATACTGCGGATGCTGGAAGTCTGAAACAAAAACAAGAAATGCTGGAATCACTCAGCAGGTCTGGCAGCATCTCTGGAAAGAGAAGCAGAGTTAACGTTTCGGGTCAGTGACCCTTCTTCGGAACTGACAAATATTAGAAAAGTCACAGATTATAAACAAGTGAGGTGGGGGTGGGGCAAGAGATAACAAAGGAGAAGGTGCAGATTGGACCAGGCCACATAGCAGACCAAAAGGTCACGGAGAAAAGGCAAACAATATTGCTTTGTCTTTCAACACACCATTAACATATTGTTTGCCTTTTCTCTGTGAACTTTTGGTCAGCTATGAGGCCTGGTCCAATCTGCACCTGCTCCTTTGTTATCTCTTGCCCCACCCCCACCTCACTTGTTTATAATCTGTGACTTTTCTAATATTTGTCAGTTCCGAAGAAGGGTCACTGACCCGAAACGTAAACTCTGCTTCTCTTTCCAAAGATGCTGCCAGACCAGCTGAGTGATTCCAGCATTTCTTGTTTTTGTTCCACAGGCACTGACCCTCACTTGGGTGCACTTCAACAGGCACTGACTCTGAATGGGGTAAACTTCCACAGGCACTGATTCTCACTGGGGCACAGTTCCACAGGCACTGACTCTGAATGGGGTAAACTTCCACAGGCACTGACTCTCACTGGGGTACACTTCCACAGGCACTGAATCTGAATGGGGTAAACTTCGACAGGCACTGATTCTCACTTGGGTACACTTCTACAGGCACTGACATTCACTTGGGTACACTTCCACAGGCACTGACTCTCACTGGGGTTCATTTCCACAGGCACTGACTCTCACTGGGGTACATTTCCACAGGCACTGACTCTCACTTGGGTACACTTCTGCAGGCACTGACTCTCACTGGGGCACTTTTCCACAGGCACTGACTCTCACTTGGGTACACTTCTACAGGCACTGACTCACACTGGGGTACACTTCCACAGGCACTGACTCTCACTGGGGTACATTTCCACAGGCACTGACTCTCACTTGGGTACACTTCTACAGGCACTGACTCTGAGTGGGGTACACTTCCATTGGCACTGAATCTGAATGGTGTAAACTTCCAGAGGTACTGAATCTGAATGGGGTAAACTTCCACAGGCACTGACTCTCACTGGGGTACACTTCCACAGGCACTGACTCTCACTGGGGTACATTTACACATGCACTGACTCTGAATGGGGTAAACTTCCACAGGCACTGACTCTAACTGGGGTACACTTCGACAGGCACTGAATATGAATGTGGTAAACTTCTACAGGTACTGAATCTGAATGGGGTAAACTTCCACAGGCATTGACTTTAACTGGGGTACATTTCCACAGGCACTGACTCTGAATGGGTTAAACTTCCACAGGCACTGACTCTGAATGGGTTAAACTTCTGCAGGCACTGACTCTGAATGGGATAAACTTCCACAGGCACTGACTGTCACTGGGGTACACTTCCACAGGCACTGACTCTGAATAGGGTAAACTTCCACAGGCACTGACTCTCACTTGGGTACACTTCGACAGGCACTGAATCTGAATGTGTTAAACTTCCCCAGGCACTGACTCTGAATGGGTAAACTTCCACAGGCACTGACTCTGAATTGGTTACAGTTCCACAGGCAATGACTCTCAGTGGGGTACACTTCCACAGGCACTGTCTCTCACTGGGGCACATTTACACAGGCACTGACTCTGAATGGGGTAAACTTCCACAGGCACTGACACTCTCTCGGGTCCAGTTCAACAGGGACTGACTCTCACAGGGGTACACTTCTACAGGGACTGACTCTCAATGGGGTACATTTACACAGGTACAGACTCTCACTGGGGTACACTTCTATCGGCACTGACTCTCTCTGGGTTACAATTCAACCCACACTGACTCGCACTGGGGTGCAGTCCCACAGGCTCTAACTGTCACTTGGGTACCGTTCCCTAGGCACTGACTCGAACTGGGGTACACTTCGACAGGCACTGACTCTCACTTGGGTACACTTATACAGGCACGGACGCTCACTGGGGTACACTTCCACTGGTACTGACTCTGAATGGGGTTAACTTCTGCAGGCACTGAATCTGAATGGGGTAAACTTCCACAGGCACTGACTCACACTGGGGGACACTTCCACAGGCACTGACTCTGAATGGGATAAACTTCCACAGGCACTGACTCTCACTGGGGTGCAATTGCACAGGCACTGACTCTGAGTGGGGTAAACTTGCACAGGCACTGACTCTGAATGGGGTATACTTCTGCAGGCATTGACTCTCACTGGGGTACATTTCCACAGTGACTGACTCTCACTGGTGTACATTTCCACAGGCACAGATTCTCAATTGGGTACACTTCTACACGGACTGTCTCTCACTTGGGTACACTTCTACAGGCCCTGACTCTCACTCGGGTACACTTTTGCAGGCCCTGACTCTCACTCGGGTACATTTCCACAGGCACTGACTCTCACTGGGGTACATTTCCACATGCACTGACTCTGAGTGGGGTACACTTCTATAGACAGTGACTCCTAATGGAGAGCCGCTCCCCAGCCACTGAATCTCACTGGGGTACACTTCCACAGGCAATGACTGTCACTGGGGTACACTTCCACAGGCACTGACTCTGAATGGGGTAAACTTCTCCAGGCACTGAATATGAATGGGGAAAACGTCTACAGTTTCTGAATCTGAATGGGGTAAACTGCCACAGGCACTGACTCTCACTGGGGTACACTTCCACAGGCACTGATTCTGTATGGGGTAAACTTCAAAGGCACTGACTCTCACTGGGGTACACTTCCACAGGTACTGACTCTGTATGGGGTAAACTTCCACAGGCACTGCATCTGAATGGGGTAAACTTCCACAGGTACGGACTCTGAATGGGGTAACTTCCACAGGCACTGACTCTGAATGGGGTAAACTTCTACAGGCACTGCATCTGAATGGGGTAAACCTCTACAGGTACTGAATCTGAATGGGGTAAACTTCCACATGCACTGACTCTCACTGGGGGACACATCCACAGGCACTGAATCTGAATGGGGTAAACTTCCACAGGCACTGACTCTCACTTGGCTACACTTCTACAGGCACTGACTCTCACTGGGGTACATTTCCACAGGCACTGACTCTCACTTGGGTACACTTCTGCAGGCATTGACTCTCACTTGGGTATACTTCTGCAGCCTCTGACTCTCACAGGGGTACATTTCCATTGGCACTGACTCTCACTGGGTACACCTCTGCAGGCACTGACTCTCACAGGGGTACATTTCCATTGGCACTGACTCTCACTGGGTACACTTCTACAGGCACTGAATCTGAATGGTGTAAACTTCGACAGGGACTGAAGCTGAATGGGGTAAACTTCCACAGGCTATGACTCTCACTGGGGTAAACTTCCACAGGCACTGACTCTAAATGGGGTAAACTTCCACAGGCAATGACTCTCACTGGGGTGCACTTCCACAGGCACTGACTCTGAATGGGGTAAACTTCCACAGGCACTGACTCTGAATGGGGTACACTTCCACACGCACTGAATCTGAATGGGGTAATCTTCTACAGGTACCTAATCTGACTTGGGTAAACTTCCACAGGCACTGACTCTGAATTGGTTACAGTTCCACAGGCAATGACTCTCAGTGGGGTACACTTCCACAGGCACTGTCTCTCACTGGGGTACATTTACACAGGCACTGACTCTGAATGGGGTAAACTTCCACAGGCACTGAATCTCACTGGAGTTCTCTTACACAGGCACTGACTCTGAATGGGGTAAACTTCCACAGGCACTGACACTCTCTCGGGTCCAGTTCAACAGGGACTGACTCTCACTGGGGTACACTTCCACAGGCACTGACTCTGAATGGGGTAAACTTCCACAGGCACTGAGTCTGAATCAGGTACACTGCCACAGGCACTGAATCTGAATGGGGTAAACCTCCACAGGCACTGATTCTGAATGGCGTAAACTTCCAGAGGCAATGACTCACACTGGGGTACACTTCCACAGGCACTGACTCTGAATGGGGGAAACTTCCACAGGCACTGACTCTGAATGGGGTTAACTTCTACTGGCTCTGAATCTGAATGGGGTACATTTCCACAGGCACGGAATGTGAATGGTGTAAACTTCCACAGGCCCTGACTCTCACTGGGGTAAACTTCCACAGGCACTGACTCTGAATGGGTTAAGCTTCCACAGGCACTGACTCTCACTGGGGTAAACTTCCACAGGCACTGACTCTCACTGGGGTACACATCCACAGGTACTGACACTGAATGGGGTAAACGTCCACAAGCAGTGACTCAGAAAGGGGTGATCTTCTACAGACACTGAATCTGAATGGGGTAAACTTCCACATGCACTGACTCACACTGGGGGACACTTCCACAGTCACTGACTCTGAAAGGGGTAAACTTCCACAGGCCCTGACTCTCACTGGGATGCACTTCCACAGGCACTGACTCTGAATGGGGCAAACTTCCACAGGCACTGACACTCACTGGGGTACACTTCCACAGGCACTGACTCTGAATGGGGCAAACCTCCACAGGCACTGACTCTCACTGGGGTACACTTCCACAGGCACTGAATCTGAATGGCGTAAACATCCACAGGCACTGACTCTGAATGGGGTAAACTTCCACAGGCAATGACTCTCACTGGGGTACTCTTCCACAGGCACTGACTCTGAATGGGGTAAACTTCCACAGGCACAGACTCACACTAGAGTACACTTACACAGGCACTGACACTGAATGGGGCAAATTTCTACTGGCACTGACTCTCTCTGTGGAACAGTTCCACAGGCACTGACTCTCACTTGGGTAAATTTCCACAGGCACTGACTCTCACTTGGGTACACTTCTACAGGCACTGACTCTCACTTGGGTACACTTCTACAGGCACTGACTCTCACTGGGGTACATTTCCACATACACTGACTCTGAATGGGGGACACTTCCACAGGCACTGACTCTGAATGGGGTAATCGTCTACAGGCACTGAATATGAATGGGGTAAACCTCTACAGTTACAGAATCTGAATGGGGTAAACTTCTTCAGGCACTGACCCTCACTTGGGTGCACTTCCACAGGCACTGACTCTCACTGGGGTACACTTCCAGAGGCACTGACTCTGAATGGGGTAAACTTCCACAGGCACTGACTTTCACTGGGGTACACTTCCAGAGGCAGTGACTCTCACTGGGGTACATTTTCACAGGCACTGACTCTCACTGGGGTACATTTCCACAGGCACTGACTCTCACTTGGGTACACTTCTACAGGCACTGACTCTCACTGGCGCACATTTCCACAGGCAAAGACTCTCACTGGGGTACATTTCCACATGCACTGACTCTGAGTGGGGTACACTTCCATAGGCAGTGACTCCTAATGGTGAGCCGCTTCCCAGCCACTGAATCTCACTGGGGTACACTTCTACAGGCACTGACTCTCACAGGGGTACATTTCCACAGGCACTGACTCTGAATGTGGTAAACTTCCACAGGCATTGACTCTCACAGGAGTACACTTCCACAGGCACTGAATCTGAATGGCGTAAACTTCCACAGGCACTGACTCTCACTGGGGTACACTTCCACAGGCACTGAATCTGAATGGGGTAAACTTCCACAGGCACTGACTCTCACAGCAGTACACTTCAACAGGCACTGATTCTGAATGGGGTAAACTTCCACAGGCATTTACTCTCACTGGGGTACACTTCCACAGGCACTGAATCTGAATGGGGTAAACTTCCACAGGCACAGACTCACACTGGAGTACACTTCCACAGGCACTGAGACTGAATGGGGCAAATTTCTACTGGCACTGACTCTCTCTGTGGAACAGTTCCACAGGCACTGACTCTCACTTGGGTACACTTCTACAGGCACTGACTCTCACTGGGGTACATTTCCACAGGCACTGACTCTGAATGGAGTGAACTTCCACAGGCACTGACTCTGAATGGGGTACACTTCCACAGGCACTGACTCTGAATGGGGTAATCGTCCACAGGCACTGAATATGAATGGGGTAAACTTCTACAGTTACTGAATCTGAATGGGGTAAACTTCTTCAGGCACTGACTCTCACTGGGGTACACTTCCACAGGCACTGACTCTCACTGGGGTACACTTACACAGGCACTGACTATGTATGGGGTAAACTTGCAAAGGCACTGACTCTGAATGGTGTAAACTACTAGAGGTACTGAATCTGAATGTGGTAAACTTGCACAGGTACTGACTCTGAATGGGGAAATCTTCCAGAGGCAATGACTCTAACTGGGGTACACTCCCACAGGCACTGACTCACACAGGGGGACAATTCCACAGCCACTGACTCTGAATGGGGTACACTTCCACAGGCATTGACCCTCACTTGGGTGCACTTCCACTGGCACTGACTCTCACTGGGGTACACTTCCAGAGGCACTGACTCTGAATGGGCTAAACTTCCACAGGCAATGACTTTCACTGGGGTACACTTCCAGAGGCACTGACTCTCACTGGGGTACATTTTCACAGGCATTGACCCTCACTTGGGTGCACTTCCACTGGCACTGACTCTCACTGGGGTACACTTCCAGAGGCAGTGACTCTGAATGGGCTAAACTTCCACAGGCAATGACTTTCAATGGGGTACACTTCCAGAGGCACTGACTCTCACTGGTGCACATTTCCACAGGCAAAGACTCTCACTGGGGTACATTTCCACATGCACTAACTCTGAGTGGGGTACACTTCCATAGGCAGTGACTCCTAATGGTGAGCCGCTTCCCAGCCACTGAATCTCACTGGGGTACACTTCTACAGGCACTGACTCTCACAGGTGTACATTTCCACAGGCACTGACTCTGAATGTGGTAAACTTCCACAGGCATTGACTCTCACAGGAGTACACTTCCACAGGCACTGAATCTGAATGGCGTAAACTTCCACAGGCACTGACTCTCACTGGGGTACACTTCCACAGGCACTGAATCTGAATGGGGTAAACTTCCACAGGCACTGACTCTCACAGCAGTACACTTCCACAGGCACTGATTCTGAATGGGGTAAACTTCCACAGGCATTTACTCTCACTGGGGTACACTTCCACAGGCACTGAATCTGAATGGGGTAAACTTCCACAGGCACTGACTCTGAATTGGTTACAGTTCCACAGGCAATGACTCTCAGTGGGGAACACTTCCACAGGCACTGACCCTGAATGGGGTAAACTTCCACAGGCACAGACTCACACTGGAGTACACTTCCACAGGCACTGACACTGAATGGGGCAAATTTCTACTGGCACTGACTCTCTCTGTGGAACAGTTCCACAGGCACTGACTCTCACTTGGGTAAATTTCCACAGGCACTGACTCTCACTTGGGTACACTTCTACAGGCACTGACTCTCACTTGGGTACACTTCTGCAGGCACTGACTCTCACTGGGGTACATTTCCACATACACTGACTCTGAATGGAGTAAACTTCCACAGGCACTGACTCTGAATGGGGTACACTTCCACAGGCACTGACTCTGAATGGGGTAATCGTCTACAGGCACTGAATATGAATGGGGTAAACTTCTTCAGTTACTGAATCTGAATGGGGTAAACTTCTTCAGGCACTGACTCTCACTGGGGTACACTTCCACAGGCACTGACTCTCACTGGGGTACACTTCCAGAGGCACTGACTCTGAATGGGGTAAACTTCCACAGGCACTGACTTTCACTGGGGTACACTTCCAAAGGCACTGACTCTCACTGGGGTACATTTTCACAGGCACTGACTCTCACTGGGGTGCATTTCCACAGGCACTGACTCTCACTTGGGTACACTTCTACAGGCACTGACTCTCACTGGCGCACATTTCCACAGGCAAAGACTCTCACTGGGGTACATTTCCACATGCACTGACTCTGAGTGGGGTACACTTCCATAGGCAGTGACTCCTAATGGTGAGCCGCTTCCCAGCCACTGAATCTCACTGGGGTACACTTCTACAGGCACTGACTCTCACAGGGGTACATTTCCACAGGCACTGACTCTGAATGTGGTAAACTTCCACAGGCATTGACTCTCACAGGAGTACACTTCCACAGGCACTGAATCTGAATGGCGTAAACTTCCACAGGCACTGACTCTCACTGGGGTACACTTCCACAGGCACTGAATCTGAATGGGGTAAACTTCCACAGGCACTGACTCTCACAGCAGTACACTTCCACAGGCACTGATTCTGAATGGGGTAAACTTCCACAGGCATTTACTCTCACAGGGGTACACTTCCACAGGCACTGAATCTGAATGGGGTAAACTTCCACAGGCACAGACTCACACTGGAGTACACTTCCACAGGCACTGACACTGAATGGGGCAAATTTCTACTGGCACTGACTCTCTCTGTGGAACAGTTCCACAGGCACTGACTCTCACTTGGGTAAATATCCACAGGCACTGACTCTCACTTGGGTACACTTCTGCAGGCACTGACTCTCACTTGGGTACATTTCCACAGGCACTGACTCTGAATGGGGTAAACTTCCATAGGCACTGAATCTGAATGGTGTAAACTACTAGAGGTACTGAATCTGAATGGGGTAAACATCCACAGGTACTGACTCTGAATGGGGAAATCTTCCAGAGGCAATGACTCTAACTGGGGTACACTCCCACTGGCACTGACTCTCACAGGGGGACAATTCCACAGCCACTGACTCTGAATGGGGAACACTTCCACAGGCATTGACCCTCACTTGGGTGCACTTCCACTGGCACTGACTCTCACTGGGGTACACTTCCAGAGGCACTGACTCTGAATGGGCTAAACTTCCACAGGCAATGACTTTCACTGGGGTACACTTCCAGAGGCACTGACTCTCACTGGGGTACATTTTCACAGGCATTGACCCTCACTTGGGTGCACTTCCACTGGCACTGACTCTCACTGGGGTACACTTCCAGAGGCAGTGACTCTGAATGTGGTAAACTTCCACAGGCATTGACTCTCACAGGAGTACACTTCCACAGGCACTGAATCTGAATGGCGTAAACTTCCACAGGCACTGACTCTCACTGGGGTACACTTCCACAGGCACTGAATCTGAATGGGGTAAACTTCCACAGGCACTGACTCTCACAGCAGTACACTTCCACAGGCACTGATTCTGAATGGGGTAAACTTCCACAGGCATTTACTCTCACAGGGGTATACTTCCACAGGCACTGAATCTGAATGGGGTAAACTTCCACAGGCACAGACTCACACTGGAGTACACTTCCACAGGCACTGACACTGAATGGGGCAAATTTCTACTGGCACTGACTCTCTCTGTGGAACAGTTCCACAGGCACTGACTCTCACTTGGGTAAATATCCACATGCACTGACTCTCACTTGGGTACACTTCTACAGGCACTGACTCTCACTTGGGTACACTTCTACATGCACTGACTCTCACTGGGGTACATTTCCACAGGCACTGACTCTGAATGGGGTAAACTTCCACAGGCACTGACTCTGAATGGGGTAAACTTCCAAAGGCACTGACTCTGAGTGGGGAACACTTCCATAGGCACTGAATCTGAATGGTGTAAACTACTAGAGGTACTGAATCTGAATGGGGTAAACTTGCACAGGCACTGACTCGAACTGGGGTTCACTTCGACAGGCACTGAATCTGAATGTGGTAAACTTGCACAGGCACTGACTCTAACTGGGGTTCACTTCGACAGGCACTGACTATGAATGGGGTAAACATCCACAGGTACTGACTCTGAATGGGGAAATCTTCCAGAGGCAATGACTCTAACTGGGGTACACTCCCACAGGCACTGACTCTCACAGGGGGACAATTCCACAGCCACTGACTCTGAATGGGGTACACTTCCACAGGCATTGACAATCACTTGGGTGCACTTCCACTGGCACTGACTCTCACTGGGGTACATTTTCACAGGCATTGACCCTCACTTGGGTGCACTTCCACTGGCACTGACTCTCACTGGGGTACATTTTCACAGGCATTGACCCTCACTTGGGTGCACTTCCACAGGCATTGACCCTCACTTGGGTACACTTCCAGAGGCACTGACTCTCACTGGTGCACATTTCCACAGGCAAAGACTCTCACTGGGGTACATTTCCACATGCACTAACTCTGAGTGGGGTACACTTCCATAGGCAGTGACTCCTAATGGTGAGCCGCTTCCCAGCCACTGAATCTCACTGGGGTACACTTCTACAGGCACTGACTCTCACAGGTGTACATTTCCACAGGCACTGACTCTGAATGTGGTAAACTTCCACAGGCATTGACTCTCACAGGAGTACACTTCCACAGGAACTGAATCTGAATGGCGTAAACTTCCACAGGCACTGACTCTCACTGGGGTACACTTCCACAGGCACTGAATCTGAATGGGGTAAACTTCCACAGGCACTGACTCTCACAGCAGTACACTTCCACAGGCACTGATTCTGAATGGGGTAAACTTCCACAGGCATTTACTCTCACTGGGGTACACTTCCACAGGCACTGAATCTGAATGGGGTAAACTTCCACAGGCACTGACTCTCACAGCAGTACACTTCCACAGGCACTGATTCTGAATGGGGTAAACTTCCACAGGCATTTACTCTCACTGGGGTACACTTCCACAGGCACTGAATCTGAATGGGGTAAACTTACACAGGCACAGACTCAGACTGGAGTACACTTCCACAGGCACTGAGACTGAATGGGGCAAAATTCTACTGGCACTGACTCTCTCTGTGGAACAGTTCCACAGGCACTGACTCTCACTTGGGTACCCTTCTACAGGCACTGACTCTCACTTGGGTACACTTCTACATGCACTGACTCTCACTGGGGTACATTTCCACAGGCACTGACTCTGAATGGGGTAAACTTCCACAGGCACTGACTCTGAATGGAGTACACTTCCACAGGCACTGACTCTGAATGGGGTAATCGTCTACAGGCACTGAATATGAATGGGGTAAACTTCTACAGTTACTGAATCTGAATGGGGTAAACTTCTTCAGGCATTGACTCTCACTGGGGTACACTTCCACAGGCACTGACTCTCACTGGGGTACACTTACACAGGCACTGACTATGTATGGGGTAAACTTCCAAAGGCACTGACTCTCACTGGGGTACCCTTCCACAGGTACTGACTCTGAATGGGGTAAACTTCCAAAGGCACTGACTCTGAGTGGGGTACACTTCCATAGGCACTGAATCTGAATGGTGTAAACTACTAGAGGTACTGAATCTGAATGGGGTAAACTTGCACAGGCACTGACTCTAACTGGGGTTCACTACGACATGCACTGAATCTGAATGTGGTAAACTTCCACAGGCACAGACTCTCACTGGGGTAAACTTCCACAGGCACTGACTCTCACTGGGGTACACTTCCACAGGCACTGTCTCTGAATGGGGTAAACTTCCACAGGCACTGACTCTGAATGGGGTTAACTTCTCCAGGCTCTGAATCTGAATGGGGTAAACTTCCACAGGCACTGACTCTCACTGGGGTACACTTCCACAGGCACTGTCTCTGAATGGGGTTAACTTCTACAGGCTCTGAATCTCACTGGGGTACACTTACACAGGCACTGACTCTCACTGGGGTACACTTCCACAGGCACTGTCTCTGAATGGGGTAAACTTCCACAGGCACTGACTCTGAATGGGGTTAACTTCTACAGGCTCTGAATCTCACTGGGGTACACTTACACAGGCATTGACTCTGAATGGGGTAAACTTCCACAGGCACTGACTCTCACTGGGGTACACTTCCACAGGCACTAAATCTGAATGGGGTAAACTTCCACAGGCACTGACGATGAATGGGGTAAACATCCACAGGTACTGACTCTGAATGGGGAAATCTTCCAGAGGCAATGACTCTAACTGGGGTACACTCCCACAGGCACTGACTCTCACAGGGGGACAATTCCACAGCCACTGACTCTGAATGGGGTACACTTCCACAGGAATTGAAACTCACTTGGGTGCACTTCCACAGGCACTGACTCTCACTTGGGCACACTTCTACAGGCACTGACTCTCACTGGCGCACATTTCCACAGGCAAAGACTCTCACTGCGGTACATTTCCACATGCACTGACTCTGAGTGGGGTACACTTCCATAGGCAGTGACTCCTAATGGTGAGCCGCTTCCCAGCCACTGAATCTCACTGGGGTACACTTCTACAGGCACTGACTCTCACAGGGGTACATTTCCACAGGCACTGACTCTGATGTGGTAAACTTCCACAGGCATTGACTCTCACAGGAGTAAACTTCCACAGGCACTGAATCTGAATGGCGTAAACTTCCACAGGCACTGACTCTCATTGGGGTACACTTCCACAGGCACTGAATCTGAATGGGGTAAACTTCCACAGGCACTGACTCTCACAGCAGTACACTTCCACAGGCACTGATTCTGAATGGGGTAAACTTCCACAGGCATTTCCTCTCACTGGGGTACACTTCCACAGGCACTGAATCTGAATGGGGTAAAGTTCCACAGGCACTGACTCTGAATTGGTTACAGTTCCACAGGCAATGACTCTCAGTGGGGAACACTTCCACAGGCACTGACTCTGATTGGGGTAAACTTCCACAGGCACAGACTCACACTGGAGTACACTTCCACAGGCACTGACACTGAATGGGGCAAATTTCTACTGGCACTGACTCTCTCTGTGGAACAGTTCCACAGGCACTGACTCTCACTTGGGTAAATATCCACAGGCACTGACTCTCACTTGGGTACACTTCTACAGGCACTGACTCTCACTTGGGTACACTTCTACAGGCACTGACTCTCACTGGGGTACATTTCCACATACACTGACTCTGAATGGAGTAAACTTCCACAGGCACTGACACTGAATGGGGTACACTTCCACAGGCACTGACTCTGAATGGGGTAATCGTCTACAGGCACTGAATATGAATGGGGTAAACTTCTACAGTTAATGACTCTGAATGGGGTAAACTTCTTCAGGCACTGACTCTCACTGGGGTACACTTCCACAGGCATTGACCCTCACTTGGGTGCACTTCCACAGGCACAGACTCTCAGTGGGGAACACTTCCACAGGCACTGACTCTGAATGGGGTAAACTTCTACAGTTACTGAATCTGAATGGGGTAAACTTCCAAAGGCACTGACTCTGAATGGGGTAATCGTCTGCAGGCACTGAATATGAATGGGGTAAACTTCTACAGTTACTGAATCTGAATGGGGTAAACTTCTTCAGGCACTGACTCTCACTGGGGTACACTTCCACAGGCACTGACTCTCAGTGGGGAACACTTCCACAGGCACTGACTCTGAATGGGGTAAACTTCCACAGGCACAGACTCACACTGGAGTACACTTCCACAGGCACTGACACTGAATGGGGCAAATTTCTACTGGCACTGACTCTCTCTGTGGAACAGTTCCACAGGCACTGACTCTCATTTGGGTAAATATCCACAGGCACTGACTCTCACTTGGGTACACTTCTACAGGCACTGACTCTCACTTGGGTACACTTCTACAGGCACTGACTCTCACTGGGGTACATTTCCACAGGCACTGACTCTGAATGGAGTAAACTTCCACAGGCACTGACTCTGAATGGGGTACACTTCAACAAGCACTGACTCTGAATGGGGTAATCATCTACAGGCACTGAATATGAATGGGGTAAACTTCTACAGTTACTGAATCTGAATGGGGTAAACTTCTTCAGGCACTGACTCTCACTGGGGTACACTTCCACAGGCACTGACTCTCACTGGGGTACACTTACACAGGCACTGACTATGTATGGGGTAAACTTCCAAAGGCACTGACTCTCACTGGGGTACCCTTCCACAGGTAGTGACTCTGAATGGGGTAAACTTGCACAGGCACTGACTCTGAATGGGGTAAACGTCCACAGGCACTGACACTCACTGGGGTACACTTCCACAGGCACTGACTGTCACTGGGGTACATTTCCACATGCACTGACTCTGAATCGGGTAAACTTCCACAGGCACTGACTCTCACTGGGGTAAACTTCCACAGGCACTGACTCTCACTGGGGTACACTTACACAGGCACTGACTCTCACTGGGGTACACTTACACAGGCACTGACTCGGAATGAGGAAAACTTCCAAAGGCACTGACTCTCACTGGGGTACACTTCCACAGGCACTGACTCTGAATGGGGTAAACTTCTACAGGCACTGAATCTGAATGGTGTAAACTTCTACAGGTACTGAATCTGAATTGGTTGCAGTTCCACAGGCAATAACTCTCAGTGGGGTACACTTCGACAGGCACTGACTCTGACTGGGGTACACTTCCACAGGCACTGTCTCTGAATGTGTAAACTTCCACAGGCACTGACTCTGAATTGGTTGCAGTTCCACAGGCAATAACTCTCAGTGGGGTACACTTCGACAGGCACTGACTCTGACTGGGGTACACTTCCACAGGCACTGTCTCTCACTGGGGTGCAGTCCCACAGGCTCTAGCTGTCACTTGGATACCGTTCCCTAGGCACTGACTCGAACTGGGTTACACTTCTACAGGCACTGACTCTCACTTGGGTAAACTTCCACAGGCACTGACTCTCACTGGGGTGCACTTCAACAGGCACTGACTCTGAATGGGGTAAACTTCCACAGGCACTGCCTCTGAATGGGGTAAACTTCAACAGGCACTGAATCTGAATGGCGTAAACATCCACAGGTACTGACACTGAATGGGGTAAACTTCCAGAGGCAATGACTCTCACCGGGGTACATTTCCACAGGCACTGCCTCTCACTTGGGTACATTTCCTCAGGCAAAGACTCTCACTGGTGTACATTTCCACATGCACTGACTCTCACTTGGGTACACTTCTGCAGGCACTGACTCTCACTTGGGTACACTTCTGCAGGCACTGACTCTCACTGGGGTACATTTCCACAGGCACTGACTCTCACTGGTGTACATTTCCACGTGCACTGACTCTGAGTGGGTTACACTTCTATAGGCACTGAATCTGAATGGTGTAAACTTCTAGAGGCACTGACTCTGAATGGGGTAAACTTCCACAGGCACTGACTCTCACTGGGGTACTCTTCCACAGGCACTGACTCTCACTGGGGTACATTTACACATGCATTGACTCTGAATGGGGTACACTTCAACAGGCACTGAATCTGAATGGCATAAACATCCACAGGTGCTGACACTGAATGGGGTAAACTTCCAGAGGCAATGAGTCTCACCGGGGTACACTTCCACAGGCACTGACTCTCACTGGGGTACATTTCCACAGGCACTGACTCTCACTTGGGTACATTTCCTCAGCAAAGACTCTCACTGGTGTACATTTCCACATGCACTGACTCTCACTTGGGTACACTTCTACAGGCACTGACTCTCATTTGGGTACACTTTTGCAGGCACTGACTCTCACTTGGGGACACTTCTGCAGGCACTGACTCTCACTGGGGTACATTTCCACAGGCACTGACTCTCACTGGCGTACATTTCCACGTGCACTGACTCTGAGTGGGTTACACTTCCATAGACACTGAATCTCACTGGGGTACACTTCCACAGGCACTGACTCTCACTGGGGTACACTTCCACAGGCACTGACTCTCACTGGGGTACACTTCCACAGGCACTGACTCTCACTTGGGTGCACTTCCACAGGCACTGACTTTCACTGGGGTACATTTACACATGCACTGACTCTGAATGGGGTAAACATCCACAGGCACTGACTCTAACTGGGGTACACTTCGACAAGCACTGAATCTGAATGGGGTTAACTTTTACAGGTACTGAATCTGAATGGGGTAAACTTCCACAGGCACTGACTTTCACTGGGGTACATTTCCACAGGCACTGACTCTGAATGGGTTAAACTTCCACAGGCACTGACTATCACTGGGGTATACTTCCACAGGCACTGAATCTCACTGGGGTACACTTCCACAGGCACTGATTCTGAATGGGGTTAACTTCTACAGGCTCTGAATCTGAATGGGGTAAACTTCTACAGGTACTGAATCTGAATGGGGTAAGCTTCCACAGGCACTGAATCTCACTGGGGTACACTTCTGCAGGCACTGACTCTCACTGGGGTACATTTACACAGGCACTGACTCTCACTGGGGTGCATTTCCACAGGCACTTTCCCTCACTTGGGTGCACTTCCACAGGCACTGACTCTGAATGGGCTAAACTTCCACAGGCACTGACTGTCACTGGGGTACACTTCCACAGGCACTGACTCTGAATGGGGTAAACTTCCACAGGCATTGACTCACACTGGGGTGCACTTCCACAGGTGCTGAATCTGAATGGGGTAAACTTCCACAGGCACCAACTCTCACTTGGGATCACTTCATCAGGCACTGACTCTCACTTGGGTACACTTCTGCAGGCACTGACTCTCACTGGTGTACCTGTCCACATGCACTGACTCTGAATGGGATACACTTCTATAGGCAGTGACTCCTAATGGAGAGCCGCTCCCCAGCCACTGAATCTCACTGGGAGACACTTCTACTGGCACTGACTCTCACAGGGGTACATTTCCACTGGCACTGACTCTCACTGGGTACACTTCTACAGGCACTGAATCTGAATGGTGTAAACTTCTACATGGACTGAAGCTGAATTGGGTAAACCTCCACAGGCACTGACTCTCACTGGGGTAAACTTCCACAGGCACTGACTCTAAATGGGGTAAACTTCCACAGGCAATGACTCTCACTGGGGTACACTTCCACAGGCACTGAATCTGAATGGGGTAAACTTCCACAGGCACTGACTCTGAATGGGGTACACTTCCACACGCACTGAATCTGAATGGGGTAAACTTCTACAGGTACTGAATCTGAATGGGGTAAACTTCCACAGGCACTGACTCTCACTGGGGTACACTTCCAAAGGCATTGACTCTGAATGGGGTAAACTTCCACAGGCACTGACTCTCACTGGGGGACACTTCCACAGGCACTGAATCTGAATGGGGTAAACTTCCACAGGCACTGAATCGGAATGGGGTAAACTTCCACAGGCACTGATTCTGAATGGAGTAAACTTCCACAGGCACTGATTCTGAATGGAGTAAACTTCTAGAGGCAATGACTCTCACTGGGGTACACTTCCACAGGCACTGAATCTGAATGGGGTAAACTTCCACAGGCACTGTCTCTGAATGGCGTAAACTTCCAGAGGCAATGACTCTCACTGGGGTACTCTTCCACAGGCACTGAATCTCACTGGGGGACACTTCCACAGGCACTGACTCTGAATGGGGTAAACTTCCACAGGCACTGACTCTCACTGGGGGACACTTCCACAGGCACTGACTCTGAATGGGGTAAACTTCCACAGGCATTGACTCACACTGGGGTGCACTTCCACAGGCACTGAATCTGAATGGGGTAAACTTCCACAGGCACCAACTCTCACTTGGGATCACTTCATCAAGCACTGACTCTCACTTGGGTACACTTCTGCAGGCACTGACTCTCACTGGTGTACCTTTCCACATGCACTGACTCTGAATGGGATACACTTCTATAGGCAGTGACTCCTAATGTAGAGCCGCTCCCCAGCCACTGAATCTCATTGGGGAGACTTCTACAGGCACTGACTCTCACAGGGGTACATTTCCACTGGCACTGACTCTCACTGGGTACACTTCTACAGGCACTGAATCTGAATGGTGTAAACTTCTACATGGACTGAAGCTGAATTGGGTAAACTTCCACAGGCACTGACTCTCACTGGGGTAAACTTCCACAGGCACTGACTCTAAATGGGGTAAACTTCCACAGGCAATGACTCTCACTGGGGTACACTTCCACAGGCACTGACTCTGAATGGGGTAAACTTCCACAGGCACTGACTCTGAATGGGGTACACTTCCACACGCACTGAATCTGAATGGGGTAAACTTCGACAGGTACTGAATCTGAATGGGGTAAACTTCCACAGGCACTGACTCTCACTGGGGTACACTTCCAAAGGCATTGACTCTGAATGGGGTAAACTTCCACAGGCACTGACTCTCACTGGGGGACACTTCCACAGGCACTGAATCTGAATGGGGTAAACTTCCACAGGCACTGACTCTGAATGGGGTAAACTTCCACAGGCACTGAATCTGAATGGGGTAAACTTCCACAGGCACTGATTCTGAATGGAGTAAACTTCTAGAGGCAATGACTCTCACTGGGGTAAACGTCCACAGGCACTGACTCTCTCTGGGGTACACTTCCACAGGCACTGAATCTGAATGGGGTAAACTTCCACAGGCACTGTCTCTGAATGGCGTAAACTTCCAGAGGCAATGACTCTCACTGGGGTACTCTTCCACAGGCACTGAATCTCACTGGGATGCACTTCCACAGGCAATGACACTGAATGGGGTCAACTTCCACAGGCAAAGACTCTCTTTGGTGCACACTTCCACATGCACTGACTCTGAATGGGGTAAACATCCACAGGCATTGACTCTCACTGGGGTACACTTCCACTGGCACTGAATCCGAATGGGGTAAACTTCCACAGGCACTTACTCTCACTGGGGTACACTTCTACAGGCACTGAATCTGAATGGGGTAAACTTCCCCAGGCACTGAGTCTGAATGTGTAAACTTCCACAGGCACTGACTCTGAATTGGATACAGTTCCACAGGCAATAACTCTCAGTGGGTTACACTTCGACAGGCACTGACTCTTACTGGGGTACACTTCCACAGGCACTGTCTCTCACTGGGGTGCAGTCCCACAGGCTCTAGCTATCACTTGGATACCGTTCCCTAGGCACTGACTCGAACTGGGGTACACTTCTACAGGCACTGACTCTGAATGGGGTAAACTTCCACAGGCACTGATTCTGAATGGGGTACACTTCCACAGGCACTGACTCTGAATGGGGTAAACTTCCACAGGCACTGAATCTGAATGGGGAAAACTTCCACAGGCACTGATTCTCAATGGCGTAAAATTCTAGAGGCAATGACTCTCACTGGGGTAAACGTCCACAGGCACTGACTCTCTCTGCGGTACACTTCCACAGGCACTGAATCTGAATGGCGTAAACATCCACAGGTACTGACATTGAATGGGGTAAACTTCCAGAGGCAATGACTCTCACCGGGGTACACTTCCACAGGCACTGACTCTCACTGGGGTACATTTCCACCGGCACTGACTCTCACAGGTGTACATTTCCACATGCACTGACTCTCACTTGGGTACACTTCTACAGGCACTGACTCTCACTTGGGTACACTTCTGCAGGCACTGACTCTCACTTGGGTACACTTCTGCAGGCACTGACTCTCACTGGGGTACATTTACACATGCACTGACTCTGAATGGGGTAAACTTCCACAGGCACTGACTCTAATTGGGGTACACTTCGACAGGCACTGAATCTGAATGGGGTAAACTTGCACAGGCACTGACTCTGAATGGGGTACACTTCCACAGGCACTGACCCTCACTGGGGTACATTTACACATGCACTGACTCTGGATGGGGTAAACTTTCACAGGGACTGACTCTAATTGGGGTAAACTTCCACAGGTATTGAATCTGAATGGGATAAACGTCTACAGGTACTGAATCTGAATGGGGTAAACTTCCACAGGCACTGACTCTCACTGGGGTACACTTCCACAGGCACTGTCTCTGAATCGGGTAAAATTCCACAGGCACTGACTGTGAATGGGGTACACTTCCACATGCCCTGACTCTCACTGGGGTACACTTACACAGGCACCTACTCTCACTGGGGTACACTTCCACAGGCACTGACTCTGAATGGGGTTAACTTCTACAGGCTCTGAATCTCACTTGGGTACACTTACACAGGCACTGACTCTGAATGGGGTAAACTTCTGCAGGCTCTGAATCTCACTTGGGTACACTTCCACAGGCACTGACTCTGAATGGGGTTAACTTCTACAGGCTCTGAATCTCACTTGGGTACACTTACACAGGCACTGACTCTGAATGGGGTAAACTTCCACAGGCACTGACTCTGACTGGGGTACACTTCCACAGGCACTGTCTCTGAATGTGTAAACTTCCACAGGCACTGACTCTGAATTGGTTGCAGTTCCACAGGCAATAACTCTCAGTGGGGTACACTTCGACAGGCACTGACTCTGACTGGGGTACACTTCCACAGGCACTGTCTCTCACTGGGGTGCAGTCCCACAGGCTCTAGCTGTCACTTGGATACCGTTCCCTAGGCACTGACTCGAACTGGGTTACACTTCTACAGGCACTGACTCTCACTTGGGTAAACTTCCACAGGCACTGACTCTCACTGGGGTGCACTTCAACAGGCACTGACTCTGAATGGGGTAAACTTCCACAGGCACTGCCTCTGAATGGGGTAAACTTCAACAGGCACTGAATCTGAATGGCGTAAACATCCACAGGTACTGACACTGAATGGGGTAAACTTCCAGAGGCAATGACTCTCACCGGGGTACATTTCCACAGGCACTGCCTCTCACTTGGGTACATTTCCTCAGGCAAAGACTCTCACTGGTGTACATTTCCACATGCACTGACTCTCACTTGGGTACACTTCTGCAGGCACTGACTCTCACTTGGGTACACTTCTGCAGGCACTGACTCTCACTGGGGTACATTTCCACAGGCACTGACTCTCACTGGTGTACATTTCCACGTGCACTGACTCTGAGTGGGTTACACTTCTATAGGCACTGAATCTGAATGGTGTAAACTTCTAGAGGCACTGACTCTGAATGGGGTAAACTTCCACAGGCACTGACTCTCACTGGGGTACTCTTCCACAGGCACTGACTCTCACTGGGGTACATTTACACATGCATTGACTCTGAATGGGGTACACTTCAACAGGCACTGAATCTGAATGGCGTAAACATCCACAGGTGCTGACACTGAATGGGGTAAACTTCCAGAGGCAATGAGTCTCACCGGGGTACACTTCCACAGGCACTGACTCTCACTGGGGTACATTTCCACAGGCACTGACTCTCACTTGGGTACATTTCCTCAGCAAAGACTCTCACTGGTGTACATTTCCACATGCACTGACTCTCACTTGGGTACACTTCTACAGGCACTGACTCTCATTTGGGTACACTTTTGCAGGCACTGACTCTCACTTGGGGACACTTCTGCAGGCACTGACTCTCACTGGGGTACATTTCCACAGGCACTGACTCTCACTGGCGTACATTTCCACGTGCACTGACTCTGAGTGGGTTACACTTCCATAGACACTGAATCTCACTGGGGTACACTTCCACAGGCACTGACTCTCACTGGGGTACACTTCCACAGGCACTGACTCTCACTGGGGTACACTTCCACAGGCACTGACTCTCACTTGGGTGCACTTCCACAGGCACTGACTTTCACTGGGGTACATTTACACATGCACTGACTCTGAATGGGGTAAACATCCACAGGCACTGACTCTAACTGGGGTACACTTCGACAAGCACTGAATCTGAATGGGGTTAACTTTTACAGGTACTGAATCTGAATGGGGTAAACTTCCACAGGCACTGACTTTCACTGGGGTACATTTCCACAGGCACTGACTCTGAATGGGTTAAACTTCCACAGGCACTGACTATCACTGGGGTATACTTCCACAGGCACTGAATCTCACTGGGGTACACTTCCACAGGCACTGATTCTGAATGGGGTTAACTTCTACAGGCTCTGAATCTGAATGGGGTAAACTTCTACAGGTACTGAATCTGAATGGGGTAAGCTTCCACAGGCACTGAATCTCACTGGGGTACACTTCTGCAGGCACTGACTCTCACTGGGGTACATTTACACAGGCACTGACTCTCACTGGGGTGCATTTCCACAGGCACTTTCCCTCACTTGGGTGCACTTCCACAGGCACTGACTCTGAATGGGCTAAACTTCCACAGGCACTGACTCTCACTGGGGTACACTTCCACAGGCACTGACTCTGAATGGGGTAAACTTCCACAGGCATTGACTCACACTGGGGTGCACTTCCACAGGTGCTGAATCTGAATGGGGTAAACTTCCACAGGCACCAACTCTCACTTGGGATCACTTCATCAGGCACTGACTCTCACTTGGGTACACTTCTGCAGGCACTGACTCTCACTGGTGTACCTGTCCACATGCACTGACTCTGAATGGGATACACTTCTATAGGCAGTGACTCCTAATGGAGAGCCGCTCCCCAGCCACTGAATCTCACTGGGAGACACTTCTACTGGCACTGACTCTCACAGGGGTACATTTCCACTGGCACTGACTCTCACTGGGTACACTTCTACAGGCACTGAATCTGAATGGTGTAAACTTCTACATGGACTGAAGCTGAATTGGGTAAACCTCCACAGGCACTGACTCTCACTGGGGTAAACTTCCACAGGCACTGACTCTAAATGGGGTAAACTTCCACAGGCAATGACTCTCACTGGGGTACACTTCCACAGGCACTGAATCTGAATGGGGTAAACTTCCACAGGCACTGACTCTGAATGGGGTACACTTCCACACGCACTGAATCTGAATGGGGTAAACTTCTACAGGTACTGAATCTGAATGGGGTAAACTTCCACAGGCACTGACTCTCACTGGGGTACACTTCCAAAGGCATTGACTCTGAATGGGGTAAACTTCCACAGGCACTGACTCTCACTGGGGGACACTTCCACAGGCACTGAATCTGAATGGGGTAAACTTCCACAGGCACTGAATCGGAATGGGGTAAACTTCCACAGGCACTGATTCTGAATGGAGTAAACTTCCACAGGCACTGATTCTGAATGGAGTAAACTTCTAGAGGCAATGACTCTCACTGGGGTACACTTCCACAGGCACTGAATCTGAATGGGGTAAACTTCCACAGGCACTGTCTCTGAATGGCGTAAACTTCCAGAGGCAATGACTCTCACTGGGGTACTCTTCCACAGGCACTGAATCTCACTGGGGGACACTTCCACAGGCACTGACTCTGAATGGGGTAAACTTCCACAGGCACTGACTCTCACTGGGGGACACTTCCACAGGCACTGACTCTGAATGGGGTAAACTTCCACAGGCATTGACTCACACTGGGGTGCACTTCCACAGGCACTGAATCTGAATGGGGTAAACTTCCACAGGCACCAACTCTCACTTGGGATCACTTCATCAAGCACTGACTCTCACTTGGGTACACTTCTGCAGGCACTGACTCTCACTGGTGTACCTTTCCACATGCACTGACTCTGAATGGGATACACTTCTATAGGCAGTGACTCCTAATGTAGAGCCGCTCCCCAGCCACTGAATCTCATTGGGGAGACTTCTACAGGCACTGACTCTCACAGGGGTACATTTCCACTGGCACTGACTCTCACTGGGTACACTTCTACAGGCACTGAATCTGAATGGTGTAAACTTCTACATGGACTGAAGCTGAATTGGGTAAACTTCCACAGGCACTGACTCTCACTGGGGTAAACTTCCACAGGCACTGACTCTAAATGGGGTAAACTTCCACAGGCAATGACTCTCACTGGGGTACACTTCCACAGGCACTGACTCTGAATGGGGTAAACTTCCACAGGCACTGACTCTGAATGGGGTACACTTCCACACGCACTGAATCTGAATGGGGTAAACTTCGACAGGTACTGAATCTGAATGGGGTAAACTTCCACAGGCACTGACTCTCACTGGGGTACACTTCCAAAGGCATTGACTCTGAATGGGGTAAACTTCCACAGGCACTGACTCTCACTGGGGGACACTTCCACAGGCACTGAATCTGAATGGGGTAAACTTCCACAGGCACTGACTCTGAATGGGGTAAACTTCCACAGGCACTGAATCTGAATGGGGTAAACTTCCACAGGCACTGATTCTGAATGGAGTAAACTTCTAGAGGCAATGACTCTCACTGGGGTAAACGTCCACAGGCACTGACTCTCTCTGGGGTACACTTCCACAGGCACTGAATCTGAATGGGGTAAACTTCCACAGGCACTGTCTCTGAATGGCGTAAACTTCCAGAGGCAATGACTCTCACTGGGGTACTCTTCCACAGGCACTGAATCTCACTGGGATGCACTTCCACAGGCAATGACACTGAATGGGGTCAACTTCCACAGGCAAAGACTCTCTTTGGTGCACACTTCCACATGCACTGACTCTGAATGGGGTAAACATCCACAGGCATTGACTCTCACTGGGGTACACTTCCACTGGCACTGAATCCGAATGGGGTAAACTTCCACAGGCACTTACTCTCACTGGGGTACACTTCTACAGGCACTGAATCTGAATGGGGTAAACTTCCCCAGGCACTGAGTCTGAATGTGTAAACTTCCACAGGCACTGACTCTGAATTGGATACAGTTCCACAGGCAATAACTCTCAGTGGGTTACACTTCCACAGGCACTGTCTCTCACTGGGGTGCAGTCCCACAGGCTCTAGCTATCACTTGGATACCGTTCCCTAGGCACTGACTCGAACTGGGGTACACTTCTACAGGCACTGACTCTGAATGGGGTAAACTTCCACAGGCACTGATTCTGAATGGGGTACACTTCCACAGGCACTGACTCTGAATGGGGTAAACTTCCACAGGCACTGAATCTGAATGGGGAAAACTTCCACAGGCACTGATTCTCAATGGCGTAAAATTCTAGAGGCAATGACTCTCACTGGGGTAAACGTCCACAGGCACTGACTCTCTCTGCGGTACACTTCCACAGGCACTGAATCTGAATGGCGTAAACATCCACAGGTACTGACATTGAATGGGGTAAACTTCCAGAGGCAATGACTCTCACCGGGGTACACTTCCACAGGCACTGACTCTCACTGGGGTACATTTCCACCGGCACTGACTCTCACAGGTGTACATTTCCACATGCACTGACTCTCACTTGGGTACACTTCTACAGGCACTGACTCTCACTTGGGTACACTTCTGCAGGCACTGACTCTCACTTGGGTACACTTCTGCAGGCACTGACTCTCACTGGGGTACATTTACACATGCACTGACTCTGAATGGGGTAAACTTCCACAGGCACTGACTCTAATTGGGGTACACTTCGACAGGCACTGAATCTGAATGGGGTAAACTTGCACAGGCACTGACTCTGAATGGGGTACACTTCCACAGGCACTGACCCTCACTGGGGTACATTTACACATGCACTGACTCTGGATGGGGTAAACTTTCACAGGGACTGACTCTAATTGGGGTAAACTTCCACAGGTATTGAATCTGAATGGGATAAACGTCTACAGGTACTGAATCTGAATGGGGTAAACTTCCACAGGCACTGACTCTCACTGGGGTACACTTCCACAGGCACTGTCTCTGAATCGGGTAAAATTCCACAGGCACTGACTGTGAATGGGGTACACTTCCACATGCCCTGACTCTCACTGGGGTACACTTACACAGGCACCTACTCTCACTGGGGTACACTTCCACAGGCACTGACTCTGAATGGGGTTAACTTCTACAGGCTCTGAATCTCACTTGGGTACACTTACACAGGCACTGACTCTGAATGGGGTAAACTTCTGCAGGCTCTGAATCTCACTTGGGTACACTTCCACAGGCACTGACTCTGAATGGGGTTAACTTCTACAGGCTCTGAATCTCACTTGGGTACACTTACACAGGCACTGACTCTGAATGGGGTAAACTTCCACAGGCACTGACTCTCACTGGGGTACACTTCCACAGGCACTGAATCTGAATGGGGGAAACTTCCACAGGCACTGACTATGAATGGGGTAAACATCCACAGGGACTGACTCTGAATGGGGAAATCTTCCAGAGGCAATGACTCTAACTGGGGTACACTCCCACAGGCACTGACTCTCACAGGGGGACACTTCCACAGCCACTGACTCTGAATGGGGTGCACTTCCACAGGCATTGACCCTCACTTGGGTGCACTTCCACTGGCACTGACTCTGAATGGGGTGCACTTCCACAGGCATTGACCCTCACTTGGGTACACGTCCAGAGGCACTGACTCTCACTGGGGTACATTTTCACAGGCACTGACTCTCACTGGGGTGCATTTCCACAGGCACTGACTCTCACTTGGGTACACTTCTACAGGCACTGACTCTCACTGGCGTACATTTCCACAGGCACTGACTCTGAATGGGGTAAACTTCCACAGGCATTGAAATAAAAGCAAAATACTGCGGATGCTGGAAATCTGAAACAAAAACAAGAAATGCTGGAATCACTCTGCAGGTCTGGCAGCATCTGTGGAAAGAGAAGCAGAGTTAACGTTTCGGGTCAGTGACCCTTCTTCGGAACTGACAAATATTAGAAAAGTCACAGATTATAAACAAGTGAGGTGGGGGTGGGGCAAGAGATAACAAAGGAGAAGGTGCAGATTGGACCAGGCCACATAGCAGACCAAAAGGTCACGGAGAAAAGGCAAACAATATTGCTTTGTCTTTCAACACATCATTAACATATTGTTTGCCTTTTCTCTGTGAACTTTTGGTCAGCTATGAGGCCTGGTCCAATCTGCACCTGCTCCTTTGTTATCTCTTGCCCCACCCCCACCTCACTTGTTTATAATCTGTGACTTTTCTAATATTTGTCAGTTCCGAAGAAGGGTCACTGACCCGAAACGTAAACTCTGCTTCTCTTTCCAAAGATGCTGCCAGACCTGCTGAGTGATTCCAGCATTTCTTGTTTTTGTTCCACAGGCACTGACCCTCACTTGGGTGCACTTCCACAGGCACTGACTCTGATTGGGGTAAACTTCCACAGGCACTGACTCTCACTGGGGCACACTTCCACAGGCACTGAATCTGAATGGGGTAAACTTCCACAGGCACTGATTCTCACTTGGGTTCACTTCTTCAGGCACTGACTCTCACTGGGGTACATTTCCACAGGCACTGACTCTCACTGGGGTACATTTGCACAGGCACTGACTCTCACTTGGGTACACTTCTCCAGGCACTGACTCTCACTTGGGTACATTTCCACAGGCACTGACTCTCACTGGTGTACATTTCCACATGCACTGACTCTGAGTGGGGTACACTTCTATCAGCACTGAATCTGAATGGTGTAAACTTCTAGAGGTACTGAATCTGAATGGGGTAAACGTGCACAGGCACTGACTCTCACTGGGGTACACTTCCACAGGCACTGACTCTGAATGGGGTAAACTTCCACAGGCACTGACTCTCACTGGGGTACACTTCCACAGGCACTGACTCTCACTGGGGTACATTTGCACATGCACTGACTCTGAATGGGGTAAACTTCCTCAGGCACTGACTCTAATTGGGGTACACTTCGACAGGCACTGAATCTGAATGGGGTAAACTTGCACAGGCACTGACTCTGAATGGGTTAACTTCCACAGGCATTGACTCTCACTGGGGTATACTTCCACAGGCACTGACCCTCACTGGGGTACATTTACACATGCACTGACTCTGAATGGGGTAAACTTCCACAGGCACTGACTCTAATTGGGGTAAACTTCCACAGGTACTGAATCTGAATGGGTTAACTTCCACAGGCATTGACTCTCACTGGGGTATACTTCCACAGGCACTGACCCTCAGTGGGGTACATTTACACATGCACTGACTCTGAATGGGGTAAACTTCCACAGGCACTGACTCTAATTGGGGTAAACTTCCACAGGCACTGACTCTGAATGGGGTAAACTTCCACAGGCACTGACTCTGAATGGAGAAAACTCTCAAAGGCACTGTCTCTCACTGGGGTAAAATTCCACAGGCACTGACTGTGAATGGGGTACACTTCCACAGGCACTGACTCTCACTGGGGTTCACTTACACAGACACTGACTGTCACTGGGGTACACTTCCACAGGCACTGACTCTGAATGGGGTTAACTTATACAGGCTCTGAATCTGAATGGGGTAAACTTCCACAGGCACTGAATCTCACTTGGGTACACTTCTGCAGGCACTGACTCTCACTGGGGTACATTTACACAGGCACTGACTCTCACTGGGGTGCATTTCCACAGGCACTTTCCCTCACTTGGGTGCACTTCCACAGGCACTGACTCTGAATGGGCTAAACCTCCACAGGCATTGACTCACACTGGGGTGCACTTCCACAGGTGCTGAATCTGAATGGGGTAAACTTCCACAGGCACCAACTCTCACTTGGGATCACTTCATCAGGCACTGACTCTCACTTGGGTACACTTCTGCAGGCACTGACTCTCACTGGTGTACCTGTCCACATGCACTGACTCTGAATGGGATACACTTCTATAGGCAGTGACTCCTAATGGAGAGCCGCTCCCCAGCCACTGAATCTCACTGGGAGACACTTCTACTGGCACTGACTCTCACAGGGGTACATTTCCACTGGCACTGACTCTCACTGGGTACACTTCTACAGGCACTGAATCTGAATGGTGTAAACTTCTACATGGACTGAAGCTGAATTGGGTAAACCTCCACAGGCACTGACTCTCACTGGGGTAAACTTCCACAGGCACTGACTCTAAATGGGGTAAACTTCCACAGGCAATGACTCTCACTGGGGTACACTTCCACAGGCACTGAATCTGAATGGGGTAAACTTCCACAGGCACTGACTCTGAATGGGGTACACTTCCACACGCACTGAATCTGAATGGGGTAAACTTCTACAGGTACTGAATCTGAATGGGGTAAACTTCCACAGGCACTGACTCTCACTGGGGTACACTTCCAAAGGCATTGACTCTGAATGGGGTAAACTTCCACAGGCACTGACTCTCACTGGGGGACACTTCCACAGGCACTGAATCTGAATGGGGTAAACTTCCACAGGCACTGAATCTGAATGGGGTAAACTTCCACAGGCACTGATTCTGAATGGAGTAAACTTCCACAGGCACTGATTCTGAATGGAGTAAACTTCTAGAGGCAATGACTCTCACTGGGGTAAACGTCCACAGGCACTGACGCTCTCTGGGGTACACTTCCACAGGCACTGAATCTGAATGGGGTAAACTTCCACAGGCACTGTCTCTGAATGGCGTAAACTTCCAGAGGCAATGACTCTCACTGGGGTACTCTTCCACAGGCACTGAATCTCACTGGGGGACACTTCCACAGGCACTGACTCTGAATGGGGTAAACTTCCACAGGCACTGACTCTCACTGGGGGACACTTCCACAGGCACTGACTCTGAATGGGGTAAACTTCCACAGGCATTGACTCTGAATGGGGTAAACTTCCACAGGCACCAACTCTCACTTGGGATCACTTCATCAAGCACTGACTCTCACTTGGGTACACTTCTGCAGGCACTGACTCTCACTGGTGTACCTTTCCACATGCACTGACTCTGAATGGGATACACTTCTATAGGCAGTGACTCCTAATGTAGAGCCGCTCCCCAGCCACTGAATCTCATTGGGGAGACTTCTACAGGCACTGACTCTCACAGGGGTACATTTCCACTGGCACTGACTCTCACTGGGTACACTTCTACAGGCACTGAATCTGAATGGTGTAAACTTCTACATGGACTGAAGCTGAATTGGGTAAACTTCCACAGGCACTGACTCTCACTGGGGTAAACTTCCACAGGCACTGACTCTAAATGGGGTAAACTTCCACAGGCAATGACTCTCACTGGGGTAAACTTCCACAGGCACTGACTCTGAATGGGGTACACTTCCACAGGCACTGACTCTGAATGGGGTAAACTTCCACAGGCACTGACTCTGAATGGGGTACACTTCCACACGCACTGAATCTGAATGGGGTAAACTTCGACAGGTACTGAATCTGAATGGGGTAAACTTCCACAGGCACTGACTCTCACTGGGGTACACTTCCAAAGGCATTGACTCTGAATGGGGTAAACTTCCACAGGCACTGACTCTCACTGGGGGACACTTCCACAGGCACAGAATCTGAATGGGGTAAACTTCCACAGGCACTGACTCTGAATGGGGTAAACTTCCACAGGCACTGAATCTGAATGGGGTAAACTTCCACAGGCACTGATTCTGAATGGAGTAAACTTCTAGAGGCAATGACTCTCACTGGGGTAAACGTCCACAGGCACTGACTCTCTCTGGGGTACACTTCCACAGGCACTGAATCTGAATGGGGTAAACTTCCACAGGCACTGTCTCTGAATGGCGTAAACTTCCAGAGGCAATGACTCTCACTGGGATGCACTTCCACAGGCAATGACACTGAATGGGGTCAACTTCCACAGGCAAAGACTCTCTTTGGTGCACACTTCCACATGCACTGACTCTGAATGGGGTAAACATCCACAGGCATTGACTCTCACTGGGGTACACTTCCACTGGCACTGAATCCGAATGGGGTAAACTTCCACAGGCACTTACTCTCACTGGGGTACACTTCTACAGGCACTGAATCTGAATGGGGTAAACTTCCCCAGGCACTGAGTCTGAATGTGTAAACTTCCACAGGCACTGACTCTGAATTGGATACAGTTCCACAGGCAATAACTCTCAGTGGGGTACACTTCGACAGGCACTGACTCTTACTGGGGTACACTTCCACAGGCACTGTCTCTCACTGGGGTGCAGTCCCACAGGCTCTAGCTATCACTTGCATACCGTTCCCTAGGCACTGACTCGAACTGGGGTACACTTCTACAGGCACTGACTCTGAATGGGGTAAACTTCCACAGGCACTGACTCTGAATGGGGTACACTTCCACAGGCACTGACTCTCACTGGTGTACATTTCCACATGCATTGACTCTCACTTGGGTACATTTCTACAGGCACTGACTCTCACTTGGGTACACTTCAACAGGCACTGACTCTCACTTGGGTACACTTCTGCAGGCACTGACTCTCACTGGGGTACACTTCCACAGGCACTGACTCTGAATGGGGTACACTTCCACACGCACTGAATCTGAATGGGGTAAACTTCTACAGGTACTGAATCTGAATGGGGTAAACTTCCACAGGCACTGACTCTCACTGGGGTACACTTCCAAAGGCACTGACTCTGAATGGGGTAAACCTCCACAGGAAATGACTCTCACTGGGTGCACTTCCACAGGCACTGACTCTGAATGGGGTAAACTTCCACAGGCACTGACTCTGAATGGGGTACACTTCCACACGCACTGAATCTGAATGGGGTAAACTTCTACAGGTACTGAATCTGAATGGGGTAAACTTCCACAGGCACTGACTCTCACTGGGGTACACTTCCAAAGGCACTGACTCTGAATGGGGTAAACTTCCACAGGCATTGACTCTCACTGGGGGACACTTCCACAGGCACTGAATCTGAATGGGGTAAACTTCCACAGGCACTGACTCTGAATGGGGTAAACTTCCACAGGCACTGAATCTGAATGGGGTAAACTTCCACAGGCACTGATTCTGAATGGCGTAAACTTCTAGAGGCAATGACTCTCACTGCGGTAAACGTCCACAGGCACTGACTCTCACTGGGGTACATTTCCACCGGCACTGACTCTCACTGGTGTACATTTCCACATGCACTGACTCTCACTTGGGTACACTTCTACAGGCACTGACTCTCACTTGGGTACACTTCTGCAGGCACTGACTCTCACTTGGGTACACTTCTGCAGGCACTGACTCTCACTGGGGTACATTTACACATGCACTGACTCTGAATGGGGTAAACTTCCACAGGCACTGACTCTAATTGGGGTACACTTCGACAGGCACTGAATCTGAATTGGGTAAACTTGCACAGGCCCGGACTCTGAATGGGGTACACTTCCACAGGCACTGACCCTCACTGGGGTACATTTACACATGCACTGACTCTGAATGGGGTAAACTTTCACAGGCACTGACTCTAATTGGGGTAAACTTCCACAGGTATTGAATCTGAATGGGGTAAATGTCTACAGGTACTGAATCTGAATGGGGTAAACTTCCACAGGCACTGACTCTCACTGGGGTATACTTCCACAGGCACTGACTCTGAATGGGGTAAACTTCCACAGGCACTGACTCTCACTGGGGTATACTTCCACAGGCACTGTCTCTGAATGGAGAAAACTTCCAAAGGCACTGACTCTCACTGGGGTACACTTCCACAGGCACTGTCTCTGAATGGGGTAAAATTCCACAGGCACTGACTGTGAATGGGGTACACTTCCACAGGCAGTGACTCTCACTTGGGTACACTTACACAGGCACTGACTCAGAATGGGGTTAACTTCTACAGGCTCTGAATCTCACTTGGGTACACTTACTCAGGCACTGACTCTGAATGGGGTAAACTTCCACAGGCACTGACTCTGAATGGGGTTAACTTCTACAGGCTCTGAATCTCACTTGGGTACACTTACACAGGCACTGACTCTGAATGGGGTAAACTTCCACAGGCACTGACTCTCACTGGGGTACACTTCCACAGGCACTGAATCTGAATGGGGTAAACTTTCACAGGCACTGACTATGAATGGGGTAAACATCCACAGGGACTGACTCTGAATGGGGAAATCTTCCAGAGGCAATGACTCTAACTGGGGTACACTCCCACAGGCACTGACTCTCACAGGGGGACACTTCCACAGCCACTGACTCTGAATGGGGTGCACTTCCACAGGCATTGACCCTCACTTGGGTGCACTTCCACAGGCACTGACTCTGAATGGGGTAAACTTCCACAGGCACTGACTCTCACTGGGGTACACTTCCAGAGGCACTGACTCTCATTGGGGTACATTTTCACAGGCACTGACTCTCACTGGGGTGCATTTCCACAGGCACTGACTCTCACTGGGGTACACTTCCAGAGGCACTGACTCTCACTGGGGTACACTTCCAGAGGCACTGACTCTCATTGGGGTACATTTTCACAGGCACTGACTCTCACTGGGGTGCATTTCCACAGGCACTGACTCTCACTGGGGTACACTTCCAGAGGCACTGACTCTCATTGGGGTACATTTTCACAGGCACTGACTCTCACTGGGGTGCATTTCCACAGGCACTGACTCTCACTGGGGTACACTTCCAGAGGCACTGACTCTCATTGGGGTACATTTTCACAGGCACTGACTCTCATTGGGGTACATTTTCACAGGCACTGACTCTCACTGGGGTACACTTCTACAGGCACTGTTTCTCACTGGCGTACATTTCCACAGGCACTGACTCTGAATGGGGTAAACTTCCACAGGCACTGACTCTGAATGGGGGACACTTCCACAGGCACTGACTCTGAATGGGGTAAACTTCCACAGGCACTGAAATAAAAGCAAAATGCTGCGGATGCTGGAAATCTGAAACAAAAACAAGAAATGCTGGAATCACTCAGCAGGTCTGGCAGCATCTGTGGAAAGAGAAGCAGAGTTAACGTTTCGGGTCAGTGACCCTTCTTCGGAACTGACAAATATTAGAAAAGTCACAGATTATAAACAAGTGAGGTGGGGGTGGGGCAAGAGATAACAAAGGAGAAGGTGCAGATTGGACCAGGCCACATAGCAGACCAAAAGGTCACGGAGAAAAGGCAAACAATATTGCTTTGTCTTTCAACACACCATTAACATATTGTTTGCCTTTTCTCTGTGAACTTTTGGTCAGCTATGAGGCCTGGTCCAATCTGCCTGTGGCACTGCCTCTCACTGGGGGACACTTCTACAGGTACTGAATCTGAATGGTGTTAACTTCCACAGGCACTGAATCTCACTTGGGTACACTAACACAGGCACTGACTCTGAATGGGGTAAACTTCCACAGGCACTGACTCTCACTGGGGTACACTTCCACAGGCACTGAATCTGAATGGAGGAAACTTCCACAGTCACTGACTATGTATGGGGTAAACATCCACAGGGACTGACTCTGAATTAGGAAATCTTCCAGAGGCAATGACTCTAACTGGGGTACACTCCCACAGGCACTGACTCTCACAGGGGGACACTTCCACAGCCACTGACTCTGAATGGGGTGCACTTCCACAGGCATTGACCCTCACTTGGGTGTACTTCCACAGGCACTGACTCTCACTGGGGTACACGTCCAGAGGCACTGACTCTGAATGGGGTAAACTTCCACAGGCACTGACTCTCACTGGGGTACACTTCCAGAGGCACTGACTCTCACTGTGGTACATTTTCACAGGCACTGACTCTCACTGTGGTGCATTTCCACAGGCACTGACTCTCACTTGGGTACACTTCTACAGGCACTGACTCTCACTGGCGTACATTTCCACAGGCACTGATTCTGAATGTGGTAACCTTCCACAGGCATTGACTCTCACAGGAGTACACTTCCACAGGCACTGAATCTGAATGGCGTAAACTTCCACAGGCACTGACTCTCACTGGGGTACACTTCCAAAGGCACTGAATCTGAATGGGGTAAACTTCCACAGGCACTGACTCTCACTGGGGTACACTTCCACAGGCACTGATTCTGAATGGGGTAAACATCCACAGGCATTTACTCTCACTGGGGTACACTTCCACATGCACTGACTCTGAATGGGGCAAATTTCTACTGGCACTGACTCTCTCTGAGGAACAGTTCCACAAGCACTGACTTTCACTTGGGTAAATTTCCACAGGCACTGACTCTCACTTGGGTACACTTCTACAGGCACTGACTCTCACTTGGGTACACTTCTACAGGCACTGACTCTCACTGGGGTACATTTCCACAGGAACTGACTCTGAATGGGGTAAACTTCCACAGGCACTGACTCTGAATGGGGTAATCGTCTACAGGCACTGAATATGAATGGGGTAAACGTCTACAGTTACTGAATCTGAATGGGGTAAACTTCCACAGGCACTGACTCTGAATAGGGTAAACTTCAACAGGCACTGAATCTGAATGGGGTAAACTTCCACAGGCACTGATTCTGAATGGCGTAAACTTCTGGAGGCAATGACTGGAGGCAACAACAGGGACTGACTCACACAGGGGTACACTTCTACAGGGACTGACTCTCACTGGGGTACACTTCCACAGGTACAGACTCTCACTGGGGGACACTTCTATTCGCACTGACTCTCTCTGGGTTACAATTCAACCCACACTGACTCGCACTGGGGTGCAGTCCCACAGGCTCTAACTGTCACTTGGGTACCGTTCCCTAGGCACTGACTCGAACTGGGGTACATTTCGACAGGCACTGACTCTCACTTGGGTACACTTATACAGGCACGGACGCTCACTGGGGTACACTTCCACTGGTACTGACTCTGAATGGGGTAAACTTCTGCAGGCACTGAATCTGAATGGGGTAAACTTCCACAGGCACTGAATCACACTGGGGGACACCTCCACAGGCACTGACTCTGAATGGGGTAAACTTCCACAGGCACTGACTCTGAATGGGGTATACTTCTGCAGGCATTGACTCTCACTGGGGTACATTTCCACAGTGACTGACTCTCACTGGTGTACATTTCCACAGGCACAGATTCTCAATTGGGTACACTTCTACAGGGACTGTCTCTCACTTGGGTACACTTCTGCAGGCCCTGACTCTCACTCGGGTACACTTCTGCAGGCCCTGACTCTCACTCGGGTACATTTCCACAGGCACTGAATCCCACTGGAGTTCTCTTACACAGGCACTGACTCTGAATGGGGTAAACTTCCACAGGCACTGACACTCTCTCGGGTCCAGTTCAACAGGGACTGACTCACACAGGAGTACACTTCTACAGGGACTGACTCTCACTGGGGTACACTTCCACAGGTACAGACTCTCACTGGGGTACACTTCTATTCGCACTGACTCTCTCTGGGTTACAATTCAACCCACACTGACTCGCACTGGGGTGCAGTCCCACAGGCTCTAACTGTCACTTGGGTACCCTTCCCTCGGCACTGACTCGAACTGGGGTACATTTCGACAGGCACTGACTCTCACTTGGGTACACTTATACAGGCACGGACGCTCACTGGGGTACACTTCCACTGGTACTGACTCTGAATGGGGTAAACTTCTGCAGGCACTGACTCTCACTGGGGTGCAATTGCACAGGCACTGACTCTGAATGGGGTAAACTTCCACAGGCACTGACTCTGAATGGGGTATACTTCTGCAGGCATTGACTCTCACTGGGGTACATTTCCACAGTGACTGACTCTCACTGGTGTACATTTCCACAGGCACAGATTCTCAATTGGGTACACTTCTACAGGGACTGTCTCTCACTTGGGTACACTTCTACAGGCAATGACTCTCACTGGGGTACATTTCCACAGGCACTGACTCTCACTGGGGTACATTACCACATGCACTGACTCTCACTTGGGTACACTTCTGCAGGCCCTGACTCTCACTCGGGTACACTTCTGCAGGCCCTGACTCTCACTCGGGTACATTTCCACAGGCACTGACTCTCACTGGGGTACATTTCCACATGCACTGACTCTGAGTGGGGTACACTTCTATAGGCAGTGACTCCTAATGGAGAGCCACTCCCCAGCCACTGAATCTCACTGGGGTACACTTCCACAGGCAATGACTGTCACTGGGGTACACTTCCACAGGCACTGACTCTGAATGGGGTAAACTTCTCCAGGCACTGAATATGAATGGGGAAAACGTCTACAGTTTCTGAATCTGAATGGGGTAAACTTCCACAGGCACTGTCTCTCACTGGGGTACACTTCCACAGGCACTGACTCTGTATGGGGTAAACTTCCAAAGGCACTGACTCTCACTGGGGTACACTTCCACAGGTACTGACTCTGTATGGGGTAAACTTCCACAGGCACTGCATCTGAATGGGGTAAACTTCCACAGGTACGGACTCTGAATGGGGTAACTTCCACAGGCACTGACTCTGAATGGGGTAAACTTCTACAGCAACTGCATCTGAATGGGGTAAACTTCTACAGGTACTGAATCTGAATGGGGTAAACTTCCACATGCACTGACTCTCACTGGGGGACACATCCACAGGCACTGAATCTGAATGGGGTAAACTTCCACAGGCACTGACTCTCACTTGGGTACACTTCTACAGGCACTGACTCTCACTGGGGTACATTTCCACAGGCACTGACTCTCACTTGGGTACTCTTCTGCAGGCATTGACTCTCACTTGGGTATACTTCTGCAGCCTCTGACTCTCACAGGGGTACATTTCCATAGGCACTGACTCTCACTGGGTACACTTCTACAGGCACTGACTCTCACAGGGGTACATTTCCATTGGCACTGACTCTCACTGGGTACACTTCTACAGGCACTGAATCTGAATGGTGTAAACTTCAACAGGAACTGAAGCTGAATGGGGTAAACTTCCACAGGCAATGAATCTCACTGGGGTAAACTTCCACAGGCACTGACTCTAAATGGGGTAAACTTCCACAGGCAATGACTCTCACTGGGGTGCACTTCCACAGGCACTGACTCTGAATGGGGTAAACTTCCACAGGCACTGACTCTGAATGGGGTACACTTCCACACGCACTGAATCTGAATGGGGTAATCTTCTACAGGTACCTAATCTGAATGGGTAAACTTCCACAGGCACTGACTCTGAATTGGTTACAGTTCCACAGGCAATGACTCTCAGTGGGGTACACTTCCACAGGCACTGTCTCTCACTGGGGTACATTTACACAGGCACTGACTCTGAATGGGGTAAACTTCCACAGGCACTGAATCTCACTGGAGTTCTCTTACACAGGCACTGACTCTGAATGGGGTAAACTTCCACAGGCACTGACACTCTCTCGGGTCCAGTTCAACAGGGACTGACTCTCACAGGGGTACACTTCTACAGGGACTGACTCTCACTGGGGTACACTTCCACAGGTACAGACTCTCACTGGGGTACACTTCTATCGGCACTGACTCTCTCTGGGTTACAATTCAACCCACACTGACTCGCACTGGGGTGCAGTCCCACAGGCTCTAACTGTCACTTGGGTACCGTTCCCTAGGCACTGACTCGAACTGGGGTACACTTCGACAGGCACTGACTCTCACTTGGGTACACTTATACAGGCACGGACGCTCACTGGGGTACACTTCCACTGGTACTGACTCTGAATGGGGTAAACATCTGCAGGCACTGAATCTGAATGGGGTAAACTTCCACAGGCACTGACTCACACTGGGGGACACCTCCACAGGCACTGACTCTGAATGGGATAAACTTCCACAGGCACTGACTCTCACTGGGGTGCAATTGCACAGGCAATGACTCTGAATGGGGTAAACTTCCACAGGCACTGACTCTGAATGGGGTATACTTCTGCAGGCATTGACTCTCACTGGGGTACATTTCCACAGTGACTGACTCTCACTGGTGTACATTTCCACAGGCACAGATTCTCAATTGGGTACACTTCTACAGGGACTGTCTCTCACTTGGGTACACTTCTACAGGCACTGACTCTCACTGGGGTACATTACCACATGCACTGACTCTCACTTGGGTACACTTCTGCAGGCCCTGACTCTCACTCGGGTACACTTCTGCAGGCCCTGACTCTCACTCGGGTACATTTCCACAGGCACTGACTCTCACTGGGGTACATTACCACATGCACTGACTCTCACTTGGGTACACTTCTGCATGCCCTGACTCTCACTCGGGTACATTTCGACATGCACTGACTCTGAGTGGGGTACACTTCTATAGGCAGTGACACCTAATGGAGAGCCACTCCCCAGCCACTGAATCTCACTGGGGTACACTTCCACAGGCAATGACTGTCACTGGGGTACACTTCCACAGGCACTGACTCTGAATGGGGTAAACTTCTCCAGGCACTGAATATGAATGGGGAAAACGTCTACAGTTTCTGAATCTGAATGGGGGAAACTTCCACAGGCACTGACTCTCACTGGGGTACACTTCCACAGGCACTGACTCTGTATGGGGTAAACTTCCACAGGCACTGCATCTGAATGGGGTAAAGTTCCACAGGTACGGAATCTGAATGGGGTAAACTTCTACAGCAACTGCATCTGAATGGGGTAAACTTCTACAGGTACTGAATCTGAATGGGGTAAACTTCCACATGCACTGACTCTCACTGGGGGACACATCCACAGGCACTGAACCTGAATGGGGTAAACTTCCACAGGCACTGACTCTCACTTGGGTACACTTCTACAGGCACTGACTCTCACTGGGGTACATTTCCACAGGCACTGACTCTCACTTGGGTACACTTCTGCAGGCATTGACTCTCACTTGGGTATACTTCTGCAGCCTCTGACTCTCACAGGGGTACATTTCCATTGGCACTGACTCTCACTGGGTACACTTCTACAGGCACTGACTCTCACAGGGGTACATTTCCATTGGCACTGACTCTCACTGGGTACACTTCTGCAGGCACTGAATCTGAATGGTGTAAACTTCGACAGGGACTGAAGCTGAATGGGGTAAACTTCCACAGGCAATGACTCTCACTGGGGTAAACTTCCACAGGCACTGACTCTAAATGGGGTAAACTTCCACAGGCAATGACTCTCACTGGGGTGCACTTCCACAGGCACTGACTCTGAATGGGGTAAACTTCCACAGGCACTGACTCTGAATGGGGTACACTTCCACACGCACTGAATCTGGATGGGGTAATCTTCTACAGGTACCTTATCTGAATGGGTAAACTTCCACAGGCACTGACTCTGAATTGGTTACAGTTCCACAGGCAATGACTCTCAGTGGGGTACACTTCCACAGGCACTGTCTCTCACTGGGGTACATTTACACAGGCACTGACTCTGAATGGGGTAAACTTCCACAGGCACTGAATCTCACTGGAGTTCTCTTACACAGGCACTGACTCTGAATGGGGTAAACTTCCACAGGCACTGACAGTCTCTCGGGTCCAGTTCAACAGGGACTGACTCTCACAGGGGTACACTTGTACAGGGACTGACTCTCACTGGGGTACACTTCCACAGGTACAGACTCTCACTGGGGTACACTTCTATTCGCACTGACTCTCTCTGGGTTACAATTCAACCCACACTGACTCGCACTGGGGTGCAGTCCCACAGGCTCTAACTGTCACTTGGGTACCCTTCCCTCGGCACTGACTCGAACTGGGGTACATTTCGACAGGCACTGACTCTCACTTGGGTACACTTATACAGGCACGGACGCTCACTGGGGTACACTTCCACTGGTACTGACTCTGAATGGGGTAAACATCTGCAGGCACTGAATCTGAATGGGGTAAACTTCCACAGGCACTGACTCACACTGGGGGACACCTCCACAGGCACTGACTCTGAATGGGATAAACTTCCACAGGCACTGACTCTCACTGGGGTGCAATTGCACAGGCACTGACTCTGAATGGGGTAAACTTCCACAGGCACTGACTCTGAATGGGGTATACTTCTGCAGGCATTGACTCTCACTGGGGTACATTTCCACAGTGACTGACTCTCACTGGTGTACATTTCCACAGGCACAGATTCTCAATTGGGTACACTTCTACAGGGACTGTCTCTCACTTGGGTACACTTCTACAGGCACTGACTCTCACTGGGGTACATTTCCACAGGCACTGACTCTCACTGGGGTACATTACCACATGCACTGACTCTCACTTGGGTACACTTCTGCAGGCCCTGACTCTCACTCGGGTACACTTCTGCAGGCCCTGACTCTCACTCGGGTACATTTCCACAGGCACTGACTCTCACTGGGGTACATTACCACATGCACTGACTCTCACTTGGGTACACTTCTGCATGCCCTGACTCTCACTCGGGTACATTTCGACATGCACTGACTCTGAGTGGGGTACACTTCTATAGGCAGTGACACCTAATGGAGAGCCACTCCCCAGCCACTGAATCTCACTGGGGTACACTTCCACAGGCAATGACTGTCACTGGGGTACACTTCCACAGGCACTGACTCTGAATGGGGTAAACTTCTCCAGGCACTGAATATGAATGGGGAAAACGTCTACAGTTTCTGAATCTGAATGGGGGAAACTTCCACAGGCACTGACTCTCACTGGGGTACACTTCCACAGGCACTGACTCTGTATGGGGTAAACTTCCACAGGCACTGCATCTGAATGGGGTAAAGTTCCACAGGTACGGACTCTGAATGGGGTAACTTCCACAGGCACTGACTCTGAATGGGGTAAACTTCTACAGCAACTGCATCTGAATGGGGTAAACTTCTACAGGTACTGAATCTGAATGGGGTAAACTTCCACATGCACTGACTCTCACTGGGGGACACATCCACAGGCACTGAACCTGAATGGGGTAAACTTCCACAGGCACTGACTCTCACTTGGGTACACTTCTACAGGCACTGACTCTCACTGGGGTACATTTCCACAGGCACTGACTCTCACTTGGGTACACTTCTGCAGGCATTGACTCTCACTTGGGTATACTTCTGCAGCCTCTGACTCTCACAGGGGTACATTTCCATTGGCACTGACTCTCACTGGGTACACTTCTACAGGCACTGACTCTCACAGGGGTACATTTCCATTGGCACTGACTCTCACTGGGTACACTTCTGCAGGCACTGAATCTGAATGGTGTAAACTTCGACAGGGACTGAAGCTGAATGGGGTAAACTTCCACAGGCAATGACTCTCACTGGGGTAAACTTCCACAGGCACTGACTCTAAATGGGGTAAACTTCCACAGGCAATGACTCTCACTGGGGTGCACTTCCACAGGCACTGACTCTGAATGGGGTAAACTTCCACAGGCACTGACTCTGAATGGGGTACACTTCCACACGCACTGAATCTGGATGGGGTAATCTTCTACAGGTACCTTATCTGAATGGGTAAACTTCCACAGGCACTGACTCTGAATTGGTTACAGTTCCACAGGCAATGACTCTCAGTGGGGTACACTTCCACAGGCACTGTCTCTCACTGGGGTACATTTACACAGGCACTGACTCTGAATGGGGTAAACTTCCACAGGCACTGAATCTCACTGGAGTTCTCTTACACAGGCACTGACTCTGAATGGGGTAAACTTCCACAGGCACTGACAGTCTCTCGGGTCCAGTTCAACAGGGACTGACTCTCACAGGGGTACACTTGTACAGGGACTGACTCTCACTGGGGTACACTTCCACAGGGACAGACTCTCACTGGGGTACACTTCTATTCGCACTGACTCTCTCTGGGTTACAATTCAACCCACACTGACTCGCACTGGGGTGCAGTCCCACAGGCTCTAACTGTCACTTGGGTACCCTTCCCTCGGCACTGACTCGAACTGGGGTACATTTCGACGGGCACTGACTCTCACTTGGGTACACTTATACAGGCACGGACGCTCACTGGGGTACACTTCCACTGGTACTGACTCTGAATGGGGTAAACATCTGCAGGCACTGAATCTGAATGGGGTAAACTTCCACAGGCACTGACTCACACTGGGGGACACCTCCACAGGCACTGACTCTGAATGGGATAAACTTCCACAGGCACTGACTCTCACTGGGGTGCAATTGCACAGGCACTGACTCTGAATGGGGTAAACTTCCACAGGCACTGACTCTGAATGGGGTATACTTCTGCAGGCATTGACTCTCACTGGGGTACATTTCCACAGTGACTGACTCTCACTGGTGTACATTTCCACAGGCACAGATTCTCAATTGGGTACACTTCTACAGGGACTGTCTCTCACTTGGGTACACTTCTACAGGCACTGACTCTCACTGGGGTACATTTCCACAGGCACTGACTCTCACTGGGGTACATTACCACATGCACTGACTCTCACTTGGGTACACTTCTGCAGGCCCTGACTCTCACTCGGGTACACTTCTGCAGGCCCTGACTCTCACTCGGGTACATTTCCACAGGCACTGACTCTCACTGGGGTACATTACCACATGCACTGACTCTCACTTGGGTACACTTCTGCATGCCCTGACTCTCACTCGGGTACATTTCGACATGCACTGACTCTGAGTGGGGTACACTTCTATAGGCAGTGACACCTAATGGAGAGCCACTCCCCAGCCACTGAATCTCACTGGGGTACACTTCCACAGGCAATGACTGTCACTGGGGTACACTTCCACAGGCACTGACTCTGAATGGGGTAAACTTCTCCAGGCACTGAATATGAATGGGGAAAACGTCTACAGTTTCTGAATATGAATGGGGGAAACTTCCACAGGCACTGACTCTCACTGGGGTACACTTCCACAGGCACTGACTCTGTATGGGGTAAACTTCCACAGGCACTGCATCTGAATGGGGTAAAGTTCCACAGGTACGGACTCTGAATGGGGTAACTTCCACAGGCACTGACTCTGAATGGGGTAAACTTCTACAGCAACTGCATCTGAATGGGGTAAACTTCTACAGGTACTGAATCTGAATGGGGTAAACTTCCACATGCACTGACTCTCACTGGGGGACACATCCACAGGCACTGAACCTGAATGGGGTAAACTTCCACAGGCACTGACTCTCACTTGGGTACACTTCTACAGGCACTGACTCTCACTGGGGTACATTTCCACAGGCACTGACTCTCACTTGGGTACACTTCTGCAGGCATTGACTCTCACTTGGGTATACTTCTGCAGCCTCTGACTCTCACAGGGGTACATTTCCATTGGCACTGACTCTCACTGGGTACACTTCTACAGGCACTGACTCTCACAGGGGTACATTTCCATTGGCACTGACTCTCACTGGGTACACTTCTGCAGGCACTGAATCTGAATGGTGTAAACTTCGACAGGGACTGAAGCTGAATGGGGTAAACTTCCACAGGCAATGACTCTCACTGGGGTAAACTTCCACAGGCACTGACTCTAAATGGGGTAAACTTCCACAGGCAATGACTCTCACTGGGGTGCACTTCCACAGGCACTGACTCTGAATGGGGTAAACTTCCACAGGCACTGACTCTGAATGGGGTACACTTCCACACGCACTGAATCTGGATGGGGTAATCTTCTACAGGTACCTTATCTGAATGGGTAAACTTCCACAGGCACTGACTCTGAATTGGTTACAGTTCCACAGGCAATGACTCTCAGTGGGGTACACTTCCACAGGCACTGTCTCTCACTGGGGTACATTTACACAGGCACTGACTCTGAATGGGGTAAACTTGAACAGGCACTGAATCTCACTGGAGTTCTCTTACACAGGCACTGACTCTGAATGGGGTAAACTTCCACAGGCACTGACAGTCTCTCGGGTCCAGTTCAACAGGGACTGACTCTCACAGGGGTACACTTGTACAGGGACTGACTCTCACTGGGGTACACTTCCACAGGTACAGACTCTCACTGGGGTACACTTCTATTCGCACTGACTCTCTCTGGGTTACAATTCAACCCACACTGACTCGCACTGGGGTGCAGTCCCACAGGCTCTAACTGTCACTTGGGTACAGTTCCCTAGGCACTGACTCGAACTGGGGTACATTTCGACAGGCACTGACTCTCACTTGGGTACACTTATACAGGCACGGACGCTCACTGGGGTACACTTCCACTGGTACTGACTCTGAATGGGGTAAACTTCTGCAGGCACTGAATCTGAATGGGGTAAACTTCCACAGGCACTGAATCACACTGGGGGACACCTCCACAGGCACTGACTCTGAATGGGATAAACTTCCACAGGCACTGACTCTCACTGGGGTGCAATTGCACAGGCACTGACTCTGAATGGGGTAAACTTCCACAGGCACTGACTCTGAATGGGGTATACTTCTGCAGGCATTGACTCTCACTGGGGTACATTTCCACAGTGACTGACTCTCACTGGTGTACATTTCCACAGGCACAGATTCTCAATTGGGTACACTTCTACAGGGACTGTCTCTCACTTGGGTACACTTCCACAGGCACTGACTCTCACTGGGGTACATTTCCACAGGCACTGACACTCACTGGGGTACATTACCAGATGCACTGACTCTCACTTGGGTACACTTCTGCAGGCCCTGACTCTCACTCGGGTACACTTCTGCAGGCCCTGACTCTCACTCGGGTACATTTCCACAGGCACTGACTCTCACTGGGGTACATTTCCACATGCACTGACTCTCACTGGGGTACATTTCCACATGCACTGACTCTGAGTGGAGTACATTTCTATAGGCAGTGACTCCTAATGGAGAGCCACTCCCCAGCCACTGAATCTCACTGGGGTACACTTCCACAGGCAATGACTGTCACTGGGGTACACTTCCACAGGCACTGACTCTGAATGGGGTAAACTTCTCCAGGCACTGAATATGAATGGGGAAAACGTCTACAGTTTCTGAATCTGAATGGGGTAAACTTCCACAGGCACTGACTCTCACTGGGGTACATTTCCACAGGCACTGACTCTGTATGGGGTAAACTTCCAAAGGCACTGACTCTCACTGGGGTACACTTCCACAGGTACTGACTCTGTATGGGGTAAACTTCCACAGGCACTGCATCTGAATGGGGTAAACTTCCACAGGTACGGACTCTGAATGGGGTAACTTCCACAGGCACGGACTCTGAATGGGGTAAACTTCTACAGCAACTGCATCTGAATGGGGTAAACGTCTACAGGTACTGAATCTGAATGGGGTAAACTTCCACATGCACTGACTCTCACTGGGGGACACATCCACAGGCACTGAACCTGAATGGGGTAAACTTCCACAGGCACTGACTCTCACTTGGGTCCACTTCTACAGGCACTGACTCTCACTTGGGTATACTTCTGCAGTCTCTGACTCTCACAGGGGTACATTTCCATTGGCACTGACTCTCACTGGGTACACTTCTACAGGCACTGACTCTCACAGGGGTACATTTCCATTGGCACTGACTCTCACTGGGTACACTTCTACAGGCACTGAATCTGAATGGTGTAAACTTCGACAGGGACTGAAGCTGAATGGGGTAAACTTCCACAGGCAATGACTCTCACTGGGGTAAACTTCCACAGGCACTGACTCTAAATGGGGTAAACTTCCACAGGCAATGACTCTCACTGGGGTGCACTTCCACAGGCACTGACTCTGAATGGGGTAAACTTCCACAGGCACTGACTCTGAATGGGGTACACTTCCACACGCACTGAATCTGAATGGGGAAATCTTCTACAGGTACCTAATCTGAATGGGTAAACTTCCACAGGCACTGACTCTGAATTGGTTACAGTTCCACAGGCAATGACTCTCAGTGGGGTACACTTCCACAGGCACTGTCTCTCACTGGGGTACATTTACACAGGCACTGACTCTGAATGGGGTAAACTTCCACAGGCACTGAATCTCACTGGAGTTCTCTTACACAGGCACTGACTCTGAATGGGGTAAACTTCCACAGGCACTGACAGTCTCTCGGGTCCAGTTCAACAGGGACTGACTCTCACAGGGGTACACTTGTACAGGGACTGACTCTCACTGGGGTACACTTCCACAGGTACAGACTCTCACTGGGGTACACTTCTATTCGCACTGACTCTCTCTGGGTTACAATTCAACCCACACTGACTCGCACTGGGATGCAGTCCCACAGGCTCTAACTGTCACTTGGGTACCGTTCCCTAGGCACTGACTCGAACTGGGGTACATTTCGACAGGCACTGACTCTCACTTGGGTACACTTATACAGGCACGGACGCTCACTGGGGTACACTTCTACTGGTACTGACTCTGAATGGGGTAAACTTCTGCAGGCACTGAATCTGAATGGGGTAAACTTCCACAGGCACTGAATCACACTGGGGGACACCTCCACAGGCACTGACTCTGAATGGGATAAACTTCCACAGGCACTGACTCTCACTGGGGTGCAATTGCACAGGCACTGACTCTGAAGGGGTAAACTTCCACAGGCACTGACTCTGAATGGGGTATACTTCTGCAGGCATTGACTCTCACTGGGGTACATTTCCACAGTGACTGACTCTCACTGGTGTACATTTCCACAGGCACAGATTCTCAATTGGGTACACTTCTACAGGGACTGTCTCTCACTTGGGTACACTTCTACAGGCACTGACTCTCACTGGGGTACATTTCCACAGGCACTGACTCTCACTGGGGTACATTACCACATGCACTGACTCTCACTTGGGTACACTTCTGCAGGCCCTGACTCTCACTCGGGTACACTTCTGCAGGCCCTGACTCTCACTCGGGTACATTTCCACAGGCACTGACTCTCACTGGGGTACATTTCCACATGCACTGACTCTGAGTGGGGTACACTTCTATAGGCAGTGACTCCTAATGGAGAGCCACTCCCCAGCCACTGAATCTCACTGGGGTACACTTCCACAGGCAATGACTGTCACTGGGGTACACTTCCACAGGCACTGACTCTGAATGGGGTAAACTTCCACAGGTACGGACTCTGAATGGGGTAACTTCCACAGGCACTGACTCTGAATGGGGTAAACTTCTACAGCAACTGCATCTGAATGGGGTAAACTTCTACAGGTACTGAATCTGAATGGGGTAAACTTCCACATGCACTGACTCTCACTGGGGGACACATCCACAGGCACTGAACCTGAATGGGGTAAACTTCCACAGGCACTGACTCTCACTTGGGTACACTTCTACAGGCACTGACTCTCACTGGGGTACATTTCCACAGGCACTGACTCTCACTTGGGTACACTTCTGCAGGCATTGACTCTCACTTGGGTATACTTCTGCAGCCTCTGACTCTCACAGGGGTACATTTCCATTGGCACTGACTCTCACTGGGTACACTTCTACAGGCACTGACTCTCACAGGGGTAATTTCCATTGGCACTGACTCTCACTGGGAACACTTCTGCAGGCACTGAATCTGAATGGTGTAAACTTCGACAGGGACTGAAGCTGAATTGGGTAAACTTCCACAGGCAATGACTCTCACTGGGGTAAACTTCTACAGGCACTGACTCTAAATGGGGTAAACTTCCACAGGCAATGACTCTCACTGGGGTGCACTTCCACAGGCACTGACTCTGAATGGGGTAAACTTCCACAGGCACTGACTCTGAATGGGGTACACTTCCACACGCACTGAATCTGAATGGGGTAATCTTCTACAGGTACCTAATCTGAATGGGTAAACTTCCACAGGCACTGACTCTGAATTGGTTACAGTTCCACAGGCAATGACTCTCAGTGGGGTACACTTCCACAGGCACTGTCTCTCACTGGGGTACATTTACACAGGCACTGACTCTGAATGGGGTAAACTTCCACAGGCACTGAATCCCACTGGAGTTCTCTTACACAGGCACTGACTCTGAATGGGGTAAACTTCCACAGGCACTGACACTCTCTCGGGTCCAGTTCAACAGGGAATGACTCACACAGGGGTACACTTCTACAGGGACTCACTCTCACTGGGGTACACTTCCACAGGTACAGACTCTCACTGGGGTACACTTCTATTCGCACTGACTCTCTCTGGGTTACAATTCAACCCACACTGACTCGCACTGGGGTGCAGTCCCACAGGCTCTAACTGTCACTTGGGTACCGTTCCCTAGGCACTGACTCGAACTGGGGTACATTTCGACAGGCACTGACTCTCACTTGGGTACACTTATACAGGCACGGACGCTCACTGGGGTACACTTCCACTGGTACTGACTCTGAATGGGGTAAACTTCTGCAGGCACTGAATCTGAATGGGGTAAACTTCCACAGGCACTGAATCACACTGGGGGACACCTCCACAGGCACTGACTCTGAATGGGATAAACTTCCACAGGCACTGACTCTCACTGGGGTGCAATTGCACAGGCACTGACTCTGATGGGGTAAACTTCCACAGGCACAGACTCTGAATGGGGTATACTTCTGCAGGCATTGACTCTCACTGGGGTACATTTCCACAGTGACTGACTCTCACTGGTGTACATTTCCACAGGCACAGATTCTCAATTGGGTACACTTCTACAGGGACTGTCTCTCACTTGGGTACACTTCTACAGGCACTGACTCTCACTGGGGTACATTTCCACAGGCACTGACTCTCACTGGGGTACATTACCACATGCACTGACTCTCACTTGGGTACACTTCTGCAGGCCCTGACTCTCACTCGGGTACACTTCTACAGGCCCTGACTCTCACTCGGGTACATTTACACAGGCACTGACTCTCACTGGGGTACATTTCCACATGCACTGACTCTGAGTGGGGTACACTTCTATAGGCAGTGACTCCTAATGGAGAGCCACTCCCCAGCCACTGAATCTCACTGGGGTACACTTCCACAGGCAATGACTGTCACTGGGGTACACTTCCACAGGCACTGACTCTGAATGGGGTAAACTTCTCCAGGCACTGAATATGAATGGGGAAAACGTCTACAGTTTCTGAATCTGAATGGGGTAAACTTCCACAGGCACTGACTCTCACTGGGGTACATTTCCACAGGCACTGACTCTGTATGGGGTAAACTTCCAAAGGCACTGACTCTTACTGGGGTACACTTCCAAAGGTACTGACTCTGAATGGGGTAAACTTCCACAGGCACTGCATCTGAATGGGGTAAACTTCCACAGGTACGGACTCTGAATGGGGTAACTTCCACAGGCACTGACTCTGAATGGGGTAAACTTCTACAGCAACTGCATCTGAATGGGGTAAACTTCTACAGGTACTGAATCTGAATGGGGTAAACTTCCACATGCACTGACTCTCACTGGGGGACACATCCACAGGCACTGAACCTGAATGGGGTAAACTTCCACAGGCACTGACTCTCACTTGGGTACACTTCTACAGGCACTGACTCTCACTGGGGTACATTTCCACAGGCACTGACTCTCACTTGGGTACACTTCTGCAGGCATTGACTCTCACTTGGGTATACTTCTGCAGCCTCTGACTCTCACAGGGGTACATTTCCATTGGCACTGACTCCCACTGGGTACACTTCTACAGGCACTGACTCTCACAGGGGTAATTTCCATTGGCACAGACTCTCACTGGGAACACTTCTGCAGGCACTGAATCTGAATGGTGTAAACTTCGACAGGGACTGAAGCTGAATGGGGTAAACTTCCACAGGCAATGACTCTCACTGGGGTAAACTTCCACAGGCACTGACTCTAAATGGGGTAAACTTCCACAGGCAATGACTCTCACTGGGGTGCACTTCCACAGGCACTGACTCTGAATGGGGTAAACTTCCACAGGCACTGACTCTGAATGGGGTACACTTCCACACGCACTGAATCTGAATGGGGTAATCTTCTACAGGTACCTAATCTGAATGGGTAAACTTCCACAGGCACTGACTCTGAATTGGTTACAGTTCCACAGGCAATGACTCTCAGTGGGGTACACTTCCACAGGCACTGTCTCTCACTGGGGTACATTTACACAGGCACTGACTCTGAATGGGGTAAACTTCCACAGGCACTGAATCCCACTGGAGTTCTCTTACACAGGCACTGACTCTGAATGGGGTAAACTTCCACAGGCACTGACACTCTCTCGGGTCCAGTTCAACAGGGACTGACTCACACAGGGGTACACTTCTACAGGGACTGACTCTCACTGGGGTACACTTCCACAGGTACAGACTCTCACTGGGGTACACTTCTATTCGCACTGACTCTCTCTGGGTTACAATTCAACCCACACTGACTCGCACTGGGGTGCAGTCCCACAGGCTCTAACTGTCACTTGGGTACCGTTCCCTAGGCAATGACTCGAACTGGGGTACATTTCGACAGGCACTGACTCTCACTTGGGTACACTTATACAGGCACGGACGCTCACTGGGGTACACTTCCACTGGTACTGACTCTGAATGGGGTAAACTTCTGCAGGCACTGAATCTGAATGGGGTAAACTTCCACAGGCACTGAATCACACTGGGGGACACTTCCACAGGCACTGACTCTGAATGGGATAAACTTCCACAGGCACTGACTCTCACTGGGGTGCAATTGCACAGGCACTGACTCTGAATGGGGTAAACTTCCACAGGCACTGACTCTGAATGGGGTATACTTCTGCAGGCATTGACTCTCACTGGGGCACATTTCCACAGTGACTGACTCTCACTGGTGTACATTTCCACAGGCAGAGATTCTCAATTGGGTTCACTTCTACAGGGACTGTCTCTCACTTGGGTACACTTCTACAGGCACTGACTCTCACTGGGGTACATTTACACAGGCACTGACTCTCACTGGGGTACATTACCACATGCACTGACTCTCACTTGGGTACACTTCTGCAGGCCCTGACTCTCACTCGGGTACACTTCTGCAGGCCCTGACTCTCACTCGGGTACACTTCCACAGGCAATGACTGTCACTGGGGTACATTTCCACATGCACTGACTCTGAGTGGGGTACACTTCTATAGGCAGTGACTCCTAATGGAGAGCCACTCCCCAGCCACTGAATCTCACTGGGGTACACTTCCACAGGCAATGACTGTCACTGGGGTACACTTCCACAGGCACTGACTCTGAATGGGGTAAACTTCTCCAGGCACTGAATATGAATGGGGAAAACGTCTACAGTTTCTGAATCTGAATGGGGTAAACTTCCACAGGCACTGTCTCTCACTGGGGTACATTTCCACAGGCACTGACTCTGTATGGGGTAAACTTCCAAAGGCACTGACTCTCACTGGGGTACACTTCCACAGGCACTGACTCTGTATGGGGTAAACTTCCACAGGCACTGCATCTGAATGGGGTAAACTTCCACAGGTACGGACTCTGAATGGGGTAACTTCCACAGGCACTGACTCTGAATGGGGTAAACTTCTACAGCAACTGCATCTGAATGGGGTAAACTTCTACAGGTACTGAATCTGAATGGGGTAAACTTCCACATGCACTGACTCTCACTGGGGGACACATCCACAGGCACTGAATCTGAATGGGGTAAACTTCCACAGGCACTGACTCTCACTTGGGTACACTTCTACAGGCTCTGACTCTCACTGGGGTACATTTCCACAGGCACTGACTCTCACTTGGGTACTCTTCTGCAGGCATTGACTCTCACTTGGGTATACTTCTGCAGCCTCTGACTCTCACAGGGGTACATTTCCATCGGCACTGACTCTCACTGGGTACACTTCTGTAGGCACTGACTCTCACAGGGGTACATTTCCATTGGCACTGACTCTCACTGGGTACACTTCTACAGGCACTGAATCTGAATGGTGTAAACTTCAACAGGGACTGAAGCTGAATGGGGTAAACTTCCACAGGCATTGACTCTCACTGGGGTAAACTTCCACAGGCACTGACTCTAAATGGGGTAAACTTCCACAGGCAATGACTCTCACTGGGGTGCACTTCCACAGGCACTGACTCTGAATGGGGTAAACTTCCACAGGCACTGACTCTGAATGGGGTAATCTTCTACAGGTACCTAATCTGAATGGGGTAAACCTCCACAGGCACTGACTCTCACTGGGGTACACTTCCACACGCACTGACTCTGAATGGGGTAAACTTCCACAGGCACTGACTCTCACTGGTGTACACTTCCACAGGCACTGACTCTCACTGGGGTACACTTACACAGGCACTGACTCTGAGTGGGGTAAACTTCCAAAGGCACTGACTCTCACTGGGGTACACTTCCACAGGCACTGACTCTGAATGGGGGAAACTTCCACAGGCACTGACTCTGAATGGGGTTAACTTCTACTGGCTCTGAATCTGAATGGGGTACATTTCCACAGGCACTGAATCTGAATGGGGTAAACTTCGACAGGCACTGACTCTCACTGGGGTAAACTTCCACAGGCACTGACTCTGAATGGGTTAAACTTCCACAGGCACTGACTCTCACTGGGGTAAAATTCCACAGGCACTGACTCTCACTGGGGTACACATCCACAGGTACTGACACTGAATGGGGTAAACGTCCACAGGCAGTGACTCTGAAAGGGGTAATCTTCTACAGACACTGAATCTGAATGGGGTAAACTTCAATAGGTACTGAATCTGCATGGGGTAAACCTACACAGGCACTGACTCACACTGGGGGACACTTACACATTCACTGACTCTGAAAGGGGTAAACTTCCACAGGCCCTGACTCTCACTGGGGTGCACTTCCACAGGCACTGACTCTGAATGGGGCAAACTTCAACAGGCACTGACTCTCACTGGGGTACACTTCCACAGGCACTGAATGTGAATGGTGTAAACATCCACAGGTACTGAATCTGAATGGGGTAAACTTCCACAGGCACTGACTCTCACTAGGGTACACTTCCACAGGCACTGACTCTCACTGGGGTAAACTTCCACAGGCACTGACTCTCACTGGGGTACACATCCACAGGTACTGACACTGAATGGGGTAAACGTCCACAGGCAGTGACTCTGAAAGGGGTAATCTTCTACAGACACTGAATCTGAATGGGGTAAACTTCAATAGGTACTGAATCTGCATGGGGTAAACTTCCACAGGCACTGACTCACACTGGGGGACACTTCCACAGGCACTGACTCTGAAAGGGGTAATCTTCTACAGTCACTGACTCTGAAAGGGGTAAACTTCCACAGGCCCTGACTCTCACTGGGGTGCACTTCCACAGGCACTGACTCTGAAAGGTGTAATCTTCTACAGACACTGAATCTGAATGGGGTAAACTTCAATAGGTACTGAATCTGCATGGGGTAAACTTCCACAGGCACTGCCTCTCACTGGGGTACACTTCCACAGGCACTGAATGTGAATGGTGTAAACATCCACAGGTACTGAATCTGAATGGGGTAAACTTTCACAGGCACTGACTCTCACTGGGGTACACTTCCACAGGCAATGAATCTGAATGGCGTAAACATCCACAGGTACTGACTCTGAATGGGGTAAACTTCCAGAGGCAATGACTCTCACTGGGGTACACTTCCACAGGCACTGACTCTGAATGGGGGACACTTCCACAGGCACTGACTCTGAATGGGGTAAACTTCCACAGGCACTGAAATAAAAGCAAAATACTGCGGATGCTGGAAATCTGAAACAAAAACAAGAAATGCTGGAATCACTCAGCAGGTCTGGCAGCATCTGTGGAAAGAGAAGCAGAGTTAACGTTTCGGGTCAGTGACCCTTCTTCGGAACTGACAAATATTAGAAAAGTCACAGATTATAAACAAGTGAGGTGGGGGTGGGGCAAGAGAGAACAAAGGAGAAGGTGCAGATTGGACCAGGCCACATAGCAGACCAAAAGGTCACGGAGAAAAGACAAACAATATTGCTTTGTCTTTCAACACACCATTAACATATTGTTGGTCTTTTCTCTGTGAATTTTTGGTCAGCTATGAGGCCTGGTCCAATCTGCACCTGCTCCTTTGTTATCTCTTGCCCCACCCCCACCTCACTTGTTTATAATCTGTGACTTTTCTAATATTTGTCAGTTCCGAAGAAGGGTCACTGACCCGAAACGTAAACTCTGCTTCTCTTTCCAAAGCTGCTGCCAGACCTGCTGAGTGATTCCAGCATTTCTTGTTTTTGTTCCACAGGCACTGACCCTCACTTGGGTGCACTTCCACAGGCACTGACTCTGATTGGGGTAAACTTCCACAGGCACTGACTCTCACTGGGGCACACTTCCACAGGCACTGATTCTGAATGGGGTAAACTTCCACAGGCACTGACTCTCACTGGGGTACACTTCCACAGGCACTGAATCTGAATGGGGTAAACTTCCACAGGCACTGACTCTCACTTGGGTACACTTCTCCAGGCACTGACTCTCACTTGGGTACACTTCTGCAGGCACTGACGCTCACTGGGGTACATTTCCACATGCACTGACTCTGAGTGGGGTACACTTCTATAGGCAGTGACTCCTAATGGAGAGCCGCTCCCCAGCCACTGAATCTCACTGGGGTACACTTCCACAGGCAATGACTGTCACTGGGGTACACGTCCACAGGCACTGACTCTGAATGGGGTAAACTTCTCCAGGCACTGAATATGAATGGGGAAAACGACTACAGTTTCTGAATCTGAATGGGGTAAACTTCCACAGGCACTGACTCTCACTGGGGTACACTTCCACAGGCACTGACTCTGTATGGGGTAAACTTCCAAAGGCACTGACTCTCACTGGGGTACACTTCCACAGGCACTGCATCTGAATGGGGTAAACTTCCACAGGCACTGACTCTCACTTGGGTACACTTCTACAGGCACTGACTCTCACTGGGGTACATTTCCACAGGCACTGACTCTCACTTGGGTACACTTCTGCAGGCATTGACTCTCACTTGGGTATACTTCTGCAGCCTCTGACTCTCACAGGGGTACATTTCCATTGGCACTGACTCTCACTGGGTACACTTCTACAGGCACTGACTCTCACAGGGGTACATTTCCATTGGCACTGACTCTCACTGGGTACACCTCTACAGGCACTGAATCTGAATGGTGTAAACTTCGACAGGGACTGAAGCTGAATGGGGTAAACTTCCACAGGCAATGACTCTCACTGGGGTAAACTTCCACAGGCACTGACTCTAAATGGGGTAAACATCCACAGGCAATGACTCTCACTGGGGTGCACTTCCACAGGCACTGACTCTGAATGGGGTAAACTTCCACAGGTACTGACTCTGAATGGGGTAATCTACTACAGGTACCTAATCTGAATGGGTAAACTTCCACAGGCACTGACTCTGAATTGGTTACAGTTCCACAGGCACTGTCTCTCACTGGGGTACATTTACACAGGCACTGACTCTGAATGGGGTAAACTTCCACAGGCACTGACACTCTCTTGGGTCCAGTTCAACAGGGACTGACTCTCACAGGGGTACACTTCTACAGGGACTGACTCTCACTGGGGTACACTTCCACAGGTACAGACTCTCACTGGGGTACACTTCTATCGGCACTGACTCTCTCTGGGTTACAATTCAACCCACACTGACTCGCACTGGGGTGCAGTCCCACAGGCTCTAACTGTCACTTGGGTACCGTTCCCTAGGCACTGACTCGAACTGGGGTACACTTCGACAGGCACTGACTCTCACCTGGGTACACTTATACAGGCACGGACGCTCACTGGGGTACACTTCCACTGGTACTGACTCTGAATGGGGTAAACATCTGCAGGCACTGAATCTGAATGGGGTAAACTTCCACAGGCACTGACACACACTGGGGGACACCTCCACAGGCACTGACTCTGAATGGGATAAACTTCCACAGGCACTGACTCTCACTGGGGAGCAATTGCACAGGCACTGACTCTGAATGGGGTAAACTTCCGCAGGCACTGACTCTGAATGGGGTATACTTCTGCAGGCATTGACTCTCACTGGGGTACATTTCCACAGTGACTGACTCTCAGTGGTGTACATTTCCACAGGCACAGATTCTCAATTGGGTACACTTCTACAGGGACTGTCTCTCACTTGGGTACACTTCTACAGGCACTGACTCTCACTGGGGTACATTTCCACAGGCACTGACTCTAACTGGGGTACATTTCCACATGCACTGACTCTGAGTGGGGTACACTTCTATAGGCAGTGACTCCTAATGGAGAGCCACTCCCCAGCCACTGAATCTCACTGGGGTACACTTCCAAAGGCAATGACTGTCACTGGGGTACACTTCCACAGGCACTGACTCTGAATGGGGTAAACTTCTCCAGGCACTGAATATGAATGGTGAAAACGTCTACAGTTTCTGAATCTGAATGGGGTAAACTTCCACAGGCACTGACTCTCACTGGGGTACACTTCCACAGGCACTGACTCTGTATGGGGTAAACTTCCAAAGGCACTGACTCTCACTGGGGTACACTTCCACAGGTACTGACTCTGTATGGGGTAAACTTCCACAGGCACTGCATCTGAATGGGGTAAACTTCCACAGGTACGGACTCTGAATGGGGTAACTTCCACAGGCACTGACTCTGAATGGGGTAAACGTCTACAGCAACTGCATCTGAATGGGGTAAACTTCTACAGGTACTGAATCTGAATGGGGTAAACTTCCACAGGCACTGACTCTCACTTGGGTACACTTCTACAGGCACTGACTCTCACTGGGGTACATTTCCACAGGCACTGACTCTCACTTGGGTACACTTCTGCAGGCATTGACTCTCACTTGGGTATACTTCTGCAGCCTCTGACTCTCACTGGGGTACATTTCCATTGGCACTGACTCTCACTGGGTACACTTCTACAGGCACTGACTCTCACAGGGGTACATTTCCATTGGCACTGACTCTCACTGGGTACACTTCTACAGGCACTGAATCTGAATGGTGTAAACTTCGACAGGGACTGAAGCTGAATGGGGTAAACTTCCACAGGCAATGACTCTCACTGGGGTAAACTTCCACAGGCACTGACTCTAAATGGGGTAAACATCCACAGGCAATGACTCTCACTGGGGTGCACTTCCACAGGCACTGACTCTGAATGGGTAAACTTCCACAGGCACTGACTCTGAATTGGTTACAGTTCCACAGGCAATGACTCTCAGTGTGGTACACTTCCACAGGCACTGTCTCTCAATGGGGTACATTTACACAGGCACTGACTCTGAATGGGGTAAACTTCCACAGGCACTGAATCTCACTGGAGTTCTCTTCCACAGGCACTGACACTGAATGGGGTAAACTTCCACAGGCACTGACACTCTCTCGGGTCCAGTTCAACAGGGACTGACTCTCACAGGGGTACACTTCTACAGGGACTGACTCTCACTGGGGTTCACTTCCACAGGTACGGACTCTCACTGGGGTACACTTCTATCGGCACTGACTCTCTCTGGGTTACAATTCAACCCACACTGACTCGCACTGGGGTGCAGTCCCAGAGGCTCTAACTGTCACTTGGGTACCGTTCCCTAGGCACTGACTCGAACTGGGGTACACTTCGACAGGCACTGACTCTCACTTGGGTACACTTATACAGGCACGGACGCTCACTGGGGTACACTTCCACTGGTACTGACTCTGAATGGGGTAAACTTCTGCAGGCACTGAATCTGAATGGGGTAAACATCCACAGGCACTGACTCACACTGGGGGACACCTCCACAGGCACTGACTCTGAATGGGATAAACTTCCACAGGCACTGACTCTCACTGGGGTGCAATTGCACAGGCACTGACTCTGAATGGGGTAAACTTCCACAGGCACTGACTCTGAATGGGGTATACTTCTGCAGGCATTGACTCTCACTGGGGTACATTTCCACAGTGACTGACTCTCACTGGTGTACATTTCCACAGGCACAGATTCTCAATTGGGTACACTTCTTTAGGGACTGTCTCTCACTTGGGTACACTTCTACAGGCACTGACTCTCACTGGGGTACATTTCCACAGGCACTGACTCTCACTGGGGTACATTACCACATGCACTGACTCTCACTTGGGTACACTTCTGCAGGCCCTGACTCTCACTCGGGTACACTTCTGCAGGCCCTGACTCTCACTGGGGTACATTTCCACAGGCACTGACTCTAACTGGGGTACATTTCCACATGCACTGACTCTGAGTGGGGTACACTTCTATAGGCAGTGACTCCTAATGGAGAGCCACTCCCCAGCCACTGAATCTCACTGGGGTACACTTCCACAGGCAATGACTGTCACTGGGGTACACTTCCACAGGCACTGACTCTGAATGGGGTAAACTTCTCCAGGCACTGAATATGAATGGTGAAAACGTCTACAGTTTCTGAATCTGAATGGGGTAAACTTCCACAGGCACTGACTCTCACTGGGGTACACTTCCACAGGCACTGACTCTGTATGGGGTAAACTTCCAAAGGCACTGACTCTCACTGGGGTACACTTCCACAGGTACTGACTCTGTATGGGGTAAACTTCCACAGGCACTGCATCTGAATGGGGTAAACTTCCACAGGTACGGACTCTGAATGGGGTAACTTCCACAGGCACTGACTCTGAATGGGGTAAACGTCTACAGCAACTGCATCTGAATGGGGTAAACTTCTACAGGTACTGAATCTGAATGGGGTAAACTTCCACAGGCACTGACTCTCACTTGGGTACACTTCTACAGGCACTGACTCTCACTGGGGTACATTTCCACAGGCACTGACTCTCACTTGGGTACACTTCTGCAGGCATTGACTCTCACTTGGGTATACTTCTGCAGCCTCTGACTCTCACTGGGGTACATTTCCATTGGCACTGACTCTCACTGGGTACACTTCTACAGGCACTGACTCTCACAGGGGTACATTTCCATTGGCACTGACTCTCACTGGGTACACTTCTACAGGCACTGAATCTGAATGGTGTAAACTTCGACAGGGACTGAAGCTGAATGGGGTAAACTTCCACAGGCAATGACTCTCACTGGGGTAAACTTCCACAGGCACTGACTCTAAATGGGGTAAACATCCACAGGCAATGACTCTCACTGGGGTGCACTTCCACAGGCACTGACTCTGAATGGGTAAACTTCCACAGGCACTGACTCTGAATTGGTTACAGTTCCACAGGCAATGACTCTCAGTGTGGTACACTTCCACAGGCACTGTCTCTCAATGGGGTACATTTACACAGGCACTGACTCTGAATGGGGTAAACTTCCACAGGCACTGAATCTCACTGGAGTTCTCTTCCACAGGCACTGACACTGAATGGGGTAAACTTCCACAGGCACTGACACTCTCTCGGGTCCAGTTCAACAGGGACTGACTCTCACAGGGGTACACTTCTACAGGGACTGACTCTCACTGGGGTTCACTTCCACAGGTACGGACTCTCACTGGGGTACACTTCTATCGGCACTGACTCTCTCTGGGTTACAATTCAACCCACACTGACTCGCACTGGGGTGCAGTCCCACAGGCTCTAACTGTCACTTGGGTACCGTTCCCTAGGCACTGACTCGAACTGGGGTACACTTCGACAGGCACTGACTCTCACTTGGGTACACTTATACAGGCACGGACGCTCACTGGGGTACACTTCCACTGGTACTGACTCTGAATGGGGTAAACTTCTGCAGGCACTGAATCTGAATGGGGTAAACATCCACAGGCACTGACCCACACTGGGGGACACCTCCACAGGCACTGACTCTGAATGGGATAAACTTCCACAGGCACTGACTCTCACTGGGGTGCAATTGCACAGGCACTGACTCTGAATGGGGTAAACTTCCACAGGCACTGACTCTGAATGGGGTATACTTCTGCAGTCATTGACTCTCACTGGGGTACATTTCCACAGTGACTGACTCTCACTGGTGTACATTTCCACAGGCACAGATTCTCAATTGGGTACACTTCTTTAGGGACTGTCTCTCACTTGGGTACACTTCTACAGGCACTGACTCTCACTGGGGTACATTTCCACAGGCACTGACTCTCACTGGGGTACATTACCACATGCACTGACTCTCACTTGGGTACACTTCTGCAGGCCCTGAATCTCACTCGGGTACACTTCTGCAGGCCCTGACTCTCACTGGGGTACATTTCCACAGGCACTGACTCTAACTGGGGTACATTTCCACATGCACTGACTCTGAGTGGGGTACACTTCTATAGGCAGTGACTCCTAATGGAGAGCCACTCCCCAGCCACTGAATCTCACTGGGGTACACTTCCACAGGCAATGACTGTCACTGGGGTACACTTCCACAGGCACTGACTCTGAATGGGGTAAACTTCTCCAGGCACTGAATATGAATGGTGAAAACGTCTACAGTTTCTGAATCTGAATGGGGTAAACTTCCACAGGCACTGACTCTCACTGGGGTACACTTCCACAGGCACTGACTCTGTATGGGGTAAACTTCCAAAGGCACTGACTCTCACTGGGGTACACTTCCACAGGTACTGACTCTGTATGGGGTAAACTTCCACAGGCACTGCATCTGAATGGGGTAAACTTCCACAGGTACGGACTCTGAATGGGGTAACTTCCACAGGCACTGACTCTGAATGGGGTAAACGTCTACAGCAACTGCATCTGAATGGGGTAAACTTCTACAGGTACTGAATCTGAATGGGGTAAACTTCCACAGGCACTGACTCTCACTTGGGTACACTTCTACAGGCACTGACTCTCACTGGGGTACATTTCCACAGGCACTGACTCTCACTTGGGTACACTTCTGCAGGCATTGACTCTCACTTGGGTATACTTCTGCAGCCTCTGACTCTCACTGGGGTACATTTCCATTGGCACTGACTCTCACTGGGTACACTTCTACAGGCACTGACTCTCACAGGGGTACATTTCCATTGGCACTGACTCTCACTGGGTACACTTCTACAGGCACTGAATCTGAATGGTGTAAACTTCGACAGGGACTGAAGCTGAATGGGGTAAACTTCCACAGGCAATGACTCTCACTGGGGTAAACTTCCACAGGCACTGACTCTAAATGGGGTAAACATCCACAGGCAATGACTCTCACTGGGGTGCACTTCCACAGGCACTGACTCTGAATGGGTAAACTTCCACAGGCACTGACTCTGAATTGGTTACAGTTCCACAGGCAATGACTCTCAGTGTGGTACACTTCCACAGGCACTGTCTCTCAATGGGGTACATTTACACAGGCACTGACTCTGAATGGGGTAAACTTCCACAGGCACTGAATCTCACTGGAGTTCTCTTCCACAGGCACTGACACTGAATGGGGTAAACTTCCACAGGCACTGACACTCTCTCGGGTCCAGTTCAACAGGGACTGACTCTCACAGGGGTACACTTCTACAGGGACTGACTCTCACTGGGGTTCACTTCCACAGGTACGGACTCTCACTGGGGTACACTTCTATCGGCACTGACTCTCTCTGGGTTACAATTCAACCCACACTGACTCGCACTGGGGTGCAGTCCCACAGGCTCTAACTGTCACTTGGGTACCGTTCCCTAGGCACTGACTCGAACTGGGGTACACTTCGACAGGCACTGACTCTCACTTGGGTACACTTATACAGGCACGGACGCTCACTGGGGTACACTTCCACTGGTACTGACTCTGAATGGGGTAAACTTCTGCAGGCACTGAATCTGAATGGGGTAAACATCCACAGGCACTGACTCACACTGGGGGACACCTCCACAGGCACTGACTCTGAATGGGATAAACTTCCACAGGCACTGACTCTCACTGGGGTGCAATTGCACAGGCACTGACTCTGAATGGGGTAAACTTCCACAGGCACTGACTCTGAATGGGGTATACTTCTGCAGGCATTGACTCTCACTGGGGTACATTTCCACAGTGACTGACTCTCACTGGTGTACATTTCCACAGGCACAGATTCTCAATTGGGTACACTTCTTTAGGGACTGTCTCTCACTTGGGTACACTTCTACAGGCACTGACTCTCACTGGGGTACATTTCCACAGGCACTGACTCTCACTGGGGTACATTACCACATGCACTGACTCTCACTTGGGTACACTTCTGCAGGCCCTGACTCTCACTCGGGTACACTTCTGCAGGCCCTGACTCTCACTCGGGTACATTTCCACAGGCACTGACTCTCACTGGGGTACATTTCCACATGCACTGACTCTGAGTGGGGTACACTTCTATAGGCAGTGACTCCTAATGGAGAGCAACTCCCCAGCCACTGAATCTCACTGGGGTACACTTCCACAGGCAATGACTGTCACTGGGGTACACTTCCACAGGCACTGACTCTGAATGGGGTAAACTTCTCCAGGCACTGAATGTGAATGGGGAAAACGTCTACAGTTTCTGAATCTGAATGGGGTAAACTTCCACAGGCACTGTCTCTCACTGGGGTACATTTCCACAGGCACTGACTCTGTATGGGGTAAACTTCCAAAGGCACTGACTCTCACTGGGGTACACTTCCACAGGTACTGACTCTGTATGGGGTAAACTTCCACAGGCACTGCATCTGAATGGGGTAAACTTCCACAGGTACGGACTCTGAATGGGGTAACTTCCACAGGCACTGACTCTGAATGGGGTAAACTTCTACAGCAACTGCATCTGAATGGGGTCAACTTCTACAGGTACTGAATCTGAATGGGGTAAACTTCCACATGCACTGACTCTCACTGGGGGACACATCCACAGGCACTGAATCTGAATGGGGTAAACATCAACAGGGACTGAAGCTGAATGGGGTAAACTTCCACAGGCAATGACTCTCACTGGGGTAAACTTCCACAGGCACTGACTCTAAATGGGGTAAACTTCCACAGGCAATGACTCTCACTGGGGTGCACTTCCACAGGCACTGACTCTGAATGGGGTAATCTTCCACAGGCACTGACTCTGAATGGGGTACACTTCCACACGCACTGAATCTGAATGGGGTAATCTTCTACAGGTACCTAATCTGAATGGGGTAAACCTCCACAGGCACTGACTCTCACTGGGGTACACTTCCACACGCACTGACTCTGAATGGGGTAAACTTCCACAGGCACTGACTCTCACTGGTGTACACTTCCACAGGCACTGACTCTCACTGGGGTACACTTACACAGGCACTGACTCTGAGTGGGGTAAACTTCCAAAGGCACTGACTCTCACTGGGGTACACTTCCACAGGCACTGACTCTGAATGGGGGAAACTTCCACAGGCACTGACTCTGAATGGGGTTAACTTCTACTGGCTCTGAATCTGAATGGGGTACATTTCCACAGGCACTGAATCTGAATGGGGTAAACTTTGACAGGTACTGAATCTGAATGGTGTAAACTTCTACAGGCACTGAATCTGAATGGTGTAAACTTGCACAGGCACTGACTCTCACTGGGGTAAACTTCCACAGGCACTGACTCTGAATGGGTTAAACTTCCACAGGCACTGACTCTCACTGGGGTAAAATTCCACAGGCACTGACTCTCACTGGGGTACACATCCACTGGTACTGACACTGAATGGGGTAAACGTCCACAGGCAGTGACTCTGAAAGGGGTAATCTTCTACAGACACTGAATCTGAATGGGGTAAACTTCAATAGGTACTGAATCTGCATGGGGTAAACTTACACAGGCACTGACTCACACTGGGGGACACTTACACAGTCACTGACTCTGAAAGGGGTAAACTTCCACAGGCCCTGACTCTCACTGGGGTGCACTTCCACATGCACTGACTCTGAATGGGGCAAACTTCAACAGGCACTGACTCTCACTGGGGTACACTTCCACAGGCACTGAATGTGAATGGTGAAAACATACACAGGTACTGAATCTGAATGGGGTAAACTTCCACAGGCACTGACTCTCACTAGGGTACACTTCCACAGGCACTGACTCTCACTGGGGTAAACTTCCACAGGCACTGACTCTCACTGGGGTACACATCCACAGGTACTGACACTGAATGGGGTAAACGTCCACAGGCAGTGACTCTGAAAGGGGTAATCTTCTACAGACACTGAATCTGAATGGGGTAAACTTCAATAGGTACTGAATCTGCATGGGGTAAACTTCCACAGGCACTGACTCACACTGGGGGACACTTCCACAGGCACTGACTCTGAAAGGGGTAATCTTCTACAGTCACTGACTCTGAATGGGGTAAACTTCAATAGGTACTGAATCTGCATGGGGTAAACTTCCACAGGCACTGAATGTGAATGGTGTAAACATCCACAGGTACTGAATCTGAATGGGGTAAACTTCCACAGGCACTGACTCTCACTGGGGTAAACTTCCACAGGCACTGACTCTGAATGGGGGACACTTCCACAGGCAATGAATCTGAATGGCGTAAACATCCACAGGTACTGACTCTGAATGGGGTAAACTTCCAGAGGCAATGACTCTCACTGGGGTACACTTCCACAGGCACTGACTCTGAATGGGGGACACTTCCACAGGCACTGACTCTGAATGGGGTAAACTTCCACAGGCACTGAAATAAAAGCAAAATACTGCGGATGCTGGAAATCTGAAACAAAAACAAGAAATGCTGGAATCACTCAGCAGGTCTGGCAGCATCTGTGGAAAGAGAAGCAGAGTTAACGTTTCGGGTCAGTGACCCTTCTTCGGAACTGACAAATATTAGAAAAGTCACAGATTATAAACAAGTGAGGTGGGGGTGGGGCAAGAGAGAACAAAGGAGAAGGTGCAGATTGGACCAGGCCACATAGCAGACCAAAAGGTCACGGAGAAAAGACAAACAATATTGCTTTGTCTTTCAACACACCATTAACATATTGTTGGTCTTTTCTCTGTGAATTTTTGGTCAGCTATGAGGCCTGGTCCAATCTGCACCTGCTCCTTTGTTATCTCTTGCCCCACCCCCACCTCACTTGTTTATAATCTGTGACTTTTCTAATATTTGTCAGTTCCGAAGAAGGGTCACTGACCCGAAACGTAAACTCTGCTTCTCTTTCCAAAGCTGCTGCCAGACCTGCTGAGTGATTCCAGCATTTCTTGTTTTTGTTCCACAGGCACTGACCCTCACTTGGGTGCACTTCCACAGGCACTGACTCTGATTGGGGTAAACTTCCACAGGCACTGACTCTCACTGGGGCACACTTCCACAGGCACTGATTCTGAATGGGGTAAACTTCCACAGGCACTGACTCTCACTGGGGTACACTTCCACAGGCACTGAATCTGAATGGGGTAAACTTCCACAGGCACTGACTCTCACTTGGGTACACTTCTCCAGGCACTGACTCTCACTTGGGTACACTTCTGCAGGCACTGACGCTCACTGGGGTACATTTCCACATGCACTGACTCTGAGTGGGGTACACTTCTATAGGCAGTGACTCCTAATGGAGAGCCGCTCCCCAGCCACTGAATCTCACTGGGGTACACTTCCACAGGCAATGACTGTCACTGGGGTACACGTCCACAGGCACTGACTCTGAATGGGGTAAACTTCTCCAGGCACTGAATATGAATGGGGAAAACGACTACAGTTTCTGAATCTGAATGGGGTAAACTTCCACAGGCACTGACTCTCACTGGGGTACACTTCCACAGGCACTGACTCTGTATGGGGTAAACTTCCAAAGGCACTGACTCTCACTGGGGTACACTTCCACAGGCACTGCATCTGAATGGGGTAAACTTCCACAGGTATGGACTCTGAATGGGGTAACTTCCACAGGCACTGACTCTGAATGGGGTAAACTTCTACAGCAACTGCATCTGAATGGGGTAAACTTCTACAGCTACTGAATCTGAATGGGGTAAACTTCCACATGCACTGACTCTCACTGGGGGACACATCCACAGGCACTGAATCTGAATGGGGTAAACTTCCACAGGCACTGACTCTCACTTGGGTACACTTCTACAGGCACTGACTCTCACTGGGGTACATTTCCACAGGCACTGACTCTCACTTGGGTACACTTCTGCAGGCATTGACTCTCACTTGGGTATACTTCTGCAGCCTCTGACTCTCACAGGGGTACATTTCCATTGGCACTGACTCTCACTGGGTACACCTCTACAGGCACTGAATCTGAATGGTGTAAACTTCGACAGGGACTGAAGCTGAATGGGGTAAACTTCCACAGGCAATGACTCTCACTGGGGTAAACTTCCACAGGCACTGACTCTAAATGGGGTAAACATCCACAGGCAATGACTCTCACTGGGGTGCACTTCCACAGGCACTGACTCTGAATGGGTAAACTTCCACAGGCACTGACTCTGAATTGGTTACAGTTCCACAGGCACTGTCTCTCACTGGGGTACATTTACACAGGCACTGACTCTGAATGGGGTAAACTTCCACAGGCACTGACACTCTCTTGGGTCCAGTTCAACAGGGACTGACTCTCACAGGGGTACACTTCTACAGGGACTCACTCTCACTGGGGTACACTTCCACAGGTACAGACTCTCACTGGGGTACACTTCTATCGGCACTGACTCTCTCTGGGTTACAATTCAACCCACACTGACTCGCACTGGGGTGCAGTCCCACAGGCTCTAACTGTCACTTGGGTACCGTTCCCTAGGCACTGACTCGAACTGGGGTACACTTCGACAGGCACTGACTCTCACTTGGGTACACTTATACAGGCACGGACGCTCACTGGGGTACACTTCCACTGGTACTGACTCTGAATGGGGTAAACTTCTGCAGGCACTGAATCTGAATGGGGTAAACTTCCACAGGCACTGACTCACACTGGGGGACACTTCCAAAGGCACTGACTCTGAATGGGATAAACTTCCACAGGCACTGACTCTCACTGGGGTGCAATTGCACAGGCACTGACTCTGAATGGGGTAAACTTCCGCAGGCACTGACTCTGAATGGGGTATACTTCTGCAGGCATTGACTCTCACTGGGGTACATTTCCACAGTGACTGACTCTCACTGGTGTACATTTCCACAGGCACAGATTCTCAATTGGGTACACTTCTACAGGGACTGTCTCTCACTTGGGTACACTTCTACAGGCACTGACTCTCACTGGGGTACATTTCCACAGGCACTGACTCTAACTGGGGTACATTACCACATGCACTGACTCTCACTTGGGTACACTTCTGCAGGCCCTGACTCTCACTGGGGTACATTTCCACAGTGACTGACTCTCACTGGTGTACATTTCCACAGGCACAGATTCTCAATTGGGTACACTTCTACAGGGACTGTCTCTCACTTGGGTACACTTCCACAGGCAATGACTGTCACTGGGGTACATTTCCACATGCACTGACTCTGAGTGGGGTACACTTCTATAGGCAGTGACTCCTAATGGAGAGCCACTCCCCAGCCACTGAATCTCACTGGGGTACACTTCCACAGGCAATGACTGTCACTGGGGTACACTTCCACAGGCACTGACTCTGAATGGGGTAAACTTCTCCAGGCACTGAATATGAATGGGGAAAACGTCTACAGTCTCTGAATCTGAATGGGGTAAACTTCCACAGGCACTGACTCTCACTGGGGTACACTTCCACAGGCACTGACTCTGTATGGGGTAAACTTCCAAAGGCACTGACTCTCACTGGGGTACACTTCCACAGGTACTGACTCTGTATGGGGTAAACTTCCACAGGCACTGCATCTGAATGGGGTAAACTTCCACAGGTACGGACTCTGAATGGGGTAACTTCCACAGGCACTGACTCTGAATGGGGTAAACGTCTACAGCAACTGCATCTGAATGGGGTAGACTTCTACAGGTACTGAATCTGAATGGGGTAAACTTCCACATGCACTGACTCTCACTGTGGGACACATCCACAGGCACTGAATCTGAATGGGGTAAACTTCCACAGGCACTGACTCTCACTTGGGTACACTTCTACAGGCACTGACTCTCACTGGGGTACATTTCCACAGGCACTGACTCTCACTTGGGTACACTTCTGCAGGCATTGACTCTCACTTGGGGAGACTTCTGCAGCCTCTGACTCTCACAGGGGTACATTTCCATTGGCACTGACTCTCACTGGGTACACTTCTACAGGCACTGACTCTCACAGGGGTACATTTCCATTGGCACTGACTCTCACTGGGTACACTTCTACAGGCACTGAATCTGAATGGTGTAAACTTCGACAGGGACTGAAGCTGAATGGGGTAAACTTCCACAGGCAATGGCTCTCACTGGGGTAAACTTCCACAGGCACTGACTCTAAATGGGGTAAACATCCACAGGCAATGACTCTCACTGGGGTGCACTTCCACAGGCACTGACTCTGAATGGGCAAACTTCCACAGGCACTGACTCTGAATTGGTTACAGTTCCACAGGCAATGACTCTCAGTGTGGTACACTTCCACAGGCACTGTCTCTCACTGGGGTACATTTACACAGGCACTGACTCTGAATGGGGTAAACTTCCACAGGCACTGAATCTCACTGGAGTACTCTTCCACAGGCACTGACACTGAATGGGGTAAACTTCCACAGGCACTGACACTCTCTCGGGTCCAGTTCAACAGGGACTGACTCTCACAGGGGTACACTTCTACAGGGACTGACTCTCACTGGGGTTCACTTCCACAGGTACGGACTCTCACTGGGGTACACTTCTATCGGCACTGACTCTCTCTGGGGTACAATTCAACCCACACTGACTCGCACTGGGGTGCAGTCCCACAGGCTCTAACTGTCACTTGGGTACCGTTCCCTAGGCACTGACTCGAACTGGGGTACACTTCGACAGGCACTGACTCTCACTTGGGTACACTTATACAGGCACGGACACTCACTGGGGTACACTTCCACTGGTACTGACTCTGAATGGGGTAAACTTCTGCAGGCACTGAATCTGAATGGGGTAAACATCCACAGGCACTGACTCACACTGGGGGACACCTCCACAGGCACTGACTCTGAATGGGATAAACTTCCACAGGCACTGACTCTCACTGGGGTGCAATTGCACAGGCACTGACTCTGAATGGGGTAAACTTCCACAGGCACTGACTCTGAATGGGGTATACTTCTGCAGGCATTGACTCTCACTGGGGTACATTTCCACAGTGACTGACTCTCACTGGTGTACATTTCCACAGGCACAGATTCTCAATTGGGTACACTTCTTTAGGGACTGTCTCTCACTTGGGTATATTTCCACAGGCACTGACTCTCACTGGGGTACATTTCCACATGCACTGACTCTCACTTGGGTACACTTCTGCAGGCCCTGACTCTCACTCGGGTACACTTCTGCAGGCCCTGACTCTCACTCGGGTACATTTCCACAGGCACTGACTCTCACTGGGGTACATTTCCACATGCACTGACTCTGAGTGGGGTACACTTCTATAGGCAGTGACTCATAATGGAGAGCAACTCCCCAGCCACTGAATCTCACTGGGGTACACTTCCACAGGCAATGACTGTCACTGGGGTAAACTTCCACAGGCACTGACTCTGAATGGGGTAAACTTCTCCAGGCACTGAATATGAATGGGTAAAACGTCTACAGTTTCTGAATCTGAATGGGGTAAACTTCCACAGGCACTGACTCTCACTGGGGTACACTTCCACAGGCACTGACTCTGTATGGGGTAAACTTCCAAAGGCACTGACTCTCACTGGGGTATACTTCCACAGGTACTGACTCTGTATGGGGTAAACTTCCACAGGCACTGCATCTGAATGGGGTAAACTTCCACAGGCACTGACTCTGAATGGGGTAAACTTCTACAGGTACTGAATCTGAATGGGGTAAACTTCCACATGCACTGACTCTCACTGGGGGACACATCCACAGGCACTGAATCTGAATGGGGTAAACTTCCACAGGCATTGACTCTCACTTGGGTATACTTCTGCAGCCTCTGACTCTCACAGGGGTACATTTCCATTGGCACTGACTCTCACTGGGTACACTTCTACAGGCACTGACTCTCACAGGGGTACATTTCCATTGGCACTGACTCTCACTGGGTACACTTCTACAGGCACTGAATCTGAATGGTGTAAACGTCAACAGGGACTGAAGCTGAATGGGGTAAACTTCCACAGGCAATGACTCTCACTGGGGTAAACTTCCACAGGCACTGACTCTAAATGGGGTAAACTTCCACAGGCAATGACTCTCACTGGGGTGCACTTCCACAGGCACTGACTCTGAATGGGGTAAACTTCCACAGGCACTGACTCTGAATGGGGTACACTTCCACACGCACTGAATCTGAATGGGGTAATCTTCTACAGGTACCTAATCTGAATGGGGTAAACTTCCACAGGCACTGACTCTCACTGGGGTACACTTCCACAGGCACTGACTCTGAATGGGGTAAACTTCCACAGGCACTGACTCTCACTGGGGTTCACTTCCACAGGCACTGACTCTCACTGGGGTACACTTACACAGGCACTGACTCTGAGTGGGGTAAACTTCCAAAGGCACTGACTCTCACTGGGGTACACTTCCACAGGCACTGACTCTGAATGGGGGAAACTTCCACAGGCATTGACTCTGAATGGGGTTAACTTCTACTGGCTCTGAATCTGAATGGTGTAAACTTGCACAGGCACTGACTCTCACTGGGGGAAACTTCCACAGGCACTGACTCTCACTGGGGTACATTTACACATGCACTGACTCTGAATGGGGTAAACGTCCACAGGCAGTGACTCTGAAAGGGGTAATCTTCTACAGACACTGAATCTGAATGGGGTAAACTTCAATAGGTACTGAATCTGCATGGGGTAAACTTACACAGGCACTGACTCACACTGGGGGACACTTCCACAGTCACTGACTCTGAAAGGGGTAAACTTCCACAGGCCCTGACTCTCACTGGGGTGCACTTCCACAGGCACTGCCTCTCACTGGGGTACACTACCACAGGCACTGAATGTGAATGGTGTAAACATCCACAGGTACTGAATCTGAATGGGGTAAACTTCCACAGGCACTGACTCTCACTGGGGTACACTTCCACAGGTACTGACTCTGTATGGGGTAAACTTCCACAGGCACTGCATCTGAATGGGGTAAACTTCCACAGGTACGGACTCTGAATGGGGTAACTTCCACAGGCACTGACTCTGAATGGGGTAAACGTCTACAGCAACTGCATCTGAATGGGGTAAACTTCTACAGGTACTGAATCTGAATGGGGTAAACTTCCACAGGCACTGACTCTCACTTGGGTACACTTCTACAGTCACTGACTCTCACTGGGGTACATTTCCACAGGCACTGACTCTCACTTGGGTACACTTCTGCAGGCATTGACTCTCACTTGGGTATACTTCTGCAGCCTCTGACTCTCACTGGGGTACATTTCCATTGGCACTGACTCTCACTGGGTACACTTCTACAGGCACTGACTCTCACAGGGGTACATTTCCATTGGCACTGACTCTCACTGGGTACACTTCTACAGGCACTGAATCTGAATGGTGTAAACTTCGACAGGGACTGAAGCTGAATGGGGTAAACTTCCACAGGCAATGATTCTCACTGGGGTAAACTTCCACAGGCACTGACTCTAAATGGGGTAAACATCCACAGGCAATGACTCTCACTGGGGTGCACTTCCACAGGCACTGACTCTGAATGGGTAAACTTCCACAGGCACTGACTCTGAATTGGTTACAGTTCCACAGGCAATGACTCTCAGTGTGGTACACTTCCACAGGCACTGTCTCTCAATGGGGTACATTTACACAGGCACTGACTCTGAATGGGGTAAACTTCCACAGGCACTGAATCTCACTGGAGTTCTCTTCCACAGGCACTGACACTGAATGGGGTAAACTTCCACAGGCACTGACACTCTCTCGGGTCCAGTTCAACAGGGACTGACTCTCACAGGGGTACACTTCTACAGGGACTGACTCTCACTGGGGTTCACTTCCACAGGTACGGACTCTCACTGGGGTACACTTCTATCGACACTGACTCTCTCTGGGTTACAATTCAACCCACACTGACTCGCACTGGGGTGCAGTCCCACAGGCTCTAACTGTCACTTGGGTACCGTTCCCTAGGCACTGACTCGAACTGGGGTACACTTCGACAGGCACTGACTCTCACTTGGGTACACTTATACAGGCACGGACGCTCACTGGGGTACACTTCCACTGGTACTGACTCTGAATGGGGTAAACTTCTGCAGGCACTGAATCTGAATGGGGTAAACATCCACAGGCACTGACTCACACTGGGGGACACCTCCACAGGCACTGACTCTGAATGGGATAAACTTCCACAGGCACTGACTCTCACTGGGGTGCAATTGCACAGGCACTGACTCTGAATGGGGTAAACTTCCACAGGCACTGACTCTGAATGGGGTATACTTCTGCAGGCATTGACTCTCACTGGGGTACATTTCCACAGTGACTGACTCTCACTGGTGTACATTTCCACAGGCACAGATTCTCAATTGGGTACACTTCTTTAGGGACTGTCTCTCACTTGGGTACACTTCTACAGGCACTGACTCTCACTGGGGTACATTTCCACAGGCACTGACTCTCACTGGGGTACATTACCACATGCACTGACTCTCACTTGGGTACACTTCTGCAGGCCCTGACTCTCACTCGGGTACACTTCTGCAGGCCCTGACTCTCACTCGGGTACATTTCCACAGGCACTGACTCTCACTGGGGTACATTTCCACATGCACTGACTCTGAGTGGGGTACACTTCTATAGGCAGTGACTCCTAATGGAGAGCAACTCCCCAGCCACTGAATCTCACTGGGGTACACTTCCACAGGCAATGACTGTCACTGGGGTACACTTCCACAGGCACTGACTCTGAATGGGGTAAACTTCTCCAGGCACTGAATGTGAATGGGGAAAACGTCTACAGTTTCTGAATCTGAATGGGGTAAACTTCCACAGGCACTGACTCTCACTGGGGTACACTTCCACAGGCACTGACTCTGTATGGGGTAAACTTCCAAAGGCACTGACTCTCACTGGGGTACACTTCCACAGGTACTGACTCTGTATGGGGTAAACTTCCACAGGCACTGCATCTGAATGGGGTAAACTTCCACAGGTACGGACTCTGAATGGGGTAAACTTCCAAAGGCACTGACTCTCACTGGGGTACACTTCCACAGGTACTGACTCTGTATGGGGTAAACTTCCAAAGGCACTGACTCTCACTGGGGTACACTTCCACAGGTACTGACTCTGTATGGGGTAAACTTCCACAGGCACTGCATCTGAATGGGGTAAACTTCCACAGGTACGGACTCTGAATGGGGTAACTTCCACAGGCACTGACTCTGAATGGGGTAAACTTCTACAGCAACTGCATCTGAATGGGGTCAACTTCTACAGGTACTGAATCTGAATGGGGTAAACTTCCACATGCACTGACTCTCACTGGGGGACACATCCACAGGCACTGAATCTGAATGGGGTAAACATCAACAGGGACTGAAGCTGAATGGGGTAAACTTCCACAGGCAATGACTCTCACTGGGGTAAACTTCCACAGGCACTGACTCTAAATGGGGTAAACTTCCACAGGCAATGACTCTCACTGGGGTGCACTTCCACAGGCACTGACTCTGAATGGGGTAATCTTCCACAGGCACTGACTCTGAATGGGGTACACTTCCACACGCACTGAATCTGAATGGGGTAATCTTCTACAGGTACCTAATCTGAATGGGGTAAACCTCCACAGGCACTGACTCTCACTGGGGTACACTTCCACACGCACTGACTCTGAATGGGGTAAACTTCCACAGGCACTGACTCTCACTGGTGTACACTTCCACAGGCACTGACTCTCACTGGGGTACACTTACACAGGCACTGACTCTGAGTGGGGTAAACTTCCAAAGGCACTGACTCTCACTGGGGTACACTTCCACAGGCACTGACTCTGAATGGGGGAAACTTCCACAGGCACTGACTCTGAATGGGGTTAACTTCTACTGGCTCTGAATCTGAATGGGGTACATTTCCACAGGCACTGAATCTGAATGGGGTAAACTTCGACAGGTACTGAATCTGAATGGTGTAAACTTCTACAGGCACTGAATCTGAATGGTGTAAACTTGCACAGGCACTGACTCTCACTGGGGTAAACTTCCACAGGCACTGACTCTGAATGGGTTAAACTTCCACAGGCACTGACTCTCACTGGGGTAAAATTCCACAGGCACTGACTCTCACTGGGGTACACATCCACTGGTACTGACACTGAATGGGGTAAACGTCCACAGGCAGTGACTCTGAAAGGGGTAATCTTCTACAGACACTGAATCTGAATGGGGTAAACTTCAATAGGTACTGAATCTGCATGGGGTAAACTTACACAGGCACTGACTCACACTGGGGGACACTTACACAGTCACTGACTCTGAAAGGGGTAAACTTCCACAGGCCTTGACTCTCACTGGGGTGCACTTCCACAGGCACTGACTCTGAATGGGGCAAACTTCAACAGGCACTGACTCTCACTGGGGTACACTTCCACAGGCACTGAATGTGAATGGTGTAAACATCCACAGGTACTGAATCTGAATGGGGTAAACTTCCACAGGCACTGACTCTCACTAGGGTACACTTCCACAGGCACTGACTCTCACTGGGGTAAACTTCCACAGGCACTGACTCTCACTGGGGTACACATCCACAGGTACTGACAATGAATGGGGTAAACGTCCACAGGCAGTGACTCTGAAAGGGGTAATCTTCTACAGACACTGAATCTGAATGGGGTAAACTTCAATAGGTACTGAATCTGCATGGGGTAAACTTCCACAGGCACTGCCTCTCACTGGGGTACACTTCCACAGGCACTGAATGTGAATGGTGTAAACATCCACAGGTACTGAATCTGAATGGGGTAAACTTCCACAGGCACTGACTCTCACTGGGGTACACTTCCACAGGCAATGAATCTGAATGGCGTAAACATCCACAGGTACTGACTCTGAATGGGGTAAACTTCCAGAGGCAATGACTCTCACTGGGGTACACTTCCACAGGCACTGACTCTGAATGGGGGACACTTCCACAGGCACTGACTCTGAATGGGGTAAACTTCCACAGGCACTGAAATAAAAGCAAAATACTGCGGATGCTGGAAATCTGAAACAAAAACAAGAAATGCTGGAATCACTCAGCAGGTCTGGCAGCATCTGTGGAAAGAGAAGCAGAGTTAACGTTTCGGGTCAGTGACCCTTCTTCGGAACTGACAAATATTAGAAAAGTCACAGATTATAAACAAGTGAGGTGGGGGTGGGGCAAGAGAGAACAAAGGAGAAGGTGCAGATTGGACCAGGCCACATAGCAGACCAAAAGGTCACGGAGAAAAGACAAACAATATTGCTTTGTCTTTCAACACACCATTAACATATTGTTGGTCTTTTCTCTGTGAATTTTTGGTCAGCTATGAGGCCTGATCCAATCTGCACCTGCTCCTTTGTTATCTCTTGCCCCACCCCCACCTCACTTGTTTATAATCTGTGACTTTTCTAATATTTGTCAGTTCCGAAGAAGGGTCACTGACCCGAAACGTAAACTCTGCTTTTCTTTCCAAAGCTGCTGCCAGACCTGCTGAGTGATTCCAGCATTTCTTGTTTTTGTTCCACAGGCACTGACCCTCACTTGGGTGCACTTCCACAGGCACTGACTCTGATTGGGGTAAACTTCCACAGGCACTGACTCTCACTGGGGCACACTTCCACAGGCACTGATTCTGAATGGGGTAAACTTCCACAGGCACTGACTCTCACTGGGGTACACTTCCACAGGCACTGAATCTGAATGGGGTAAACTTCCACAGGCACTGACTCTCACTTGGGTACACTTCTCCAGGCACTGACTCTCACTTGGGTACACTTCTGCAGGCACTGACGCTCACTGGGGTACATTTCCACATGCACTGACTCTGAGTGGGGTACACTTCTATAGGCAGTGACTCCTAATGGAGAGCCGCTCCCCAGCCACTGAATCTCACTGGGGTACACTTCCACAGGCAATGACTGTCACTGGGGTACACGTCCACAGGCACTGACTCTGAATGGGGTAAACTTCTCCAGGCACTGAATATGAATGGGGAAAACGACTACAGTTTCTGAATCTGAATGGGGTAAACTTCCACAGGCACTGACTCTCACTGGGGTACACTTCCACAGGCACTGACTCTGTATGGGGTAAACTTCCAAAGGCACTGACTCTCACTGGGGTACACTTCCACAGGCACTGCATCTGAATGGGGTAAACTTCCACAGGTATGGACTCTGAATGGGGTAACTTCCACAGGCACTGACTCTGAATGGGGTAAACATCTACAGCAACTGCATCTGAATGGGGTAAACTTCTACAGCTACTGAATCTGAATGGGGTAAACTTCCACATGCACTGACTCTCACTGGGGGACACATCCACAGGCACTGAATCTGAATGGGGTAAACTTCCACAGGCACTGACTCTCACTTGGGTACACTTCTACAGGCACTGACTCTCACTGGGGTACATTTCCACAGGCACTGACTCTCACTTGGGTACACTTCTGCAGGCATTGACTCTCACTTGGGTATACTTCTGCAGCCTCTGACTCTCACAGGGGTACATTTCCATTGGCACTGACTCTCACTGGGTACACCTCTACAGGCACTGAATCTGAATGGTGTAAACTTCGACAGGGACTGAAGCTGAATGGGGTAAACTTCCACAGGCAATGACTCTCACTGGGGTAAACTTCCACAGGCACTGACTCTAAATGGGGTAAACATCCACAGGCAATGACTCTCACTGGGGTGCACTTCCACAGGCACTGACTCTGAATGGGTAAACTTCCACAGGCACTGACTCTGAATTGGTTACAGTTCCACAGGCACTGTCTCTCACTGGGGTACATTTACACAGGCACTGACTCTGAATGGGGTAAACTTCCACAGGCACTGACACTCTCTTGGGTCCAGTTCAACAGGGACTGACTCTCACAGGGGTACACTTCTACAGGGACTCACTCTCACTGGGGTACACTTCCACAGGTACAGACTCTCACTGGGGTACACTTCTATCGGCACTGACTCTCTCTGGGTTACAATTCAACCCACACTGACTCGCACTGGGGTGCAGTCCCACAGGCTCTAACTGTCACTTGGGTACCGTTCCCTAGGCACTGACTCGAACTGGGGTACACTTCGACAGGCACTGACTCTCACTTGGGTACACTTATACAGGCACGGACGCTCACTGGGGTACACTTCCACTGGTACTGACTCTGAATGGGGTAAACTTCTGCAGGCACTGAATCTGAATGGGGTAAACTTCCACAGGCACTGACTCACACTGGGGGACACTTCCAAAGGCACTGACTCTGAATGGGATAAACTTCCACAGGCACTGACTCTCACTGGGGTGCAATTGCACAGGCACTGACTCTGAATGGGGTAAACTTCCGCAGGCACTGACTCTGAATGGGGTATACTTCTGCAGGCATTGACTCTCACTGGGGTACATTTCCACAGTGACTGACTCTCACTGGTGTACATTTCCACAGGCACAGATTCTCAATTGGGTACACTTCTACAGGGACTGTCTCTCACTTGGGTACACTTCTACAGGCACTGACTCTCACTGGGGTACATTTCCACAGGCACTGACTCTAACTGTGGTACATTACCACATGCACTGACTCTCACTTGGGTACACTTCTGCAGGCCCTGACTCTCACTGGGGTACATTTCCCCAGTGACTGACTCTCACTGGTGTACATTTCCACAGGCACAGATTCTCAATTGGGTACACTTCTACAGGGACTGTCTCTCACTTGGGTACACTTCCACAGGCAATGACTCTCACTGGGGTGCACTTCCACAGGCACTGACTCTGAATGGGGTAATCTTCCACAGGCACTGACTCTGAATGGGGTACACTTCCACACGCACTGAATCTGAATGGGGTAATCTTCTACAGGTACCTAATCTGAATGGGGTAAACCTCCACAGGCACTGACTCTCACTGGGGTACACTTCCACACGCACTGACTCTGAATGGGGTAAACTTCCACAGGCACTGACTCTCACTGGTGTACACTTCCACAGGCACTGACTCTCACTGGGGTACACTTACACAGGCACTGACTCTGAGTGGGGTAAACTTCCAAAGGCACTGACTCTCACTGGGGTACACTTCCACAGGCACTGACTCTGAATGGGGGAAACTTCCACAGGCACTGACTCTGAATGGGGTTAACTTCTACTGGCTCTGAATCTGAATGGGGTACATTTCCACAGGCACTGAATCTGAATGGGGTAAACTTCGACAGGTACTGAATCTGAATGGTGTAAACTTCTACAGGCACTGAATCTGAATGGTGTAAACTTGCACAGGCACTGACTCTCACTGGGGTAAACTTCCACAGGCACTGACTCTGAATGGGTTAAACTTCCACAGGCACTGACTCTCACTGGGGTAAAATTCCACAGGCACTGACTCTCACTGGGGTACACATCCACTGGTACTGACACTGAATGGGGTAAACGTCCACAGGCAGTGACTCTGAAAGGGGTAATCTTCTACAGACACTGAATCTGAATGGGGTAAACTTCAATAGGTACTGAATCTGCATGGGGTAAACTTACACAGGCACTGACTCACACTGGGGGACACTTACACAGTCACTGACTCTGAAAGGGGTAAACTTCCACAGGCCTTGACTCTCACTGGGGTGCACTTCCACAGGCACTGACTCTGAATGGGGCAAACTTCAACAGGCACTGACTCTCACTGGGGTACACTTCCACAGGCACTGAATGTGAATGGTGTAAACATCCACAGGTACTGAATCTGAATGGGGTAAACTTCCACAGGCACTGACTCTCACTAGGGTACACTTCCACAGGCACTGACTCTCACTGGGGTAAACTTCCACAGGCACTGACTCTCACTGGGGTACACATCCACAGGTACTGACAATGAATGGGGTAAACGTCCACAGGCAGTGACTCTGAAAGGGGTAATCTTCTACAGACACTGAATCTGAATGGGGTAAACTTCAATAGGTACTGAATCTGCATGGGGTAAACTTCCACAGGCACTGCCTCTCACTGGGGTACACTTCCACAGGCACTGAATGTGAATGGTGTAAACATCCACAGGTACTGAATCTGAATGGGGTAAACTTCCACAGGCACTGACTCTCACTGGGGTACACTTCCACAGGCAATGAATCTGAATGGCGTAAACATCCACAGGTACTGACTCTGAATGGGGTAAACTTCCAGAGGCAATGACTCTCACTGGGGTACACTTCCACAGGCACTGACTCTGAATGGGGGACACTTCCACAGGCACTGACTCTGAATGGGGTAAACTTCCACAGGCACTGAAATAAAAGCAAAATACTGCGGATGCTGGAAATCTGAAACAAAAACAAGAAATGCTGGAATCACTCAGCAGGTCTGGCAGCATCTGTGGAAAGAGAAGCAGAGTTAACGTTTCGGGTCAGTGACCCTTCTTCGGAACTGACAAATATTAGAAAAGTCACAGATTATAAACAAGTGAGGTGGGGGTGGGGCAAGAGAGAACAAAGGAGAAGATGCAGATTGGACCAGGCCACATAGCAGACCAAAAGGTCACGGAGAAAAGACAAACAATATTGCTTTGTCTTTCAACACACCATTAACATATTGTTGGTCTTTTCTCTGTGAATTTTTGGTCAGCTATGAGGCCTGATCCAATCTGCACCTGCTCCTTTGTTATCTCTTGCCCCACCCCCACCTCACTTGTTTATAATCTGTGACTTTTCTAATATTTGTCAGTTCCGAAGAAGGGTCACTGACCCGAAACGTAAACTCTGCTTCTCTTTCCAAAGCTGCTGCCAGACCTGCTGAGTGATTCCAGCATTTCTTGTTTTTGTTCCACAGGCACTGACCCTCACTTGGGTGCACTTCCACAGGCACTGACTCTGATTGGGGTAAACTTCCACAGGCACTGACTCTCACTGGGGCACACTTCCACAGGCACTGATTCTGAATGGGGTAAACTTCCACAGGCACTGACTCTCACTGGGGTACACTTCCACAGGCACTGAATCTGAATGGGGTAAACTTCCACAGGCACTGACTCTCACTTGGGTACACTTCTCCAGGCACTGACTCTCACTTGGGTACACTTCTGCAGGCACTGACGCTCACTGGGGTACATTTCCACATGCACTGACTCTGAGTGGGGTACACTTCTATAGGCAGTGACTCCTAATGGAGAGCCGCTCCCCAGCCACTGAATCTCACTGGGGTACACTTCCACAGGCAATGACTGTCACTGGGGTACACGTCCACAGGCACTGACTCTGAATGGGGTAAACTTCTCCAGGCACTGAATATGAATGGGGAAAACGACTACAGTTTCTGAATCTGAATGGGGTAAACTTCCACAGGCACTGACTCTCACTGGGGTACACTTCCACAGGCACTGACTCTGTATGGGGTAAACTTCCAAAGGCACTGACTCTCACTGGGCTACACTTCCACAGGCACTGCATCTGAATGGGGTAAACTTCCACAGGTATGGACTCTGAATGGGGTAACTTCCACAGGCACTGACTCTGAATGGGGTAAACATCTACAGCAACTGCATCTGAATGGGGTAAACTTCTACAGCTACTGAATCTGAATGGGGTAAACTTCCACATGCACTGACTCTCACTGGGGGACACATCCACAGGCACTGAATCTGAATGGGGTAAACTTCCACAGGCACTGACTCTCACTTGGGTACACTTCTACAGGCACTGACTCTCACTGGGGTACATTTCCACAGGCACTGACTCTCACTTGGGTACACTTCTGCAGGCATTGACTCTCACTTGGGTATACTTCTGCAGCCTCTGACTCTCACAGGGGTACATTTCCATTGGCACTGACTCTCACTGGGTACACCTCTACAGGCACTGAATCTGAATGGTGTAAACTTCGACAGGGACTGAAGCTGAATGGGGTAAACTTCCACAGGCAATGACTCTCACTGGGGTAAACTTCCACAGGCACTGACTCTAAATGGGGTAAACATCCACAGGCAATGACTCTCACTGGGGTGCACTTCCACAGGCACTGACTCTGAATGGGTAAACTTCCACAGGCACTGACTCTGAATTGGTTACAGTTCCACAGGCACTGTCTCTCACTGGGGTACATTTACACAGGCACTGACTCTGAATGGGGTAAACTTCCACAGGCACTGACACTCTCTTGGGTCCAGTTCAACAGGGACTGACTCTCACAGGGGTACACTTCTACAGGGACTCACTCTCACTGGGGTACACTTCCACAGGTACAGACTCTCACTGGGGTACACTTCTATCGGCACTGACTCTCTCTGGGTTACAATTCAACCCACACTGACTCGCACTGGGGTGCAGTCCCACAGGCTCTAACTGTCACTTGGGTACCGTTCCCTAGGCACTGACTCGAACTGGGGTACACTTCGACAGGCACTGACTCTCACTTGGGTACACTTATACAGGCACGGACGCTCACTGGGGTACACTTCCACTGGTACTGACTCTGAATGGGGTAAACTTCTGCAGGCACTGAATCTGAATGGGGTAAACTTCCACAGGCACTGACTCACACTGGGGGACACTTCCAAAGGCACTGACTCTGAATGGGATAAACTTCCACAGGCACTGACTCTCACTGGGGTGCAATTGCACAGGCACTGACTCTGAATGGGGTAAACTTCCGCAGGCACTGACTCTGAATGGGGTATACTTCTGCAGGCATTGACTCTCACTGGGGTACATTTCCACAGTGACTGACTCTCACTGGTGTACATTTCCACAGGCACAGATTCTCAATTGGGTACACTTCTACAGGGACTGTCTCTCACTTGGGTACACTTCTACAGGCACTGACTCTCACTGGGGTACATTTCCACAGGCACTGACTCTAACTGTGGTACATTACCACATGCACTGACTCTCACTTGGGTACACTTCTGCAGGCCCTGACTCTCACTGGGGTACATTTCCCCAGTGACTGACTCTCACTGGTGTACATTTCCACAGGCACAGATTCTCAATTGGGTACACTTCTACAGGGACTGTCTCTCACTTGGGTACACTTCCACAGGCAATGACTGTCACTGGGGTACATTTCCACATGCACTGACTCTGAGTGGGGTACACTTCTATAGGCAGTGACTCCTAATGGAGAGCCACTCCCCAGCCACTGAATCTCACTGGGGTACACTTCCACAGGCAATGACTGTCACTGGGGTACACTTCCACAGGCACTGACTCTGAATGGGGTAAACTTCTCCAGGCACTGAATATGAATGGGGAAAACGTCTACAGTCTCTGAATCTGAATGGGGTAAACTTCCACAGGCACTGACTCTCACTGGGGTACACTTCCACAGGCACTGACTCTGTATGGGGTAAACTTCCAAAGGCACTGACTCTCACTGGGGTACACTTCCACAGGTACTGACTCTGTATGGGGTAAACTTCCACAGGCACTGCATCTGAATGGGGTAAACTTCCACAGGTACGGACTCTGAATGGGGTAACTTCCACAGGCACTGACTCTGAATGGGGTAAACGTCTACAGCAACTGCATCTGAATGGGGTAAACGTCTACAGGTACTGAATCTGAATGGGGTAAACTTCCACATGCACTGACTCTCACTGTGGGACACATCCACAGGCACTGAATCTGAATGGGGTAAACTTCCACAGGCACTGACTCTCACTTGGGTACACTTCTACAGGCACTGACTCTCACTGGGGTACATTTCCACAGGCACTGACTCTCACTTGGGTACACTTCTGCAGGCATTGACTCTCACTTGGGGAGACTTCTGCTGCCTCTGACTCTCACAGGGGTACATTTCCATTGGCACTGACTCTCACTGGGTACACTTCTACAGGCACTGACTCTCACAGGGGTACATTTCCATTGGCACTGACTCTCACTGGGTACACTTCTACAGGCACTGAATCTGAATGGTGTAAACTTCGACAGGGACTGAAGCTGAATGGGGTAAACTTCCACAGGCAATGGCTCTCACTGGGGTAAACTTCCACAGGCACTGACTCTAAATGGGGTAAACATCCACAGGCAATGACTCTCACTGGGGTGCACTTCCACAGGCACTGACTCTGAATGGGCAAACTTCCACAGGCACTGACTCTGAATTGGTTACAGTTCCACAGGCAATGACTCTCAGTGTGGTACACTTCCACAGGCACTGTCTCTCACTGGGGTACATTTACACAGGCACTGACTCTGAATGGGGTAAACTTCCACAGGCACTGAATCTCACTGGAGTACTCTTCCACAGGCACTGACACTGAATGGGGTAAACTTCCACAGGCACTGACACTCTCTCGGGTCCAGTTCAACAGGGACTGACTCTCACAGGGGTACACTTCTACAGGGACTGACTCTCACTGGGGTTCACTTCCACAGGTACGGACTCTCACTGGGGTACACTTCTATCGGCACTGACTCTCTCTGGGTTACAATTCAACCCACACTGACTCGCACTGGGGTGCATTCCTTCAGGCTCTAACTGTCACTTGGGTACCGTTCCCTAGGCACTGACTCGAACTGGGGTACACTTCGACAGGCACTGACTCTCACTTGGGTACACTTATACAGGCACGGACACTCACTGGGGTACACTTCCACTGGTACTGACTCTGAATGGGGTAAACTTCTGCAGGCACTGAATCTGAATGGGGTAAACATCCACAGGCACTGACTCACACTGGGGGACACCTCCACAGGCACTGACTCTGAATGGGATAAACTTCCACAGGCACTGACTCTCACTGGGGTGCAATTGCACAGGCACTGACTCTGAATGGGGTAAACTTCCACAGGCACTGACTCTGAATGGGGTATACTTCTGCAGGCATTGACTCTCACTGGGGTACATTTCCACAGTGACTGACTCTCACTGGTGTACATTTCCACAGGCACAGATTCTCAATTGGGTACACTTCTTTAGGGACTGTCTCTCACTTGGGTATATTTCCACAGGCACTGACTCTCACTGGGGTACATTTCCACAGGCACTGACTCTCACTGGGGTACATTACCACATGCACTGACTCTCACTTGGGTACACTTCTGCAGGCCCTGACTCTCACTCGGGTACACTTCTGCAGGCCCTGACTCTCACTCGGGTACATTTCCACAGGCACTGACTCTCACTGGGGTACATTTCCACATGCACTGACTCTGAGTGGGGTACACTTCTATAGGCAGTGACTCATAATGGAGAGCAACTCCCCAGCCACTGAATCTCACTGGGGTACACTTCCACAGGCAATGACTGTCACTGGGGTACACTTCCACAGGCACTGACTCTGAATGGGGTAAACTTCTCCAGGCACTGAATATGAATGGGGAAAACGTCTACAGTTTCTGAATCTGAATGGGGTAAACTTCCACAGGCACTGACTCTCACTGGGGTACACTTCCACAGGCACTGACTCTGTATGGGGTAAACTTCCAAAGGCACTGACTCTCACTGGGGTATACTTCCACAGGTACTGACTCTGTATGGGGTAAACTTCCACAGGCACTGCATCTGAATGGGGTAAACTTCCACAGGCACTGACTCTGAATGGGGTAAACTTCTACAGGTACTGAATCTGAATGGGGTAAACTTCCACATGCACTGACTCTCACTGGGGGACACATCCACAGGCACTGAATCTGAATGGGGTAAACTTCCACAGGCATTGACTCTCACTTGGGTATACTTCTGCAGCCTCTGACTCTCACAGGGGTACATTTCCATTGGCACTGACTCTCACTGGGTACACTTCTACAGGCACTGACTCTCACAGGGGTACATTTCCATTGGCACTGACTCTCACTGGGTACACTTCTACAGGCACTGAATCTGAATGGTGTAAACGTCAACAGGGACTGAAGCTGAATGGGGTAAACTTCCACAGGCAATGACTCTCACTGGGGTAAACTTCCACAGGCACTGACTCTAAATGGGGTAAACTTCCACAGGCAATGACTCTCACTGGGGTGCACTTCCACAGGCACTGACTCTGAATGGGGTAAACTTCCACAGGCACTGACTCTGAATGGGGTACACTTCCACACGCACTGAATCTGAATGGGGTAATCTTCTACAGGTACCTAATCTGAATGGGGTAAACTTCCACAGGCACTGACTCTCACTGGGGTACACTTCCACAGGCACTGACTCTGAATGGGGTAAACTTCCACAGGCACTGACTCTCACTGGGGTTCACTTCCACAGGCACTGACTCTCACTGGGGTACACTTACACAGGCACTGACTCTGAGTGGGGTAAACTTCCAAAGGCACTGACTCTCACTGGGGTACACTTCCACAGGCACTGACTCTGAATGGGGGAAACTTCCACAGGCATTGACTCTGAATGGGGTTAACTTCTACTGGCTCTGAATCTGAATGGTGTAAACTTGCACAGGCACTGACTCTCACTGGGGGAAACTTCCACAGGCACTGACTCTCACTGGGGTACATTTACACATGCACTGACTCTGAATGGGGTAAACGTCCACAGGCAGTGACTCTGAAAGGGGTAATCTTCTACAGACACTGAATCTGAATGGGGTAAACTTCAATAGGTACTGAATCTGCATGGGGTAAACTTACACAGGCACTGACTCACACTGGGGGACACTTCCACAGTCACTGACTCTGAAAGGGGTAAACTTCCACAGGCCCTGACTCTCACTGGGGTGCACTTCCACAGGCACTGCCTCTCACTGGGGTACACTACCACAGGCACTGAATGTGAATGGTGTAAACATCCACAGGTACTGAATCTGAATGGGGTAAACTTCCACAGGCACTGACTCTCACTGGGGTACACTTCCACAGGCACTGAATCTGAATGTCGTAAACATCCACAGGTACTGACTCTGAATGGGGTAAACTTCCAGAGGCAATGACTCTCACTGGGGTACACTTCCACAGGCACTGACTCTGAATGGGGGACACTTCCACAGGCACTGACTCTGAATGGGGTAAACTTCCACAGGCACTGAAATAAAAGCAAAATACTGCGGATGCTGGAAATCTGAAACAAAAACAAGAAATGCTGGAATCACTCAGCAGGTCTGGCAGCATCTGTGGAAAGAGAAGCAGAGTTAACGTTTCGGGTCAGTGACCCTTCTTCGGAACTGACAAATATTAGAAAAGTCACAGATTATAAACAAGTGAGGTGGGGGTGGGGCAGGAGATAACAAAGGAGAAGGTGCAGATTGGACCAGGCCACATAGCAGACCAAAAGGTCACGGAGAAAAGGCAAACAATATTGCTTTGTCTTTCAACACACCATTAACATATTGTTTGCCTTTTCTCCGTGAACTTTTGGTCAGCTATGAGGGCTGGTCCAATCTGCACCTTCTCCTTTGTTATCTCTTGCCCCACCCCCACCTCACTTGTTTATAATCTGTGACTTTTCTAATATTTGTCAGTTCCGAAGAAGGGTCACTGACCCGAAACGTAAACTCTGCTTCTCTTTCCAAAGATGCTGCCAGACCTACTGAGTGATTCCAGCATTTCTTGTTTTTGTTCCACAGGCACTGACCCTCACTTGGGTGCACTTCCACAGGCACTGACTCTGAATGGGGTAAACTTCCACAGGCACTGACTCTCACTGGGGCACACTTCCACAGACACTGACTCTGAATGGGGTAAACTTCCACAGGCACTGACTCTCACTGGGGTACACTTCCACAGGCACTGAATCTGAATGGGGTAAACTTCCACAGGCACTGACTCTCACTGGGGTACACTTCCACAGGCACTGACTCTGAATGGTGTAAACTTCCACAGGCACTGAGTCTGAATCAGGTACACTGCCACAGGCACTGAATCTGAATGGGGTAAACTTCCACAGGCACTGATTCTGAATGGCGTAAACTTCTAGAGGCAATGACTCTCACTGGGGTAAACGTCCACAGGCACTGGCTCTCACTGGGGTACACATCCACAGGCACTGAATCTGAATGGGGTAAACTTCCACAGGCACTGACTCTGAATGGCGTAAACTTACAGAGGCAATGACTCACACTGGGGTACTCTTCCACAGGCACTGAATCTCACTGGGGGACACTTCCACAGGCACTGACTCTGAATGGGGTAAACTTCCACAGGCACTGACCCTCACTGGGATGCACTTCCAAAGGCAATGACACTGAATGGGTTCAACTTCCACATGCAAAGACTCTCTTTGGTGTACACTTCCACATGCACTGACCCTGAATGGGGTAAACATCCACAGGCATTGACTCTCATTGGGGTACACTTCCACAGGTACTGACTCTGAATTGGTTAAAGTTCCACAGGCAATGACTCGCAGTGGGGTACACTTCCACAGGCACTGTCTCTCACTGGGGTACATTTACACAGGCACTGACTCTGAATGGGGTAAACTTCCACAGGCACTGAATCTCACTGGAGTTCTCTTCCACAGGCACTGACTCTGAATGGGGTAAACTTCCACAGGCACTGACACACTCTCGGGTCCAGTTCAACAGGGACTGACTCTCACAGGGGTACAATTCTACAGGGACTGACTCTCACTGGGGTACACTTCCACAGGTACAGACTCTCACTGGGGTACACTTCTATCGGCACTGACTCTCTCTGGGTTACAATTCAACCCACACTGACTCGCACTGGGGTGCAGTCCCACAGGCTCTTACTGTCACTTGGGTACCGTTCCCTAGGCACTGACTCGAACTGGGGTACACTTCGACAGGCACTGACTCTCACTTGGGTACACTTATACAGGCACGGACGCTCACTGGGGTACACTTCCACTGGTACTGACTCTGAATGGGGTAAACTTCCACAGGCAGTGACTCTGAATGGTGCAAACTTCTGCAGGCACTGAATCTGAATGGGGTAACCTTCCACAGGCACTGACTCTCACTGGGGTGCAATTGCACAGGCACTGACTCTGAATGGGGTAAACTTCCACTGGCACTGACTCTGAATGGGGTATACTTCTGCAGGCATTGACACTCACTGGGGTACATTTCCACAGTGACTGACTCTCACTGGTATACATTTCTACAGGCACAGATTCTCAATTGGGTACACTTCTACAGGGACTGTCTCTCACTTGGGTACACTTCTACAGGCACTGACTCTCACTGGGGTACATTTCCACAGGCATTGACTCTCACTGGGGTACACTTCTACTGGCACTGACTCTCAATTGGGTACACTTCTACAGGCACTGACTCTCACTTGGGTACACTTCTGCAGGCCCTGACTCTCTCTCGGGTACATTTCCACAGGCACTGACTCTCACTGGGGTACATTTCCACATGCACTGACTCTGAGTGGGGTACACTTCGATAGGCAGTGACTCCTAATGGAGAGCCGCTCCCCAGCCACTGAATCTCACTGGGGTACACTTCCACAGGCAATGACTGTCACTGGGGTACACTTCCACAGGCACTGAATCTGAATGGGGTAAACTTCCACAGGCACTGCATCTGAATGGGGTAAACTTCCACAGGTACGGACTCTGAATGGGGTAACTTCCACAGGCACTGACTCTGAATGGGGTAAACTTCTACAGGCACTGCATCTGAATGGGGTAAACTTCTGCAGGTACTAAATCTGAATGGGGTACACTTCTGCAGGCACTGACTCTCACTGGGGTACATTTCCACAGGCACTGACTCTCACTGGGGTACATTTCCACAGGCACTGACTCTCACTGGGGTACATTTCCACATGCACTAACTCTGAGTGGGGTACACTTCTATAGGCACTGAATCTGAATGGTGTAAACTTCTAGAGGTACTGAATCTGAATGGGGTAAACTTGCACAGTCACTGACTCTGAATGGGGTAAACTTCCACAGGCACTGACTCTCACTGGGGTACACTTCCACAGGCACTGACTCTCACTGGGGTACATTTACACATGCACTGACTCTGAATGGGGTAAACTTCCACAGGCACTGACTCTAATTGGGGTACACTTCGACAGGCACTGAATCTGAATGGGGTAAACTTCCACAGGCACTGACTCTCACTGGGGTACACTTCCACAGGCACCGACCTTCACTGGGGTACATTTACACATGCACTGACGCTGAATGGGGTAAACTTCCACAGGCACTGACTCTAATTGGGGTAAAACTCCACAGGTGCTGAATCTGAATGGGGGAAAACGTCTACAGGTACTGAATCTGAATGGGATAAACTTCCACAGGCACTGACTCACACTGGGGTACACTTCCACAGGCACTGTCTCTGAATGGGGTAAAATTCCACAGGCACTGACTCTGAATGGGGTACACTTCCACAGGCACTGACTCTGAATGGGGTTAACTTCTACAGGTACTGAATCTGAATGGGGTAAACTTCTACAGGTACTGAATCTGAATGGGGTAAACTTCCACAGGCACTGAATCTCACTTGGGTACACTTACACAGGCACTGACTCTGAATGGGGTAAACTCCCACAGGCACTGAGTCTCACAGGGGGACACTTCTACAGGCACTGACTCTCACTGGCGTACATTTCCACAGGCACTGACTCTCACTGGGGTACATTTCCACATGCACTGACTCTGAGTGGGGTACACTTTCATAGGCAGTGACTCCTAATGGTGAGACGCTTCCCAGCCACTGAATCTCACTAGGGTACACTTCTACAGGCACTGACTCTCACAGGGGTACATTTCCACTGGCACTGACTCTGAATGTGGTAAACTTCCACAGACATTGACTCTCACAGGAGTACACTTCCACAGGCACTGAATCTGAATGGGGTAAACTTCCACAGGCACTGACTCTCACAGCAGTACACTTCCACAGGCACTGATTCTGAATGGGGTAAACTTCCACAGGCATTTACTCTCACAGGGGTACACTTCCACAGGCACTGAATCTGAATGGGGTAAAGTTCCACAGGCACTGACTCTGAATTGGTTACAGTTCCACAGGCATTTACTCTCAGCGGGGTACACTTCGACAAGCACTGACTCTGACTGGGTAAACTTCCACAGGCACTTACTCTCACTGGGGTACACTTCCACTGGCACTGAATCCGAAAGCGGTAAACTTCCACAGGCACTGAATCTGAATGGGGTAAACTACCCCAGGCACTGACTCTGAATGTGTAAACTTCCACAGGCACTGACTCTGAATTGGTTACAGTTCCACAGGCAATAACTCTCAGTGGGGTACACTTCGACAGGCACTGACTCTGACTGGGGTACTCTTCCACAGGCACTGTCTCTCACTGGGGTGCAGTCCCACAGGCTCTAGCTGTCACTTGGATACCGTTCCCTAGGCACTGACTCGAACTGGGGTAAACTTCTACAGGCACTGACTCTCACTAGGGTAAACTTCCACAGAACACTGACTCTCACTGGGGTGCACTTCAACAGGCACTGACTCTGAATGGGGGAAACTTCCACAGGCACTGACTCTAAATGGGGTACACTTCAACAGGCACTGAATCTGAATGGCGTAAACATCCACAGGTACTGACACTGAATGGGGTAAACTTCCAGAGGCAATGACTCTCACCGGGGTACACTTCCACAGGCACTGACTCTCACTGGGGTACATTTGCACAGGCACTGACTCTCACTTGGGTACATTTCCACAGGCACTGACTCTCACTGGTGTACATTTCCACTTGCACTGACTCTCACTTGGGTACACTTCTACAGGCACTGACTCTCACTTGGCTACGCTTCTGCAGGCACTGACTCTCACTTGGGTACACTTCTGCAGGCACTGACTCTCACTGGTGTACATTTCCACGTGCACTGACTCTGAGTGGGTTACACTTCTATCGGCACTGAATCTGAATGGTGTAAACTTCTAGAGGCACTGACTCTGAATGGGGTAAACTTCCACAGGCACTGACTCTGAATGGGGTAAACTTCCACAGGCACTGACTCTCACTGGGGTACATTTACACATGCACTGACTCTGAATGGGGTAAACTTCCACAGGAAATGACTCTAATTGGGGTACACTTCGACAGGCACTGAATCTGAATGGGGTAAACATCTAGAGGTACTGAATCTGAATGGGGTAAACTTGCACAGGCACTGACTCTGAATGGGGTAAACCTCCACAGGCACTGACTCTCACTGGGGAAAACTTACAAAGGCACTGACTCTCACTGGGGTATACTTCCACAGGCACTGACTCTGAATGGGGTAAACTTCCACAGGCACTGACTCTGAATGGGGTACACTTCCACAGGCACTGACTCTCACTGGGGGACACTTACACAGGCACTGACTCTCACTGGGGTACACTTACACAGGCACTGACTCGGAATGGGGTAAACTTCCAAATGCACTGACTCTCACTGGGGTACACTTCCACAGGCACTGACTCTGAATGGGGTTAACTTCTACAGGCTCTGAATCTGAATGGGGTAAACTTCTACAGGTACTGAATCTGAATCGGGTAAACTTCCACAGGCACTGAAGCTCACTTGGGTACACTTACACAGGCACAGACTCTGAATGGGGTAAACTTCCACAGGCACTGACTCTCACTGGGGTACACTTCCACAGGCACTGAATCTGAATGGGGGAAACTTCCTCAGGCACTGACTATGAATGGGGTAAACATCCACAGGGACTGAGTCTGAATGGGGAAATCTTCCAGAGGCAATGACTCTAACTGGGGTACACTCCCACAGGCACTGACTCTCACAGGGGGACACTTCCACAGCCACTGACTCTGAATGGGGTACACTTGCACAGGCATTGACCCTCACTTGGGTGCACTTCCACAGGCACTGACTCTCACTGGGGTACATTTACACATGCACTGAATCTGAATGGGGTAAACCTCCACAGGCACTGACTCTAACTGGGGTACACTTCGACAAGCACTGAATCTGAATGGGGTTAACTTCTACAGGTACTGAATCTGAATGGGGTAAACTTCCACAGGCACTGACTCTCACTGGGGTATACTTCCACAGGCACTGAATCTCACTGGGGTACACTTACACAGGCACTGATTCGGAATGGGGTACACTTCCACAAGCACTGACTCTGAATGGGTTAAACTTCCACAGGCACTAACTCTCACAGGGGGACACTTCCACAGGCACTGACTATGATTGGGGTAACCTTCCACAGGCACTGACTCTGAATGGGGTTAACTTCTACAGTCTCTGAATCTGAATGGGGTAAACTTCTACAGGTACTGAATCTGAATGGGGTAAACTTCCACAGGCACTGACTCTCACTGAGTACACTTACACAGGCACTGAATCCGAATGATGTAAACTTCTACAGGGACTGAAGCTGAATGGGGTAAACTTCCACAGGCACTGACTCTCACTGGGGTAAACTTCCACAGGCACTGGCTCTAAATGGGGTAAACTTCCATAGGCAATGACACTCACTGGGGTACACCTCCACAGGCACTGACTCTGAATGAGGTAAACTTCCACAGGCACTGACTCTGAATGGGGTACACTTCCACACGCACTGAACCTGAATGGGGTAAACTTCCACAGGCACTGACTGTCATTGGGGTACACTTACACAGGCACTGACTCTGAATGGGGTAAACTTCCACAGGCACTGACTCTCACTTGGGTTATCTTCTTCAGGCACTGACTCTCACTGGGGTACATTTCCACAGGCACTGACTCTCACTGGGGTACATTTCCATTGGCACTGACTCTCACTTGGGTACACTTCTACAGGCACTGACTCTCACTTGGGTACACTTCTGCAGGCACTGACTCTCACTGGTGTACCTTTCCACATGCACTGACTCTGAATGGGATACACTTCTATAGGCAGTGACTCCGAATGGAGAGCCGCTCCCCAGCCATTGAATCTCACTGGGGTACACTTCTACAGGCACTGACTCTCACAGGGGTACATTTCCACTGGCACTGACTCTCACTGGGGTACAATTCTACAGGCACTGAATCTGAATGGGGTTAACATCTACAGGTACTGAAGCTGAATGGGGTAAACATCCACAGGCACTGACTCTCACTGGGGTAAACTTCCACAGGCACTGACTCTGAATGGGATAAACTTCCACAGGCACTGACTGTCACTGGGGTACACTTCCACAGGCACTGACTCTGAATAGGGTAAACTTCCACAAGCACTGACTCTCACTTGGGAAGACTTCGACAGGCACTGACTCTCACTGGGGGAAACTAACAAAGGCACTGACTCTCACTGGGGTACACTTCCACAGGCACTGACTCTGAATGGGGTAAACTTCGACAGGCACTGAATCTGTATGTGGTCAACTTCTACAGGTACTGAATCTGAATGGGGTAAACTTGCACAGGCACTGACTCCCACTGGGGTACACTTACACAGGCACTGACTCCGAATGGGGAAAGCTTCCAAAGGCACAGACTCTCACTGGGGTACACTTCCACAGGCACTAACTCTCCCTGGGGAACGCTTCCACAGGCACTGACTTAGAATGGGGTAAACATCCACAGGCACTGACCCTCACTTGGGTGCACTTCCACAGGCACTGTCTCTGAATGGGGTAAAATTCCACAGGCACTGACTCTGAATGGGGTACACTTCCACAGGCACTGACTCTCACTGGGGGACACTTACACAGGCACTGACTCTCACTGGGGTACACTTACACTGGCACTGACTCGGAATGGGGTAAACTTCCAAAGGCACTGACTCTCACTTGGGTACACTTCCACAGGCACTGACTCTGAATGGGGTTAACTTCTACAGGCTCTGAATCTGAATGGGGTAAACTTCTCAGGTACTGAATCTCAATCTTGTAAACTTCCAAAGGCACTGACTCTCACTGGGGTACACTTCCACAGGCACTGAATCTAAATGGGGGAAACTTCCACAGGCACTGATTATGAATGGGGTAAACATCCACAGGGACTGACACTGAATGGGGAAATCTTCCAGAGGCAATGACTCTAACAGGGGTACACTCCCACAGGCACTGACTCTGAATGGGGTACACTTGCACAGGCATTGACCCTCACTTGGGTGCACTTCCACAGGCACTGACTCACACTGGGGTACATTTACACATGCACTGACTCTGAATGGGTTAAACCTCCACAGGCACTGACTCTAACTGGGGTATACTTCCACAGGCACTGAATCTCACTGGGGTACACTTCCACAGGCACTGACTCTGAATGGGTTAAACTTCCACAGGCACTGACTCTCACTGGGGTACACTTCCACAGGCACTGACTATGAATGGGGTAAACTTCCACAGGCACTGACTCTGAATGGGGTTAAATTCTACAGTCTCTGAATCTGAATGGGGTAGACTTCTACAGGTACTGAATCTGAATGGGGTAAACTTCCACAGGCACTGACTCTCACTGGGTACACTTACACAGGCACTGAATCTGAATGGGGTAAACTTCCACAGGCACTGACTCTGAATGGGGTTAAATTCTACAGTCTCTGAATCTGAATGGTGTAAACTTCTACAGGGACTGAAGCTGAATGGGGTAAACTTCCACAGGCACTGATTCTCACTGGGGTAAACTTCCACAGGCACTGGCTCTAAATGGGGTAAACTTCCATTGGCAATGACTCTCACTGGGGTACACCTCCACAGGCCCTGACTCTGAATGGGGTAAACTTCCACAGGCACTGACTCTGAATGGGGTACACTTCCACACGCACTGAATCTGAATGGGGTAAACTTCCACAGGCACTGACTGTCACTGGGGTTCACTTACACAGGCACTGACTCTGAATGGGGTAAACTTCCACAGGCACTGACCCTCACTTGGGTGCACTTCCACAGGCACTGACTCTGAATGGGGTACACTTCCACAGGCACTGAATCTGAATGGGGTAAACTTCCACATGCACAGACTCTCACTTGTGTAATCTTCTTCAGGCACTGACTCTCACTGGGGTACATTTCCACAGGCACTGACTCTCACTGGGGTACATTTCCATTGGCACTGACTCTCACTTGGGTACACTTCTACAGGCACTGACTCTCACTTGGGTACACTTCTGCAGGCACTGACTCTCACTGGTGTACCTTTCCACATGCACTGACTCTGAATGGGATATACTTCTATAGGCAGTGACTCCGAATGGAGAGCCGCTCCCCAGCCATTGAATCTCACTGGGGTACACTTCTACAGGCACTGACTCTCACAGGGGTACATTTCCACTGGCACTGATTCTCACTGGGGTAAACTTCCACAGGCACTGACTCTGAATGGGATAAACTTCCACATGCACTGACTCTCACTTGGGTAATCTTCTTCAGGCACTGACTCTCACTGGGGTACATTTCCACAGGCACTGACTCTCACTGGGGTACATTTCCATTGGCACTGACTCTCACTTGGGTACACTTCTACAGGCACTGACTCTCACTTGGGTACACTTCTGCAGGCACTGACTCTCACTGGTGTACCTTTCCACATGCACTGACTCTGAATGGGATACACTTCTATAGGCAGTGACTCCGAATGGAGAGCCACTCCCCAGCCATTGAATCTCACTGGGGTACACTTCTACAGGCACTGACTGTCACTGGGGTACACTTCCACAGGCACTGACTCTGAATAGGGTAAACTTCCACAAGCACTGACTCTCACTTGGGAACACTTCGACAGGCACTGACTCTCACTGGGGGAAACTTCCAAAGGCACTGACTCTCACTGGGGTACACTTCCACAGGCACTGACTCTGAATGGGGTAAACTTCGACAGGCACTGAATCTGAATGTGGTAAGCTTCTACAGGTACTGAATCTGAATGGGGTAAACTTGCACAGGCACTGACTCCCACTGGGGTTCACTTCCACAGGCACTGACTCCGAATGGGGAAAGCTTCCAAAGGCACAGACTCTCACTGGGGTACACTTCCACAGGCACTAACTCTCACTGGGGTACGCTTCCACAGGCACTGACTTAGAATGGGGTAAACATCCACAGGCACTGACCCTCACTTGGGTGCACTTCCACAGGCACTGTCTCTGAATGGGGTAAAATTCCACAGGCACTGACTCTGAATGGGGTACACTTCCACAGGCACTGACTCTCACTGGGGGACACTTACACAGGCACTGACTCTCACTGGGGTACACTTCCACAGGCACTGAATCTGAATGGGGGAAACTTCCACAGGCACTGACTATGAATGGGGTAAACATTCACAGGGACTGACTCTGAATGGGGAAATCTTCCAGAGGCAATGACTCTAACTGGGGTACACTCCCACAGGCACTGACTCTGAATTGGGTACACTTGCACAAGCATTGACCCTCACTTGGGTGCACTTCCACAGGCACTGACTCTCACTGGGGTACATTTACACATGCACTGACTCTGAATGGGGTAAACCTCCACAGGCACTGACTATGAATGAGGTAAACATCCACAGGGACTGACTCTGAATGGCGAAATCTTCCAGAGGCAATGACTCTAACTGGGGTACACTCCCACAGGCACTGACTCTCACAGGGGGACACTTCCACAGCCACTGACTCTGAATGGGGTACACTTGCACAGGCATTGACCCTCACTTGGGTGCACTTCCACAGGCACTGACTCTCACTGGGGTACATTTACACATGCACTGACTCTGAATGGGGTAAACCTCCACAGGCACTGACTCTAACTGGGGTACACTTCGACATGCACTGAATCTGAATGGGATAAACTTCTACAGGTACTGAATCTGAATGGGGTAAACTTCCACAGGCACTGACTCTCACTGGGGTATACTTCCACAGGCACTGAATCTCACTGGGGTACACTTACACAGGCACTGATTCGGAATGGGTTAAACTTCCACAGGCACTGACTCTCACTGGGGTGCACTTCCACAGGCACTGACTATGAATGGGGTATACTTCCACAGGCACTGACTCTCACTGGGGTACACTTCCACAGGCACTGACTATGAATGGGGTAAACTTCCACAGGCACTGACTCTGAATGGGGTTAACTTCTACAGTCTCTGAATCTGAATGGGGTAAACTTCTACAGGTACTGAATCTGAATGGGGTAAACTTCCACAGGCACTGACTCTCACTGGGTACACTTACACAGGCACTGAATCTGAGTGGTGTAAACTTCTACAGGGACTGAAGCTGAATGGGGTAAACTTCCACAGGCACTGACTCTCACTGGGGTAAACTTCCACAGGCACTGGCTCTAAATGGGGTAAACTTCCATAGGCAATGACTCTCACTGGGGTACACCTCCACAGGCACTGACTCTGAATGGGGTACACTTCTACACGCACTGAATCTGAATGGGGTAAACTTCCACAGGCACTGACTGTCACTGGGGTACACTTACACAGGCACTGACTCTGAATGGGGTAAACTTCCACAGGCACTGACCCTCACTTGGGTGCACTTCCACAGGCACTGACTCTGAATGGGGTAAACTTCCACAGGCACTGACTGTCACTGTGGTACACTTCCACAGACACTGACTCTGAATGGGGTACACTTCCACAGGCACTGAATCTGAATGGGGTAAACTTCCACATGCACTGACTCTCACTTGGGTAATCTTCTTCAGGCACTGACTCTCACTGTGGTACATTTCCACAGGCACTGACTCTCACTGGGGTACATTTCCATTGGCACTGACTCTCACTTGGGTACACTTCTACAGGCACTGACTCTCACTTGGGTACACTTCTGCAGGCACTGACTCTCACTGGTGTACCTTTCCACATGCACTGACTCTGAATGGGATACACTTCTATAGGCAGTGACTCCGAATGGAGAGCCGCTCCCCAGCCATTGAATCTCACTGGGGTACACTTCTACAGGCACTGACTCTCACAGGGGTACATTTCCACTGGCACTGACTCTCACTGGGGTACACCTCTACAGGCACTGAATCTGAATGGGGTTAACATCTACAGGTACTGAAGCTGAATGGGGTAAACATCCACAGGCACTGACTCTCACTGGGGTAAACTTCCACAGGCACTGACTCTGAATGGGATAAACTTCCACAGGCACTGACTCTCACTTGGGAACACTTCGACAGGCACTGACTCTCACTGGGGAAAACTAACAAAGGCACTGACTCTCACTGGGGTACACTTCCACAGGCACTGACTCTGAATGGGGTAAATTTCGACAGGCACTGAATCTGTATGTGGTCAACTTCTACAGGTACTGAATCTGAATGGGGTAAACTTGCACAGGCACTGACTCCCACTGGGGTACACTTACACAGGCACTGACTCCGAATGGGGAAAGCTTCCAAAGGCACAGACTCTCACTGGGGTACACTTCCACAGGCACTAACTCTCACTGGGGAACGCTTCCACAGGCACTGACTTAGAATGGGGTAAACATCCACAGGCACTGACCCTCAATTGGGTGCACTTCCACAGGCACTGTCTCTGAATGGGGTAAAATTCCACAGGCACTGACTCTGAATGGGGTACACTTCCACAGGCACTGACTCTCACTGGGGGACACTTACACAGGCACTGACTCTCACTGGGGTACACTTACACAGGCACTGACTCGGAATGGGGTAAACTTCCAAAGGCACTGACGCTCACTTGGGTACACTTCCACAGGCACTGACTCTGAATGGGGTTAACTTCTCCAGGCACTGACTCTGAATGGGGTACACTTGCACAAGCATTGACCCTCACTTGGGTGCACTTCCACAGGCACTGACTCTCACTGGGGTACATTTACACATGCACTGACTCTGAATGGGGTAAACCTCCACAGGCACTGACTATGAATGGGGTAAACATCCACAGGGACTGACTCTGAATGGCGAAATCTTCCAGAGGCAATGACTCTAACTGGGGTACACTCCCACAGGCACTGACTCTCACAGGGGGACACTTCCACAGCCACTGACTCTGAATGGGGTACACTTGCACAGGCATTGACCCTCACTTGGGTGCACTTCCACAGGCACTGACTCTCACTGGGGTACATTTACACATGCACTGACTCTGAATGGGGTAAACCTCCACAGGCACTGACTCTCACTGGGGTATACTTCCACAGGCACTGAATCTCACTGGGGTACACTTACACAGGCACTGATTCGGAATGGGTTAAACTTCCACAGGCACTGACTCTCACTGGGGTACACTTCCACAGGCACTGACTATGAATGGGGTATACTTCCACAGGCACTGACTCTCACTGGGGTACACTTCCACAGGCACTGACTATGAATGGGGTAAACTTCCACAGGCACTGACTCTGAATGGGGTTAACTTCTACAGTCTCTGAATCTGAATGGGGTAAACTTCTACAGGTACTGAATCTGAATGGGGTAAACTTCCACAGGCACTGACTCTCACTGGGTACACTTACACAGGCACTGAATCTGAGTGGTGTAAACTTCTACAGGGACTGAAGCTGAATGGGGTAAACTTCCACAGGCACTGACTCTCACTGGGGTAAACTTCCACAGGCACTGGCTCTAAATGGGGTAAACTTCCATAGGCAATGACTCTCACTGGGGTACACCTCCACAGGCACTGACTCTGAATGGGGTACACTTCTACACGCACTGAATCTGAATGGGGTAAACTTCCACAGGCACTGACTGTCACTGGGGTACACTTACACAGGCACTGACTCTGAATGGGGTAAACCTCCACAGGCACTGACCCTCACTTGGGTGCACTTCCACAGGCACTGACTCTGAATGGGGTAAACTTCCACAGGCACTGACTGTCACTGTGGTACACTTCCACAGACACTGACTCTGAATGGGGTACACTTCCACAGGCACTGAATCTGAATGGGGTAAACTTCCACATGCTCTGACTCTCACTTGGGTAATCTTCTTCAGGCACTGACTCTCACTGTGGTACATTTCCACAGGCACTGACTCTCACTGGGGTACATTTCCATTGGCACTGACTCTCACTTGGGTACACTTCTACAGGCACTGACTCTCACTTGGGTACACTTCTGCAGGCACTGACTCTCACTGGTGTACCTTTCCACATGCACTGACTCTGAATGGGATACACTTCTATAGGCAGTGACTCCGAATGGAGAGCCGCTCCCCAGCCATTGAATCTCACTGGGGTACACTTCTACAGGCACTGACTCTCACAGGGGTACATTTCCACTGGCACTGACTCTCACTGGGGTACACCTCTACAGGCACTGAATCTGAATGGGGTTAACATCTACAGGTACTGAAGCTGAATGGGGTAAACATCCACAGGCACTGACTCTCACTGGGGTAAACTTCCACAGGCACTGACTCTGAATGGGATAAACTTCCACAGGCACTGACTGTCACTGGGGTACACTTCCACAGGCACTGACTCTGAATAGGGTAAACTTCCACAAGCACTGACTCTCACTTGGGAACACTTCGACAGGCACTGACTCTCACTGGGGAAAACTAACAAAGGCACTGACTCTCACTGGGGTACACTTCCACAGGCACTGACTCTGAATGGGGTAAATTTCGACAGGCACTGAATCTGTATGTGGTCAACTTCTACAGGTACTGAATCTGAATGGGGTAAACTTGCACAGGCACTGACTCCCACTGGGGTACACTTACACAGGCACTGACTCCGAATGGGGAAAGCTTCCAAAGGCACAGACTCTCACTGGGGTACACTTCCACAGGCACTAACTCTCACTGGGGAACGCTTCCACAGGCACTGACTTAGAATGGGGTAAACATCCACAGGCACTGACCCTCAATTGGGTGCACTTCCACAGGCACTGTCTCTGAATGGGGTAAAATTCCACAGGCACTGACTCTGAATGGGGTACACTTCCACAGGCACTGACTCTCACTGGGGGACACTTACACAGGCACTGACTCTCACTGGGGTACACTTACACTGGCACTGACTCGGAATGGGGTAAACTTCCAAAGGCACTGACGCTCACTTGGGTACACTTCCACAGGCACTGACTCTGAATGGGGTTAACTTCTACAGGCTCTGAATCTGAATGGGGTAAACTTCTACAGGTACTGAATCTGAATCTGGTAAACATCCACAGGCACTGTAGCTCACTGGGGTACACTTACACAGGCACTGACTCTGAATGGGGTAAACTTCCACAGGCACTGACTCTCACTGGGGTACACTTCCACAGGCACTGAATCTGAATGGGGGAAACTTCCACAGGCACTGATTATGAATGGGGTAAACATCCACAGGGACTGACTCTGAATGGGGAAATCTTCCAGAGGCAATGACTCTAACTGGGGTACACTCCCACAGGCACTGACTCTGAATGGGGTACACTTGCACAGGCATTGACCCTCACTTGGGTGCACTTCCACAGGCACTGACTCACACTGGGGTACATTTACACATGCACTGACTCTGAATGGGGTAAACCTCCACAGGCACTGACTCTAACTGGGGTATACTTCCACAGGCACTGAATCTCACTGGGGTACACTTACACAGGCACTGATTCGGAATGGGGTACACTTCCACAGGCACTAACTATGAATGGGATAAACTTCCACAGGCACTGACTCTGAATGGGGTTAACTTCTACAGTCTCTGAATCTGAATGGGGTAAACTTCTACAGGTACTGAATCTGAATGGGGTAAACCTCCACAGGCACTGACTCTCACTGGGTACACTTACACAGGCACTGAATCTGAATGGTGTAAACTTCTACAGGGACTGAAGCTGAATGGGGTAAACTTCCACAGGCACTGACTCTCACTGGGGTAAACTTCCACAGGCACTGGCTCTAAATGGGGTAAACTTCCATAGGCAATGACTCTCACTGGGGTACACCTCCACAGGCCCTGACTCTGAATGGGGTAAACTTCCACAGGCACTGACTCTGAATGGGGTACACTTCCACACGCACTGAATCTGAATGGGGTAAACTTCCACAGGCACTGACTGTCACTGGGGTTTACTTACACAGGCACTGACTCTGAATGGGGTAAACTTCCACAGGCACTGACCCTCACTTGGGTGCACTTCCACAGGCACTGACTTTGAATGGGGTAAACTTCCACAGGCACTGACTGTCACTGTGGTACACTTCCACAGACACTGACTCTGAATGGGGTACACTTCCACAGGCACTGAATCTGAATGGGGTAAACTTCCACATGCACAGACTCTCACTTGGGTAATCTTCTTCAGGCACTGACTCTCACTGGGGTACATTTCCACAGGCACTGACTCTCACTGGGGTACATTTCCACAGGCACTGACTCTCACTTGGGTACACTTCTACAGGCACTGACTCTCACTTGGGTACACTTCTGCAGGCACTGACTCTCACTGGTGTACCTTTCCACATGCACTGACTCTGAATGGGATACACTTCTATAGGCAGTGACTCCGAATGGAGAGCCGCTCCCCAGCCATTGAATCTCACTGGGGTACACTTCTACAGGCACTGACTCTCACAGGGGTACATTTCCACTGGCACTGATTCTCACTGGGGTACACTTCTACAGGCACTGAATCTGAATGGGGTTAACATCTACAGGTACTGAAGCTGAATGGGGTAAACATCCACAGGCACTGACTCTCACTGGGGTAAACTTCCACAGGCACTGACTCTGAATGGGATAAACTTCCACAGGCACTGACTGTCACTGGGGTACACTTCCGCAGGCACTGACTCTGAATAGGGTAAACTTCCACAAGCACTGACTCTCCCTTGGGAACACTTCGACAGGCACTGACTCTCACTGGGGGAAACTTCCAAAGGCACTGACTCTCACTGGGGTACACTTCCACAGGCACTGACTCTGAATGGGGTAAACTTCGACAGGCACTGAATCTGAATGTGGTAAACTTCTACAGGTACTGAATCTGAATGGGGTAAACTTGCACAGGCACTGACTCCCACTGGGGTTCACTACCACAGGCACTGACTCCGAATGGGGAAAGCTTCCAAAGGCACAGACTCTCACTGGGGTACACTTCCACAGGCACTAACTCTCACTGGGGTACGCTTCCACAGGCACTGACTTAGAATGGGGTAAACATCCACAGGCACAGACCCTCACTTGGGTGCAATTCCACAGGCACTGTCTCTGAATGGGGTAAAATTCCACAGGCACTGAGTCTGAATGGGGTACACTTCCACAGGCACTGACTGTCACTGGGGGACACTTACACAGGCACTGACTCTCACTGGGGGACACTTACACAGACACTGACTCTGAATGGGGTAAACTTCCACAGGCAATGACTCTCACTGGGGTACACTTCCACAGGCACTGAATCTGAATGGGGGAAACTTCCACAGGCACTGACTATGAATGGGGTAAACATCCACAGGGACTGACTCTGAATGGGGAAATCTTCCAGAGGCAATGACTCTAACTGGGGTACACTCCCACAGGCACTGACTCTGAATGGGGTACACTTGCACAAGCATTGACCCTCACTTGGGTGCACTTCCACAGGCACTGACTCTCACTGGGGTACATTTACACATGCACTGACTCTGAATGGGGTAAACCTCCACAGGCACTGACTCTAACTGGGGTACACTTCGACATGCACTGAATCTGAATGGGGTAAACATCTAGAGGTACTGAATCTGAATGGGGTAAACTTCCACAGGCACTGACTCTGAATGGGGTAAACCTCCACAGGCACTGACTCTAACTGGGGTACACTTACACAGGCACTGACTCTGAATGGGGTTAACTTCTACAGTCTCTGAATCTGAATGGGGTAAACTTCTACAGGTACTGAATCTGAATGGGGTAAACTTCCACAGGCACTGACTCTCACTGGGGTACACCTCCACAGGCACTGACTCTGAATGGGGTAAACTTCCGCAGGCACTGACTCTGAATAGGGTAAACTTCCACTGGCACTGACTCTGAATGGGTTAAACTTCCACAGGCACTGACTCTCACTGGGGTACACTTCCACAGGCACTGACCATGAATGGGGTAAACTTCCACAGGCACTGACTCTGAATGGGGTTAACTTCTACAGTCTCTGAATCTGAATGGGGTAAACTTCTACAGGTACTGAATCTGAATGGGGTAAACTTCCACAGGCACTGACTCTCACTGGGGTACACCTCCACAGGCACTGACTCTGAATGGGGTAAACTTCCACAGGCACTGACTCTGAATGGTGTAAACTTCTACAGGGACTGAAGCTGAATGGGGTAAACTTCCATAGGCAATGACTCTCACTGGGGTACACCTCCACAGGCACTGACTCTGAATGGGGTAAACTTCCACAGGCACTGACTCTGAATGGGGTACACTTCCACACGCACTGAATCTGAATGGGGTAAACTTCCACAGGCACTGACTGTCACTGGGGTACACTTCCACAGGCACTGAATCCGAATGGGGAAAGCTTCCAAAGGCACAGACTCTCACAGGGGTACACTTCCACAGGCACTAACTCTCACTGGGGTATGCTTCCACAGGCACTGACTTAGAATGGGGTAAACATCCACAGGCACTGACCCTCACTTGGGTGCACTTCCACAGGCACTGACTCTGAATGGGATAAACCTCCACAGGCACTGACTGTCACTGGGGTACACTTCCACAGACACTGACTCTGAATGGGGTACACTTCCACACGCACTGAATCTGAATGGGGTAAACTTCCACAGGCACTGACTGTCACTGGGGTACACTTCCACAGGCACTGAATCTGAATGGGGTAAACTTCCACATGCACTGACTCTCACTTGGGTAAACTTCTTCAGGCACTGACTCTCACTGGGGTACATTTCCACAGGCACTGACTCTCACTGGGGTACATTTCCATTGGCACAGACTCTCACTTGGGTACACTTCTACAGACACTGACTCTCACTTGGGTACACTTCTGCAGGCACTGACTCTCACTGGTGTAACTTTCCACATGCACTGACTCTGAATGGGATACACATCTATAGGCAGTGACTCCTAATGGAGAGCCGCTCCCCAGCCACTGAATCTCACCAGGGTACACTTCTACAGGCACTGACTCTCACAGGGGTACATTTCCAATGGCACTGACTCTCACTGGGGTACACTTCTACAGGCACTGAATCTGAATGGGGTTAACATCGACAGGTACTGAAGCTGAATGGGGTAAACTTCCACAGGCACTGACTCTGAATGGGATAAACTTCCACAGGCACTGACTGTCACTGGGGTACACTTCCACAGGCACTGACTCTGAATAGGGTAAACTTCCACAAGCACTGACTCTCACTTGGGAACACTTCGACAGGCACTGACTCTCACTGGGGGAAACTTCCAAAGGCACTGACTCTCACTGGGGTACACTTCCACAGGCACTGACTCTGAATGGGGTAAACTTCGACAGGCACTGAATCTGAATGTGGTAAACTTCTACAGGTACTGAATCTGAATGGGGTAAACTTGCACAGGCACTGACTCCCACTGGGGTTCACTTCCACAGGCACTGACTCCGAATGGGGAAAGCTTCCAAAGGCACAGACTCTCACTGGGGTACACTTCCACAGGCACTAACTCTCACTGGGGTACGCTTCCACAGGCACTGACTTAGAATGGGGTAAACATCCACAGGCACTGACCCTCACTTGGGTGCACTTCCACAGGCACTGACTCTGAATGGGGTAAACCTCCACAGGCACTGACTGTCACTGGGGTACACTTCCACAGACACTGACTCTGAATTGGGTAAACTTCCACAAGCACTGACTCTCACTTGGGAACACTTCGACAGGCACTGACTCTCACTGGGGTAAACTTCCACAGGCACAGACTCTGAATGGGATAAACTTCCACAGGCACTGACTGTCACTGGGGTACACTTCCGCAGGCACTGACTCTGAATAGGGTAAACTTCCACAAGCACTGACTCTCACTTGGGAACACTTCGACAGGCACTGACTCTCACTGGGGGAAACTTCCAAAGGCACTGACTCTCACTGGGGTACACTTCCACAGGCACTGACTCTGAATGGGGTAAACTTCGACAGGCACTGAATCTGAATGTGGTAAACTTCTACAGGTACTGAATCTGAATGGGGTAAAATTGCACAGGCACTGACTCCTACTGGGGTTCACTTCCACAGGCACTGACTCCGAATGGGGAAAGCTTCCAAAGGCACAGACTCTCACTGGGGTAAACTTCCACAGGCACTAACTCTCACTGGGGTACGCTTCCACAGGCACTGACTTAGAATGGGGTAAACATCCACAGGCACAGACCCTCACTTGGGTGCACTTCCACAGGCACTGTCTCTGAATGGGGTAAAATTCCACAGGCACTGACTCTGAATGGGGTACACTTCCACAGGCACTGACTGTCACTGGGGGACACTTACACAGGCACTGACTCTCACTGGGGTACACTTACACAGGCACTGACTCTGAATGGGGTAAACTTCCACAGGCAATGACTCTCACTGGGGTACACTTCCACAGGCACTGAATCTGAATGGGGTAATCATCCACAGGGACTGACTCTGAATGGGGAAATCTTCCAGAGGCAATGACTCTAACTGGGGTACACTCCCACAGGCACTGACTCTGAATGGGGTACACTTGCACAAGCATTGACCCTCACTGGGGTACATTTACACATGCACTGACTCTGAATGGGGTAAACCTCCACAGGCACTGACTCTCACTGGGGTACACTTACACAGGCACTGATTCGGAATGGGGTAAACTTCCACAAGCACTGACTCTGAATGGGTTAAACTTCCACAGGCACTGACTCTCACTGGGGTACACTTCCACAGGCACTGACCATGAATGGGGTAAACTTCCACAGGCACTGACTCTGAATGGGGTTAACTTCTACAGTCTCTGAATCTGAATGGGGTAAACTTCTACAGGTACTGAATCTGAATGGGGTAAACTTCCACAGGCACTGACTCTCACTGGGTACACTTACACAGGCACTGAATCTGAATGGTGTAAACTTCTACAGGGACTGAAGCTGAATGGGGTAAACTTCCACAGGCACTGACTCTCACTGGGGTAAACTTCCACAGGCACTGGCTCTAAATGGGGTAAACTTCCATAGGCAATGACTCTCACTGGGGTACACCTCCACAGGCACTGACTCTGAATGGGGTAAACTTCCACAGGCACTGACTCTGAATGGGGTACACTTCAACACGCACTGAATCTGAATGGGGTAAACTTCCACAGGCACTGACTGTCACTGGGGTACACTTCCACAGGCACTGACTTAGAATGGGGAAAGCTTCCAAAGGCACAGACTCTCACAGGGGTACACTTCCACAGGCACTGACTTAGAATGGGGAAAGCTTCCAAAGGCACTGACTGTCACTGGGGTACACTTCCACAGGCACTGACTCCGAATGGGGAAAGCTTCCAAAGGCACAGACTCTCACAGGGGTAAACTTCCACAGGCACTAACTCTCACTGGGGTACGCTTCCACAGGCACTGACTTAGAATGGGGTAAACATCCACAGGCACTGACCCTCACTTGGGTGCACTTCCACAGGCACTGACTCTGAATGGGGTAAACCTCCACAGGCACTGACTGTCACTGGGGTACACTTCCACAGACACTGACTCTGAATGGGGTACACTTCCACAGGCACTGAATCTGAATGGGGTAAACTTCCACATGCACTGACTCTCACTTGGGTAAACTTCTTCAGGCACTGACTCTCACTGGGGTACATTTCCACAGGCACTGACTCTCACTGGGGTACATTTCCATTGGCACAGACTCTCACTTGGGTACACTTCTACAGACACTGACTCTCACTTGGGTACACTTCTGCAGGCACTGACTCTCACTGGCGTACCTTTCCACATGCACTGACTCTGAATGGGATACACTTATATAGGCAGTGACTCCTAATGGAGAGCCGCTCCCCAGCCACTGAATCTCACCAGGGTACACTTCTACAGGCACTGACTCTCACAGGGGTACATTTCCACTGGCACTGACTCTCACTGGGGTACACTTCTACAGGCACTGAATCTGAATGGGGTTAACATCGACAGGTACTGAAGCTGAATGGGGTAAACATCCACAGGCACTGACTCTCACTGGGGTAAACTTCCACAGGCACTGACTCTGAATGGGATAAACTTCCACAGGCACTGACTGTCACTGGGGTACACTTCCACAGGCACTGACTCTGAATAGGGTAAACTTCCACAAGCACTGACTCTCACTTGGGAACACTTCGACAGGCACTGACTCTCACTGGGGGAAACTTCCAAAGGCACTGACTCTCACTGGGGTACACTTCCACTGGCACTGACTCTGAATGGGGTAAACCTCGACAGGCACTGAATCTGAATGTGGTAAACTTCTACAGGTACTGAATCTGAATGGGGTAAACTTGCACAGGCACTGACTCCCACTGGGGTTCACTTCCACAGGCACTGACTCCGAATGGGGAAAGCTTCCAAAGGCACAGACTCTCACTGGGGTACACTTCCACAGGCACTAACTCTCACTGGGGTACGCTTCCACAGGCACTGACTTAGAATGGGGTAAACATCCACAGGCACTGACCCTCACTTGGGTGCACTTCCACAGGCACTGACTCTGAATGGGGTAAACCTCCACAGGCACTGACTGTCACTGGGGTACACTTCCACAGACACTGACTCTGAATGGGGTACACTTCCACAGGCACTGAATCTGAAGTGGGTAAACTTCCACATGCACTGACTCTCACTTGGGTAAACTTCTTCAGGCACTGACTCTCACTGGGGTACATTTCCACAGGCACTGACTCTCACTGGGGTACATTTCCATTGGCACAGACTCTCACTTGGGTACACTTCTACAGACACTGACTCTCACTTGGGTACACTTCTGCAGGCACTGACTCTCACTGGTGTACCTTTCCACATGCACTGACTCTGAATGGGATACACTTCTATAGGCAGTGACTCCTAATGGAGAGCCGCTCCCCAGCCACTGAATCTCACCAGGGTACACTTCTACAGGCACTGACTCTCACAGGGGTACATTTCCACTGGCACTGACTCTCACTGGGGTACACTTCTACAGGCACTGAATCTGAGTGGGGTTAACATCTACAGGTACTGAAGCTGAATGGGGTAAACATCCACAGGCACTGACTCACACTGGGGGACACTTCCACAGGCACTGACTCTGAATGGGATAAACTTCCACAGGAATTGAGTGTCACTGGGGTACACTTCCACAGGCACTGACTCTGAATGGGGTAAACTTCCACAGGCACTGACTCTCACTTGGGTACACTTCGACAGGCACTGACTCTCACTGGGGTAAACTTCCAAAGGCACTGACTCTCACTGGGGTACACTTCCACAGGCACTGACTCTGAATGGGGTAAACTTCTACAGGCACTGACTCTGAATGAGGTAAACTTCGACAGGCACTGAATCTGAATGTGGTAAACTTCTACAAGTACAGAATCTGAATGGGGTAAACTTCCACAGGCACTGACTCTCACTGGAGTGCACATCCACAGGCAATGACTCTCACTGGGGTACACTTCCACAGGCACTGACTCTGAATGGGTTAAACTTCCACAGGCACTGACTCTCACTGGGGTAAACTTCCACAGGCACTGACTCTGAATGGGTTAAACTTCCACAGGCACTGACTCTCACTGGGGTAAACTTCCACAGGCAATGACTCTCACTTGGGTACACTTCCACAGGTACTGACACTGAATGGGGTAATCTTCCACAGGCAGTGACTCTGAAACGGGTAATCTTCCGCAGACACTGAATCTGAATGGGGTAAACTTCTACAGGTACTGAATCTGCATGGGGTAAACTTCCACAGGCACTGACTCACACTGGGGGACACTTCCACAGGCACTGATTCTGAAAGGGGTCAATTTCCACAGGCCCTGACTCTCACTGGGGGGCACTTCCACAGGCACTGACACTGAATGGGGCAAACTTCCACAGGCACTGACTCTCACTGGGGTACACTTCCACAGGCACTGAATCTGAATGGCATAAACATCCACAGGTACTGACTCTCACTGGGGTACACTTCCACAGGCACTGAATCTGAATGGCGTAAACTTCCACAGGCACTGACTCTCACTGGGGTACACTTCCACAGGCACTGAATCTGAATGGCGTAAACATCCACAGGTACTGACGCTGAATGGGGTAAACTTCCACAGGCATTGAGTGTCACTGGGGTACACTTCCACAGGCACTGACTCTGAATGGGATAAACTTCCACAGGCACTGACTCTCACTTGGGTACACTTCGACAGGCACTGACTCTCACTGCGGTAAACATCCAAAGGCACTGACTCTCACTGGGGTACACTTCCACAGGCACTGACTCTGAATGGGGTAAACTTCTACAGGCACTGACTCTGAATGGGGTAAACTTCGACAGGCACTGAATCTGAATGTGGTAAACTTCTACAAGTACAGAATCTGAATGGGGTAAACTTCCAGAGGCACCGACTCCCACTGGGGTACACTTCCACAGGCACTGACTCCGAATGGGGAAAACTTCCAAAGGCACAGACTCTCACTGGGGTACACTTCCACAGGCACTGACTCTGAATGGAGTAAACATCGATAGGCACTGAATCTGAATGTTGTAAACTTCTACAGGTACTGAATCTGAATGGGGTAAACTTGCACAGTCGCAGACTCTCACTGGGGTACACTTCCTGAGGCAATGACTCTCACTGGGGTACACTTCCACAGGCTCTGTCGCTCACTGGGGGACACTTCCACAGGCACTGACTCTGAATGGGGTAAACTTCCACAGGCACTGAATCTGAATGGGGTACACTTCCACAGGCACTGTCTCTGAATGGGTTAAACATCCACAGGCACTGACTCTCACTGGGGTACACTTCCACAGGCACTGACTCTCACAGGGGTACACTTCCACAGGCACTGACTCTGAATGGGGTGAACTTCCACAGGCACTGACTCTGAATGGGGTTAACTTCTACTGGCTCTGAATCTGAATGGGGTACATTTCCACAGGCACTGAATCTGAATTGGGTAAACTTCTACAGGTACTGAATCTGAATGGGGTAAACTTCAACAGGCACTGAATCTGAATGGTGTAAACCTCTGCAGGTACTGAATCTGAATGGGGTAAACTTCTACAGGGACTGAAGCTGAATGGGGTAAACTTCCACAGGCACTGACTCTCACTGGGGTAAACTTCCACAGGCACTGGCTCTAAATGGGGTAAACTTCCAAAGGCAATGACTCTCACTGGGGTACACCTCCACAGGCACTGACTCTGAAAGGGGAAAACTTCCACACGCACTGACTCTGAATGGGGTACACTTCCACACGCACTGAATCTGAATGGGGTAAACTTCCACAGGCACTGACTGTCACTGGGGTACACTTACACAGGCACTGCCTCTGAATGGGGTAAACATCCACAGGCACTGACCCTCACTTGGGTGCACTTCCACAGGCACTGACTCTGAATGGGGTAAACCTCCACAGGCACTGACTGTCACTGGGGTACACTTCCACAGACACTGACTCTGAATGGGGTACACTTCCACAGGCACTGAATCTGAATGCAGTAAACTTCGACATGCACTGACTCTCACTTGGGTAATCTTCTTCAGGCATTGACTCTCACTGGGGTACATTTCCACAGGCACTGACTCTCACTGGGGTACATTTCCATTGGCACTGACTCTCACTTGGGTACACTTCTACAGGCACTGACTCTCACTTGGGTACACTTCTGCAGGCACTGACTCTCACTGGTGTACCTTTCCACATGCACTGACTCTGAATGGGATACACTTCTATAGGCATTGACTCCGAATGGAGAGCCGCTCCCCAGCCATTGAATCTCACTGGGGTACACTTCTACAGGCACTGACTCTCACAGGGGTACTTTTCCACTGGCACTGACTATCACTGGGGTACACTTCTACAGGCACTGAATCTGAATGGGGTTAACATCTACAGGTACTGAAGCTGAATGGGGTAAACATCCACAGGCACTGACTCTCACTGGGGTAAACTTCCACAGGCACTGACTCTGAATGGGATAAACTTCCACAGGCACTGACTGTCACTGGGGTACACTTCCACAGGCACTGACTCTGAATAGGGTAAACTTCCACAAGCACTGACTCTCACTTGGGAACACTTCGACAGGCACTGACTCTCACTGGGGGAAACTTCCAAAGGCACTGACTCTCACTGGAGTATGCTTCCACAGGCACTGAATCTGAATGTGGTAAACTTCTACAGGTACTGAATCTGAATGGGGTAAACTTGCACAGGCACTGACTCCCACTGGGGTTCACATCCACAGGCACTGACTCCGAATGGGGAAAGCTTCCAAAGGCACAGACTCTCACTGGGGTACACTTCCACAGGCACTAACTCTCACTGGGGTACGCTTCCACAGGCACTGACTTAGAATGGGGTAAACATCCACAGGCACTGACCCTCACTTGGGTGCACTTCCACAGGCACTGACTCTGAATGGGGTAAACCTCCACAGGCACTGACTGTCACTGGGGTACACTTCCACAGACACTGACTCTGAATGGGGTACACTTCCACAGGCACTGAATCTGAATGGGGTAAACTTCCACATGCACTGACTCTCACTTGGGTAAACTTCTTCAGGCACTGACTCTCACTGGGGTACATTTCCACAGGCACTGACTCTCACTGGGGTACATTTCCATTGTCACAGACTCTCACTTGGGTACACTTCTACAGACACTGACTCTCACTTGGGTACACTTCTGCAGGCACTGACTCTCACTGGTGTACCTTTCCACATGCACTGACTCTGAATGGGATACACTTCTATAGGCAGTGACTCCTAATGGAGAGCCGCTCCCCAGCCACTGAATCTCACCAGGGTACACTTCTACAGGCACTGACTCTCACAGGGGTACATTTCCACTGGCACTGACTCTCACTGGGGTACACTTCTGCAGGCACTGAATCTGAATGGGGTTAACATCTACAGGTACTGAAGCTGAATGGGGTAAACATCCACAGGCACTGACTCTCACTGGGGTAAACTTCCACAGGCACTGACTCTGAATGGGATAAACTTCCACAGGCACTGACTGTCACTGGGGTACACTTCTACAGGCACTGTCTCTCACAGGGGTACACTTCTGCAGGCACTGAATCTGAATGGGGTTAACATCTACAGGTACTGAAGCTGAATGGGGTAAACATCCACAGGCACTGACTCTCACTGGGGTAAACTTCCACAGGCACTGACTCTCACAGGGGTACACTTCTGCAGGCACTGAATCTGAATGGGGTTAACATCTACAGGTACTGAAGCTGAATGGGGTAAACATCCACAGGCACTGACTCTCACTGGGGTAAACTTCCACAGGCACTGACTCTGAATGGGATAAACTTCCACAAGCACTGACTCTCACTTGGGAACACTTCGACAGGCACTGAATCTGAATGGCGTAAACTTCCACAGGCACTGACTCTCACTGTGGTACACTTCCACAGGCACTGAATCTGAGTGGCGTAAACATCCACAGGCACTGAATCTGAATGGCGTAAACTTCCACAGGCACTGACTCTCACTGTGGTACACTTCCACAGGCACTGAATCTGAGTGGCGTAAACATCCACAGGCACTGACTTAGAATGGGGTAAACATCCACAGGCACTGACCCTCACTTGGGTACACTTCCACAGGCACTGAATCTGAATGGCGTAAACTTCCACAGGCACTGACTCTCACTGTGGTACACTTCCACAGGCACTGAATCTGAGTGGCGTAAACATCCACAGGTACTGACTCTGAATGGGGTAAACTTCCACAGGCACTGACTCTCACTTGGGTACACTTCGACAGGCACTGACTCTCACTGCGGTAAACTTCCAAAGGCACTGACTCTCACTGGGGTACACTTCCACAGGCACTGACTCTGAATGGGGTAAACTTCTACAGGCACTGACTCTGAATGGGGTAAACTTCGACAGGCACTGAATCTGAATGGCGTAAACTTCTACAAGTACAGAATCTGAATGGGGTAAACTTCCACAGGCACTGACTCTCACTGGGGTACACTTCCACAGGCACTGACTCTGAATGGAGTAAACATTGACAGGCACTGAATCTGAATGTTGTAAACTTCTACAGGTACTGAATCTGAATGGGGTAAACTTCCACAGGCGCAGAATCTCACTGGGGTACACTTCCTGAGGCAATGACTCTCACTGGGTTACACTTCCACAGGCACTGTCGCTCACTGGGGGACTCTTCCACAGGCACTGACTCTGAATGGGGTAAACTTCCACAGGCACTGAATCTGAATGGGGTACACTTCCACAGGCACTGTCTCTGAATGGGTTAAACATCCACAGGCACTGACTCTCACTGGGGTACACTTCCACAGGCACTGACTCTCACTGGGGTACACTTCCACAGGCACTGACTCTGAATGGGGTAAACTTCCACAAGCACTGACTCTCACTTGGGAACACTTCGACAGGCACTGACTCTCACTGGGGGAAACTTCCAAAGGCACTGACTCTCACTGGGGTACACTTCCACAGGCACTGAATCTGAATGGCGTAAACTTCCACAGGCACTGACTCTCACTGTGGTACACTTCCACAGGCACTGAATCTGAGTGGCGTAAACATCCACAGGTACTGACTCTGAATGGGGTAAACTTCCACAGGCACTGACTCTCACTTGGGTACACATCGACAGGCACTGACTCTCACTGCGGTAAACTTCCAAAGGCACTGACTCTCACTGGGGTACACTTCCACAGGCACTGACTCTGAATGGGGTAAACTTCTACAGGCACTGACTCTGAATGGGGTAAACTTCGACAGGCACTGAATCTGAATGTGGTAAACTTCTACAAGTACAGAATCTGAATGGGGTAAACTTCCACAGGCACTGACTCTCACTGGGGTACACTACCACAGGCACTGACTCCGAATGGGGAAAACTTCCAAAGGCACAGACTCTCACTGGGGTACACTTCCACAGGCACTGACTCTGAATGGAGTAAACATTGACAGGCACTGAATCTGAATGTTGTAAACTTCTACAGGTACTGAATCTGAATGGGGTAAACTTCCACAGGCGCAGACTCTCACTGGGGTACACTTCCTGAGGCAATGACTCTCACTGGGTTACACTTCCACAGGCACTGTCGCTCACTGGGGGACACTTCCACAGGCACTGACTCTGAATGGGGTAAACTTCCACAGGCACTGAATCTGAATGGGGTACACTTCCACAGGCACTGTCTCTGAATGGGTTAAACATCCACAGGCACTGACTCTCACTGGGGTACACTTCCACAGGCACTGACTCTCACTGGGGTACACTTCCACAGGCACTGACTCTGAATGGGGTAAACTTCCACAGGCACTGACTCTGAATGGGGTTACCTTCTACTGGCTCTGAATCTGAATGGGGTACATTTCCACAGGCAATGAATCTGAATGGGGTAAACTTCTACAGGCACTGAATCTGAATGGTGCAAACCTCTGCAGGTACTGAATCTGAATGGGGTAAACTTCCACAGGCACTGAATCTGAATGGTGTAAACCTCTGCAGGTACTGAATCTGAATGGGGTAAACTTCTACAGGCACTGAATCTGAATGGTGTAAACCTCTACAGGTACTGAATCTGAATGGGGTAAACTTCTACAGGCACTGAATCTGAATGGTGTAAACCTCTGCACTTACTGAATCTGAATGGGGTAAACTTCCACAGGCACTGACTCTGAATGGGGTAAACTTCCACAGGCACTGTCTCTCACTGGATTGCACATCCACAGGCAATGACTCTCACTGGGGTACACTTCCACAGGCACTGACTCTGAATGGGGTTAACGTCTACCGTCTCTGAATCTGAATGGGGTAAACTTCTACAGGCACTGACTCTCACTGGGTACACTTACACAGGCACTGAATCTGAATGGTGTAAACTTCTACAGGGACTGAAGCTGAATGGGGTAAACATCCACAGGCACTGACTCTCACTGGGGTAAACTTCCACAGGCACTGGCTCTAAATGGGGTAAACTTCCATTGGCAATGACTCTCACTGGGGTACACCTCCACAGGCACTGACTCTGAATGGGGAAAACTTCCACAGGCACTGACTCTGAATGGGGTACACTTCCACACGCACTGAATCTGAATGGGGTAAACTTCCACAGGCACTGACTGTCACTGGGGTACACTTACACAGGCACTGACTCTGAATGGGGTAAACTTCCACAGGCACTGACCCTCACTTGGGTGCACTTCCACAGGCACTGACTCTGAATGGGGTACACTTCCACAGGCACTGAATCTGAATGTGGTAAACTTCCACATGCACTGACTCTCACTTGGGTAATCTTCTTCAGGCACTGACTCTCACTGGGGTACATTTCCACAGGCACTGACTCTCACTGGGGTACATTTCCATTGGCACTGACTCTCACTTGGGTACTCTTCTACAGGCACTGACTCTCACTTGGGTACACTTCTGCAGGCACTGACTCTCACTGGTGTACCTTTCCACATGCACTGACTCTGAATGGGATACACTTCTATAGGCAGTGACTCCGAATGGAGAGCCGCTCCCCAGCCATTGAATCTCACTGGGGTACACTTCTGCAGGCACTGACTCTCACAGGGGTACATTTCCACTGGCACTGACTCTCACTGGGGTACACCTCTGCAGGCACTGAATCTGAATGGGGTTAACATCTACAGGTACTGAAGCTGAATGGGGTAAACATCCACAGGCACTGACTCTCACTGGGGTAAACTTCCACAGGCACTGACTCTGATGGGATAAACTTCCACAGGCACTGACTGTCACTGGGGTACACTTCCACAGGCACTGACTCTGAATAGGGTAAACTTCCACAAGCACTGACTCTCACTTGGGAACACTTCGACAGGCACTGACTCTCACTGGGGGAAACTTCCAAAGGCACTGACTCTCACTGGGGTACACTTCCACAGGCACTGACTCTGAATGGGGTAAACTTCGCCAGGCACTGAATTTGAATGTGGTAAACTTCTACAGGTACTGAATCTGAATGGGGTAAACTTGCACAGGCACTGACTCCCACTGGGGTTCACTTCCACAGGCACTGACTCCGAATGGGGAAAGCTTCCAAAGGCACAGACTCTCACTGGGGTACACTTCCACAGGCACTAACTCTCACTGGGGTACGCTTCCGCAGGCACTGACGTAGAATGGGGTAAACATCCACAGGCACTGACCCTCACTTGGGTGCACTTCCACAGGCACTGTCTCTGAATGGGGTAAAATTCCACAGGCACTGACTCTGAATGGGGTACACTTCCACAGGCACTGACTCTCACTGGGGGACACTTACACAGGCACTGAATCTCACTGGGGTACACTTACACAGGCACTGACTCGGAATGGGGTAAACTTCCAAAGGCACTGACTCTCACTGGGGTACACTTCCACAGGCACTGACTCTGAATGGGGTTAACTTCTACAGGCTCTGAATCTGAATGGGGTAAACTTCTACAGGTACTGAATCTGAATCGGGTAAACTTCCACAGGCACTGAAGCTCACTTGGGTACACTTACAAAGGCACTGACTCTGAATGGGGTAAACTTCCACAGGCACTGTCTCTCACTGGGGTACACTTCAACAGGCACTGAATCTGAATGGGGGAAACTTCCACAGGCACTGACTATGAATGGGGTAAACATCCACAGGGACTGACTCTGAATGGGGAAATCTTCCAGAGGCAATGACTCTAACTGGGGTACACTCCCACAGGCACTGACTCTGAATGTGGTACACTTGTACAGACATTGACCCTCACTTGGGTGCACTTCCACAGGCACTGACTCTCACTGGGGTACATTTACACATGCACTGACTCTAACTTGGGTATACCTCCACAGGCACTGAATCTCACTGGGGTACACTTCCACAAGCACTGACTCTGAATGGGTTAAACTTCCACAGGCACTGACTCTCACTTGGGTTCGCTTCTACAGGCACTGACTCTCACTTGGGTACACTTCTGCAGGCACTGACTCTCACTGGTGTACCTTTCCACATGCACTGACTCTGAATGGGATACACTTCTATAGGCAGTGACTCCGAATGGAGAGCTGCTCCCCAGCCATTGAATCTCACTGGGGTACACTTCTGCAGGCACTGACTCTCACAGGGGTACATTTCCACTGGCACTGACTCTCACTGGGGTACACCTCTACAGGCACTGAATCTGAATGGGGTTAACATCTACAGGTACTGAAGCTGAATGGTGTAAACATCCACAGGCACTGACTCTCACTGGGGTAAACTTCCACAGGCACTGACTCTGAATAGGGTAAACTTCCAAAGGCACTGACTCTCACTGGGGTACACTTCCATAGGCACTGACTCTGAATGGGGTAAACTTCGACAGGTACTGAATCTGAATGTGGTAAACTTCTACAGGTACTGAATCTGAATGGGGTAAACTTGCACAGGCACTGACTCCCACTGGGGTTCACTTCCACAGGCACTGACTCCGAATGGGGAAAGCTTCCAAAGGCACAGACTCTCACTGGGGTACACTTCGACAGGCACTAACTCTCACTGGGGTACGTTTCCACAGGCACTGAATCTGAATGGGGTAAACTTCCACATGCACTGACTCTCACTTGGGTAAACTTCTTCAGGCACTGACTCTCACTGGGGTACATTTCCACAGGCACTGACTCTCACTGGGGTACATTTCCATTGGGACAGACTCTCACTTGGGTACACTTCTACAGACACTGACTCTCACTTGGGTACACGTCTGCAGGCACTGACTCTCACTGGTGTACCTTTCCACATGCACTGACTCTGAATGGGATACACTTCTATAGGCAGTGACTCCGAATGGAGAGCCGCTCCCCAGCCACTGTATCTCACCAGGGTACACTTCTACAGGCACTGACTCTCACAGGGGTACATTTCCACTGGCACTGACTCTCACTGGGGTACACATCTATAGGCACTGAATCTGAATGGGGTTAACATCTACAGGTACTGAAGCTGAATGGGGTAAACATCCACAGGCACTGACTCTCACTGGGGTAAACTTCCACAGGCACTGACTCTGAATGGGATAAACTTCCACAGGCACTGACTGTCACTGGGGTACACTTCCACAGGCACTGACTCTGAATAGGGTAAACTTCCACAAGCACTGACTCTCACTTGGGAACACTTCGACAGGCACTGACTCTCACTGGGGGAAACTTCCAAAGGCACTGACTCTCACTGGGGTACACTTCCACAGGCACTGACTATGAATGGCGTAAACATCCACAGGTACTGACTCTGAATGGGGTAAACATCCACAGGCACTGACTCTCACTGGGGTAAACTTCCACAGGCACTGACTCTGAATGGGATAAACTTCCACAGGCACTGACTGTCACTGGGGTACACTTCCACAGGCACTGACTCTGAATAGGGTAAACTTCCACAAGCACTGACTCTCACTTGGGAACACTTCGACAGGCACTGACTCTCACTGGGGGAAACTTCCAAAGGCACTGACTCTCACTGGGGTACACTTCCACAGGCACTGACTCTGAATGGGGTAAACTTCGACAGGCACTGACTCTCACTGGGGTACACTTCCACAGGCACTGACTCCGAATGGGGAAAACTTCCAAAGGCACAGACTCTCACTGGGGTACACTTCCACAGGCACTGAATCTGAATGGGGTAAACTTCCACAGGTGCAGACTCTCACTGGGGTACACTTCCTGAGGCAATGACTCTCACTGGGGTACACTTCCACAGGCACTGTCGCTCACTGGGAGACACTTCCACAGGCACTGACTCTGAATGGGGTAAACTTCCACAGGAACTGTATCTGAATGGGTTAAACATCCACAGGCACTGACTCTCACTGGGGTACACTTCCACAGGCACTGTCTCTGAATGGGTTAAACATCCACAGGCACTGACTCTCACTGGGGTACACTTCCACAGGCACTGACTCTGAATGGGGTAAACTTCCACAGGCACTGACTCAGAATGGGGTTAACTTCTACTGGCTCTGAATCTGAATGGGGTACATTTCCACAGGCACTGAATCTGAATGGGGTAAACTTCTACAGGTACTGAATCTGAATGGGGTAAACTTCTACAGGCACTGAATCTGAATGGTGTAAACCTCTGCAGGTACTGAATCTGAATGGGGTAAACTTCCACAGGCACTGACTCTGAATGGGGTAAACTTCCACAGGCACTGTCTCTCACTGGAGTACACATCCACAGGCAATGACTCTCACTGGGGTACACTTCCACAGGCACTGACTCTGAATGTGTTAAACTTCCACAGGCACTGACTCTCACTGGGGTAAACTTCCACAGGCACTGAATCTGAATGGGGTAAACTTCTACAGGTACTGAATCTGAATGGGGTAAACTTCTACAGGCACTGAATCTGAATGGTGTAAACCTCTGCAGGTACTGAATCTGAATGGGGTAAACTTCCACAGGCACTGACTCTGAATGGGGTAAACTTCCACAGGCACTGTCTCTCACTTGAGTACACATCCACAGGCAATGACTCTCACTGGGGTACACTTCCACAGGCACTGACTCTGAATGGGTTAAACTTCCACAGGCACTGACTCTCTCTGGGGTAAACCTCCACAGGCACTGACTCTCACTTGGGTACACTTCCACAGGTACTGATTCTGAAAGGGGTAAACTTCCACAGGCACTGAGATAAAAGCAAAATACTGCGGATGCTGGAAATCTGAAACAAAAACAAGAAATGCTGGAATCACTCAGCAGGTCTGGCAGCATCTGTGGAAAGAGAAGCAGAGTTAATGTTTCGGGTCAGTGACCCTTCTTCGGAACTGACAAATATTAGAAAAGTCACAGATTATAAACAAGTGAGGTGGGGGTGGGGCAAGAGATAACAAAGGAGAAGGTGCAGATTGGACCAGGCCTCATAGCAGACCAAAAGGCCACGGAGAAATGACAAACAATATTGCTTTGTCTTTCAACACACCATTAACATATTGTTTGCATTTTCTCCGTGAACTTTTGGTCAGCTATGAGGCCTGGTCCAATCTGCACCTGCTCCTTTGTTATCTCTTGCCCCACCCCCACCTCACTTGTTTATAATCTGTGACTTTTCTAATATTTGTCAGTTCCGAAGAAGGGTCACTGACCCGAAACGTAAACTCTGCTTGTCTTTCCACAGATGCTGCCAGACCTGCTGAGTGATTCCAGCATTTCTTGTTTTTGTTCCACAGGCACTGACCCTCACTTGGGTGCACTTCCACAGGCACTGACTCTGAATGGGGTAAACTTCCACAGGCACTGACTCTCACTGGGGCACACTTCCACAGGCACTGACCCTGAATGGGGTAAACTTCCACAGGCACTGACTATCACTGGGGTAAACTTCCACAGGCACTGAATCTGAATGGGGTAAACTTCCACAGGCACTGACTCTCACTGGGGTACACTTCCACAGGCACTGAATCTGAATGGGGTAAACTTCGACAGGCACTGATTCTCACTTGGGTACACTTCTACAGGCACTGACTCTCACTTGGGTACACTTCTACAGGCACTGACTCTCACTGGGGTTCATTTCCACAGGCACTGACTCTCACTGGGGTACATTTCCACAGGCACTGACTCTCACTTGGGTACACTTCTACAGGCACTGACTCTCACTGGGGTACATTTCCACAGGCACTGACTCTCACTTGGGTACACTTCTACAGGCACTGACTCTCACTTGGGTACACTTCTGCAGGCACTGACTCTCACTGGTGTACCTTTCCACATGCACTGACTCTGAATGGGATACACTTCTATAGGCTTTGACTCCGAATGGAGAGCCGCTCCCCAGCCATTGAATCTCACTGGGGTACACTTCTACAGGCACTGACTCTCACAGGGTACATTTCCACTGGCACTGACTCTCACTGGGTTACACTTCTACAGGCACTGAATCTGAATGGGATTAACATCTACAGGTACTGAAGCTGAATGGGGTAAACATCCAACGGCACTGACTCTCACTGGGGTAAACTTCCACAGGCACTGACTCTGAATGGGATAAACTTCCACAGGCACTGACTGTCACTGGGGTACACTTCCACAGGCACTGACTCTGAATAGGGTAAACTTCCACAAGCACTGACTCTCACTTGGGAACACTTCGACAGGCACTGACTCTCACTGGGGGAAACTTCCAAAGGCACTGACTCTCACTGGGGTACACTTCCACAGGCACTGACTCTGAATGGGGTAAACTTCGACAGGCACTGAATCTGAATGTGGTAAACTTCTACAGGTACTGAATCTGAATGGGGTAAATATGCACAGGCACTGACTCCCACTGGGGTTCATTTCCACAGGCACTGACACCGAATGGGGAAAGCTTCCAAAGGCACAGACTCTCACTGGGGTACACTTACACAGGCACTAACTCTCACTGGAGTACGCTTCCACAGGCACTGACTTAGAATGGGGTAAACATCCACAGGCACTGACCCTCACTTGGGTGCACTTCCACAGGCACTGACTCTGAATGGGGTAAACCTCCACAGGCACTGACTGTCACTGGGGTACACTTCCACAGACACTGACTCTGAATGGGGTATACTTCCACAGGCACTGAATCTGAATGGGGTAAACTTCCACATGCACTGACTCTCACTTGGGTAAACTTCTTCAGGCACTGACTCTCACTGGGGTACATTTCCACAGGCACTGACTCTCACTGGGGTACATTTCCATTGGCTCAGACTCTCACTTGGGTACACATCTACAGACACTGACTCTCACTTGGGTACACTTCTGCAGGCACTGACTCTCACTGGTGTACCTTTCCACATGCACTGACTCTGAATGGGATACACTTCTATCGGCAGTGACTCCTAATGGAGAGCCGCTCCCCAGCCACTGAATCTCACCAGGGTACACTTCTACAGGCACTGACTCTCACAGGGGTACATTTCCACTGGCACTGACTCTCACTGGGGTACACTTCTGCAGGCACTGAATCTGAATGGGGTTATCATCGACAGGTACTGAAGCTGAATGGGGTAAACATCCACAGGCAGTGACTCTCACTGGGGAAAACTTCCACAGGCACTGACTCTGAATGGGATAAACTTCCACAGGCACTGACTGTCACTGGGGTACACTTCCACAGGCACTGACTCTGAATAGGGTAAACTTCCACAAGCACTGACTCTCACTTGGGAACACTTCGACAGGCACTGACTCTCACTGGGGGAAACTTCCAAAGGCACTGACTCTCACTGGGGTACACTTCCACAGGCACTGAATCTGAATGGCGTAAACTTCCACAGGCACTGACTCTCACTGTGGTACACTTCCACAGGCACTGAATCTGAATGGCGTAAACATCCACAGGTACTGACTCTGAATGGGGTAAACTTCCACAGGCACTGACTCTCACTTGGGTACACTTCGACAGGCACTGACTCTCACTGCGGTAAACTTCCACAGGCACTGACTCTGAACGTGGTAAACTTCTACAGGCACTGACTCTGAATGGGGTAAACTTCGACAGGCACTGAATCTGAATGTGGTAAACTTCTACAAGTACAGAATCTGAATGGGGTAAACTTCCACAGGCACTGACTCTCACTGGGGTACACTTCCACAGGCACTGACTCCGAATGGGGAAAACTTCCAAAGGCACAGACTCTCACTGGGGTACACTTCCACAGGCACTGACTCTGAATGGAGTAAACATCGACAGGCACTGAATCTGAATGTTGTAAACTTCTACAGGTACTGAATCTGAATGGGGTAAACTTCCACAGGCGCAGACTCTCACTGGGGTACACTTCCTGAGGCAATGACTCTCACTGGGGTACACTTCCACAGGCACTGTCGCTCACTGGGGGACACTTACACAGGCACTGACTCTGAATGGGGTAAAGTTCCACAGGCACTGAATTTGAATGGGGTACACTTCCACAGGCACTGTCTCTGAATGGGTTAAAGATCCACAGGCACTGACTCTCACTGGGGTACACTTCCACAGGCACTGACTCTCACTGGGGTACACTTCCACAGGCACTGACTCTGAATGGGGTAAACTTCCACAGGCACTGACTCTCACTGGGGTAAACTTCCACAGGCACTGACTCTGAATGGGTTAAACTTCCACAGGCACTGACTCTCACTGGGGTAAACTTCCACAGGCACTGACTCTCACTTGGGTACACTTCCACAGGTGCTGACACTGAATGGGGTAAACTTCCACAGGCAGTGACTCTGAAACGGGTAATCTTCCGCAGACACTGAATCTGAATGGGGTAAACTTCCACAGGCACCCACTCACACTGGGGGACACTTCCACAGGCACTGATTCTGAAAGGGGTCAATTTCCACAGGCACTGACTCTCACTGGGGGGCACTTCCACAGGCACAGACTCTGAATGGGGCAAACTTCCACAGGCACTGACTGTCACTGGGGTACACTTCCACAGGCACTGAATCTGAATGGCGTAAACATCCACAGGTACTGACTCTGAATGGGGTAAACTTCCAGAGGCAATGACTCTCACTGGGGTACACTTCCACAGGCACTGACTCCCACTGGGGGACACTTCCACAGGCACTGACTCTGAATGGGGTAAACTTCCACAGGCACTGAGATAAAAGCTAAATACTGCGGATGCTGGAAATCTGAAACAAAAACAAGAAATGCTGGAATCACTCAGCAGGTCTGGCAGCATCTGTGGAAAGAGAAGCAGAGTTAATGTTTCGGGTCAGTGACCCTTCTTCGGAACTGACAAATATTAGAAAAGTCACAGATTATAAACAAGTGAGGTGGGGGTGGGGCAAGAGATAACAAAGGAGAAGGTGCAGATTGGACCAGGCCTCATAGCAGACATAAAGGTCACGGAGAAATGACAAACAATATTGCTTTGTCTTTCAACACACCATTAACATATTGTTTGCATTTTCTCCGTGAACTTTTGGTCAGCTATGAGGCCTGGTCCAATCTGCACCTGCTCCTTTGTTATCTCTTGCCCCACCCCCACCTCACTTGTTTATAATCTGTGACTTTTCTAATATTTGTCAGTTCCGAAGAAGGGTCACTGACCCGAAACGTAAACTCTGCTTGTCTTTCCACAGATGCTGCCAGACCTGCTGAGTGATTCCAGCATTTCTTGTTTTTGTTCCACAGGCACTGACCCTCACTTGGGTGCACTTCCACAGGCACTGACTCTGAATGGGGTAAACTTCCACAGGCACTGACTCTCACTGGGGCACACTTCCACAGGCACTGACCCTGAATGGGGTAAACTTCCACAGGCACTGACTATCACTGGGGTAAACTTCCACAGGAACTGAATCTGAATGGGGTAAACTTCCACAGGCACTGACTCTCACTGGGGTACACTTCCACAGGCACTGAATCTGAATGGCGTAAACTTCCACAGGCACTGACTCTGAATGGGGTTAACTTCTGCAGGCACTGACTCTGAATGGGATAAACTTCCACAGGCACTGACTGTCACTGGGGTACACTTCCACAGGCACTGACTCTGAATAGGGTAAACTTCCACAGGCACTGACTCTCACTTGGGTACACTTTGACAGGCACTGAATCTGAATGTGTTAAACTTCCCCAGGCACTGACTCTGAATGGGTAAACTTCCACAGGCACTGACTCTGAATTGGTTACAGTTCCACAGGCAATGACTCTCAGTGGGGTACACTTCCACAGGCACTGTCTCTCACTGGGGTACATTTACACAGGCACTGACTCTGAATGGGGTAAACTTCCACAGGCACTGACACTCTCGCGGGTCCAGTTCAACAGGGACTGACTCTCACAGGGGTACACTTCTACAGGGACTGACTCTCACTGGGGTACACTTCCACAGGTACAGACTCTCACTGGGGTACACTTCTATCGGCACTGACTCTCTCTGGGTTACAATTCAACCCACACTGACTCGCACTGGGGTGCAGTCCCACAGGCTCTAACTGTCACTTGGGTACCGTTCCCTAGGCACTGACTCGAACTGGGGTACACTTATACAGGCATGGACGCTCACTGGGGTACACTTCCACTGGTACTGACTCTGAATGGGGTAAACTTCTGCAGGCACTGAATCTGAATGGGGTAAACCTCCACAGGCACTGACTCACACTGGGGGACACTTCCACAGGCACTGACTCTGAATGGGATAAACTTCCACAGGCACTGACTCTCACTGGGGTGCAATTGCACAGGCACTGACTCTGAATGGGGTAAACTTCCACAGGCACTGACTCTGAATGGGGTATACTTCTGCAGGCATTGACTCTCACTGGGGTACATTTCCACAGTGACTGACTCTCACTGGTGTACATTTCCACAGGCACAGATTCTCAATTGGGTACACTTCTACAGGGACTGTCTCTCACTTGGGTACACTTCTACAGGGACTGACTCTCACTGGGGTACACTTCCACAGGTACAGACTCTCACTGGGGTACACTTCTATTCGCACTGACTCTCTCTGGGTTACAATTCAACCCACACTGACTCGCACTGGGGTGCAGTCCCACAGGCTCTAACTGTCACTTGGGTTCCGTTCCCTAGGCACTGACTCGAACTGGGGTACATTTCGACAGGCACTGACTCTCACTTGGGTACACTTATACAGGCACGGACGCTCACTGGGGTACACTTCCACTGGTACTGACTCTGAATGGGGTAAACTTCTGCAGGCACTCAATCTGAATGGGGTAAACTTCCACAGGCACTGAATCACACTGGGGGACACCTCCACAGGCACTGACTCTGAATGGGATAAACTTCCACAGGCACTGACTCTCACTGGGGTGCAATTGCACAGGCACTGACTCTGAATGGGGTAAACTTCCACAGGCACTGACTCTGAATGGGGTATACTTCTGCAGGCATTGACTCTCACTGGGGTACATTTCCACAGTGACTGACTCTCACTGGTGTACATTTCCACAGGCACAGATTCTCAATTGGGTACACTTCTACAGGGACTGTCTCTCACTTGGGTACACTTCTACAGGCAATTACTCTCACTGGGGTACATTTCCACAGGCACTGACTCTCACTGGGGTACATAACCACATGCACTGACTCTCACTTGGGTACACTTCTGCAGGCCCTGACTCTCACTCGGGTACACTTCTGCAGGCCCTGACTCTCACTCGGGTACATTTCCACAGGCACTGACTCTCACTGGGGTACATTTCCACATGCACTGACTCTGAGTGGGGTACACTTCTATAGGCAGTGACTCCTAATGGAGAGCCACTCCCCAGCCACTGAATCTCACTGGGGTACACTTCCACAGGCAATGACTGTCACTGGGGTATACTTCCACAGGCACTGATTCTGAATGGGGTAAACTTCTCCAGGCACTGAATATGAATGGGGAAAACGTCTACAGTTTCTGAATCTGAATGGGGTAAACTTCCACAGGCACTGACTCTCACTGGGGTACATTTCCACAGGCACTGACTCTGTATGGGGTAAACTTCCAAAGGCACTGACTCTCACTGGGGTACACTTCCAAAGGTACTGGCTCTGTATGGGGTAAACTTCCACAGGCACTGCATCTGAATGGGGTAAACTTCCACAGGTACGGACTCTGAATGGGGTAACTTCCACAGGCACTGACTCTGAATGGGGTAAACTTCTACAGCAACTGCATCTGAATGGGGTAAACTTCTACAGGTACTGAATCTGAATGGGGTAAACTTCCACATGCACTGACTCTCACTGGGGGACACATCCACAGGCACTGAACCTGAATGGGGTAAACTTCCACAGGCACTGACTCTCACTTGGGTACACTTCTACAGGCACTGACTCTCACTGGGGTACATTTCCACAGGCACTGACTCTCACTTGGGTACACTTCTGCAGGCATTGACTCTCACTTGGGTATACTTCTGCAGCCTCTGACTCTCACAGGGGTACATTTCCATTGGCACTGACTCTCACTGGGTACACTTCTACAGGCACTGACTCTCACAGGGGTACATTTCCATTGGCACTGACTCTCACTGGGAACACTTCTGCAGGCACTGAATCTGAATGGTGTAAACTTCGACAGGGACTGCAGCTGAATGGGGTAAACTTCCACAGGCAATGACTCTCACTGGGGTAAACTTCCACAGGCACTGACTCTAAATGGGGTAAACTTCCACAGGCAATGACTCTCACTGGGGTGCACTTCCACAGGCACTGACTCTGAATGGGGTAAACTTCCACAGGCACTGACTCTGAATGGGGTACACTTCCACACGCACTGAATCTGAATGGGGTAATCTTCTACAGGCACTGACTCTAAATGGGGTAAACTTCCACAGGCAATGACTCTCACTGGGGTGCACTTCCACAGGCACTGACTCTGAATGGGGTAAACTTCCCCAGGCACTGACTCTGAATGGGTAAACTTCCACAGGCACTGACTCTGAATTGGTTACAGTTCCACAGGCAATGACTCTCAGTGGGGTACACTTCCACAGGCACTGTCTCTCACTGGGGTACATTTACACAGGCGCTGACTCTGAATGGGGTAAACTTCCACAGGCACTGTATCCCACTGGAGTTCTCTTACACAGGCACTGACTCTGAATGGGGTAAACTTCCACAGGCACTGACACTCTCTCGGGTCCAGTTCAACAGGGACTGACTCACACAGGGGTACACTTCTACAGGGACTGACTCTCACTGGGGTACACTTCCACAGGTACAGACTCTCACTGGGGTACACTTCTATTCGCACTGACTCTCTCTGGGTTACAATTCAACCCACACTGACTCGCACTGGGGTGCAGTCCCACAGGCTCTAACTGTCACTTGGGTACCATTCCCTAAGCACTGACTCGAACTGGGGTACATTTCGACAGGCACTGACTCTCACTTGGGTACACTTATACAGGCACGGACGCTCACTGGGGTACACTTCCACTGGTACTGACTCTGAATGGGGTAAACTTCTGCAGGCACTGAATCTGAATGGGGTAAACTTCCACAGGCACTGAATCACACTGGGGGACACCTCCACAGGCACTGACTCTGAATGGGATAAACTTCCACAGGCACTGACTCTCACTGGGGTGCAATTGCACAGGCACTGACTCTGAATGGGGTAAACTTCCACAGGCACTGACTCTGAATGGGGTATACTTCTGCAGGCATTGACTCTCACTGGGGTACATTTCCACAGTGACTGACTCTCACTGGTGTACATTTCCACAGGCACAGATTCTCAATTGGGTACACTTCTACAGGGACTGTCTCTCACTTGGGTACACTTCTACAGGCACTGACTCTCACTGGGGTACATTTCCACAGGCACTGACTCTCACTGGGGTACATTACCACATGCACTGACTCTCACTTGGGTACACTTCTGCAGGCCCTGACACTCACTTGGGTACACTTCTGCAGGCCCTGACTCTCACTCGGGTACATTTCCACAGGCACTGACTCTCACTGGGGTACATTTCCACATGCACTGACTCTGAGTGGGGTACACTTCTATAGGCAGTGACTCCTAATGGGGAGCCACTCCCCAGGCACTGAATCTCACTGGGGTACACTTCCACAGGCAATGACTGTCACTGGGGTACACTTCCACAGGCACTGACTCTGAATGGGGTAAACTTCTCCAGGCACTGAATATGAATGGGGACAACGTCTACAGTTTCTGAATCTGAATGGGGTAAACTTCCACAGGCACTGTCTCTCACTGGGGTACACTTCCACAGGCACTGACTCTGTATGGGGTAAACTTCCAAAGGCACTGACTCTCACTGGGGTACACTTCCACAGGTACTGACTCTGTATGGGGTAAACTTCCACAGGCACTGCATCTGAATGGGGTAAACTTCCACAGGTACGGACTCTGAATGGGGTAACTTCCACAGGCACTGACACTGAATGGGGTAAACTTCTACAGCAACTGCATCTGAATGGGGTAAACTTCTACAGGTACTGAATCTGAATGGGGTAAACTTCCACATGCACTGACTCTCACTGGGGGACACATCCACAGGCACTGAATCTGAATGGGGTAAACTTCCACAGGCACTGACTCTCACTTGGGTACACTTCTGCAGGCATTGACTCTCACTTGGGTATACTTCTGCAGCCTCTGACTCTCACAGGGGTACAATTCCATTGGCACTGACTCTCACTGGGTACACTTCTACAGGCACTGACTCTCACAGGGGTACATTTCCATTGGCACTGACTCTCACTGGGTGCACTTCTACAGGCACTGAATCTGAATGGTGTAAACGTCAACAGGGACTGAAGCTGAATGGGGTAAACTTCCACAGGCAATGACTCTCACTGGGGTAAACTTCCACAGGCACTGACTCTGAATGGGGTAAACTTCTCCAGGCACTGAATATGAATGGGGAAAACGTCTACAGTTTCTGAATCTGAATGGGTAAACTTCCACAGGCACTGACTCTCACAGGGGTACACTTCTACACGCACTGACTCTCACTGGGGTACATTTCCACAGGCACTGACTCTCACTTGGGTTCACTTCTGCAGGCATTGACTCTCACTTAGGTATACTTCTGCAGCCTCTGACTCTCACAGGGGTACATTTCCATTGGCACTGACTCTCACTGGGTACACTTCTACAGGCACTGACTCTCACAGGGGTACATTTCCATTGGCACTGACTCTCACTGGGTACACTTCTACAGGCACTGAATCTGAATGGTGTAAACGTCAACAGGGACTGAAGCTGAATGGGGTAAACTTCCACAGGCAATGACTCTCACTGGGGTAAACTTCCACAGGCACTGACTCTGAATGGGGTAAACTTCTCCAGGCACTGAATATGAATGGGGAAAACGTCTACAGTTTCTGAATCTGAATGGGGTAAACTTCCACAGGCACTGACTCTCACTGGGGTACATTTCCACAGGCACTGACTCTGCATGGGGTAAACTTCCAAAGGCACTGACTCTCACTGGGGTACACTTCCACAGGTACTGACTCTGTATGGGGTAAACTTCCACAGGCACTGCATCTGAATGGGGTAAACTTCCACAGGTAGGGACTCTGAATGGGGTAACCTCCACAGGCACTGACTCTGAATGGGGTAAACTTCTACAGCAACTGCATCTGAATGGGGTAAACTTCTACAGGTACTGAATCTGAATGGGGTAAACTTCCACATGCACTGACTCTCACTGGGGGACACATCCACAGGCACTGAACCTGAATGGGGTAAACTTCCACAGGCACTGACTCTCACTTGGGTCCACTTCTACAGGCACTGACTCTCACTTGGGTATACTTCTGCAGTCTCTGACTCTCACAGGGGTACATTTCCATTGGCACTGACTCTCACTGGGTACACTTCTACAGGCACTGACTCTCACAGGGGTACATTTCCATTGGCACTGACTCTCACTGGGTACACTTCTACAGGCACTGAATCTGAATGGTGTAAACTTCGACAGGGACTGAAGCTGAATGGGGTAAACTTCCACAGGCAATGACTCTCACTGGGGTAAACTTCCAAAGGCACTGACTCTAAATGGGGTAAACTTCCACAGGCAATGACTCTCACTGGGGTGCACTTCCACAGGCACTGACTCTGAATGGGGTAAACTTCCACAGGCACTGACTCTGAATGGGGTACACTTCCACACGCACTGAATCTGAATGGGGTAATCTTCTACAGGTACCTAATCTGAATGGGTAAACTTCCACAGGCACTGACTCTGAATTGGTTACAGTTCCACAGGCAATGACTCTCAGTGGGGTACACTTCCACAGGCACTGTCTCTCACTGGGGTACATTTACACAGGCACTGACTCTGAATGGGGTAAACTTCCACAGGCACTGAATCTCACAGGGGTACATTTCCATTGGCACTGACTCTCACTGGGTACACTTCTACAGGCACTGAATCTGAATGGTGTAAACTTCGACAGGGACTGAAGCTGAATGGGGTAAACTTCCACAGGCAATGACACTCACTGGGGTAAACTTCCACAGGCACTGACTCTAAATGGGGTAAACTTCCACAGGCAATGACTCTCACTGGGGTGCAATTCCACAGGCACTGACTCTGAATGGGTAAACTTCCACAGGCACTGACTCTGAATGGGGTACACTTCCACACGCACTGAATCTGAATGGGGTAATCTTCTACAGGTACCTGATCTGAATGGGTAAACTTCCACAGGCACTGACTCTGAATTGGTTACAGTTCCACAGGCAATGACTCTCAGTGGGGTACACTTCCACAGGCACTGTCTCTCACTGGGGTACATTTACACAGGCACTGACTCTGAATGGGGTAAACTTCCACAGGCACTGAATCTCACTGGAGTTCTCTTACACAGGCACTGACTCTGAATGGGGTAAACTTCCACAGGCACTGACAGTCTCTCGGGTCCAGTTCAACAGTGACTGACTCTCACAGGGGTACACTTCTACAGGGACTGACTCTCACTGGGGTACACTTCCACAGGTACAGACTCTCACTGGGGTACACTTCTATTCGCAATGACTCTCTCTGGGTTACAATTCAACCCACACTGACTCGCACTGGGGTGCAGTCCCACAGGCTCTAACTGTCACTTGGGTACCGTTCCCTAGGCACTGACTCGAACTGGGGTACATTTCGACAGGCACTGACTCTCACTTGGGTACACTTATATAGGCACAGACGCTCACTGGGGTACACTTCCACTGGTACTGACTCTGAATGGGGTAAACTTCTGCAGGCACTGAATCTGAATGGGGTAAACTTCCACAGGCACTGAATCACACTGGGGGACACCTCCACAGGCACTGACTCTGAATGGGATAAACTTCCACAGGCACTGACTCTCACTGGGGTGCAATTGCACAGGCACTGACTCTGAATGGGGTAAACTTCCACAGGCACTGACTCTGAATGGGGTATACTTCTGCAGGCATTGACTCTCACTGGGGTACACTTCTACACGCACTGACTCTCACTGGGGTACATTTCCACAGGCACTGACTCTCACTTGGGTTCACTTCTGCAGGCATTGACTCTCACTTAGGTATACTTCTGCAGCCTCTGACTCTCACAGGGGTACATTTCCATTGGCACTGACTCTCACTGGGTACACTTCTACAGGCACTGACTCTCACAGGGGTACATTTCCATTGGCACTGACTCTCACTGGGTACACTTCTACAGGCACTGAATCTGAATGGTGTAAACGTCAACAGGGACTGAAGCTGAATGGGGTAAACTTCCACAGGCAATGACTCTCACTGGGGTAAACTTCCACAGGCACTGACTCTGAATGGGGTAAACTTCTCCAGGCACTGAATATGAATGGGGAAAACGTCTACAGTTTCTGAATCTGAATGGGGTAAACTTCCACAGGCACTGACTCTCACTGGGGTACATTTCCACAGGCACTGACTCTGCATGGGGTAAACTTCCAAAGGCACTGACTCTCACTGGGGTACACTTCCACAGGTACTGACTCTGTATGGGGTAAACTTCCACAGGCACTGCATCTGAATGGGGTAAACTTCCACAGGTAGGGACTCTGAATGGGGTAACTTCCACAGGCACTGACTCTGAATGGGGTAAACTTCTACAGCAACTGCATCTGAATGGGGTAAACTTCTACAGGTACTGAATCTGAATGGGGTAAACTTCCACATGCACTGACTCTCACTGGGGGACACATCCACAGGCACTGAACCTGAATGGGGTAAACTTCCACAGGCATTGACTCTCACTTGGGTCCACTTCTACAGGCACTGACTCTCACTTGGGTATACTTCTGCAGTCTCTGACTCTCACAGGGGTACATTTCCATTGGCACTGACTCTCACTGGGTACACTTCTACAGGCACTGACTCTCACAGGGGTACATTTCCATTGGCACTGACTCTCACTGGGTACACTTCTACAGGCACTGAATCTGAATGGTGTAAACTTCGACAGGGACTGAAGCTGAATGGGGTAAACTTCCACAGGCAATGACTCTCACTGGGGTAAACTTCCACAGGCACTGACTCTAAATGGGGTAAACTTCCACAGGCAATGACTCTCACTGGGGTGCACTTCCACAGGCACTGACTCTGAATGGGGTAAACTTCCACAGGCACTGACTCTGAATGGGGTACACTTCCACACGCACTGAATCTGAATGGGGTAATCTTCTACAGGTACCTAATCTGAATGGGTAAACTTCCACAGGCACTGACTCTGAATTGGTTACAGTTCCACAGGCAATGACTCTCAGTGGGGTACACTTCCACAGGCACTGTCTCTCACTGGGGTACATTTACACAGGCACTGACTCTGAATGGGGTAAACTTCCACAGGCACTGAATCTCACAGGGGTACATTTCCATTGGCACTGACTCTCACTGGGTACACTTCTACAGGCACTGAATCTGAATGGTGTAAACTTCGACAGGGACTGAAGCTGAATGGGGTAAACTTCCACAGGCAATGACTCTCACTGGGGTAAACTTCCACAGGCACTGACTCTAAATGGGGTAAACTTCCACAGGCAATGACTCTGAATGGGGTGCACTTCCACAGGCACTGACTCTGAATGGGGTAAACTTCCACAGGCACTGACTCTGAATGGGGTACACTTCCACACGCACTGAATCTGAATGGGGTAATCTTCTACAGGTACCTGATCTGAATGGGTAAACTTCCACAGGCACTGACTCTGAATTGGTTACAGTTCCACAGGCAATGACTCTCAGTGGGGTACACTTCCACAGGCACTGTCTCTCACTGGGGTACATTTACACAGGCACTGACTCTGAATGGGGTAAACTTCCACAGGCACTGAATCTCACTGGAGTTCTCTTACACAGGCACTGACTCTGAATGGGGTAAACTTCCACAGGCACTGACAGTCTCTCGGGTCCAGTTCAACAGTGACTGACTCTCACAGGGGTACACTTCTACAGGGACTGACTCTCACTGGGGTACACTTCCACAGGTACAGACTCTCACTGGGGTACACTTCTATTCGCAATGACTCTCTCTGGGTTACAATTCAACCCACACTGACTCGCACTGGGGTGCAGTCCCACAGGCTCAAACTGTCACTTGGGTACCGTTCCCTAGGCACTGACTCGAACTGGGGTACATTTCGACAGGCACTGACTCTCACTTGGGTACACTTATATAGGCACGGACGCTCACTGGGGTACACTTCCACTGGTACTGACTCTGAATGGGGTAAACTTCTGCAGGCACTGAATCTGAATGGGGTAAACTTCCACAGGCACTGAATCACACTGGGGGACACCTCCACAGGCACTGACTCTGAATGGGATAAACTTCCACAGGCACTGACTCTCACTGGGGTGCAATTGCACAGGCACTGACTCTGAATGGGGTAAACTTCCACAGGCACTGACTCTGAATGGGGTATACTTCTGCAGGCATTGACTCTCACTGGGGTACATTTCCACAGTGACTGACTCTCACTGGTGTACATTTCCACAGGCACAGATTCTCAATTGGGTACACTTCTAGAGGGACTGTCTCTCACTTGGGTACACTTCTACAGGCACTGACTCTCACTGGGGTACATTTCCACAGGCACTGACTCTCACTGGGGTACATTACCACATGCACTGACTCTCACTTGGGTACACTTCTGCAGGCCCTGACTCTCACTCGGGTACACTTCTGCAGGCCCTGACTCTCACTCGGGTACATTTCCACAGGCACTGACTCTCACTGGGGTACATTTCCACATGCACTGACTCTCACTGGGGTACATTTCCACATGCACTGACTCTGAGTGGGGTACACTTCTATAGGCAGTGTTTCCTAATGGAGAGCCACTCCCCAGCCACTGAATCTCACTGGGGTACACTTCCACAGGCAATGACTGTCACTGGGGTACACTTCCACAGGCACTGACTCTGAATGGGGTAAACTTCTCTAGGCACTGAATATGAATGGGGAAAACGTCTACAGTTTCTGAATCTGAATGGGGTAAACTTCCACAGGCACTGACTCTCACTGGGGTACATTTCCACAGGCACTGACTCTGTATGGGGTAAACTTCCAAAGGCACTGACTCTCACTGGGGTACACTTCCACAGGTACTGACTCTGTATGGGGTAAACTTCCACAGGCACTGACTCTGAATGGGGTAAACTTCCACAGGTACGGACTCTGAATGGGGTAACTTCCACAGGCACTGACTCTGAATGGGGTAAACTTCTACCGCAACTGCATCTGAATGGGGTAAACTTCTACAGGTACTGAATCTGAGTGGGGTAAACTTCCACATGCACTGACTCTCACTGAGGGACACATCCACAGGCACTGAACCTGAATGGGGTAAACTTCCACAGGCACTGACTCTCACTTGGGTCCACGTCTACAGGCACTGACTCTCACTTGGGTATACTTCTGCAGTCTCTGACTCTCACAGGGGTACATTTCCATTGGCACTGACTCTCACTGGGTACACTTCTACAGGCACTGACTCTCACAGGGGTACATTTCCATTGGCACTGACTCTCACTGGGTACACTTCTACAGGCACTGAATCTGAATGGTGTAAACTTCGACAGGGACTGAAGCTGAATGGGGTAAACCTCCACAGGCAATGACTCTCACTGGGGTAAACTTCCACAGGCACTGACTCTAAATGGGGCAAACTTCCACAGGCAATGACTCTCACTGGGGTGCACTTCCACAGGCACTGACTCTGAATGGGGTAAACTTCCACAGGCACTGACTCTGAATGGGGTACACTTCCACACGCACTGAATCTGAATGCGGTAATCTTCTACAGGTACCTAATCTGAATGGGTAAACTTCCACAGGCACTGACTCTGAATTGGTTACAGTTCCACAGGCAATGACTCTCAGTGGGGTACACTTCCACAGGCACTGTCTCTCACTGGGGTACATTTACACAGGCACTGACTCTGAATGGGGTAAACTTCCACAGGCACTGACAGTCTCTCGGGTCCAGTTCAACAGTGACTGACTCTCACAGGGGTACACTTCTACAGGGACTGACTCTCACTGGGGTACACTTCCACAGGTACAGACTCTGAATGGGGTAAACTTCCACAGGCACTGACTCTCACTTGGGTACACTTCTACACGCACTGACTCTCACTGGGGTACATTTCCACAGGCACTGACTCTCACTTGGGTACACTTCTGCAGGCATTGACTCTCACTTGGGTATACTTCTGCAGCCTCTGACTCTCACAGGGGTACATTTCCATTGGCACTGACTCTCACTGGGTACACTTCTACAGGCACTGACTCTCACAGGGGTACATTTCCATTGGCACTGACTCTCACTGGGTACACTTCTACAGGCACTGAATCTGAATGGTGTAAACGTCAACAGGGACTGAAGCTGAATGGGGTAAACTTCCACAGGCAATGACTCTCACTGGGGTAAACTTCCACAGGCACTGACTCTGAATGGGGTAAACTTCTCCAGGCACTGAATATGAATGGGGAAAACGTCTACAGTTTCTGAATCTGAATGGGGTAAACTTCCACAGGCACTGACTCTCACTGGGGTACATTTCCACAGGCACTGACTCTGCATGGGGTAAACTTCCAAAGGCACTGACTCTCACTGGGGTACACTTCCAAAGGTACTGACTCTGTATGGGGTAAACTTCCACAGGCACTGCTTCTGAATGGGGTAAACTTCCACAGGTAGGGACTCTGAATGGGGTAACTTCCACAGGCACTGACTCTGAATGGGGTAAACTTCTACAGCAACTGCATCTGAATGGGGTAAACTTCTACAGGTACTGAATCTGAATGGGGTAAACTTCCACATGCACTGACTCTCACTGGGGGACACATCCACAGGCACTGAACCTGAATGGGGTAAACTTTCTCAGGCACTGACTCTCACTTGGGTCCACTTCTACAGGCACTGACTCTCACTTGGGTATACTTCTGCAGTCTCTGACTCTCACAGGGGTACATTTCCATTGGCACTGACTCTCACTGGGTACACTTCTACAGGCACTGACTCTCACAGGGGTACATTTCCATTGGCACTGACTCTCACTGGGTACACTTCTACAGGCACTGAATCTGAATGGTGTAAACTTCGACAGGGACTGAAGCTGAATGGGGTAAACTTCCACAGGCAATGACTCTCACTGGGGTAAACTTCCACAGGCACTGACTCTAAATGGGGTAAACTTCCACAGGCAATGACTCTCACTGGGGTGCACTTCCACAGGCACTGACTCTGAATGGGGTAAACTTCCACAGGCACTGACTCTGAATGGGGTACACTTCCACACGCACTGAATCTGAATGGGGTAATCTTCTACAGGTACCTAATCTGAATGGGTAAACTTCCACAGGCACTGACTCTGAATTGGTTACAGTTCCACAGGCAATGACTCTCAGTGGGGTACACTTCCACAGGCACTGTCTCTCACTGGGGTACATTTACACAGGCACTGACTCTGAATGGGGTAAACTTCCACAGGCACTGAATCTCACTGGAGTTCTCTTACACAGGCACTGACTCTGAATGGGGTAAACTTCCACAGGCACTGACAGTCTCTCGGGTCCAGTTCAACAGTGACTGACTCTCACAGGGGTACACTTCTACAGGGACTGACTCTCACTGGGGTACACTTCCACAGGTACAGACTCTCACTGGGGTACACTTCTATTCGCACTGACTCTCTCTGGGTTACAATTCAACCCACACTGACTCGCACTGGGGTGCAGTCCCACAGGCTCTAACTGTCACTTGGGTACCGTTCCCTAGGCACTGACTCGAACTGGGGTACATTTCGACAGGCACTGACTCTCACTTGGGTACACTTATATAGGCACGGACGCTCACTGGGGTACACTTCCACTGGTACTGACTCTGAATGGGGTAAACTTCTGCAGGCACTGAATCTGAATGGGGTAAACTTCCACAGGCACTGAATCACACTGGGGGACACCTCCACAGGCACTGACTCTGAATGGGATAAACTTCCACAGGCACTGACTCTCACTGGGGTGCAATTGCACAGGCACTGACTCTGAATGGGGTAAACTTCCACAGGCACTGACTCTGAATGGGGTATACTTCTGCAGGCATTGACTCTCACTGGGGTACATTTCCACAGTGACTGACTCTCACTGGTGTACATTTCCACAGGCACAGATTCTCAATTGGGTACACTTCTACAGGGACTGTCTCTCACTTGGGTACACTTCTACAGGCACTGACTCTCACTGGGGTACATTTCCACAGGCACTGACTCTCACTGGGGTACATTACCACATGCACTGACTCTCACTTGGGTACACTTCTGCAGGCCCTGACTCTCACTCGGGTACACTTCTGCAGGCCCTGACTCTCACTCGGGTACATTTCCACAGGCACTGACTCTCACTGGGGTACATTTCCACATGCACTGACTCTGAGTGGGGTACACTTCTATAGGCAGTGACTCCTAATGGAGAGCCACTCCCCAGCCACTGAATCTCACTGGGGTACACTTCCACAGGCAATGACTGTCACTGGGGTACACTTCCACAGGCACTGACTCTGAATGGGGTAAACTTCTCCAACAACTGAATATGAATGGGGAAAACGTCTACAGTTTCTGAATCTGAATGGGGTAAACTTCCACAGGCACTGTCTCCCACTGGGGTACACTTCCACAGGCACTGACTCTGTATGGGGTAAACGTCCAAAGGCACTGACTCTCACTGGGGTACACTTCCACAGGTACTGACTCTGTATGGGGTAAACTTCCACAGGCACTGCATCTGAATGGGGTAAACTTCCACAGATACGGACTCTGAATGGGGTAACTTCCACAGGCACTGACTCTGAATGGGGTAAACTTCTACAGCAACTGCATCTGAATGGGGTAAACTTCGACAGGTACTGAATCTGAATGGGGTAAACTTCCACATGCACTGACTCTCACTGGGGGACGCATCCACAGGCACTGAATCTGAATGGGGTAAACTTCCACAGGCACTGACTCTCACTTGGGTACACTTCTACAGGCACTGACTCTCACTGGGGTACATTTCCACAGGCACTGACTCTCACTTGGGTACTCTTCTGCAGGCATTGACTCTCACTTGGGTACTCTTCTGCAGCCTCTGACTCTCACAGGGGTACATTTCCATAGGCACTGACTCTCACTGGGTACACTTCTACAGGCACTGACTCTCACAGGGGTACATTTCCATTGGCACTGACTCTCACTGGGTACACTTCCACAGGCACTGACTCTGAATGGGGTAAACTTCCACAGGCACTGACTCTGAATGGGGTACACTTCCACACGCACTGAATCTGAATGGGGTAATCTTCTACAGGTACCTAATCTGAATGGGGTAAACTTCCACAGGCACTGACTCTCACTGGGGTACACTTCCACAGGCACTGACTCTGAATGGGGTAAACTTCCACAGGCACTGACTCTGAGTGGGGTAAACTTCCAAAGGCACTGACTCTCACTGGGGTACACTTCCACAGGCACTGACTCTGAATGGGGGAAACTTCCACAGGAACTGACTCTGAATGGGGTTAACTTCTACTGGCTCTGAATCTGAATGGGGTACATTTCCACAGGCACTGAATCTGAATGGGGTAAACTTCTACAGGCACTGAATCTGAATGGTGTAAACTTGCACAGGCACTGACTCTCACTGGGGTAAACTTCCACAGGCACTGTCTCTGAATGGGTTAAAGTTCCACAGGCACTGACTCTCACTGGGGTAAACTTCCACAGGCACTGACTCCCACTGGGGTACACATCCACAGGTACTGACACTGAATGGGGTAAACGTCCACAGGCAGTGACTCTGAAAGGGATAATCTTCTACAGACACTGAATCTGAATGGGGTAAACTTCAATAGGTACTGAATCTGCATGGGGTAAACTTACACAGGCACTGACTCACACTGGGGGACACTTCCACAGTCACTGACTCTGAAAGGGGTAAACTTCCACAGGCCCTGACTCTCACTGGGGTGCACTTCCACCGGCACTGACTCTGAATGGGGCAAACTTCAACAGGCACTGACTCTCACTGGGGTACACTTCCACAGGCACTGAATGTGAATGGTGTAAACATCCACAGGTACTGAATCTGAATGGGGTAAACTTCCACAGGCACTGACTCTCACTGGGGTACACTTCCACAGGCACTGAATCTGAATGGCGTAAACATCCACAAGTACTGACTCTGAATGGGGTAAACTTCCAGAGGCAATGACTCTCACTGGGGTACACTTCCACAGGCACTGAGTCTGAATGGGGGACACTTCCACAGGCACTGACTCTGAATGGGGTAAACTTCCACAGGCACTGAAATAAAAGCAAAATACTGCGGATGCTGGAAATCTGAAACAAAAACAAGAAATGCTGGAATCACTCAGCAGGTCTGGCAGCATCTGTGGAAAGAGAAGCAGAGTTAACGTTTCGGGTCAGTGACCCTTCTTCGGAACTGACAAATATTAGAAAAGTCACAGATTATAAACAAGTGAGGTGGGGGTGGGGCAAGAGATAACAAAGGAGAAGGTGCAGATTGGACCAGGCCACATAGCAGACCAAAAGGTCACGGAGCAAAGGCAAACAATATTGCTTTGTCTTTCAACACACCATTAACATATTGTTGGTCTTTTCTCTGTGAATTTTTGGTCAGCTATGAGGCCTGGTCCAATCTGCACCTGCTCCTTTGTTATCTCTTGCCCCACCCCCACCTCACTTGTTTATAATCTGTGACTTTTCTAATATTTGTCAGTTCCGAAGAAGGGTCACTGACCCGAAACGTAAACTCTGCTTCTCTTTCCAAAGCTGCTGCCAGACCTGCTGAGTGATTCCAGCATTTCTTGTTTTTGTTCCACAGGCACTGACCCTCACTTGGGTGCACTTCCACAGGCACTGACTCTGATTGGGGTAAACTTCCACAGGCACTGACTCTCACTGGGGCACACTTCCACAGGCACTGATTCTGAATGGGGTAAACTTCCACAGGCACTGACTCTCACTGGGGTACACTTCCACAGGCACTGAATCTGAATGGGGTAAACTTCCACAGGCACTGACTCTCACTTGGGTACACTTCTGCAGGCACTGACGCTCACTGGGGTACATTTCCACATGCACTGACTCTGAGTGGGGTACACTTCTATAGGCAGTGACTCCTAATGGAGAGCCGCTCCCCAGCCACTGAATCTCACTGGGGTACACTTCCACAGGCAATGACTGTCACTGGGGTACACGTCCACAGGCACTGACTCTGAATGGGGTAAACTTCTCCAGGCACTGAATATGAATGGGGAAAACGACTACAGTTTCTGAATCTGAATGGGGTAAACTTCCACAGGCACTGACTCTCACTGGGGTACACTTCCACAGGCACTGACTCTGTATGGGGTAAACTTCCAAAGGCACTGACTCTCACTGGGGTACACTTCCACAGGTACTGACTCTGTATGGGGTAAACTTCCACCGGCACTGCATCTGAATGGGGTAAACTTCCACAGGTACGGACTCTGAATGGGGTAAATTCCACAGGCACTGACTCTGAATGGGGTAAACTTCTACAGCAACTGCATCTGAATGGGGTAAACTTCTACAGGTACTGAATCTGAATGGGGTAAACTTCTACAGGTACTGAATCTGAATGGGGTAAACTTCCACATGCACTGACTCTCACTGGGGGACACATCCACAGGCACTGAATCTGAATGGGGTAAACTTCCACAGGCACTGACTCTCACTTGGGTACACTTCTACAGGCACTGACTCTCACTGGGGTACATTTCCACAGGCACTGACTCTCACTTGGGTACACTTCTGCAGGCATTGACTCTCACTTGGGTATACTTCTGCAGCCTCTGACTCTCACAGGGGTACATTTCCATTGGCACAGACTCTCACTGGGTACACTTCTACAGGCACTGACTCTCACAGGGGTACATTTCCATTGGCACTGACTCTCACTGGGTACACTTCTACAGGCACTGAATCTGAATGGTGTAAACTTCGACAGGGACTGAAGCTGAATGGGGTAAACTTCCACAGGCAATGACTCTCACTGGGGTAAACTTCCACAGGCACTGACTCTAAATGGGGTAAACATCCACAGGCAATGACTCTCACTGGGGTGCACTTCCACAGGCACTGACTCTGAATGGGGTAAACTTCCACAGGTACTGACTCTGAATGGGGTACACTTCCACACGCACTGAATCTGAATTGGTTACAGTTCCACAGGCAATGACTCTCAGTGGGGTACACTTCCACTGGCACTGTCTCTCACTGGGGTACATTTACACAGGCACTGACTCTGAATGGGGTAAACTTCCACAGGCACTGACACTCTCTTGGGTCCAGTTCAACAGGGACTGACTCTCACAGGGGTACACTTCTACAGGGACTGACTCTCACTGGGGTACACTTCCACAGGTACAGACTCTCACTGGGGTACACTTCTATCGGCACTGACTCTCTCTGGGTTACAATTCAACCCACACTGACTCGCACTGGGGTGCAGTCCCACAGGCTCAAAGTGTCACTTGGGTACCGTTCCCTAGGCACTGACTCGAACTGGGGTACACTTCGACAGGCACTGACTCTCACTTGGGTACACTTATACAGGCACGGACGCTCACTGGGGTACACTTCCACTGGTACTGACTCTGAATGGGGTAAACTTCTGCAGGCACTGATTCTGAATGGGGTAAACTTCCACAGGCACTGACTCACACTGGGGGACACCTCCACAGGCACTGACTCTGAATGGGATAAATTTCCACAGGCACTGACTCTCACTGGGGTGCAATTGCACAGGCACTGACTCTGAATGTGGTAAACTTCCGCAGGCACTGACTCTGAATGGGGTATACTTCTGCAGGCACTGAATCTGAATGGGGTAAACTTCCACAGGCACTGACTCTCACTGGTGTACATTTCCACAGGCACAGATTCTCAATTGGGTACACTTCTACAGGGACTGTCTCTCACTTGGGTACACTTCTACAGGCACTGACTCTCACTGGGGTACATTACCACATGCACTGACTCTCACTTGGGTACACTTCTGCAGGCCCTGACTCTCACTCGGGTACACTTCTGCAGGCCCTGACTCTCACTCAGGTACATTTCCACAGGCACTGACTCTCACTGGGGTACATTTCCACATGCACTGACTCTGAGTGGGGTACACTTCTATAGGCAGTGACTCCTAATGGAGAGCCACTCCCCAGCCACTGAATCTCACTGGGGTACACTTCCACAGGCAATGACTGTCACTGGGGTACACTTCCACAGGCACTGACTCTGAATGGGGTAAACTTCTCCAGGCACTGAATATGAATGGGGAAAACGTCTACAGTTTCTGAATCTGAATGGGGTAAACTTCCACAGGCACTGACTCTCACTGGGGTACACTTCCACAGGCACTGACTCTGTATGGGGTAAACTTCCAAAGGCACTGACTCTCACTGGGGTACACTTCCACAGGTACTGACTCTGTATGGGGTAAACTTCCACAGGCACTGCATCTGAATGGGGTAAACTTCCACAGGTACGGACTCTGAATGGGGTAACTTCCACAGGCACTGACTCTGAATGGGGTAAACTTCTACAGCAACTGCATCTGAATGGGGTAAACTTCTACAGGTACTGAATCTGAATGGGGTAAACTTCCACATGCACTGACTCTCACTGGGGGACACATCCACAGGCACTGAATCTGAATGGGGTAAACTTCCACAGGCACTGACTCTCACTTGGGTACACTTCTACAGGCACTGACTCTCACTGGGGTACATTTCCACAGGCACTGACTCTCACTTGGGTACACTTCTGCAGGCATTGACTCTCACTTGGGTATACTTCTGCAGCCTCTGACTCTCACAGGGGTACATTTCCATTGGCACTGACTCTCACAGGGTACACTTCTACAGGCACTGAATCTGAATGGTGTAAACTTCGACAGGGACTGAAGCTGAATGGGGTAAACTTCCACAGGCAATGACTCTGAATGGGGTAAACTTCTCCAGGCACTGAATATGAATGGAGAAAACGTCTACAGTTTCTGAATCTGAATGGGGTAAACTTCCACAGGCACTGACTCTCACTGGGGTACACTTCCACAGGCACTGACTCTGTATGGGGTAAACTTCCAAAGGCACTGACTCTCACTGGGGTACACTTCCACAGGTACTGACTCTGTATGGGGTAAACTTCCACAGGCACTGCATCTGAATGGGGTAAACTTCCACAGGTACGGACTCTGAATGGGGTAACTTCCACAGGCACTGACTCTGAATGGGGTAAACTTCTACAGCAACTGCATCTGAATGGGGTAAACTTCTACAGGTACTGAATCTGAATGGGGTAAACTTCCACATGCACTGACTCTCACTGGGGGACACATCCACAGGCACTGAATCTGAATGGGGTAAACTTCCACAGGCACTGACTCTCACTTGGGTACACTTCTACAGGCACTGACTCTCACTGGGGTACATTTCCACAGGCACTGACTCTCACTTGGGTACACTTCTGCAGGCATTGACTCTCACTTGGGTATACTTCTGCAGCCTCTGACTCTCACAGGGGTACATTTCCATTGGCACTGACTCTCACTGGGTACACTTCTACAGGCACTGACTCTCACAGGGGTACATTTCCATTGGCACTGACTCTCACTGGGTACACTTCTACAGGCACTGAATCTGAATGGTGTAAACTTCGACAGGGACTGAAGCTGAATGGGGTAAACTTCCACAGGCAATGACTCTCACTGGGGTAAACTTCCACAGGCACTGACTCTAAATGGGGTAAACATCCACAGGCAATGACTCTCACTGGGGTGCACTTCCACAGGCACTGACTCTGAATGGGGTAAACTTCCACAGGCACTGACTCTGAATGGGGTAAACTTCCACAGGGACTGAAGCTGAATGGGGTAAACTTCCACAGGCAATGACTCTCACTGGGGTAAACTTCCACAGGCACTGACTCTAAATGGGGTAAACATCCACAGGCAATGACTCTCACTGGGGTGCACTTCCACAGGCACTGACTCTGAATGGGGTACATTTACACAGGCACTGACTCTGAATGGGGTAAACTTGCACAGGCACTGAATCTCACTGGAGTACTCTTACACAGGCACTAACTCTGAATGGGGTAAACTTCCACAGGCACTGACACTCTCTCGGGTCCAGTTCAACAGGGACTGACTCTCACAGGGGTACACTTCTACAGGGACTGACTCTCACTGGGGTACACTTCCACAGGTACAGACTCTCACTGGGGTACACTTCTATCGGCACTGACTCTCTCTGGGTTACAATTCAACCCACACTGACTCGCACTGGGGTGCAGTCCCACAGGCTCTAACTGTCACTTGGGTACCGTTCCCTAGGCACTGACTCGAACTGGGGTACATTTCGACAGGCACTGACTCGAACTGGGGTACACTTATACAGGCACGGACGCTCACTGGGGTACACTTCCACTGGTACTGACTCTGAATGGGGTAAACTTCTGCAGGCACTGAATCTGAATGGGGTAAACTTCCACAGGCACTGACTCACACTGGGGGACACCTCCACAGGCACTGACTCTGAATGGGATAAACTTCCACAGGCACTGACTCTCACTGGGGTGCAATTGCACAGGCACTGACTCTGAATGGGGTAAACTTCCACAGGCACTGACACTGAATGGGGTATTCTTCTGCAGGCATTGACTCTCACTGGGGTACATTTCCACAGTGACTGACTCTCACTGGTGTACATTTCCACAGGCACAGATTCTCAATTGGGTACACTTCTTTAGGGACTGTCTCTCACTTGGGTACATTTCCACAGGCACTGACTCTCACTGGGGTACATTTCCACAGGCACTGACTCTCACTGGGGTACATTACCACATGCATTGACTCTCACTTGGGTACACTTCTGCAGGCCCTGACTCTCACTCGGGTACACTTCTGCAGGCCCTGACTCTCACTCGGGTACATTTCCACAGGCACTGACTCTCACTGGGGTACATTTCCACACGCACTGACTCTGAGTGGGGTACACTTCTATAGGCAGTGACTCCTAATGGAGAGCCACTCCCCAGCCACTGAATCTCACTGGGGTACACTTCCACAGGCAATGACTGTCACTGGGGTACACTTCCACAGGCACTGACTCTGAATGGGGTAAACTTCTCCAGGCACTGAATATGAATGGGGAAAACGTCTACAGTTTCTGAATCTGAATGGGGTAAACTTCCACAGGCACTGACTCTCACTGGGGTACACTTCCACAGGCACTGACTCTGTATGGGGTAAACTTCCACAGGCACTGACTCTCACTGGGGTACACTTCCACAGGTACTGACTCTGTATGGGGTAAACTTCCACAGGCACTGCATCTGAATGGGGTAAACTTCCACAGGTACGGACTCTGAATGGAGTAACTTCCACAGGCACTGACTCTGAATGGGGTAAACTTCTACAGCAACTGCATCTGAATGGGGTAAACTTCTACAGGTACTGAATCTGAATGGGGTAAACTTCCACATGCACTGAATCTCACTGGGGGACACATCCACAGGCACTGAATCTGAATGGGGTAAACTTCCACAGGCACTGACTCTCACTTGGGTACACTTCTACAGGCACTGACTCTCACTGGGGTACATTTCCACAGGCACTGACTCTCACTTGGGTACACTTCTGCAGGCATTGACTCTCACTTGGGTATACTTCTGCAGCCTCTGACTCTCACAGGGGTACATTTCCATTGGCACTGACTCTCACTGGGTACTCTTCTACAGGCACTGACTCTCACAGGGGTACATTTCCATTGGCACTGACTCTCACTGGGTACACTTCTACAGGCACTGAATCTGAATGGTGTAAACGTCAACAGGGACTGAAGCTGAATGGGGTAAACTTCCATAGGCAATGACTCTCACTGGGGTAAACTTCCACAGGCACTGACTCTAAATGGGGTAAACTTCCACAGGCAATGACTCTCACTGGGATGCACTTCCACAGGCACTGACTCTGAATGGGGTAAACTTCCACAGGCACTGACTCTGAATGGGGTACACTTCCACACGCACTGAATCTGAATGGGGTAATCTTCTACAGGTACCTAATCTTAATGGGGTAAACTTCCACAGGCACTGACTCTCACTGGGGTACACTTCCACAGGCACTGACTCTGAATGGGGTAAACTTCCACAGGCACTGACTCTAAATGGGGTAAACATCCACAGGCAATGACTCTCACTGGGGTGCACTTCCACAGGCACTGACTCTGAATGGGGTAAACTTCCACAGGCACTGACTCTGAATGGGGTAAACTTCCACAGGCACTGACTCTGAATTGGTTACAGTTCCACAGGCAATGACTCTCAGTGGGGTACACTTCCACAGGCACTGTCTCTCACTGGGGTACATTTACACAGGCACTGACTCTGAATGGGGTAAACTTCCACAGGCACTGACACCCTCTCGGGTCCAGTTCAACAGGGACTGACTCTCACAGGGGTACACTTCTACAGGGACTGACTCTCACTGGGGTACACTTCCACAGGTACAGACTCTCACTGGGGTACACTTCTATCGGCACTGACTCTCTCTGGGTTACAATTCAACCCACACTGACTCGCACTGGGGTGCAGTCCCACAGGCTCTAACTGTCACTTGGGTACCGTTCCCTAGGCACTGACTCGAACTGGGGTACATTTCGACAGGCACTGACTCTCACTGGGGTGCACTTATACAGGCACGGACGCTCACTGGGGTACACTTCCACTGGTACTGACTCTGAATGGGGTAAACTTCTGCAGGCACTGAATCTGAATGGGGTAAACTTCCACAGGCACTGACTCACACTGGGGGACACCTCCACAGGCACTGACTCTGAATGGGATAAACTTCCACAGGCACTGACTCTCACTGGGGTGCAATTGCACAGGCACTGACTCTGAATGGGGTAAACTTCCACAGGCACTGACTCTGAATGGGGTATACTTCTGCAGGCATTGACTCTCACTGGGGTACATTTCCACAGTGACTGACTCTCACTGGTGTACATTTCCACAGGCACAGATTCTCAATTGGGTACACTTCTTTAGGGACTGTCTCTCACTTGGGTACATTTCCACAGGCACTGACTCTCACTGGGGTACATTTCCACAGGCACTGACTCTCACTGGGGTACATTACCACATGCACTGACTCTCACTTGGGTACTCTTCTGCAGGCCCTGACTCTCATTCGGGTACACTTCTGCAGGCCCTGACTCTCACTCGGGTACATTTCCACAGGCACTGACTCTCACTGGGGTACATTACCACATGCACTGACTCTCACTTGGGTACTCTTCTGCAGGCCCTGACTCTCATTCGGGTACACTTCTGCAGGCCCTGAATCTCACTGGGGTACACTTCCACAGGCAATGACTGTCACTGGGGTACACTTCCACAGGCACTGACTCTGAATGGGGTAAACTTCTCCAGGCACTGAATATGAATGGGGAAAACGTCTACAGTTTCTGAATCTGAATGGGGTAAACTTCCACAGGCACTGACTCTCACTGGGGTACACTTCCACAGGCACTGACTCTGTATGGGGTAAACTTCCACAGGCACTGACTCTCACTGGGGTACACTTCCACAGGTACTGACTCTGTATGGGGTAAACTTCCACAGGCACTGCATCTGAATGGGGTAAACTTCCACAGGTACGGACACTGAATGGAGTAACTTCCACAGGCACTGACTCTGAATGGGGTAAACTTCTACAGCAACTGCATCTGAATGGGGTAAACTTCCACATGCACTGAATCTCACTGGGGGACACATCCACATGCACTGAATCTGAATGGGGTAAACTTCCACAGGCACTGACTCTCACTTGGGTACACTTCTACAGGCACTGACTCTCACTGGGGTACATTTCCACAGGCACTGACTCTCACTTGGGTACACTTCTGCAGGCATTGACTCTCACTTGGGTTTACTTCTGCAGCCTCTGACTCTCACAGGGGTACATTTCCATTGGCACTGACTCTCACTGGGTACTCTTCTACAGGCACTGACTCTCACAGGGGTACATTTCCATTGGCACTGACTCTCACTGGGTACACTTCTACAGGCACTGAATCTGAATGGTGTAAACGTCAACAGGGACTGAAGCTGAATGGGGTAAACTTCCACAGGCAATGACTCTCACTGGGGTAAACTTCCACAGGCACTGACTCTAAATGGGGAAAACTTCCACAGGCAATGACTCTCACTGGGGTGCACTTCCACAGGCACTGACTCTGAATGGGGTAAACTTCCACAGGCACTGACTCTGAATGGGGTACACTTCCACAAGCACTGAATCTGAATGGGGTAAACTTCCACAGGCACTGACTCTCACTGGGGTACACTTCCACAGGCATGGACTCTCACTGGGGTACACTTACACAGGCACTGACTCTGAGTGGGGTAAACTTCCAAAGGCACTGACTCTCACTGGGGTACACTTCCACAGGCACTGACTCTGAATGGGGGAAACTTCCACAGGCATTGACTCTGAATGGGGTTAACTTCTACTGGCTCTGAATCTGAATGGGGTACATTTCCACAGGCACTGAATCTGAATGGGGTAAACTTCTACAGGCACTGAATCTGAATGGTGTAAACTTGCACAGGCACTGACTCTCACTGGGGTAAACTTCCACAGGCACTGACTCTGAATAGGTTAAACTTCCACAGGCACTGACTCTCACTGGGGTAAACTTCCACAGGCACTGACTCTCACTGGGGTACACATCCACAGGTACTGACACTGAATGGGGTAAACGTCCACAGGCAGTGACTCTGAAAGGGGTAATCTTCTACAGACACTGAATCTGAATGGGGTAAACTTCAATAGGTACTGAATCTGCATGGGGTAAACTTACACAGGCACTGACTCACACTGGGGGACACTTCCACAGTCACTGACTCTGAAAGGGGTAAACATCCACAGGCCCTGACTCTCACTGGGGTGCACTTCCACAGGCACTGACTCTGAATGGGGCAAACTTCCACAGGCACTGACTCTCACTGGGGTACACTTCCACAGGCACTGAATGTGAATGGTGTAAACATCCACAGGTACTGAATCTGAATGGGGTAAACTTCCACAGGCACTGACTCTCACTGGGGTACACTTCCACAGGCACTGAATCTGAATGGCGTAAACATCCACTGGTACTGACTCTGAATGGGGTAAACTTCCAGAGGCAATGACTCTCACTGGGGTACACTTCCACAGGCACTGACTCTGAATGGGGGACACTTCCACAGGCACTGACTCTGAATGGGGTAAACTTCCACAGGCACTGAAATAAAAGCAAAATACTGCGGATGCTGGAAATCTGAAACAAAGACAAGAAATGCTGGAATCACTCAGCAGGTCTGGCAGCATCTGTGGAAAGAGAAGCAGAGTTAACGTTTCGGGTCAGTGACCCTTCTTCGGAACTGACAAATATTAGAAAAGTCACAGATTATAAACAAGTGAGGTGGGGGTGGGGCAAGAGAGAAGAAAGGAGAAGGTGCAGATTGGACCAGGCCACATAGCAGACCAAAAGGTCACGGAGAAAAGGCAAACAATATTGCTTTGTCTTTCAACACACCATTAACATATTGTTGGTCTTTTCTCTGTGAATTTTTGGTCAGCTATGAGGCCTGGTCCAATCTGCACCTGCTCCTTTGTTATCTCTTGCCCCACCCCCACCTCACTTGTTTATAATCTGTGACTTTTCTAATATTTGTCAGTTCCGAAGAAGGGTCACTGACCCGAAACGTAAACTCTGCTTCTCTTTCCAAAGCTGCTGCCAGACCTGCTGAGTGATTCCAGCATTTCTTGTTTTTGTTCCACAGGCACTGACCCTCACTTGGGTGCACTTCCACAGGCACTGACTCTGATTGGGGTAAACTTCCACAGGCACTGACTCTCACTGGGGCACACTTCCACAGGCACTGATTCTGAATGGGGTAAACTTCCACAGGCACTGACTCTCACTGGGGTACATTTCCACAGGCACTGACTCTCACTGGGGTACACTTCCACAGGCACTGAATCTGAATGGGGTAAACTTCCACAGGCACTGACTCTCACTGGGGTACATTTCCACATGCACTGACTCTGAGTGGGGTACACTTCTATAGGCAGTGACTCCTAATGGAGAGCCGCTCCCCAGCCATTGAATCTCACTGGGGTACACTTCCACAGGCAATGACTGTCACTGGGGTACACGTCCACAGGCACTGACTCTGAATGGGGTAAACTTCTCCAGGCGCTGAATATGAATGGGGAAAACGACTACAGTTTCTGAATCTGAATGGGGTAAACTTCCACAGGCACTGACTCTCACTGGGGTACACTTCCACAGGCACTGACTCTGTATGGGGTAAACTTCCAAAGGCACTGACTCTCACTGGGGTACACTTCCACAGGTACTGACTCTGTATGGGGTAAACTTCCACAGGCACTGCATCTGAATGGGGTAAACTTCCACAGGTACGGACTCTGAATGGGGTAACTTCTACAGCAACTGCATCTGAATGGGGTAAACTTCTGCAGGTACTGAATCTGAATGGGGAAAACGACTACAGTTTCTGAATCTGAATGGGGTAAACTTCCAAAGGCACTGACTCTCACTGGGGGACACATCCACAGGCACTGAATCTGAATGGGGTAAACTTCCACAGGCACTGACTCTCACGGGGGTAAACTTCCACAGGCACTGACTCTAAATGGGGTAAACATCCACAGGCACTGACTCTAAATGGGGTAAACATCCACAGGCAATGACTCTCACTGGGGTGCACTTCCACAGGCACTGACTCTGAATGGGGTGCACTTCCACACGCACTGAATCTGAATGGGGTACACTTCTACAGGTACCTAATCTGAATGGGTAAACTTCCACAGGCACTGACTCTGAATTGGTTACTGTTCCACAGGCAATGACTCTCAGTGGGGTACACTTCCACAGGCACTGTCTCTCACTGGGGTACATTTACACAGGCACTGACTCTGAATGGGGTAAACTTCCACAGGCACTGAATCTCACTGGAGTTCTCTTACACAGGCACTGACTCTGAATGGGGTAAACTTCCACAGGCACTGACACTCTCTAGGGTCCAGTTCAACAGGGACTGACTCTCACAGGGGTACACTTCTACAGGGACTGACTCTCACTGGGGTACACTTCCACAGGTACAGACTCTCACTGGGGTACACTTCTATCGGCACTGACTCTCTCTGGGTTACAATTCAACCCACACTGACTCGCACTGGGGTGCAGTCACACAGGCTCTAACTGTCACTTGGGTACCGTTCCCTAGGCACTGACTCGAACTGGGGTACACTTCGACAGGCACTGACTCTCACTTGGGTACACTTATACAGGCACGGACGCTCACTGGGGTACACTTCCACTGGTACTGACTCTGAATGGGGTAAACTTCTGCAGGCACTGAATCTGAATGGGGTAAACTTCCACAGGCACTGACTCACACTGGGGGACACCTCCACAGGCACTGACTCTGAATGGGATAAACTTCCACAGGCACTGACTCTCACTGGGGTGCAATTGCACAGGCACTGACTCTGAATGTGGTAAACTTCCGCAGGCACTGACTCTGAATGGGGTATACTTCTGCAGGCATTGACTCTCACTGGGGTACATTTCCACAGTGACTGACTCTCACTGGTGTACATTTCCACAGGCACAGATTCTCAATTGGGTACACTTCTACAGGGACTGTCTCTCACTTGGGTACACTTCTACAGGCACTGACTCTCACTGGGGTACATTTCCACAGGCACTGACTCTCACTGGGGTACATTACCACATGCACTGACTCTCACTTGGGTACACTTCTGCAGGCCCTGACTCTCACTCGGGTACACTTCTGCAGGCCCTGTCTCTCACTCGGGTACATTTCCACAGGCACTGACTCTCACTGGGGTACATTTCCACATGCACTGACTCTGAGTGGGGTACACTTCTATAGGCAGTGACTCCTAATGGAGAGCCAGTCCCCAGCCACTGAATCTCACTGGGGTACACTTCCACAGGCAATGACTGTCACTGGGGTACACTTCCACAGGCACTGACTCTGAATGGGGTAAACTTCTCCAGGCACTGAATATGAATGGGGAAAACATCTACAGTTTCTGAATCTGAATGGGGTAAACTTCCACAGGCACTGACTCTCACTGGGGTACACTTCCACAGGCACTGACTCTGTATGGGGTAAACTTCCAAAGGCACTGACTCTCACTGGGGTACACTTCCACATGTACTGACTCTGTATGGGGTAAACTTCCACAGGCACTGCATCTGAATGGGGTAAACTTCCACAGGTACGGACTCTGAATGGGGTAACTTCCACAGGCACTGACTCTGAATGGGGTAAACTTCTACAGCAACTGCATCTGAATGGGGTAAACTTCTACAGGTACTGAATCTGAATGGGGTAAACCTCCACATGCACTGACTCTCACTGGGGGACACATCCACAGGCACTGAATCTGAATGGGGTAAACTTCCACAGGCACTGACTCTCACTTGGGTACACATCTACAGGCACAGACTCTCACTGGGGTACATTTCCACAGGCACTGACTCTCACTTGGGTACACTTCTGCAGGCATTGACTCTCACTTGGGTATACTTCTGCAGCCTCTGACTCTCACAGGGGTACATTTCCATTGGCACTGACTCTCACTGGGTACACTTCTACAGGCACGGACTCTCACAGGGGTACATTTCCATTGGCACTGACTCTCACTGGGTACACTTCTACAGGCACTGAATCTGAATGGTGTAAACTTCGACAGGGACTGAAGCTGAATGGGGTAAACTTCCACAGGCAATGACTCTCACTGGGGTGCACTTCCACAGGCACTGACTCGAACTGGGGTACACTTCGACAGGCACTGACTCTCACTTGGGTACACTTATACAGGCACGGACGCTCACTGGGGTACACTTCCACTGGTACTGACTCTGAATGGGGTAAACTTCTGCAGGCACTGAATCTGAATGGGGTAAACTTCCACAGGCACTGACTCACACTGGGGGACACCTCCACAGGCACTGACTCTGAATGGGATAAACTTCCACAGGCACTGACTCTCACTGGGGTGCAATTGCACAGGCACTGACTCTGAATGGGGTAAACTTCCACAGGCACTGACTCTGAATGGGGTATACTTCTGCAGGCATTGACTCTCACTGGGGTACATTTCCACAGTGACTGACTCTCACTGGTGTACATTTCCACAGGCACAGATTCTCAATTGGGTACACTTCTTTAGGGACTGTCTCTCACTTGGGTACATTTCCACAGGCACTGACTCTCACTGGGGTACATTACCACATGCACTGACTCTCACTTGGGTACACTTCTGCAGGCCCTGACTCTCACTCGGGTACACTTCTGCAGGCCCTGACTCTCGCTCGGGTACATTTCCACAGGCACTGACTCTCACTGGGGTACATTTCCACATGCACTGACTCTGAGTGGGGTACACTTCTATAGGCAGTGACTCCTAATGGAGAGCCAGTCCCCAGCCACTGAATCTCACTGGGGTACACTTCCACAGGCAATGACTGTCACTGGGGTACACTTCCACAGGCACTGACTCTGAATGGGGTAAACTTCTCCAGGCACTGAATATGAATGGGGAAAACGTCTACAGTTTCTGAATCTGAATGGGGTAAACTTCCACAGGCACTGACTCTCACTGGGGTACACTTCCACAGGCACTGACTCTGTATGGGGTAAACTTCCAAAGGCACTGACTCTCACTGGGGTACACTTCCACAGGTACTGACTCTGTATGAGGTAAACTTCCACAGGCACTGCATCTGAATGTGGTAAACTTCGACAGGTACGGACTCTGAATGGGGTAACTTCCACAGGCACTGACTCTGAATGGGGTAAACTTCTACAGCAACTGCATCTGAATGGGGTAAACTTCTACAGGTACTGAATCTGAATGGGGTAAACTTCCACATGCACTGACTCTCACTGGGAGACACATCCACAGGCACTGAATCTGAATGGGGTAAACTTCCACAGGCACTGACTCTCATTTGGGTACACTTCTACAGGCACTGACTCTCACTGGGGTACATTTCCACAGGCACTGACTCTCACTTGGGTACACTTCTGCAGGCATTGACTCTCACTTGGGTATACTTCTGCAGCCTCTGACTCTCACAGGGGTACATTTCCATTGGCACTGACTCTCACTGGGTACACTTCTACAGGCACTGACTCTCACAGGGGTACATTTCCATTGGCACTGACTCTCACTGGGTACACTTCTACAGGCACTGAATCTGAATGGTGTAAACTTCGACAGGGACTGAAGCTGAATGGGGTAAACTTCCACAGGCAATGACTCTCACTGGGGTGCACTTCCACAGGCACTGACTCGAACTGGGGTACACTTCGACAGGCACTGACTCTCACTTGGGTACACTTATACAGGCACGGACGCTCACTGGGGTACACTTCCACTGGTACTGACTCTGAATGGGGTAAACTTCTGCAGGCACTGAATCTGAATGGGGTAAACTTCCACAGGCACTGACTCACACTGGGGGACACCTCCACAGGCACTGACTCTGAATGGGATAAACTTCCACAGGCACTGACTCTCACTGGGGTGCAATTGCACAGGCACTGACTCTGAATGGGGTAAACTTCCACAGGCACTGACTCTGAATGGGGTATACTTCTGCAGGCATTGACTCTCACTGGGGTACATTTCCACAGTGACTGACTCTCACTGGTGTACATTTCCACAGGCACAGATTCTCAATTGGGTACACTTCTTTAGGGACTGTCTCTCACTTGTGTACATTTCCACAGGCACTGACTCTCACTGGGGTACATTTCCACAGGCACTGACTCTCAGTGGGGTACATTACCACATGCACTGACTCTCACTTGGCTACACTTCTGCAGGCCCTGACTCTCACTCGGGTACACTTCTGCAGGCCCTGACTCTCGCTCGGGTACATTTCCACAGGCACTGACTCTCACTGGGGTACATTTCCACATGCACTGACTCTGAGTGGGGTACACTTCTATAGGCAGTGACTCCTAATGGAGAGACGCTCCCCAGCCACTGAATCTCACTGGGGTACACTTCCACAGGCAATGACTGTCACTGGGGTACACTTCCACAGGCACTGACTCTGAATGGGGTAAACTTCTCCAGGCACTGAATATGAATGGGGAAAACGTCTACAGTTTCTGAATCTGAATGGGGTAAACTTCCACAGGCACTGACTCTCACTGGGGTACACTTCCACAGGCACTGACTCTGTATGGGGTAAACTTCCAAAGGCACTGACTCTCACTGGGGTATACTTCCACAGGTACTGACTCTGTATGAGGTAAACTTCCACAGGCACTGCATCTGAATGTGGTAAACTTCGACAGGTACGGACTCTGAATGGGGTAACTTCCACAGGCACTGACTCTGAATGGGGTAAACTTCTACAGCAACTGCATCTGAATGGGGTAAACTTCTACAGGTACTGAATCTGAATGGGGTAAACTTCCACATGCACTGACTCTCACTGGGAGACACATCCACAGGCACTGAATCTGAATGGGGTAAACTTCCACAGGCACTGACTCTCACTTGGGTACACTTCTACAGGCACTGACTCTCACTGGGGTACATTTCCACAGGCACTGACTCTCACTTGGGTACACTTCTGCAGGCATTGACTCTCACTTGGGTATACTTCTGCAGCCTCTGACTCTCACAGGGGTACATTTCCATTGGCACTGACTCTCACTGGGTACACTTCTACAGGCACTGACTCTCACAGGGGTACATTTCCATTGGCACTGACTCTCACTGGGTACACTTCTACAGGCACTGAATCTGAATGGTGTAAACGTCAACAGGGACTGAAGCTGAATGGGGTAAACTTCCACAGGCAATGACTCTCACTGGGGTAAACTTCCACAGGCACTGACTCTAAATGGGGTAAACTTCCACAGGCAATGACTCTCACTGGGTGCACTTCCACAGGCACTGACTCTGAATGGGGTAAACTTCCACAGGCACTGACTCTGAATGGGGTACACTTCCACACGCACTGAATCTGAATGGGGTAAACTTCCACAGGCACTGACTTTCACTGGGGTACACTTCCACAGGCACTGACTCTGAATGGGGTAAACTTCCACAGGCACTGACTCTCACTGGGGTACACTTCCACAGGCACGGACTCTCACTGGGGTAAACTTACACAGGCACTGACTCTGAGTGGGGTAAACTTCCAAAGGCACTGACTCTCACTGGGGTACACTTCCACAGGCACTGACTCTGAATGGGGGAAACTTCCACAGGCATTGACTCTGAATGGGGTTAACTTCTACTGGCTCTGAATCTGAATGGGGTACATTTCCACAGGCACTGAATCTGAATGGGGTAAACTTCTACAGGCACTGAATCTGAATGGTGTAAACTTGCACAGGCACTGACTCTCACTGGGGTAAACTTCCACAGGCACTGACTCTGAATGGGTTAAACTTCCACAGGCACTGACTCTCACTGGGGTAAACTTCCACAGGCACTGACTCTCACTGGGGTCACATCCACAGGTACTGACACTGAATGGGGTAAACGTCCACAGGCAGTGACTCTGAAAGGGGTAATCTTCTACAGACACTGAATCTGAATGGGGTAAACTTCAATAGGTACTGAATCTGCATGGGGTAAACTTACACAGGCACTGACTCACACTGGGGGACACTTCCACAGTCACTGACTCTGAAAGGGGTAAACTTCCACAGGCCCTGACTCTCACTGGGGTGCACTTCCACAGGCACTGACTCTGAATGGGGCAAACTTCCACAGGCACTGACTCTCACTGGGGTACACTTCCACAGGCACTGAATGTGAATGGTGTAAACATCCACAGGTACTGAATCTGAATGGGGTAAACTTCCACAGGCACTGACTCTCACTGGGGTACACTTCCACAGGCACTGAATGTGAATGGTGTAAACATCCACAGGTACTGACTCTGAATACGGTAAACTTCCAGAGGCAATGACTCTCACTGGGGTACACTTCCACAGGCACTGACTCTGAATGGGGTAAACTTCCACAGGCACTGAAATAAAAGCAAAATACTGCGGATGCTGGAAATCTGAAACAAAAACAAGAAATGCTGGAATCACTCATCAGGTCTGGCAGCATCTGTGGAAAGAGAAGCAGAGTTAACGTTTCGGGTCAGTGACCCTTCTTCGGAACTGACAAATATTAGAAAAGTCACAGATTATAAACAAGTGAGGTGGGGGTGGGGCAAGAGATAACAAAGGAGAAGGTGCAGATTGGACCAGGCCACATAGCAGACCAAAAGGTCACGGAGAAAAGGCAAACAATATTGCTTTGTCTTTCAACACACCATTAACATATTGTTTGCCTTTTCTCCGTGAACTTTTGGTCAGCTATGAGGCCTGGTCCAATCTGCACCTTCTCCTTTGTTATCTCTTGCCCCACCCCCACCTCACTTGTTTATAATCTGTGACTTTTCTAATATTTGTCAGTTCCGAAGAAGGGTCACTGACCCGAAACGTAAACTCTGCTTCTCTTTCCAAAGATGCTGCCAGACCTGCTGAGTGATTCCAGCATTTCTTGTTTTTGTTCCACAGGCACTGACCCTCACTTGGGTGCACTTCCACAGGCACTGACTCTGAATGGGGTAAACTTCCACAGGCACTGACTCTCACTGGGGCACACTTCCACAGGCACTGACTCTGAATGGGGTAAACTTCCACAGGCACTGACTCTCACTGGGGTACACTTCCACAGGCACTGACTCTGAATGGTGTAAACTTCCACAGGCACTGAGTCTGAATCAGGTACACTGCCACAGGCACTGAATCTGAATGGGGTAAACTTCCACAGGCACTGATTCTGAATGGCGTAAACTTCTAGAGGCAATGACTCTCACTGGGGTAAACGTCCACAGGCACTGGCTCTCACTGGGGTACACATCCACAGGCACTGAATCTGAATGGGGTAAACTTCCACAGGCACTGACTCTGAATGGCGTAAACTTCCAGAGGCAATGACTCACACTGGGGTACTCTTCCACAGGCACTGAATCTCACTGGGGGACACTTCCACAGGCACTGACTCTGAATGGGGTAAACTTCCACAGGCACTGACCCTCACTGGGATGCACTTCCAAAGGCAATGACACTGAATGGGTTCAACTTCCACATGCAAAGACTCTCTTTGGTGTACACTTCCACATGCACTGACCCTGAATGGGGTAAACATCCACAGGCATTGACTCTCACTGGGGTACACTTCCACAGGTACTGACTCTGAATTGGTTAAAGTTCCACAGGCAATGACTCGCAGTGGGGTACACTTCCACAGGCACTGTCTCTCACTGGGGTACATTTACACAGGCACTGACTCTGAATGGGGTAAACTTCCACAGGCACTGAATCTCACTGGAGTTCTCTTACACAGGCACTGACTCTGAATGGGGTAAACTTCCACAGCCACTGACACACTCTCGGGTCCAGTTCAACAGGGACTGACTCTCACAGGGGTACAATTCTACAGGGACTGACTCTCACTGGGGTACACTTCCACAGGTACAGACTCTCACTGGGGTACACTTCTATCGGCACTGACTCTCTCTGGGTTACAATTCAACCCACACTGACTCGCACTGGGGTGCAGTCCCACAGGCTCTAACTGTCACTTGGGTACCGTTCCCTAGGCACTGACTCGAACTGGGGTACACTACGACAGGCACTGACTCTCACTTGGGTACACTTATACAGGCACGGACGCTCACTGGGGTACACTTCCACTGGTACTGACTCTGAATGGTGCAAACTTCTGCAGGCACTGAATCTGAATGGGGGAACCTTCCACAGGCACTGACTCTCACTGTGGTGCAATTGCACAGGCACTGACTCTGAATGGGGTAAACTTCCACTGGCACTGACTCTGAATGGGGTATACTTCTGCAGGCATTGACTCTCACTGGGGTACATTTCCACAGTGACTGACTCTCACTGGTGTACATTTCCACAGGCACAGATTCTCAATTGGGTACACTTCTACAGGGACTGTCTCTCACTTGGGTACACTTCTACAGGCACTGACTCTCACTGGGGTACATTTCCACAGGCACTGACTCTCACTCGGGTACATTTCCACAGGCACTGACTCTCACTGGGGTACATTTCCACATGCACTGACTCTGAGTGGGGTACACTTCAATAGGCAGTGACTCCTAATGGAGAGCCGCTCCCCAGCCACTGAATCTCAGTGGGGTACACTTCCACAGGCAATGACTGTCACTGGGGTACACTTCCACAGGCACTGATTCTGAATGGGGTAAACTTCCACAGGCACTGAATCTCACTGGAGTTCTCTTACACAGGCACTGACTCTGAATGGGGTAAACTTCCACAGGCACTGACACACTCTGGGTCCAGTTCAACAGGGACTGACTCTCACAGGGGTACAATTCTACAGGGACTGACTCTCACTGGGGTGCACTTCCACAGGCACTGACTCTCACTGGGGTACATTTCCACATGCACTGACTCTGAGTGGGGTACACTTCGATAGGCAGTGACTCCTAATGGAGAGCCGCTCCCCAGCCACTGAATCTCAGTGGGGTACACTTCCACAGGCAATGACTGTCACTGGGGTACACTTCCACAGGCACTGATTCTGAATGGGGTAAACTTCCACAGGCACTGAATCTCACTGGAGTTCTCTTACACAGGCACTGACTCTGAATGGGGTAAACTTCCACAGGCACTGACACACTCTCGGGTCCAGTTCAACAGGGACTGACTCTCACAGGGGTACAATTCTACAGGGACTGACTCTCACTGGGGTACACTTCCACAGGTACAGACTCTCACTGGGGTACACTTCTATCGGCACTGACTCTCTCTGGGTTACAATTCAACCCACACTGACTCGCACTGGGGTGCAGTCCCACAGGCTCTAACTGTCACTTGGGTACCGTTCCCTAGGCACTGACCCGAACTGGGGTACACTTCGACAGGCACTGACTCTCACTTGGGTACACTTATACAGGCACGGACGCTCACTGGGGTACACTTCCACTGGTACTGACTCTGAATGGGGTAAACATCCACAGGCAGTGACTCTGAATGGTGCAAACTTCTGCAGGCACTGAATCTGAATGGGGTAACCTTCCACAGGCACTGACTCTCACTGGGGTGCAATTGCACAGGCACTGACTCTGAATGGGGTAAACTTCCACTGGCACTGACTCTGAATGGGGTATACTTCTGCAGGCATTGACACTCACTGGGGTACATTTCCACAGTGACTGACTCTCACTGGTGTACATTTCCACAGGCACAGATTCTCAATTGGGTACACTTCTACTGGGACTGTCTCTCACTTGGGTACACTTCTACAGGCACTGACTCTCACTGGGGTACATTTCCACAGGCACTGACTCTCACTGGGGCACACTTCTACTGGCACTGACTCTCAATTGGGTACACTTCTACAGGCACTGACTCTCACTTGGGTACACTTCTGCAGGCCCTGACTCTCACTCGGGTACATTTCCACAGGCACTGACTCTCACTGGGGTACATTTCCACATGCACTGACTCTGAGTGGGGTACACTTCGATAGGCAGTGACTCCTAATGGAGAGCCGCTCCCCAGCCACTGAATCTCACTGGGGTACACTTCCACAGGCAATGACTGTCACTGGGGTACACTTCCACAGGCACTGATTCTGAATGGGGTAAACTTCCACAGGCACTGCATCTGAATGGGGTAAACTTCCACAGGTACGGACTCTGAATGGGGTAACTTCCACAGGCACTGACTCTGAATGGGGTAAACTTCTACAGGCACTGCATCTGAATGGGGTAAACTTCTACAGGTACTGAATCTGAATGGGGTACACTTCTGCAGGCACTGACTCTCACTGGGGGACACTTACACAGGCACTGACTCTCACTGGGGTACATTTCCACATGCACTAACTCTGAGTGGGGTACACTTCTATAGGCACTGAATCTGAATGGTGCAAACTTGTAGAGGTACTGAATCTGAATGGGGTAAACTTGCACAGTCACTGACTCTGAATGGGGTAAACTTCCACAGGCACTGACTCTCACTGGGGTACACTTCCACAGGCACTGACTCTCACTGGGGTCCATTTACACATGCACTGACTCTGAATGGGGTAAACTTCCACAGGCACTGACTCTAATTGGGGTACACTTCGACAGGCACTGAATCTGAATGGGGTAAACTTCCACAGGCACTGACTCTCACTGGGGTACTCTTCCACAGGCACCGACCTTCACTGGGGTACATTTACACATGCACTGACGCTGAATGGGGTAAACTTCCACAGGCACTGACTCTAATTGGGGTAAAACTCCACAGGTACTGAATCTGAATGGGGGAAAACGTCTACAGGTACTGAATCTGAATGGGATAAACTTCCACAGGCACTGACTCACACTGGGGTATACTTCCACAGGCACTGACAGTGAATGGGGTAAACTTCCACAGGCACTGACTCTGAATGGGGAAAACTTACAAAGGCACTGACTCTCACTGGGGTATACTTCCACAGGCACTGACAGTGAATGGGGTAAACTTCCACAGGCACTGACTCTGAATGGGGAAAACTTCCAAAGGCACTGACTCTCACTGGGGTACACTTCCACAGGCACTGTCTCTGAATGGGGTAAAATTCCACAGGCACTGACTCTGAATGGGGTACACTTCCACAGGCACTGACTCTCACTGGGGGACACTTACACAGGCACTGACTCTCACTGGGGTACACTTACACAGGCACTGACTCTCACTGGGGTACACTTACACAGGCACTGACTCTCACTGGGGTACACTTACACAGGCACTGACTCGGAATGGGGTAAACTTCTACAGGTACTGAATCTGAATGGGGTTAACTTCTACAGGTACTGAATCTGAATGGGGTAAACTTCTACAGGTACTGAATCTGAATGGGGTTAACTTCTACAGGTACTGAATCTGAATGGGGTAAACTTCTACAGGTACTGAATCTGAATGGGGTTAACTTCTACAGGTACTGAATCTGAATGGGGTAAACTTCTACAGGTACTGAATCTGAATGGGGTAAACTTCCACAGGCACTGAATCTCACTTGGGTACACTTACACAGGCACTGACTCTGAATGGGGTAAACTCCCACAGGCACTGACTCTCACAGGGGGACACTTCTACAGGCACTGACTCTCACTGGCGTACATTACCACAGGCACTGACTATCACTGGGGTACATTTCCACATGCACTGACTCTGAGTGGGGTACACTTCCATAGGCAGTGACTCCTAATGGTGAGACGCTTCCCAGCCACTGAATCTCACTAGGGTACACTTCTACAGGCACTGACTCTCACAGGGGTACATTTCCACAGGCACTGACTCTGAATGTGGTAAACTTCCACAGGCATTGACTCTCACAGGAGTACACTTCCACAGGCACTGAATCTGAATGGGGTAAACTTCCACAGGCATTTACTCTCACAGGGGTACACTTCCACAGGCACTGAATCTGAATGGGGTAAAGTTCCACAGGCACTGACTCTGAATTGGTTACAGTTCCACAGGCAATAACTCTCAGTGGGGTACACTTCGACAGGCACTGACTCTGACTGGGGTACTCTTCCACAGGCACTGTCTCTCACTGGGGTGCAGTCCCACAGGCTCTAGCTGTCACTTGGATACCGTTCCCTAGGCACTGACTCGAACTGGGGTACACTTCTACAGGCACTGACTCTCACTTGGGTAAACTTCCACAGGCACTGACTCTCACTGGGGTGCACTTCAACAGGCACTGACTCTGAATGGGGGAAACTTCCACAGGCACTGACTCTGAATGGGGTACACTTCAACAGGCACTGAATCTGAATGGCGTAAACATCCACAGGTACTGACACTGAATGGGGTAATCTTCCAGAGGCAATGACTCTCACCGGGGTACACTTCCACAGGCACTGACTCTCACTGGGGTACATTTGCACAGGCACTGACTCTCACTTGGGTACATTTCCACAGGCACTGACTCTCACTGGTGTACATTTCCACTTGCACTGACTCTCACTTGGGTACACTTCTACAGGCACTGACTCTCACTTGGCTACGCTTCTGCAGGCACTGACTCTCACTTGGGTACACTTCTGCAGGCACTGACTCTCACTGGTGTACATTTCCACGTGCACTGACTCTGAGTGGGTTACACTTCTATCGGCACTGAATCTGAATGGTGTAAACTTCTAGAGGCACTGACTCTGAATGGGGTAAACTTCCACAGGCACTGACTCTGAATGGGGTAAACTTCCACAGGCACTGACTCTCACTGGGGTATACTTCCACAGGCACTGACTCTCACTGGGGTACATTTACACATGCACTGACTCTGAATGGGGTAAACTTCCACAGGCAATGACTCTAATTGGGGTACACTTCGACAGGCACTGAATCTGAATGGGGTAAACATCTAGAGGTACTGAATCTGAATGGGGTAAACTTGCACAGGCACTGACTCTGAATGGGGTAAACCTCCACAGGCACTGACTCTCACTGGGGTAAACTTCCACAGGCACTGACTCTAATTGGGGTAAACCTCCACAGGTACTGAATCTGAAAGGGGTAAACGTCTACAGGTACTGAATCTGAATGGGGTACACTTACACAGGCACTGACTCGGAATGGGGAAAACTTACAAAGGCACTGACTCTCACTGGGGTACACTTCCACAGGCACTGACTCTGAATGGGGTAAACTTCCACAGGCACTGACTCTGAATGGGGAAAACGTCCAAAGGCACTGACTCTCACTGGGGTACACTTCCACAGGCACTGACTCTGAATGGGGTAAAATTCCACAGGCACTGACTCTGAATGGGGTACACTTCCACAGGCACTGACTCTCACTGGGGGACACTTACACAGGCACTGACTCTCACTGGGGTACACTTACACAGGCACTGACTCGGAATGGGGTAAACTTCCAAAGGCACTGACTCTCACTGGGGTACACTTCCACAGGCACTGTCTCTGAATGGGGTAAAATTCCACAGGCACTGACTCTGAATGGGGTACACTTCCACAGGCACTGACTCTCACTGGGGGACACTTACACAGGCACTGACTCTCACTGGGGTACACTTACACAGGCACTGACTCGGAATGGGGTAAACTTTCACAGGCACTGACTCTGAATGGGGTACACTTCCACAGGCACTGACTCTCACTGGGGTGCACTTCCACAGGCACTGACTCGGAATGGGGTAAACTTCCTCAGGCACTGACTCTGAATGGGGTTAACTTCTACAGGCTCTGAATCTGAATGGGGTAAACTTCTACAGGTACTGAATCTGAATCCGGTAAACTTCCACAGGCACTGAAGCTCACTTGGGTACACTTACACAGGCACAGACTCTGAATGGGGTAAACTTCCACAGGCACTGACTCTCACTGGGGTACACTTCCACAGGCACTGAATCTGAATGGGGGAAACTTCCTCAGGCACTGACGATGAATGGGGTAAACATCCACAGGGACTGAGTCTGAATGGGGAAATCTTCCAGAGGCAATGACTCTAACTGGGGCACACTCCCACAGGCACTGGCTCTCACAGGGGGACACTTCCACAGCCACTGACTCTGAATGGGGTACACTTGCACAGGCATTGACCCTCACTTGGGTGCACTTCCACAGGCACTGACTCTCACTGGGGTACATTTACACATGCACTGACTCTGAATGGGGTAAACCTCCACAGGCACTGACTCTAACTGGGGTACACTTCGACAAGCACTGAATCTGAATGGGGAAAACTTCCACAAGCACTGACTCTGAATGGGTTAAACTTCCACAGGCACTGACTCTCACAGGGGGACACTTCCACAGGCACTGACTATGATTGGGGTAACCTTCCCCAGGCACTGACTCTGAATGGGGTTAACTTCTACAGTCTCTGAATCTGAATGGGGTAAACTTCTACAGGTACTGAATCTGAATGGGGTAAACTTCCACAGGCACTGACTCTCACTGGGTACACTTACACAGGCACTGATTCTGAATGGTGTAAACTTCTACAGGGACTGAAGCTGAATGGGGTAAACTTCCACAGGCACTGACTCTCACTGGGGTAAACTTCCACAGGCACTGGCTCTAAATGGGGTAAACTTCCATAGGCAATGACTCTCACTGGGGTACACCTCCACAGGCACTGACTCTGAATGGGGTAAACCTCCACAGGCACTGACTCTGAATGGGGTACACTTCCACACGCACTGAACCTGAATGGGGTAAACTTCCACAGGCACTGACTGTCACTGGGGTACACTTACACAGGCACTGACACTGAATGGGGTAAACTTCCACAGGCACTGACCCTCACTTGGGTGCACTTCCACAGGCACTGACTCTGAATGGGGTAAACTTCCACATGCACTGACTCTCACTTGGGTTATCTTCTTCAGGCACTTACTGTCACTGGGGTACACTTACACAGGCACTGACTCTGAATGGGGTAAACTTCCACAGGCACTGACCCTAACTTGGGTGCACTTCCACAGGCACTGACTCTGAATGGGGTAAACTTCCACAGGCACTGACTGTCACTGTGGTACACTTCCACAGACACTGACTCTGAATGGGGTACACTTCCACAGGCACTGAATCTGAATGGGGTAAACTTCCACAGGCACTGACTCTGAATGGGGTACACTTCCACACGCACTGAACCTGAATGGGGTAAACTTCCACAGGCACTGACTGTCACTGGGGTACACTTACACAGGCACTGACTCTGAATGGGGTAAACTTCCACAGGCACTGACCCTCACTTGGGTGCACTTCCACAGGCACTGACTCTGAATGGGGTAAACTTCCACAGGCACTGACTGTCACTGTGGTACACTTCCACAGACACTGACTCTGAATGGGGTACACTTCCACAGGCACTGAATCTGAATGGGGTAAACTTCCACATGCACTGACTCTCACTTGGGTAATCTTCTTCAGGCACTGACTCTCACTGGGGTACATTTCCACAGGCACTGACTCTCACTGGGGTACATTTCCATTGGCACTGACTCTCACTTGGGTACACTTCTAGAGGCACTGACTCTCACTTGGGTACACTTCTGCAGGCACTGACTCTCACTGGTGTACCTTTCCACATGCACTGACTCTGAATGGGATACACTTCTATAGGCAGTGACTCCGAATGGAGAGCCGCTCCCCAGCCATTGAATCTCACTGGGGTACACTTCTACAGGCACTGACTCTCACAGGGGTATATTTCCACTGGCACTGACTCTCACTGGGGTACACCTCTACAGGCACTGAATCTGAATGGGGTTAACATCTACAGATACTGAAGCTGAATGGGGTAAACATCCACAGGCACTGACTCTCACTGGGGTAAACTTCCACAGGCACTGACTCTAATGGGATAAACTTCCACAGGCACTGACTGTCACTGGGGTACACTTCCACAGGCACTGACTCTGAATAGGGTAAACTTCCACAAGCACTGACTCTCACTTGGGAACACTTCGACAGGCACTGACTCTCACTGGGGGAAACTAACAAAGGCACTGACTCTCACTGGGGTACACTTCCACAGGCACTGACTCTGAATGGGGTAAACTTCGACAGGCACTGAATCTGTCTGTGGTCAACTTCTACAGGTACTGAATCTGAATGGGGTAAACTTGCACAGGCACTGACTCCCACTGGGGTTCACTTCCAAAGGCACTGACTCCGAATGGGGAAAGCTTCCAAAGGCACAGACTCTCACTGGGGTACACTTCCACAGGCACTAACTCTCACTGGGGTACGCTTCCACAGGCACTGACTTAGAATGGGGTAAACATCCACAGGCACTGACCCTCACTTGGGTGCACTTCCACAGGCACTGTCTCTGAATGGGGTAAAATTCCACAGGCACTGACTCTGAATGGGGTACACTTCCACAGGCACTGACTCTCACTGGGGGACACTTACACAGGCACTGACTCTCACTGGGGTACACTTACACTGGCACTGACTCGGAATGGGGTAAACTTCCAAAGGCACTGACTCTCACTGGGGTACACTTCCACAGGCACTGACTATGAATGGGGTTAACTTCTACAGGCTCTGAATCTGAATGGGGTAAACTTCTACAGGTACTGAATCTGAATCTGGTAAACATCCACAGGCACTGTAGCTCACTTGGGTACACTTACACAGGCACTGACTCTGAATGGGGTAAACTTCCACAGGCACTGACTCTCACTGGGGTACACTTCCACAGGCACTGAATCTGAATGGGGGAAACTTCCACAGGCACTGACTATGAATGGGGTAAACATCCACAGGGACTGACTCTGAATGGGGAAATCTTCCAGAGGCAATGACTCTAACTGGGGTACACTCCCACAGGCACTGACTCTGAATGGGGTACACTTGCACAGGCATTGACCCTCTCTTGGGTGCACTTCCACAGGCACTGACTCTGAATGGGGTTAACTTCTACAGTCTCTGAATCTGAATGGGGTAAACTTCTACAGGTACTGAATCTGAATGGGGTAAACTTCCACAGGCACTGACTCTGAATGGGGTTAACTTCTACAGTCTCTGAATCTGAATGGGGTAAACTTCTACAGGTACTGAATCTGAATGGGGTAAACTTCCACAGGCACTGACTCTCACAGGAGTACACTTCCACAGGCACTGGCTCTAAATGGGGTAAACTTCCATAGGCAATGACTCTCACTGGGGTACACCTCCACAGGCACTGACTCTGAATGGGGTAAACTTCCACAGGCACTGACTCTGGATGGGGTACACTTCCACACGCACTGAATCTGAATGGGGTAAACTTCCACAGGCACTGACTGTCACTGGGGTTCACTTACACAGGCACTGACTCTGAATGGGGTAAACTTCCACAGGCACTGACCCTCACTTGGGTGCACTTCCACAGGCACTGACTCTGAATGGGGTAAACTTCCACAGGCACTGACTGTCACTGTGGTACACTTCCACAGACACTGACTCTGAATGGGGTACACTTCCACAGGCACTGAATCTGAATGGGGTAAACTTCCACATGCACAGACTCTCACTTGGGTAATCTTCTTCAGGCACTGACTCTCACTGGGGTACATTTCCACAGGCACTGACTCTCACTGGGGTACATTTCCATTGGCACTGACTCTCACTTGGGTACACTTCTACAGGCACTGACTCTCACTTGGGTACACTTCTGCAGGCACTGACTCTCACTGGTGTACCTGTCCACATGCACTGACTCTGAATGGGATACACTTCTATAGGCAGTGACTCCGAATGGAGAGCCGCTCCCCAGCCATTGAATCTCACTGGGGTACACTTCTACAGGCACTGACTCTCACAGGGTACATTTCCACTGGCACTGATTCTCACTGGGGTACACTTCTACAGGCACTGAATCTGAATGGGGTTAACATCTACAGGGACTGAAGCTGAATGGGGTAAACATCCACAGGCACTGACTCTCACTGGGGTAAAATTCCACAGGCACTGACTCTGAATGGGATAAACTTCCACAGGCACTGACTGTCACTGGGGTACACTTCCGCAGGCACTGACTCTGAATAGGGTAAACTTCCACAAGCACTGACTCTCACTTGGGAACAGTTCGACAGGCACTGACTCTCACTGGGGGAAACTTCCAAAGGCACTGACTCTCACTGGGGTACACTTCCACAGGCACTGACTCTGAATGGGGTAAACTTCGACAGGCACTGAATCTGAATGTGGTAAACTTCTACAGGTACTGAATCTGAATGGGGTAAACTTGCACAGGCACTGACTCCCACTGGGGTTCACTTCCACAGGCACTGACTCCGAATGGGGAAAGCTTCCAAAGGCACAGACTCTCACTGGGGTACACTTCCACAGGCACTAACTCTCACTGGGGTACGCTTCCACAGGCACTGACTTAGAATGGGGTAAACATCCACAGGCACAGACCCTCACTTGGGTGCACTTCCACAGGCACTGTCTCTGAATGGGGTAAAATTCCACAGGCACTGACTCTGAATGGGGTACACTTCCACAGGCACTGACTGTCAGTGGGGGACACTTACACAGGCACTGACTCTCACTGGGGTACACTTACACAGGCACTGACTCTGAATGGGGTAAACTTCCACAGGCACTGACTCTCACTGGGGTACACTTCCACAGGCACTGAATCTGAATGGGGGAAACTTCCACAGGCACTGACTATGAATGGGGTAAACATCCACAGGGACTGACTCTGAATGGGGAAATCTTCCAGAGGCAATGACTCTAACTGGGGTACACTCCCACAGGCACTGACTCTGAATGGGGTACACTTGCACAGGCATTGACCCTCACTTGGGTGCACTTCCACAGGCACTGACTCTCACTGGGGTACATTTACACATGCACTGACTCTGAGTGGGGTACACTTCTATAGGCAGTGACTCCTAATGGAGAGCCACTCCCCAGCCACTGAATCTCACTGGGGTACACTTCCACAGGCAATGACTGTCACTGGGGTACACTTCCACAGGCACTGACTCTGAATGGGGTAAACTTCTCCAGGCACTGAATATGAATGGGGAAAACGTCTACAGTTTCTGAATCTGAATGGGGTAAACTTCCACAGGCATGACTCTCACTGGGGTACACTTCCACAGGCACTGACTCTGTATGGGGTAAACTTCCACAGGCACTGACTCTCACTGGGGTACACTTCCACAGGTACTGACTCTGTATGAGGTAAACTTCCACAGGCACTGCATCTGAATGGGGTAAACTTCCACAGGTACGGACTCTGAATGGAGTAACTTCCACAGGCACTGACTCTGAATGGGGTAAACTTCTACAGCAACTGCATCTGAATGGGGTAAACTTCTACAGGTACTGAATCTGAATGGGGTAAACTTCCACATGCACTGAATCTCACTGGGGGACACATCCACAGGCACTGAATCTGAATGGGGTAAACTTCCACAGGCACTGACTCTCACTTGGGTACACTTCTACAGGCACTGACTCTCACTGGGGTACATTTCCACAGGCACTGACTCTCACTTGGGTACACTTCTGCAGGCATTGACTCTCACTTGGGTATACTTGTGCAGGCTCTGACTCTCACAGGGGTACATTTCCATTGGCACTGACTCTCACTGGGTACTCTTCTACAGGCACTGACTCTCACAGGGGTACATTTCCATTGGCACTGACTCTCACTGGGTACACTTCTACAGGCAATGAATCTGAATGGTGTAAACGTCAACAGGGACTGAAGCTGAATGGGGTAAACATCCACAGGCAATGACTCTCACTGGGGTAAACTTCCACAGGCACTGACTCTAAATGGGGTAAACTTCCACAGGCAATGACTCTCACTGGGGTGCACTTCCACAGGCACTGACTCTGAATGGGGTAAACTTCCACAGGCACTGACTCTGAATGGGGTACACTTCCACAAGCACTGAATCTGAATGGGGTAATCTTCTACAGGTACCTAATCTTAATGGGGTAAACTTCCACAGGCACTGACTCTCACTGGGGTACACTTCCACAGGCACTGACTCTGAATGGGGTAAACTTCCACAGGCACTGACTCTCACTGGGGTACACTTCCACAGGCACGGACTCTCACTGGGGTACACTTCCACAGGCACTGACTCTGAGTGGGGTAAACTTCCAACGGCACTGACTCTCACTGGGGTACACTTCCACAGGCACTGACTCTGAATGGGGGAAACTTCCACAGGCATTGACTCTGAATGGGGTTAACTTCTACTGGCTCTGAATCTGAATGGGGTACATTTCCACAGGCACTGAATCTGAATGGGGTAAACTTCTACAGGCACTGAATCTGAATGGTGTAAACTTGCACAGGCACTGACTCTCACTGGGGTAAACTTCCACAGGCACTGACTCTGAATAGGTTAAACTTCCACAGGCACTGACTCTCACTGGGGTAAACTTCCACAGGCACTGACTCTCACTGGGGTACACATCCACAGGTACTGACACTGAATGGGGTAAACGTCCACAGGCAGTGACTCTGAAAGGGGTAATCTTCTACAGACACTGAATCTGAATGGGGTAAACTTCAATAGGTACTGAATCTGCATGGGGTAAACTTACATAGGCACTGACTCACACTGGGGGACACTTCCACAGTCACTGACTCTGAAAGGGGTAAACATCCACAGGCCCTGACTCTCACTGGGGTGCACTTCCACAGGCACTGACTCTGAATGGGGCAAACTTCCACAGGCACTGACTCTAACTGGGGTACACTTCCACAGGCACTGAATGTGAATGGTGTAAACATCCACAGGTACTGAATCTGAATGGGGTAAACTTCCACAGGCACTGACTCTCACTGGGGTACACTTCCACAGGCACTGAATCTGAATGGGGGACACTTCCACAGGCACTGACTCTGAATGGGGTAAACTTCCACAGGCACTGAAATAAAAGCAAAATACTGCGGATGCTGGAAATCTGAAACAAAAACAAGAAATGCTGGAATCACTCAGCAGGTCTGGCAGCATCTGTGGAAAGAGAAGCAGAGTTAACGTTTCGGGTCAGTGACCCTTCTTCGGAACTGACAAATATTAGAAAAGTCACAGATTATAAACAAGTGAGGTGGGGGTGGGGCAAGAGAGAAGAAAGGAGAAGGTGCAGATTGGACCAGGCCACATAGCAGACCAAAAGGTCACGGAGAAAAGGCAAACAATATTGCTTTGTCTTTCAACACACCATTAACATATTGTTGGTCTTTTCTCTGTGAATTTTTGGTCAGCTATGAGGCCTGGTCCAATCTGCACCTGCTCCTTTGTTATCTCTTGCCCCACCCCCACCTCACTTGTTTATAATCTGTGACTTTTCTAATATTTGTCAGTTCCGAAGAAGGGTCACTGACCCGAAACGTAAACTCTGCTTCTCTTTCCAAAGCTGCTGCCAGACCTGCTGAGTGATTCCAGCATTTCTTGTTTTTGTTCCACAGGCACTGACCCTCACTTGGGTGCACTTCCACAGGCACTGACTCTGATTGGGGTAAACTTCCACAGGCACTGACTCTCACTGGGGCACACTTCCACAGGCACTGATTCTGAATGGGGTAAACTTCCACAGGCACTGACTCTCACTGGGGTACACTTCCACAGGCACTGAATCTGAATGGGGTAAACTTCCACAGGCACTGACTCTCACTTGGGTACACTTCTCCAGGCACTGACTCTCACTTGGGTACACTTCTGCAGGCACTGACGCTCACTGGGGTACATTTCCACATGCACTGACTCTGAGTGGGGTACACTTCTATAGGCAGTGACTCCTAATGGAGAGCCGCTCCCCAGCCACTGAATCTCACTGGGGTACACTTCCACAGGCAATGACTGTCACTGGGGTACACGTCCACAGGCACTGACTCTGAATGGGGTAAACTTCTCCAGGCACTGAATATGAATGGGGAAAACGACTACAGTTTCTGAATCTGAATGGGGTAAACTTCCACAGGCACTGACTCTCACTGGGGTACACTTCCACAGGCACTGACTCTGTATGGGGTAAACTTCCAAAGGCACTGACTCTCACTGGGGTACACTTCCACAGGTACTGACTCTGTATGGGGTAAACTTCCACAGGCACTGCATCTGAATGGGGTAAACTTCCACAGGTACGGACTCTGAATGGGGTAACTTCTACAGCAACTGCATCTGAATGGGGTAAACTTCTGCAGGTTCTGAATCTGAATGGGGAAAACGACTACAGTTTCTGAATCTGAATGGGGTAAACTTCCAAAGGCACTGACTCTCACTGGGGGACACATCCACAGGCACTGAATCTGAATGGGGTAAACTTCCACAGGCACTGACTCTCACTTGGGTACACTTCTACAGGCACTGACTCTCACTGGGGTACATTTCCACAGGCACTGACTCTCACTTGGGTACACTTCTGCAGGCATTGACTCTCACTTGGGTACACTTCTACAGGCACTGACTCTCACAGGGGTACATTTCCATTGGCACTGACTCTCACTGGGTACACTTCTACAGGCACTGAATCTGAATGGTGTAAACTTCGACAGGGACTGAAGCTGAATGGGGTAAACTTCCACAGGCAATGACTCTCACTGGGGTAAACTTCCACAGGCACTGACTCTAAATGGGGTAAACATCCACAGGCAATGACTCTCACTGGGGTGCACTTCCACAGGCACTGACTCTGAATGGGGTAAACTTCCACAGGTACTGAATCTGAATGGGGTAATCTACTACAGGTACCTAATCTGAATGGGTAAACTTCCACAGGCACTGACTCTGAATTGGTTACAGTTCCACAGGCACTGTCTCTCACTGGGGTACATTTACACAGGCACTGACTCTGAATGGGGTAAACTTCCACAGGCACTGACACTCTCTTGGGTCCAGTTCAACAGGGACTGACTCTCACAGGGGTACTCTTCTACAGGGACTGACTCTCACTGGGGTACACTTCCACAGGTACAGACTCTCACTGGGGTACACTTCTATCGGCACTGACTCTCTCTGGGTTACAATTCAACCCACACTGACTCGCACTGGGGTGCAGTCCCACAGGCTCTAACTGTCACTTGGGTACCGTTCCCTAGGCACTGACTCGAACTGGGGTACACTTCGACAGGCACTGACTCTCACTTGGGTACACTTATACAGGCACGGACGCTCACTGGGGTACACTTCCACTGGTACTGACTCTGAATGGGGTAAACTTCTGCAGGCACTGAATCTGAATGGGGTAAACTTCCACAGGCACTGACTCACACTGGGGGACACCTCCACAGGCACTGACTCTGAATGGGATAAACTTCCACAGGCACTGACTCTCACTGGGGTGCAATTGCACAGGCACTGACTCTGAATGTGGTAAACTTCCGCAGGCACTGACTCTGAATGGGGTATACTTCTGCAGGCATTGACTCTCACTGGGGTACATTTCCACAGTGACTGACTCTCACTGGTGTACATTTCCACAGGCACAGATTCTCAATTGGGTACACTTCTACAGGGACTGTCTCTCACTTGGGTACACTTCTACAGGCACTGACTCTGACTGGGGTACATTTCCACAGGCACTGACTCTCACTGTGGTACATTTCCACATGCACTGACTCTGAGTGGGGTACACTTCTATAGGCAGTGACTCCTAATGGAGAGCCACTCCCCAGCCACTGAATCTCACTGGGGTACACTTCCACAGGCAATGACTGTCACTGGGGTACACTTCCACAGGCACTGACTCTGAATGGGGTAAACTTCTCCAGGCACTGAATATGAATGGAGAAAACATCTACAGTTTCTGAATCTGAATGGGGTAAACTTCCACAGGCACTGACTCTCACTGGGGTACACTTCCACAGGCACTGACTCTGTATGGGGTAAACTTCCAAAGGCACTGACTCTCACTGGGGTACACTTCCACATGTACTGACTGTGTATGGGGTAAACTTCCACAGGCACTGCATCTGAATGGGGTAAACTTCCACAGGTACGGACTCTGAATGGGGTAACTTCCACAGGCACTGACTCTGAATGGGGTAAACTTCTACAGCAACTGCATCTGAATGGGGTAAACTTCTACAGGTACTGAATCTGAATGGGGTAAACTTCCACATGCACTGACTCTCACTGGGGGACACATCCACAGGCACTGAATCTGAATGGGGTAAACTTCCACAGGCACTGACTCTCACTTGGGTACACATCTACAGGCACTGACTCTCACTGGGGTACATTTCCACAGGCACTGACTCTCACTTGGGTACACTTCTGCAGGCATTGACTCTCACTTGGGTATACTTCTGCAGCCTCTGACTCTCACAGGGGTACATTTCCATTGGCACTGACTCTCACTGGGTACAATTCTACAGGCACTGACTCTCACAGGGGTACATTTCCATTGGCACTGACTCTCACTGGGTACACTTCTACAGGCACTGAATATGAATGGTGTAAACTTCGACAGGGACTGAAGCTGAATGGGGTAAACTTCCACAGGCAATGACTCTCACTGGGGTGCACTTCCACAGGCACTGACTCGAACTGGGGTACACTTCGACAGGCACTGACTCTCACTTGGGTACACTTATACAGGCACGGACGCTCACTGGGGTACACTTCCACTGGTACTGACTCTGAATGGGGTAAACTTCTGCAGGCACTGAATCTGAATGGGGTAAACTTCCACAGGCACTGACTCACACTGGGGGACACCTCCACAGGCACTGACTCTGAATGGGATAAACTTCCACAGGCACTGACTCTCACTGGGGTGCAATTGCACAGGCACTGACTCTGAATGGGGTAAACTTCCACAGGCACTGACTCTGAATCGGGTATACTTCTGCAGGCATTGACTCTCACTGGGGTACATTTCCACAGTGACTGACTCTCACTGGTGTACATTTCCACAGGCACAGATTCTCAATTGGGTACACTTCTTTAGGGACTGTCTCTCACTTGGGTACATTTCCACAGGCACTGACTCTCACTGGGGTACATTTCCACAGGCACTGACTCTCACTGGGGTACATTACCACATGCACTGACTCTCACTTGGGTACACTTCTGCAGGCCCTGACTCTCACTCGGGTACACTTCTGCAGGCCCTGACTCTCACTCGGGTACATTTCCACAGGCACTGACTCTCACTGGGGTACATTTCCACATGCACTGACTCTGAGTGGGGTACACTTCTATAGGCAGTGACTCCTAATGGAGAGCCAGTCCCCAGCCACTGAATCTCACTGGGGTACACTTCCACAGGCAATGACTGTCACTGGGGTACACTTCCACAGGCACTGACTCTGAATGGGGTAAACTTCTCCAGGCACTGAATATGAATGGGGAAAACGTCTACAGTTTCTGAATCTGAATGGGGTAAACTTCCACAGGCACTGACTCTCACTGGGGTACACTTCCACAGGCACTGACTCTGTATGGGGTAAACTTCCAAAGGCACTGACTCTCACTGGGGTATACTTCCACAGGTACTGACTCTGTATGAGGTAAACTTCCACAGGCACTGCATCTGAATGGGGTAAACTTCCACAGGTACGGACTCTGAATGGGGTAACTTCCACAGGCACTGACTCTGAATGGGGTAAACTTCTACAGCAACTGCATCTGAATGGGGTAAACTTCTACAGGTACTGAATCTGAATGGGTTAAACTTCCACATGCACTGACTCTCACTGGGAGACACATCCACAGGCACTGAATCTGAATGGGGTAAACTTCCACAGGCACTGACTCTCACTTGGGTACACTTCTACAGGCACTGACTCTCACTGGGGTACATTTCCACAGGCACTGACTCTCACTTGGGTACACTTCTGCAGGCATTGACTCTCACTTGGGTATACTTCTGCAGCCTCTGACTCTCACAGGGATACATTTCCATTGGCACTGACTCTCACTGGGTACACTTCTACAGGCACTGACTCTCACAGGGGTACATTTCCATTGGCACTGACTCTCACTGGGTACACTTCTACAGGCACTGAATCTGAATGGTGTAAACGTCAACAGGGACTGAAGCTGAATGGGGTAAACTTCCACAGGCAATGACTCTCACTGGGGTAAACTTCCACAGGCACTGACTCTAAATGGGGTAAACTTCCACAGGCAATGAATCTCACTGGGTGCACTTCCACAGGCACTGACTCTGAATGGGGTAAACTTCCACAGGCACTGACTCTGAATGGGGTACACTTCCACACGCACTGAATCTGAATGGGGTAATCTTCTGCAGGTACCTAATCTGAATGGGGTAAACTTCCACAGGCACTGACTCTCACTGGGGTACACTTCCAGAGGCAATGACTCTGAATGGGGTAAACTTCCACAGGCACTGACTCTCACTGGGGTACACTTCCACAGGCACGGACTCTCACTGGGGTACACTTACACAGGCACTGACTCTGAGTGGGGTAAACTTCCAAAGGCACTGACTCTCACTGGGGTACACTTCCACAGGCACTGACTCTGAATGGGGGAAACTTCCACAGGCATTGACTCTGAATGGGGTTAACTTCTACTGGCTCTGAATCTGAATGGGGTACATTTCCACAGGCACTGAATCTGAATGGGGTAAACTTCTACAGGCACTGAATCTGAATGGTGTAAACTTGCACAGGCACTGACTCTCACTGGGGTAAACTTCCACAGGCACTGACTCTGAATGGGTTAAACTTCCACAGGCACTGACTCTCACTGGGGTAAACTTCCACAGGCACTGACTCTCACTGGGGTCACATCCACAGGTACTGACACTGAATGGGGTAAACGTCCACAGGCAGTGACTCTGAAAGGGGTAATCTTCTACAGACACTGAATCTGAATGGGGTAAACTTCAATAGGTACTGAATCTGCATGGGGTAAACTTACACAGGCACTGACTCACACTGGGGGACACTTCCACAGTCACTGACTCTGAAAGGGGTAAACTTCCACAGGCCCTGACTCTCACTGGGGTGCATTTCCACAGGCACTGACACTGAATGGGGCAAACTTCCACAGGCACTGACTCTAACTGGGGTACACTTCCACAGGCACTGAATGTGAATGGTGTAAACATCCACAGGTACTGAATCTGAATGGGGTAAACTTCCACAGGCACTGACTCTCACTGGGGTACACTTCCACAGGCACTGAATCTGAATGGCGTAAACATCCACAGGTACTGACTCTGAATGGGGTAAACTTCCAGAGGCAATGACTCTCACTGGGGTACACTTCCACAGGCACTGACTCTGAATGGGGGACACTTCCACAGGCACTGACTCTGAATGGGGTAAACTTCCACAGGCACTGAAATAAAAGCAAAATACTGCGGATGCTGGAAATCTGAAACAAAAACAAGAAATGCTGGAATCACTCAGCAGGTCTGGCAGCATCTGTGGAAAGAGAAGCAGAGTTAACGTTTCGGGTCAGTGACCCTTCTTCGGAACTGACAAATATTAGAAAAGTCACAGATTATAAACAAGTGAGGTGGGGGTGGGGCAAGAGAGAAGAAAGGAGAAGGTGCAGATTGGACCAGGCCACATAGCAGACCAAAAGGTCACGGAGAAAAGGCAAACAATATTGCTTTGTCTTTCAACACACCATTAATATATTGTTGGTCTTTTCTCTGTGAATTTTTGGTCAGCTATGAGGCCTGGTCCAATCTGCACCTGCTCCTTTGTTATCTCTTGCCCCACCCCCACCTCACTTGTTTATAATCTGTGACTTTTCTAATATTTGTCAGTTCCGAAGAAGGGTCACTGACCCGAAACGTAAACTCTGCTTCTCTTTCCAAAGCTGCTGCCAGACCTGCTGAGTGATTCCAGCATTTCTTGTTTTTGTTCCACAGGCACTGACCCTCACTTGGGTGCACTTCCACAGGCACTGACTCTGATTGGGGTAAACTTCCACAGGCACTGACTCTCACTGGGGCACACTTCCACAGGCACTGATTCTGAATGGGGTAAACTTCCACAGGCACTGACTCTCACTGGGGTACACTTCCACAGGCACTGAATCTGAATGGGGTAAACTTCCACAGGCACTGACTCTCACTTGGGTACACTTCTCCAGGCACTGACTCTCACTTGGGTACACTTCTGCAGGCACTGACGCTCACTGGGGTACATTTCCACATGCACTGACTCTGAGTGGGGTACACTTCTATAGGCAGTGACTCCTAATGGAGAGCCGCTCCCCAGCCACTGAATCTCACTGGGGTACACTTCCACAGGCAATGACTGTCACTGGGGTACACGTCCACAGGCACTGACTCTGAATGGGGTAAACTTCTCCAGGCACTGAATATGAATGGGGAAAACGACTACAGTTTCTGAATCTGAATGGGGTAAACTTCCACAGGCACTGACTCTCACTGGGGTACACTTCCACAGGCACTGACTCTGTATGGGGTAAACTTCCAAAGGCACTGACTCTCACTGGGGTACACTTCCACAGGTACTGACTCTGTATGGGGTAAACTTCCACAGGCACTGCATCTGAATGGGGTAAACTTCCACAGGTACGGACTCTGAATGGGGTAACTTCTACAGCAACTGCATCTGAATGGGGTAAACTTCTGCAGGTTCTGAATCTGAATGGGGAAAACGACTACAGTTTCTGAATCTGAATGGGGTAAACTTCCAAAGGCACTGACTCTCACTGGGGGACACATCCACAGGCACTGAATCTGAATGGGGTAAACTTCCACAGGCACTGACTCTCACTTGGGTACACTTCTACAGGCACTGACTCTCACTGGGGTACATTTCCACAGGCACTGACTCTCACTTGGGTACACTTCTGCAGGCATTGACTCTCACTTGGGTACACTTCTACAGGCACTGACTCTCACAGGGGTACATTTCCATTGGCACTGACTCTCACTGGGTACACTTCTACAGGCACTGAATCTGAATGGTGTAAACTTCGACAGGGACTGAAGCTGAATGGGGTAAACTTCCACAGGCAATGACTCTCACTGGGGTAAACTTCCACAGGCACTGACTCTAAATGGGGTAAACATCCACAGGCAATGACTCTCACTGGGGTGCACTTCCACAGGCACTGACTCTGAATGGGGTAAACTTCCACAGGTACTGAATCTGAATGGGGTAATCTACTACAGGTACCTAATCTGAATGGGTAAACTTCCACAGGCACTGACTCTGAATTGGTTACAGTTCCACAGGCACTGTCTCTCACTGGGGTACATTTACACAGGCACTGACTCTGAATGGGGTAAACTTCCACAGGCACTGACACTCTCTTGGGTCCAGTTCAACAGGGACTGACTCTCACAGGGGTACACTTCTACAGGGACTGACTCTCACTGGGGTACACTTCCACAGGTACAGACTCTCACTGGGGTACACTTCTATCGGCACTGACTCTCTCTGGGTTACAATTCAACCCACACTGACTCGCACTGGGGTGCAGTCCCACAGGCTCTAACTGTCACTTGGGTACCGTTCCCTAGGCACTGACTCGAACTGGGGTACACTTCGACAGGCACTGACTCTCACTTGGGTACACTTATACAGGCACGGACGCTCACTGGGGTACACTTCCACTGGTACTGACTCTGAATGGGGTAAACTTCTGCAGGCACTGAATCTGAATGGGGTAAACTTCCACAGGCACTGACTCACACTGGGGGACACCTCCACAGGCACTGACTCTGAATGGGATAAACTTCCACAGGCACTGACTCTCACTGGGGTGCAATTGCACAGGCACTGACTCTGAATGTGGTAAACTTCCGCAGGCACTGACTCTGAATGGGGTATACTTCTGCAGGCATTGACTCTCACTGGGGTACATTTCCACAGTGACTGACTCTCACTGGTGTACATTTCCACAGGCACAGATTCTCAATTGGGTACACTTCTACAGGGACTGTCTCTCACTTGGGTACACTTCTACAGGCACTGACTCTGACTGGGGTACATTTCCACAGGCACTGACTCTCACTGGGGTACATTTCCACATGCACTGACTCTGAGTGGGGTACACTTCTATAGGCAGTGACTCCTAATGGAGAGCCACTCCCCAGCCACTGAATCTCACTGGGGTACACTTCCACAGGCAATGACTGTCACTGGGGTACACTTCCACAGGCACTGACTCTGAATGGGGTAAACTTCTCCAGGCACTGAATATGAATGGAGAAAACATCTACAGTTTCTGAATCTGAATGGGGTAAACTTCCACAGGCACTGACTCTCACTGGGGTACACTTCCACAGGCACTGACTCTGTGTGGGGTAAACTTCCAAAGGCACTGACTCTCACTGGGGTACACTTCCACATGTACTGACTCTGTATGGGGTAAACTTCCACAGGCACTGCATCTGAATGGGGTAAACTTCCACAGGCACTGACTCTCACTGGGGTACACTTCCACAGGCACTGACTCTGTATGGGGTAAACTTCCAAAGGCACTGACTCTCACTGGGGTACACTTCCACATGTACTGACTCTGTATGGGGTAAACTTCCACAGGCACTGCATCTGAATGGGGTAAACTTCCACAGGTACGGACTCTGAATGGGGTAACTTCCACAGGCACTGACTCTGAATGGGGTAAACTTCTACAGCAACTGCATCTGAATGGGGTAAACTTCTACAGGTACTGAATCTGAATGGGGTAAACTTCCACATGCACTGACTCTCACTGGGGGACACATCCACAGGCACTGAATCTGAATGGGGTAAACTTCCACAGGCACTGACTCTCACTTGGGTACACATCTACAGGCACTGACTCTCACTGGGGTACATTTCCACAGGCACTGACTCTCACTTGGGTACACTTCTGCAGGCATTGACTCTCACTTGGGTATACTTCTGCAGCCTCTGACTCTCACAGGGGTACATTTCCATTGGCACTGACTCTCACTGGGTACAATTCTACAGGCACTGACTCTCACAGGGGTACATTTCCATTGGCACTGACTCTCACTGGGTACACTTCTACAGGCACTGAATATGAATGGTGTAAACTTCGACAGGGACTGAAGCTGAATGGGGTAAACTTCCACAGGCAATGACTCTCACTGGGGTGCACTTCCACAGGCACTGACTCGAACTGGGGTACACTTCGACAGGCACTGACTCTCACTTGGGTACACTTATACAGGCACGGACGCTCACTGGGGTACACTTCCACTGGTACTGACTCTGAATGGGGTAAACTTCTGCAGGCACTGAATCTGAATGGGGTAAACTTCCACAGGCACTGACTCACACTGGGGGACACCTCCACAGGCACTGACTCTGAATGGGATAAACTTCCACAGGCACTGACTCTCACTGGGGTGCAATTGCACAGGCACTGACTCTGAATGGGGTAAACTTCCACAGGCACTGACTCTGAATCGGGTATACTTCTGCAGGCATTGACTCTCACTGGGGTACATTTCCACAGTGACTGACTCTCACTGGTGTACATTTCCACAGGCACAGATTCTCAATTGGGTACACTTCTTTAGGGACTGTCTCTCACTTGGGTACATTTCCACAGGCACTGACTCTCACTGGGGTACATTTCCACAGGCACTGACTCTCACTGGGGTACATTACCACATGCACTGACTCTCACTTGGGTACACTTCTGCAGGCCCTGACTCTCACTCGGGTACACTTCTGCAGGCCCTGACTCTCACTCGGGTACATTTCCACAGGCACTGACTCTCACTGGGGTACATTTCCACATGCACTGACTCTGAGTGGGGTACACTTCTATAGGCAGTGACTCCTAATGGAGAGCCAGTCCCCAGCCACTGAATCTCACTGGGGTACACTTCCACAGGCAATGACTGTCACTGGGGTACACTTCCACAGGCACTGACTCTGAATGGGGTAAACTTCTCCAGGCACTGAATATGAATGGGGAAAACGTCTACAGTTTCTGAATCTGAATGGGGCAAACTTCCACAGGCACTGACTCTCACTGGGGTACACTTCCACAGGCACTGACTCTGTATGGGGTAAACTTCCAAAGGCACTGACTCTCACTGGGGTATACTTCCACAGGTACTGACTCTGTATGAGGTAAACTTCCACAGGCACTGCATCTGAATGGGGTAAACTTCCACAGGTACGGACTCTGAATGGGGTAACTTCCACAGGCACTGACTCTGAATGGGGTAAACTTCTACAGCAACTGCATCTGAATGGGGTAAACTTCTACAGGTACTGAATCTGAATGGGTTAAACTTCCACATGCACTGACTCTCACTGGGAGACACATCCACAGGCACTGAATCTGAATGGGGTAAACTTCCACAGGCACTGACTCTCACTTGGGTACACTTCTACAGGCACTGACTCTCACTGGGGTACATTTCCACAGGCACTGACTCTCACTTGGGTACACTTCTGCAGGCATTGACTCTCACTTGGGTATACTTCTGCAGCCTCTGACTCTCACAGGGATACATTTCCATTGGCACTGACTCTCACTGGGTACACTTCTACAGGCACTGACTCTCACAGGGGTACATTTCCATTGGCACTGACTCTCACTGGGTACACTTCTACAGGCACTGAATCTGAATGGTGTAAACGTCAACAGGGACTGAAGCTGAATGGGGTAAACTTCCACAGGCAATGACTCTCACTGGGGTAAACTTCCACAGGCACTGACTCTAAATGGGGTAAACTTCCACAGGCAATGACTCTCACTGGGTGCACTTCCACAGGCACTGACTCTGAATGGGGTAAACTTCCACAGGCACTGACTCTGAATGGGGTACACTTCCACACGCACTGAATCTGAATGGGGTAATCTTCTGCAGGTACCTAATCTGAATGGGGTAAACTTCCACAGGCACTGACTTTCACTGGGGTACACTTCCACAGGCACTGACTCTGAATGGGGTAAACTTCCACAGGCACTGACTCTCACTGGGGTACACTTCCACAGGCACGGACTCTCACTGGGGTAAACTTACACAGGCACTGACTCTGAGTGGGGTAAACTTCCAAAGGCACTGACTCTCACTGGGGTACACTTCCACAGGCACTGACTCTGAATGGGGGAAACTTCCACAGGCATTGACTCTGAATGGGGTTAACTTCTACTGGCTCTGAATCTGAATGGGGTACATTTCCACAGGCACTGAATCTGAATGGGGTAAACTTCTACAGGCACTGAATCTGAATGGTGTAAACTTGCACAGGCACTGACTCTCACTGGGGTAAACTTCCACAGGCACTGACTCTGAATGGGTTAAACTTCCACAGGCACTGACTCTCACTGGGGTAAACTTCCACAGGCACTGACTCTCACTGGGGTCACATCCACAGGTACTGACACTGAATGGGGTAAACGTCCACAGGCAGTGACTCTGAAAGGGGTAATCTTCTACAGACACTGAATCTGAATGGGGTAAACTTCAATAGGTACTGAATCTGCATGGGGTAAACTTACACAGGCACTGACTCACACTGGGGGACACTTCCACAGTCACTGACTCTGAAAGGGGTAAACTTCCACAGGCCCTGACTCTCACTGGGGTGCACTTCCACAGGCACTGACTCTGAATGGGGCAAACTTCCACAGGCACTGACTCTCACTGGGGTACACTTCCACAGGCACTGAATGTGAATGGTGTAAACATCCACAGGTACTGAATCTGAATGGGGTAAACTTCCACAGGCACTGACTCTCACTGGGGTACACTTCCACAGGCACTGAATCTGAATGGCGTAAACATCCACAGGTACTGACTCTGAATGGGGTAAACTTCCAGAGGCAATGACTCTCACTGGGGTACACTTCCACAGGCACTGACTCTGAATGGGGGACACTTCCACAGGCACTGACTCTGAATGGGGTAAACTTCCACAGGCACTGAAATAAAAGCAAAATACTGCGGATGCTGGAAATCTGAAACAAAAACAAGAAATGCTGGAATCACTCAGCAGGTCTGGCAGCATCTGTGGAAAGAGAAGCAGAGTTAACGTTTCGGGTCAGTGACCCTTCTTCGGAACTGACAAATATTAGAAAAGTCACAGATTATAAACAAGTGAGGTGAGGGTGGGGCAAGAGATAACAAAGGAGAAGGTGCAGATTGGACCAGGCCACATAGCAGACCAAAAGGTCACGGAGAAAAGGCAAACAATATAGCTTTGTCTTTCAACACACCATTAACATATTGTTTGCCTTTTCTCCGTGAACTTTTGGTCAGCTATGAGGCCTGGTCCAATCTGCACCTTCTCCTTTGTTATCTCTTGCCCCACCCCCACCTCACTTGTTTATAATCTGTGACTTTTCTAATATTTGTCAGTTCCGAAGAAGGGTCACTGACCCGAAACGTAAACTCTGCTTCTCTTTCCAAAGATGCTGCCAGACCTGCTGAGTGATTCCAGCATTTCTTGTTTTTGTTCCACAGGCACTGACCCTCACTTGGGTGCACTTCCACAGGCACTGACTCTGAATGGGGTAAACTTCCACAGGCACTGACTCTCACTGGGGCACACTTCCACAGGCACTGACTCTGAATGGGGTAAACTTCCACAGGCACTGACTCTCACTGGGGTACACTTCCACAGGCACTGACTCTGAATCAGGTACACTGCCACAGGCACTGAATCTGAATGGGGTAAACTTGCACAGGCACTGATTCTGAATGGCATAAACTTCTAGAGGCAATGACTCTCACTGGGGTAAACGTCCACAGGCACTGGCTCTCACTGGGGTACACATCCACAGGCACTGAATCTGAATGGGGTAAACTTCCAAAGGCACTGACTCTGAATGGCGTAAACTTCCAGAGGCAATGACTCACACTGGGGTACTCTTCCACAGGCACTGAATCTCACTGGGGGACACTTCCACAGGCACTGACTCTGAATGGGGTAAACTTCCACAGGCACTGACCCTCACTGGGATGCACTTCCAAAGGCAATGACACTGAATGGGTTCAACTTCCACATGCAAAGACTCTCTTTGGTGTACACTTCCACATGCACTGACCCTGAATGGGGTAAACATCCACAGGCATTGACTCTCACTGGGGTACACTTCCACAGGTACTGACTCTGAATTGGTTAAAGTTCCACAGGCAATGACTCGCAGTGGGGTACACTTCCACAGGCACTGTCTCTCACTGGGGTACATTTACACAGGCACTGACTCTGAATGGGGTAAACTTCCACAGGCACTGAATCTCACTGGAGTTCTCTTACACCTTCACTGACTCTGAATGGGGTAAACTCCCACAGCCACTGACACACTCTCGGGTCCAGTTCAACAGGGACTGACTCTCACAGGGGTACAATTCTACAGGGACTGACTCTCACTGGGGTACACTTCCACAGGTACAGACTCTCACTGGGGTACACTTCTATCGGCACTGACTCTCTCTGGGTTACAATTCAACCCACACTGACTCGCACTGGGGTGCAGTCCCACAGGCTCTAACTGTCACTTGGGTACCATTCCCTAGGCACTGACTCGAACTGGGGTACACTTCGACAGGCACTGACTCTCACTTGGGTACACTTATACAGGCACGGACGCTCACTGGGGTACACTTCCACTGGTACTGACTCTGAATGGTGCAAACTTCTGCAGGCACTGAATCTGAATGGGGTAACCTTCCACAGGCACTGACTCTCACTGGGGTGCAATTGCACAGGCACTGACTCTGAATGGGGTAAACTTCCACTGGCACTGACTCTGAATGGGGTATACTTCTGCAGGCATTGACTCTCACTGGGGTACATTTCCACAGTGACTGACTCTCACTGGTGTACATTTCCACAGGCACAGATTCTCAATTGGGTACACTTCTACAGGGACTGTCTCTCACTTGGGTACACTTCTACAGGCACTGACTCTCACTGGGGTACATTTCCACAGGCACTGACTCTCACTCGGGTACATTTCCACAGGCACTGACTCTCACTGGGGTACATTTCCACATGCACTGACTCTGAGTGGGGTACACTTCGATAGGCAGTGACTCCTAATGGAGAGCCGCTCACCAGCCACTGACTCTCAGTGGGGTACACTTCCACAGGCAATGACTGTCACTGGGGTACACTTCCACAGGCACTGATTCTGAATGGGGTAAACTTCCACAGGCACTGAATCTCACTGGAGTTCTCTTACACAGGCACTGACTCTGAATGGGGTAAACTTCCACAGGCACTGACACACTCTCGGGTCCAGTTCAACAGGGACTGACTCTCATAGGGGTACAATTCTACAGGGACTGACTCTCACTGGGGTACACTTCCACAGGCACTGACTCTCACTCGGGTACATTTCCACAGGCACTGACTCTGAGTGGGGTACACTTCGATAGGCAGTGACTCCTAATGGAGAGCCGCTCCCCAGCCACTGAATCTCAGTGGGGTACACTTCCACAGGCAATGACTGTCACTGGGGTACACTTCCACAGGCACCGACTCTGAATGGGGTAAACTTCCACAGGCACTGAATCTCACTGGAGTTCTCTTACACAGGCACTGACTCTGAATGGGGTAAACTTCCACAGGCACTGACACACTCTCGGGTCCAGTTCAACAGGGACTGACTCTCACAGGGGTACAATTCTACAGGGACTGACTCTCACTGGGGTACACTTCCACAGGTACAGACACTCACTGGGGTACACTTCGATCGGCACTGACTCTCTCTGGGTTACAATTCAACCCACACTGACTCGCACTGGGGTGCAGTCCCACAGGCTCTAACTGTCACTTGGGTACCGTTCCCTAGGCACTGACCCGAACTGGGGTACACTTCGACAGGCACTGACTCTCACTTGGGTACACTTATAAAGGCACGGACGCTCACTGGGGTACACTTCCACTGGTACTGACTCTGAATGGGGTAAACTTCCACAGGCAGTGACTCTGAATGGTGCAAACTTCTGCAGGCACTGAATCTGAATGGGGTAACCTTCCACAGGCACTGACTCTCACTGGGGTGCAATTGCACAGACACTGACTCTGAATGGGGTAAACTTCCACTGGCACTGACTCTGAATGGGGTATACTTCTGCAGGCATTGACAATCACTGGGGTACATTTCCACAGTGACTGACTCTCACTGGTGTACATTTCCACAGGCACAGATTCTCAATTGGGTACACTTCTACAGGGACTGTCTCTCACTGGGGTACATTTCCACATGCACTGACTCTGAGTGGTGTACACTTCGATAGGCAGTGACTCCTAATGGAGAGCCGCTCCCCAGCCACTGAATCTCACTGGGGTACACTTCCACAGGCAATGACTGTCACTGGGGTACACTTCCACAGGCACTGTCTCTGAATGGGGTAAAATTCCACAGGCACTGACTCTGAATGGGGTACACTTCCACAAGCACTGACTCTCACTGGGGGACACTTACACAGGCACTGACTCTCACTGGGGTACACTTACAGAGGCACTGACAGTGAATGGGGAAAACTTCCACAGGCACTGACTCTCACTTGGGTACACTTACACAGGCACTGACTCGGAATGGGGTAAACTCCCACAGGCACTGACTCTCACAGGGGGACACTTCTACAGGCACTGACTCTCACTGGCGTACATTACCACAGGCACTGACTATCACTGGGGTACATTTCCACAGGCACTGAATCTGAATGGGGTAAACCTCCACAGGCACTTACTCTCACTGTAGTACACTTCCACAGGCACTGAATCTGAATGGGGTAAACTACCCCAGGCACTGACTCTGAATGTGTAAACTTCCACAGGCACTGACTCTGAATTGGTTACAGTTCCACAGGCAATAACTCTCAGTGGGGTACACTTCGACAGGCACTGACTCTGACTGGGGTACTCTTCCACAGGCACTGTCTCTCACTGGGGTGCAGTCCCACAGGCTCTAGCTGTCACTTGGATACCGTTCCCTAGGCACTGACTCGAACTGGGGTACACTTCTACAGGCACTGACTCTCACTTGGGTAAACTTCCACAGGCACTGACTCTCACTGGGGTGCACTTCAACAGGCACTGACTCTGAATGGGGGAAACTTCCACAGGCACTGACTCTGAATGGGGTACACTTCAACAGGCACTGAATCTGAATGGCGTAAACATCCACAGGTACTGACACTGAATGGGGTAATCTTCCAGAGGCAATGACTCTCACCGGGGTACACTTCCACAGGCACTGACTCTCACTGGGGTACATTTGCACAGGCACTGACTCTCACTTGGGTACATTTCCACAGGCACTGACTCTCACTGGTGTACATTTCCACTTGCACTGACTCTCACTTGGGTACACTTCTACAGGCACTGACTCTCACTTGGCTACGCTTCTGCAGGCACTGACACTCCCTTGGGTACACTTCTGCAGGCACTGACTCTCACTGGTGTACATTTCCACGTGCACTGACTCTGAGTGGGTTACACTTCTATCGGCACTGAATCTGAATGGTGTAAACTTCTAGAGGCACTGACTCTGAATGGGGTAAACTTCCACAGGCACTGACTCTGAATGGGGTAAACTTCCACAGGCACTGACTCTCACTGGGGTATACTTCCACAGGCACTGACTCTCACTGGGGTACATTTACACATGCACTGACTCTGAATGGGGTAAAGTTCCACAGGCACTGACTCTAATTGGGGTAAACCTCCACAGGTACTGAATCTGAAAGGGGTAAACGTCTACAGGTACTGAATCTGAATGGGGTAAACTTCCACAGGCACTGACTCGCACTGGGGTACACTTACACAGGCACTGACTCGGAATGGGGAAAACTTACAAAGGCACTGACTCTCACTGGGGTACACTTACACAGGCACTGACTCTCACTGGGGTACACTTACACAGGCACTGACTCGGAATGGGGTAAACTTCCAAAGGCACTGACTCTCACTGGGGTACACTTCCACAGGCACTGTCTCTGAATGGGGTAAAATTCCACAGGCACTGACTCTGAATGGGGTACACTTCCACAGGCACTGACTCTCACTGGGGGACACTTCCACAGGCACTGACTCTCACTGGGGTACACTTCCACAGGCACTGTCTCTGAATGGGGTAAAATTCCACAGGCACTGACTCTGAATGGGGTACACTTCCACAGGCACTGACTCTCACTGGGGGACACTTACACAGGCACTGACTCTCACTGGGGTACACTTACACAGGCACTGACTCGGAATGGGGTAAACTTCCAAAGGCACTGACTCTCACTGGGGTACACTTCCACAGGCACTGTCTCTGAATGGGGTAAAATTCCACAGGCACTGACTCTGAATGGGGTACACTTCCACAGGCACTGACTCTCACTGGGGGACACTTACACAGGCACTGACTCTCACTGGGGTACACTTACACAGGCACTGACTCGGAATGGGGTAAACTTCCACAGGCACTGACTCTGAATGGGGTACACTTCCACAGGCACTGACTCTCACTGGGGTACACTTCCACAGGCACTGACTTGGAATGGGGTAAACTTCCTCAGGCACTGACTCTGAATGGGGTTAACTTCTACAGGCTCTGAATCTGAATCGGGTAAACTTCCACAGGCACTGAAGCTCACTTGGGTACACTTACACAGGCACAGACTCTGAATGGGGTAAACTTCCACAGGCACTGACTCTCACTGGGGTACACTTCCACAGGCACTGAATCTGAATGGGGGAAACTTCCTCAGGCACTGACGATGAATGGGGTAAACATCCACAGGGACTGAGTCTGAATGGGGAAATCTTCCAGAGGCAATGACTCTAACTGGGGTACACTCCCACAGGCACTGACTCTCACAGGGGGACACTTCCACAGCCACTGACTCTGAATGGGGTACACTTGCACAGGCATTGACCCTCACTTGGGTGCACTTCCACAGGCACTGACTCTCACTGGGGTACATTTACACATGCACTGACTCTGAATGGGGTAAACCTCCACAGGCACTGACTCTAACTGGGGTACACTTCGACAAGCACTGAATCTGAATGGGGTTAACGTCTACAGGTACTGAATCTGAATGGGGTAAACTTCCACAGGCACTGACTCTCACAGGGGGACACTTCCACAGGCACTGACTATGATTGGGGTAAACTTCTACAGTCTCTGAATCTGAATGGGGTAAACTTCTACAGGTACTGAATCTGAATGGGGTAAACTTCCACAGGCACTGACTCTCACTGGGTACACTTACACAGGCACTGAATCTGAATGGTGTAAACTTCTACAGGGACTGAAGCTGAATGGGGTAAACTTCCACAGGCACTGGCTCTAAATGGGGTAAACTTCCATAGGCAATGTCTCTCACTGGGGTACACCTCCACAGGCACTGACTCTGAATGGGGTAAACTTCCACAGGCACTGACTCTGAATGGGGTACACTTCCACACGCACTGAACCTGAATGGGGTAAACTTCCACAGGCACTGACTGTCACTGGGGTACACTTACACAGGCACTGACTCTGAATGGGGTAAACTTCCACAGGCACTGACCCTCACTTGGGTGCACTTCCACAGGCACTGACTCTGAATGGGGTAAACTTCCACAGGCACTGACTGTCACTGTGGTACACTTCCACAGACACTGACTCTGAATGGGGTACACTTCCACAGGCACTGAATCTGAATGGGGTAAACTTCCACATGCACTGACTCTCACTTGGGTAATCTTCTTCAGGCACTGACTCTCACTGGGGTACATTTCCACAGGCACTGACTCTCACTGGGGTACATTTCCATTGGCACTGACTCTCACTTGGGTACACTTCTACAGGCACTGACTCTCACTTGGGTACACTTCTGCAGGCACTGACTCTCACTGGTGTACCTTTCCACATGCACTGACTCTGAATGGGATACACTTCTATAGGCAGTGACTCCGAATGGAGAGCCGCTCCCCAGCCATTGAATCTCACTGGGGTACACTTCTACAGGCACTGACTCTCACAGGGGTACATTCCCACTGGCACTGACTCTCACTGGGGTACACCTCTACAGGCACTGAATCTGAATGGGGTTAACATCTACAGGTACTGAAGCTGAATGGGGTAAACATCCACAGGCACTGACTCTCACTGGGGTAAACTTCCACAGGCACTGACTCTGATGGGATAAACTTCCACAGGCACTGACTGTCACTGGGGTACACTTCCACAGGCACTGACTCTGAATAGGGTAAACTTCCACAAGCACTGACTCTCACTTGGGAACACTTCGACAGGCACTGACTCTCACTGGGGGAAACTAACAAAGGCACTGACTCTCACTGGGGTACACTTCCACAGGCACTGACTCTGAATGGGGTAAACTTCGACAGGCACTGAATCTGTATGTGGTCAACTTCTACAGGTACTGAATCTGAATGGGGTAAACTTGCACAGGCACTGACTCCCACTGGGGTTCACTTCCACAGGCACTGACTCCGAATGGGGAAAGCTTCCAAAGGCACAGACTCTCACTGGGGTACACTTCCACAGGCACTAACTCTCACTGGGGTACGCTTCCACAGGCACTGACTTAGAATGGGGTAAACATCCACAGGCACTGACCCTCACTTGGGTGCACTTCCACAGGCACTGTCTCTGAATGGGGTAAAATTCCACAGGCACTGACTCTGAATGGGGTACACTTCCACAGGCACTGACACTCACTGGGGGACACTTACACAGGCACTGACTCTCACTGGGGTACACTTACACTGGCACTGACTCGGAATGGGGTAAACTTCCAAAGGCACTGACTCTCACTGGGGTACACTTCCACAGGCACTGACTCTGAATGGGGTTAACTTCTACAGGCTCTGAATCTGAATGGGGTAAACTTCTACAGGTACTGAATCTGAATCTGGTAAACATCCACAGGCACTGTAGCTCACTTGGGTACACTTACACAGGCACTGACTCTGAATGGGGTAAACTTCCACAGGCACTGACTCTCACTGGGGTACACTTCCACAGGCACTGAATCTGAATGGGGGAAACTTCCACAGGCACTGACTTAGAATGGGGTAAACATCCACAGGGACTGACTCTGAATGGGGAAATCTTCCAGAGGCAATGACTCTAACTGGGGTACACTCCCACAGGCACTGACTCTGAATGGGGTACACTTGCACAGGCATTGACCCTCACTTGGGTGCAATTCCACAGGCACTGACTCTCACTGGGGTACATTTACACATGCACTGACTCTGAATGGGGTAAACCTCCACAGGCACTGACTCTAACTGGGGTATACTTCCACAGGCACTGAATCTCACTGGGGTACACTTACACAGGCACTGATTCGGAATGGGTTAAACTTCCACAAGCACTGACTCTGAATGGGTTAAACTTCCACAGGCACTGACTGTCACTGGGGTACACTTACACAGGCACTGACTCTGAATGGGGTAAACTTCCACAGGCACTGACCCTCACTTGGGTGCACTTCCACAGGCACTGACTCTGAATGGGTTAAACTTCCACAGGCACTGACTGTCACTGGGGTACACTTACACAGGCACTGACTCTGAATGGGGTAAACTTCCACAGGCACTGACCCTCACTTGGGTGCACTTCCACAGGCACTGACTCTGAATGGGGTAAACTTCCACAGGCACTGACTGTCACTGTGGTACACTTCCACAGACACTGACTCTGAATGGGGTACACTTCCACAGGCACTGAATCTGAATGGGGTAAACTTCCACATGCACTGACTCTCACTTGGGTAATCTTCTTCAGGCACTGACTCTCACTGGGGTACATTTCCATTGGCACTGACTCTCACTTGGGTACACTTCTACAGGCACTGACTCTCACTTGGGTACACTTCTGCAGGCACTGACTCTCACTGGTGTACCTTTCCACATGCACTGACACTGAATGGGATACACTTCTATAGGCAGTGACTCCGAATGGAGAGCCGCTCCCCAGCCATTGAATCTCACTGGGGTACACTTCTACAGGCACTGACTCTCACAGGGGTACATTTCCACTGGCACTGACTCTCACTGGGGTACACCTCTACAGGCACTGAATCTGAATGGGGTTAACATCTACAGGTACTGAAGCTGAATGGGGTAAACATCCACAGGCACTGACTCTCACTGGGGTAAACTTCCACAGGCACTGACTCTGATGGGATAAACTTCCACAGGCACTGACTGTCACTGGGGTACACTTCCACAGGCACTGACTCTGAATGGGGTAAACTTCCACAGGCACTGACTCTCACTGGGGTACACTTCCACAGGCACCGAATCTGAATGGGGAAAACTTCCACAGGCACTGACTCTGAATGGGGTTAACTTCTACAGTCTCTGAATCTGAATGGGGTAAACTTCTACAGGTACTGAATCTGAATGGGGTAAACTTCCACAGGCACTGACTCTCACTGGGTACACTTACACAGGCACTGAATCTGAATGGTGTAAACTTCTACAGGGACTGAAGCTGAATGGGGTAAACTTCCACAGGCACTGACTCTCACTGGGGTAAACTTCCACAGGCACTGGCTCTAAATGGGGTAAACTTCCATAGGCAATGACTCTCACTGGGGTACACCTCCACAGGCACTGACTCTGAATGGGGTAAACTTCCACAGGCACTGACTCTGAATGGGGTACACTTCCACACGCACTGAATCTGAATGGGGTAAACTTCCACAGGCACTGACTGTCACTGGGGTTCACTTACACAGGCACTGCCTCTGAATGGGGTAAACTTACACAGGCACTGACCCTCACTTGGGTGCACTTCCACAGGCACTGACTCTGAATGGGGTAAACTTCCACAGGCACTGACTGTCACTGTGGTACACTTCCACAGACACTGACTCTGAATGGGGTACACTTCCACAGGCACTGAATCTGAATGGGGTAAACTTCCACATGCACAGACTCTCACTTGGGTAATCTTCTTCAGGCACTGACTCTCACTGGGGTACATTTCCACAGGCACTGACTCTCACTGGGGTACATTTCCATTGGCACTGACTCTCACTTGGGTACACTTCTACAGGCACTGACTCTCACTTGGGTACACTTCTGCAGGCACTGACTCTCACTGGTGTACCTTTCCACATGCACTGACTCTGAATGGGATACACTTCTATAGGCAGTGACTCCGAATGGAGAGCCGCTCCCCAGCCATTGAATCTCACTGGGGTACACTTCTACAGGCACTGACTCTCACAGGGGTACATTTCCACTGGCACTGATTCTCACTGGGGTACACTTCTACAGGCACTGAATCTGAATGGGGTTAACATCTACAGGTACTGAAGCTGAATGGGGTAAACATCCACAGGCACTGACTCTCACTGGGGTAAAATTCCACAGGCACTGACTCTGAATGGGATAAACTTCCACAGGCACTGACTGTCACTGGGGTACACTTCCACAGGCACTGACTCTGAATAGGGTAAACTTCCACAAGCACTGACTCTCACTTGGGAACACTTTGACAGGCACTGACTCTCACTGGGGGAAACTTCCAAAGGCACTGACTCTCACTGGGGTACACTTCCACAGGCACTGACTCTGAATGGGGTAAACTTCGACAGGCACTGAATCTGAATGTGGTAAACTTCTACAGGTACTGAATCTGAATGGGGTAAACTTGCACAGGCACTGACTCCCACTGGGGTTCACTTCCACAGGCACTGACTCCGAATGGGGAAAGCTTCCAAAGGCACAGACTCTCACTGGGGTACACTTCCACAGGCACTAACTCTCACTGGGGTACGCTTCCACAGGCACTGACTTAGAATAGGGTAAACATCCACAGGCACTGACCCTCACTGGGGTACACTTCCACAGGCACTGACTATGAATGGGGTAAACTTCCACAGGCACTGACTCTGAATGGGGTTAACTTCTACAGTCTCTGAATCTGAATGGGGTAAACTTCTACAGGTACTGAATCTGAATGGGGTAAACTTCCACAGGCACTGACTCTCACTGGGTACACTTACACAGGCACTGAATCTGAGTGGTGTAAACTTCTACAGGGACTGAAGCTGAATGGGGTAAACTTCCACAGGCACTGACTCTCACTGGGGTAAACTTCCACAGGCACTGGCTCTAAATGGGGTAAACTTCCATAGGCAATGAATCTCACTGGGGTACACCTCCACAGGCACTGACTCTGAATGGGGTAAACTTCCACAGGCACTGACTCTGAATGGGGTACACTTCCACACGCACTGAATCTGAATGGGGTAAACTTCCACAGGCACTGACTGTCACTGGGGTACACTTACACAGGCACTGACTCTGAATGGGGTAAACTTCCACAGGCACTGACTCTGAATGGGGTAAACTTCGACAGGCACTGAATCTGTATGTGGTCAACTTCTACAGGTACTGAATCTGAATGGGGTAAACTTGCACAGGCACTGACTCCCACTGGGGTTCACTTCCACAGGCACTGACTCCGAATGGGGAAAGCTTCCAAAGGCACAGACTCTCACTGGGGTACACTTCCACAGGCACTGTCTCTGAATGGGGTAAAATTCCACAGGCACTGACTCTGAATGGGGTACACTTCCAAAGGCACTGACTCTCACTGGGGGACACTTACACAGGCACTGACTCTCACTGGGGTACACTTACACTGGCACTGACTCGGAATGGGGTAAACTTCCAAAGGCACTGACTCTCACTGGGGTACACTTCCACAGGCACTGACTCTGAATGGGGTTAACTTCTACAGGCTCTGAATCTGAATGGGGTAAACTTCTACAGGTACTGAATCTGAATCTGGTAAACATCCACAGGCACTGTAGCTCACTTGGGTACACTTACACAGGCACTGACTCTGAATGGGGTAAACTTCCACAGGCACTGACTCTCACTGGGGTACACTTCCACAGGCACTGAATCTGAATGGGGGAAACTTCCACAGGCACTGACTATGAATGGGGTAAACATCCACAGGGACTGACTCTGAATGGGGAAATCTTCCAGAGGCAATGACTCTAACTGGGGTACACTTCCCCAAGCACTGACTATGAATGGGTTAAACTTCCCCAAGCACTGACTATGAATGGGTTAAACTTCCACAGGCACTGACTCTGAATGGGGTACACTTCCACAGGCACTGACTGTCACTGGGGTACACTTACACAGGCACTGACTCTGAATGGGGTAAACTTCCACAGGCACTGACCCTCACTTGGGTGCACTTCCACAGGCACTGACTCTGAATGGGGTAAACTTCCACAGGCACTGACTGTCACTGTGGTACACTTCCACAGACACTGACTCTGAATGGGGTACACATCCACAGGCACTGAATCTGAATGGGGTAAACTTCCACATGCACTGACTCTCACTTGGGTAATCTTCTTCAGGCACTGACTCTCACTGGGGTACATTTCCACAGGCACTGACTCTCACTGGGGTACATTTCCATTGGCACTGACTCTCACTTGGAGACACTTCTACAGGCACTGACTCTCACTTGGGTACACTTCTGCAGGCACTGACTCTCACTGGTGTACCTTTCCACATGCACTGACACTGAATGGGATACACTTCTATAGGCAGTGACTCCGAATGGAGAGCCGCTCCCCAGCCATTGAATCTCACTGGGGTACACTTCTACAGGCACTGACTCTCACAGGGGTACATTTCCACTGGCACTGACTCTCACTGGGGTACACCTCTACAGGCACTGAATCTGAATGGGGTTAACATCTACAGGTACTGAAGCTGAATGGGGTAAACATCCACAGGCACTGACTCTCACTGGGGTAAACTTCCACAGGCACTGACTCTGATGGGATAAACTTCCACAGGCACTGACTGTCACTGGGGTACACTTCCACAGGCACTGACTCTGAATAGGGTAAGCTTCCACAAGCACTGACTCTCACTTGGGAACACTTCGACAGGCACTGACTCTCACTGGGGGAAACTAACAAAGGCACTGACTCTCACTGGGGTACACTTCCACAGGCACTGACTCTGAATGGGGTAAACTTCGACAGGCACTGAATCTGTATGTGGTCAACTTCTGCAGGTACTGAATCTGAATGGGGTAAACTTGCACAGGCACTGACTCCCACTGGGGTTCACTTCCACAGGCACTGACTCCGAATGGGGAAAGCTTCCAAAGGCACAGACTCTCACTGGGGTACACTTCCACAGGCACTAACTCTCACGGGGGTACGCTTCCACAGGCACTGACTTACAATGGGGTAAACATCCACAGGCACTGACCCTCACTTGGGTGCACTTCCACAGGCACTGTCTCTGAATGGGGTAAAATTCCACAGGCACTGACTCTGAATGGGGTACACTTCCACAGGCACTGACTCTCACTGGGGGACACTTACACAGGCACTGACTCTCACTGGGGTACACTTACACTGGCACTGACTCGGAATGGGGTAAACTTCCAAAGGCACTGATTCTCACTGGGGTACACTTCCACAGGCACTGACTCTGAATGGGGTAAACTTCCACAGGCACTGACTCTCACTGGGGTACACTTCCACAGGCACCGAATCTGAATGGGGTAAACATCCACAGGGACTGACTCTGAATGGGGAAATCTTCCAGAGGCAATGACTCTAACTGGGGTACACTCCCACAGGCACTGACTCTGAAGGGGGTACACTTGCACAGGCATTGACCCTCACTTGGGTGCACTTCCACAGTCACTGACTCTCACTGGGGTACATTTACACATGCACTGACTCTGAATGGGGTAAACCTCCACAGGCACTGACTCTAACTGGGGTATACTTCCACAGGCACTGAATCTCACTGGGGTACACTTACACAGGCACTGATTCGGAATGGGGAAACTTCCAAAGGCACTGACTCTCACTGGGGTATACTTCCACAGGCACTGAATCTTTCTGGGGTACACTTACACAAGCACTGACTCTGAATGGGTTAAACTTCCACAGGCACTGACTCTCACTGGGTACACTTACACAGGCACTGAATCTGAATGGTGTAAACTTCAACAGGGACTGAAGCTGAATGGGGTAAACTTCCACAGGCACTGACTCTCACTGGGGTAAACTTCCACAGGCACTGGCTCTAAATGGGGTAAACTTCCATAGGCAATGACTCTCACTGGGGTACACCTCCACAGGCACTGACTCTGAATGGGGTAAACTTCCACAGGCACTGACTCTGAATGGGGTACACTTCCACACGCACTGAATCTGAATGGGGTAAACTTCCACAGGCACTGACTGTCACTGGGGTTCACTTACACAGGCAATGACTCTGAATGGGGTAAACTTCCACAGGCACTGACCCTCACTTGGGTGCACTTCCACAGGCACTGACTCTGAATGGGGTAAACTTCCACAGGCACTGACTGTCACTGTGGTACACTTCCACAGACACTGACTCTGAATGGGGTACACTTCCACAGGCACTGAATCTGAATGGGGTAAACTTCCACATGCACAGACTCTCACTTGGGTAATCTTCTTCAGGCACTGACTCTCACTGGGGTACATTTCCACAGGCACTGACTCTCACTGGGGTACATTTCCATTGGCACTGACTCTCACTTGGGTACACTTCTACAGGCACTGACTCTCACTTGGGTACACTTCTGCAGGCACTGACTCTCACTGGTGTACCTTTCCACATGCACTGACTCTGAATGGGATACACTTCTATAGGCAGTGACTCCGAATGGAGAGCAGCTCCCCAGCCATTGAATCTCACTGGGGTACACTTCTACAGGCACTGACTCTCACAGGGGTACATTTCCACTGGCACTGACTCTCACTGGGGTACACCTCTACAGGCACTGAATCTGAATGGGGTTAACATCTACAGGCACTGACTCTCACTGGGGTAAACTTCCACAGGCACTGACTCTGATGGGATAAACATCCACAGGCACTGACTGTCACTGGGGTACACTTCCACAGGCACTGACTCTGAATAGGGTAAACTTCCACAAGCACTGACTCTCACTTGGGAACACTTCGACAGGCACTGACTCTCACTGGGGGAAACTTCCAAAGGCACTGACTCTCACTGGGGTACACTTCCACAGGCACAGACTCTGAATGGGGTAAACTTCGACAGGCACTGAATCTGAATGTGGTAAACTTCTACAGGTACTGAATCTGAATGGGGTACACTTCCACAGGCACTGACTCCGAATGGGGAAAGCTTCCAAAGGCACAGACTCTCACTGGGGTACACTTCCACAGGCACTAACTCTCACTGGGGTACGCTTCCACAGGCACTGACTTAGAATAGGGTAAACATCCACAGGCACTGACCCTCACTTGGGTGCACTTCCACAGGCACTGTCTCTGAAAGGGGTAAAATTCCACAGGCACTAACTCTGAATGGGGTACACTTCCACAGGCACTGACTCTCACTGGGGGACACTTACACAGGCACTGAATCTCACTGGGGTACACTTACACAGGCACTGACTTGGAATGGGGTAAACTTCCATAGGCAATGACTCTCACTGGGGTACACCTCCACAGGCACTGACTCTGAATGGGGTAAACTTCCACAGGCACTGAGTCTGAATGGGGTACACTTCCACACGCACTGAATCTGAATGGGGTAAACTTCCACAGGCACTGACTGTCACTGGGGTTCACTTACACAGGCACTGACTCTGAATGGGGTAAACTTCCACAGGCACTGACCCTCACTTGGGTGCACTTCCACAGGCACTGACTCTGAATGGGGTAAACTTCCACAGGCACTGACTGTCACTGTGGTACACTTCCACAGACACTGACTCTGAATGGGGTACACTTCCACAGGCACTGAATCTGAATGGGGTAAACTTCCACATGCACAGACTCTCACTTGGGTAATCTTCTTCAGGCACTGACTCTCACTGGGGTACATTTCCACAGGCACTGACTCTCACTGGGGTACATTTCCATTGGCACTGACTCTCACTTGGGTACACTTCTACAGGCACTGACTCTCACTTGGGTACACTTCTGCAGGCACTGACTCTCACTGGTGTACCTTTCCACATGCACTCACTCTGAATGGGATACACTTCTATAGGCAGTGACTCCGAATGGAGAGCCGCTCCCCAGCCATTGAATCTCACTGGGGTACACTTCTACAGGCACTGACTCTCACAGGGGTACATTTCCACTGGCACTGATTCTCACTGGGGTACACTTCTACAGGCACTGAATCTGAATGGGGTTAACATCTACAGGTACTGAAGCTGAATGGGGTAAACATCCACAGGCACTGACTCTCACTGGGGTAAAATTCCACAGGCACTGACTCTGAATGGGATAAACTTCCACAGGCACTGACTGTCACTGGGGTACACTTCCGCAGGCACTGACTCTGAATAGGGTAAACTTCCACAAGCACTGACTCTCACTTGGGAACACTTCGACAGGCACTGACTCTCACTGGGGGAAACTTCCAAAGGCACTGACTCTCACTGGGGTACACTTCCACAGGCACTGACTCTGAATGGGGTAAACTTCGACAGGCACTGAATCTGAATGTGGTAAACTTCTACAGGTACTGAATCTGAATGGGGTAAACTTGCACAGGCACTGACTCCCACTGGGGTTCACTTCCACAGGCACTGACTCCGAATGGGGAAAGCTTCAAAAGGCACAGACTCTCACTGGGGTACACTTCCACAGGCACTAACTCTCACTGGGGTACGCTTCCACAGGCACTGACTTAGAATGGGGTAAACATTCACAGGCACAGACCCTCACTTGGGTGCACTTCCACAGGCACTGTCTCTGAATGGGGTAAAATTCCACAGGCACTGACTCTGAATGGGGTACACTTCCACAGGCACTGACTGTCACTGGGGGACACTTACACAGGCACTGACTCTCACTGGGGTACACTTACACAGGCACTGACTCTGAATGGGGTAAACTTCCACAGGCACTGACTCTCACTGGGGTACACTTCCACAGGCACTGAATCTGAATGGGGGAAACTTCCACAGGCACTGACTATGAATGGGGTAAACATCCACAGGGACTGACTCTGAATGGGGAAATCTTCCAGAGGCAATGACTACTAACTGGGGTACACTCCCACAGGCACTGACTCTGAATGGGGTACACTTGCACAGGCATTGACCCTCACTTGGGTGCACTTCCACAGGCACTGACTCTCACTGGGGTACATTTACACATGCACTGACTCTGAATGGGGTAAACCTCCACAGGCACTGACTCTAACTGGGGTACACTTCGACATGCACTGAATCTGAATGGGGTTAACTTCTACAGGTACTGAATCTGAATGGGGTAAACTTCCACAGGCACTGACTCTCACTGGGGTAAACTTCCACAGGCACTGAATCTCACTGGGGTAAACTTCCACAAGCACTGACTATGAATGGGGTAAACTTCTACATTCTCTGAATCTGAATGGGGTAAACTTCCACAGGCACTGACACTCACTGGGGTACACTTCCACAGGCACTGACTATGAATGGGGTAAACTTCCACAGGCACTGACTCTGAATGGGGTTAACTTCTACATTCTCTGAATCTGAATGGGGTAAACTTCCACAGGCACTGACTCTCACTGGGGTAAACTTCCACAGGCACTGGCTCTAAATGGGGTAAAACTCCATACGCAATGACTCTCACTGTGGTACACCTCCACAGGCACTGACTCTGAATGGGGTAAACTTCCACAGGCACTGACTCTGAATGGGGTACACTTCCACACGCACTGAATCTGAATGGGGTAAACTTCCACAGGCACTGACTGTCACTGGGGTACAATTACACAGGCACTGCCTCTGAATGGGGTAAACTTCCACAGGCACTGACCCTCACTTGGGTGCACTTCCACAGGCACTGACTCTGAATGGGGTAAACTTCCACAGGCACTGACTGTCACTGTGGTACCCTTCCACAGACACTGACTCTGAATGGGGTACACTTCCACAGGCACTGAATCTGAATGGGGTAAACTTCCACATGCACTGACTCTCACTGGGGTAATCTTCTTCAGGCACTGACTCTCACTGGGGTACATTTCCACAGGCACTGACTCTTACTGGGGTACATTTCCATTGGCACTGACTCTCACTTGGGGACACTTCTACAGGCACTGACTCTCACTTGGGTACACTTCTGCAGGCACTGACTCTCACTGGTGTACCTTTCCACATGCACTGACTCTGAATGGGATACACTTCCACAGGCACTGACTGTCACTGGGGTACACTTCCACAGGCACTGACTCTGAATAGGGTAAACTTCCACAAGCACTGACTCTCACTTGGGAACACTTCGACAGGCACTGACTCTCACTGGGGGAAACTTCCAAAGGCACTGACTCTCACTGGGGTACACTTCCACAGGCACTGACTCTGAATGGGGTAAACTTCGACAGGTACTGAATCTGAATGGGGTAAATTGCACAGGCACTGACTCCCACTGGGGTTCACTTCCACAGGCACTGACTCCGAATGGGGAAAGCTTCCAAAGGCACAGACTCTCACAGGGGTACACTTCCACAGGCACTAACTCTCACTGGGGTACGCTTCCACAGGCACTTACTTAGAATGGGGTAAACATCCACAGGCACTGACCCTCACTTGGGTGCACTTCCACAGGCACTGACACTGAATGGGGTAAACCTCCACAGGCACTGACTGTCACTGGGGTACACTTCCACAGGCACTGAATCTGAATGGGGTAAACTTCCACATGCACTGACTCTCACTTGGGTAAACTTCTTCTGGCACTGACTCTCACTGGGGTACATTTCCACAGGCACTGACTCTCACTGGGGTACATTTCCATTGGCACAGACTCTCACTTGGGTACAATTCTACAGACACTGACTCTCACTTGGGTACACTTCTGCAGGCACTGACTCTCACTGGTGTACCTTTCCACATGCACTCACTCTGAATGGGATACACTTCTATAGGCAGTGACTCCTAATGGAGAGCCGCTCCCCAGCCACTGAATCTCTCCAGGGTACACTTCTACAGGCACTGACTCTCACAGGGGTACATTTCCACTGGCACTGACTCTCACTGCGGTACACTTCTCCAGGCACTGATTCTGAATGGGGTTAACATCGACAGGTACTGAAGCTGAATGGGGTAAACATCCACAGGCACTGACTCTCACTGGGGTAAACTTCCACAGGCACTGACTCTGAATGGGATAAACTTCCACAGGCACTGACTGTCACTGGGGTACACTTCCACAGGCACTGACTCTGAATAGGGTAAACTTCCACAAGCACTGACTCTCACTTGGGAACACTTCGACAGGCACTGACTCTCACTGGGGGAAACTTCCAAAGGCACTGACTCTCACTGGGGTACACTTCCACAGGCACTGACTCTGAATGGGGTAAACCTCGACAGGCACTGAATCTGAATGTGGTAAACTTCTACAGGTACTGAATCTGAATGGGGTAAACTTGCACAGGCACTGACTCCCACTGGGGTTCACTTCCACAGGCACTGACTCCGAATGGGGAAAGCTTCCAAAGGCACAGACTCTCACTGGGGTACACTTCCACAGGCACTAACTCAAACTGGGGTACGCTTCCACAGGCACTGACTTAGAATGGGGTAAACATCCACAGGCACTGACCCTCACTTGGGTGCACTTCCACAGGCACTGACTCTGAATGGGGTAAACCTCCACAGGCACTGACTTTCACTGGGGTACACTTCCACAGACACTGACTCTGAATGGGGTACGCTTCCACAGGCACTGACTCTCACTTGGGTAAACTTCTTCAGGCACTGACTCTCACTGGGGTACATTTCCACAGGCACTGACTCTCACTGGGGTACATTTCCATTGGCACAGACTCTCACTTGGGTACACTTCTACAGACACTGACTCTCACTTGGGTACACTTCTGCAGGCACTGACTCTCACTGGTGTACCTTTCCACATGCACTGACTCTGAATGGGATACACTTCTATAGGCAGTGACTCCTAATGGAGAGCCGCTCCCCAGCCACTGAATCTCACCAGGGTACACTTCTACAGGCACTGACTCTCACAGGGGTACATTTCCACAGGCACTGACTCTCACTGGGGTACACTTCTACAGGCACTGAATCTGAATGGGGTTAACATCTACAGGTACTGAAGCTGAATGGGGTAAACATCCACAGGCACTGACTCACACTGGGGGACACTTCCACAGGCACTGACTCTGAATGGGATAAACTTCCACAGGAATTGAGTGTCACTGGGGTACACTTCCACAGGCACTGACTCTGAATGGGGTAATCTTCCACAGGCACTGACTCTCACTTGGGTACACTTCGACAGGCACTGACTCTCACTGGGGTAAACTTCCAAAGGCACTGACTCTCACTGGGGTACACTTCCACAGGCACTGACTCTGAATGGGGTAAACTTCTACAGGCACTGACTCTGAATGAGGTAAACTTCGACAGGCACTGAATCTGAATGTGGTAAACTTCTACAAGTACAGAATCTGAATGGGGTAAACTTCCACAGGCACTGACTCTCACTGGAGTGCACATCCACAGGCAATGACTCTCACTGGGGTACACTTCCACAGGCACTGACTCTGAATGGGTTAAACTTCCACAGGCACTGACTCTCACTGGGGTAAACTTCCACAGGCACTGACTCTGAATGGGTTAAACTTCCACAGGCACTGACTCTCACTGGGGTAAACTTCCACAGGCACTGACTCTCACTTGGGTACACTTCCACAGGTACTGACACTGAATGGGGTAAACTTCCACAGGCAGTGACTCTGAAACGGGTAATCTTCCGCAGACACTGAATCTGAATGGGGTAAACTTCTACAGGTACTGAATCTGCATGGGGTAAACTTCCACAGGCACTGACTCACACTGGGGGACACTTCCACAGGCACTGAATCTGAAAGGGGTCAATTTCCACAGGCCCTGACTCTCACTGGGGGGCACTTCCACAGGCACTGTCTCTGAATGGGGCAAACTTCCACAGGCACTGACTCTCACTGGGGTACACTTCCACAGGCACTGAATCTGAATGGCGTAAACATCCACAGGTACTGACTCTCACTGGGGTACACTTCCACAGGCACTGAATCTGAATGGCGTAAACTTCCACAGGCACTGACTCTCACTGTGGTACACTTCCACAGGCACTGAATCTGAATGGCGTAAACATCCACAGGTACTGACGCTGAATGGGGTAAACTTCCACAGGCATTGAGTGTCACTGGGGTACACTTCCACAGGCACTGACTCTGAATGGGGTAAACTTCCACAGGCACTGACTCTCACTTGGGTACACTTCGACAGGCACTGACTCTCACTGCGGTAAAGTTCCAAAGGCACTGACTCTCACTTGGGTACACTTCGACAGGCACTGACTCTCACTGCGGTAAAGTTCCAAAGGCACTGACTCTCACTGGGGTACACTTCCACAGGCACTGACTCTGAATGGGATAAACATCTACAGGCACTGACTCTGAATGGGGTAAACTTCGACAGGCACTGAATCTGAATGTGGTAAACTTCTACAAGTACAGAATCTGAATGGGGTAAACTTCCACAGGCACCGACTCTCACTGGGGTACACTTCCACAGGCACTGACTCCGAATGGGGAAAACTTCCAAAGGCACAGACTCTCACTGGGGTACACTTCCACAGGCACTGAATCTGAATGGGGTAAATTTCCACAGGCACTGACTCTCACAGCAGTACACTTCCACAGGCACTGATTCTGAATGGGGTAAACTTCCACATGCACTGACTCTCACTTGGGTAAACTTCTTCTGGCACTGACTCTCACTGGGGTACATTTCCACAGGCACTGACTCTCACTGGGGTACACTTCGACAGGCACTGACTCTCACTGCGGTAAAGTTCCAAAGGCACTGACTCTCACTGGGGTACACTTCCACAGGCACTGACTCTGAATGGGATAAACATCTACAGGCACTGACTCTGAATGGGGTAAACTTCGACAGGCACTGAATCTGAATGTGGTAAACTTCTACAAGTACAGAATCTGAATGGGGTAAACTTCCACAGGCACCGACTCTCACTGTGTACACTTCCACAGGCACTGACTCCGAATGGGGAAAACTTCCAAAGGCACAGACTCTCACTGGGGTACACTTCCACAGGCACTGAATCTGAATGGGGTAAACTTCCACAGGCACTGACTCTCACAGCAGTACACTTCCACAGGCACTGATTCTGAATGGGGTAAACTTCCACATGCACTGACTCTCACTTGGGTAAACTTCTTCTGGCACTGACTCTCACTGGGGTACATTTCCACAGGCACTGACTCTCACTGGGGTACATTTCCATTGGCACAGACTCTCACTTGGGTACAATTCTACAGACACTGACTCTCACTTGGGTACACTTCTGCAGGCACTGACTCTCACTGGTGTACCTTTCCACATGCACTCACTCTGAATGGGATACACTTCTATAGGCAGTGACTCCTAATGGAGAGCCGCTCCCCAGCCACTGAATCTCTCCAGGGTACACTTCTACAGGCACTGACTCTCACAGGGGTACATTTCCACTGGCACTGACTCTCACTGCGGTACACTTCTACAGGCACTGATTCTGAATGGGGTTAACATCGACAGGTACTGAAGCTGAATGGGGTAAACATCCACAGGCACTGACTCTCACTGGGGTAAACTTCCACAGGCACTGACTCTGAATGGGATAAACTTCCACAGGCACTGACTGTCACTGGGGTACACTTCCACAGGCACTGACTCTGAATAGGGTAAACTTCCACAAGCACTGACTCTCACTTGGGAACACTTCGACAGGCACTGACTCTCACTGGGGGAAACTTCCAAAGGCACTGACTCTCACTGGGGTACACTTCCACAGGCACTGACTCTGAATGGGGTAAACCTCGACAGGCACTGAATCTGAATGTGGTAAACTTCTACAGGTACTGAATCTGAATGGGGTAAACTTGCACAGGCACTGACTCCCACTGGGGTTCACTTCCACAGGCACTGACTCCGAATGGGGAAAGCTTCCAAAGGCACAGACTCTCACTGGGGTACACTTCCACAGGCACTAACTCAAACTGGGGTACGCTTCCACAGGCACTGACTTAGAATGGGGTAAACATCCACAGGCACTGACCCTCACTTGGGTGCACTTCCACAGGCACTGACTCTGAATGGGGTAAACCTCCACAGGCACTGACTTTCACTGGGGTACACTTCCACAGACACTGACTCTGAATGGGGTACACTTCCACAGGCACTGACTCTCACTTGGGTAAACTTCTTCAGGCACTGACTCTCACTGGGGTACATTTCCACAGGCACTGACTCTCACTGGGGTACATTTCCATTGGCACAGACTCTCACTTGGGTACACTTCTACAGACACTGACTCTCACTTGGGTACACTTCTGCAGGCACTGACTCTCACTGGTGTACCTTTCCACATGCACTGACTCTGAATGGGATACACTTCTATAGGCAGTGACTCCTAATGGAGAGCCGCTCCCCAGCCACTGAATCTCACCAGGGTACACTTCTACAGGCACTGACTCTCACAGGGGTACATTTCCACAGGCACTGACTCTCACTGGGGTACACTTCTACAGGCACTGAATCTGAATGGGGTTAACATCTACAGGTACTGAAGCTGAATGGGGTAAACATCCACAGGCACTGACTCACACTGGGGGACACTTCCACAGGCACTGACTCTGAATGGGATAAACTTCCACAGGAATTGAGTGTCACTGGGGTACACTTCCACAGGCACTGACTCTGAATGGGGTAATCTTCCACAGGCACTGACTCTCACTTGGGTACACTTCGACAGGCACTGACTCTCACTGGGGTAAACTTCCAAAGGCACTGACTCTCACTGGGGTACACTTCCACAGGCACTGACTCTGAATGGGGTAAACTTCTACAGGCACTGACTCTGAATGAGGTAAACTTCGACAGGCACTGAATCTGAATGTGGTAAACTTCTACAAGTACAGAATCTGAATGGGGTAAACTTCCACAGGCACTGACTCTCACTGGAGTGCACATCCACAGGCAATGACTCTCACTGGGGTACACTTCCACAGGCACTGACTCTGAATGGGTTAAACTTCCACAGGCACTGACTCTCACTGGGGTAAACTTCCACAGGCACTGACTCTGAATGGGTTAAACTTCCACAGGCACTGACTCTCACTGGGGTAAACTTCCACAGGCACTGACTCTCACTTGGGTACACTTCCACAGGTACTGACACTGAATGGGGTAAACTTCCACAGGCAGTGACTCTGAAACGGGTAATCTTCCGCAGACACTGAATCTGAATGGGGTAAACTTCTACAGGTACTGAATCTGCATGGGGTAAACTTCCACAGGCACTGACTCACACTGGGGGACACTTCCACAGGCACTGAATCTGAAAGGGGTCAATTTCCACAGGCCCTGACTCTCACTGGGGGGCACTTCCACAGGCACTGACTCTGAATGGGGCAAACTTCCACAGGCACTGACTCTCACTGGGGTACACTTCCACAGGCACTGAATCTGAATGGCGTAAACATCCACAGGTACTGACTCTCACTGGGGTACACTTCCACAGGCACTGAATCTGAATGGCGTAAACTTCCACTGGCACTGACTCTCACTGTGGTACACTTCAACAGGCACTGAATCTGAATGGCGTAAACATCCACAGGTACTGACGCTGAATGGGGTAAACTTCCACAGGCATTGAGTGTCACTGGGGTACACTTCCACAGGCACTGACTCTGAATGGGGTAAACTTCCACAGGCACTGACTCTCACTTGGGTACACTTCGACAGGCACTGACTCTCACTGCGGTAAAGTTCCAAAGGCACTGACTCTCACTGGGGTACACTTCCACAGGCACTGACTCTGAATGGGATAAACTTCTACAGGCACTGACTCTGAATGGGGTAAACTTCGACAGGCACTGAATCTGAATGTGGTAAACTTCTACAAGTACAGAATCTGAATGGGGTAAACTTCCACAGGCACCGACTCTCACTGGGGTACACTTCCACAGGCACTGACTCCGAATGGGGAAAACTTCCAAAGGCACAGACTCTCACTGGGGTACACTTCCACAGGCACTGACTCTGAATGGAGTAAACATCGATACGCACTGAATCTGAATGTTGTAAACTTCTACAGGTACTGAATCTGAATGGGGTAAACTTCCACAGTCGCAGACTCTCACTGGGGTACACTTCCTGAGGAAATGACTCTCACTGGGGTACACTTCCACAGGCACTGTCGCTCACTGGGGGACACTTCCACAGGCACTGACTCTGAATGGGGTAAACTTCCACAGGCACTGAATCTGAATGGGGTACACTTCCACAGGCACTGTCTCTGAATGGGTTAAACATCCACAGGCACTGACTCTCACTGGGGTACACTTCCACAGGCACTGACTCTCACAGGGGTACACTTCCACAGGCACTGACTCTGAATGGGGTAAACTTCCACAGGCACTGACTCTGAATGGGGTTAACTTCTACTGGCTCTGAATCTGAATGGGGTACATTTCCACAGGCACTGAATCTGAATGGGGTAAACTTCTACAGGTACTGAATTTGAATGGGGTAAACTTCAACAGGCACTGAATCTGAATGGTGTAAACCTCTGCAGGTACTGAATCTGAATGGGGTAAACTTCCACAGGCACTGACTCTGAATGGGGTACACTTCCACAGGCACTGACTCTCACTGGGGGACACTTACACAGGCACTGACTCTCACTGGGGTACACTTACACTGGCACTGACTCGGAATGGGGTAAACTTCCAAAGGCACTGACTCTCACTGGGGTACACTTCCACAGGCACTGACTCTGAATGGGGTAAACTTCCACAGGCACTGACTCTCACTGGGGTACACTTCCACAGGCACCGAATCTGAATGGGGAAAACTTCCACAGGCACTGACTATGAATGGGGTAAACATCCACAGGGACTGACTCTGAATGGGGAAATCTTCCAGAGGCAATGACTCTAACTGGGGTACACTCCCACAGGCACTGTCTCTGAATGGGGTACACTTGCACAGGCATTGACCCTCACTTGGGTGCACTTCCACAGTCACTGACTCTCACTGGGGTACATTTACACATGCACTGACTCTGAATGGGGTAAACCTCCACAGGCACTGACTCTCACTGGGGTACACTTCCACAGGCACTGACTATGAATGGGGTAAACTTCCACAGGCACTGACTCTCACTGGGGTAAACTTCCACAGGCACTGGCTCTAAATGGGGTAAACTTCCACAGGCACTGACTCTCACTGGGGTACACTTCCACAGGCACTGACTATGAATGGGGTAAACTTCCACAGGCACTGACTCTGAATGGGGTAAACTTCGACAGGTACTGAATCTGAATGGGGTAAACTTCCACAGGCACTGACTCTCACTGGGGTAAACTTCCACAGGCACTGGCTCTAAATGGGGTAAACTTCCATAGGCAATGACTCTCACTGGGGTACACCTCCACAGGCACTGAATCTGAATGGTGTAAACTTCTACAGGGACTGAAGCTGAATGGGGTAAACTTCCACAGGCACTGACTCTCACTGGGGTAAACTTCCACAGGCACTGGCTCTAAATGGGGTAAACTTCCATAGGCAATGACTCTCACTGGGGTACACCTCCACAGGCACTGACTCTGAATGGGGTAAACTTCCACAGGCACTGACTCTGAATGGGGTACACTTCCACACGCACTGAATCTGAATGGTGTAAACTTCCACAGGCACTGACTGTCACTGGGGTTCACTTACACAGGCACTGACTCTGAATGGGGTAAACTTCCACAGGCACTGACCCTCACTTGGGTGCACTTCCACAGGCACTGACTCTGAATGGGGTAAACTTCCACAGGCACTGACTGTCACTGTGGTACACTTCCACAGACACTGACTCTGAATGGGGTACACTTCCACAGGCACTGAATCTGAATGGGGTAAACTTCCACATGCACAGACTCTCACTTGGGTAATCTTCTTCAGGCACTGACTCTCACTGGGGTACATTGCCACAGGCACTGACTCTCACTGGGGTACATTTCCATTGGCACTGACTCTCACTTGGGTACACTTCTACAGGCACTGACTCTCACTTGGGTACACTTCTGCAGGCACTGACTCTCACTGGTGTACCTTTCCACATGCACTGACTCTGAATGGGATACACTTCTATAGGCAGTGACTCCGAATGGAGAGCAGCTCCCCAGCCATTGAATCTCACTGGGGTACACTTCTACAGGCACTGACTCTCACAGGGGTACATTTCCACTGGCACTGACTCTGATGGGATAAACATCCACAGGCACTGACTGTCACTGGGGTACACTTCCACAGGCACTGACTCTGAATAGGGTAAACTTCCACAAGCACTGACTCTCACTTGGGAACACTTCGACAGGCACTGACTCTCACTGGGGGAAACTTCCAAAGGCACTGACTCTCACTGGGGTACACTTCCACAGGCACTGACTCTGAATGGGGTAAACTTCGACAGGCACTGAATCTGAATGTGGTAAACTTCTACAGGTACTGAATCTGAATGGGGTAAACTTGCACAGGCACTGACTCCCACTGGGGTTCACTTCCACAGGCACTGACTCCGAATGGGGAAAGCTTCCAAAGGCACAGACTCTCACTGGGGTACACTTCCACAGGCACTAACTCTCACTGGGGTACGCTTCCACAGGCACTGACTTAGAATAGGGTAAACATCCACAGGCACTGACCCTCACTTGGGTGCACTTCCACAGGCACTGTCTCTGAAAGGGGTAAAATTCCACAGGCACTGACTCTGAATGGGGTACACTTCCACAGGCACTGACTCTCACTGGGGGACACTTACACAGGCACTGAATCTCACTGGGGTACACTTACACAGGCACTGACTCGGAATGGGGTAAACTTCCATAGGCAATGACTCTCACTGGGGTACACCTCCACAGGCACTGACTCTGAATGGGGTAAACTTCCACAGGCACTGACTCTGAATGGGGTACACTTCCACACGCACTGAATCTGAATGGGGTAAACTTCCACAGGCACTGACTGTCACTGGGGTTCACTTACACAGGCACTGACTCTGAATGGGGTAAACTTCCACAGGCACTGACCCTCACTTGGGTGCACTTCCACAGGCACTGACTCTGAATGGGGTAAACTTCCACAGGCACTGACTGTCACTGTGGTACACTTCCACAGACACTGACTCTGAATGGGGTACACTTCCACAGGCACTGAATCTGAATGGGGTAAACTTCCACATGCACAGACTCTCACTTGGGTAATCTTCTTCAGGCACTGACTCTCACTGGGGTACATTTCCACAGGCACTGACTCTCACTGGGGTACATTTCCATTGGCACTGACTCTCACTTGGGTACACTTCTACAGGCACTGACTCTCACTTGGGTACACTTCTGCAGGCACTGACTCTCACTGGTGTACCTTTCCACATGCACTGACTCTGAATGGGATACACTTCTATAGGCAGTGACTCCGAATGGAGAGCCGCTCCCCAGCCATTGAATCTCACTGGGGTACACTTCTACAGGCACTGACTCTCACAGGGGTACATTTCCACTGGCACTGATTCTCACTGGAGTACACTTCTACAGGCACTGAATCTGAATGGGGTTAACATCTACAGGTACTGAAGCTGAATGGGGTAAACATCCACAGGCACTGACTCTCACTGGGGTAAAATTCCACAGGCACTGACTCTGAATGGGATAAACTTCCACAGGCACTGACTGTCACTGGGGTACACTTCCGCAGGCACGGACTCTGAATAGGGTAAACTTCCACAAGCACTGACTCTCACTTGGGAACACTTCGACAGGCACTGACTCTCACTGGGGGAAACTTCCAAAGGCACTGACTCTCACTGGGGTACACTTCCACAGGCACTGACTCTGAATGGGGTAAACTTCGACAGGCACTGAATCTGAATGTGGTAAACCTCTACAGGTACTGAATCTGAATGGGGTAAACTTGCACAGGCACTGACTCCCACTGGGGTTCACTTCCACAGGCACTGACTCCGAATGGGGAAAGCTTCCAAAGGCACAGACTCTCACTGGGGTACACTTCCACAGGCACTAACTCTCACTGGGGTACGCTTCCACAGGCACTGACTTAGAATGGGGTAAACATCCACAGGCACAGACCCTCACTTGGGTGCACTTCCACAGGCACTGTCTCTGAATGGGGTAAAATTCCACAGGCACTGACTCTGAATGGGGTACACTTCCACAGGCACTGACTGTCACTGGGGGACACTTACACAGGCACTGACTCTCACTGGGGTACACTTACACAGGCACTGACTCTGAATGGGGTAAACTTCCACAGGCACTGACTCTCACTGGGGTACACTTCCACAGGCACTGAATCTGAATGGGGGAAACTTCCACAGGCACTGACTATGAATGGGGTAAACATCCACAGGGACTGACTCTGAATGGGGAAATCTTCCAGAGGCAATGACTCTAACTGGGGTACACTCCCACAGGCACTGACTCTGAATGGGGTACACTTGCACAGGCATTGACCCTCACTTGGGTGCACTTCCACAGGCACTGACTCTCACTGGGGTACATTTACACATGCACTGACTCTGAATGGGGTAAACCTCCACAGGCACTGACTCTAACAGGGGTACACTTCGACATGCACTGAATCTGAATGGGGTTAACTTCTACAGGTACTGAATCTGAATGGGGAAAACTTCCAAAGGCACTGACTCTCACTGGGGTAAACTTCCACAAGCACTGACTCTGAATGGGTTAAACTTCCACAGGCTCTGACACTCACTGGGGTACACTTCCACAGGCACTGACTATGAATGGGGTAAACTTCCACAGGCACTGACTCTGAATGGGGTTAACTTCTACATTCTCTGAATATGAATGGTGTAAACTTCTACAGGGACTGAAGCTGAATGGGGTAAACTTCCACAGGCACTGACTCTCACTGGGGTAAACTTCCACAGGCACTGGCTCTAAATGGGGTAAAACTCCATACGCAATGACTCTCACTGTGGTACACCTCCACAGGCACTGACTCTGAATGGGGTAAACTTCCACAGGCACTGACTCTGAATGGGGTACACTTCCACACGCACTGAATCTGAATGGGGTAAACTTCCACAGGCACTGACTGTCACTGGGGTACACTTACACAGGCACTGCCTCTGAATGGGGTAAACTTCCACAGGCACTGACCCTCACTTGGGTGCACTTCCACAGGCACTGACTCTGAATGGGGTAAACTTCCACAGGCACTGACTGTCACTGTGGTACACTTCCACAGACACTGACTCTGAATGGGGTACACTTCCACAGGCACTGAATCTGAATGGGGTAAACTTCCACATGCACTGACTCTCACATGGGTAATCTTCTTCAGGCACTGACTCTCACTGGGGTACATTTCCACAGGCACTGACTCTCACTGGGGTACATTTCCATTGGCACTGACTCTCACTTGGAGACACTTCTACAGGCACTGACTCTCACTTGGGTACACTTCTGCAGGCACTGACTCTCACTGGTGTACCTTTCCACATGCACTGACTCTGAATGGGATACACTTCTATAGGCAGTGACTCCGAATGGAGAGCCGCTCCCCAGCCATTGAATCTCACTGGGGTACACTTCTACAGGCACTGACTCTCACAGGGGTATATTTCCACTGGCACTGACTCTCACTGGGGTAAACTTCCACAGGCACTGGCTCTAAATGGGGTAAAACTCCATACGCAATGACTCTCACTGTGGTACACCTCCACAGGCACTGACTCTGAATGGGGTAAACTTCCACAGGCACTGACTCTGAATGGGGTACACTTCCACACGCACTGAATCTGAATGGGGTAAACTTCCACAGGCACTGACTGTCACTGGGGTACACTTACACAGGCACTGCCTCTGAATGGGGTAAACTTCCACAGGCACTGACCCTCACTTGGGTGCACTTCCACAGGCACTGACTCTGAATGGGGTAAACTTCCACAGGCACTGACTGTCACTGTGGTACACTTCCACAGACACTGACTCTGAATGGGGTACACTTCCACAGGCACTGAATCTGAATGGGGTAAACTTCCACATGCACTGACTCTCACATGGGTAATCTTCTTCAGGCACTGACTCTCACTGGGGTACATTTCCACAGGCACTGACTCTCACTGGGGTACATTTCCATTGGCACTGACTCTCACTTGGAGACACTTCTACAGGCACTGACTCTCACTTGGGTACACTTCTGCAGGCACTGACTCTCACTGGTGTACCTTTCCACATGCACTGACTCTGAATGGGATACACTTCTATAGGCAGTGACTCCGAATGGAGAGCCGCTCCCCAGCCATTGAATCTCACTGGGGTACACTTCTACAGGCACTGACTCTCACAGGGGTATATTTCCACTGGCACTGACTCTCACTGGGGTACACTTCTACAGGCACTGAATCTGAATGGGGTTAACATCTACAGGTACTGAAGCTGAATGGGGTAAACATCCACAGGCACTGACTCTCACTGGGGTAAACTTCCACAGGCAATGACTCTGAATGGGATAAACTTCCACAGGCACTGACTGTCACTGGGGTACACTTCCACAGGCACTGACTCTGAATAGGGTAAACATCCATAAGCACTGACTCTCACTTGGGAACACTTCGACAGGCACTGACTCTCACTGGGGGAAACTTCCAAAGGCACTGACTCTCACTGGGGTACACTTCCACAGGCACTGACTCTGAATGGGGTAAACCTCGACAGGTACTGAATCTGAATGGGGTAAACTTGCACAGGCACTGACTCCCACTGGGGTTCACTTCCACAGGCACTGACTCCGAATGGGGAAAGCTTCCAAAGGCACAGACTCTCACTGGGGTACACTTCCACAGGCACTGACTTAGAATGGGGTAAACATCCACAGGCACCGACCCTCACTTGGGTGCACTTCCACAGGCACTGACACTGAATGAGGTAAACCTCCACAGGCACTGACTGTCACTGGGGTACACTTCCACAGGCACTGAATCTGAATGGGGTAAACTTCCACATGCACTGACTCTCACTTGGGTAAACTTCTTCTGGCACTGACTCTCACTGGGGTACATTTCCACAGGCACTGACTCTCACTGGGGTACATTTCCATTGGCACAGACTCTCACTTGGGTACAATTCTACAGACACTGACTCTCACTTGGGTACACTTCTGCAGGCACTGACTCTCACTGGTGTACCTTTCCACATGCACTCACTCTGAATGGGATACACTTCTATAGGCAGTGACTCCTAATGGAGAGCCGCTCCCCAGCCACTGAATCTCTCCAGGGTACACTTCTACAGGCACTGACTCTCACAGGGGTACATTTCCACTGGCACTGACTCTCACTGCGGTACACTTCTACAGGCACTGATTCTGAATGGGGTTAACATCGACAGGTACTGAAGCTGAATGGGGTAAACATCCACAGGCACTGACTCTCACTGGGGTAAACTTCCACAGGCACTGACTCTGAATGGGATAAACTTCCACAGGCACTGACTGTCACTGGGGTACACTTCCACAGGCACTGACTCTGAATAGGGTAAACTTCCACAAGCACTGACTCTCACTTGGGAACACTTCGACAGGCACTGACTCTCACTGGGGGAAACTTCCAAAGGCACTGACTCTCACTGGGGTACACTTCCACAGGCACTGACTCTGAATGGGGTAAACCTCGACAGGCACTGAATCTGAATGTGGTAAACTTCTACAGGTACTGAATCTGAATGGGGTAAACTTGCACAGGCACTGACTCCCACTGGGGTTCACTTCCACAGGCACTGACTCCGAATGGGGAAAGCTTCCAAAGGCACAGACTCTCACTGGGGTACACTTCCACAGGCACTAACTCAAACTGGGGTACGCTTCCACAGGCACTGACTTAGAATGGGGTAAACATCCACAGGCACTGACCCTCACTTGGGTGCACTTCCACAGGCACTGACTCTGAATGGGGTAAACCTCCACAGGCACTGACTTTCACTGGGGTACACTTCCACAGGCACTGACTTTCACTGGGGTACACTTCCACAGACACTGACTCTGAATGGGGTACACTTCCACAGGCACTGACTCTCACTTGGGTAAACTTCTTCAGGCACTGACTCTCACTGGGGTACATTTCCACAGGCACTGACTCTCACTGGGGTACATTTCCATTGGCACAGACTCTCACTTGGGTACACTTCTACAGACACTGACTCTCACTTGGGTACACTTCTGCAGGCACTGACTCTCACTGGTGTACCTTTCCACATGCACTGACTCTGAATGGGATACACTTCTATAGGCAGTGACTCCTAATGGAGAGCCGCTCCCCAGCCACTGAATCTCACCAGGGTACACTTCTACAGGCACTGACTCTCACAGGGGTACATTTCCACAGGCACTGACTCTCACTTGGGTACACTTCTACAGGCACTGAATCTGAATGGGGTTAACATCTACAGGTACTGAAGCTGAATGGGGTAAACATCCACAGGCACTGACTCACACTGGGGGACACTTCCACAGGCACTGACTCTGAATGGGATAAACTTCCACAGGAATTGAGTGTCACTGGGGTACACTTCCACAGGCACTGACTCTGAATGGGGTAATCTTCCACAGGCACTGACTCTCACTTGGGTACACTTCGACAGGCACTGACTCTCACTGGGGTAAACTTCCAAAGGCACTGACTCTCACTGGGGTACACTTCCACAGGCACTGACTCTGAATGGGGTAAACTTCTACAGGCACTGACTCTGAATGAGGTAAACTTCGACAGGCACTGAATCTGAATGTGGTAAACTTCTACAAGTACAGAATCTGAATGGGGTAAACTTCCACAGGCACTGACTCTCACTGGAGTGCACATCCACAGGCAATGACTCTCACTGGGGTACACTTCCACAGGCACTGACTCTGAATGGGTTAAACATCCACAGGCACTGACTCTCACTGGGGTAAACGTCCACAGGCACTGACTCTGAATGGGTTAAACTTCCACAGGCACTGACTCTCACTGGGGTAAACTTCCACAGGCACTGACTCTCACTTGGGTACACTTCCACAGGTACTGACACTGAATGGGGTAAACTTCCACAGGCAGTGACTCTGAAACGGGTAATCTTCCGCAGACACTGAATCTGAATGGGGTAAACTTCTACAGGTACTGAATCTGCATGGGGTAAACTTCCACAGGCACTGACTCCCACTGGGGTTCACTTCCACAGGCACTGACTCCGAATGGGGAAAGCTTCCAAAGGCACAGACTCTCACAGGGGTACACTTCCACAGGCACTAACTCTCAATGGGGTACGCTTCCACAGGCACTGACTTAGAATGGGGTAAACATCCACAGGCACTGACCCTCACTTGGGTGCACTTCCACAGGCACTGACACTGAATGGGGTAAACCTCCACAGGCACTGACTGTCACTGGGGTACACTTCCACAGGCACTGAATCTGAATGGGGTAAACTTCCACATGCACTGACTCTCACTTGGGTAAACTTCTTCTGGCACTGACTCTCACTGGGGTACATTTCCACAGGCACTGACTCTCACTGGGGTACATTTCCATTGGCACAGACTCACACTTGGGTACAATTCTACAGACACTGACTCTCACTTGGGTACACTTCTGCAGGCACTGACTCTCACTGGTGTACCTTTCCACATGCACTCACTCTGAATGGGATACACTTCTATAGGCAGTGACTCCTAATGGAGAGCCGCTCCCCAGCCACTGAATCTCTCCAGGGTACACTTCTACAGGCACTGACTCTCACAGGGGTACATTTCCACTGGCACTGACTCTCACTGCGGTACACTTCTACAGGCACTGATTCTGAATGGGGTTAACATCGACAGGTACTGAAGCTGAATGGGGTAAACATCCACAGGCACTGACTCTCACTGGGGTAAACTTCCACAGGCACTGACTCTGATGGGATAAACTTCCACAGGCACTGACTGTCACTGGGGTACACTTCCACAGGCACTGACTCTGAATAGGGTAAACTTCCACAAGCACTGACTCTCACTTGGGAACACTTCGACAGGCACTGACTCTCACTGGGGGAAACTTCCAAAGGCACTGACTCTCACTGGGGTACACTTCCACAGGCACTGACTCTGAATGGGGTAAACCTCGACAGGCACTGAATCTGAATGTGGTAAACTTCTACAGGTACTGAATCTGAATGGGGTAAACTTGCACAGGCACTGACTCCCACTGGGGTTCACTTCCACAGGCACTGACTCCGAATGGGGAAAGCTTCCAAAGGCACAGACTCTCACTGGGGTACACTTCCACAGGCACTAACTCAAACTGGGGTACGCTTCCACAGGCACTGACTTAGAATGGGGTAAACATCCACAGGCACTGACCCTCACTTGGGTGCACTTCCACAGGCACTGACTCTGAATGGGGTAAACATCCACAGGCACTGACCCTCACTTGGGTGCACTTCCACAGGCACTGACTCTGAATGGGGTAAACCTCCACAGGCACTGACTTTCACTGGGGTACACTTCCACAGACACTGACTCTGAATGGGGTACACTTCCACAGGCACTGACTCTCACTTGGGTAAACTTCTTCAGGCACTGACTCTCACTGGGGTACATTTCCACAGGCACTGACTCTCACTGGGGTACATTTCCATTGGCACAGACTCTCACTTGGGTACACTTCTACAGACACTGACTCTCACTTGGGTACACTTCTGCAGGCACTGACTCTCACTGGTGTACCTTTCCACATGCACTGACTCTGAATGGGATACACTTCTATAGGCAGTGACTCCGAATGGAGAGCCGCTCCCCAGCCACTGAATCTCACCAGGGTACACTTCTACAGGCACTGACTCTCACAGGGGTACATTTCCACAGGCACTGACTCTCACTGGGGTACACTTCTACAGGCACTGAATCTGAATGGGGTTAACATCTACAGGTACTGAAGCTGAATGGGGTAAACATCCACAGGCACTGACTCACACTGGGGGACACTTCCACAGGCACTGACTCTGAATGGGATAAACTTCCACAGGAATTGAGTGTCACTGGGGTACACTTCCACAGGCACTGACTCTGAATGGGGTAATCTTCCACAGGCACTGACTCTCACTTGGGTACACTTCGACAGGCACTGACTCTCACTGGGGTAAACTTCCAAAGGCACTGACTCTCACTGGGGTACACTTCCACAGGCACTGACTCTGAATGGGGTAAACTTCTACAGGCACTGACTCTGAATGAGGTAAACTTCGACAGGCACTGAATCTGAATGTGGTAAACTTCTACAAGTACAGAATCTGAATGGGGTAAACTTCCACAGGCACTGACTCTCACTGGAGTGCACATCCACAGGCAATGACTCTCACTGGGGTACACTTCCACAGGCACTGACTCTGAATGGGTTAAACTTCCACAGGCACTGACTCTCACTGGGGTAAACTTCCACAGGCACTGACTCTGAATGGGTTAAACCTCCACAGGCACTGACTCTCACTGGGGTAAACTTCCACAGGCACTGACTCTCACTTGGGTACACTTCCACAGGTACTGACACTGAATGGGGTAAACTTCCACAGGCAGTGACTCTGAAACGGGTAATCTTCCGCAGACACTGAATCTGAATGGGGTAAACTTCTACAGGTACTGAATCTGCATGGGGTAAACTTCCACAGGCACTGACTCCCACTGGGGTTCACTTCCACAGGCACTGACTCCGAATGGGGAAAGCTTCCAAAGGCACAGACTCTCACAGGGGTACACTTCCACAGGCACTAACTCTCACTGGGGTACGCTTCCACAGGCACTGACTTAGAATGGGGTAAACATCCACAGGCACTGACCCTCACTTGGGTGCACTTCCACAGGCACTGACACTGAATGGGGTACACTTCCACAGGCACTGAATCTGAAAGGGGTAAACTTCCACATGCACTGACTCTCACTTGGGTAAACTTCTTCAGGCACTGACTCTCACTGGCATACATTTCCACAGGCACTGACTCTCACTGGGGTACATTTCCATTGGCACAGACTCTCACTTGGGTACACTTCTACAGACACTGACTCTCACTTGGGTACACTTCTGCAGGCACTGACTCTCACTGGTGTACCTTTCCACATGCACTGACTCTGAATGGGATACACTTCTATAGGCAGTGACTCCTAATGGAGAGCCGCTCCCCAGCCACTGAATCTCACCAGGGTACACTTCTACAGGCACTGACTCTCACAGGGGTACATTTCCACAGGAACTGACTGTCACTGGGGTACACTTCCACAGGCACTGACTCTGAATAGGGTAAACTTCCACAAGCACTGACTCTCACTTGGGAACACTTCGACAGGCACTGACTCTCACTGGGGGAAACTTCCAAAGGCACTGACTCTCACTGGGGTACACTTCCACAGGCACTGACTCTGAATGGGGTAAACCTCGACAGGCACTGAATCTGAATGTGGTAAACTTCTACAGGTACTGAATCTGAATGGGGTAAACTTACACAGGCACTGACTCCCACTGGGGTTCACTTCCACAGGCACTGACTCCGAATGGGGAAAGCTTCCAAAGGCACAGACTCTCACTGGGGTACACTTCCACAGGCACTAACTCAAACTGGGGTACGCTTCCACAGGCACTGACTTAGAATGGGGTAAACATCCACAGGCACTGACCCTCACTTGGGTGCACTTCCACAGGCACTGACTCTGAATGGGGTAAACCTCCACAGGCACTGACTTTCACTGGGGTACACTTCCACAGACACTGACTCTGAATGGGGTACACTTCCACAGGCACTGACTCTCACTTGGGTAAACTTCTTCAGGCACTGACTCTCACTGGGGTACATTTCCACAGGCACTGACTCTCACTGGGGTACATTTCCATTGGCACAGACTCTCACTTGGGTACACTTCTACAGACACTGACTCTCACTTGGGTACCTTTCCACATGCACTGACTCTGAATGGGATACACTTCTATAGGCAGTGACTCCTAATGGAGAGCCGCTCCCCAGCCACTGAATCTCACCAGGGTACACTTCTACAGGCACTGACTCTCACAGGGGTACATTTCCACAGGCACTGACTCTCACTGGGGTACACTTCTACAGGCACTGAATCTGAATGGGGTTAACATCTACAGGTACTGAAGCTGAATGGGGTAAACATCCACAGGCACTGACTCACACTGGGGGACACTTCCACAGGCACTGACTCTGAATGGGATAAACTTCCACAGGAATTGAGTGTCACTGGGGTACACTTCCACAGGCACTGACTCTGAATGGGGTAATCTTCCACAGGCACTGACTCTCACTTGGGTACACTTCGACAGGCACTGACTCTCACTGGGGTAAACTTCCAAAGGCACTGACTCTCACTGGGGTACACTTCCACAGGCACTGACTCTGAATGGGGTAAACTTCTACAGGCACTGACTCTGAATGAGGTAAACTTCGACAGGCACTGAATCTGAATGTGGTAAACTTCTACAAGTACAGAATCTGAATGGGGTAATCTTCCACAGGCACTGACTCTCACTGGAGTGCACATCCACAGGCAATGACTCTCACTGGGGTACACTTCCACAGGCACTGACTCTGAATGCGTTAAACTTCCACAGGCACTGACTCTCACTGGGGTAAACTTCCACAGGCACTGACTCTGAATGGGTTAAACTTCCACAGGCACTGACTCTCACTGGGGTAAACTTCCACAGGCACTGACTCTCACTTGGGTACACTTCCACAGGTACTGACACTGAATGGGGTAAACTTCCACAGGCAGTGACTCTGAAACGGGTAATCTTCCGCAGACACTGAATCTGAATGGGGTAAACTTCTACAGGTACTGAATCTGCATGGGGTAAACTTCCACAGGCACTGACTCACACTGGGGGACACTTCCACAGGCACTGAATCTGAAAGGGGTCAATTTCCACAGGCCCTGACTCTCACTGGGGGGCACTTCCACAGGCACTGACTCTGAATGGGGCAAACTTCCACAGGCACTGACTCTCACTGGGGTACACTTCCACAGGCACTGAATCTGAATGGCGTAAACATCCACAGGTACTGACTCTCACTGGGGTACACTTCCACAGGCACTGAATCTGAATGGCGTAAACTTCCACAGGCACTGACTCTCACTGTGGTACACTTCCACAGGCACTGAATCTGAATGGCGTAAACATCCACAGGTACTGACGCTGAATGGGGTAAACTTCCACAGGCATTGAGTGTCACTGTGGTACACTTCCACAGGCACTGACTCTGAATGGAGTAAACTTCCACAGGCACTGACTCTCACTTGGGTACACTTCGACAGGCACTGACTCTCACTGCGGTAAAGTTCCAAAGGCACTGACTCTCACTGGGGTACACTTCCACAGGCACTGACTCTGAATGGGGTAAACTTCTACAGGCACTGACTCTGAATGAGGTAAACTTCGACAGGCACTGAATCTGAATGTGGTAAACTTCTACAAGTACAGAATCTGAATGGGGTAAACTTCCACAGGCACTGACTCTCACTGGAGTGCACATCCACAGGCAATGACTCTCACTGGGGTACACTTCCACAGGCACTGACTCTGAATGGGTTAAACTTCCACAGGCACTGACTCTCACTGGGGTAAACTTCCACAGGCACTGACTCTGAATGGGTTAAACTTCCACAGGCACTGACTCTCACTGGGGTAAACTTCCACAGGCACTGACTCTCACTTGGGTACACTTCCACAGGTACTGACACTGAATGGGGTAAACTTCCACAGGCAGTGACTCTGAAACGGGTAATCTTCCGCAGACACTGAATCTGAATGGGGTAAACTTCTACAGGTACTGAATCTGCATGGGGTAAACTTCCACAGGCACTGACTCACACTGGGGGACACTTCCACAGGCACTGAATCTGAAAGGGGTCAATTTCCACAGGCCCTGACTCTCACTGGGGGGCACTTCCACAGGCACTGACTCTGAATGGGGCAAACTTCCACAGGCACTGACTCTCACTGGGGTGCACTTCCACAGGCACTGAATCTGAATGGCGTAAACATCCACAGGTACTGACTCTCACTGGGGTACACTTCCACAGGCACTGAATCTGAATGGCGTAAACTTCCACAGGAACTGACTCTCACTGTGGTACACTTCCACAGGCACTGAATCTGAATGGCGTAAACATCCACAGGTACTGACGCTGAATGGGGTAAACTTCCACAGGCATTGAGTGTCACTGGGGTACACTTCCACAGGCACTGACTCTGAATGGGGTAAACCTCCACAGGCACTGACTCTCACTTGGGTACACTTCGACAGGCACTGACTCTCACTGCGGTAAAGTTCCAAAGGCACTGACTCTCACTGGGGTACACTTCCACAGGCACTGACTCTGAATGGGATAAACTTCTACAGGCACTGACTCTGAATGGGGTAAACTTCGACAGGCACTGAATCTGAATGCGGTAAACTTCTACAAGTACAGAATCTGAATGGGGTAAACTTCCACAGGCACCGACTCTCACTGGGGTACACTTCCACAGGCACTGACTCCGAATGGGGAAAACTTCCAAAGGCACAGACTCTCACTGGGGTACACTTCCACAGGCACTGACTCTGAATGGAGTAAACATCGATAGGCACTGAATCTGAATGTTGTAAACTTCTACAGGTACTGAATCTGAATGGGGTAAACTTCCACAGTCGCAGACACTCACTGGGGTACACTTCCTGAGGCAATGACTCTCACTGGGGTACACTTCCACAGGCACTGTCGCTCACTGGGGGACACTTCCACAGGCACTGACTCTGAATGGGGTAAACTTCCACAGGCACTGAATCTGAATGGGGTACACTTCCACAGGCACTGTCTCTGAATGGGTTAAACATCCACAGGCACTGACTCTCACTGGGGTACACTTCCACAGGCACTGACTCTCACAGGGGTACACTTCCACAGGCACTGACTCTGAATGGGGTAAACTTCCACAGGCACTGACTCTGAATGGGGTTAACTTCTACTGGCTCTGAATCTGAATGGGGTACATTTCCACAGGCACTGAATCTGAATGGGGTAAACTTCTACAGGTACTGAATTTGAATGGGGTAAACTTCAACAGGCACTGAATCTGAATGGTGTAAACCTCTGCAGGTACTGAATCTGAATGGGGTAAACTTCTACAGGGACTGAAGCTGAATGGGGTAAACTTCCACAGGCACTGACTCTCACTGGGGTAAACTTCCACAGGCACTGGCTCTAAATGGGGTAAACTTCCAAAGGCAATGACTCTCACTGGGGTACACCTCCACAGGCACTGACTCTGAAAGGGGTAAACTTCCACACGCACTGACTCTGAATGGGGTACACTTCCACACGCACTGAATCTGAATGGGGTAAACTTCCACAGGCACTGACTGTCACTGGGGTACACTTACACAGGCACTGCCTCTGAATGGGGTAAACTTCCACAGGCACTGACCCTCACTTGGGTGCACTTCCACAGGCACTGACTCTGAATGGGGTAAACCTCCACAGGAACTGACTGTCACTGGGGTACACTTCCACAGACATTGACTCTGAATGGGGTACACTTCCACAGGCACTGAATCTGAATGCGGTAAACTTCCACATGCACTGACTCTCACTTGGGTAATCTTCTTCAGGCACTGACTCTCACTGGGGTACATTTCCACAGGCACTGACTCTCACTGGGGTACATTTCCATTGGCACTGACTCTCACTTGGGTACACTTCTGCAGGCACTGACTCTCACTGGTGTACCTTTCCACATGCACTGACTCTGAATGGGATACACTTCTATAGGCATTGACTCCGAATGGAGAGCCACTCCCCAGCCATTGAATCTCACTGGGGTACACTTCTACAGGCACTGACTCTCACAGGGGTACATTTCCACTGGCACTTATTCTCACTGGGGTACACTTCTACAGGCACTGAATCTGAATGGGGTTAACATCTACAGGTACTGAAGCTGAATGGGGTAAACTTCCACAGGCACTGAATCTGAATGGGGTAAACTTCCACAGGCAATGTCTCTGAATGGGATAAACTTCCACAGGCACTGACTCTGAATGGGGTAAACTTCCACAGGCACTGAATCTGAATGGGGTAAACTTCCACATGCACTGACTCTGAATGGGATACACTTCTATAGGCAGTGACTCCTAATGGAGAGCCGCTCCCCAGCCACTGAATCTCACCAGCGTGCACTTCTACAGGCACTGACTCTCACAGGGGTACATTTCCACTGGCACTGACTCTCACTGGGGTACACTTCTGCAGGCACTGAATCTGAATGGGGTTAACATCTACAGGTACTGAAGCTGAATGGGGTAAACATCCACAGGCACTGACTCTCACTGGGGTAAACTTCCACAGGCACTGACTCTGAATGGGATAAACTTCCACAGGCACTGACTGTCACTGGGGTACACTTCCACAGGCACTGACTCTGAATAGGGTAAACTTCCACAAGCACTGACTCTCACTTGGGAACACTTCGACAGGCACTGATTCTCACTGGGGGAAACTTCCAAAGGCACTGACTCTCACTGGGGTACACTTCCACAGGCACTGAATCTGAATGGCGTAAACTTCCACAGGCACTGACTCTCACTGTGGTACACTTCCACAGCACTGAATCTGAGTGACGTAAACATCCACAGGTACTGACTCTGAATGGGGTAAACTTCCACAGGCACTGACTCTCACTTGGGTACACTTCGACAGGCACTGACTCTCACTGCGGTAAACATCCAAAGGCACTGACTCTCACTGGGGTACACTTCCACAGGCACTGACTCTGAATGGGGTAAACTTCTACAGGCACTGACTCTGAATGGGGTAAACCTCGACAGGCACTGAATCTGAATGTGGTAAACTTCTACAAGTACAGAATCTGAATGGGGTAAACTTCCACAGGCACTGACTCTCACTGGGGTACACTACCACAGGCACTGACTCCGAATGGGGAAAACTTCCAAAGGCACAGACTCTCACTGGGGTACACTTCCGCAGGCACTGACTCTGAATGGAGTAAACATCGACAGGCACTGAATCTGAATGTTGTAAACTTCTACAGGTACTGAATCTGAATGGGGTAAACTTCCACAGGCGCAGACTCTCACTGGGGTACACTTCCTGAGGCAATGACTCTCACTGGGGTACACTTCCACAGGCACTGTCGCTCACTGGGGGACACTTCCACAGGCACTGACTCTGAATGGGGTAAACTTCCACAGGCACTGAATCTGAATGGGGTACACTTCCACAGGCACTGTCTCTGAATGGGTTAAACATCCACAGGCACTGACTCTCACTGGGGTACACTTCCACAGGCACTGACTCTCACTGGGGTACACTTCCACAGGCACTGACTCTGAATGGGGTAAACTTCCACAGGCACTGACTCTGAATGGGGTTACCTTCTACTGGCTCTGAATCTGAATGGGGTACATTTCCACAGGCACTGAATCTGAATGGGGTAAACTTCTACAGGTACTGAATCTGAATGGTGTAAACTTCTACAGGCACTGAATCTGAATGGTGTAAACCTCTCCAGGTACTGAATCTGAATGGGGTAAACTTCTACAGGCACTGAATCTGAATGGTGTAAACCTCTACAGGTACTGAATCTGAATGGGGTAAACTTCCACAGGCACTAAATCTGAATGCGGTAAACTTCCACATGCACTGACTCTCACTTGGGTAATCTTCTTCAGGCACTGACTCTCACTGGGGTACATTTCCACAGGCACTGACTCTCACTGGGGTACATTTCCATTGGCACTGACTCTCACTTGGGTACACTTCTACAGGCACTGACTCTCACTTGGGTACACTTTTCAGGCACTGACTCTCACTGGTGTACCTTTCCACATGCACTGACTCTGAATGGGATACACTTCTATAGGCATTGACTCCGAATGGGAGCCGCTCCCCAGCCATTGAATCTCACTGGGGTACACTTCTACAGGCACTGACTCTCACAAGGGTACATTTCCACTGGCACTGACTCTCACTGGGGTACACTTCTACAGGCACTGAATCTGAATGGGGTTAACATCTACAGGTACTGAAGCTGAATGGGGTAAACATCCACAGGCACTGACTCTCACTGGGGTAAACTTCCACAGGCTCTGACTCTGAATGGGATAAACTTCCACAGGCACTGACTGTCACTGGGGTACACTTCCACAGGCACTGACTCTGAATAGGGTAAACTTCCACAAGCACTGACTCTCACTTGGGAACACTTCGACAGGCACTGACTCTCACTGGGGGAAACTTCCAAAGGCACTGACTCTCACTGGGGTACGCTTCCACAGGCACTGACTCTGAATGGGGTAAACTTCGACAGGCACTGAATCTGAATGTGGTAAACTTCTACAGGTACTGAATCTGAATGGGGTAAACTTGCACAGGCACTGACTCCCACTGGGGTTCACTTCCACAGGCACTGACTCCGAATGGGGAAAGCTTCCAAAGGCACAGACTCTCACTTGGGTACACTTCCACAGGCACTAACTCTCACTGGGGTACGCTTCCACAGGCACTGACTTAGAATGGGGTAAACATCCACAGGCACTGACCCTCACTTGGGTGCACTTCCACAGGCACTAACTCTGAATGGGGTAAACCTCCACAGGCACTGACTGTCACTGGGGTACACTTCCACAGACACTGACTCTGAATGGGGTACACTTCCACAGGCACTGAATCTGAATGGGGTAAACTTCCACATGCACTGACTCTCACTTGGGTAAACTTCTTCAGGCACTGACTCTCACTGGCATACATTTCCACAGGCACTGACTCTCACTGGGGTACATTTCCATTGGCACAGACTCTCACTTGGGTACACTTCTACAGACACTGACTCTCACTCGGGTACACTTCTGCAGGCACTGACTCTCACTGGTGTACCTTTCCACATGCACTGACTCTGAATGGGATACACTTCTATAGGCAGTGACTCCTAATGGAGAGCCGCTCCCCAGCCACTGAATCTCACCAGGGTACACTTCTACAGGCACTGACTCTCACAGGGGTACATTTCCACTGGCACTGACTCTCACTGGGGTACACTTCTACAGGCACTGAATCTGAATGGGGTTAACATCTACAGGTACTGAAGCTGAATGGGGTAAACATCCACAGGCACTGACTCTCACTGGGGTAAACTTCCACAGGCACTGACTCTGAATGGGATAAACTTCCACAGGCACTGACTGTCACTGGGGTACACTTCCACAGGCACTGACTCTGAATAGGGTAAACTTCCACAAGCACTGACTCTCACTTGGGAACACTTCGACAGGCACTGACTCTCACTGGGGGAAACTTCCAAAGGCACTGACTCTCACTGGGGTACACTTCCACAGGCACTGAATCTGAATGGCGTAAACTTCCACAGGCACTGACTCTCACTGTGGTACACTTCCACAGGCACTGAATCTGAATGGCGTAAACATCCACAGGTACTGACTCTGAATGGGGTAAACTTCCACAGGCACTGACTCTCACCTGGGTACACTTCGACAGGCACTGACTCTCACTGCGGTAAACTTCCAAAGGCACTGACTCTCACTTGGGTACACTTCTACAGACACTGACTCTCACTTGGGTACACTTCTGCAGGCACTGACGCTCACTGGTGTACCTTTCCACATGCACTGACTCTGAATGGGATACACTTCTATAGGCAGTGACTCCGAATGGAGAGCCGCTCCCCAGCCACTGAATCTCACCAGGGTGCACTTCTACAGGCACTGACTCTCACAGGGGTACATTTCCACTGGCACTGATTCTCACTGGGGTACACTTCTGCAGGCACTGAATCTGAATGGGGTTAACATCTACAGGTACTGAAGCTGAATGGGGTAAACATCCACAGGCACTGACTCTCACTGGGGTAAACTTCCACAGGCACTGACACTGAATGGGGTAAACTTCCACAGGCACTGACTGTCACTGGGGTACACTTCCACAGGCACTGACTCTCACTGGGGGAAACTTCCAAAGGCACTGACTCTCACTAGGGTACACTTCCACAGGCACTGAATCTGAATGGCTTAAACTTCCACAGGCACTGACTCTCACTTGGGTACACTTCGACAGGCACTGACTCTCACTGCGGTAAACTTCCAAAGGCACTGACTCTCACTGGGGTACACTTCCACAGGCACTGACTCTGAATGGGGTAAACTTCTACAGGCACTGACTCTGAATGGGGTAAACTTCGACAGGCACTGAATCTGAATGTGGTAAACTTCTACAAGTACAGAATCTGAATGGGGTAAACTTCCACAGGCACCGACTCTCACTGGGGTACACTTCCACAGGCACTGACTCCGAATGGGGAAAACTTCCAAAGGCACAGACTCTCACTGGGGTACACTTCCACAGGCACTGACTCTGAATGGAGTAAACATCGATAGGCACTGAATCTGAATGTTGTAAACTTCTACAGGTACTGAATCTGAATGGGGTAAACTTCCACAGTCGCAGACTCTCACTGGGGTACACTTCCTGAGGCAATGACTCTCACTGGGGTACACTTCCACAGGCACTGTCGCTCACTGGGGGACACTTCCACAGGCACTGACTCTGAATGGGGTAAACTTCCACAGGCACTGAATCTGAATGGGGTACACTTCCACAGGCACTGTCTCTGAATGGGTTAAACATCCACAGGCACTGACTCTCACTGGGGTACACTTCCACAGGCACTGACTCTCACAGGGGTACACTTCCACAGGCACTGACTCTGAATGGGGTAAACTTCCACAGGCACTGACTCTGAATGGGGTTAACTTCTACTGGCTCTGAATCTGAATGGGGTACATTTCCACAGGCACTGAATCTGAATGGGGTAAACTTCTACAGGTACTGAATTTGAATGGGGTAAACTTCAACAGGCACTGAATCTGAATGGTGTAAACCTCTGCAGGTACTGAATCTGAATGGGGTAAACTTCTACAGGGACTGAAGCTGAATGGGGTAACCTTCCACAGGCACTGACTCTCACTGGGGTAAACTTCCACAGGCACTGGCTCTAAATGGGGTAAACTTCCAAAGGCAATGACTCTCACTGGGGTACACCTCCACAGGCACTGACTCTGAAAGGGGTAAACTTCCACACGCACTAACTCTGAATGGGGTACACTTCCACACGCACTGAATCTGAATGGGGTAAACTTCCACAGGCACTGACTGTCACTGGGGTACACTTACACAGGCACTGCCTCTGAATGGGGTAAACTTCCACAGGCACTGACCCTCACTTGGGTGCACTTCCACAGGCACTGACTCTGAATGGGGTAAACTTCCACAGGCACTGACTCTCACTGTGGTACACTTCCACAGGCACTGAATCTGAATGGCGTAAACATCCACAGGTACTGACTCTGAATGGGGTAAACTTCCACAGGCACTGACTCTCACTTGGGTACACTTCGACAGGCACTGACTCTCACTGCGGTAAACTTCCAAAGGCACTGACTCTCACTTGGGTACACTTCTACAGACACTGACTCTCACTTGGGTACACTTCTGCAGGCACTGACTCTCACTGGTGTACCTTTCCACATGCACTGACTCTGAATGGGATACACTTCTATAGGCAGTGACTCCGAATGGAGAGCCGCTCCCCAGCCACTGAATCTCACCAGGGTGCACTTCTACAGGCACTGACTCTCACAGGGGTACATTTCCACTGGCACTGATTCTCACTGGGGTACACTTCTGCAGGCACTGAATCTGAATGGGGTTAACATCTACAGGTACTGAAGCTGAATGGGGTAAACATCCACAGGCACTGACTCTCACTGGGGGAATCTTCCACAGGCACTGACACTGAATGGGATAAACTTCCACAGGCACTGACTGTCACTGGGGTACACTTCCACAGGCACTGACTCTCACTGGGGGAAACTTCCAAAGGCACTGACTCTCACTGGGGTACACTTCCACAGGCACTGAATCTGAATGGCTTAAACTTCCACAGGCACTGACTCTCACTTGGGTACACTTCGACAGGCACTGACTCTCACTGCGGTAAACTTCCAAAGGCACTGACTCTCACTGGGGTACACTTCCACAGGCACTGACTCTGAATGGGGTAAACTTCTACAGGCACTGACTCTGAATGGGGTAAACTTCGACAGGCACTGAATCTGAATGTGGTAAACTTCTACAAGTACAGAATCTGAATGGGGTAAACTTCCACAGGCACCGACTCTCACTGGGGTACACTTCCACAGGCACTGACTCCGAATGGGGAAAACTTCCAAAGGCACAGACTCTCACTGGGGTACACTTCCACAGGCACTGACTCTGAATGGAGTAAACATCGATAGGCACTGAATCTGAATGTTGTAAACTTCTACAGGTACTGAATCTGAATGGGGTAAACTTCCACAGTCGCAGACTCTCACTGGGGTACACTTCCTGAGGCAATGACTCTCACTGGGGTACACTTCCACAGGCACTGACTCTCACTGGGGTACACTTCCACAGGCACTGAATCTGAATGGGGTACACTTCCACAGGCACTGTCTCTGAATGGGTTAAACATCCACAGGCACTGACTCTCACTGGGGTACACTTCCACAGGCACTGACTCTCACAGGGGTACACTTCCACAGGCACTGACTCTGAATGGGGTAAACTTCCACAGGCACTGACTCTGAATGGGGTTAACTTCTACTGGCTCTGAATCTGAATGGGGTACATTTCCACAGGCACTGAATCTGAATGGGGTAAACTTCTACAGGTACTGAATTTGAATGGGGTAAACTTCAACAGGCACTGAATCTGAATGGTGTAAACCTCTGCAGGTACTGAATCTGAATGGGGTAAACTTCTACAGGGACTGAAGCTGAATGGGGTAAACTTCCACAGGCACTGACTCTCACTGGGGTAAACTTCCACAGGCACTGGCTCTAAATGGTGTAAACTTCCAAAGGCAATGACTCTCACTGGGGTACACCTCCACAGGCACTGACTCTGAAAGGGGTAAACTTCCACACGCACTAACTCTGAATGGGGTACACTTCCACACGCACTGAATCTGAATGGGGTAAACTTCCACAGGCACTGACTGTCACTGGGGTACACTTACACAGGCACTGCCTCTGAATGGGGTAAACTTCCACAGGCACTGACCCTCACTTGGGTGCACTTCCACAGGCACTGACTCTGAATGGGGTAAACCTCCACAGGCACTGACTGTCACTGGGGTACACTTCCACAGACACTGACTCTGAATGGGGTACACTTCCACAGGCACTGAATCTGAATGCGGTAAACTTCCACATGCACTGACTCTCACTTGGGTAATCTTCTTCAGGCACTGACTCTCACTGGGGTACATTTCCACAGGCACTGACTCTCACTGGGGTACATTTCCATTGGCACTGACTCTCACTTGGGTACACTTCTGCAGGCACTGACTCTCACTGGTGTACCTTTCCACATGCACTGACTCTGAATGGGATACACTTCTATAGGCATTGACTCCGAATGGAGAGCCGCTCCCCAGCCATTGAATCTCACTGGGGTACACTTCTACAGGCACTGACTCTCACAGGGGTACATTTCCACTGGCACTGACTCTCACTGGGGTACACTTCTACAGGCACTGAATCTGAATGGGGTTAACATCTACAGGTACTGAAGCTGAATGGGGTAAACATCCACAGGCACTGACTCTCACTGGGGTAAACTTCCACAGGCACTGACTCTGAATGGGATAAACTTCCACAGGCACTGACTGTCACTGGGGTACACTTCCACAGGCACTGACTCTGAATAGGTTAAACTTCAACAAGCACTGACTCTCACTTGGGAACACTTCGACAGGCACTGACTCTCACTGGGGGAAACGTCCAAAGGCACTGACTCTCACTGGGGTACGCTTCCACAGGCACTGACTCTGAATGGGGTAAACTTCGACAGGCACTGAATCTGAATGTGGTAAACTTCTACAGGTACTGAATCTGAATGGGGTAAACTTGCACAGGCACTGACTCCCACTGGGGTTCACTTCCACAGGCACTGACTCCGAATGGGGAAAGCTTCCAAAGGCACAGACTCTCACTGGGGTACACTTCCACAGGCACTATATCTCACTGGGGTACGCTTCCACAGGCACTGACTTAGAATGGGGTAAACATCCACAGGCACTGACCCTCACTTGGGTGCACTTCCACAGGCACTGACTCTGAATGGGGTAAACCTCCACAGGCACTGACTGTCACTGGGGTACACTTCCACAGACACTGACTCTGAATGGGGTACACTTCCACAGGCACTGAATCTGAATGGGGTCAACTTCCACATGCACTGACTCTCACTTGGGTAAACTTCTTCAGGCACTGACTCTCACTGGGGTACATTTCCACAGGCACTGACTCTCACTGGGGTACATTTCCATTGGCACAGACTCTCACTTGGGTACACTTCTACAGACACTGACTCTCACTTGGGTACACTTCTGCAGGCACTGACTCTCACTGGTGTACCTTTCCACATGCACTGACTCTGAATGGGATACAATTCTATAGGCAGTGACTCCTAATGGAGAGCCGCTCCCCAGCCACTGAATCTCAGCAGGGTGCACTTCTACAGGCTCTGACTCTCACAGGGGTACATTTCCACTGGCACTGACTCTCACTGGGGTACACTTCTGCAGGCACTGAATCTGAATGGGGTTAACATCTACAGGTACTGAAGCTGAATGGGGTAAACATCCACAGGCACTGACTCTCACTGGGGTAATCTTCCACAGGCACTGACTCTGAATGGGATAATCTTCCACAGGCACTGACTGTCACTGGGGTACACTTCCACAGGCACTGACTCTGAATAGGGTAAACTTCCACAAGCACTGACTCTCACTTGGGAACACTTCGACAGGCACTGACTCTCACTGGGGGAAACTTCCAAAGGCACTGACTCTCACTGGGGTACACTTCCACAGGCACTGAATCTGAATGGCGTAAACTTCCACAGGCACTGACTCTCACTGTGGTACACTTCCACAGGCACTGAATCTGAGTGGCGTAAACATCCACAGGTACTGACTCTGAATGGGGTAAACTTCCACAGGCACTGACTCTCACTTGGGTACACTTCGACAGGCACTGACTCTCACTGCGGTAAACATCCAAAGGCACTGACTCTCACTGGGTTACACTTCCACAGGCACTGACTCTGAATGGGGTAAACTTCTACAGGCACTGACTCTGAATGGGGAAAACTTCGACAGGCACTGAATCTGAATGTGGTAAACTTCTACAAGTACAGAATCTGAATGGGGTAAACTTCCACAGGCACTGACTCTCACTGGGGTACACTACCACAGGCACTGACTCCGAATGGGGAAAACTTCCAAAGGCACAGACTCTCACTGGGGTACACTTCCACAGGCACTGACTCTGAATGGAGTAAACTTCCACAGGCACTGACTCTCACTGGGGTACACTTCCACAGGCACTGACTCTGAATGGGGTAAACTTCTACAGGCACTGACTCTGAATGGGGAAAACTTCGACAGGCACTGAATCTGAATGTGGTAAACTTCTACAAGTACAGAATCTGAATGGGGTAAACTTCCACAGGCACTGACTCTCACTGGGGTACACTACCACAGGCACTGACTCCGAATGGGGAAAACTTCCAAAGGCACAGACTCTCACTGGGGTACACTTCCACAGGCACTGACTCTGAATGGAGTAAACATCGACAAGCACTGAATCTGAATGTTGTAAACTTCTACAGGTACTGAATCTGAATGGGGTAAACTTCCACAGGCGCAGACTCTCACTGGGGTACACTTCCTGAGGCAATGACTCTCACTGGGGTACACTTCCACAGGCACTGTCGCTCACTGGGGGACACTTCCACAGGCACTGACACTGAATGGGGTAAACTTCCACAGGCACTGAATCTGAATGGGGTACACTTCCACAGGCACTGTCTCTGAATGGGTTAAACATCCACAGGCACTGACTCTCACTGGGGTACACTTCCACAGGCACTGACTCTCACTGGGGTACACTTCCACAGGCACTGACTCTGAATGGGGTAAACTTCCACAGGCACTGACTCTGAATGGGGTTAACTTCTACTGGCTCTGAATCTGAATGGGGTACATTTCCACAGGCACTGAATCTGAATGGGGTAAACTTCTACAGGTACTGAATCTGAATGGTGTAAACTTCTACAGGCACTGAATCTGAATGGTGTAAACCTCTGCAGGTACTGAAACTGAATGGGGTAAACTTCCACAGGCACTGAATCTGAATGGTGTAAACCTCTCCAGGTACTGAATCTGAATGGGGTAAATTTCTACAGGCACTGAATCTGAATGGTGTAAACCTCTACAGGTACTGAATCTGAATGGGGTAAACTTCTACAGGCACTGAATCAGAATGGTGTAAACCTCTGCAGGTACTGAATCTGAATGGGGTAAACTTCCACATGCACTGACTCTGAATGGGGTAAACTTCCACAGGCACTGTCTCTCACTGGAGTGCACATCCACAGGCAATGACTCTCACTGGGGTACACTTCCACAGGCTAAGACTCTGAATGGGGTTAACTTCTACAGTCTCTGAATCTGAATGGGGTAAACTTCTACAGGTACTGAATCTGAATGGGGTAAACTTCCACAGGCACTGACTCTCACTGGGTACACTTACACAGGCACTGAATCTGAATGGTGTAAACTTCTACAGGGACTGAAGCTGAATGGGGTAAACTTCCACAGGCACTGACTCTCACTGGGGTAAACTTCCACAGGCACTGGCTCTAAATGGGGTAAACTTCCATAGGCAATGACTCTCACTGGGGTACACCTCCACAGGCACTGACTCTGAATGGGGTAAACTTCCACAGGCACTGACTCTGAATGGGGTACACTTCCACACGCACTGAATCTGAATGGGGTAAACTTCCACAGGCACTGACTGTCACTGGGGTACACTTACACAGGCACTGACTCTGAATGGGGTAAACTTCCACAGGCACTGACCCTCACTTAGGTGCACTTCCACAGGCACTGACTCTGAATGGGGTAAACTTCCACAGGCACTGACTGTCACTGTGGTACACTTCCACAGACACTGACTCTGAATGGGGTACACTTCCACAGGCACTGAATCTGAATGCGGTAAACTTCCACATGCACTGACTCTCACTTGGGTAATCTTCTTCAGGCACTGACTCTCACTGGGATACATTTCCACAGGCACTGACTCTCACTGGGGTACATTTCCATTGGCACTGACTCTCATTTGGGTACACTTCTACAGGCACTGACTCTCACTTGGGTACACTTCTGCAGGCACTGACTCTCACTGGTGTACCTTTCCACATGCACTGACTCTGAATGGGATACACTTCTATAGGCAGTGACTCCGAATGGAGAGCAGCTCCCCAGCCATTGAATCTCACTGGGGTACACTTCTACAGGCACTGACTCTCACAGGGGTACATTTCCACTGGCACTGACTCTCACTGGGGTACACCTCTACAGGCACTGAATCTGAATGGGGTTAACATCTACAGGCACTGACTCTCACTGGGGTAAACTTCCACAGGCACTGACTCTGATGGGATAAACATCCACAGGCACTGACTGTCACTGGGGTACACTTCCACAGGCACTGACTCTGAATAGGGTAAACTTCCACAAGCACTGACTCTCACTTGGGAACACTTCGACAGGCACTGACTCTCACTGGGGGAAACTTCCAAAGGCACTGACTCTCACTGGGGTACACTTCCACAGGCACAGACTCTGAATGGGGTAAACTTCGACAGGCACTGAATCTGAATGTGGTAAACTTCGACAGGCACTGAATCTGAATGTGGTAAACTTCTACAGGTACTGAATCTGAATGGGGTAAACTTGCACAGGCACTGACTCCCACTGGGGTTCACTTCCACAGGCACTGACTCCGAATGGGGAAAGCTTCCAAAGGCACAGACTCTCACTGGGGTACACTTCCACAGGCACTAACTCTCACTGGGGTACGCTTCCACAGGCACTGACTTAGAATAGGGTAAACATCCACAGGCACTGACCCTCACTTGGGTGCACTTCCACAGGCACTGTCTCTGAAAGGGGTAAAATTCCACAGGCACTGACTCTGAATGGGGTACACTTCCACAGGCACTGACTCTCACTGGGGGACACTTACACAGGCACTGACTCTCACTGGGGTACACTTACACAGGCACTGACTCGGAATGGGGTAAACTTCCAAAGGCACTGACTCTCACTGGGGTACACTTCCACAGGCACTGACTCTGAATGGGGTTAACTTCTACAGGCTCTGAATCTGAATGGGGTAAACTTCTACAGGTACTGAATCTGAATCGCGTAAACTTCCAGAGGCACTGAAGCTCACTTGGGTACACTTACACAGGCACTGACTCTGAATGTGGTACACTTCCACAGGCACTGAATCTGAATGGGGGAAACTTCCACAGGCACTGACTATGAATGGGGTAAACATCCACAGGGACTGACTCTGAATGGGGAAATCTTCCAGAGGCAATGACTCTAACTGGGGTACACTCCCACAGGCACTGACCCTGAATGGGGTACACTTGTACAGACATTGACCCTCACATGGGTGCACTTCCACAGGCACTGACTCTCACTGGGGTACATTTACACATGCACTGACTCTGAATGGGGTAAACCTCCACAGGCACTGACTCTAACTTGGGTATACTTCCACAGGCACTGAATCTCACTGGGGTACACTTACACAGGCACTGATTCGAATGGGGAAAACTTCCAAAGGCTCTGACTCTCACTGGGGTACACTTCCACAAGCACTGACTCTGAATGGGTTAAACTTCCACAGGCACTGACTCTCACTTGGGTACACTTCTACAGGCACTGACTCTCACTTGGGTACACTTCTGCAGGCACTGACTCTCACTGGTGTACCTTTCCACATGCACTGACTCTGAATGGGATACACTTCTATAGGCAGTGACTCCGAATGGAGAGCCGCTCCCCAGCCATTGAATCTCACTGGGGTACACTTCTACAGGCACTGACTCTCACAGGGGTACATTTCCACTGGCACTGACTCTCACTGGGGTACACCTCTACAGGCACTGAATCTGAATGGGGTTAACATCTACAGGTACTGAAGCTGAATGGGGGAAACATCCACAGGCACTGACTCTCACTGGGGTAAACTTCCACATGCACTGACTCTGATGGGATAAACTTCCACAGGCACTGACTGTCACTGGGGTACACTTCCACAGGCACTGACTCTGAATAGGGTAAACTTCCACAAGCACAGACTCTCACTTGGGAACACTTAGACAGGCACTGACTCTCACTGGGGGAAACTTCCAAAGGCACTGACTCTCACTGGGGTACACTTCCACAGGCACTGACTCTGAATGGGGTAAACTTCGACAGGCACTGAATCTGAATGTGGTAAACTTCTACAGGTACTGAATCTGAATGGGGTAAACTTGCACAGGCACTGACTCCCACTGGGGTTCACTTCCACAGGCACTGACTCCGAATGGGGAAAGCTTCCAAAGGCACAGACTCTCACTGGGGTACACTTCGACAGGCACTAACTCTCACTGGGGTACGCTTCCACAGGCACTGACTTAGAATGGGGTAAACATCCACAGGCACTGACCCTCACTTGGGTGCACTTCCACAGGAACTGACTCTGAATGGGGTAAACCTCCACAGGCACTGACTGTCACTGGGGTACACTTCCACAGACACTGACTCTGAATGGGGTACACTTCCACAGGCACTGAATCTGAATGGGGTAAACTTCCACATGCACTGACTCTCACTTGGGTAATCTTCTTCAGGCACTGACTCTCACTGGGGTACATTTCCACAGGCACTGACTCTCACTGGGGTACATTTCCATTGGCACTGACTCTCACTTGGGTACACTTCTACAGACACTGACTCTCACTTGGGTACACTTCTGCAGGCACTGACTCTCACTGGTGTACCTTTCCACATGCACTGACTCTGAATGGGATACACTTCTATAGGCAGTGACTCCTAATGGAGAGCCGCTCCCCAGCCACTGAATCTCACCAGGGTACACTTCTACAGGCACTGACTCTCACAGGGGTACATTTCCACTGGCACTGACTCTCACTGGGTTATACTTCTACAGGCACTGAATCTGAATGGGGTTAACATCTACAGGTACTGAAGCTGAATGGGGTAAACATCCACAGGCACTGACTCTCACTGGGGTAAACTTCCACAGGCACTGACTCTGAATGGGATAAACTTCCACAGGCACTGACTGTCACTGGGGTACACTTCCACAGGCACTGACTCTGAATAGGGTAAACTTCCACAAGCACTGACTCTCACTTGGGAACACTTCGACAGGCACTGACTCTCACTGGGGGAAACTTCCAAAGGCACTGACTCTCACTGGGGTACACTTCCACAGGCACTGAATCTGAATGGCGTAAACTTCCACAGGCACTGACTCTCACTGTGGTACACTTCCACAGGCACTGAATCTGAATGGCGTAAACATCCACAGGTACTGACTCTGAATGGGGTAAACTTCCACAGGCACTGACTCTCACTTGGGTACACTTCGACAGGCACTGACTCTCACTGCGGTAAACTTCCAAAGGCACTAACTCTCATTGGGGTACACTTCCACAGGCACTGACTCTGAATGGGGTAAACTTCTACAGGCACTGACTCTGAATGGGGTAAACTTCGACAGGCACTGAATCTGAATGTGGTAAACTTCTACAAGTGCAGAGTCTGAATGGGGTAAACTTCCACAGGCACTGACTCTCACTGGGGTACACTTCCACAGGCACTGACTCCGAATGGGGAAAACTTCCAAAGGCACAGACTCTCACTGGGGTACACTTCCACAGGTACTGACTCTGAATGGAGTAAACATCGACAGGCACTGAATCTGAATGTTGTAAACTTCTACAGGTACTGAATCTGAATGGGGTAAACTTCCACAGGCGCAGACTCTCACTGGGGTACACTTCCTGAGGCAATGACTCTCACTGGGGTACACTTCCACAGGCACTGTCGCTCACTGGGAGACACTTCCACAGGCACTGACTCTGAATGGGGTAAACTTCCACAGGAACTGAATCTGAATGGGTACCCTTCCACAGGCACTGTCTTTGAATGGGTTAAACATCCACAGGCACTGACTCTCACTGGGGTACACTTCCACAGGCACTGACTCTCACTGGGGTACACTTCCACAGGCACTGACTCTGAATGGGGTAAACTTCCACAGGCACTGACTCTGAATGGGGTTAACTTCTACTGGCTCTGAATCTGAATGTGGTACATTTCCACAGGCACTGAATCTGAATGGGGTAAACTTCTACAGGTACTGAATCTGAATGGGGTAAACTTCTACAGGCACTGAATCTGAATGGTGTAAACCTCTGCAGGTACTGAAACTGAATGGGGTAAACTTCCACAGGCACTGACTCTGAATGGGGTAAACTTCCACAGGCACTGTCTCTCACTGGAGTGCACATCCACAGGCAATGACTCTCACTGGGGTACACTTCCACAGGCACTGACTCTGAATGGGTTAAACTTCCACAGGCACTGACTCTCACTGGGGTAAACTTCCACTTGCACTGACTCTGAATGGGTTAAACTTCCATAGGCACTGACTCTCTCTGGGGTAAACTTCCACTGGCACTGACTCTCACTTGGGTACACTTCCAAAGGTACTGACACTGAATGGGGTAAACTTCCACAGGCAGTGACTCTGAAACGGGTAATCTTCCGCAGACACTGAATCTGAATGGGGAAAACTTCTACAGGTACTGAATCTGCATGGGGTAAACATCCACAGGCACTGACTCACACTGGGGGACACTTCCACAGGCACTGATTCTGAAAGGGGTCAATTTCCACAGGCCCTGACTCTCACTGGGGGGCACTTCCACAGGCACTGACTCTGAATGGGGCAAACTTCCACAGGCACTGATTCTCACTGGGGGACACTTCCACAGGCACTGAATCTGAATGGCGTAAACATCCACAGGTACTGACTCTGAATGGGGTAAACTTCCAGAGGCAATGACTGTCACTGGGGTACACTTCCACAGGCACTGACTCTGAATGGGGTAAACTTCTCCAGGCACTGAATATGAATGGGGAAAACGTCTACAGTTTCTGAATCTGAATGGGGTAAACTTCCACAGGCACTGACTCTGTATGGGGTAAACTTCTACAGGCACTGCATCTGAATGGGGTAAACTTCTACAGGTACTGAATCTGAATGGGGTAAACTTCCACAGGCACTGACTCTCACTGGGGGACACTTCCACAGGCACTGAATCTGAATGGGGTAAACTTCCACAGGCACTGACTCTCACTTGGGTACACTTCTACAGGCACTGACTCTCAATGGGGTACATTTCCACAGGCACTGACACTCACTTGGGAACACTTCTGCAGGCATTGACTCTCACTTGGGTATACTTCTGCAGCCTCTGACTCTCACAGGGGTACATTTCCATTGGCACTGACTCTCACTGGGTACACTTCTACAGGCACTGACTCTCACTGGGGTACATTTCCATTGGCACTGACTCTCACTGGGTAAACTTCTACAGGCACTGAATCTGAATGGTGTAAACTTCGACAGGGACTGAAGCTGAATGGGGTAAACTTCCACAGGCAATGACTCTCACTGGGGTAAACTTCCACAGGCACTGACTCTAAATGGGGTAAACTTCCACAGGCACTGACTCTGAATGGGGTAAACTTCCACAGGCACTGACTCTGAATGGGGTACACTTCCACAGGCACTGACTCTGAATGGGGTAAACTTCCACTGGTACTGACTCTGAATTGGGTAAACGTCTGCAGGCACTGAATCTGAATGGGGTAAACTTCCACAGGCACTGACTCACACTGGGGGACACTTCCACAGGCACTGACTCTGAATGGGATAAACTTCCACAGGCACTGACTCTCACTGGGGTGCAATTGCACAGGCACTGACTCTGAATGGGGTAAACCTCCACAGGCACTGACTCTGAATGGGGTATACTTCAGCAGGCATTGACTCTCACTGGGGTACATTTCCACAGTGACTGACTCTCACTGGTGTACATTTCCACAGGCACAGATTCTCAATTGGGTACACTTCTACAGGGACTATCTCTCACTTGGGTACACTTCTACAGGCACTGACTCTCACTGGGGTACATTTCCACAGGCACTGACTCTCACTGGGGTACATTACCACATGCACTGATGCTCACTTGGGTACACTTCTGCAGGCCCTGACTCTCACTCGGGTACACTTCTGCAGGCCCTGACTCTCACTCGGGTACACTTCTGCAGGCCCTGACTCTCACTCGGGTACATTTCCACAGGCACTGACTCTCACTGGGGTACATTTCCACATGCACTGACTCTGAGTGGGGTACACTTCGATCGGCAGTGACTCCTAATGGAGAGCCGCTCCCCAGCCACTGAATCTCACTGGGGTACACTTCCACAGGCAATGACTGTCACTGGGGTACACTTCCACAGGCACTGACTCTGAATGGGGTAAACTTCTCCAGGCACTGAATATGAATGGGGAAAACGTCTACAGTTTCTGAATCTGAATGGGGTAAACTTCCACAGGCACTGACTCTCACTGGGGTACACTTCCACAGGCACTGACTCTGTATGGGGTAAACTTCCAAAGGCACTGACTCTCACTGCGGTACACTTCCACAGGTACTGACTCTGTATGGGGTAAACCTCCACAGGCACTGCATCTGAATGGGGTAAACTTCCACAGGTACGGACTCTGAATGGGGTAACTTCCACAGGCACTGACTCTGAATGGGGTAAACTTCTACAGGCACTGCATCTGAATGGGGTAAACTTCTACAGGTACTGAATCTGAATGGGGTAAACTTCCACATGCACTGACTCTCACTGGGGGACACATCCACAGGCACTGAATCTGAATGGGGTAAACTTCCACAGGCACTGACTCTCACTTGGGTACACTTCTGCAGGCACTGACTCTCACTGGGGTACATTTCCACAGGCACTGACTCTCACTTGGGTACACTTCTGCAGGCATTGACTCTCACTTGGGTATACTTCTGCAGCCTCTGACTCTCACAGGGGTACATTTCCATTGGCACTGACTCTCACTGGGTACACTTCTCCAGGCACTGACTCTCACAGGGGTTCATTTCCATTGGCACTGACTCTCACTGGGCACACTTCTACAGTCACTGAATCTGAATGGTGTAAACTTCGATAGGGCCTGAAGCTGAATGGGGTAAACTTCCACAGGCAATGACTCTCACTGGGGTAAACTTCCACAGGCACTGACTCTAAATGGGGTAAACTTCCACAGGCAATGACTCTCACTGGGGTGCACTTCCACAGGCACTGACTCTGAATGGGGTAAACTTCCACAGGCACTGACTCTGAATGGGGTACACTTCCACATGCACTGAATCTGAATGGGGTAATCTTCTACAGGTACCTAATCTGAATGGGGGAAACTTCCACAGGCACTGACTCTCACTGGGGTACACTTACACAGGCACTGACTCTGAATGGGGTAAACTTCCACAGGCACTGACTCTCACTGGGGTACACTTACACAGGCACTGACTCTGAGTGGGGTAAACTTCCAAAGGCACTGACTCTCACTGGGGTACACTTCCACCGGCACTGACTCTGAATGGGGGAAACATCCACAGCCACTGACTCTGAATGGTGTAAACTTCCAGAGGCAATGACTCACACTGGGGCACACTTCCACAGGCACTGACTCTGAATGGGGTAAACTTCCACAGGCACTGACTCTCACTGGGGTACACTTACACAGGCACTGACTCTGAGTGGGGTAAACTTCCAAAGGCACTGACTCTCACTGGGGTACACTTCCACCGGCACTGACTCTGAATGGGGGAAACTTCCACAGCCACTGACTCTGAATGGGGTTAACTTCTACTGGCTCTGAATCTGAATGGGGTAAACTTCTACAGGTACAGAATCTGAATGGTGTAAACTTGCACAGGCACTGACTCTCACTGGGGTAAACTTCCACAGGAACTTACTCTGAATGGGTTAAACTTCCACAGGCACTGACTCTCACTGGGGTAAACTTCCACAGGCACTGACTCTCACTGGGGTACACATCCACAGGTACTGACACTGAATGGGGTAAACGTCCACAGGCAGTGACTCTGAAAGGGGTAATCTTCTACAGACACTGAATCTGAATGGGGTAAACTTCAATAGGTACTGAATCTGCATGGGGTAAACTTACACAGGCACTGACTCACACTGGGGGACACTTCCACAGTCACTGACTCTGAACGGGGTAAAATTCCACAGGCCCTGACTCTCACTGGGGTGCACTTCCACAGGCACTGACTCTGAATGGGGCAAACTTCCACAGGCACTGACTCTCACTGGGGTACACTTCCACAGGCACTGAATCTGAATGGCGTAAACATCCACAGGTACAGACTCTGAATGGGATAAACTTCCAGAGGCAATGACTCTCACTGGGGTACACTTCCACAGGCACTGACTCCCACTGGGGGACACTTCCACAGGCACTGACTCTGAATGGGGTAAACTTCCACAGGCACTGAAATAAAAGCAAAATACTGCGGATGCTGGAAATCTGAAACAAAAACAAGAAATGCTGGAATCACTCAGCAGGTCTGGCAGCATCTGTGGAAAGAGAAGCAAAGTTAACGTTTCGGGTCAGTGACCCTTCTTCGGAACTGACAAATATTAGAAAAGTCACAGATTATAAACAAGTGAGGTGGGGGTGGGGCAAGAGATAACAAAGGAGAAGGTGCAGATTGGACCAGGCCACATAGCAGACCAAAAGTTCACGGAGAAAAGGCAAACAATATTGCTTTGTCTTTCAACACACCATTAACATATTGTTTGCCTTTTCTCCGTGAACTTTTGGTCAGCTGTGAGGCCTGGTCCAATCTGCACCTGCTCCTTTGTTATCTCTTGCCCCACCCCCACCTCACTTGTTTATAATCTGTGACTTTTCTAATATTTGTCAGTTCCGAAGAAGGGTCACTGACCCGAAACGTAAACTCTGCTTCTCTTTCCAAAGATGCTGCCAGACCTGCTGAGTGATTCCAGCATTTCTTGTTTTTGTTCCACAGGCACTGACCCTCACTTGGGTGCACTTCCACAGGCACTGACTCTGAATGGGGTAAACTTCCACAGGCACTGACTCTCACTGGGGCACACTTCCACAGGCACTGACTCTGAATGGGGTAAACTTCCACAGGCACTGACTCTCACTGGGGTACACTTCCACAGGCACTGAATCTGAATGGGGTAAACTTCCACAGGCACTGACTCTCACTGGGGTACACTTCCACAGGCACTGACTCTGAATGGGGTAAACTTCCACAGGCACTGAGTCTGAATCAGGTACACTGCCACAGGCACTGAATCTGAATGGGGTAAACTTCAACAGGCACTGATTCTGAATGGCGTAAACTTCTAGAGGCAATGACTCACACTGGGGTAAACGTCCACAGGCACTGGCTCTCACTGGGGTACACATCCACAGGCACTGAATCTGAATGGGGTAAACTTCCACAGGCACTGACTCTGAATGGCGTAAACTTCCAGAGGCAATGACTCACACTGGAGCACACTTCCACAGGCACTGACTCTGAATGGGGTAAACTTCCACAGGCACTGACTCTCACGGGGTACACTTCCACAGGCACTGAATCTGAATGGGGTAAACTTCCACAGGCACTGACTCTCACTGGGGTACACTTCCACAGGCACTGACTCTGAATGGGGTAAACTTCCACAGGCACTGACCCTCACTGGGATGCACTTCCAAAGGCAATGACACTGAATGGGTTCAACTTCCACAGGCAAAGACTCTCTTTGGTGTACACTTCCACATGCACTGACCCTGAATGGGGTAAACATCCACAGGCATTGACTCTCACTGGGGTACACTTCCACAGGCACTGACTCTGAATTGGTTACAGTTCCACAGGCAATGACTCGCAGTGGGGTACACTTCCACAGGCACTGTCTCTCACTGGGGTATACTTCCACAGGTACAGTCTCTTACTGGGGTACACCTCTATCGGCACTGACTCTCTCTGGGTTACAATTCAACCCACACTGACTCGCACTGGGGTGCAGTCCCACAGGCTCTAACTGTCACTTGGGTACCGTTCCCTAGGCACTGACTCGAACTGGGGTACACTTCGACAGGCACGGACTCTCACTTGGGTACACTTATACAGGCATGGACGCTCACTGGGGTACACTTCCACTGGTACTGACTCTGAATGGGGTAAACTTCCACAGGCAGTGACTCTGAATGGTGTAAACTTCTGCAGGCACTGAATCTGAATGGGGTAAACTTCCACAGGCACTGACGCACACTGGGGGACACTTCCACAGGCACTGACTCTGAATGGGATAAACTTCCACAGGCACTGACACTCACTGGGGTGCAATTGCACAGGCACTGACTCTGAATGGGGTAAACTTCCACAGGCACTGACTCTGAATGGGGTATACTTCTGCAGGCATTGACTCTCACTGGGGTACATTTCCACAGTGACTGACTCTCACTGGTGTACATTTCCACAGGCACAGATTCTCAATTGGGTACACTTCTACAGGGACTGTCTCTCACTTGGGTACACTTCTACAGGCACTGACTCTCACTGGGGTACATTTCCACAGGCACTGACCCTCACTGGGGTACACTTCTACTGGCACTGACTCTCAATTGGGTACACTTCTACAGGCACTGACTCTCACTTGGGTACACTTCTGCAGGCCCTGACTCTCACTCGGGTACATTTCCACAGGCACTGACTCTCACTGGGGTACATTTCCACATGCACTGACTCTGAGTGGGGTACACTTCTATAGGCAGTGACTCCTAATGGAGAGACGCTCCCCAGCCACTGAATCTCACTGGGGTACACTTCCACAGGCAATGACTGTCACTGGGGTACACTTCCACAGGCACTGACTCTGAATGGGGTAAACTTCTCCAGGCACTGAATATGAATGGGGAAAACGTCTACAGTTTCTGAATCTGAATGGGGTAAACTTCCACAGGCACTGACTCTGTATGGGGTAAACTTCCAAAGGCACTGACTCTCACTGGGTACACTTCTGCAGGCACTGAATCTGAATGGTGTAAACTTCGACAGGGACTGAAGCTGAATGGGGTAAACTTCCACAGGCAATGACTCTCACTGGGGTAAACTTCCACAGGCACTGACTCTAAATGGGGTAAACTTCCACAGGCAATGACTCTCACTGGGGTGCACTTCCACAGGCACTGACTCTGAATGGGGTAAACTTCCACAGGCACTGACTCTGAATGGGGTACACTTCCACACGCACTGAATTTGAATGGGGTAATCTTCGCAGGTATCTAATCTGAATGGGGTAAACTTCCACAGGCACTGACTCTCACTGGGGTACACTTCCACAGGCACTGACTCTCACTGGGGTACACTTACACAGGCACTGACTCTGAGTGGGGTAAACTTCCAAAGGCACTGACTCTCACTGGGGTACACTTCAACAGGCACTGAGTCTGAATGGGGGAAACTTCCACAGGCACTGACTCTGAATGGGGTTAACTTCTACTGGCTCTGAATCTGAATGGGGTACATTTCCACAGGCACTGAATATGAATGGGGTACATTTCCACAGGCACTGAATCTGAATGGGGTAAACTTCTGCAGGTACTGAATCTGAATGGTGTAAACTTCCACAGGCACTGACTCTCACTGGGGTAAACTTCCACAGGCACTGACTCTGAATGGGTTAAACTTCCACAGGCACTGACTCTCACTGGGGTAAACTTCCACAGGCACTGACTCTCACTGGGGTACACATCCACAGGTACTGAAACTGAATGGGGAAAGCTTCCAAAGGCGCAGACTCTCACTGGGGTACACTTCCACAGGCACTAACTCTCACTGGGGTTCACTTCCACAGGCACTGACTTAGAATGGGGTCAACATCCACAGGCACTGACCCTCACTTGGGTGCACTTCCACAGGCACTGACTCTGAATGGGGTAAACCTCCACAGGCACTGACTGTCACTGGGGTACACTTCCACAGACACTGACTCTGAATGGGGTACACTTCCACAGGCACTGAATCTGAATGGGGTAAACTTCCAAATGCACTGACTCTCACTTGGGTAAACTTCTTCAGGCACTGACTCTCACTGGGGTACATTTCCACAGGCACTGACTCTCACTGGTGTACATTTGCATTGGCACAGACTCTCACTTGGGTACACTTCCACAGGCACTGACTCTGAATGGGATAAACTTCCACAGGCATTGAGTGTCACTGGGGTACACTTCCACAGGCACTGACTCTGAATGGGGTAAACTTCCACAGGCACTGACTCTCACTGCGGTAAACTTCCAAAGGCACTGACTCTCACTGGGGTACACTTCCACAGGCACTGACTCTGAATGGGGTAAACTTCTACAGGCACTGAGTCTGAATGGGGTAAACTTCGACAGGCACTGAATCTGAATGTGGTAAACTTCTACAAGTACAGAATCTGAATGGGGAAAACTTCCAAAGGCACAGACTCTCACTGGGGTACACTTCCACAGGCACTGACTGTGAATGGGGTAAACATCGACAGGCACTGAATCTGAATGTGGTAAACTTCTACAGGTACTGAATCTGAATGGGGTAAACTTCCACAGGCGCTGACTCTCACTGGGGTACACTTCCTGAGGCAATGACTCTCTCTGGGGTACACTTCCACAGGCACTGTCGCTCACTGGGGGACACTTCCACAGGCACTGACTCTGAATGGGGTAAACTTCCACAGGCACTGAATCTGAATGGGGTACACTTACACAGGCACTGTCTCTGAATGGGTTAAACTTCCACAGGCACTGACTCTCACTGGGGTACACTTCCACAGGCACTGACTCTCACTGGGGTACGCTTCCACAGGCACTGACTCTGAATGGGGTAAACTTCCACAGGCACTGACTCTGAATGGGGTTAACTTCTACTGGCTCTGAATCTGAATGGGGTACATTTCCACAGGCACTGAATCTGAATGGGGTAAACTTCTACAGGTACTGAATCTGAATGGGGTAAACTTCCACAGGCAGTGACTCTGAATGGGGTAAACTTCCACTGGCACAGACTTTCACTGGGGTACACTTCCAAAGGCACTGACTCTCACTGGGTTACATTTTCACAGGCACTGACTCTAACTGGGGTGCATTTCCACAGGCACTGACTCTCACTTGGGTACACTTCTACAGGCACTGACTCTCACTGGGGCACACTTCCACAGGCACTGACCCTCACTTGGGTGCACTTCCACAGGCACTGACTCTGAATGGGGTAAACTTCCACAGGCACTGACTCTCACTGGGGCACACTTCCACAGGCACTGACTCTGAATGGGGTAAACTTCCACAGGCACTGACTCTCACTGGGGTACACTTCCACAGGCACTGAATCTGAATGGGGTAAACTTCCACAGGCACTGATTCTCACTGGAGTACACTTACACAGGCACTGAATCTGAATGGGGTAAACTTCGACAGACACTGATTCTCACTTGGGTACACTTCCACAGGCACTGACTCTCACTTGGGTACACTTCTACAGGCACTGACTCTCACTGGGGTTCATTTCCACAGGCACTGACTCTCACTGGGGTACATTTCCACAGGCACTGACTCTCACTTGGGTACACTTCTACAGGCACTGACTCTCACTGGGGTACATTTCCACAGGCACTGACTCTCACATGGGTACACTTCTACAGGCACTGACTTTCACTTGGGTTCACTTCTACAGGCACTGACTTTCACTGGGGTACATTTCCACAGGCACTGACTCTCACTGGGGTACATTTCCACAGGCACTGACTCTCACTTGGGTACACTTCTACAGGCACTGACTCTCACTTGGGTGCACTTCTGCAGTCACTGACTCTCACTGGGGTACATTTCCACAGGCACTGACTCTCACTGGTGTACATTTCCACATGCACTGACTCTGAGTGGGGTACACTTCTATAGGCACTGAATCTGAATGGTGTAAACTTCCAGAGGTACTGAATCTGAATGGGGTAAACTTCCACAGGCACTGACTCTCACTGGGGTACACTTCCACAGGCACTGACTCTCACTGGGGTACACCTCGACAGGCACTGAATATGAATGTGGTAAACTTCTACAGGTACTGAATCTGAATGGGGTAAACTTCCACAGGCACTGACTCTCAGTGGGGTACACTTCCACAGGCACTGACTCTCACTGGGGTACATTTACACATGCACTGACTCTGAATGGAGTAAACTTCCACAGGCACTGACTCTAACTGGGGTACACCTCGACAGGCACTGAATATGAATGTGGTAAACTTCTACAGGTACTGAATCTGAATGGGGTAAACTTCCACAGGCACTGACTCTCAGTGGGGTACATTTCCACAGGCACTGACTCTGAATGGGTTAAACTTCCACAGGCACTGACTCTCACTGGGGTACACTTACACAGGCACTGTCTCGGAATGGGGAAAACGTCCAAAGGCACTGACTCTCACTGGGGTACACTTCCACAGGCACTGACTCTGAATGGGATAAACTTCCACAGGCACTGACTCTGAATGGGGTTAACTTCTGCAGGCACTGACTGTCACTGGGGTACACTTCCACAGGCACTGACTCTGAATAGGGTAAACTTCCACAGGCACTGACTATCACTTGGGTACACTTTGACAGGCACTGACTCTCACTGGGGGAAACTTCCAACGGCAGTGACTCTCACTGGGGTAAACTTCCACAGGCACTGACTCTGAATGGGATAATCTTCCACAGGCACTGACTGTCACTGGGGTACACTTCCACAGGCACTGACTCTGAATAGGGTAAACTTCCACAGGCACTGACTCTCACTTGTGTACACTTTGACAGGCACTGACTCTCACTGGGGGAAACTTCCAACGGCAGTGACTCTCACTGGGGTACACTTCCACAGGCACTGACTCTGAATGGGGTAAACCTCCACTGGCACTGACTCTGAATGGGGTACACTTCTACAGGCACTGAATCTGAATGGGGTTAACATCTACAGGTACTGAAGCTGAATGGGGTAAACATCCACAGGCACTGACTCACACTGGGGGACACTTCCACAGGCACTGACTCTGAATGGGATAAACTTCCACAGGAATTGAGTGTCACTGGGGTACACTTCCACAGGCACTGACTCTGAATGGGGTTAACATCTACAGGTACTGAAGCTGAATGGGGTAAACATCCACAGGCACTGACTCACACTGGGGGACACTTCCACAGGCACTGACTCTGAATGGGGTAAACCTCCACAGGCACTGACTCTGAATGGGGTAAACTTCGACAGGCACTGAATCTGAATGTGGTAAATTTCTACAGGTACTGAATCTGAATGGGGTAAACTTGCACAGGCACTGACTCTCACTGGGGTACACTTACACAGGCAGTGACTCCGAATGGGGAAAGCTTCCAAAGGCACACACTCTCACTGGGGTACACTTCCACAGGCACTGACACTCACTGGGGTACGCTTCCACAGGCACTGACTTAGAATGGGGTCAACATCCACAGGCACTGACCCTCACTTGGGTGCACTTCCACAGGCACTGACTCTGAATGGGGTAAACCTCCACAGGCACTGACTGTCACTGGGGTACACTTCCACAGACACTGACTCTGAATGGGGTACACTTCCACAGGCACTGAATCTGAATGGGGTAAACTTCCACATGCACTGACTCTCACTTGGGTAAACTTCTTCAGGCACTGACTCTCACTGGGGTACATTTCCACAGGCACTGACTCTCACTGGGGTACATTTCCATTGGCACAGACTCTCACTTGGGTACACTTCTACAGGCACTGACTCTCACTTGGGTACACTTCTGCAGGCACTGACTCTCACTGGTGTACCTTTCCACATGCACTCACTCTGAATGGGATACACTTCTATAGGCAATGACTCCTAATGGAGAGACGCTCCCCAGCCACTGAATCTCACTGGGGTACACTTCCACAGGCAATGACTGTCACTGGGGTACACTTCCACAGGCACTGAGTCTCACAGGGGTACATTTCCACTGGCACTGACACTCACTGGGGCACACTTCTACAGGCACTGAGTCTCACAGGGGTACATTTCCACTGGCACTGACTCTCACTGGGGCACACTTCTACAGGCACTGAATCTGGATGGGGTTAACATCTACAGGTACTGAAGCTGAATGGGGTAAACATCCACAGGCACTGACTCTCACTGGGGTAAACTTCCACAGGCACTGACTCTGAATGGGATAAACTTCCACAGGCATTGAGTGTCACTGGGGTACACTTCCACAGGCACTGACTCTGAATGGGGTAAACTGCCACAGGCACTGACTCTCACTTGGGTACACTTCGACAGGCACTGACTCTCACTGCGGTAAACTTCCAAAGGCACTGACACTCACTGGGGTACACTTCCACAGGCACTGACTCTGAATGGGGTAAACTTCTACAGGCACTGACTCTGAATGGGGTAAACTTCTACAAGTACAGAATCTGAATGGGGTAAACTTCCACAGGCACTGACTCTCACTGGGGTACACTTCCACAGGCACTGACTCCGAATGGGGAAAAATTCCAAAGGCACAGACTCTCACTGGGGTACATTTCCACAGGCACTGACTCTCACTGGGGTACACTTCACAGGCACTGACTCTGAATGGGGTAACCATCGACAGGCACTGAATCTGAATGTGGTAAACTTCTACAGGTACTGAATCTGAATGGGGTAAACTTCCACAGGCGCTGACTCTCACTGGGGTACACTTCCTGAGGCAATGACTCTCACTGGTGTACACTTCCAGAGGGACTGTCGCTCACTGGGGGACACTTCCACAGGCACTGACTCTGAATGGGGTAAACTTCCACAGGCACTGAATCTGAATGGGGTACACTTCCACAGGCACTGTCTCTGAATGGGTTAAACATCCACAGGCACTGACTCTCACTGGGGTACACTTCCACAGGCACTGACTCTCACTGGGGTACACTTACACAGGCACTGACTCTGAATGGGGTAAACTTCCAAAGGCACTGACTCTCACTGGGATACACTTCCACAGGCACTGACTCTGAATGGGGTAAACTTCCAGAGGCACTGAATCTGAATGGGGTAAACTTCTACAGGTACTGAATCTGAATGGTGTAATCTTTTACAGGTACTGAATCTGAATGGGGTAAACTTCTACAGGCACTGAATCTGAATGGTGTAAACCTCTGCAGGTACTGAATCTGAATGGGGCAAACTTCCACAGGCACTGACTCTGAATGGGGTAAACTTCTACAGGCACTGTCTCTCACTGGAGTGCACATCCACAGGCAATGACTCTCACTGGGGTACACTTCCACAGGCACTGACTCTGAATGGGTTAAACTTCCACAGGCACTGACTCTGAATGGGTTAAACTTCCACAGGCACTGACTCTCACTGGGGTAAACTTCCACAGGCACTTACTCTGAATGGGTTAAACTTCCACAGGCACTGACTCTCACTGGGGTAAACTTCCACAGGCACTGACTCTCACTTGGGTACACTTCTGCAGGTACTGACACTGAATGGGGTAAACTTCCACAGGCAGTGACTCTGAAAGGGGTAATCTTCCGCAGACACTGAATCTGAATGGGGTAAACTTCTACAGGTACTGAATCTGCATGGGGTAAACTTCCACAGGCAATGACTCACACTGGGGGACACTTCCACAGGCACTGATTCTGAAAGGGGTAAATTTCCACAGGCCCTGACTCTCACTGGGGGGCACTTCCACAGGCACTGACTCTGAATGGGGCAAACTTCCACAGGCACTGACTCTCACTGGGGTACACTTCCACAGGCACTGAATCTGAATGGCGTAAACATCCACAAGTACTGACTCTGAATGGGGTAAACTTCCAGAGGCAATGACTCTCACTGGGGTACACTTCCACAGGCACTGACTCCCACTGGGGGACACTTCCACAGGCACTGACTCTGAATGGGGTAAACTTCCACAGGCACAGAAATAAAAGCAAAATACTGCGGATGCTGGAAATCTGAAACAAAAACAAGAAATGCTGGAATCACTGAGCAGGTCTGGCAGCATCTGTGGAAAGAGGAGCAGAGTTAACATTTCGGGTCAGTGACCCTTCTTCGGAACTGACAAATATTAGAAAAGTCACAGTTATAAACAAGTGAGGTGGGGGTGGGGCAAGAGATAACAAAGGAGAAGGTGCAGATTGGACCAGGCCTCATAGCAGACCAAAAGGTCACGGAGAAAAGACAAACAATATTGCTTTGTCTTTCAACACACCATTAACATATTGTTTGCCTTTTCTCCGTGAACTTTTGGTCAGCTATGAGGCCTGGTCCAATCTGCACCTGCTCCTTTGTTATCTCTTGCCCCACCCCCACCTCACTTGCTTATAATCTGTGACTTTTCTAATATTTGTCAGTTCCGAAGAAGGGTCACTGACCCGTAACGTAAACTCTGCTTGTCTTTCCACAGATGCTGCCAGACCTGCTGAGTGATTCCAGCATTTCTTGTTTTTGTTCCACAGGCACTGACCCTCACTTGGGTGCACTTCCACAGGCACTGACTCTGAATGGAGGAAAATTCCACAGGCACTGACTCTCACTGTGGCACACTTCCACAGGCACTGACCCTGAATGGGGTAAACTTCCACAGGCACTGACTATCACTGGGGTAAACTTCCACAGGCACTGAATCTGAATGGGGTAAACTTCCACAGGCACTGACTCTCACTGGGGTACACTTCAACAGGCACTGAATCTGAATGGCGTAAACATCCACAGGCCCTGAGTCTGAATGGGGTAAACTTCCACAGGCACTGACTCTCACTGGGGTACACTTCCACAGGCACTGAATCTGAATGGCGTAAACATCCACAGGCACTGAGTCTGAATGGGGTAAACTTCCACAGGCACTGACTCTCACTGGGGTACACTTCCACAGGCACTGAATCTGAATGGCGTAAACAGCCACAGGTACTGACTCTGAATGGGGTAAACCTCCAGAGGCAATGACTCTCACTGGGGTACACTTCCACAGGCACTGACTCCCACTGGGGGACACTTCCACAGGCACTGACTCTGAATGGGGTAAACTTCCACAGGCACTGAAATGAAAGCAAAATACTGCGGATGCTGGAAATCTGAAACAAAAACAAGAAATGCTGGAATCACTCAGCAGGTCTGGCAGCATCTGTGGAAAGAGAAGCAGAGTTAACGTTTTGGGTCAGTGACCCTTCTTCGGAACTGACAAATATTAGAAAAGTCACAGATTATTAACAAGTGAGGTGGGGGTGGGGCAAGAGATAACAAAGGAGAAGGTGCAGATTGGACCAGGCCACATAGCAGACCAAAAGGTCACGGAGAAAAGGCAAACAATATTGCTTTGTCTTTCAACACACCATTAACATATTGTTTGCCTTTTCTCTGTGAACTTTTGGTCAGCTATGAGGCCTGGTCCAATCTGCACCTGCTCCTTTGTTATCTCTTGCCCCACCCCCACCTCACTTGTTAATAATCTGTGACTTTTCTAATATTTGTCAGTTCCGAAGAAGGGTCACTAACCCGAAACGTATACTCTGCTTCACTTTCCAAAGATGCTGCCATACCTGCTGAGTGATTCCAGCATTTCTTGTTTTTGTTCCACAGGCACTGACTCTGAATGGGGTAAACTTCCACAGGCACTGACTCTCACTGGGGCACACTTCCACAGGCACTGACTCTGAATGGGGTAAACTTCCACAGGCACTGACTCTCACTGGGGTACACTTCCACAGGCACTGAATCTGAATGGGGTAAACTTCGACAGGCACTGATTCTCACTTGGGTACACTTCTTCAGGCACTGATTCTCACTTGGGTACACTTCTACAGGCACTGACTCTCACTTGGTACACTTCTACAGGCACTGACTCTCACTGGGGTTCATTTCCACAGGCACTGACTCTCACTGGGGTACATTTCCACAGGCACTGACTCTCACTTGGGTACACTTCTACAGGCACTGACTCTCACTGGGGTACATTTTCACAGGCACAGACTCTCACTGGGGTACATTTCCACAGGCACTGACTCTCACTTGGGTACACTTCTACAGGCACTGACTCTCACTTGGGTACACTTCTGCAGTCACTGACTCTCACTGGCGTACATTTCCACAGGCACTGACTCTCACTGGTGTACATTTCCACATGCACTGACTCTGAGTGGGGTACACTTCTATAGGCACTGAATCTGAATGGTGTAAACTTCTAGACGTACTGAATCTGAATGGGGTAAACTTCCACAGGCACTGACTCTCACTGGGGTACACTTCCACAGGCACTGACTCTCACTGGGGTACATTTACACATGCACTGACTCTGAATGGGGTAAACTTCCACAGGCACTGACTCTAACTGGGGTACACTTCGACAGGCACTGAATATGAATGTGGTAAACTTCTACAGGTACTGAATCTGAATGGGGTACACTTCCACAGGCACTGACTTTCACTGGGGTACATTTCCACAGGCACTGACTCTGAATGGGTTAAACTTCCACAGGCACTGACTCTCACTGGGGTACACTTACACAGGCACTGACTCTGAATGGGTTAAACTTCCACAGGCACTGACTCTCACTGGGGCACACTTACACAGGCACTGACTCTGAATGGGGTAAACTTCCACAGGCACTGCCTCTGAATGGGGTTAACTTCTACAGGCTCTGAATCTGAATGCGGTAAACTTCCACAGTCTCTGAATCTCACTGGGGTACACTTACACAGGCACTGACTCTGAATGGGGTAAACTTCCACAGGCAGTGACTCTCACTGGGGTATACTTCCACTGGCACTGAATCTGAATGGGGTAAACTTCCACAGGCACTGACTATGAATGGGGTAAACATCCACAGGTACTGACTCTGAATGGGGAAATCTTCCAGAGGCAATGACTCTAACTGGGGTACACTCCCACAGGCACTGACTCTCACAGGGGGACAATTCCACAGCCACTGACTCTGAATGGGGTACACTTTCACAGGCATTGACCCTCACTTGGGTGCACTTCCACTGGCACTGACTCTCACTGGGGTACACTTCCAGAGGCACTGACTCTGAATGGGCTAAACTTCCACAGGCAATGACTTTCACTGGGGTACACTTACAGAGGCACTGACTCTCACTGGGGTACATTTTCACAGGCATTGACCCTCACTTGGGTGCACTTCCACTGGCACTGACTCTCACTGGGGTACACTTCCAGAGGCACTGACTCTGAATGGGCTAAACTTCCACAGGCAATGACTTTCACTGGGGTACACTTCCAGAGGCACTGACTCTCAATGGCGCACACTTCTACAGGCACTGACTCTCACTGGGGTACATTTTCACAGGCACTGACTCTCACTGGGGTACATTTCCACAGGCACTGACTCTCACTTGGGTACACTTCTACAGGCACTGACTCTCACTTGGGTACACTTCTGCAGTCACTGACTCTCACTGGCGTACATTTCCACAGGCACTGACTCTCACTGGTGTACATTTCCACATGCACTGACTCTGAGTGGGGTACACTTCTATAGGCACTGAATCTGAATGGTGTAAACTTCTAGACGTACTGAATCTGAATGGGGTAAACTTCCACAGGCACTGACTCTCACTGGGGTACACTTCCACAGGCACTGACTCTCACTGGGGTACATTTACACATGCACTGACTCTGAATGGGGTAAACTTCCACAGGCACTGACTCTAACTGGGGTACACTTCGACAGGGACTGAATATGAATGTGGTAAACTTCTACAGGTACTGAATCTGAATGGGGTAAACTTCCACAGGCACTGACTTTCACTGGGGTACATTTCCACAGGCACTGACTCTGAATGGGTTAAACTTCCACAGGCACTGACTCTCACTGGGGTACCCTTACACAGGCACTGACTCTGAATGGGTTAAACTTCCACAGGCACTGACTCTCACTGGGGTACACTTACACAGGCACTGACTCTGAATGGCGAAAACTTCCACAGGCACTGACTCTGAATGCGGTAAACTTCCACAGGCTCTGAATCTCACTGGGGTACACTTACACAGGCACTGACTCTGAATGGGGTAAACTTCCACAGGCACTGACTCTCACTGGGGGACACTTCTACTGGCACTGAATCTGAATGGGGTAAACTTCCACAGGCACTGACTATGAATGGGGTAAACATCCACAGGTACTGACTCTGAATGGGGAAATCTTCCAGAGGCAATGACTCTAACTGGGGTACACTCCCACAGGCACTGACTCTCACAGGGGGACAATTCCACAGCCACTGACTCTGAATGGGGTACACTTCCACAGGCATTGACCCTCACTTGGGTGCACTTCCACTGGCACTGACTCTGACTGGGGTACACTTCCAGAGGCACTGACTCTGAATGGGCTAAACTTCCACAGGCAATGACTTTCACTGGGGTACACTTCCAGAGGCACTGACTCTCACTGGGGTACATTTTCACAGGCATTGACCCTCACTTGAGTGCACTTCCACTGGCACTGACTCTCACTGGGGTACACTTCCAGAGGCACTGACTCTGAATGGGCTAAACTTCCACAGGCAATGACTTTCACTGGGGTACACTTCCAGAGGCACTGATTCTCACTGGCGCACATTTCCACAGGCAAAGACTCTCACTGGGGTACATTTCCACATGCACTGACTCTGAGTGGGGTACACTTCCATAGGCAGTGACTCCTAATGGTGAGCCGCTTCCCAGCCACTGAATCTCACTGGCGTACACTTCGACAGGCACTGACTCTCACAGGGGTACATTTCCACAGGCACTGACTCTGAATGTGGTAAACTTCCACAGGCATTGACTCTCACAGGAGTACACTTCCACAGGCACTGAATCTGAATGGCGTAAACTTCCACAGGCACTGACTCTCACTGGGGTACACTTCCACAGGCACTGAATCTGAATGGGGTAAACTTCCACAGGCACTGACTTTCACAGCAGTACACTTCCACAGGCACTGATTCTGAATGGGGTAAACTTCCACAGGCATTTACTCTCACTGGGGTACACTTCCACAGGCACTGAATCTGAATGGGGTAAAGTTCCACAGGCACTGAGTCTGAATTGGTTACAGTTCCACAGGCAATGACTCTCAGTGGGGAACACTTCCACAGGCACTGACTCTGAATGGGGTCAACTTCCACAGGCACAGACTCACACTGGAGTACACTTCCACAGGCACTGACACTGAATGGGGCAAATTTCTACTGGCACTGACTCTCTCTGTAGAACAGTTCCACAGGCACTGACTCTCACTTGGGTAAATTTCCGCAGGCACTGACTCTCACTTGGGTACACTTCTACAGGCACTGACTCTCACTTGGGTACACTTCTACAGGCACTGACTCTCACTGGGGTACATTTCCACATACACTGACTCTGAATGGAGTAAACTTCCACAGGCACTGACTCTGAATGGGGTAAACTTCCACAGGCACTGACTTTCACTGGGGTACACTTCCAGAGGCACTGACTCTCACTGGGGTACATTTTCACAGGCACTGACTCTCACTGGGTTGCATTTCCACAGGCACTGACTCTCACTTGGGTACACTTCTACAGGCACTGACTCTCACTGGGGTACATTTCCACATACACTGACTCTGAATGGAGTAAACTTCCACAGGCACTGACTCTGAATGGGGTACACTTCCACAGGCACTGACTCTGAATGGGGTAATCGTCTACAGGCACTGAATATGAATGGGGTAAACTTCTACAGTTACTGAATCTGAATGGGGTAAACCTCTTCAGGCACTGACTCTCACTGGGGTACACTTCCACAGGCATTGACCCTCACTTGGGTGCACTTCCACAGGCACTGACTCTCACTGGGGTACACTTCCAGAGGCACTGACTCTGAATGGGGTAAACTTCCACAGGCACTGACTTTCACTGGGGTACACTTCCAGAGGCACTGACTCTCACTGGGGTACATTTTCACAGGCACTGACTCTCACTGGGGTGCATTTCCACAGGCACTGACTCTCACTTGGGTACACTTCTACAGGCACTGACTCTCACTGGCGCACATTTCCACAGGCAAAGACTCTCACTGGGGTACATTTCCACATGCACTGACTCTGAGTGGGGTACACTTCCATAGGCAGTGACTCCTAATGGTGAGCCGCTTCCCAGCCACTGAATCTCACTGGGGTACACTTCTACAGGCACTGACTCTCACAGGTGTACATTTCCACAGGCACTGACTCTGAATGTGGTAAACTTCCACAGGCATTGACTCTCACAGGAGTACACTTCCACAGGCACTGAATCTGAATGGGGTAAACTTCCACAGGCACTGACTCTCACTGGGGTACACTTCCACAGGCACTGAATCTGAATGGGGTAAACTTCCACAGGCACTGACTCTCACAGCAGTACACTTCCACAGGCACTGATTCTGAATGGGGTAAACTTCCACAGGCATTTACTCTCACTGGGGTACACATCCACAGGCACTGAATCTGAATGGGGTAAACTTCCACAGGCACAGAATCACACTGGTGTACACTTCGACAGGCACTGACACTGAATGGGGAAAATTTCTACTGGCACTGACTCTCTGTGTGGAACAGTTCCACAGGCACTGACTCTCACTTGGGTAAATATCCACAGGCACTGACTCTCACTGGGGTACACTTCTACAGGCACTGACTCTCACTTGGGTACACTTCTATAGGCACTGACTCTCACTGGGGTACACTTCCACAGGCACTGACTCTCACTGGGGTAGACTTACACAGGCACTGACTATGTATGGGGTAAACTTCCAAAGGCACTGACTCTCACTGGGGTACCCTTCCACAGGTACTGACTCTGAATGGGGTAAACTTCCAAAGGCACTGACTCTGAGTGGGGTACACTTCCATAGGCATTGAATCTGAATGGTGTAAACTACTAGCGGTACTGAATCTGAATGGGGTAAACTTGCACAGGCACTGACTCTAACTGGGGTTCACTTCGACAGGCACTGAATCTGAATGGGGTAAACTTCCACAGGCACTGACTCTCACAGCAGTACACTTCCACAGGCACTGATTCTGAATGGGGTAAACTTCCACAGGCATTTACTCTCACTGGGGTACACTTCCACAGGCACTGAATCTGAATGGGGTAAACTTCCACAGGCACAGAATCACACTGGAGTACACTTCCACAGGCACTGACACTGAATGGGGCAAATTTCTACTGGCACTGACTCTCTCTGTGGAACAGTTCCACAGGCACTGACTCTCACTTGGGTAAATATCCACAGGCACTGACTCTCACTTGGGTACACTTCTACAGGCACTGACTCTCACTTGGGTACACTTCTATAGGCACTGACTCTCAATGGGGTACATTTCCACAGGCACTGACTCTGAATGGAGTAAACTTCCACAGGCACTGACTCTGAATGGGGTACACTTCCACAGGCACTGACTCTGAATGGGGTAATCGTCTACAAGCACTGAATATGAATGGGGTAAAATTCTACAGTTACTGAATGTGAATGGGGTAAACTTCTTCAGGCACTGACTCTCACTGGGGTACACTTCCACAGGCACTGACTCTCACTGGGGTACACTTACACAGGCACTGACTATGTTTGGGGTAAACTTCCAAACGCACTGACTCTCACTGGGGTACCCTTCCACAGGTACTGACTCTGAATGGGGTAAACTTCCAAAGGCACTGACTCTGAGTGGGGTACACTTCCATAGGCACTGAATCTGAATGGTGTAAACTACTAGAGGTACTGAATCTGAATGGGGTAAACTTCCACAGGCACTGACTCTCACTGGGGTAAACTTCCACAGGCACTGACTCTCACTGGGGTACACTTACACAGGCACTGACTCGGAATGGGGAAATCTTCCAAAGGCACTGACTCTCACTGGGGTGAACTTCCACAGGCACTGTCTCTGAATGGGGTAAGCTTCCACAGGCACTGACTCTGAATGGGGTTAACTTCTACAGGCTCTGAATCTGTATGGGGTAAACTTCTACAGGTACTGAATCTGAATGGGGTAAACTTCCAAAGGCACTGACTCTCACTGGGGTACACTTCCACAGGCACTAAATCTGAATGGGGTACACCTCCACAGGCACTGACGATGAATGGGGAAATCTTCCAGAGGCAATGACTCTAACTGGGGTACACTCCCACAGGCACTGACTCTCACTGGGGTACATTTTCACAGGCACTGACTCTCACTGGGGTGCATTTCCACAGGCACTGACTCTCACTTGGGTACACTTCTACAGGCACTGACTCTCACTGGCGCACATTTCCACAGGCAAAGACTCTCACTGGGGTACATTTCCACATGCACTGACTCTGAGTGGGGTACACTTCCATAGGCAGTGACTCCTAATGGTGAGCCGCTTCCCAGCCACTGAATCTCACTGGGGTACACTTCTACAGGCACTGACTCTCACAGGTGTACATTTCCACAGGCACTGACTCTGAATGTGGTAAACTTCCACAGGCATTGACTCTCACAGGAGTACACTTCCACAGGCACTGAATCTGAATGGGGTAAACTTCCACAGGCACTGACTCTCACTGGGGTACACTTCCACAGGCACTGAATCTGAATGGGGTAAACTTCCACAGGCACTGACTCTCACAGCAGTACACTTCCACAGGCACTGATTCTGAATGGGGTAAACTTCCACAGGCATTTACTCTCACTGGGGTACACATCCACAGGCACTGAATCTGAATGGGGTAAACTTCCACAGGCACAGAATCACACTGGTGTACACTTCGACAGGCACTGACACTGAATGGGGAAAATTTCTACTGGCACTGACTCTCTGTGTGGAACAGTTCCACAGGCACTGACTCTCACTTGGGTAAATATCCACAGGCACTGACTCTCACTGGGGTACACTTCTACAGGCACTGACTCTCACTTGGGTACACTTCTATAGGCACTGACTCTCACTGGGGTACACTTCCACAGGCACTGACTCTCACTGGGGTAGACTTACACAGGCACTGACTATGTATGGGGTAAACTTCCAAAGGCACTGACTCTCACTGGGGTACCCTTCCACAGGTACTGACTCTGAATGGGGTAAACTTCCAAAGGCACTGACTCTGAGTGGGGTACACTTCCATAGGCATTGAATCTGAATGGTGTAAACTACTAGCGGTACTGAATCTGAATGGGGTAAACTTGCACAGGCACTGACTCTAACTGGGGTTCACTTCGACAGGCACTGAATCTGAATGGGGTAAACTTCCACAGGCACTGACTCTCACAGCAGTACACTTCCACAGGCACTGATTCTGAATGGGGTAAACTTCCACAGGCATTTACTCTCACTGGGGTACACTTCCACAGGCACTGAATCTGAATGGGGTAAACTTCCACAGGCACAGAATCACACTGGAGTACACTTCCACAGGCACTGACACTGAATGGGGCAAATTTCTACTGGCACTGACTCTCTCTGTGGAACAGTTCCACAGGCACTGACTTTCACTTGGGTAAATATCCACAGGCACTGACTCTCACTTGGGTACACTTCTACAGGCACTGCCTCTCACTTGGGTACACTTCTATAGGCACTGACTCTCAATGGGGTACATTTCCACAGGCACTGACTCTGAATGGAGTAAACTTCCACAGGCACTGACTCTGAATGGGGTACACTTCCACAGGCACTGACTCTGAATGGGGTAATCGTCTACAAGCACTGAATATGAATGGGGTAAACTTCTACAGTTACTGAATCTGAATGGGGTAAACTTCTTCAGGCACTGACTCTCACTGGGGTACACTTCCACAGGCACTGACTCTCACTGGGGTACACTTACACAGGCACTGACTATGTTTGGGGTAAACTTCCAAACGCACTGACTCTCACTGGGGTACCCTTCCACAGGTACTGACTCTGAATGGGGTAAACTTCCAAAGGCACTGACTCTGAGTGGGGTACACTTCCATAGGCACTGAATCTGAATGGTGTAAACTACTAGAGGTACTGAATCTGAATGGGGTAAACTTGCACAGGCACTGACACTCACTGGGGTACACTTCCACAGGCACTGACTCTCACTGGGGTTCACTTCGACAGGCACTGAATCTGAATGGTGTAAACTACTAGAGGTACTGAATCTGAATGGGGTAAACTTGCACAGGCACTGACTCTCACTGGGGTAAACTTCCACAGGCACTGACTCTCACTGGGGTACACTTACACAGGCACTGACTCGGAATGGGGAAATCTTCCAAAGGCACTGACTCTCACTGGGGTGAACTTCCACAGGCACTGTCTCTGAATGGGGTAAGCTTCCACAGGCACTGACTCTGAATGGGGTTAATTTCTACAGGCTCTGAATCTGTATGGGGTAAACTTCTACAGGTACTGAATCTGAATGGGGTAAACTTCCACAGGCACTGACTCTCACTGGGGTACACTTCCACAGGCACTAAATCTGAATGGGGTACACCTCCACAGGCACTGACGATGAATGGGGTAAACATCCACAGGTACTGACTCTGAATGGGGAAATCTTCCAGAGGCAATGACTCTAACTGGGGTACACTCCCACAGGCACTGACTCTCACAGGGGGACAATTCCACAGCCACTGACTCTGAATGGGGTACACTTCCACAGGCATTGACACTCACTTGGGTACCCTTCTACAGGCACTGACTCTCACTGGCGCACATTTCCACAGGCAAAGACTCTCACTGGGATACATTTCCACATGCCCTGATTCTGAGTGGGGTACACTTCCATAGGCAGTGACTCCTAATGGTGAGCCGCTTCCCAGCCACTGAATCTCACTGGGGTACATTTCCACAGGCACTGACTCTGAATGTGGTAAACTTCCACAGGCATTGACTCTCACAGGAGTACACTTCCACAGGCACTGAATCTGAATGGCGTAAACTTCCACAGGCACTTTCTCTCACTGGGGTACACTTCCACAGGCACTGAATGTGAATGGGGTAAACTTCCACAGGCACTGACTCTCACAACAGTACACTTCCACAGGCACTGATTCTGAATGGGGTAAACTTCCACAGGCATTTACTCTCAGTGGGGTACACTTCCACAGGCACTGAATCTGAATGGGGTAAAGTTCCACAGGCACTGACTGAATTGGTTACAGTTCCACAGGCAATGACTCTCAGTGGGGAACACTTCCACAGGCACTGACTCTGAATGGGGTAAACTTCCACAGGCACAGACTCACACTGGAGTACACTTCCACAGGCACTGACACTGAATGGGGCAAATTTCTACTTTCACTGAATCACTCTGTGGAACAGTTCCACAGGCACTGAGTCTCACTTGGGTAAATATCCACAGGCACTGACTCTCACTTGGGTACACTTCTACAGGCACTGACTCTCACTTGGGTACACTTCAACAGGCACTGACTCTCACTGGGGTACATTTCCACAGGCACTGACTCTGAATGGAGTAAACTTCCACAGGCACTGACTCTGAATGGGGTACACTTCCACAGGCACTGACTCTGAATGGGGTAATCGTCTACAGGCACTGAATATGAATGGGGTAAACTTCTACAGTTACTGAATCTGAATGGGGTAAACTTCCACAGGCACTGACTCTCACTGGGGTCCACTTCCACAGGCACTGACTCTCACTGGGGTACACTTACACAGGCACTGACTATGTATGGGGTAAACTTCCAAACGCACTGACACTCACTGGGGTACCCTTCCACAGGTACTGACTCTGAATGGGGTAAACTTCCAAAGGCACTGACTCTGAGTGGGGTACACTTCCATAGGTACTGAACCTGAATGGGGTAAACTTGCACAGGCACTGACTCTAACTGGGGTTCACTTCGACAGGCACTGAACCTGAATGTGGTAAACTTCCACAGGCACTGACTCTCACTGGGGTAAACTTCCACAGGCACTGACTCTCACTGGGGTACACTTACAAAGGCACTGACTCTGAATGGGGTAAACTTCCACAGGCACTGACTCTCACTGGGGTACACTTCCACAGGCACTGAATCTGAATGGGGTAAACTTCCACAGGCACTGACTATGAATGGGGTAAACATCCACAGGTACTGACTCTGAATGGGGAAATCTTCCAGAGGCAATGACTCTAACTGGGGTACACTCCCACAGGCACTGACTCTCACAGGGGGACAATTCCACAGCCACTGACTCTGAATGGGGTACACTTCCACAGGCATTGACCCTCACTTGGGTGCACTTCCACAGGCACTGACTCTCACTGGGGTGCATTTCCACAGGCACTGACTCTCACTTGGGTACACTTCTACAGGCACTGACTCTCACTGGCGCACATTTCCACAGGCAAAGACTCTCACTGGGGTACATTTCCACATGCACTGACACTGAGTGGGGTACACTTCCATAGGCAGTGACTCCTAATGGTGAGCCGCTTCCCAGCCACTGAATCTCACTGGGGTACACTTCTACAGGCACTGACTCTCACAGGGGTACATTTCCACAGGCACTGACTCTGAATGTGGTAAACTTCCACAGGCATTGACTCTCACAGGAGTACACTTCCACAGGCACTGAATCTGAATGGCGTAAACTTCCACAGGCACTGACTCTCACTGGGGTGCACTTCCACAGGCACTGAATCTGAATGGGGTAAACTTCCACAGGCTCTGACTCTCACAGCAGTACACTTCCACAGGCACTGATTCTGAATGGGGTAAACCTCCACAGGCATTTACTCTCAGTGGGGTACACTTCCACAGGCACTGAATCTGAATGGGGTAAAGTTCCACAGGCACTGTCTCTGAATTGGTTACAGTTCCACAGGCAATGACTCTCAGTGGGTTACACTTCCACAGGCACTGACTCTGAATGGGGTAAACTTCCACAGGCACTGACTCTCACTGGAGTACACTTCCACAGGCACTGACTCTGAATGGGGCAAATTTCTACTGGCACTGACTCTCTCTGAGGAACAGTTCCACAGGCACTGACTCTCACTTGGGTAAATTTCCACAGGCACTGACTCTCACTTGGGCACACTTCTACAGGCACTGACTCTCAATTCGGTAAATTTCTACAGGCACTGTCTCTCACTGGGGTGCATTTCCACAGGCACTGACTCTGAATGGGGTAAACTTCCACAGGCACTGACTCTGAATGGGGTACACTTCCACAGGCACGGACTCTGAATGGGGTAATCGTCTACAGGCACTGAATATGAATGGGGTAAACTTCTGCAGTTACTGAATCTGAATGGGGTAAACTTCGTCAGGCACTGACTCTCACTGGGGTACACTTCCACAGGCACTGACTCTCACTGGGGTACACTTATACAGGCACTGACTCTGTATGGGGTAAACTTCCAAAGGCACTGACTATGAATGTGGTACACTTCCACACGCACTGAATCTGAATGGGGTAAACTTCTACAGGTACTGAATCTGAATGGGGTAAACTTCCTCAGGCACTGACACTCACTGGGGTACACTTCCACAGGCACAGACTCTGAATGGGGTAAACTTCCACTGGCACTCACTCTCACTGGGGTACACTTCCACAGGCACTTTCTCTGAATGGGTTAAACATCCACAGGCACTGACTCTCACTGGGGTACACTTCCACAGGCACTGACTCTCACTGGGGTACACTTACACAGGCACTGACTCTGAGTGGGGTAAACTTCCAAAGGCACTGACTCTCACTGGGGTACACTTCCACAGGCACTGAATCTGAAAGGGGTAAACTTCCACAGGCACTGACTGTCACGGGGTACACTTACACAGGCACTGCCTCTGAATGGGGTAAACTTCCACAGGCACTGACCCTCACTTGGGTAATCTTCTTCAGGCACTGACTCTCACTGGGGTACATTTCCACAGGCACTGACTCTCACTGGGGTACATTTCCATTGGCACTGACTCTCACTTGGGTACACTTCTACAGGCACTGACTCTCACTTGGGTACACTTCTGCAGGCACTGACGCTCACTGGTGTACCTTTCCACATGCACTGACTCTGAATGGGATACACTTCGATAGGCAGTGACTCTGAATGGAGAGCCGCTCCCCAGCCATTGAATCTCACTGGGGTACACTTCTACAGGCACTGATTTAGAATGGGGTCAACATCCACAGGCACTGACCCTCACTTGGGTGCACTTCCACAGGCACTGACTCTGAATGGGGTAAACCTCCACAGGCACTGACTGTCACTGTGGTACACTTCCACAGACACTGACTCTGAATGGGGTAAACTTCCACATGCACTGACTCTCACTTGGGTAAACTTCTTCAGGCACTGACTCTCACTGGGGTACATTTCCACAGGCACTGACTCTCACTGGGGTACATTTCCATTGGGACAGACTCTCACTTGGGTACACTTCTACAGACACTGACTCTCACTTGGGTACACTTCTGCAGGCACTGACTCTCACTGGTGTACCTTTCCACATGCACTGACTCTGAATGGGATACACTTCTATAGGCAGTGACTCCTAATGGAGAGCCGCTCCCCAGCCACTGAATCTCACCAGGGTACACTTCTACAGGCACTGACTCTCACAGGGGTACATTTCCACTGGCACTGACTCTCACTGGGGTACACTTCTACAGGCACTGAATCTGAATGGGGTTAACATCGACTGGTACTGAAGCTGAATGGGGTAAACATCCACAGGCACTGACTCTCACTGGGGTAAACTTCCACAGGCACTGACTCTGAATGGGATAAACTTCCACAGGCACTGACTGTCACTGGGGTACACTTCTACAGGCACTGTCTCTCACAGGGGTAAATTTCCACTGGCACTGACTCTCACTGGGGTACACTTCTACAGGCACTGAATCTGAATGGGGTTAACATCGACAGGTACTGAAGCTGAATGGGGTAAACATCCACAGGCACTGACTCTCACTGGGGTAAACTTCCACAGGCACTGACTCTGAATGGGATAAACTTCCACAGGCACTGACTGTCACTGGTGTACACTTCCACAGGCACTGACTCTGAATAGGGTAAACTTCTACAGGTACTGAATCTGAATGGGGTAAACTTCCACAGGCACTGACTGTCACTGGGGTACACTTACACAGGCACTGCCTCTGAATGGGGTAAACTTCCACAGGCACTGTCCCTCACTTGGGTGCACTTCCACAGGCACTGACTCTGAATGGGGTAAACTTCTACAGGTACTGAATCTGAATGGGATAAACTTCCACAGGCACTGACTGTCACTGGGGTACACTTACACAGGCACTGCCTCTGAATGGGGTAAACTTCCACAGGCACTGTCCCTCACTTGGGTGCACTTCCACAGGCACTGACTCTGAATGGGGTAAACTTCCACAGGCACTGACTGTCACTGTGGTACACTTCCACAGACACTGACTCTGAATGGGGTACACTTCCACAGGCACTGAATCTGAATGCGGTAAACTTCCACATGCACTGACTCTCACTTGGGTAATTTTCTTCTGGCACTGACTCTCACTGGTGTACCTTTCCACATGCACTGACTCTGAATGGGATACACTTCTATAGGCATTGACTCCGAATGGAGAGCCGCTCCCCAGCCATTGAATCTCACTGGGGTACACTTCTACAGGCACTGACTCTCACAGGGGTACATTTCCACTGGCACTGACTCTCACTGGGGTACACTTCTACAGGCACTGAATCTGAATGGGGTTAACATCTACAGGTACTGAAGCTGAATGGGGTAAACATCCACAGGCACTGACTCTCACTGGGGTAAACTTCCACAGGCACTGACTCTGAATGGGATAAACTTCCACAGGCACTGACTGTCACTGGGGTACACTTCCACAGGCACTGACACTGAATAGGGTAAACTTCCACAAGCACTGACTCTCACTTGGGAACACTTCGACAGGCACTGACTCTCACTGGGGGAAACTTCCAAAGGCACTGACTCTCACTGGGGTACACTTCCACAGGCACTGACTCTGAATGGGGTAAACTTCGACAGGCACTGAATCTGAATGGGGTAAACTTGCACAGGCACTGACTCCCACTGGGGTTCACTTCCACAGGCACTGACTCCGAATGGGGAAAGCTTCCAAAGGCACAGACTCTCACTGGGGTACACTTCCACAGGCACTAACTCTCACTGGGGTACGCTTCCACAGGCACTGACTTAGAATGGGGTAAACATCCACAGGCACTGACACTCACTTGGGTGCACTTCCACAGGCACTGACTCTGAATGGGGTAAACCTCCACAGGCACTGACTGTCACTGGGGTACACTTCCACAGACACTGACTCTGAATGGGGTACACTTCCACAGGCACTGAATCTGAATGGGGTAAACTTCCACATGCACTGACTCTCACTTGGGTAAACTTCTTCAGGCACTGACTCTCACTGGGGTACATTTCCACAGGCACTGTCTCTCACTGGGGTACATTTCCATTGGCACAGACTCTCACTTGGGTACACTTCTACAGACACTGACTCTCACTTGGGTACACTTCTGCAGGCACTGACTCTCACTGGTGTACCTTTCCACATGCACTGACTCTGAATGGGATACACTTCTACAGGCAGTGACTCCTAATGGAGAGCCGCTCCCCAGCCACTGAATCTCACCAGGGTACACTTCTACAGGCACTGACTCTCACAGGGGTACATTTCCACTGGCACTGACTCTCACTGGGGTACACTTCTACAGGCACTGAATCTGAATGGGGTTAACATCTACAGGTACTGAAGCTGAATGGGGTAAACATCCACAGGCACTGACTCACACTGGGGGACACTTCCACAGGCACTGACTCTGAATGGGATAAACCTCCACAGGAATTGAGTGTCACTGGGGTACACTTCCACAGGCACTGACTCTGAATGGGGTAAACTTCCACAGACACTGACTCTCACTTGGGTACACTTCGACAGGCACTGACTCTCACTGGGGTAAACTTCCAAAGGCACTGACTCTCACTGGGGTACACTTCCACAGGCACTGACTCTGAATGGGGTAAACTTCTACAGGCACTGACTCTGAATGGGGTAAACTTCGACAGGCACTGAATCTGAATGTGGTTAACTTCTACAAGTACAGAATCTGAATGGGGTAAACTTCCACAGGCACTGACTCTCACTGGAGTGCACATCCACAGGCAATGAATCTCACTGGGGTACACTTCCACAGGCACTGACTCTGAATGGGTTAAACTTCCACAGGCACTGACTGTCACTGGGGTAAACTTCCACAGGCACTGACTCTGAATGGGTTAAACTTCCACAGGCACTGACTCTCACTGGGGTAAACTTCCACAGGCACTGACTCTCACTTGGGTTCACTTCCACAGGTACTGACACTGAATGGGGTAAACTTCCACAGGCAATGACTCTGAAACGGGTAATCTTCCACAGACACTGAATCTGAATGGGGTAAACTTCTACAGGTACTGAATCTGCATGGGGTAAACTTCCACAGGCACTGACTCACACTGGGGGACACTTCCACAGGCACTGATTCTGAAAGGGGTCAATTTCCACAGGCCCTGACTCTCACTGGTGGGCACTTCCACAGGCACTGACTCTGAATGGGGCAAACTTCCACAGGCACTGACTCTCACTGGGGTACACTTCCACAGGCACTGAATCTGAATGGCGTAAACATCCACAGGTACTGACTCTCACTGGGGTACACTTCCACAGGCACTGAATCTGAATGGCGTAAACTTCCACAGGCACTGACTCTCACTGTGGTACACTTCCACAGGCACTGAATCTGAATGGCGTAAACATCCACAGGTACTGACGCTGAATGGGGTAAACTTCCACAGGCATTGAGTGTCACTGGGGTACACTTCCACAGGCACTGACTCTGAATGGGGTAAACTTCCACAGGCACTGACTCTCACTTGGGTACACTTCGACAGGCACTGACTCTCACTGCGGTAAACTTCCAAAGGCACTGACTCTCACTGGGGTACACTTCCACAGGCACTGACTCTGAATGGGGTAAACTTCTACAGGCACTGACTCTGAATGGGGTAAACTTCGACAGGCACTGAATCTGAATGTGGTAAACTTCTACAAGTACAGAATCTGAATGGGGTAAACTTCCACAGGCACCGACTCTCACTGGGGTACACTTCCACAGGCACTGACTCCGAATGGGGAAAACTTCCAAAGGCACAGACTCTCACTGGGGTACACTTCCACAGGCACTGACTCTGAATGGAGTAAACATCGACAGGCACTGAATCTGAATGTTGTAAACTTCTACAGGTACTGAATCTGAATGGGGTAAACCTCCACAGTCGCAGACTCTCACTGGGGTACACTTCCTGAGGCAATGACTCTCACTGGGGTACACTTCCACAGGCACTGTCGCTCACTGGGGGACACTTCCACAGGCACTGACTCTGAATGGGGTAAACTTCCACAGGCACTGAATCTGAATGGGGTACACTTCCACAGGCACTGTCTCTGAATGGGTTAAACATCCACAGGCACTGACTCTCACTGAGGTACACTTCCACAGGCACTGACTCTGAATGGGGTTAACTTCTACTGGCTCTGAATCTGAATGGGGAACATTTCCACAGGCACTGAATCTGAATGGGGTAACCTTCTACAGGTACTGAATCTGAATGGGGTCAACTTCTACAGGCACTGAATCTGAATGGTGTAAACCTCTGCAGGTACTGAATCTGAATGGGGTAAACTTCTACAGGGACTGAAGCTGAATGGGGTAAACTTCCACAGGCACTGACTCTCACTGGGGTAAACTTCCACAGGCACTGGCTCTTAATGGGGTAAACTTCCAAAGGCAATGACTCTCACTGGGGTACACCTCCACAGGCACTGACTCTGAAATGGGTAAACTTGCACAGGCACTGACTCTGAATGGGGTACACTTTCACACGCACTGAATCTGAATGGGGTAAACTTCCACAGGCACTGACTGTCACTGGGGTACACTTACACAGGCACTGCCTCTGAATGGGTAAAAACTTCCACAGGCACTGTCCCTCACTTGGGTGCACTTCCACAGGCACTGACTCTGAATGGGGTAAACTTCCACAGGCACTGACTGTCACTGTGTTACACTTCCACAGACACTGACTCGGAATGGGGTACACTTCCACAGGCACTGAATCTGAATGCGTTAAACTTCCACATGCACTGACTCTCACTTGGGTTATTTTCTTCTGGCACTGACTCTCACTGGGGTACACTTCTACAGGCACTGACTCTCACTTGGGTACACTTCTGCAGGCACTGACTCTCACTGGTGTACCTTTCCACAGGCACTGACTCTGAATGGGATACACTTCTATAGGCATTGACTCCAAATGGAGAGCCGCTCCCCAGCCATTGAATCTCACTGGGGTACACTTCTACAGGCACTGACTCTCACAGGGGTACATTTCCACTGGCACTGACTCTCACTGGGGTACACTTCTACAGGCACTGAATGTGAATGGGGTTAACATCTACAGGTACAGAAGCTGAATGGGGTAAACATCCACAGGCACTGACTCTCACTGGGGTAAACTTCCACAGGCACTGACTCTGAATGGGATAAACTTCCACAGGAATTGAGTGTCACTGGGGTACACTTCCACAGGCACTGACTCTGAATGGGGTAATCTTCCACAGGCACTGACTCTCACTTGGGTACACTTCGACAGGCACTGACTCTCACTGGGGTAAACTTCCAAAGGCACTGACTCTCACTGGGGTCCACTTCCACATGCACTGACTCTGAATGGGGTAAACTTCTACAGGCACTGACTCTGAATGGGGTAAAATTCGACAGGCACTGAATCTGAATGTGGTAAACTTCTACAAGTACAGAATCTGAATGGGGTAAACTTCCACAGGCACTGACTCTCACTGGAGTGCACATCCACAGGCAATGACTCTCACTGGGGTACACTTCCACAGGCACTGACTGTGAATGGGTTAAACTTCCACAGGCACTGACTCTCACTGGGGTAAACTTCCACAGGCACTGACTCTGAATGGGTTAAACTTCCACAGGCACTGACTCTCACTGGGGTAAACTTCCACAGGCACTGACTCTCACTTGGGTACACTTCCACAGGTACTGACACTGAATGGGGTAAACTTCCACAGGCAATGACTCTGAAACGGGTAATCTTCCGCAGACACTGAATCTGAATGGGGTAAACTTCTACAGGTACTGAATCTGCATGGGGTAAACTTCCACAGGCACTGACTCACACTGGGGGACACTTCCACAGGCACTGATTCTGAAAGGGGTCAATTTCCACAGGCCCTGACTCTCACTGGGGGGCACTTCCACAGGCACTGACTCTGAATGGGGCAAACTTCCACAGGCACTGACTCTGAATGGGGTTAACTTCTACTGGCTCTGAATCTGAATGGGGTACATTTCCACAGGCACTGAATCTGAATGGGGTAAACTTCTACAGGTACTGAATCTGAATGGGGTCAACTTCTACAGGCACTGAATCTGAATGGTGTAAACCTCTGCAGGTACTGAATCTGAATGGGGTAAACTTCTACAGGGACTGAAGCTGAATGGGGTAAACTTCCACAGGCACTGACTCTCACTGGGGTAAACTTCCACAGGCACTGGCTCTAAATGGGGTAAACTTCCAAAGGCAATGACTGTCACTGGGGTACACCTCCACAGGCACTGACTCTGAGTAGGGGTAAACTTGCACAGGCACTGACTCTGAATGGGGTACACTTTCACAGGCACTGAATCTGAATGGGGTAAACTTCGACAGGCACTGATTCTCACTTGGGTACACTTCTTCAGGCACTGATTCTCACTTGGGTACACTTCTACAGGCACTGACTCTCACTTGGGTACACTTCTACAGGCACTGACTCTCACAGTGGTACACTTCCACAGGCACTGACTCCGAATGGGGAAAACTTCCAAAGGCACAGACTCTCACTGGGGTACACTTCCACAGGCACTGACTCTGAATGGGGTAAACTTCCACAGGCACTGACTCTGAATGGGGTACACTTCCACACGCACTGAATCTGAATGGGGTAAACTTCGACAGGCACTGAATCTGAATGTGGTAAACTTCTACAAGTACAGAATCTGAATGGGGTAAACTTCCACAGGCACCAACTCTCACTGGGGTACACTTCCACAGGCACTGACTCCGAATGGGGAAAACTTCCAAAGGCACAGACTCTCACTGGGGTACACTTCCACAGGCACTGACTCTGAATGGAGTAAACATCGACAGGCACTGAATTTGAATGTTGTAAACTTCTACAGGTACTGAATCTGAATGGGTTAAACTTCCACAGTCGCAGACTCTCACTGGGGTACACTTCCTGAGGCAATGACTCTCACTGGGGTACACTTCCACAGGCACTGTCACTCACTGGGGGACACTTCCACAGGCACTGACTCTGAATGGGGTAAACTTCCACAGGCACTGAATCTGAATGGGGTACACTTCCACAGGCACTGTCTCTGAATGGGTTAAACATCCACAGGCACTGACTCTCACTGGGGTACACTTCCACAGGCACTGACTCTCACTGGGGTACAATTCCACAGGCACTGACTCTGAATGGGGTAAACTTCCACAGGCACTGACTCTGAATGGGGTTAACTTCTACTGGCTCTGAATCTGAATGGGGTACATTTCCACAGGCACTGAATCTGAATGGGGTAAACTTCTACAGGTACTGAATCTGATTGGGGTCAACTTCTACAGGCACTGAATCTGAATGGTGTAAACCTCTGCAGGTACTGAATCTGAATGGGGCAAACTTCTACAGGGACTGAAGCTGAATGGGGTAAACTTCCACAGGCACTGACTCTCACTGGGGTAAACTTCCACAGGCACTGGCTCTAAATGGAGTAAACTTCCAAAGGCAATGACTCTCACTGGGGTACACCTCCACAGGCACTGACTCTGAAAGGGGTAAACTTGCACAGGCACTGACTCTGAATGGGGTACACTTTCACACGCACTGAATCTGAATGGGGTAAACTTCCACAGGCACTGACTGTCACTGGGGTACACTTACACAGGCACTGCCTCTGAATGGGGTAAACTTCCACAGGCACTGTCCCTCACTTGGGTGCACTTCCACAGGCACTGACTCTGAATGGGGTAAACTTCCACAGGCACTGACTGTCACTGTGGTACACTTCCACAGACACTGACTCTGAATGGGGTACACTTCCACAGGCACTGAATCTGAATGCGGTAAACTTCCACATGCACTGACTCTCACTTGGGTAATTTTCTTCTGGCACTGACTCTCACTGGGGTACATTTCCACAGGCACTGACTCTCACTGGGGTACATTTCCATTGGCACTGACTCTCACTTGGGTACACTTCTACAGGCACTGACTCTCACTTGGGTACACTTCTGCAGGCACTGACTCTCACTGGTGTACCTTTCCACATGCACTGACTCTGAATGGGATACACTTCTATAGGCATTGACTCCGAATGGAGAGCCGCTCCCCAGCCATTGAATCTCACTGGGGTACACTTCTACAGGCACTGACTCTCACAGGGGTACATTTCCACTGGCACTGACTCTCACTGGGGTACACTTCTACAGGCACTGAATCTGAATGGGGTTAACATCGACAGGTACTGAAGCTGAATGGGGTAAACATCCACAGGCACTGACTCTCACTGGGGTAAACTTCCACAGGCACTGACTCTGAATGGGATAAACTTCCACAGGCACTGACTGTCACTGGGGTACACTTCCACAGGCACTGACACTGAATAGGGTAAACTTCCACAAGCACTGACTCTCACTTGGGAACACTTCGACAGGCACTGACTCTCACTGGGGGAAACTTCCAAAGGCACTGACTCTCACTGGGGTACACTTCTACAGGCACTGACTCTGAATGGGGTAAACTTCGACAGGCACTGAATCTGAATGTGGTAAACTTCTACAGGTACTGAATCTGAATGGGGTAAACTTGCACAGGCACTGACTCCCACTGGGGTTCACTTCCACAGGCACTGACTCCGAATGGGGAAAGCTTCCAAAGGCACAGACTCTCACTGGGGTACACTTCGACAGGCACTAACACTCACTGGGGTACGCTTCCACAGGCACTGACTTAGAATGGGGTAAACATCCACAGGCACTGACCCTCACTTGGGTGCACTTCCACAGGCACTGACTCTGAATGGGGTAAACCTCCACAGGCACTGACTGTCACTGGGGTACACTTCCACAGACACTGACTCTGAATGGGGTACACTTCCACAGGCACTGAATCTGAATGGGGTAAACTTCCACATGCACTGACTCTCACTTGGGTAAACTTCTTCAGGCACTGACTCTCACTGGGGTACATTTCCACAGGCACTGACTCTCACTGGGGTACATTTCCATTGGCACAGACTCTCACTTGGGTACACTTCTACAGACACTGACTCTCACTTGGGTACTCTTCTGCAGGCACTGACTCTCACTGGTGTACCTTTCCACATGCACTGACTCTGAATGGGATACACTTCTATAGGCAGTGACTCCTAATGGAGAGCCGCTCCCCAGCCACTGAATCTCACCAGGGTACACTTCTACAGGCACTGACTCTCACAGGGGTACATTTCCAATGGCACTGACTCTCACTGGGGTACACTTCTACAGGCACTGAATCTGAATGGGGTTAACATCTACAGGTACTGAAGCTGAATGGGGTAAACATCCACAGGCACTGACTCTCACTTGGGTAAACTTCCACAGGCACTGACTCTGAATGGGATAAACTTCCACAGGCAATGACTGTCACTGGGGTACACTTCCACAGGCACTGACTCTGAATAGGGTAAACTTCCACAAGCACTGACTCTCACTTGGGAACACTTCGACAGGCACTGACTCTCACTGGGGGAAACTTCCAAAGGCACTGACTCTCACTGGGGTACACTTCCACAGGCACTGAATCTGAATGGCGTAAACTTCCACAGGCACTGACTCTCACTGTGGTACACTTCCACAGGCACTGAATCTGAATGGCGTAAACATCCACAGGTACTGACTCTGAATGGGGTAAACTTCCACAGGCACTGACTCTCACTTGGGTACACTTCGACAGGCACTGACTCTCACTGCGGTAAACTTCCAAAGGCACTGACTCTCACTGGGGTACACTTCCACAGGCACTGACTCTGAATGGGGTAAACTTCTACAGGCACTGACTCTGAATGGGGTAAACTTCGACAGGCACTGAATCTGAATGTGGTAAACTTCTACAAGTACAGAATCTGAATGGGGTAAACTTCCACAGGCACTGACGCTCACTGGGGTACACTTCCTGAGGCACTGACTCCGAATGGGGAAAACTTCCAAAGGCACAGACTCTCACTGGGGTACACTTCCACAGGCACTGACTCTGAATGGAGTAAACATCGACAGGCACTGAATCTGAATGTTGTAAACTTCTACAGGTACTGAATCTGAATGGGGTAAACTTCCACAGGCGCAGACTCTCACTGGGGTACACTTCCTGAGGCAATGACTCTCACTGGGGTACACTTCCACAGGCACTGTCGCTCACTGGGAGACACTTCCACAGGCACTGACTCTGAATGGGGTAAACTTCCACAGGAACTGAATCTGAATGGGGTACCCTTCCACAGGCACTGTCTCTGAATGGGTTAAACATCCACAGGCACTGACTCTCACTGGGGTACACTTCCACAGGCACTGACTCTCACTGGGGTACACTTCCACAGGCACTGACTCTGAATGGGGTAAACTTCCACAGGCACTGACTCTGAATGGGGTTAACTTCTACTGGCTCTGAATCTGAATGGGGTACATTTCCACAGGCACTGAATCTGAATGGGGTAAACTTCTACAGGTACTGAATCTGAATGGGGTAAACTTCTACAGGCACTGAATCTGAATGGTGTAAACCTCTGCAGGTACTGAATCTGAATGGGGTAAACTTCCACAGGCACTGACTCTGAATGGGCAATACTTCCACAGGCACTGTCTCTCACTGGAGTGCACATCCACAGGCAATGACTCTCACTGGGGTACACTTCCACAGGCACTGACTCTGAATGGGTTAAACTTCCACAGGCACTGACTCTCACTGGGGTAAACTTCCACAGGCACTGACTCTGAATGGGTTAAACTTCCACAGGCACTGAATCTGAATGGGGTACACTTCCACAGGCACTGTCTCTGAATGGGTTAAACATCCACAGGCACTGACTCTCACTGGGGTACACTTCCACAGGCACTGACTCTCACTGGGGTACAATTCCACAGGCACTGACTCTGAATGGGGTAAACTTCCACAGGCACTGACTCTGAATGGGGTTAACTTCTACTGGCTCTGAATCTGAATGGGGTACATTTCCACAGGCACTGAATCTGAATGGGGTAAACTTCTACATGTACTGAATCTGAATGGGGTCAACTTCTACAGGCACTGAATCTGAATGGTGTAAACCTCTGCAGGTACTGAATCTGAATGGGGTAAACTTCTACAGGGACTGAAGCTGAATGGGGTAAACTTCCACAGGCACTGACTCTCACTGGGGTAAACTTCCACAGGCACTGGCTCTAAATGGGGTAAACTTCCAAAGGCAATGACTGTCACTGGGGTACACCTCCACAGGCACTGACTCTGAGTAGGGGTAAACTTGCACAGGCACTGACTCTGAATGGGGTACACTTTCACAGGCACTGAATCTGAATGGGGTAAACTTCGACAGGCACTGATTCTCACTTGGGTACACTTCTTCAGGCACTGATTCTCACTTGGGTACACTTCTACAGGCACTGACTCTCACTTGGGTACACTTCTACAGGCACTGACTCTCACAGTGGTACACTTCCACAGGCACTGACTCCGACTGGGGAAAACTTCCAAAGGCACAGACTCTCACTGGGGTACACTTCCACAGGCACTGACTCTGAATGGAGTAAACATCGACAGGCACTGAATCTGAATGTTGTAAACTTCTACAGGTACTGAATCTGAATGGGGTAAACTTCCACAGTCGCAGACTCTCACTGGGGTACACTTCCTGAGGCAATGACTCCCACTGGGGTACACTTCCACAGGCACTGTCGCTCACTGGGGGACACTTCCACAGGCACTGGCTCTGAATGGGGTAAACTTCCACAGGCACTGAATCTGAATGGGGTACACTTCCACAGGCACTGTCTCTGAATGGGTTAAACATCCACAGGCACTGACTCTCACTGGGGTACACTTCCACAGGCACTGACTCTCACTGGGGTACACTTCCACAGGCACTGACTCTGAATGGGGTAAACTTCCACAGGCACTGACTCTGAATGGGGTTAACTTCTACTGGCTCTGAATCTGAATGGGGTACATTTCCACAGGCACTGAATCTGAATGGGGTAAACTTCTACAGGTACTGAATCTGAATGGGGTCAACTTCTACAGGCACTGAATCTGAATGGTGTAAACCTCTGCAGGTACTGAATCTGAATGGGGTAAACTTCTACAGGGACTGAAGCTGAATGGGGTAAACTTCCACAGGCACTGACTCTCACTGGGGTAAACTTCCACAGGCACTGGCTCTAAATGGAGTAAACTTCCAAAGGCAATGACTCTCACTGGGGTACACCTCCACAGGCACTGACTCTGAAAGGGGTAAACTTGCACAGGCACTGACTCTGAATGGGGTACACTTTCACACGCACTGAATCTGAATGGGGTAAACTTCCACAGGCACTGACTGTCACTGGGGTACACTTACACAGGCACTGCCTCTGAATGGGGTAAACTTCCACAGGCACTGTCCCTCACTTGGGTGCACTTCCACATGCACTGACTCTGAATGGGGTAAACTTCCACAGGCACTGACTGTCACTGTGGTACACTTCCACAGACACTGACTCTGAATGGGGTACACTTCCACAGGCACTGAATCTGAATGCGGTAAACTTCCACATGCACTGACTCACACTTGGGTAATTTTCTTCTGGCACTGACTCTCACTGGGGTACATTTCCACAGGCACTGAATCTGAATGGGGTAAACTTCCACATGCACTGACTCTCACTTGGGTACACTTCTACAGACACTGACTCTCACTTGGGTACACTTCTGCAGGCACTGACTCTCACTGGTGTACCTTTCCACATGCACTGACTCTGAATGGGATGCACTTCTATAGGCATTGACTCCGAATGGAGAGCCGCTCCCCAGCCATTGAATCTCACTGGGGTACACTTCTACAGGCACTGACTCTCACAGGGGTACATTTCCACTGGCACTGACTCTCACTGGGGTACACTTCTACAGGCACTGAATCTGAATGGGGTTAACATCTACAGGTACTGAAGCTGAATGGGGTAAACATCCACAGGCACTGACTCTCACTGGGGTAAACTTCCACAGGCACTGACTCTGAATGGGATAAACTTCCACAGGCACTGACTGTCACTGGGGTACACTTCCACAGGCACTGACACTGAATAGGGTAAACTTCCACAAGCACTGACTCTCACTTGGGAACACTTCGACAGGCACTGACTCTCACTGGGGGAAACTTCCAAAGGCACTGACTCTCACTGGGGTAAACTTCCACAGGCACTGACTCTGAATGGGGTAAACATCCACAGGCACTGACTCTCACTGGGGTAAACTTCCACAGGCACTGACTCTGAATGGGATAAACTTCCACAGGCACTGACTGTCACTGGGGTACACTTCCACAGGCACTGACACTGAATAGGGTAAACTTCCACAAGCACTGACTCTCACTTGGGAACACTTCGACAGGCACTGACTCTCACTGGGGGAAACTTCCAAAGGCACTGACTCTCACTGGGGTACACTTCCACAGGCACTGACACTGAATGGGGTAAACTTCGACAGGCACTGAATCTGAATGTGGTAAACTTCTACAGGTACTGAATCTGAATGGGGTAAACTTGCACAGGCACTGACTCCCACTGGGGTTCACTTCCACAGGCACTGACTCCGAATGGGGAAAGCTTCCAAAGGCACAGACTCTCACTGGGGTACACTTCCACAGGCACTAACTCTCACTGGGGTATGCTTCCACAGGCACTGACTTAGAATGGGGTAAACATCCACAGGCACTGACCCTCACTTGGGTGCACTTCCACAGGCACTGACTCTGAATGGGGTAAACCTCCACAGGCACTGACTGTCACTGTGGTACACTTCCACAGACACTGACTCTGAATGGGGTCCACTTCCACAGGCACTGAATCTGAAAGGGGTAAACTTCCACATGCACTGACTCTCAATTGGGTAAACTTCTTCAGGCACTGACTCTCACTGGGGTACATTTCCACAGGCACTGACTCTCACTGGGGTACATTTCCATTGGCACAGACTCTCACTTGGGTACACTTCTACAGACTCTGACTCTCACTTGGGTACACTTCTGCAGGCACTGACTCTCACTGGTGTACCTTTCCACATGCACTGACTCTGAATGGGATACACTTCTATAGGCAGTGACTCCTAATGGAGAGCCGCTCCCCAGCCACTGAATCTCACCAGGGTACACTTCTACAGGCACTGACTCTCACAGGGGTACATTTCCACTGGCACTGACTCTCACTGGGGTACACTTCTACAGGCACTGAATCTGAATGGGGTTAACATCTACAGGTACTGAAGCTGAATGGGGTAAACATCCACAGGCACTGACTCTCACTGGGGTAAACTTCCACAGGCACTGACTCTGAATGGGATAAACTTCCACAGGCACTGACTGTCACTGGGGTACACTTCCACAGGCACTGACTCTGAATAGGGTAAACTTCCACAAGCACTGACTCTCACTTGGGAACACTTCGACAGGCACTGACTCTCACTGGGGGAAACTTCCAAAGGCACTGACTCTCACTGGGGTACACTTCCACAGGCACTGAATCTGAATGGCGTAAACTTCCACAGGCACTGACTCTCACTGTGGTACACTTCCACAGGCACTGAATCTGAATGGCGTAAACATCCACAGGTACTGACTCTGAATGGGGTAAACTTCCACAGGCACTGACTCTCACTTGGGTACACTTCGACAGGCACTGACTCTCACTGCGGTAAACTTCCAAAGGCACTGACTCTCACTGGGGTACACTTCCACAGGCACTGACTCTGAATGGGGTAAACTTCTACAGGCACTGACTCTGAATGGGGTAAACTTCGACAGGCACTGAATCTGAATGTGGTAAACTTCTACAAGTACAGAATCTGAATGAGGTAAACTTCCACAGGCACTGACGCTCACTGGGGTACACTTCCACAGGCACTGACTCCGAATGGGGAAAACTTCCAAAGGCACAGACTCTCACTGGGGTACACTTCCACAGGCACTGACTCTGAATGGAGTAAACATCGACAGGCACTGAATCTGAATGTTGTAAACTTCTACAGGTACTGAATCTGAATGGGGTAAACTTCCACAGGCGCAGACTCTCACTGGGGTACACTTCCTGAGGCAATGACTCTCACTGGGGTACACTTCCACAGGCACTGTCGCTCACTGGGAGACACTTCCACAGGCACTGACTCTGAATGGGGTAAACTTCCACAGGAACTGAATCTGAATGGGGTACCCTTCCACAGGCACTGTCTCTGAATGGGTTAAACATCCACAGGCACTGACTCTCACTGGGGTACACTTCCACAGGCACTGACTCTCACTGGGGTACACTTCCACAGGCACTGACTCTGAATGGGGTAAACTTCCACAGGCACTGACTCTGAATGGGGTTAACTTCTACTGGCTCTGAATCTGAATGGGGTACATTTCCACAGGCACTGAATCTGAATGGGGTAAACTTCTACAGGTACTGAATCTGAATGGGGTAAACTTCTACAGGCACTGAATCTGAATGGTGTAAACCTCTGCAGGTACTGAATCTGAATGGGGTAAACTTCCACAGGCACTGACTCTGAATGGGGAATACTTCCACAGGCACTGTCTCTCACTGGAGTGCACATCCAAAGGCAATGACTATCACTGGGGTACACTTCCACAACACTGACTCTGAATGGGTTAAACTTCCACAGGCACTGACTCTCACTGGGGTAAACTTCCACAGGCACTGACTCTGAATGGGTTAAACTTCCACAGGCACTGACTCTCACTGGGGTAAACTTCCACAGGCACTGACTCTCACTTGGGTACACTTCCACAGGTACTGACACTGAATGGGGTAAACTTCCACAGGCAGTGACTCTGAAACGGGTAATCTTCCGCAGACACTGAATCTGAATGGGGAAAACTTCTACAGGTACTGAATCTGCATGGGGTAAACTTCCACAGGCACTGACTCACACTGGGGGACACTTCCACAGGCACTGAATCTGAAAGGGGTCAATTTCCACAGGCCCTGACTCTCACTGGGGGGCACTTCCACAGGCACTGACTCTGAATGGGGCAAACTTCCACAGGCACTGACTCTCACTGGGGTACACTTCCACAGGCACTGACTCCCACTGGGGGACACTTCCACAGGCACTGACTCTGAATGGGGTAAACTTCCACAGGCACTGAGATAAAAGCAAAATACTGCGGATGCTGGAAATCTGAAACAAAAACAAGAAATGCTGGAATCACTCAGCAGGTCTGGCAGCATCTGTGGAAAGAGAAGCAGAGTTAATGTTTCGGGTCAGTGACCCTTCTTCGGAACTGACAAATATTAGAAAAGTCACAGATTATAAACAAGTGAGGTGGGGGTGGGGCAAGAGATAACAAAGGAGAAGGTGCAGATTGGACCAGGCCTCATAGCAGACCAAAAGGCCACGGAGAAATGACAAACAATATCGCTTTGTCTTTCAACACACCATTAACATATTGTTTGCATTTTCTCCGTGAACTTTTGGTCAGCTATGAGGCCTGGTCCAATCTGCACCTGCTCCTTTGTTATCTCTTGCCCCACCCCCACCTCACTTGTTTATAATCTGTGACTTTTCTAATATTTGTCAGTTCCGAAGAAGGGTCACTGACCCGAAACATAAACTCTGCTTCTCTTTCCAAAGATGCTGCCAGACCTGCTGAGTGATTCCAGCATTTCTTGTTTTTGTTCCACAGGCACTGACCCTCACTTGGGTGCACTTCCACAGGCACTGACTCTGAATGGGGGAAACTTCCACAGGCACTGACTCTCACTGGGGCACACTTCCACAGGCACTGACCCTGAATGGGGTAAACTTCCACAGGCACTGACTATCACTGGGGTAAACTTCCACAGGCACTGAATCTGAATGGGGTAAACTTCCACAGGCACTCACTCTCACTGGGGTACACTTCCACAGGCACTGACTCTGAATGGGGTAAACTTCCACAGGCACTGAGTCTGAATGGGGTAAACTTCGACAGGCACTGATTCTCACTTGGGTACACTTCCACAGGCACTGACTCTCACTTGGGTACACTTCTACAGGCACTGACTCTCACTGGGGTTCATTTCCACAGGCACTGACTCTCACTGGGGTACATTTCTACAGGCACTGTCTCTCACTTGGGTACACTTCTACAGGCACTGACTCTCACTGGGGTACATTTCCACAGGCACTGACTCTCACTTGGGTACACTTCTACAGGCACTGACTCTCACTTGGGTAAACTTCTGCAGGCACTGACTCTCACTGGTGTACCTTTCCACATGCACTGACTCTGAATGGGATGCACTTCTATAGGCATTGACTCCGAATGGAGAGCTGCTCCCCAGCCATTGAATCTCACTGGGGTACACTTCTACGGGCACTGACTCTCACAGGGGTACATTTCCACTGGCACTGACTCTCACTGGGGTACACTTCTACAGGCACTGAATCTGAATGGGGTTAACATCTACAGGTACTGAAGCTGAATGGGGTAAACATCCACAGGCACTGACTCTCACTGGGGTAAACTTCCACAGGCACTGACTCTGAATGGGATAAACTTCCACAGGCACTGACTGTCACTGGGGTACACTTCCACAGGCACTGACTCTGAATAGGGTAAACTTCCACAAGCACTGACTCTCACTTGGGAACACTTCGACAGGCACTGACTCTCACTGGGGGAAACTTCCAAAGGCACTGACTCTCACTGGGGTACACTTCCACAGGCACTGACTCTGAATGGGGTAAACTTCGACAGGCACTGAATCTGAATGTGGTAAACTTCTACAGGTACTGAATCTGAATGGGGTAAACTTGCACAGGCACTGACTCCCACTGGGGTTCACTTCCACAGGCACTGACTCCGAATGGGGAAAGCTTCCAAAGGCACAGACTCTCACTGGGGTACACTTCCACAGGCACTAACTCTCACTGGAGTACGCTTCTACAGGCACTGACTTAGAGTGGGGTCAACATCCACAGGCACTGACCCTCACTTGGGTGCACTTCCACAGGCACTGACTCTGAATGGGGTAAACCTCCACAGACACTGACTGTCACTGGGGTACACTTCCACAGACACTGACTCTGAATGGGGTACACTTCCACAGTCACTGAATCTGAATGGGGTAAACTTCCACATGCACTGACTCTCACTTGGGTAAACTTCTTCAGGCACTGACTCTCATTGGGGTACATTTCCACAGGCACTGACTCTCACTGGGGTACATTTCCATTGGCACTGACTCTCACTGGTGTACCTTTCCACGTGCACTTACTCTGAATGGGATACACTTCTATAGGCAGTGACTCCTAATGGAGAGCCGCTCCCCAGCCACTGAATCTCACCAGGGTACACTTCTACAGGCACTGACTCTCACAGGGGTACATTTCCAATGGCACTGACTCTCACTGGGGTACACTTCGACAGGCACTGAATCTGAATGGGGTTAACATCGACAGGTACTGAAGCTGAATGGGGTAAACATCCACAGGTACTGACTCTGAATGGGGTAAACTTCCAGAGGCAATGACTCTCACTGGGGTACACTTCCACAGGCACTGACTCCCACTGGGGGACACTTCCACAGGCACTGACTCTGAATGGGGTAAACTTCCACAGGCACTGAGATAAAAGCAAAATACTGCGGATGCTGGAAATCTGAAACAAAAACAAGAAATGCTGGAATCACTCAGCAGGTCTGGCAGCATCTGTGGAAAGAGAAGCAGAGTTAATGTTTCGGGTCAGTGACCCTTCTTCGGAACTGACAAATATTAGAAAAGTCACAGATTATAAACAAGTGAGGTGGGGGTGGAGCAAGAGATAACAAAGGAGAAGGTGCAGATTGGACCAGGCCTCATAGCAGACCAAAAGGCCACGGAGAAATGACAAACAATATTGCATTGTCTTTCAACACACCATTAACATATTGTTTGCATTTTCTCCGTGAACTTTTGGTCAGCTATGAGGCCTGGTCCAATCTGCACCTGCTCCTTTGTTATCTCTTGCCCCACCCCCACCTCACTTGTTTATAATCTGTGACTTTTCTAATATTTGTCAGTTCCGAAGAAGGGTCACTGACCCGAAACGTAAACTCTGCTTGTCTTCCCACAGATGCTGCCAGACCTGCTGAGTGATTCCAGCATTTCTTGTTTTTGTTCAACAGGCACTGACCCTCACTTGGGTGCACTTCCACAGGCACTGACTCTGAATGGGGGAAACTTCCACAGGCACTGACTCTCACTGGGGCACACTTCCACAGGCACTGACCCTGAATGGGGTAAACTTCCACAGGCACTGACTATCACTGGGGTAAACTTCCACAGGCACTGAATCTGAATGGGGTAAACTTCCACAGGCACTGACTCTCACTGGGGTACACTTCCACAGACACTGAATCTGAATGGGGTAAACTTCGACAGGCACTGATTCTCACTTGGGTACACTTCCACAGGCACCGACTCTCACTTGGGTACACTTCTACAGGCACTGACTCTCACTGGGGTTCATTTCCACAGGCACTGACTCTCACTGGGGTACATTTCCACAGGCACTGTCTCTCACTTGGGTACACTTCTACAGGCACTGACTCTCACTGGGGTACATTTCCACAGGCACTGACTCTCACTTGGGTACACTTCTACAGGCACTGACTCTCACTTGGGTAAACTTCTGCAGGCACTGACTCTCACTGGTGTACCTTTCCACATGCACTGACTCTGAATGGGATACACTTCTATAGGCATTGACTCCGAATGGAGAGCCGCTCCCCAGCCATTGAATCTCACTGGGGTACACTTCTACAGGCACTGACTCTCACAGGGGTACATTTCCACTGGCACTGACGCTCACTGGGGTACACTTCTACAGGAACTGAATCTGAATGGGGTTAACATCTACAGGTACTGAAGCTGAATGGGGTAAACATCCACAGGCACTGACTCTCACTGGGGTAAACTTCCACAGGCACTGACTCTGAATGGGATAAACTTCCACAGGCACTGACTGTCACTGGGGTACACTTCCACAGGCACTGACTCTGAATAGGGTAAACTTCCACAAGCACTGACTCTCACTTGGGAACACTTCGACAGGCACTGACTCTCACTGGGGGAAACTTCCAAAGGCACTGACTCTCACTGGGGTACACTTCCACAGGCACTGACTCTGAATGGGGTAAACTTCGACAGGCACTGAATCTGAATGTGGTAAACTTCGACAGGCACTGAATCTGAATGGGGTAAACTTGCACAGGCACTGACTCCCACTGGGGTTCACTTCCACAGGCACTGACTCCGAATGGGGAAAGCTTCCAAAGGCACAGACTCTCACTGGGGTACACTTCCACAGGCACTAACTCTCACTGGAGGACGCTTCCACAGGCACTGACTTAGAATGAGGTAAACATCCACAGGCACTGACCCTCACTTGGGTGCACTTCCACAGGCACTGACTCTGAATGGGGTAAACCTCCACAGGCACTGACTGTCACTGGGGTACACTTCCACAGACACTGACTCTGAATGAGGTACACTTCCACAGGCACTGAATCTGAATGGGGTAAACTTCCACATGCACTGACTCTCACTTGGGTAAACTTCTTCAGGCACTGACTCTCACTGGGGTACATTTCCACAGGCACTGACTCTCACTGGGGTACATTTCCATTGGCACAGACTCTCACTTGGGTACACTTCTACAGACACTGACTCTCACTTGGGTACACTTCTGCAGGCACTGACTCTCACTGGTGTACCTTTCCACATGCACTGACTCTGAATGGGATACACTTCTATAGGCAGTGACTCCTAATGGAGAGCCGCTCCCCAGCCACTGAATCTCACCAGGGTACACTTCTACAGGCACTGACTCTCACAGGGGTACATTTCCAATGGCACTGACTCTCACTGGGGTACACTTCTACAGGCACTGAATCTGAATGGGGTTAACATCGACAGGTACTGAAGCTGAATGGGGTAAACATCCACAGGCACTGACTCTCACTGGGGTAAACTTCCACAGGCACTGACTCTGAATGGGATAAACTTCCACAGGCACTGACTGTCACTGGGGTACACTTCCACAGGCACTGACTCTGAATAGGATAAACTTCCACAAGCACTGACTCTCACTTGGGAACACTTCGACAGGCACTGACTCTCACTGGGGGAAACTTCCAAAGGCACTGACTCTCACTGGGGTACACTTCCACAGGCACTGAATCTGAATGGCGTAAACTTCCACAGGCACTGACTCTCACTGTGGTACACTTCCACAGGCACTGAATCTGAATGGCGTAAACATCCACAGGTACTGACTCTGAATGGGGTAAACTTCCACAGGCACTGACTCTCACATGGGTACACTTCGACAGGCACTGACTCTCACTGCGGTAAACTTCCAAAGGCACTGACTCTCACTGGGGTACACTTCCACAGGCACTGACTCTGAACGGGGTAAACTTCTACAGGCGCTGACTCTGAATGGGGTAAACTTCGACAGGCACTGAATCTGAATGTGGTAAACTTCTACAAGTACAGAATCTGAATGGGGTAAACTTCCACAGGCACTGACTCTCACTGGGGTACACTTCCACAGGCACTGACTCCGAATGGGGAAAACTTCCAAAGGCACAGTCTCTCACTGGGGTACACTTCCACAGGCACTGACTCTGAATGGAGTAAACATCGACAGGCACTGAATCTGAATGTTGTAAACTTCTACAGGTACTGAATCTGAATGGGGTAAACTTCCACAGGCGCAGACTCTCACTGGGGTACACTTCCTGAGGCAATGACTCTCACTGGGGTACACTTCCACAGGCACTGTCGCTCACTGGGGGACACTTCCACAGGCACTGACTCTGAATGGGGTAAACTTCCACAGGCACTGAATCTGAATGGGGTACACTTCCACAGGCACTGTCTCTGAATGGGTTAAACATCCACAGGCACTGACTCTCACTGGGGTACACTTCCACAGGCACTGACTCTCACTGGGGTACACTTCCACAGGCACTGACTCTGAATGGGGTAAACTTCCACAGGCACTGACTCTGAATGGGGTTAACTTCTACTGGCTCTGAATCTGAATGGGGTACATTTCCACAGGCACTGAATCTGAATGGGGTAAACTTCTACAGGTACTGAATCTGAATGGGGTAAACTTCTACAGGCACTGAATCTGAATGGTGTAAACCTCTGCAGGTACTGAATCTGAATGGGGTAAACTTCCACAGGCACTGACTCTGAATGGGGTAAACTTCCACAGGCACTGTCTCTCACTGGAGTGCACATCCACAGGCAATGACTCTCACTGGGGTACACTTCCACAGGCACTGACTCTGAATGGGTTAAACTTCCACAGGCACTGACTCTCACTGGGGTAAACTTCCACAGGCACTGACTCTGAATGGGTTAAACTTCCACAGGCACTGACTCTCACTGGGGTAAACTTCCACAGGCACTGACTCTGAATGGGGTACACTTCCACAGGCACTGAATCTGAATGGGGTAAACTTCCACATGCACTGACTCTCACTTGGGTAAACATTCTTCAGGCACTGACTCTCACTGGGGTACATTTCCACATGCACTGACTCTGAATGGGATACACTTCTATAGGCAGTGACTCCTAATGGAGAGCCGCTCCCCAGCCACTGAATCTCACCAGGGTACACTTCTACAGGCACTGACTCTCACAGGGGTACATTTCCAATGGCACTGACTCTCACTGGGGTACACTTCTACAGGCACTGAATCTGAATGGGGTTAACATCGACAGGTACTGAAGCTGAATGGGGTAAACATCCACAGGCACTGACTCTCACTGGGGTAAACTTCCACAGGCACTGACTCTGAATGGGATAAACTTCCACAGGCACTGACTGTCACTGGGGTACACTTCCACAGGCACTGACTCTGAATAGGATAAACTTCCACAAGCACTGACTCTCACTTGGGAACACTTCGACAGGCACTGACTCTCACTGGGGGAAACTTCCAAAGGCACTGACTCTCACTGGGGTACACTTCCACAGGCACTGAATCTGAATGGCGTAAACTTCCACAGGCACTGACTCTCACTGTGGTACACTTCCACAGGCACTGAATCTGAATGGTGTAAACATCCACAGGTACTGACTCTGAATGGGGTAAACTTCCACAGGCACTGACTCTCACATGGGTACACTTCGACAGGCACTGACTCTCACTGCGGTAAACTTCCAAAGGCACTGACTCTCACTGGGGTACACTTCCACAGGCACTGACTCTGAACGGGGTAAACTTCTACAGGCGCTGACTCTGAATGGGGTAAACTTCGACAGGCACTGAATCTGAATGTGGTAAACTTCTACAAGTACAGAATCTGAATGGGGTAAACTTCCACAGGCACTGACTCTCACTGGGGTACACTTCCACAGGCACTGACTCCGAATGGGGAAAACTTCCAAAGGCACAGTCTCTCACTGGGGTACACTTCCACAGGCACTGACTCTGAATGGAGTAAACATCGACAGGCACTGAATCTGAATGTTGTAAACTTCTACAGGTACTGAATCTGAATGGGGTAAACTTCCACAGGCGCAGACTCTCACTGGGGTACACTTCCTGAGGCAATGACTCTCACTGGGGTACACTTCCACAGGCACTGTCGCTCACTGGGGGACACTTCCACAGGCACTGACTCTGAATGGGGTAAACTTCCACAGGCACTGAATCTGAATGGGGTACACTTCCACAGGCACTGTCTCTGAATGGGTTAAACATCCACAGGCACTGACTCTCACTGGGGTACACTTCCACAGGCACTGACTCTCACTGGGGTACACTTCCACAGGCACTGACTCTGAATGGGGTAAACTTCCACAGGCACTGACTCTGAATGGGGTTAACTTCTACTGGCTCTGAATCTGAATGGGGTACATTTCCACAGGCACTGAATCTGAATGGGGTAAACTTCTACAGGTACTGAATCTGAATGGGGTAAACTTCTACAGGCACTGAATCTGAATGGTGTAAACCTCTGCAGGTACTGAATCTGAATGGGGTAAACTTCCACAGGCACTGACTCTGAATGGGGTAAACTTCCACAGGCACTGTCTCTCACTGGAGTGCACATCCACAGGCAATGACTCTCACTGGGGTACACTTCCACAGGCACTGACTCTGAATGGGTTAAACTTCCACAGGCACTGACTCTCACTGGGGTAAACTTCCACAGGCACTGACTCTGAATGGGTTAAACTTCCACAGGCACTGACTCTCACTGGGGTAAACTTCCACAGGCACTGACTCTCACTTGGGTACACTTCCACAGGTACTGACACTGAATGGGGTAAACTTCCACAGGCAGTGACTCTGAAACGGGTAATCTTCCGCAGACACTGAATCTGAATGGGGAAAACTTCTACAGGTGCTGAATCTGCATGGGGTAAACTTCCACAGGCACTGACTCACACTGGGGAACACTTCCACAGGCACTGATTCTGAAAGGGGTCAATTTCCACAGGCACTGACTCTCACTGGGGGGCACTTCCACAGGCACTGACTCTGAATGGGGCAAACTTCCACAGGCACTGACTCTCACTGGGGTACACTTCCACAGGCACTGAATCTGAATGGCGTAAACATCCACAAGTAGTGACTCTGAATGGGGTAAACTTCCAGAGGCAATGACTCTCACTGGGGTACACTTCCACAGGCACTGACTCCCACTGGGGGACACTTCCACAGGCACTGACTCTGAATGGGGTAAACTTCCACAGGCACTGAGATAAAAGCAAAATACTGCGGATGCTGGAAATCTGAAACAAAAACAAGAAATGCTGGAATCACTCAGCAGGTCTGGCAGCATCTGTGGAAAGAGAAGCAGAGTTTACGTTTCGGGTCAGTGACCCTTCTTCGGAACTGACAAATATTAGAAAAGTCACAGATTATAAACAAGTGAGGTGGGGGTGGGGCAAGAAATAACAAAGGAGAAGGTGCAGGTTGGACCAGGCCTCATAGCAGACATAAAGGTCACGGAGAAATGACAAACAATATTGCTTTGTCTTTCAACACACCATTAACATATTGTTTGCATTTTCTCTGTGAACTTTTGGTCAGCTATGAGGCCTGGTCCAATCTGCACCTGCTCCTGTGTTATCTCTTGCCCCACCCCCACCTCACTTGTTTATAATCTGTGACTTTTCTAACATTTGTCAGTTCCGAAGAAGGGTCACTGACCCGAAACGTAAACTCTGCTTGTCTTTCCACAGATGCTGCCAGACCTGCTGAGTGATTCCAGCATTTCTTGTTTTTGTTCCACAGGCACTGACCCTCACTTGGGTGCACTTCCACAGGCACTGACTCTGAATGGGGGAAACTTCCACAGGCACTGACTCTCACTGGGGCACTCTTCCACAGGCACTGACTCTGAATGGGGTAAACTTCCACAGGCACTGACTCTCACTGGGGTACACTTCCACAGGCACTGAATCTGAATGGGGTAAACTTCCACAGGCACTGACTCTCACTGGGGTACACTTCCACAGACACTGTCTCTGAATGGGGTAAACTTCCACAGGCACTGATTCTCACTTGGGTACACTTCTACAGGCACTGACTCTCACTTGGGTACACTTCTACAGGCACTGACTCTCACTGGGGTTCATTTCCACAGGCACTGACTCTCACTGGGGTACATTTCCACAGGCACTGACTCTCACTTGGGTACACTTCTACAGGCACTGACTCTCACTGGGGTACATTTCCACAGGCACTGACTCTCACTTGGGTACACTTCTACAGGCACTGACTCTCACTGGGGTACATTTCCACAGGCACTGACTCTCACTGGGGTACATTTCCACAGGCACTGACTCTCACTTGGGTACACTTCTACAGGCACTGACTCTCACTTGGGTGCACTTCTGCAGTCACTGACTCTCACTGGGGTACATTTCCACAGGCACTGACTCTCACTGGTGTACATTTCCACATGCACTGACTCTGAGTGGGGTACACTTCCATAGGCACTGAATCTGAATGGTGTAAACTTCTCGAGGTACTGAATCTGAATGGGGTAAACTTCCACAGGCACTGACTCTCACTGGGGTACTTTTCCACAGGCACTGACTCTCACTTGGGTACACTTCTCCAGGCACTGACTCTCACTTGGGTGCACTTCTGCAGTCACTGACTCTCACTGGGGTACATTTCCACAGGCACTGACTCTCACTGGTGTACATTTCCACATGCACTGACTCTGAGTGGGGTACACTTCCATAGGCACTGAATCTGAATGGTGTAAACTTCTAGAGGTACTGAATCTGAATGGGGTACACTTCCACAGGCACTGACTCTCACTGGGGTACACTTCCACAGGCACTGACTCTGAATGGGGTAAACTTCCACAGGCACTGACTCTGAATGGGGTTAACTTCTGCAGGCACTGACTCTGAATGGGATAAACTTCCACAGGCACTGACTGTCACTGGGGTACACTTCCACAGGCACTGACTCTGAATAGGGTAAACTTCCACAGGCACTGACTCTCACTTGGGTACACTTTGACAGGCACTGAATCTGAATGTGTTAAACTTCCCCAGGCACTGACTCTGAATGGGTAAACTTCCACAGGCACTGACTCTGAATTGGTTACAGTTCCACAGGCAATGACTCTCAGTGGGGTACACTTCCACAGGCACTGTCTCTCACTGGGGTACATTTACACAGGCACTGACTCTCACAGGGGTACACTTCTACAGGGACTGACTCTCACTGGGGTACACTTCCACAGGTACAGACTCTCGCTGGGGTACACTTCTATCGGCACTGACTCTCTCTGGGTTACAATTCAACCCACACTGACTCGCACTGGGGTGCAGTCCCACAGGCTCTAACTGTCACTTGGGTACCGTTCCCCAGGCACTGACTCGAACTGGGGTACACTTATACAGGCACGGACGCTCACTGGGGTACACTTCCACTGGTACTGACTCTGAATGGGGTAAACTTCTGCAGGCACTGAATCTGAATGGGGTAAACTTCCACAGGCACTGACTCACACTGGGGTGCAATTGCACAGGCACTGACTCTGAATGGGATAAACTTCCACAGGCACTGACTCTCACTGGGGTGCAATTGCACAGGCACTGACTCTGAATGGGGTAAACTTCCACAGGCACTGACTCTGAATGGGGTATACTTCTGCAGGCATTGACTCTCACTGGGGTACATTTCCACAGCGACTGACTCACACTGGTGTACATTTCCACAGGCACAGATTCTCAATTGGGTACACTTCGACAGGGACTGTCTCTCACTTGGGTACACTTCTACAGGCACTGACTCTCACTGGGGTACATTTCCACAGGCACTGACTCTCACTGGGGTACATTACCACATGCACTGACTCTCAATTGGGTACACTTCTGCAGGACCTGACTCTCACTCGGGTACACTTCTGCAGGCCCTGACTCTCACTCGGGTACATTTCCACAGGCACTGACTCTCACTGGGGTACATTTCCACATGCACTGACTCTGAGTGGGGTACACTTCTATAGGCAGAGACTCCTAATGGAGAGCCGCTCCCCAGCCACTGAATCTCACTGGGGTACACTTCCACAGGCAATGACTGTCACTGGGGTACACTTCCACAGGCACTGACTCTGAATGGGGTAAACTTCTCCAGGCACTGAATATGAATGTGGAAAACGTCTGCAGTTTCTGAATCTGAATGGGGTAAACTTCCACAGGCACTGACTCTCACTGGGGTACACTTCCACAGGCACTGACTCTGTATGGGGTAAACTTCCAAAGGCACTGACTCTCACTGGGGTACACTTCCACAGGTACTGACTCTGTATGGGGTAAACTTCCACAGGCACTGCATCTGAATGGGGTATACTTCTACAGGTACTGAATCTGAATGGGGTAAACTTCCACATGCACTGACTCTCACTGGGGGACACATCCACAGGCACTGAATCTGAATGGGGTAAACTTCCACAGGCACTGACTCTCACTGGGGTACACTTCCACAGGTACGGACTCTGAATGGGGTAACTTCCACAGGCACTGACTCTGAATGGGGTAAACTTCTACTGGCACTGCATCTGAATGGGGTATACTTCTACAGGTACTGAATCTGAATGGGGTAAACTTCCACATGCACTGACTCTCACTGGGGGACACATCCACAGGCACTGAATCTGAATGGGGTAAACTTCCACAGGCACTGACTCTCACTTGGGTACACTTCTACAGGCACTGACTCTCACTGGGGTACATTTCCACAGGCACTGACACTCACTTGGGAACACTTCTGCAGGCATTGACTCTCACTTGGGTATACTTCTGCAGCCTCTGACTCTCACAGGGGTACATTTCCATTGGCACTGACTCTCACTGGGTACACTTCTACAGGCACTGACTCTCACAGGGGTACATTTCCATTGGCACTGACTCTCACTGGGTACACTTCTACAGGCACTGAATCTGAATGGTGTAAACTTCGACAGGGACTGAAGCTGAATGGGGTAAACTTCCACAGGCAATGACTCTCACTGGGGTAAACTTCCACAGGCACTGACTCTAAATGGGGTAAACTTCCACAGGCAATGACTCTCACTGGGGTGCACTTCCACAGGCACTGACACTGAATGGGGTAAACTTCCACAGGCACTGACTCTGAATGGGGTACACTTCCACACGCACTGAATCTGAATGGGGTAATCTTCTACAGGTACCTAATCTGAATGGGTAAACTTCCACAGGCACTGAGTCTGAATTGGTTACAGTTCCACAGGCAATGACTCTCAGTGGGGTACACTTCCACAGGCACTGTCTCTCACTGGGGTACATTTCCACAGGCACTATATCTCACTGGGGTACGCTTCCACAGGCACTGACTTAGAATGGGGTAAACATCCACAGGCACTGACCCTCACTTGGGTGCACTTCCACAGGCACTGACTCTGAATGGGGTAAACCTCCACAGGCACTGACTGTCACTGGGGTACACTTCCACAGACACTGACTCTGAATGAGGTACACTTCCACAGGCACTGAATCTGAATGGGGTAAACTTCCACATGCACTGACTCTCACTTGGGTAAACTTCTTCAGGCACTGACTCTCACTGGGGTACATTTCCACAGGCACTGACTCTCACTGGGGTACATTTCCATTGGCACAGACTCTCACTTGGGTACACTTCTACAGACACTGACTCTCACTTGGGTACACTTCTGCAGGCACTGACTCTCACTGGTGTACCTTTCCACATGCACTGACTCTGAATGGGATACACTTCTATAGGCAGTGACTCCTAATGGAGAGCCGCTCCCCAGCCACTGAATCTCACCAGGGTACACTTCTACAGGCACTGACTCTCACAGGGGTACATTTCCAATGGCACTGACTCTCACTGGGGTACACTTCTACAGGCACTGAATCTGAATGGGGTTAACATCGACAGGTACTGAAGCTGAATGGGGTAAACATCCACAGGCACTGACTCTCACTGGGGTAAACTTCCACAGGCACTGACTCTGAATGGGATAAACTTCCACAGGCACTGACTGTCACTGGGGTACACTTCCACAGGCACTGACTCTGAATAGGATAAACTTCCACAAGCACTGACTCTCACTTGGGAACACTTCGACAGGCACTGACTCTCACTGGGGGAAACTTCCAAAGGCACTGACTCTCACTGGGGTACACTTCCACAGGCACTGAATCTGAATGGCGTAAACTTCCACAGGCACTGACTCTCACTGTGGTACACTTCCACAGGCACTGAATCTGAATGGCGTAAACATCCACAGGTACTGACTCTGAATGGGGTAAACTTCCACAGGCACTGACTCTCATATGGGTACACTTCGACAGGCACTGACTCTCACTGCGGTAAACTTCCAAAGGCACTGACTCTCACTGGGGTACACTTCCACAGGCACTGACTCTGAACGGGGTAAACTTCTACAGGCGCTGACTCTGAATGGGGTAAACTTCGACAGGCACTGAATCTGAATGTGGTAAACTTCTACAAGTACAGAATCTGAATGGGGTAAACTTCCACAGGCACTGACTCTCACTGGGGTACACTTCCACAGGCACTGACTCCGAATGGGGAAAACTTCCAAAGGCACAGACTCTCACTGGGGTACACTTCCACAGGCACTGACTCTGAATGGAGTAAACATCGACAGGCACTGAATCTGAATGTTGTAAACTTCTACAGGTACTGAATCTGAATGGGGTAAACTTCCACAGGCGCAGACTCTCACTGGGGTACACTTCCTGAGGCAATGACTCTCACTGGGGTACACTTCCACAGGCACTGTCGCTCACTGGGGGACACTTCCACAGGCACTGACTCTGAATGGGGTAAACTTCCACAGGCACTGAATCTGAATGGGGTACACTTCCACAGGCACTGTCTCTGAATGGGTTAAACATCCACAGGCACTGACTCTCTCTGGGGTACACTTCCACAGGCACTGACTCTCACTGGGGTACACTTCCACAGGCACTGACTCTGAATGGGGTAAACTTCCACAGGCACTGACTCTGAATGGGGTTAACTTCTACTGGCTCTGAATCTGAATGGGGTACATTTCCACAGGCACTGAATCTGAATGGGGTAAACTTCTACAGGTACTGAATCTGAATGGGGTAAACTTCTACAGGCACTGAATCTGAATGGTGTAAACCTCTGCAGGTACTGAATCTGAATGGGGTAAACTTCCACAGGCACTGACTCTGAATGGGGTAAACTTCCACAGGCACTGTCTCTCACTGGAGTGCACATCCACAGGCAATGACTCTCACTGGGGTACACTTCCACAGGCACTGACTCTGAATGGGTTAAACTTCCACAGGCACTGACTCTCACTGGGGTAAACTTCCACAGGCACTGACTCTGAATGGGTTAAACTTCCACAGGCACTGACTCTCACTGGGGTAAACTTCCACAGGCACTGACTCTCACTTGGGTACACTTCCACAGGTACTGACACTGAATGGGGTAAACTTCCACAGGCAGTGACTCTGAAACGGGTAATCTTCCGCAGACACTGAATCTGAATGGGGAAAACTTCTACAGGTACTGAATCTGCATGGGGTAAACTTCCACAGGCACTGACTCACATTGGGGAACACTTCCACAGGCACTGATTCTGAAAGGGGTCAATTTCCACAGGCACTGACTCTCACTGGGGGGCACTTCCACAGGCACTGACTCTGAATGGGGCAAACTTCCACAGGCACTGACTCTCACTGGGGTACACTTCCACAGGCACTGAATCTGAATGGCGTAAACATCCACAAGTAGTGACTCTGAATGGGGTAAACTTCCAGAGGCAATGACTCTCACTGGGGTACACTTCCACAGGCACTGACTCCCACTGGGGGACACTTCCACAGGCACTGACTCTGAATGGGGTAAACTTCCACAGGCACTGAGATAAAAGCAAAATACTGCGGATGCTGGAAATCTGAAACAAAAACAAGAAATGCTGGAATCACTCAGCAGGTCTGGCAGCATCTGTGGAAAGAGAAGCAGAGTTTACGTTTCGGGTCAGTGACCCTTCTTCGGAACTGACAAATATTAGAAAAGTCACAGATTATAAACAAGTGAGGTGGGGGTGGGGCAAGAAATAACAAAGGAGAAGGTGCAGGTTGGACCAGGCCTCATAGCAGACATAAAGGTCACGGAGAAATGACAAACAATATTGCTTTGTCTTTCAACACACCATTAACATATTGTTTGCATTTTCTCCGTGAACTTTTGGTCAGCTATGAGGCCTGGTCCAATCTGCACCTGCTCCTGTGTTATCTCTTGCCCCACCCCCACCTCACTTGTTTATAATCTGTGACTTTTCTAACATTTGTCAGTTCCGAAGAAGGGTCACTGACCCGAAACGTAAACTCTGCTTGTCTTTCCACAGATGCTGCCAGACCTGCTGAGTGATTCCAGCATTTCTTGTTTTTGTTCCACAGGCACTGACCCTCACTTGGGTGCACTTCCACAGGCACTGACTCTGAATGGGGGAAACTTCCACAGGCACTGACTCTCACTGGGGCACTCTTCCACAGGCACTGACTCTGAATGGGGTAAACTTCCACAGGCACTGACTCTCACTGGGGTACACTTCCACAGGCACTGAATCTGAATGGGGTAAACTTCCACAGGCACTGACTCTCACTGGGGTACACTTCCACAGACACTGTCTCTGACTGGGGTAAACTTCCACAGGCACTGATTCTCACTTGGGTACACTTCTACAGGCACTGACTCTCACTTGGGTACACTTCTACAGGCACTGACTCTCACTGGGGTTCATTTCCACAGGCACTGACTCTCACTGGGGTACATTTCCACAGGCACTGACTCTCACTTGGGTACACTTCTACAGGCACTGACTCTCACTGGGGTACATTTCCACAGGCACTGACTCTCACTGGGGTACATTTCCACAGGCACTGACTCTCACTTGGGTACACTTCTACAGGCACTGACTCTCACTGGGGTACATTTCCACAGGCACTGACTCTCACTTGGGTACACTTCTACAGGCACTGACTCTCACTGGGGTACATTTCCACAGGCACTGACTCTCACTGGGGTACACTTCCACAGGCACTGACTCCGAATGGGGAAAACTTCCAAAGGCACAGACTCTCACTGGGGTACACTTCCACAGGCACTGACTCTGAATGGAGTAAACATCGACAGGCACTGAATCTGAATGTTGTAAACTTCTACAGGTACTGAATCTGAATGGGGTAAACTTCCACAGGCGCAGACTCTCACTGGGGTACACTTCCTGAGGCAATGACTCTCACTGGGGTACACTTCCACAGGCACTGTCGCTCACTGGGGGACACTTCCACAGGCACTGACTCTGAATGGGGTAAACTTCCACAGGCACTGAATCTGAATGGGGTACACTTCCACAGGCACTGTCTCTGAATGGGTTAAACATCCACAGGCACTGACTCTCTCTGGGGTACACTTCCACAGGCACTGACTCTCACTGGGGTACACTTCCACAGGCACTGACTCTGAATGGGGTAAACTTCCACAGGCACTGACTCTGAATGGGGTTAACTTCTACTGGCTCTGAATCTGAATGGGGTACATTTCCACAGGCACTGAATCTGAATGGGGTAAACTTCTACAGGTACTGAATCTGAATGGGGTAAACTTCTACAGGCACTGAATCTGAATGGTGTAAACCTCTGCAGGTACTGAATCTGAATGGGGTAAACTTCCACAGGCACTGACTCTGAATGGGGTAAACTTCCACAGGCACTGTCTCTCACTGGAGTGCACATCCACAGGCAATGACTCTCACTGGGGTACACTTCCACAGGCACTGACTCTGAATGGGTTAAACTTCCACAGGCACTGACTCTCACTGGGGTAAACTTCCACAGGCACTGACTCTGAATGGGTTAAACTTCCACAGGCACTGACTCTCACTGGGGTAAACTTCCACAGGCACTGACTCTCACTTGGGTACACTTCCACAGGTACTGACACTGAATGGGGTAAACTTCCACAGGCAGTGACTCTGAAACGGGTAATCTTCCGCAGACACTGAATCTGAATGGGGAAAACTTCTACAGGTACTGAATCTGCATGGGGTAAACTTCCACAGGCACTGACTCACACTGGGGAACACTTCCACAGGCACTGATTCTGAAAGGGGTCAATTTCCACAGGCACTGACTCTCACTGGGGGGCACTTCCACAGGCACTGACTCTGAATGGGGCAAACTTCCACAGGCACTGACTCTCACTGGGGTACACTTCCACAGGCACTGAATCTGAATGGCGTAAACATCCACAAGTAGTGACTCTGAATGGGGTAAACTTCCAGAGGCAATGACTCTCACTGGGGTACACTTCCACAGGCACTGACTCCCACTGGGGGACACTTCCACAGGCACTGACTCTGAATGGGGTAAACTTCCACAGGCACTGAGATAAAAGCAAAATACTGCGGATGCTGGAAATCTGAAACAAAAACAAGAAATGCTGGAATCACTCAGCAGGTCTGGCAGCATCTGTGGAAAGAGAAGCAGAGTTTACGTTTCGGGTCAGTGACCCTTCTTCGGAACTGACAAATATTAGAAAAGTCACAGATTATAAACAAGTGAGGTGGGGGTGGGGCAAGAAATAACAAAGGAGAAGGTGCAGGTTGGACCAGGCCTCATAGCAGACATAAAGGTCACGGAGAAATGACAAACAATATTGCTTTGTCTTTCAACACACCATTAACATATTGTTTGCATTTTCTCCGTGAACTTTTGGTCAGCTATGAGGCCTGGTCCAATCTGCACCTGCTCCTGTGTTATCTCTTGCCCCACCCCCACCTCACTTGTTTATAATCTGTGACTTTTCTAACATTTGTCAGTTCCGAAGAAGGGTCACTGACCCGAAACGTAAACTCTGCTTGTCTTTCCACAGATGCTGCCAGACCTGCTGAGTGATTCCAGCATTTCTTGTTTTTGTTCCACAGGCACTGACCCTCACTTGGGTGCACTTCCACAGGCACTGACTCTGAATGGGGGAAACTTCCACAGGCACTGACTCTCACTGGGGCACTCTTCCACAGGCACTGACTCTGAATGGGGTAAACTTCCACAGGCACTGACTCTCACTGGGGTACACTTCCACAGGCACTGAATCTGAATGGGGTAAACTTCCACAGGCACTGACTCTCACTGGGGTACACTTCCACAGACACTGTCTCTGACTGGGGTAAACTTCCACAGGCACTGATTCTCACTTGGGTACACTTCTACAGGCACTGACTCTCACTTGGGTACACTTCTACAGGCACTGACTCTCACTGGGGTTCATTTCCACAGGCACTGACTCTCACTGGGGTACATTTCCACAGGCACTGACTCTCACTTGGGTACACTTCTACAGGCACTGACTCTCACTGGGGTACATTTCCACAGGCACTGACTCTCACTGGGGTACATTTCCACAGGCACTGACTCTCACTTGGGTACACTTCTACAGGCACTGACTCTCACTGGGGTACATTTCCACAGGCACTGACTCTCACTTGGGTACACTTCTACAGGCACTGACTCTCACTGGGGTACATTTCCACAGGCACTGACTCTCACTGGGGTACACTTCCACAGGCACTGACTCCGAATGGGGAAAACTTCCAAAGGCACAGACTCTCACTGGGGTACACTTCCACAGGCACTGACTCTGAATGGAGTAAACATCGACAGGCACTGAATCTGAATGTTGTAAACTTCTACAGGTACTGAATCTGAATGGGGTAAACTTCCACAGGCGCAGACTCTCACTGGGGTACACTTCCTGAGGCAATGACTCTCACTGGGGTACACTTCCACAGGCACTGTCGCTCACTGGGGGACACTTCCACAGGCACTGACTCTGAATGGGGTAAACTTCCACAGGCACTGAATCTGAATGGGGTACACTTCCACAGGCACTGTCTCTGAATGGGTTAAACATCCACAGGCACTGACTCTCTCTGGGGTACACTTCCACAGGCACTGACTCTCACTGGGGTACACTTCCACAGGCACTGACTCTGAATGGGGTAAACTTCCACAGGCACTGACTCTGAATGGGGTTAACTTCTACTGGCTCTGAATCTGAATGGGGTACATTTCCACAGGCACTGAATCTGAATGGGGTAAACTTCTACAGGTACTGAATCTGAATGGGGTAAACTTCTACAGGCACTGAATCTGAATGGTGTAAACCTCTGCAGGTACTGAATCTGAATGGGGTAAACTTCCACAGGCACTGACTCTGAATGGGGTAAACTTCCACAGGCACTGTCTCTCACTGGAGTGCACATCCACAGGCAATGACTCTCACTGGGGTACACTTCCACAGGCACTGACTCTGAATGGGTTAAACTTCCACAGGCACTGACTCTCACTGGGGTAAACTTCCACAGGCACTGACTCTGAATGGGTTAAACTTCCACAGGCACTGACTCTCACTGGGGTAAACTTCCACAGGCACTGACTCTCACTTGGGTACACTTCCACAGGTACTGACACTGAATGGGGTAAACTTCCACAGGCAGTGACTCTGAAACGGGTAATCTTCCGCAGACACTGAATCTGAATGGGGAAAACTTCTACAGGTACTGAATCTGCATGGGGTAAACTTCCACAGGCACTGACTCCCACTGGGGGACACTTCCACAGGCACTGACTCTGAATGGGGTAAACTTCCACAGGCACTGAGATAAAAGCAAAATACTGCGGATGCTGGAAATCTGAAACAAAAACAAGAAATGCTGGAATCACTCAGCAGGTCTGGCAGCATCTGTGGAAAGAGAAGCAGAGTTAATGTTTCGGGTCAGTGACCCTTCTTCGGAACTGACAAATATTAGAAAAGTCACAGATTATAAACAAGTGAGGTGGGGGTGGAGCAAGAGATAACAAAGGAGAAGGTGCAGATTGGCCCAGGCCTCATAGCAGACCAAAAGGCCACGGAGAAATGACAAACAATATTGCATTGTCTTTCAACACACCATTAACATATTGTTTGCATTTTCTCCGTGAACTTTTGGTCAGCTATGAGGCCTGGTCCAATCTGCACCTGCTCCTTTGTTATCTCTTGCCCCACCCCCACCTCACTTGTTTATAATCTGTGACTTTTCTAATATTTGTCAGTTCCGAAGAAGGGTCACTGACCCGAAACGTAAACTCTGCTTGTCTTTCCACAGATGCTGCCAGACCTGCTGAGTGATTCCAGCATTTCTTGTTTTTGTTCCACAGGCACTGACCCTCACTTGGGTGCACTTCCACAGGCACTGACTCTGAATGGGGGAAACTTCCACAGGCACTGACTCTCACTGGGGCACTCTTCCACAGGCACTGACTCTGAATGGGGTAAACTTCCACAGGCACTGACTCTCACTGGGGTACACTTCCACAGGCACTGAATCTGAATGGGGTAAACTTCCACAGGCACTGACTCTCACTGGGGTACACTTCCACAGACACTGTCTCTGACTGGGGTAAACTTCCACAGGCACTGATTCTCACTTGGGTACACTTCTACAGGCACTGACTCTCACTTGGGTACACTTCTACAGGCACTGACTCTCACTGGGGTTCATTTCCACAGGCACTGACTCTCACTGGGGTACATTTCCACAGGCACTGACTCTCACTTGGGTACACTTCTACAGGCACTGACTCTCACTGGGGTACATTTCCACAGGCACTGACTCTCACTTGGGTACACTTCTACAGGCACTGACTCTCACTGGGGTACATTTCCACAGGCACTGACTCTCACTGGGGTACATTTCCACAGGCACTGACTCTCACTTGGGTACACTTCTACAGGCACTGACTCTCACTTGGGTGCACTTCTGCAGTCACTGACTCTCACTGGGGTACATTTCCACAGGCACTGACTCTCACTGGTGTACATTTCCACATGCACTGACTCTGAGTGGGGTACACTTCCATAGGCACTGAATCTGAATGGTGTAAACTTCTCGAGGTACTGAATCTGAATGGGGTAAACTTCCACAGGCACTGACTCTCACTGGGGTACATTTCCACAGGCACTGACTCTCACTTGGGTACACTTCTCCAGGCACTGACTCTCACTTGGGTGCACTTCTGCAGTCACTGACTCTCACTGGGGTACATTTCCACAGGCACTGACTCTCACTGGTGTACATTTCCACATGCACTGACTCTGAGTGGGGTACACTTCCATAGGCACTGAATCTGAATGGTGTAAACTTCTAGAGGTACTGAATCTGAATGGGGTACACTTCCACAGGCACTGACTCTCACTGGGGTACATTTACACATGCACAGACTCTGAATGGGGTAAACTTCCACAGGTACTGACTCTAACTGGGGTACACTTCGACAGGCACTGAATATGAATGTGGTAAACTTCTAGAGGTACTGAATCTGAATGGGGTACACTTCCACAGGCACTGACTTTCACTGGGGTACATTTCCACAGGCACTGACTCTGAATGGGTTAAACTTCCACAGGCACTGACTCTCACTGGGGTACACTTACACAGGCACTGACTCGGAATGGGGAAAACGTCCAAAGGCACTGACTCTCACTGGGGTACACTTCCACAGGCACTGACTCTGAATGGGGTAAACTTCCACAGGCACTGACTCTGAATGGGGTTAACTTCTGCAGGCACTGACTCTGAATGGGATAAACTTCCACAGGCACTGACTGTCACTGGGGTACACTTCCACAGGCACTGACTCTGAATAGGGTAAACTTCCACAGGCACTGACTCTCACTTGGGTACACTTTGACAGGCACTGAATCTGAATGTGTTAAACTTCCCCAGGCACTGACTCTGAATGGGTAAACTTCCACAGGCACTGACTCTGAATTGGTTACAGTTCCACAGGCAATGACTCTCAGTGGGGTACACTTCCACAGGCACTGTCTCTCACTGGGGTACATTTACACAGGCACTGACTCTCACAGGGGTACACTTCTACAGGGACTGACTCTCACTGGGGTACACTTCCACAGGTACAGACTCTCACTGGGGTACACTTCTATCGGCACTGACTCTCTCTGGGTTACAATTCAACCCACACTGACTCGCACTGGGGTGCAGTCCCACAGGCTCTAACTGTCACTTGGGTACCGTTCCCTAGGCACTGACTCGAACTGGGGTACACTTATACAGGCACGGACGCTCACTGGGGTACACTTCCACTGGCACTGAATCTGAATGGGGTAAACTTCCACAGGCACTGACTCACACTGGGGGACACTTCCACAGGCACTGACTCTGAATGGGATAAACTTCCACAGGCACTGACTCTCACTGGGGTGCAATTGCACAGGCACTGACTCTGAATGGGGTAAACTTCCACAGGCACTGACTCTGAATGGGGTATACTTCTGCAGGCATTGACTCTCACTGGGGTACATTTCCACAGTGACTGACTCACACTGGTGTACATTTCCACAGGCACAGATTCTCAATTGGGTACACTTCGACAGGGACTGTCTCTCACTTGGGTACACTTCTACAGGCACTGACTCTCACTGGGGTACATTTCCACAGGCACTGACTCTCACTGGGGTACATTACCACATGCACTGACTCTCAATTGGGTACACTTCTGCAGGACCTGACTCTCACTCGGGTACACTTCTGCAGGCCCTGACTCTCACTCAGGTACATTTCCACAGGCACTGACTCTCACTGGGGTACATTTCCACATGCACTGACTCTGAGTGGGGTACACTTCTATAGGCAGAGACTCCTAATGGAGAGCCGCTCCCCAGCCACTGAATCTCACTGGGGTACACTTCCACAGGCAATGACTGTCACTGGGGTACACTTCCACAGGCACTGACTCTGAATGGGGTAAACTTCTCCAGGCACTGAATATGAATGGGGAAAACGTCTGCAGTTTCTGAATCTGAATGGGGTAAACTTCCACAGGCACTGACTCTCACTGGGGTACACTTCCACAGGCACTGACTCTGTATGGGGTAAACTTCCACAGGCACTGACTCTGAATGGGGTAAACTTCTACTGGCACTGCATCTGAATGGGGTATACTTCTACAGGTACTGAATCTGAATGGGGTAAACTTCCACATGCACTGACTCTCACTGGGGGACACATCCACAGGCACTGAATCTGAATGGGGTAAACTTCCACAGGCACTGACTCTCACTTGGGTACACTTCTACAGGCACTGACTCTCACTGGGGTACATTTCCACAGGCACTGACACTCACTTGGCAACACTTCTGCAGGCATTGACTCTCACTTGGGTATACTTCTGCAGCCTCTGACTCTCACAGGGGTACATTTCCATTGGCACTGACTCTCACTGGGTACACTTCTACAGGCACTGACTCTCACAGGGGTACATTTCCATTGGCACTGACTCTCACTGGGTACACTTCTACAGGCACTGAATCTGAATGGTGTAAACTTCGACAGGGACTGAAGCTGAATGGGGTAAACTTCCACAGGCAATGACTCTCACTGGGGTAAACTTCCACAGGCACTGACTCTAAATGGGGTAAACTTCCACAGGCAATGACTCTCACTGGGGTGCACTTCCACAGGCACTGACACTGAATGGGGTAAACGTCCACAGGCACTGACTCTGAATGGGGTACACTTCCACACGCACTGAATCTGAATGGGGTAATCTTCTACAGGTACCTAATCTGAATGGGTAAACTTCCACAGGCACTGACTCTGAATTGGTTACAGTTCCACAGGCAATGACTCTCAGTGGGGTACACTTCCACAGGCACTGACTCTCACTGGGGTACATTTACACAGGCACTGACTCTGAATGGGGTAAACTTCCACAGGCACTGAATCTCACTGGAGTTCTCTTCCACAGGCACTGACTCTGAATGGGGTAAACTTCCACAGGCACTGACACTCTCTCGGGTCCAGTTCAACAGGGACTGACTCTCACAGGGGTACACTTCTACAGGGACTGAATCTCACTGGGGTACACTTCCACAGGTACAGAATCTCACTGGGGTACACTTCTATCGGCACTGACTCTCTCTGGGTTACAATTCAACCCACACTGACTCGCACTGGGGTGCAGTCCCACAGGCTCTAACTGTCACATGGGTACCGTTCCCTAGGCACTGACTCGAACTGGGGTACACTTCGACAGGCACTGACTCTCACTTGGGTACACTTATACAGGCACGGACGCTCACTGGGGTACACTTCCACTGGTACTGACTCTGAATGGGGTAAACTTCTGCAGGCACTGAATCTGAATGGGGTAAACTTCCACAGGCACTGACTCACACTGGGGGACACTTCCAAAGGCACTGACTCTGAATGGGATAAACTTCCACAGGCACTGACTCTCACTGGGGTGCAATTACACAGTGACTGACTCTCACTGGTGTACATTTCCACAGGCACAGATTCTCAATTGCGTACACTTCTACAGGGACTATCTCTCACTTGGGTACACTTCTACAGGCACTGACTCTCACTGGGGTACATTTCCACAGGCACTGACTCTCACTGGGGTACATTACCACATGCACTGACATTCACTTGGGTACACTTCTGCAGGCCCTGACTCTCACTCGGGTACACTTCTGCAGGCCCTGACTCTCACTCGGGTACATTTCCACAGGCACTGACTCTCACTGGGGTACATTTCCACATGCACTGACTCTGAGTGGGGTACACTTCGATAGGCAGTGACTCCTAATGGAGAGCCGCTCCCCAGCCACTGAATCTCACTGGGGTACACTTCCACAGGCAATGACTGTCACTGGGGTACACTTCCATAGGCACTGACTCTGAATGGGGTAAACTTCTCCAGGCACTGAATATGAATGGGGAAAACGTCTACAGTTTCTGAATCTGAATGGGGTAAACTTCCACAGGCACTGACTCTCACTGGGGTACACTTCCACAGGCACTGACTCTGAATGGGTTAAACTTCCACAGGCACTGACTCCGAATGGGGAAAGCTTCCAAAGGCACAGACTCTCACAGGGGTACACTTCCACAGGCACTAACTCTCACTGGGGTACGCTTCCACAGGCACTGACTTAGAATGGGGTAAACATCCACAGGCACTGACCCTCACTTGGGTGCACTTCCACAGGCACTGACACTGAATGGCGTAAACCTCCACAGGCACTGACTGTCACTGGGGTACACTTCCACAGACACTGATTCTGAATGGGGTACACTTCGACAGGCACTGACTCTCACTGGGGGAAACTTCCAAAGGCACTGACTCTCACTGGGGTACACTTCCACAGGCACTGACTCTGAATGGGGTAAACCTCGACAGGCACTGAATCTGAATGTGGTAAACTTCTACAGGTACTGAATCTGAATGGGGTAAACCTGCACAGGCACTGACTCCCACTGGGGTTCACTTCCACAGGCACTGACTCCGAATGGGGAAAGCTTCCAAAGGCACAGACTCTCACTGGGGTACACTTCCACAGGCACTAACTCAAACTGGGGTACGCTTCCACAGGCACTGACTTAGAATGGGGTAAACATCCACAGGCACTGACCCTCACTTGGGTGCACTTCCACAGGCACTGACTCTGAATGGGGTAAACCTCCACAGGCACTGACTTTCACTGGGGTAAACTTCCACAGACACTGACTCTGAATGGGGTACACTTCCACAGTCACTGACTCTCACTTGGGTAAACTTCTTCAGGCACTGACTCTCACTGGGGTACATTTCCACAGGCACTGACTCTCACTGGGGTACATTTCCATTGGCACAGACTCTCACTTGGGTACACTTCTACAGACACTGACTCTCACTTGGGTACACTTCTGCAGGCACTGACTCTCACTGGTGTACCTTTCCACATGCACTGACTCTGAATGGGATACACTTCTATAGGCAGTGACTCCTAATGGAGAGCCGCTCCCCAGCCACTGAATCTCACCAGGGTACACTTCTACAGGCACTGACTCTCACAGGGGTACATTTCCACAGGCACTGACTCTCACTGGGGTACACTTCTACAGGCACTGAATCTGAATGGGGTTAACATCTACAGGTACTGAAGCTGAATGGGGTAAACATCCACAGGCACTGACTCACACTGGGGGACACTTCCACAGGCACTGACTCTGAATGGGATAAACTTCCACAGGAATTGAGTGTCACTGGGGTACACTTCCACAGGCACTGACTCTGAATGGGGTAATCTTCCACAGGCACTGACTCTCACTTGGGTACACATCGACAGGCACTGACTCTCACTGGGGTAAACTTCCAAAGGCACTGACTCTCACTGGGGTACACTTCCACAGGCACTGACTCTGAATGGGGTAAACTTCTACAGGCACTGACTCTGAATGAGGTAAACTTCGAAAGGCACTGAATCTGAATGTGGTAAACTTCTACAAGTACAGAATCTGAATGGGGTAAACTTCCACAGGCACTGACTCTCACTGGAGTGCACATCCACAGGCAATGACTCTCACTGGGGTACACTTCCACAGGCACTGACTCTGAATGGGTTAAACTTCCACAGGCACTGACTCTCACTGGGGTAAACTTCCACAGGCACTGACTCTGAATGGGTTAAACTTCCACAGGCACTGACTCTCACTGGGGTAAACTTCCACAGGCACTGACTCTCACTTGGGTACACTTCCACAGGTACTGACACTGAATGGGGTAAACTTCCACAGGCAGTGACTCTGAAACGGGTAATCTTCCGCAGACACTGAATCTGAATGGGGTAAACTCCTACAGGTACTGAATCTGCATGGGGTAAACTTCCACAGGCACTGACTCACACTGGGGGACACTTCCACAGGCACTGATTCTGAAAGGGGTCAATTTCCACAGGCCCTGACTCTCACTGGGGGGCACTTCCACAGGCACTGACTCTGAATGGGGCAAACTTCCACAGGCACTGACTCTCACTGGGGTACACTTCCACAGGCACTGAATCTGAATGGCGTAAACATCCACAGGTACTGACTCTCACTGGGGTACACTTCCACAGGCACTGAATCTGAATGGCGTAAACTTCCACAGGCGCTGACTCTCACTGTGGTACACTTCCACAGGCACTGAATCTGAATGGCGTAAACATCCACAGGTACTGACGCTGAATGGGGTAAACTTCCACAGGCATTGAGTGTCACTGGGGTACACTTCCACAGGCACTGACTCTGAATGGGGTAAACTTCCACAGGCACTGACTCTCACTTGGGTACACTTCGACAGGCACTGACTCTCACTGCGGTAAAGTTCCAAAGGCACTGACTCTCACTGGGGTACACTTCCACAGGCACTGACTCTGAATGGGATAAACTTCTACAGGCACTGACTCTGAATGGGGTAAATTTCGACAGGCACTGAATCTGAATGTGGTAAACTTCTACAAGTACAGAATCTGAATGGGGTAAACTTCCACAGGCACCGACTCTCACTGGGGTACACTTCCACAGGCACTGACTCCGAATGGGGAAAATTTCCAAAGGCACAGACTCTCACTGGGGTACACTTCCACAGGCACTGACTCTGAATGGAGTAAACATCGATAGGCACTGAATCTGAATGTTGTAAACTTCTACAGGTACTGAATCTGAATGGGGTAAACTTCCACAGTCGCAGACTCTCACTGGGGTACCCTTCCTGAGGCAATGACTCTCACTGGGGTACAGTTCCACAGGCACTGTCGCTCACTGGGGGACACTTCCACAGGCACTGACTCTGAATGGGGTAAACTTCCACAGGCACTGAATCTGAATGGGGTACACTTCCACAGGCACTGTCTCTCAATGGGTTAAACATCCACAGGCACTGACTCTCACTGGGGTACACTTCCACAGGCACTGACTCTCACAGGGGTACACTTCCACAGGCACTGACTCTGAATGGGGTAAACTTCCACAGGCACTGACTCTGAATGGGGTTAACTTCTACTGGCTCTGAATCTGAATGGGGTACATTTCCACAGGCACTGAATCTGAATGGGGTAAACTTCTACAGGTACTGAATTTGAATGGGGTAAACTTCAACAGGCACTGAATCTGAATGGTGTAAACCTCTGCAGGTACTGAATCTGAATGGGGTAAACTTCTACAGGGACTGAAGCTGAATGGGGTAAACTTCCACAGGCACTGACTCTCACTGGGGTAGACTTCCACAGGCACTGGCTCTAAATGGGGTAAACTTCCAAAGGCAATGACTCTCACTGGGGTACACCTCCACAGGCACTGACTCTGAAAGGGGTAAACTTCCACACGCACAGACTCTGAATGGGGTACACTTCCACACGCACTGAATCTGAATGGGGTAAACTTCCACAGGCACTGACTGTCACTGGGGTACACTTACACAGGCACTGCCTCTGAATGGGGTAAACTTCCACAGGCACTGACCCTCACTTGGGTGCACTTCCACAGGCACTGACTCTGAATGGGGTAAACCTCCACAGGCACTGACTGTCACTGGGGTACACTTCCACAGACACTGACTCTGAATGGGGTACACTTCCACAGGCACTGAATCTGAATGCGGTAAACTTCCACATGCACTGACTCTCACTTGGGTAATCTTCTTCAGGCACTGACTCTCACTGGGGTACATTTCCACAGGCACTGACTCTCACTGGGGTACATTTCCATTGGCACTGACTCTCACTTGGGTACACTTCTACAGGCACTGACTCTCACTTGGGTACACTTCTGCAGGCACTGACTCTCACTGTTGTACCTTTCCACATGCACTGACTCTGAATGGGATACACTTCTATAGGCATTGACTCCGAATGGAGAGCCACTCCCCAGCCATTGAATCTCACTGGGGTACACTTCTACAGGCACTGACTCTCACAGGGGTACATTTCCACTGGCACTTATTCTCACTGGGGTACACTTCTACAGGCACTGAATCTGAATGGGGTTAACATCTACAGGTACTGAAGCTGAATGGGGTAAACTTCCACAGGCACTGAATCTGAATGGGGTAAACTTCCACAGGCACTGACTCTGAATGGGATAAACTTCCACAGGCACTGACTGTCACGGGGGTACACTTCCACAGGCACTGTCTCTGAATAGGGTAAACTTCCACAAGCACTGACTCTCACTTGGGAACACTTCGACAGGCACTGACTCTCACTGGGGGAAACTTCCAAAGGCACTGACTCTCACTGGGGTACGCTTCCACAGGCACTGACTCTGAATGGGGTAAACTTCGACAGGCACTGAATCTGAATGTGGTAAACTTCTACAGGTACTGAATCTGAATGGGGTAAACTTGCACAGGCACTGACTCCCACTGGGGTTCACTTCCACAGGCACTGACTCCGAATGGGGAAAGCTTCCAAAGGCACAGACTCTCACTGGGGTACACTTCCACAGGCACTAACTCTCACTGGGGTACGCTTCCACAGGCACTGACTTAGAATGGGGTAAACATCCACAGGCACTGACCCTCACTTGGGTGCACTTCCACATGCACTGACTCTCACTTGGGTAAACTTCTTCAGGCACTGACTCTCACTGGGGTACATTTCCACAGGCACTGACTCTCACTGGGGTACATTTCCATTGGCACAGACTCTCACTTGGGTACACTTCTACAGACACTGACTCTCACTTGGGTACACTTCTGCAGGCACTGACTCTCACTGGTGTACCTTTCCACATGCACTGACTCTGAATGGGATACACTTCTATAGGCAGTGACTCCTAACGGAGAGCCGCTCCCCAGCCACTGAATCTCACCAGCGTGCACTTCTACAGGCACTGACTCTCACAGGGGTACATTTCCACTGGCACTGACTCTCACTGGGGTACACTTCTGCAGGCACTGAATCTGAATGGGGTAAACTTCCACAGGCACTGACTCTGAATGGGATAAACTTCCACAGGCACTGACTGTCACTGGGGTACACTTCCACAGGCACTGACTCTGAATAGGGTAAACTTCCACAAGCACTGACTCTCACTTGGGAACACTTCGACAGGCACTGATTCTCACTGGGGGAAACTTCCAAAGGCACTGACTCTCACTGGGGTACACTTCCACAGGCACTGAATCTGAGTGACGTAAACATCCACAGGTACTGACTCTGAATGGGGTAAACTTCGACAGGCACTGACTCTGAATGGGGTAAACTTCTACAGGCACTGACTCTGAATGGGGTAAACTTCGACAGGCACTGAATCTGAATGTGGTAAACTTCTACAAGTACAGAATCTGAATGGGGTAAACTTCCACAGGCACTGACTCTCACTGGGGTACACTACCACAGGCACTGACTCCGAATGGGGAAAACTTCCAAAGGCACAGACTCTCACTGGGGTACACTTCCACAGGCACTGACTCTGAATGGAGTAAACATCGACAGGCACTGAATCTGAATGTTGTAAACTTCTACAGGTACTGAATCTGAATGGGATAAACATCCACAGGCGCAGACTCTCACTGGGGTACACTTCCTGAGGCAATGACTCTCACTGGGGTACACTTTCACAGGCACTGTCGCTCACTGGGGGACACTTCCACAGGCACTGACTCTGAATGGGGTAAACTTCCACAGGCACTGAATCTGAATGGGGTACACTTCCACAGGCACTGTCTCTGAATGGGTTAAACATCCACAGGCACTGACTCTCACTGGGGTACACTTCCACAGGCACTGACTCTCACTGGGGTACACTTCCACAGGCACTGACTCTGAATGGGGTAAACTTCCACAGGCACTGACTCTGAATGGGGTTACCTTCTACTGGCTCTGAATCTGAATGGGGTACATTTCCACAGGCACTGAATCTGAATGGGGTAAACTTCTACAGGTACTGAATCTGAATGGGGTAAACTTCTACAGGCACTGAATCTGAATGGTGTAAACCTCTCCAGGTACTGAATCTGAATGGGGTAAACTTCTACAGGCACTGAATCTGAATGGTGTAAACCTCTACAGGTACTGAATCTGAATGGGGTAAACTTCCACAGGCACTAAATCTGAATGCGGTAAACTTCCACATGCACTGACTCTCACTTGGGTAATCTTCTTCAGGCACTGACTCTCACTGGGGTACATTTCCACAGGCACTGACTCTCACTGGGGTACATTTCCATTGGCACTGACTCTCACTTGGGTACACTTCTACAGGCACTGACTCTCACTTGGGTACACTTCTGCAGGCACTGACTCTCACTGGTGTACCTTTCCACATGCACTGACTCTGAATGGGATACACTTCTATAGGCATTGACTCCGAATGGAGAGCCGCTCCCCAGCCATTGAATCTCACTGGGGTACACTTCTACAGGCACTGACTCTCACAGGGGTACATTTCCACTGGCACTGACTCTCACTGGGGTACACTTCTACAGGCACTGAATCTGAATGGGGTTAGCATCTCCAGGTACTGAAGCTGAATGGGGTAAACATCCACAGGCACTGACTCTCACTGGGGTAAACTTCCACAGGCACTGACTCTGAATGGGATAAACTTCCACAGGCACTGACTGTCACTGGGGTACACTTCCACAGGCACTGACTCTGAATAGGGTAAACTTCCACAAGCACTGACTCTCACTTGGGAACACTTCGACAGGCACTGACTCTCACTGGGGGAAACTTCCAAAGGCACTGACTCTCACTGGGGCACGCTTCCACAGGCACTGACTCTGAATGGGGTAAACTTCGACAGGCACTGAATCTGAATGTGGTAAACTTCTACAGGTACTGAATCTGAATGGGGTAAACTTGCACAGGCACTGACTCCCACTGGGGTTCACTTCCACAGGCACTGACTCCGAATGGGGAAAGCTTCCAAAGGCACAGACTCTCACTGGGGTACATTTCCACAGGCACTAACTGTCACTGGGGTACGCTTCCACAGGCACTGACTTAGAATGGGGTAAACATCCACAGGCACTGACCCTCACTTGGGTGCACTTCCACAGGCACTAACTCTGAATGGGGTAAACCTCCACAGGCACTGACTGTCACTGGGGTACACTTCCACAGACACTGACTCTGAATGGGGTACACTTCCACAGGCACTGAATCTGAATGGGGTAAACTTCCACATGCACTGACTCTCACTTGGGTAAACTTCTTCAGGCACTGACTCTCACTGGGGTACATTTACACAGGCACTGACTCTCACTGGGGTACATTTCCATTGGCACAGACTCTCACTTGGGTACACTTCTACAGACACTGACTCTCACTCGGGTACACTTCTGCAGGCACTGACTCTCACTGGTGTACCTTTCCACATGCACTGACTCTGAATGGGATACACTTCTATAGGCAGTGACTCCTAATGGAGAGCCGCTCCCCAGCCACTGAATCTCACCAGGGTGCACTTCTACAGGCACTGACTCTCACAGGGGTACATTTCCACTGGCACTGATTCTCACTGGGGTACACTTCTGCAGGCACTGAATCTGAATGGGGTTAACATCGACAGGTACTGAAGCTGAATGGGGTAAACATCCACAGGCACTGACTCTCACTGGGGTAAACTTCCACAGGCACTGACACTGAATGGGATAAACTTCCACAGGCACTGACTGTCACTGGGGTACACTTCCACAGGCACTGACTCTCACTGGGGGAAACTTCCAAAGGCACTGACTCTCACTGGGGTACACTTCCACAGGCACTGAATCTGAATGGCGTAAACCTCCACAGGCACTGACTCTCACTTGGGTACACTTCGACAGGCACTGACTCTCACTGCGGTAAACTTCCAAAGGCACTGACTCTCACTGGGGTACACTTCCACAGGCACTGACTCTGAATGGGGTAAACTTCTACAGGCACTGACTCTGAATGGGGTAAACTTCGACAGGCACTGAATCTGAATGTGGTAAACTTCTACAAGTACAGAATCTGAATGGGGTAAACTTCCACAGGCACCGACTCTCACTGGGGTACACTTCCACAGGCACTGACTGCGAATGGGGAAAACTTCCAAAGGCACAGACTCTCACTGGGGTACACTTCCACAGGCACTGACTCTGAATGGAGTAAACATCGATAGGCACTGAATCTGAATGTTGTAAACTTCTACAGGTACTGAATCTGAATGGGGTAAACTTCCACTGTCGCAGACTCTCACTGGGGTACACTTCCTGAGGCAATGACTCTCACTGGGGTACACTTCCACAGGCACTGTCGCTCACTGGGGGACACTTCCACAGGCACTGACTCTGAATGGGGTAAACTTCCACAGGCACTGAATCTGAATGGGGTACACTTCCACAGGCACTGTCTCTGAATGGGTTAAACATCCACAGGCACTGACTCTCACTGGGGTACACTTCCACAGGCACTGACTCTGAATGGGGTAAACTTCCACAGGCACTGACTCTGAATGGGGTTAACTTCTACTGGCTCTGAATCTGAATGGGGTACATTTCCACAAGCACTGAATCTGAATGGGGTAAACTTCTACAGGTACTGAATTTGAATGGGGTAAACTTCAACAGGCACTGAATCTGAATGGTGTAAACCTCTGCAGGTACTGAATCTGAATGGGGTAAACTTCTACAGGGACTGAAGCTGAATGGGGTAAACTTCCACAGGGACTGTCTCTCACTTGGGTACACTTCTACAGGCACTGACTCTCACTGGGGTACATTTCCACAGGCACTGACTCTCACTGGGGTACATTACCACATGCACTGACTCTCAATTGGGTACACTTCTGCAGGACCTGACTCTCACTCGGGTACACTTCTGCAGGCCCTGACTCTCACTCAGGTACATTTCCACAGGCACTGACTCTCACTGGGGTACATTTCCACATGCACTGACTCTGAGTGGGGTACACTTCTATAGGCAGAGACTCCTAATGGAGAGCCGCTCCCCAGCCACTGAATCTCACTGGGGTACACTTCCACAGGCAATGACTGTCACTGGGGTACACTTCCACAGGCACTGACTCTGAATGGGGTAAACTTCTCCAGGCACTGAATATGAATGGGGAAAACGTCTGCAGTTTCTGAATCTGAATGGGGTAAACTTCCACAGGCACTGACTCTCACTGGGGTACACTTCCACAGGCACTGACTCTGTATGGGGTAAACTTCCACAGGCACTGACTCTGAATGGGGTAAACTTCTACTGGCACTGCATCTGAATGGGGTATACTTCTACAGGTACTGAATCTGAATGGGGTAAACTTCCACATGCACTGACTCTCACTGGGGGACACATCCACAGGCACTGAATCTGAATGGGGTAAACTTCCACAGGCACTGACTCTCACTTGGGTACACTTCTACAGGCACTGACTCTCACTGGGGTACATTTCCACAGGCACTGACACTCACTTGGCAACACTTCTGCAGGCATTGACTCTCACTTGGGTATACTTCTGCAGCCTCTGACTCTCACAGGGGTACATTTCCATTGGCACTGACTCTCACTGGGTACACTTCTACAGGCACTGACTCTCACAGGGGTACATTTCCATTGGCACTGACTCTCACTGGGTACACTTCTACAGGCACTGAATCTGAATGGTGTAAACTTCGACAGGGACTGAAGCTGAATGGGGTAAACTTCCACAGGCAATGACTCTCACTGGGGTAAACTTCCACAGGCACTGACTCTAAATGGGGTAAATTTCCACAGGCAATGACTCTCACTGGGGTGCACTTCCACAGGCACTGACACTGAATGGGGTAAACGTCCACAGGCACTGACTCTGAATGGGGTACACTTCCACACGCACTGAATCTGAATGGGGTAATCTTCTACAGGTACCTAATCTGAATGGGTAAACTTCCACAGGCACTGACTCTGAATTGGTTACAGTTCCACAGGCAATGACTCTCAGTGGGGTACACTTCCACAGGCACTGACTCTCACTGGGGTACATTTACACAGGCACTGACTCTGAATGGGGTAAACTTCCACAGGCACTGAATCTCACTGGAGTTCTCTTCCACAGGCACTGACTCTGAATGGGGTAAACTTCCACAGGCACTGACACTCTCTCGGGTCCAGTTCAACAGGGACTGACTCTCACAGGGGTACACTTCTACAGGGACTGAATCTCACTGGGGTACACTTCCACAGGTACAGAATCTCACTGGGGTACACTTCTATCGGCACTGACTCTCTCTGGGTTACAATTCAACCCACACTGACTCGCACTGGGGTGCAGTCCCACAGGCTCTAACTGTCACATGGGTACCGTTCCCTAGGCACTGACTCGAACTGGGGTACACTTCGACAGGCACTGACTCTCACTTGGGTACACTTATACAGGCACGGACGCTCACTGGGGTACACTTCCACTGGTACTGACTCTGAATGGGGTAAACTTCTGCAGGCACTGAATCTGAATGGGGTAAACTTCCACAGGCACTGACTCACACTGGGGGACACTTCCAAAGGCACTGACTCTGAATGGGATAAACTTCCACAGGCACTGACTCTCACTGGGGTGCAATTACACAGTGACTGACTCTCACTGGTGTACATTTCCACAGGCACAGATTCTCAATTGGGTACACTTCTACAGGGACTATCTCTCACTTGGGTACACTTCTACAGGCACTGACTCTCACTGGGGTACATTTCCACAGGCACTGACTCTCACTGGGGTACATTACCACATGCACTGACATTCACTTGGGTACACTTCTGCAGGCCCTGACTCTCACTCGGGTACACTTCTGCAGGCCCTGACTCTCACTCGGGTACATTTCCACAGGCACTGACTCTCACTGGGGTACATTTCCACATGCACTGACTCTGAGTGGGGTACACTTCGATAGGCAGTGACTCCTAATGGAGAGCCGCTCCCCAGCCACTGAATCTCACTGGGGTACACTTCCACAGGCAATGACTGTCACTGGGGTACACTTCCATAGGCACTGACTCTGAATGGGGTAAACTTCTCCAGGCACTGAATATGAATGGGGAAAACGTCTACAGTTTCTGAATCTGAATGGGGTAAACTTCCACAGGCACTGACTCTCACTGGGGTACACTTCCACAGGCACTGACTCTGAATGGGTTAAACTTCCACAGGCACTGACTCCGAATGGGGAAAGCTTCCAAAGGCACAGACTCTCACAGGGGTACACTTCCACAGGCACTAACTCTCACTGGGGTACGCTTCCACAGGCACTGACTTAGAATGGGGTAAACATCCACAGGCACTGACCCTCACTTGGGTGCACTTCCACAGGCACTGACACTGAATGGCGTAAACCTCCACAGGCACTGACTGTCACTGGGGTACACTTCCACAGACACTGATTCTGAATGGGGTACACTTCGACAGGCACTGACTCTCACTGGGGGAAACTTCCAAAGGCACTGACTCTCACTGGGGTACACTTCCACAGGCACTGACTCTGAATGGGGTAAACCTCGACAGGCACTGAATCTGAATGTGGTAAACTTCTACAGGTACTGAATCTGAATGGGGTAAACCTGCACAGGCACTGACTCCCACTGGGGTTCACTTCCACAGGCACTGACTCCGAATGGGGAAAGCTTCCAAAGGCACAGACTCTCACTGGGGTACACTTCCACAGGCACTAACTCAAACTGGGGTACGCTTCCACAGGCACTGACTTAGAATGGGGTAAACATCCACAGGCACTGACCCTCACTTGGGTGCACTTCCACAGGCACTGACTCTGAATGGGGTAAACCTCCACAGGCACTGACTTTCACTGGGGTAAACTTCCACAGACACTGACTCTGAATGGGGTACACTTCCACAGGCACTGACTCTCACTTGGGTAAACTTCTTCAGGCACTGACTCTCACTGGGGTACATTTCCACAGGCACTGACTCTCACTGGGGTACATTTCCATTGGCACAGACTCTCACTTGGGTACACTTCTACAGACACTGACTCTCACTTGGGTACACTTCTGCAGGCACTGACTCTCACTGGTGTACCTTTCCACATGCACTGACTCTGAATGGGATACACTTCTATAGGCAGTGACTCCTAATGGAGAGCCGCTCCCCAGCCACTGAATCTCACCAGGGTACACTTCTACAGGCACTGACTCTCACAGGGGTACATTTCCACAGGCACTGACTCTCACTGGGGTACACTTCTACAGGCACTGAATCTGAATGGGGTTAACATCTACAGGTACTGAAGCTGAATGGGGTAAACATCCACAGGCACTGACTCACACTGGGGGACACTTCCACAGGCACTGACTCTGAATGGGATAAACTTCCACAGGAATTGAGTGTCACTGGGGTACACTTCCACAGGCACTGACTCTGAATGGGGTAATCTTCCACAGGCACTGACTCTCACTTGGGTACACATCGACAGGCACTGACTCTCACTGGGGTAAACTTCCAAAGGCACTGACTCTCACTGGGGTACACTTCCACAGGCACTGACTCTGAATGGGGTAAACTTCTACAGGCACTGACTCTGAATGAGGTAAACTTCGAAAGGCACTGAATCTGAATGTGGTAAACTTCTACAAGTACAGAATCTGAATGGGGTAAACTTCCACAGGCACTGACTCTCACTGGAGTGCACATCCACAGGCAATGACTCTCACTGGGGTACACTTCCACAGGCACTGACTCTGAATGGGTTAAACTTCCACAGGCACTGACTCTCACTGGGGTAAACTTCCACAGGCACTGACTCTGAATGGGTTAAACTTCCACAGGCACTGACTCTCACTGGGGTAAACTTCCACAGGCACTGACTCTCACTTGGGTACACTTCCACAGGTACTGACACTGAATGGGGTAAACTTCCACAGGCAGTGACTCTGAAACGGGTAATCTTCCGCAGACACTGAATCTGAATGGGGTAAACTCCTACAGGTACTGAATCTGCATGGGGTAAACTTCCACAGGCACTGACTCACACTGGGGGACACTTCCACAGGCACTGATTCTGAAAGGGGTCAATTTCCACAGGCCCTGACTCTCACTGGGGGGCACTTCCACAGGCACTGACTCTGAATGGGGCAAACTTCCACAGGCACTGACTCTCACTGGGGTACACTTCCACAGGCACTGAATCTGAATGGCGTAAACATCCACAGGTACTGACTCTCACTGGGGTACACTTCCACAGGCACTGAATCTGAATGGCGTAAACTTCCACAGGCGCTGACTCTCACTGTGGTACACTTCCACAGGCACTGAATCTGAATGGCGTAAACATCCACAGGTACTGACGCTGAATGGGGTAAACTTCCACAGGCATTGAGTGTCACTGGGGTACACTTCCACAGGCACTGACTCTGAATGGGGTAAACTTCCACAGGCACTGACTCTCACTTGGGTACACTTCGACAGGCACTGACTCTCACTGCGGTAAAGTTCCAAAGGCACTGACTCTCACTGGGGTACACTTCCACAGGCACTGACTCTGAATGGGATAAACTTCTACAGGCACTGACTCTGAATGGGGTAAACTTCGACAGGCACTGAATCTGAATGTGGTAAACTTCTACAAGTACAGAATCTGAATGGGGTAAACTTCCACAGGCACCGACTCTCACTGGGGTACACTTCCACAGGCACTGACTCCGAATGGGGAAAATTTCCAAAGGCACAGACTCTCACTGGGGTACACTTCCACAGGCACTGACTCTGAATGGAGTAAACATCGATAGGCACTGAATCTGAATGTTGTAAACTTCTACAGGTACTGAATCTGAATGGGGTAAACTTCCACAGTCGCAGACTCTCACTGGGGTACCCTTCCTGAGGCAATGACTCTCACTGGGGTACAGTTCCACAGGCACTGTCGCTCACTGGGGGACACTTCCACAGGCACTGACTCTGAATGGGGTAAACTTCCACAGGCACTGAATCTGAATGGGGTACACTTCCACAGGCACTGTCTCTGAATGGGTTAAACATCCACAGGCACTGACTCTCACTGGGGTACACTTCCACAGGCACTGACTCTCACAGGGGTACACTTCCACAGGCACTGACTCTGAATGGGGTAAACTTCCACAGGCACTGACTCTGAATGGGGTTAACTTCTACTGGCTCTGAATCTGAATGGGGTACATTTCCACAGGCACTGAATCTGAATGGGGTAAACTTCTACAGGTACTGAATTTGAATGGGGTAAACTTCAACAGGCACTGAATCTGAATGGTGTAAACCTCTGCAGGTACTGAATCTGAATGGGGTAAACTTCTACAGGGACTGAAGCTGAATGGGGTAAACTTCCACAGGCACTGACTCTCACTGGGGTAGACTTCCACAGGCACTGGCTCTAAATGGGGTAAACTTCCAAAGGCAATGACTCTCACTGGGGTACACCTCCACAGGCACTGACTCTGAAAGGGGTAAACTTCCACACGCACAGACTCTGAATGGGGTACACTTCCACACGCACTGAATCTGAATGGGGTAAACTTCCACAGGCACTGACTGTCACTGGGGTACACTTACACAGGCACTGCCTCTGAATGGGGTAAACTTCCACAGGCACTGACCCTCACTTGGGTGCACTTCCACAGGCACTGACTCTGAATGGGGTAAACCTCCACAGGCACTGACTGTCACTGGGGTACACTTCCACAGACACTGACTCTGAATGGGGTACACTTCCACAGGCACTGAATCTGAATGCGGTAAACTTCCACATGCACAGACTCTCACTTGGGTAATCTTCTTCAGGCACTGACTCTCACTGGGGTACATTTCCACAGGCACTGACTCTCACTGGGGTACATTTCCATTGGCACTGACTCTCACTTGGGTACACTTCTACAGGCACTGACTCTCACTTGGGTACACTTCTGCAGGCACTGACTCTCACTGTTGTACCTTTCCACATGCACTGACTCTGAATGGGATACACTTCTATAGGCATTGACTCCGAATGGAGAGCCACTCCCCAGCCATTGAATCTCACTGGGGTACACTTCTACAGGCACTGACTCTCACAGGGGTACATTTCCACTGGCACTTATTCTCACTGGGGTACACTTCTACAGGCACTGAATCTGAATGGGGTTAACATCTACAGGTACTGAAGCTGAATGGGGTAAACTTCCACAGGCACTGAATCTGAATGGGGTAAACTTCCACAGGCACTGACTCTGAATGGGATAAACTTCCACAGGCACTGACTGTCACGGGGGTACACTTCCACAGGCACTGTCTCTGAATAGGGTAAACTTCCACAAGCACTGACTCTCACTTGGGAACACTTCGACAGGCACTGACTCTCACTGGGGGAAACTTCCAAAGGCACTGACTCTCACTGGGGTACACTTCCACAGGCACTGACTCTGAATGGGGTAAACTTCGACAGGCACTGAATCTGAATGTGGTAAACTTCTACAGGTACTGAATCTGAATGGGGTAAACTTGCACAGGCACTGACTCCCACTGGGGTTCACTTCCACAGGCACTGACTCCGAATGGGGAAAGCTTCCAAAGGCACAGACTCTCACTGGGGTACACTTCCACAGGCACTAACTCTCACTGGGGTACGCTTCCACAGGCACTGACTTAGAATGGGGTAAACATCCACAGGCACTGACCCTCACTTGGGTGCACTTCCACATGCACTGACTCTCACTTGGGTAAACTTCTTCAGGCACTGACTCTCACTGGGGTACATTTCCACAGGCACTGACTCTCACTGGGGTACATTTCCATTGGCACAGACTCTCACTTGGGTACACTTCTACAGACACTGACTCTCACTTGGGTACACTTCTGCAGGCACTGACTCTCACTGGTGTACCTTTCCACATGCACTGACTCTGAATGGGATACACTTCTATAGGCAGTGACTCCTAACGGAGAGCCGCTCCCCAGCCACTGAATCTCACCAGCGTGCACTTCTACAGGCACTGACTCTCACAGGGGTACATTTCCACTGGCACTGACTCTCACTGGGGTACACTTCTGCAGGCACTGAATCTGAATGGGGTAAACTTCCACTGGCACTGACTCTGAATGGGATAAACTTCCACAGGCACTGACTGTCACTGGGGTACACTTCCACAGGCACTGACTCTGAATAGGGTAAACTTCCACAAGCACTGACTCTCACTTGGGAACACTTCGACAGGCACTGATTCTCACTGGGGGAAACTTCCAAAGGCACTGACTCTCACTGGGGTACACTTCCACAGGCACTGAATCTGAATGGCGTAAACTTCCACAGGCACTGACTCTCACTGTGGTACACTTCCACAGGCACTGAATCTGAGTGACGTAAACATCCACAGGTACTGACTCTGAATGGGGTAAACTTCGACAGGCACTGACTCTGAATGGGGTAAACTTCTACAGGCACTGACTCTGAATGGGGTAAACTTCGACAGGCACTGAATCTGAATGTGGTAAACTTCTACAAGTACAGAATCTGAATGGGGTAAACTTCCACAGGCACTGACTCTCACTGGGGTACACTACCACAGGCACTGACTCCGAATGGGGAAAACTTCCAAAGGCACAGACTCTCACTGGGGTACACTTCCACAGGCACTGACTCTGAATGGAGTAAACATCGACAGGCACTGAATCTGAATGTTGTAAACTTCTACAGGTACTGAATCTGAATGGGGTAAACATCCACAGGCGCAGACTCTCACTGGGGTACACTTCCTGAGGCAATGACTCTCACTGGGGTACACTTTCACAGGCACTGTCGCTCACTGGGGGACACTTCCACAGGCACTGACTCTGAATGGGGTAAACTTCCACAGGCACTGAATCTGAATGGGGTACACTTCCACAGGCACTGTCTCTGAATGGGTTAAACATCCACAGGCACTGACTCTCACTGGGGTACACTTCCACAGGCACTGACTCTCACTGGGGTACACTTCCACAGGCACTGACTCTGAATGGGGTAAACTTCCACAGGCACTGACTCTGAATGGGGTTACCTTCTACTGGCTCTGAATCTGAATGGGGTACATTTCCACAGGCACTGAATCTGAATGGGGTAAACTTCTACAGGTACTGAATCTGAATGGGGTAAACTTCTACAGGCACTGAATCTGAATGGTGTAAACCTCTCCAGGTACTGAATCTGAATGGGGTAAACTTCTACAGGCACTGAATCTGAATGGTGTAAACCTCTACAGGTACTGAATCTGAATGGGGTAAACTTCCACAGGCACTAAATCTGAATGCGGTAAACTTCCACATGCACTGACTCTCACTTGGGTAATCTTCTTCAGGCACTGACTCTCACTGGGGTAAACTTCCACAGGCACTGACACTGAATGGGATAAACTTCCACAGGCACTGACTGTCACTGGGGTACACTTCCACAGGCACTGACTCTCACTGGGGGAAACTTCCAAAGGCACTGACTCTCACTGGGGTACACTTCCACAGGCACTGAATCTGAATGGCGTAAACCTCCACAGGCACTGACTCTCACTTGGGTACACTTCGACAGGCACTGACTCTCACTGCGGTAAACTTCCAAAGGCACTGACTCTCACTGGGGTACACTTCCACAGGCACTGACTCTGAATGGGGTAAACTTCTACAGGCACTGACTCTGAATGGGGTAAACTTCGACAGGCACTGAATCTGAATGTGGTAAACTTCTACAAGTACAGAATCTGAATGGGGTAAACTTCCACAGGCACCGACTCTCACTGGGGTACACTTCCACAGGCACTGACTGCGAATGGGGAAAACTTCCAAAGGCACAGACTCTCACTGGGGTACACTTCCACAGGCACTGACTCTGAATGGAGTAAACATCGATAGGCACTGAATCTGAATGTTGTAAACTTCTACAGGTACTGAATCTGAATGGGGTAAACTTCCACTGTCGCAGACTCTCACTGGGGTACACTTCCTGAGGCAATGACTCTCACTGGGGTACACTTCCACAGGCACTGTCGCTCACTGGGGGACACTTCCACAGGCACTGACTCTGAATGGGGTAAACTTCCACAGGCACTGAATCTGAATGGGGTACACTTCCACAGGCACTGTCTCTGAATGGGTTAAACATCCACAGGCACTGACTCTCACTGGGGTACACTTCCACAGGCACTGACTCTGAATGGGGTAAACTTCCACAGGCACTGACTCTGAATGGGGTTAACTTCTACTGGCTCTGAATCTGAATGGGGTACATTTCCACAAGCACTGAATCTGAATGGGGTAAACTTCTACAGGTACTGAATTTGAATGGGGTAAACTTCAACAGGCACTGAATCTGAATGGTGTAAACCTCTGCAGGTACTGAATCTGAATGGGGTAAACTTCTACAGGGACTGAAGCTGAATGGGGTAAACTTCCACAGGCACTGACTCTCACTGGGGTAAACTTCCACAGGCACTGGCTCTAAATGGGGTAAACTTCCAAAGGCAATGACTCTCACTGGGGTACACCTCCACAGGCACTGACTCTGAAAGGGGTAAACTTCCACACGCACAAACTCTGAAAGGGGTACACTTCCACACGCACTGAATCTGAATGGGGTAAACTTCCACAGGCACTGACTGTCACTGGGGTACACTTACACAGGCACTGCCTCTGAATGGGGTAAACTTCCACAGGCACTGACCCTCACTTGGGTGCACTTCCACAGGCACTGACTCTGAATGGGGTAAACCTCCACAGGCACTGACTGTCACTGGGGTACACTTCCACAGACACTGACTGTGAATGGGGTACACTTCCACAGGCACTGAATCTGAATGCGGTAAACTTCCACATGCACTGACTCTCACTTGGGTAATCTTCTTCAGGCACTGACTCTCACTGGGGTACATTTCCACAGGCACTGACTCTCACTGGGGTACATTTCCATTGGCACTGACTCTCACTTGGGTACACTTCTGCAGGCACTGACTCTCACTGGTGTACCTTTCCACATGCACTGACTCTGAATGGGATACACTTCTATAGGCATTGACTCCGAATGGAGAGCCGCTCCCCAGCCATTGAATCTCACTGGGGTACACTTCTACAGGCACTGACTCTCACAGAGGTACATTTCCACTGGCACTGACTCTCACTGGGGTACACTTCTACAGGCACTGAATCTGAATGGGGTTAACATCTACAGGTACTGAAGCTGAATGGGGTAAACATCCACAGGCACTGACTCTCACTGGGGTAAACTTCCACAGGCACTGACTCTGAATGGGATAAACTTCCACAGGCACTGACTGTCACTGGGGTACACTTCCACAGGCACTGACTCTGAATAGGGTAAACTTCCACAAGCACTGACTCTCACTTGGGAACACTTCGACAGGCACTGACTCTCACTGGGGGAAACTTCCAAAGGCACTGACTCTCACTGGGGTACGCTTCCACAGGCACTGACTCTGAATGGGGTAAACTTCGACAGGCACTGAATCTGAATGTGGTAAACTTCTACAGGTACTGAATCTGAATGGGGTAAACTTGCACAGGCACTGACTCCCACTGGGGTTCACTTCCACAGGCACTGACTCCGAATGGGGAAAGCTTCCAAAGGCACAGACTCTCACTGGGGTACACTTCCACAGGCACTATATCTCACTGGGGTACGCTTCCACAGGCACTGACTTAGAATGGGGTAAACATCCACAGGCACTGACCCTCACTTGGGTGCACTTCCACAGGCACTGACTCTGAATGGGGTAAACCTCCACAGGCACTGACTGTCACTGGGGTACACTTCCACAGACACTGACTCTGAATGGGGTACACTTCCACAGGAACTGAATCTGAATGGGGTCAACTTCCACATGCACTGACTCTCACTTGGGTAAACTTCTTCAGGCACTGACTCTCACTGGGGTACATTTCCACAGGCACTGACTCTCACTGGGGTACATTTCCATTGGCACAGACTCTCACTTGGGTACACTTCTACAGACACTGACTCTCACTTGGGTACACTTCTGCAGGCACTGACTCTCACTGGTGTACCTTTCCACATGCACTGACTCTGAATGGGATACAATTCTATAGGCAGTGACTCCTAATGGAGAGCCGCTCCCCAGCCACTGAATCTCACCAGGGTGCACTTCTACAGGCACTGACTCTCACAGGGGTACATTTCCACTGGCACTGACTCTCACTGGGGTACACTTCTGCAGGCACTGAATCTGAATGGGGTTAACATCTACAGGTACTGAAGCTGAATGGGGTAAACATCCACAGGCACTGACTCTCACTGGGGTAAACTTCCACAGGCACTGACTCTGAATGGGATAATCTTCCACAGGCACTGACTGTCACTGGGGTACACTTCCACAGGCACTGACTCTGAATAGGGTAAACTTCCACAAGCACTGACTCTCACTTGGGAACACTTCGACAGGCACTGACTCTCACTGGGGGAAACTTCCAAAGGCACTGACTCTCACTGGGGTACACTTCCACAGGCACTGAATCTGAATGGCGTAAACTTCCACAGGCACTGACTCTCACTGTGGTACACTTCCACAGGCACTGAATCTGAGTGGCGTAAACATCCACAGGTACTGACTCTGAATGGGGTAAACTTCCACAGGCACTGACTCTCACTTGGGTACACTTCAACAGGCACTGACTCTCACTGCGGTAAACATCCAAAGGCACTGACTCTCACTGGGGTACACTTCCACAGGCACTGACTCTGAATGGGGTAAACTTCTACAGGCACTGACTCTGAATGGGGTAAACTTCGACAGGCACTGAATCTGAATGTGGTAAACTTCTACAAGTACAGAATCTGAATGGGGTAAACTTCCACAGGCACTGACTCTCACTGGGGTACACTACCACAGGCACTGACTCCGAATGGGGAAAACTTCCAAAGGCACAGACTCTCACTGGGGTACACTTCCACAGGCACTGACTCTGAATGGAGTAAACATCGACAGGCACTGAATCTGAATGTTGTAAACTTCTACAGGTACTGAATCTGAATGGGGTAAACGTCCACAGGTGCAGACTCTCACTGGGGTACACTTCCTGAGGCAATGACTCTCACTGGGGTACACTTCCACAGGCACTGTCGCTCACTGGGGGACACTTCCACAGGCACTGACTCTGAATGGGGTAAACTTCCACAGGCACTGAATCTGAATGGGGTACACTTCCACAGGCACTGTCTCTGAATGGGTTAAACATCCACAGGCACTGACTCTCACTGGGGTACACTTCCACAGGCACTGACTCTCACTGGGGTACACTTCCACAGGCACTGACTCTGAATGGGGTAAACTTCCACAGGCACTGACTCTGAATGGGGTTAACTTCTACTGGCTCTGAATCTGAATGGGGTACATTTCCACAGGCACTGAATCTGAATGGGGTAAACTTCTACAGGTACTGAATCTGAATGGTGTAAACTTCTACAGGCACTGAATCTGAATGGTGTAAACCTCTGCAGGTACTGAATCTGAATGGGGTAAACTTCCACAGGCACTGAATCTGAATGGTGTAAACCTCTCCAGGTACTGAATCTGAATGGGGTAAACTTCTACAGGCACTGAATCTGAATGGTGTAAACCTCTACAGGTACTGAATCTGAATGGGGTAAACTTCTACAGGCACTGAATCAGAATGGTGTAAACCTCTGCAGGTACTGAATCTGAATGGGGTAAACTTCCACATGCACTGACTCTGAATGGGGTAAACTTCCACAGGCACTGTCTCTCACTGGAGTGCACATCCACAGGCAATGACTCTCACTGGGGTACACTTCCACAGGCTAAGACTCTGAATGGGGTTAACTTCTACAGTCTCTGAATCTGAATGGGGTAAACTTCTACAGGTACTGAATCTGAATGGGGTAAACTTCCACAGGCACTGACTCTCACTGGGTACACTTACACAGGCACTGAATCTGAATGGTGTAAACTTCTACAGGGACTGAAGCTGAATGGGGTAAACTTCCACAGGCACTGACTCTCACTGGGGTAAACTTCCACAGGCACTGGCTCTAAATGGGGTAAACTTCCATAGGCAATGACTCTCGCTGGGGTACACCTCCACAGGCACTGACTCTGAATGGGGTAAACTTCCACAGGCACTGACTCTGAATGGGGTACACTTCCACACGCACTGAATCTGAATGGGGTAAACTTCCACAGGCACTGACTGTCACTGGGGTACACTTACACAGGCACTGACTCTGAATGGGGTAAACTTCCACAGGCACTGACCCTCACTTAGGTGCACTTCCACAGGCACTGACTCTGAATGGGGTAAACTTCCACAGGCACTGACTGTCACTGTGGTACACTTCCACAGACACTGACTCTGAATGGGGTACACTTCCACAGGCACTGAATCTGAATGCGGTAAACTTCCACATGCACTGACACTCACTTGGGTAATCTTCTTCAGGCACTGACTCTCACTGGGGTACATTTCCACAGGCACTGACTCTCACTGGGGTACATTTCCATTGGCACTGACTCTCACTTGGGTACACTTCTACAGGCACTGACTCTCACTTGGGTACACTTCTGCAGGCACTGACTCTCACTGGTGTACCTTTCCACATGCACTGACTCTGAATGGGATACACTTCTATAGGCAGTGACTCCGAATGGAGAGCAGCTCCCCAGCCATTGAATCTCACTGGGGTACACTTCTACAGGTACTGACTCTCACAGGGGTACATTTCCACTGGCACTGACTCTCACTGGGGTACACCTCTACAGGCACTGAATCTGAATGGGGTTAACATCTACAGGCACTGACTCTCACTGGGGTAAACTTCCACAGGCACTGACTCTGATGGGATAAACATCCACAGGCACTGACTGTCACTGGGGTACACTTCCACAGGCACTGACTCTGAATAGGGTAAACTTCCACAAGCACTGACTCTCACTTGGGAACACTTCGACAGGCACTGACTCTCACTGGGGGAAACTTCCAAAGGCACTGACTCACACTGGGGTACACTTCCACAGGCACTGACTCTGAATGGGGTAAACTTCGACAGGCACTGAATCTGAATGTGGTAAACCTCTACAGGTACTGAATCTGAATGGGGTTAACTTGCACAGGCACTGACTCCCACTGGGGTTCACTTCCACAGGCACTGACTCCGAATGGGGAAAGCTTCCAAAGGCACAGACTCTCACTGGGGTACACTTCCACAGGCACTAACTCTCACTGGGGTACGCTTCCACAGGCACTGACTTAGAATAGGGTAAACATCCACAGGCACTGACCCTCACTTGGGTGCACTTCCACAGGCACTGTCTCTGAAAGGGGTAAAATTCCACAGGCACTGACCCTGAATGGGGTACACTTCCACAGGCACTGACTCTCACTGGGGGACACTTACACAGGCACTGAATCTCACTGGGGTACACTTACACAGGCACTGACTCGGAATGGGGTAAACTTCCAAAGGCACTGACTCTCACTGGGGTACACTTCCACAGGCACTGACTCTGAATGGGGTTAACTTCTACAGGCTCTGAATCTGAATGGGGTAAACTTCTACAGGTACTGAATCTGAATCGGGTAAACTTCCACAGGCACTGAAGCTCACTTGGGTACAATTACACAGGCACTGACTCTGAATGGGGTAAACTTCCACAGGCACTGACTCTCACTGGGGTACACTTCCACAGGCACTGAATCTGAATGGGGGAAACTTCCACAGGCACTGACTATGAATGGGGTAAACATCCACAGGGACTGACTCTGAATGGGGAAATCTTCCAGTGGCAATGACTCTAACTGGGGTACACTCCCACAGGCACTGACTCTGAATGGGGTACACTTGTACAGACATTGACCCTCACATGGGTGCACTTCCACAGGCACTGACTCTCACTGGGGTACATTTACACATGCACTGACTCTGAAAGGGGTAAACCTCCACAGGCACTGACTCTCACTTGGGTACACTTCTACAGGCACTGACTCTCACTTGGGTACACTTCTGCAGGCACTGACTCTCACTGGTGTACCTTTCCACATGCACTGACTCTGAATGGGATACACTTCTATAGGCAGTGACTCCGAATGGAGAGCCGCTCCCCAGCCATTGAATCTCACTGGGGTACACTTCTACAGGCACTGACTCTCACAGGGGTACATTTCCACTGGCACTGACTCTCACTGGGGTACACCTCTACAGGCACTGAATCTGAATGGGGTTAACATCTACAGGTACTGAAGCTGAATGGGGTAAACATCCACAGGCACTGACACTCACTGGGGTAAACTTCCACAGGCACTGACTCTGATGGGATAAACTTCCACAGGCACTGACTGTCACTGGGGTACACTTCCACAGGCACTGACTCTGAATAGGATAAACTTCCACAAGCACAGACTCTCACTTGGGAACACTTAGACAGGCACTGACTCTCACTGGGGGAAACTTCCAAAGGCACTGACTCTCACTGGGTTACACTTCCACAGGCACTGACTCTGAATGGGGTAAACTTCGACAGGCACTGAATCTGAATGTGGTAAACTTCTACAGGTACTGAATCTGAATGGGGTAAACTTGCACAGGCACTGACTCCCACTGGGGTTCACTTCCACAGGCACTGACTCCGAATGGGGAAAGCTTCCAAAGGCACAGACTCTCACTGGGGTACACTTCGACAGGCACTAACTCTCACTGGGGTACGCTTCCACAGGCACTGACTTAGAATGGGGTAAACATCCACAGGCACTGACCCTCACTTGGGTGCACTTCCACAGGCACTGACTCTGAATGGGGTAAACCTCCACAGGCACTGACTGTCACTGGGGTACACTTCCACAGACACTGACTCTGAATGGGGTACACTTCCACAGGCACTGAATCTGAATGGGGTAAACTTCCACATGCACTGACTCTCACTTGGGTAAACTTCTTCAGGCACTGACTCTCACTGGGGCACATTTCCACAGGCACTGACTCTCACTGGGGTACATTTCCATTGGCACAGACTCTCACTTGGGTACACTTCTACAGACACTGACTCTCACTTGGGTACACTTCAGCAGGCACTGACTCTCACTGGTGTACCTTTCCACATGCACTGACTCTGAATGGGATACACTTCTATAGGCAGTGACTCCTAATGGAGAGCCGCTCCCCAGCCACTGAATCTCACCAGGGTACACTTCTACAGGCACTGACTCTCACAGGGGTACATTTCCACTGGCACTGACTCTCACTGGGGTATACTTCTACAGGCACTGAATCTGAATGGGGTTAACATCTACAGGTACTGAAGCTGAATGGGGTAAACATCCACAGGCACTGACTCTCACCGGGGTAAACTTCCACAGGCACTGACTCTGAATGGGATAAACTTCCACAGGCACTGACTCTGAATGGGATAAACTTCCACAGGCACTGACTCTGAATAGGGTAAACTTCCACAAGCACTGACTCTCACTTGGGAACACTTCGACAGGCACTGACTCTCACTGGGGGAAACTTCCAAAGGCACTGACTCTCACTGGGGTACACTTCCACAGGCACTGAATCTGAATGGCGTAAACTTCCACAGGCACTGACTCTCACTGTGGTACACTTCCACAGGCACTGAATCTGAATGGCGTAAACATCCACAGGTACTGACTCTGAATGGGGTACACTTCCACAGGCACTGACTCTCACTGGGGGAAACTTCCAAAGGCACTGACTCTCACTGGGGTACACTTCCACAGGCACTGAATCTGAATGGCGTAAACTTCCACAGGCACTGACTCTCACTGTGGTACACTTCCACAGGCACTGAATCTGAATGGCGTAAACATCCACAGGTACTGACTCTGAATGGGGTAAACTTCCACAGGCACTGACTCTGAATGGGATAAACTTCCACAGGCACTGACTCTGAATGGGATAAACTTCCACAGGCACTGACTCTGAATGGGGTAAACTTCCACAGGCACTGACTCTCACTTGGGTACACTTCGACAGGCACTGACTCTCACTGCGGTAAACTTCCAAAGGCACTGACTCTCACTGGGGTACACTTCCACAGGCACTGACTCTGAATGGGGTAAACTTCTACAGGCACTGACTCTGAATGGGGTAAACTTCGACAGGCAATGAATCTGAATGTGGTAAACTTCTACAAGTGCAGAGTCTGAATGGGGTAAACTTCCACAGGCACTGACTCTCACTGGGGTACACTTCCACAGGCACTGACTCCGAATGGGGAAAACTTCCAAAGGCACAGACTCTCACTGGGGTACACTTCCACAGGCACTGACTCTGAATGGAGTAAACAACGACAGGCACTGAATCTGAATGTTGTAAACTTCTACAGGTACTGAATCTGAATGGGGTAAACTTCCACAGGCGCAGACTCTCACTGGGGTACACTTCCTGAGGCAATGACTCTCACTGGGGTACACTTCCACAGGCACTGTCGCTCACTGGGAGACACTTCCACAGGCACTGACTCTGAATGGGGTAAACTTCCACAGGAACTGAATCTGAATGGGTACCCTTCCACAGGCACTGTCTCTGAATGGGTTAAACATCCACAGGCACTGACTCTCACTGGGGTACACTTCCACAGGCACTGACTCTCACTGGGGTACACTTCCACAGGCACTGACTCTGAATGGGGTAAACTTCCACAGGCACTGACTCTGAATGGGGTTAACTTCTACTGGCTCTGAATCTGAATGGGGTACATTTCCACAGGCACTGAATCTGAATGGGGTAAACTTCTACAGGTACTGAATCTGAATGGGGTAAACTTCTACAGGCACTGAATCTGAATGGTGTAAACCTCTGCAGGTACTGAATCTGAATGGGGTAAACTTCCACAGGCACTGACTCTGAATGGGGTAAACTTCCACTGGCACTGTCTCTCACTGGAGTGCACATCCACAGGCAATGACTCTCACTGGGGTACACTTCCACAGGCACTGACTCTGAATGGGTTAAACTTCCACAGGCACTGACACTCACTGGGGTAAACTTCCACTTGCACTGACTCTGAATGGGTTAAACTTCCATAGGCACTGACTCTCACTGAGGTAAACTTCCACAGGCACTGACTCTCACTTGGGTACACTTCCACAGGTACTGACACTGAATGGGGTAAACTTCCACAGGCAGTGACTCTGAAACGGGTAATCTTCCGCAGACACTGAATCTGAATGGGGAAAACTTCTACAGGTACTGAATCTGCATGGGGTAAACTTCCACAGGCACTGACTCACACTGGGGGACACTTCCACAGGCACTGATTCTGAAAGGGGTCAATTTCCACAGGCCCTGACTCTCACTGGGGGGCACTTCCACAGGCACTGACTCTGAATGGGGCAAACTTCCACAGGCACTGACTCTCACTGGGGTACACTTCCACAGGCACTGAATCTGAATGGCGTAAACATCCACAGGTACTGACTCTGAATGGGGTAAACTTCCAGAGGCAATGACTCTCACTGGGGTACACTTCCACAGGCACTGACTCCCACTGGGGGACACTTCCACAGGCACTGACTCTGAATGGGGTAAACTTCCACAGGCACAGAAATGAAAGCAAAATACTGTGGATGCTGGAAATCTGAAACAAAAACAAGAAATGCTGGAATCACTGAGCAGGTCTGGCAGCATCTGTGGAAAGAGAAGCAGAGTTAACATTTCGGGTCAGTGACCCTTCTTCGGAACTGACAAATATTAGAAAAGTCACAGTTATAAACAAGTGAGGTGGGGGTGGGGCAAGAGATAACAAAGGAGAAGGTGCAGATTGGACCAGGCCTCATAGCAGACCAAAAGGTCACGGAGAAAAGACAAACAATATTGCTTTGTCTTTCAACACACCATTAACATATTGTTTGCCTTTTCTCCGTGAACTTTTGGTCAGCTATGAGGCCTGGTCCAATCTGCACCTGCTCCTTTGTTATCTCTTGCCCCACCCCCACCTCACTTGCTTATAATCTGTGACTTTTCTAATATTTGTCAGTTCCGAAGAAGGGTCACTGACCCGTAACGTAAACTCTGCTTGTCTTTCCTCAGATGCTGCCAGACCTGCTGAGTGATTCCAGCATTTCTTGTTTTTGTTCCACAGGCACTGACCCTCACTTGGGTGCACTTCCACAGGCACTGACTCTGAATGGGGTAAACTTCCACAGGCACTGACTCTCACTGGGGCACACTTCCACAGGCACTGACTCTGAATGGAGGAAAATTCCACAGGCACTGACTCTCACTGTGGCACACTTCCACAGGCACTGACCCTGAATGGGGTAAACTTCCACAGGCACTGACTCTCACTGGGGTAAACTTCCACAGGCACTGAATCTGAATGGGGTAAACTTCCACAGGCACTGACTCTCACTGGGGTACACTTCCACAGGCACTGAATCTGAATGGCGTAAACATCCACAGGCCCTGAGTCTGAATGGGGTAAACTTCCACAGGCACTGACTCTCACTGGGGTACACTTCCACAGGCACTGAATCTGAATGGCGTAAACATCCACAGGCACTGAGTCTGAATGGGGTAAACTTCCACAGGCACTGACTCTCACTGGGGTACACTTCCACAGGCACTGAATCTGAATGGCGTAAACATCCACAGGCACTGAATCTGAATGGCGTAAACATCCACAGGTACTGACTCTGAATGGGGTAAACCTCCAGAGGCAATGACTCTCACTGGGGTACACTTCCACAGGCACTGACTCCCACTGGGGGACACTTCCACAGACACTGACTCTGAATGGGGTAAACTTCCACAGGCACTGAAATGAAAGCAAAATACTGCGGATGCTGGAAATCTGAAACAAAAACAAGAAATGCTGGAATCACTCAGCAGGTCTGGCAGCATCTGTGGAAAGAGAAGCAGAGTTAACGTTTCGGGTCAGTGACCCTTCTTCGGAACTGACAAATATTAGAAAAGTCACAGATTATTAACAAGTGAGGTGGGGGTGGGGCAAGAGATAACAAAGGAGAAGGTGCAGATTGGACCAGGCCACATAGCAGACCAAAAGGTCACGGAGAAAAGGCAAACAATATTGCTTTGTCTTTCAACACACCATTAACATATTGTTTGCCTTTTCTCTGTGAACTTTTGGTCAGCTATGAGGCCTGGTCCAATCTGCACCTGCTCCTTTGTTATCTCTTGCCCCACCCCCACCTCACTTGTTAATAATCTGTGACTTTTCTAATATTTGTCAGTTCCGAAGAAGGGTCACTAACCCGAAACGTATACTCTGCTTCTCTTTCCAAAGATGCTGCCAGACCTGCTGAGTGATTCCAGCATTTCTTGTTTTTGTTCCAGAGGCACTGACCCTCACTTGGGTGCACTTCCACAGGCACTGACTCTGAATGGGGTAAACTTCCACAGGCACTGACTCTCACTGGGGCACACTTCCACAGGCACTGACTCTGAATGGGGTAAACTTCCACAGGCACTGACTCTCACTGGGGTACACTTCCACAGGCACTGAATCTGAATGGGGTAAACTTCGACAGGCACTGATTCTCACTTGGGTACACTTCTTCAGGCACTGATTCTCACTTGGGTACACTTCTACAGGCACTGACTCTCACTTGGGTACACTTCTACAGGCACTGACTCTCACTGGGGTACATTTCCACAGGCACTGACTCTCACTTGGGTACACTTCTACAGGCACTGACTCTCACTGGGGTACATTTTCACAGGCACTGACTCTCACTGGGGTACATTTCCACTGGCACTGACTCTCACTTGGGTATACTTCTACAGGCACTGACTCTCACTTGGGTACACTTCTGCAGTCACTGACTCTCACTGGCGTACATTTCCACAGGCACTGACTCTCACTGGTGTACATTTCCACATGCACTGACTCTGAGTGGGGTACACTTCTATAGGCACTGAATCTGAATGGTGTAAACTTCTAGACGTACTGAATCTGAATGGGGTAAACTTCCACAGGCACTGACTCTCACTGGGGTACACTTCCACAGGCACTGACTCTCACTGGGGTACATTTACACATGCACTGACTCTGAATGGGGTAAACTTCCACAGACACTGACTCTAACTGGGGTACACTTCGACAGGCACTGAATATGAATGTGGTAAACTTCTACAGGTACTGAATCTGAATGGGGTACACTTCCACAGGCACTGACTTTCACTGGGGTACATTTCCACAGGCACTGACTCTGAATGGGTTAAACTTCCACAGGCACTGACTCTCACTGGGGTACACTTACACAGGCACTGACTCTGAATGGGTTAAACTTCCACAGGCACTGACTCTCACTGGGGTACACTTACACAGGCACTGACTCTGAATGGGGTAAACTTCCACAGGCACTGACTCTGAATGGGGTAAAATTCTACAGGCTCTGAATCTGAATGCGGTAAACTTCCACAGTCTCTGAATCTCACTGGGGTACACTTACACAGGCACTGACTCTGAATGGGGTAAACTTCCACAGGCACTGACTCTCACTGGGGTATACTTCCACTGGCACTGAATCTGAATGGGGTAAACTTCCACAGGCACTGACTATGAATGGGGTAAACATCCACAGGTACTGACTCTGAATGGGGAAATCTTCCAGAGGCAATGACTCTAACTGGGGTACACTCCCACAGGCACTTACTCTCACAGGGGGACAATTCCACAGCCACTGACTCTGAATGGGGTACACTTCCACAGGCATTGACCCTCACTTGGGTGCACTTCCACTGGCACTGACTCTCACTGGGGTACACTTCCAGAGGCACTGACTCTGAATGGGCTAAACTTCCACAGGCAATGACTTTCACTGGGGTACACTTACAGAGGCACTGACTCTCACTGGGGTACATTTTCACAGGCATTGACCGTCACTTGGGTGCACTTCCACTGGCACTGACTCTCACTGGGGTACACTTCCAGAGGCACTGACTCTGAATGGGCTAAACTTCCACAGGCAATGACTTTCACTGGGGTACACTTCCAGAGGCACTGACTCTCACTGGCGCACACTTCTACAGGCACTGACTCTCACTGGGGTACATTTTCACAGGCACTGACTCTCACTGGGGTACATTTCCACAGGCACTGACTCTCACTTGGGTACACTTCTACAGGCACTGACTCTCACTTGGGTACACTTCTGCAGTCACTGACTCTCACTGGCGTACATTTCCACAGGCACTGACTCTCACTGGTGTACATTTCCACATGCACTGACTCTGAGTGGGGTACACTTCTATAGGCACTGAATCTGAATGGTGTAAACTTCTAGACGTACTGAATCTGAATGGGGTAAACTTTCACAGGCACTGACTCTCACTGGGGTACACTTCCACAGGCACTGACTCTCACTGGGGTACATTTACACATGCACTGACTCTGAATGGGGTAAACTTCCACAGGCACTGACTCTAACTGGGGTACACTTCGACAGGGACTGAATATGAATGTGGTAAACTTCTACAGGTACTGAATCTGAATGGGGTAAACTTCCACAGGCATTGACTTTCACTGGGGTACATTTCCACAGGCACTGACTCTGAATGGGTTAAACTTCCACAGGCACTGACTCTCACTGGGGTACACTTACACAGGCACTGACTCTGAATGGGTTAAACTTCCACAGGCACTGACTCTCACTGGGGTACACTTACACAGGCACTGACTCTGAATGGGGTAAACTTCCACAGGCACTGACTCTGAATGGGGTTAACTTCTACAGGCTCTGAATCTGAATGGGGTAAACTTCCACAGGCTCTGAATCTCACTGGGGTACACTTACACAGGCACTGACTCTGAATGGGGTAAACTTCCACAGGCACTGACTCTCACTGGGGTACACTTCCACAGGCACTGAATCTGAATGGCGTAAACATCCACAGGTACTGACTCTGAATGGGGTAAACCTCCAGAGGCAATGACTCTCACTGGGGTACACTTCCACAGGCACTGACTCCCACTGGGGGACACTTCCACAGACACTGACTCTGAATGGGGTAAACTTCCACAGGCACTGAAATGAAAGCAAAATACTGCGGATGCTGGAAATCTGAAACAAAAACAAGAAATGCTGGAATCACTCAGCAGGTCTGGCAGCATCTGTGGAAAGAGAAGCAGAGTTAACGTTTCGGGTCAGTGACCCTTCTTCGGAACTGACAAATATTAGAAAAGTCACAGATTATAAACAAGTGAGGTGGGGGTGGGGCAAGAGATAACAAAGGAGAAGGTGCAGATTGGACCAGGCCACATAGCAGACCAAAAGGTCACGGAGAAAAGGCAAACAATATTGCTTTGTCTTTCAACACACCATTAACATATTGTTTGCCTTTTCTCCGTGAACTTTTGGTCAGCTATGAGGCCTGGTCCAATCTGCACCTGCTCCTTTGTTATCTCTTGCCCCACCCCCACCTCACTTGCTTATAATCTGTGACTTTTCTAATATTTGTCAGTTCCGAAGAAGGGTCACTGACCCGTAACGTAAACTCTGCTTGTCTTTCCACAGATGCTGCCAGACCTGCTGAGTGATTCCAGCATTTCTTGTTTTTGTTCCACAGGCACTGACCCTCACTTGGGTGCACTTCCACAGGCACTGACTCTGAATGGAGGAAAATTCCACAGGCACTGACTCTCACTGTGGCACACTTCCACAGGCACTGACCCTGAATGGGGTAAACTTCCACAGGCACTGACTATCACTGGGGTAAACTTCCACAGGCACTGAATCTGAATGGGGTAAACTTCCACAGGCACTGACTCTCACTGGGGTACACTTCCACAGGCACTGAATCTGAATGGCGTAAACATCCACAGGCCCTGAGTCTGAATGGGGTAAACTTCCACAGGCACTGACTCTCACTGGGGTACACTTCCACAGGCACTGAATCTGAATGGCGTAAACATCCACAGGCACTGAGTCTGAATGGGGTAAACTTCCACAGGCACTGACTCTCACTGGGGTACACTTCCACAGGCACTGAATCTGAATGGCGTAAACATCCACAGGTACTGACTCTGAATGGGGTAAACCTCCAGAGGCAATGACTCTCACTGGGGTACACTTCCACAGGCACTGACTCCCACTGGGGGACACTTCCACAGACACTGACTCTGAATGGGGTAAACTTCCACAGGCACTGAAATGAAAGCAAAATACTGCGGATGCTGGAAATCTGAAACAAAAACAAGAAATGCTGGAATCACTCAGCAGGTCTGGCAGCATCTGTGGAAAGAGAAGCAGAGTTAACGTTTCGGGTCAGTGACCCTTCTTCGGAACTGACAAATATTAGAAAAGTCACAGATTATTAACAAGTGAGGTGGGGGTGGGGCAAGAGATAACAAAGGAGAAGGTGCAGATTGGACCAGGCCACATAGCAGACCAAAAGGTCACGGAGAAAAGGCAAACAATATTGCTTTGTCTTTCAACACACCATTAACATATTGTTTGCCTTTTCTCTGTGAACTTTTGGTCAGCTATGAGGCCTGGTCCAATCTGCACCTGCTCCTTTGTTATCTCTTGCCCCACCCCCACCTCACTTGTTAATAATCTGTGACTTTTCTAATATTTGTCAGTTCCGAAGAAGGGTCACTAACCCGAAACGTATACTCTGCTTCTCTTTCCAAAGATGCTGCCAGACCTGCTGAGTGATTTCAGCATTTCTTGTTTTTGTTCCAGAGGCACTGACCCTCACTTGGGTGCACTTCCACAGGCACTGACTCTGAATGGGGTAAACTTCCACAGGCACTGACTCTCACTGGGGCACACTTCCACAGGCACTGACTCTGAATGAGGTAAACTTCCACAGGCACTGACTCTCACTGGGGTACACTTCCACAGGCACTGAATCTGAATGGGGTAAACTTCGACAGGCACTGATTCTCACTTGGGTACACTTCTTCAGGCACTGATTCTCACTTGGGTACACTTCTACAGGCACTGACTCTCACTTGGGTACACTTCTACAGGCACTGACTCTCACTGGGGTTCATTTCCACAGGCACTGACTCTCACTGGGGTACATTTCTAAAGGCACTGACTCTCACTTGGGTACACTTCTACAGGCACTGACTCTCACTGGGGTACATTTTCACAGGCACTGACTCTCACTGGGGTACATTTCCACTGGCACTGACTCTCACTTGGGTATACTTCTACAGGCACTGACTCTCATTTGGGTACACTTCTGCAGTCACTGACTCTCACTGGCGTACATTTCCACAGGCACTGACTCTCACTGGTGTACATTTCCACATGCACTGACTCTGAGTGGGGTACACTTCTATAGGCACTGAATCTGAATGGTGTAAACTTCTAGACGTACTGAATCTGAATGGGGTAAACTTTCACAGGCACTGACTCTCACTGGGGTACACTTCCACAGGCACTGACTCTGAATGGGTTAAACTTCCACAGGCACTGACTCTCACTGGGGTACACTTACACAGGCACTGACTCTGAATGGGTTAAACTTCCACAGGCACTGACTCTCACTGGGGTACACTTACACAGGCACTGACTCTGAATGGGGTAAACTTCCACAGGCACTGACTCTGAATGGGGTTAACTTCTACAGGCTCTGAATCTGAATGCGGTAAACTTCCACAGTCTCTGAATCTCACTGGGGTACACTTACACAGGCACTGACTCTGAATGGGGTAAACTTCCACAGGCACTGACTCTCACTGGGGTATACTTCCACTGGCACTGAATCTGAATGGGGTAAACTTCCACAGGCACTGACTATGAATGGGGTAAACATCCACAGGTACTGACTCTGAATGGGGAAATCTTCCAGAGGCAATGACTCTAACTGGGGTACACTCCCACAGGCACTGACTCTCACAGGGGGACAATTCCACAGCCACTGACTCTGAATGGGGTACACTTCCACAGGCATTGACCCTCACTTGGGTGCACTTCCACTGGCACTGACTCTCACTGGGGTACACTTCCAGAGGCACTGACTCTGAATGGGCTAAACTTCCACAGGCAATGACTTTCACTGGGGTACACTTACAGAGGCACTGACTCTCACTGGGGTACATTTTCACAGGCATTGACCGTCACTTGGGTGCACTTCCACTGGCACTGACTCTCACTGGGGTACACTTCCAGAGGCACTGACTCTGAATGGGCTAAACTTCCACAGGCAATGACTTTCACTGGGGTACACTTCCAGAGGCACTGACTCTCACTGGCGCACACTTCTACAGGCACTGACTCTCACTGGGGTACATTTTCACAGGCACTGACTCTCACTGGGGTACATTTCCACAGGCACTGACTCTCACTTGGGTACACTTCTACAGGCACTGACTCTCACTTGGGTACACTTCTGCAGTCACTGACTCTCACTGGCGTACATTTCCACAGGCACTGACTCTCACTGGTGTACATTTCCACATGCACTGACTCTGAGTGGGGTACACTTCTATAGGCACTGAATCTGAATGGTGTAAACTTCTAGACGTACTGAATCTGAATGGGGTAAACTTCCACAGGCACTGACTCTCACTGGGGTACACTTCCACAGGCACTGACTCTCACTGGGGTACATTTACACATGCACTGACTCTGAATGGGGTAAACTTCCACAGGCACTGACTCTAACTGGGGTACACTTCGACAGGGACTGAATATGAATGTGGTAAACTTCTACAGGTACTGAATCTGAATGGGGTAAACTTCCACAGGCACTGACTTTCACTGGGGTACATTTCCACAGGCACTGACTCTGAATGGGTTAAACTTCCACAGGCACTGACTCTCACTGGGGTACACTTACACAGGCACTGACTCTGAATGGGTTAAACTTCCACAGGCACTGACTCTCACTGGGGTACACTTACACAGGCACTGACTCTGAATGGGGTAAACTTCCACAGGCACTGACTCTGAATGGGGTTAACTTCTACAGGCTCTGAATCTGAATGGGGTAAACTTCCACAGGCTCTGAATCTCACTGGGGTACACTTACACAGGCACTGACTCTGAATGGGGTAAACTTCCACAGGCACTGACTCTCACTGGGGTACACTTCCACTGGCACTGAATCTGAATGGGGTAAACTTCCACAGGCACTGACTATGAATGGGGTAAACATCCACAGGTACTGACTCTGAATGGGGAAATCTTCCAGAGGCAATGACTCTAACTGGGGTACACTCCCACAGGCACTGACTCTCACAGGGGGACAATTCCACAGCCACTGACTCTGAATGGGGTACACTTCCACAGGCATTGACCCTCACTTGGGTGCACTTCCACTGGCACTGACTCTCACTGGGGTACACTTCCAGAGGCACTGACTCTGAATGGGCTAAACTTCCACAGGCAATGACTTTCACTGGGGTACACTTCCAGAGGCACTGACTCTCACTGGGGTACATTTTCACAGGCATTGACCCTCACTTGAGTGCACTTCCACTGGCACTGACTCTCACTGGGGTACACTTCCAGAGGCACTGACTCTGAATGGGCTAAACTTCCACAGGCAATGACTTTCACTGGGGTACACTTCCAGAGGCACTGACTCTCACTGGCGCACATTTCCACAGGCAAAGACTCTCACTGGGGTACATTTCCACATGCACTGACTCTGAGTGGGGTACACTTCCATAGGCAGTGACTCCTAATGGTGAGCCGCTTCCCAGCCACTGAATCTCACTGGCGTACACTTCGACAGGCACTGACTCTCACAGGGGTACATTTCCACAGGCACTGACTCTGAATGTGGTAAACTTCCACAGGCATTGACTCTCACAGGAGTACACTTCCACAGGCACTGAATCTGAATGGCGTAAACTTCCACAGGCACTGACTCTGAATGGGGTTAACTTCTACAGGCTCTGAATCTGAATGCGGTAAACTTCCACAGCATCTGAATCTCACTGGGGTACACTTACACAGGCACTGACTCTGAATGGGGTAAACTTCCACAGGCACTGACTCTCACTGGGGTACACTTCCACTGGCACTGAATCTGAATGGGGTAAACTTCCACAGGCACTGACTATGAATGGGGTAAACATCCACAGGTACTGACTCTGAATGGGGAAATCTTCCAGAGGCAATGACTCTAACTGGGGTACACTCCCACAGGCACTGACTCTCACAGGGGGACAATTCCACAGCCACTGACTCTGAATGGGGTACACTTCCACAGGCATTGACCCTCACTTGGGTGCACTTCCACTGGCACTGACTCTCACTGGGGTACACTTCCAGAGGCACTGACTCTGAATGGGCTAAACTTCCACAGGCAATGACTTTCACTGGGGTACACTTCCAGAGGCACTGACTCTCACTGGGGTACATTTTCACAGGCATTGACCCTCACTTGAGTGTACTTCCACTGGCACTGACTCTCACTGGGGCACACTTCCAGAGGCACTGACTCTGAATGGGCTAAACTTCCACAGGCAATGACTTTCACTGGGGTACACTTCCAGAGGCACTGACTCTCACTGGCGCACATTTCCACAGGCAAAGACTCTCACTGGGGTACATTTCCACATGCACTGACTCTGAGTGGGGTACACTTCCATAGGCAGTGACTCCTAATGGTGAGCCGCTTCCCAGCCACTGAATCTCACTGGCGTACACTTCGACAGGCACTGACTCTCACAGGGGTACATTTCCACAGGCACTGACTCTGAATGTGGTAAACTTCCACAGGCATTGACTCTCATAGGAGTACACTTCCACAGGCACTGAATCTGAATGGCGTAAACTTCCACAGGCACTGACTCTCTCTGGGGTACACTTCCACAGGCACTGAATCTGAATGGGGTAAACTTCCACAGGCACTGACTTTCACAGCAGTACACTTCCACAGGCACTGATTCTGAATGGGGTAAACTTCCACAGGCATTTACTCTCACTGGGGTACACTTCCACAGGCACTGAATCTGAATGGGGTAAAGTTCCACAGGCACTGACTCTGAATTGGTTACAGTTCCACAGGCAATGACTCTCAGTGGGGAACACTTCCACAGGCACTGACTCTGAATGGGCTAAACTTCCACAGGCAATGACTTTCACTGGGGTACACTTACAGAGGCACTGACTCTCACTGGGGTACATTTTCACAGGCATTGACCGTCACTTGGGTGCACTTCCACTGGCACTGACTCTCACTGGGGTACACTTCCAGAGGCACTGACTCTGAATGGGCTAAACTTCCACAGGCAATGACTTTCACTGGGGTACACTTCCAGAGGCACTGACTCTCACTGGCGCACACTTCTACAGGCACTGACTCTCACTGGGGTACATTTTCACAGGCACTGACTCTCACTGGGGTACATTTCCACAGGCACTGACTCTCACTTGGGTACACTTCTACAGGCACTGACTCTCACTTGGGTACACTTCTGCAGTCACTGACTCTCACTGGCGTACATTTCCACAGGCACTGACTCTCACTGGTGTACATTTCCACATGCACTGACTCTGAGTGGGGTACACTTCTATAGGCACTGAATCTGAATGGTGTAAACTTCTAGACGTACTGAATCTGAATGGGGTAAACTTCCACAGGCACTGACTCTCACTGGGGTACACTTCCACAGGCACTGACTCTCACTGGGGTACATTTACACATGCACTGACTCTGAATGGGGTAAACTTCCACAGGCACTGACTCTAACTGGGGTACACTTCGACAGGGACTGAATATGAATGTAGTAAACTTCTACCGGTACTGAATCTGAATGGGGTAAACTTCCACTGGCACTGACTTTCACTGGGGTACACTTCCAGAGGCACTGACTCTGAATGGGCTAAACTTCCACAGGCAATGACTTTCACTGGGGTACACTTCCAGAGGCACTGACTCTCACTGGCGCACACTTCTACAGGCACTGACTCTCACTGGGGTACATTTTCACAGGCACTGACTCTCACTGGGGTACATTTCCACAGGCACTGACTCTCACTTGGGTACACTTCTACAGGCACTGACTCTCACTTGGGTACACTTCTGCAGTCACTGACTCTCACTGGCGTACATTTCCACAGGCACTGACTCTCACTGGTGTACATTTCCACATGCACTGACTCTGAGTGGGGTACACTTCTATAGGCACTGAATCTGAATGGTGTAAACTTCTAGACGTACTGAATCTGAATGGGGTAAACTTCCACAGGCACTGACTCTCACTGGGGTACACTTCCACAGGCACTGACTCTCACTGGGGTACATTTACACATGCACTGACTCTGAATGGGGTAAACTTCCACAGGCACTGACTCTAACTGGGGTACACTTCGACAGGGACTGAATATGAATGTGGTAAACTTCTACAGGTACTGAATCTGAATGGGGTAAACTTCCACAGGCACTGACTTTCACTGGGGTACATTTCCACAGGCACTGACTCTGAATGGGTTAAACTTCCACAGGCACTGACTCTCACTGGGGTACACTTACACAGGCACTGACTCTGAATGGGTTAAACTTCCACAGGCACTGACTCTCACTGGGGTACACTTACACAGGCACTGACTCTGAATGGGGTAAACTTCCACAGGCACTGACTCTGAATGGGGTTAACTTCTACAGGCTCTGAATCTGAATGGGGTAAACTTCCACAGGCTCTGAATCTCACTGGGGTACACTTACACAGGCACTGACTCTGAATGGGGTAAACTTCCACAGGCACTGACTCTCACTGGGGTACACTTCCACTGGCACTGAATCTGAATGGGGTAAACTTCCACAGGCACTGACTATGAATGGGGTAAACATCCACAGGTACTGACTCTGAATGGGGAAATCTTCCAGAGGCAATGACTCTAACTGGGGTACACTCCCACAGGCACTGACTCTCACAGGGGGACAATTCCACAGCCACTGACTCTGAATGGGGTACACTTCCACAGGCATTGACCCTCACTTGGGTGCACTTCCACTGGCACTGACTCTCACTGGGGTACACTTCCAGAGGCACTGACTCTGAATGGGCTAAACTTCCACAGGCAATGACTTTCACTGGGGTACACTTCCAGAGGCACTGACTCTCACTGGGGTACATTTTCACAGGCATTGACCCTCACTTGAGTGCACTTCCACTGGCACTGACTCTCACTGGGGTACACTTCCAGAGGCACTGACTCTGAATGGGCTAAACTTCCACAGGCAATGACTTTCACTGGGGTACACTTCCAGAGGCACTGACTCTCACTGGCGCACATTTCCACAGGCAAAGACTCTCACTGGGGTACATTTCCACATGCACTGACTCTGAGTGGGGTACACTTCCATAGGCAGTGACTCCTAATGGTGAGCCGCTTCCCAGCCACTGAATCTCACTGGCGTACACTTCGACAGGCACTGACTCTCACAGGGGTACATTTCCACAGGCACTGACTCTGAATGTGGTAAACTTCCACAGGCATTGACTCTCACAGGAGTACACTTCCACAGGCACTGAATCTGAATGGCGTAAACTTCCACAGGCACTGACTCTGAATGGGGTTAACTTCTACAGGCTCTGAATCTGAATGCGGTAAACTTCCACAGCATCTGAATCTCACTGGGGTACACTTACACAGGCACTGACTCTGAATGGGGTAAACTTCCACAGGCACTGACTCTCACTGGGGTACACTTCCACTGGCACTGAATCTGAATGGGGTAAACTTCCACAGGCAATGACTATGAATGGGGTAAACATCCACAGGTACTGACTCTGAATGGGGAAATCTTCCAGAGGCAATGACTCTAACTGGGGTACACTCCCACAGGCACTGACTCTCACAGGGGGACAATTCCACAGCCACTGACTCTGAATGGGGTACACTTCCACAGGCATTGACCCTCACTTGGGTGCACTTCCACTGGCACTGACTCTCACTGGGGTACACTTCCAGAGGCACTGACTCTGAATGGGCTAAACTTCCACAGGCAATGACTTTCACTGGGGTACACTTCCAGAGGCACTGACTCTCACTGGGGTACATTTTCACAGGCATTGACCCTCACTTGAGTGTACTTCCACTGGCACTGTCTCTCACTGGGGTACACTTCCAGAGGCACTGACTCTGAATGGGCTAAACTTCCACAGGCAATGACTTTCACTGGGGTACACTTCCAGAGGCACTGACTCTCACTGGCGCACATTTCCACAGGCAAAGACTCTCACTGGGGTACATTTCCACATGCACTGACTCTGAGTGGGGTACACTTCCATAGGCAGTGACTCCTAATGGTGAGCCGCTTCCCAGCCACTGAATCTCACTGGCGTACACTTCGACAGGCACTGACTCTCACAGGGGTACATTTCCACAGGCACTGAATCTGAATGGCGTAAACTTCCACAGGCACTGACTCTCACTGGGGTACACTTCCACAGGCACTGAATCTGAATGGGGTAAACTTCCACAGGCACTGACTTTCACAGCAGTACACTTCCACAGGCACTGATTCTGAATGGGGTAAACTTCCACAGGCATTTACTCTCACTGGGGTACACTTCCACAGGCACTGAATCTGAATGGGGTAAAGTTCCACAGGCACTGACTCTGAATTGGTTACAGTTCCACAGGCAATGACTCTCAGTGGGGAACACTTCCACAGGCACTGACTCTGAATGGGCTAAACTTCCACAGGCAATGACTTTCACTGGGGTACACTTACAGAGGCACTGACTCTCACTGGGGTACATTTTCACAGGCATTGACCGTCACTTGGGTGCACTTCCACTGGCACTGACTCTCACTGGGGTACACTTCCAGAGGCACTGACTCTGAATGGGCTAAACTTCCACAGGCAATGACTTTCACTGGGGTACACTTCCAGAGGCACTGACTCTCACTGGCGCACACTTCTACAGGCACTGACTCTCACTGGGGTACATTTTCACAGGCACTGACTCTCACTGGGGTACATTTCCACAGGCACTGACTCTCACTTGGGTACACTTCTACAGGCACTGACTCTCACTTGGGTACACTTCTGCAGTCACTGACTCTCACTGGCGTACATTTCCACAGGCACTGACTCTCACTGGTGTACATTTCCACATGCACTGACTCTGAGTGGGGTACACTTCTATAGGCACTGAATCTGAATGGTGTAAACTTCTAGACGTACTGAATCTGAATGGGGTAAACTTCCACAGGCACTGACTCTCACTGGGGTACACTTCCACAGGCACTGACTCTCACTGGGGTACATTTACACATGCACTGACTCTGAATGGGGTAAACTTCCACAGGCACTGACTCTAACTGGGGTACACTTCGACAGGGACTGAATATGAATGTGGTAAACTTCTACAGGTACTGAATCTGAATGGGGTAAACTTCCACAGGCACTGACTTTCACTGGGGTACATTTCCACAGGCACTGACTCTGAATGGGTTAAACTTCCACAGGCACTGACTCTCACTGGGGTACACTTACACAGGCACTGACTCTGAATGGGTTAAACTTCCACAGGCACTGACTCTAACTGGGGTACACTTACACAGGCACTGACTCTGAATGGGGTAAACTTCCACAGGCACTGACTCTGAATGGGGTTAACTTCTACAGGCTCTGAATCTGAATGGGGTAAACTTCCACAGGCTCTGAATCTCACTGGGGTACACTTACACAGGCACTGACTCTGAATGGGGTAAACTTCCACAGGCACTGACTCTCACTGGGGTACACTTCCACTGGCACTGAATCTGAATGGGGTAAACTTCCACAGGCACTGACTATGAATGGGTAAACATCCACAGGTACTGACTCTGAATGGGGAAATCTTCCAGAGGCAATGACTCTAACTGGGGTACACTCCCACAGGCACTGACTCTCACAGGGGGACAATTCCACAGCCACTGACTCTGAATGGGGTACACTTCCACAGGCATTGACCCTCACTTGGGTGCACTTCCACTGGCACTGACTCTCACTGGGGTACACTTCCAGAGGCGCTGACTCTGAATGGGCTAAACTTCCACAGGCAATGACTTTCACTGGGGTACACTTCCAGAGGCACTGACTCTCACTGGGGTACATTTTCACAGGCATTGACCCTCACTTGAGTGCACTTCCACTGGCACTGACTCTCACTGGGGTACACTTCCAGAGGCACTGACTCTGAATGGGCTAAACTTCCACAGGCAATGACTTTCACTGGGGTACACTTCCAGAGGCACTGACTCTCACTGGCGCACATTTCCACAGGCAAAGACTCTCACTGGGGTACATTTCCACATGCACTGACTCTGAGTGGGGTACACTTCCATAGGCAGTGACTCCTAATGGTGAGCCGCTTCCCAGCCACTGAATCTCACTGGCGTACACTTCGACAGGCACTGACTCTCACAGGGGTACATTTCCACAGGCACTGACTCTGAATGTGGTAAACTTCCACAGGCATTGACTCTCACAGGAGTACACTTCCACAGGCACTGAATCTGAATGGCGTAAACTTCCACAGGCACTGACTCCGAATGGGGTTAACTTCTACAGGCTCTGAATCTGAATGCGGTAAACTTCCACAGCATCTGAATCTCACTGGGGTACACTTAAACAGGCACTGACTCTGAATGGGGTAAACTTCCACAGGCACTGACTCTCACTGGGGTACACTTCCACTGGCACTGAATCTGAATGGGGTAAACTTCCACAGGCACTGACTATGAATGGGGTAAACATCCACAGGTACTGACTCTGAATGGGGAAATCTTCCAGAGGCAATGACTCTAACTGGGGTACACTCCCACAGGCACTGACTCTCACAGGGGGACAATTCCACAGCCACTGACTCTGAATGGGGTACACTTCCACAGGCATTGACCCTCACTTGGGTGCACTTCCACTGGCACTGACTCTCACTGGGGTACACTTCCAGAGGCACTGACTCTGAATGGGCTAAACTTCCACAGGCAATGACTTTCACTGGGGTACACTTCCAGAGGCACTGACTCTCACTGGGGTACATTTTCACAGGCATTGACCCTCACTTGAGTGTACTTCCACTGGCACTGACTCTCACTGGGGTACACTTCCAGAGGCACTGACTCTGAATGGGCTAAACTTCCACAGGCAATGACTTTCACTGGGGTACACTTCCAGAGGCACTGACTCTCACTGGCGCACATTTCCACAGGCAAAGACTCTCACTGGGGTACATTTCCACATGCACTGACTCTGAGTGGGGTACACTTCCATAGGCAGTGACTCCTAATGGTGAGCCGCTTCCCAGCCACTGAATCTCACTGGCGTACACTTCGACAGGCACTGACTCTCACAGGGGTACATTTCCACAGGCACTGACTCTGAATGTGGTAAACTTCCACAGGCATTGACTCTCACAGGAGTACACTTCCACAGGCACTGAATCTGAATGGCGTAAACTTCCACAGGCACTGACTCTCACTGGGGTACACTTCCACAGGCACTGAATCTGAATGGGGTAAAGTTCCACAGGCACTGACTTTCACAGCAGTACACTTCCACAGGCACTGATTCTGAATGGGGTAAACTTCCACAGGCATTTACTCTCACTGGGGTACACTTCCACAGGCACTGAATCTGAATGGGGTAAAGTTCCACAGGCACTGACTCTGAATTGGTTACAGTTCCACAGGCAATGACTCTCAGTGGGGAACACTTCCACAGGCACTGACTCTGAATGGGGTCAACTTCCACAGGCACAGACTCACACTGGAGTACACTTCCACAGGCACTGACACTGAATCGGGCAAATTTCTACTGGCACTGACTCTCTCTGTAGAACAGTTCCACAGGCACTGACTCTCACTTGGGTATATTTCCGCAGGCACTGACTCTCACTTGGGTACACTTCTACAGGCACTGACTCTCACTTGGGTACACTTCTACAGGCACTGACTCTCACTGGGGTCCATTTCCACATACACTGACTCTGAATGGAGTAAACTTCCACAGGCACTGACTCTGAATGGGGTACACTTCCACAGGCACTGACTCTGAATGGGGTAATCGTCTACAGGCACTGAATATGAATGGGGTAAACTTCTACAGTTACTGAATCTGAATGGGGTAAACCTCTTCAGGCACTGACTCTCACTGGGGTACACTTCCACAGGCATTGACCCTCACTTGGGTGCACTTCCACAGGCACTGACTCTCACTGGGGTACACTTCCAGAGGCACTGACTCTGAATGGGGTAAACTTCCACAGGCACTGACTTTCACTGGGGTACACTTCCAGAGGCACTGACACTCACTGGGGTACATTTTCACAGGCACTGACTCTCACTGGGGTGCATTTCCACAGGCACTGACTCTCACTTGGGTACACTTCTACAGGCACTGACTCTCACTGGCGCACATTTCCACAGGCAAAGACTCTCACTGGGGTACATTTCCACATGCACTGACTCTGAGTGGGGTACACTTCCATAGGCAGTGACTCCTAATGGTGAGCCACTTCCCAGCCACTGAATCTCACTGGGGTACACTTCTACAGGCACTGACTCTCACAGGTGTACATTTCCACAGGCACTGACTCTGAATGTGGTAAACCTCCACAGGCATTGACTCTCACAGGTGTACACTTCCACAGGCACTGAATCTGAATGGGGTAAACTTCCACAGGCACTGACTCTCACTGGGGTACACTTCCACAGGCACTGAATCTGAATGGGGTAAACTTCCACAGGCACTGACTCTCACAGCAGTACACTTCCACAGGCACTGATTCTGAATGGGGTAAACTTCCACAGGCATTTACTCTCACTGGGGTACACATCCACAGGCACTGAATCTGAATGGGGTAAACTTCCACAGGCACAGAATCACACTGGTGTACACTTCGACAGGCACTGACACTGAATGGGGCAAATTTCTACTGGCACTGACTCTCTGTGTGGAACAGTTCCACAGGCACTGACTCTCACTTGGGTAAATATCCACAGGCACTGACTCTCACTGGGGTACACTTCTACAGGCACTGACTCTCACTTGGGTACACTTCTATAGGCACTGACTCTCACTGGGGTACACTTCCTCAGGCACTGACTCTCACTGGGGTAAACTTCCAAAGGCACTGACTCTCACTGGGGTACCCTTCCACAGGTACTGACTCTGAATGGGGTAAAATTCCAAAGGCACTGACTCTGAGTGGGGTACACTTCCATAGGCATTGAATCTGAATGGTGTAAACTACTAGCGGTACTGAATCTGAATGGGGTAAACTTGCACAGGCACTGACCCTAACTGGGGTTCACTTCGACAGGCACTGAATCTGAATGGGGTAAACTTCCACAGGCACTGACTCTCACAGCAGTACACTTCCACAGGCACTGATTCTGAATGGGGTAAACTTCCACAGGCATTTACTCTCACTGGGGTACACTTCCACAGGCACTGAATCTGAATGGGGTAAACTTCCACAGGCACAGAATCACACTGGAGTACACTTCCACAGGCACTGACACTGAATGGGGCAAATTTCTACTGGCACTGAGTCTCTCTGTGGAACAGTTCCACAGGCACTGACTCTCACTTGGGTAAATATCCACAGGCACAGACTCTCACTTGGGTACACTTCTACAGGCACTGACTCTCACTTGGGTACACTTCTATAGGCACTGACTCTCAATGGGGTACATTTCCACAGGCACTGACTCTGAATGGAGTAAACTTCCACAGGCACTGACTCTGAATGGGGTACACTTCCACAGGCACTAACTCTGAATGGGGTAATCGTCTACAAGCACTGAATATGAATGGGGTAAACTTCTACAGTTACTCAATCTGAATGGGGTAAACTTCTTCAGGCACTGACTCTCACTGGGGTACACTTCCACAGGCACTGACTCTCACTGGGGTACACTTACACAGGCACTGACTATGTTTGGGGTAAACTTCCAAACGCACTGACTCTCACTGGGGTACCCTTCCACAGGTACTGACTCTGAATGGGGTAAACTTCCAAAGGCACTGACTCTGAGTGGGGTACACTTCCATAGGCACTGAATCTGAATGGTGTAAACTACTAGAGGTACTGAATCTGAATGGGGTAAACTTGCACAGGCACTGACACTCACTGGGGTACACTTCCACAGGCACTGACTCTCACTGGGGTACACTTCCATAGGCACTGAATCTGAATGGTGTAAACTACTAGAGGTACTGAATCTGAATGGGGTAAACTTCCACAGGCAATGACTCTCACTGGGGTACACTTACACAGGCACTGACTCGGAATGGGGAAATCTTCCAAAGGCACTGACTCTCACTGGGGTGAATTTCCACAGGCACTGTCTCTGAATGGGGTAAGCTTCCACAGGCACTGACTCTGAATGGGGTTAACTTCTACAGGCTCTGAATCTGTATGGGGTAAACTTCCACAGGCACTAAATCTGAATGGGGTACACCTCCACAGGCACTGACGATGAATGGGGTAAACATCCACAGGTACTGACTCTGAATGGGGAAATCTTCCAGAGGCAATGACTCTAACTGGGGTACACTCCCACAGGCACTGACTCTCACAGGGGGACAATTCCACAGCCACTGACTCTGAATGGGGTACACTTCCACAGGCATTGACACTCACTTGGGTGCACTTCCACAGGCACTGACTCTCACTTGGGTACCCTTCTACAGGCACTGACTCTCACTGGCGCACATTTCCACAGGCAAAGACTCTCACTGGGATACATTTCCACATGCACTGACTCTGAGTGGGGTACACTTCCATAGGCAGTGACTCCTAATGGTGAGCCGCTTCCCAGCCACTGAATCTCACTGGGGAACATTTCCACAGGCACTGACTCTGAATGTGGTAAACTTCCACAGGCATTGACTTTCACAGGAGTACACTTCCACAGGCACTGAATCTGAATGGCGTAAACTTCCACAGGCACTGACTCTCACTGGGGTACACTTCCACAGGCACTGAATGTGAATGGGGTAAACTTCCACAGGCACTGACTCTCACAGCAGTACACTTCCACAGGCACTGATTCTGAATGGGGTAAACTTCCACAGGCATTTACTCTCAGTGGGGTACACTTCCACAGGCACTGAATCTGAATGGGGTAAAGTTCCACAGGCACTGACTCTGAATTGGTTACAGTTCCACAGGCAATGACTCTCAGTGGGGAACACTTCCACAGGCACTGACTCTGAATGGGGTAAACTTCCACAGGCACAGACTCACACTGGAGTACACTTCCACAGGCACTGACACTGAATGGGGCAAATTTCTACTTTCACTGAATCACTCTGTGGAACAGTTCCACAGGCACTGAGTCTCACTTGGGTAAATATCCACAGGCACTGACTCTCACTTGGGTACACTTCTACAGGCACTGACTCTCACTTGGGTACACTTCAACAGGCACTGACTCTCACTGGGGTACATTTCCACAGGCACTGACTCTGAATGGAGTAAACGTCCACAGGCACTGACTCTGAATGGGGTACACTTCCACAGGCACTGACTCTGAATGGGGTAATCGTCTACAGGCACTGAATATGAATGGGGTAAACTTCTTCAGGCACTGACTCTCACTGGGGTACACTTCCACAGGCACTGACTCTCACTGGGGTACACTTACACAGGCACTGACTATGTATGGGGTAAACTTCCAAACGCACTGACACTCACTGGGGTACCCTTCCACAGGTACTGACTCTGAATGGGGTAAACTTCCAAAGGCACTGACTCTCACAGCAGTACACTTCCACAGGCACTGATTCTGAATGGGGTAAACTTCCACAGGCATTTACTCTCAGTGGGGTACACTTCCACAGGCACTGAATCTGAATGGGGTAAAGTTCCACAGGCACTGACTCTGAATTGGTTACAGTTCCACAGGCAATGACTCTCAGTGGGGAACACTTCCACAGGCACTGACTCTGAATGGGGTAAACTTCCACAGGCACAGACTCACACTGGAGTACACTTCCACAGGCACTGACACTGAATGGGGCAAATTTCTACTTTCACTGAATCACTCTGTGGAACAGTTCCACAGGCACTGAGTCTCACTTGGGTAAATATCCACAGGCACTGACTCTCACTTGGGTACACTTCTACAGGCACTGACTCTCACTGGGGTACACTTACACAGGCACTGACTATGTATGGGGTAAACTTCCAAACGCACTGACACTCACTGGGGTACCCTTCCACAGCCACTGACTCTGAATGGGGTACACTTCCACAGGCATTGACACTCACTTGGGTGCACTTCCACAGGCACTGACTCTCACTTGGGTACCCTTCTACAGGCACTGACTCTGACTGGCGCACATTTCCACAGGCAAAGACTCTCACTGGGATACATTTCCACATGCACTGACTCTGAGTGGGGTACACTTCCATAGGCAGTGACTCCTAATGGTGAGCTGCTTCCCAGCCACTGAATCTCACTGGGGAACATTTCCACAGGCACTGACTCTGAATGTGGTAAACTTCCACAGGCATTGACTTTCACAGGAGTACACTTCCACAGGCACTGAATCTGAATGGCGTAAACTTCCACAGGCACTGACTCTCACTGGGGTACACTTCCACAGGCACTGAATGTGAATGGGGTAAACTTCCACAGACACTGACTCTCACAGCAGTACACTTCCACAGGCACTGATTCTGAATGGGGTAAACTTCCACAGGCATTTACTCTCAGTGGGGTACACTTCCACAGGCACTGAATCTGAATGGGGTAAAGTTCCACAGGCACTGACTCTGAATTGGTTACAGTTCCACAGGCAATGACTCTCAGTGGGGAACACTTCCACAGGCACTGACTCTGAATGGGGTAAACTTCCACAGGCACAGACTCACACTGGAGTACACTTCCACAGGCACTGACACTGAATGGGGCAAATTTCTACTTTCACTGAATCACTCTGTGGAACAGTTCCACAGGCACTGAGTCTCACTTGGGTAAATATCCACAGGCACTGACTCTCACTTGGGTACACTTCTACAGGCACTGACTCTCACTTGGGTACACTTCAACAGGCACTGACTCTCACTGGGGTACATTTCCACAGGCACTGACTCTGAATGGAGTAAACGTCCACAGGCACTGACTCTGAATGGGGTACACTTCCACAGGCACTGACTCTGAATGGGGTAATCGTCTACAGGCACTGAATATGAATGGGGTAAACTTCTACAGTTACTGAATCTGAATGGGGTAAACTTCTTCAGGCACTGACTCTCACTGGGGTACACTTCCACAGGCACTGACTCTCACTGGGGTACACTTACACAGGCACTGACTATGTATGGGGTAAACTTCCAAACGCACTGACACTCACTGGGGTACCCTTCCACAGGTACTGACTCTGAATGGGGTAAACTTCCAAAGGCACTGACTCTGAGTGGGGTACACTTCCATAGGCACTGAATCTGAATGGTGTAAACTACTAGAGGTACTGAACCTGAATGGGGTAAACTTGCACAGGCACTGACTCTAACTGGGGTTCACTTCGACAGGCACTGAACCTGAATGTGGTAAACTTCCACAGGCACTGACTCTCACTGGGGTACACTTACAAAGGCACTGACTCTGAATGGGGAAAACTTCCACAGGCACTGACTCTCACTGGGGTACACTTCCACAGGCACTGAATCTGAATGGGGTAAACTTCCACAGGCACTGACTATGAATGGGGTAAACATCCACAGGTACTGACTCTGAATGGGGAAATCTTCCAGAGGCAATGACTCTAACTGGGGTACACTCCCACAGGCACTGACTCTCACAGGGGGACAATTCCACAGCCACTGACTCTGAATGGGGTACAATTCCACAGGCATTGACCCTCACTTGGGTGCACTTCCACAGGCACTGACTCTCACTGGGGTGCATTTCCACAGGCACTGACTCTCACTTGGGTACACTTCTACAGGCACTGACTCTCACTGGCGCACATTTCCACAGGCAAAGACTCTCACTGGGGTACATTTCCACATGCACTGACACTGAGTGGGGTACACTTCCATAGGCAGTGACTCCTAATGGTGAGCCGCTTCCCAGCCACTGAATCTCACTGGGGTACACTTCTACAGGCACTGACTCTCACAGGGGTACATTTCCACAGGCACTGACTCTGAATGTGGTAAACTTCCACAGGCATTGACTCTCACAGGAGTACACTTCCACAGGCACTGAATCTGAATGGCGTAAACTTCCACAGGCACTGACTATCACTGGGGTGCACTTCCACAGGCACTGAATCTGAATGGGGTAAACTTCCACAGGCTCTGACTCTCACAGCAGTACACTTCCACAGGCACTGAATCTGAATGGGGTAAAGTTCCACAGGCACTGTCTCTGAATTGGTTACAGTTCCACAGGCAATGACTCTCAGTGGGTTACACTTCCACAGGCACTGACTCTGAATGGGGTAAACTTCCACAGGCACTGACTCTCACTGGAGTACACTTCCACAGGCACTGACTCTGAATGGGGCAAATTTCTACTGGCACTGACTCTCTCTGAGGAACAGTTCCACAGGCACTGACTCTCACTTGGGTAAATTTCCACAGGCACTGACTCTCACTTGGGCACACTTCTACAGGCACTGACTCTCAATTCGGTAAACTTCTACAGGCACTGTCTCTTACTGGGGTGCATTTCCACAGGCACTGACTCTGAATGGGGTAAACTTCCACAGGCACTGACTCTGAATGGGGTACACTTCCACAGGCACGGACTCTGAATGGGGTAATCGTCTACAGGCACTGAATATGAATGGGGTAAACTTCTGCAGTTACTGAATCTGAATGGGGTAAACTTCGTCAGGCACTGACTCTCACTGGGGTACACTTCCACAGGCACTGACTCTCACTGGGGTACACTTACACAGGCACTGACTCTGTATGGGGTAAACTTCCAAAGGCACTGACTATGAATGGGGTACACTTCCACACGCACTGAATCTGAATGGGGTAAACTTCTACAGGTACTGAATCTGAATGGGGTAAACTTCCTCAGGCACTGACACTCACTGGGGTACACTTCCACAGGCACAGACTCTGAATGGGGTAAACTTCCACTGGCACTCACTCTCACTGGGGTACACTTCCACAGGCACTGACTCTCACTGGGGTACACTTACACAGGCACTGACTCTGAGTGGGGTAAACTTCCAAAGGCACTGACTCTCACTGGGGTACACTTCCACAGGCACTGACTCTGAATGGGGTAAACTTCCACAGGCACTGACTCTGAATGTGGTAAACTTCCACAGGCATTGACTTTCACAGGAGTACACTTCCACAGGCACTGAATCTGAATGGCGTAAACTTCCACAGGCACTGACTCTCACTGGGGTACACTTCCACAGGCACTGAATGTGAATGGGGTAAACTTCCACAGACACTGACTCTCACAGCAGTACACTTCCACAGGCACTGATTCTGAATGGGGTAAACTTCCACAGGCATTTACTCTCAGTGGGGTACACTTCCACAGGCACTGAATCTGAATGGGGTAAAGTTCCACAGGCACTGACTCTGAATTGGTTACAGTTCCACAGGCAATGACTCTCAGTGGGGAACACTTCCACAGGCACTGACTCTGAATGGGGTAAACTTCCACAGGCACAGACTCACACTGGAGTACACTTCCACAGGCACTGACACTGAATGGGGCAAATTTCTACTTTCACTGAATCACTCTGTGGAACAGTTCCACAGGCACTGAGTCTCACTTGGGTAAATATCCACAGGCACTGACTCTCACTTGGGTACACTTCTACAGGCACTGACTCTCACTTGGGTACACTTCAACAGGCACTGACTCTCACTGGGGTACATTTCCACAGGCACTGACTCTGAATGGAGTAAACGTCCACAGGCACTGACTCTGAATGGGGTACACTTCCACAGGCACTGACTCTGAATGGGGTAATCGTCTACAGGCACTGAATATGAATGGGGTAAACTTCTACAGTTACTGAATCTGAATGGGGTAAACTTCTTCAGGCACTGACTCTCACTGGGGTACACTTCCACAGGCACTGACTCTCACTGGGGTACACTTACACAGGCACTGACTATGTATGGGGTAAACTTCCAAACGCACTGACACTCACTGGGGTACCCTTCCACAGGTACTGACTCTGAATGGGGTAAACTTCCAAAGGCACTGACTCTGAGTGGGGTACACTTCCATAGGCACTGAATCTGAATGGTGTAAACTACTAGAGGTACTGAACCTGAATGGGGTAAACTTGCACAGGCACTGACTCTAACTGGGGTTCACTTCGACAGGCACTGAACCTGAATGTGGTAAACTTCCACAGGCACTGACTCTCACTGGGGTACACTTACAAAGGCACTGACTCTGAATGGGGAAAACTTCCACAGGCACTGACTCTCACTGGGGTACACTTCCACAGGCACTGAATCTGAATGGGGTAAACTTCCACAGGCACTGACTATGAATGGGGTAAACATCCACAGGTACTGACTCTGAATGGGGAAATCTTCCAGAGGCAATGACTCTAACTGGGGTACACTCCCACAGGCACTGACTCTCACAGGGGGACAATTCCACAGCCACTGACTCTGAATGGGGTACAATTCCACAGGCATTGACCCTCACTTGGGTGCACTTCCACAGGCACTGACTCTCACTGGGGTGCATTTCCACAGGCACTGACTCTCACTTGGGTACACTTCTACAGGCACTGACTCTCACTGGCGCACATTTCCACAGGCAAAGACTCTCACTGGGGTACATTTCCACATGCACTGACACTGAGTGGGGTACACTTCCATAGGCAGTGACTCCTAATGGTGAGCCGCTTCCCAGCCACTGAATCTCACTGGGGTACACTTCTACAGGCACTGACTCTCACAGGGGTACATTTCCACAGGCACTGACTCTGAATGTGGTAAACTTCCACAGGCATTGACTCTCACAGGAGTACACTTCCACAGGCACTGAATCTGAATGGCGTAAACTTCCACAGGCACTGACTATCACTGGGGTGCACTTCCACAGGCACTGAATCTGAATGGGGTAAACTTCCACAGGCTCTGACTCTCACAGCAGTACACTTCCACAGGCACTGAATCTGAATGGGGTAAAGTTCCACAGGCACTGTCTCTGAATTGGTTACAGTTCCACAGGCAATGACTCTCAGTGGGTTACACTTCCACAGGCACTGACTCTGAATGGGGTAAACTTCCACAGGCACTGACTCTCACTGGAGTACACTTCCACAGGCACTGACTCTGAATGGGGCAAATTTCTACTGGCACTGACTCTCTCTGAGGAACAGTTCCACAGGCACTGACTCTCACTTGGGTAAATTTCCACAGGCACTGACTCTCACTTGGGCACACTTCTACAGGCACTGACTCTCAATTCGGTAAACTTCTACAGGCACTGTCTCTTACTGGGGTGCATTTCCACAGGCACTGACTCTGAATGGGGTAAACTTCCACAGGCACTGACTCTGAATGGGGTACACTTCCACAGGCACGGACTCTGAATGGGGTAATCGTCTACAGGCACTGAATATGAATGGGGTAAACTTCTGCAGTTACTGAATCTGAATGGGGTAAACTTCGTCAGGCACTGACTCTCACTGGGGTACACTTCCACAGGCACTGACTCTCACTGGGGTACACTTACACAGGCACTGACTCTGTATGGGGTAAACTTCCAAAGGCACTGACTATGAATGGGGTACACTTCCACACGCACTGAATCTGAATGGGGTAAACTTCTACAGGTACTGAATCTGAATGGGGTAAACTTCCTCAGGCACTGACACTCACTGGGGTACACTTCCACAGGCACAGACTCTGAATGGGGTAAACTTCCACTGGCACTCACTCTCACTGGGGTACACTTCCACAGGCACTGACTCTCACTGGGGTACACTTACACAGGCACTGACTCTGAGTGGGGTAAACTTCCAAAGGCACTGACTCTCACTGGGGTACACTTCCACAGGCACTGACTCTGAATGGGGTAAACTTCCACAGGCACTGACTCTGAATGGGGTAAACTTCCACACGCACTGAATCTTAAAGGGGTAAACTTCCACAGGCACTGACTGTCACGGGGTACACTTACACAGGCACTGCCTCTGAATGGGGTAAACTTCCACAGGCACTGACCCTCACTTGGGTGCACTTCCACAGGCACTGACTCTGAATGGGGTAAACTTCCACAGGCACTGACTGTCACTGTGGTACACTTCCACAGACACTGACTCTGAATGGGGTACACTTCCACAGGCACTGAATCTGAATGGGGTAAACTTCCACATGCACCGACTCTCACTTGGGTAATCTTCTTCAGGCACTGACTCTCACTGGGGTACATTTCCACAGGCACTGACTCTCACTGGGGTACATTTCCATTGGCACTGACTCTCACTTGGGTACACTTCTACAGGCACTGACTCTCACTTGGGTGCACTTCCACAGGCACTGACTCTGAATGGGGTAAACCTCCACAGGCACTGACTGTCACTGTGGTACACTTCCACAGACACTGACTCTGAATGGGGTACACTTCCACAGGCACTGAATCTGAATGGGGTAAACTTCCACATGCACTGACTCTCACTTGGGTACATTTACACAGGCACTGACTCTCACTGGGGTACATTTCCATTGGGACAGACTCTCACTTGGGTACACTTCTACAGACACTGACTCTCACTTGGGTACACTTCTGCAGGCACTGACTCTCACTGGTGTACCTTTCCACATGCACTGACTCTGAATGGGATACACTTCTATAGGCAGTGACTCCTAATGGAGAGCCGCTCCCCAGCCACTGAATCTCTCCAGGGTACACTTCTACAGGCACTGACTCTCACAGGGGTACATTTCCACTGGCACTGACTCTCACTGGGGTACACTTCTACAGGCACTGAATCTGAATGGGGTTAACATCGACAGGTACTGAAGCTGAATGGGGTAAACATCCACAGGCACTGACTCTCACTGGGGTAAACTTCCACAGGCACTGACTCTGAATGGGATAAACTTCCACAGGCACTGACTGTCACTGGGGTACACTTCTACAGGCACTGACTCTCACAGGGGTAAATTTCCACTGGCACTGACTCTCACTGGGGTACACTTCTACAGGCACTGAATCTGAATGGGGTTAACATCTACAGGTACTGAAGCTGAATGGGGTAAACATCCACAGGCACTGACTCTCACTGGGGTAAACTTCCACAGGCACTGACTCTGAATGGGATAAACTTCCACAGGCACTGACTGTCACTGGGGTACACTTCCACAGGCACTGACTCTGAATAGGGTAAACTTCTACAGGTACTGAATCTGAATGGGGTAAACTTCCACAGGCACTGACTGTCACTGGGGTACACTTACACAGGCACTGCCTCTGAATGGGGTAAACTTCCACAGGCACTGTCCCTCACTTGGGTGCACTTCCACAGGCACTGACTCTGAATGGGGTTAACTTCTACAGGTACTGAATCTGAATGGGATAAACTTCCACAGGCACTGACTGTCACTGGGGTACACTTACACAGGCACTGCCTCTGAATGGGGTAAACTTCCACAGGCACTGTCCCTCACTTGGGTGCACTTCCACAGGCACTGACTCTGAATGGGGTAAACTTCCACAGGCACTGACTGTCACTGTGGTACACTTCCACAGACACTGACTCTGAATGGGGTACACTTCCACAGGCACTGAATCTGAATGCGGTAAACTTCCACATGCACTGACTCTCACTTGGGTAATTTTCTTCTGGCACTGACTCTCACTGGGGTACATTTCCACAGGCACTGACTCTCACTGGGGTACATTTCCATTGGCACTGACTCTCACTTGGGTACACTTCTACAGGCACTGACTCTCACTTGGGTACACTTCTGCAGGCACTGACTCTCACTGGTGTACCTTTCCACATGCACTGACTCTGAATGGGATACACTTCTATAGGCATTGACTCCGAATGGAGAGCCGCTCCCCAGCCATTGAATCTCACTGGGGTACACTTCTACAGGCACTGACTCTCACAGGGGTACATTTCCACTGGCACTGACTCTCACTGGGGTACACTTCTACAGGCACTGAATCTGAATGGGGTTAACATCTACAGGTACTGAAGCTGAATGGGGTAAACATCCACAGGCACTGACTCTCACTGGGGTAAACTTCCACAGGCACTGACTCTGAATGGGATAAACTTCCACAGGCACTGACTGTCACTGGGGTACACTTCCACAGGCACTGACACTGAATAGGGTAAACTTCCACAAGCACTGACTCTCACTTGGGAACACTTCGACAGGCACTGACTCTCACTGGGGGAAACTTCCAAAGGCACTGACTCTCACTGGGGTACACTTCCACAGGCACTGACTCTGAATGGGGTAAACTTCGACAGGCACTGAATCTGAATGTGGTAAACTTCTACAGGTACTGAATCTGAATGGGGTAAACTTGCACAGGCACTGACTCCCACTGGGGTTCACTTCCACAGGCACTGACTCCGAATGGGGAAAGCTTCCAAAGGCACAGACTCTCACTGGGGTACACTTCCACAGGCACTAACTCTCACTGGGGTACGCTTCCACAGGCACTGACTTAGAATGGGGTAAACATCCACAGGCACTGACCCTCACTTGGGTGCACTTCCACAGGCACTGACTCTGAATGGGGTAAACCTCCACAGGCACTGACTGTCACTGGGGTACACTTCCACAGACACTGACTCTGAATGGGGTACACTTCCACAGGCACTGAATCTGAATGGGGTAAACTTCCACATGCACTGACTCTCACTTGGGTAAACTTCTTCAGGCACTGACTCTCACTGGGGTACATTTCCACAGGCACTGACTCTCACTGGGGTACATTTCCATTGGCACAGACTCTCACTTGGGTACACTTCTACAGACACTGACTCTCACTTGGGTACACTTCTGCAGGCACTGACTCTCACTGGTGTACCTTTCCACATGCACTGACTCTGAATGGGATACACTTCTACAGGCAGTGACTCCTAATGGAGAGCCGCTCCCCAGCCACTGAATCTCACCAGGGTACACTTCTACAGGCACTGACTCTCACAGGGGTACATTTCCACTGGCACTGACTCTCACTGGGGTACACTTCTACAGGCACTGAATCTGAATGGGGTTAACATCTACAGGTACTGAAGCTGAATGGGGTAAACATCCACAGGCACTGACTCACACTGGGGGACACTTCCACAGGCACTGACTCTGAATGGGATAAACTTCCACAGGAATTGAGTGTCACTGGGGTCCACTTCCACAGGCACTGACTCTGAATGGGGTAAACTTCCACAGGCACTGACTCTCACTTGGGTACACTTCGACAGGCACTGACTCTCACTGGGGTAAACTTCGTCAGGCACTGACTCTCACTGGGGTACACTTCCACAGGCACTGACTCTCACTGGGGTACACTTACACAGGCACTGACTCTGTATGGGGTAAACTTCCAAAGGCACTGACTATGAATGGGGTACACTTCCACACGCACTGAATCTGAATGGGGTAAACTTCTACAGGTACTGAATCTGAATGGGGTAAACTTCCTCAGGCACTGACACTCACTGGGGTACACTTCCACAGGCACAGACGCTGAATGGGGTAAACTTCCACTGGCACTCACTCTCACTGGGGTACACTTCCACAGGCACTTTCTCTGAATGGGTTAAACATCCACAGGCACTGACTCTCACTGGGGTACACTTCCACAGGCACTGACTCTCACTGGGGTACACTTACACAGGCACTGACTCTGAGTGGGGTAAACTTCCAAAGGCACTGACTCTCACTGGGGTACACTTCCACAGGCACTGACTCTGAATGGGGTAAACTTCCACAGGCACTGACTCTGAATGGGGTAAACTTCCACACGCACTGAATCTGAAAGGGGTAAACTTCCACAGGCACTGACTGTCACGGGGTACACTTACACAGGCACTGCCTCTGAATGGGGTAAACTTCCACAGGCACTGACCCTCACTTGGGTGCACTTCCACAGGCACTGACTCTGAATGGGGTAAACTTCCACAGGCACTGACTGTCACTGGGGTACACTTACACAGGCACTGCCTCTGAATGGGGTAAACTTCCACAGGCACTGACCCTCACTTGGGTGCACTTCCACATGCACTGACTCTGAATGGGATACACTTCTATAGGCAGTGACTCTGAATGGAGAGCCGCTCCCCAGCCATTGAATCTCACTGGGGTACACTTCCACAGGCACTGACTTAGAATGGGGTCAACATCCACAGGCACTGACCCTCACTTGGGTGCACTTCCACAGGCACTGACTCTGAATGGGGTAAACCTCCACAGGCACTGACTGTCACTGTGGTACACTTCCACAGACACTGACTCTGAATGGGGTACACTTCCACAGGCACTGAATCTGAATGGGGTAAACTTCCACATGCACTGACTCTCACTTGGGTAAACTTCTTCAGGCACTGACTCTCACTGGGGTACATTTCCACAGGCACTGACTCTCACTGGGGTACATTTCCATTGGGACAGACTCTCACTTGGGTACACTTCTACAGACACTGACTCTCACTTGGGTACACTTCTGCAGGCACTGACTCTCACTGGTGTACCTTTCCACATGCACTGACTCTGAATGGGATACACTTCTATAGGCAGTGACTCCTAATGGAGAGCCGCTCCCCAGCCACTGAATCTCACCAGGGTACACTTATACAGGCACTAACTCTCACAGGGGTACATTTCCACTGGCACTGACTCTCACTGGGGTACACTTCTACAGGCACTGAATCTGAATGGGGTTAACATCGACAGGTACTGAAGCTGAATGGGGTAAACATCCACAGGCACTGACTCTCACTGGGGTAAACTTCCACAGGCACTGACTCTGAATGGGATAAACTTCCACAGGCACTGACTGTCACTGGGGTACACTTCTACAGGCACTGACTCTCACAGGGGTAAATTTCCACTGGCACTGACTCTCACTGGGGTACACTTCTACAGGCACTGAATCTGAATGGGGTTAACATCTACAGGTACTGAAGCTGAATGGGGTAAACATCCACAGGCACTGACTCTCACTGGGGTAAACTTCCACAGGCACTGACTCTGAATGGGATAAACTTCCACAGGCACTGACTGTCACTGGGGTACACTTCCACAGGCACTGACTCTGAATAGGGTAAACTTCTACAGGTACTTAATCTGAATGGGGTAAACTTCCACAGGCACTGACTGTCACTGGGGTACACTTACACAGGCACTGCCTCTGAATGGGGTAAACTTCCACAGGCACTGTCCCTCACTTGGGTGCACTTCCACAGGCACTGACTCTGAATGGGGTAAACTTCTACAGGTACTGAATCTGAATGGGATAAACTTCCACAGGCACTGACTGTCACTGGGGTACACTTACACAGGCACTGCCTCTGAATGGGGTAAACTTCCACAGGCACTGTCCCTCACTTGGGCGCACTTCCACAGGCACTGACTCTGAATGGGGTAAACTTCCACAGGCACTGACTGTCACTGTGGTACACTTCCACAGACACTGACTCTGAATGGGGTACACTTCCACAGGCACTGAATCTGAATGCGGTAAACTTCCACATGCACTGACTCTCACTTGGGTACACTTCTACAGGCACTGACTCTCACTTGGGTACACTTCTGCAGGCACTGACTCTCACTGGTGTACCTTTCCACATGCACTGACTCTGAATGGGATACACTTCTATAGGCATTGACTCCGAATGGAGAGCCGCTCCCCAGCCATTGAATCTCACTGGGGTACACTTCTACAGGCACTGACTCTCACAGGGGTACATTTCCACTGGCACTGACTCTCACTGGGGTACACTTCTACAGGCACTGAATCTGAATGGGGTTAACATCTACAGGTACTGAAGCTGAATGGGGTAAACATCCACAGGCACTGACTCTCACTGGGGTAAACTTCCACAGGCACTGACTCTGAATGGGATAAACTTCCACAGGCACTGACTGTCACTGGGGTACACTTCCACAGGCACTGACACTGAATAGGGTAAACTTCCACAAGCACTGACTCTCACTTGGGAACACTTCGACAGGCACTGACTCTCACTGGGGGAAACTTCCAAAGGCACTGACTCTCACTGGGGTACACTTCCACAGGCACTGACTCTGAATGGGGTAAACTTCGACAGGCACTGAATCTGAATGTGGTAAACTTCTACAGGTACTGAATCTGAATGGGGTAAACTTGCACAGGCACTGACTCCCACTGGGGTTCACTTCCACAGGCACTGACTCCGAATGGGGAAAGCTTCCAAAGGCACAGACTCTCACTGGGGTACACTTCCACAGGCACTAACTCTCACTGGGGTACGCTTCCACAGGCACTGACTCTGAATGGGGTAAACCTCCACAGGCACTGACTGTCACTGGGGTACACTTCCACAGACACTGACTCTGAATGGGGTACACTTCCACAGGCACTGAATCTGAATGGGGTAAACTTCCACATGCACTGACTCTCACTTGGGTAAACTTCTTCAGGCACTGACTCTCACTGGGGTACATTTCCACAGGCACTGACTCTCACTGGGGTACATTTCCATTGGCACAGACTCTCACTTGGGTACACTTCTACAGACACTGACTCTCACTTGGGTACACTTCTGCAGGCACTGACTCTCACTGGTGTACCTTTCCACATGCACTGACTCTGAATGGGATACACTTCTACAGGCAGTGACTCCTAATGGAGAGCCGCTCCCCAGTCACTGAATCTCACCAGGGTACACTTCTACAGGCACTGACTCTCACAGGGGTACATTTCCACTGGCACTGACTCTCACTGGGGTACACTTCTACAGGCACTGAATCTGAATGGGGTTAACATCTACAGGTACTGAAGCTGAATGGGGTAAACATCCACAGGCACTGACTCACACTGGGGGACACTTCCACAGGCACTGACTCTGAATGGGATAAACTTCCACAGGAATTGAGTGTCACTGGGGTACACTTCCACAGGCACTGACTCTGAATGGGGTAAACTTCCACAGGCACTGACTCTCACTTGGGTACACTTCGACAGGCACTGACTCTCACTGGGGTAAACTTCCAAAGGCACTGACTCTCACTGGGGTACACTTCCACAGGCACTGACTCTGAATGGGGTAAACTTCTACAGGCACTGACTCTGAATGGGGTAAACTTCGACAGGCACTGAATCTGAATGTGGTTAACTTCTACAAGTACAGAATCTGAATGGGGTAAACTTCCACAGGCACTGACTCTCACTGGAGTGCACATCCACAGGCAATGAATCTCACTGGGGTACACTTCCACAGGCACTGACTCTGAATGGGTTAAACTTCCACAGGCACTGACTGTCACTGGGGTAAACTTCCACAGGCACTGACTCTGAATGTGTTAAACTTCCACAGGCACTGACTCTCACTGGGGTAAACTTCCACAGGCACTGACTCTCACTTGGGTTCACTTCCACAGGTACTGACACTGAATGGGGTAAACTTCCACAGGCAATGACTCTGAAACGGGTAATCTTCCACAGACACTGAATCTGAATGGTGTAAACCTCTGCAGGTACTGAATCTGAATGGGGTAAACTTCTACAGGGACTGAAGCTGAATGGGGTAAACTTCCACAGGCACTGACTCTCACTGGGGTAAACTTCCACAGGCTCTGGCTCTTAATGGGGTAAACTTCCAAAGGCAATGACTCTCACTGGGGTACACCTCCACAGGCACTGACTCTGAAATGGGTAAACTTGCACAGGCACTGACTCTGAATGGGGTACACTTTCACACGCACTGAATCTGAATGGGGTAAACTTCCACAGGCACTGACTGTCACTGGGGTACACTTACACAGGCACTGCCTCTGAATGGGTAAAAACTTCCACAGGCACTGTCCCTCACTTGGGTGCACTTCCACAGGCACTGACTCTGAATGGGGTAAACTTCCACAGGCACTGACTGTCACTGTGTTACACTTCCACAGACACTGACTCTGAATGGGGTACACTTCCACAGGCACTGAATCTGAATGCGGTAAACTTCCACATGCACTGACTCTCACTTGGGTAATTTTCTTCTGGCACTGACTCTCACTGGGGTACACTTCTACAGGCACTGACTCTCACTTGGGTACACTTCTGCAGGCACTGACTCTCACTGGTGTACCTTTCCACAGGCACTGACTCTGAATGGGATACACCTCTATAGGCAGTGACTCCAAATGGAGAGCCGCTCCCCAGCCATTGAATCTCACTGGGGTACACTTCTACAGGCACTGACTCTCACAGGGGTACATTTCCACTGGCACTGACTCTCACTGGGGTACACTTCTACAGGCACTGAATGTGAATGGGGTTAACATCTACAGGTACAGAAGCTGAATGGGGTAAACATCCACAGGCACTGACTCTCACTGGGGTAAACTTCCACAGGCACTGACTCTGAATCGGATAAACTTCCACAGGAATTGAGTGTCACTGGGGTACACTTCCACAGGCACTGACTCTGAATGGGGTAAACTTCCACAGGCACTGACTCTCACTTGGGTACACTTCGACAGGCACTGACTCTCACTGGGGTAAACTTCCAAAGGCACTGACTCTCACTGGGGTACACTTCCACATGCACTGACTCTGAATGGGGTAAACTTCTACAGGCACTGACTATGAATGGGGTAAACTTCGACAGGCACTGAATCTGAATGTGGTAAACTTCTACAAGTACAGAATCTGAATGGGGTAAACTTCCACAGGCACTGACTCTCACTGGAGTGCACATCCACAGGCAATGACTCTCACTGGGGTACACTTCCACAGGCACTGACTGTGAATGTGTTAAACTTCCACAGGCACTGACTCTCACTGGGGTAAACTTCCACAGGCACTGACTCTGAATGGGTTAAACTTCCACAGGCACTGACACTCACTGGGGTAATCTTCCACAGGCACTGACTTTCACTTGGGTACACTTCCACAGGTACTGACACTGAATGGGGTAAACTTCCACAGGCAATGACTCTGAAACGGGTAATCTTCCGCAGACACTGAATCTGAATGGGGTAAACTTCTACAGGTACTGAATCTGCATGGGGTAAACTTCCACAGGCACTGACTCACACTGGGGGACACTTCCACAGGCACTGATTCTGAAAGGGGTCAATTTCCACAGGCCCTGACACTCACTGGGGGGCACTTCCACAGGCACTGACTCTGAATGGGGCAAACTTCCACAGGCACTGACTCTCACTGGGGTACACTTCCACAGGCACTGAATCTGAATGGCGTAAACATCCACAGGTACTGACTCTCTCTGGGGTACACTTCCACAGGCACTGAATCTGAATGGCGTAAACTTCCACAGGCACTGACTCTCACTGTGGTACACTTCCACAGGCACTGAATCTGAATGGCGTAAACATCCACAGGTACTGACACTGAATGGGGTAAACTTCCACAGGCATTGAGTGTCACTGGGGTACACTTCCACAGGCACTGACTCTGAATGGGGTAAACTTCCACAGGCACTGACTCTCACTTGGGTACACTTCGACAGGCACTGACTGTCACTGCGGTAAACTTCCAAAGGCACTGACTCTCACTGGGGTACACTTCCACAGGCACTGACTCTGAATGGGGTAAACTTCTACAGGCACTGACTCTGAATGGGGTAAACTTCGACAGGCACTGAATCTGAATGTGGTAAACTTCTACAAGTACAGAATCTGAATGGGGTAAACTTCCACAGGCACCGACTCTCACTGGGGTACACTTCCACAGGCACTGACTCCGAATGGGGAAAACTTCCAAAGGCACAGACTCTCACTGGGGTACACTTCCACAGGCACTGACTCTGAATGGAGTAAACATCGACAGGCACTGAATTTGAATGTTGTAAACTTCTACAGGTACTGAATCTGAATGGGGTAAACTTCCACAGTCGCAGACTCTCACTGGGGTACACTTCCTGAGGCAATGACTCTCACTGGGGTACACTTCCACAGGCACTGTCGCTCACTGGGGGAAACTTCCACAGGCACTGACTCTGAATGGGGCAAACTTCCACAGGCACTGAATCTGAATGGGGTACACTTCCACAGGCACTGTCTCTGAATGGGTTAATCATCCACAGGCACTGACTCTCACTGGGGTACACTTCCACAGGCACTGACTCTCACTGGGGTACAATTCCACAGGCACTGACTCTGAATGGGGTAAACTTCCACAGGCACTGACTCTGAATGGGGTTAACTTCTACTGGCTCTGAATCTGAATGGGGTACATTTCCACAGGCACTGAATCTGAATGGGGTAAACTTCTACAGGTACTGAATCTGATTGGGGTCAACTTCTACAGGCACTGAATCTGAATGGTGTAAACCTCTGCAGGTACTGAATCTGAATGGGGCAAACTTCTACAGGCACTGGCTCTAAATGGAGTAAACTTCCAAAGGCAATGACTCTCACTGGGGTACACCTCCACAGGCACTGACTCTGAAAGGGGTAAACTTGCACAGGCACTGACTCTGAATGGGGTACACTTTCACACGCACTGAATCTGAATGGGGTAAACTTCCACAGGCACTGACTGTCACTGGGGTACACTTACACAGGCACTGCCTCTGAATGGGGTAAACTTCCACAGGCACTGTCCCTCACTTGGGTGCACTTCCACAGGCACTGACTCTGAATGGGGTAAACTTCCACAGGCACTGACTGTCACTGTGGTACACTTCCACAGACACTGACTCTGAATGGGGTACACTTCCACAGGCACTGAATCTGAATGCGGTAAACTTCCACATGCACTGACTCTCACTTGGGTAATTTTCTTCTGGCACTGACTCTCACTGGGGTACATTTCCACAGGCACTGACTCTCACTGGGGTACATTTCCATTGGCACTGACTCTCACTTGGGTACACTTCTACAGGCACTGACTCTCACTTGGGTACACTTCTGCAGGCACTGACTCTCACTGGTGTACCTTTCCACATGCACTGACTCTGAATGGGATACACTTCTATAGGCATTGACTCCGAATGGAGAGCCGCTCCCCAGCCATTGAATCTCACTGGGGTACACTTCTACAGGCACTGACTCTCACAGGGGTACATTTCCACTGGCACTGACTCTCACTGGGGTACACTTCTACAGGCACTGAATCTGAATGGGGTTAACATCTCCAGGTACTGAAGCTGAATGGGGTAAACATCCACAGGCACTGACTCTCACTGGGGTAAACTTCCACAGGCACTGACTCTGAATGGGATAAACTTCCACAGGCACTGACTGTCACTGGGGTACACTTCCACAGGCACTGACACTGAATAGGGTAAACTTCCACAAGCACTGACTCTCACTTGGGAACACTTCGACAGGCACTGACTCTCACTGGGGGAAACTTCCAAAGGCACTGACTCTCACTGGGGTACACTTCCACAGGCACTGACTCTGAATGGGGTAAACTTCGACAGGCACTGAATCTGAATGTGGTAAACTTCTACAGGTACTGAATCTGAATGGGGTAAACTTGCACAGGCACTGACTCCCACTGGGGTTCACTTCCACAGGCACTGACTCCGAATGGGGAAAGCTTCCAAAGGCACAGACTCTCACTGGGGTACACTTCGACAGGCACTAACTCTCACTGGGGTACGTTTCCACAGGCACTGACTTAGAATGGGGTAAACATCCACAGGCACTGACCCTCACTTGGGTGCACTTCCACAGGCACTGACTCTGAATGGGGTAAACCTCCACAGGCACTGACTGTCACTGGGGTACACTTCCACAGACACTGACTCTGAATGGGGTACACTTCCACAGGCACTGAATCTGAATGGGGTAAACTTCCACATGCACTGACTCTCACTTGGGTAAACTTCTTCAGGCACTGACTCTCACTGGGGTACATTTCCACAGGCACTGACTCTCACTGGGGTACATTTCCATTGGCACAGACTCTCACTTGGGTACACTTCTACAGACACTGACTCTCACTTGGGTACACTTCTGCAGGCACTGACTCTCACTGGTGTACCTTTCCACATGCACTGACTCTGAATGGGATACACTTCTATAGGCAGTGACTCCTAATGGAGAGCCGCTCCCCAGCCTCTGAATCTCACCAGGGTACACTTCTACAGGCACTGACTCTCACAGGGGTACATTTCCACTGGCACTGACTCTCACTGGGGTACACTTCTACAGGCACTGAATCTGAATGGGGTTAACATCTACAGGTACTGAAGCTGAATGGGGTAAACATCCACAGGCACTGACTCTCACTGGGGTACACTTCCACAGGCACTGACTCTGAATAGGGTAAACTTCCACAAGCACTGACTCTCACTTGGGAACACTTCGACAGGCACTGACTCTCACTGGGGGAAACTTCCAAAGGCACTGACTCTCACTGGGGTACACTTCCACATGCACTGACTCTGAATGGGGTAAACTTCTACAGGCACTGACTATGAATGGGGTAAACTTCGACAGGCACTGAATCTGAATGTGGTAAACTTCTACAAGTACAGAATCTGAATGGGGTAAACTTCCACAGGCACTGACTCTCACTGGAGTGCACATCCACAGGCAATGACTCTCACTGGGGTACACTTCCACAGGCACTGACTGTGAATGGGTTAAACTTCCACAGGCACTGACTCTCACTGGGGTAAACTTCCACAGGCACTGACTCTGAATGGGTTAAACTTCCACAGGCACTGACTCTCACTGGGGTAAACTTCCACAGGCACTGACTCTCACTTGGGTATACTTCCACAGGTACTGACACTGAATGGGGTAAACTTCCACAGGCAATGACTCTGAAACGGGTAATCTTCCGCAGACACTGAATCTGAATGGGGTAAACTTCTACAGGTACTGAATCTGCATGGGGTAAACTTCCACAGGCACTGACTCACACTGGGGGAAACTTCCACAGGCACTGATTCTGAAAGGGGTCAATTTCCACAGGCCCTGACTCTCACTGGGGGGCACTTCCACAGGCACTGACTCTGAATGGGGCAAACTTCCACAGGCACTGACTCTCACTGGGGTACACTTCCACAGGCACTGAATCTGAATGGCGTAAACATCCACAGGTACTGACTCTCACTGGGGGGCACTTCCACAGGCACTGAATCTGAATGGCGTAAACTTCCACAGGCACTGACTCTCACTGTGGGACACTTCCACAGGCACTGAATCTGAATGGCGTAAACATCCACAGGTACTGACACTGAATGGGGTAAACTTCCACAGGCATTGAGTGTCACTGGGGTACACTTCCACAGGCACTGACTCTGAATGGGGTAAACTTCCACAGGCACTGACTCTCACTTGGGTACACTTCGACAGGCACTGACTCTCACTGCGGTAAACTTCCAAAGGCACTGACTCTCACTGGGGTACACTTCCACAGGCACTGACTCTGAATGGGGTAAACTTCTACAGGCACTGACTCTGAATGGGGTAAACTTCGACAGGCACTGAATCTGAATGTGGTAAACTTCTACAAGTACAGAATCTGAATGGGGTAAACTTCCACAGGCACCGACTCTCACTGGGGTACACTTCCACAGGCACTGACTCCGAATGGGGAAAACTTCCAAAGGCACAGACTCTCACTGGGGTACACTTCCACAGGCACTGACTCTGAATGGAGTAAACATCGACAGGCACTGAATTTGAATGTTGTAAACTTCTACAGGTACTGAATCTGAATGGGGTAAACTTCCACAGTCGCAGACTCTCACTGGGGTACACTTCCTGAGGCAATGACTCTCACTGGGGTACACTTCCACAGGCACTGTCGCTCACTGGGGGACACTTCCACAGGCACTGACTCTGAATGGGGTAAACTTCCACAGGCACTGAATCTGAATGGGGTACACTTCCACAGGCACTGTCTCTGAATGGGTTAAACATCCACAGGCACTGACTCTCACTGGGGTACACTTCCACAGGCACTGACTCTCACTGGGGTACAATTCCACAGGCACTGACTCTGAATGGGGTAAACTTCCACAGGCACTGACTCTGAATGGGGTTAACTTCTACTGGCTCTGAATCTGAATGGGGTACATTTCCACAGGCACTGAATCTGAATGGGGTAAACTTCTGCAGGTACTGAATCTGAATGGGGCAAACTTCTACAGGGACTGAAGCTGAATGGGGTAAACTTCCACAGGCACTGACTCTCACTGGGGTAAACTTCCACAGGCACTGGCTCTAAATGGAGTAAACTTCCAAAGGCAATGACTCTCACTGGGGTACACCTCCACAGGCACTGACTCTGAAAGGGGTAAACTTGCACAGGCACTGACTCTGAATGGGGTACTCTTTCACACGCACTGAATCTGAATGGGGTAAACTTCCACAGGCACTGACTGTCACTGGGGTACACTTACACAGGCACTGCCTCTGAATGGGGTAAACTTCCACAGGCACTGTCCCTCACTTGGGTGCACTTCCACAGGCACTGACTCTGAATGGGGTAAACTTCCACAGGCACTGACTGTCACTGTGGTACACTTCCACAGACACTGACTCTGAATGGGGTACACTTCCACAGGCACTGAATCTGAATGCGGTAAACTTCCACATGCACTGACTCTCACTTGGGTAATTTTCTTCTGGCACTGACTCTCACTGGGGTACATTTCCACAGGCACTGACTCTCACTGGGGTACATTTCCATTGGCACTGACTCTCACTTGGGTACACTTCTACAGGCACTGACTCTCACTTGGGTATACTTCTGCAGGCACTGACTCTCACTGGTGTACCTTTCCACATGCACTGACTCTGAATGGGATACACTTCTATAGGCATTGACTCCGAATGGAGAGCCGCTCCCCAGCCATTGAATCTCACTGGGGTACACTTCTACAGGCACTGACTCTCACAGGGGTACATTTCCACTGGCACTGACTCTCACTGGGGGACACTTCTACAGGCACTGAATCTGAATGGGGTTAACATCTCCAGGTACTGAAGCTGAATGGGGTAAACATCCACAGGCACTGACTCTCACTGGGGTAAACTTCCACAGGCACTGACTCTGAATGGGATAAACTTCCACAGGCACTGACTGTCACTGGGGTACACTTCCACAGGCACTGACACTGAATAGGGTAAACTTCCACAAGCACTGACTCTCACTTGGGAACACTTCGACAGGCACTGACTCTCACTGGGGGAAACTTCCAAAGGCACTGACTCTCACTGGGGTACACTTCCACAGGCACTGACTCTGAATGGGGTAAACTTCGACAGGCACTGAATCTGAATGTGGTAAACTTCTACAGGTACTGAATCTGAATGGGGTAAACTTGCACAGGCACTGACTCCCACTGGGGTTCACTTCCACAGGCACTGACTCCGAATGGGGAAAGCTTCCAAAGGCACAGACTCTCACTGGGGTACACTTCGACAGGCACTAACACTCACTGGGGTACGCTTCCACAGGCACTGACTTAGAATGGGGTAAACATCCACAGGCACTGACCCTCACTTGGGTGCACTTCCACAGGCACTGACTCTGAATGGGGTAAACCTCCACAGGCACTGACTGTCACTGGGGTACACTTCCACAGACACTGACTCTGAATGGGGTACACTTCCACAGGCACTGAATCTGAATGGGGTAAACTTCCACATGCACTGACTCTCACTTGGGTAAACTTCTTCAGGCACTGACTCTCACTGGGGTACATTTCCACAGGCACTGACTCTCACTGGGGTACATTTCCATTGGCACAGACTCTCACTTGGGTACACTTCTACAGACACTGACTCTCACTTGGGTACACTTCTGCAGGCACTGACTCTCACTGGCGTACCTTTCCACATGCACTGACTCTGAATGGGATACACTTATATAGGCAGTGACTCCTAATGGAGAGCCGCTCCCCAGCCACTGAATCTCACCAGGGTACACTTCTACAGGCACTGACTCTCATAGGGGTACATTTCCACTGGCACTGACTCTCACTGGGGTACACTTCTACAGGCACTGAATCTGAATGGGGTTAACATCTACAGGTACTGAAGCTGAATGGGGTAAACATCCACAGGCACTGACTCTCACTGGGGTAAACTTCCACAGGCACTGACTCTGAATGGGATAAACTTCCACAGGCACTGACTGTCACTGGGGTACACTTCCACAGGCACTGACTCTGAATAGGGTAAACTTCCACAAGCACTGACTCTCACTTGGGAACACTTCGACAGGCACTGACTCTCACTGGGGGAAACTTCCAAAGGCACTGACTCTCACTGGGGTACACTTCCACAGGCACTGAATCTGAATGGCGTAAACTTCCACAGGCACTGACTCTCACTGTGGTACACTTCCACAGGCACTGAATCTGAATGGCGTAAACATCCACAGGTACTGACTCTGAATGGGGTAAACTTCCACAGGCACTGACTCTCACTTGGGTACACTTCGACAGGCACTGACTCTCACTGCGGTAAACTTCCAAAGGCACTGACTCTCACTGGGGTACACTTCCACAGGCACTGACTCTGAATGGGGTAAACTTCTACAGGCACTGACTCTGAATGGGGTAAACTTCGACAGGCACTGAATCTGAATGTGGTAAACTTCTACAAGTACATAATCTGAATGGGGTAAACTTCCACAGGCACTGACGCTCACGGGGGTACACTTCCACAGGCACTGACTCTGAATGGAGTAAACATCGACAGGCACTGAATCTGAATGTTGTAAACTTCTACAGGTACTGAATCTGAATGGGGTAAACTTCCACAGGCGCAGACTCTCACTGGGGTACACTTCCTGAGGCAATGACTCTCACTGGGGTGCACTTCCACAGGCACTGTCGCTCACTGGGAGACACTTCCACAGGCACTGACTCTGAATGGGGTAAACTTCCACAGGAACTGAATCTGAATGTGTACCCTTCCAAAGGCACTGTCTCTGAATGGGTTAAACATCCACAGGCACTGACTCTCACTGGGGTACACTTCCACAGGCACTGACTCTCACTGGGGTACACTTCCACAGGCACTGACTCTGAATGGGGTAAACTTCCACAGGCACTGACTCTGAATGGGGTTAACTTCTACTGGCTCTGAATCTGAATGGGGTACATTTCCACAGGCACTGAATCTGAATGGGGTAAACTTCTACAGGTACTGAATCTGAATGGGGTAAACTTCTACAGGCACTGAATCTGAATGGTGTAAACCTCTGCAGGTACTGAATCTGAATGGGGTAAACTTCCAATGGGACTGACTCTGAATGGGGAATACTTCCACAGGCACTGTCTCTCACTGGGGTACACTTCCACAGGCACTGACTCTGAATGGGTTAAACTTCCACAGGCACTGACTCTCACTGGGGTAAACTTCCACAGGCACTGACTCTGAATGGGTTAAACTTCCACAGGCACTGAATCTGAATGGGGTACACTTCCACAGGCACTGACTCTCACTGGGGTAAACTTCCACAGGCACTGACTCTGAATGGGGTAAACTTCCACAGGCACTGAATCTGAATGGGGTACACTTCCACAGGCACTGTCTCTGAATGGGTTAAACATCCACAGGCACTGACTCTCACTGGGGTACACTTCAACAGGCACTGACTCTCACTGGGGTACAATTCCACAGGCACTGACTCTGAATGGGGTAAACTTCCACAGGCACTGACTCTGAATGGGGTTAACTTCTACTGGCTCTGAATCTGAATGGGGTACATTTCCACAGGCACTGAATCTGAATGGGGTAAACTTCTACAGGTACTGAATCTGATTGGGGTCAACTTCTACAGGCACTGAATCTGAATGGTGTAAACCTCTGCAGGTACTGAATCTGAATGGGGTAAACTTCTACAGGGACTGAAGCTGAATGGGGTAAACTTCCACAGGCACTGACTCTCACTGGGGTCAACTTCCACAGGCACTGGCTCTAAATGGAGTAAACTTCCAAAGGCAATGACTCTCACTGGGGTACACCTCCACAGGCACTGACTCTGAAAGGGGTAAACTTGCACAGGCACTGACTCTGAATGGGGTACACTTTCACACGCACTGAATCTGAATGGGGTAAACTTCCACAGGCACTGACTGTCACTGGGGTACACTTACACAGGCACTGCCTCTGAATGGGGTAAACTTCCACAGGCACTGTCCCTCACTTGGGTGCACTTCCACAGGCACTGACTCTGAATGGGGTAAACTTCCACAGGCACTGACTGTCACAGTGGTACACTTCCACAGACACTGACTCTGAATGGGGTACACTTCCACAGGCACTGAATCTGAATGCGGTAAACTTCCACATGCACTGACTCTCACTTGGGTAATTTTCTTCTGGCACTGACTCTCACTGGGGTACATTTCCATTGGCACTGACTCTCACTTGGGTACACTTCTACAGGCACTGACTCTCACTTGGGTACACTTCTGCAGGCACTGACTCTCACTGGTGTACCTTTCCACATGCACTGACTCTGAATGGGATACACTTCTATAGGCATTGACTCCGAATGGAGAGCCGCTCCCCAGCCATTGAATCTCACTGGGGTACACTTCTACAGGCACTGACTCTCACAGGGGTACATTTCCACTGGCACTGACTCTCACTGGGGTACACTTCTACAGGCACTGAATCTGAATGGGGTTAACATCTACATTTACTGAAGCTGAATGGGGTAAACATCCACAGGCACTGACTCTCACTGGGGTAAACTTCCACAGGCACTGACTCTGAATGGGATAAACTTCCACAGGAACTGAATCTGATTGGGGTAAACTTCCACAGGCGCAGACTCTCACTGGGGTACACTTCCTGAGGCATTGACTCTCACTGGGGTACACTTCCACAGGCACTGTCGCTCACTGGGAGACACTTCCACAGGCACTGACTCTGAATGGGGTAAACTTCCACAGGAACTGAATCTGAATGGGGTACCCTTCCACAGGCACTGTCTCTGAATGGGTTAAACATCCACAGGCACTGACTCTCACTGGGGTACACTTCCACAGGCACTGACTCTCACTGGGGTACACTTCCACAGGCACTGACTCTGAATGGGGTAAACTTCCACAGCCACTGACTCTGAATGGGGTTAACTTCTACTGGCTCTGAATCTGAATGGGGTACATTTCCACAGGCACTGAATCTGAATGGGGTAAACTTCTACAGGTACTGAATCTGAATGGGGTAAACTTCTACAGGCACTGAATCTGAATGGTGTAAACCTCTGCAGGTACTGAATCTGAATGGGGTAAACTTCCACAGGCACTGACTATGAATGGGGAATACTTCCACAGGCACTGTCTCTCACTGGAGTGCACATCCACAGGCAATGACTCTCACTGGGGTACACTTCCACAGGCACTGACTCTGAATGGGTTAAACCTCCACAGGCACTGACTCTCACTGGGGTAAACTTCCACAGGCACTGACTCTGAATGGGTTAAACTTCCACAGGCACTGACTCTCACTGGGGTAAACTTCCACAGGCACTGACTCGGAATGGGTTAAACTTCCACAGGCACTGAATCTGAATGGGGTACACTTCCACAGGCACTGTCTCTGAATGGGTTAAACATCTACAGGCACTGACTCTCACTGGGGTACACTTCCACAGGCACTGACTCTCACTGGGGTACAATTCCACAGGCACTGACTCTGAATGGGGTAAACTTCCACAGGCACTGACTCTGAATGGGGTTAACTTCTACTGGCTCTGAATCTGAATGGGGTACATTTCCACAGGCACTGAATCTGAATGGGGTAAACATCTACAGGTACTGAATCTGAATGGGGTCAACTTCTACTGGCACTGAATCTGAATGGTGTAAACCTCTGCAGGTACTGAATCTGAATGGGGTAAACTTCTACAGGGACTGAAGCTGAATGGGGTAAACTTCCACAGGCACTGACTCTCACTGGGGTAAACTTCCACAGGCACTGGCTCTAAATGGGGTAAACTTCCAAAGGCAATGACTCTCACTGGGGTACACCTCCACAGGCACTGACTCTGAAAGGGGTAAACTTGCACAGGCACTGACTCTGAATGGGGTACACTTTCACAGGCACTGAATCTGAATGGGGTAAACTTCGACAGGCACTGATTCTCACTTGGGTACACTTCTTCAGGCACTGATTCTCACTTGGGTACACTTCTACAGGCACTGACTCTCACTTGGGTACACTTCTACAGGCACTGACTCTCACAGTGGTACACTTCCACAGGCACTGACTCCGAATGGGGAAAACTTCCAAAGGCACAGACTCTCACTGGGGTACACTTCCACAGGCACCGACTCTGAATGGAGTAAACATCGACAGGCACTGAATCTGAATGTTGTAAACTTCTACAGGTACTGAATCTGAATGGGGTAAACTTCCACAGTCGCAGACTCTCACTGGGGTACACTTCCTGAGGCAATGAATCTCACTGGGGTACACTTCCACAGGCACTGTCGCTCACTGGGGGACACTTCCACAGGCACTGACTCTGAATGGGGTAAACTTCCACAGGCACTGAATCTGAATGGGGTACACTTCCACAGGCACTGTCTCTGAATGGGTTAAACATCCACAGGCACTGACTCTCACTGGGGTACACTTCCACAGGCACTGACTCTCACTGGGGTACACTTCCACAGGCACTGACTCTGAATGGGGTAAACTTCCACAGGCACTGACTCTGAATGGGGTTAACTTCTACTGGCTCTGAATCTGAATGGGGTACATTTCCACAGGCACTGAATCTGAATGGGGTAAACTTCTACAGGTACTGAATCTGAATGGGGTCAACTTCTACAGGCACTGAATCTGAATGGTGTAAACCTCTGCAGGTACTGAATCTGAATGGGGTAAACTTCTACAGGGACTGATGCTGAATGGGGTAAACTTCCACAGGCACTGACTCTCACTGGGGTAAACTTCCACAGGCACTGACTATGAATGGGGAATACTTCCACAGGCACTGTCTCTCACTGGAGTGCACATCCACAGGCAATGACTCTCACTGGGGTACACTTCCACAGGCACTGACTCTGAATGGGTTAAACCTCCACAGGCACTGACTCTCACTGGGGTAAACTTCCACAGGCACTGACTCTGAATGGGTTAAACTTCCACAGGCACTGACTCTCACTGGGGTAAACTTCCACAGGCACTGACTCTGAATGGGTTAAACTTCCACAGGCACTGAATCTGAATGGGGTACACTTCCACAGGCACTGTCTCTGAATGGGTTAAACATCTACAGGCACTGACTCTCACTGGGGTACACTTCCACAGGCACTGACTCTCACTGGGGTACAATTCCACAGGCACTGACTCTGAATGGGGTAAACTTCCACAGGCACTGACTCTGAATGGGGTTAACTTCTACTGGCTCTGAATCTGAATGGGGTACATTTCCACAGGCACTGAATCTGAATGGGGTAAACTTCTACAGGTACTGAATCTGAATGGGGTCAACTTCTACAGGCACTGAATCTGAATGGTGTAAACCTCTGCAGGTACTGAATCTGAATGGGGTAAACTTCTACAGGGACTGAAGCTGAATGGGGTAAACTTCCACAGGCACTGACTCTCACTGGGGTAAACTTCCACAGGCACTGGCTCTAAATGGGGTAAACTTCCAAAGGCAATGACTCTCACTGGGGTACACCTCCACAGGCACTGACTCTGAAAGGGGTAAACTTGCACAGGCACTGACTCTGAATGGGGTACACTTTCACAGGCACTGAATCTGAATGGGGTAAACTTCGACAGGCACTGATTCTCACTTGGGTACACTTCTGCAGGCACTGATTCTCACTTGGGTACACTTCTACAGGCACTGACTCTCACTTGGGTACACTTCTACAGGCACTGACTCTCACAGTGGTACATTTCCACAGGCACTGACTCCGAATGGGGAAAACTTCCAAAGGCACAGACTCTCACTGGGGTACACTTCCACAGGCACTGACTCTGAATGGAGTAAACATCGACAGACACTGAATCTGATTGTTGTAAACTTCTACAGGTACTGAATCTGAATGGGGTAAACTTCCACAGTCGCAGACTCTCACTGGGGTACACTTCCTGAGGCAATGAATCTCACTGGGGTACACTTCCACAGGCACTGTCGCTCACTGGGGGACACTTCCACAGGCACTGACTCTGAATGGGGTAAACTTCCACAGGCACTGAATCTGAATGGGGTACACTTCCACAGGCACTCTCTCTGAATGGGTTAAACATCCACAGGCACTGACTCTCACTGGGGTACACTTCCACAGGCACTGACTCTCACTGGGGTACACTTCCACAGGCACTGACTCTGAATGGGGTAAACTTCCACAGGCACTGACTCTGAATGGGGTTAACTTCTACTGGCTCTGAATCTGAATGGGGTACATTTCCACAGGCACTGAATCTGAATGGGGTAAACTTCTACAGGTACTGAATCTGAATGGGGTCAACTTCTACAGGCACTGAATCTGAATGGTGTAAACCTCTGCAGGTACTGAATCTGAATGGGGTAAACTTCTACAGGGACTGAAGCTGAATGGGGTAAACTTCCACAGGCACTGACTCTCACTGGGGTAAACTTCCACAGGCACTGGCTCTAAATGGAGTAAACTTCCAAAGGCAATGACTCTCACTGGGGTACACCTCCACAGGCACTGACTCTGAAAGGGGTAAACTTGCACAGGCACTGACTCTGAATGGGGTACACTTTCACACGCACTGAATCTGAATGGGGTAAACTTCCACAGGCACTGACTGTCACTGGGGTACACTTACACAGGCACTGCCTCTGAATGGGGTAAACTTCCACAGGCACTGTCCCTCACTTGGGTGCACTTCCACATGCACTGACTCTGAATGGGGTAAACTTCCACAGGCACTGACTGTCACTGTGGTACACTTCCACAGACACTGACTCTGAATGGGGTACACTTCCACAGGCACTGAATCTGAATGCGGTAAACTTCCACATGCACTGACTCACACTTGGGTAATTTTCTTCTGGCACTGACTCTGAATGGGGTACATTTCCACAGGTACTGAATCTGAATGGGGTAAACTTCCACATGCACTGACTCTCACTTGGGTAAACTTCTTCAGGCACTGACTCTCACTGGGGTACATTTCCACAGGCACTGACTCTCACTGGGGTACATTTCCATTGGCACTGACTCTCACTTGGGTACACTTCTGCAGGCACTGACTCTCACTGGTGTACCTTTCCACATGCACTGACTCTGAATGGGATACACTTCTATAGGCATTGACTCCGAATGGAGAGCCGCTCCCCAGCCATTGAATCTCACTGGGGTACACTTCTACAGGCACTGACTCTCACAGGGGTACATTTCCACTGGCACTGACTCTCACTGGGGTACACTTCTACAGGCACTGAATCTGAATGGGGTTAACATCTACAGGTACTGAAGCTGAATGGGGTAAACATCCACAGGCACTGACTCTCACTGGGGTAAATTTCCACAGGCACTGACTCTGAATGGGATAAACTTCCACAGGCACTGACTGTCACTGGGGTACACTTCCACAGGCACTGACACTGAATAGGGTAAACTTCCACAAGCACTGACTCTCACTTGGGTACACTTCGACAGGCACTGACTCTCACTGGGGGAAACTTCCAAAGGCACTGACTCTCACTGGGGTACACTTCCACAGGCACTGACTCTGAATGGGGTAAACTTCGACAGGCACTGAATCTGAATGTGGTAAACTTCTACAGGTACTGAATCTGAATGGGGTAAACTTGCACAGGCACTGACTCCCACTGGGGTTCACTTCCACAGGCACTGACTCCGAATGGTGAAAGCTTCCAAAGGCACAGACTCTCACTGGGGTACACTTCCACAGGCACTAACTCTCACTGGGGTATGCTTCCACAGGCACTGACTTAGAATGGGGTAAACATCCACAGGCACTGACCCTCACTTGGGTGCACTTCCACAGGCACTGACTCTGAATGGGGTAAACCTCCACAGGCACTGACTGTCACTGGGGTACACTTCCACAGACACTGACTCTGAATGGGGTCCACTTCCACAGGCACTGAATCTGAATGGGGTAAACTTCCACATGCACTGACTCTCACTTGGGTAAACTTCTTCAGGCACTGACTCTCACTGGGGTACATTTCCACAGGCACTGACTCTCACTGGGGTACATTTCCATTGGCACAGACTCTCACTTGGGTACACTTCTACAGACTCTGACTCTCACTTGGGTACACTTCTGCAGGCACTGACTCTCACTGGTGTACCTTTCCACATGCACTGACTCTGAATGGGATACACTTCTATAGGCAGTGACTCCTAATGGAGAGCCGCTCCCCAGCCACTGAATCTCACCAGGGTACACTTCTACAGGCACTGACTCTCACAGGGGTACATTTCCACTGGCACTGACTCTCACTGGGGTACACTTCTACAGGCACTGAATCTGAATGGGGTTAACATCTACAGGTACTGAAGCTGAATGGGGTAAACATCCACAGGCACTGACTCTCACTGGGGTAAACTTCCACAGGCACTGACTCTGAATGGGATAAACTTCCACAGGCACTGACTGTCACTGGGGTACACTTCCACAGGCACTGACTCTGAATAGGGTAAACTTCCACAAGCACTGACTCTCACTTGGGAACACTTCGACAGGCACTGACTCTCACTGGGGGAAACTTCCAAAGGCACTGACTCTCACTGGGGTACACTTCCACAGGCACTGAATCTGAATGGCGTAAACTTCCACAGGCACTGACTCTGAATGGGGTAAACTTCGACAGGCACTGAATCTGAATGTGGTAAACTTCTACAGGTACTGAATCTGAATGGGGTAAACTTGCACAGGCACTGACTCCCACTGGGGTTCACTTCCACAGGCACTGACTCCGAATGGGGAAAGCTTCCAAAGGCACAGACTCTCACTGGGGTACACTTCCACAGGCACTAACTCTCACTGGGGTATGCTTCCACAGGCACTGACTTAGAATGGGGTAAACATCCACAGGCACTGACCCTCACTTGGGTGCACTTCCACAGGCACTGACTCTGAATGGGGTAAACCTCCACAGGCACTGACTGTCACTGGGGTACACTTCCACAGACACTGACTCTGAATGGGGTCCACTTCCACAGGCACTGAATCTGAATGGGGTAAACTTCCACATGCACTGACTCTCACTTGGGTAAACTTCTTCAGGCACTGACTCTCACTGGGGTACATTTCCACAGGCACTGACTCTCTCTGGGGTACATTTCCATTGGCACAGACTCTCACTTGGGTACACTTCTACAGACTCTGACTCTCACTTGGGTACACTTCTGCAGGCACTGACTCTCACTGGTGTACCTTTCCACATGCACTGACTCTGAATGGGATACACTTCTATAGGCAGTGACTCCTAATGGAGAGCCGCTCCCCAGCCACTGAATCTCACCAGGGTACACTTCTACAGGCACTGACTCTCACAGGGGTACATTTCCACTGGCACTGACTCTCACTGGGGTACACTTCTACAGGCACTGAATCTGAATGGGGTTAACATCTACAGGTACTGAAGCTGAATGGGGTAAACATCCACAGGCACTGACTCTCACTGGGGTAAACTTCCACAGGCACTGACTCTGAATGGGATAAACTTCCACAGGCACTGACTGTCACTGGGGTACACTTCCACAGGCACTGACTCTGAATAGGGTAAACTTCCACAAGCACTGACTCTCACTTGGGAACACTTCGACAGGCACTGACTCTCACTGGGGGAAACTTCCAAAGGCACTGACTCTCACTGGCGTACACTTCCACAGGCACTGAATCTGAATGGCGTAAACTTCCACAGGCACTGACTCTCACTGTGGTACACTTCCACAGGCACTGAATCTGAATGGCGAAAACATCCACAGGTACTGACTCTGAATGGGGTAAACTTCCACAGGCACTGACTCTCACTTGGGTACACTTCGACAGGCACTGACTCTCACTGCGGTAAACTTCCAAAGGCACTGACTCTCACTGGGGTACACTTCCACAGGCACTGACTCTGAATGGGGTAAACTTCTACAGGCACTGACTCTGAATGGGGTAAACTTCGACAGGCACTGAATCTGAATGTGGTAAACTTCTACAAGTACAGAATCTGAATGAGGTAAACTTCCACAGGCACTGACGCTCACTGGGGTACACTTCCACAGGCACTGACTCCGAATGGGGAAAACTTCCAAAGGCACAGACTCTCACTGGGGTACACTTCCACAGGCACTGACTCTGAATGGAGTAAACATCGACAGGCACTGAATCTGAATGTTGTAAACTTCTACAGGTACTGAATCTGAATGGGGTAAACTTCCACAGGCGCAGACTCTCACTGGGGTACACTTCCTGAGGCAATGACTCTCACTGGCGTACACTTCCACAGGCACTGTCGCTCACTGGGAGACACTTCCACAGGCACTGACTCTGAATGGGGTAAACTTCCACAGGAACTGAATCTGAATGGGGTACCCTTCCACAGGCACTGTCTCTGAATGGGTTAAACATCCACAGGCACTGACTCTCACTGGGGTATACTTCCACAGGCACTGACTCTCACTGGGGTACACTTCCACAGGCACTGACTCTGAATGGGGTAAACTTCCACAGGCACTGACTCTGAATGGGGTTAACTTCTACTGGCTCTGAATCTGAATGGGGTACATTTCCACAGGCACTGAATCTGAATGGGGTAAACTTCTACAGGTACTGAATCTGAATGGGGTAAACTTCTACAGGCACTGAATCTGAATGGTGTAAACCTCTGCAGGTACTGAATCTGAATGGGGTAAACTTCCACAGGCACTGACTCTGAATGGGGAATACTTCCACAGGCACTGTCTCTCACTGGAGTGCACATCCAAAGGCAATGACTCTCACTGGGGTACACTTCCACAGGCACTGACTCTGAATGGGTTAAACATCCACAGGCACTGACTCTCACTGGGGTAAACTTCCACAGGCACTGACTCTGAATGGGTTAAACTTCCACAGGCACTGACTCTCACTGGGGTAAACTTCCACAGGCACTGACTCTCACTTGGGTACACTTCCACAGGTACTGACACTGAAGGGGGTAAACTTCCACAGGCAGTGACTCTGAAACGGGTAATCTTCCGCAGACACTGAATCTGAATGGGGAAAACTTCTACAGGTACTGAATCTGCATGGGGTAAACTTCCACAGGCACTGACTCACACTGGGGGACACTTCCACAGGCACTGACTCTGAATGGGGCAAACTTCCACAGGCACTGACTCTCACTGGGGTACACTTCCACAGGCACTGAATCTGAATGGCGTAAACATCCACAGGTACTGACTCTCACTGGGGTACACTTCCACAGGCACTGAATCTGAATGGCGTAAACTTCCACAGGTACTGACTCTCACTGGGGTACACTTCCACAGGCACTGACTCTGAATGGGGCAAACTTCCACAGGCACTGACTCTCACTGGGGTACACTTCCACAGGCACTGAATCTGAATGGCGTAAACTTCCACAGGTACTGACTCTCACTGGGGTACACTTCCACAGGCACTGACTCTGAATGGGGCAAACTTCCACAGGCACTGACTCACACTGGGGGACACTTCCACAGGCACTGACTCTGAATGGGGCAAACTTCCACAGGCACTGACTCTCACTGGGGTACACTTCCACAGGCACTGAATCTGAATGGCGTAAACATCCACAGGTACTGACTCTCACTGGGGTACACTTCCACAGGTACTGACTCTGAATGGGGTAAACTTCCACAGGCACTGAGATAAAAGCAAAATACTGCGGATGCTGGAAATCTGAAACAAAAACAAGAAATGCTGGAATCACTCAGCAGGTCTGGCAGCATCTGTGGAAAGAGAAGCAGAGTTAATGTTTCGGGTCAGTGACCCTTCTTCGGAACTGACAAATATTAGAAAAGTCACAGATTATAAACAAGTGAGGTGGGGGTGGGGCAAGAGATAACAAAGGAGAAGGTGCAGATTGGACCAGGCCTCATAGCAGACCAAAAGGCCACGGAGAAATGACAAACAATATCGCTTTGTCTTTCAACACACCATTAACATATTGTTTGCATTTTCTCCGTGAACTTTTGGTCAGCTATGAGGCCTGGTCCAATCTGCACCTGCTCCTTTGTTATCTCTTGCCCCACCCCCACCTCACTTGTTTATAATCTGTGACTTTTCTAATATTTGTCAGTTCCGAAGAAGGGTCACTGACCCGAAACGTAAACTCTGCTTCTCTTTCCAAAGATGCTGCCAGACCTGCTGAGTGATTCCAGCATTTCTTGTTTTTGTTCCACAGGCACTAACCCTCAGTTGGGTGCACTTCCACAGGCACTGACTCTGAATGGGGTACACTTCCACAGGCACTGACTCTGAATGGGGGAAACTTCCACAGGCACTGACTCTCACTGGGGCACACTTCCACAGGCACTGACCCTGAATGGGGTAAACTTCCACAGGCACTGAGTCTGAATGGGGTAAACTTCCACAGGCAGTGACTATCACTGGGGTAAACTTCCACAGGCACTGAATCTGAATGGGGTACACTTCCACAGGCACTGACTCTGAATGGGGTAAACTTCCACAGGCACTGAGTCTGAATGGGGTAAACTTCGACAGGCACTGATTCTCACTTGGGTACACTTCCACAGGCACTGACTCTCACTTGGGTACACTTCTACAGGCACTGACTCTCACTGGGGTTCATTTCCACAGGCACTGACTCTCACTGGGGTACATTTCTACAGGCACTGTCTCTCACTTGGGTACACTTCTACAGGCACTGACTCTCACTGGGGTACATTTCCACAGGCACTGACTCTCACTTGGGTACACTTCTACAGGCACTGACTCTCACTTGGGTAAACTTCTACAGGCACTGACTCTCACTGGGGTACATTTCCATTGGCACTGACTCTCACTTGGGTACACTTCTACAGGCACTGACTCTCACTTGGGTACACTTCTGCAGGCACTGACTCTCACTGGTGTACCTTTCCACATGCACTGACTCTGAATGGGATACACTTCTATAGGCATTGACTCCGAATGGAGAGCCGCTCCCCAGCCATTGAATCTCACTGGGGTACACTTCTACAGGCACTGACTCTCACAGGGGTACATTTCCACTGGCACTGACTCTCACTGGGGTACACTTCTACAGGCACTGAATCTGAATGGGGTTAACATCTACAGGTACTGAAGCTGAATGGGGTAAACATCCACAGGCACTGACTCTCACTGGGGTAAACTTCCACAGGCACTGACTCTTAATGGGATAAACTTCCACAGGCACTGACTGTCACTGGGGTACACTTCCACAGGCACTGACTCTGAATAGGGTAAACTTCCACAAGCACTGACTCTCACTTGGGAACACTTCGACAGGCACTGACTCTCACTGGGGGAAACTTCCAAAGGCACTGACTCTCACTGGGGTACACTTCCACAGGCACTGACTCTGAATGGGGTAAACTTCGACAGGCACTGAATCTGAATGTGGTAAACTTCTACAGGCACTGAATCTGAATGGGGTAAACTTGCACAGGCACTGACTCCCACTGGGGTTCACTTCCACAGGCACTGACTCCGAATGGGGAAAGCTTCCAAAGGCACAGACTCTCACTGGGGTACACTTCCACAGGCACTAACTCTCACTGGAGTACGCTTCCACAGGCACTGACTTAGAATGGGGTCAACATCCACAGGCACTGACCCTCACTTGGGTGCACTTCCACAGGCACTGACTCTGAATGGGGTAAACCTCCACAGACACTGACTGTCACTGGGGTACACTTCCACAGACACTGACTCTGAATGGGGTACACTTCCACAGGCACTGAATCTGAATGGGGTAAACTTCCACATGCACTGACTCTCACTTGGGTAAACTTCTTCAGGCACTGACTCTCACTGGGGTACATTTCCACAGGCACTGACTCTCACTGGGGTACATTTCCATTGGCACTGACTCTCACTGGTGTACCTTTCCACATGCACTGACTCTGAATGGGATACACTTCTATAGGCAGTGACTCCTAATGGAGAGCCGCTCCCCAGCCACTGAATCTCACCAGGGTACACTTCTACAGGCACTGACTCTCACAGGGGTACATTTCCAATGGCACTGACTCTCACTGGGGTACACTTCTACAGGCACTGAATCTGAATGGGGTTAACATCGACAGGTACTGAAGCTGAATGGGGTAAACATCCACAGGTACTGACTCTGAATGGGGTAAACTTCCAGAGGCAATGACTCTCACTGGGGTACACTTCCACAGGCACTGACTCCCACTGGGGGACACTTCCACAGGCACTGACTCTGAATGGGGTAAACTTCCACAGGCACTGAGATAAAAGCAAAATACTGCGGATGCTGGAAATCTGAAACAAAAACAAGAAATGCTGGAATCACTCAGCAGGTCTGGCAGCATCTGTGGAAAGAGAAGCAGAGTTAATGTTTCGGGTCAGTGACCCTTCTTCGGAACTGACAAATATTAGAAAAGTCACAGATTATAAACAAGTGAGGTGGGGGTGGAGCAAGAGATAACAAAGGAGAAGGTGCAGATTGGCCCAGGCCTCATAGCAGACCAAAAGGCCACGGAGAAATGACAAACAATATTGCATTGTCTTTCAACACACCATTAACATATTGTTTGCATTTTCTCCGTGAACTTTTGGTCAGCTATGAGGCCTGGTCCAATCTGCACCTGCTCCTTTGTTATCTCTTGCCCCACCCCCACCTCACTTGTTTATAATCTGTGACTTTTCTAATATTTGTCAGTTCCGAAGAAGGGTCACTGACCCGAAACGTAAACTCTGCTTGTCTTCCCACAGATGCTGCCAGACCTGCTGAGTGATTCCAGCATTTCTTGTTTTTGTTCCACAGGCACTGACCCTCAGTTGGGTGCACTTCCATAGGCACTGACTCTGAATGGGGGAAACTTCCACAGGCACTGACTCTCACTGGGGCACACTTCCACAGGCACTGACCCTGAATGGGGTAAACTTCCACAGGCACTGACTATCACTGGGGTAAACTTCCACAGGCACTGATTCTGAATGGGGTAAACTTCCACAGGCACTGACTCTCACTGGGGTACACTTCCACAGGCACTGAATCTGAATGGGGTAAACTTCGACAGGCACTGATTCTCACTTGGGTACACTTCCACAGGCACTGACTCTCACTTGGGTACACTTCTACAGGCACTGACTCTCACTGGGGTTCATTTCCACAGGCACTGACTCTCACTGGGGTACATTTCCACAGGCACTGTCTCTCACTTGGGTACACTTCTACAGGCACTGACTCTCACTGGGGTACATTTCCACAGGCACTGACTCTCACTTGGGTACACTTCTACAGGCACTGACTCTCACTTGGGTAAACTTCTGCAGGCACTGACTCTCACTGGTGTACCTTTCCACATGCACTGACTCTGAATGGGATACACTTCTATAGGCATTGACTCCGAATGGAGAGCCGCTCCCCAGCCATTGAATCTCACTGGGGTACACTTCTACAGGCACTGACTCTCACAGGGGTACATTTCCACTGGCACTGACTCTCACTGGGGTACACTTCTACAGGAACTGAATCTGAATGGGGTTAACATCTACAGGTACTGAAGCTGAATGGGGTAAACATCCACAGGCACTGACTCACACTGGGGTAAACTTCCACAGGCACTGACTCTGAATGGGATAAACTTCCACAGGCACTGACTGTCACTGGGGTACACTTCCACAGGCACTGACTCTGAATAGGGTAAACTTCCACAAGCACTGACTCTCACTTGGGAACACTTCGACAGGCACTGACTCTCACTGGGGGAAACTTCCAAAGGCACTGACTCTCACTGGGGTACACTTCCACAGGCACTGACTCTGAATGGGGTAAACTTCGACAGGCACTGAATCTGAATGTGGTAAACTTCGACAGGCACTGAATCTGAATGGGGTAAACTTGCACAGGCACTGACTCCCACTGGGGTTCACTTCCACAGGCACTGACTCCGAATGGGGAAAGCTTCCAAAGGCACAGACTCTCACTGGGGTACACTTCCACAGGCACTAACTCTCACTGGAGTACGCTTCCACAGGCACTGACTTAGAATGGGGTAAACATCCACAGGCACTGACCCTCACTTGGGTGCACTTCCACAGGCACTGACTCTGAATGGGGTAAACCTCCACAGGCACTGACTGTCACTGGGGTACACTTCCACAGACACTGACTCTGAATGAGGTACACTTCCACAGGCACTGAATCTGAATGGGGTAAACTTCCACATGCACTGACTCTCACTTGGGTAAACTTCTTCAGGCACTGACTCTCACTGGGGTACATTTCCACAGGCACTGACTCTCACTGGGGTACATTTCCATTGGCACAGACTCTCACTTGGGTACACTTCTACAGACACTGACTCTCACTTGGGTACACTTCTGCAGGCACTGACTCTCACTGGTGTACCTTTCCACATGCACTGACTCTGAATGGGATACACTTCTATAGGCAGTGACTCCTAATGGAGAGCCGCTCCCCAGCCACTGAATCTCACCAGGGTACACTTCTACAGGCACTGACTCTCACAGGGGTACATTTCCAATGGCACTGACTCTCACTGGGGTACACTTCTACAGGCACTGAATCTGAATGGGGTTAACATCGACAGGTACTGAAGCTGAATGGGGTAAACATCCACAGGCACTGACTCTCACTGGGGTAAACTTCCACAGGCACTGACTCTGAATGGGATAAACTTCCACAGGCACTGACTGTCACTGGGGTACACTTCCACAGGCACTGAATCTGAATGGGGTAAACTTCCACAGGCACTGACTCTCACTGGGGTACACTTCCACAGGCACTGAATCTGAATGGCGTAAACATCCACAGGTACTGACTCTGAATGGGGTAAACTTCCAGAGGCAATGACTCTCACTGGGGTACACTTCCACAGGCACTGACTCCCACTGGGGGACACTTCCACAGGCACTGACTCTGAATGGGGTAAACTTCCACAGGCACTGACTCTCACTTGGGAACACTTCGACAGGCACTGACTCTCACTGGGGGAAACTTCCAAAGGCACTGACTCTCACTGGGGTACACTTCCACAGGCACTGAATCTGAATGGCGTAAACTTCCACAGGCACTGACTCTCACTGTGGTACACTTCCACAGGCACTGAATCTGAATGGCGTAAACATCCACAGGTACTGACTCTGAATGGGGTAAACTTCCACAGGCACTGACTCTCACATGGGTACACTTCGACAGGCACTGACTCTCACTGCGGTAAACTTCCAAAGGCACTGACTCTCACTGGGGTACACTTCCACAGGCACTGACTCTGAACGGGGTAAACTTCTACAGGCGCTGACTCTGAATGGGGTAAACTTCGACAGGCACTGAATCTGAATGTGGTAAACTTCTACAAGTACAGAATCTGAATGGGGTAAACTTCCACAGGCACTGACTCTCACTGGGGTACACTTACACAGGCACTGACTCCGAATGGGGAAAACTTCCAAAGGCACAGACTCTCACTGGGGTACACTTCCACAGGCACTGACTCTGAATGGAGTAAACATCGACAGGCACTGAATCTGAATGTTGTAAACTTCTACAGGTACTGAATCTGAATGGGGTAAACTTCCACAGGCGCAGACTCTCACTGGGGTACACTTCCTGAGGCAATGACTCTCACTGGGGTACACTTCCACAGGCACAGTCGCTCACTGGGGGACACTTCCACAGGCACTGACTCTGAATGGGGTAAACTTCCACAGGCACTGAATCTGAATGGGGTACACTTCCACAGGCACTGTCTCTGAATGGGTTAAACATCCACAGGCACTGACTCTCACTGGGGTACACTTCCACAGGCACTGACTCTCACTGGGGTACACTTCCACAGGCACTGACTCTGAATGGGGTAAACTTCCACAGGCACTGACTCTGAATGGGGTTAACTTCTACTGGCTCTGAATCTGAATGGGGTACATTTCCACAGGCACTGAATCTGAATGGGGTAAACTTCTACAGGTACTGAATCTGAATGGGGTAAACTTCTACAGTCACTGAATCTGAATGGTGTAAACCTCTGCAGGTACTGAATCTGAATGGGGTAAACTTCCACAGGCACTGACTCTGAATGGGGTAAACTTCCACAGGCACTGTCTCTCACTGGAGTGCACATCCACAGGCAATGACTCTCACTGGGGTACACTTCCACAGGCACTGACTCTGAATGGGTTAAACTTCCACAGGCACTGACTCTCACTGGGGTAAACTTCCACAGGCACTGACTCTGAATGATTTAAACTTCCACAGGCACTGACTCTCACTGGGGTAAACTTCCACAGGCACTGACTCTCACTTGGGTACACTTCCACAGGTACTGACACTGAATGGGGTAAACTTCCACAGGCAGTGACTCTGAAACGGGTAATCTTCCGCAGACACTGAATCTGAATGGGGAAAACTTCTACAGGTACTGAATCTGCATGGGGTAAACTTCCATAGGCACTGACTCACACTGGGGGACACTTCCACAGGCACTGATTCAGAAAGGGGTCAATTTCCACAGGCACTGACTCTCACTGGGGGGCACTTCCACAGGCACTGACTCTGAATGGGGCAAACTTCCACAGGCACTGACTCTCACTGGGGTACACTTCCACAGGCACTGAATCTGAATGGCGTAAACATCCACAAGTACTGACTCTGAATGGGGTAAACTTCCAGAGGCAATGACTCTCACTCGGGTACACTTCTGCAGGCCCTGACTCTCACTCGGGTACATTTCCACAGGCACTGACTCTCACTGGGGTACATTTCCACATGCACTGACTCTGAGTGGGGTACACTTCGATAGGCAGTGACTCCTAATGGAGAGCCGCTCCCCAGCCACTGAATCTCACTGGGGTACACTTCCACAGGCAATGACTGTCACTGGGGTACACTTCCACAGGCACTGACTCTGAATGGGGTAAACTTCTCCAGGCACTGAATATGAATGTGGAAAACGTCTACAGTTTCTGAATCTGAATGGGGTAAACTTCCACAGGCACTGACTCTGAATGGGTTAAACTTCCACAGGCACTGATTCTCACTGGGGTAAACTTCCACAGGCACTGACTCTCACTGGGGTACACATCCACAGGTACTGACACTGAATGGGGTAAACGTCCACAGGCAGTGACTCTGAAAGGGGTAATCTTCTACAGACACTGAATCTGAATGGGGTAAACTTCAATAGGTACTGAATCTGCATGGGGTAAACTTACACAGGCACTGACTCACACTGGGGGACACTTCCACAGGCACTGACTCTGCATGGGGTAAACTTCCAAAGGCACTGACTCTCACTGGGGTACACTTCCACAGGTACTGACTCTGTATGGGGTAAACGTCCACAGGCACTGCATCTGAATGGGGTAAACTTCCACAGGTACGGACTCTGAATGGGGTAACTTCCACAGGCACTGACTCTGAATGGGGTAAACTTCTACAGGCACTGCATCTGAATGGGGTAAACATCTACAGGTACTGAATCTGAATGGGGTAAACTTCCACAGGCACTGACTCTCACTGGGGTAAACTTCCACAGGCACTGACTCTCACTTGGGTACACTTCTGCAGGCACTGACTCTCACTGGGGTACATTTCCACAGGCACTGACTCTCACTTGGGTACACTTCTGCAGGCATTGACTCTCACTTGGGTATACTTCTGCAGCCTCTGACTCTCACAGGGGTACATTTCCATTGGCACTGACTATCACTGGGTACACTTCTACAGGCACTGACTCTCACAGGGGTTCATTTCCATTGGCACTGACTCTCACTGGGTACACTTCTACAGGCACTGAATCTGAATGGTGTAAACTTCAACAGGGACTGAAGCTGAATGGGGTAAACTTCCACAGGCAATGACTCTCACTGGGGTAAACTTCCACAGGCACTGACTCTAAATGGGGTAAACTTCCACAGGCAATGACTCTCACTGGGGTGCACTTCCACAGGCACTGACTCTGAATGGGGTAAACTTCCACAGGCACTGACTCTGAATGGGGTACACTTCCACACGCACTGAATCTGAATGGGGTAATCTTCTACAGGTACCTAATCTGAATGGGGGAAACTTCCACAGGCACTGACTCTCACTGGGGTACACTTCCACAGGCACTGACTCTGAATGGGGTAAACTTCCACAGGCACTGACTCTCACTGGGGTACACTTCCACAGGCACTGACTCTCACTGGGGTACACTTACACAGGCACTGACTCTGAGTGGGGTAAACTTCCAAAGGCACTGACTCTCACTGGGGTACACTTCCACAGGCACTGACTCTGAATGGGGGAAACTTCCACAGGCACTGACTCTGAATGGGGTAAACTTCTACAGGTACTGAATCTGAATGGTGTAAACTTCTACAGGCACTGAATCTGAATGGTGTAAACTTGCACAGGCACTGACTCTCACTGGGGTAAACTTCCACAGGCACTGACTCTGAATGGGTTAAACTTCCACAGGCACTGACTCTCACTGGGGTAAACTTCCACAGGCACTGACTCTCACTGGGGTACACATCCACAGGTACTGACACTGAATGGGGTAAACGTCCACAGGCAGTGACTCTGAAAGGGGTAATCTTCTACAGACACTGAATCTGAATGGGGTAAACTTCAATAGGTACTGAATCTGCATGGGGTAAACTTACACAGGCACTGACTCACACTGGGGGACACTTCCACAGTCACTGACTCTGAAAGGGGTAAACTTCCACAGGCCCTGACTCTCACTGGGGTACACTTCCACAGGCACTGACTCTGAATGGGGCAAACTTCCACAGGCACTGACTCTCACTGGGGTACACTTCCACAGGCACTGAATCTGAATGGCGTAAACATCCACAGGTACTGACTCTGAATGGGATAAACTTCCAGAGGCAATGACTCCCACTGGGGTACACTTCCACAGGCACTGACTCTCACTGGGGGACACTTCCACAGGCACTGACTCTGAATGGGGTAAACTTCCACAGGCACTGAAATAAAAGCAAAATACTGCGGATGCTGGAAATCTGAAACAAAAACAAGAAATGCTGGAATCACTCAGCAGGTCTGGCAGCATCTGTGGAAAGAGAAGCAGAGTTAACGTTTCGGGTCAGTGACCCTTCTTCGGAACTGACAAATATTAGAAAAGTCACAGATTATAAACAAGTGAGGTGGGGGTGGGGCAAGAGATAACAAAGGAGAAGGTGCAGATTGGACCAGGCCACATAGCAGACCAAAAGTTCACGGAGAAAAGGCAAACAATATTGCTTTGTCTTTCAACACACCATTAACATATTGTTTGCCTTTTCTCCGTGAACTTTTGGTCAGCTATGAGGCCTGGTCCAATCTGCACCTGCTCCTTTGTTATCTCTTGCCCCACCCCCACCTCACTTGTTTATAATCTGTGACTTTTCTAATATTTGTCAGTTCCGAAGAAGGGTCACTGACCCGAAACGTAAACTCTGCTTCTCTTTCCAAAGATGCTGCCAGACCTGCTGAGTGATTCCAGCATTTCTTGTTTTTGTTCCACAGGCACTGACCCTCACTTGGGTGCACTTCCACAGGCACTGACTCTGAATGGGGTAAACTTCCACAGGCACTGACTCTCACTGGGGCACACTTCCACAGGCACTGACTCTGAATGGGGTAAACTTCCACAGGCACTGACTCTCACTGGGGTACACTTCCACAGGCACTGAATCTGAATGGGGTAAACTTCCACAGGCACTGACTCTCACTGGGGTACACTTCCACAGGCACTGACTCTGAATGGGGTAAACTTCCACAGGCACTGAGTCTGAATCAGGTACACTGCCACAGGCACAGAATCTGAATGGGGTAAACTTCAACAGGCACTGATTCTGAATGGCGTAAACTTCTAGAGGCAATGACTCTCACTGGGGTAAACGTCCACAGGCACTGGCTCTCACTGGGGTACACATCCACAGGCACTGAATCTGAATGGGGTAAACTTCCACAGGCACTGACTCTGAATGGCGTAAACTTCCAGAGGCAATGACTCACACTGGGGTACTCTTCCACAGGCACTGAATCTCACTGGGGGACACTTCCACAGGCACTGACTCTGAATGGGGTAAACTTCCACAGGCACTGACCCTCACTGGGATGCACTTCCAAAGGCAATGACACTGAATGGGTTCAACTTCCACAGGCAAAGACTCTCTTTGGTGTACACTTCCACATGCACTGACCATGAATGGGGTAAACATCCACAGGCATTGACTCGCAGTGGGGTACACTTCCACAGGCACTGTCTCTCACTGGGGTACATTTACGCAGGCACTGACTCTGAATGGGGTAAACTTCCACAGGCACGGAATCTCACTGGAGTTCTCTTATACAGGCACTGACTCTCACTGGGGTACACTTCCACAGGTACAGTCTCTTACTGGGGTACACTTCTATCGGCACTGACTCTCTCTGGGTTACAATTCAACCCACACTGACTCGCACTGGGGTGCAGTCCCACAGGCTCTAACTGTCACTTGGGTACCGTTCCCTAGGCACTGACTCGAACTGGGGTACACTTCGACAGGCACTGACTCTCACTTGGGTACACTTATACAGGCACGGACGCTCACTGGGGTACACTTCCACTGGTACTGACTCTGAATGGGGTAAACTTCCACAGGCAGTGACTCTGAATGGTGTAAACTTCTGCAGGCACTGAATCTGAATGGGGTAAACTTCCACAGGCACTGACTCACACTGGGGGACACTTCCACAGCAACTGACTCTGAATGGGATAAACTTCCACAGGCACTGACTCTCACTGGGGTGCAATTGCACAGGCCCTGACTCTGAATGGGGTAAACTTCCACAGGCACTGACTCTGAATGGGGTATACTTCTGCAGGCATTGACTCCCACTGGGGTACATTTCCACAGAGACTGACTCTCACTGGTGTACATTTCCACAGGCACAGATTCTCAATTGGGTACACTTCTACAGGGACTGTCTCTCACTTGGGTACACTTCTACAGGCACTGACTCTCACTGGGGTACATTTCCACAGGCACTGACTCTCACTGGGGTACACTTCTACTGGCACTGACTCTCAATTGGGTACACTTCTACAGGCACTGACTCTCACTTGGGTACACTTCTGCAGGCCCTGACTCTCACTCGGGAACATTTCCACAGGCACTGACTCTCACTGGGGTACATTTCCACATGCACTGACTCTGAGTGGGGTACACTTCTATAGGCAGTGACTCCTAATGGAGAGACGCTCCCCAGCCACTGAATCTCACTGGGGTACACTTCCACAGGCAATGACTGTCACTGGGGTACACTTCCACAGGCACTGACTCTGAATGGGGTAAACTTCTCCAGGCACTGAATATGAATGGGGAAAACGTCTACAGTTTCTGAATCTGAATGGGGTAAACTTCCACAGGCACTGACTCTCACTGGGGTATACTTCCACAGGCACTGACTCTGTATGGGGTAATCTTCCAAAGGCACTGACTCTCACTAGGTACACTTCTACAGGCACTGAATCTGAATGGTGTAAACTTCGACAGGGACTGAAGCTGAAAGGGGTAAACTTCCACAGTCAATGACTCTCACTGGGGTAAACTTCCACAGGCACTGACTCTAAATGGGGTAAACTTCCACAGGCAATGACTCTCACTGGGGTGCACTTCCACAGGCACTGACTCTGAATGGGGTAAACTTCCACAGGCACTGACTCTGAATGGGGTACACTTCCACACGCACTGAATTTGAATGGGGTAATCTTCGCAGGTATCTAATCTGAATGGGGTAAACTTCCACAGGCACTGACTCTCACTGGGGTACACTTCCACAGGCACTGACTCTCACTGGGGTACACTTACACAGGCACTGACTCTGAGTGGGGTAAACTTCCAAAGGCACTGACTCTCACTTGGGTACACTTCTACAGGCACTGACTCTCACTGGGGTACATTTCCACAGGCACTGACTATCACATGGGTACACTTCTACAGGCACTGACTCTCACTTGGGTTCACTTCTACAGGCACTGACTTTCACTGGGGTACATTTCCACAGGCAGTGACTCTCACTGGGGTACATTTCCACAGGCACTGACTCTCACTTGGGTACACTTCTACAGGCACTGACTCTCACTTGGGTGCACTTCTGCAGTCACTGATTCTCACTGGGGTACATTTCCACAGGCACTGACTCTCACTGGTGTACATTTCCACAAGCACTGACTCTGAGTGGGGTACACTTCTATAGGCACTGAATCTGAATGGTGTAAACTTCCAGAGGTACTGAATCTGAATGGGGTAAACTTCCACAGGCACTGACTCTCACTGGGATACACTTCCACAGGCACTGACTCTCACTGGGGTACATTTACACATGCACTGACTCTGAATGGAGTAAACTTCCACAGGCACTGACTCTAACTGGGGTACACCTCGACAGGCACTGAATATGAATGTGGTAAACTTCTACAGGTACTGAATCTGAATGGGGTAAACTTCCGCAGGCACTGACTTTCACTGGGGTACATTTCCACAGGCACTGACTCTGAATGGGTTAAAATTCCACAGGCACTGTCTTTCACTGGGGTACATTTCCACAGGCACTGACTCTGAATGGGGTAAACTTCCACAGGCACTGACTCTGAATGGGGTTAACTTCTGCAGGCACTGACTCTGAATGGGATAAACTTCCACAGGCAATGACTGTCACTGGGGTACACTTCCACAGGCACTGACTCTGAATAGGGTAAACTTCCACAGGCACTGACTCTCACTTGGGTTCACTTTGACAGGCACTGATTCTCACTGGGGGAAACTTCCAACGGCAGTGACTCTCACTGGGGTACACTTCCACAGGCACTGACTCTGAATGGGGTAAACTTCCACAGGCACTGACTCTGAATGGGGTAAACTTCGACAGGTACTGAATCTGAATGGGGTAAACTTGCACAGGCACTGACTCTCACTGGGGTACACTTACACAGGCAGTGACTCCGAATGGGGAAAGCTTCCAAAGGCACAGACTCTCACTGGGGTACACTTCCACAGGCACTGACACTCGCTGGGGTACGCTTCCACAGGCACTGACTTCGAATGGGGTAAAGATCCACAGGCACTGACCCTCACTTGGGTGCACTTCCACAGGCACTGACTCTGAATGGGGTAAACATCCACAGGCACTGACTGTCACTGGGGTACACTTCCACAGACACTGACTCTGAATGGGGTACACTTCCACAGGCACTGAATCTGAATGGGGTAAACTTCCACATGCACTGACTCTCACTTGGGTAAACTTCTTCAGGCACTGACTCTCACTGGGGTACATTTCCACAGGCACTGACTCTCACTGGGGTACATTTCCATTGGCACAGACTCTCAATTGGGCACACTTCTACAGGCACTGACTCTCACTTGGGTACACTTCTGCAGGCACTGACTCTCACTGGTGTACCTTTCCACATGCACTCACTCTGAATGGGATACACTTCTATAGGCAGTGACTCCTAATGGAGAGCCACTCCCCAGCCACTGAATCTCACCAGGGTACACTTCTACAGGCACTGAGTCTCACAGGGGTACATTTCCACTTGCACTGACTCTCACTGGGGTACACTTCTGCAGGCACTGAATCTGGATGGAGTTGACATCTACAGGTACTGAAGCTGAATGGGGTAAACATCCACAGGCACTGACTCTCACTGGGGTAAACTTCCACAGGCACTGACTCTGAATGGGATAAACTTCCACAGGCATTGAGTGTCACTGGGGTACACTTCCACAGGCACTGACTCTGAATGGGGTAAACTGCCACAGGCACTGACTCTCACTTGGGTACACTTCGACAGGCACTGACTCTCACTGCGGTAAACTTCCAAAGGCACTGACTCTCACTGGGGTACACTTCCACAGGCACTGACTCTGAATGGGGTAAACTTCTACAAGTACAGAATCTGAATGGGGTAAACTTCCACAGGCACTGACTCTCACTGGGGTACACTTCCACAGGCACTGACTCCGAATGGGGAAAAATTCCAAAGGCACAGACTCTCACTGGGGTACATTTCCACAGGCACTGACTCTCACTGGGGTACACTTCCACAGGCACTGACTCTGAATGGGGTAAACATCCACAGGCACTGAATCTGAATGTGGTAAACTTCTACAGGTATTGAATCTGAATGGGGTAAACTTCCACAGGCGCTGACTCTCACTGGGGTACACTTCCTGAGGCAATGACTCTCACTGGGGTACACTTCCAGAGGCACTGTCGCTCACTGGGGGACATTTCCACAGGCACTGACTCTGAATGGGGTAAACTTCCACAGGCACTGAATCTGAATGGGGTACACTTCCACAGGCACTGTCTCTGAATGGGGTAAACTTCCACAGGCACTGACTCTGAATGGGGTAAACTTCTACAGGTACTGAATCTGAATGGGGTAAACTTCCACAGGCACTGACTCTGAATGGGGTAAACTTCCAAAGGCACTGACTCTCACTGGGGTACACTTCCACAGGCACTGACTCTGAATGGGGTAAACTTCCACAGGCACTGACTCTGAATGGGGTAAACTTCTCCAGGCACTGAATATGAATGGGGAAAACGTCTACAGTTTCTGAATCTGAATGGGGTAAACTTCCACAGGCACTGACTCTCACTGGGGTATACTTCCACAGGCACTGACTCTGTATGGGGTAATCTTCCAAAGGCACTGACTCTCACTAGGTACACTTCTACAGGCACTGAATCTGAATGGTGTAAACTTCGACAGGGACTGAAGCTGAAAGGGGTAAACTTCCACAGTCAATGACTCTCACTGGGGTAAACTTCCACAGGCACTGACTCTAAATGGGGTAAACTTCCACAGGCAATGACTCTCACTGGGGTGCACTTCCACAGGCACTGACTCTGAATGGGGTAAACTTCCACAGGCACTGACTCTGAATGGGGTACACTTCCACACGCACTGAATTTGAATGGGGTAATCTTCGCAGGTATCTAATCTGAATGGGGTAAACTTCCACAGGCACTGACTCTCACTGGGGTACACTTCCACAGGCACTGACTCTCACTGGGGTACACTTACACAGGCACTGACTCTGAGTGGGGTAAACTTCCAAAGGCACTGACTCTCACTTGGGTACACTTCTACAGGCACTGACTCTCACTGGGGTACATTTCCACAGGCACTGACTATCACATGGGTACACTTCTACAGGCACTGACTCTCACTTGGGTTCACTTCTACAGGCACTGACTTTCACTGGGGTACATTTCCACAGGCAGTGACTCTCACTGGGGTACATTTCCACAGGCACTGACTCTCACTTGGGTACACTTCTACAGGCACTGACTCTCACTTGGGTGCACTTCTGCAGTCACTGATTCTCACTGGGGTACATTTCCACAGGCACTGACTCTCACTGGTGTACATTTCCACAAGCACTGACTCTGAGTGGGGTACACTTCTATAGGCACTGAATCTGAATGGTGTAAACTTCCAGAGGTACTGAATCTGAATGGGGTAAACTTCCACAGGCACTGACTCTCACTGGGATACACTTCCACAGGCACTGACTCTCACTGGGGTACATTTACACATGCACTGACTCTGAATGGAGTAAACTTCCACAGGCACTGACTCTAACTGGGGTACACCTCGACAGGCACTGAATATGAATGTGGTAAACTTCTACAGGTACTGAATCTGAATGGGGTAAACTTCCGCAGGCACTGACTTTCACTGGGGTACATTTCCACAGGCACTGACTCTGAATGGGTTAAAATTCCACAGGCACTGTCTTTCACTGGGGTAGATTTCCACAGGCACTGACTCTGAATGGGGTAAACTTCCACAGGCACTGACTCTGAATGGGGTTAACTTCTGCAGGCACTGACTCTGAATGGGATAAACTTCCACAGGCAATGACTGTCACTGGGGTACACTTCCACAGGCACTGACTCTGAATAGGGTAAACTTCCACAGGCACTGACTCTCACTTGGGTTCACTTTGACAGGCACTGATTCTCACTGGGGGAAACTTCCAACGGCAGTGACTCTCACTGGGGTACACTTCCACAGGCACTGACTCTGAATGGGGTAAACTTCCACAGGCACTGACTCTGAATGGGGTAAACTTCGACAGGTACTGAATCTGAATGGGGTAAACTTGCACAGGCACTGACTCTCACTGGGGTACACTTACACAGGCAGTGACTCCGAATGGGGAAAGCTTCCAAAGGCACAGACTCTCACTGGGGTACACTTCCACAGGCACTGACACTCGCTGGGGTACGCTTCCACAGGCACTGACTTCGAATGGGGTAAAGATCCACAGGCACTGACCCTCACTTGGGTGCACTTCCACAGGCACTGACTCTGAATGGGGTAAACATCCACAGGCACTGACTGTCACTGGGGTACACTTCCACAGACACTGACTCTGAATGGGGTACACTTCCACAGGCACTGAATCTGAATGGGGTAAACTTCCACATGCACTGACTCTCACTTGGGTAAACTTCTTCAGGCACTGACTCTCACTGGGGTACATTTCCACAGGCACTGACTCTCACTGGGGTACATTTCCATTGGCACAGACTCTCAATTGGGCACACTTCTACAGGCACTGACTCTCACTTGGGTACACTTCTGCAGGCACTGACTCTCACTGGTGTACCTTTCCACATGCACTCACTCTGAATGGGATACACTTCTATAGGCAGTGACTCCTAATGGAGAGCCACTCCCCAGCCACTGAATCTCACCAGGGTACACTTCTACAGGCACTGAGTCTCACAGGGGTACATTTCCACTTGCACTGACTCTCACTGGGGTACACTTCTGCAGGCACTGAATCTGGATGGAGTTGACATCTACAGGTACTGAAGCTGAATGGGGTAAACATCCACAGGCACTGACTCTCACTGGGGTAAACTTCCACAGGCACTGACTCTGAATGGGATAAACTTCCACAGGCATTGAGTGTCACTGGGGTACACTTCCACAGGCACTGACTCTGAATGGGGTAAACTGCCACAGGCACTGACTCTCACTTGGGTACACTTCGACAGGCACTGACTCTCACTGCGGTAAACTTCCAAAGGCACTGACTCTCACTGGGGTACACTTCCACAGGCACTGACTCTGAATGGGGTAAACTTCTACAAGTACAGAATCTGAATGGGGTAAACTTCCACAGGCACTGACTCTCACTGGGGTACACTTCCACAGGCACTGACTCCGAATGGGGAAAAATTCCAAAGGCACAGACTCTCACTGGGGTACATTTCCACAGGCACTGACTCTCACTGGGGTACACTTCCACAGGCACTGACTCTGAATGGGGTAAACATCCACAGGCACTGAATCTGAATGTGGTAAACTTCTACAGGTATTGAATCTGAATGGGGTAAACTTCCACAGGCGCTGACTCTCACTGGGGTACACTTCCTGAGGCAATGACTCTCACTGGGGTACACTTCCAGAGGCACTGTCGCTCACTGGGGGACATTTCCACAGGCACTGACTCTGAATGGGGTAAACTTCCACAGGCACTGAATCTGAATGGGGTACACTTCCACAGGCACTGTCTCTGAATGGGGTAAACTTCCACAGGCACTGACTCTGAATGGGGTAAACTTCTACAGGTACTGAATCTGAATGGGGTAAACTTCCACAGGCACTGACTCTGAATGGGGTAAACTTCCAAAGGCACTGACTCTCACTGGGGAAAACTTCCACAGGCACTGACTCTGAATGGGGTAAACTTCCACAGGCACTGACTCTGAATGGGGTAAACTTCTACAGGTACTGAATCTGAATGGTGTAATCTTTTACAGGTACTGAATCTGAATGGGGTAAACTTCTACAGGCACTGAATCTGAATGGTGTAAACTTCCACAGGCACTGACTCTGAATGGGGTAAACTTCCACAGGCACTGACTCTGAATGGGGTAAACTTCCACAGGCACTGTCTCTCACTGGAGTGCACATCCACAGGCAATGACTCTCACTGGGGTACACTTCCACAGGCACTGACTCTGAATGGGTTAAACTTCCACAGGCACTGACTCTGAATGGGTTAAACTTCCACAGGCACTGACTCTCACTGGGGTAAACTTCCACAGGCACTGACTCTCACTTGGGTACACTTCCGCAGGTACTGACACTGAATGGGGTAAACTTCCACAGGCAGTGACTCTGAAAGGGGTAATCTTCCACAGACACTGAATCTGAATGGGGTAAACTTCTACAGGTACTGAATCTGCATGGGGTAAACTTCCACAGGCACTGACTCACACTGGGGGACACTTCCACAGGCACTGATTCTGAAAGGGGTAAATTTCCACAGGCCCTGACTCTCACTGGGGGGCACTTCCACAGGCACTGACTCTGAATGGGGCAAACTTCCACAGGCACTGACTCTCACTGGGGTACACTTCCACAGGCACTGAATCTGAATGGCGTAAACATCCACAGGTACTGACTCTGAATGGGGTAAACTTCCAGAGGCAATGACTCGAACTGGGGTACACTTCCACAGGCACTGACTCCCACTGGGGGACACTTCCACAGGCACTGACTCTGAATGGGGTAAACTTCCACAGGCACTGAGATAAAAGCAAAATACTGCGGATGCTGGAAACCTGAAACAAAAACAAGAAATGCTGGAATCACTCAGCAGGTCTGGAAGCATCTCTGCAAAGAGAAGCAGAGTTAACGTTTCGGGTCAGTGACCCTTCTTCGGAACTGACAAATATTAGAAAAGTCACAGATTATAAACAAGTGAGGTGGGGGTGGGGCAAGAGATAACAAAGGAGAAGGTGCAGATTGGACCAGGCCTCATAGCAGACCAAAAGGTCACGGAGAAAAGACAAACAATATTGCTTTGTCTTTCAACACACCATTAACATATTGTTTGCCTTTTCTCCGTGAACTTTTGGTCAGCTATGAGGCCTGGTCCAATCTGCACCTGCTCCTTTGTTATCTCTTGCCCCACCCCCACCTCACTTGTTTATAATCTGTGACTTTTCTAATATTTGTCAGTTCCGAAGAAGGGTCACTGACCCGAAACGTAAACTCTGCTTCTCTTTCCAAAGATGCTGCCAGACCTGCTGAGTGATTCCAGCATTTCTTGTTTTTGTTCCACAGGCACTAACCCTCAGTTGGGTGCACTTCCACAGGCACTGACTCTGAATGGGGTACACTTCCACAGGCACTGACTCTCACTGGGGCACACTTCCACAGGCACTGACTCTGAATGGAGGAAAATTCCACAGGCACTGACTCTCACTGTGGCACACTTCCACAGGCACTGACCCTGAATGGGGTAAACTTCCACAGGCACTGACTATCACTGGGGTAAACTTCCACAGGCACTGAATCTGAATGGGGTAAACTTCCACAGGCACTGACTCTCACTGGGGTACACTTCCACAGGCACTGAATCTGAATGGCGTAAACATCCACAGGTACTGACTCTGAATGGGGTAAACTTCCAGAGGCAATGACTCTCACTGGGGTACACTTCCACAGGCACTGACTCCCACTGGGGGACACTTCCACAGGCACTGACTCTGAATGGGGTAAACTTCCACAGGCACTGAAATGAAAGCAAAATACTGCGGATGCTGGAAATCTGAAACAAAAACAAGAAATGCTGGAATCACTCAGCAGGTCTGGCAGCATCTGTGGAAAGAGAAGCAGAGTTAACGTTTCGGGTCAGTGACCCTTCTTCGGAACTGACAAATATTAGAAAAGTCACAGATTATAAACAAGTGAGGTGGGGGTGGGGCAAGAGATAACAAAGGAGAAGGTGCAGATTGGACCAGGCCACATAGCAGACCAAAAGGTCACGGAGAAAAGGCAAACAATATTGCTTTGTCTTTCAACACACCATTAACATATTGTTTGCCTTTTCTCTGTGAACTTTTGGTCAGCTATGAGGCCTGGTCCAATCTGCACCTGCTCCTTTGTTATCTCTTGCCCCACCCCCACCTCACGTTAATAATCTGTGACTTTTCTAATATTTGTCAGTTCCGAAGAAGGGTCACTGACCCGAAACGTATACTCTGCTTCTTTTTCCAAAGATGCTGCCACACCTGCTGAGTGATTCCAGCATTTCTTGTTTTTGTTCCAGAGGCACTGACCCTCACTTGGGTGCACTTTCACAGGCATGACTCTGAATGGGGTAAACTTCCACAGGCACTGACTCTCACTGGGGCACACTTCCACAGGCACTGACACTGAATGGGGTAAACTTCCACAGGCACTGACTCTCACTGGGGCACACTTCCACAGGCACTGACTCTGAATGGGGTAAACTTCCACAGGCACTGACTCTCACTGGGGTACACTTCCACAGGCACTGAATCTGAATGGGGTAAACTTCCACAGGCACTGACTCTCACTGGGGTACACTTACACAGGCACTGAATCTGAATGGGGTAAACTTCGACAGACACTGATTCTCACTTGGGTACACTTCCACAGGCACTGACTCTCACTTGGGTACACTTCTACAGGCACTGACTCTCACTGGGGTTCATTTCCACAGGCACTGACTCTCACTGGGGTACATTTCCACAGGCACTGACTCTCACTTGGGTACACTTCTACAGGCACTGACTCTCACTGGGGTACATTTCCACAGGCACTGACTCTCACATTGGTACACTTCTACAGGCACTGACTCTCACTTGGGTACACTTCTACAGGCACTGACTTTAACTGGGGTACATTTCCACAGGCACTGACTCTCACTGGGGTACATTTCCACAGGCACTGACTCTCACTTGGGTACACTTCTACAGGCACTGACTCTCACTTGGGTGCACTTCTGCAGTCACTGACTCTCACTGGGGTACATTTCCACAGGCACTGACTCTCACTGGTGTACATTTCCACATGCACTGACTCTGAGTGGGGTACACTTCTATAGGCACTGAATCTGAATGGTGTAAACTTCCAGAGGTACTGAATCTGAATGGGGTAAACTTCCACAGGCACTGACTCTCACTGGGGCACACTTCCACAGGCACTGACTCTGAATGGGGTAAACTTCCACAGGCACTGACTCTCACTGGGGTACACTTCCACAGGCACTGAATCTGAATGGGGTAAACTTCCACAGGCACTGACTCTCACTGGGGTACACTTACACAGGCACTGAATCTGAATGTGGTAAACTTCGACAGACACTGATTCTCACTTGGGTACACTTCCACAGGCACTGACTCTCACTTGGGTACACTTCTACAGGCACTGACTCTCACTGGGGTTCATTTCCACAGGCACTGACTCTCACTGGGGTACATTTCCACAGGCACTGACTCTCACTTGGGTACACTTCTACAGGCACTGACTCTCACTGGGGTACATTTCCACAGGCACTGACTCTCACATTGGTACACTTCTACAGGCACTGACTCTCACTTGGGTACACTTCTACAGGCACTGACTTTAACTGGGGTACATTTCCACAGGCACTGACTCTCACTGGGGTACATTTCCACAGGCACTGACTCTCACTTGGGTACACTTCTACAGGCACTGACTCTCACTTGGGTGCACTTCTGCAGTCACTGACTCTCACTGGGGTACATTTCCACAGGCACTGACTCTCACTGGTGTACATTTCCACATGCACTGACTCTGAGTGGGGTACACTTCTATAGGCACTGAATCTGAATGGTGTAAACTTCCAGAGGTACTGAATCTGAATGGGGTAAACTTCCACAGGCACTGACTCTCACTGGGGCACACTTCCACAGGCACTGACTCTGAATGGGGTAAACTTCCACAGGCACTGACTCTCACTGGGGTACACTTCCACAGGCACTGAATCTGAATGGGGTAAACTTCCACAGGCACTGACTCTCACTGGGGTACACTTACACAGGCACTGAATCTGAATGGGGTAAACTTCGACAGACACAGATTCTCACTTGGGTACACTTCCACAGGCACTGACTCTCACTTGGGTACACTTCTACAGGCACTGACTCTCACTGGGGTTCATTTCCACAGGCACTGACTCTCACTGGGGTACATTTCCACAGGCACTGACTCTCACTTGGGTACACTTCTACAGGCACTGACTCTCACTGGGGTACATTTCCACAGGCACTGACTCTCACATTGGTACACTTCTACAGGCACTGACTCTCACTTGGGTACACTTCTACAGGCACTGACTTTAACTGGGGTACATTTCCACAGGCACTGACTCTCACTGGGGTACATTTCCACAGGCACTGACTCTCACTTGGGTACACTTCTACAGGCACTGACTCTCACTTGGGTGCACTTCTGCAGTCACTGACTCTCACTGGGGTACATTTCCACAGGCACTGACTCTCACTGGTGTACATTTCCACATGCACTGACTCTGAGTGGGGTACACTTCTATAGGCACTGAATCTGAATGGTGTAAACTTCCAGAGGTACTGAATCTGAATGGGGTAAACTTCCACAGGCACTGACTCTCACTGGGGTACACTTCCACAGGCACTGACTCTCACTGGGGTACATTTACACATGCACTGACTCTGAATGGAGTAAACTTCCACAGGCACTGACTCTAACTGGGGTACACCTCGACAGGCACTGAATATGAATGTGGTAAACTTCTACAGGTACTGAATCTGAATGGGGTAAACTTCCACAGGCACTGACTTTCACTGGGGTACATTTCCACAGGCACTGACTCTGAATGGGTTAAACTTCCACAGGCACTGACTCTCACTGGGGTACACTTACACAGGCACTGTCTCGGAATGGGGAAAACGTCCAAAGGCACTTACTCTCACTGGGGTACACTTCCACAGGCACTGACTCTGAATGGGGTAAACTTCCACAGGCACTGACTCTGAATGGGGTTAACTTCTGCAGGCACTGACTCTGAATGGGATAAACTTCCACAGGCACTGACTGTCACTGGGGTACACTTCCACAGGCACTGACTCTGAATAGGGTAAACTTCCACAGGCACTGACTCTCACTTGGGTACACTTTGACAGGCACTGACTCTCACTGGGGGAAACTTCCAACGGCAGTGACTCTCACTGGGGTACACTTCCACAGGCACTGACTCTGAATGGGGTAAACTTCCACAGGCACTGACTCTGAATGGGGTAAACTTCGACAGGCACTGAATCTGAATGTGGTAAACTTCTACAGGTACTGAATCTGAATGGGGTAAACTTGCACAGGCACTGACTCTCACTGGGGTACACTTACACAGGCAGTGACTCCGAATGGGGAAAGCTTCCAAAGGCACAGACTCTCACTGGGGTACACTTCCACAGGCACTGACACTCACTGGGGTACGCTTCCACAGGCACTGACTTAGAATGGAGTAAACATCCACAGGCACTGACCCATACTTGGGTGCACTTCCACAGGCACTGACTCTGAATGGGGTAAACCTCCACAGGCACTGACTGTCACTGGGGTACACTTCCACAGACACTGACTCTGAATGGGGTACACTTCCACAGGCACTGAATCTGAATGGGGTAAACTTCCACATGCACTGACTCTCACTTGGGTAAACTTCTTCAGGCACTGACTCTCACTGGGGTACATTTCCACAGGCACTGACTCTCACTGGGGTTCATTTCCATTGGCACAGACTCTCACTTGGGTACACTTCTACAGGCACTGACTCTCACTTGGGTACACTTCTGCTGGCACTGACTCTCACTGGTGTACCTTTCCACATGCACTCACTCTGAATGGGATACACTTCTATAGGCAGTGACTCCTAATGGAGTGCCACTCCCCAGCCACTGAATCTCACCAGGGTACACTTCTACAGGCACTGAGTCTCACAGGGGTACATTTCCACTGGCACTGACTCTCACTGGGGGACACTTCTACAGGCACTGAATCTGGATGGGGTTAACATCTACAGGTACTGAAGCTGAATGGGGTAAACATCCACAGGCACTGACTCTCACTGGGGTAAACTTCCACAGGCACTGACTCTGAATGGGATACACTTCCACAGGCATTGAGTGTCACTGGGGTACACTTCCACAGGCACTGACTCTGAATGGGGTAAACTGCCACAGGCACTGACTCTCACTTGGGTACACTTCGACAGGCACTGACTCTCACTGCGGTAAACTTCCAAAGGCACTGACTCTCACTGGGGTACACTTCCACAGGCACTGACTATGAATGGGGTAAACGTCTACAGGCACTGACTCTGAATGGGGTAAACTTCTACAAGTACAGAATCTGAATGGGGTAAACTTCCACAGGCACTGACTCTCACTGGGGTACACTTCCACAGGCACTGACTTCGAATGGGGAAAAATTCCAAAGGCACAGACTCTCACTGGGGTACATTTCCACAGGCACTGACTCTCACTGGGGTACACTTCCACAGGCACTGACTCTGAATGGGGTAACCATCGACAGGCACTGAATCTGAATGGGGTAAACTTCCACAGGCGCTACTCTCACTGGGGTACACTTCCTGAGGCAATGACTCTCACTGGGGTACACTTCCAGAGGCACTGTCGCTCACTGGGGGACACTTCCACAGGCACTGACTCTGAATGGGGTAAACTTCCACAGGCACTGAATCTGAATGGGGTACACTTCCACAGGCACTGTCTCTGAATGGGTTAAACATCCACAGGCACTGACTCTCACTGGGGTACACTTCCACAGGCACTGACTCTCACTGGGGTACACTTACACAGGCACTGACTCTGAATGGGGTAAACTTCCAAAGGCACTGACTCTCACTGGGGTACACTTCCACAGGCACTGACTCTCACTGGGGTACACTTACACAGGCACTGACTCTGAATGGGGTAAACTTCCAAAGGCACTGACTCTCACTGGGGTACACTTCCACAGGCACTGACTCTGAATGGAGTAAACTTCCACAGGCACTGACTCTGAATGGGGTAAACTTCTACAGGTACTGAATCTGAATGGTGTAATCTTTTACAGGTACTGAATCTGAATGGGGTAAACTTCTACAGGCACTGAATCTGAATGGTGTAAAACTCTGCAGGTACTGAATCTGAATGGGGTAAACTTCCACAGGCACTGACTCTGAATGGGGTAAACTTCTACAGGTACTGAATCTGAATGGTGTAATCTTTTACAGGTACTGAATCTGAATGGGGTTAACTTCTACTGGCTCTGAATCTGAATGGGGTACATTTCCACAGGCACTGAATCTGAATGGGATAAACTTCTACAGGTACTGAATCTGAATGGTGTAATCTTTTACAGGTACTGAATCTGAATGGGGTAAACTTCTACAGGCACTGAATCTGAATGGTGTAAAACTCTGCAGGTACTGAATCTGAATGGTGTAATCTTTTACAGGTACTGAATCTGAATGGGGTAAACTTCTACAGGCACTGAATCTGAATGGTGTAAAACTCTGCAGGTACTGAATCTGAATGGGGTAAACTTCCACAGGCACTGACTCTGAATGGGGTAAACTTCCACAGGCACTGTCTCTCACTGGAGTGCACATCCACAGGCAATGACTCTCACTGGGGTACACTTCCACAGGCACTGACTCTGAATGGGTTAAACTTCCACAGGCATTGACTCTCACTGGGGTAAACTTCCACAGGCACTGACTCTGAATGGGTTAAACTTCCACAGGCATTGACTCTCACTGGGGTAAACTGCCACAGGCACTGACTCTGAATGGGTTAAACTTCCACAGGCACTGACTCTCACTGGGGTAAACTTCCACAGGCACTGACTCTCACTTGGGTACACTTCCGCAGGTACTGACACTGAATGGGGTAAACTTCCACAGGCAGTGACTCTGAAAGGGGTAATCTTCCGCAGACACTGAATCTGAATGGGGTAAACATCTACAGGTACTGAATCTGCATGGGGTAAACTTCCACAGGCACTGACTCACACTGGGGGACACTTCCACAGGCACTGACTCTGAATGGGGCAAACTTCCACAGGCACTGACTCTCACTGGGGTACACTTCCACAGGCACTGAATCTGAATGGCGTAAACATCCACAGGTACTGACTCTGAATGGGGTAAACTTCCAGAGGCAATGACTCTCACTGGGGGACACTTCCACAGGCACTGACTCTGAATGGGGTAAACTTCCACAGACACTGAAATGAAAGCAAAATACTGCGGACGCTGGAAATCTGAAACAAAAACAAGAAATGCTGGAATCACTCAGCAGGTCTGGCAGCATCTGTGGAAAGAGAAGCAGAGTTAACGTTTCGGGTCAGTGACCCTTCTTCGGAACTGACAAATATTAGAAAAGTCACAGATTATAAACAAGTGAGGTGGGGGTGGGGCAAGAGATAACAAAGGAGAAGGTGCAGATTGGACCAGGCCACATAGCAGACCAAAAGGTCACGGAGAAAAGGCAAACAATATTGCTTTGTCTTTCAACACACCATTAACATATTGTTTGCCTTTTCTCTGTGAACTTTTGGTCAGCTATGAGGCCTGGTCCAATCTGCACCTGCTCCTTTGTTATCTCTTGCCCCACCCCCACCTCACTTGTTAATAATCTGTGACTTTTCTAATATTTGTCAGTTCCGAAGAAGGGTCACTGACCCGAAACGTATACTCTGCTTCTCTTTCCAAAGATGCTGCCACACCTGCTGAGTGATTCCAGCATTTCTTGTTATTGTTCCAGAGGCACTGACCCTCACTTGGGTGCACTTCCACAGGCACTGACTCTGAATGGGGTAAACTTCCACAGGCACTGACTCTCACTGGGGCAAACTTCCACAGGCACTGACTCTGAATGGGGTAAACTTCCACAGGCACTGACTCTCACTGGGGTACACTTCCACAGGCACTGAATCTGAATGGGGTAAACTTCGACAGGCACTGATTCTCACTTGGGTACACTTCTTCAGGCACTGATTCTCACTTGGGTACACTTCGACAGGCACTGACTCTCACTTGGGTACACTTCTACAGGCACTGACTCTCACTGGGGTTCATTTCCACAGGCACTGACTCTCACTGGGGTACATTTCCACAGGCACTGACTCTCACTTGGGTACACTTCGACAGGCACTGACTCTCACTTGGGTACACTTCTACAGCCACTGACTCTCACTGTGGTACATTTTCACAGGCACTGACTCTCACTGGGGTACATTTCCACAGGCACTGACTCTCACTTGGGTACACTTCTACAGGCACTGACTCTCACTTGGGTACACTTCTGCAGTCACTGACTCTCACTGGCGTACATTTCCACAGGCACTGACTCTCACTGGTGTACATTTCCACATGCACTGACTCTGAGTGGGGTACACTTCTCTCGGCACTGAATCTGAATGGTGTAAACTTCTAGACGTACTGAATCTGAATGGGGTAAACTTCCACAGGCACTGACTCTCACTGGGGTACACATCCACAGGCACTGACTCTCACTGGGGTACATTTACACATGCACTGACTCTGAATGGGGTAAACTTCCACAGGCACTGACTCTAACTGGGGTACACTTCGACAGGCACTGAATATGAATGTGGTAAACTTCTACAGGTACTGAATCTGAATGGGGTAAACTTCCACAGGCACTAACTTTCACTGGGGTACATTTCCACAGGCACTGACTCTGAATGGGTTAAACATCCACAGGCACTGACTCTCACTGGGGTCCACTTACACAGGCACTGACTCTGAATGGGTTAAACTTCCACAGGCACTGACTCTCACTGGGGTACACTTCCACAGGCACTGACTCTGAATGGGGTAAACTTCCACAGGCACTGACTCTGAATGGGGTTAACTTCTACAGGCTCTGAATCTGAATGGGGTAAACTTCCACAGGCACTGAATCTCACTGGGGTACACTTACACAGGCACTGACTCTGAATGGGGTAAACTTCCACAGGCACTGACTCTCACTGGGGTACACTTCCACAGGCACTGAATCTGAATGGGGTAAACTTCCACAGGCACTGACTATGAATGGGGTAAACATCCACAGGTACTGACTCTGAATGGGGAAATCTTCCAGAGGCAATGTCTCTAACTGTGGTACACTCCCACAGGCACTGACTCTCACAGGGGGACAATTCCACAGCCACTGACTCTGAATGGGGTACACTTCCACAGGCATTGACCCTCACTTGGGTGCACTTCAACTGGCACTGATTCTCACTGGGGTACACTTCCAGAGGCACTGACTCTGAATGGGCAAAACTTCAACAGGCAATGACTTTCACTGGGGTACACTTCCAGAGGCACTGACTCTCACTGGGGTACATTTTCACAGGCATTGACCCTCACTTGGGTGCACTTCCACTGGCACTGACTCTCACTGGGGTACACTTCCAGAGGCACTGACTCTGAATGGGCTAAACTTCCACAGGCAATGACTTTCACTGGGGTACACTTCCAGAGGCACTGACTCTCAGTGGCGCACATTTCCACAGGCAAAGACTCTAACTGGGGTACATTTCCACATGCACTGACTCTGAGTGGGTTACACTTCCATAGGCAGTGACTCCTAATGGTGAGCCGCTTCCCAGCCACTGAATCTCACTGGGGTACACTTCTACAGGCACTGACTCTCACAGGGGTACATTTCCACAGGCAATGACTCTGAATGTGGTAAACTTCCACAGGCATTGACTCTCACTGGAGTACACTTCCACAGGCACTGAATCTGAATGGCGTAAACTTCCACAGGCACTGACTCTCACTGGGGTACACTTCCACAGGCACTGAATCTGAATGGGGTAAACTTCCACAGGCACTGACTTTCACAGCAGTACACTTCCACAGGCACTGATTCTGAATGGGGTAAACTTCCACAGGCATTTACTCTCACTGGGGTACACTTCCACAGGCACTGAATCTGAATGGGGTAAAGTTCCACAGGCACTGACTCTGAATTGGTTACAGTTCCACAGGCAATGACTCTCAGTGGGGAACACTTCCACAGGCACTGACTCTGAATGGGGTCAACTTCCACAGGCACAGACTCACACTGGAGTACACTTCCACAGGCACTGACACTGAATGGGGCAAATTTCTACTGGCACTGACTCTCTCTGTGGAACAGTTCCACAGGCACTGACTCTCACTTGGGTAAATTTCCGCAGGCACTGACTCTCACTTGGGTACACTTCTACAGGCACTGACTCTCAGTTGGGTACACTTCAACAGGCACTGACTCTCACTGGGGTACATTTCCACATACACTGACTCTGAATGGAGTAAACTTCCACAGGCACTGACTCTGAATGGGGTACACTTCCACAGGCACTGACTCTGAATGGGGTAATCGTCTACAGGCACTGAATATGAATGGGGTAAACTTCTACAGTTACTGAATCTGAATGGGGTAAACCTCTTCAGGCACTGACTCTCACTGGGGTACACTTCCACAGGCATTGACCCTCACTTGGGTGCACTTCCACAGGCACTGACTCTCACTGGGGTACACTTCCAGAGGCACTGACTCTGAATGGGGTAAACTTCCACAGGCACTGACTTTCACTGGGGTACACTTCCAGAGGCACTGACTCTCACTGGGGTACATTTTCACAGGCACTGACTCTCACTGGGGTGCATTTCCACAGGCACTGACTGTCACTTGGGTACATTTCCACAGGCAAAGACTCTCACTGGGGTACATTTCCACATGCATTTACTCTGAGTGGGGTACACTTCCATAGGCAGTGACTCCTAATGGTGAGCCACTTCCCAGCCACTGAATCTCACTGGGGTACACTTCTACAGGCACTGACTCTCACAGGGGTACATTTCCACAGGCACTGACTCTGAATGTGGTAAACTTCCACAGGCATTGACTCTCACAGGAGTACACATCCACAGGCACTGAATCTGAATGGGGTAAACTTCCACAGGCACTGACTCTCACTGGGGTACACTTCCACAGGCACTGAATCTGAATGGGGTAAACTTCCACAGGCACTGACTCTCACAGCAGTACACTTCCACAGGCACTGATTCTGAATGGGGTAAACTTCCACAGGCATTTACTCTCACTGGGGTACACATCCACAGGCACTGAATCTGAATGGGGTAAACTTCCACAGGCACAGAATCACACTGGAGTACACTTCGACAGGCACTGACACTGAATGGGGCAAATTTCTACTGGCACTGACTCTCTCTGTGGAACAGTTCCACAGGCACTGACTCTCACTTGGGTAAATATCCACAGGCACTGACTCTCACTTGGGTACACTTCTACAGGCACTGACTCTCACTTGGGTACACTTCTATAGGCACTGACTCTCACTGGGGTACACTTCCACAGGCACTGACTCTCACTGGGGTAGACTTACACAGGCACTGACTATGTATGGGGTAAACTTCCAAAGGCACTGACTCTCACTGGGGTACCCTTCCACAGGTACTGACTCTGAATGGGGTAAACTTCCAAAGGCACTGACTCTGAGTGGGGTACACTTCCATAGGCACTGAATCTGAATGGTGTAAACTTGCACAGCCACTGACTCTAACTGGGGTACACTTCGACAGGCACTGAATCTGAATGGGGTAAACTTCCACAGGCACTGACTCTCACAGCAGTACACTTCCACAGGCACTGATTCTGAATGGGGTAAACTTCCACAGGCATTTACTCTCACTGGGGTACACTTCCACAGGCACTGAATCTGAATGGGGTAAACTTCCACAGGCACAGAATCACACTGGAGTACACTTCCACAGGCACTGACACTGAATGGGGCAAATTTCTACTGGCACTGACTCTCTCTGTGGAACAGTTCCACAGGCACTGACTCTCACTTGGGTAAATATCCACAGGCACTGACTCTCACTTGGCTACACTTCAACAGGCACTGACTCTCACTTGGGTACACTTCTATAGGCACTGACTCTCACTGGGGTACATTTCCACAGGCACTGACTCTGAATGGAGTAAACTTCCACAGGCACTGACTCTGAATGGGGTACACTTCCACAGGCACTGACTCTGAATGGGGTAATCGTCTACAAGCACTGAATATGAATGGGGTAAACTTCTACAGTTACTGAATCTGAATGGGGTAAACTTCTTCAGGCACTGACTCTCACTGGGGTACACTTCCACAGGCACTGACTCTCACTGGGGTACACTTACACAGGAACTGACTATGTATGGGGTAAACTTCCAAAGGCACTGACTCTCACTGGGGTACCCTTCCACAGGTACTGACTCTGAATGGGGTAAACTTCCAAAGGCACTGACTGTCACTGGGGTACCCTTCCACAGGTACTGACTCTGAATGGGGTAAACTTCCAAAGGCACTGACTCTGAGTGGGGTACACTTCCATAGGCACTGAATCTGAATGGTGTAAACTACTAGAGGTAATGAATCTGAATGGGGTAAACTTGCACAGGCACTGACTCTCACTGGGGTACACTTACACAGGCACTGACTCGGAATGGGGAAATCTTCCAAAGGCACTGACTCTCACTGGGGTGAACTTCCACACGCACTGTCTCTGAATGGGGTAAGCTTCCACTGGCACTGACTGTGAATGGGGTAAACTTCTACTGGCTCGAAATCTGAATGGGGTAAACTTCCACAGGCACTGAATCTCACTGGGGTACACTTACACAGGCATTGACTCTGAATGGGGTAAACTTCCACAGGCACTGACTCTCACTGGGGTACACTTCCACAGGCACTAAATCTGAATGGGGTACACCTCCACAGGCACTGACGATGAATGGGGTAAACATCCACAGGTACTGACTCTGAATGGGGAAATCTTCCAGAGGCAATGACTCTAACTGGGGTACACTCCCACAGGCACTGACTCTCACAGGGGGACAATTCCACAGCCACTGACTCTGAATGGGGTACACTTCCACAGGCATTGACACTCACTTGGGTGCACTTCCACAGGCACTGACTCTCACTTGGGTACCCTACTACAGGCACTGACTCTCACTGGCGCACATTTCCACAGGCAAAGACTCTCACTGGGGTACATTTCCACATGCACTGACTCTGAGTGGGGTACACTTCCATTGGCAGTGACTCCTAATTGTGAGCCGCTTCCCAGCCACTGAATCTCACTGGGGTACACTTCTACAGGCACTGACTCTCACAGGGGTACATTTCCACAGGCACTGACTCTGAATGTGGTAAACTTCCACAGGCATTGACTCTCACAGGAGTACACTTCCACAGGCACTGAATCTGAATGGCGTAAACTTCCACAGGCACTGACTCTCACTGGGGTACACTTCCACAGGCACTGAATGTGAATGGGGTAAAGTTCCACAGGCACTGACTCTGAATTGGTTACAGTTCCACAGGCAATGACTCTCAGTGGGGAACACTTCCACAGGCACTGACTCTGAATGGGGTAAACTTCCACAGGCACAGACTCACACTGGAGTACACTTCCACAGGCACTGACACTGAATGGGGCAAATTTCTACTGGCACTGACTCTCTCTGTGGAACAGTTCCACAGGCACTGACTCTCACTTGGGTAAATATCCACAGGCACTGACTCTCACTTGGGTACACTTCTACAGGCACTGACTCTCACTTGGGTACACTTCAACAGGCACTGACTCTCACTGGGGTACATTTCCACAGGCACTGACTCTGAATGGAGTAAACTTCCACAGGCACTGACTCTGAATGGGGTACACTTCCACAGGCACTGACTCTGAATGGGGTAATCGTCTACAGGCACTGAATATGAATGGGGTAAACTTCTACAGTTACTGAATCTGAATGGGGTAAACTTCTTCAGGCACTGACTCTCACTGGGGTACACTTCCACAGGCACTGACTCTCACTGGGGTACACTTACACAGGCACTGATTATGTATGGGCTAAACTTCCAAAGGCACTGACTCTCACTGGGGTACCCTTCCACAGGTACTGACTCTGAATGGGGTAAACTTCCAAAGGCACTGACTCTGAGTGGGGTACACTTCCATAGGCACTGACTATGAATGGGGTAAACATCCACAGGTACAGACTCTGAATGGGGAAATCTTCCAGAGGCAATGACTCTAACTGGGGTACACTCCCACAGGCACTGACTCTCACAGGGGGACAATTCCACAGCCACTGACTCTGAATGGGGTACACTTCCACAGGCATTGACCCTCACTTGGGTGCACTTCCACAGGCACTGACTCTCACTGTGGTGCATTTCCACAGGCACTGACTCTCACTTGGGTACACTTCTACAGGCACTGACTCTCACTGGCGTACATTTCCACAGGCAAAGACTCTCACTGGGGTACATTTCCACATGCAATGACACTGAGTGGGGTACACTTCCATAGGCAGTGACTCCTAATGGTGAGCCTCTTCCCAGCCACTGAATCTCACTGGGGTACACTTCTACAGGCACTGACTCTCACCGGGGTACATTTCCACAGGCACTGACTCTGAATGTGGTAAACTTCCACAGGCATTGACTCTCACAGCAGTACACTTCCACAGGCACTGAATCTGAATGGCGTAAACTTCCACAGGCACTGACTCTCACTGGGGTGCACTTCCACAGGCACTGAATCTGAATGGGGTAAACTTCCACAGGCTCTGACTCTCACAGCAGTACACTTCCACAGGCACTGATTCTGAATGGGGTAAACTTCCACAGGCATTTACTCTCAGTGGGGTACACTTCCACAGGCACTGAATCTGAATGGGGTAAAGTTCCACAGGCACTGTCTCTGAATTGGTTACAGTTCCACAGGCAATGACTCTCAGTGGGTTACACTTCCACAGGCACTGACTCTGAATGGGGTAAACTTCCACAGGCACTGACTCTCACTGGAGTACACTTCCACAGGCACTGACTCTGAATGGGGCAAATTTCTACTGGCACTGACTCTCTCTGAGGAACAGTTCCACAGGCACTGACTCTCACTTGGGTAAATTTCCACAGGCACTGACTCTCACTTGGCTACACTTCTACAGGCACTGACTCTCAATTCGGTAAACTTCTACAGGCACTGTCTCTCACTGGGGTGCATTTCCACAGGCACTGACTCTGAATGGGGTAAACTTCCACAGGCACTGACTCTGAATGGGGTACACTTCCACAGGCACTGACTCTGAATGGGGTAATCGTCTACAGGCACTGAATATGAATGGGGTAAACTTCTGCAGTTACTGAATCTGAATGGGGTAAACTTCGTCAGGCACTGACTCTCACTGGGGTACACTTCCACAGGCACTGACTCTCACTGGGGTACACTTACACAGGCACTGACTCTGTATGGGGTAAACTTCCAAAGTCACTGACTATGAATGGGGTACACTTCCACACGCACTGAATCTGAATGGGGTAAACTTCTACAGGTACTGAATCAGAATGGGGTAAACTTCCTCAGGCACTGACACTCACTGGGGTACACTTCCACAGGCACAGACTCTGAATGGGGTAAACTTCCACTGGCACTGACTCTCACTGGGGTACACTTCCACAGGCACTTTCTCTGAATGGGTTAAACATCCACAGGCACTGACTCTCACTGGGGTACACTTCCACAGGCACTGACTCTCACTGGGGTACACTTACTCAGGCACTGACTCTGAGTGGGGTAAACTTCCAAAGGCACTGACTCTCACTGGGGTACACTTCCACAGGCACTGACTCTGAATGGGGTAAACTTCCACAGGCACTGACTCTGAATGGAGTTAACTTCTACTGGCTCTGAATCTGAATGGGGTACATTTCCACAGGCACTGAATCTGAATGGGGTAAACCTCTACAGGTACTGAATCTGAATGGTGTAAACTTCTACAGGTACTGAATCTGAATGGGGTAAACTTCTACAGGCACTGAATCTGAATGATGTAAACTTCTACAGGTACTGAATCTGAATGGGGTAAACTTCCACAGGCACTGACTCTGAATGGGGTAAACTTCCACAGGCACTGACTCTGAATGGGTTAAACTTCCACAGGCACTGACTCTCACTGGGGTACACTTCCAGAGGCAGTTACTCTGAAAGGGGTAATCTTCTACAGACACTGAATCTGAATGGGGTAAACTTCTACAGGTACTGAGTCTGCATGGGGTAAACTTCCACAGGCACTGACTCACACTGGGGGACACTTCCACAGGCACTGACTCTGAAAGGGGTAAACTTCCAGCGCCCCTGACTCTCACTGGGGTACACTTCCACATGCACTGAATCTGAATGGGGTAAACTACCGCAGGCACTGACTCTCACTGGGGTACACTTCAACAGGCACTGAATCTGAATGGGGTAAACTTCCAGAGGCCATGACTCTCACTGGGGTTCACTTCCACAGGCACTGACTGCCACTGGGGGACACTTCCACATGCACTGACTCTGAATGGGTTAAACTTCCACAGGCACTGACCCTCACTTGGGTGCACTTCCACAGGCACTGACTCTGAATGGGGTAAACTTCCACAGGCACTGACTGTCACTGTGGTACACTTCCACAGGCACTGACCCTGAATGGGGTAAACTTCCACATGCACTGACTCTCACTTGGGTAATCTTCTTCAGGCACTGACTCTCACTGGGGTACATTTCCACAGGCACTGACTCTCACTGGGGTACATTTCCATTGGCACTGACTCTCACTTGGGTACACTTCTACAGGCACTGACTCTCAATTGGGTACACTTCTGCAGGCACTGACGCTCACTGGTGTACCTTTCCACATGCACTGACTCTGAATGGGATACACTTCTATAGGCAGTGACTCCGAATGGAGAGCCGCTCCCCAGCCATTGAATCTCACTGGGGTACACTTCTACAGGCACTGACTCTCACAGGGGTACATTTCCACTGGCACTGACTCTCACTGGGGTACACTTCTACAGGCACTGAATCTGAATGGGGTTAACATCTACAGGTCCTGAAGCTGAATGGGGTAAACATCCACAGGCACTGACTCTCACTGGGGTAAACTTCCACAGGCACTGACTCTGAATGGGATAAACTTCCACAGGTACTGACTGTCACTGGGGTACACTTCCACAGGCACTGACTCTGAATAGGGTAAACTTCCACAAGCACTGACTCTCACTTGGGAACACTTCGACAGGCACTGACTCTCACTGGGGGAAACTTCCAAAGGCACTGACTCTCACTGGGGTACACTTCCACAGGCACTGACTCTGAATGGGGTAAACTTCGACAGGCACTGAATCTGAATGTGGTAAACTTCTACAGGTACTGAATCTGAATGGGGTAAACTTGCACAGGCACTGACTCCCACTGGGGTTCACTTCCACAGGCACTGACTCCGAATGGGGAAAGCTTCCAAAGGCACAGACTCTCACTGGGGTACACTTCCAAAGGCACTAACTCTCACTGGGGTACGCTTCCACAGGCACTGACTTAGAATGGGGTAAACATCCACAGGCACTGACCCTCACTTGGGTGCACTTCCACAGGCACTGACTCTGAATGGGGTAAACCTCCACAGGCACTGACTGTCACTGGGGTACACTTCCACAGACACTGACTCTGAATGGGGTACACTTCCACAGGCACTGAATCTGAATGGGGTAAACTTCCACATGCACTGACTCTCACTTGGGTAAACTTCTTCAGGCACTGACTCTCACTGGGGTACATTTCCACAGGCACTGACTCTCACTGGGGTACATTTCCATTGGCACAGACTCTCACTTGGGTACACTTCTACAGACACTGACTCTCACTTGGGTACACTTCTGCAGGCACTGACTCTCACTGGTGTACCTTTCCACATGCACTGACTCTGAATGGGATACACTTCTATAGGCAGTGACTCCTAATGGAGAGCCGCTCCCCAGCCACTGAATCTCACCAGGGTACACTTCTACAGGCGCTGACTCTCACAGGGGTACATTTCCACTGGCACTGACTCTCACTGGGGTACACTTCTACAGGCACTGAATCTGAATGGGGTTAACATCGACAGGTACTGAAGCTGAATGGGGTAAACATCCACAGGCACTGACTCTCACTGGGGTAAACTTCCACAGGCACTGACTCTGAATGGGATAAACTTCCACAGGCACTGACTGTCACTGGGGTACACTTCTACAGGCACTGACTCTCACAGGGGTACATTTCCACTGGCACTGACTCTCACTGGGGTACACTTCTACAGGCACTGAATCTGAATGGGGTTAACATCTACAGGTACTGAAGCTGAATGGGGTAAACATCCACAGGCACTGACTCTCACTGGGGTAAACTTCCACAGGCACTGACACTGAATGGGATAAACTTCCACAGGCACTGACTGGCACTGGGGTACACTTCCACAGGCACTGACTCTGAATAGGGTAAACTTCCACAAGCACTGACTCTCACTTGGGAACACTTCGACAGGCACTGACTCTCACTGGGGGAAACTTCCAAAGGCACTGACGCTCACTGGGGTACACTTCCACAGGCACTGACTCTGAATGGGGTAACCTTCGACAGGCACTGAATCTGAATGTGGTAAACTTCTACAGGTACTGAATCTGAATGGGGTAAACGTCCACAGGCACTGACTCCCACTGGGGTTCACTTCCACAGGCACTGACTCCGAATAGCGAAAGCTTCCAAAGGCACAGACTCTCACTGGGGTACACTTCCACAGGCACTAACTCTCACTGGGGTACGCTTCCACAGGCACTGACTTAGAATGGGGTAAACATCCACAGGCACTGACCCTCACTTGGGTGCACTTCCACAGGCACTGACTCTGAATGGGGTAAACCTCCACAGGCACTGACTGTCACTGGGGTACACTTCCACAGACACTGACTCTGAATGGGGTACACTTCCACAGGCACTGAATCTGAATGGGGTAAACTTCCACATGCACTGACTCTCACTTGGGTAAACTTCTTCAGGCACTGACTCTCACTGGGGTACATTTCCACAGGCACTGACTCTCACTGGGGTACATTTCCATTGGCACAGACTCTCACTTGGGTACACTTCTACAGACACTGACTCTCACTTGGGTACACTTCTGCAGGCACTGACTCTCACTGGTGTACCTTTCCACATGCACTGACTCTGAATGGGATACACTTCTACAGGCAGTGACTCCTAATGGAGAGCCGCTCCCCAGCCACTGAATCTCACCAGGGTACACTTCTACAGGCACTGACTCTCACAGGGGTACATTTCCACTGGCACTGACTCTCACTGGGGTACACTTCTACAGGCACTGAATCTGAATGGGGTTAACATCGACAGGTACTGAAGCTGAATGGGGTAAACATCCACAGGCACTGACTCTCACTGGGGTAAACTTCCACAGGCACTGACTCTGAATGGGATAAACTTCCACAGGCACTGACTGTCACTGGGGTACACTTCCACAGGCACTGACTCTGAATAGGGTAAACTTCCACAAGCACTGACTCTCACTTGGGAACACTTCGACAGGCACTGACTCTCACTGGGGGAAACTTCCAAAGGCACTGACTCTCACTGGGGTACACTTCCACAGGCACTGACTCTGAATGGTGTAAACTTCGACAGGCACTGAATCTGAATGTGGTAAACTTCTACAGGTACTGAATCTGAATGGGGTAAACTTGCACAGGCACTGACTCCCACTGGGGTTCACTTCCACAGGCACTGACTCCGAATGGGGAAAGCTTCCAAAGGCACAGACTCTCACTGGGGTACACTTCCACAGGCACTAACTCTCACTGGGGTACGCTTCCACAGGCACTGACTTAGAATGGGGTAAACATCCACAGGCACTGACCCTCACTTGGGTGCACTTCCACAGGCACTGACTCTGAATGGGGTAAACCTCCACAGGCACTGACTGTCACTGGGGTACACTTCCACAGACACTGACTCTGAATGGGGTACACTTCCACAGGCACTGAATCTGAATGGGGTAAACTTCCACATGCACTGACTCTCACTTGGGTAAACATTCTTCAGGCACTGACTCTCACTGGGGTACATTTCCACATGCACTGACTCTGAATGGGATACACTTCTATAGGCAGTGACTCCTAATGGAGAGCCGCTCCCCAGCCACTGAATCTCACCAGGGTACACTTCTGCAGGCACTGACTCTCACAGGGGTACATTTCCACTGGCACTGACTCTCACTGGGGTACACTTCTACAGGCACTGAATCTGAATGGGGTTAACATCTACAGGTACTGAAGCTGAATGGGGTAAACATCCACAGGCACTGACTCACACTGGGGGACACTTCCACAGGCACTGACTCTGAATGGGGTAAACTTCCACAGGCACTGACTCTCACTTGGGTACACTTCGACAGGCTCTGACTCTCACTGGGGTAAACTTCCAAACGCACTGACTCTCACTGGGGTACACTTCCACAGGCACTGACTCTGAATGGGGTAAACTTCTACAGGCACTGACTCTGAAGGGGGTAAACTTCGACAGGCACTGAATCTGAATGTGGTAAACTTCTACAAGTACAGAATCTGAATGGGGTAAACATCCACAGGCACTGACTCTCACTGGAGTGCTCATCCACAGGCAATGACTCTCACTGGGGTACACTTCCACAGGCACTGACTCTGAATGGGTTAAACTTCCACAGGCACTGACTGTCACTGGGGTAAACTTCCACAGGCACTGACTCTGAATGGGTTAAACTTCCACAGGCACTGACTCTCACTGGGGTAAACTTCCACAGGCACTGACTCTCACTTGGGTACACTTCCACAGGTACTGACACTGAATGGGGTAAACTTCCACAGGCAATGACTCTGAAACGGGTAATCTTCCGCAGACACTGAATCTGAATGGGGTAAACTTCTACAGGTACTGAATCTGCATGGGGTAAACTTCCACAGGCACTGACTCACACTGGGGGACACTTCCACAGGCACTGATTCTGAAAGGGGTCAATTTCCACAGGCCCTGACTCTCACTGGGGGGCACCTCCACAGGCACTGACTCTGAATGGGGCAAACTTCCACAGGCACTGACTCTCACTGGGGTACACTTCCACAGGCACTGAATCTGAATGGCGTAAACATCCACAGGTACTGACTCTCACTGGGGTACACTTCCACAGGCACTGAATCTGAATGGCGTAAACTTCCACAGGCACTGACTCTCACTGTGGTACACTTCCACAGGCACTGAATCTGAATGGCGGAAACATCCACAGGTACTGACGCTGAATGGGGTAAACTTCCACAGGCATTGAGTGTCACTGGGGTACACCTCCACAGGCACTGACTCTGAATGGGGTAAACTTCCACAGGCACTGACTCTCACTTGGGTACACTTCGACAGGCACTGACTCTCACTGCGGTAAACTTCCAAAGGCACTGACTCTCACTGGGGTACACTTCCACAGGCACTGACTCTGAATGGGGTAAACTTCTACAGGCACTGACTCTGAATGGGGTAAACTTCGACAGGCACTGAATCTGAATGTGGTAAACTTCTACAAGTACAGAATCTGAATGGGGTAAACTTCCACAGGCACCGACTCTCACTGGGGTACACTTCCACAGGCACTGACTCCGAATGGGGAAAACTTCCAAAGGCACAGACTCTCACTGGGGTACACTTCCACAGGCACTGACTCTGAATGGAGTAAACATCGACAGGCACTGAATCTGAATGTTGTAAACTTCTACAGGTACTGAATCTGAATGGGGGAAACTTCCACAGTCGCAGACTCTCACTGGGGTACATTTCCTGAGGTAATGACTCTCACTGGGGTACACTTCCACAGGCACTGACTCTGAATGGGGTAAACTTCCACAGGCACTGAATCTGAATGGGGTACACTTCCACAGGCACTGTCTCTGAATGGGTTAAACATCCACAGGCACTGACTCTCACTGGGGTACACTTCCTCAGGCACTGACTCTCACTGGGGTACACTTCCAAAGGCACTGACTCTGAATGGGGTAAACTTCCACAGGCACTGACTCTGAATGGGGTTAACTTCTACTGGCTCTGAATCTGAATGGGGAACATTTCCACAGGCACTGAATCTGAATGGGGTAAACTTCTACAGGTACTGAATCTGAATGGGGTCAACTTCTACAGGCACTGAATCTGAATGGTGTAAACCTCTGCAGGTACTGAATCTGAATGGGGTAAACTTCAACAGGGACTGAAGCTGAATGGGGTAAACTTCCACAGGCACTGATTCTCACTGGGGTAAACTTCCACAGGCACTGGCTCTAAATGGGGTAAACTTCCAAAGGCAATGACTCTCACTGGGGTACACCTCCACAGGCACTGACTCTGAAAGGGGTAAACTTGCACAGGCACTGACCCTCACTTGGGTGCACTTCCACAGGCAATGACTCTGAATGGGGTAAACCTCCACAGGCACTGACTTTCACTGGGGTACACTTCCACAGACACTGACTCTGAATGGGGTACACTTCCACAGGCACTGAATCTGAATGGGGTAAACTTCCACATGCACTGACTCTCACTTGGGTAAACTTCTTCAGGCACTGACTCTCACTGGGGTACATTTCCACAGGCACTGACTCTCACTGGGGTACATTTCCATTGGCACAGACTCTCACTTGGGTACACTTCTACAGACACTGACTCTCACTTGGGTACACTTCTGCAGGCACTGACTCTCACTGGTGTACCTTTCCACATGCACTGACTCTGAATGGGATACACTTCTATAGGCAGTGACTCCTAATGGAGAGCCGCTCCCCAGCCACTGAATCTCACCAGGGTACACTTCTACAGGCACTGACTCTCACAGGGGTACATTTCCACTGGCACTGACTCTCACTGGGGTACACTTCTACAGGCACTGAATCTGAATGGGGTTAACATCGACAGGTACTGAAGCTGAATGGGGTAAACATCCACAGGCACTGACTCTCACTGGGGTAAACTTCCACAGGCACTGACTCTGAATGGGATAAACTTCCACAGGCACTGACTGTCACTGGGGTACACTTCCACAGGCACTGACTCTGAATAGGGTAAACTTCCACAAGCACTGACTCTCACTTGGGAACACTTCGACAGGCACTGACTCTCACTGGGGGAAACTTCCAAAGGCACTGACTCTCACTGGGGTACACTTCCACAGGCACTGACTCTGAATGGGGTAAACTTCGACAGGCACTGAATCTGAATGTGGTAAACTTCTACAGGTACTGAATCTGAATGGGGTAAACTTGCACAGGCACTGACTCCCACTGGGGTTCACTTCCACAGGCACTGACTCCGAATGGGGAAAGCTTCCAAAGGCACAGACTCTCACTGGGGTACACTTCCACAGGCACTAACTCTCACTGGGGTACGCTTCCACAGGCACTGACTTAGAATGGGGTAAACATCCACAGGCACTGACCCTCACTTGGGTGCACTTCCACAGGCACTGACTCTGAATGGGGTAAACCTCCACAGGCACTGACTGTCACTGGGGTACACTTCCACAGACACTGACTCTGAATGGGGTACACTTCCACAGGCACTGAATCTGAATGGGGTAAACTTCCACATGCACTGACTCTCACTTGGGTAAACATTCTTCAGGCACTGACTCTCACTGGGGTACATTTCCACATGCACTGACTCTGAATGGGATACACTTCTATAGGCAGTGACTCCTAATGGAGAGCCGCTCCCCAGCCACTGAATCTCACCAGGGTACACTTCTGCAGGCACTGACTCTCACAGGGGTACATTTCCACTGGCACTGACTCTCACTGGGGTACACTTCTACAGGCACTGAATCTGAATGGGGTTAACATCTACAGGTACTGAAGCTGAATGGGGTAAACATCCACAGGCACTGACTCACACTGGGGGACACTTCCACAGGCACTGACTCTGAATGGGGTAAACTTCCACAGGCACTGACTCTCACTTGGGTACACTTCGACAGGCACTGACTCTCACTGGGGTAAACTTCCAAACGCACTGACTCTCACTGGGGTACACTTCCACAGGCACTGACTCTGAATGGGGTAAACTTCTACAGGCACTGACTCTGAAGGGGGTAAACTTCGACAGGCACTGAATCTGAATGTGGTAAACTTCTACAAGTACAGAATCTGAATGGGGTAAACATCCACAGGCACTGACTCTCACTGGAGTGCTCATCCACAGGCAATGACTCTCACTGGGGTACACTTCCACAGGCACTGACTCTGAATGGGTTAAACTTCCACAGGCACTGACTGTCACTGGGGTAAACTTCCACAGGCACTGACTCTGAATGGGTTAAACTTCCACAGGCACTGACTCTCACTGGGGTAAACTTCCACAGGCACTGACTCTCACTTGGGTACACTTCCACAGGTACTGACACTGAATGGGGTAAACTTCCACAGGCAATGACTCTGAAACGGGTAATCTTCCGCAGACACTGAATCTGAATGGGGTAAACTTCTACAGGTACTGAATCTGCATGGGGTAAACTTCCACAGGCACTGACTCACACTGGGTGACACTTCCACAGGCACTGATTCTGAAAGGGGTCAATTTCCACAGGCCCTGACTCTCACTGGGGGGCACCTCCACAGGCACTGACTCTGAATGGGGCAAACCTCCACAGGCACTGACTCTCACTGGGGTACACTTCCACAGGCACTGAATCTGAATGGCGTAAACATCCACAGGTACTGACTCTCACTGGGGTACACTTCCACAGGCACTGAATCTGAATGGCGTAAACTTCCACAGGCACTGACTCTCACTGTGGTACACTTCCACAGGCACTGAATCTGAATGGCGGAAACATCCACAGGTACTGACGCTGAATGGGGTAAACTTCCACAGGCATTGAGTGTCACTGGGGTACACCTCCACAGGCACTGACTCTGAATGGGGTAAACTTCCACAGGCACTGACTCTCACTTGGGTACACTTCGACAGGCACTGACTCTCACTGCGGTAAACTTCCAAAGGCACTGACTCTCACTGGGGTACACTTCCACAGACACTGACTCTGAATGGGGTAAACTTCTACAGGCACTGACTCTGAATGGGGTAAACTTCGACAGGCACTGAATCTGAATGTGGTAAACTTCTACAAGTACAGAATCTGAATGGGGTAAACTTCCACAGGCACCGACTCTCACTGGGGTACACTTCCACAGGCACTGACTCCGAATGGGGAAAACTTCCAAAGGCACAGACTCTCACTGGGGTACACTTCCACAGGCACTGACTCTGAATGGAGTAAACATCGACAGGCACTGAATCTGAATGTTGTAAACTTCTACAGGTACTGAATCTGAATGGGGGAAACTTCCACAGTCGCAGACTCTCACTGGGGTACATTTCCTGAGGTAATGACTCTCACTGGGGTACACTTCCACAGGCACTGACTCTGAATGGGGTAAACTTCCACAGGCACTGAATCTGAATGGGGTACACTTCCACAGGCACTGTCTCTGAATGGGTTAAACATCCACAGGCACTGACTCTCACTGGGGTACACTTCCACAGGCACTGACTCTCACTGGGGTACACTTCCAAAGGCACTGACTCTGAATGGGGTAAACTTCCACAGGCACTGACTCTGAATGGGGTTAACTTCTACTGGCTCTGAATCTGAATGGGGAACATTTCCACAGGCACTGAATCTGAATGGGGTAAACTTCTACAGGTACTGAATCTGAATGGGGTCAACTTCTACAGGCACTGAATCTGAATGGTGTAAACCTCTGCAGGTACTGAATCTGAATGGGGTAAACTTCAACAGGGACTGAAGCTGAATGGGGTAAACTTCCACAGGCACTGATTCTCACTGGGGTAAACTTCCACAGGCACTGGCTCTAAATGGGGTAAACTTCCAAAGGCAATGACTCTCACTGGGGTACACCTCCACAGGCACTGACTCTGAAAGGGGTAAACTTGCACAGGCACTGACTCTGAATGGGGTACACTTTCACACGCACTGAATCTGAATGGGGTAAACTTCCACAGGCACTGACTGTCACTGGGGTACACTTACACAGGCACTGCCTCTGAATGGGGTAAACTTCCACAGGCACTGTCCCTCACTTGGGTGCACTTCCACAGGCACTGACTCTGAATGGGGTAAACTTCCACAGGCACTGACTGTCACTGTGGTACACTTCCACAGACACTGACTCTGAATGGGGTACACTTCCACAGGCACTGAATCTGAATGCGGTAAACTTCCACATGCACTGACTCTCACTTGGGTACATTTCCACAGGCACTGACTCTCACTGGGGTACATTTCCATTGGCACTGACTCTCACTTGGGTACACTTCTACAGGCACTGACTCTCACTTGGGTACACTTCCACAGGCACTGACTCTCACTGGGGTACATTTCCATTGGCACTGACTCTCACTTGGGTACACTTCTGCAGGCACTGACTCTCACTGGGGTACACTTCCACAGGCACTGACTCCGAATGGGGAAAACTTCCAAAGGCACAGACTCTCACTGTGGTACACTTCCACAGGCACTGACTCTGAATGGAGTAAACATCGACAGGCACTGAATCTGAATGTTGTAAACTTCTACAGGTACTGAATCTGAATGGGTTAAACATCCACAGGCACTGACTCTCACTGGGGTACACTTCCACAGGCACTGACTCTCACTGGGGTACACTTCCACAGGCACTGACTCTGAATGGGGTAAACTTCCACAGGCACTGACTCTGAATGGGGTTAACTTCTACTGGCTCTGAATCTGAATGGGGTACATTTCCACAGGCACTGAATCTGAATGGGGTAAACTTCTACAGGTACTGAATCTGAATGGGGTCAACTTCTACAGGCACTGAATCTGAATGGTGTAAACCTCTGCAGGTACTGAATCTGAATGGGGTAAACTTCTACAGGGACTGAAGCTGAATGGGGTAAACTTCCACAGGCACTGACTCTCACTGGGGTAAACTTCCACAGGCACTGGCTCTAAATGGAGTAAACTTCCAAAGGCAATGACTCTCACTGGGGTACACCTCCACAGGCACTGACTCTGAAAGGGGTAAACTTGCACAGGCACTGACTCTGAATGGGGTACACTTTCACACGCACTGAATCTGAATGGGGTAAACTTCCACAGGCACTGACTGTCACTGGGGTACACTTACACAGGCACTGCCTCTGAATGGGGTAAACTTACACAGGCAGTGTCCCTCACTTGGGTGCACTTCCACAGGCACCGACTCTGAATGGGGTAAACTTCCACAGGCACTGACTGTCACTGTGGTACACTTCCACAGACACTGACTCTGAATGGGGTACACTTCCACAGGCACTGAATCTGAATGCGGTAAACTTCCACATGCACTGACTCTCACTTGGGTAATTTTCTTCTGGCACTGACTCTCACTGGGGCACATTTCCACAGGCACTGACTCTCACTGGGGTACATTTCCATTGGCACTGACTCTCACTTGGGTACACTTCTACAGGCACTGACTCTCACTTGGGTACACTTCTGCAGGCACTGACTCTCACTGGTGTACCTTTCCACATGCACTGACTCTGAATGGGATACACTTCTATAGGCATTGACCCCGAATGGAGAGCCGCTCCCCAGCCATTGAATCTCACTGGGGTACACTTCTACAGGCACTGACTCTCACAGGGGTACATTTCCACTGGCACTGACTCTCACTGGGGTACACTTCTACAGGCACTGAATCTGAATGGGGTTAACATCTACAGGTACTGAAGCTGAATGGGGTAAACATCCACAGGCACTGACTCTCACTGGGGTAAACTTCCACAGGCACTGACTCTGAATGGGATAAACTTCCACAGGCACTGACTGTCACTGGGGTACACTTCCACAGGCACTGACACTGAATAGGGTAAACTTCCACAAGCACTGACTCTCACTTGGGAACACTTCGACAGGCACTGACTCTCACTGGGGGAAACTTCCAAAGGCACTGACTCTCACTGGGGTACACTTCCACAGGCACTGACTCTGAATGGGGTAAACTTCGACAGGCACTGAATCTGAATGTGGTAAACTTCTACAGGTACTGAATCTGAATGGGGTAAACTTGACAGGCACTGATTCCCACTGGGGTTCACTTCCACAGGCACTGACTCCGAATGGGGAAAGCTTCCAAAGGCACAGACTCTCACTGGGGTACACTTCGACAGGCACTAACTCTCACTGGGGTACGCTTCCACAGGCACTGACTTAGAATGGGGTAAACATCCACAGGCACTGACCCTCACATGGGTGCACTTCCACAGGCACTGACTCTTAATGGGGTAAACCTCCACAGGCACTGACTGTCACTGGGGTACACTTCCACAGACACTGACTCTGAATGGGGTACACTTCCACAGGCACTGAATCTGAATGGGGTAAACTTCCACATGCACTGACTCTCACTTGGGTAAACTTCTTCAGGCACTGACTTTCACTGGGGTACATTTCCACAGGCACTGACTCTCACTGGGGTACATTTCCATTGGCACAGACTCTCACTTGGGTACACTTTTACAGAAACTGACTCTCACTTGGGTACACTTCTGCAGGCACTGACTCTCACTGGTGTACCTTTCCACATGCACTGACTCTGAATGGGATACACTTCTATAGGCAGTGACTCCTAATGGAGAGCCGCTCCCCAGCCACTGAATCTCACCAGGGTACACTTCTACAGGCACTGACTCTCACAGGGGTACATTTCCACTGGCACTGACTTTCACTGGGGTACACTTCTACAGGCACTGAATCTGAATGGGGTTAACATCTACAGGTACTGAAGCTGAATGGGGTAAACATCCACAGGCACTGACTCTCACTGGGGTAAACTTCCACAGGTACTGACTCTGAATGGGATAAACTTCCACAGGCACTGACTGTCACTGGGGTACACTTCCACAGGCACTGACTCTGAATAGGGTAAACTTCCACAAGCACTGACTCTCACTTGGGAACACTTCGACAGGCACTGACTCTCACTGGGGGAAACTTCCAAAGGCACTGACTCTCACTGGGGTACACTTCCACAGGCACTGAATCTGAATGGCGTAAACTTCCAAAGGCACTGACTCTCACTGTGGTACACTTCCACAGGCACTGAATCTGAATGGCGTAAACATCCACAGGTACTGACTCTGAATGGGGTAAACTTCCACAGGCACTGACTCTCACTTGGGTACACTTCGACAGGCACTGACTCTCACTGCGGTAAACTTCCAAAGGCACTGACTCTCACTGGGGTACACTTCCACAGGCACTGACTCTGAATGGGGTAAACTTCTACAGGCACTGACTCTGAATGGGGTAAACTTCGACAGGCACTGAATCTGAATGTGGTAAACTTCTACAAGTACTGAATCTGAATGGGGTAAACTTCCACAGGCACTGACGCTCACTGGGGTACACTTCCACAGGCACTGACTCCGAGTGGGGAAAACTTCCAATGGCACAGACTCTCACTGGGGTACACTTCCACAGGCACTGACTTTGAATGGAGTAAACATCGACAGGCACTGATTCTGAATGTTGTAAACTTCTACAGGTACTGAATCTGAATGGGGTAAACTTCCACAGGCGCAGACTCTCACTGGGGTACACTTCCTGAGGCAATGACTCTCACTGGGGTACACTTCCACAGGCACTGTCGCTCACTGGGAGACACTTCCACAGGCACTGATTCTGAATGGGGTAAACTTCCACAGGAACTGAATCTGAATGGGGTACCCTTCCACAGGCACTGTCTCTGAATGGGCTAAACATCCACAGGCACTGACTCTCACTGGGGTACACTTCCACAGGCACTGACACTCACTGGGGTACACTTCCACAGGCACTGACTCTGAATGGGGTAAACTTCTACTGGCTCTGAATCTGAATGGGGTACATTTCCACAGGCACTGAATCTGAATGGGGTAAACTTCTACAGGTACTGAATCTGAATGGGGTAAACTTCTACAGGCACTGAATCTGAATGGTGTAAACCTCTGCAGGTACTGATACTGAATGGGGTAAACTTCCACAGGCACTGACTCTGAATGGGGTAAACTTCCACAGGCACTGTCTCTCACTGGAGTGCACATCCACAGGCAATGACTCTCACTGGGGGACACTTCCACAGGCACTGACTCTGAATGGGTTAAACTTCCACAGGCACTGACTCTCACTGGGGTAAACTTCCACAGGCACTGACTCTGAATGGGTTAAACTTCCACAGGCACTGACTCTCACTGGGGTAAACTTCCACAGGCACTGACTCTCACTTGGGTACACTTCCACAGGTACTGACACTGAATGGGGTAAACTTCCACAGGCAGTGACTCTGAAACGGGTAATCTTCCGCAGACACTGAATCTGAATGGGGAAAACTTCTACAGGTACTGAATCTGCATGGGGTAAACTTCCACAGGCACTGACTCACACTGGGGGACACTTCCACAGGCACTGATTCTGAAAGGGGTCAATTTCCACAGGCACTGACTCTCACTGGGGGGCACTTCCACAGGCACTGACTCTGAATGGGCAAACTTCCACAGGCACTGACTCTCACTGGGGTACACTTCCACAGGCACTGAATCTGAATGGCGTAAACATCCACAGGTACTGACTCTGAATGGGGTAAACTTCCAGAGGCAATGACTCGAACAGGGGTACACTTCCAGAGGCACTGACTCCCACTGGGGGACACTTCCACAGGCACTGACTCTGAATGGGGTAAACTTCCACAGGCACTGAGATAAAAGCAAAATACTGCGGATGCTGGAAATCTGTAACAAAAACAAGAAATGCTGGAATCACTCAGCAGGTCTGGCAGCATCTGTGGAAAGAGAAGCAGAGTTAATGTTTCGGGTCAGTGACCCTTCATCGGAACTGACAAATATTAGAAAAGTCACAGATTATAAACAAGTGAGGTGGGGGTGGGGCAAGAGATAACAAAGGAGAAGGTGCAGATTGGACCAGGCCTCACAGCAGTCCAAAAGGCCACGGAGAAATGACAAACAATATTGCTTTGTCTTTCAACACACCATTAACATATTGTTTGCATTTTCTCCGTGAACCTTTGGTCAGCTATGAGGCCTGGTCCAATCTGCACCTGCTCCTTTGTTATCTCTTGCCCCACCCCCACCTCACTTGTTTATAATCTGTGACTTTTCTAATATTTGTCAGTTCCGAAGAAGGGTCACTGACCCGAAACGCAAACTCTGCTTGTCTTTCCACAGATGCTGCCAGACTGCTGAGTGATTCCAGCATTTCTTGTTTTTGTTCCACAGGCACTGACCCTCACTTGGGTGCACTTCCACAGGCACTGACTCTGAATGCGGGAAACTTCCACAGGCACTGACTCTCACTGGGGCACACTTCCACAGGCACTGACCCTGAATGGGGTAAACTTCCACAGGCACTGACTATCACTGGGGTAAACTTCCACAGGCACTGAATCTGAATGGGGTAAACTTCCACAGGCACTGACTCTCACTGGGGTACACTTCCATAGGCACTGAATCTGAATGGGGTAAACTTCGACAGGCACTGATTCTCACATGGGTACACTTCTACAGGCACTGACTCTCACTTGGGTACACTTCTACAGGCACTGACTCTCACTGGGGTTCATTTCCACAGGCACTGACTCTCACTGGGGTACATTTCCACAGGCACTGTCTCTCACTTGGGTACACTTCTACAGGCACTGACTCTCACTGGGGTACATTTCCACAGGCACTGACTCTCACTTGGGTACACTTCTACAGGCACTGACTCTCACTTGGGTAAACTTCTGAAGGCACTGACTCTCACTGGTGTACCTTTCCACATGCACTGACTCTGAATGGGATACACTTCTATACGCATTGACTCCGAATGGAGAGCCGCTCCCCAGCCATTGAATCTCACTGGGGTACACTTCTACAGGCACTGACTCTCACAGGGGTACATTTCCACTGGCCCTGACTCTCACTGGGGTACACTTCTACAGGCACTGAATCTGAATGGGGTTAACATCTACAGGTACTGAAGCTGAATGGGGTAAACATCCACAGGCACTGACTCTCACTGGGGTAAACTTCCACAGGCACTGACTCTGAATGGGATAAACTTCCACAGGCACTGACTTTCACTGGGGTACACTTCCACAGGCACTGACTCTGAATAGGGTAAACTTCCACAAGCACTGACTCTCACTTGGGAACACTTCGACAGGCACTGACTCTCACTGGGGGAAACTTCCAAAGGCACTGACTCTCACTGGGGTACACTTCCACAGGCACTGACTCTGAATGGGGTAAACTTCGACAGGCACTGAATCTGAATGTGGTAAACTTCTACAGGTACTGAATCTGAAAGGGGTAAACTTGCACAGGCACAGACTCCCACTGGGGTTCACTTCCACAGGCACTGACTCCGAATGGGGAAAGCTTCCAAAGGCACAGACTCTCACTGGGGTACACTTCCACAGGCACTAACTCTCACTGGAGTACGCTTCCACAGGCACTGACTTAGAATGGGGTAAACATCCACAGGCACTGACCCTCACTTGGGTGCACTTCCACAGGCACTGACTCTGAATGGGGCAAACCTCCACAGGCACTGACTGTCACTGGGGTACACTTCCACAGACACTGACTCTGAATGGGGTACACTTCCACAGGCACTGAATCTGAATGGGGTAAACTTCCACATGCACTGACTCTCACTTGGGTAAACTTCTTCAGGCACTGACTCTCACTGGGGTACATTTCCACAGGCACTGACTCTCACTGGGGTACATTTCCATTGGCACAGACTCTCACTTGGGTACACTTCTGCAGGCACTGACTCTAACTGGTGTACCTTTCCACATGCACTGACTCTGAATGGGATACACTTCTATAGGCAGTGACTCCTAATGGAGAGCCGCTCCCCAGCCACTGAATATCACCAGGGTACACTTCTACAGGCACTGACTCTCACAGGGGTACATTTCCAATGGCACTGACTCTCACTGGGGTACACTTCTACAGGCACTGAATCTGAATGGGGTTAACATCGACAGGTACTGAAGCTGAATGGGGTAAACATCCACAGGCACTGACTCTCACTGGGGTAAACTTCCACAGGCACTGACTCTGAATGGGATAAACTTCCACAGGCACTGACTGTCACTGGGGTACACTTCCACAGGCACTGACTCTGAATAGGGTAAACTTCCACAAGCACTGACTCTCACTTGGGAACACTTCGACAGGCACTGACTCTCACTGGGGGAAACTTCCAAAGGCACTGACTCTCACTGGGGTACACTTCCACAGGCACTGAATCTGAATGGCGTAAACTTCCACAGGCACTGACTCTCACTGTGGTACACTTCCACAGGCACTGAATCTGAATGGCGTAAACATCCACAGGTACTGACTCTGAATGGGGTAAACTTCCACAGGCACTGACTCTCACATGGGTACACTTCGACAGGCACTGACTCTCACTGCGGTAAACTTCCAAAGGCACTGACTCTCACTGGGGTACACTTCCACAGGCACTGACTCTGAACGGTGTAAACTTCTACAGGCACTGACTCTGAATGGGGTAAACTTCGACAGGCACTGAATCTGAATGTGGTAAACTTCTACACGTACAGAATCTGAATGGGGTAAACTTCCACAGGCACTGACTCTCACTGGGGTACACTTCCACAGGCACTGACTCCGAATGGGGAAAACTTCCAAAGGCACAGACTCTCACTGGGGTACACTTCCACAGGCACTGACTCTGAATGGAGTAAACATCGACAGGCACTGAATCTGAATGTTGTAAACTTCTACAGGTACTGAATCTGAATGGGGTAAACTTCTACAGGTACTGAATCTGAATGGGGTAAACTTCCTGAGGCAATGACTCTCACTGGGGTACACTTCCACAGGCACTGTCGCTCACTGGGGGACACTTCCACAGGCACTGACTCTGAATGGGGTAAACTTCCACAGGCACTGAGATAAAAGCAAAATACTGCGGATGCTGGAAATCTGTAACAAAAACAAGAAATGCTGGAATCACTCAGCAGGTCTGGCAGCATCTGTGGAAAGAGAAGCAGAGTTAATGTTTCGGGTCAGTGACCCTTCATCGGAACTGACAAATATTAGAAAAGTCACAGATTATAAATAAGTGAGGTGGGGGTGGGGCAAGAGATAACAAAGGAGAAGGTGCAGATTGGACCAGGCCTCACAGCAGTCCAAAAGGCCACGGAGAAATGACAAACAATATTGCTTTATCTTTCAACACACCATTAACATATTGTTTGCATTTTCTCCGTGAACCTTTGGTCAGCTATGAGGCCTGGTCCAATCTGCACCTGCTCCTTTGTTATCTCTTGCCCCACCCCCACCTCACTTGTTTATAATCTGTGACTTTTCTAATATTTGTCAGTTCCGAAGAAGGGTCACTGACCCGAAACGTAAACTCTGCTTGTCTTTCCACAGATGCTGCCAGACTGCTGAGTGATTCCAGCATTTCTTGTTTTTGTTCCACAGGCACTGACCCTCACTTGGGTGCACTTCCACAGGCACTGACTCTGAATGCGGGAAACTTCCACAGGCACTGACTCTCACTGGGGCACACTTCCACAGGCACTGACCCTGAATGGGGTAAACTTCCACAGGCACTGACTATCACTGGGGTAAACTTCCACAGGCACTGAATCTGAATGGGGTAAACTTCCACAGGCACTGACTCTCACTGGGGTACACTTCCATAGGCACTGAATCTGAATGGGGTAAACTTCGACAGGCACTGATTCTCACATGGGTACACTTCTACAGGCACTGACTCTCACTTGGGTACACTTCTACAGGCACTGACTCTCACTGGGGTTCATTTCCACAGGCACTGACTCTCACTGGGGTACATTTCCACAGGCACTGTCTCTCACTTGGGTACACTTCTACAGGCACTGACTCTCACTTGGGTAAACTTCTGAAGGCACTGACTCTCACTGGTGTACCTTTCCACATGCACTGACTCTGAATGGGATACACTTCTATAGGCATTGACTCCGAATGGAGAGCCGCTCCCCAGCCATTGAATCTCACTGGGGTACACTTCTACAGGCACTGACTCTCACAGGGGTACATTTCCACTGGCACTGACTCTCACTGGGGTACACTTCTACAGGCACTGAATCTGAATGGGGTTAACATCTACAGGTACTGAAGCTGAATGGGGTAAACATCCACAGGCACTGACTCTCACTGGGGTAAACTTCCACAGGCACTGACTCTGAATGGGATAAACTTCCACAGGCACTGACTTTCACTGGGGTACACTTCCACAGGCACTGACTCTGAATAGGGTAAACTTCCACAAGCACTGACTCTCACTTGGGAACACTTCGACAGGCACTGACTCTCACTGGGGGAAACTTCCAAAGGCACTGACTCTCACTGGGGTACACTTCCACAGGCACTGACTCTGAATGGGGTAAACTTCGACAGGCACTGAATCTGAATGTGGTAAACTTCTACAGGTACTGAATCTGAAAGGGGTAAACTTGCACAGGCACAGACTCCCACTGGGGTTCACTTCCACAGGCACTGACTCCGAATGGGGAAAGCTTCCAAAGGCACAGACTCTCACTGGGGTACACTTCCACAGGCACTAACTCTCACTGGAGTACGCTTCCACAGGCACTGACTTAGAATGGGGTAAACATCCACAGGCACTGACCCTCACTTGGGTGCACTTCCACAGGCACTGACTCTGAATGGGGCAAACCTCCACAGGCACTGACTGTCACTGGGGTACACTTCCACAGACACTGACTCTGAATGGGGTACACTTCCACAGGCACTGAATCTAAATGGGGTAAACTTCCACATGCACTGACTCTCACTTGGGTAAACTTCTTCAGGCACTGACTCTCACTGGGGTACATTTCCACAGGCACTGACTCTCACTGGGGTACATTTCCACAGGCACTGACTCTCACTGGTGTACCTTTCCACATGCACTGACTCTGAATGGGATACACTTCTATAGGCAGTGACTCCTAATGGAGAGCCGCTCCCCAGCCACTGAATATCACCAGGGTACACTTCTACAGGCACTGACTCTCACAGGGGTACATTTCCAATGGCACTGACTCTCACTGGGGTACACTTCTACAGGCACTGAATCTGAATGGGGTTAACATCGACAGGTACTGAAGCTGAATGGGGTAAACATCCACAGGCACTGACTCTCACTGGGGTAAACTTCCACAGGCACTGACTCTGAATGGGATAAACTTCCACAGGCACTGACTGTCACTGGGGTACACTTCCACAGGCACTGACTGTGAATAGGGTAAACTTCCACAAGCACTGACTCTCACTTGGGAACACTTCGACAGGCACTGACTCTCACTGGGGGAAACTTCCAAAGGCACTGACTCTCACTGGGGTACACTTCCACAGGCACTGAATCTGAATGGCGTAAACTTCCACAGGCACTGACTCTCACTGTGGTACACTTCCACAGGCACTGAATCTGAATGGCGTAAACATCCACAGGTACTGACTCTGAATGGGGTAAACTTCCACAGGCACTGACTCTCACATGGGTACACTTCGACAGGCACTGACTCTCACTGCGGTAAACTTCCAAAGGCACTGACTCTCACTGGGGTACACTTCCACAGGCACTGACTCTGAACGGTGTAAACTTCGACAGGCACTGACTCTGAATGGGGTAAACTTCGACAGGCACTGAATCTGAATGTGATAAACTTCTACACGTACAGAATCTGAATGGGGTAAACTTCCACAGGCACTGACTCTCACTGGGGTACACTTCCACAGGCACTGACTCCGAATGGGGAAAACTTCCAAAGGCACAGACTCTCACTGGGGTACACTTCCACAGGCACTGACTCTGAATGGAGTAAACATCGACAGGCACTGAATCTGAATGTTGTAAACTTCTACAGGTACTGAATCTGAATGGGGTAAACTTCCTGAGGCAATGACTCTCACTGGGGTACACTTCCACAGGCACTGTCGCTCACTGGGGGACACTTCCACAGGCACTGACTCTGAATGGGGTAAACTTCCACAGGCACTGAATCTGAATGGGGTACACTTCCACAGGCACTGTCTCTGAATGGGTTAAACATCCACAGGCACTGACTCTCACTGGGGTACACTTCCACAGGCACTGACTCTCACTGGGGTACACTTCCACAGGCACTGACTCTGAATGGGGTAAACTTCCACAGGCACTGACTCTGAATGGGGTTAACTTCTACTGGCTCTGAATCTGAATGGGGTACATTTCCACAGGCACTGAATCTGAATGGGGTAAACTTCTACAGGTACTGAATCTGAATGGGGTAAACTTCTACAGGCACTGAATCTGAATGGTGTAAACCTCTGCAGGTACTGAATCTGAATGGGGTAAACTTCCACAGACACTGACTCTGAATGGGGTAAACTTCCACAGGCACTGTCTCTCACTGGAGTGCACATCCACAGGCAATGACTCTCACTGGGGTACACTTCCACAGGCACTGACTCTGAATGGGTTAAACTTCCACAGGCACTGACTCTCACTGGGGTAAACTTCCACAGGCACTGACTCTGAATGGGTTAAACTTCCACAGGCACTGACTCTCACTGAGGTAAACTTCCACAGGCACTGACTCTCACTTGGGTACACTTCCACAGGTACTGACACTGAATGGGGTAAACTTCCACAGGCAGTGACTCTGAAACGGGTAATCTTCCGCAGACACTGAATCTGAATGGGGAAAACTTCTACAGGTACTGAATCTGCATGGGGTAAACTTCCACAGGCACTGACTCACACTGGGGGACACTTCCACAGGCACTGATTCTGAAAGGGGTCAATTTCCACAGGCACTGACTCTCACTGGGGGGCACTTCCACAGGCACTGACTCTGAATGGGGCAAACTTCCACAGGCACTGACTCTCACTGGGGTACACTTCCACAGGCACTGAATCTGAATGGCGTAAACATCCACAGGTACTGACTCTGAATGGGGTAAACTTCCAGAGGCAATGACTCTCACTGGGGTACACTTCCACAGGCACTGACTCCCACTGGGGGACACTTCCACAGGCACTGACTCTGAATGGGGTAAACTTCCACAGGCACTGAGATAAAAGCAAAATACTGCGGATGCTGGAAATCTGAAACAAAAACAAGAAATGCTGGAATCACTCAGCAGGTCTGGCAGCATCTGTGGAAAGAGAAGCAGAGTTAATGTTTCGGGTCAGTGACCCTTCTTCGGAACTGACAAATATTAGAAAAGTCACAGATTATAAACAAGTGAGGTGGGGGTGGGGCAAGAAATAACAAAGGAGAAGGTGCAGATTGGACCAGGCCTCATAGCAGACATAAAGGTCACGGAGAAATGACAAACAATATTGCTTTGTCTTTCAACACACCATTAACATATTGTTTGCATTTTCTCCGTGAACTTTTGGTCAGCTATGAGGCCTGGTCCAATCTGCACCTGCTCCTGTGTTATCTCTTGCCCCACCCCCACCTCACTTGTTTATAATCTGTGACTTTTCTAATATTTGTCAGTTCCGAAGAAGGGTCACTGACCCGAAACGTAAACTCTGCTTGTCTTTCCACAGATGCTGCCAGACCTGCTGAGTGATTCCAGCATTTCTTGTTTTTGTTCCACAGGCACTGACCCTCACTTGGGTGCACTTCCACAGGCACTGACTCTGAATGGGGGAAACTTCCACAGGCACTGACTCTCACTGGGGCACACTTCCACAGGCACTGACACTGAATGGGGTAAACTTCCACAGGCACTGACTATCACTGGGGTAAACTTCCACAGGCACTGAATCTGAATGGGGTAAACTTCCACAGGCACTGACTCTCACTGGGGTACACTTCCACAGGCACTGAATCTGAATGGGGTAAAATTCGACAGGCACTGATTCTCACTTGGGTACACTTCTACAGGCACTGACTCTCACTTGGGTCCACTTCTACAGGCACTGACTCTCACTGGGGTTCATTTCCACAGGCACTGACTCTCACTGGGGTACATTTCCACAGGCACTGACTCTCACTTGGGTACACTTCTACAGGCACTGACTCTCACTGGGGTACATTTCCACAGGCACTGACTCTCACTTGGGTACACTTCTACAGGCACTGACTCTCACTGGGGTACATTTCCACAGGCACTGACTCTCACTGGGGTACATTTCCACAGGCACTGACTCTCACTTGGGTACACTTCTACAGGCACTGACTCTCACTTGGATGCACTTCTGCAGTCACTGACTCTCACTGGGGTACATTTCCACAGGCACTGACTCTCACTGGTGTACATTTCCACATGCACTGACTCTGAGTGGGGTACACTTCCATAGGCACTGAATCTGAATGGTGTAAACTTCTCGAGGTACTGAATCTGAATGGGGTAAACTTCCACAGGCACTGACTCTCACTGGGGTACATTTCCACAGGCACTGACTCTCACTTGGGTACACTTCTACAGGCACTGACTCTCACTTGGGAGCACTTCTGCAGTCACTGACTCTCACTGGGGTACATTTCCACAGGCACTGACTCTCACTGGTGTACATTTCCACATGCACTGACTCTGAGTGGGGTACACCTCCATAGGCACTGAATCTGAATGGTGTAAACTTCTAGAGGTACTGAATCTGAATGGGGTACACTTCCACAGGCACTGACTCTCACTGGGGTACATTTACACATGCACTGACTCTGAATGGGGTAAACTTCCACAGGTACTGACTCTAACTGGGGTACACTTCGACAGGCACTGAATATGAATGTGGTAAACTTCTAGAGGTACTGAATCTGAATGGGGTACACTTCCACAGGCACTGACTTTCACTGGGGTACATTTCCACAGGCACTGACTCTGAATGGGTTAAACTTCCACAGGCACTGACTCTCACTGGGGTACACTTACATAGGCACTGACTCGGAATGGGGAAAACGTCCAAAGGCACTGACTCTCACTGGGGTACACTTCCACAGGCACTGACTCTGAATGGGGTAAACTTCCACAGGCACTGACTCTGAATGGGGTTAACTTCTGCAGGCACTGACTCTGAATGGGATAAACTTCCACAGGCACTGACTGTCACTGGGGTACACTTCCACAGGCACTGAATCTGAATGTGTTAAACTTCCCCAGGCACTGACTCTGAATGGGTAAACTTCCACAGGCACTGACTCTGAATTGGTTACAGTTCCACAGGCAATGACTCTCAGTGGGGTACACTTCCACAGGCACTGTCTCTCACTGGGGTACAGTTACACAGGCACTGACTCTGAATGGGGTAAACTTCCACAGGCACTGACTCTCACTGGGGTACACTTCCACAGGCACTGACTCTGTATGGGGTAAACTTCCAAAGGCACTGACTCTCACTGGGGTACACTTCCACAGGTACTGACTCTGTATGGGGTAAACTTCCACAGGCACTGCATCTGAATGGGAGAAACTTCCACAGGTACGGACTCTGAATGGGGTAACTTCCACAGGCACTGACTCTGAATGGGGTAAACTTCTACTGGCACTGCATCTGAATGGGGTATACTTCTACAGGTACTGAATCTGAATGGGGTAAACTTCTACAGGCACTGACTCTCACTGGGGTACATTTCCACAGGCACTGACACTCACTTGGGAACACTTCTGCAGGCATTGACTCTCACTTGGGTATACTTCTGCAGCCTCTGACTCTCACAGGGGTACATTTCCATTGGCACTGACTCTCACTGGGTACACTTCTACAGGCACTGACTCTCACAGGGGTACATTTCCATTGGCACTGACTCTCACTGGGTACACTTCTACAGGCACTGAATCTGAATGGTGTAAACTTCGACAGGGACTGAAGCTGAATGGGGTAAACTTCCACAGGCAATGACTCTCACTGGGGTAAACTTCCACAGGCACTGACTCTAAATCGGGTAAACTTCCACAGGCAATGACTCTCACTGGGGTGCACTTCCACAGGCACTGACTCTGAATGGGGTAAACTTCCACAGGCACTGACTCTGAATGGGGTACACTTCCACACGCACTGAATCTGAATGGGGTAATCTTCTACAGGTACCTAATCTGAATGGGTAAACTTCCACAGGCACTGACTCTGAATTGGTTACAGTTCCACAGGCAATGACTCTCAGTGGGGTACACTTCCACAGGCACTGTCTCTCACTGGGGTACATTTACACAGGCACCGACTCTGAATGGGGTAAACTTCCACAGGCACTGAATCTCACTGGAGTTCTCTTACACAGGCACTGACTCTGAATGGGGTAAACTTCCACAGGCACTGACACTCTCTCGGGTCCAGTTCAACAGGGACTGACTCTCACAGGGGTACACTTCTACAGGGACTGAATCTCACTGGGGTACACTTCCACAGGTACAGACTCTCACTGGGGTTCACTTCTATCGGCACTGACTCTCTCTGGGTTACAATTCAACCCACACTGACTCGCACTGGGGTGCAGTCCCACAGGCTCTAACTGTCACTTGGGTACCGTTCCCTAGGCACTGACTCGAACTGGGGTACACTTCGACAGGCACTGACTCTCACTTGGGTACACTTATACAGGCACGGACGCTCACTGGGGTACACTTCCACTGGTACTGACTCTGAATGGGGTAAACTTCTGCAGGCACTGAATCTGAATGGGGTAAACTTCCACAGGCACTGACTCACACTGGGGGACACTTCCACAGGCACTGACTCTGAATGGGATAAACTTCCACAGGCACTGACTCTCACTGGGGAGCAATTGCACAGGCACTGACTCTGAATGGGGTAAACTTCCACAGGCACTGACTCTGAATGGGGTATACTTCTGCAGGCATTGACTCTCACTGGGGTACATTTCCACAGTGACTGACTCTCACTGGTGTACATTTCCACAGGCACAGATTCTCAATTGGGTACACTTCGACAGGGACTATCTCTCACTTGGGTACACTTCTACAGGCACTGACTCTCACTGGGGTACATTTCCACAGGCACTGACTCTCACTGGGGTACATTACCACATGCACTGACTCTCACTTGGGTACACTTCTGCAGGCCCTGACTCTCACTCGGGTACACTTCTGCAGGCCCTGACTCTCACTCGGGTACATTTCCACAGGCACTGACTCTCACTGGGGTACATTTCCACATGCACTGACTCTGAGTGGGGTACACTTCGATAGGCAGTGACTTCTAATGGAGAGCCGCTCCCCAGCCACTGAATCTCACTGGGGTACACTTCCACAGGCAATGACTGTCACTGGGGTACACTTCCACAGGCACTGACTCTGAATGGGGTAAAATTCTCCAGGCACTGAATATGAATGGGGAAAACGTCTACAGTTTCTGAATCTGAATGGGGTAAACTTCCACAGGCACTGACTCTCACTGGGGTACATTTCCACAGGCACTGACTCTGTATGGGGTAAACTTCCAAAGGCACTGACTGTCACTGGGGTACACTTCCACAGGCACTGACTCTGAATAGGGTAAACTTCCACAGGCACTGACTCTCACTTGGGTACACTTTGACAGGCACTGAATCTGAATGTGTTAAACTTCCCCAGGCACTGACTCTGAATGGGTAAACTTCCACAGGCACTGACTCTGAATTGGTTACAGTTCCACAGGCAATGACTCTCAGTGGGGTACACTTCCACAGGCACTGTCTCTCACTGGGGTACATTTACACAGGCACTGACTCTGAATGGGGTAAACTTCCACAGGCACTGACACCCTCTCGGGTCCAGTTCAACAGGGACTGACTCTCACAGGGGTACACTTCTACAGGGACTGACTCTCACTGGGGTACACTTCCACAGGTACAGACTCTCACTGGGGTACACTTCTATCGGCACTGACTCTCTCTGGGTTACAATTCAACCCACACTGACTCGCACTGGGGTGCAGTCCCACAGGCTCTAACTGTCACTTGGGTACCGTTCCCTAGGCACTGTCTCGAACTGGGGTACACTTATACAGGCACGGACGCTCACTGGGGTACACTTCCACTGGTACTGACACTGAATGGGGTAAACTTCTGCAGGCACTGAATCTGAATGGGGTAAACTTCCACAGGCACTGACTCACACTGGGGGACACTTCCACAGGCACTGACTCTGAATGGGATAAACTTCCGCAGGCACTGACTCTCACTGGGGTGCAATTGCACAGGCACTGACTCTGAATGGGGTAAACTTCCACAGGCACTGACTCTGAATGGGGTATACTTCTGCAGGCATTGACTCTCACTGGGGTACATTTCCACAGTGACTGACTCTCACTGGTGTACATTTCCACAGGCACAGATTCTCAATTGGGTACACTTTTACAGGGACTGTCTCTCACTTGGGTACACTTCTACAGGCACTGACTCTCACTGGGGTACATTTCCACAGGCACTGACTCTCACTGGGGTACATTACCACATGCACTGACTCTCACTTGGGTACACTTCTGCAGGCCCTGACTCTCACTCGGGTACACTTCTGCAGGCCCTGACTCTCACTCGGGTACATTTCCACAGGCACTGACTCTCACTGGGGTACATTTCCACATGCACTGACTCTGAGTGGGGTACACTTCTATAGGCAGTGACTCCTAATGGAGAGCCGCTCCCCAGCCACTGAATCTCACTGGGGTACACTTCCACAGGCAATGACTGTCACTGGGGTACACTTCCACAGGCACTGACTCTGAATGGGGTAAACTTCTCCAGGCACTGAATATGAATGGGGAAAACGTCTACAGTTTCTGAATCTGAATGGGGTAAACTTCCACAGGCACTGACTCTCACTGGGGTACACTTCCACAGGCACTGACTCTGTATGGGTAAACTTCCAAAGGCACTGACTCTCACTGGGGTACACTTCCACAGGTACTGACTCTGTATGGGGTAAACTTCCACAGGCACTGCATCTGAATGGGAGAAACTTCCACAGGTACGGACTCTGAATGGGGTAACTTCCACAGGCACTGACTCTGAATGGGGTAAACTTCTACTGGCACTGCATCTGAATGGGGTATACTTCTACAGGTACTGAATCTGAATGGGGTAAACTTCCACATGCACTGACTCTCACTGGGGGACACATCCACAGGCACTGAATCTGAATGGGGTAAACTTCCACAGGCACTGACTCTCACTTGGGTACACTTCTACAGGCACTGACTCTCACTGGGGTACATTTACACAGGCACTGACACTCACTTGGGAACACTTCTGCAGGCATTGACTCTCACTTGGGTATACTTCTGCAGCCTCTGACTCTCACAGGGGTACATTTCCATTGGCACTGACTCTCACTGGGTACACTTCTACAGGCACTGACTCTCACAGGGGTACATTTCCATTGGCACTGACTCTCACTGGGTACACTTCTACAGGCACTGAATCTGAATGGTGTAAACTTCGACAGGGACTGAAGCTGAATGGGGTAAACTTCCACAGGCAATGACTCTCACTGGGGTAAACTTCCACAGGCACTGACTCTAAATCGGGTAAACTTCCACAGGCAATGACTCTCACTGGGGTGCACTTCCACAGGCACTGACTCTGAATTGGGTAAACTTCCACAGGCACTGACTCTGAATGGGGTACACTTCCACACGCACTGAATCTGAATGGGGTAATCTTCTGCAGGTACCTAATCTGAATGGGTAAACTTCCACAGGCACTGACTCTGAATTGGTTTCAGTTCCACAGGCAATGACTCTCAGTGGGGTACACTTCCACAGGCACTGTCTCTCACTGGGGTACATTTACACAGGCACTGACTCTGAATGGGGTAAACTTCCACAGGCACTGAATCTCACTGGAGTTCTCTTACACAGGCACTGACTCTGAATGGGGTAAACTTCCACAGGCACTGACACTCTCTCGGGTCCAGTTCAACAGGGACTGACTCTCACAGGGGTACACTTCTACAGGGACTGAATCTCACTGAGGTACACTTCCACAGGTACAGACTCTCACTGGGGTACACTTCTATCGGCACTGACTCTCTCTGGGTTACAATTCAACCCACACTGACTCGCACTGGGGAGCAGTCCCACAGGCTCTAACTGTCACTTGGGTACCGTTCCCTAGGCACTGACTCGAACTGGGGTACACTTCGACAGGCACTGACTCTCACTTGGGTACACTTATACAGGCACGGACGCTCACTGGGGTACACTTCCACTGGTACTGACTCTGAATGGGGTAAACTTCTGCAGGCACTGAATCTGAATGGGGTAAACTTCCACAGGCACTGACTCACACTGGGGGACACCTCCACAGGCACTGACTCTGAATGGGATAAACCTCCACAGGCACTGACTCTCACTGGGGTGCAATTGCACAGGCACTGACTCTGAATGGGGTAAACTTCCACAGGCACTGACTCTGAATGGGGTATACTTCTGCAGGCATTGACTCTCACTGGGGTACATTTCCACAGTGACTGACTCTCACTGGTGTACATTTCCACAGGCACAGATTCTCAATTGGGTACACTTCGACAGGGACTATCTCTCACTTGGGTACACTTCTACAGGCACTGACTCTCACTGGGGTACATTTCCACAGGCACTGACTCTCACTGGGGTACATTACCACATGCACTGACTCTCACTTGGGTACACTTCTGCAGGCCCTGACTCTCACTCGGGTACACTTCTGCAGGCCCTGACTCTCACTCGGGTACATTTCCACAGGCACTGACTCTCACTGGGGTACATTTCCACATGCATTGACTCTGAGTGGGGTACACTTCGATAGGCAGTGACTCCTAATGGAGAGCCGCTCCCCAGCCACTGAATCTCACTGGGGTACACTTCCACAGGCAATGACTGTCACTGGGGTACACTTCCACAGGCACTGACTCTGAATGGGGTAAACTTCTCCAGGCACTGAATATGAATGGGGAAAACGTCTACAGTTTCTGAATCTGAATGGGGTAAACTTCCACAGGCACTGACTCTCACTGGGGTACACTTCCACAGGCACTGACTCTGTATGGGGTAAACTTCCAAAGGCACTGACTCTCACTGGGGTACACTTCCACAGGTACTGACTCTGTATGGGGTAAACTTCCACAGGCACTGCATCTGAATGGGGTAAACTTCCACAGGTACGGACTCTGAATGGGGTAACTTCCACAGGCACTGACTCTGAATGGGGTAAACTTCTACAGGCACTGCATCTGAATGGGGTAAACTTCTACAGGTACTGAATCTGAATGGGGTAAACTTCCACAGGCACTGACTCTCACTTGGGTACACTTCTGCAGGCACTGACTCTTACTGGGGTACATTTCCACAGGCACTGACTCTCACTTGGGTACACTTCTGCAGGCATTGACTCTCACTTGGGTATACTTCTGCAGCCTCTGACTCTCACAGGGGTACATTTCCATTGGCACTGACTCTCACTGGGTACACTTCTACAGGCACTGACTCTCACAGGGGTTAATTTCCATTGGCACTGACTCTCACTGGGTACACTTCTACAGGCACTGAATCTGAATGGTGCAAACTTCAACAGGGACTGAAGCTGAATGGGGTAAACTTCCACAGGCAATGACTCTCACTGGGGTAAACTTCCACAGGCACTGACTCTAAATGGGGTAAACTTCCACAGGCAATGACTCTCACTGGGGTGCACTTCCATAGGCACTGACTCTGAATGGGGTAAACTTCCACAGGCACTGACTCTGAATGGGGTACACTTCCACACGCACTGAATCTGAATGGGGTAATCTTCTACAGGTACCTAATCTGAATGGGGGAAACTTCCACAGGCACTGACTCTCACTGGGGTACACTTCCACAGGCACTGACTCTTACTGGGGTACACTTACACAGGCACTGACTCTGAGTGGGGTAAACTTCCAAAGGCACTGACTCTCACTGGGGTACACTTCCACAGGCACTGACTCTGAATGGGGGAAACTTCCACAGGCACTGACTCTGAATGGGGTTAACTTCTACTGGCTCTGAATCTGTATGGGGTAAACTTGCACAGGCACTGACTCTCACTGGGGTAAACTTCCACAGGCACTGACTCTGAATGGGTTAAACTTCCACAGGCACTGACTCTCACTGGGGTAAACTTCCACAGGCACTGACTCTCACTGGGGTACACATCCACAGGTACTGACACTGAATGGGGTAAACGTCCACAGGCAGTGACTCTGAAAGGGGTAATCTTCTACAGACACTGAATCTGAATGGGGTAAACTTCAATAGGTACTGAATCTGCATGGGGTAAACTTCCACAGGCACTGACTCTCACTGGGGTACACTTCCACAGTCACTGACTCTGAAAGGGGTAAACTTCCACAGGCCCTGACTCTCACTGGGGTACACTTCCACAGGCACTGACTCTCACTGGGGTACACATCCACAGGTACTGACACTGAATGGGGTAAACGTCCACAGGCAGTGACTCTGAAAGGGGTAATCTTCTACAGACACTGAATCTGAATGGGGTAAACTTCAATAGGTACTGAATCTGCATGGGGTAAACTTCCACAGGCACTGACTCTCACTGGGGTACACTTCCACAGGCACTGACTCTGAATGGGGCAAACTTCCACAGGCACTGACTCTCACTGGGGTACACTTCCACAGGCACTGAATCTGAATGGCGTAAACATCCACAGGTACTGACTCTGAATGGGATAAACTTCCAGAGGCAATGACTCCCACTGGGGGACACTTCCACAGGCACTGACTCCCACTGGGGGACACTTCCACAGGCACTGACTCTGAATGGGGTAAACTTCCACAGGCACTGAAATAAAAGCAAAATACTGCAGATGCTGGAAATCTGAAAAAACTAGAAATGCTGGAATCACTCAGCAGGTCTGGCAGCATCTGTGGAAAGAGAAGCAGAGTTAACGTTTCGGGTCAGTGACCCTTCTTCGGAACTGACAAATATTAGAAAAGTCACAGATTATAAACAAGTGAGGTGGGGGTGGGGCAAGAGATAACAAAGGAGAAGGTGCAGATTGGACCAGGCCACATAGCAGACCAAAAGTTCACGGAGAAAAGGCAAACAATATTGCTTTGTCTTTCAACACACCATTAACATATTGTTTGCCTTTTCTCCGTGAACTTTTGGTCAGCTATGAGGCCTGGTCCAATCTGCACCTGCTCCGTTGTTATCTCTTGCCCCACCCCCACCTCACTTGTTTATAATCTGTGACTTTTCTAATATTTGTCAGTTCCGAAGAAGGGTCACTGACCTGAAACGTAAACTCTGCTTCTCTTTCCAAAGATGCTGCCAGACCTGCTGAGTGATTCCAGCATTTCTTGTTTTTGTTCCACAGGCACTGACCCTCACTTGGGTGCACTTCCACAGGCACTGACTCTGAATGGGGTAAACTACCACAGGCACTGACTCTCACTGGGGCACACTTCCACAGGCACTGACTCTGAATGGGGTAAACTTCCACAGGCACTGACTCTCACTGGGGTACACTTCCACAGGCACTGAATCTGAATGGGGTAAACTTCCACAGGCACTGACTCTCACTGGGGTACACTTCCACAGGCACTGACTCTGAATGGGGTACATTTCCACAGGCACTGAATCTGAATGGGGTAAACTTCGACAGGCACTGACTCTCACTTGGGTACACTTCTACAGGCACTGACTCTCACTGGGGTTCATTTCCACAGGCACTGACTCTCACTGGGGTACATTTCCACAGGCACTGACTCTCACTTGGGTACACTTCTACAGGCACTGACTCTCACTGGGGTACATTTCCACAGGCACTGACTCTCACATGGGTACACTTCTACAGGCACTGACTCTCACTTGGGTACACTTCTACAGGCACTGACTTTCACTGGGGTACATTTCCACAGGCACTGACTCTCACTGGGGTACATTTCCACAGGCACTGACTCTCACTTGGGTACACTTCTACAGGCACTGACTCTCACTTGGGTGCACTTCTGCAGTCACTGACTCTCACTGGGGTACATTTCCACAGGCACTGACTCTCACTGCTTTACATTTCCACAAGCACTGACTCTGAGTGGGGTACACTTCTATAGGCACTGAATCTGAATGGTGTAAACTTCCAGAGGTACTGAATCTGAATGGGGTAAACTTCCACAGGCACTGACTCTCACTGGGGTACATTTCCACATGCACTGACTCTGAGTGGGGTACACTTCGACAGGCAGTGACTCCGAATGGAGAGCCGCTCCACAGCCACTGAATCTCACTGGGGTACACTTCCACAGGCAATGACTGTCACTGGGGTACACTTCCACAGGCACTGACTCTGAATGGGGTAAACTTCTCCAGGCACTGAATATGAATGGGGAAAACGTCTACAGTTTCTGAATCTGAATGGGGTAAAGTTCCACAGGCACTGACTCTCACTGGGGTACACTTCCACAGGCACTGACTCTGCATGGGGTAAACTTCCAAAGGCACTGACTCTCACTGGGGTACACTTCCACAGGTACTGACTCTGTATGGGGTAAACTTCCACAGGCACTGCATCTGAATGGGGTAAACTTCCACAGGTACGGACTCTGAATGGGGTAACTTCCACAGGCACTGACTCTGAATGGGGTAAACTTCTACAGGCACTGCATCTGAATGGGGTAAACTTCTACAGGTCCTGAATCTGAATGGGGTAAACTTCCACATGCACTGACACTCACTGGGGGACACATCCACAGGCACTGAATCTGAATGGGGTAAACTTCCACCGGCACTGACTCTCACTTGGGTACACTTCTGCAGGCACTGACTCTCACTGGGGTACATTTCCACAGGCACTGACTCTCACTTGGGTACACTTCTGCAGGCATTGACTCTCACTTGGGTATACTTCTGCAGCCTCTGACTCTCACAGGGGTACATTTCCATTGGCACTGACTCTCACTGGGTATACTTCTACAGGCACTGACTCTCACAGGGGTTCATTTCCATTGGCACTGACTCTCTCTGGGTAAACTTCTACAGGCACTGAATCTGAATGGTGCAAACTTCAACAGGGACTGAAGCTGAATGGGGTAAACTTCCACAGGCAATGACTCTCACTGGGGTAAACTTCCACAGGAATTGACTCTAAATGGGGTAAACTTCCACAGGCAATGACTCTCACTGGGGTGCACTTCCACAGGCACTGACTCTGAATGGGGTAAACTTCCATAGGCACTGACTCTGAATGGGGTACACTTCCACACGCACTGAATCTGAATGGGGTAATCTTCTACAGGTACCTAATCTGAATGGGGGAAACTTCCACAGGCACTGACTCTCACTGGGCTACACTTCCACAGGCACTGACTCTGAATGGGGTAAACTTCCACAGGCACTGACTCTCACTGCGGTACACTTCCACAGGCACTGACTCTCACTGGGGTACACTTACACAGGCACTGACTCTGAGTGGGGTAAACTTCCAAAGGCACTGACTCTCACTGGGGTACACTTCCACAGGCACTGACTCTGAATGGGGGAAACTTCCACAGGCACTGACTCTGAATGGGGTTAACTTCTACTGGCTCTGAATCTGAATGGGGTACATTTCCACAGGCACTGAATCTGAATGGGGTACATTTCCACAGGCACTGAATCTGAATGGGGTAAACTTCGACAGACACTGATTCTCACTTGGGTACACTTCCACAGGCACTGACTCTCACTTGGGTACACTTCTACAGGCACTGACTCTCACTGGGGTTCATTTCCACAGGCACTGACTCTCACTGGGGTACATTTCCACAGGCACTGACTCTCACTTGGGTACACTTCTACAGGCACTGACTCTCACTGGGGTACATTTCCACAGGCACTGACTCTCACATGGGTACACTTCTACAGGCACTGACTCTCACTTGGGTACACTTCTACAGGCACTGACTTTCACTGGGGTACATTTCCACAGGCACTGACTCTCACTGGGGTACATTTCCACAGGCACTGACTCTCACTTGGGTACACTTCTACAGGCACTGACTCTCACTTGGGTGCACTTCTGCAGTCACTGACTCTCACTGGGGTACATTTCCACAGGCACTGACTCTCACTGCTGTACATTTCCACAAGCACTGACTCTGAGTGGGGTACACTTCTATAGGCACTGAATCTGAATGGTGTAAACTTCCAGAGGTACTGAATCTGAATGGGGTAAACTTCCACAGGCACTGACTCTCACTGGGGTACATTTCCACATGCACTGACTCTGAGTGGGGTACACTTCGACAGGCAGTGACTCCGAATGGAGAGCCGCTCCACAGCCACTGAATCTCACTGGGGTACACTTCCACAGGCAATGACTGTCACTGGGGTACACTTCCACAGGCACTGACTCTGAATGGGGTAAACTTCTCCAGGCACTGAATATGAATGGGGAAAACGTCTACAGTTTCTGAATCTGAATGGGGTAAAGTTCCACAGGCACTGACTCTCACTGGGGTACACTTCCACAGGCACTGACTCTGCATGGGGTAAACTTCCAAAGGCACTGACTCTCACTGGGGTACACTTCCACAGGTACTGACTCTGTATGGGGTAAACTTCCACAGGCACTGCATCTGAATGGGGTAAACTTCCACAGGTACGGACTCTGAATGGGGTAACTTCCACAGGCACTGACTCTGAATGGGGTAAACTTCTACAGGCACTGCATCTGAATGGGGTAAACTTCTACAGGTCCTGAATCTGAATGGGGTAAACTTCCACATGCACTGACACTCACTGGGGGACACATCCACAGGCACTGAATCTGAATGGGGTAAACTTCCACCGGCACTGACTCTCACTTGGGTACACTTCTGCAGGCACTGACTCTCACTGGGGTACATTTCCACAGGCACTGACTCTCACTTGGGTACACTTCTGCAGGCATTGACTCTCACTTGGGTATACTTCTGCAGCCTCTGACTCTCACAGGGGTACATTTCCATTGGCACTGACTCTCACTGGGTATACTTCTACAGGCACTGACTCTCACAGGGGTTCATTTCCATTGGCACTGACTCTCTCTGGGTAAACTTCTACAGGCACTGAATCTGAATGGTGCAAACTTCAACAGGGACTGAAGCTGAATGGGGTAAACTTCCACAGGCAATGACTCTCACTGGGGTAAACTTCCACAGGAATTGACTCTAAATGGGGTAAACTTCCACAGGCAATGACTCTCACTGGGGTGCACTTCCACAGGCACTGACTCTGAATGGGGTAAACTTCCATAGGCACTGACTCTGAATGGGGTACACTTCCACACGCACTGAATCTGAATGGGGTAATCTTCTACAGGTACCTAATCTGAATGGGGGAAACTTCCACAGGCACTGACTCTCACTGGGCTACACTTCCACAGGCACTGACTCTGAATGGGGTAAACTTCCACAGGCACTGACTCTCACTGCGGTACACTTCCACAGGCACTGACTCTCACTGGGGAACACTTACACAGGCACTGACTCTGAGTGGGGTAAACTTCCAAAGGCACTGACTCTCACTGGGGTACACTTCCACAGGCACTGACTCTGAATGGGGGAAACTTCCACAGGCACTGACTCTGAATGGGGTTAACTTCTACTGGCTCTGAATCTGAATGGGGTACATTTCCACAGGCACTGAATCTGAATGGGGTACATTTCCACAGGCACTGAATCTGAATGGGGTAAACTTCGACAGACACTGATTCTCACTTGGGTACACTTCCACAGGCACTGACTCTCACTTGGGTACACTTCTACAGGCACTGACTCTCACTGGGGTTCATTTCCACAGGCACTGACTCTCACTGGGGTACATTTCCACAGGCACTGACTCTCACTTGGGTACACTTCTACAGGCACTGACTCTGAATGGGGTAAACTTCCACAGGCACTGACTCTGAATGGGGTAAACTTCGAAAGGCACTGAATCTGAATGTGGTAAACTTCTACAGGTACTGAATCTGAATGGGGTAAACTTGCACAGGCACTGACTCTCACTGGGGTACACTTACACAGGCAGTGACTCCGAATGGGGAAAGCTTCCAAAGGCACAGACTCTCACTGGGGTACACTTCCACAGGCACTGACACTCACTGGGGTACGCTTCCACAGGCACTGACTTAGAATGGGGTAAACATCCACAGGCACTGACCCTCACTTGGGTGCACTTCCACAGGCACTGACTCTGAATGGGGTAAACCTCCACAGGCACTGACTGTCACTGGGGTACACTTCCACAGACACTGACTCTGAATGGGGTACACTTCCACAGGCACTGAATCTGAATGGGGTAAACTTCCACATGCACTGACTCTCACTTGGGTAAACTTCTTCAGGCACTGACTCTCACTGGGGTACATTTCCACAGGCACTGACTCTCACTGGGGTACATTTCCATTGGCACAGACTCTCACTTGGGTACACTTCTACAGGCACTGACTCTCACTTGGGTACACTTCTGCAGGCACTGACTCTCACTGGTGTACCTTTCCACATGCACTCACTCTGAATGGGATACACTTCTATAGGCAGTGACTCCTAATGGAGAGCCGCTCCCCAGCCACTGAATCTCACCAGGGTACACTTCTACAGGCACTGACTCTCACAGGGGTACATTTCCACTGGCACTGACTCTCACTGGGGTACACTTCTACAGGCACTGAATCTGGATGGGGTTAACATCTACAGGTACTGAAGCTGAATGGGGTAAACATCCACAGGCACTGACTCTCACTGGGGTAAACTTCCACAGGCACTGACTCTGAATGGGATAAACTTCCACAGGCATTGAGTGTCACTGGGGTACACTTCCACAGGCACTGACTCTGAATGGGGTAAACTGCCACAGGCACTGACTCTCACTTGGGTACACTTCGACAGGCACTGACTCTTACTGCGGTAAACTTCCAAAGGCACTGACTCTCACTGGGGTACACTTCCACAGGCACTGACTCTGAATGGGGTAAACTTCTACAGGCACTGACTCTGAATGGGGTAAACTTCTACAAGTACAGAATCTGAATGGGGTAAACTTCCACAGGCACTGACTCTCACTGGGGTACACTTCCACAGGCACTGACTCCGAATGGGGAAAAATTCCAAAGGCACAGACTCTCACTGGGGTACATTTCCACAGGCACTGACTCTCACTGGGGTACACTTACACAGGCACTGACTCTGAATGGGGTAACCATCGACAGGCACTGAATCTGAATGTGGTAAACTTCTACAGGTGTTGAATCTGAATGGGGTAAACTTCCACAGGCGCTGACTCTCACTGGGGTACACTTCCTGAGGCAATGACTCTCACTGGGGTACACTTCCAGAGGCACTGTCGCTCACTGGGGGACACTTCCACAGGCACTGACTCTGAATGGGGTAAACTTCCACAGGCACTGACTCTCACTGGGGTACACTTACACAGGCACTGACTCTGAATGGGGTAAACTTCCAAAGGCACTGACTCTCACTGGGGTACACTTCCACAGGCACTGACTCTGAATGGGGTAAACTTCCACAGGCACTGACTCTGAATGGGGTTAACTTCTACTGGCTCTGAATCTGAATGGGGTACATTTCCACAGGCACTGAATCTGAATGGTGTAAACTTCTACAGGTACTGAATCTGAATGGTGTAATCATTTACAGGTACTGAATCTGAATGGGGTAAACTTCTACAGGCACTGACTCTGAATGGGGTAAACTTCCACAGGCACTGTCTCTCACTGGAGTGCACATCCACAGGCAATGACTCTCACTGGGGTACACTTCCACAGGCACTGACTCTGAATGGGTTAAACTTCCACAGGCACTGACTCTCACTGGGGTAAACTTCCACAGGCACTGACTCTGAATGGGTTAAACTTCCACAGGCACTGACTCTCACTGGGGTAAACTTCCACAGGCACTGACTCTCACTTGGGTACACTTCCGCAGGTACTGACACTGAATGGGGTAAACCTCCACAGGCAGTGACTCTGAAAGGGGTAATCTTCCGCAGACACTGAATCTGAATGGGGTAAACTTCTACATGTACTGAATCTGCATGGGGTAAACTTCCACAGGCACTGACTCACACTGGGGGACACTTCCACAGGCACTGATTCTGAAAGGGGTAAATTTCCACAGGCCCTGACTCTCACTGGGGGGCACTTCCACAGGCACTGACTCTGAATGGGGCAAACTTCCACAGGCACTGACTCTCACTGGGGTACACTTCCACAGGCACTGAATCTGAATGGCGTAAACATCCACAGGTACTGACTCTGAATGGGGTAAACTTCCAGAGGCAATGACTCGAACTGGGGTACACTTCCAGAGGCACTGACTCCCACTGGGGGACACTTCCACAGGCACTGACTCTGAATGGGGTAAACTTCCACAGGCACTGAGATAAAAGCAAAATACTGCGGATGCTGGAAGTCTGAAACAAAAACAAGAAATGCTGGAATCACTCAGCAGGTCTGGAAGCATCTCTGCAAAGAGAAGCAGAGTTAACGTTTCGGGTCAGTGACCCTTCTTCGGAACTGACAAATATTAGAAAAGTCACAGATTATAAACAAGTGAGGTGGGGGTGGGGCAAGAGATAACAAAGGAGAAGGTGCAGATTGGACCAGGCCTCATAGCAGACCAAAAGGTCACGGAGAAAAGACAAACAATATTGCTTTGTCTTTCAACACACCATTAACATATTGTTTGCCTTTTCTCTGTGAACTTTTGGTCAGCTATGAGGCCTGGTCCAATCTGCACCTGCTCCTTTGTTATCTCTTGCCCCACCCCCACCTCACTTGTTAATAATCTGTGACTTTTCTAATATTTGTCAGTTCCGAAGAAGGGTCACTGACCCGAAACGTATACTCTGCTTCTCTTTCCAAAGATGCTGCCACACCTGCTGAGTGATTCCAGCATTTCTTGTTATTGTTCCAGAGGCACTGACCCTCACTTGGGTGCACTTCCACAGGCACTGACTCTGAATGGGGTAAACTTCCACAGGCACTGACTCTCACTGGGGCAAACTTCCACAGGCACTGACTCTGAATGGGGTAAACTTCCACAGGCACTGACTCTCACTGGGGTACACTTCCACAGGCACTGAATCTGAATGGGGTAAACTTCGACAGGCACTGATTCTCACTTGGGTACACTTCTTCAGGCACTGATTCTCACTTGGGTACACTTCGACAGGCACTGACTCTCACTTGGGTACACTTCTACAGGCACTGACTCTCACTGGGGTTCATTTCCACAGGCACTGACTCTCACTGGGGTACATTTCCACAGGCACTGACTCTCACTTGGGTACACTTCGACAGGCACTGACTCTCACTTGGGTACACTTCTACAGCCACTGACTCTCACTGGGGTACATTTTCACAGGCACTGACTCTCACTGGGGTACATTTCCACAGGCACTGACTCTCACTTGGGTACACTTCTACAGGCACTGACTCTCACTTGGGTATACTTCTGCAGTCACTGACTCTCACTGGCGTACATTTCCACAGGCACTGACTCTCACTGGTGTACATTTCCACATGCACTGACTCTGAGTGGGGTACACTTCTCTCGGCACTGAATCTGAATGGTGTAAACTTCTAGACGTACTGAATCTGAATGGGGTAAACTTCCACAGGCACTGACTCTCACTGGGGTACACTTCCACAGGCACTGACTCTCACTGGGGTACATTTACACATGCACTGACTCTGAATGGGGTAAACTTCCACAGGCACTGACTCTAACTGGGGTACACTTCGACAGGCACTGAATATGAATGTGGTAAACTTCTACAGGTACTGAATCTGAATGGGGTAAACTTCCACAGGCACTAACTTTCACTGGGGTACATTTCCACAGGCACTGACTCTGAATGGGTTAAACATCCACAGGCACTGACTCTCACTGGGGTCCACTTACACAGGCACTGACTCTGAATGGGTTAAACTTCCACAGGCACTGACTCTCACTGGGGTACACTTCCACAGGCACTGACTCTGAATGGGGTAAACTTCCACAGGCACTGACTCTGAATGGGGTTAACTTCTACAGGCTCTGAATCTGAATGGGGTAAACTTCCACAGGCACTGAATCTCACTGGGGTACACTTACACAGGCACTGACTCTGAATGGGGTAAACTTCCACAGGCACTGACTCTCACTGGGGTACACTTCCACAGGCACTGAATCTGAATGGGGTAAACTTCCACAGGCACTGACTATGAATGGGGTAAACATCCACAGGTACTGACTCTGAATGGGGAAATCTTCCAGAGGCAATGTCTCTAACTGTGGTACACTCCCACAGGCACTGACTCTCACAGGGGGACAATTCCACAGCCACTGACTCTGAATGGGGTACACTTCCACAGGCATTGACCCTCACTTGGGTGCACTTCAACTGGCACTGATTCTCACTGGGGTACACTTCCAGAGGCACTGACTCTGAATGGGCAAAACTTCAACAGGCAATGACTTTCACTGGGGTACACTTCCAGAGGCACTGACTCTCACTGGGGTACATTTTCACAGGCATTGACCCTCACTTGGGTGCACTTCCACTGGCACTGACTCTCACTGGGGTACACTTCCAGAGGCACTGACTCTGAATGGGCTAAACTTCCACAGGCAATGACTTTCACTGGGGTACACTTCCAGAGGCACTGACTCTCACTGGCGCACATTTCCACAGGCAAAGACTCTAACTGGGGTACATTTCCACATGCACTGACTCTGAGTGGGGTACACTTCCATAGGCAGTGACTCCTAATGGTGAGCCGCTTCCCAGCCACTGAATCTCACTGGGGTACACTTCTACAGGCACTGACTCTCACAGGGGTACATTTCCACAGGCACTGACTCTGAATGTGGTAAACTTCCACAGGCATTGACTCTCACTGGAGTACACTTCCACAGGCACTGAATCTGAATGGCGTAAACTTCCACAGGCACTGACTCTCACTGGGGTACACTTCCACAGGCACTGAATCTGAATGGGGTAAACTTCCACAGGCACTGACTTTCACAGCAGTACACTTCCACAGGCACTGATTCTGAATGGGGTAAACTTCCACAGGCATTTACTCTCACTGGGGTACACTTCCACAGGCACTGAATCTGAATGGGGTAAAGTTCCACAGGCACTGACTCTGAATTGGTTACAGTTCCACAGGCAATGACTCTCAGTGGGGAACACTTCCACAGGCACTGACTCTGAATGGGGTCAACTTCCACAGGCACAGACTCACACTGGAGTACACTTCCACAGGCACTGACACTGAATGGGGCAAATTTCTACTGGCACTGACTCTCTCTGTGGAACAGTTCCACAGGCACTGACTCTCACTTGGGTAAATTTCCGCAGGCACTGACTCTCACTTGGGTACACTTCTACAGGCACTGACTCTCACTTGGGTACACTTCAACAGGCACTGACTCTCACTGGGGTACATTTCCACATACACTGACTCTGAATGGAGTAAACTTCCACAGGCACTGACTCTGAATGGGGTACACTTCCACAGGCACTGACTCTGAATGGGGTAATCGTCTACAGGCACTGAATATGAATGGGGTAAACTTCTACAGTTACTGAATCTGAATGGGGTAAACCTCTTCAGGCACTGACTCTCACTGGGGTACACTTCCACAGGCATTGACCCTCACTTGGGTGCACTTCCACAGGCACTGACTCTCACTGGGGTACACTTCCAGAGGCACTGACTCTGAATGGGGTAAACTTCCACAGGCACTGACTTTCACTGGGGTACACTTCCAGAGGCACTGACTCTCACTGGGGTACATTTTCACAGGCACTGACTCTCACTGGGGTGCATTTCCACAGGCACTGACTGTCACTTGGGTACATTTCCACAGGCAAAGACTCTCACTGGGGTACATTTCCACATGCATTTACTCTGAGTGGGGTACACTTCCATAGGCAGTGACTCCTAATGGTGAGCCGCTTCCCAGCCACTGAATCTCACTGGGGTACACTTCTACAGGCACTGACTCTCACAGGGGTACATTTCCACAGGCACTGACTCTGAATGTGGTAAACTTCCACAGGCATTGACTCTCACAGGAGTACACTTCCACAGGCACTGAATCTGAATGGGGTAAACTTCCACAGGCACTGACTCTCACTGGGGTACACTTCCACAGGCACTGAATCTGAATGGGGTAAACTTCCACAGGCACTGACTCTCACAGCAGTACACTTCCACAGGCACTGATTCTGAATGGGGTAAACTTCCACAGGCATTTACTCTCACTGGGGTACACATCCACAGGCACTGAATCTGAATGGGGTAAACTTCCACAGGCACAGAATCACACTGGAGTACACTTCGACAGGCACTGACACTGAATGGGGCAAATTTCTACTGGCACTGACTCTCTCTGTGGAACAGTTCCACAGGCACTGACTCTCACTTGGGTAAATATCCACAGGCACTGACTCTCACTTGGGTACACTTCTACAGGCACTGACTCTCACTTGGGTACACTTCTATAGGCACTGACTCTCACTGGGGTACACTTCCACAGGCACTTTCTCTCACTGGGGTAGACTTACACAGGCACTGACTATGTATGGGGTAAACTTCCAAAGGCACTGACTCTCACTGGGGTACCCTTCCACAGGTACTGACTCTGAATGGGGTAAACTTCCAAAGGCACTGACTCTGAGTGGGGTACACTTCCATAGGCACTGAATCTGAATGGTGTAAACTTGCACAGCCACTGACTCTAACTGGGGTACACTTCGACAGGCACTGAATCTGAATGGGGTAAACTTCCACAGGCACTGACTCTCACAGCAGTACACTTCCACAGGCACTGATTCTGAATGGGGTAAACTTCCACAGGCATTTACTCTCACTGGGGTACACTTCCACAGGCACTGAATCTGAATGGGGTAAACTTCCACAGGCACAGAATCACACTGGAGTACACTTCCACAGGCACTGACACTGAATGGGGCAAATTTCTACTGGCACTGACTCTCTCTGTGGAACAGTTCCACAGGCACTGACTCTCACTTGGGTAAATATCCACAGGCACTGACTCTCACTTGGCTACACTTCAACAGGCACTGACTCTCACTTGGGTACACTTCTATAGGCACTGACTCTCACTGGGGTACATTTCCACAGGCACTGACTCTGAATGGAGTAAACTTCCACAGGCACTGACTCTGAATGGGGTACACTTCCACAGGCACTGACTCTGAATGGGGTAATCGTCTACAAGCACTGAATATGAATGGGGTAAACTTCTACAGTTACTGAATCTGAATGGGGTAAACTTCTTCAGGCACTGACTCTCACTGGGGTACACTTCCACAGGCACTGACTCTCACTGGGGTACACTTACACAGGAACTGACTATGTATGGGGTAAACTTCCAAAGGCACTGACTCTCACTGGGGTACCCTTCCACAGGTACTGACTCTGAATGGGGTAAACTTCCAAAGGCACTGACTGTCACTGGGGTACCCTTCCACAGGTACTGACTCTGAATGGGGTAAACTTCCAAAGGCACTGACTCTGAGTGGGGTACACTTCCATAGGCACTGAATCTGAATGGTGTAAACTACTAGAGGTAATGAATCTGAATGGGGTAAACTTGCACAGGCACTGACTCTCACTGGGGTACACTTACACAGGCACTGACTCGGAATGGGGAAATCTTCCAAAGGCACTGACTCTCACTGGGGTGAACTTCCACACGCACTGTCTCTGAATGGGGTAAGCTTCCACTGGCACTGACTGTGAATGGGGTAAACTTCTACTGGCTCGAAATCTGAATGGGGTAAACTTCCACAGGCACTGAATCTCACTGGGGTACACTTACACAGGCATTGACTCTGAATGGGGTAAACTTCCACAGGCACTGACTCTCACTGGGGTACACTTCCACAGGCACTAAATCTGAATGGGGTACACCTCCACAGGCACTGACGATGAATGGGGTAAACATCCACAGGTACTGACTCTGAATGGGGAAATCTTCCAGAGGCAATGACTCTAACTGGGGTACACTCCCACAGGCACTGACTCTCACAGGGGGACAATTCCACAGCCACTGACTCTGAATGGGGTACACTTCCACAGGCATTGACACTCACTTGGGTGCACTTCCACAGGCACTGACTCTCACTTGGGTACCCTACTACAGGCACTGACTCTCACTGGCGCACATTTCCACAGGCAAAGACTCTCACTGGGGTACATTCCCACATGCACTGACTCTGAGTGGGGTACACTTCCATTGGCAGTGACTCCTAATTGTCAGCCGCTTCCCAGCCACTGAATCTCACTGGGGTACACTTCTACAGGCACTGACTCTCACAGGGGTACATTTCCACAGGCACTGACTCTGAATGTGGTAAACTTCCACAGGCATTGACTCTCACAGGAGTACACTTCCACAGGCACTGAATCTGAATGGCGTAAACTTCCACAGGCACTGACTCTCACTGGGGTACACTTCCACAGGCACTGAATGTGAATGGGGTAAAGTTCCACAGGCACTGACTCTGAATTGGTTACAGTTCCACAGGCAATGACTCTCAGTGGGGAACACTTCCACAGGCACTGACTCTGAATGGGGTAAACTTCCACAGGCACAGACTCACACTGGAGTACACTTCCACAGGCACTGACACTGAATGGGGCAAATTTCTACTGGCACTGACTCTCTCTGTGGAACAGTTCCACAGGCACTGACTCTCACTTGGGTAAATATCCACAGGCACTGACTCTCACTTGGGTACACTTCTACAGGCACTGACTCTCACTTGGGTACACTTCAACAGGCACTGACTCTCACTGGGGTACATTTCCACAGGCACTGACTCTGAATGGAGTAAACTTCCACAGGCACTGACTCTGAATGGGGTACACTTCCACAGGCACTGACTCTGAATGGGGTAATCGTCTACAGGCACTGAATATGAATGGGGTAAACTTCTACAGTTACTGAATCTGAATGGGGTAAACTTCTTCAGGCACTGACTCTCACTGGGGTACACTTCCACAGGCACTGACTCTCACTGGGGTACACTTACACAGGCACTGATTATGTATGGGCTAAACTTCCAAAGGCACTGACTCTCACTGGGGTACCCTTCCACAGGTACTGACTCTGAATGGGGTAAACTTCCAAAGGCACTGACTCTGAGTGGGGTACACTTCCATAGGCACTGAATCTGAATGGTGTAAACTACTAGAGGTACTGAACCTGAATGGGGTAAACTTGCACAGGCACTGACTCTAACTGGGGTACACTTCGACAGGCACTGAATCTGAATGTGGTAAACTTCCACAGGCACTGACTCTCACTGGGGTACACTTACAAAGGCACTGACTCTGAATGGGGTAAACTTCCACAGGCACTGACTCTCACTGGGGTACACTTCCACAGGCACTGAATCTGAATGGGGTAAACTTCCACAGGCACTGACTATGAATGGGGTAAACATCCACAGGTACTGACTCTGAATGGGGAAATCTTCCAGAGGCAATGACTCTAACTGGGGTACACTCCCACAGGCACTGACTCTCACAGGGGGACAATTCCACAGCCACTGACTCTGAATGGGGTACACTTCCACAGGCATTGACCCTCACTTGGGTGCACTTCCACAGGCACTGACTCTCACTGTGGTGCATTTCCACAGGCACTGACTCTCACTTGGGTACACTTCTACAGGCACTGACTCTCACTGGCGTACATTTCCACAGGCAAAGACTCTCACTGGGGTACATTTCCACATGCAATGACACTGAGTGGGGTACACTTCCATAGGCAGTGACTCCTAATGGTGAGCCTCTTCCCAGCCACTGAATCTCACTGGGGTACACTTCTACAGGCACTGACTCTCACCGGGGTACATTTCCACAGGCACTGACTCTGAATGTGGTAAACTTCCACAGGCATTGACTCTCACAGCAGTACACTTCCACAGGCACTGAATCTGAATGGCGTAAACTTCCACAGGCACTGACTCTCACTGGGTTGCACTTCCACAGGCACTGAATCTGAATGGGGTAAACTTCCACAGGCTCTGACTCTCACAGCAGTACACTTCCACAGGCACTGATTCTGAATGGGGTAAACTTCCACAGGCATTTACTCTCAGTGGGGTACACTTCCACAGGCACTGAATCTGAATGGGGTAAAGTTCCACAGGCACTGTCTCTGAATTGGTTACAGTTCCACAGGCAATGACTCTCAGTGGGTTACACTTCCACAGGCACTGACTCTGAATGGGGTAAACTTCCACAGGCACTGACTCTCACTGGAGTACACTTCCACAGGCACTGACTCTGAATGGGGCAAATTTCTACTGGCACTGACTCTCTCTGAGGAACAGTTCCACAGGCACTGACTCTCACTTGGGTAAATTTCCACAGGCACTGACTCTCACTTGGCTACACTTCTACAGGCACTGACTCTCAATTCGGTAAACTTCTACAGGCACTGTCTCTCACTGGGGTGCATTTCCACAGGCACTGACTCTGAATGGGGTAAACTTCCACAGGCACTGACTCTGAATGGGGTACACTTCCACAGGCACTGACTCTGAATGGGGTAATCGTCTACAGGCACTGAATATGAATGGGGTAAACTTCTGCAGTTACTGAATCTGAATGGGGTAAACTTCGTCAGGCACTGACTCTCACTGGGGTACACTTCCACAGGCACTGACTCTCACTGGGGTACACTTACACAGGCACTGACTCTGTATGGGGTAAACTTCCAAAGTCACTGACTATGAATGGGGTACACTTCCACACGCACTGAATCTGAATGGGGTAAACTTCTACAGGTACTGAATCAGAATGGGGTAAACTTCCTCAGGCACTGACACTCACTGGGGTACACTTCCACAGGCACAGACTCTGAATGGGGTAAACTTCCACTGGCACTGACTCTCACTGGGGTACACTTCCACAGGCACTTTCTCTGAATGGGTTAAACATCCACAGGCACTGACTCTCACTGGGGTACACTTCCACAGGCACTGACTCTCACTGGGGTACACTTACTCAGGCACTGACTCTGAGTGGGGTAAACTTCCAAAGGCACTGACTCTCACTGGGGTACACTTCCACAGGCACTGACTCTGAATGGGGTAAACTTCCACAGGCACTGACTCTGAATGGAGTTAACTTCTACTGGCTCTGAATCTGAATTGGGTACATTTCCACAGGCACTGAATCTGAATGGGGTAAACCTCTACAGGTACTGAATCTGAATGGTGTAAACTTCTACAGGTACTGAATCTGAATGGGGTAAACTTCTACAGGCACTGAATCTGAATGATGTAAACTTCTACAGGTACTGAATCTGAATGGGGTAAACTTCCACAGGCACTGACTCTGAATGGGGTAAACTTCCACAGGCACTGACTCTGAATGGGTTAAACTTCCACAGGCACTGACTCTCACTGGGGTACACTTCCAGAGGCAGTTACTCTGAAAGGGGTAATCTTCTACAGACACTGAATCTGAATGGGGTAAACTTCTACAGGTACTGAGTCTGCATGGGGTAAACTTCCACAGGCACTGACTCACACTGGGGGACACTTCCACAGGCACTGACTCTGAAAGGGGTAAACTTCCAGCGCCCCTGACTCTCACTGGGGTACACTTCCACATGCACTGAATCTGAATGGGGTAAACTACCGCAGGCACTGACTCTCACTGGGGTACACTTCAACAGGCACTGAATCTGAATGGGGTAAACTTCCAGAGGCCATGACTCTCACTGGGGTTCACTTCCACAGGCACTGACTGCCACTGGGGGACACTTCCACATGCACTGACTCTGAATGGGTTAAACTTCCACAGGCACTGACCCTCACTTGGGTGCACTTCCACAGGCACTGACTCTGAATGGGGTAAACTTCCACAGGCACTGACTGTCACTGTGGTACACTTCCACAGACACTGACTCTGAATGGGGTAAACTTCCACAGGCACTGAATCTGAATGGGGTAAACTTCCACATGCACTGACTCTCACTTGGGTAATCTTCTTCAGGCACTGACTCTCACTGGGGTACATTTCCACAGGCACTGACTCTCACTGGGGTACATTTCCATTGGCACTGACTCTCACTTGGGTACACTTCTACAGGCACTGACTCTCAATTGGGTACACTTCTGCAGGCACTGACGCTCACTGGTGTACCTTTCCACATGCACTGACTCTGAATGGGATACACTTCTATAGGCAGTGACTCCGAATGGAGAGCCGCTCCCCAGCCATTGAATCTCACTGGGGTACACTTCTACAGGCACTGACTCTCACAGGGGTACATTTCCACTGGCACTGACTCTCACTGGGGTACACTTCTACAGGCACTGAATCTGAATGGGGTTAACATCTACAGGTCCTGAAGCTGAATGGGGTAAACATCCACAGGCACTGACTCTCACTGGGGTAAACTTCCACAGGCACTGACACTGAATGGGATAAACTTCCACAGGTACTGACTGTCACTGGGGTACACTTCCACAGGCACTGACTCTGAATAGGGTAAACTTCCACAAGCACTGACTCTCACTTGGGAACACTTCGACAGGCACTGACTCTCACTGGGGGAAACTTCCAAAGGCACTGACTCTCACTGGGGTACACTTCCACAGGCACTGACTCTGAATGGGGTAAACTTCGACAGGCACTGAATCTGAATGTGGTAAACTTCTACAGGTACTGAATCTGAATGGGGTAAACTTGCACAGGCACTGACTCCCACTGGGGTTCACTTCCACAGGCACTGACTCCGAATGGGGAAAGCTTCCAAAGGCACAGACTCTCACTGGGGTACACTTCCAAAGGCACTAACTCTCACTGGGGTACGCTTCCACAGGCACTGACTTAGAATGGGGTAAACATCCACAGGCACTGACCCTCACTTGGGTGCACTTCCACAGGCACTGACTCTGAATGGGGTAAACCTCCACAGGCACTGACTGTCACTGGGGTACACTTCCACAGACACTGACTCTGAATGGGGTACACTTCCACAGGCACTGAATCTGAATGGGGTAAACTTCCACATGCACTGACTCTCACTTGGGTAAACTTCTTCAGGCACTGACTCTCACTGGGGTACATTTCCACAGGCACTGACTCTCACTGGGGTACACTTCTACAGGCACTGAATTTGAATGGGGTTAACATCGACAGGTACTGAAGCTGAATGGGGTAAACATCCACAGGCACTGACTCTCACTGGGGTAAACTTCCACAGGCACTGACTCTGAATGGGATAAACTTCCACAGGCACTGACTGTCACTGGGGTACACTTCTACAGGCACTGACTCTCACAGGGGTACATTTCCACTGGCACTGACTCTCACTGGGGTACACTTCTACAGGCACTGAATCTGAATGGGGTTAACATCTACAGGTACTGAAGCTGAATGGGGTAAACATCCACAGGCACTGACTCTCACTGGGGTAAACTTCCACAGGCACTGACACTGAATGGGATAAACTTCCACAGGCACTGACTGGCACTGGGGTACACTTCCACAGGCACTGACTCTGAATAGGGTAAACTTCCACAAGCACTGACTCTCACTTGGGAACACTTCGACAGGCACTGACTCTCACTGGGGGAAACTTCCAAAGGCACTGACGCTCACTGGGGTACACTTCCACAGGCACTGACTCTGAATGGGGTAAACTTCGACAGGCACTGAATCTGAATGTGGTAAACTTCTACAGGTACTGAATCTGCATGGGGTAAACTTCCACAGGCACTGACTCACACTGGGGGACACTTCCACAGGCACTGATTCTGAAAGGGGTCAATTTCCACAGGCCCTGACTCTCACTGGGGGGCACCTCCACAGGCACTGACTCTGAATGGGGCAAACTTCCACAGGCACTGACTCTCACTGGGGTACACTTCCACAGGCACTGAATCTGAATGGCGTAAACATCCACAGGTACTGACTCTCACTGGGGTACACTTCCACAGGCACTGAATCTGAATGGCGTAAACTTCCACAGGCACTGACTCTCACTGTGGTACACTTCCACAGGCACTGAATCTGAATGGCGGAAACATCCACAGGTACTGACGCTGAATGGGGTAAACTTCCACAGGCATTGAGTGTCACTGGGGTACACCTCCACAGGCACTGACTCTGAATGGGGTAAACTTCCACAGGCACTGACTCTCACTTGGGTACACTTCGACAGGCACTGACTCTCACTGCGGTAAACTTCCAAAGGCACTGACTCTCACTGGGGTACACTTCCACAGGCACTGACTCTGAATGGGGTAAACTTCTACAGGCACTGACTCTGAATGGGGTAAACTTCGACAGGCACTGAATCTGAATGTGGTAAACTTCTACAAGTACAGAATCTGAATGGGGTAAACTTCCACAGGCACCGACTCTCACTGGGGTACACTTCCACAGGCACTGACTCCGAATGGGGAAAACTTCCAAAGGCACAGACTCTCACTGGGGTACACTTCCACAGGCACTGACTCTGAATGGAGTAAACATCGACAGGCACTGAATCTGAATGTTGTAAACTTCTACAGGTACTGAATCTGAATGGGGGAAACTTCCACAGTCGCAGACTCTCACTGGGGTACATTTCCTGAGGTAATGACTCTCACTGGGGTACACTTCCACAGGCACTGACTCTGAATGGGGTAAACTTCCACAGGCACTGAATCTGAATGGGGTACACTTCCACAGGCACTGTCTCTGAATGGGTTAAACATCCACAGGCACTGACTCTCACTGGGGTACACTTCCTCAGGCATTGACTCTCACTGGGGTACACTTCCAAAGGCACTGACTCTGAATGGGGTAAACTTCCACAGGCACTGACTCTGAATGGGGTTAACTTCTACTGGCTCTGAATCTGAATGGGGAACATTTCCACAGGCACTGAATCTGAATGGGGTCAACTTCTACAGGCACTGAATCTGAATGGTGTAAACCTCTGCAGGTACTGAATCTGAATGGGGTAAACTTCAACAGGGACTGAAGCTGAATGGGGTAAACTTCCACAGGCACTGATTCTCACTGGGGTAAACTTCCACAGGCACTGGCTCTAAATGGGGTAAACTTCCAAAGGCAATGACTCTCACTGGGGTACACCTCCACAGGCACTGACTCTGAAAGGGGTAATCTTGCACAGGCACTGACCCTCACTTGGGTGCACTTCCACAGGCACTGACTCTGAATGGGGTAAACCTCCACAGGCACTGACTGTCACTGGGGTACACTTCCACAGACACTAACTCTGAATGGGATACACTTCCACAGGCACTGAATCTGAATGGGGTAAACTTCCACATGCACTGACTCTCACTTGGGTAAACTTCTTCAGGCACTGACTCTCACTGGGGTACATTTCCACAGGCACTGACTCTCACTGGGGTACATTTCCATTGGCACAGACTCTCACTTGGGTACACTTCTACAGACACTGACTCTCACTTGGGTACACTTCTGCAGGCACTGACTCTCACTGGTGTACCTTTCCACATGCACTGACTCTGAATGGGATACACTTCTATAGGCAGTGACTCCTAATGGAGAGCCGCTCCCCAGCCACTGAATCTCACCAGGGTACACTTCTACAGGCACTGACTCTCACAGGGGTACATTTCCACTGGCACTGACTCTCACTGGGGTACACTTCTACAGGCACTGAATCTGAATGGGGTTAACATCGACAGGTACTGAAGCTGAATGGGGTAAACATCCACAGGCACTGACTCTCACTGGGGTAAACTTCCACAGGCACTGACTCTGAATGGGATAAACTTCCACAGGCACTGACTGTCACTGGGGTACACTTCCACAGGCACTGACTCTGAATAGGGTAAACTTCCACAAGCACTGACTCTCACTTGGGAACACTTCGACAGGCACTGACTCTCACTGGGGGAAACTTCCAAAGGCACTGACTCTCACTGGGGTACACTTCCACAGGCACTGACTCTGAATGGGGTAAACTTCGACAGGCACTGAATCTGAATGTGGTAAACTTCTACAGGTACTGAATCTGAATGGGGTAAACTTGCACAGGCACTGACTCCCACTGGGGTTCACTTCCACAGGCACTGACTCCGAATGGGGAAAGCTTCCAAAGGCACAGACTCTCACTGGGGTACACTTCCACAGGCACTAACTCTCACTGGGGTACGCTTCCACAGGCACTGACTTAGAATGGGGTAAACATCCACAGGCACTGACCCTCACTTGGGTGCACTTCCACAGGCACTGACTCTGAATGGGGTAAACCTCCACAGGCACTGACTGTCACTGGGGTACACTTCCACAGACACTGACTCTGAATGGGGTACACTTCCACAGGCACTGAATCTGAATGGGGTAAACTTCCACATGCACTGACTCTCACTTGGGTAAACATTCTTCAGGCACTGACTCTCACTGGGGTACATTTCCACATGCACTGACTCTGAATGGGATACACTTCTATAGGCAGTGACTCCTAATGGAGAGCCGCTCCCCAGCCACTGAATCTCACCAGGGTACACTTCTGCAGGCACTGACTCTCACAGGGGTACATTTCCACTGGCACTGACTCTCACTGGGGTACACTTCTACAGGCACTGAATCTGAATGGGGTTAACATCTACAGGTACTGAAGCTGAATGGGGTAAACATCCACAGGCACTGACTCACACTGGGGGACACTTCCACAGGCACTGACTCTGAATGGGGTAAACTTCCACAGGCACTGACTCTCACTTGGGTACACTTCGACAGGCACTGACTCTCACTGGGGTAAACTTCCAAACGCACTGACTCTCACTGGGGTACACTTCCACAGGCACTGACTCTGAATGGGGTAAACTTCTACAGGCACTGACTCTGAAGGGGGTAAACTTCGACAGGCACTGAATCTGAATGTGGTAAACTTCTACAAGTACAGAATCTGAATGGGGTAAACATCCACAGGCACTGACTCTCACTGGAGTGCTCATCCACAGGCAATGACTCTCACTGGGGTACACTTCCACAGGCACTGACTCTGAATGGGTTAAACTTCCACAGGCACTGACTGTCACTGGGGTAAACTTCCACAGGCACTGACTCTGAATGGGTTAAACTTCCACAGGCACTGACTCTCACTGGGGTAAACTTCCACAGGCACTGACTCTCACTTGGGTACACTTCCACAGGTACTGACACTGAATGGGGTAATCTTCCACAGGCAATGACTCTGAAACGGGTAATCTTCCGCAGACACTGAATCTGAATGGGGTAAACTTCTACAGGTACTGAATCTGCATGGGGTAAACTTCCACAGGCACTGACTCACACTGGGGGACACTTCCACAGGCACTGATTCTGAAAGGGGTCAATTTCCACAGGCCCTGACTCTCACTGGGGGGCACCTCCACAGGCACTGACTCTGAATGGGGCAAACTTCCACAGGCACTGACTCTCACTGGGGTACACTTCCACAGGCACTGAATCTGAATGGCGTAAACATCCACAGGTACTGACTCTCACTGGGGTACACTTCCACAGGCACTGAATCTGAATGGCGTAAACTTCCACAGGCACTGACTCTCACTGTGGTACACTTCCACAGGCACTGAATCTGAATGGCGGAAACATCCACAGGTACTGACGCTGAATGGGGTAAACTTCCACAGGCATTGAGTGTCACTGGGGTACACCTCCACAGGCACTGACTCTGAATGGGGTAAACTTCCACAGGCACTGACTCTCACTTGGGTACACTTCGACAGGCACTGACTCTCACTGCGGTAAACTTCCAAAGGCACTGACTCTCACTGGGGTACACTTCCACAGGCACTGACTCTGAATGGGGTAAACTTCTACAGGCACTGACTCTGAATGGGGTAAACTTCGACAGGCACTGAATCTGAATGTGGTAAACTTCTACAAGTACAGAATCTGAATGGGGTAAACTTCCACAGGCACCGACTCTCACTGGGGTACACTTCCACAGGCACTGACTCCGAATGGGGAAAACTTCCAAAGGCACAGACTCTCACTGGGGTACACTTCCACAGGCACTGACTCTGAATGGAGTAAACATCGACAGGCACTGAATCTGAATGTTGTAAACTTCTACAGGTACTGAATCTGAATGGGGGAAACTTCCACAGTCGCAGACTCTCACTGGGGGACATTTCCTGAGGTAATGACTCTCACTGGGGTACACTTCCACAGGCACTGACTCTGAATGGGGTAAACTTCCACAGGCACTGAATCTGAATGGGGTACACTTCCACAGGCACTGTCTCTGAATGGGTTAAACATCCACAGGCACTGACTCTCACTGGGGTACACTTCCACAGGCACTGACTCTCACTGGGGTACACTTCCAAAGGCACTGACTCTGAATGGGGTAAACTTCCACAGGCACTGACTCTGAATGGGGTCAACTTCTACAGGCACTGAATCTGAATGGTGTAAACCTCTGCAGGTACTGAATCTGAATGGGGTAAACTTCAACAGGGACTGAAGCTGAATGGGGTAAACTTCCACAGGCACTGATTCTCACTGGGGTAAACTTCCACAGGCACTGGCTCTAAATGGGGTAAACTTCCAAAGGCAATGACTCTCACTGGGGTACACCTCCACAGGCACTGACTCTGAAAGGGGTAAACTTGCACAGGCACTGACTCTGAATGGGGTACACTTTCACACGCACTGAATCTGAATGGGGTAAACTTCCACAGGCACTGACTGTCACTGGGGTACACTTACACAGGCACTGCCTCTGAATGGGGTAAACTTCCACAGGCACTGTCCCTCACTTGGGTGCACTTCCACAGGCACTGACTCTGAATGGGGTAAACTTCCACAGGCACTGACTGTCACTGTGGTACACTTCCACAGACACTGACTCTGAATGGGGTACACTTCCACAGGCACTGAATCTGAATGCGGTAAACTTCCACATGCACTGACTCTCACTTGGGTACATTTCCACAGGCACTGACTCTCACTGGGGTACATTTCCATTGGCACTGACTCTCACTTGGGTACACTTCTACAGGCACTGACTCTCACTTGGGTACACTTCCACAGGCACTGACTCTCACTGGGGTACATTTCCATTGGCACTGACTCTCACTTGGGTACACTTCTGCAGGCACTGACTCTCACTGGTGTACCTTTCCACATGCACTGACTCTGAATGGGATACACTTCTATAGGCATTGACTCCAAATGGAGAGCCGCTTCCCAGCCATTGAATCTCACTGGGGTACACTTCTACAGGCACTGACTCTCACAGTGGTACACTTCCACAGGCACTGACTCCGAATGGGGAAAACTTCCAAAGGCACAGACTCTCACTGGGGTACACTTCCACAGGCACTGACTCTGAATGGAGTAAACATCGACAGGCACTGAATCTGAATGTTGTAAACTTCTACAGGTACTGAATCTGAATGGGGTAAACTTCCACAGTCGCAGACTCTCACTGGGGTAAACTTCCTGAGGCAATGACTCTCACTGGGGTACACTTCCACAGGCACTGTCGCTCACTGGGAGACACTTCCACAGGCACTGACTCTGAATGGGGTAAACTTCCACAGGCACTGAATCTGAATGGGGTACACTTCCACAGGCACTGTCTCTGAATGGGTTAAACATCCACAGGCACTGACTCTCACTGGGGTACACTTCCACAGGCACTGACTCCGAATGGGGAAAACTTCCAAAGGCACAGACTCTCACTGTGGTACACTTCCACAGGCACTGACTCTGAATGGAGTAAACATCGACAGGCACTGAATCTGAATGTTGTAAACTTCTACAGGTACTGAATCTGAATGGGTTAAACATCCACAGGCACTGACTCTCACTGGGGTACACTTCCACAGGCACTGACTCTCACTGGGGTACACTTCCACAGGCACTGACTCTGAATGGGGTAAACTTCCACAGGCACTGACTCTGAATGGGGTTAACTTCTACTGGCTCTGAATCTGAATGGGGTACATTTCCACAGGCACTGAATCTGAATGGGGTAAACTTCTACAGGTACTGAATCTGAATGGGGTCAACTTCTACAGGCACTGAATCTGAATGGTGTAAACCTCTGCAGGTACTGAATCTGAATGGGGTAAACTTCTACAGGGACTGAAGCTGAATGGGGTAAACTTCCACAGGCACTGACTCTCACTGGGGTAAACTTCCACAGGCACTGGCTCTAAATGGAGTAAACTTCCAAAGGCAATGACTCTCACTGGGGTACACCTCCACAGGCACTGACTCTGAAAGGGGTAAACTTGCACAGGCACTGACTCTGAATGGGGTACACTTTCACACGCACTGAATCTGAATGGGGTAAACTTCCACAGGCACTGACTGTCACTGGGGTACACTTACACAGGCACTGCCTCTGAATGGGGTAAACTTACACAGGCAGTGTCCCTCACTTGGGTGCACTTCCACAGGCACTGACTCTGAATGGGGTAAACTTCCACAGGCACTGACTGTCACTGTGGTACACTTCCACAGACACTGACTCTGAATGGGGTACACTTCCACAGGCACTGAATCTGAATGCGGTAAACTTCCACATGCACTGACTCTCACTTGGGTAATTTTCTTCTGGCACTGACTCTCACTGGGGCACATTTCCACAGGCACTGACTCTCACTGGGGTACATTTCCATTGGCACTGACTCTCACTTGGGTACACTTCTACAGGCACTGACTCTCACTTGGGTACACTTCTGCAGGCACTGACTCTCACTGGTGTACCTTTCCACATGCACTGACTCTGAATGGGATACACTTCTATAGGCAGTGACTCCGAATGGAGAGCCGCTCCCCAGCCATTGAATCTCACTGGGGTACACTTCTACAGGCACTGACTCTCACAGGGGTACATTTCCACTGGCACTGACTCTCACTGGGGTACACTTCTACAGGCACTGAATCTGAATGGGGTTAACATCTACAGGTACTGAAGCTGAATGGGGTAAACATCCACAGGCACTGACTCTCACTGGGGTAAACTTCCACAGGCACTGACTCTGAATGGGATAAACTTCCACAGGCACTGACTGTCACTGGGGTACACTTCCACAGGCACTGACACTGAATAGGGTAAACTTCCACAAGCACTGACTCTCACTTGGGAACACTTCGACAGGCACTGACTCTCACTGGGGGAAACTTCCAAAGGCACTGACTCTCACTGGGGT